>NW_027325366.1:2022500-6822500 GCF_036924035.1 Leuresthes tenuis
CCACAGCCTCCACCTCGACTCCCTCGATAAGAACTGGTGGTGACTTTGATCTGGACCTCCTGAGGTTGATGACCACCAAAGATCTTCACCGGGCTCCTACACCCCCCTCTCTATCATCCCTGAAACACCCCACCATGGCTGTGTCGTCGGCATACTAATGTAGCATTTAACATATACATAACATCTAATATTTCATCTGATATTTTTCAGGAAGAAAAGGAAAATAAGAAACATCCATATTGTCCCCATTTATGAAGCAGTGAAAGACGGCAGCACAGAGGGACCGGGGGGGGGGGCCTCAGACCATGAGGCAAGCTCCTGCGCAGGGGTCAGAACATCACCTCAAACTCCTGCGTTCATCACACAGGAAATAAGCTTCCTGAAGGCAACATGGTCTGGGTGTTACTGAAGGGAAGGTTGAACATCAGTGGCCACATTCAGTCCTTTTTCAGCCATGCTGTCCATCACTGTGAGTCAGAGAAACTGGTTTCTTCTTTTAATCTCTGTCATCAAAGTTATTCTGGGTCTTTTATTATTGTGTTGAAGCAAATCAGTGAGGTACCTAAATGTTTCCTGCTGATGGTGTCGGTGATACTTTCTCCTGATAGTTTACACAGAGAGAGGCTGACAGGGGCACTAAAACCCCACCCGAGAAAAGAAAAAGCTCGCTGTGACAGTTTGTTCCATGCAAACACATTTCTGTCCAGGACTCAGATATCCTGGCATGTTTTTCAAATACTTTTTTCACTCTCCAGTATGTGGCAGCACTTCCCTCTTAGTGATATCTCAGCTGTTTCCGCAGCTCCATCAGCTTGCTGAACTCTGCTGCCCCCCTGTGGTGTTAAGGTTGTATTGACGCCCCATTCATCGTCTCCCAGTTTAACCTGTCTGGTGTTCCTCCTCCAGATGAAGTACATCACACACATGGCAATGTGAGATGATATATACCAGAGTATATATATATATGTGTGTGGTTTGCACTGGTCTCATCTGTGCTCACTACTGTGTAAAGTCCATATTAAACCAAATGATCTCACACATTATATCTCATTTCGCGGATATCACAGTGACACACCAATAACTGTTAACTGAAGAGTTTATTGCTTTTTTGTGACATTTTAAGTGTACTGCAAAAAAACAAGAGTTATTTTTAAAAATCTATAAAGCATTTCAGTATATTTACAACATGTCAGTAACCCATTTGAGCTGAACACTTAAGGGGAAGTGATACCTTAACACTGCTTCTCAGGTCCATCTTTAGACGTTACGAGTGAGTCAGGGTCATTTGCCACATGGAGATGGGACTCTGTCTGGTATAAGGTCTTCCCCCAAGCACCAGCAGCAGATCAGGGAGATGCTGGTAGATATCCCCGTCCTCCTCACCAAGCAGCTCCTCTTCTGTGCAGCTCCACTGCTTCCTGAAAGCTTTATTCTCAAATGTCAAACAGCTTCCAGTCAACTGCGGTTTGTTCCTCATGCCAGCCTGGTTGCTGCTGCTGTCCACTTCTGAAGAAGGGTGTGTTTTGCTTTTGTAACATTTCTCAGGAGTGAACGTCTCCAGCTCGATAGCGCCCTCTGACCCCAGAAAAGTGAGTTGTGCTGGGAAGAGTTTGTTTTTAAAAGGCCTGACTTTCCCATCCAGCTGCCTGGACTGGAGCGTGGAGCTGGGGCAGGGGCTGCTGGACCTGTAACTGGGACCGAGCCCGGCGCAGCAGTGCTGGATTTTGTCCGGGGGGCTGGAGCCCGGCAGGGCGGCGACCTGGCTCCAGGTCTGGGTGGTGAAGCTGTACATCCACAGACAGCCGGTGGGAGAGTTCTGGCTCTCGCCACCTCCAAACAGAAGCATACTGTCTTTGTAGGCCACAGCTGAGTGGCCCATCAGTCTCGGGGGCCCGGACCTAAAAACAAACATCAGTGGTGTTAGTAGGATGGAGCACTGTCTGGGGGGGGGGGGGTGCAGATGTGGCTCAGCAGACAGAGACAGATGTGTTCATCCGAGAGAGATGCTCTGAAGATAGAATAAGTGTGAATGTGGCTCGTATTGTGGAGAGCTCTCCAACCGTTTTCCCTTATTCAATGAACTGGATTTGATTGGATTGTGATTGCAATGATTTGGACTCTAAATGTATTATTGAAGTGCTTTGAGAAGACATTTGTCTTTGAATGAATAAATAGAATGAACATAAACATGTAAAAGTATACATGCTGTCTTAGTGCAGATCTACTTCTAATGTACACCCTCCAGTATGCAGCAGCACTTCCTGGGTCCAAGCAGTCCCATCATGCAACAGTTTGCTGAACTCTGCTGCCCCCCTGAGGTATTAAGGTGTACTGAAGCCATCATTTTCATCTCCCACATTCAGTTTAAATTAAACAGAGCATTAGCTCAGTGCTCATCACACTCTTTAAAGAGTGTGGATCTTAAAAGATGAAGGAGTCATTTCCTAAACATGTGAGAGAAATATCCACATCCTCCTTCTGTTTCCTCTGAGAAGAATCATTCCTTCAGTTAAAGTCAAACAGCCAAACTTACTACTCACTTGTTTTTAAGACAAGTCCACATGTGGTTGGTGGAGTTCCACCTCCAGAAGTCTCTCTGCTCACGCAAACCCTTTAGGCCACCAAAAAGGTACATGCAGCTCTGGTAGGCCATGGCAGAGTGACTGTGTCTGGGGCCAGGGCCAGAGGAGCCCTGCTGGGAGCCACTCAGAAGGGACCAAACCGTGCCATCTGCCAAACACAGGAAGAGAATAATGCTGTGGCTTACAAAGGGAGTTAAAACGAGTTAAAACGCTGAGCTCCAACATGCTTCCATCAGCTGAAACTACAAAGTAAAAGGTCTGATGCTGAATCTTATGTATGTCTCTCTTTTATTTTTCTATAATGTGTCTGTTTATTAACAAAATATTTATTAATATAACATTCAACAGGAAGCTGGTTTTATCAGATGACACTGGACGTGTTTGTTCTGTAAGATTTACTGTGAAAAAGACAATAAAATACTAAAGAAAAGAAAGAAACGACCAGCTGACAGTATCTGTAATCTGCAGACGTGTGAGGCTCTTCCACAGATCCTCGCCACGAGTTACAGACCCCAAACCTCAAATAATGAAGGTCCTGCCTGAGATGGGGCATGTTAAAAGAACAAATAAACACTTTCCATGTGCCTGAGAGCGTGTGTTCAGGAGAAGTTACCCTGAAAACCCTAAAAACTTCCCCAGCCGGGGCTGCCTGGGACTAAAAATATCTGGTTCAGGGGACTCGGTGTGTTTTCCCAACCTGAGATCAGTGCCAGCTCTCCCAGTGTTTGACACTGAGGTTCGTGGTTTATTTCATTCTCAGCATGTTTTCTAACAGTTTGAGAAACATTTAAATGTGTGGCTCCAGGCCAGACGTATCTTTAGAGATTAAGATTCCTCTAAACCCTGTTTAAGTTTGCACGATCACTCAAGCTGTAACACACCCGGATGAAAAGAAGCCTGGAGTCCTGCTGCTAACTATGGTTTCAAAGGAGATCTCTGTGGCTTTTAGTTAGGAAAAAAGCAGAATATTTTTCTTTTAACAGTTGTGATCAACAGAGAGAAGCATTGAGATGTTTTTTATGGGACTCACCAAAATTCAGACTCCAGAAGTCCTGCGAGGATCCTTTAATGTCGACCAAACCTCCGTACATCAGCATGGCCGAGCCGATCACCACGGCACTGTGAGCCTTCCTGTTGGTTGGCCTCTGAGTCTGCAGGCACGTGAAAACACACACAAGCATCACCAGGAGCCGCTCATCAGCTGAAGGTGAACTAAAACTTTGCTGGTCTGGTTTGGGGCCCGTGGACGCGAGTTTGTGCACTCATTCAGGTGTGACGGGTTCACTTAATTTCAAGGCTTTCGAGGCTTTTTAAGCTCAATACTCAATTTAATCAATGTTTCTTTGGTTTGTGACAATCTGAAAATTGTGGCGTTATAATGACGCTCGCTGGAACCGGAAAAAGACGCTCTGATGCTTGAAAGAGCCGGCGGGAGAAGCATTTTATGGGGGGAGTCAGTTGGAGAGAGAGAAAGAAAGAATCATCAGGAACCGGAGCAAGGCTCAGTGTGCAGCGACTTAGAGACGACCAGAAAATCAGCTGGAGCGCAACCGTCATCTCACTGATTTATTTTGAAGAATTGAACTGAACTTTATTTTGAAGAACTGAACTTTATTTTGAAGAACTGAACTGAACTTTATTTTGAAGAATTGAACTGAACTTTATTTTGAAGAACTGAAATTGAATGAACTGATTTATTTTGAAGAACTGAACTTTATTTTGAAGAACTGAAATTGAATGAACTGATTTATTTTGAAGAACTGAACTTTGTTTTGAAGAACTGAACTTTATTTTGAAGAACTGAACTTTATTTTGAAGAATTGAACTGAACTTTATTTTGAAGAACTGAAATTGAATGAACTGATTTATTTTGAAGAACTGAACTTTATTTTGAAGAACTGAACTTTATTTTGAAGAACTGAACTTTATTTTGAAGAATTGAACTGAACTTTATTTTGAAGAACTGAAATTGAATGAACTGATTTATTTTGAAGAACTGAACTTTATTTTGAAGAACTGAACTTTGTTTTGAAGAACTGAACTTTATTTTGAAGAATTGAACTGAACATTATTTTGAAGAACTGAAATTGAATGAACTGATTTATTTTGAAGAACTGAACTGAACTTTATTTTGAAGAATTGAACTGAACTTTATTTTGAAGAACTGAAATTGAATGAACTGATTTATTTTGAAGAACTGAACTTTATTTTGAAGAACTGAAATTGAATGAACTGATTTATTTTGAAGAACTGAACTGAACTTTATTTTGAAGAACTGAACTTTATTTTGAAGAATTGAACTGAGCTTTATTTTGAAGAACTGAAATTGAATGAACTGATTTATTTTGAAGAACTGAACTGAACTTTATTTTGAAGAATTGAACTGAGCTTTATTTTGAAGAACTGAAATTGAATGAACTGATTTATTTTGAAGAACTGAACTTTGTTTTGTAGAATTGAAATTGAATGAACTGATTTCTTTGAAAAACAGAACTAAACTGCTTGTTTTCGTTTCCAGTTAATTACAACAGAGGGTGGTGCTATTTCAGGTTTCATCCTGTATGGTGTGTTTTGGGGAGTGTGTCTTGACTATCTTAAATGCCAGGAGAGAAACCCAAATCGTCACAGGTTTTGTCCAAAATTATTCTTCAAGTTTGACTTTGAGCCTCGGCAGCTTCCGTAGCCGACACTAACATTTAGGTACTAATGTATTTTCTAAGGTCTTATGATCCATGATGGGAGCACAGAACTGTGTCTACATGAACTTTAAAAGATGCTCTTCATCTGTCGTCTGTAAGAATGCTGACAGAAACTTTGCAAAGCGAGCGCTCTCCAGTGTGACTCCTGCTTCCCATCGCTGTGATATGAAAAGTGCTCTGTACCTGGGGGGGGCGTGTCTTTCCCTGGCAGTGCACCCACTTCTGCTTCGCTGAAACATGACAAAAATAAGGTCAAACAGAGCTTGTAACTCCAGATGAAACATTGAACAATAACTCAGCTGTGTAAGAGCACAGTAAACATCTCTCAGCCTCGATACAAACTATTCAAAAGTAAAGTGCTAAGGAGCTTTCAAGGGAAAATCAATGAAAAACAATGAAGAAATTGATCACAAAATGGGAGCAAAGCTCTGAAAAAATCTATTAATACGTTCCCGTTGTTCTCAAGTAGCTCATGTTGAAATGTAAAAGAATGAGGAGAATTAAAGGGGAACTCCGGTATTTTTAAACCTTTTTTAGACCTTATTTCTGGCATGAAATACGTTCATCTGCTCACCGAACAGTTTGGCGAAAGTCGGCGTGAGTAGATGAACATATTTCATGCCAGAAATAATGTCCAGGTGTAAAAATACCGGAGTTCCCCTTTAAGACCAGCTGTAACAGGCAGTGCCTGAACAGACAAAGGTAAGAAGCTAAGAAAACACAAGAGCCAGCAAGTTGTGGAATTTTACTGAGCAGGAAAAACATGCTGCTAAGCTCCAGGAGTCTGCTTTGGCACAGTTCTTTCATGTAACGGACATTTGACGTTTCATTCATCTATTTGCTTCTGTATTCTATCTTTTATTTATCTAGTTATTTAAAATCAGTATTCAGGAATATGTGTGGTTTGAGGACGTGTGTTTTTAAAGAACAGGCTTCACACACTGCTGGGATCTGCGGTAGGGAATGATTTCCCATGATCTGGAGACTGGAGCCAACATGAAACAACATGTTTAATCAGTTCAGCTAATTTGCTGGCACTAAGAATTTCTTCCCAGAGTAAATTGCACCTTCACAGTGAAACTCACCGATGTCAAACACCCAGAGGGCATATCTGCACTTTGTGTATGCAGAGTCCAACATGCCTCCAAACACATACAGGAAACCCTGGAAAGGTCAAAATGATAAAACATACAGAGGACAGCAGAAAATATGTTACGTGCTTCATGTCTTTGTGTTTTAGTGGAGAAACGTGAAGAAAATTGTATCATTTGTACCTCATGAGCCACCATAGAATGTTCCTCCAGCTCCTCTGGTGCAGCTTCGCCGGTGCAGTTCAACTCTGTCCATTCGTCGCTCACTGAAACATTAATATGAAAATATTAATAAATGCATCGCACGGGGTGGTGACATTTATGTATATGCCAGAGTCCTTCACATCATCGCACCATGAACGCTTCATGAACGTACCGTGAACGCAACATTAACGCACCGTGAACGCACCGTGAACGCACCATGAACGCTTCATGAACGTACCGTGAACGCAACATTAACGCACCGTGAACGCACCGTGAACGCACCATGAACGCATCGTGAACGCACCGTGAACGCACCATTAACGCACCGTGAACGCACCGTGAACGCACCGTGAACGCACCATTAACGCACCGTGAACGCACCGTGAACGCACCATGAACGCACCATGAACGCACCTTGAACGCACCGTGAACGCATCGTGAACGCATCGTGAACGCACCGTGAACGCATCGTGAACACACCATGAAAGCACCTTGAACGCACCGTGAACGCACCGTGAACGCATCGTGAACGCACCATGAACGCACCATAAACTCACCATAAATGCACAATTAACGCACCTTGAACGCACCGTGAACGCATCGTGAACGCACCATAAACGCACAATTAACGCACCTTGAACGCACCTTTAACGCATCGTGAACGCACCGTGAACGCACCATTAACGCACCGTGAATGCACCGTGAACGCACCGTGAACGCACCGTGAACGCATCATGAACGCACCATGAACGCACCTTGAACGCACCGTGAACGCATCGTGAACGCACCGTGAACGCATCGTGAACGCACCATGAACGCACCATAAACTCACCATAAATGCACAATTAACGCACCTTGAACGCACCGTGAACGCACCATAAACGCACAATTAACGCACCTTGAACGCACCTTTAACGCACCTTTAACGCATCGTGAACGCACCGTGAACGCACCATTAACGCACCGTGAATGCACCGTGAACGCACCGTGAACGCATCATGAACGCACCATGAACGCACCTTGAACGCACCGTGAACGCATCGTGAACGCACCGTGAACGCACCTTGAACGCACCGTGAACGCATCGTGAACGCACCGTGAACGCATCGTGAACACACCGTGAACGCATCGTGAACGCACCATGAAGGCACCGTGAACGCATCATGAACGCACCATAAACTAACCATAAATGCACAATTAACGCACCTTGAACGCACCGTGAACGCATCGTGAACGCACCGTAAACGCACAATTAACGCACCTTGAACGCACCATAAACGCACAATTAACGCATCGTGAACGCACCATAAACGCACCATGAAGGCACCTTGAACGCACCGTGAACGCACCATTAACGCACCTTGAACGCACCATGAACGCATCATGAAGGCACCTTGAACGCATCATGAACGCACCATAAACACACAATTAACGCACCGTGAACGCATCATGGACGCACCATAAACGCACAATTAAGGCACCATAAATGCACAATTAACGCACCTTGAACGCACCGTGAACGCACCATGAACGCATCATGAACGCACCATAAACGCACAATTAAGGCACCATAAATGCACAATTAACGCACCTTGAACGCACCGTGAACGCACCGTGAACGCACCATGAACGCATCATGAACGCACCATAAACGCACAATTAAGGCACCATAAATGCACAATTAACGCACCTTGAATGCACCTTCAACGCACCGTGAACGCACCATAAACGCACAATTAAGGCACCATAAATGCACAATTAACGCAGCGTGAACGCATCGTGAACGCACTATGAACGCACCATAAACACACAATTAACGCACCTTGAACGCACCGTGATCGCATCATGAACGCACCATAAACGTACAATTAACGCACCTTGAATGCACCTTCAACGCACCATGAACGCACCATAAACGCACAATTAACGCACCGTGAACGCATCATGACCGCACCGTAAATGCACAATAAAACACAATTAACGCACCACGAACGCATCATAAACGCACCGTGAACGCACCGTGAACGCACCACGAACCCACCACGAACGCACCACGAACGCATCACGAACGCACCGTGAACGCACCCTGAACGCACCGTGAACGCACCACGAACGCATCACGAACGCATCACGAATGCACCACGAACGCACCACGAACGCATCACGAACGCATCACGAACTCACCATAAACGCACCGTGAACGCACCACGAACGCATCACGAACGCACCACGAACGCATCATGAATTCCTTCACTTTTGCCAGCAGTCATAAAAATCCAAGTTACTGGCATAATAGATTGAAAACTTTCCGCTACCTCCCACTGTCCAAACAAACGTGAGCGCGCCCGTCGTCTGTAACAAAGGTTTGGTGAAGGGTGGAGACATGACGTTGGGTGCAGCCCACTGCCTCGGTCACGTGGACGGTGCATTTCTCAGTTTATCTTAAACAGTTAGCTGTTAGTTGAACCTGGAAAATGGCTGCACTCACACTGTCCTCTGCGTGCCGCTGCCTGTGCTCCACCGGTGGCACATGTGCCGCAGTCTGGGAAGCGTGGACATACAGTAAATTCTCTAAACTTGAATCAGTAGCAGTCCTTACCCACACTGTACTTCCAGAAGTCCCTCAGACTGTCATTTTTTCTGCCTCCCAGGACATAGACATTTCCACCAAAGCTGCAGCAGGCGTGCTTGTAGCGGTCACACGGGGACCGGCTGCTCTGAGGGAGCTGCCTCCACAGGCAAGGATTACTTTGACTCATAGCTGGAATCCATCAATCTCACCAGACCATTTTCTAAAAGAAGCAAGACGGGAATGTTAAGAAACAGATAATATAAAATGACCCAATCAATCAATGAGACCTTTGGTTTCAGAGCCTCTAAATGTAAAGTAAAGTGCAATAAACCCAACATACAACATTAAAAACTCTATCTCATTTAGAGCAACAGCTCTTACTTTTGAAATCAGAGGTTCAAACTGAGAAAGTTTCTGAGTGAAAAATCATCAAACAGTGTTTCCCAACCCTGGTCCTTAAGCCCCCCCCCCCCGTTTTCCATGTTTCCCTGCTCCGGCACACCTGAATCAAATGAATGGGTCAGGTCTTTAAGGTGCCTTGGGACCAGGACTGGGAAACACTGCCTTACGACACCGGCTTTGTGGGCAGACTGTGGAGGTTGTTCCAACTCTGGACTTCAAACTGTGAGTGAACCTGTGTGAGCTGGGTGGAGCTCGGTGTGATGTGCACCTGGGACTGTGACCCACAGAGCACATGACAGCTAATAAAGGCCTCGGTGTCGGGGGGAACACACTGACTCCAGGGAGAAAGTCTCCATGTGCAAAATGTTCTTCCACTTATGACGGCTTTAGTTTCTGCATTGAACTTCAAACCATGACTGAACACAGCTCCACTAACTTTATGCATCAGCCATGATGTCTGAACACTGAATCTGATGTGCAGCAGCTGATGCATGATGGGAAACACAGCTTCATCACAGCCTTTGAGCTTAGGAGCTGCTCCATTCTTTCAGTAAGAGCACGCTTTGCTTTGTTGTGAACATCACGTGAGAGCGTTTCCGTGTGATGACATCACAATCAGGCTCTGTAGCGCTGGGCTTACATCTGGTCCCAGATCGCTCAGGACTTTTCATTATATCAGGAACATGATTAATGTTTGTTTGTGTTTCTGTGTAATAATCAACCCTTTCAGCTCTGCTGAATACTTCCTGTATTTACAAAGCAGGCGGGGGTCAGGCTGGGTTGGACACCTGAGCCGTGCAGAGGAAACATTAAAAATGCAGGTATGTCACTTGATGCAGGTGGAATTTTACACCACATGCTGTGAAATGATTTTTTTCTTTTTCATGCATCAGTTGATCTGTAAAACATGAGAAAGTCCAACTGATTCTGTGTTTAAAACAGGCCGGAAGCATCAAATCATGGTCATGTTGAAAAGATGACGCCACTAACTTATTAAAAGCTATTATTTTCTGTCTCCCGACTAACTGATAAAACACTTAAAGTCCCACCTTGAAATGAACTCGTTCAGACAGCTGTTGGTTTGTTCAGGGCCGATCCACTGATTAATTAGGCTGTTCTGCATCTTTGTTTTGAACACAGGTTCCTCTGTCAGGTTATTCTGCAGGAACACCACCCGCACATCCACTTATCACAGGACTGTCTGACTGGATGTCATTTAAACTCTTTAAGGTTGTGCTCAGCTGGTTAGCCTGAGGCACCACTTCTGATAGTTAACCTGACGGAGGCCTGTTTTTCACTTGGTTTAGTCGTTTCTACAAAGATGCCTTCTATCTCTGTTCATGTTATTTAAAGATATAACTTTGTTCTTATGAAGATGGTGGAAGGTCGGGACCACAGAACCCGGCTCTAACTCCTCTCTGCATGGCTTTCAAACTGCACACCTGTGAGTCCACAGAGAGACTTCACCTGTGTTACCTGCTGACGCCACATGTTGCCAGGCAACAAGCACAACACCCCGACACAGTCGAGGGGTCCTCTGGAGATTTCAGCCACCTCTCTCTGCTACACTTTAACACTTTGTAAACTGATTATGATGTATGAATATATTGAGAATTATCATAAGTAATGACGCATTTTCCTCCATAATTTATAGTGAAACCACAGAAGTTCCCTTTGGGGATGAATTTAATTCAGTTTCATTTCAAACAGAGACACATTCATCTCTTCCACTGTTACACAATCAGTCATAGCCATGCCATCCACTATATCCCAACAAAGTGCAAACAGCTGTAAGGTCGTGTGTTGAAGAGACAACCACCTCCTTTCTACTTACTTAAAGAGACACTCACCTCCTTTCTACTTACTTAAAGAGACACTCACCTCCTTTCTACTTACTTAAAGAGACATGCACCTCCTTTCTACTTACTTAAAGAGACACCCACCTCCTTTCCACTTACTTAAAGAGACACTCACCTCCTTTCTACTTACTTAAAGAGACACTCACCTCCTTTCTACTTACTTAGAGAGACACTCACCTCCTTTCTACTTACTTAAAGAGACACTCACCTCCTTTCTACTTACTTAAAGAGACACTCACCTCCTTTCTACTTACTTAAAGAGACACTCACCTCCTTTCTACTTACTTAAAGAGACACTCACCTCCTTTCTACTTACTTAAAGAGACATGCACCTCCTTTCTACTTACTTAAAGAGACACCCACCTCCTTTCCACTTACTTAAAGAGACACTCACCTCCTTTCTACTTACTTAAAGAGACATGCACCTCCTTTCCACTTACTTAAAGAGACACTCACCTCCTTTCCACTTACTTAAAGAGACACTCACCTCCTTTCTACTTACTTAAAGAGACACTCACCTCCTTTCTACTTACTTAAAGAGACACTCACCTCCTTTCTACTTACTTAAAGAGACATGCACCTCCTTTCCACTTACTTAAAGAGACACTCACCTCCTTTCTACTTATTTAAAGATACACTCACCTCCTTTCCACTTACTTAAAGAGACATGCACCTCCTTTCCACTTACTTAAAGAGACACTCACCTCCTTTCTACTTATTTAAAGATACACTCACCTCCTTTCCACTTACTTAAAGAGACACTCACCTCCTTTCTACTTACTTAAAGAGACACTCACCTCCTTTCTACTTACTTAAAGAGACACTCACCTCCTTTCTACTTACTTAAAGAGACACCCACCTCCTTTCTACTTACTTAAAGAGACACGCACCTCCTTTCTACTTACTTAAAGAGACACTCACCTCCTTTCCACTTACTTAAAGAGACACGCACCTCCTTTCTACTTACTTAAAGAGACACCCACCTCCTTTCTACTTACTTAAAGAGACACTCACCTCCTTTCTACTTCCTTAAAGAGACACTCACTTCCTTTCTACTTACTTAAAGAGACACTCACCTCCTTTCCACTTACTTAAAGAGACATGCACCTCCTTTCTACTTACTTAAAGATACACTCACCTCCTTTCTACTTACTTAAAGAGACACTCACCTCCTTTCCACTTACTTAAAGAGACATGCACCTCCTTTCTACTTACTTAAAGAGACACTCACCTCCTTTCTACTTAGTTAAAGAGACACTCACCTCCTTTCTACTTACTTAAAGAGACATGCACCTCCTTTCTACTTACTTAAAGATACACTCACCTCCTTTCTACTTACTTAAAGAGACACTCACCTCCTTTCCACTTACGTAAAGAGACATGCACCTCCTTTCTACTTACTTAAAGAGACACTCACCTCCTTTCTACTTACTTAAAGAGACACTCACCTCCTTTCTACTTACTTAAAGATACACTCACCTCCTTTCTACTTACTTAAAGAGACACCCACCTCCTTTCTACTTACTTAAAGAGACACTCACCTCCTTTCCACTTACTTAAAGAGACATGCACCTCCTTTCTACTTACTTAAAGATACACTCACCTCCTTTCTACTTACTTAAAGAGACACTCACCTCCTTTCCACTTACTTAAAGAGACATGCACATCCTTTCTACTTACTTAAAGAGACACTCACCTCCTTTCTACTTACTTAAAGAGACACTCACCTCCTTTCTACTTACTTAAAGAGACATGCACCTCCTTTCTACTTACTTAAAGATACACTCACCTCCTTTCTACTTACTTAAAGAGACACTCACCTCCTTTCCACTTACATAAAGAGACATGCACCTCCTTTCTACTTACTTAAAGATACACTCACCTCCTTTCTACTTACTTAAAGAGACACCCACCTCCTTTCTACTTCCTTAAAGAGACACTCACCTCCTTTCTACTTACTTAAAGAGACATGCACCTCCTTTCTACTTACTTAAAGAGACACTTGCCTCCTTTCTACTTACTTAAAGAGACACTCGCCTCCTTTCTACTTACTTAGAGAGACACTCACCTCCTTTCTACTTACTTAAAGAGACATTCACCTCCTTTCTACTTACTTAAAGAGACATTCACCTCCTTTCTACTTACTTAAAGAGACACGCACCTCCTTTATACTTACTTAAAGAGACACGCACCTCCTTTATACTTACTTAAAGAGACACGCACCTCCTTTATACTTACTTAAAGATACATGCACCTCCTTTCTACTTACTTAAAGAGACACTCACCTCCTTTCTACTTACTTAAATAGACACCCACCTCCTTTCTACTTACTTAAAGAGACACGCACCTCCTTTATACTTACTTAAAGATACATGCACCTCCTTTCTACTTACTTAAAGAGACACTCACCTCCTTTCTACTTACATAAAGAGACACTCACCTCCTTTCTACTTACTTAAATAGACACCCACCTCCTTTCTACTTACTTAAAGAGACACTCACCTCCTTTTTACTTAGAGACATGCACCTCCTTTCTACTTACTTAAAGAGACACTCACCTCCTTTCTACTTACTTAAAGAGACACTCACCTCCTTTCTACTTACTTAAAGAGACACTCAGCTCCTTTCTACTTACTTAAAGAGACACTCACCTCCTTTCTACTTACTTAGAGACACTCACCTCCTTTCTACTTACTTAAAGAGACATACACCTCCTTTCTACTTACTTAAATAGACACCCACCTCCTTTCTACTTACTTAAAGAGACACTCACCTCCTTTTTACTTAGAGACATGCACCTCCTTTCTACTTACTTAAAGAGACACTCACCTCCTTTCTACTTACTTAAAGAGACACTCACCTCCTTTCCACTTACTTAAAGAGACACGCACCTCCTTTCTACTTACTTAAAGAGACACTCACCTCCTTTCTACTTACTTAAAGAGACACTCACCTCCTTTCTACTTACTTAAAGAGACACTCACCTCCTTTCTACTTACTTAAAGAGACATTCACCTCCTTTCTACTTACTTAAAGAGACACGCACCTCCTTTATACTTACTTAAAGAGACACGCACCTCCTTTATACTTACTTAAAGATACATGCACCTCCTTTCTACTTACTTAAAGAGACACTCACCTCCTTTCTACTTACTTAAATAGACACCCACCTCCTTTCTACTTACTTAAAGAGACACGCACCTCCTTTATACTTACTTAAAGATACATGCACCTCCTTTCTACTTACTTAAAGAGACACTCACCTCCTTTCTACTTACATAAAGAGACACTCACCTCCTTTCTACTTACTTAAATAGACACCCACCTCCTTTCTACTTACTTAAAGAGACACTCACCTCCTTTTTACTTAGAGACATGCACCTCCTTTCTACTTACTTAAAGAGACACTCACCTCCTTTCTACTTACTTAAAGAGACACTCACCTCCTTTCCACTTACTTAAAGAGACACGCACCTCCTTTCTACTTACTTAAAGAGACACTCACCTCCTTTCTACTTACTTAAAGAGACACTCACCTCCTTTCTACTTACTTAGAAACACTCACCTCCTTTCTACTTACTTAAAGAGACACTCAGCTCCTTTCTACTTACTTAAAGAGACACTCACCTCCTTTCTACTTACTTAGAGACACTCACCTCCTTTCTACTTACTTAAAGAGACACTCACCTCCTTTCTACTTACTTAAATAGACACCCACCTCCTTTCTACTTACTTAAAGAGGCACTCACCTCCTTTTTACTTAGAGACATGCACCTCCTTTCTACTTACTTAAAGAGACACTCACCTCCTTTCTACTTACTTAAAGAGACACGCACCTCCTTTCTACTTACTTAAAGAGACACTCACCTCCTTTCTACTTACTTAAAGAGACACTCACCTCCTTTCTACTTACTTAAAGAGACACTCACCTCCTTTCTACTTACTTAGAAACACTCACCTCCTTTCTACTTACTTAAAGAGACACTCACCTCCTTTCTACTTACTTAAAGAGACACTCACCTCCTTTCTACTTACTTAAAGAGACACTCACCTCCTTTCTACTTACTTAGAGACACTCACCTCCTTTCTACTTACTTAAAGAGACACTCACCTCCTTTCTACTTACTTAGAGACACTCACCTCCTTTCTACTTACTTAAAGAGACATACACCTCCTTTCTACTTACTTAGAGACACTCACCTCCTTTCTACTTACTTAGAGACACTCACCTCCTTTCTACTTACTTAAAGAGACACTCACCTCCTTTCTACTTACTTAAATAGACACCCACCTCCTTTCTACTTACTTAAAGAGGCACTCACCTCCTTTTTACTTAGAGACATGCACCTCCTTTCTACTTACTTAAAGAGACACTCACCTCCTTTCTACTTACTTAAAGAGACACTCACCTCCTTTCCACTTACTTAAAGAGACACGCACCTCCTTTCTACTTACTTAAAGAGACACTCACCTCCTTTCTACTTACTTAAAGAGACACTCACCTCCTTTCTACTTACTTAAAGAGACACTCACCTCCTTTCTACTTACTTAGAAACACTCACCTCCTTTCTACTTACTTAAAGAGACACTCACCTCCTTTCTACTTACTTAAAGAGACACTCACCTCCTTTCTACTTACTTAAAGAGACACTCACCTCCTTTCTACTTACTTAGAGACACTCACCTCCTTTCTACTTACTTAAAGAGACACTCACCTCCTTTCTACTTACTTAGAGACACTCACCTCCTTTCTACTTACTTAAAGAGACATACACCTCCTTTCTACTTACTTAGAGACACTCACCTCCTTTCTACTTACTTAAAGAGACACTCACAGAGTATTACTAAGCTATCATACCGAGTAATACCAAAGATCTAAAACTATTCTTTACTTTGATGTGATGTCTGTTGTTTATTGTCCTATTTGGATCATTTTACGCGGAATACTGATCGATAATGACACATTATTTGACCAAATAACACCTGCCGTCAGCCTTCTGACTCATGCTCATCTGACTGTACAGCCACACACCCTGTTGGAGAGAAGTTAGGACACCGTGTAATGGTCTCCCACAAAGCCAGTCAAAGTGACTTCGGCCCACCTATTTTCCGACTTGCACCAGACATTTCTGAGCATCTATCAGGTCACATTTAGTTAGCTAACGTGTGGAAATGTTGGCTGCTCCTGACTCCGCCTTTTGAAAGATAAGACAACTACTTTAGGAGGAATGTGAACCGTTAACTCAGATAAGCAACGATGCATATTTTTGGGATTCCAGATGCTGTTAACTCACAAAGTCAAGTTAGCACCATCTGTAAACTCAATCTGACAATTTACAGAGGACCGACACGGTTAAAACAGTTAGGCTGAAGAAGAGGAAATGAGATGGAACTTTTTGAGCTCCTTTACGACTGAGACGCTGTTTCCCACGCAAACAAGAGTCAGCGAAGACATGTTTCCATGCCTAACTATGAAACAGATATTTCGAGTACAAAACAAAAGGTGTTACACTGTTACAGACGGTACTTACGGCAACTTCACGGCGCCTCTCTGGTCGCCAGTTACTCCTCTGAGCCCCTCGGTCTGTGCTCCGAACGGATATTTGCTACATTCAATGTTGCCTCGTAAAATGCGCTTCCCTAATTTGGGGAGTTGTTGCAGAAAGAACACATACATTTTGGTTTTTCAACTAAATATGTAGCCATATGAATGTGGGAATGTTTCGTGTCATACAATCATAAGCTTCCGCAAATATACTAACCTAAATGCACCAGTGTGCAGACTTTATCTTTACGTGTGGTATTCATCTCCAGTTCTCACGAGGACAACCAAAAGAGGAGATGACACAACTGCGAATTTCAACATAGACTTCAAGATACTTTTTGGCCTCATACGGAAGTAAAACCGCTTTATTAAAAAAGAAAGCATTTTATTTTAGATCAGCTCGCTGAAACTGTCGCAAACTGTGCTGTCTTAGAGTGACATTTACCGAAACTGAGCCATGTTACCAGCCTCCTCAGTACTTTACCTGCTTTTACAAGCGGGAATGTTTCGATACATCTGCAGCAAACTAACTGCTATATTTGTTTCAAAAGCCTCGAATGAGAAGTAACGTAAAGAAGGTGAAGAAAGTAAAAGTAAAAGTAAAGTAAAGAAGAAAAGAGAATCCGTGACAGCTTTTTTTTCATATTACATGCGTAATTACTGCTTTGGAATCATGCAATATTGGTAATTTGCAAAAAAATGAGAATTCACAATCTTGAAATAACAGTGAAAGTAGCCTAATTGTACTCCTCAGTGGGAGGGGTTGTGTGCTGAGGGAGGGATGAGCACATGGACCATGTTTAAGAGGCTTAAAGAATTTTAACTCACTCTATGTCGTAAACAGCTGACCATATTTATGGTATGATAGTAGTTATAGTACGATAAACATGTTCCTGTCTGTGAATGTGCTTTTGCAATCATGTACTGGACTTTAAGCTAGATAGATAGATGGGTAAGAAAAAATTTATTATCATCATTTTACAACTGGAAATATGTTACTGATGATGCACTGGGACCTGGTCTGGAAATGTGAACATTTCACCACATTATGTGAACAGACAATGTTGTGCATATTGCATGCTTTCCCTCATGGGCACACAGGTCATGCTGAGCCTCACATCACCTCCAATGTGTGCATTTGTGTGTAATTGTGTGAAAAAATGTGAATTTGGCTTGAAAAGCTCTTTAAATGTTCAAAAAAGAAAAAAAAATCCACACAAACAGCCTTAAACAACATTTTATCAAACAAACTTTGATCACTGAAGCACAACACTGACATTAAAGACAGAATTATGTTGTTTAAAATATTTACAAAGGAATAAATTAGATGAATGGAAGGCCTTGTACAATTCAGCATAAAACAATATGATATGATGCTCGCTGCCCCCCTGAATTTAACTGTTGGCCGTATTCTAGAGAACATCTCCAGGTTATTTCAAACCTTTTCCACCTGACAGAATACAGCTGGCTCTGTATCACACACTTTTAGCCAGCTGAGTGGTGTGTGTTCACAGTTGAGTCAGGCTGCTGTCCTCAGGAGCTTTGTGGCAGTGGATGTTCAGAATACCAGTCCAGAGTCTGATTAGCAGAGTTGGGCTCTCACAGGTCTAGATTCTTGTAGGTGCCTTCTACATCATTTTTGTCAGTCTCATCAGTCTCATCAGGCTCAAAGGCACGATTTTCCAGGCCGAACTTTTTGGTTGTGTCACCGTCGACAGCTTCCGAGGACGGGGCCTCCATGTCTTCATCACCCAAGCCATGGCTAAAACGCTTTTTATAAACCTGGTAGCCTGAAGAGGAAAACACATGGATTCAGAAACAATGTTTGACCATCTTATTGTGTAGCCTCTAAAACAGCTTCTGCTGCTTTTATTATCACTTCCTTACAATTACAAAGATACAAATTCAAAGAGAGTTATCATGGGGCAAACCATAGGGATCCATTTGTTGACTTAACACAGTTAAATCTACAGCTCCATCATTAATTGCCAGCAGCTCAGACTGTCTCTCTGACAATGGATGAAAGCCCATCACCTCCAACTAAACCTTTCTAAAACTGAACTGCTTGTCTTCCCAGCCAAACCAACCATACACCACAGCATCTGCATCCAAACTGAGTCCCTATCTCTTGCTCCATCAAAGGTTGCTGAAACTACAAACCTTTTAACCTTCAAAGATCACGTTACCTCTGTTGCTCGTTCATGCCGCTTCGCTAAACATAAGAAAGATCAGACCATACCTAACCCAACATGCCACCCAGCTAGTGTTGGGAAGTTCGACTCTTTTGACTGAATTGGATCTTTTAATCTCGAACCGTAAATTGAACGAGTCTTTGAACAAGTCATTTTGTTCATTTTCCCAGCAGGTGGCGCTGTAGCCCTACTGTGGGCGTTGCACAAAACGGCCACGGTTCTAAACACTTAACACTGAAGGCAACAAAGTTTGCTTCAGCTGAGCTAACAAAATACAATACACAAAATGTCCTGCTGACTGAGTTTATGCAGCTGCCGCCTGCCATGTGGCGAGAGAGGGTACTGCATGAACATGAACGAATCACTCACTGAGACTACTCGTTACTCCCGAGTCACATAAAAGATTAGTTCATATCGAACATATCGTTCGTGAACGACACATCACTACACCCAACTCCTGGTGCAGGCTATGGTCATCTCCCGCCTTGACTACTGCAACGCTCTCCTAACTGGTCTCCCAGCCTGTACTATGAAACCTCTGCAGATGGTCCAGAACGCGGCGGCGCGTCTGGTCTTGGATCAGCCTAAAAGAACACGTCACCCCTCTGTTCATTGAACTCCATTGGCTACCCTATGCTAAATGCATAAAGATAAACATCTGTGCCTGTCAAACCCTTACCTCCAACAGCAATGAGCGCGACTGCTACCTGGAAGATGCTGTAGATAAGGGGGAAGGCAAACATGACGTTGAGCTCCTCTTGGCTGAAGGACAGCTGGATAATGGTGCTGCACAACTGGGAGTTCTGCATGCCCGTCTCCAGCGCAATGGTTCGACATCTGAAGAATGGGATAATGAACAACCACTTCAGAGGATAAATTTTGTGACAATCGTTTCATGGTTTCTTTTTAGAATTATGATGAAAACTGTTTAAACTGCACTTGGCAGTAGCTAAAACAAGCAATCAAACATGATAAATTGATCATTCTAGCATGAGTTCAAAACTGTCCCCCCACCTCTCCCACGGCTGACCCACAAAGCGGGCCATGAAGAACCCCAGGCTATATCCAATAACGGGGTAGATAGCTCCAATTATCCACAAGGAGGGAGAAATGGTCCAGGAAGATTGGTAGAGGACTCCTCCAACCACAGCCAGGACGATAATGAGAACAAAGCCAACAATGGACCCCACCTGTGCAAAGCAGTCATGATTTATTAAAACCCTGTCCAGGACTTTTCATTTCTTAAGCTAATGCTAAATGTAAACATCACAAGAACTCTCTTTGTACGATTTTGCAATAAAATGTTGACCATTTCTACCTTGAGGATTATTTTCGCCTTGTCGGGCCATCTGCGCTTGACATACATTCCCACAGCAATGGGAATAATAAAGCCTGCAAGTGTGATACCTGAAAAACACAGATAAATATCAGACTAAATCTTATTGACATTCCACCAATATTACATCTGCAGACACTGTAGCTGTTTGGTTACCAATGCTGTCGTATGGAATCTGAATGGCATCTCCAGAAGTCCATACACTCGTGTAAACGTATAGACAGAGAGGCATCATCCCCAAGGCCAAGATAGAGGAACAGGCCGTCATACTGATGCTGCAGAGGGGAGAATATAACAATCACAAGGAGAAAATACTGTATTGATCCTGAAGAGTAAACTGGATCATATTGAATTCAATTCAAGAAGAAACATAGAGGCATATGACAGCTTTAATGGGAAACACTTTGTTTAGCCCTTTGTAGAACCTAGTCACGCTTTCAATGCAACATAAATGTGGGCCTTTCTTCTGGATGTTACATCAAATGTGGTTTAAATATACACACAACACAAAACTGAAAACTCTTATCTTCAAATCCTCCCCCAGCAACAGTGGACCATTGATATTAAATGGGTTTCCAGCCCTGTGTCTTACCTCAGGTCCATGTCTCCATCCAGCCAGAAGCAGATGATGTTTGAGCTTGAACCTCCAGGACAGCAGCCCATAATGATGACGGCTATGGCCTGCACAGGCAGCACCCCAAAGGCAAATGACAGGGCAAAAGCTGTGAAGGGCATGATGCCAAACTGGCAGATGAATCCAATGATGATGCCCCAGGGCCTCCTGATGTGGCCCCACAGCCTTTTGGCTTCCACAGTGCAACCCATGGAAAACATGACCAGAGCAAGCATTACTGTGACCGATATGCTCATCACCAAGCTCAGAACAGAATTGAAGTTGCTGGGAGGAACAATGCAGTTTGCTCCTGAACAGACTGCGGCAGCAGGATCACAGGTAGAAGGAACCATGGCTGTCGCCCTCAGAGCGGACATTGTGGACAAGGCAAAGGAGGAAAAAAATGAAGGAAAGTTTCAGCAGGACCTGAGTTTCCACCTAACTTCTCAAATGTGTCCTCCCCTCTGTGATGATGATGACAGTGACAGGAAGCTTACAACTCACTGCTATTTATACCTGCAGTGATTCAGTCATAAAAAAAGTCATTCAGAAAATCTGAATAAAATATTAACCAATACTTAATGTTTTATAGGGTCAGTGTTCAGAGGTGAAAGCATATAAAAAGAAAATCATACTGATATACAAAAAGCGATTGCTCTGTGGATTAAACTTTTATAGCCCCTTGGCTATCAAAAGTTTACAGTTGTGGCATGCTGTGTTATCATATCAATGGCAGCAAAGAGGAAAGATGCATGTCTCAATGACTAGTTTTCCCCTTTGACCTCTTTTTAGATATAAAACACGGACAGTGGTTGTTGGAAAAAAAAGGTTAAATTATCCATCCATCCATCATCTACAGCTTTTCCAGGGGTCGGGTCGCGGGGGCAGCAGCTTTAACAGAGAAACCCAGACGTCCCTGTCCCCGGCCACTTCCTCCAGCTCTTCCGGGGGGACCCCGAGGTGTTCCCAGGCCAGCCGAGAGACATAGTCTCTCCAACATGTCCTGGGTCTAAATTTTCTCAGGATTAATTTAATCTTAGACTATGGTTCTCAGCTGGAAGAGGGTGGAATGCTCTCTCTGGGTCGGGAATGAGATCCTTCCCCAAGTGGAGGAGTTCAAGTATCTCGGGGTCTTGTTCACAGTGAGGGACGAATGGAGCGTGAGATTGACGGCGGATCGGTGCAGCGTCTGCAGTGTTGCTCTGCACCGACCCGTCGTTGTGAAGAAGGAGCTGAGCCAGAAGGTGAAGCTCTCTATTTACTGGTCAATCTAGGTTCCCATTTATATTTCTAGATTTTCTAGAAATCCTCACCTATGGTCACGAGTTGTGGGTAGTGACTGAAAGAACGAATACAAGCGGCCGAAATGGGTTTCCTCCGCAGGGTGTCTGGGCCTCCCTTAGAGATAGGGTGAGAAGCTCAGTCATCCGGGAGGGGCTCGGAGTAGAACCGCTGCTCCTCCGCATTGAGAGGAGTCAGATGAGGTGGCATCTGGTTAGGATGCCCCCTGGACGCCTCCCTGGGGAGGTGTTCTGGGCCCGTCCCACTGGGAGGAGACCCCGGGGAAGACCCAGGACACGTTGGAGAGACTGGCCTGGGAACGCCTCGGGGTCCCCCCGGAAGAGCTGGAGGAAGTGGCCGGGGACAGGGACGCCTGGGTTTCTCTGTTAAAGCTGCTGCCCCCGCGACCCGACCCCCGGAGAAGCTGTAGATGATGGATGGATGGATATTGCTGTTGTTAGCTCAGAGAGATCAACTGGGCAGAAGCTGTCTAAATATAAATCAGGTTCTAAAGATACTTCTAAAGCTGCTCTACTTGATGATACATCAGTGATAATAATGGGAAGGATTCCATTAATCTTCTCTCTGATAGAAACAATTTTATTGATGAAGAATCTCATGAAATCATCACTGCTGAGAGTTAAAGGAATACATGGCTCAACAGAGCTCGGACTCTTTGTCAGCCTGGCAACAGTGCTGAAAAGAAACCTGGGATTATTCTTATTCTCTTCTATCAATGATGAATAATAAGCAGTTCTAGCTTTACGAAGGGCTTTCTTATACGTTATTAAACTATCTTTCCAGACTAATTGAGACTCTTCTAAATTAGAGGAACGCCACTGTCTCTCCAGCTTTCTTGCAGTCTGCTTTAAAGCAGCTGTGAATTATACCAAGGAGCCAACCTCTTCTGACTGATTACCTTCCTTTTCAGAGGGGCAACATTGTCCAGTGTTGTACGCATTGAAGCTATAGTGCTGTCAACAAGAGAGTCAAGTTCTACTGGAGTAAAATTTAGGTAGCCGTCCTCTGTCATATCTGCACATGGCAGTGAAGAAAAGGATGATGAAATCAACTCTTTAAATCTGGTTACAGCATTCTCTGATAGACACCTTCTATATGTAAAATTCTTCTCAGAAGCCGTGTAGTCAAGTAATGTAAATTCAAAAGTTATTAAAAAATGGTCAGACAAGACAGGGTTATGAGGCAACACTGTTAACTGTTCACTCTCAATGCCATAAGTCAGCACAAGGTCAAGGGTATGATTAAGGCAGTGAGTAGGTCTGTGGACACTTTGAGAAAATCCAGTAGAGTCTAATATAGAATTAAAGTTAATATTTAGGCTGTCATTTTCAACATCTACATGAATATTAAAGTCACCCACTACAATGACTTTATCTGTACTCAGCACTAACTGGGATAAAAACTCTGAGAATTCAGTCAGAAACTCAGAATAAGGGCCAGGTGGACGATACACAACAACAAACACAAGAGGTTTTTGTGATTTCCACTTTGGGAAAAACTGAGAATCAGAGATTCAAAAGAGCTCAAACTAATCTTGGGTCTAGGACTGATTAGTAACCCTGATCTGAAGATAGCTGCCAATCCTCCTCCTCTGCTGTGGTTGGAGGAACGTGAACATTTAAATAGTCAGAGGGAGTTGATTCATTAATGCTAACATGATCCTCCTGCTGCAGCCAGGTTTCTGTAAGACAAAATATATCAATATGATGATCACAGATCAAATCTTGGAAGACTTGGAAAGGAGAGATCTAATATTCAGAAAACCACATTTAATTGTTTTTTGCTCAGTTAAAGTTTTGTCTTAATTTTTTCAAGGTTTTCTGGATTTGCTCCTTTTGTGTTTATTGATTGTCATGTTTTTGATATTTACTTTGTCCATATTTCTAGATATGAGAGCTGCTCCTTCCAAAGTGGGCCCAGGTTTTCTCCAGAAAGATTGCCAATTAGGCCGGAGGGAACGGAGGAAAAAGGTCAGGGAAATGGCCAAAAGCTGAAACCAGACAGAAAAACATAACAATACGTAGATCGTAGTGTAGTGGTATGATTTCCACCTTCCATGTGGGAGACCTGAGTTCAAATCCCCTGCATGAAAGGTACTATCTCCAGTAGGGGTCCTTAGGCAAGACCCCCTTACCCTACCTGTAAGTTGTTTTGGATAAAAGCGTCTGCTAAATGCAGAAACATAGATTGTGGGACATCTTTTTGGCTGGAATGATACAAATGAAAGTTTTTCAAAGTTTGAATAACGCATCCAGATAATGCAAATGGAAAATGCAAATTACTCCTACATGTATGCTTTCAGTTGTACTCACTGACCAAGGAACTCTGGGTAAACCCCACCACTTCTGTCCTTTGACCAGGAAATAAAAGAATAATAACGTACAGAAGTAGAAGCCAGTAAGAGCAGACAAGAAACACAGTTTTCTCATTCAAAGAATCATGAAGCATGCAGCACAATCATCTTAAAGCTGTACATTCAACCTGTTAATATCTTACCACCAGGTAACGTGTTTGTCAGTAACCTGGTGGTAACTGGTGAAAGGGGCGTATCACCACCTACTGTAGTAAAGTCGGACAAACCTCCGTCCATAATTGGATTCCCTCCTGTGCTTGTGTAGTGGGAACAATAGTTCAGTAAATTCAGCCAGAACCGTAACACCACTGAACTGTACATGTGAACATACTGAGGACACCTCTATAAAAGTTGGTGAATCGTATTTGTTCAGTACAATATACGTCAGTATAAAGGATATTTCAGTAAAGCCATGAGAAGAAACGAAAAGTTTAAACAAGCTGACAGAAAATAAGTAGAAGTGCAATGACTCCTTTCTGAAACGTCTCTTTAATATAACACAGTGCATATGTTACAATACAGTGGAATAATCGAGCCAGAATGTGTATTAAAATACACAGAGATAACTGTAAACCTTTGTTACTTCAGTTGGGAAAATGTCTAGCTTACTTATGACATGAAAAACTGAGGACAAGTCTCCCAGTGGTGTAAGACCTCTAACTTCTAACTCTCTGACTTCTGCCTCTCTTGTAGCTTTACGTGACATCTCTATCAGACTTCTTGTCATGTGGTTGGTTTATTTTGTTTTTCTGTTTGTAGAACGGTTATTAAAAAAGTTATGAATGGATGTGCATCACATTTTAGCAGAGGTGGAACATGGCCCAAGTAAAGTTATTCAGTTCTGAGTTTGAGACAGCTTTTGTTCCAGACAAAGAGTAGTGAAGCCTGCACACCTGTTTTAACTCTATGTTGTACTCTGAGATCCTCTGTAGTGACTTTGTTTAGAAAAGTGCTCATCGGCTAAATTATGGAAGTCACAAAATCACTGTAGCTGTATCCATCTTTACATTGCTGCACAAATATCTGACAGAAAATCCACACAAACAGCCTTAAACAACATTTTATCAAACTAACTTTGATCACTGAAGCACAACACTGACATTAAAGACATCTCCAGTTTATTTCAAACCTTTTCCACCTGACAGAATACAGCTGGCTCTGTATCACACACTTTTAGCCAGCTGAGTGGTGTGTGTTCACAGTTGAGTCAGGCTGCTGTCCTCAGGAGCTTTGTGGCAGTGGATGTTCAGAATACCAGTCCAGAGTCTGATTAGCAGAGTTGGGCTCTCACAGCTCTATATTCTTGTAGGTGCCTTTCACATAATTTTTGTCAGTCTCATCAGGCTCAAAGGCACGATTTTCCAGGCCGTACTTTTTGGTTGTGTCACCGTCGACAGCTTCCGAGGATGGGGCCTCCATGTCTTCATCACCCAAGCCACGGCTAAAACGCTTTTTATAAACCTGGTAGCCTGAAGAGGAAAACACATGGATTCAGAAACAATGTTTGACCATCTTATTGTGTAGCCTCTAAAACAGCCTCTGCTGCTTTTATTATCACTTCCTTAGAATTACAAAGATACAAATTCAAAGAAACAGAACATGAGGAATTTGATATATAACAGCTGAAATGACTTCACCACCAAAACCACTTCTGACCTTGTGAACCCTGGATCCTAGAGGAAAAACAACCCAGAACCCTTCTGGGGTCAGTGCCTCTGATAGATTCAGTTATCGAGGGGCAAACCATAGGGTTCAATTTGCTGACTTAACACGGTTAAATCTACAGGTCTATCATTAACTGCCAGCATCTGTGCCTGTCAAACCCTTACCTCCAACAGCAACAAGTGCGACAGCTAGCTGGAAGATGCTGTAGATAAGGGGGAAGGCAAACATGATTTCTAGCTCCTCTTGGCTGAAGGACAGCTGGACAATAGTGCTGCACAACTGGGAGTTCTGCATGCCCGTCTCCAGCGCAATGGTTCGACATCTGAATGAAGGAAGGGATAATGAACAACCATTTCCAAGGATAAATTTTGTGACAATCGTTTCATGGTTTCTTTTTGGAATTATGATGAAAACTGTTTAAACTGCACTTGGCAGTAGCTAAAACAAGCAATCAAACATGATAAATTGATCATTCTACCATGAGTTCAAAACTGTCCCCCCACCTGTCCCACGGCTGACCCACAAAGCGGGCCATGAAGAACCCCAGGCTATATCCAATAACGGGGTAGATAGCTCCAATTATCCACAAGGAGGGAGAAATGGTCCAGGAAGATTGGTAGAGGACTCCTCCAACCACAGCCAGGACGATAATGAGAACAAAGCCAACAATGGACCCCACCTGTGCAAAGCAGTCATGATTTATTAAAACCCTGTCCAGGACTTTTCATTTCTTAATCTAATGCTAAATGTAAACATCACAAGAACTCTCTTTGTACGATTTTGCAATAAAATGTTGACCATTTCTACCTTGAGGATTATTTTCGCCTTGTCGGGCCATCTGCGCTTGACATACATTCCCACAGCAATGGGGATAAGAAGGCCTGCAAGTGTGATACCTGAAAAACACAGATAAATCCATCCATTTTCTATACCGTCAATCGGGTAGCGGGGGGGGTTGGAGCCTATCTCAGCAGTCATCGGGCGAAAGGGGGGGTACACCCTGGACAGGTCGCCAGTCCATCACAGGGCCACACATAGAGACAAACGAGACAAACAACCATGCACGCTCACACTCACTCCTACGGACAATTTAGAGTCACCGATTAACCTAACATGCATGTTTTTGGACAGTGGGAGGAAGCTGGAGAGAAGCCACGCATACACGGGGAGAACATGCAGACTCCACACAGAAAGGCCCCCGGCAGGGATTGAACCTGGAGCCCTCTTGCTGTGAGGTGATGGTGCTAACCACCACACCACCGCGCAGCCCAACACAGATAAATATCAGACTAAATCTTATTGACATTCCACCAATATTACATCTGCAGACACTGTAGCTGTTTGGTTACCAATGCTGTCGTATGGAATCTGAATGGCATCTCCAGAAGTCCATACACTCGTGTAAACGTATAGACAGAGAGGCATCATCCCCAAGGCCAAGATAGAGGAACAGGCCGTCATACTGATGCTGCAGAGGGGAGAATATAACAATCACAAGGAGAAAATACTGTATTGATCCTGAAGAGTAAACTGGATCATATTGAAATTTAACCAATTCAAGAAGAAACATAGAGGCATATGACAGCTTTGATGGGGAAACACTTTGTTTATGTTTATGCATTTAGCAGACGCTTTTATCCAAAGCGACTTACAGCTAGGCAGATAGGATAAGGGGGTCTTGCCTAAGGACCCCTACTGGAGATAGCACCTTTCATGCAGGGGTTTTGAACCCAGATCTCCCACATGTAAGGTGGCAACCATATCACTACACTATCCAGTGTTTAGCCCTTTGTAGAACCTAATCATGCTATGTTACATGTTGCTATGTTGTCTGGATGTTACATCAAATGTGGTTTAAATATACACACAACACAAAACTGAAAACTCTTCTCTTCAAATCCTCCCCAGCAACAGTGGACCATTGATATTAAATGGGTTTCCAGCCCTGTGTCTTACCTCAGGTCCATGTCTCCATCCAGCCAGAAGCAGATGATGTTTGAGCTTGAACCTCCAGGACAGCAGCCCATAATGATTATGACTATGGCCTGCACAGGCAGCACCCCAAAGGCAAGTGACAGGGCAAAAGCTGTGAAGGGCATGATGCCAAACTGGCAGATGAATCCAATGATGATGCCCCAGGGCCTCCTGATGTGGCCCCACAGCCTTTTGGCTTCCACAGTGCAACCCATGGCAAACATGACCAGAGCAAGCATTACTGTGACCGATATGCTCATCACCAAGCTCAGAACAGCATTGAAGTTACTGGGAGGAACAATGCAGTTTGCTCCTGAACAGACTGCGGCAGCAGGATCACAGGTAGAAGGAACCATGGCTGTCGCCCTCAGAGCGGACATTGTGGACAAGGCAAAGGAGGAAAAAAATGAAGGAAAGTTTCAGCAGGATCTGAGTTTCCACCTAACTTCTCCAATGTGTCCTCCTCTCTGTGATGATGATGATGACAGTGACAGGAAGCTTACAACTCACTGCTCTTTATGCCTGCAGTGATTCAGTCTAATAAAATAGGGAGGGAAAATATTAACCAAAACTTAATGTTTTATGGGATGCATGTAAAAAGAAAATCATCCTGAAACACAAAAAATGATTGCTCTGTGGCTTAACTTTTATAGCTTCTTGGCTATTAAAAGTTTACAGCTGTGGCATGCTGTGTTATCAATGGCAGCAAAGAGGAAATATGCTTGCATGTCTCAATGACTAGTTTTCTCACAGGTCCTTTAAGAATGATCCCCTTTGACCTCTTTTTAGATATAAAACACAGACAGTGGTTGTTGGAAAAAAAAGATTAAATTAATCCTGAGAAAATGTATTTTCTGTAAAAGTAGAAGCAACTGATTTACAACTGATTTACAGACACTGATTTGTCTTCAACTGATTTACAAAGAATGGTTCTGAAGGTTGGAGGTAGAAATAATCCATTTGGTTACAGAGAAGTATTGAACCCAGAAATATTCAAAGGAACTGAATGCCAGATTGTCAGAATGTACAGCAGACACACTAGATCCTAATTATGAACCAGTTCTGGGGTCAAACTTGAATTTAAAACACATGTAGCTCAAACTGTGTTGCAGTACTTTTCAGCTGGTAGATTTGATCCTGTCTGGGAAGCACTTTGGTAAATGGACTTGTACTTGTATAGCGCTTTTCTAGTCTAACTGACCACTCAAAGCGCTTCACTACATGCTGCATTCACCCCACTCACACACATTCATACAGCACGTCTTAACTACATGCTTATTCTATGTGCCCCCCAGTGTATCCCAAATGATACACTGGGGGGCAACGTGGGTTTCAGTGTCTTGCCCAAGGACTCTTCGACATGTAGCCCGGGGAAGCCAGAGTCGAACCACCGACCTTCCGATTGGTCAACTTCCTCTTCCTCCTGAGCTACAGCCGCACTTTGTAACAGTATGTTTTCAATTTAATTTAGATACTTTAATCACAGTTTAATTTTTATCAATTTATTCAGCAAAATACTGAACAAATGGAACAAAAGGTAAAAGTGGTGAGAACCTCCTCATTCACTTATTTTCACTCCACATTTGCAGTATTGTATGTGAGTCTTTTTGGTTTTTAGTGTCATGATATCTCACTTATATCCAGTTAATGCTGTTAAACAATAGAATAACAAAAGGGAAGAGGGAATTTTACAAAAGCTGTAAGGCAACAAGTGGAGACAATAAAAAGTTTCATTATGATTCAATCCAAAGCCTCTAATCAGAGTTAGATTTTTTTGTTTTCAGTTTTCATGAAAATTTGTGTAATCAAGATGTTCTTACCTTCATGTCTCCTGCTGCAGTGTTACGCTACTGTGTCAGCGTTAAAGGGGTAATGCCTAACTTTATAGTTAAAGGAAAACCAGCAAATCACCAACTGAAAAGGGTTTCACATTTTATTGAAAATTCAAATCTGCTCAAGCAGCTATGTAGCTACGTCTACAAAAATAAAATGAATGAAGATGAACAAGTTGCTCTCACTTGTTTGTTTAATTTTAGTGGAGATGTTTAAAAAAGATCTAATGCAATCAAGAGGACAAAGGAGAGAACCAAAGCACAGTTTCAACAGTTTCAGACAAGTTCTGGTTTAAGGATTTCTGAAACCAAAGTTTGTGATACTGTTGTTTTGCTGCTACTTGAAAGAATTTTAATTTACCATAAAACTGCTCAATTGTTGCATGTATTTTGTAAAATAATAATAATAATAGTAATAGTAATAATTATTAATCCATTTTAGTTTTAGTAAAACATAGCTGTGGAATTTCTTAAAACACAAATTGCAGTTATATTGATGTTAGAACTGGTGTCCAGTAATTTTAAATAAAGCCTCTATCATTGCCACATTAACGTGATGCTTGTATTCGTTTTCTTCTTTCTCCTTTAAGCCAAGAAGGTGAAAATTTAAAAAAATTAAACCCTTAACACATATTCTCAGAGCACCACTATGAACATGTAAACAAAAAGATTACGTCATGATTCCAGTCACAGGCTGTCATTACCCTTACTCTCATTTGAAATACAGAGTTCCAGTTTGCACTTTGGCCAAACTTGTTAAAAAGTTGATGACGCTAACAACCGTTAGGAAAGCTCTGAGAGTTAATTGTGGCAAGAAAACTTTTCTTAACAAGTTAATTTTAATAGTACTGTGTGGACTGCTTTTATTGTTACCATCCAGCACAACTGTTGATTCACATTAGTGAATCTGTCTTTTAGAATGTGTTGATTTACATGTTACAAGTATAACAGTGATAATGAATTACCTTCGACAAAGATCTTTCTGTGTTTTCTGTGTCAATCTGCTTTGTAAAATGGTGACATGACAACTGCAACATCCTTGCAGTTAGATGATATCTGGTGCCTTTGGGGGCCACGGAGAAATAGCTTCGAGTTCAGGCCTCCAGCTGTTGTGGCGCACCAAGATGGTAAGAACCATTCATCAGGTGTTGTTTCAGTCTGCTACCACAGGCATGAATCAAACTCAAATGTTTTCTTTGTGATCATGTCTGTCAGCTGTGTGAAAAACATATGATAAAAGTGTGAAAACAAATAAAAGAAGAATAAGAGGGGTTTGTGAAATGTCAAAGGGATTTAACAGGGTCCCCTATGTAGAATCGCCATCTTAACGTGGAGGGGTTTGAGTATCCCTGTGATCTTGAACTGTTATTGGGGGTGTTAACACCTATTAGGGTCTCTGTTAGAAAAATTATGGAGTTATATTATGAGAAAAGCTGCAGTAATAAAGGTTTGTGATGGGGGAGGCTTCCTCATATCTTTTGGTTATCATAACACTGTGTAGCAAGCAAAATTGTATTTGACTGTCTGAACTCGTTTTCCCATAACACTGAATGGCTAGTAATGTTAGTTTCCCATAACATTGTGTGGCCATTTAATATAAATAATATAAATAGCAATAGTATAATTTTGTGAGTCAGACAACTCTGAGCCAGCTTCCTGATAGGTTGTGTGGACTTGTCTCTTTCTTGCAAGAAATAGATGTTTTGTGTTAATCGTATCCAACGACTCTGAGCCTAATCTTGAGAGATTTTTTCTAACAGTCTCTCATGGCAAATTGGTTTCAGGAGTGTGGTCAGACAAAGAGTGATTCAAAGACCTCGAAGGAACAACACCAGGGGAAATTGTGTTCTAGGGGAACACAATTTCCAGTGCGGTCACTGGTCCCTTATCCAGTGACCGCACCTGGATAAGGGAAACTGAGACACCTCAACTGGAGCCAGGCCTGGAGGAACTCGCTGGCGAGCACCTGGAGGCCGAGCTTAGCCCAAAGAGGAATCAGGAAGTTACTTCCACATGGGCCCACCACTCGTAGGGAGAATATTCGCGATCTCGCGATCTAGCTCTATCGGTCACTACCACAGCTCGTGACCATAGGTTGTGGCTCAGCTCCGTCTTTAGCACGATGGACCGGTGCAGAGCCAACCCTCCAACCCTCACCGGAAAGACGTCCGACTTACTGCCGGCAATGCGGAGCGGACTCTGACACCGGTCATACAGAGGCCGAACAGCCCCTAAGTGGTCTGGCACTCCCCCACAATACTCCCCGAGGGACACGGTCGAATGCCTTCTCCAAGTCCACAAAACACACCCCAGTTGGGTGAACTCCCATGCACTCTCCAGGACTCTGTTGGGGGTGTACAGCTGGTCCACTGTTCCACGGCCAGGACGAAAACCACACTACACCTCCTGAGTCCGAGATTCGACTATCCGACGGAGCCTCCTCTCCAGTACCCCCGAATAGACCTTACCAGTGAGGCTGAGGAGTGTGATACCCCTATAGTTGGAACACACCCTCCGGTCCCCCATTTTAAAGAGGGGGACCACCACCACGATCTGCCAGTCCAGAGGCACTCTTACCGATGTCCACGCAATGTTGCAGAGGCATGTCAACCAAGACAGCCTTACAATATCCAGAGCCTTGAGAAACTCTGGACGGACCTCATCCACCCTTGGGGCCTTACAACCGAGGAGCTTTTTGACCACTTCGGCAACCTCAGCTCCAGAAATGGGAGGCTCCATCTCCGAGCTCTCCGACTCTGTTTCCTTATCTGAGGGCGTGTTGGTAGGATTGAGGAGGTCCTCAAAGTATTCCCTCCACTGACTCACAATGTCCCTAGCTGAGGTCAGCAGAGCTCCGTAGAGTGATGTTTGCGGAAACCAGACTGAAATGCCTCATGGATGTTACTTTGATCCAGGAATAATGACAGAAGACCACCTTCTCTAGGATCTAGGACAAGTGTGGTAGCTTTGAAATAGGCCTGAAATTACTGCGGACAGTCGGGTCTTTTTAAGTAAAGGCTCCACTATGGCATGCTTAAATGTATTGGGAAACACACCTGAAGAAAGAGAGAGGTTTACAATTTCGGTAACCCAGGGCCAATTACATCAAACACTTTCACAAAGGCCTCCAGGGAAGGACGTCAGATGAGCAGGAGGAGGGTTTCATCTTGGTCAACAGTGCAGAGATATCAGCAAGAGTCACAGACTTAAATGAGGACCACAAGCTTGAGACAGGCTCAATGACAGCAGGGGTTCCACACAAAGGGGGAGGGATTTTCTCCTTTATCATCTTAATTTTGTCAATAAAAAATGTCAACAGTGCATTGCTGTCAGCTTTACAAGAAACAGGAGTAACTGGCGCAGCAGGACATACAAGAGAATTAATCGTGTCAAACAACACTTTGAGGTTTTTCTTATTTACTGTCACCAGTTGACAAATATAATCAGATCTGGCATTTTCCATCATCTCATTGTATGAGGACACAAGATCCCTGAGATAAAGTCTGTGCACCTCAAGCTTAGTGGATTTCCACAGACGTTCAGTCTTTCGACATAGTCTCTTCAGACAGAGGGAACTCAGAGTGGAGCTGCTCCTCCACATTGAAAAGAGTCAGTTGAGATGGTTCGGGCATCTGATTATGATGCCCCCTGGTAACCTCCGTTTGGAGTTTTTCCGAGCACATCCAACTGGGAGAGATTATACATCCCTTCTGGCCTAGGAACACCTGGGAATCCCCCAGCAGGAGCTACAGAGTGTCACTAGGGATGTCTAGGCTTCTTCTCCTCAACTCGTTGCCTTCGCGACCCAAACTCAGATAAGCAGAAGACAATAGATGGATATTTTCATATTTCTTATTTGTCATTTTAGATGATTCGTTATTAAACATACTGAAAAACTGCACCTATATTTCACTTTTTCTGATTTGAGATTGAATATCTTAAATTACATTTGAGTTGATACACGTTCTCACAGCAAAACCTATTACAACACAACAGATGAAGAAGTTTTTCTTTTTTTTCTTAGAAAAATACAGTATTACACTCAGATTAGCACTGTGATGGACTGGCGACCTGTTCAGGGTGTACCTCTCCTCTCGCCTGATGACCGCTGGGATAGGCTCCAGCAACCCGATCGATGGATTAAGCAGGTATAGAAAATGGATGGATGGATGGACATATGCCAATAATATCACGGTTCAGTGGTGGAGGCAAGGAAGGAGGACCCAGGTGCAGATACGGAGCAGGAGCCAGGGGGGGTCACTTAAACTCAGTTTATTTAGAATAGAAACACAGACCACAGCCACAAATTTAAACTAGTAAAAACAAAAAAAAAACCCTGAGAAATAACAAAAATCAGACTGACGGGATAACCAGGGGTACAACGACAAGGATCGGAATAAAACCGGTGTCTACATACTGTGTGGAGAGTGATTGGTGAATGAGTGCAGCTGAGGATAAGTGAAGACTAGTGAAGAGAGTGAAGCTGGCATCACCAGGCATTCAAGGTAAACACAAGAAACTTGTACTAAAGAAAAAATGGACCAGACTCAATGAATAATTCCCTGTAATCCCTATATAGACCAGTAGGCAGTGCTGGCCAACATGTTAATGTTTCTGCATTTATCAGACGCTTTTATCCAAAGCGACTTACAAATGAAGATATAACAAGCTATATAGAAAGCTAACAATAAGCTACATGGAAGGAACCCAGGAGTCCGACTCTGTCAGAGGTGACAGAGTAGAGATAGGGTGCAGGCATAGAGGGAAGTGCAGAAAGATAAAGTGCAGAGATAGAGGGGGTAGGGAAGTACAGGATAAGTGCTGGGATAGGAGATGCTCTCTGAAGTGCTGGGTTTTCAGGAGCTTCTTGAAGAAAGTCAGGGACGCCCCTGTTCTGGTAATGCTCGGTAGGTCATTCCCTCATCGTGGAATGACACATGAAAAGAGTTTGGATTGTCTTGAGCGTGGTGTAGGAGCTGCTAGACGACAATCCTGCGACGACTGGAGGGACCGAGTTGGGACAGAAGCCTTTGCAAAAGCATTCAAGTGGATGGGAGCCGTTCCATTAAGCACTTTGTAGGCTAACATCAGTGATTTGAATTTGATGTGAGCGGCTAAGGGTGACGTGTGTTCTTTTAGGCTGATCGAAACGCGCCGCCCCGTTCTGGACCATCTGCAGAGGTTTCACAGCACAGGCTGGGAGACCAGTTAGGAGAGTGTTGCAATAGTCAAGGCCGGAGATGACCATGGCCTGCACCAGGAGCTGGGTGGCATGTTTGGTTAGGTAGGGTCTGATCTTTCTTATGTTTAGCAATGCAAAGCGGCATGAACGAGCAGCAGAAGTAACGTGATCTTTAAAGCTTTCATCGGTGTTTCGTCTAGTTAGGCCCACAACTAGGAGGCTAGACAGCGATCACTGGCGTCCCAGAGTCACTCCCCTAATGCCAGCCATCACTGCTCCTCACACCACAACAACCATCTTCTTTTTTTTTTCCCACAACCACAAGCTACCCCAGCCTCTCACCAAGTGCACATTAGTCATAGCGGGGTGGGGATACAAACCTTGGTTCGGGTAGGGGGTAATGAAAGTGCTTTATCCTAAGTGCTCACCCTGCTGGGCCCCCAGATACTATTGCTTCTTCTAATCCAAATCCACTGACTGGACTTTACTGCCTCATATGACACTTCCTTCACCCAACTCCCTCAACAATGAGACAGACTTTGCAACAAATCCTCTACATCCTACTTCCACTGGACAGATCCTAACTTTCCATCCTCGCTGCTCTGCTTCTGCCCCATCTCCGCATACCTAAGCTTTTTCCTTTCATATGCTTCTCCCACTAATTCCTCCCAAGGAACAGTCAGCTCTATGACTCTCATTCTACTCCTAGATAACAAGACTATATCAGGCCTTAGATTTGTAGAGGCTATTTCCTGGGGAACAACAAGCTTTCCTTCTAAATCGAGCTGCATCTCCCAATCACAAGCATCCTCTAAGTTGCCTTGCCTCATTATTGTCGTATTAACGTCTTCACCTTGGACCCTCCAAAATTTACCTGCCTTCATTTATTTTCAATACCTGAAGCTAAGCTTCCTGATACTTGGTTATGCCACCACGTATACCGGCCTTGTGACAGACTGACCTTACAGCCTGACAAAATGTGCCTTAGAGTTGCAGTACCTGAACATAACAAACATAACGGGTCTCCATTTACCCAGAGTTTTAGGTTCTGGGAAGATGGCAACACATCGTATGTTGCCCCTATGAAAAATCTGATACTCCTTTCCTCCATACTCCACAGCTCTTTTCAACCTGCTCAACAACTAGCTTTCTCTTCTCCTTGGGACCTGCTCTACTCCACACTGGTTTGCCAGGACCAAGCCCCAAGCCTCCCCAGCTTATTTGAACATTACCCACAATCTCTGTGTGTCTAAGAGTTGCTTCTGCCGCCTGAGCTGCCATTCTTGGATTACATTTCCTCCCCTTGGTTGGGTTTGAACACACCTTACTAACTACCACATCTTTACTCTTAGCTAACAGGAGCTCTGTCCCAACTTTAGTACATTTGACTTCCTCTACTAGACTAGATGCTGGGAGCTGGACTATGCCTTTCGCATACAGTGCCATAATACTTAAGCATCTAGGAACACCTAGCCACTTCCGAATGTAAAAGCTAACTAATCTTTCCATTTTTTTCTGCAACAGATAATGGAATCTCATACGCAGACAAGCTTTTTCAGACCACAGCTTCAACTTTCCTGGAAGCCCTGATTTATCTATTCTATCCAGTCCCTCAGGAACATCTTTCTGAAACTGCACTGCCTGCTCTGCATCATTCACATCTGACTGGTACCACCTACCTAAACCTCTTTAGGAAAACCTTTTTTCTATATCTATTACAAACTTTCTATCACATAATTTCCGCCTACTTATTGAGATACTTCTAGACTTAATATGTTTGATTTTCATACCAGCTCACTCTAGATTTTGATTAAGTCTCTCAAGTATTCTCCTCATACATGGCACGGTTGTAGTCACCAACGTCATATCATCCATGTAGGCCCTAATTGGTGTAAGGCGCATGCCATCCTGACATCTCACTCCACCTACAACTCCACACAAACAGCCTTAAACAACATTTTATCAAACTAACTTTGATCACTGAAGCACAACACTGACATTAAATACATCTCCAGGTTATTTCAAACCTTTACCACCTGACAGAATACAGCTGGCTCTGTATCACACACTTTTAGCCAGCTGAGTGGTGTGTGTTCACAGTTGAGTCAGGCTGCTGTCCTCAGGAGCTTTGTGGCTGTGGATGTTCAGAATACCAGTCCAGAGTCTGATTAGCAGAGTTGGGCTCTCACTGCTCTATATTCTTGTAGGTGCCTTTCACATAATTTTTGTAAGTCTCATCAGGCTCAAAGGCACGATTTTCCAGGCCGTACTTTTTGGTTGTGTCACCGTTGACAGCTTCCGAGGACGGGGCCTCCATGTCTTCATCACCCAAGCCACGGCTAAAACGCTTTTTATAAACCTGGTAGCCTGAAGAGGAAAACACATGGATTCAGAAACAATGTTTGACCATCTTATTGTGTAGCCTCTAAAACAGCCTCTGCTGCTTTTATTATCACTTCCTTACAATTACAAAGACACAAATTCAAAGCGTTATCATGGGGCAAACTATAGGGTTCAATTTGCTGACTTAAAGGGGAACTCCGGTATTTTCAAACCGTTTTGGCGAAAGTCGGCGCCCCTCCGTTAGCTCTCCTATAGCTGCAAGTAGCCACATAACAGTAGCTATGAGCTAACAGAGCAATAGTACTTGTTTGTTCATTCATTCGTCTTAAAGTATTGGTGAAATAAAGACAGAAAATGCCTTATTTAGAGGCTGCATCGTCTGCTCTGTTCACTCCGTTATATGGATCGCGAGTTATCTAAATAGCTTCCAAAGGACACCAGCGTTCGCCAAGTTGTTCTCGGTGAGTAGATGAACGTATTTCTGAAACTGAAAACTCTTCTCTTCAAATCCTCCCCCGGCAACAGTGGACCATTGATATTAAATGGGTTTCCAGCCCTGTGTCTTACCTCAGGTCCATGTCTCCATCCAGCCAGAAGCAGATGATGTTTGAGCTTGAACCTCCAGGACAGCAGCCCATAATGATGACGGCTATGGCCTGCACAGGCAGCACCCCAAAGGCAAGTGACAGGGCAAAAGCTGTGAAGGGCATGATGCCAAACTGGCAGATGAATCCAATGATGATGCCCCAGGGCCTCCTGATGTGGCCCCACAGCCTTTTGGCTTCCACAGTGCAACCCATGGCAAACATGACCAGAGCAAGCATTACTGTGACCGATATGCTCATCACCAAGCTCAGAACAGCATTGAAGTTACTGGGAGGAACAATGCAGTTTGCTCCTGAACAGACTGCGGCAGCAGGATCACAGGTAGAAGGAACCATGGCTGTCGCCCTCAGAGCGGACATTGTGGACAAGGCACGGGAGCAACAAAATGAAGGAAAATTTCAGCAGGACCTGAGTTTCCACCTAACTTCTCCAAAGTGTCCTCCACTCTGTGATGATGATGATGACAGTGACAGGAAGCTTACAACTCACTGCTCATTATGCCTGCAGTGATTCAGTCAAATAAAATTAGGAGGGAAAATCAGATGGATATCAGATTGCATCATACAGAAATACAAAAAAGGGATTGCTCTGTGGCTTAACTTTTATAGCCCCATGGCTAATAAAAGTTTGGAATGCTGTATTATCATATAAATGCCAACAAAGAGGAAAGATGCTTGCATGTCTCAATGTCTAGTTTTCTCACAGTTCCACAGTTCCTGAACAAATGGAACAAAAGGTAAAAATGGTGAGAACTCCTTATTCACTTATTTTGCACTCAGCATTCGCAGTACAGGATGTGAGTCTTTTTGGGTTTTAGTGTCATGATATGATATCTCACTTATATCCAGCTAATGCTGTTAAACAATAAAATAATAAAAGGGAAGAGGGAATTTTACAACCCTATGTGTAAAAACTGTAAGACAATGTGTGGAGACAATAAAAAGACAATTTTTTCAAGATGTTCTTACCTTCATGTCTCCTGCTGAAAAGTTACAGAAGAGTCTGCTGACGTATGGAATCTGGAAGAACCCACCAGTACAGACAGGATTACTGGTGGGCAGAACACAAAAAGCAGCTCCTTCTCATCTAACCCTACCCGTGACCGTTCAACTAGGCTACATCACCCAGGTGCCTGTAGCTTTAGTGGCCTCGGGAGCTGAACAGAACGTCCTGGAAACTGGTGTGGCCTCCCTGCTTCATCTTCCTCCGGAGCCCCTGCCTACACCCATCATGGTCTCCGCCCTGGATGGAGATAGTTTAACCACAATCAGTCACAAGACCAAACCTGTCACTTTAATTGTCTCTGGAAATCATAGTGAAGTAATTGAGTTCCTCCTGGCCCGGGCTCTAGTGTTCCCATAATCCTTGGATTTTCCTAGTTTTACATAATCCACACATCCTCTGGCCAGACCATCGGATTGAGAGCTGGAGCATTTACTATCTCAGAATGTTTAAAATCAGCCCTCCAGTCTTCCGGTCAACCCACATCAGATACTTTAGTTCCTCCAGCAGATTTATCCTTGGTTCCCACTGAATACCATGACCTCAGCACAGTCTTCAGTAAAGACAGGGTCTTATCACTACCTCCTCTCTGCCCCCGATGACTGTGCAATAGATCTTCCAACTTATCGTCCTGAGCGTGAGGCTATGGAGATTTATATTCAAGAGTCTCTAGCGGCAGGAATGTTTTGGTCATCTTCTTCACCTGTGGGAGCTGGATTCTTTTTTTGTGCAAAAGACAGATAAGAGCCAGCAACCCTGCATTGACTAACAGGGCCTTAATCAGATCACCATGAAAAATAAATATCCCTTGTCTCTCATCTCGTCCGCTTTTGAGTCTATCAAGTTGGCAACTATCTTTACGAAACTCGATCTCCCCAACGCTTACCACCTGATCAGAATTCGTGAGGGAGTGAATGGATGATGGCCTTCAACAACACCCTTAGGTCATTTTGAGTACTTGGTCTTGCCGCTAGGCCTCATGAATGCTCCCGCAATTTTTCAAGTCTTCATTAAGGACATTCTGAGAGATTATCTAAATCTGTTTGTCTTTGTCTATCTTAATGACATCCTGATCTTTTCCAAGTCTCCCGCAGAACACGTAGAACATGTTCAGTTGGTACTTCAGAGACTCCTGGGCAATGGCTTCTACATCAAGGCTGAGAAGTGTGAGTTCCACGCATTTCCTCAGTAACTTTCCTCGGATATCTTTCAAACTTTTATGGTTGATTCATCCGTAACTACAGCATCATCACATCTCCACTAACCAAATGACCCTCTATGAAAACCCCCTTTTACTGGACCGCTGAAGCCGACTTGGAATTCCAGCAGCTGAAGGAGAGGTTCACCTCTTCACCCATCCTTGTTCAACCCAACCGCAATCAGCAGTTCGTTCTGGAGGTGGATTCTTCGGACTCAGGTGTGGAGACAGTACTATCCCAGAGGTCTGAGTCTGAGGGTAAGCTAGACAACTCTCCAAAACTGTCTGCAGCCGAACAAAATTATGATGTTGATAACCAGGAACTACCAAAATCATAAAGCTTCTTTGGAGGAATGGAGGCACTGGTTTGAGGGAGATCAACTGCCTTTTATTGTGTGAACCGACCATAAGAACCTCACTTACCTCCAGAATGCTAAGAGGCTACATTTCTCACCATCCAGGGACTCGTAATGTTAAGCTAGATGCCTGTCCCAACAGTTCACATCAGGGGAACAGTCAGAACAACCAGTCTGGATTCTCTCCTCTACCTATCGAATGGGTGGGATCTAGTCACAGATTGAGAACCAGATCTGCCAGGGGTTAGTCTCAGACCCAGATCCATGCAGTGGACCCCTTGGTCGTTGGTTTGTACCTTCTGCAGCCCTCTCCGCCGTCATCCATTGGGCCCACACTGCTAAGAAGCTTGTCATGCAGGAGTTCATAGAACCATCACTCTTCTTCAACGCTATTTTTGATGGCCATCTCTTGAAACAGATACCAAGGGAGTATGTGGGCGGCCGTAGCTCAGTGTGGGTGGCCGTAGCGCAGTGGTTAGAGTAGGTTGTTAAATAACTGGAAGGTTGGCAGTTTGAGTCCCACTTCCCACTTATGCAACTTCTTGGTCCTGCTTTTAGCCCTGGTCTCATATCTCTCTGGATTTCATCACTGGATGACCTCCCTCGCAAGGTAGGACTACCATACTCACCATTATCAATCGTTTTTCAAAGGCTGCTCATTTCAGTCAAGCATCTTTATTTGTCGCATGTACAATGAAATTGAAAAGTGTCCTCTAGTCAGTGCATTAAAAACGTAAAAAAGCATAGAAAAACAGATGACTAAATAACATACAAGCATACATATGAGCATTATTGCACCGATCTATCATTATTGCACCGATAGCAACCCTTAGACAAACTGCCACCATCCTCCAAGACTATGGATCTTCTGGTCAAACATGTTTTTCGTCTACATAGGTTTCCATTTCAAGTGGCCCCTAAATGCATCGGTCCCTATGTAATTGAGTCCACTATCAACACTTCCGCTGTTTGTCTCAGGTTCCCAGCCCATATGTCTTATTAAACCTATGTCTTCCAGCCTGTTGTGCCCTCCGGCCAATCCCCCTCCACTTGCCCAGGTCGTGGAGGTCTGCCGCATCCTGGATATCCACCGTTGGAGTCACAGCCTACAAAACCTGATGGACTGGGAGGGTTAATGTCCGGAAAAGCGTTCCTGGATTTCTCGTCGGTTAATCTTGGACCCTTCCCTCATCACTGACTTCAACAGATCATGGGGGGATGAGTCTTCCAGCATGCCTGGGCAGCCATGAGGGGGATCATGTCATAATCATGCTTTGCTGTGGTGTTTGTTTTGGTTTCTGAGCCTTAGGTGGGCTGAGCAGGTACCAGGAACTCTGGAGCAGAGTCTGGTTCTGCTCTCACACCTGTTCCTCTTCTGCCCTCATCAAGGCGTCTTCTTAAGGACCTGTAGGAGCAACCAGTCTCCGGAGAACCAATAATCATCTTCCTCTCCTCTCAGAGACTCCTGTTCACCTGGACCCCCCCTCTCCACACCAACTTTTTATGAATAAACCTAGTCTTTACTCAAGCTCTATTTCTGCATCTGCTCTTGGTTACTTTTTCAATTTAATTTCAATAATTTCTCAAAAAATCATTTTTTTGCTCTAAATTTGACCAGCTACTCCTTGTTTTTTGTCAAATCACACAAAGTTTCCCACGGCCTCCTGAGTCACTTCAAGACCATGCCAGTACAAGCAGCAATTACCAGCCAGATCACGAGTTGTAGCGTGCATCCCCTTGGTTTCTACACCAAACTCCATGGCATCTAATGGCATCTGGCATCTTATGGTCTCCCTCCTACGGTTACGTAGGACCACTGAGTAAAAACCTAACCCTACCCTGGGATTTCTTAAAACACAAACTGCAATGACATTGATGAACTGGTGTCCACCCATTTTAAATAAGGCCTCTATCATCATATTGCCACATTAACGTGATGCTTGTATTATTTTTTTCTTTCTCCATTCAGCCAAGAAGGTGCCACTGAGATACAAGATATTTTCTTCCAAGGTTTCCTGGTCAAGATGACAGCACAAACGGTTCTCAGAGTTTAGGGAAAACAACAGATGAAATTAAACCCTTAACACGTATTCTCAGAGCACCACTATGAACATGTAAACAAAAAGATTATGACATGATTCCAGTCACAGGCTGTCATTACCCTTACTCTCATTTGAAATACAGAGTTCCAGTTTGCACTTTGGCCAAGCTTGTTAAAAGGTTGATGACGCTAACAACCGTTACCTTGGTTACCAAGTGTTTTGAATGGAGAGGCAATATCGATGATATCTGGTGCCTTTGGGGGCCACAGAGGAATAGCTTCGAGTTCAGGCCTCCAGCTGTTGTGGCGCACCAAGATGGTAAGAACCATTCATCAGGTGTTGTTTCAGTCTGCTACCACAGGCATGAATCAAACTCAAATGTTTTCTTTGTGATCATGTCTGTCAGCTGTGTGAAAAACAGCGTGTGAAACAAGTGTGAAAACAAAAGAAGAATAAGAGGGGTCTGTGAGATTTCAATGGGATTTACCAGGGTGTGCTTTACCTAAATAAGTACAGGTTTAAGGAACTACTTTGATTTCATTTTCTACATTTAATATATTAACAGATTAACAATGTATTAACATGAATTAATTACTTAATTATTATTAGATGAAGAAAATAAGATTTAGTTTGATTTCACCTAAAAAAAAAGAAAAACTGTTTAAGATCAAATTCACAACTTATAAATTATATATATAAGTTATATATACTTATATAAACTTATATAAAAAATAGCAACTTGACTTCACAAATTGGAGCCCTTATAATCCTTTTAGATTTTTAATCTGAAGAAGTTCTTTGGCATCGTATAATAATATGAATATAAGTTTGTGCAACAGAAGATTGTTTCGACTCTTTTTTTTTGGCCACCAGCTGAAAATCCAACTCTTCTCATCAGCCCAACAACAGCCTCCTCACAGTGGAGCACGGTGGGGCCGTGTCATGCTTTGAGGTCTTCACCAGAAGGGAAATTGGATTGAATATTAAAAAGTGTGGTTCAGAGCCATCCAAGCAAATACTTTCAGAGAATTCAGACTGAGACAAATTCTGACAGATCAGCGTGACAATGACCCAGAGCATATTCCTCAACCAACAGGGGGAAATATTTAAATATCTTGAACCCCATGTTTGTCAAAGCTGAGTTTTCAGTCTTAGAGTATATGGTCTCCAGACTGAAAGAGTTGAAGCAGATCTCTGATTTATGTATTTATTGTTTCACAAAATGGTAGCTATGTTGTGATGATCAAAGAACACACTCAAATCAATCCATTTTAATTCCAAGCTGTAAGAAAATTGCCAAGGAGGAGAATACTTTCTAAAGGAACAATAAAAATATGAATATTCAAATACAAATGATTTTAAAAACACCCCAGAGCAGCCCCAACATTAAAATGCAGCATTTATAATTTGATAATATCATGTACTGTGTCATTTTGCTCGTAAGCAGTAGTCGGTTAACATAAATATTCCATTAGATGTAGATTAAATTATTCATTTAAGGAAGTTGGTGTAATTAAACGGTTTTAAAATGACACCCATTCTGGAAGGCCTCGTGCAGAAATGTGCAAAGTATCCTTCATTCTGTGCACGTTCACAGTAAGAGGAAGGGGATCATGCGACTCTACTTGTTCTGAGGGAGCCTTATCAGTCTTTACGTGTCCCATCAGCTTTTATCTTTTTGTCTCCATCTGACCCGTCTTTTATTCAGGCTGCAGTAAACTTTAAGTATGTTTTGTTTCTAATGTGTAAATGAGTATGTGAAGGTTTGCGTTATATCATGGCCATTATCTTAGAAATCTGTGTCCAGATAACAATCTGATCTGATATGTCCACATTACACAGCGTGTCATTGCTCCACAGTAAAATAAGGAAACGGAGATAAAACATTTTGGTGAATTGTTCAGCTGGATCATGTAACAGGATGACTGTGGAGGACAAAAGACAGAATGAGTCAGTGAGCCTTTACGTATAAAACCTTGACCTCCTGTAGCGTATCATCAATATAAAGGTTTATGGCAGAATGTTTGTTGATCATTTCAGTTTTCAGCTTCCATTCAGAGCATGTGTTCAAATGAGCTGCATCTTCCAGCAAAGACAAACAGAACCAAGATACAAACACCTCCACCTTGTTCTTAAAGAAAAAAAAAAAAGTCTGTGTCTGTATTGGCCATCTTATCTAAACAAATGTATTTGATAAATGCAATGAAAAAAAAAGCATTTATTTTATTATGGTGATATTATAAAGCAACAGATGCTGTAGTTTCTCTAGAGTCTGTTTAAAATGTGGCTGATTCGACCCTCAACACACGGAAAACAGCACGAAGACGAGTTTCCACGAACAGGATGCGTTGCACAGCTTAAATAAAGCCATTTAGTTGAATGACAATTTCCTGCAGCCCCATAATTACAATATAACACATTGACATAGAGCGACCTGCGTTAAATCTATAATCTACAAGTAGATCTGACAAACTACAGATCTGAGTATTCCACAGTGTTAACCTATCAGTTATCAAAAAACAAGCCTTTTTATTTCTGACAGCACAAGCTGAGAGTGCAGATTTTTTTTTTTTAGGATTTATTTGCTTTTCAGATCCAGAGTTCTAGTCGTTGAAAGCCGTGGTTGTTAAGGGTTACCACCGGGTAACAGATGGCAGAAAAAACAACACTCAGTCAAACCAACAATACTTTTTATTAGAAAATAAGAGCAGAGGAGCTGCTTCCAAGACAAATGATACGTTCTGACAGTCACTGCTTTTTATGTCAGTCAACAGAGAGACAAAGTCTGCAAAGTCCAGTTTCTCTTCAGTGGCAGGGACCGATGTGTCATCAGCTTTGAGAGGTGTCCTTCAGCCTGATGCTTCCTGTCACATGGGCAATGAAGCATCTCAACAGGTAGATTCCCAAATAATGGACAGAGCTGTTGCAGAAAGAAAGAACAGAAGCAGTCTGTAAAACAGGACAGGATCTGTAAACTGATCTCACTGTCAAACGATGATGATATGAAATGCTGCCCAACATCCACAGGTTTTATTTCCTTACAAAAATCTGTTTCATATTTCACTAAACAGTTGTGCAACTAACAGAGGCTGACTTGGACTTAAAGGACAGGACTACTGGACTTCTGTTCATGGTTCTGTCCAGGGGAGGAGCTCATTCAGAGGTGGTTTGAGGCCACAATATTCTATTAGTGTGAACACAAATCTGCCAGGTGGGGAGTTTCCAGTCAGTGAGAACACAAGAAGCCTTTTGGATTAGAGCTGAAACGTCTTCAAGAACCAGGAGAGAAGTACAGTTACCTCTACTCGAGCACCTAGGATTAGTTGACAATAAGATATAGATGATCAGGCTTTTGCTGTAAGAGAATGGAAGGCTGTCACCTGATCAGAAAAGGCTGGGGGAAGCAGCTGGAGGTCTCCGTTTTAAGCACATGCTGAAGATTCAGCAGGTTTGTCAGCAGGGCTCCATGCTTGCATTTATCAATCTTGGTCACCACCATCTGAACAGAACAAGTTCAAGTGTCAACAAGCACATTTTTACATTCCTCTGACGACATTTCAGCTGTTTTGAATAACAAGTTTCCTTCCTTCTGAGCATCAGTGCTGGATCTTTCTGTATATCCCTTTCAGATGAGGAGCAACACGTCTCCATGTCAAGCCTGATGCAAAGTGAGCTTCATATGATGTTTATGACATGTTGGCAAAAATGTTGATCAGTGGAAGGAGGACATGAGTGATAACTGACAACAACAGCTCAAGATTTAAGCCCTCAGCGGTTTATTTCACATTTGTATCTGCTGTAGATCTTGACCTTCCAATGTTGGGTATCCTGCATGTTCTTGGCCCAGCTCTCTGCTTTATATCCTCACATCAGCAGCATCAGGTAGAAATAGAAAAGTGCAACGCAGGCGTGCAGAATGGAGCATAGATGAGAGTTCAGTGAGGCACAAAGGTTCAGTTCCACATGGAGCTCAGTTATAAGCTGTTTTAAAGACTCAAAATCTACACGGATGCTTTTTTAAGCATTTAAAAGATCACACACACAAAGTTTCCTCATTATGCTGTGGAGCCAATCAGAGCGACCCGTCGCACTGGCCGGTCCAAAAAACGGTTTCTACTTCAGCACTTCATCTTTGTCCCAGTGTGTTAGAGAGTTTAATAACCTTGCAGCATGAATAATTGACTGCAGAGTGCGTAAAGACTGTGGGTGCTTCATTAAAACGTTAGTGTGGAGCTGTTTCAGAGCAGTTTTTAAATAGCAGAGTGGAAGCGTTCAGCATTAATCCAGAGTGGCTGTGATGATGACGACCCAGAAGAAGAATGAGGAATAAAGCTGGTTAATGGGATCTGTGCCCACCACAGCGTGATCTCCAGCAGGACCAGTGAGCGCTCTGCTGTTTCCCAGACTCTGCAAACCTGGGTGATAATATGACGTCTATTTGTGTGTTATAACATGTAAAAACGGCCATTTCCAAAGTCTATAGATTTTAATGTTTATAATGTCTGAGTCATACAATATTCATAAATGTGGATAAATATAAAGGGATCAGATGAGTCTGACTTTTCTTTGGCAATCATTTGGTAATATCTACAAATCTGGTTTTTTATTCTGTTTTGTCCCCATAGCCTGGGCTTCTGAGCTGGGATCATATGTAATTCTTCCCCAGAGGACATCTGCAGACAGAATGCTGCTATTTAAAGGTAAAACATCTCATTTCCCACCACATATGGACATCTGAGCTCCTCGCACATCTCCAGAGCGATCAGGTCGGCCTTCTGAAGACCAACACTGCCGTCGACCAGGAGGAACGTCCTCACCAGGCTGAGAAAACAAACAGATATGTGCTCAGAGTAAGTCAGAGCAGGAGATGGCACACTGTTCACTGCCTTGGCTGCACGTTTTAGAGTCATTTAACGGCACCGCCTGACGGGCCGGGTCACAAACAACAGGTGCTGTAACCCAGAGGGAAACTGCTGCGTTTCACCGGGTTAAAGGGCTCCTCACTGCCCTCATTTATGTCTCCAAGGTGGAATATGAGAGAAAACATGAGAGAGAAAAGATGGTGACATCCATAAAGAGAGAAACATCCCTGTGTTACATTTACTCTTCTTATAAATAAATCCTGTAAAATCATGAGGAAACATCAGCTCAGCCACTCCTTTAATGTCCAGGCAGTCAGATCAGGTGACCAATCAAGGTTTTGGGCACTAAACTGCAGCAGGAGCCCTTCTGGAACATGTGAGAACGTGCAGAGCTTCCTGGAAAGCTTCCTGGTGCACAGCATCACATTTCACTGACAAATAAAACTCTTACCTGGAAGCCTAAATGTTTCTGAAGAGTACGTGCTGATGCTAAGTGTTGATAGTACATACAATCACCAGCTTTCTTGTGGAATTATCAGTGAAATACATAAAAACCTGCAGGAGCTTCAGTTAATGTTCACATCAAATATAAAGATTTACTTGTGAGAGTACCTTGAACCTACAGGGTGGGGTTCTAAGTGGTCATCTCAGGTTTAATTTTTAACAGCTCATTAAATGTGTTACCTTCAGGTTGGACAGCAGAAACACAACGTTCAAAGAGTCTCATTTCAAAGGTTTACACCTCAGAAGAGGAGCCAGAGCTGTAATAACTACGATGATGGAGGAGCTCCTTGATGAAGCAGCAGGTGCTGACATGTCATTTGACCCGACATTGTTGTATTTAGGTTTCAAACGATGGAGCGGCTCTTCACTGCAGACCTGCCAGTTTAGCACCAGGAGCCAACAAGCAGAACTTATAATTATTGGATTAGTGGTTAGCAGCAAATTCTGGTTCAGGTCTGGAGTTGAACTCTAAGCAGAGTTCACTACGTACCGGGAAGCATTACCAGAGAAACTCGTGCTGACCCTGAACTGGACGAAGCGACTATAGAAAATGGATGGATGGAAACGTTCAGTTTCCTGACTGACTGCTCTGACAAAGTAAAAATAAGACATACTTTATGACGCTGCAGCATCATCATCATCACAGTGTACGGCTGTTACTGGCAGGAAGGTGTTGCAGCGCTGCTGAAGAAGCCTCTGACTCAACTGTTGATTCCACAGTGTGTTACGTAGAGGGTGGACGGTAACTTGTGCAGTTTTCTTCTTTCTACTATCAGCTCCAGTCCCCAACACAGAACTAAAACTGATTCAAATGTATCAAACTATCAAAGAGCATCATAAGATGTCTGAAAGCCCTACTCAGATCCACACCCATGTTGTAAAATGTTCCACATAAAAGAAGGGATTCCTTTTTATTGAGCATTTCAAAGCCTGGAAAAGAGAGAACAAACAAAGCATTTAATAAGCTGTTTAACAGAGCTGTTTGGACTGTGGTTTAGGTTCAAAGAGCCGAGCCTTCTCACATGCCTAAATACACCTGCAGCACGCCATTTCCTGAAACACACCTCCACGAGATGGGCTGGTGTGGCAGGGACGCTGGTCAGCTTCTGCTGTAACGGTTTACATAACGAGAGTCAGGAAAGCTGAGCTGAGTTGTTAACTAGCACCACCGGACTGCTCGTGGTTAGTAAAGCCAGATAACCAGAGGATACCCTTTCTTTGTGTGACTGGGTTTTAGCTCGCTGTGCTCCGGTGGCTTCATGCAGGGAAATGTAGCACTGACTCATGTCTGCCCACAGGAAACAGCCATTCTGTGCTTGTTCTCTTTCAGCGGGCTCATGAACCGGAGATCATCAAAGTTCTTCACCACTGTCAGCTGAACGGGCCGTGGTACTGAAAGACAGCATCTCTGGATACACTTTCAGCACACGGCCGTGTTTTTCATGTGTGCACCTTTTCCAGTTGTTCTGGCATCACATTCAAACGGAGCCCGTCTCTAAAATAACCTCAACTGCTGCTTTTTGGAAATGTGGTTGTAAAATGGGACCCGTCTGCAGAGTTCTGCATGATGCAGTCATGTCCAGCACCCTGTCAGAGCTTTTCTGCTGACTCACTGAGCTTTTCTGCTGACTCACTGAGCTTTTCTGCTGACTCACTGAGCTTTTCTGCTGACTCACTGAGGTTTTGTGACGCTGCATCGTTGTAAAACATGTGAGCACATTAACATCCTCACAGAATCCCAAACCTCTGAATGAATTTCACCTCTGAAGAGCCCATCATCATAAAGACATCTGTCACGCTCCTCCATGTTATGATTCACTTCCCAGGAAGGTTACTTTGACCCGTCACACATAAGTCACGTGTGTGAGGCTTTTCATTTTGTTGTGTGAGAAAAGAGAAGTTGGACTGTTGATCAGAACAACAAAGAGCACATGGCAGCGTGCACGGAGATTCCCAAAAAGCCTAGTTTGTGAGATCCTTTTATACTTCCTGATATCAGTCTGTGGCCTCGAGCCAGTCTCTGTTGGGCGCCACCGTGCCTGAGATTGCATCTTCGTCATCCTGTGGGTCGGCGACCTTTAACGCTCTACGAGCCATTTGGACCCGGTGTCCACGGAAAAGAAAACACTGGGAGCTGCAAATACTTCCTGACTTCTAAAATGAAGACATTTTGTATGAACAACTATGGTGTGTTGCTCACGAAATCCATGAAGTGCTACGGAGAAAATGAATTTTACTAATGTAATGAACACATTTTGAACTCTTAAAATAAGAATAAAAAACACGGCGAGTTGAATTTCTTACAGTAAATTATCCATGCAGCAAAGCCCCCATCCTTATTTGGCCTCTGGGCCTTCTTCAGATGTTTCTTTTCCTACATTTCTCCATACTTGGCCTACCTGGGGTTGAAAGTCTTGATAAATGCACATTTTGGGCCGGCACATAACGGCTTTCGGCGAGTGTGACGCATACTTTGAGCGGCAAAAAGTAATAAAAATAATAAAATATTTTAATATTTCAAGATTACAATAATATTCCAATTTAGAACTACAATAAAAAACGAACTAACACAAATAAAATACTCTTCATTTGGATACTTTTTCATTTATTTTCCCAAGCCACGCAGAGCCCCGGCAGAAGGATGAAAGAGCCGAGCCGACGCAGACAGAGACATGCTGATCCTCAACAATATGCGGTCCCAGCAGCCTCCGGGCCCTGCTGTCCCCACAGACTGGTGCAGAAATGAGGCTTCCCCTGGCAGCTAGCCCCAGATAGAGGGAAGGACTTACTTTTTCCTGGTGTGAAGGTAAGGCTCCACCATGTCCACGAAGTCTCTGGGTGCTCTGTGTCCGTAGCCTGGCATGTCCACCATGGTGAAGGCTCTGCCCACCCTGAAGAAGTTCATCTTCTTTGTGTGACCCTGAGGTGGGGAGCACATTTTAAAATATGTTCAGTGAATAAGAAAATGGTGAAAAAGGCATCTCACATGTGTGGGCTTGCTGCACACGGACACACGTTTGGTGTCTGTGCGTTCGTTTTGTTCACCTGGAGAACTGAAGGACAGAAATATTTCAGAGGACGCCGACTCGTTTAGACACCCCCCCCCCTTTTTCACCTTCCCGCTGCAGTGATATTCCTGCTACAGAATTCACTTCAAACCTTTGAATATACAAATGTTTTATAAAGATTGAGCTACTGCCTCCTGTCACTCTGAGACCAATATCTGAGTGGAAAACCCCTCCATCCATCTTCTCCACCCGCTCAATCCGTCGGTCGGCTGCGGGGGGGCCGGAGCCTATCCTGGACCCTGGACAGGTCCATCACAGGGCAAAACCCGCTTCCAGTTTGCTTTTTGATATCAAGGATAATGAAGAAAATTGGTTGGAACATGTTGGTCGTGGGTTAATCATCAAACTCTTTTACTGACCCTTAATCCCTCGTCTGTCTGCGCTTCCCATCTGCCTTACAGCATAAATCAGTAAGATGCACAGTAAGATGCAGACAGGGTGCCAGGGATTGTTGAAACACAACCACTATATTCTTACTTGGAAGTAGCACATTCATTGTGGGTTGGTGAGCTCCACGGTTACCATGGATACCAGAGACAATAGAATAAAAATACACGAGAAATTAAACTCATGTTTATTAAGTCATTCATTCCCAGAGCATTTCATGTTTTAAAGTTAACACCTTAAAACCCTTCGTGTAATGTTCCATCATAAATGACTTTACAAAACACCTCTTTTAAGGAGCAGAATCAGCCGCGACACAAATCTTAGGTTACTGCACTTTAACGTGTGACATCTCACCCTCCACCATCCTTACAGCCAACGCCGGGCAGGAGGAACGCTGCGTGGTAAGATTACAGACATTCCAGCCCTGATACAACACACTGGTACAGTTTAGAGCCACCTCAGCTCTCAGTGGGTTGACATGTTCAGGCAACAAAGGGCAATAAAAAGGTCTGTAAAGCTTTCCCAGCAGCATGAGCCACACACAGCTTTGTAGGTTGGACATGTGAAGTCAAACCAGACAAGACAAGACTTCTACATTATTATTTCTAATTATAGGATCATCTCGTCACCATGGTAACGTGTTTTCTACATGACCTGATATTCAAGGTCAAAGCAAGGTGTTGTTGTCCCGTTCCTACCGGCCCGACGTTGTTTGTAACAGATGAGCTGCACTTTTCACTGTTTTTTCCAACAAATGCACTAAAATGCAGTGCATGTGAGATTTCAAGCCTTGAAATAGTGTATGTTGAGCACGCACACACACAGACACACATAAGAAAAACAACCTTTTCCCATGTGGAGGGGAGGCTGCATGCAAAGCTCTCGGATGAGCAGATATCCACCACTGATCGATCCGACTACTTACTGGAGTTTTGGAGACTCGGACTTCCACCTCAGGAGACAGAGAAAACAGAGCTTTGATGAGGGATGACTTGCCCACGTTGCTTCTGCCAATGAAGCACACCTGGAAAAACAAACAGAGCAGAATCACCTCCAGACAGTGTCGGTGAGTTCTGGTGCTGTGCTGTGCTTCCAGAGCTATTCATCAAAGGAACCTCTACCTGTAATTTGCTGATACTGTCAGCTTCGCACATCCTCTCAACCCATTCAACATCTTAACAGAGCTACCTGCTCTGGCTGCTATCGTGTTGCCTGGAGTCCCACAGGACACAGCTCAGACTCATCTATCCCTCCAACACAAGACAGATGGATGGAGGCTGCCAGCGAACTGCGAATACATCACGGTCTGACAGAGGCAGAGTGGTAACGAAGTCTGCATGCCAAAGAGAGCCCGCCACCCTGTCAACACAGTGTTCCATTCTGAGCCCTCTGCTGAACACTGCTGTCTGTGAGCTTATAAATCTGCTCATTTATTATCAAGTGTCAACTCCAGCTCACTTATGCATGAGGCCGCAAGAGGGTAAAGAGATATTATGCTACATTTTTTACAGGCTGGGCCCATATTTTAGAGCAAAGACAGAGCGACTTCTCATTTAACGTCCCGACCCAAACCACATTCTCCTCTTACGTTTTCTGTTTATGCATTTAGCAGACGCTTTTATCCAAAGCGACTTACAGGTAGGCATGTAGGGTAAGGGGGTCTTGCCTAAGGACCCCTACTGGAGGTAGTACTTTTCATATTTGATATCAGGGGATTTGAACTCAGGTCTCCCACATGGAAGGTGGTAATCATACCACAACACTATCCAGTCCCATTCCGTTTGTGTCCGTTTTCTGTTTGTGGGCATGCTGATGAAGCCGGTTTGAAAGCTTGCAACATCTCACTGGCTTAGCTGAGTTAAACTGTTCTATGCTTGTTAGCTGCTGGACCTCCGCTCATCACTTTTATACAAACAGCCAGAAATACATATGACAGTTTAGAGAAAAGGCCGTCACTGCAGTGTGAGAACGCACAAAATTGAGAAGAAGAAGATTTAAAGGAACCATACAGTGCAGTCTGAACTGGAGCCAACAGAACAGGAAGGAGTGGAGGAAGATGGAGAAGAAGATGTAGATTTAAAGGAACCATACAGTCTGAACTGGAGCCAACAGAACAGGAAGCAGTGGAGGAAGATGGAGAAGAAGAAGAAGAAGAAGAAGAAGAAGAAGAAGATGTTGTGGTAAATAAATAAAGTTTCAGCAAATGGAAAAGAAGTGAAAAGCAAAGTAATGCCACCAGCAGCGGAGCCCCCCCCCCCCACACACAGAGAGACTGAGTTAGACAGCCAAAACAACAGGAAATGCTGCTTCTGGGCAGTAAAGGACTGAACATGCACTTTTTCTTCTTTCTTTTTTTTATGTGTGTAAAGGTAGCTGTGAAACCATGAAAAATCAGTGGAAAAATCCAAATGAGTGTGTGATCATCTCATGTTTACAGATGAGTTCACAGCTTCCGTACCTGCAGAGAAAGGTACCGACTGAAGTGTGTTCAACAGACTCTGACAGACGTTAACGACCAAGTCAAAAGACTCAAACTGTTCATTTTCCTTCTCAGGACTAAATGAACTTTGAATTTTGAACAGGAATAAAAAACAATCCCACTGCCTGGTAAAAAAAGTGATGACCAAAGCTACAAATCTGTTCTTTAAAGTAAAAAGTGAAACACTTACTTTAATGTAAATCTATTCTCTAATAAAGTTCAAAGTGAATCAGAGTTTATTTAGTCTTTCCCTCAATCAAATCAAACTTTATTTCTACAAAACATGATAAAATAAATACGTACATAAACTCACACACTCATCTGATCTTATTACACACATCACACTCTTTTCCACACACATCATCACCCTGACAACCACACCGCACACCTCTACACCCAAGACATCCATCTAAAATAAAGCTGGAGATAAAAATCTGAAGGCATAAACATCAACATCTGGCTTGATGCTGAGGTGAAGTCTTTCCAACACAAAGCCTTTTTTCTGATGGATGGCTGGTTTTATTCTACCGGTTAATGATATTTAAAACGCACGTGAAACAGCAGACAGTTACCAGCAAAAAGCAACCAAAGCAGCACAACTGGAGCGTGTGATGTCACCGTGATGAAGTCCTGCCTGGACCCTCTTTGCTGCTTTAATAAGCTACAGTAGAGTGTTTGGGGACCTAATCTTTTGGGGAAACTCTGTGTTTGGTTCCTGCCAGAAGCACTGAGGCCCCATAAGGGCCCTTCAGTTCAGCCTCTGACTCCGCAGATCATCCTCACAAAGCTTCTTTTGTGCGTCTTCAACATTGTTACGATCATCAGACCTGAGAAATGTTCAGCATGTTGAACCCCCCCCCCGGGTTTGTCTGTAAGAGGGATCCCCAGCTCAGCATATCAGATGACCTCTAACACACACTATAGTTAACCCGTGAAAAAATAGCTCATTTAATGTCAGTTTAAATGAAAACGCTGGAAAACATTTGCTGGCTCTGGGACTGATAAGTCTGTTAACAGCTCACTCTGGTGTACTTTTGTTAGTGTTTGCCTCCCTCTTCTGCTCTGGTTCCAATCATTGCTCCCAGCCTGCCATGTTCACTGTGACAACCAATCCAGCAAAGGGGGATCCTTTGTCATGTCTGTCACGAGTCTGTCATGTTTTTAAATCTTTGTGGTGTTTTTGGACTCTGCCTCAGCCTAACTGACTGATCTCCACTGTTTCATGCAGTCGAATGTAGTTTTAGTGATTACACTTTTCTGTAAGTCCTCCTCATGCAGGAGCAGCGGTGCCTCCTCATCGCTCCAGGCATGCCTGACAGGACTGGTGCCCCAGCATCTGCTGCCTTCAACCTGCAGCCGGTCTGTGATCTGGGCAGCTGTGTTTTCAGTGAACTGTATTGAGGTACTTGTTTAACTTCAGGCTTTTGTTTCACTCCCACAGTAAAGATTCTTCTCTCAGATTCACTTGGAACAGGGGTGTTACCTTCATGTCTGATTGTTTAAAGAGATCATTTGATTATTGGTGCTCCTTTGTTTGTTTTAACACTGATTTAACCTCATTTAGATGCTGATCATTTCCAGTTGCAGTTTTATCTTTGTTACACGTTTTCACTTTGAATCATTTAATATTTAATATCTCTTTCTTTCCATAAAGTTTATTTTTTCTTACTGAGCTGGGTTGTAACAGCTGAACGTTTGACATCTTTGCAGTTTGAGTTACTTCATTGTCCAGATGCAGGTGAAGTAATGAGACACAGCAGGTGGGCCTTTCTTCTTCTTTGGTTCTGTTTGAAGGGTCATTGCAGTGTGTTGTGCTACAATGTGCCTTCATGTTCTGCTGGCAGTGCTTTGTGAAAGCTGTGGTGGCAGATGCTTGGAGTTCCTTGAACAGGAGGCAACAGGTGAAGCAGAAATGATGCCGTTTACTTTGCAACACAAAGAGAACAGCAGACGAGGCTCCTTATTGTGTTAATATGTGCACTGCATGTATCTGCATCCATAATAGTGAGGAGGGAGCAGAACGCAGCGTACAGGTGAGCTGAGGAGGAGAAAAAATCTCACCAGCACACACACTCACACACAAACTGCAGCCGGAAAAGCTCTGGAATATTTACTGATGTGTCCATACTTTAGCTAGAAACATTTATAGAGCATTTGAGGGCTCGAGTGTGTGAGTGAAAGCGGCTTTAAAGGTATTTTTGTAGCACCGAACATGACAGTTTGACTGAGGCTGTGAACTAACCTCTGGCTGTTTCAGAGCAGGTGCGTGGTCCATCCTCTCTGCAGAGGAGGAGTATTCAATCTTATGAGACTCTGAAGCGCAAAAGAGCTTCTCTGCCATCAGCATGTCCTCCAAACTGGGATGGAAGAGCTGAAACTGTGTCCTGTCCACAGACCTGAAAACGTAGCTCCATTTCATTAAAAGATCCAGCTGGGAGAATACGTCACACAGTCTGTATTCAGACACCCTCTGTACCTGTCCAGGTATGCCTCCACCTCGCTGAACGGGAAAAGCAAGCTTTGCATCTTTTTGGGAGGAAGTGCAGTGGCCTTTTGAAGAGAGGCCAGTTTGTGAATGCTCCGTTGGGCCACAGCATGAACTGGAGATCCCGGCTGAAGCCTCAAACGCAGCAGCTTGCAAAACATCCTCTTCTGCTGATTTCAGACCAACCTGCAAATAAAGGAAGAGCTTCCAGCGTGATGAAGTTTAACCTGCAGCCCTGCTGTCAAACTGAATAATTATCAGTGTATTATGGCTAAATAACATGTGCTCACGGTTGTTCATAAAGTAAAAGATTAAGTGTGGATCACTTTGGAAGGGAAACGTATGATTTGTGGTATTTCTACAACCAGACACGAGGACATTTCAAACATGAAAAAAAGAGTGGAGCACTGCTGTTAAATTCAATGTTTCACCACATCATAAAACATCTGGTAACATGTGTGCAGTGTCTGTGGGCAGGTGACATCAGGGTCAAGTCCACCTAGCATGCTAGCATAACATTAGCATGACACAAACACTGTGATAAGAGTGACGGCTTGCGTGCTCATATCTGAGTTAACTCACCTCAATTCTTCTTTCTTCGTGCTCTTATTGTAACAGAACCAGGCGAAGTTAGCTCAAAATGTGTCGCCATCAGCCCTAACTGTGAGTGCTACTTCACAAACTGGGTCTTCGATCCTCCATTTTGGGTGCAGCAGTATAAGGAAGACGGAGTGAAACAAAGCGACGTTGCTATAGGTTCCGCATCTTTTCATTAAAGAGAGATCGATGGATGGATAGATAGATAGATAGATAGATAGATAGATAGATAGATAGATAGATAGATAGATAGATAGATAGATAGATAGATAGATAGATAGATAGATAGACAGATAGATAGATAGATAGATAGATAGATAGATAGATAGATAGATAGATAGATAGATAGATAGATAGATGCTCTTTTATTTTATTTTACTTTTTTAATTTAAACTAAAAGATATGCCCATGTTCATAACTGATCATAAACATGACTATGTACCACATAGTATATTTTCTGACTTTTTCTGCCTATCAGCAGAATGAAATAAGTATCAGGAGGCTAAAACTCGGGGGGTATGGTAACACCCCTATCTCTGTTCTTCTCACAACATAGGTCACTGAAGCCTTATCTGAGCATGAATCCTCTTTTAGATTCAGTTACATTCCTCACTGTGATTTATGGCTGGAGAAACATTCCTGTATTCCTGCTCTCTAGAACTCCTCCATCCATTGGGAAAGGTACCGCTCCTGCTGTCACATACGTCCTCCATCACCCTCTGTGAGGGGATTATTGAAGATTATAGTACTGACGTATAAGCAGAGCACGCCAAAGAAATGTCTTGATAAATTAAGTTATAGGAGGTGGCAGTGATAAGATGACTCTGGGCCTCTCCCCCTTTTGCATTCTTTTACACTGGTTCTCCCAGAAGAAAATGGACTTCCATCGTCATGCTGAAGTGGTGGTTGGGTCCATGAATACACCTTGTTCTGAGTTTCCTTTTCCTATTTTCCTTTCTTTTGAAGAACCTCTCATATTTACCCAGAGCTGACTCATGGTTTGACAAACAATTTTCAGTGGAAATGTGGCGCTCTTACTTCTGCTGTCTGTAAAGCTCTCCCACACTCTTCTCTCCCCACATGGTGGCAGTGTAGACTGCTGAAAGCAGCACACAGACTAATAAGTTGGATATCTGCCTTTACCACCTTGTGCCAGTCCTCCTGCTGCTCCATCTGGGTTTTCTATGACCTCATGTGATTCACGGTATGTTCACTGAACAAATTAATTCACAGATACCCAATTACAGCTCCCATATTCTCCCTGTCTCTTTACATTGGAGTCTTTTAGATGGCAGGCACTTTTTCAATAAATCCCCAATTTAAGAGAGCATACTGTGCATTTCATGTGCATAAGTGCCTGATTAAAGTAGAAAATGAATCATACAATTCATAGATTCTTTCAGTCTGTCAGTCTTTCGTTGTATTTATGAGGTGTGTCTGACAAAATGAGTGCAAAGTGTTCAAATGAAACAAGGGGAAAAGAAATGGAGGTTAGTGCTGCTCATGTTATTTAGCAAATTAAAGTCTTCAAGCTGCATTACTTTTTGATTTTGTTATTTCACAAGAAGATGGTGGCAGGAGCAGAATCACCAGCAGGTGGATGTTTTTCAGATGTAGACTATCTACAAAGCTATTAGCACCACAGGACCATGAACAAAACCTTTCAATCCGCTCATCACAGGGGTTTTTAAAAAGCGCTTGTGCGAGAAACAAGACAATGAAGGATATATAACGGCTGAGGGAATAGATAAATGAGTGGATCTAGTGAGAGGGAAGGGCTATAAAAGGGACAGAAGGAGGAGGAGAGCGGAGTGGAGGGCAGCCATGGGTGCTCCCACGACTCCAACATCCTATCCTTCACTGTGAGCCACAGGATCAAATGCCAGACCAATCAATCATCCTCCTAACAGACATCTACAGTGCAGGCTATGATGGCATTTACCTCCCCAGGGTGCATATCAATAAAATAAAAAAAGATATCATACAAAATTGATTGTCTTCCCCCCACAGCATGCACACCCACACCATTAAGCCAGCCATGTGCCATCATCATTTGTTCCTTTGGTGTTCATTTGCCCTCTGTCTGTTCTTACTTTAATACTTTTTGTTCCTTTGTCTGTTCCAACCTTTCATTGTTAATGACTGATGTCCAGCAGACATGGTTTGCAGATCTCTTTTTTTTAACAAAGTAGCAGAGGGAAAGAAGTCCAGCTGCAATGCTGACCAGCCACCCACACACACAGTTCTACGAAGCTATAATCTCACAAGTATCACCATGGACCTCTATGACCTTTCAGAGCCTTTAAATAGTTCATTTGCATGTTAACCAGGAAAGCCTACCCAGCCCCCACGCCCAGCCTCTTCTACCTCCCACAGCGACATGACAGCACTACAATGGGACGAGTGCTGCCAGAATACCAAAGCCTTCATCATCCTAGCTTAGGTTTGTCCAGGAGGGAGTATATAGTAGTTTATCAAGTCAAGAGGTCAAACTGTCAATGCACCTCAGACAAACACCCTCAGATGTCAAATACACTCGGTGCTAGGGCATGAAGACGACTTGAGTTTAACACGTGCAGTATTTGTTCTGTTGCCCATCTGGCAGAGCGGAAGGCTGTCAGGCCCAACACCTGTGCCAAACATACACCATTTTCTCCAGCAGTTAGGGAAGATCTCTTCTTGTGGAAGCAAATGCTGGATATTTAAATCACCACTCAACCCCCACCCCCTCCCCTCAAATAACTGTCTGTCTGTGATAAGTAAACATGGCTGCCCTCTCTCTCTCTCTCTCTCTCTCTTAAAAAAGGGTCAAAAAGAAACTGTTACAAATGAGGTCATTTACTCTGCTGTAACCTCAATCAATGTTATTCATATTCCTCATCAGACTTGAGCTGAGACTGAAAAAAACCGAGCTAAGCTAAGAGCACTTGCCCTGCAGCTTCTATTAAGTTTAGCAAAAAAGCATTACTCATGAGCTACTGTGATGTGAGCCTCACTGTGCCCTCTATAGGATCCCAGCAAGCCACCAGCTGTGTCTTTCCCTGTTCCTATGTGTTCCCTAAGCATCTCCCATGAATACAGCATAAATATTTTGGCAGGTGTTGCTGGGAGGATATTAGAGCACAAGCACCAAGCGCTCAGGGATATCGATTTTGCTTTAGCAGCCAAGAACCTTGGCTCTACTGGCATCAATATGTGGAGGAGAGTAGGCTGAATGAGGAGAAATGACCTTGAGCCAGGAAGCAATCTTGATAAATAAAGCCCCGGGAAGGAAAGGCAGGGAAACAAAACACAGAATGTCACACTGCAGACACTCAAGGGTGACACAAGCAATGCAACACACATCAAGTGCTGAAAATATGTGATGTCTGAAGGAACCTAATACCCCCCCAATTGTTAGTGGTGTGGAGTTACAATAATTTAGATTCAGAGTGGAAACTACCACAGTCTCAAAGAAATGCTTTCTTTTACCTGTTTTCTTTTATGATAGGTATGTGATCATTTTTGGAAATCACTATTAGTAGCAAATATATTTTTAACACAGTTTTGGTCTGTGTTAAATGTACAAAATGGGTTACAGTTGTATTGTTCAGTTTGTACAGTTGTACAGTTGATGGTTCGGTCGCTCTGAAGGAGGCCAGTTACAGTATCGCACTCAGTTTAAGCAGGAGTTAGTGAGAGATGGTCAACTCTATCACTTTAAAAAAAGTTCAGAAAGAAATAGTTGGACTCGGTCCTCTATTTGATGTCAGAAAGATGGGGCAATCTATTTCAGACTTCTGATGGGGCACACTGCTTTATTCTTCATCCAAACTACATTTCTGATAGTTTCACACTCCCCACAACTGTCTGAGTTTAGCAGTCATGGTGAGATGTGCAGAGATAAGAAAGAACAAACTGAACCTACTTTATTAGTCCTCTTTTTTTCATTTGAAACTCAACTATTTGCAACCTTTAATGAACAGCTGAATGGAAAGTCTTACTGCCTTAAAATCCCAACAAGTCGTCCAATTAAAGCAACCAAATGCATTGCTTGTTCATACTCTACAATATGACCACCAGGGGCATCCTCCAAACTCCTACCCCTACAGACAGGGGGAGAAAGTTTCCTTTAACAAGCCACAGAGTCCTCTTTGCAATTATGTGCAGTGCTTTCAACCACGAGACACAAGTCAGACACCCAGTTATAACAACCGTTATACGGTAAGTCAATTAGACAGTCGCTGTTTCTCCTCATAAATCACACATGTCAAACAGAGGAAGCTCAGCTCTGCATCGCTGTGTCCGAACACATCAATCCGGCGTTGCAGAATCAGCGACAGTGACAACAGCACTGTTGGTTAGAATGGTGAATTCTGCGATGGCGGCTCAGTGTTTGTAGGCACACATGAGGAGAGAGCAGATTGACATACTCAGATGCATGTCAGCAGCGGATATACTTTGACCCCCAGTACACATGACGTGATGTGCAGTGAGGGCGCGCTTCACAATGTCCCAGCTTCACAATGTATATGTGAAAGAGGCTTTAACGTGAGTCTGACGATTGCTTTGGTTTTTCTTCTGTTCTCTGGTTTAGTTTTTCTCAGTGTCTTTGCTCAGTCTCTGATCTGTCTCTTGGTTCAGTTCCTGTTTGAGTTAGAACATGAGATGGAACACAACTGTGTGTGTGTGTGCATAAACATGCAAAATATATGGTACAGGTTTCACATGAATTGTGCTCAGGTATGAGTGCAGAGGGCCCCAGGCCACCAGCAGTCCCCACGGAGCACAGAGACTGAGCAGCCATCCACCCAGAAGACAGCAGAGGAAGCAACAACCACCCAGACACCAGTCGAGCACAGGACCCGGGCCCCACGAGCCCAAGCGTATCATAGATTTTTGCCATATTTAACTATTCTTATTTCTGTGAGGTTTTTTTATGCTACCGTCTATCTCAGGTCAAGTAAAAATGGAGTTTGACTGGTGTTTACATGCTCCAAGAAGAGAAAAAACTGGAGGAAATAGGCAAACGAATATAGTTGTTCTTCTGTGCTGACAGGCCTGAATCTACAAAATCAAACACTTGTTTATTCCTCTGATGTGAACTTGTCTCTTCGTCAGTGTGGAAATGAAATGTGAAAATACAGTGGCACTGCTTCATAACAGGCCTCAGCTGGTTATCAGCACAGTGCTGTGCAGCGGTGTAGGGTAAACTTTAGATTTATTAGGTCATGATTCAGGATTTAGACTGCTCCCAACCTCGACCACTGCCAGCTCCTCCTTTTTTCTGTTGCTCTCCATTTACTCTTTGGCTCTTTCTCTCTCACTCTCACTCACACTCACACACACACATACAAACTGAAGCACAAAATCACAATCCTCTTTGTGCCTCTGCCTTTCTCGCTTTCATTCCACAGAGATGATTTATTTTGTTTCTCCTCTCTCCTCCTACAGTCCTCATCCGCCCTCGGGGTCAGCACCGAGCTCCATCACTCTGTCTGGATTCTTAATCCCCACACTGGAGACTCCCGTGCCAATACAGAAGAATAACAGATTAAAAAACACATCCCAAGCCCTGAGCATCTCCCTTTTCTCTCACTATGTCTCTCTGTCTCCTCCTTCCTCACAACAGATAAGTGGAAAATAAACTTGGGGAAGCTAAGCCGGAGTTGAGAGGCGAGCCACTGACAGAGAAGTTTCCAGCACGGTGTTTAATGAAGGTGATGCAGCAAAGCAAAGCCCTCTGTGGAGCTATCTCTGAGTTATACCACTACAGCCTTGGGAGGCGACCTGTTTGCAAGCAGGACAGCTTCCGCTTGGCTGCAATTTTTCTATAAGGAAGATATATGGTTGACCCTCGGGCAAAAATCTAAGTAGCAACACATAAAGGAAATTAAATAAAGTGTTCCTATATTTTTACAAAAACAAAATGGATGACAATTTCACATACATGGGGTCAGTGTTAAGATATGGTGTGAATGGGACGGAGGCAATATTTGAATACTCAAATGTTCTGGGTAATGCAGTCCCCTCATTTGTGTGTGAGGCTCCCTTCCCTGTTGTGTGGGGAGAGGAAGGAGGAGCAGGGGTGGTGTGGAGCGCTACAAGACAGATAATGGCTGTGTCAGTTTCCCACTGCTGTCCTCATGAAAGCAGGACTTAGAGGTGGCTGAGAGGGAAGAGCCATGCAAGTGCACATGTGGATGCATGTGGTTACATGCCTGAGTGCCTAGGAGCTACAAGGAAAAAAAATTAAATCTTAAATTTTTTAAAAACTGATGAAAGACTAAACATAGTTTCTGTTGCCAATGAAGTAACGGCAAAAAAAAGTTACTTTGTATTTTTAAATGACTTCTTTTTAAACTCCCGCAGCCACACATGCAACAAGTCCTTCAGTCAAAATAACAAAATAAATATTTTGTTCATACCCTTATATATAAAGGCATATTCTAAACTAACATCTTCTACAGGCAGAAGGAGGGAAATACACCTCAGCGTTTTTTATTTTTTATTTTGGAGCAAATGTCAGCCTTAAGTGCTTCTTTTCACAGGCTACGAGTTCTCTAAAGGAGAAAGGAACACTTTCTACCATAGGACATTATGGTTGACAGTGTCAATAAAATCATACTTTACCAACCCATTAACCCATGACTAGCCCATTAATGCTGTCATTACATGTTTATGTTTATGCATTTGGCAGACACTTTTATCCAAAGCGACTTACAAGTGACAATATGTTTGTATCTAATGTGCCACTGATGATCAGCTTCACAAATATATCAGAACGCATCTCAATAAGCAGCTAACAGAAACCAGTGAAGAGTACACTCCATCCATCCATTTCCATCCGCTTATCCAAGGTTGGGTTGTGGAGGCAACAGGTTCAGGAGAGAAACCCAGACATGCCTCTCTCCAGCGATACTCTCCAGCTCCTCCTGGGGGATCGTGAGGCGTTCCCAGGCCAGGAGGGTCACATAATCTCACAGATGTATTCTGGGTCTGTCCCAGGACCTCCTCCTAGCTGGATGTGTCTGGAAAACCTCCAAAGAGAGGTGACCAGGAGGCAGCTTAACCAAATGCCGGAACCACCTCCTTTCGATGCGAAGGAGCAACGGCTCTACTTCGAGATCCCTCCGGAAGGTGGAGCTGAGCCCAGCCCCCCTCTGATGGAAACCCATTTCAGCTGCTTGTATCTGAGATTCTGTTCTTTCAGTAACTACCCAGATCTCGTAACCATAGGTGAAGGTTGGAACAACGATGGACCAGTAAATTTAAAAGCTTCGTCTTCCAGCTGAGCTCCCTCTTTACCACAATGGACTGGAGCGGCGCCCTCGTTACTGCTGACAAAGCCCCAATCTGTCCCCAGATAATTAAACTCCTCCACCTGAGGCAGGGACTCATCTCCAATCCGAAGAGAGCGTTCCACCTTTTCCTGGTTGAGAACCATGGCCATGGATTTGGAAGAGCTGACCTTCATCCTGGCTGCTTCACACTCACACTTCACACTGTGAACCGCTCTAGTGTGTGCTAAAGGTCATAGCTTGAAGAAGCCAATAGAACCACATCATCTGCAAAAAGGAGAGATGCAAAACTGAGGTTCCCAAATCAGATGTCCTTCTCTCCACAACTACACCTTGAGATTCTGTCCATGAAAATAAAAAAACAGGATTGGTGACAAGGGGCAGCCCTGGTGAAGTCCAACAGTCTTTGTAAACAAAAACGACTTAGTGCCAAGAAAATGGACACAGCTCTTGCTTTGGCTATAGCTAGCTAGCTAAGGAAACCAGCAGATTGCACCGAAACTTGTCATCAGTCTAATCTCCCATCCTGAGCCTGTGGCAACTGTGGAAAGGAACGACTCCCTTTAACAGGAAGAAACCTCTGGCAGAACCAGAACCAGGAAGAAACCTCTGGCAGAACCAGACTCAGGAAGAAACCTCTGGCAGAACCAGAACCAGGAAGGGTGGCCATCCGCCTCGACCAGCTGGGGTTTGAGAAGACAGAAAAGAGGGAAAAGAGGGGGGAAAAACACCATAACACCATTCAAAGGAGACCTGTTGGAACAGGGAGACACAAGTTAATGACCCCAATAATGTCACATGGACATAATAATATACACAACTCTGTGAGGTTAAAGATCTGGTCCACTGTTCCACGACCTGGGCAAAAACCACACTGCTTCTCCTGAATCTGAGGTTCAACAATAGGTCAGAGCCTCCTCTCAAACACCCTGGAGTAAACATTTCTGGCGAGGCTGAGTAGTGTGATCCCCTGCAGTTGGAGCAAACTCTCTGGTCACCTTTTTTCAAAAATGGGAAGCACCACCCAGGTCTGCCACTCCATAGGTGTTGTACCAGACCTCCATGGACATTGTAGTGTCAGCCAAGCCAACCCCACCATGTCCACAGCCTTTAGTATCTCAGGGTGAATCTCGTCCATCCCTGGTGCTTTGCCACCGGGAAGCTTTTTAACAACTTCAGGGACTTCTGCCAAGGTGATGGACAAGTCTTCCCCCATGCCCCCAGACTTTGCATCCTCAGTGGAGTACATGCTAGTCAGGTTGAGGAGATCCTCAAAGTTCTCCTTCCACTGCCTGACAATATCCTCCGTTCCGATCAGCAGTTCTCCACTCAGGTCAAGCACAACCTGCCTCAGGTGACCCCCAGGACAACCAAGCCCAAAAGGCCTCCTTCTTGAGCTTGACGGCTTCTGCTGGTGGTCATCAGCAGGTCCTCTGGGTCACCGCCACGACAACCTTCAGGCCACAACTCTTGGAAACTGCATCCGCAGTGGAGGTCCTGAACACGGTCGATTCAGATTCCATGTCCCTAACCTCCCCTTGCATGTGAGAAAAGTTCTCCTGGAGATGTGAGTTGAAAACCTCACAGACAGGGGCCTCCAACAGATGTTCCCTTTTCATCCATGACAAGCACAGAAGTCCAAAAACGAAACACCACTCAGATTCACATCAGGGAGGCCGTTTCTCCTGATCATGCTTTTCCAGGTAACTCCATCATTGCCAACATGGGCAATGGGCATGGGCCCTTAGAAGAACAATGGATTCTCCAGGTGGCACCTCCCCCAGGACCCCACCCAGAGACTTAAATAAGTAATCTGAGCTGCTGTTTGGTGCATATGCACAAATAACAGTCACAATTGTTGAGGAGAGCTCCAACAGACTACCTTTAATAATAGTCATGATAATATTAATGAGCTATTTTGGGTCACTATTTTTGGGACATATTTGATGTCCTTGATGGAATTTGTAGTCCTGTCAGGACCAAATCAAAGCACAGTTTAAATACAAGTCATAGCATCATGTTAACCCAAAAAAATGTGTGTGTGTGTGTTTAGAGTGTGTGTTATCATCATCATTGTTTAGTCCTTCACACCCCCGTGACTCTATGGGAAGAGAACAAAGTGCAAGGAAGGTGGGGTGACTGGGACGCTCCTTGAACGCCATCAGCCTTCCCCGTCCTCCCTTTCTGTCTCATCTCATTTCTTCCCTCTGGACCTACAGAAAGTCTTAAGACCCTGACAGCGGGGCATCCCTCTCCTGTGGCTTCACCACGGTCAGAACTTACACTGCTGGCACATTGTGACTCGCTGGACTCTGACAGCACAGCCTGAACACAATGTGTTTATTGGACACGGCTTCATGTGGAGCTTCACCCCTCCCACCCCCACCCACATGGGGCCCCTGAGCCCCGTCTGTGTGGTGCCGCTGGCAGGTGGGGGGCTTGGCTGGACGGTGAGGTCATCTGTGTGAGGACAATGAAGAGGCAGAGGAGAGGGTACAGGCCAAAGTGAGTAGCTAAAAACATGGCGTGCAAGGAGGGAAAGAGAGGAAGAGAGCAGGGAGAGTGCATCTGCAGGAGCAAAGAGGATTAGGGTTAGAATTGTGTTGACATAGAGAGGGATGGGAGGAGGTAAACAGTGAACAAGAATAAAATCTTGTTCAGGTTCTTTGGGGAGGTTGGTGGAAACATTTTTGCGCTACACTTCTGTAACTGAATCAATCAGCAGCCTCTTGATCCACAGTATTGTATAGTTCTGTTGTAGACATCCCTTATCCATGACAAAAAATGTCTATATATATATGTATATATTTATAAATGATTTTATATAATAGTATAAATCATTCAGTGTAATAATAATAATACATTTGAATTGCTCTAAAATGTTGCATTAACAGAAATGGAAATTATGTTTACTGGCGTTAAGTACTTGAAGAAATTTAAAAGGCCAATCCAGGACAAAAGAATGACTTACTCTGTGCATACCAACACACGGTAACACCTGGTCAAGCTGCCTCGACAACATGCCACAATGGTGAACATGCTTTTTATCAATCGAGTACTTTCATGACCACACACAAACATGACTTCCAGACCATCAATACATATGTACTGCTGAAAACCCAGAATCAGACGATAATGTTCTGCAGGAGCTGTCAGCATGCCGGAATCTCTGCGTAAGGATCAGATTTCTCATATTGTTTAAAGCACTTCACACTTTGCTCATTTTATCTGAACACATTCCCAAAACAAAACTTAGAAAGAATCTCACAGATAAGAAAGTAAAAGATGGGGGAGCCTCATGACATCATGGACTATTGAGTGCATGAATGAGATCATATGTTGATATCAGGCTAACACACATCTACTCACCCATTTCCTATTTCTGGGTTTTTACCTGGGGGACCTTCTTGTTGTGATGCAGCAGTGCTATGGAGTCGCTACACCACCATGCTGCCTGGGCAAACCTACATGTTCAGTAAAGGAAAGGAAAAAAGGAGAAAACGTTACAGTTGTTATTCTGCCATGCTCACATTCTTATTGTTAAAGTGGTCTTTAGCTGGGATGGTTCTCCACAATCACCATTGTAGCTTTCAGCACATTAGCAGGCTGCTGTCCAGATGAGCACAAAACACAACGTACGGCGAGGGGAAAAGTTAGAAAATACAAGTAGATGTTTAGATTTTAGACTGTGTTGCTGTGGCTGCCTCCTGCAGGGTCATGTGTGCAGGACTCCGGGGCCAGAAATGAAACAGCTTTTGAAGCATCTTTCAGGAGATCTTAAGCCTATAAAACAAACATCCCACAGAGACACTGTTTCTGTTGTCTGCCTGTGATATCTTTTTGGTCCAGACTTTGCATTGTGTGTGTGCCACTCCACTCTGAGTGTGGAATTTCAATCTCTTGGTAAGAACAACACACTGCCCTCGGTCTTGTTAGAGAGGTGATTGATTGAGCAGGTCTGGCAGTCCTGAGCCCCCTGTGCGGTTCATTTGTTATACATTTATAGTTCATAATCCATCTGTCTGCACCATTTCACATTCCACTCCATTTTTCATTTTGTTTTATCAGGGGATGTCATTTTTCTATACATCTGTGATAGATTGTTTGGTGTCTGCAGTCATTAATTGGCCAAGTTACTGGGAAGACTCACATGTGTTTATCATTATAGCCTCAGTTTGTGTTAAGATCTCCTCATCATTATTCACATTGGGTGTCCACACTGAGTTATGGACTAAATCAATTCAAGCCACTTCCTAGATAAGTTTGGGGGCATGTTAATGTTCTAAAATAGCAGCATTTGATGTAGATTTGACATGACGGCAGAAAATACATTTCTGTGTAGTTTTAGCTGTTTTTGTGTTTCAAAGTGCAGTTCATCCATGCTGCTTATGACCAGAAGGTGCCAGTAGAAGCCCATGCATGACTGAGACGTGGCTGCGTCAGCTGCAGGAGCTCCTTGGACATGCAGACATGGGAGGTAGACCTAAAACTAGTGACTTAGACTCTCCCCACTTTTTATTAGTTTTTTTTTCTCTACAATTCTCCACAATTCCTCGCTCCATTTTCCCAGGTCACTTCATTTATTCATTTGTTTATTTATTTCTCTATGTCTCTATTTTCTTTAGTTTACCAAACCCAAGGTAAGCTCAGACTATCCAACCCCCCACAAAGGTAGCAAGAAGAAAAGGTATTCAGAAAGAAAATAGTTTTCAAGAGATTATGAGCCCCACTCGAGCCAATGGAAAAAAAGCTGGGAAGCCACAAATGCTGTATAACATTCAGTTAGCATTAAGCTAGCAATAACACCAACTACAGGGCAGCGGAACTTATTGACCCCAATATGTGGTTGACTGATCAGCGGGGTTGTAAAGATCTGGGATTAATGTTGACCTATTTCCCAAAGAGGGATTTTCAGATTCATCAGCACAACTTCTTCAGTTGTACTTAACCTTTGAATCAGGAAAACTCCAAGTTACTGTTAGAAAAAAGGATGATTTATCGTGGTTAGAGGCAGTTTTGATTCGTTCAAGCTGTCGCCTTTTTTAATCTGGAATAAACGTGCCATTATGTTTTTGCTGTTATTTGATTACATTCGTGTAAAAGTAATTAGGCAAAGTTAGGGTAAAAACATACTTGAGGGGAATGTTAATAGAAAATAACCTGAAAAGTTTTTTCCTCTATCTTACATATGTTTATCTACGATGGCTGTGGAAAGCATAATTTATTTCTGGACCTTAGGTGAATACAACACAAATTCCAGACATTATTTATAGATGATATCAGGTGCAGCACTCCAAGCTATTCTACGTTTCACAAATGAATAAGTTCATCCTCAGCCTCCTGTTTGTCATGCCATGACTCAGCTGTAGCGCTGAACACTCTGATGAAGATCAGATAGAGGTGCTCCACAGAAAATAGGGAAATGGTATCACCCATCTGCAACCCCCTCAGTGGGTGTTGTAATCTGTATGGATGACTGACCTCCATGTGTGTGAGAAAGTGTCAGAGGGGGAGAATCCTCAAAGCAAAAGGAGGGAGGTGTAAAAAGAGAAAGAAGGAGCAGGTGGAGAAGGTCCAATCTTTCTTTCTGTGCTACTGAATGCACACTTTGGTGCCGATGAGGCCCCCGGTGGCTCGTTCCCCTTCTTTGTCCTCTTCGCTTCAGAGGTCAGCAGTGCTTCAGGAGGTGATGAGGATCCTTTTTGGTCCGGCACACTGTCAGCCATGATGGAATAAAATGGTCCTGTAGCCGTAAACATTATCTCCCGAGAGCTGCGCTGGTATACTGAGCTGCAGTTCACATGGGGACCATATGAGGTCATGATATTTATTTTGGGTGGGGGAGGGGGGGCTGATGATAATAACTGATGAAGAAATTCTTTTACTATTTGGTAAAGATGTGAAAGAACACGAGTGATAAGTACAGGGCTGGAATAAGGATGTTTAGCCTTGCTAAGCATGAATACTGAAGGCAGGAAGCAAACCCCTTTTTCTGTCCAAAGCAGAGAAGAAGGCCGTTAAATTCCACGCAATAAAACATGAGCTGTGCCCCTTCTGTCAACTCTTTGTATACATTATCAAACCAACTGTCAGACATATTCAGGAAACTGAAGTACTGCAGCCTTAAATGCTTTTAAAAACACATCTTAGTCTTGTGTGAGGGAGTTTATCTTGAAGCAGTGCAAGGCCTTTTCCATTGAGATTCACTGTATCTGTAATGATTTGATCATTATGACGTTGTTTAAAGCTGCATTTTAAAACCCAAAGGCCATCTGAAAAAGTTCAGAGTCGTTAGTTCACTGAAACCTTTATTATCATCTTCAGAAAAACAATATGAATACGACATCTAAGAGGTTAAACCTTCAGTCCCTACTGTAAATTATTGATTAGTTTTGCCCTTTATTCAAACAGTATCATAGGAATAAATATATATATGTATATATAAATATATAAGTCGATATGTATAAGAAAATGATGAAAAGCCTGATGTAATATGAAAACATGTAATATGAGCATCAAAAGTTAAAAATTCCCCCCAGGTCTTAAAGGGGAGATAAAGGCACATGTTCATTACGGTCTCTTTGGCTTAAATACTCAGTTTACTTGTTTAAACTTTAAAAGTTTGAATAAATGGCTCAAATACATTAAGCACGATATTTGCAACCTTTTAAAGCACGTCTTCTGAACCACTCAAGGTTTGTGTGTGTATTCATCTGAAGATGCTCGGTTTTCTGCCTTCATTGTCAGTCTTCCTGCAGTCTTTGGTCATATAAGTGTTTAAAAAAGAAGTGATCAGATCAGTGATCAGGGCTCAGATGTTCGTCTCCTCCCCCGGCGTCTGACACGCACACATCCACCCACACACACACACCCCCACACACACACACACACACAGGTTCATTCAACAGAAATGCTCAGAGGAACCAAAACTACGGCTTCTATATCTTATTATTTTTTCCTGGACAAAGAGAAGCACTAAGTGTCTCAGATTTGTCTTCTTTTAAGATGCAATTGAGATTTTATCAAGTTCTAAAATATATGACTTCCTAAATCACTTCCTCTTCTTAGTCTAAACTTTTATTTGATTTGATGGACGACTGATTGAGTTTTAAACCACTTTAAGCCGTCCTCTACGGGTCCAGTATGCTGCCTGTATGCTTCAGTCACTTTTTTCCAGTGTGACAGATACTTTGTGGTTAGACAAAAAGTTGCTTAGTATATTTTGGTATATTCTGTCATGTTCTTCAAGCTTCTTACGTGTCACATTATTTTGCACAAAATGTTTTGGGTTGGGGTGAAAGCACAGGTGCTGTGTGACATTCCTCAACAATGTGAGAAGACTTAAATCTTTTCTTCACGCGACGTGACTCAAATCTTATGAAAAAACCATATGAAAATATGACTTTTTATGTTTTGTCTCTCGGATCCTGTATCCTGTTGGAATGCCAAGCTAGTCTAAACATAGCTACTTCATTCATAGACACAATGCTGATGTCGTGCCCACAGCTGTCCATCAGAAATATGTTTTTCTTTATCCCGAAGCCTCCAACCGCAGCTTGCAGCCTCCATCAGAAAATGCCTGCACGATGTAGAGCGCAGTCGTTCTTTTGGGACAGTCAAGGTATATAGAATGATCTCAGCATATAAAAGGATGTTTCTAACGCCTCACTCATTGCCTGCCGATGCATCCAGCGGTGTATGAATGGGGGTGAATGTAGAAGAACGCATTGTGCAGCTTTGCAGACTAAGACGTGCTGAATGTAGTGTTAAAGCACTTTGAGTGGTCAGCTAGACTAGAAAAGCACTATACCTGTACATTCTTACATACCATAAGCAGGTAACTGCTGCACTGGAACAGTATTTCATGCCACATCTGCAGGTAGTCTTTGTACCCCGTTCACCAGCTTTCAGAGAGCTGGCTTTGCCTCTAACTTCTGTCAAAGGTGGAGGAGCAGTAAACCCCGACATTTAGTGCTTAGATTTACTGATCAATTACTTCGATACTGATCAGAATGAGGTCATTGTAATTTTTTGTTTGTTTTATTTTATTTACCAGCTTCATGACAGTTTAAAAAGAATTTAAAGTGCTGCATGCTGAGGTTGTGTCAGAGAGCAAGACTCAACTACTCATTTCTTTAACATAAGTGCAGTAGGCAGACACGTTGTTTGGCTAAAGCTAAAAATAATACTCTTTGCTCATTTAGTCAGGTAATGAAATGGACTTTTTCCGCTGACTTTCCAGCAGAGGAGAGCGCTGCTTTTTGTGTCCCCGTCTCCACACTTTGGCAGACCTTGTCCAGCCGTAGCCTGAAAGTTAGTTTATTTGTTTTGTGCTCATAAATAGATCAGTTTCATCCTCACCCACGGCAGGACGTTTTTCTATTGTTAGTTTGTGGCGGCACATTTTTGTCCTCTTGGTAATGCTTCATAGGTTCAGCTGATTGACAAGCGGTGGAGCCAAAAAAAAAAAAACGTAAAGGAGAAAGACAGATTGAAATGAAGCCAAAGGTGGGGGTAGATTCTGACAGAGACAGATGTTTAGAGAGGGGTGAGGGAAGGTTGGAGCTGGAAAAGGAAAAGAGTGATTGGTTAAATGAAAGGGACTGAGCACAAGGTTTACTCCAAGCTCTGTGGTTGTGGGTGTCTGTCCAGGCTGGCTTTGGCTTTCTCTTTTGGCCTGCCACAACCCTTTTCCTCTGTAAAAGTAAAGCGCTGGCTGGTGTCAATGTGGCCACACTTCTTATGGCCCAGAACAACCCCTGGCTCTCAGGAATGCTTATTCATCCCGATTTGACACTCACAAAAACGCTTTTCCTCCACCTCTCACAGTCCCAACAGGCTCTGGTGGAAAAAGTTGGTTTTATCTCCTCATAGACATTTATCTTCCTCCTAATACTTCAATTCAGGATCATAGTACAGTTACAGCGTGAGATTTCCTATGGTAGTAGGAGATCAACTGAATTGAAACACCATGAACACCAGAAACACATGCAGTGACATACATACCACAAGTCTTGACCTTGACAAATGGGCTGCATTTATGTGGCACTTCTTTTTAAACAGAGGTACCCCTCAAAGTGCTTTACACTATGAGCCAAATTCGCTCGGACAGACTTACATCCACTGCCTTTTAAGTCCCACACACAGTCACACACAGATGATTCGGTGCGACCAATTTATGGTCCATTATATTGCAGCCAGACAGAGCCAGAAATCCTAATTCTCTTATTGTAGGACAGCCCACTCTATATTCTGAACCTCAGCTGATCCTTGGATCTGCTAACATGGATTTAATCGTATCTCTGCTGACACTGCATGAACTGCCACTGGCACCACTCATAACCTCGAGCCAAATGTAGACATAATGTCAAAATGTGGACCTCATACCACAATCAGGGGGCTACAACTGCCCCGTCAAAGCTGAAAAGTCAAACTGTTCGTCAGCAAAACTCTAACTCAGTTCTCTACTTCCCAGTCAACTTCCTACATGAAAAACCATTAACCTCCTTCCCAACCCACATATTTCTGAGTTAACAGTACTGGGTGTTATTATCCTCCGATCCTTCCAGATCGCATCTGACTGGCCTTAGCTTGCACTTTACATTTGGTGGTGATGGGTAGGTTCTCTGCAGGCTGCTTTTTTATTCTCGTCTTTGACCTCATAACAAAATTGAAATAGTTTATCTCATAAAACCTCATTTGAAATGTCCCCTGTTACCTCTTTTCAGACTGACACAAGTAACCACGATTTATTCAGAAAACTCAAAGCTTTGAAATATGTTATGTTTATGCATTTGGCAGACGCTTTTATCCAAAGTGACTTACAAATGAGCACATAATAGCTAACAATAAGCTACATAGAAGGCAGCCACCCGTCAGACTCTGTCGGGGGTGACAGTGTAGAGATAGAGTGCAGGCATGGAGGGAAGCACAGGGTAAGAGATGCTCTCTGAAGAGCTGGGGCTTCAAGAGTCTCTTGAAAGTAAAACTATTCTGAAGAATTTTCGTTTTTAATCACATCCTTTTCAACGTTCTGATTTTACCTGTCACTGTGATTATGTTAAGCCTTGCTGCATGGACTTTATGGCTCATTTAAAAAGACTGGAAGTGCTGAAAAATCACAGCAATCCTGATTGCTTTGTGTAAAAGTGGCTTTAATTCAGCTCGTTTTAGAGATTATCTCCTTTTGCAGATTGACAATATTGTGGCTGTTTAAAAAAGCCCGAGAGAAACACATTTATGACCATAAAATCTGGCATCCCGTGCTTGTCTTTTGTATTTCACCATCAATGACGGGGAGGCACCACCTTGCCTGTAAAACGACGGACATTGGCAGACAACAAACAAAAAGGCGTGGATTTGCAGATCTTCACACAGTCTTTGGTTCCGTTGCAGCCATGTGCGACACCATGTGAACAAGAAGCAGGATCCCTTCTGTCATTCACAAGCCTCCCAGCGGTCTGCTGTTGCCATGACTCCTTCGCCACTAACAGTACGACTTTCTCTTTTGTTGTTCTCAACAACCATCTCACTCTGGTCCAAGACTTTCCGTGGCATGCTGCGATTTGTCGTTACTCACTCTGTTAATGGGATTTTATTCACAGAAGGAGCAGAAGCACAGGCCCATTTTTGCTCCTAAATCTCTCCAGCTTGTGTTGTCAGAGGTAAAAAGAAGCTCATAAGTGATGATGTCTGATGCAGTAAAAGTAATTTAAACAGTGGTTCTGGAAGTTTATGCCTCAGCTCAGTGCTTTGCTGGGTCTCTGTTGGCTAAATGTTAGCATCGTGCTGTGAGGCACAGCCACTCATGAATGAATGACAGCTTCTTGACAGCTTCATTAAGAGCACAGATGGCAGGAGAAGTGAAGATGAGCGAGAACAAATGTAAAACTGGTAAAATGTGAGGGAGGCCGCAGGACCTTTTCACAGCTTGTGTGGCTGGCCTGAGCCCAAGCAGCCTGTCTGGGCAGCCTGTCCTCTTTATTTGAAAGCTGGCTGCAGCTGAGATCATGGAACTCCTGCAGGTGAGGTCTGATGTCTCATTGGTGACTTCTCTATTGCTAATGGGTGAGTTCCAACTACTGCCCCCTACAGACAAGGAGGGGGTATGGAGAATGGACATCGCACCTATGTTTACACTGAAGCGCGCCAAAGCGATGAATCAGTCAAGCTATGGCTGTAGAATTAAGTTTGAACGAGTCAATGACCAGAGTCATCTCAACATAACTGTTCAGCCTCACTTGTTTCTTAAGATTTTTTCCGTGTCGTTCAGATATTCACTATGATAATGAAAACAAAAGAGAAACAAAGTCAAAGTCTGATGATATGAAATGAATAAGATCACCGTGAGAATGCATAGGGCAGTGATGTAATCTATTGGAGGAATCAAACACATTGTACACATATTTATTAGCTTTAACATGACATCGTGTTTATTTCCAGGATCAATGAGGCTGTTAGGACAGACCTGAAAGGCAGATAACATTCGGATGAGTGACAGAACGTGCCTTTTGGATGAAGCTGCTGTAAATACCGCATGGTGGAAATAGCCTCTGAGGGCTCATTTGGATGTGTCATTTCCAGTCTGTCCAAAACAGCCGACATGCAAAGTATGAAACAGACTGTTGTGCCTGTGCTGTACACAGGAGAGGGAAGAAAGAATGAGTCAGACAAATACAGGCAGATTGATAATGGGTAAGCTTTAATGTTTGCTGTAAAAAGACTACTGAAAAAATACATTTGAAAAGGTGAGGTCACTATTATCACGGCAGGCTAACTTATTTCAAGTACCAACAGGCACCAAAACTTGCAACATGTCGAGTTTTGGCCTTAGAGATTCTTTTCAACATACCGTGTCTCTTACAGCTGGAATAACACAGTTCGTATCATTATCCGTGTTGTTCCTGGTCCTGGTCATCCAGTGCAGACGCCCCCAAGATTCCCAGCTGGCAAGATTTGCAACCACACTTTAAATTGAGGTTTCAGATCGTGGAAGGTAAATATCCTGCGAGCGATTCGTGTTCCTCTATCAAGCACACAGACTCCAGCAGCATCTGTCGAACTGATGCTTAGTACTAATTCATTTCATTTTACATACCAGGGGTCTTTTCGTGATGCCTTCACTCTCTGGAGCGACAGAACAACAAGGGAGCGACGTGACGGTTGGGTGAGGTCAAAATGTTGGCCTTTAATGTTTTAATCCCTGCCTAACGCTCATGCTCTGTGGTGGATGACAAACAATGAGAGATATTCATAGTATATTCTAATTAAATTTATAAATCTATTTGGAGTTTCTTTGATATAGTTGCATAAAGGTTTCCATTCATTTTTACCACAGCGAGTTCAGCTTAATTATTTCACATTGAAAAACAACACTATGAAAACATTTATAAAATCCAGCAAGCAAGTGTGTAATTTAATGAGACATCGTCCATCATTCATCCGCAGCCTGCATGTGCTCAGGGTTTGGCCAAAGGTCTGCATCTCCATCCCGCAACTTTTCAACTGCCCCAGCTGGCATCCCACTGCACGCTGTAATGCTGTGAAGAATGCTCCCTGCCACCACAATCTGGCAGACCTTCTCTGAGCTGTAGAGAAGAGCTCCTCCAGTTCAGTCTTTCAACAACAGAATCAGCTTCTCATCAGACTAAATGTGGGCTGAATCGTGTTTAGGGTCCTGACACCTCTCCTCTCATGTCTACCTGCATGTGAAACCATGCTAATTTGCAGAACCATGCTTGGCACATGGAAGAATATTAAAATGTACGGTTGCATCAGTGTTAATAAAGTTAAGCATGATATTACATCAACCACTGCACTGGCCTCTCTCACCAGTGCTTCTACTGATTTCAAGCTCCCACTCCTTGAATTTAATCCGGCCCTCTGACTTTTTAGAGATAGCATAAAACAAAAAGGCTAGAAAAGTGAACTAAAAATCCCAGCCAAGTGTAAAAATGAAGCAGTGGACAGCATATAACACATACGTTAACACCTGTAAAAGGGATGAGATCAAACAAAACCAGTGAATGCAGATCAGACATCCCATTTTTGCCAAAGAAAGACAAATACTTGTATAAGAGATCATGCATCGGCAACCTTTTTCAGACATAGGTACACCCTCATAGCCGTGAAGACAGTCCAGGAGAGAAAGACTATTAAACACAGACAATGGCACGGAGAAACTCATGTTGTTGAGCAGCCAGGCTGAGAAGAAAGTGTCAGCGGGGCCAGTACATATTTTCCAAAGGATCCGTCTCCACTGCTTGCTACCACCTACACAACATATGGCACAGGCTGATACCTAAGGCACAGACAAATGAGAGTGGTGCATGTTAACAAGGGAAAGGGATCAGATATGCTAATGAATGTGTCGAGCAGGATCAGTGGCGGCAGCAGCAGCAGCAGATGAAGACAGAGGACCAGCGACATGTTATCAGCAACTTTTCCAAATCCTTGAAGCCGACGTTTGAATGAAATGTAGCGATATTTGATTTATCTCACATTTTCACAGCTGAAATTATCTCTCTAAATAAATGATCCTCCCTAGAGCCAAGAACAAACAAAACAAAAGAAAACAGCGACTTCAGTTGTATGGGGGATGGGGGACTGCTGGCCACTGCATGTATGGATTAGTCCCTGTTGTATCATTTGAATTATTTTATTCAATAACTGTCACTCGACTGTATTTTTGATGCTAATGTGGCTGTGCTGGAGTTGCATGGTGAGCCTGGCATGGCCCGTGACCAGAAGCGCCTCATAACAGGCCAACCACATTGAGTTTTACAGCTGGACTGGCCATGAACTGACACTAGGCCCCTGCCATTAGTGGTTAAAATGGACCATAATGCATGCATCCAGCAGTGTGAGCTATCCATTCTCCCATATATTTTACGTCAGCATCAACAGTTTGGGGATGGAACCTCCCTTAAGAATTGAACAGAGTAAAAACAACCTACAAAGGGTACATTATAGCTGAATGTTTCTTCAATTTCCACAAGTTTCCACTCTTTTTCTTTTACACTTGCTTTTCAGGGCATATTGAGGGCTGCCTGAATAGATGGAAAAAGTTTCTCCATTTTACATTTTTCCACACCATTGCAGCTCTGCTACCAATAACATGGAGTGTGTTGCTCTGAACAGATGAACTGCTTTGCATAGGGTAGGTCAGAATGAAAGTCAACAGAGGGATCTGAGTCCATCGCAGTACTGTGTCGTCCTCCAATAAGACCACAGCTTTCCGTAACACATGCAATATTCTGTTACTTTGTCTGTATTACAAAAAATGTGCTGCATACAGAAAAATGTGTGGCATCCTAGATGTCCTTGTACATTTCTCCATTCCCTCATTTCGCAGTCGGCCCACCACACCGTCCTTCACACTCCCTCGGACACATCGTATCATCTGCTCGTCTCTTCTTTCATCTCCTCCTCCTCTGCCTCGCTCCCTACCTGCAGGACCTGAGTTCATTGTTTTCGCCCTGTTGATTAACCTCTCTCCGCCCCAAGGAATGTCTCACATTGTGTCCCTGGGTGAACACCATCTACAACAACACCAAAACATGCTCAGCTTATTCTAATGAGTTCCAGCCACTCAGGGCTCTGGGCAAGTTATCCTGCTGTGATTGGCACCTGCTTAGGAGGCCAACGCGGCTGCGAAATGGAACGGAGGCAGGTTGTAACTGTAGGGACACTAAGTCTGTCTTACAAAAATGATTTGGCTGAACGATTTCTTTTCAGAAGCATTGAAAGTTGTTACAGTTTTATGATTGAATCAGTTTCCCCAATGGTTGATATCTTATCTTTCAGAAAAAATCTGAAATGAAGTAAAAGCTGAATGTTGTTATTTGTTAATTGATTTAATCCTTTATTACGCAAAGACCAAATCAATTATTTTCAGTGTTTTCACAAACCAATGTCAAAGTATTTATAAAGATATTTCTAAAACATTCGATGCAGAAACTCATCCATGAAAGTTTGGACTGAGACACGTTTAGTTTAGTTTTGTGCTACATCATTCTTCCTTTTAATTCCATTTTTTATCATTTGCAAACAGAGAATCCAAATGTTCTAGTTTTGCATGAGAAAATTTGTTATGCAAGATGTCAGCTGCTCAACAGTCTGTGGCTGCAGCTTTCTGATTCTCCTCTTTATGATGATCCTTGCATTTTCATTGGGAGACAGATCTGGCAGTTCCAGTCAAGCACACAGCGTGTATGAAGCCACAGTGTTGGAAGCTGTGCAGACTGAGGGCTGCTATTTTCCTGCTGAAATAACTCAGTAAAACACAATACTTTGATGGGAGCACATGTCTGACCAATATTCCAGTGTACACCCTTACATCAACGCTACCTTCACATATCATTCTTTTCTTTATTTATTATCTGCCGTAAAGCACTTTGGTACACTGAAAAGGATTATTGTAAAGAGCTGCATAAATAAAGTACATTTACATTAGTGAGTAACCTATGCCTAAGGGCACTGATGCATCCTAATACTATCACAGATGCTGGCATTTTAACATCTTTTTAATCTTTGGCACTAAGAATGTCCATTTTTACCAAAAGCAACTCAAATCTGGACTAATCTGACCACAGAACACGTGTCCACCGTCCCTCTTTCCATCTGTGATGAGCTTGTGTCCAGAGAACTTGTCAACCTTTCCACACACAGTTGATATATGGCTTCTTTCTTGTGTCGTACAGTTTCTCTTTACATTTTAGGATGCAGCAGGGAATGATTAAGTAAAAATTGTTTTCCAAGACACTCTTAACCCTTTTTCCTGAAAGAAGAAAAGTGATGGTGATGTGAAAAAAGCTCACGTTACATTGCCCATTTTTGGTAGATTGATTTTATTTTCCTCTCAATGCGGAGGAGCAGCGGTTCTACTCCGAGCCCCTCCCGGATGACTGAGCTTCTCACCCTCTCTCTAAGGGAGGCCCAGACACCCTGCGGAGGAAACCCATTTCAGCCGCTTGTATTCGCGATCTCGTTCTTTCGGTCACTACCGTGACCATAGGTGAGGATTTCTAGAAATTCTAGAACTAGAAATGGGAACCTAGATTGACCAGTAAATAGAGAGCTTGGCCTTCTGGCTCAGCTCCTTCTTCACAGCGACGGGTCGGTGGATCCGCCCGTATCCACCCGTAAATCTCCCGCTCCATTCGTCCCTCACTGTGAACAAGACCCCGAGATACTCCTCCACTTGGAGAAGGATCTCATTCCCGACCCAGAGAGAGCATTCCACCCTCTTCCATTGAGAGGAGTCAGATGAGGTGGCATCTGGTTAGGATGCCTCCTGGACGCCTCCCTGGGGAGGTGTTCTGGGCCCGTCCCACTGGGAGGAGACCCGGGGAAGACCCAGGACACGATGGAGGGACTATGTCTCTCGGGTGGCCTGGGAACGCCTCGGGGTCCCCCCGGAAGAGCTGGAGGAAGTGGCCGGGGACAGGGACGTCTGGGTTTCTCTGTTAAAGCTGCTGCCCCCACGACCCGACCCCCGGAAAAGCAGCAGATGATGGATGGATGGATGGATGGATGGATGATTTTATTTTCAGTCATTTGTTACACCTGTGTCCCCATGGGTCCTCATGGGTTAAGCTCATGTGGCTATATTAGTCAATGTTAGATTAAAGTTTCTCATATTGTCCCACCAGAGGGCTAAAAGGCCATGTGTATGAATTAGAAGCTTCCCCCCCTTGGCTTTAACTCACATTTATGTACCATAGATTTTGAAAGACCTAAATCTTTCTTTTTTTTTTGGTCATATCTTGTGGTGAGGGTTGGAAAGTAGCTGGACCAGTAAAGAGAAAGCTTTAAAGTTAGTCACATTTCCATTTCTACCACAAGTGAAGCACCTTCATACTGCTGACAATCCATTTGCCCATCTGTTGCTCCATCCTACCATCTATGAGCGAGATCCTGAAATACTCTGCCTGAGGAAAAGGGAGCACTCCACCTACCATGGCCTGAAATTTGGAAGGACTGACTTGCATCATCAGATGTGGTTCTGCTAGCTTGAAAAAGCCAAACAGTTGAGCTCGACCTCACCTTGTGTCAGCAAGGATGCCATTCATGGCTGATTGAGGGATGATGTGACCGTACGAGTTGCTTATCATATAGACAAACTGTTCCAAAACCAGGACCAGAACACATGAATATGACTGAAGGGAGACTGTTTTCATCTATTCCAGGGGTCACTTACTGTACACTAAACTGTGCCTAATTTAGCATTTTTATAGTTGATTCTAAGAAAAGAAATTGAGGCGATTCTAGATTTTCTGAACATAAAAAACTGAGCAGTTTACAGAGCTGACGAACTCTACACACTTCACTTGTTTGCACGCAGCTGTTAACCATGAACAATAGCTTCAAAGTCCAAATACAGAAGAAGAGCTAAGTAGCAGACATTGATTTGTTGATCTTTTTAGATCAGTGTCAAAGTAAAACGTTCTAGTTGTACTAATATGGCATGTTTTCCTGTATTCTTTATCATATCTCAACAATATAATTAGAACATTAAACTGAGAGGATTTAATTGTCTCACTTTGTCAAAATGCAGCACAAAACAATGCACAGCCAACCAAATTATGGGCTTGGAGTGTTTTGTCACCATGTCTGCTGACAGTATTAATATCTACCATTTCACTGCAGTATCAGTAGATAATATGGAGCAAAATAACATTTCGTGTTTCATAAAATCTGGCTGTAGATGATGCGTAGGGGTTCCTGCAGTGCTCACAGAAAGGGAAGTGCATGTTGAACAGAAAAAGACCCAAAGTTAGCATGTTGTGTTGTCTTGTTAATAAAAAGCTGTCTGAAATGACATCTCTGTGAAAATAATGAGCCAGCGACTGATGACCTTTCCCAGCTGTGTATTCTGTTAGAGTCTGGCTCAGGGTGGCAACAATCAGGGAAATCACACACCTCGATAAAGCCAACACGATGTCATTTATTTCCATTAACCACGGGAATAAACTTGGAGTGTGTAAGAGTGGAGAGCATCAGGAGTGTAAAGTGTGTGTGTGTGTGTGTGTGTGTGAGAGAGAGTGGAGGTGAGTGTTGAACCAAATGTAGAAAACAAAACCAAACCTAAACCAATACAGATGCTTCATCTCAGGTGCAATCAGTTACCCTGACGACCCACCCAGGCTCCTTCAAGGGTTAACAACAGGAAGTCACGCCACACTTGGTGGGCCATCAGATTATTTGAATTTATAAACTAAGACTGAACACAGAACAGAGGCTGAACAGCCCAATTTTGCAATAACGTATGAATAAAAAACTTTTTAGCTTCATCTTCAAACCTTTAAGAGTAAACATTAATAATGAAATCTGTCCCTGGGAGGTCCATTTTCTGCATTCACATGCAGCATATTCATCTATGTGGTTACATTCTGTGCATTTGCTGTGTACATGTTGTTTTTATTGGTTTGTGTTTGGTTTATTTGCATGTTTCCATCGTGCAGCACACCGAGCTTTCGTTGGGTTTTGTTATCAGTTTTAGGTCAAGTCAGTGAAGTAATTTGGGTTCTACTGGTCCCTGCATGGTTCCTATCCATCTCCCCAGAGATTACGGTAATCTCGAGGTCACCTCAGCTATGCCTGATGGGCCAGGAGTTTTCAAGCTTTATTGCCAGATTTTTAAAAAAAAGCTTGGATTTCAGCAGTTGGAGCAGTATGGGGTGCCGTTTGTAAAGCAGCTCACGCTGAAAATAACAGCAACATTTATCACATTTAGCTTCAAACCATGTTTAAAAAAATGGTGGGAATTTTTGAGTCTCTTGTTTTGCACATTTACAACAATATTTGTCAACTTTAAAGAGATATTTCAAATATTTTAATCCAAATGTTCAATGTTACACTTAACTGTTAAATGTAAATGTTAAATTTAAATCTAAATCTAAATCTAAATCTAAATGTTTAATATTTAACTAATATGCTAATTCAAATGCCGGTAACAGGAAGTACCAAAATAAAAGCTTGAGGAGGTCAGAGTGTCTTTATTGTGGAATATAACGAATAAAACCCATCTTATCCGGGGAAATGGAAATTTTGTTGTTACCAACATCATACCGCTCGGTATACTTTCATACTCATGTAACCTAGCTGGCTGTTCATTTGTTTTTTAATGTGTGTGGTGTCATGTTACCGCCTTGGTTCCAATCATGATGAGATATTTTACACAACACCTGTATTTTGATTTATTAAATTGCTTATTGACAAAAAGAGGTTGATGAACCACCTGGTAATCGATCAATAGTATAGAGACCCCATGGTGGATTGGTCATGCTATCAGTTAGTTACTTTGCATCTACAGTTTGCATTCACTATCAACTATAAACTTATTGCTCCCACGTGATGCACAGGTGTCTGTGTGTTTTCATTGATTTTAGGTTCCCCTTCCATCAGTTCCTCAAAGGCCTGGTGCACACTCACGTTTTGTGAGAAAAAAACAAAGCCTGCAAACACTACACACCAGCTGTTGTGTGTCTGCCTTTTTCTTCAGCATCAACATGCCACATTCCCAGGGAAAGAGAAAATTTGGCACAAGACGGCCTCTTTGGGAAGATCTCCTTTACATCTGACTGGTCTGAAGCACAACTTAGAGAAGAAATGACAGCCGTTTTCAGAAGGACTTTTGCATTGTCTATGGGCCAGTCATTCCAATTTGAGTACAGTCAAGGGATGCAAAAGACTAATGAAACCAAACGTCTTGAGCAGTTTTCTGTGGGGTGGAAAAGAAGTTGCCTCCATTAGTTCAGCCATTTGTCTCTATATAATGGCATTATTACACTAACTGTACAGGTAAACAGTTTCTATGACATTACATAGTTATGTTATGGGCAACATTTAATGCATTAGAAGCAAAAATATGTATGTTGCTTTTTCTGCTTCTTTACATAAATGACATAGCCTTTTTTCAGGTTAACTTAGTGTTAAATACTTCTGCATTGTCACAGACTTCATCCTTCATAAAAGTGACACTCAAAAAATCTCAAAGTACTCTACAAGTTTCTCCAAACGTGTTTGTTATTTTAGGAAGTTATTATCACGATAATCCATGTCCAAGAGTCCATTTCCCCGGATAAGATGGGTTTTATACGTTATATTCCACTATAAAGACACTCTGACCTCCTCGAGCTTTTATTTCGATACTTCCTGTTACCGGCATTTGAATTTGCATATTAGTTAAATATTTAGTTTCACCCGAAACATTTAGATTTAACATTTAGATTTAGATTCAGGGCTGCACGTTGGTGTGGGGGTTAACACCGTCGCCTCACAGCAGGGTTCCAGGTTCAACTCCCGGCTGGTTCTTTCTGTGTGGAGACTGCATGTTCTCCCCGTGTATGCGTGGGTTCTCCGGGTTCCTCCCATCATCCAAAAACATGCATGTTAGGTTAACTGGTGTCTCTAAAACTGTCTTTAGGAGTCACTGTGAGCGTGAATGGTTGTTGGTCTCTGTGTGGCCCTGTAATGGACTGACAACCTGTCCAGGTGAACCCCGCCTCTCGCCCAATGACCGCTGGGATAGGCTCCAGCCCCCCCGCGACCCGACCGACAGGTATAAAAAAAAAATGGATGGATGGATTTAGATTTAACAGTTAAGTGTAACATTGAACATTTGGATTTAAATATTTGAAATATCTCTTTAAAGTTGACAAATATAAATTGTAAATGTGAAAAAAAAATTTTTTGTTGTTTTTTAAACATGGTTTGAAGCTAAATGTGACAAAACGTTGCTGTTATTTTCAGCGTGAGCCGCTTTACAAACGGCACCCCATGGTAGCAGTGGGTGAGCTATGATTAAGTGTGATTATGTGATTATGATCATGTTTAAGCAGCATCCCCTACACCCCTCATATTTACTGAGACTGATCTAAGTGCCTTACTTTTGGAGGTCATACCTTGTAACATGCAATTAGTTGAGTATAGTGCAAACTGTAGTGCCAAGCATTAAGAGACAGGATAAATATGAAGGGGTATCATACACACACACACTCACACACACACACTCAGACAACACAAACCCATACACATCACCTAAGTGAGCTTGTACTTAACGGGAAACCTCAGACCCTAAATTCCCAATGTCCAAACTGAACTCAGTTGTTTAACAGCTGCTTTTATCCATTTTCTCCACAAAAGAAAAAGGTCACATTTATTTAGTTGTTCATTTCCTTCTGTGCACTGCTGTGAGTAACGTTGATTCAGTTCAGCCGTAAAGTTTTCTTCTGAAGTAAAAAGAAGTCAATACAATGAAAACTGAATATCTGGAGCTGCATTTCATACTTAACTGTATATACTGTGCAATATTTGTCATTTTCACAGTGTTTTTAAAAGACAAGGATCCATCTCCAAAACCTGAAGAAGAGTCACATGATTTGTTTCATTTAGAACTTGACTTCATCCATCTATTTTCTATACCGTCACTCCGTTAATCGGGTAGCGGGGGGGCTGGAGCGTATCCCAGCAGTCATTGGGCGAAAGGCGGGGTACACCCTGGACAGGTCGCCAGTCCATCACAGGGCCCATAGAGACAAACGAGACAAACAACCATGCACGCTCACACGGACAATTTGGAGTCACCAGTTAATCTAACATGCATGTTTTTGGACAGTGGGAGGAAGCTGGAGAGAACCCACGCATACACGGGGAGAACATGCAGACTCCACACAGAAAGGCCCCCGGCAGGGATTGAACCTGGAGCCCTCTTGCTGTGAGGTGACGGTGCTAACCACCACACCACCGTGCAGCATTTTTCATTGAGATTAGTGTATCCATCGACTTAAGCTTGAACACATGAGAAATTATTCAAAAACGATCAAAAGTTCAGTCATTAGTATTCTGATGTGTTGTGCATCAAGCTGTTTAAATGCTTACTTCTAAAAGATAACTCGTATCCAATAATTGGTTTATTAGCAGCAGGCTATATTGTTCTGTTTATCAGTGTGCATAAAAAACAGTGTCAACCTTGGGGCAGGTTTTGTGTTTTCTCTTGTTGGCTGGTTTGGGTTGTTGGGTGGTGCTAAAACCTTTTCAGAGATGTAATACAGCTGAGCAGCCAGAGCGTCTCATGACAACAAAGAGCTCATGAGCAGCAAATTCAAGACAAGAGGGAAAGAAGCTGTGGGCTCTGGTAAGAACATCAATATACCACGAGATCACCACAAGTTGCTGTTTGCTCCTGTGTTAGGGCTGAAAGTATCATATACTGCTGAGATGGACCTGTCCAAGACGCACCCTGCCGCTCTCCTGGGGGTCGCTGGGATGAGCTCTAACTTTGAATAAGACAAAGCGGGTGTGAAAACAGAGCGACTGAATGAATATATATCATATCCTATGAAAAGCAGTGTCATTATTTACGTCAGAGGCCTCTTCTTCAACTGACTCGTTACATTTTGATCCTGATGGAGATCTATTTTTCTGTCAGCAGGCAGTTTTTATTTCCCTTTAAAGCCACTTTAGATGATTAGCATTAATCAGACGGCATCTGAGCACGTGAGCTTTCTGAATGACACTTTTCTGTAACAGCAGCAATCTTACAATCTTGGACCAAAGTAAAAGTTCTTTATTACTTTCATGTCTGATGAATGGATCCGCACACACAGGAGCCATGGATTCAACTTCAGTATGTGATCAGACAAATGATGTCATCGCTAAATAATGAAAATAATTATTGATATGAAAAAACTCCGTGGTCTCACTGGCTGTGTTTGATCTGTCGTCGCTGGCAGAGTGGAAGTGGCAGTATTTGAAGAGGTCTTGAGTACAGAACTGCATCAGCATGTAGAGCCCTACTCTGACTCAAGAACAGCTGTCTCTACTCTTGCAATTAGGCACACACAGGAGAGACGAACAGGACACACACATAAAGGGTGGAAACAATAAACCCAACCGAGGAGCTGGAAGGAGGCAGTTTCTGTGACATTAAAGTCTACATTAAAAGTACTTATAAATCGTCCAGGTCCTGCTGAATTACCAACCTGTTGCTATACTTCTGCTGTTCTGGTTTGTCCTTTGTTCTGACATGTAGTTTCTGTTCAGTAAATGATGTAACGGTCTAATAAATCATGGGCTGTTGTCCTTCTGAAGCTGTATTTACGTCATTTTAAGAAGTGATGAGGACCAGATTGTGTCTTTACTTTATATGTTATCATAGTAAAACCTTAGAGCAAAAAGACTTTATTTCTCACATGACTAGTTTGAACCAGCTCTAATTAACACAAATACTGCTTACAATCTGATGTATTTCAATGTCCTGCATTATAAAGTGTAAGTCAGAACCCTCCTTTAGCTTTAATACCTTACAGTAGTTATAAAAACCATGATTTTTCATGCTCAGCGTTCACTTGTTTTATTGCTTTATTTGCACTTCTGCTCCAGTAACTGAATAACTTTTCTACCACAGTTGGTTGACTCCTGACATCCCTGAAAGCTGTCGGACCACACAGGCTGTGTTACAACAACTGTTCTAAAAAAAAAAGGTTTAAAAACAGTGTGTTTATTCTTTTTCGAAGGCTTGGACATAAGATCACCAGCCGAGGACTCCCGTGTTAGATATGTCTGCTCGCTGCCTGGACACCCTGACAGCACCTCCCAAACAGGGGCAATGCTTCACATAATGGGAAATCAATTTTATTTTTGTTGCCTGGGTAGGTGCCTAAGGAATAATTAATCAGTCAAGAAGCAGGAGACAGAGGGAAGACAGCGAGAGAGAGTGGCTATCCTCATAGCTTATCCACTGTGGACTTCCTGCTCCTGTACTGATGTGAAACCAATGCCATTATCCAGTTAAATCCACCATGGACGGCTGCTGCTCACTAAGAATAACAGCAGTGCAAGGCTGCACCATCGATGTGTGGAACTCCTTTAATGAGATTTCTTGGGGTGCACTCTCAAATTACTTGGATTTCACGATTTTTCAAGCACTGACTTTCTTCCATCTGGCTAGTGGGTCCACAGGGAAAGAAGGCAACAAATGATTACACACTTAAACACCCTGATGCTCTTACCAGGATTCTTAATTTGTTACAGTCCTACTCCCAAAGCCCAACCCTGCTAACCCCCACTATTGCTGAGACATGTGTAGTAATAGGCAGGTAATACTCTTCATAATAAAAAGATAACCGATAGACACATGTGCAAACAGATACATGTAAGTGTGGCTGGTGTTGTTGTCAACAAACAAGATGTAGGGGTGAGGGACTGCTATTCAATGCAAGATGACGGTCACACTGCAGTTGGACAAATCCACAGGCTGCTTTGGTGAATTAAGGCCGCAGCTTGCATTAAGCCGAGCTTTCAGTTTCATTCACTTATCGACAAATGTTTGTCACACAACTGATTGTTGATACCTGGACAAGTAGTAGATTATAGCAGTCATACAAACAGTCAAAATCGTGTGGTTTAAGGGTGCAGACATCCGGTGACCAGTTTCCCAAACATGTTTTTTGCAACCATGAATCAATTGCTCCAGTGCCTCCCCTGCTGTGTTTTCCTATTCCTCCTCTTACCTCACTGAGCTGACGTCGCAGCAGGCTGTTTATCTTTTGTTAAGTGTGTGAAAAACACAATGAAGGTTTAAGATGATTGAACTTGAGGTTGAAATCTGGATGCATCTCTATCCCAACCCAATTAACACAGAGTCAATAGAGAGCAAATTAAAAAGCCCCCAGGTGGCGGACCTTGCCAGAAAATGCCCACGGTATCGAGATGGTCAAGGCCAGCACAAAGACAAGAGCGCCCTGGTTCTGTAGAATGCCTCGCCTGATTAGAGCAAAGGGGGATTATTAAGGGCCCTTTCTTTCATGGTGAAAGTAAATGAGGGGAGAGGGTATCCTTTCACACAGGGCAAAGGGCTGGGAAAAATGGCCGACTTTGGGATGGGGACTATTGACGCTGCTCACTGAGGTGTGAACAGCCCACCTCCCAAAGACAACACCCACAGTGGGAAAAAAAATCTGAATCCAAATGGAAAACAACCCTGGTAACAAGGTCAAGACAAACACCAGGAAATAGCAGCCTGTCAAGTAAAGCTTTGGTGGGATTTTTTGTGATTTCCATGAATACGTTTACCCTTGTCTGATCTGTACGGTTAGCATTGTGTAACAGTAATTACAAACGTGATCATGGTTTCTATCCAGGTGGGTGGAGCACTGAATAATCAAAGGTGTACCATGTGCTTCGTAAGTTTTTAAAGTTTATTTTATGCTTTATTGTTGATTGAAAACTTTTGTGACACTGAATAGTCTTGATGTGGCTAATCCCATTCATATGTGCTCATTATGTCCAGCATTCTTTTCAAGCTCCATAAGGCACAATAATGAGAACAGTCTGGTCTCTGTTTAATAGATTCTTGACCTTTATTTCTTGAGTTATACAAGCAGGATGCTGGTCTCAGCAGCTGCATGAATACCAAACTACCCTCCCTTACTACCTTCATAATTAGGTCCCTTCACTCGTCTAACCACCCATCTTGTGTGACTCCCCCTCATCCAATTTAGTCACAGCATGTTAGATTAGAGGTTAGGGATCCCTCCTCCTTCCACAGGACCTTTAGTAGATGATCTCCCTTCATTTTAACCATAGAGCCCTGTGGAGACACCTTTTACTGGGCAAAGCCCTCTCCTGGCATGATGTGAAGCAGCGAGGGAGCCAAACTAATTACAGCCGCTCCTGTCTCCCCCTTCGTCTAAACCAGCGGCTTACCCAGCACAATGGGGCCTTTAGCAGAGTGCCTATCCTCTTCAGCTCCACAATTTGATAGTGCTGAGGTTTACAAGGGAACTTCCATTAGTGTAATTAGAAGGAAAAATAAATGCACTTTGGTTCAGTATCTGTACCGAGTTGTTAGGTGTGATTTTTGTGTTTTTTAGTAATTTGGATTCTTTAAGAGGTGGTCGAACAATTCTGTGATAATGAAACATACTCAGGGCTGAGCAGCCATATCTGATGACATCTTTTTTACTGTTTGTTTTCCTTTGCCATGACACAAATAGAAAATAAATTATTCTTATTCCTATGGCAACCAGCCTGGAGGACATTTTTGAGGGAAGATTATATCTTACAAATATCCTGCACTATCGCAACAATAAACATCTTAAGTTAAGATACTGACTTTCTCACAGAAGCTTCTTCCCCCTTTGAGAATATGATGCAGGGCTTAGCTGCAGCATAACTGCGTGTGTTTTACTAACTGTATGAGCTGAAACAAACCACATACGCTACAAGATGCTTTCATTCATGTCAGATTATCACTGCAAGTGTCTAACAGTTTGGCAAATAAATCAATGTGTAACACATTGCAACAAATAAAGCTACAGTTGAACTGCAGAAAGATGTTATTGTTTCGCTATTATTTAGTGTGGAATGAGATATTTGGGGTGTGGACAAAGACCCCTGTGGTTAAGATGACAGGCAACGTAATGCAGTCTAAATTGCAGGCTTTCTGTTACTGTCTGTAGTTTTTATCGAGCAGAATATCCTTCCCATACATGTGCAGATTACAAATTAGAGTCATCAAAAAGCTGCCCGACACACGTTTGTATTGCAACCTTTCGATTCCCCCTAAGATGCATCTTTATCCATATGTGAAGGTCCAAACAGGAGCCACGGCCTTCCCTGCCCCTCACATTATCAACCCCAGAGGAGTGGACGGACTGCAGATGTAGTGTTGCTGCTCATGGCTTGCAGGTGTGAAAAAGGAGTCCCCATAGAGGGATTTAGGGGCTTTGTGGGACATTTCATGTTAGTGGTATCAATTTACTGATGGGAGGTGCTGCTGTCAAACATGTTTATACATTCAGACACGAACCTGCCCCGTTGTGGTTAAACACCACTTAGGACTAAGTACAGAGAGCCGTTGCTATGCGTGGATCCACGGCAGCAAACGTTTTACGTGTTCTCATTGATGAAATGACTAATATAAAGTTACCTGAGGCATGTGAGGAGCTGTATTGCCAGGATGCACTGTAGACACCATGAATACTTTCTGTCTCTTACAAATTGTCCATGATGGCGAATAAACATGAAGCATCACACAATGAAGCCTGACACCCACTTAACTGGTTCTATAAATACCTTCTGACAGAAAAATGAGGCTGCGTTCAGAAAAGGCAGAAAGAAAGACAGTATCAGTATTGTCCTTTGTATGTCTGCATATAAACTTTACTGAAATAAATGATAAAATACAAAGTGACACTGACAAATAGCCTCCACAAACTGGATCACCACTTTTCATTGTCTTGGGTTCATAACAATTAGCATGGGGATGGAAGTCTATTTTAGGCTGATGGTGTTGATGACAGCCTGTGCTGCACCTCTTCAGCTGTGCAGCGTCTTCCACTTGCCCTGTCAGCTTCAGGGCCCGGCATCCATCTGCTAATGGGCCCTTCCTCCCTCATGGTCGACCACCTGGACATCTGTCAGCACCAGGGGTCTGGATCCTTTAGAAGTGCTGAGCTGAGTCTCCAAGTAGTCAGTTCCCAGAGGAGACAGGGTGCGAGTCAGAACGTTTGTTGAGACCTTGTCATCAGCTACTCCCTGTCCACCTCTTGCTCTCCCCCACATTAGTCGTTTCCCCTGCATCAAGCTGAGTTTCATCAGAATGTTTATGTTGAGGGGAGGTTATATCGATAAATGGGAAGAGCACAGGTGACAGTGAAATTCTGGCACACTGCATGATATTATTAAACTTATATATGTGACGGGCTGCAGGGATAAATTACAGATTTGTTACTGCAGGGATGTCTATGTTGAAAGGAAAGGTATAAGAAAAAAAAATCCCTAAAGTTCTGCATTGGCCAAAACCCAGGAGGAACATCATGTGGTACTTTACTGATAATATAAAGACCTAAGTGAATTATTCAGTAAAGGGCCAGTGATGTACTGTAAAGATAATTTACAATGAAACTGCTCCTCCTGTTCAAATGGAGCTCTCCACTGTTGCCCGCCATGCTGTGCATGCTCAGGACGGGAAGCTGAATAGCAATGAAGATTCAGTCCTTTGATTTCCTCAGCAGAGCAACTTTTTAGGATCTGGCATTATATGAACACAGTTATCATAAATGGGACTGGAAATTTGATTAGTATTGACTGTATCTACCAACCACATTTCCAGAAAAAATGGGACATATTTCTAAAAGGCAAGAAATACTAACATCTGCCATTTGTTAGACTCTTTACTTAATGGACAGAGGGGAAAAAAGCTGAGACTTTTTTCAGCAAGTACATGGTGTACGAGGGCCTTCAGCTTCAAACTGAACAAATGGCGCTGAGTAGTTGGTTGCTGGCATGTCGTTCCCTGTCACATCTTTGCAGGGGGGCAGCACATAGCCTGTCATGGGTTTCATTTATGACTATAATCCACTAATCTGACTCTGAGACCTTGAAATGAAACCTTGAGACCTTGTGGCTGCGCATGTATTTTGTCATTCAGAGATCTGCAAACCTATCAGTAGACTTAAAAATTCATTAAGATATAGTCTTTTAAACTGCAACAGGGAATGTTGCTTCCATAAACTAGGAAAAACGAAGAATCTGCTCATTTATGCTGGCTGATTACTTAATTGTGCCCATATCTTGCTAATGCCAGGCTGTTTGCTGTAGTGACGATGCTGAGCAAGCCTTTAATCGTCGGGATATATTGCCTCATGGATAAACTGAGTTCAGTCTCATTTCATCGTGCAATCTCTTGCAGTTAAGCACAGTGTTACTAATAGTAAAAAAGGCTTCATCGAGCTGCTTGAAATACACTGAAATGTAAATTGTTTGCTCTTGTACTGAAAGTTGTGGCCATGGCCTGGCAACTCGTCCCCATGTCTAAGTAAGGCCCAACTCAGCTGGCTCTAATCTTCTATCAGAGTATTTTTCTTCCATTGAAAACAAACAAACCGATCGGAAGTCAGAAATAGATTTAATGACACCATAATGACCTTCATCTTTAAAAGCACACACTCCTGCTAGTGCTGTGAAGCTCGTCTGATTTGCTTCAGCAGTTATTTAGTTATTCGTTCACTGCGGCTTCTTTCATTTTATGATTCGACAAACACTTGGATTGCGAATCCTGAAAGAAACTAGTGAAACTATTATATTTCATGGAAGTGGAATGTGTTTATAAAATTTGCACAGGAAGTGTGTCCCAACGGTGGGCTGATTAGGAGGTTTACAATACTGATGAAACAAAACCGAAAATGACCAACGACTCCCTTCAGGCAGGAAGGTGATTACACAAGCTTCCCTCACAGCCCTGATATTCACCACGGAGGTGAATGAAGATAGGGGCTGATAGGAAGGTGTAATTTACAGAGAGAAGATTAGACTCCATGTTTGGAACATCACAGGTAAATACACTTTGAATCTAAAATGACCTGATTTTCCAGGGCCTGGAGGTTAGCAGTCAAACAGCTCTTTAGTTGATGCCAGATCAGGCTGGAGTGTCATGTCCATCAGTGTTTGGACTCTGTAAAGGACCTTCAGATGATCTGAAAACTGAGTCCCAGTTCATTGCAAACCCACCCCAACAGAACTCTTCATGACAGATACTGAAATTCATTTGATGGCCGAATTCATTTGGTCAAACCAGCTTCACAGTGCCTGCAACATTTCAAGCCTGAGGATTTTTCATTTTTGATATTCCACATTATTTATGTAGCGCTGGCTTCGCAGCAAAGCCGTACCACTGCCAGTCAAAGAGACAAGAGAATAATGAAGTGGATTCAGTGGCTTTGAGAGTGGACGTGAGTGGAAGAATTAATGTCAGGGCTGAATTAAAAGACTTCTGTGCCCCTCAAGCCTCAGTGTATGAGGATGAGGTTGTGCTAATTAATAGTAAAACAAAGAAAGAATTTTTTTTTTAAAATCAGTGTTCTCGGGATGAAAGACACCAATGCTGACTGTAAGACGAACAGTAATTATAATATTTGCACAAAGCTGATAAATTTAAGCTATTTTCCACTCTGTTATCTAACTTTTCTTAAATACAGAAGACTGTGCAACTGCTTTCCCTCCGCTTGAAGGGTTGTGGAGATGGTTTTAAAATGGCCTTTGATGCTTTAACAGCCACTGTAATTGTCACTTTGCTCAGGAAGTGTGCTCTAACGGTCGCTCGACTGACTCTACTTTGTTACTCATTGCCATGGAAACAACATTGCACTCTTGTCCTCTGGTTTATTTGCAGACAGGGACTCTTTAACATGTTGGCTGCTGTCATCCACTTTAGTTTCACAGACAGGGATTGACACCATGGTCAGCAGCATCTATAGACGGCTCCCATGTACACATCCTTACATGCTGCCTCACAGCTTTCAGGGATCCAACCTTCAACATTCTCAAAAGTAAAATTTGCATCAGTTAGCTTCACATCTATGCTCCTGGTTGGGCATCTGAGGGTACCAATGCCTTTTATGTCATGTCCATGGTATGAAAGATTGAACTGATTAATTAACAGTTGTTTCCTAACCGATGGCTCTTTCTCATGTGAAACAAAGATCAACCAAATCAAAGTGAGTGAAGGTTAAACAGTCATTGATCTGCATTCAATGTATATGAAAGAAATACAGATTTAAGTGCAAAATACCTTCTGCATTTAGCATGTAATTCACGCATGTCGTAATCAAAAAGCCTCTTACATTTTATCAAAAGTTGAGTCTTGAGATGATGAGTGTCCTTGGAGAAAAATGTCCAAAAACTGCTTTAAATGAGCACAGCTCACTGTTGTGTGAGTGTGAAAGAAAAAAAGAGGGCATGTCTCTCTACATATATTTATTAATGAATTTCTTTGATGGAAAAGGGCACCTTAATTATTTTTTCTTATGTGTCCAATTTTTGCTCGATTAAGCATGATGACAGTGTGATTTAGAGACGAGTAACGTAATTACTGATAAAGCCCTGCAGTACAGGGGCGCATGTCTAATTTAAAATGCCTCAGATTTCTCTTTGAACTTCTTGTAGAAAGATCTTTCTAGTAAATCACATACATGCATTTCTCTTATTCTGCTCAGGTGGGAATGGGCAGAAAATCACTATTAAGCTTCCCTCTCCATTCTGCTACTTCTAAAGTCAATGATTAAAATCTGGCATCCTCTAGATTTAATTAACTTACCATTGTACTGAAGCTTCCCTGCAAGGATATTAAAAAAGGCATTACTCTACTGAACAAATGGAGGCTGAGCATCACTAGAAATCAAGCCTAACAGACTTTGACAATAAATTTCTTTGCCACAGACACACTGCAGGCTTCAACTGAAAGTGAAATACTGCTGTTGTTGTTATGTTATTTCCTTTATGTAACGGACTACAGAAGGACATCAAACACTCTCCCGTGTACGTACCCATGATATCCATACAAATGTATTTGTTGTAGGACCACTTGATAAAAAATCTGATAAATGATATAAACATTTTCAGCACAGTTGAGTGGAATATGACAGCCGCAGAGACATTTTACGTATTTCTCTGTGTTCTCCTGTACAGTATCAAGGCATTTGTTCCACACCATATTAAAATTATACAGCGTAGTTTAGGACTAGCTCACGAAGGCAGCTTTCTAATTAACTCAAGAGAGGACTTGTTATTCTATTCATCATATCTGATTTCTTGAAAAAGTGACAACCCTTAACCACAGTCTTTACTGTAAATGAGAACCCACAATGGCAGTAAACATATAAGAAGGCCACTCATGAAAATGACTTTTAATACAACTAGAGAGACAGAGTGGCTCCTGCTGTCCAGCAGGCACTGGTGGAGACTTTATTTTGGGTTTCCATGATCCAGTTAGCCTCATGCTGGCATTTCCAGTGAGGCTTCAACCCAGTCAGTTATTCCCAGACATAATTTTAGGAGTGAAACTCCACAACACATGCATATAGAAACACAGATCCTTTTGACTTGTGCACTACGGTCTGTGAAAACACACGAGAAAAGGTTCTTGAGATGAGGTCAAGGGGAGGACGAGTCAGCAAGAGGACACAGATGAACCATGGAGAGTGAGAATGAATGGAGTGAGGAAGATGGATGAGACACGAGGGCCTGTCTGTTTATCATTATAGGACTGTGTATGTGTGTTTATTTGTCAATGACTGTGTTTAAACAAAAAGTTCAAGTCTGATATTTTGTGTATTTTTCTAAAGTCTGAGCTTCCAGGAATGATATTCTTTGGAACCACTAACTGGTATGTTGATGGAAGTAACCTCCTCTCTCTGACTGCATCTCACTTTGTCAAATGAAGAGTCAATAACCTGAGGTTAACTCTCAGTCCACCAGCACCCAGACTACTAAACATGTTATCTGACTTGTTGAAACCGTGTCAACAGATATCTTAGCAGTCCCGTTGCTTTTGTTGTTGCTTCCTCGTAGCATTTTCTGGAACAGCAGCCATTCAGAAAGGTCAGGTTTTAATCATAAAAGCTTGGAGTAAAACTCTCCTTCCACAGCTACGTGTACAGCTCTGCATAAAGAGAAGTGCCTGTCTATGTACAAGGCTTGGAATTCATAAAAAGTCACATCCTGAAGCTGGTCAAGAGCTTTTCGCATCAGTTTTAAATGCATAGATTAACCCTTTATTGGAGACTACTCTATAGTTGCATATCGCTGGTAATCCTTTGTCTGCAGTGAGTGTTGAACTAACTGAGTTTGTACTAAACTGAGCAGAAAAAGAAATCTTTAATTCAAATAATTAACAAAGACTGAACATGAAATCAGGAGACTGTCCTCCAATAAATGTAGCCATGGATCATAGAGGAAAATAGTTTTATTGTCAGTCTTTGATACATTTAGCTAATATACATATTAACACACATATAAACCTAAATATGTATGCCTGATGAACACAGGTAGTGAAAGAAGCAAACATTATCTGTGGTACCACAGGGGATGTGCACTGAAGGCCCCCGTGTCTTATTCACAGCGACCCGTTACGGATGTCAAGAAAGTCCTGGTAATGGAACCAATAGCTGACATCATGACCACCTTTTGGACATCCTGGAAAAGTCCTGTGTTTGCTGGGACCCAACGAGGAAGTGTTAAAAGTGTTTTGTTAAAGTTATTAAGTCATATGTTGCTCTTTAACTGGCATCTCATGGTTGAAACAAACGAATGTTTGAAAGCACTATTCATAACCCCAACATCCATCCAACCAGACCTCCTCCTTCCTTGTGGGGATTTCTGTGTCTTGTTACAGCAAAGACTCAAGAACGATGTCTGGAAACGCCCCTATGAGTCATATTTAAGGGTATGAACAAACAACCTGTTGGCTTGTTTGACTTTTTTTGGGACCGATAAGAAAGGAGAATGGTGTTGGTCTTTGTGAATTCTCTGCTTATTGAATGGCAGCAAGCAGCTGACCGAGACTTGAATAGGCAGCGTATCTACTAAATATTCAACAACGAAAAAATAAAATTCACTAATTATTTCCCTGAGTAATACTTTTACAGGATAATGATAATCGATCACGCTAAAATCCCAGCAAAGCTCTCGTCTTTAACATCTGTGTGCAGTGTTAGAATTGCTGTGTATTTCGGTGCTCTGCAGCCGGTAAATTAATTACAGTGGGGCAGGGGTCCAGGCCCCCTGTGATTTCAGCATAGCATGGGAATCCAATGCAGTGAGAGTAGCATATTCTCACTGGTTGCTGTATGTCTACAAAAAAAACCTTGATTCATCTACAACTTTAGACACTGAGATGTTGAATGTGAGCAATCCGATCAGGTTTGTTGATTTCTAAAAAACATCTGTGTAGCAGCCAGATTAGCCACCCTCAGCTAGTTTGTTCAGAACATATTTATATTCTAAATATTTACCTGGTACAAACTGCAAAAATACATTTGTAATCAATTTGCAATTTTCCATCCATTTTCTAATGGATTTTCTTAATCCGTCGGTCGGGTCACGGGGGGGCTGGAGCCTATCCCAGCAGTTATTGGGCGAGAGGCGGGATACACCCAGAAATAAGGTCTAGGTTCCCCTTTAAACAACTGAGTTCAGTTTGGACATTGGGAATTTAGGGTCTGAGGTTTCCCGTTAAGTACAAGCTCACTTAAGTGATGTGTATGGGTTTGTGTTGTCTGAGTGTGTGTGTGTGTGTGAGAGTGTGTGTATGATACCCCTTCATATTTATCCTGTCTCTTAATGCTTGGCACTACAGTTTGCACTATACTCAACTAATTGCATGTTACAAGGTATGACCTCCAAAAGTAAGGCACTTAGATCAGTCTCAGTAAATATGAGGGGTGTAGGGGATGCTGCTTAAACATGATCATAATCACATAATCACACTTAATCATAGCTCACCCACTGCTACCATGGGGTGCCGTTTGTAAAGCGGCTCACGCTGAAAATAACAGCAACGTTTTGTCACATTTAGCTTCAAACCATGTTTAAAAAACAACAAAAAAAATTTTGAGATCACATTTTTGCACATTTACAATTTATATTTGTCAACTTTAAAGAGATATTTCAAATATTTAAATCCAAATGTTAAATGTTACACTTAACTGTGAAATGTTGAGTCTAAATCCATCCATCCATTTTCTATACCCGCTTAATCCGTCGGTCGGGTCGCGGGGGGGCTGGAGCCTATCCCAGTGGTCATCGGGGGAGAGGCGGGGTTCAATTTTAGAGACACCAGTTAACCTAACAGCATGTTTTTGGACGGTGGGAAGAAGCCGGAGAACCCAGAGAGAACCCACGCATACATGGGGAGAACATGACTCCACACAGAAAGAACCAGCTGGGAGTTGAACCTGGAACCCTGCTGTGAGGCGACAGTGCAAAACCAATTTGCAATTAATTATAACCAATTAATTGAGATCTAACTTTTTGGCTTGATAATAAACAATTCTATTCAATTAGTGATTCCTGATCAATTATCTTTTGAGACTGGTAAAAAAGAGAGGAAAAGGCCTTTAATGGCAGTTATTACTCAGCTGGAGTTATAAAGTATTCACATATTGTTCAAATGTGCAAGTATGTGCATTACTTTGGAGAAGGGTGGCGCATGCATTACCGGTGGCCAGGTTGTGTTGGACAATATCTCGGTGAACCCCGGTGAAGTGTATGACTCATCCTGGACAGTGTTAGAGCACAATGTAGCTCTGTCAACTACATTAAAACTGCCAAGGCCATCTGATCATGTGTCTCTGACCCTTAGCACCGTGTGTTAGAATGAACAACGAAGGACTGCACCTGCACCTGTGGCCTTTAGAGAGTCCTCAGACAGACCCTTAAATCAGTATGGCTGAAAGAGTAAGAACTCTTCTATACCTCTGAGATGAGATTTTTTCTAAATGTGAGCGTGAGCGAGCCTCAGAGCTTGATGTTGAAGCCAACAGTCCTGCATGACATGCTGTCAGACTGCTGGTTTCCTTTGTTAGCTCGAAGGAGAACCCGACGCATTTGAAGATTGCGGTTTCTGGAGTGAGAAAATGGAAGTTGTGATGGATATACGCAATGCCTGATCATCCACTCTGGCAGCAGTGCAAAGAGAAGCCATTAGATATTACCCCAGTATTAACTTGGCTGGATAGCTGTCTCATAAAAAAATCCTTCATCCATTTGATGATGTGATGCCACTTGGTCTGAAACAGAATGGTAGTTTCTCAGAGTGTTAACTCATCTGCGACACATGTGTGTTCCAATAAAATGCTGCTTTTAGGTGGTGTCTTACGCTGCAAACATACATTTTGTACTTTGGAACTCACTTTAACATACAAACTGTAATGTTCTGTTAACTTTTGTCCTGATTCTCAAACTCCAAATTACTCTTCTCAAAAACCTTAATGGCAATTTGAATGCTGATTTACAATGATGATGCTTTCAATTCTCATGATGAATACAAGAGCTCCAGCAGTTTAAAGGCTTACAGTACACAGAAAAGGGTTGTTTGAGAGGATTTATTATCTACGTTATGGTGAATCACCGTGGTCTGAAAAGAATTCCCAGCTGTGAAAAGAGAAGTAATTCGGACATTTGTGCCTATATGGCTTGACTCACTTTGGATCACACAGACTGTGGACTGAAGTTAAACAAAGGTCAATCTTTTCTCTTGACTGTTCAAAGCTGAATTTGGGTTCAGCTGGTGTAGCAAGTTAGCTTTCAAGAGCCACCGTACAGTGAGAATATTGGAGTGAAAGACACAACGATGCTTGCTGCTGTATACAGAGTTAGCATAAGCATGTGCTCTGCACTGACTGTTTGTTTGTGTGTGCGTGTCTGTGTGTGTGCATGTGGTTGTTAAGAATCTCCTCTGTGCAAGCCCTGAAGGTTGGTCCAGAATTTACTGTCATTTCTCATCCTAATGGTTCCTGCCACAATCTCTTGCCAACACACGGCTGCAGAAGAACCAAGAGCCAGGAGGAGAAAAGAAAACTCAACAGACATTCAATCTGTCTCTTACTGTCTCTCTGAACAAATATCACCCACTCTATTGTTTGTAGAAAATACGACTGTCACCACTTCGGAGCCTTTAACACACACAGCTTCTTTTCTATATATATGTATATATCTATAGATATAAATGGACAGAGAGAGAGGGGTAAAAGCAGCATAAATGCACCTGTCGTTCCTTGTGAGGTAAACACAAAACATGTCGGATGACCAAACCTACAGCAGATGACAATGCATCATTACATCCTACATCTGGAAATAATTCAGTTTTACCAGAGGGGGGGAACATTGGACAACCGGCTGTCAACTTATGTCTAAGTGCAGTGGTAGCATGACAGAGCTCAGCACTCTCCTGTCGAGGCGTGAGAGTTCATGATGAATCCCTACTTAAGGATATTCGAAGGAGATATTCCCTGTTTATCTGCTGACAGGTCTGTCTTACATACAAGGTGTCATGAAAGTGTTTTAGAGCCACTGAACCAGTTGAGCTGGATAAAGATGCCTCATTGTCACAGTATGATTTTTCAGATGCTGTTGCAGTAGCAGGAGGCTGCCTCCTCTCTAACCCATCCAGGTTTAAACTTTCTATCTGCAAAACAAGCCAAGCAAAAACGATCAGCCTGGCGAATGTGTTCTCTCATCGTGCCTCTGTTGTGGTGCCTCTGTCAAGCTGGCTGTCTATGCCCATTAGCACACAGCAACATAAGAATGTAGACAGTCATGTGTCTTATGTAATATCAATTTGAAAGAATGAATGCATAATGGAAATAAATCTGTTGCAAGTTTCTTCTCTGTTGAGACTTCTCAAAACAGATTTATCCTACCCCAGCTGTCATTGGGCGAGAGGCAGGGTACACAGGTCACCATTACAGGGCCACACAGATGCACAGTCCTCACAGAAAGAACCAGCCGAGAGGAGGCCACCGTGCAGCCCCCGAATTTGAACTGGAAAACCAAACAAACGCATTAAAAACAAAACTAAGTGCAGCAAAAATGATTTCAGTTTGAATTTTTAGCTTTCAGATTCAGATGCTTTGTGGACCGGCTTATGTTTTATGTAATATAAGACCCCTCATGATCCTGAGTTGGATTAAGCAGGTGTAGAAAGTGGATGGAAGGATGTTTATTTCTCCACCCACGGTCGAACATTTTTTTTTTAAGATTTAAGTTTAAAGAAGCCCTTTTAGGAGAAAAATCATTCGTTTTAATTTACATCGTGGAACATCTAAGGTAAACTGGCTGGATTTTGACAAGCTCTGTTGGTGGAGGTGAAGCCAATCCATTTAAAACTTTAGAAGTAAGCAGTAAAATCTGAAAATCAATCTGAAAATGGACAGGGGGTCAGTACAGGGATACCAAAACTGAACTTACACAATTTTTGAACCAGTTAAAAGGTGAACGGTTGTGCCCTGAACAATTTTTATATGATGCATGTCACCATAACAAGCACTGCTTATGTCTGTTTATTCTAACTGTTGCTATGGTCTTATTGTCTGTTTCTAACGTGTCTGTGGACATCAGCAGCAGCAACTATATCTCACTTTGATTGGCTGTACAATATAGAAATGTTTGCCTTCTTGCCTTAATGGAAACATGGCTGAAAAGATAATGGTCAGCGGTCCAACCTGTAGAACAAAGGGTTTGGGGTTCTCTGTTGTGTGGAGAGAGGTTCTGGGGTGACAGGTTAATCCCTTGGTGGAGGTATCTGTTATTATGTGAATAAAAACCGGTGTGAGCGTTGGTGTCACTGTGCATCCATTTCCACAGCTATTTATTACAGTTGTGTAAATTCACCCTAAGATACGCTGACTTAGCAACCAGAAGATCACATCAGAAACACCTCACCTCATCATGGGTGATTTTAATCACTGCAGACCAGGTAAGGCTTTTACTTTTATCTTTTATCAATATGTGACTTGTTTGATTCGTCTTCCTTATCCTGCCTCTCTTTGTGATGCTTTCATTAAAGGGGACATATTATGCAAAAATCACTTTTCCAGCTCTTCTATATTAATATATTTGAATTCGGGGTGCATACAAACCCCCCCCAGTGTTAAAAACAACAACCGCGTCCATTTTGCATGCGCTGCTGCAGCCACTCACTCTCTTGTCCCTCAAGTCTGTACGAACCAGTCAGATGTCGCTCCCCTTCCTACGAATCTTGTCACCCAGACCCACTTCCTGAACTCTCCAGCAGTGGCCAACACCCAGTCTCCACCCACCACGCCCCACAGGTTATAAAACAGCAAAGCTCAGGTGAGGTGCCCACATTTCATTCATCGCAGTGCAGAATAAAGGTTGGCAGTATGGCGAAGTATGTGTCGCCATTGCCCTGCCACGGCACACAGTTTAGGAATGTTTACTTTGCTTCTATCTAAATACGTGTTTTTCCAACTACACGCTAGAATCATTTAGCCCAGTGTTTCTCAATTCCGGTCCTCATGACCCACTGCCCTGCATGTTTTCGATGTTTCCCTCCTCCACCACACCTGATTCAAATGAATGGCTCCTTCTCAGGCCACTGCAGAGCTTGATGACGAGCTGATCATTTGATCAGGTGTGGAAACAACGAAAACATGCAGGGCAGTGGGTCATGAGGACCGGAATTGAGAAACACTGATTTAGCCTAATGATGACAAAAACAGAAATGTCCTGTTCTATCCTCGGTTCTCTTACTTTTTCTCTGGCCTCTTCTTTCTCAGGGTCTGACTCTGGCTCAAACATGTATGGTTGCAACAGTAGTGGGCAGCCATGACCAGTGCTCATACTCAACTGTTGTCATGGCAGCCTGACGCCGAACTGAGGTCGGCACGTTGGGCGGAAGTCGGGCGGAAGAGGGGGGCGGAGTGAGCAGCAGCCTTAGCAGCGACACGAAAACCAACCGCCTCAGTGCAGAGTGCTACAGACAGTGTGCAGAGAGGGCTGCTGTGCTTGATCCGTGAGGAATTTGACCAAATGATTTCACAGACATGTCATTAAGGTGCCTGGACCTGTGTGAATGGGTAGAAAAGGGTATAATTGTTCTCCTTTAAGGAGACTAGTAATCTCTGCATAGCCCCCCTTGGGATGTCTACCACCACACTGTTTACTTTGTTCTGGTTCTGAAGAAACTGGAATGTTGTTTTGTACCGGTTTGGTTGGAAGAGGATTGTAATTCTCCTCAGGAATCTTACTATTGCACAAACTGGGACATATTTAAAGATGCTTGTGCCAACACAGTTTCTGCTTATGTTGCCTTTTGTATGGGTTTCGTGATCCTCGATAGATGGATCTCTATCAACCCAAATTGTACAAACCATGGGTAACCAAATCTGTGAAAGATGTCATTAAACAGCAGAATATTTGTTTTAATCAAAGAGATATTATTCATTATAGAGAACTGCAAAAGGAGGTTAAACAGGAAACCAAACCTGATAAATGTAAGGACAAGGTAGTGGAGTGCTGGTCGCTATGTCCTCATTGATTAAGTTCCTTTAGCAACTGTTTTGATTTTTAAGAGAAATTGTAGTTTTTAAAGACGTATTCCTGGGTTTTACTGCTATCATTGTGGATAGGCAGGTAGTTGTTAAACTTTTCCAGGTTGTAAAAGAGAGGAAGAGTCCTGGCATAAACTAAAACACTGTGTGGAGCAGGTGGGTGAAACTCTTTGGGACATTTTCAGCTGATCCCTGAATGATTTTAGGCCTGTCTGCTTATGCCATCCTTTGAAACACTTGTGAAAAGTGAACTTTTAAACACCGATCAGAATCAGTGAGGTCCTCTCTAATTTACCTACAGGCCAGGTAGAGGAGTTGACGATGCACTTTGCACCTGTTTTCGATTGACTTTTCCTCCACCTTTAATTACATTCACATTCAGTCCAGTCCATAGACTGCAGAGTTTGCACATTGATTCAGGCCTAATTTGCTGGCTGATGGATTTTTTAACACTTCATTCACAACATGTCAGAGTTAATGGCATTTTATCAGACATTCTCTTGTCTTCCACTGGCTCATCTTCGGGGTGCGTTCCCGTCCCCCTTTTATTTGTTTGGTATACAAAGTCTTGTCAAAGCCAATGTGAAGGTCACAATATGTCAATGTTTGCCAATGATTCGGTTATTGTATCCTTGCTTTGTAATGATAGTCCTCGCCATGGCCCTGTTCTGAAAGGGTTCATGGATTGGTGCAGAGCTTCCTGGCTGCTGATTGATATGTCAAAGACTGGATTTTAGAAACGATCCCCGTTGTTTTTCCCCCAGTAGAGATAATCGACCAGATGTTAGAGTGTCGAGGGCACCAACATTGAAGCCAACATTTTAACATCATATTGATGCAGTGCTGGTTTAATGTTGATTGCACTTTTATGAGAATGTTTTTATGTTTAATTTAATCTGTTTTACTTTTCCCACTTGGTATGGTCCTTTTCACCTTAGAAACAGAAACGGACTCACTAATAGGTTATTGGGAAGGTGTGTTGGAAAGTGGCAGGCACCACTTTAAGCAACCTTTCACAATTTTAAGTAGAGGATTCTAAGCAAGGCTCGGCCAATTCTTGCTGACCCGTCTCATCCTCCACCAGCTCCACAGAATACCACAGTGCGGGACAATTAAACTAAATCATTCTTTTGTCCCTACAGCCAATAGTGTCTTAAATGGCTGACCCGTAGGGTTTAAACTTTTTGCTATTTGTGTGCTTGATGCTGCTGTGCCACAAATTGGCCTTCAGGCATAATAAAGCCGACCTTGACCTTGATCTTGACTAATAGACACGAGTCTTTACCTTTGCAATCATTAATTTGATAACTGTATTGATCTGTTCATCCAGTATAAAAAAGATGCCGAAAATCTCCCCCAGACTTAACAGCAGAGCCACTATATGGAGCCGGAGGGCCACCAGAACTGTCGAGGGGATTTGATTTACCAAGCCAAATGTATTCAGCGTAATTTTCCTGAAATTATTAAAGTTGAACGTCATTCAGGTTTTTAGGTCACAGACAGTCCAGTTGCAGTGCATTATTGCTAACCTGATAGGCAATTAGGTACCTGGGTATAATCTGCAAATCAACTGAAAGGATATTATGTTTCCTGAAAATAGTTCCCTCATGCAACATATTCAAAGTGAAAAGCACTGAACCCAAAATGGACTCTTAAGGCACTCCACATGTGAAAGGAGCTGAAGAGGAACCACCCCCTACAAAGATTACAGTTGACAGATTATGACTCTCTTTTTCTTTTGCAATCAGCCAGTAGTTAGAGGGAACAGGTTGGTGAAATAACTCCACTACAAAAATCCCTGATCATCAGTCTCACATACATGAGCGTTAAAGTCATCAACAGTTGAAAGACAGTCGTATTTTAGCATAAATCTCACCAGCAAACCAGTAAAATGATGGACCTTTTTGTACTAATGCAAAGCACCAGAGGAGAAGACATGATAATATGAAGTAAAGTGATGGAAAAAAGATATGGCAACATATCGTACACTCACAGATACACAATAAAACATTCTCTATGCAGATTTCCTTCATTTTTTAAACATCTAATGGCATTCTTAATGATGTGTATCAGAACACGCAGCTCTCACTTAGAAATGACAGCTAGATCAGTCTGAGGCAGTGCCTGGAACTGATTACCTCTTAGCTTGGACCATGCTGCATTTATCAATAAATCCATCAAAATTTTACTGTGCTTAAATGAATCATGCATCAAATATGTTGAGAAATTGAAATTATTCTTGACAATCACTGTTTTTGAGACTAAAGGTCCAGAGCAGCACAGATCTTGTTTCTACTCACTCGATGTATCACTTGGATTATATCTCCTACTTTCTTTTTCGCACACATCAAGGTGTGTTTCACATCCTCATTTAACGTAACAGCTGAGTAGTGCTCCCACCAACACACAAGAAAAAGTGTCCATTTGGTTTGTCAGAAAGACTTTTATCTACAGTTTGGGGAACTTGGTTTGAATAATAAACTTTGTAATGTGTAGATGATATTACTAATATTAACCATAAATAAGCAATAAGCGCGCTTCTTCTTTTTTACGGCATATTAGATGTTATTATTATAGTTTTAATGATATAAAACTGAGGTCCTAATTCATGAAAGACACATAATCATGAAAAATTCTCAGTTCAGATTTTAAGGAAGTTTCTGGCTTCTGGTTTCACGGCGCACTGGACATAAAGATCTGCTGCACTGGAAAAGCTAAACCCAAAATCTTCATATGTAAAAGAGTTTCTTCTCCTGCCAGTTTGTGATATGTGTGTTTGTGTCAATTTCTCAGGCAGCCAGATCAGTTTCACTCTTACAGAAAGAAAAAGAGACAAAACGCCAAGTAAGCAGAATGGACGTGGTGATCCCAGAGGAGGTTCTTGTGAAAAAGTTTGTGCACCCATGAGAAGCACATCTCATTATCTTTCCTAAAGACTTCAGCTTCTTATGATAATTGCTCCAAAGTATCTGCCATCTTTCTGTTGCTGTTGCTAGGCAAAGGATGGAGTTTATTGTTCTGTCATCGTCAAAGCCAGCAACATCCTGTGAAAGCACGAAGAAGTCCTCGGTTGGTTCAAGTTTTCCCGCTCTCTTTCGGTGCTGTATCAGTCTTCCCATTTCTCACAGTTTTGTCTAATCTATTCATACTTTGAATCTTAGCCTTTACCGTGACGCAGTAATACACTGGATTGTAAATTCTTGCAGCGTCTTGCTTCATGACTTTCTGCTTTCCACCTTCTGCACGCTTTGTGTCTTTATCTGAAGAAGTAGCTGGCCGTATCTTTCTCATGTTTGTCCTCTGTGATGTGTTCTATTTTTCTCTGTTTCAAGTGGAACTTTGTCTGTAAGAGCATCTGATCCCTTTGAACTGTACTTATATGTTGAGTCCTTTGATGGGATACATTTATCCTTCGTGCTGCCTATGCAACTTAAAGAGGCTTCTGATCTATTTGACACCTCGGATAGCTACCCAAGGTATTTTTTGTAAGCTGAAAAAGAAATATACAAGAGGCTTGCAGTTGTACTAAAAAAAAACCCTGATCTGGTGTGAAATATTTTGATTGTCAAGTAGAAGCTCTTTAATTCTGTCCGACCGAAGCGAACTCTGTGAACCACACATCGGAGGAATCAGAGTAAGGCTACCTGAGGCTGTTTTGTAAAGACTTCAGGCTACAGAGGTTTCTCAGAGGCCATCAGCTTTCAGGAGACGCTGTGCACACTGCACTCATCACAGGCTGGAGCACACTGTGTGCGAGAGTGGGAGGACAGAGCTAAAGTTTGCAATGCCACTGTGGGGGTCAGCATCAGTAATGACCTTAGTTATCATCAACAAAAAAAAAAAAGTTTTGAGTACGAAGGCTGACTGCGGCCCTGCCTGCAATTATTTAGTTATTCTGATTCTGTTCCCCAGAGATCACGAGTTATAGATTCTGTTCTGTCAAAATAACAAAGTAAATTTATCTTGTTTTCCTAAGAAATCTGCTTTCTGTTTTCTTCAGGTCACAACATGTAATAATCTGTTACCATAAGAAAATGAGCTTTGCTTTCCAAGATCACAGGAAGATTATGGTGTGCTCAGAAATAAGTGGTTCTGGTGTTATCGATTAACTCTGTCGTTTACGTCATGGCCTCTGGGAAGGATCTGAAACATTAAGTCAACGCATGCGGTTAAATTCTGTTTACTGCTCGAAGTTAAGTAAATGTCTGCTTTTTAGTCGCGTCTGTGGGCATAGATAAGAGTTTAATAAACTCCAGCTTCCAGCCAGTGGCTGCAATCCCACTGTTTGTGTAACACAAAGTTTACAAGGCCGAACTAACAAATTACATTAATCTGTTATCTCAAGAAAACAAGTGTTGTTATCTGGAGATAACAGAAATTTACCCAATATCACAACAAAACAATCCTTTATTACGAGGAGGTAAATAAATCTTCATCTAGAGATGATTTAAACAAATGTTCAAGCACTGCTGCTTCCACCCAACTGTCTATAGTTCAATTCAAGTTTTATATTCACAACAAATGTCATCTCAAGCCACTTGAAATATACAGTCCAATTCAAGCCAGCAGTTAGGATCAAATAAATGAATATATTGTCAATAAAAGTTTGGAAACCAAATCTGTATTTTGAAAAGTTCATTACAAATGATCAAGAAGATGCAAAGAAAGACGCGATGTGTCCAGAGCGTCTGCAGCAGGCCGCCACGAGCAGCGCTATTCCAGAGCAAATGTGGATAAGTTGGAGAAAAAAGAGCAAACTTTCACAGGAAAGAGCACGATAGAACAGTATCTACACAGATTCTAGAGATAAACTTGACCAAGACAGATTGAAGAGGGATATTCTACACAGCTAACTCTCTCAAAATAAAACCTTTATGTTGCACTAAAAGATCCTTGTCCAGTCTCCAGTTGGCTGATGCAGAGATAATTACAGTATGTGCTCATTGAAAACTGGTGGAAAATCAGCAATAACAAATACTGAAAATAAGGTTAAATGGTGTGAAATCTCAGTATTTTTAATAATCACAAAGGTTGGGCTTGTTTGATAAGAATCAACACGTCAGACTGACATTTAATTTGGCCGGACCAAATATGCTGGATTGATCCACTTGGAAGGAAAACCTGATCCAACACTCACAGTTATCACAGCCTCTCAAGTAGATTAAAATAAAGATGTGCTTCGATAAAATCCTCCTCACTCAGGATACAAAAGTCAGACATTCAAGGGTGCATTTGGCAAATTTGGTGGCACCAACTGTCAGCAAGAGATTTTTTAAATGTGAAGGATTTAATTAGCTGCACTCATTCTGCCTTAAACCGCACTCTTCTTGGACTTTAATCTTTCCTTCTAAGAGGCTGCAGACTGCAGAAGAAAGCTTTGTCAGCAGGTGTGTGATTGTTGCTGCATCCATCATTTCCTAGATGGATGCCACGTTTCATTCGCTGCCTGTTTTGTATTTTTCGCTGAAGCTTTCATGCATCTCTTCGTCTGCACAGAAACATTTCATGTAAACTGTGATTCCTGACTTTTCGAACAAGTTTTGGCAAATCTATGAATCTTTAACATCACAGCTAGGAGTTAGTGGATATTCTTGCCCAGCGAAACAAGTTAATTTGGGGTGAGGGTGTTTTTTATTTCCTCTATTTTTCTTTTAACACATAAGTCTTGCCTGTGCAGTCTGGCTTTTTCTACGGCTGCAACAATTTTTAGTTTTCAAGAGCATCTTTTGAAGGCCTGAAATGTCAAATGCAAATGCATCTGCCATGTATTTGGACCTTCTGTGTTTTTATCTTCCTTTCATTCTGACAGTCAGTTGGTCTCAGCGCCTCTCCAAACCCTCCACATCCCTCCCAGTCAGGTTTGTCCTCAGGGACATCATACTTTGGTGTCAATCTCTTCCAGAGGTCCGATGTGTTCCCACCTCTCCCTGCCTCTCTAAAAAAACAGCCTGAAGCACAAAGGCTACATTGTGTGTCTCACAATATGCTGCTTTAATTTAGACTGGCTACTCCACGCTGCCCTGTGTCACTCGTCAGAAAAAGTTCACAGTAGAGTAATCTGTCGCATATGCAACAATAATCTGTAGCCAGCCATTGTGATAGATTATCAAAGCACAACACATGATTTTCCATCATCTTTTAAAGGCCTCATCATGGGCATTTATCCCTGCATATGTTTGGCTGAAAACACTTCCACAGGATGAAATTAGCTTTGTTTAAATGCGTTTAACTTGTTTGATACATCTGTTGGCCTGTTCACATGAGATCATTCCCATATGTTTGTGTATATGTGACACAACTCTCTAAAAGACTTTAAAATGAGGCTCTTACGCTCAGTAATTGGCCCTATAAGGTGAAGTACATCACTGTAAAATGATCTCACACTTGCTGTAAAATCTTACAGTTATGAAGTGCCGTAACAAAATGTTAAAATGATTCACAGTATCTATTAGTATGTAAGTTTTCTTATAGATAGTATAGATTATAGTAAAATATAGTACATTTCTTTAAAAAAATAACAGTAAAAAAAAAAAGTAAGACTGAACGAGTAGCACATTGACAACTAATGAGTCACTGTTATGTCACTACGATGCACCGCAGTAAATTTCTACAGTTCATGCACTAACGTTTCTTTTCTTCACGCTCTGGCTGGAAGTCAGTGTGATGGTTCATGACTCCTCCCTGCTTAAACTTAGCAAAAAAGTCAGCTAAAGTAGATTCCTTCTGCTTTTCAAACTTGAATCTTCCTCTGTGTTTCTCTCTCTAAGCAGGTATCTCTGGCCTGGTGTTACGCCGCTTGTTGTCCCCTCTTTCCTGTCCTCTCAGCCCCAGCTGGTCCAGGCAGATGGACCCTTCCTGGTTCTGGTTCTGATGCAGGTTTCTTCCTGTTAAAAGGGAGTTTTTTCTCTCCACAGGTGCACGCTAATTTGAAATTGACTTACTTTTGACTGGGTGATAATTGGGCTGTATCTTTGAAGTGCCTTGAGATGACATTTGTTGTGATTTGGTGCTTTATGAATAAAACTGAACTGAATTGAAGGCTGGTGCTGGATTTATTTCCAGCCCAGGAGTTTCATGTCCAAGTACAGCCCATTTCTTTGCAATCTGGAGGTAAATTAATTAATAAAACAACAGATCAACAGTTCTCACTATTCTGTTTTTCTCTATTATTAATAAAAAGTATGATGTGAAAACTTTATTACTATTTCACGTGAGTGCAGACAGAGGACCAAAACTTCCTGAGCATGCATGAGGCGACTGTGGGGAGGGTTCCTGGTTCTAATCCCAGCTGGTACTTTCTGTGTGGAGACTGCATGTTCTCCCCGTGTATGTGTGGCTTCTCTCCGGGTTCTCCGGCTTCCTCACACCACCCAAAAATTGTCCTTAGGAGTGTGGATGATTGTGTGTCTCGTTTGTCTCAGTGTGGCCCTGTGATGGACCTGTGATGGATCTGTGATGGACCTGTGATGGACCTGTGATGGATCTGTGATGGACCTGTGATGGACCTGTGATGGACCTGTGATGGACCTGTGATGGACCTGTGATGGAACTGTGTGGCCCTGTGATGGACCTGTGATGGATCTGTGATGGACCTGTGATGGACCTGTGATGGATCTGTGATGGACCTGTGATGAACCTGTGATGGAACTGTGATGAACCTGTGATGGACCTGTGATGAACCTGTGATGGACCTGTGATGGACCTGTGATGGATCTGTGATGGACCTGTGATGGACCTGTGATGGACCTGTGATGGACCTGTGATGGACCTGTGATGAACCTGTGATGGACCTGTGATGAACCTGTGATGTTCCTGTGATGGATCTGTGATGGATCTGTGATGGACCTGTGATGAACGTGTGATGGACCTGTGATGGATCTGTGATGGACCTGTGATGTTCCTGTGATGGACCTGTGATGGACCTGTGATGGATCTGTGATGGACCTTTGATGGACCTGTGATGGATCTGTGATGGACCTTTGATGGACCTGTGATGGATCTGTGATGGACATGTGATGGACCTGTGATGGACCTGTGATGGACCTGTGATGAACGTGTGATGGATCTGTGATGGACCTGTGATGGATCTGTGATGGACCTGTGAAGGACCTGTGATGGATCTGTGATGGACCTGTGATGGACCTGTGATGGACCTGTGATGGACCTGTGATGGACCCGTGTGGACATGTGATGGACCTGTGATGGACCTGTGATGAACGTGTGATGGATCTGTGATGGACCTGTGATGGATCTGTGATGGACCTGTGAAGGACCTGTGATGGATCTGTGATGGACCTGTGATGGACCTGTGATGGACCTGTGATGGACCTGTGATGGACCTGTGATGGACCTGTGTGGACCTGTGATGGACCTGTGATGGACCTGTGATGGACCTGTGTGGCCCTGTGATGGACCTGTGATGGATCTGTGATGGACCTGTGATGGACCTGTGATGGATCTGTGATGGACCTGTGATGAACCTGTGATGGACCTGTGATGAACCTGTGATGGACCTGTGATGAACCTGTGATGGACCTGTGATGGACCTGTGATGGATCTGTGATGGACCTGTGATGGACCTGTGATGGACCTGTGATGGACCTGTGATGAACCTGTGATGGACCTGTGATGAACCTGTGATGGACCTGTGATGAACCTGTGATGTTCCTGTGATGGATCTGTGATGGATCTGTGATGGACCTGTGATGGATCTGTGATGGACCTGTGATGGACCTGTGTGGACCTGTGATGGACCTGTGATGGACCTGTGATGGACCTGTGTGGACCTGTGATGGACCTGTGATGAACGTGTGATGGACCTGTGATGGATCTGTGATGGACCTGTGATGTTCCTGTGATGGACCTGTGATGGACCTGTGATGGATCTGTGATGGACCTTTGATGGACCTATGATGGATCTGTGATGGACCTTTGATGGACCTGTGATGGAGCTGTGATGGACATGTGATGGACCTGTGTGGACCTGTGATGGACCTGTGATGAACGTGTGATGGACCTGTGATGGACCTGTGATGGACCTGTGTGGACCTGTGATGGACCTGTGATGAACGTGTGATGGACCTGTGATGGATCTGTGATGGACCTGTGATGTTCCTGTGATGGACCTGTGATGGACCTGTGATGGATCTGTGATGGACCTTTGATGGACCTGTGATGGATCTGTGATGGACCTTTGATGGACCTGTGATGGAGCTGTGATGGACATGTGATGGATCTGTGATGGACCTGTGATGGACCTGTGATGGACCTGTGATGGACCTGTGTGGACCTGTGATGGACCTGTGATGAACGTGTGATGGACCTGTGATGGATCTGTGATGGACCTGTGATGTTCCTGTGATGGACCTGTGATGGACCTGTGATGGATCTGTGATGGACCTTTGATGGACCTGTGATGGATCTGTGATGGACCTTTGATGGACCTGTGATGGAGCTGTGATGGACATGTGATGGATCTGTGATGGACCTGTGATGGACCTGTGATGAACGTGTGATGGATCTGTGATGGACCTGTGATGGATCTGTGATGGACCTGTGAAGGACCTGTGATGGATCTGTGATGGACCTGTGATGGACCTGTGATGGACCTGTGATGGACCTGTGATGGACCTGTGATGGACCCGTGTGGACATGTGATGGACCTGTGATGGACCTGTGATGAACGTGTGATGGATCTGTGATGGACCTGTGATGGATCTGTGATGGACCTGTGAAGGACCTGTGATGGATCTGTGATGGACCTGTGATGGACCTGTGATGGACCTGTGATGTTCCTGTGATGGACCTGTGATGGACCTGTGATGGACCTGTGATGGACCTGTGATGGATCTGTGATGGACCTGTGATGGACCTGTGATGGACCTGTGATGGACCTGTGATGGACCTGTGATGGACCTGTGTGGACCTGTGATGGACCTGTGATGGACCTGTGATGGACCTGTGATGTTCCTGTGATGGACCTGTGATGGATCTGTGATGGACCTGTGATGGACCTGTGATGTTCCTGTGATGGACCTGTGATGGACCTGTGATGTTCCTGTGATGGACCTGTGATGGATCTGTGATGGACCTGTGATGGACCTGTGATGTTCCTGTGATGGACCTGTGATGGACCTGTGATGGACCTGTGATGGACCTGTGATGGATCTGTGATGGACCTGTGATGGATCTGTGATGGACCTGTGATGGATCTGTGATGGACCTGTGATGGACCTGTGATGGACCTGTGATGGACCTGTGATGGACCTGTGATGGATCTGTGATGGATCTGTGATGGACATGTGATGGATCTGTGATGGACCTGTGATGGACCTGTGATGGACCTGTGATGGATCTGTGATGGACCTTTGATGGACCTGTGATGGATCTGTGATGGACCTTTGATGGACCTGTGATGGATCTGTGATGGACCTGTGATGGACCTGTGATGGATCTGTGATGGACCTGTGATGGATCTGTGATGGACCTTTGATGGACCTGTGATGGATCTGTGATGGACATGTGATGGATCTGTGATGGACCTGTGATGGACCTGTGATGGACCTGTGATGGACCTGTGATGGATCTGTGATGGACCTGTGATGGACCTGTGATGGACCTGTGATGGACCTGTGATGGATCTGTGATGGACCTGTGATGGACCTGTGATGGACTTGTGATGTTCCTGTGATGGACCTGTGATGGACCTGTGATGGATCTGTGATGGACCTGTGATGGACCTGTGATGGACCTGTGATGGACCTGTGATGGATCTGTGATGGACCTGTGATGGACCTGTGATGGACCTGTGATGTTCCTGTGATGTTCCTGTGATGGACCTGTGATGGACCTGTGATGGACCTGTGATGGACCTGTGATGGACATGTGATGGACCTGTGATGGACCTGTGATGGACCTGTGATGGATCTGTGATGGACCTGTGATGGACCTGTGATGGACTTGTGATGGATCTATGATGGACCTGTGATGTACCTGTGATGGATCTGTGATGTTCCTGTGATGGATCTGTGATGGACCTGTGATGGACCTGTGATGTTCCTGTGATGGACCTGTGATGGACCTGTGATGTTCTTGTGATGGACCTGTGATGGACCTGTGATGGATCTGTGATGGACCTGTGATGGACCTGTGATGGACCTTTGATGGACCCGTGTGGACCTGTGATGGACCTGTGATGGATCTGTGATGGACCTGTGATGGACCTGTGATGTTCCTGTGATGTTCCTGTGATGGACCTGTGATGGACCTGTGATGGACCTTTGATGGACCCGTGTGGACCTGTGATGGACCTGTGATGGATCTGTGATGGACCTGTGATGGACCTGTGATGGACCCGTGTGGACCTGTGATGGACCTGTGATGGATCTGTGATGGACCTGTGATGGACCTGTGATGTTCCTGTGATGTTCCTGTGATGGACCTGTGATGGACCTGTGATGGACCTGTGATGGACCTGTGATGTTCCTTTGATGGACCTGTGATGGACCTGTGATGGACCTGTGATGGACCTGTGATGGATCTGTGATGGACCTGTGATGGACCTGTGATGGACCTGTGATGGATCTGTGATGGACCTGTGATGTTCCTGTGATGGACCTGTGATGGACCTGTGATGGATCTGTGATGGACCTGTGATGGACCTGTGATGGATCTGTGATGGACCTGTGATGGACCTGTGATGGATCTGTGATGGACCTGTGATGGACATGTGCAGGTCTAACCCGTCTTACACCCAATGACAGCTGGGGAAGCTGTGATGTTATTTGGCGCTATGGAAATAAAACTTAATTGAACTGAATTCTAGTGGATACAAAGGTAATGGATAGAATGTTTTTAAGTAGCATGACAATGACAAATGAATTAATGGATCTAATAAACCAACCATCAGCAAATAAAGATTTTAAATCTTTTTCACTGTACATAGAATTGAATTTTTTATTCTATTTTTCTCTTTTATTTACAAGAATTGAATTATATAAAGGTGAGATTCAAAAGGAACCCTGCTTCTTGTCTGCACATATATGACATAATTAATTTATTAATATATGTGATCATCTTCTATCTTACCATAGGTGGCCTTGGCCAATGTACAGCCAGTTAATTCTCTTCTTGAATCAAAATTTCTTCCTGCAGAAGAAACATTCAGGCAATAGTGTAATAATCCCATACTTGGAGGACATAAATGTTTCCTCCCTTATGCACCATTAAAAGATTGCAGCAGTCCCCACAGGGTGGTACCTAATGATCACCTTTCTGTTGTTGCCTGCTGGCTGGCTAACGATCTGGAACATCTTACTTCGTCTTATGAATCACTTGGAAGGTCTGCTGAATATCAAATGTACAGTAAGGTGTGTGCGCATGAATAGCAACACATGGACTGTTTTTCATAGAGAGAAACAAGAGATGGATAAAAGGTTATGAAGCAAGAGTATAGTCACTCTTGTGATGTTTTTAATAAATAACCTGAAAGTCTTGGCACAAATTTATGCAGTCTGCATTAACTGTAAACCCTCAACATCCATCTTCCTGGATCTGTGACAGCTAAGTGTGTGTCCTTGCTTACAATCAGCAGCATGTGCATGTACAGCATGTGTGTGAGTGATGTACAATATGTGAAAACCCATGTTGAAAAGGGAGCCATGTGCTCTATTCAAATCTTCACCATGAATATTTTCCAGACAGGCACATATGTTGCCACCCGCCTAAAGATGGTATCTTCCTCCCACACAGTGTCTACTCTCCTCTGATAGTTAATGCCTCATTTAAAGCCATTTGCTACCTAGTCCTTAATTGTGGCTAATAATCCAATCACACTCTCAGAATCATTGCGCCAAGCACCATTAAGATAAAATGGGGACATTTAGAAGGGAAGTAAGGATGGCAGACTAATGACACAAGAAAGTGGGCGCTGGGTTGTAGCTGGACTTAAAAGTGTGACTTTGGAACTCATATCATGGAGATTTATTGACTGATCAAACAGACTCTTTCCACTCTGACAGTTACATCACATTACATCATCCTTTTCCTTCCTGTTGACACTAAACTGAAAAGTCTGCATCATGCCACCTATCACACGTGTGGTCTTTTTTTCGTGGTTAAGCATTTTCCAACGTTTCCTTCGAATATTTTGCATGAGAGCACAGCATCTGGAGCAGCATGTTGTGAGGCATCTCTGAGTTATCTGATGTCATCGTGCAGCTGCAGCAACTGAAGCAACTGAAGCAAAAGTAAAGACGATGCAAGAAGAAAGAAGTTGGCCGTGGGGAGTTTGCTTTGGCTGAAGGGGGCCTGAACTCAAAGCAAAACAAATATGAGACCGTTACAAAGCAGCTTGGCACCTCGGTGAGTTTTATTTTTTCCGTCTAATGATTTCACTCAGTGTATGCACGATTCTCTCCAAAACAAACACGGCATTTTAATTAGGCTGGTGACAGTTGACCGTGTTGCCATAAAGAAGACTTTGATGTTTGCTTTAAAACACGTTTGGAAACTATTCTGAAACATAAGCTCTCTCAGACACCCCATAATATGCTTGACTGCAGCAGTACAAATGGGCCTGGGAGAAACTAATGGCTAATTTATCATATAAATTTTACAGCAGTTTCTGAGGACTGCTCTGGAAACTTGAACATTGTCCAGCTGAATTAGCATGAGTGTAAGACTTCACTCTCAAAACAAATGTGTTGAAAATGTAACCCAAACCAAATGCTAATTTGTCATCCATGGTTGAGGGCAAAAAAATAACTGATGCTTTTCAAGGTACCCGTGTTTAAATATGTGTGTGTGTGTGTGTGTGTTTGGGTAACTAAGTCTCATTCTGAGATGAAAATGTCTTGTGTTTGCTTTGCAGTGCTCAGTGTGGAGCACAGCTCATTTAAATTACTCATGAGCTGGATGAGCGAGGAGAAGGTGACCTATTTCACTGTTCCAGTTCTGTGGCCTCCAGTCACACTAAATCAGAGTCACTGTCATTCAAAGAAAGAGTTATGAGGAACTATATGAAAATGGATTTTGGTTTGATGGCATCTGAACAATTAAAAAGTAGTGGCGTCTACAATTCAGTTAAAATACTTTTCTGTTAAAACTGTGACACTCATTTTCTTAGAATAATGACAAAAACACAATGTTGTTTCACATGTTTCCTGTCCTCTCAGCCCCAGCTTGTCCAGGCAGAGGGCCGCCCTTCCTGGTTCTGGTTCTGATGGAGGTTTCTTCCTGGTTCTGGTTCTGATGGAGGTTTCTTCCTGTTAAAAGAACTTTTTTTCTCTCCACAGTCGCCTCGTGCAGCTCAGGACGGGGGATTGGAGCAAAGAGTCCAAAGTTTTGGTGCAATCTGTGAAATAGTTTTTGAATTGGCTCTGCATGTATGAATTTGACTAATTTTGAATTGAATTAATTAGGTTTCATTGGATTATGATTACAATGACTTGTCCAATTGGCTTGAATTGGACTGTACTGAAATATTGTTGTTGACTTTACAAATAAAAACTGAATCTACTTCACAGCTGTAGCTGAATGTAATTCTGACTTCAGGCAGCGTTACCATGTGAGGACACACACTTTCCAAAAGCCCCCAAAACCAGGACACATTGTTTAATAAATAATTTCATTATATTATTAATCAGTAGTAGATTTTCGTGAATGGATCCTGTAATTTTATTCTGTAACTACTGTTGCATTCAAGTGATTTCATGCTGCTCACCAAGCTTTTAAGAAAAGAGCTAATGACCTAGACGAGTGGATGTAGCTTTTTTAAAAAACTTTTATTCAGGCAAAGAGCTAGTTCAACTCATAATAATCATCTGCATTAGTTTAATTTAGCTGTGTCTTTCTTCACAGTCAGATACTGTCCTACTTTTGTTCTTATTCCATTACGGTAAATGTTTAATTCGTCCTTGTGACATTGTGGGCACTTGCCATTTAAAAGGAAAAGAACGTTGTGCTTCCTTTTACCATCAGTCACAGTTATTATACAGGCTGTTGACTTTTGGCAGAGTTTCTTCACAGTTGAAGCCAATGTAAAGTTGCCGCATCAACACTTAAATTGTGAATTCAAGAGCCTAAAAAATGTCTTAAATTCAAAATATCACCCTTCATCACTATGATTTGTTCAAAGATAGATTGGACCACTGGTGTAATTAGCTCTTAATCAACGGGGAAGCTATGAGAGGACGTAGCTGTGTTCCAGTCATCAGAAAATATAAATCTTATTGTTGTGAGGTAACTTTTAGGAACTAATGTAAATATCCAGGAGCAAAGAGAGATGAGCTTTGACAAGTGTTAGAGGAGTTTTTTGATGGACTTAAATGGTTGTACTGTCAAAGTCTATGGAACGAGGAAGCTAAGTCAAGTAGCTTGGTCTGAGGTTCAGGAGTATTGAAGACAGAACTGTGAGGAAGTTGATTTGGAGACAGCAGGTTTAGGCAATAGATTTTAGTGGAGATGACAGGATAAAAGAGGACATTGTCAAGTCCACCACCAAAGTCTAACTTCACATCTCAAGCTAATTAGGAGAAGACTTATGGCAAAAAAAACACCAAGTATGTGTGTGTTACCGATAGGTATTTAAGCTAAAACCATCGGTGTTACAGGCACTGTTCGGGGAAAAAAAAGCATTTGTTGCATGTATTTGTTAATATTATATTACCATTAGCATTTCATTAAAATGTCAAAAATCCTCACGTGTGACATCTTTCTGTGTAAATATCTCATATTACAATGTGGACACCCGCGGCTTATAATCCGGTGCGGCCTGTACAAGAACAATATGGATTTTCTTTTTAAAATGAGAGGGTGTGGCTTATATTCAGGTGCGCTCTATAGTCTCTATAGTATAGCTCTTTCAGTAATGCTCTCATGCTTTTGCTGAAGTGTGTTTCTGTTGCTATGCCATCCCAGGATGATTTCATAATGTCTTCTGAGTCATTCGCTATGTGAACTGCAAAGAAGAACAACTCAACTGAAATGTCAAAATTAAGAACAACAGTGCTGGTGGACAGATTGATGCCACTAAAAAGGGATTAATAAAGACGAAACATAATAAATCATGGACAGATGTACAAATGAAGTGCCTGCTGTCTTTTCAGTCTTTTCTACAGTCAAATTTGGAATTGACCTATAATTGGAAAGTCATACCATTGGTGTAGCTTCGCTGCTACATACACGTGTCATTACTGAAATAACCCGTAGGGATAGAGTTGGGAAGTCTTGACACACAAATGTAAGAACATTGTGAGCATTTTCTCCTCGAGATCATTTTTAAGAAATGATGAAATAACTGGACAAAAAAGTTCACCCCATTTTCACTCAGAAACCCCCCTCACAGGTGAAGTATTGTATTGTTTCTACATGAAAGTCAACATGAACACAGGTTAATGGCAGCAACTGAGCTTAAAAATCTACGGTATGTACTATTTTAAAGGTCTGACCTTTTTACAGGAGAGCCGAGGCCACTGGACTTTCTCACAAACCAGATTTTTTTGTAGCAAAAATGGTTTGATGAGGAATTCCACTTGTAAACTTCATAAATTGGCTGACAAGTCACCTTTGATTTATCAAGCAAGTGTTCAAAGGTTGTAGTTTTGGCAAGAGGAAAAGTAACGTTCTGTCCCACATCATAGTTTGAATGAGTCCTCACCAACATTATTTGGATGTTCTAGCAGATAATAACAGTGTGTTTGCTGTTGATTACACAGTTCACGACTCTCTGAATGCCTGCAAGCTTCTTGCCCATCACGGCTTTTCGCACAGTTCTCTGTGTCCAGAGCCTGTCTTTATGAGTTGTAAATTACTAGCTGATATTTGTAATATCTGGCAGTTTGCTCTGTCATTATTTTAGTTCTCAAATTAAGTATGATTTGAATATTTTAGTATACTTTGTTGTTAAACAGAGAGGCCCTATGACACTTAAAATGGTGCTGTGACTTGAGGATATTACTGTTGTTATTTGATGAAAGAATTAGAGACGTTTATTAGACCAATCCCTGTAAAAAGTAAATGGACTGTATTTGTACAACACTTTTCTAGTCTAGCTGGCTGCTCAAGGTGCTTTTACACTCCATGTCACATTCACTTACACACTCTACACAGACCTTTTAAAGTTGTCATTTGAGCCTACTCCTCCCTCTTTAGTCTACTAGAAAATCAAGAGTACATCACATGACTTTCAACCAAAGGCCGGACAATCGTGCTTATAAATAAAGACTTTTCAGTGCTGATATTTATTACAAGATAACTTAAAACTATAACACAGTTTTTAGGGTATCATTGTTCCCATTCCACTCACCCAGTGGCAGCTGGGATGGGCTCCAGCTGCCACTGGGATCCAGTTATGGAAAAGTTTCAGCTGTTAGTCCTGTCTTAGCATCTTATCACAATAATGTAAAATAACTGTTTGGTATTTTCAACAGCTACATCTGTTGTAGGAAACAGCCCCGCGAACAATGTTCGCAGGATAAATTTGCCATAGCCATGCTCGCAGCAGTCCAGATAGGCAGCTGTGTGCTGCCCACCATCAATGAGCTACATTACCGGGTGCTGATCTTGATAGTAAGAAATTCAGAAAGTGAAACTAAAGGATATTATGCTCGAGCAGCAGGAACGTAATGATTAACTGATACGAATCAGAATCTGAATTTGATATTAGATATGAAATTACATCAGGATGGAGACCTCCGATAACATCTAATCAAAGTGTCTCAAATTAATCGATGGCCTTTGTACCATTAAGATCTGGCTGAATATGTTTTTTTTGTAGTCTCAGTCACTGCTTAAGGCATCCTGGCTGCTCCTAAATCTGAAGTTCACTTTTGATTGGATCACATTGTAATGCCAGTCAGAAATGGGCCAAAGGTCATGGTGATTCGTCCTGAAATTATTGTTAATTTTTCTTGTGAAAAAGCTGAGTTTCATAACTGAGATTAAAGCCTATCAAATATACTTGATATAATTTGAAAATATAGAATATTGGAGTGTTTTTTTACTGGTGGCTTACTTTTGCTTGTGAGAACAAACTAAATTTGTGTCAGTTTTGAGTTTTTTGAGTCTTCAAAACTGGCCATAACCCAATAAATGATAAACCACAGCTCTAACTGATTTGGACCCATCACTCTGCTGGAGTGTGAACAGAAGCAATATAATCCGTCCAGTCGTCTTCTTTGCCATACTTGAACTGTCAACAAAATTCAGCACTTTCTTGTCACCTGAAAGCCCACATGAGAAGGCTGCAGGACTGAACATTTATTCATTTGATGATAACTTACAAATGTTAAGGGGGAATGAAGAGCCTGATGTGACACTTGCCATCCTGTCAAAGTGGGCTCAACACAACAAAATATCCCAAATTTATCAAATCAACAGGGAAATATGAGGAGTTTTGAGTTCGTGTCAACTACATAAAAAAAGATGTAGAGCAGTGCTTCTACTCTTACTGAGGTGATGGTCTCTGTCACAGAGGGAAAAAACCTTTTATCACAGTGAAAATGTGTTGCTTACTGCTGTCAGAGAACACGGAAATCATCAATCAACACTTTCAATCATAATAGATAAGTAACATACATTTGGAAAGCTGGAACTGAGTGCAGCTGGAGATAGAAATGTTGTATGAACTGCTGACACCGGCATATTTACAGCGGGCTTATTTCAGCTCATACACCCGCATTGTTTGCTTTTCACAGGAAACAGGTTAAGGCTGGGGTGAAGACAAGCTCCTCTTCTTGATAATTATTTGGTGCAAGAGCCTTTTGACACTGACTTGTCAAAGATTAAGGGCTTACTCTGATTTCCCCATCCAGTCATAATCATCAAGATTATCAGGAACAAGGTAAACCGAGTAATATCTACTCAGCTCTACGCTGAGTGAGAGTATTTAATTGGGATTATAGACCACTCCTTCCCAGCACACATGTTGACAGGCTGGAAATGTGTTGTGTTTAACGAAGGGAAGTAAGTTTCTATCGTACCCTGTAAGGAACGGGCTCCGCTCTAACCAGAGAAAGACAGACAGGGGATCTTTTTTGATGTGGGGCTTGACTCCAGATGGCATGGGACAGAACTGGAGCTCTTGTTGTTTGTGTTTGTCAGTTTTTGAATCCCCACCCAAGGAGAAATGACCCCGTGGGTGAGCTCAGGTTTCACAGCTGGAATTTAAACACTTCTGCCTGGGAGACCAGACACCCTCACTCCTGTAGTAGCCAATTAGGATCAAGTGTCAGCCCGCTGACACGTGAAGGATGGAATGTGCGAGAGCCAAACATGGAGAGGAAGATAGTGTTGGTGGTGACAGCCTTTGTCATGGACATGAAGGAGGGTTTTAAAACACATGGCCACCAGACGGAAACCTTCACTTCAGTTCACACAGACTGGCTAATGTGAACCTGTACATTTTTTCCGTGTTGCTTTCCTCTTTTTTTTTTGTCTTATCATTTTTTCCTTTCAATCCTTCCTTGTTCATTGAGATCACAATCTGAGTTGTGAGTCCTGCCTTTTGGGATTCATTTGGGAAAGGTATAAAGATAATCTTTAACAAAGATAATCCCAAATAAATAAAAGCCAGTCCGTTCACCTGGACGTGGCAGGCGACTGAATGTACACCACAATGACATGAAATAAAAGAATACTTCATGGTGAAGTTAAATTCTATTGTCATTATAAGTTTTCATTTTGCATTGTTATTACTGCTAGAAGAAATGCAGCAGAGAGCCAGCCTTCTTTTTCAGTGTGTTCAGTTTCTTTGAGTCACTGGCTCTGAAGCTACTACCCCAACTGATGGCTACAAAACAGATTCTCCCCAACATCTTGGTGCAGAAATTAGATTATCTCAGCTTCCTTAAGAAGTAAGTCTGCTCTTTACAGTCTTAGCGTTGCGTTTCCAGTCCAGTCTGCTGTCTGAGTAAACTCCCAGGTATCTATATTTCTCAGCCACCTCTCCTTCTTCTCCTGGAACGGAGACTGTGTTTGGCTTATTTCCTGCTAAATCTGTCCTGCTAAATCTGCATTCATCTCTTTGGTTTTCTTTGTGTTAAAGATGAGTTGAGTGTTCCCACACTGAGTCACAAAGGGATCGACCAGTTCCCTGTACTCAGCCTCCATCACTGATACGCCCAACAGCTGCAGAGTCAGCAGAGGATTTCTGGAGATGACAGGACTCTGGGTTATACTGGAGGTCTGAGGTGTACAGAGAGAAGAGAAACAGTGAGAGTACAGTCCCCTGTGGTGCTCCTGTGCTGCTGACCACCTTCTCAGAGACACAACCCTCACAAACTGTGCTCTGTTTGTCAGGTAGTCAATAATCCAGGTGGTTGTGGAGGCATCCACCCGCATGCAGTCACTGGAAAAAATCCAAGACCGTGATCCTCACAGTGCTGCCTGCTTTGTCCAGATGAGAGTGGGCTCGCTGAAGTAGGTAGACGATGGCATCTTCAACACCAACCCCAAGATGATAAGCAAACTGTAGTGGGTCCTGAAAGCTGCTAGCTAGCTAATCACAGTCTCTCCAGGACTGTTATGGATTATATAATTTAGGTACTGTAGCAACACAGGATGTCTTCCACAGCACTGGAACTTTCTCCTGACTCAGGCTGAGGTTAAAGATGTGCTGTAGAATCCAACATAGTTTTTCCACACCTTCAGGACCCTGGGACTGACACCATAATGCTGTGTTAAGCTCCATGACTGAGGTGGATGGTGACTGCTGTAAAGATTTGGGGCAGATCAAAGCAAACAACGTGTTCACTAATAAAGCTGTTTTAGTTGACATACGTGTGCGTGCGACAAAGGGTGAGTGTTACCAACTTCATTTCTGTTATACTGTTGATTAAGTAGTGTTTAATGTTAGTTTTCAGTGGATTTAATGGTAATATCTTGGCAATGTCTGAACCCACTTCTCAAGATAAATGCTGTATATTTCTGAATATGGAAAGTCTAGTTGAGTCCTTATAGTTCAGCATTCCTTATTGAGATGTATATTGTCTTGTAAATGATCTAATTAATGCAAAGGGGTCAAAGATTATAGATGAAAAGCTGGTGTTGGGTACTGAATGTTGTTACACTCACACTGTTGTGTGGGAAGATAATAAAGTGAAGTAACCTCAGGCTGAATCCTGCTACATATTCTCTAACTGCCATTTTTTGCTCTATCACACTCATTTACACACCTATGGATGTATTGGAGGCAACGTGGGGTTCAAGGTCTTGCCCAAGGACACTTCGATGCATGGTCAGAGTAAGCCAGGAATCAAAGTGCCAACTTAATGCTTTTCAATTCAGACAGCTAAAGTTAGCTGTAGGTCGCTGGGTGCCTGCAGCAAACATCCAGCATGATGTCCAGACTGACTGACCATTTATCATCTCACTCTTCCTCTCCAGAACTGGAAGTAATTAGGAACACTGCTCCTCCTGCTTGCTCCCCCTGATGGTCGGCTCTGACATTGGCTTTCACCAGGAAACTTCAACATTCTGACAATCATTGGTCACAGGGCCTCCTGTCTACATAATATACAGAGGAATGCTAATTTTAACATCCTATTTACTGTAAGCCTGCCTGTTTCCTCAATGCTAGTACCAAGCCTCCTGAACTTTGACCTCCTGAAAGTCAGATCTCACGAACAAGGGTTTCGTGATTAAAGATTTTGTTATTACTAATAATCAGTCATAAATGATGGTGAAACTCTAAACTAGATCGTAAACTAGCCCTTCCGATTTTGAATTTTTTCATCTGCCCAAGCCTAAACTGGTTGATACTTTTGGTTGTTTTATTCAATTTTAATTTCCAAGTTTCTTAATCACAGGCTTGGCTGTCTTACCATGCATCTCAATCAGTCAGTCAATCCATCCATCAATCAATCTGCGATAGAGGCTGCGACTCATAGGTCACTATCAAGAACCGGTGCTGTTATCGGGTTTTGTCCTTCACTCTCTGAAGCTACTGAATATAACAAGCATGAAGCTCTTACCTTTAAAGTATCTTTTCATCATTCTGTTTCTACTGCATTCACAAAGAGATGTGCTCAAATTCAAATGAGCAGGTACGTAAAAGGACTATTATGCAGGACACTGAGATGTTTAAGGTAAAAGAGGTTTATTGTAAGGAGTGCGATCAGAGAATGATTCAGGTCCAGGTCTACGGAGGTTGCTGAGAGGAGAGGGTTTGACAAGGTTAATACGGATATCCGAGGAGTTACTGTCCAAAGTTGTTTTACATGAACGAGAGGGAGTCTTACAGGGTCCAGGAGGTTTTCTGCAAAGGAGGGGAGGATCACCAGCTGTGGTGCAGAGGTCCTGAATCGGCAGAGGGCGAGCAGCCAGATTGTTTATCTGAGATACAGTAAGTTTGAACAGTGAAAAGTTATTTCCACAAGAGATTTTCAACGGAGAACCCAGCATACTGGAAAGCAGAAGAACAAATGTCAGTTGAACACTAGAAGCTTGGACTAACACGTTAGAACCGGAGCTGGCCCGATTACCACGGAGGATTGTGAGATAATCTGTCGAAGGCTGGCTGGTCCTGCTGCTCCTTAAGTCTTAAGTCTCCAAGTCCTCCGGGGAGCCTGCTCAGCCCAACCTAAGACTCAGAAATCATCATGATCAGGACTGTCTCCTCAGGTAAACTTTGTGGTCTCTCTAATCCAACATCCAGTCACTGCATAGACCAGAGATTACATTTGTTGAACGATTGTTGCCTTTCCACCCTTGACCAAACTGCCCTTTTTATAACTAGCAAACAAAATCAAATAATTCCCCTTAAATCCCACTCGAGCTACAAAGATTCTATAGAAATTCATAAAAAAATCATAAAAAAAGCTGTGGAAAGTCAAAAAGACTGAAATAACACACCCTGAAGAATCACTTTCTCACAACTAGAATCTCACAACTAGTACTAAAAAAATATTTAATGTAATCATGACTGTCATAACAAATCTCCATATTTTTTTCCAGAAACTGATGCTGAACAGGCTCGTTCAGCAGAATTGCACTTAACACAAATCGTATGTTAATTCTGCCTCTTTCATACGATTTCTCTTGCAGAAGTAGAGCATATCCCTCGTGACCTTCTCACATATTGTTTCTACTTGGCTAAAGAAATATTCTCCACAGTCTGTCCCATTATCTTATCTTTCAAAAACATTTCTCTTGGCCTCTGCAGTTTTCCAGACATTTTTAAACATGTTGTTCATCTCGTGGTAAAGAAACCTAATTTGGACCCCTTATCGATGGGTAACTACAGACCAAGCCAGAAACTGTCCTTTATATATCTATATGTATATATAGTTCTGGAGAAAGTAGTCTCAACACAGTTTATATCATTTTTGACTGATAACAGTGCTTTTATCATCTTTCAGTCTGGTTTTAGAGCTCTTCATACGGTACATGTTAAGGTGACCAGCAAGGAGACTGCTTAAATTGAGTTATTAAGGATTTGGCTCTTAACTTATTCTGCTCATTTATCTCTAAAAGAACCTTTTCGATTAATGTTATGCTGATGACACTCAGCTGTATTTGCTGGTAAAACGCACAGATCATAGCAGCCTTGCTATTCTCACAGCTTGTCTTCCTGCCATTAAATCCTGGATGACCAAGAATTTCCTTAAATTTGATAATAATATTTTAGGTTAGGATAGGTTATACCGTTTTGTCATCAATTCTTTCAGTCCTATTGTTTTTCTAATATTTTATATTGATTTTAAAACCTTACCTTTAAGGTCTTAAATCACTTTGCCTCAAAATATATCTCAGACCTATTGACCTGGTATGTTCCCTCTGAGATTTACAGATAGTGCCCTGCCAATTACTCCCAGATCACAGTTTATGACAGAGGGAGATTTGGTCTTTTCCATTAAAGCTCAAAACTTATGGAATTCTTCACCCACTGAAGTTTGGCCAACTAGGGTCAAATGGGTGATTTAAGTTAATCTGATACATGTCAGTCAGTTGCCAGATACCCAGCACCTCAGAGCAGAGAACAGCACAACACATTTCTTATTCTTTGCATATGAAACCCAATTTTTACCTTTTTTTTCAGTCATTCATGTTTGGTTGGGTACGTGATAATATATTTTCTCTCATGTGACTCTTTAAAGACCCCTTAGGTGTAATTATCAAACAGACAAGGCAACTAGCATCTTCTTTTAGATGCTGTCACGATCATGCTTGGCTGTGTTGTTGTGGTGGTTTCTGAGCCTAAGATGGAGCTGAGCAGGTTTCCAGGAAGCCAGTATCCTCCCTTTCCATTCTGGATTCCTACCTGGACCTAGTAAGAACTGACCACTACCTTTGTCTGGACAAATGACCTTATCGGCTCCTCACTGAGTTCCACGTTTACCCGGATCCTCCCTCTGACTTCCAGCACCACACACTCTGTTCTAACTCTACATTCCCCGGTGTGTTCTGCGTCTGCTCTTGGGTTCTTTTTGTAAGTCGGCCAGGCACCAAACTGTGACAGATACATGAACCAAATGTTTTCATGAAGAATGACACATTGGATGCATTTGTTGCAATTCCCAGATAGTGTCTAGACATTTTGTGCTTACAAAACACAGATGTGTTAGTGGGCCTCAACAGGCTTCCTGTTAGCAAAGCTCAGCGTGATAAAGTTTAGCATTAATGTGGAGGTGGGTCCCTAAGACCAAATAATGACATCACTGCAGGGTGATGACAGAAATGTCCAACCATGCTGCTCTTATAAAGGCTCAGTTCATGCTTGTCTCCGTGGTTACATGGTAATAACAGACAGCAGCCCAAATGAGCATCAATTAGAAACATTTTAACAGCACAGAAGATGTTTCCAATCATTAGTGGAAATCTTACTCTTGCTGGGTGTTCTGGGCTTGCCATACACACCTTCTGCACCCTTTGTGTCAAAACGTCAAAAGTTGACATCATCCACCTTGACTGTGGAAGCAAATAGCCTTAAAGAATGTCGATTTGAATGAGCATGCCCGTTCCAGACGTTTTGATATTCACGGTTTGTTAATGGTGGCCCCTGATTATGTGAAGAACAAAACAGTGATGCTCTCACTGCCCTCTCCTCCTTTGTCCCCGCATGTTTTTTCCTCATGTTCACGTTGGTTGCTGTATCTTTTAATGAGATCAGAGTTCATTAAAGAAGGCCCCTCCAGAACCTTCCCCAGGTCTTCCCGTGCAAGCACTTCAATTAGCTGCAGCGAAGGATGGCTGCAAGAGTTGGTATGTACGAAAAAGACAAGAGAAGGAAAAAGGATGAGAGGAAATGATCTAAATGGTGCTGGAGAGTGAGTAAAAACCTAAAATTTGTATTTGTATGTACAGAATTAGCGCCTATATGCCATATACGCCTAATCCTTTAGTTTGTCATCAGTGTGTGCAGCACTCTGTTCATTAAATGAGTACGGACATTAAAAGTAAAACTTCTTGATGGACTAAGTTTCCCTTTAAAAGTTCTTCAGTCTATCGGCACATAAATAAATACTCTGTGGCTGGAAAGTTGTCATGGCAACATTACAAGGAAAATGTCTGCCCTGTCGCTATGGTGATGGATTCCATGAAGCCTCTGCCATGATAAGTACAAACACATCTGTATGAAATTAATAGAGTGTTAAGCTCAAACAGACATAATTTGAATTCAGTAAATGATTCATATCAAGAAGAGGCCTTTATGAGTCACCTGGAGATCATGACCCAGCACTTAGAGAGCAGTGGAGTCACTAAATGCTCACTGTGATTATGTAACCCGATGATCTGATTGAAAAAGCTGAAGCTTTCAAGTCCAGCTCAGTGAAGTTGCTGCGCTGTGGTTTTAAGTGCAGGATGACAAACAGAGCCTGTAGTAGCTGGGAGAAGAATTTAAAAAGGCTGTTTTGCTTCTGTATCTCATTTGAAAGAAACAGGCAGTGCTATTTTTGGTCCCGGGGACATTGTCTAAACAGTGTCAGTAGAGGGCTGTCCACTTGAAGCTCTGCTGTTTGGACAAAACTGTGTTCTGTTTTTAATCCTCTTAATCTTCTCAAAGCTGTGGCTTTCTAAAATCACTTGTCAGGTTTTCCTTTTTACAGAAGGGCCTGCTTTAATATGACATCACCACCACGCTTTTAGGGAAAACACCACAGAAATACAGAGCTAACGGTGGCTTTATGCTGACCATGCTATGATGTCGGTATCTGTGCCCTGTTTACAAACCCCGGTTGGTCTTACTGAGGACGATCTGTTTTAAATCATTAGTAGATTGGAAAATGGTATAAAATAAAACACATCCATCCATTTTCTATACCTGCTTAATCTGTTGGTCGGGTCACTGGGGGGGCTGGAGTCTATCCCAGTGGTCATCGGGTGAGAGGCGGGGTCCACCCTGGACAGGTCGCCATCACAGGGCCACACAGAGACAAATGAGACAAACAACCACACAGGCTCACTCCTAAGGACAATTTTAGAGACACCAGTTAACCTAACAGCATGTTTTTGGATGGTGGGAGGAAGCTGGAGAACCCGGAGAGAACCCACACATACATGGGGAGAACATGCAGACTCCACACAGAAAGAACCAGCTGGGGATCGAACCTGGAACCCTGCTGTGAGGCGACGGTGCTAACTCAGCCCTCTCAGCTAACCACGTCTTCTACAAATATGTCTACATCAAACTAATTACCATTGTACTGTTAATTACGCAGTGAGCAAACTAACAATCCTCTTATCACCAAATAAATACTGTGTGGCCTCTCTTTGCCCTCCAGCCTCATTTTGCTATGGTATGGACTTGTTTTTACGATTCTGCTCCGTGTTGACATCATCGCATCAAAATGTTCATGCTGTAAATGATGTACAATGAGTTTCAGACAGAGAGAGGCGGCAGCTGCCCGCGCTGCTCGAAAGGAAGTGAAGCAGGGGAGTGGAACTGCTCCTTGAGCATTGAGCCGAGGAACTCGTTATACAAACATTGCAAACTGGTACAGTAAAAATATTTGTGCTGAACCACCCAGTATGAGCACACTATTCACTGAAAATATCACATACAATGAACAATAAGTGTCCCCCTAATTACAGCAGTCAGACTCAATATTAAAACACCTGCCTGCCTAAACATACTGGGTCGGTCACCAGTTCTTGTTCTGGTGCTGCCAAAACAGCTGTGGGCTGAGGTAAAAGAAAACAACGAAAATCCAGAGCATGAGCTCCTTCTGGAGGAATCTGGCAGAGATTGTAATCACATATGAAGTGGTAGAGGGGTCAAAGGTGCACAAGCTGTGATTGTCATTAATCTAGTGTTAACTAATCTGAATCTGCCTTATCATCAGAACCTGATACATTTCCACTCACACTTTTTAGGCTCTTCAACAGGCAACAATGTGAAAATCAGGCAGTAGTTGCTCCTCCCCTCTGTCTCCACCATACTGCTGGAGAAGCCATCGAGAGTGAAGAGATGCCCAAGGTGGTGGTCAATGGCAAGGATATCAAATGCAAACTTAAAAAATAAAGACACATGAGCTCAACACATGAGCAGTTGAAGCTGCTGAAATTTCAGTCTTTGTTTTTGGTTCAACTTTGAAATAATGAAATAAATATTGACTGCACAATGTAATAACTACAGCATAATGACACCATCTGTGTGGGGATTGTTTCGCTGATAAGCTTTGCTATAATTATGCAGTTCTGTCTGCTGCCAGGTTCAGAACGGCTCAATTTCCTGCACAAAGAGATGTGTCTGCAGCTGAGGAACCAAACATAATGTATTTTCTGTCAGTTAATACTCAAATGTGTGAGCAAATATTTACGGTCAAACATGGTTTCTTTTATCGTCTCTAAACATAAAATACAAGCTCCTCACATGTTGCAGTAAAGGATTTCCATCTGTTTCCAAATGAGCTGCATTTTCACCCAGTGTTGTCCTCACTCCCCATCCTGAAGTGAAACTCACAAAATCACCCGAACACATCCGGGATCATGTGTTGTCTGTTTCATGGTGGATGTCATCAGTAGTTTTCTGGCCCTGAGGAGAGCAGAACAGAGCAGAAACTGCTCTTCAGAACAGAGGTACCAGTCGTAAAAAACTGCACTGCAGGCCATTGATTTATTTCATTGTACTTACTTTACTGTACCAGTAACAATGAAATCTTATCTCAAACACAGAAGAAGATGATATATACTCAGCGGTGTATTTTCTGTGCTCTTACACTCAATAAATACTGAAAAAAGCTGCTATAAAGTAAAAGTCCTCACCTTTGATTAGATTAAAATTGTACATTCATTACCAATTTGGACTGTTTGACATGTATCTTTAAATAAGGCAAAAGGCACACCTATAACAGTTGAAAAAGTTAAGAAACTAAATTCATAAATGATTTCTGTGAACTGTCAGCAGACAGAGGCTGTCAGCTCAGCGCTGCACAAGACAAAAGGGCTGCAGCTGGGTATTTTCCACTTTGTTTTATCTGTTGCTCTCACAGCCCTTCAGCATCCATATGTATTATTTTTTTCTTTTATGATTCTTAATGACTTGAAGCAGTCCAGCGTGACATGACTGCATACAATTAACTGTATAATAAGAGAGTTTTAAAAATATGTTTTCAGCACCTCATTTGGTAATCTGCAAGAGGCTCTTTAGACAGCCCACTAAGTTCCTACATATTGGCAATTGTTTTTTAAGCTGTTTTTGTTTTATAGAACTGTCAGCATACATTCATTATGGAACCATTTTGGCTCATTCAACTCAAGAGGGAATTTTTTTTTACTACTTGAAATACAAAAATCAATTTTATGTATTTTTTCTGGTAGACACAAACCTTTATTATACTTTTTTTCCCCTCACATCAACACACACATAAACAGGCTTCATTACATTACAGAAATGTGATGAAGCGCCCCCATCAGGCAGTTCAATAATAGCAGTTTCTATCTTTTAGATGACAATTTTCTCAATATCGTGAAACTGTCCTTCCTGAAATGAAGTGTGAATGCTTGATGGCCGACTTACATGACTTCTGCACATTCGATACTTTAGATACTTTAGATAATAATATCCTGTAACTAACAGAGTTCAGACATGCATTGAAGAATGGATTTCTATCACTTTAAACCGACTCATTTGGTGTTTCTTTGGTGGTGTAGTCTATCAAACAGAGTCTTATTTGTATATATAGGAAGCAGCTGGCTAGAGCCATTTTGGTGCCCTAAGTGACATTATTACAACACCTTGCTGCTGTAGGGAGTCCTCACTCCAGAGACTGAATCCTGAAAGGCGTGAGTGTGTCTGGAGAATGAATTGGTGTTTCATCATGCCTGTCAAAACTTATTCAAGACAATGTTTGCTAATAAGCATTTTGTATTGGTCAGGTGGGGGCATTGACCAACGTACTTTATAACCAACACTTCCGACCAAAACTTAAGTAGGAAATATTGCTGTCTTCAATTTTCCATCAGACAGCCAGATGGCATTGGAGGCTTGGCACTGAGAGCCCATTCCAAACATTACCAAGTCCAATTTATGGTTGAGGAATGCATTCTTACTATTGCATGTGCTGAGTTCATCCTTGGATTTCTCCAACTGATCTTTATCAAATATTAATATTTCTGTGAGTGCAGGGTAAATGTGGATTATAAAAAGAAAGGGCAACAGGACTTAGGAAATGTGCTGAAGACGAGAACTCAGAGAAATGCACACACTAATCAAAAGACCTCCAGGTCAGCGCAAATATCTTAGAGAGAGGGCCATTTTTATGAAAGCTCACTGTGCCTAAACTATAAAAAAAAACATCTACTGCAAAGCATCATGGGACATGTGCAGTTGGAAATGAAGCAGAGTGAGAAAAGACAAAGTCAAGCTGAGCTTAAAACCTTTATTGGTTTCTTGTTGTCATTACTATTTCATCTTCTTTAATGGGAAGTTTTCAAATGGACAGCAAACAACTGGAAGAAAGATAGAGTCAGGTTCATAAAACTTTGTGTTTGCACTGATGGATGTCTCTGGTCATGGTTGTAATTTCTGTTTACTTTGCTTGTGTTTGAAATAACAAGAACAACAAAACATGGTAATAAGATTCAAATCACTTAAACGTTTATGTAAATTTCCTCTCACAATTTCAACCAATCAAACTGTCCTGCCCCTGGGCCAAACAGTTCGTTTTCCCCTATTTCCATCTTGTGTGCAAGCCATATTCAAAAACCACACACACACACACACACACATACAGGAGCATAGCTGTTTGCATTTGTTATCAGAGAGGAAGGTGTGCAGGGAGGCTTTGACTTTGTAAGCCATATTCAAACACAGAGGGAATTACATCTTTTCTTTTACCGCTAGAGGAGCACACTGCCGAGCCCAGGGGCTTTTTTAACACAGGTTAAACACTGCACACACATCTGTAAGCTGCAGAATGGACAGATAAGACATACTGAGCTGATCAGATATGGAAATGTTGGGCACATGCTGAAGCTGTGCAGCCACTACATGAAGCAGCCTTGTGTTTCACATGGCAAAGCGAAGAGGAAGAAGATGAGTTAGACAGATAAAAAGATTTGCATTAAAGCATATGAAAGCAGGAGGCAAAATTGAGTTGATTTACTTGTGACAAAATATTTGAAAATATATAACACATATATATAATAAGTATATATAATTAAAAAATCAACAATAAACTCAACAACAATTGAAATTATTGCAGCCCTTATTAACTTCTGTAATTTTGTTCGCTTGAACATTTCAAACTTCCTGCGGAGGACTAACAGCAGGTCTGTGTAGCTCATCTGTTACTGTAGAGTCAGATGAGCCAACATGCACCTCTTTTATTGGAAGAATGTCAAGACTGGTCCTGTAGTCTGGTTAACTTGATCCTATAGTCTGGTTAACTTGGTCCTATAGTCTGGTTAACTTGGTCCTATAGTCTGGTTAACTTGATCCTATAGTCTGGTTAACTTGATCCTATAGTCTGGTTAACTTGGTCCTGTAGTCTGGTTAACTTGGTCCTGTAGTCTGGTTAACTTGGTCCTGTAGTCTGGTTAACTTGATCCTATAGTCTGGTTAACTTGGTCCTATAGTCTGGTTAACTTGATCCTATAGTCTGGTTAACTTGATCCTATAGTCTGGTTAACTTGGTCCTGTAGTCTGGTTAACTTGGTCCTGTAGTCTGGTTAACTTGGTCCTATAGTCTGGTTAACTTGGTCCTGTAGTCTGGTTAACTTGATCCTATAATCTGGTTAACTTGATCCTATAGTCTGGTTAACTTGGTCCTATAGTCTGGTTAACTTGATCCTATAGTCTGGTTAACTTGATCCTATAGTCTGGTTAACTTGGTCCTGTAGTCTGGTTAACTTGATCCTATAGTCTGGTTAACTTGGTCCTGTAGTCTGGTTAACTTGGTCCTGTAGTCTGGTTAACTTGATCCTATAGTCTGGTTAACTTGGTCCTATAGTCTGGTTAACTTGATCCTATAGTCTGGTTAACTTGATCCTATAGTCTGGTTAACTTGGTCCTGTAGTCTGGTTAACTTGGTCCTGTATTGTGGTCAAACAGCAACTTTTCACCACACCAACACTTGATATCTTAAATAATTAGATTTTATTGGGCGTGAAAAAAAACCCAGATTTAAATAGAGAGGAGAGCCACACAGTATCAAGCTAAACCCGTTATTGAGGAACACAAGTGCTTAGAACTGGGCTGATTTCATGTCACTATTATTCATTTTCAGTTGCTGAAGCTTCATATCCAGGTCAGATCTCTCATATACACACACAAGTTAATCAGATAAACAAAAGACCTTCCAGTCACCTGATACTATCAGTACATCAAACAGCACGCCGATGTCCACAGTAAGGCAGCACTTCACTGCAGCAAAGATTCATTCCTAAACCTAACTACAAGCCCTTGTTCAGTAAATGTTTCCAATCAATGTTCATCTGCCTAAAACGAGTCAACACACCCAAGCTGAATCCTGAGACAGTTCATGGTAAAGCTATACATGGATACACTATTCACTGTCTTTATGGCACAGAATTCTGCACGCATCATATCCCTTATTCCAAGAGTAATCTTTGTTTGTTAGCTTGCTTATTTTCTCTTTTTGCCAGACAACTTTCAACCTGGTAACTAATTTTTTACAGCTTCAGACTTCTGGACCACACCACATCAAAATTAAACAATTAAAAAAATGGAAGAAATGAGCAGCCCATAGGGAAGTGTCAATGGACCCGTCCTTCTTCTATACTTGGGCGGAAGGCAGGGCACACCCTGGACAGGTAACCAGTCCATCACAACAACCATGCAGCTCTCACTAACTTCTGGGCTCAGTTTAGAGTTGCCAATTAACCCACCAACCTGCATGTTGTCTCACCGCGGGAAGCTGGAGTAACCAGAGAGAACCCACACATGCAGGGGAGAGCATGCACACCCCACATAGGAAGAACCCCGCTGGGATTCCAGCCAGGAACCATCTTGCTGTGAGGTGCCAGTGCAAACCAGATCACCGCCCAGCTTAATTAATCTTTTAGTCCACATTTTATTTAGCCTCATTATGTTTTACTGTTAACTTGGTGTGGACTTTTAATTTAGTTTATTTTCTAAAGTATTTTTAAGCTCTTCCCATTTTTAAGCTGTTCCCATGAGCAAGAACAGGTGCACTACTGCACTTCAAACGGTGATAAGGTGCATGTGACCGAATGACAAATTAGCTGCTGTCAAATCATCAAACCTTCTCACGAATTAATTTAATACTTAAGATTCAAGATTCAAGATTTTTACTTTTTATCTGCTACCAAGAATTAAGGATCAAATTAAAATATAAATATGTTGAATAAAAAAAAACCTTGGCACAATAATTCCACACAAAATAAGAAAATAAGAATATCATCTCTCGTTGTTAGTAATAGTACTTCAAATGTGATTGATTATTGGAACACATTTACACTAAAAACAGCTTTTAGTAAAAAAGTAAGACATGAATCCTCAGTGACATGTCAGTAACATCGTGCAGAAAGTACTGTTAAAAACTGAATCACAGCAAATGTTTCACACTCAAGTGGAGGATGAAACACCTTTCCTTTCACAAGATATGCACTAAGCATCCACATAAAAAACATACATAAAAAGATATCAACACTATGGTGAACTCAGCCATTCCTTCTCTGGTACTCTGGTTTCAGTAGCAACACTTCTGAAGATGAACATGCACTCAGGGCACTGATGATGAGGATACGTTTGTCCTATTTTTTGTTAATTCGAAAGCCAAACTGAAGTGGGAGGATGCCCGAGATGCTCAGAGCATTCTGGGTTGCATACTGGTAAAATGTTTTACTTTTAATGACCTAAGAGCAGTTAAAATGAATGAGAAAACCCCTGCAGTTACTGCAGTTGCCTCAAGATGCAGCAAAATGTCCTACTTGGCACAAACATACAGTATATTGAAAAATATTGGCTTTTAGCAGCCGTGACCACAGCAGGAGAAAAAGAAATAGCTGCAATAACTTCCAGAGGTTAATGGATATCCTAAAAGCCTTCAGCTTGTCCAGAATGGAAAAGCATCACAGCTGAAAAACTTTCTCCACATTACTAGAAATTCCTTATCTGTCCATCCACGCTCAACCACAGAACACTACAAGGGCATCTTTGTGTAATAAGCATGCTTCAGTAGCCACAGTGGGTGACCACTGTAGGGTGTGTGATGGCTTTGGTGGTCCACAGAATCACAAAATCAGTATCAGTTTCACAATAAAAGGTTCAAAAATAATTGTTCAGCACTTCTGTTTACGTTGAGAAACCGCGACCCTCGTACAGATGTGTCAAACAGATCCAAAAATCTTGAGCCACCCCACATTTCTTTATCTAATACCAGGAAAACAGAAAATAGGTGTGATTTATTGAAATTCATGTAAGGCAAAAACAAAGTAGCAGTTTGAAAGTCGAAATTTTGTTTGACCTTGTTCACATTTATCGTTTCTCATAGAATTCAGCATTGATCTGTGTTAGTGGCTGAGGTGGACAAAGATCTGCTTTGTGATCAACTGAAAGTGAGTGTTAAGACAATGAAGACTGTCCAGTGGAGCTTTTCACTTGAGATGCTTTGCTCTTAATGGTTTCTGGCACTTTGTCTTCTTTGTGGTGAAATCAGTTGTTGTCAGCCCCTCCCAGCTGTAGCCGGGTGGAGCTAACTTTCAACCACTTAGTATTCAATCAATGGGAAAGCGGGAGCGCTGCAGACTTTTACCTCAGTGAAGGTGTGAAATGGATCTTAGGCGGCTAAACAAACAAAAAGGAAAAACACATTGCTCATGACTGGAGAAATAGTGCTGAAAAGATTTCATCAAAGTCTGGTGTTTTGAAAGAAAACACGGAAAAAGCAATGAGGGAAGGGTCGGTAATAACACACGGTTATGATTTGCTATTAAATCGCATGAACATTGCCTGATACAAAACAACAGGCAACATGAAACATTGCCATCACTCAGTTTTCCGCACGTCTGCATTTTTGTGCTGGCGTTATTACACGTTTGCTCTGTTGTGCGACCGGGTCGGTGTGACCGTGTTTGCCATGCTGAGGAATTTGTTTTCTGGTGTGTATTTTTGTGGAGCTACAGCAAGCTCTGGGCGTGGTAGTAACATGCTTGTATGACCTGATGCTATCATGTTGTCTGTAATATACTCTGAGCAGGATGCATGTAATGTGATTCAGTGTATGGCTTAATCTGGCTAATACTGACAAAAGTTGTGAAAAAACTCTTAATTTCTGTTGGACTTTGGCTACAAATGATATCCACTTATTGGAGTTACTTTAATACATCATCCTGGACAATGACAGTGTTTTTTTCTTCTTATATTAACATGTGAAATGATTGGGAAAAAATTCAAACCTCTCTTCATGTCAGGGTATATTTATAACCCCATTTCAGGAGGCATAGATCTCTATCTGCTGAGAGAAAACATGGCTCCTGCAAGTACTCATGGACAAAGATTATCAGTTTACATTGATTAACTTTTAATGAAGCACTTCTGAAATTAATGACCATCTCTGACCTTTATTCTCTGCAGCCTTTCCATTTGGTCACAAGGTCACAGTGGTTAAAAACTGTAAAACAGTTTAAAGTTGAGTGTGCATATTTTTGTAAATTTGCCAATAGGCACTAAACTGCAAGAAACAAACAAACTGGGTATAGAAAAAGAAACAGCCCAGCCAGAGAACTGGGGCACCCAGAGGCATGAATCATTCCAGCTGACAAGGAGACAAAGGTCTGAAACATGCAATAACTCAGCTCTTACTGTGAATCTGTCAGTGCAGTTTGAATGTTGAATTTAACACCAGCATCCATGTGTGTATGGATGTGTTTCGGGGGAGACACTAAATTCTATCGCTTAGATGTAGGGCACCTCTGTGCAAAGAGGAATGGGTAGACTCAGCCCCTGCGGGATGGATAGGTATTTTTCAGTGACGTTCTGGTCAAAATAATTCAAACTGATACTGCTGGAGGGGACGTGACGGTGAGGGGGAGAGAGAGAGTGAAAAGAGGAAGAGGGGCACAAAGACGGAAAGAAAACCTCAGGGAGGGATGAAGTGAAAAGAGACGGATTCTTACCTCAGCTTACTACTTACTGTGACACTGAGCTGCTTTAGCAGTATTTGTGCCATCACAGCATAAAAGACATGATTGTAGAGTTTTGAGTGTGCATGTGTGTGTGTGCGTGCGCATGTGTGTGTGTGTGTGTGTGCGCGCGCGCGTGTGTGTGTGTGTGTGTGTTCCTTGGCTCCAGATGGGCATCAGATTAAAACAGAATTCCCTTTTGGATAAATGAATGTCCCCTGATTTGTGTGGACTCAAACTCAGGTGCATATTGTGTTCTTGCATATGTCAGCACAAGCTGGACACACATGCACAGACACACGTGCACAGACACACATGCACAGACACACACACAGACACATTAACTTGACATAAGTGTTGGCAGAAAACACCCCCCGGGCCAGAGTTGGTCCGAGAAGGCTGAGAATTCCTGATTCTGACACTGACACAGCACACTGTGACCCAGAGAAAAGAGAGCATCAGTCAAAACCAATGGCTCAGATTTTTTGGCGACTAATGTGTGTGTGTGTGTGTGTGTGCACCATGCTGAACAAGGCTTCTGGAGCATTTGTGCCTGAGAAGGAGGCCACAGGGTTTTATTCACACCTTGAAAGTTGAAAGCTATTTCTGAGGTCCAAGTGGAAGGGAAAACTTTACTTATTCATCAATAATTTTAATATTTATGATAATTGTCCTGTTATCCATCTTCTGCTGCTGACCTGTTGCAGTAGGTGTATTTGAAACAAAAAAAGCCGTGCACACCTCTTCGTTCTCACTGCCACTTTCTTCTGCATCTCCTAGGAGATTCCAAGGTCAGGTGGGAAATGCTATACCACCACCCTGGGGTCCTCTCCCAGCTGGAAATGGAAGGAAAAAGCTCATTTTGATCAAATGCTACCTTCAGGCTTCATTCAATGCAAATGAGTGGGTGGGTGTGCATGTATGTGCACTTGTGTCTGTGTATTCATAGGGTAAAAAACTAAAGCAAAACCTAAACTCTTCCTAAGTGACAAAAACCTTTAACAAGTTTTCCAAACCAGTTTCAGGACAGCTGCAATCAGCCGTACAGCCACCTTTACACTATCCTGTGAGTTACTTGGGTAAACTTCCTTTTCCCTTCAGTCAGTAACGTTACAGTCACCTAAGAACCTGACCATATAACTGGGTTGTCATCCTTGTACCTGTGCACATGCACAGGAGTCCAGCTCTGTGACGCGTCTGCCTTTCTCTGTAGGACATCATGATATATGCTGCAATGATTCAGTTGTTTCTAGTGTCATGTAAATGGAATTAATGATAGCAAGAGGCCCAGAGACTGTGTGTCTTCATGTTGATATTTAAAAAAAGCAAAGAAATCTTGAATAATGCTGCCTGGTCTTTCTTTTTCCTAACCATAGCCGTATCAGTTGATTTTTCTAAGCTGACGGACAGAGTTAAAAGTGTTGGGTAAAGCCTTTTTCTGAGGGGAAATACTTCATCTTAATGGCTTCATCAGTCTGTTCATTACCAGTCAATGATTGGTCACTTTTACATTACTCTTCCTCACAGGTCTTCATTCAGACATGGCTGTGAAAGGGACAGAGAGCGACGATCCGTGTAATTTATCAAACTCAAGAAAGTGGGCACTACATCAAGAAAGCTAAGTGCTCATAAAATGGAACATTGCTATAACTACAAAGTTATATGTGTTACATATGTGTTATATGTATATTAATAACTATACATATGCTTGTGTGCAATGGCTGTGTAAAAACAGTGGTGGATGGAAGCAGAAGGGAAAAAAAATCTCTTTTCACCTTGTTATTGAACATTCAGCGTTATATCCCAACTATCTCTGTTGTATCGATGAGGAAATGATCAACCAGAGCATCATATAAAGCTGTACGTTCTCATGAAGATACAGTTTTCTTGTAACAATATGTTGTCTTGCCATTAATCTCTGTCAAAGAAGCCGCCTGCATGGTGTTAAAAATGGCCGTGGATAGGAGCAGTTGAAAATAGCCAACTGCTGTGTAATAAGACAGCAAAAGCTGCTGCTGCAGCAGCTCAAACACTCTTAAGCCCAGTTCTTTTTGTACATTTGGCTCAGATGCTGAGGAAAAAAACTAACAAAGGTGCTGAAACTAATAACTGTAGGGAATACTATGGAGGAGGAAAATGTCTTTTCTTTACTCTTTTTTAGTGGAATGGCTTCTGTCAGATTTCTCTGAACTGCTGATGATGTAACCCACTGTTGCTGTGCCGGTCTTTCCAATAACGTGACTGCAGCAGCTCACACTCATCTTGTGTTTATAATGATACACATCTGCTATTAAGCCTGACCTAAATTGCCGTGGTAATATGTTACGGAAAAGCATCGTAATGCTCATTCAAAGATAACAGTCACACTTTCAGTTGTCACAAGATTGAAGTCCACCTCCTGTAAACATCAAGTTTTAAACCTTTTTGGCTTGTCCATAACATGTTTTTTTGTTTGTTTTACAAGACAAAGTCAGCCATCTGTGCAACGGCTGAAGATTTCTGCTGTGAATCTGCAGAGCACCACTGAGAGTCTTGGAAAGGTAAAGTCAGTTGGGCAGTATGTTCTTCTTGGACTATTTGGAGGAACCAATGCCAAACAATTCTGACTACTTGTGGGGTGGGTTAGGCTAATTTTGGATGAAATGGGAACCTACTAAATCTAAAGAGACGTTAGTACAGGCTAGATGGAGAAACCAGCAGAAGCAAGGCTGAGCAAAGATCTGTAGCACAGCACTCGACAAACTGTGAGGGCAGTGAGAAGCTTACTTTGTTGCTCCAAGTTTAATGATCGCTCACTGCAGGGGCCACAAGCTCCAGAAGCACAGAGCTAGAGAGGCCTGGCTACCAGGCAGACCTAAAAGCTAGCTGACCAAACTCTCAACACAAAACAGAAACAAAAAGATACACTCAATGTGTCGTGTCAGCCAACCAGAAGCTCATTCACTGACAAAACCCTTACACATGTGCTCGGATAGTCCAGGAGCTAGCAAAGCATAGTCTTGGCCAAGCTGTATGTTAACCAGTGGCTCAATAACCACAAATGCTGTTAGTTCCTCGCTTGCTTCATGAGCTCATCCTGTTACAGAGCCTTTCAAGGAACAAGCAATTCAACAGCAACTGTTGACTTGCAGTCCAGCTGAGACTTTGCTCTACGGGTCCCTGGAATAGCCCAGAGTGCCTGCAGTTGGCAGCTTTCGCAGCAAGCAGTCTTCCAGTCAGTGTGCAACCACTTCTGGACTGGCCTTGTTTCTGCTGTGTGCTACTGGAGTATTGAGCTAGTTAGCAGCTCTGAGTCAGCCTGGCTCCTGGAGCTAGCAACACTTTTGTTTTTAGCTCCTCCTCTGGCTGTGTAGCTGTCTACGTGAAATTTACTCAGTTCTTTACGGTGCTTTATCAAACATGCAGCAGATACACAGTATACGTCTGGCTGAATTACACCAATATTAGAAGAGGTTACTGTTAGCAGACTGGGAGGACTGGTAACAGCTGCTGGTGGGTGGAAATGTGGGCGGGGCTAGACATGCATGTTCATAGGTTCACTGAATGAGGAAGAAGAGGTGGAGTCATACCCAGAGCAATTCTGGAGTGATGAGAGTTTTTGGTTCTTGAAATGCATTTTGGAGCTGCACAGATCAGTTTACTGAGTGCATGACAGAAAAGGACTTTGGTATCTAACCCATCACACTGATATGGCAACAGTTAGCTTTTGTTGATATCAGACGGCTGAGGTTCACATGTTCTAAAATCGTTTCCAACTTGTAACTTTTGTATGATACGTCAATGCTGAAATTTGCAAAGGCTTTGCTTCCTTTTTTTCTACCATTGAATGTGGAGAAAAGTGAATCTTTTGTTTGGAAGTTTGTGGAGTATTAAGGTTTGAAAAGAGAACAAAAAAATCTATCATGAGCCTTAAAAATGTGTCTGTAGCTGTGAAAGGCAGGGTGCACAAAGATAGTCGAGGCATGTCAAGTTGAGTTCAGAAAGTTCATATTCATCACACAGAAAGCAACGATGGCTCTTTGCAAAAAGCTTTTCAGACACTCAGGGAGACAGAATAGGAGTCTCATTGTTGCGTCAGAGCTGCTATTGATGGTCTATGGGTCATAAAAAAGAGCTCGTGCAAAAAAAAAAAGAAAGGAAAGAAGGAAAAAGAAAAGAGTGGCTTTGATAGTCAGACATACATGTCAATTTAGGCTGCACCAAAGAAGCACACAGGTGTGCAGAAGAACACACAAAGGGACGCCTCTCTGGATGTAGGGAAATAAAAACAGCGGTGCCACTTCTGCTGTCACAAGCAATTTAAGAACCATAACCAAATCCAAACTGGCTCTTGCCAACAGTGAAGTGAAGGCAGTTTATGTTACTGTAAATCATTCTTGTCTCCTGACGACTGTTCGTGATAGATGTTTTGCTATTTAGCCAAAGACCTCCCTGAGCTCGGCTGGGTTTAATAACTTCCTTCTGTCTGTCAGCAGTGCAACATCATTCTTACCCACTTCATAAACAACCTGTATTTATGACCACAAACTAAACAGCTTCTTTTCTGTACAGGCATTAACTTGTAATATATCTGCGGATAATCCCAAATACAGGAGACCCACTGTTTTCTTTCTCCTTTTCTTAATAGGCATTGTGATAGCTTATCCTTGCCGCATTTGTAGTTAATACCACTGGATTCTCCAAAACCTCAAACTGTCAAAACATCAGCATCCATCCCCTTAACAGCATTCAGACACCAGTTGTGCAAAAGCAGGAAGGTCAAGAGAAACATCTGTTTAACATTTTCACCCTCTCCGACGCTCTAAGTGTCAGGGGATTCAAACAATGATATCACTGAGGGAGAAACAGAACAAAGAATGAAAGACAGACAGGAGGAAAGGCCTGACTGAGGGAGACACACGCTGAGAGCTCTTAACTGCTTACAATCAGTCTCCAGCTTGACACTGAACATCCCTTGTGGCTGTTTATCTGCTGCTGTTTACACAGAGAATTAGGATGTGCAGTCCCACCTCTGACATGTTTTCCACTATCTCAAGGTGAGTCATTATGATTCCTCTAAAGCGCTAAGACAAATGTTGCTAAATGTAATAAAGTGAAATGAAAGCGTTACAAAGAGAGAAACTCCAGGGTTTGTTTTTCAGATAAGGAAACCTGCAACTGATTGAGATCTTAGATTAGGCCTCACTGGTTCAGTCAAATTGCCTGAAAATGTATTTTTTCCAATGAGATTCTAGGTTTGACTGATGAGATCCTACATAACTAAAATGAAATTATTGATCAATCAACAAAAGAATCATTTGTATCAATTCTGACAAATGATTGATCGTTTGGTCTTGAAAATTGCTGATGTCACATATTTTTGAGGCCCAAATCAGGCATCAAAGTCTGACACACGAAACCAATGAGGAAGTGACTTCAAGTGCAGCACCACTGACGTATGAAAAGCATTCAAAAAGCATTCTCAAGCTCTAGGCTGGGGCTCTGGGCCTGATTAATCAACCCAGTATATTAACTTCTGCCAGTGTCCATGCACAAAGGAAAAGAGAAAGTCGAGTCCATGACTGAAACTTGGTTAATGACAGTTAAACAAACTGCGATCAAATCTGATGAAACCCACACAGTCCTGAAGAACCAGTGTTTGAGTCTACATAATCATAAAGTAAAAGCTTTAGCATTAAACATTTAGCAGAAGCATTAAAGTGCACCGGTGTAGTGCTCTCTGGATTTGGAAGAGGAGATAAACAACCTTTTTTTCTGGCTGGGTTCACATTGTGAACATAAGCTCAAATGGACTTCAAGGTAATTCTTTCGTGACACGGTTGTTCTGCATCATCAGCATTGGGTGGGGGAGTCACTGTTCAGTAAAAATCTGAGCAAATGTGCAGGAAAGACTGTGAACCTAAAACTGTGTGTGTCTGACTCATTTTGAAGTTCACTGACATTAATGATGTGCATTCCAGGGCCTCAAACTGCCTGAAAGAGAGGGACAGGACAGCAGTAAACATCAGGAAAAAGCTATAGAAGATGTAATAACCGATTAGCTTGATTCTTCTGTGCTGTCTTGTATTTGCTTGTTTCTGTCGGTCATTTTTTAGACGGGCGGGGTTATGGATAGATAAAGATAATTTTTATTATACTTAAAAAATCTTCAGGTGACGTTGGTTAATCCAACACTTTTGCTGTTGCATTTCTACCTGAGCTAGCTTGTCACTCTGCCTTCCTTCACTGTTTGTCCAGGGAATCAAAGATTACTTTGGTGTGTTTTGCTTGGTTTGGACCACCCAGCCTTCTGTGCTTTAGCCACATGTAAGCGACACAGCTTGATGTGTCTGCATCAGTTATTGTTGAATTAACATTTATGGTGGTGCTGTGCATCAAGTCTTATGGGAAATACACAACACTGTGACAGCAGAATGTCAATCCCTGTTATTCACCAGTATTACAACACTGTCATTATCTTCCCATCCTCACAGATGAAGGCTCACTTCACCATCTCAGTCTATAGTTTGAGCTACATGGCACTATAATACATATGATTGAATGCATGAACTACATTACACATGTTTCAAACATATAGCATATTCAAGCTTAGAGACATTTATACATTTATAAAAAAAGATTTATTCATTTGTTTTTTGTGTGTTTGCTCACTATAGCTATAAATATATTACATGAAAACAGCAGGCATGGTCTTGTGAAGTCCTGTTAGATTATCCTACACTGTTTCTGGACATTTTGGTAGCTTTTGCAGGTGTCATTTCTGGCCTCATCAACCTGTTGTCCTCATCAGGATGATAATAAACCTGTTGTCTTTAATGTTACAGGACTGTACGAGAATAAGACTGGAAATCAGGCTGCAGTAATATACCACATAGCTTTGATTGCTTTACAATATGCGAGGATCTCCTGCTTTCATCCCACCTTCTAAAAACAGCAGGACAAAGACCAATGCAGTTAAAAATCGCAGCTTCACAGTAAAGGCTTGGTTAATCGTGCAATTACTACACTCAATGTCTGCTCTTCAAAAAGTCCCAGCAAACATACGTTATGCATTTAGTGAGAAACTCATGCTTAAAACTGGAAAAGAACATTTCCAAGGCTTCAAAAACACGTTTTCCTCTGCAAATTGTAATATGCTTCAGCTTCGCATTGTGTGACAAAATCACAGATTTAACCTCAAATCCTTATAAGGAAGAAGGACGTGGCTGACATGTAAGAGAACCAAGTTTGTGTCCCATCCACATTCACATTGGCCAACAACTAATCAAATCATTGGGATTTACGTCATGTCACCTAATCACGTGCACAAAGCAACAACCGAGCTCACTGCACAGCTCACTTTTCTGCGTTCTGCGACTTCTCATCTGAAGAACCTGAGCAATGAACGCATTAACGATCAGTGTCTTTCATTAAAAAGGTCATCGCAGGTCGTTTTGCTAATGAAGATTCTCAATCTAGAAAATGAGTCTTTTCCCGGCCATTCATCAACTACTCCTGATAGTGCGGTTATAAAAGAACTGCTGAGAACTGTTAATGCGCCATGAAAAAGCTCCAAGAGTCAGGAGAGAAGGTAGGAATGAAAAAAAGCAGCAGAGACACTCAAAATAGGACAGTGTTGATAAGTGTCACACTGAGGTGCACCAATTTGTGTTGGTGCACCGCCAGCAGCTGCTGGTGTGGGGCTTATAATAGGAAATAATTGAGTTGCCTGTTTTGACGTGTGCCTTTCTACACCAACGTGCTTTGGCCTAAAGGGTTTCCATTGTCCACTCCCACAAGGTCATTTTCAAAGTCTAAAGACTGTCATTTTGTAAGGAGCCAGACCTTGTAAATCCACCTTGTTACAGGTGTGAGAAAAGAGAATACTCATAATAATAATGATCATGTCCCGGTCTCAGTAAAATGAGATAGAAGAGGATATTTTATCATGTGCTGGTGGTACAATTCACCTTCACAAGAACAAATATCCTCCTTTCACCACATCAATAAATAACTCACGTGAGGTGGGGGTGCTTTGTAAGAAATGGTCAAACTGCCCACAAAATAGTCTGAGGAATCCTTTAAAGTTCTGACATCACACGGGTCTTTACTCTCTCTGATTCTCTGCTGTGTTTTCCTCCTCATTGTGGTGTCAGAGCATAGCAGGAGTATACTATGCTATATTTTACTAAAAATGTTCCAAAGTTTCATCACATTCTTACATTCATGATTCTGCATCAGCTGATTGTGATCCAGTGTTCATTTAATGTAAAACTAGTTAACTTTAGTTTATCCATCAGACTTTTATCAGCTGTTTGTGTTGTTATCTCGTTTAGTCCTCTGTGTAAAGCTTTTGTAAAAGGAGCTTTTTTAATTTCAGTAATAATATATATATATATATATATTGATTATAATAATAGTGGTAATAATAATATCATCATCAGCAGCAGCAGCAGCAGCAGCAGCAGCAGCTGCAGTAGTACTGTAGCCTGCTCATCAAACGAGCCGTTGGGAACAGGGATTGTATCATTACTGACTCACACACAGTGCATGTGAGTCAGAAACGCTGTTTGCTGCTTCACTCTAACGACTTACGTCTGAGAAGCATTCAGGGACTTAGAATTGTTGCTTTTTTCTTGCATGAAACTTTGAATACACGTGAAATTGTCTGACTAGCAGGCTAACAATCAGCTCACCTATTTCTATGCCATAAGGCAAAACCGGATCTAAAGTGATTGTGACATTGTCACAGTTTTCGTTGCTATTTTATAGAAACCTATTGATTCTAATAGCGAACTAAATGCCATATTGAGACTGTTGCTCCCACCAAGAACATTTAAATTACCCAAGACTTTGTCAGTGTGAAGCTCAAATTCAGAAAACAAGCTGGAAAACTCAGTCAGAAAGTGTGCTTTGACCAGGGGGATGATGAAATACAACAAAAGGAAGTGGTTTATAGGACTCTGACAATGTTTATTGGTGAGGCTGAGTGTGAGATGTTCAAAGCATTTGTTCTTTTGGCTTTCATGCAAAATTCAGTGCTCGGATTAACAGGATAATAATAATAATAATAATTTCCTCCTGAAATTCAGGCATTTGAAAAGTTAATATGAGTGGATAAAATGGATTCAATCAGAGAGACAAAATCATCTTGATTAAGACAGGTTGCAGTGAGACAGATTTAATCTATTCTGTAATTAGTAAAGAGATAGTTCAAGACAAATGAGGAAAAAGATCTGATATTTAAAAGTCAGTGGATACTGATACTGGGGCAGATACAGCTGGCAGCTGTGGCATGAGGGAAGGTTGACTCTTGCCTGATTTCAGGTTAATAAAACAGCGGCCAAATGCCTTGCGACTCCTCTGTGTGTGACCATGCAACCTCCTCTCTGTGCTCGCTTGTGCATTATAGGGGAGAAAATCTCAGTATCAGTCACAGATGTGATGGCGGATGAGTTTGTGAACATGTTTCAAAGGTAAGCTGACGACAGAGCAGGAGACTCAGAGGGGGGGCATCTTCAGGTGGGCTGTAGAGAGTCAGTCATCTGAGCGAGTCAGCACTGCCTGCTGCACATTTACATTCATCATCTTAGAAGTGGATCTGTTCAGGTGAATACAGCTCAGGTTGAAAAGAGGCCAGTGCGAGAAGCTGTCAATGTAACCCAAGCTGTAAGATCTACAGGCAGACTCCAGCCAAGTATGCAAGACAAGTAATGGCATGACCGACTGCTGTAATGGGATCAGAAAGAAAATCAGTTTTGCCACAGTGTTTTAGCAAGTTTAAAAGCTGATTAAAATTGGACGTGGTCAGCTGAGACTGTCAAAGGATGATGTCGTTGGTTTCCAATACTTACTCCAAGATAGGAGAGATGGTAATAAGTCCTGAAGCTTTTCCAGAATGTCAGAGGCGGTGGTGCCAAGGGAACAGTGGTTAGTAGAAATTTATTTTCATGTTTTATAGAATTTCTGTTCATGTAGTCACGGAGTATCAATGCAGAGCAGTGACAGAGTATCTGGGATTTGGCTGATTGAGCGCTGTTGGTGAGGAAACAGGACTTTATCTTAGGGCTGCTGGCCAGGGATGGTTCATGCAGGGGAGCAGTGACTTTAGAGGGGTTGTCTGCTCCCTCCACAGCAATGAAATCTCTAGAAAAGAATCTCCATAGGCAGCCGGCGGCGGGAAGAAGAGGATTTTGGTGCTTGAACACTGCTGTCCCTAACCTGTCCCGGTCCTGTTTCAGGACCCATCTGAGCTCATTGATGTTGTTCACAATGGACCAAACGTTCCACCTCCTCTTTCCACTTCTCACACATCTCAGCCTGCATTGCTTCCTCTTTGGGCAGGTAGTTGTTGGAATGAAACTCTGGATCCTAATGTGCGATAATCAAATCGATTGCTTTGATTCACTTTAGATGGTAAATGGACTTATTTGGTGCTTTTCTGATCTGATCACTCAAAGCGCTTTTACACCGCAAATTATGCCTTGGTTTGAAATTAATTATACGTGATCTGGTTGGGTTTCTCCAAAGCTAGTGTACACTGTACACTCTTCAAAGTGAAGGTCTATACTGATCCAGCCTCAACTATCTCAGCAACATGGCATTAAATAAATGAGGGACAGCTCGTCGACCCTCCTTTTTTTCATCTGGTCATCTATTTTGGATTTAAAACAGGTGACTGACTTGCTGGTAAAGTGTTTGCTTTCTGAAGAGTTCTCACAGCTTCTTTCATACCGTCAGGTTTCACTGGTGGAGGCGAGGAAGGAGGACCCAAACGCAGACTCATAACAGGAGGTAAAGGAAAGGAAAAGGAAAACTAAACTGTCTATTTATTAGGAAAATCGAACAAAATAAATCCTGACTGTAACACTTCACAGGAACAGGAGCAACAAGGATCTGACAAATGCTGTGAACAAACAGGGAGACTAAATACTGTGGGGAGAGTGATTGGTGAGTGAGTGCAGCTGAGGATGAGTGAAAACAGGTGAAGGGAGCTGATGACTGGCAGGAGGGAACTGAGGAAAAAAGTGAGGAAGTGACAGAACAGAAAAACCACAAAAGCAACAGATCGTGACAGATCCACACTTAGTGGAAGGAAACATTATATTTCATCTTCAACACCTCGCTTTCCAATGCAAGCAATGGGACATTCCTGCAAAACAAAGGAAATACAAACAAAGAAAATAGGACATGATGTGTGTTCGTTGTATGTTTCTACTTGTTTTAACTTCTTACAAAATCAATATGGTGTTTTATCATTAAATACATTATTATCAACCCTGCATGCAGTGCAGTGCATATGTATGCATTTTATAAGCATATGTCCACAAATTGTTTTCATTTCCTTCAGTACAAAAGAAATTACCTCACATACATACTGTGAGCAATTCATTTGTCATGTGATATTTTTATGGTTCCATCTCCCTCTGGGACAGAAGATGCCAGCATGCTCACACATTTCCATAATTTGCTTTATATTCAACAATCAGGGCAATAACACAGATGCTGATTATTTAGATTAACCACCTCGTTCAGCCTCCACGTAAAATGTGGAGGGGTTTATCAAAACCCTGATACCGGGCGCAGCATTGAGCACGAATCCTTAATAGTTGACTCTGGATTCACTAAGTGTAAGGAAATCACTCAATAATCAGTTTGGAAAAATATCTCAGAACGTTTCTCATATCATGTATAGATTGTATCGGAGCGGGCTCTATTATACCATTCTAGTGCCCCCCCCCCCCCCCCCCCCCCCCCCCCCATGACAGACCTCAAAGGTTTAATTGTTGATCAAGCTCAGTAACACACTTAAATAACATAGATAACAATGAAAAATGATTAAATGAAATGTTGAGGTCTGTTGAGCGATTTCTCGTCCCATGCCCTTCTACCACGAGAGGAGGGGGGGGATTTACAAGACAAGGGCGCCAGTCGGGGCAGCAAACTATTATTCATTTAATGGTTTTTATTGTTTTAACCTTTATACGACCATCAGGATTTAGCATGCACACTTCTCATTACCATAACTCCTAAACGGTTGGTACAATAAAAAGATTCAAACGATTTCTGAAAGTAGAAAATGAGAGCTTTCTGATTCTGTATGATATGATACTACAGACATTATGGTAAGGATACGCTGAGCGAGGTAGGCTGATTTTTTTTTCACTGCACTACTTTTTCAGACATCTGGGTAAGTTTTACCACCTTAAAAGCCAACATATGAACGCTCCAAGGCAGTTGTTTTAATTTCCGTTACCACAAACCAGTCATACAAACAACATTTTTATCATTTATAGTTGAATTAAAAAAAAAAGCTTTTCCTTGAAACAAGATTTTAGAATTTACAATCCATACAAAGACAGCAGCTAGTTATACAGCTCCATTCACAATGTGTTAACGAGGACAACCTGTTAAAGTAGTCAAATACTTAACTAATATATAAGCATCGTGTCTCTTTGAAGTGTGCCCTGCCATCACAGAGCTGAAACTGCTGTAACCCTTCTGTGTGCTCGCTTCAGTTTACCAAGACTGGTTCCAGGTTCCTGGTTCCAGGTTGGCAGACCAAACCACTTCTTTGGAGCAAGATTCAGCTACTGTGTAGGACCTAAAAAACAAAAAGAACTGAGAAGGCTCAGATCACAAACGGTGTGGCTATCATATTTCACCAACAATGGTCGCAGCAACACAAGTGAGGAGAGCAGCTGCTGGACCTCTGGGAGAGGAATGTTGTCCCCTTCCTGTCTGATGTAGGATTCCTGGGTCTTCATGTTGTCAGGTCTGGACTGCAGGCAGCTCAGTGCAGCAGCCGGACTCTTCTGCTACTGGAACAGATGCAGGAAGTGGTTTAACTCCGTCCTGCTGAAATATGCAAGGCCTTCCCTGAAGAAGACGTCATCTGGATGCAATGTTTCTGGATTTGTCTTGTAGCAGTGTCCACAGCCGCAGCCGCAGCCGCAGCCTCCTCGAGCCTGCAGTCGAGCGATTCTCCTGCAGAACGTATCCTTTGTAATCTATTCTTTATCCCTAGCTTTAGTTTTGCTCACGGTAAGTTTCACAGCCTGGTTTTGTTCCTCTGTTTTTTGGAGAGATTTTTATTTGTAACCTTTTCACTTCCGTTAGAGGAGCGTTGCGTTTCGGTTACTGTTAAAGTTTAATAGTTCCTCCACTAGTGGAGCGATTTTGTGTTTTGCTTTGGATATCTTTCATAGCTGCACTCTCTTTCTCCATAGTTATTGAGGAGAGTGCTCAGGAGTTTCACAGCCTCTTTATTTGCTCTGTGTAGAGATCCTCAACCTGCTGTTGTTTATATTAAACACTCTTGATCTGAAACTGACCCTGCATCTGGGTCCTGTGTCCGTGACAACAAGCATTTTATATCTTTGACAGTACCTTTTAAATGTGCAGGTTCCCACTAATAGACTTCCATACCATCGGAGAAGCAGGCTTTGAACAGAGTTGATAACAAGCTGGATGATTCCTCTCATCTTTAATCTTGAGGACGCAGCGTCCATGATTTCCAAAAAGAATCAGATTTTGATTCTTCTGACCACAGAATAGTTTTCCACTTTGCCTCAGTCCATTTTAAAAGAGCTTTGGACCTGAAGCTCAAAGGCATCACACTCCTGCGTGTAGGGATGTCTCCTGATTTTAAGAATCTTGCGTCTTACCTTAACCTGTATCTTATCTTGCTTTTCCAAAGCAAAGTCACCTTACTGATCTGTTGCCAGGTAACCTGATTAGTTGCAATATGTTCTGCCAGCTTTTTCTTTTTAAAACCACCACTTTTCCACCCATTATCTGCACCCATCTCCACCTTTCTGAGATGTCTTGTTGCCATCAATTTTTAGATGGGCTCAAATTTTTCATGAAATAGTAAAAAGGCTCACTCTTAACATTTGATCTATGTTCTATTGGAAATCAGATTTTGGTTTGATATGATTATATTCTACTTCTATTTACATTTTACACTGTGTCCCAGTTATTTTGGCTCTGTGATTGTAAATTACTTTTCAGAGTTCTTCGCTGACTCTTTGCTGAAATGATCACAGAAAATACCACACTGTTACTTTCCAAGCAGTTTTTTTGACACTACAGACTTCATTAAGAATTATGTACACTTCCCATATGGTACAGTGTGGGTGAGGAGTCTATGTTATCGTCACTAACTCCCATGGTGTGTATTTGTGGGGAGGAGCTCTGGATGAGTGGGCACCTAACAAGTGAACTTGGCTGGGTTTTGACAGCTGAATTGGTAAATGTCATCTTAAGCAAGATGTGCCAATTTATTCATGAAGGTAATTGAATATTGAACCCCACAACATCAGGGTGTGCTCTTTACCTCCCACTTGTTAGTTAGCCAGGCAGTATTAAGCAGCTGTCACCAGCTAATGCATAACACTGTAGAAAATCTGTAGAATAAACTCTCAATTTTGAAATACAGTAAAGAACTCCAGCCAGCATGGAGAATTAGGTGTGCATTCTGTTATGATTGTTTAAGGACAGTCTGTTTCCTCCTTCCGTTTGCTGGCGTAAAATTGTATTTGATGTTTTTCACTGGTTAAGAAGTCCGCACATTACAGACACATTAATTATTTGATTTAGATATGAATAAAATAGATATTGTTCTTGGTGTCCAAGGTAACAAGGGACAGCTGGAGGAGGAGAAAGTGTTGCAATTAAGGTTTGTTCAAAAGGTTACTACAATTTTCCTTGGTGCACTTGTTTTTTGTTCCAATTTTAATGTTCAAGGAAGGTTTGTGACAGTGCTTGCAAAGAGGCTGATGTAGCCTGTAAGAGAGGTGGGGGCTTAACTGAGTTGAAATGCTGCCAAACGCTCTGATAAGTGTCACTATTTTGGATAGTAAAAAGGTAAAAACATGTGAGAGGGGTGCCAAATACATTTGGGTGACCGCTGATATGTCTGGGTTGCCCTCCAAAATGTCAACATTGTGTGTAAAGCCCTGCCCCATCGCACAGAAAAGGTAAATCATACTTTTTTTCTTCTCGTGTACGACCACTTCAACAAATGTCACGGAATCCATCTTTATATATTTAGCATAGCGGGAGCAGTATTTTTATATAGTATGCAAGCGGTACTGGGAGAATGTGAGCGAGTTTAATTTGTAGAGGAAGGGGTGGGCAAATGATGCACAGCTGCTTTTTTAAATGCCACAATTTTCTTTTATTGTGTTTGTACCAGTATTGCCTTGCGTGTGTGGTGGTTAACATTATCAACTTACTGTTTGTTATTACTTGTTAACTAATGTTGAACATTTTTTCAGATACTTGTGACAATGCTCTTAAAGTCCAATATACAGGAAATAAACGCTACATCGAACTCAATGGAGCCTCATATTCAACATTCCTAATTACCTGTCAAGCAGAAATGTTGCCTACTCGGAATCAGTTTTAAAACCTCTGTAAAGCTACTCTGACATTTACTCTTCTTTTATCTCTGGTTCAGTCAAGTTCTTTCACATCGTGTGTGTGTGTCTGAGGAGTGATTGACAGATGTCAGACGCTGCTCTGGCTCTGATTGGTTGTTTTGTCTTGGTAAATTCTTGAAAATCGCAGTAGATGGGACCAATGGAGCTGCTTTTTTTTAACAGATCACAAGTCTCATGTCTAGGCATGGGGACAGTTTTAGGGAATATCACAAGAAGTTACTTTTATTCAAGTTACCAACTGCAGCTTTAAGCGGGTATAGAATATGGATGGATAGAGTACGCTGAGCATAGAGCTGCTTAATTCGAATGCTCACATGATCATACAATTCTCTTCCATTAATAACACGAGCTGGAAACCAACTTTAATAGACGACATAAAAATACCCCAACATACTTTGATTGTTTTCCCTTTTAAGCTTGTCGAAACACTCCTTCAAGCTAAGCCAGGAGGAGAGAGAATACAGACAAACAAGGGAGGTTAAAGACCCAATACAGCGGGAACTGGTCAACATGGCTGTAGCAGCAGTGATTGAGCAGTATGGGTAAGTTGTTTTTATGTTTTCAAAGACAGAATAATCGGCACAAAAGTTAGTATTCATGTCAGGCAATGAAATAAAAAGTTATCCTCATCAAAGAAGAGTCATTTTAATGTCTTTCCTGCTGCACTGATGGATGTAAGGATGCACGTTGTGCTTTGGGAATTATCGCCCTGTTTCCTTGTCTGAAAGATCCATACCCTGAAAAAGGATTTGTGAGTATTTGTTCCTTTTGAGTTCAGTTTAAAGAGGTATTGGGATGTGCCTTTAGATTTTTCAAGCTGGTAAACACTGTATTTAATTCCACGTAGGAGCACTTTAGTATAGTAAAAGTGCTTGGAAACTGAAAAACACTCAGTAGTGGCAGCAGGAGCAGCAGCACCAATAGGGACCCATCAAGCAACAGAGGGGCACAGAATGAAAGACCTGTGACTGCAGAGCATCAGTTGGAGGGTGATCCGTGCAGAGACGCTGCATCCCTTCTGAGGCACAGCACAGATGAAAGGCAGATCTTGAAAATGGAACAAACTTTTCAGCACAAACAAGTATTAATTCATGATTCTGAGAAGTGCGAGACCATCTTCAGTGTGTTCCCAAGATTCCTCGACATAAAGGGCCTGGTGAGTACGCTTTGAACAGAAAGTCTTAAGATTCAAACATTGTAATATTATTTCAGAATGGTCTAAATGATTTCAAAAAGATTAGCAGACTTTAAAATCAGGAGTACTGTTAGATCGCTCTTTCCTTCTTCACAGCTGCTTTGATACACATTAATGAGAATTCCAGCACAACATCTTTCTTTTCTTACGTCGACACAGACGCGGATGCCCCCCCCCCTGACAAAGTCAAGTTTTTCAGTTAATTTTGACTTAGTTCATATGAATACTAGTGCCTTGCTGAGTTATTTTCACACTTTGTTTTGGTGTAGCATGTCATGTTGTTTTCTGCTTAACTATTGTGTAATTTTGATTTAATAGTTTGTTTTAAGGTGCCAGGAGATTTCCAAATGGTGTTTGGAGAGGAAATCTCATCAAAACTCAGGGAAAAGTGGGGAACCTCTTTGAAGTTGAAAGTCAGATGAAGATAAGTCAACAACCTCACCAACACACCGATTCTGGAGTCCCTCATTCAGTCTGAGGGGAACCCACAGGAAAATGAATCATCATGAGCCTGAGCTGAGGTCACACAGTTCCACTCATTTTTATATGGGTTCATTAGTGTTTTTAACCACACCATTCATCTAGATATGCAGAAATTAACAAGTCATACTTTGTAAAAAATGGTATGTTTATTTTTTTTTTTAATTACGAAAACGTTTTTAGCTAAATGTATGAATTTAGTGAAAATGGTCAACTTTGCTGTGTGCAGTCTTTTTATGGTACAAGCCTGGAATGCATCGCTGACACTGTTTAATTGAAATCTTTTTGTTCCAGCTTGGCACAGTGACACGGCAGCACTGTTATTGTTGGTTTAACTCCTGCCTCCACCACCCAGTGGGCAGAAGAGAGCTGTGATGTCATGTCATGTTGTCCAGTTTCCCCAAACCTCGATTGAAGTTTGTCAAAGTGAAGTCGTGCACATTAGAAAACAATAATTTTATCATTTTTTTTTCCTTGAAAATTTTCTTTCAGTCATGACCTTCAAGAGACAACAATCAGTCTCAGTTCAATCCAGGGGAGGCAGCCCTGCATTCTCGCAGTTGGAACATTGCGTAACAGCATCAATGATACAGCTACATCGTGGTGGATTCAAGGTAAACACAAGAAACTTGTGCTAAAGGAAAAAATGGACCAGACTCAGTGAATAATTCCTTATAATCCCTATATAGACCAGTGCTGACCAACATGTCATTGGGGTCATCAGGTGGGAACCTCCTTTCATTGGTGTTTCATCTAGTTGGACCCACAACACTTCCAGGAGGCTAGACAGCGATCACTGGCGTCCCAGAGTCACTCCCCTAATGCCAGCCATCACTGCTCCCCACACCATAACAACCATTTTTTTTTCCACAACCACAAGCTGCCCCAGCCTCTCACCAACTGCACACCAGTCATAGCGGGTGGGGATACAAACCCTGGTTCGGGTAGGGTGTAAAAATAGAAGATGTAAAGATAAGTAGGAATGGGATTCAAACCCTGGTTTGGGTAAGAGATAATGAAAGTGCTTTACCCTAAGTGCTCCCCCTGCTGGGCCCCCAGATACTATTGCTTCTACTAATCCAAATCCACTGACTGGACTTTACTGCCTCATATGACACTTCCTTCACTATATTCCTCACACTCTGTCCACTTATACCCAACTTCCTCAACAATGAGACAGACTTTGCAACAAATCCTCTCCATCCTACTTCCACTGGACAGATCCTAACTTTCCATCCTCGCTGCTCTGCTTCTGCCCCCAACTCCACATACCTAAGCTTTTTCCTTTCATATGCTTCTCCCACTAATTCCTCCCAAGGAACAGTCAGCTCTATGACTCTCATTCTACTCCTAGACAACAAGACTATATCAGGCCTTAGATTTGTAGAGGCTATTTCCTGGGGAACAACAAGCTTTCCTTCTAAATCTACCTGCATCTCCTAATCACAAGCATCCTCTAAGCTGCCTTGCCTCCTTATTGTCTTATAAACTTTCCCCCTCTTAAACACTGAATTGTGACTCTCTTCACCTTGGACCCTCCTAAATTCACCTGTCTTCGTTTATCTTCAATATCTGCAGCTAAGCTTCATAAAAATCTGATACTCCTTTCCTCCATATTCCACAGTTCTTTCCAACTAAGCTTTTTCTTCTCTACACCTTCCCAGTTCACTGGGGACTATTCACACGGCGTGGATATGCTGAATCCTTCAGTGCTAACTATTTTTGCCATTTTTGTGTGACTTGCAAAGATGTCTGTCAAAAGCTTTTCGCTGATGATGAACCAGACTTAACACTGCTAAACAAAGAACTCCATGCTCAGCATTTCCATGAAATACAGGACACTGCACTTACATCATCATTTGGGGTGTGCTTAGTCAATGATCTGCAGTACTATGCTGTCGACATTATGCACAACATATTCCAGGGTGTAGGGTAGTTGGAGTTAAAGTTACTTTTTGGGTACCTTTCAGTCAATAAAATCCCATCCAAATATGAGGAAATTAAAACAATATACTCATAGAACTATGGATGTCTTGAACGAAAGAATCGTCCCAACAGCATAAACCTGGAGCACACGGGTATACGTCTAAATGCTATTCAGACATTTCGTTTGATAATGAACATCCTGTTAATATTCGGAGATATAATGCCAGAAGGCAATGCATACTGGAGACTGTTGCTGCTGCTTCTTCAAGTTCCCAGTATTGTGTTTTCACCAGTCATTTCATTAATCAATCATTTCAAAGAGCTGTACCCACAACTTGATACCCAAACACCCCTTCATGATTTATTATTCTACAGTCATACAAAAAATTGGCCCAATTCTTCACTTTTGGCCAACCAGATATGAGGTAAAACACACTTTTTTTTTTAAAGAACACTGTAAAAACATTAGATGGCAATAGCATACCTCTGGGGATCATTGCCTTTGAAAAGCATTGATTATAGACTTGTGAAGATGATGAAAATATGTGAGCTAAGAAATGGGGAGATGATGACAGATAACCTGCATGTTAACATGAACTGTGAGGTTGATGTGGCGTCTTGGGTTGCATGTTATGGGCCAGAGTATTGTCCTGGTCTCATTGAGCTCACATTGATAATCTTACCTGCACCAATACAACCATTGATATTTCAGTTATGCTTGAAGATGGAAAGAGATTCTTTTTACAAATAGTGCCGAGGATATGATATTTCCAGATTAAATGAAAAACATAACTGGTTTCCACAGTGTTTCTAACTGTCTAAGAGACATTTTATTAAAGATCTGTTGTCAGAGATTATGTATTTGAGTTCATGGAAACAATAAAAATGTGATAAATAAGGTGGTTAAAAAATTGTAAATGTATCGGAGCCACCTTCTACCATCATTCATCTGCAGCTTTTGGTAGCTGAGGGTAAAGTCACTCAGAGATACTGAACTGTTTTGAGTAAAGGTGGAACATTTGATCTACTCATCTCTTTTGTATAAGACAATGGACATTTAAAGATTTTAAATGACATAATCTGAACAATCGTCAAACGCTCTGACGGTGTGGTGACCCCTGCGTTTGTTTAAACTGAAATTGCTGTTTTAAAAAAGAGTAATTGTATAAATAAAGGTCAAAATAAGCCTTTTCAATCTTGAAACCAATGGTATTTTTCATTTGTTTTACTGTGGATTTCATGCAGGTTTAATCTATTGTAGTGCTGTTTGTGAATCTTGAGGTTTATAAGGTATAAATGTCTGATTAGAGTTGTAATTCACATCTTTTAAAAGCATGTTTAAGGCCACTAATCTAACTGAGTTCAGACTCTTTAAAGCTATTTTGTTATAAACAAAAAAAAAAACATTAAAAATGTTGGTACCCTCTGGAGAAATACAAAATCCCCCTCAAACTCAACAGTTAAGGTCCAGCTCCCGTGAGCCAAAATGAACAGAAAAGGCCAAGAGTTGCTAATCCAAGAAGTAAAGAAAAGGGAGAAAGCCTTCAATAAGATATGAGGCTTGCAGCTAAGGAAATAAGAGCCAAACTAATGGTTTTCTGCTCATCAGAGGATTTTGAGGAAATTCAAAGAAACGTTAAAGTAAAACATGACAAAGTGTTCCAGCTTTGCATCAATTCGATGCAGTTATATAAGCACTCCCAATGTTAAAGTGACTGCTTTGAAAAGGAAAGAGCAGCTAAATAAAAGGGAAAATGGTTCTGTCCTTGGGAGAGCCAACACAGAAACAGGTTTCACTGTCTCTGAAAGGATCTGACAATCGAGTAAGCGCCATCTCCAGGTCCTCCGGTAAATGAGCAGAAGCTGAACTTGCAGCGAAAGTGGAACAATCAAAAGCTATTCAAATGCTACATGCTCAACAAGCAAAGCTGGAGAAACTGGAGACTGAATGGAAACTAAAGCAAACAGAAATGCTGGCAGAAGTCGGCAAAATGGAGGCCGAAATTAGATTAAAGCTGGATAAGGAAAAATCAAAGTTACAACAGCTGTAAGCTCACGGCGAAGTTGAGGTTTCAAAAGCACGTGTGACAGAATACAACAACTTCGATGCATCTGGAGACTGTGATGAAGCAACTGACAAAGTTTCTCTTGACAGCCTTAATATGGATTTCAGACCTTTCCCGAATCTACACCCTCAACATGCAACTCTTCCAAAACCAACTGCAGAAGATGCTAGTGTTGCTCAGGAAGCCGTTTACCTGTCCCAGAGCCATCTATTTTCCCAGGTGACCCCTTAAAATTCATAGACTGGAAGGTATACTTTAAGGCCCTGATTGATCAGAAGCCCTTTCCAGCAAGTGAGAAAATGCTCTATTTGAAGAGTTGTCTCTCTGTGGAAGGTTTCTTTTACCGCAACTCGGAGGATGCATACCATGGTGCCTGGGCTGTTTAAGAAGCCAGATATGGCAGTTCATTCATTGTCTGGAGCCTTTAGAGAGAGACTCATGAACTGGCCCAGGATAGCGAACGACCCAAGAACACTAAGAGAGTTGGCTTTTTCCTCAAGGATGTGCTGAAGCTATGCCACATGTTAAAGGCCTGTCCATCCTCGATGACTGAAGAAAATCTCAAACTTCTTAGTGCACAGATGGAGTCGAAGAGTTTGATCGATCCGGTGATTATCCAAGCTTCCTAGATTCCACAAAGTTTATGCAAAAGGAAGCTAGAATTGCTTGTAATCCCATTGCCTACCCTTTCATGAAAAATGTAAAAACAAGTGGTTACCAAAGAGCTAATATATTCAACATAAGCACTCAAATAAAAGGCCCCACCTCAACAATGCCAGAAAGTTCAAAACCAAAGCAATCATGTTTAATTTGCAGAAGTGAAGCACATGGTATTGCTATATTCCCAGCCTTTGCATCAAAATTCATGGAAGCGAAAAGGGCCTTCATTTATGCTTTGGATGCTTAAGAAAGGGGCGCAGCTCCAAGGACGGTAAAAGGCAGCACACCTGCAGCTCCTGCAGGAGACGTCACCCCACTTGCCTACATCGGGAAACCATAAGACCTACAGTAATGACCCCCACAGGGGCCATGTAAACAATGAAGTTCACAGTCATGTCACATGACTTGACTTAACATGCCTTTGCCACATCCAGTATCTTTCCTGTCTTCAATAACAGAACCTCGCAGAGAAATGCTCTTCTTGACACACAAAGTGAGTCCACCTTCATTTTGGAGGATTTAGTTTGAACTAAATGTGAAAACTCAGCCTTTTTTCGGCCAGTGCAGCTGTTGATACCATCATAACCAGTAAAACCACTGATGGGTTTTCTAGTTTGGGAACTTGACTCTGAGGCACACATTCAAATACAGCAGGCTTATACACGTGGCTTCATACCAGTACACAAATCTCACATTCCCATCAAAACCACAGCACTTCAGTGGCCACACCTTAGCCAACAAGTTCCCACCACTTCAAGATTGTGAGGTGGGACTCCTCAGTGGCTATGCCTGCCCATCAGCTTTAGCTCCTTTAGAGGTTATTATTGGTGGTGCAAATGAACCTTTTGCTCAACAGACAGCTCTCGGCTGGAGCATCGTCGGGTCTTCCAACCCTCACATATACAGACAGGGGAACCATAGTATCATGCATTATGTTGCAGTTAAAGAACAGCCTATGCCTACCGTGACAGATGTGTGAGAACGGATAAGCACCCTTCGATCAAACTCATTTTGACAGGTGTCCTTTGACCGCCCTCCAATCAATCTCACTCTGACAGGTGACCTTTTTGACCTCTAAGAGGCTGTTCGGGGATTTCGGCTAGGTGAAGAAGTTGTGAAAACTATATCTGAAGAATGTATAAATAATAGAATGGCTGCTTTCAGAATAGGAAAGGTTAAGCTTCAGGAAAGAAGCTGGCAACATTTGAGTCTTGTATGGGTCAGGGTGTGGGGAAATCCTTCTTGTGTTGGCAGCTTCAAAGATTCTCTCCCTGTAAGCTGACATGGGTGATGGTTTAGTAATAAGAGTCCCGAGATCCTCCTTTCCTTTAGTTCACGAGCAACCAGACTGAGTGATCTGTAACTAATTATAGGAGGGGAGTGAAGTAAGGAGTGAAGAATTGGTGGAAAAAACAGTTAAGATAAAATTGCTACCTCGAAAGGTAAACGTGGCAAAGCATTTCTGTATTTCTCTTCAGGGAGGTGTAAGATGAGCTAAAAATGGTGCTCGAGCACTTACTTTCTCGAGAAGATCAGGACCATGGCCTCTGGTAAGCAAAAGTTTCCTTTAAACCTCTTGCACTGAAAAATAGTAGAAGATAAAAGTGCCAAAACAATTTTTAGGAAAGAAAGCGAGAGTTGAAATCCAGATTCCATATAAGGATTCTGAGGACATCTCAGGATTGTTCAACAGAAAGTAAACGGCCTCAGTAAGGAACATATATGTATGTGTACTTTTATTCAGTCATGACACATTTTTGTTATTCTTCAGAACCCGCTGCAGAGGAGTTGGAGGGTTTTGTTTTAACACATTCGGATTACGGTACTGTTCATGTAAATATTGATAACCTTTGACAAGTGAAATGATTCGATAAAAAGGCTGGGGTGAATGTTCTGGGCAGCAACAGTCTCTCCTTCAACAGATCTCGCTTGCGGAGACGGTTAACCTACGGTCAAAAGAGCCCATTTGCAACGCTTCCTCTGGCACCTATGATACTGCTTGAGGGTTCCATTACCAGGGGGCTGGAGTTAGAAGCCAGCTACATACACCACCCTGCATTATTCTTTCTCCCCGACCCCTGCCGCTCAACTTACCAAACAGGGGTTTCACCCCTGGGGAAGTGGAGATGGGACCGCGAGCTGCATCCACAGAGACCGCGGTGGGAGATGGGACCGCGAGCTGCAGGTCAACTCTGTGGATAGAAGAAGAAATGGCAGAAGCTGAAAGAACCGCAGACATCGGACAGGAAAACCTAACACCTGAGACCGTCGATAACCAGCCCGATGTGCAGGGTGAGTAAAAACTTATCATTCATTATTAATTTTTTCTCTGCTTCTTCTTTCTCTAACTGAATAAGTTTACATCTATGTATTTTTCACACAGTTTACAGTTAAGCATGGTCCTTTTGCTTTTAAAGTAGGTTTCATTCTATTTCACAGAAGGTTGAGGTTGTTGCTCCGGTGCGGTCTTTGGTAACAAATCAACAGAGTACGCTCAAGAGCTTCACTTGTTAAAGGATTGATCAGAGGTGCACTTTCTTTCATTACTTTCTAATGTTCACAATCTCGTAACCTAAAATATTTTGTTTTTCTTTCTTCCACAGAGGCGGCGTTGGTGGTAATTCTGAATTTAGCTAAATGTGTCTTTTTTTCCCTCTTAATCGTTCCAAATCCTGTGTAAACATGGATGATCAGGCAATCAGAGTTGTTCCAAATTAATTAGAAACCACTGTAGAGAACCTGGGAGAGATTCCATGCCTGCCCACATATCAAACTACTTTAGACCGCTTCAGTATGCTCTCCGATGTGTAAATTGTCCACCTCCTTCTGATAGTGAAGATGAAATATCTGAAAATGTGCAAGCTGATGTCTGACTCTCATTAGAACAAGCTCTCCAGAATTTAAATAGACCTTTGTCTCCCAACACCCTACAAAATGAGTCTCCAGAAATTGTCTCACCAAATCCTGCTTCTCATCACCTGCAGCAGATCAAGCTCAGCAGCACGGAGGGAATCAGCAGATTGTAGCCAACTCTGGTCAGAATCAGAGATTCACCTCCACCAATTGACCATGACTGCTTCAACAATTTCTAAATAAGGCGTTCTTTCACTTTTCCCACACCCCAGCAATGTGCCTGATTATTGCTGCATTCTATACAGAAGCCATGCACATCCTTATTGAACTGGCAAAAGGTCTCTTGTCACATCACTGTTCCCATCACTGATGAGGATAATGTAATTCTGCCTGCGTTTGAAGGTATTTAAAAAACAAAAAAAAACCCACAAGGGGTTGAAAACGTAAGGCTTTAAAAACCTTAGACTGTGAGTTGATCCAAAAGAAAAAGCGTCACTTGTACATTGCAGATAAATGTGACAATCAGCTCTGCTTCGCCATCAGTCTCGCCCATGTGTCTGACCCCTAACCTCACTGATAACTAGGCCTTAGTAGAGAGAGTGGCAGTGCCTAGCTGGTCTTACTGATCAGATGCCTGTATCTTTCAGTGATGTTGGAAAATTTGAAAACATCCTAAAGAGAAAAATTGTGGTGTTTCACAGAACCTCAGATGACCAAACTGTGTAAATTTGTGACTGATTTCAGAGATTGATCGTGCCCTCTCTCTCTGTTATTACTCCAAAATCACTACTATGGAATAAAAAAAATCTTGGAGGCTTTATCGGGTCAAGATACGTCTGTGGATACTGCTACAATCACCCCCCCACTCACATTACTGTCCAGGTTACTGCTCTGTCTGCTAGAACCCATCTTGTACTCGCCAAAAGTTGAACCCGGTGTTCTGTGGCGACTGTAATAGGAGCTGTCGTAACTCGTCATGCTTCACCAGACACAAAGAACCTTGGGAGAGACCGATTTAAAAATGTGTCGGACATGCAAGAGATTTTATCATGTTGCAGTGACTAAAGAAAAAAAACTCCACGTGTATGAAGGAATAAAATGCACAATCTGTGGGGAGAAATTGCCTCCCGGTTCCAATGCAACTCTCTGAACATTGAGGTTACATTCAACCTCGAGTCACTGAATAACTTAATGAGAAACTGATTTTCTATGATTTTGAATCCTCGGTCAATCAGAACGACGTTCACGTCCCCTTTCTGGTCTGTGCAAAAAACGCTGAAGGGTGTGAAATGGTCTGGACTGCGTCCAACAATTTCTCCTCCATTTCAGGAGACCGCGGTACAGAGGATATACCTTTAGAGCACAACAGACAAGGATATGCCTGTTATCTGATCCTCAACGTTATGGTGCAGCGGGCATTAGACCCTCTCTCATCATGCAACGAAGCAAAATTCTGTTTTACAGACTGATTTCGGTTTGAAATTCATCAATAGCCTGTCATTCCTGGCTATGAGTTCTACAGTTGGTAGTGAGAAGTGTGCAAGGGTACCTTTAACATTGAGAAATCGGGCCCATCATGTATGGCTATGCAGAAATTGATGGTGTGATGCATGTTTTCGAGTTTCACGGCTGCCTCTTTCACGGGTGTCCCATCTGCTACTTGCCTCATGACACTTCAGGAGGCTTCATTCAAACAGTTCTATGCAGCAACCCCCGAGAGAGCGGATGTTGCAGTCTGTATGGACGAAGATAGAAAAAAAAATCCCATTTGGGGGTGATCAAATTTCTCGAAATTTAACGCCCTCGCACCTCTCTCCCTGACAAGCTCTGTACGGTGGTCCGACCTGTGCACTGAGACTGAGATACACTGCAGGGGTAGATGAAACGGTGCACTATGCAGACTTTACATCTCTGTACACCTCACTGGGCCAGATCACATGGCTTCTCATACCAATGCTATGCTGACGATACCCAGCTCTATCTGTCATTCCCACCTGACGACCACGCGGTCTCAGCACGAATCTCAGACTGTCTCTCTGACATATCAACATGGATGAAAGCCCATCACCTACAACTTAACCTCTCAAAAACTGAACTGCTTGTCTTCCCAGCCAAACCAACCATACAACCACAGCATCTGCATCCAAACTGAATCCCTATCTCTTGCTCCATCAAAGGTAGCTGGAAACATGGGTGTCATGATTGATGACCAACAAACCTTTACATATCATGTTCCCTCTGTTGCTCGTTCATGCCACTTTGCATTACTAAACATAAGAAAGATCAGACCAAACCTAACCCAACACCTGGTGCAGGCCATGGTCATCTCCCGCCTGGACTACTGCAACACTCTCCTAACTGGTCTCCCAGCCTGTACTATGAAACCGCTGCAGATGGTCCAGAACGGGGCGGCGCGTCTGGTCTTTGATCAGCCTAAAGAGAGTCACCCCTCTGTTCATTGAGCTCCACTGGCTGCCCTCAGCCGTCCGCATCCACTGATGTTAACCTACAAAGTCCTTAATGGAACAGCTCCCAACTACTTGAATGCTCTCACAAAGGCTTACATCACAACTCGATCACTCCAGTCGTCAAAGGGTTGTCATCCCGCGGTGCCTAAACCATGCTTAAGACAATCCAGACTCTTTTCATGTGACCTACCAAGTGCTACAAGAATGTCTATCTTCAAGAAACTCTTGAAGACCCAGCTCTTCAGAGAGCATCTCCTATCCCAGCACTTACCCTGTACTTCCCAACCCCCTCTATCTCTGCACTTTATCTTTATGTACTTCCCTCTATGCCTGCACCCTATCTCTACTCTCTACTCAGTCTATAGCCAGTCTACTCTGACTGGTGGTTTCCATCTACGTAGATTATTGTCAATTTTGATGTTAGCTGTAATGTTATATCCTCATTTGTAAGTTGCTTTGGATAAAAGCATCCGATAAATGCAGAAATATGAACTTTGATTGGCGTAGCAAAATGCTCAATGATGTGGTTCTCCAATAAAACCTTCAAATTTTTGCTAAAAAATTCTTTACCGGCATCAGTTTGAAGCTTTTTAGGGATCTCACTCTCTCTAAAAACAGATTCAAAAGCCTTAACCACCTCTGCAGCGTTTTTTCTCTATAAAGCACGAATGTAGGCCTTTTTTGAAAATATGTCAATGACGGTTAATAGATGTCGCAGAGATCTGCTTTGGATCTCTGCTTGAAACTCTGTTTCTTTGAAAACTTATTTTTGAAGGTTGATGTAGTGTATATCCATTTTGCAGCGACATTCTGGTGTGGTGGTTAGCACAGTCACCTCACAGCGAGAGGGTTTCAGGTTCAATTCCTGGCTGGGGCTTGGAGTTTGCATGTTCTCCCCATGTATGTGTGTGTGTTCTCTCTGTGTACTCCGGCTTGTTCTCACTGTCCAAGAACGGACCCTGTATCAAACTGATGAATTAAGCAGGTATAGAAAATGGATGGATATGCATTTTTCTCTAATCAAAAACTTTTATACTTTTTTGACCGTAACCTTCTTACCCATTTCATCCTGCGCAGCCCCACGTAACCTGTCTACTCCTCCAAGGCTACCTGGGTAAATAGGGTCATAGTATACCTTTTTCATTAATCTTGTTTCAGGAATTCTTATGCAGGCTCTCACTTGTAATGACAAGAAAACACAAAACACAAGTATATCTTAACTTTGTCTTTATTCTTTTTCTTTTGTATTGTTCCACACACACACACACACACACACACACACACACACACACACACACACACACACACACACTTTTGAAAAGCAAGAATGGTTATAACATATTGTAAATAAAAACAGTTACACACCAAACGAAAGTACATCTAACACTTCTATTAAGAAGAAGAAAAAGAAAAGCTAAATGTTGTAAAAAAAACAAACAAAAAAAAAACATCACACGTAATTACATTATTAATCTAAACACTTCTTTTTTTTTTTTAATGTCCCCCTTGTCCTGTCCAGCAGCAGAATTGTAATCTGAATACCATTTATGCCAAACACATTTGCTTTTCCAAGGGAAGCTTTATGAATGTAATGCTCCCCTTGGGAAAGGGGAAGAGCAAAGAAAAAGATTCCGAACAGAGAAGATGTTACACCTGCGGCTACACCTGTTAAAACAAAACAGAAGACAATCCGCTGCCTCTGTGGGAAATTAAGCCTAAGAACCACCAGGAGCACCTGAAAGCAGAGAAAAAACAAACCCACAAAAATGGAAACTACCACATACAACACAACTGTGGCTATAGATGACCTCAAACCACAGGACAACACATCAACTGTTTAGCGAGCATGCTACTGGGCTAATGAATGTGTATGTGTGTGTGTGTGCATGAACATGCGATACACATGGCACAGGTCCTATATGATAACCATGCTTAGTTATGAGTGTATAAGTGTATCGGGCCATAATCCACAACTGCCCGGGAACCAGGGACGACAGAGGAGTTTGTGGTGTGAGGAGTGGAAAAATGGCCTCAAAACATTAAAATATATCACCATATCAAGATGTTACCACGCTTCAAACTTTGGTAACATTGTAAGCATTGAATTACACCATTTTTCAGATGCTAGTTGTTAAGAATATGGTTCATGCTCGTACCTGAGATATAAGAACGACTAAAATGAGATCCATTGTAGTCTGGTCATGGCCAAGGCAGGGGTCACACCCTTAAAGATAGTAAGCATCCCAAGGTTCAGCTTCAGTTAAAAACAGAAAGGGAACGCTTTTGGGCAGACTCTCAAGTTGTGACAGGTCCATGTGTTTGTCGCGAATAGAGTTCAACTCATCAGAGAGAAAACTGATCCAAATAACTGGCATTATGTCGACACAACACAAAACCCAGCAGATTTAGCCTCATGGGGTTTTCGTGCTGTCATCTGTGGGTCATCCCTTTAGTTATCCGGTCCTCAGTTTTTATGGAAACCAGATATACTTCAACCATCTAAACCCTCTATTGGACTTCTGGTTGGTGACCCCGAGGTCAAATCTGTTCATGTGTCTACAATTGGAGTCAGTGAACTGGGTCGGTTGGAGAGGTTTTCTTCTTGGACCACACTCCTGAAAGTGGTTGCAAGAATCAAGAGACTTGATTCAAAGCTAAAGCACATTGATCTGGTGACTGCGGCTGAATGAAAGAGAGCAGCTGAGGAAGTTTTACATCTACTGCAGCAATAAGCCTTCCCTTCTGAGCTAAAGCTTCTTCAAAGGAAGGCTCAAGGATACAGTCTTCCAGAGTCAGGTCCACTCTTTAGGCTCAACCCCATTCTGGAGGAAGGACTTCCTCGTGTTGGTGGAAGACTAAAAGGATCAATCCTCAGTGAAGAGCAGAGACACCCCATTATTCTTCCAAAGGACGGCCATATCACCAAGTGGATTTTGCACTTTCACAGTCAAGTATGTCATCAAACCTTGATGGAGCCATGAGCAAATGGGTGTTTGGCAACAGGTGGGAGTAAGAAAGTTGCAAGGTTGATATTTAAATGTGTTCAGTACGTAAGGAGATCAAGGGATATGTGCTAATCATCAAATGTCTGTCCTCTCGTGCAGTTCATATTGAAATGCTTGATGACTTATCCACTGATGCGTTGATCAATGCCTTAAGATGTTTTATCAGCTCGAGAGGAGCAGTTTCTCAACTTCGCTGTGATCAGGGCACAAACTTTGTCGCTGCCAGCAATGAGTTTAAAGAGGCCCTCAAGCGATGTGACATCAGGACACTTGAGGCCTTCCTTGCAGACAAACAGTGCGAGTTTGTGTTTAATGCTCCATCAGCTAGTCATGCAGGTGGCATCTGGGAGGGGCAAATACGTACCACCTGCAGTGTCTTAAATGGTTGCCACGTGTGCAGGAAGACTTGATGATGCATCACTTAGAACTTTGTTCTATGAAGCAATGGCAATTGTAAAAAGCCATCCTCTCAATGTTAATGATCCAAGGTTACTTGCAAACCATCTTATCTTAATGAAGTCCAAGGTTTCTTTGCCACCCCCTGGAGGCTTTGTAAAGGAGGATTTGTATGGCACAAGAAGATGACGTCGAGTACAATATTAGTACAATAATAGTTCTGGAACAGATGGAAAAGGGAGTACCTCCTGAACCTCTCTTTGAGACAAAAATGGCATGTTCCTTGACACGACATTAAAGTTAATGATATTGGTCCCGGATTGGCTGGGAAATGCAGCCATTGTCATTATCAAAGAGGACGCTCTTCCAAGAAACGAGTGGCATTTGGGTTGAGTGGTTGAAACTGCAGAGGGGTCTGATGGATTGGTTCGTCGGGTCAAGGTTCAAGTTCGACAGCCCAAGTCAGCAAAGGGAAAAGACTTTCCCTCAGCACACACATATATGTAGAAATAGGGCTAATTGCCACACACCTGCGTTTCGCCACATTCACCTGGGAAGCAGGTTATGTTGAGCAAGGAGAGCAAAGAAGCACAAGTAAGTTTTTCATTTGTTTGGTCACATCATTTTAGTTAGATTAAATTAAATATACATTCATGTGAAGTGTTTTTCTTTTTGTTTAAATGCAGTTTGGTTCATGTACTTATTTCCATGGACCGTTTCTATGAGAGTAGTTTGCACCCTTGGTAGGTGAAGCGAGGTATGTGGCATTTCAAAGACTACTGTGTGGTTTGATATACTTGTGTGAAATAAGTTTAATTTGCATTCTAGAAAATGTAAATTGAGATGTGTATGTACTCAAACTTTTAATATGTGAAAATACTAATATTTTTCTATGTTTTTAGTTCCACCGTGCTCAATGGAATAAAAGTTTTGTATCTGTTGAACTCTTCACTGTTTATTGATGCCAAGGGCTGCTACAGAAGTTAAAATAAAGTAAATAAATGGCTATCAGCATTATCTCTGCTTGATAGCTAACTTTGAACTGCACTGCCTATTAAAAACTAAAAAGTGTTCATCTTGCAGTGAAAAACATGCATAGAAAAGTAAAGCAGCCAAATCAGATCGAGGAGAACAGTTGAAACTAAGGCCATAAACTATCCCTATTCAGAGACGTGGATTACCATCCGTACAGCTTATTAAAACCTGTCATTTCAGTGTTAAACAAGGTGTAACTGCAATGATGCTTCTATCTAAAAAATCAATATGACACTATTTTGGGAGTTTGTCGTGCATCACAGGGGCCATGACCTGTGATTAAAATAGATGAACAATTGTGTCTTTTTTCTTTTTAACACATTCAATCATTTTCTCACTGCCACATCATCAAATACTATGATTTACTTTTGATTAGGCAAAGTTGTCAGCTTGGGAAATGATCTGATTCTGACTCAGTTGTGGAATGTTCTGGGATTTAAAGGTATTATATAAAGGTATTAAACTGGATTTAAATGCTCAGGACTGGAAAGTCATCAGACCTGTAGAAATCTGAAGCACTGATGTGAGACGTGCTAAAAGCTACTAAAATGACCCCAGTGCATTTTTTTTAAGGAACTGAAGTGTATTTTCTTATGAAACACCCTATAGTTTAAATCTATCTAAAACTACATCTGTAGCTAATAGAGGTTTTTAATGGATCTGATTTAAATTTGTAATGTTAAGTACAAAAACAACTTCTAAGGCATTTTATGGCAGAGATCCATAAAAAAATGACCATTTAAGACACTGTGTGGATACTCTGTCATGTCTGATTACTTTATGGCTGAATGCACACCAGCAGTGCTGTTGACAAATGTGATTTTGATGCACATGTGACATCCCACAGAGAACAAGATTGTGACAGCTTTCTGGTAATCACTCAGGCACAATTGGATAGATAGATGATGGATAGATAACTACACAGCAAATAAAAAAAGGGGGGGTGTAGATAACTAAATTATAATTGCTGTTTCTTTGTGTGTTTAGATTAGCTTTTTTGATTTGTCAAGTCTTAGTGTGTGTGTGTGTGTGTGTGTGTGGGATGAAACAGTCTCACCAAACATTTATCTGTTCATAAGATTTAAGGTAATAATGAAAAGGACTTAAAAACACACACACAACCCTATTTTGTAAGAGCCCTCTCAGATGAGAACATGTTATGTTATGAGCAGTATCTAATGGTTGGATCAAGTTATAATCTGCAGGTCCAAACAGTCAGTTTATAGCAGATATTGAAAAGAAGTGACCAAATTTGTACTAAAGAAAAAAACTATTTGTCTAGACTACACATGTCCAATTCCTTACTGTATATGACTCAATTCCTTTCCTCGATTCCTATCCTGGTATCTTAATTCTGTCCTTGCCTCTGGCTCATAGAAAGAGGAGTTCAGTCCCACCACCTTTTATCCCCTGAAAGGGATCCATAAACATGTGCGTCTTTACTTCTGGAAACCACAGAAATCTGCTGCACAGTTTCATGATCTGTCAATTGTTTTATTGGAGCCTACAGTTTTATTTCTGTCACTGGAGATTTGTGACTATCCATCCATCCATTTTCTATTCCTGCTTTTTAACTTCACTGTGAGGGGGGTGTTGGAGCATATTCCAGCTGCCATCAGGCAACAGGTAGGGTACATCCTGAACATGTCGCCAGTTTTTGACAATATTTACTTTAATTAACAATATAGGATTGATACGGATACTAAAAACTTTCTCCAAAGGACAGACCTGTGCATCCTCACTCAAATCCTTTAGTGAGCCTCCTCTCTCCGTCTCCCTCTGAACGCAGAAGACATCCTTTGCTGACTTTGACATCCAGGTCACAGAAAGGAGGATCGAGGAGAGACGAAGAGATGAGCCAATGGCTTAAGCATGCTTTGGGAACTGAAAATGTATAGAGCGAAACATTTGGTGTTTATAAAGTCACTCTGAGTTGCCATCCAGTAATCTGTTCAGGGTGCATCAATTTATTTTAGATACCTAATAGTACTGCCAAACAAGAGGTACTGCTTGTACCTCCCACTTGGCTGCGACTATCCGTCTCCTCAACACAGTGAGTAAGTTTGGCAGGTTTTAGTTTTTGTATGTATATAAGTTGGAGGTAAACCAGATAACAGAAGCCATAAGCTGCAAACAGAACAGACTTCGCTTTGAGGAATTGATCTCATATTGATATGTGAAGACATGTGTAATTAAAACTCTGAATAACAGATTTCTTCACTCCACTTGAAAGAGTGGAGGTTGAACCTATAAGACGTTTTTGAGCCCATTTCACCTTCGTTAGGCCTAATCTGACCAAAAGCAAAAAGTTTAGACTCTGCTGTCTTTGTGCAAACAGAGGGGTGAAGAGAACAAAATCAAACAGTATCCAACATCTGTTAAGGGCTAAAGTAAGAAGTGAATCATAATCTTTTCTGAGTAAGTGCTACACACTCTCTGGTAGAGAGGTTGGAAAACTGAGAACTTCCAGAAAATATTTGACTGGAATTGTGTTGGCTTGCCAGGTACAAAGGTTCAGAAGCTGCCCTTGGTCAAAGAAAAGATGGGTGTGACTATGGCAACGTTCTCTCTTATGGTGGGACTGGTAATGAGAAATGAATGTATGTGGTATGGGATTGGTTTGGTGGTCCAATAGGTTAGCACTGTGGCTTCACATCTGGGGCTGCTCTGTGGGACTTTGCATGTTCTTCCTGTTTCTTCATCTCTATTGGTGCTTTGGTTCACTCCCACAGTTAAAAGACACACTGTCCACACTGCTTCAGGTTAAAGGGTAAATCTAAATGACCTCAGGTAGGTTATATGGAACCTTTCAGAATACGTACTGTGGGTTCAGCTGGTAAAGTGTTCACTCAAACACTCAATACAGTGCTTCTAGTACAATGTTCCAATGTTCGTTCATTCATTCATTTTCCAGGTCAAAGCACGTCTCTCTGCCTTAAGTCTGTGAGTGTACCCTGTCCAATGTCAGCGCACTGCATCACAGCAAAGAAACAGGGCCTGCACCTTGAAGTCCCTTTGTAGAGCATGACGGTGCCATATTTAGTCTTAAAGAGGTCATTTCTGGAAAAACCAATTCAATTTTATTTATATAGCGCCAGATTACAACAATTGTCATCTCAAGGCACTTAAATAATATAGTCCAATTCAAGCCAATTGGAATTCAATTCATTGTAATCATAATCCAATTAATTCATATAGAGCCAATTGAAAAAATAATATCCTAGCTAAGGACACCAACAGATTGCACCGAAACTTGTCTTCAGTCCAATCTCCCGTCCTGAGCCTGAGGGACTGTGGAAAGGAACGACTCCCTTTAACAGGAAGAAACCTCTGGCAGAACCAGAACCAGGAAGAAACCTCTGGCAGAACCAGAACCAGGAAGAAACCTCTGGCAGAACCAGACTCAGGAAGAAACCTCTGGCAGAACCAGAACCAGGAAGAAACCTCAGGCAGAACCAGGAAGAAACCTCTGGCAGAACCAGACTCAGGAAGAAACCTCTGACAGAACCAGACTCAGGAAGAAACCTCAGGCAGAACCAGAACCAGGAAGGGTGGCCATCCTCCTCGACCAGCTGGGGTTTGAGAAGACAGAAAAGAGGGAAAAGAGGGGGGAAAAACACCATAACACCATTCAAAGGATACCTGCTGGAACAGGGAAACACAAGTTAATGACCACAATAATGTCACATGTACATAAAATCAATTGAGAAATTAAACAGGGGGAAAAAGAGAGCAAAGTGAGGAAAGGTGTGACAGATGACCAACAGTTTTATGGCTGAGAGCGTATGTCAGAGTTTCACTGATCAGCAGTGCGATGTAAGTGCATTTGTTGTGTTTGCTGGTCCAACCACACTATGTTGGAGGCTCTGGCCATGAATCACATGGTGAGCATGATTCATGATTCAGAAAAATATTTGTCTTTAGTTGGACATGTGATCACATGATTAGTTGTGCAAATAGCTGTTTGAATACAAAACCTGTGACTTTAACTTAATGGCACAACTCAAAAAGTCCTGAGTCCCATTTTCAGTCTGATTTTACTCTCCATCTGTCACTCCTTTTGTTCAATTTGTTCAACATCTCCAGGTCACTACTAGCTCACTTTACATGGGAAAGATTTGGACTCTGTGGCGATGTATGTATTGAGACAATTTGTATAATTAATCTGAAATGCATAATTGAAATATTCTTATGATTACTGCATTGCTCACACCGTCTGTGTGAACTGCGCCCGCAGGTTTAATAGTTTGGGAAAAGAAAAAGAAATCCATCTGTTCGCTGGTTTCTGTAAAAGTCGTGCTCTCTCAGACTTACAATTATCATGATGAAAGTGGGAGCACATGCAGTTGGATAAAAAACATCAATGCTTGGCATATATATATATATTCAAGATTTATTATTTATATCGAAACAAAAAGCTGATAGCTTTCAAGTGAGATACAAGCGCATGATAATAAGTTTTTAGACTTCACAAGGAAGGACCTTCAGTATTCTTGTCATCCTATTTGAAAATTGAAGAATTTGTCTGGAACAGGCTGAGTACAGCCTGTGTTTGCAGAAAGCAGATTGTTTCTCAGCGGGTCACAAAGGTGAGTATTCTCATGGTGTCCTTGCAGCACTTTTGTGGTTTTACAAAAGACTGGTTAACGCTTTAAAGCTTGAATGAAATAAGACAAATTGGGATTTAACCCAGCTTTTCTTTAGAGTCACGAGGATATGATCAGTGGCCATTCATTTCGTTGCTTAACTGTCACAGAGAAAAGGCACAATGGAGTATCACTGCAAGAGGGTCGCGGGAGACAAAGATAAAGCACAGGGATAAATGGCATCAAGCAAATGTACAACAGAAACCACTTCACATATGTCACATTGGAGATTCTCTTTGATTGCATCATCTGCTTTCCCACTAAAGAGTAACTTATGAACGCCAACGTTTCAGAGTGAAGCAGCTCAATCAAGTTAAGATAAAAATAAAATCTGAGAGAAAAGAGCATAAACAAAAAACATATTCCAGCTTTAACATTTCATTTGAACTTTCACAGACGGCTCTAAATCTGATTTCAGCTCCTCACTGCATATGCTGTAATAGCCACATTCTGTAATGGCCTTTATCAAAATTCATTAGCAGGGCGGGTTTACTCAGCTATTTCAAAGCTTGTAGCTCTCTCTGCCCATTAGTGTGGGCTCTTTATGTGCTCTTGTTCACATATTTACTTCATTTTGTAGCAGCCTTAATGGCCACAATGTATAGATAAGCTTGTTAACAAGTAAATTAAATTTGAAGAAGTCTCAAAGACAATAAGAGTAAGAGAGTATCCACTGTGAATGGGATTCATTAGCATACCGATGAAAGATTAAATGTAGAACATTGTTCTGGAGGAAAATTCAATATAGGGATGCTATTGTAGCATCTTCGGCAGATTGTCCTGATAGGTTTGTGAAATGTTGGTTCAGTTTTTCGGGTTTTGTCATATTTTGTCTTTGTAACTTTAACTCTTGATCAGTTGGACTGAGTTTCAGTTCTGTTTTGTTTCCTCAGTTCTCTCCTGTCTGGTCATTAGCTCCACCCACTCACCTGTGTTCATTACCTTCAGCTGAAGTCACTCACCAATCAGTTCCCCACAGTATTTAAGCTCCCTGGTTTCTCTTCGTGTCTGTTAGACCTTCACTGATACAACCTGGTTGGTCGGTTTCTGCATCTGGTTCATAGTTTTTTTCTTTTATTTAGTTTTGTTTTCTCAGTTTATGAATTTTTCCAGCTCTGCTGCATTTTTCATTTCAGCCTTTAAATAAATCTTCCATTAAGTCTTTGCTGTTGTGCATTTGGGTCCTCACTGCTAAACCGTAACATAAGTGTCATTATCTGCGTAGAAATGAAGCAAAAGAAAAGCCTAAATAATGACTGAATCTGTATTTAGCTTTCACTCACGGTATGCCATGCTGCTGGCTCCATGTGTGTGGTAACCTGTATTTACTGTGTTCTTTGCCCAGAACTCGGTGCACAGGTCACACTGGGTAACTACTCAAACAACAAGACACCAAACCTAATCATTACTTACAGCAAACAATCAAGACTACCTGTAGTTTTTAGTGTTGCAGTAAAACTTAAAGCACTATAACAAACTGAAGTCACAGAGTGCTTCAACCGGCTGGTTTAGTATAAAGTAATGAGGCACACTACAAGATTAGCCATAAATCGCAGAAGTTTGAACGTGTGCGTATAATCATCCATCCATTTGTCACAGTGCTGGAGCCTATCCCAGCTGTCACTGGGTGAGCGGCAGGTACACCCTGGACAGGTCGCCTTAAGCATGTGTTCAAAAAAGTAATTGTGATCTGATTCCTCTCCGTTTATGCTTGGAAATGGAACTATCAGAATAATAGATTCTTCTCAGATGATATTTGTGAAGTTCATTGTTGCCTGCCTTTAAATGATGCCAGAGAACTGTTAGTTTTTTTTTGTTTTTTTTTAATGCGTTCATTCAAATTAGTTTCTTTTACAGCCGTATTCAGTGTATTTAAACTTTTTATATTATGTCCAAATTTCTTTTCAATTTTCTCATTTACTGATGCATTGTTCAAAGTTGTGGTGTCTTTAGTTTCTTTCCTTAGCAAGGCAACTTATTATGAATCTGCCCATCTGCCTGCTCACAGCAGTCCACAGCAGTGTGGGGTCAGTCCACAGCAGCAGCACATTACTCACCTCCCCCATAGAAACCTGGTTGCTGCTTGCTCCTGATATTAGTTCATATTACTGGTTACACAGTTGGCCACTTCTGTTAAAGTTAATTTCAAATTACTGACCTATGTCTATGTTTAGACTCCCAAACTTGGACCTCACTTCAGCCTGCTGCTGTTTGAAGCTTCTGATCAAGTTAAGAATGTCAAGTCCCCTGAATACTGGAGTCACGTATCACTGCTGGATTTGGATTCATAGCCTGCTATTTTCTGGATTACGCAGCCTGACATCAGCGAGCTCTGAGTTATAACATTCATTCCACTGGAGTTTGCAACAATACTCACCTCACACTTACCTCATGTAATGAATTATCTTGCCTGCTTCAGGGACCAGTGATCTACAAGTAGATTACTTCAACTTTATTTCTTTTAATGTATACCCATCTTTGAATTTCAGGATGGAATTCCAAAAAAAACCCACATTGTACCACAATGTAATGCAGTCATTCCTTTTCACAAGATTTAAAAGATATTCAGGCATTAAGGATGCCGACTGGAGCACTTTGGGTGTATTTTATCCCACTCTTCCTGCAAACCCATCTTTAAGTGTGCAACAGTACAGAATCTTTCCTTTTTAAATTCTCCAACATTACCTTTATGGGGACGAGTCGGGACTGCAGGTACACAAGTATGATACCCATGTCCTCTCAATCTGCAGCCTCGTCTTTTTAATGTGCTTTTTTTTTTAATTCTAATGCATGGAAAAGATGTGGCCTTGAAGGCAGCATATGTTGCTGTAAAATCTCAGTGAACTTTTCTGCATTAATGCTGCCGTCACAGAAGTGGAAATGAGCTTTGCCCCCTGATCCAACCCCATACCATCACAGAGCCTGGCTGCAGGGACTGGTTGCTGACAGCAGGCTGGATGCTGCTTTTGCTCTTTGCTCCATTTCTTCCAGCAAAGATGTGGAATACTGATGGGTCTGACCACAGCGCACGTTTCCACCGTGTGACGGTCCATCCCAGACGCCTCCGAGCCCAGAGAAGTGGACGCCGCCTCTGGACGAGGTTAACATCAGGCTTCTTTTCTGCACAGTAAAGCTTGTGAATGGAACTCTGTATTGTAGTGCTTGACAAACGTTTCCACAGTAATCCCTTGTCCATGTGCTTCTATCAAAAGAGTCCTGCTGTCCCTTTCCCTTTACATGTGTCACACCGCGGTGAGGTCAAGGTGGACTTTTGTCCTGTCTCCATGTCTTGTCTTGTCATTTCCTGTTTTATTTTGAAAGATTAACTCTCCTCTGGTTTCAGGTCACTTGCCTTTCCTCATGTGTCACCTGTCAATTGTCTTCCCTGATTCCTGATTGGTTCCACCTGTTTCCCTTTGCCCTCATGTGTCTCACAGTCTGTCTCCCTTTGTCCTTTGTTCTGCTTGAGTGTTTCATTCTGTCGATCATCAGCCAGCCGCCACAGTCACAGTTATCCTTGCATTACTTGTTCAAGATTCCTAAGCCAGAATTCTTTTGCCTCCTTTTGGAGTGATTAAAAAAAAAAAGAAAAAAAAAGAGTTATAGATAACGCTTCATAGAGTTTGTAGAGCCTCCAAATTTCAGGAGTGCATTTAGGTTTTTTTGTTTCTAGTACTGAGTTTGGTTGTCCTCCTTTGGGAGTGATTTTGAGTCTATCGTTCATAGTTATCGGTGCTCCTCTTGGCAGAATGATTTTCTGTTTTTTCCTTTTTTCTCTTTTCTTTTAGGGTTATTTCCTCCTTTATTCAGAGAGATTTTTGTGTATTAGATTGTTTCTTCCTGGTGAATTTTCTTCAGTGTTATAGATTACATAGAAAATATTTTTACAGCTTGTTATTTTATCACTGTGTTGGAGGTTGGAGACAATTATAAAGTCTACTTAATGGTCATCCTTCTGCATCTGAGTCCTCTTTAAAGTCCAGGTCTGACAACATGTTTAAACTTTTTTTAATCATTTGATAGTTGATTGGATGAAATTCAATAATACTTGGTTAAATGTTCTTGCTTTTCAAATACATGGCCATCAAACAGGCCAGAGGGGTCAGGCACCAGGTAGTTCCTTGAGCACCTCCTCTTTTTCCATTCTTCATAGGGGATGAAGAATGGGGGAAAAAATGCTGCAGTTTGCATTATTCTTAAAGGTAATTTATTAGAATATAAACAAGTGGACATGAACAGGTGTCAATGCAACTTAAGCGAATAATTTACATGACTCTTTGTTGCGACAACCTATCATTGAGATTCTATTCATAATGAAGAATGACAGCGATTTTACATGTGATAGAGAACAAACTTAAGGTAGCTTTCTGTTGAATCCCAGAGATCTGCGATTACAGCTGTCATTAACATGACTGAAAAAGAGTAGGCGTATAGAAAAGTGAGTGAAGATGCAGCACTACCAGATAAGATGTGAAAATTTATTCCTGGATTTCAGCAATCAGTCGTATTTACTATCTTAACACAAGCTTCACCTGCCTCAGTCGGTTAGCTCATTGTTTAGTTAAGGGTAGGAAACAAATTGAACCTGTTCTCTTGTCTGTAGATCTACTTACAGAAAGATGCTTTTTTTTATGTTTTTTGTGAAAAAAAATCTTAAAACTATATTTTGTGACAAGTAAAGGGAAGTTAATTGTTGATGGCAGAAATAAATGTGGCAGTTTTTAATCTATGGTGTGATTATGGTGTGTCTGAATGCAGCCATGGGTCAGTGAATCGCATAATATTGTCCTCCTGATGTTCCCAATGCGTTCTCATCAGGGCTCCGAACCCGTCTATTTTTAAGTATCAGGGAGTTCACATTCCCCGTGATTGTATATTTAGTCTTAATAGCCATTTTTGTTTTTAAATTTGAAACATATTAGTGCAAACAATACAGTGTTTCTTTAGGTTTTCATTAAACTTTTTCTATTACTTGATCCTTTTCCTTGAAACTAAAGTACATTTTTGACTTGACATTTAGGCTCTTGTCAAACTAACTTGTCAACCCCCCCACCCCCCCACCCTGAGCAGAGGAGATTTCATTTGGTACCAACTTTCTCCTGTATTTGACTTCCTCTTGAAATACCTTTCTTACCTTCATGCTTCTAACTGCCCAACACACTCATGTACGGCACATATGCATAATTGATTTCCTCTGCTCTCGTTACTCATGCATCCAAGTCAAAGTATTGGTATGGCCTTTAAGTTAAAAAGATATAAATCAGTATTAGTGAGAGCAAATGGTGTGTGTGTGTGTGGATAGACATTTGTACCTGAATGAGGCCTGTGTTATGAGGTGAAGTGGGCACTCCATGGAGCCAGCTGGCAACCGATAATAAGGCAGCCTGAAGTGCTTGTGATTTTCCGTGTAAGAGCCTGTGCATACCTCACAGGTGGGGAAGAACCCAGTGAACCAAAGGTAATGACCAATGACACTTAATCCTGCAACACGTTGACAAAGTTAACAGTGAGGGGGGATAACTTGCTGAATATCTTGAGTTGTATGAATGCTGACTGTATTTGGCAGTTATTATAAAGAACAAGTGTCCAAAGCCATTATCATACCTTGTGTGCCATGGACAAAGCTGCATGTCAAATGAGGCATACAAGATGTAATGAGCTTTTCAAATTTTATACTCATTCTTAATTCCCCCCTCTGCCATTTCAGTCCCGTCGGCTTCTCTTAATGTGAAACATGCTTCTCAGTATTTAGCAATTAAAATCAAATTTATTTGGACTTGCACACTTTGATTCAACCTTACAAAGGATCACTTTACTGCCACCTGGTTTATTTTCCATAAATGTGGCTCTTGTGTCTCCAATGCAGAGATTTGGGGATGTAAGGATTCACTCAAAAATAATCTACGTCAGCTTTCAAAATAAGCCGTATTTTTTACGTTAATCAATTCAGCCTCTAATTTTCCCTCTAAGTCTCACAGAAATGATCCTGAATCAGAAGATACCTGGAATGACCATGCTGAAATCGGACTGACTACACAGGTAAATATTAGGAGCCAAACTTGTGCTTTGAAGATGTGTTTGAGGTTGAGTGATGCTCTGAGAATTTAATACCATCAGACCCAGTGTTGAAGATTGCCTTTTTCCTACTTGGGACATATCTGATAGAAAACTTTTCCTGAGCATGAGAGCATGTGTTTGGTTGTCTACAGTCACTGCATATTAAAATGAAAATGTTTAAAAATGTGACCCTGGCACTTTGAATCGTCTCTCTAGGTTTGAAGGATGGATATTATCTTACACTCTCAGCTCACTTTGTCTTTGCGTTAGCACAAATCTACTGTTTAGTTCCCCAATGAAATCATACCACCAGTTAAGGTATATTCAAATCCTATGTATTGTGCTATCAGCCACCAATACACCAGTATTTGGCCCAAAAATGACAAAACAAGTAATTTTGAAGGTATTCTTTACGGTATTTCAGTGTAATTTCCTCCACTTCCATTTGACAAGGTGACCAGTCAGAGCAGACTAGCTTCTATCGGTAATGTACACATATAAAGAGGCAATTAGCACTCATCTTGTAGTTTCATTGGTTCTTTAAGTGCTGCTAAATACCACCAATACATTAAGAGACTATAGTACAGGCCTCTAGTTCAGTCAAGAGTGAGGAGTAGATTCTCATTCAGGGAGAGGAATGTCAGTTCCAAATACAATCCCTTTTATATAGCTACTGATGTCTACGCTATTACATTAAGTTGCAGCTGTTAAGTGGTTAGAGGTCATGATGTTCTCTGTCAGAATGACCCTTTTGCAAAGATGTATGTGCGAACTGGTAATTTACACCTAAAATACAAGGAAAAAAGGGTCCCATTCATAGACATTTTGAACTTTTATTCATATAGACATTTGCATTAAATCCCAGTCAGTGTCCGGTCAATACAGTCACTGTGTGCCTCACTGTGTCTCACTGGCTCTCGTTTGTAAAGGAAGCAATCATCTTACAGCAAATAATGTGTCATTACAGGCAGAAAAATAACAGAGTGATCTGTAAAGCCAAAAAAGTGCAAGCAAGTGAGAAAGTTCTGTAAGGCATCAGTTGATCGCAAACAAAATGCGTGTGAATTAAACACTTCTCATATCTACCATATCATGCATCCATCAATGCATTTTCCATACCCGCTTAATCCATTTCAGGGTCATGAAGAGGCTGGAGCCCATCCCATCTGTCATTGGGCGAGAGGCAAGGTCACAGGTCACCAGGGTCACACAGAGACAAGTGACACAAGCAACCATGCACGCTCACACTCACTCCTTCAGTCAATTTAGAGTCACCAATCAATCTAACATGCATGTTTTTGGACAGAGGGAGTGCATAGCAACCACTCTTTTGATCGGACTGTTTAACCAACTTGGGCCAGTTCAACGCTGGACTCATAAAGAAACTGTGACTCAAAAAAGGCTCAGTTACACCTCTCCATGATTAAACAATTTGAGGAGGAATTAAGTTAAGTTTTAATCATTATTATTCTTTCCCATTTAGCAGTAACTTAGACCAACAGCTTAGATGGATGAACTCTATTTGACTTAAGGCTCTTTCTCTCTCAAAGATTAACACCATCATCATGCAATGGTTCTGTTAGCTCAATGCTTTCTCGTTGTTGCTCTGTAATTCTGACACCCACAGCTGTGTGGATAAGGTGGCTCTCGTTGTTGCAACACAATTGCATTATGTTACCTTTTCCTAGTCCTCAAAAGTCAAAGTCAAAGTCAGCTTTATTGTCAGTTCTGTAATACATACTCAGACATATTAGGAATTTAAATTTCGTGACTCTCATTCTCCCTAACAACAAGATTGTATCTTTAAAGATAAAATAGAACAGTTAACACTGAATAAAGGGCAAGAGTTTAGTGTGTTTGGTTAGGGGGGGATTGGGGGCAGAGCAGAGAGGGAGTTGAGTGCCCTGCCACCTTCCCGGTGGTAGAAGCTGTCCCTCAGTGGCTGGTCCTGGCCCGGAGACTCCGGAGTCTCCTCCCTGAAGGCAGCAGGCTGAAGAGGCTGTGTGATGGTGGGATCTCCCGTGATACGGATGGCTCTGCGGGTGAAGCGGGCGTTGTACAGTTATTGGAGGGGGGGCAGAGAGGTGTCTGTGATCTTTTCCGCTGCTCTCACAATGCGCTGGAGGGACTTGCGGCGGGATGTGGTGCAGGCGCCATACCACACCGTGATGCAGCTTGATAGCACGCTCTCGAGCTCCAGCTCTTCTTAATTTGCAGAGGAAGTGGAGGAGTTGTTGAGCCCTCTTGGCCAGAGATGAGATGTTGGTCGTCCAGGAGAGATCCTCTGAGACGTGCACACCCAGGAACTTGGTGCTGCTCACCCTTTCCACCGCAGCACCGTTGATGGTCAGAAGGATGTGTTGGGTGTGCGCTGTCCTGAAGTCCACAACAATCTCTTTTAATCTTGGGTCAGTAGGGTGAGGAGGAGGGGGCTCAGCACTCAGCTCCTGGGGGGCCCCCGTGTTCAGGGTGATGGTGCTGGATGTGCTGCTGCCGACCCGCACTGCCTGAGGTCTCCCTGTCAGAAAGTCCAGCAGCCAGTTGCACAGGGAGGTGTTCAGTCCCAGCCGGTCAAGTTTGATGACCAGCTGTTGTGGGATGATTGTGTTGAATGCTGAACTGAAGTCAATGAACAGAATTCTGGCAGGGAGTCTTTGTTTTCCAGATGTGTAAGGGCTGGGTGGAGGGCGGTGGCGATGGCATCCTCGATTGAGCGATTTGACCGGTATGCAAACTGGAAAGGGTCCGGGGGGGGGGCACCGGCCTGATGTGCTCCACGACTAACCGTTCGAAGCACATAAGGACGGGGGTGAGTGCAACCAGACGGTAGTTACTGAAGCTGGATGGTGAAGACTTTTTAGGTACTGGGATGATGGTGGTGGCTTTGAGGCACGTAGGGACGACTGTTTGACTCAGCAACGTGTTGAAGATGTCTGTGAAGACATCTGTGAGTTCTCCCGCTCAGTCCCTCGGTACGCAGCCAAATATTTTGTCAGAACCAGATGCTTTTCCGGTGTTGATCCTGCTGAATGTTCTTCCTACACTGTCTGTAGATAGTGTCATCACCTGGTCGCTTGGAGGAGGGGGATGTTTCTGTGCAGGCGTGGTGTTCTGTGCCTCAAAGCGAGCGTAGAACCCGTTCAGCTCGTCCTGACTCTCTGTGTGAACAGTTTAGTGCCATGTTTCTAATAAAAATTTTAAAATTTCCACAATTTCTCCCTGATGTTGCTCAGGAGTTGTAGCTGTGAAGAGAGACACACCCCCAGGAAGAGAGGGGTGGAGGAAGCAGCTGCCCACTTTCCTACTCTCCTCCCCTTAAACAATATTGTGTCAATAGGGCTGGGAGGATGACTGCCGTGTTAAAGCTACACAACATTTCAATGAGACCAAGGGAGACTGTGCCAAGTAGATAGAAAAAAGTCAAATTAGTTAAGTTAGCAAAGTTACAGAAAGTTGGAATATGATAAAGGGATGACCCTGAGATAACAATGACCCAGATATTGAAATATCTGGAAATCAAATAGGACACGTTTGTGAAAATAAGTCCTGCGTGGAAATCCATTCATGAAAGCTGCCAGCTATTTATTACTTCATATATGTATCTTCATGTATTTGTTGCAGTCTAGAAAACCCTTTAATCTCATGTACTGCTACTTCTCTAAAATGTTTGCACACTAAACAAGAAGTTATTCACAGCCTCACAAATGTTGTGCAAACACATCTCGTTATCAGAGAAGCTGGTTTCACGACAAGATTCATTCACAATCCAGCTTAACTACAAACTTTTGGGCTCCTTGTTTTACTTGCCTCATACATCATTTGCCACTTATCCTTAGGTTCAAAATCTCTAGAACAGAGTTGGAAAGAAGAGTTTTCTGAGCTTAAAGTCACAGTAGCCACATTCACTGAATATATAGCTAAAAACACAGAAATGATCTTTTAGGCAGTACAGTAGAATGTGTCAGAGGTGAATCGAAATCAAATCAAAAGAGCATCATGGTTTTTTTCCTCTATTTCTATATCAAATATTGTTCTTTTCAGTTGTGACATCTGAATGTCCAGCACCTGATTATTTTCATACTCTTTTCCTCGCCCACTTGGGTTAAAGGAAGGACTTATTTAGCCAGAGATGAAAGGCACTAGTAAGATCAGGGATACTTCAGAGGGTGCGCCATGTGATGTGCTGTTTGAAGCGGGTGCATACAGACCTTTTCAAAGGCATCTGGAGACCAAATGGCCAGTGGCACTGAGTTGCCATGGCAGCCATGTGCTGCACTATTCTTAATTCTGTATCCAAGCAAGCTCTGGCTTGATCATAATATAATTAAATAAAAAAGCTAAAGTAAATCCCATATTGTACACCTGATTGTGATTGATTGATTGTGAAATTATGGTTTGTTAAATCAAAAGGCGCCACAAAACCCTAACCCTAACCCGTATCCGTCGTTTAAAAAACTTAAAAATAACATAAAGGTGGCAGATATTTTTTCAGAGAAGAATGTGCACAAAGCTACATGTTTAATGACATAGTTTGTGGCCACAAATACATAAAAAAGTCACAATAAATAGCAATAAAAGGTGTAATGGGATTTAGTGCAGGATGAAAAATGTTGGACAGAGCACACTTTTGGCATGCTATGATTTTCCTTTTGGAAGAGGAAAAAAGGCACCTTCACTCCTCTGCTTTCTCGTAATTCTCTTTTCTAAAACACAAATTTCTTTCCTAAAATGTCCATCTTATTCCCAGTGAGGGTGTCATGATGTTTGACCAATGATGTCCCTGCTTCTCTAAAGTTGTTTTCATTTTCAAATTGTGATCCTGTCATTTTTAAGTTCCTCTTAAGTAGTTATGATTGGCCAATATCTAACCCTCATTCACAATGCATGCCAAAAAGAGCATTGCCACACTTTATTTCCATTAAATGCAAAAACACTAATGTTACACAGATTGGATCAATGGAAGATACTAAAGAATCTAAGTTTGCCAACATATTGAACAATTTACTGCATACATACTGGTTGTATCTCTCTCTGTGTATATATATAGAGAGAAAGTCTAAATCTCCTCCAGAATGGACAATGATAAACACCAAGCAGTACAGTCACATGCACATGCTACAAATAGTATGCTTGCACACATCCCATGCACGTATCTTATGTTTTAAAGGAAACCTGACATGAATTTGAACCCACTGTCAGCTTCAGGAGACTGATGTTGGTACCAGACCACTGGCATAATGTTTAGAGAATTATTCATGGTTTTTTATTGTTTTCTTTTGAAGCTACTTGTGTAAGAATGCAAATACTTTTTTAAAATTCTAAATTTCCTGACATAAAAAAAGCAACTATTATAATTTAGTGTGGAGCAGAAACTGCTATATTGAAACTCGGCAGGGAGACATCTTCACTTTGAGCCCAGGCTTTGTTTCAAGGAGACTCTGCTCTTGAAATTATAATTAACTTGTACCCACCCCTAACTCCTGAATATTGCTCAGGTATGTCCTCACACACTTAAAAAACATCCCAGTGTACCAATGCCTCGAGCATGAGATGACGGTAATGCAGTTAAAGATGTTTTGTGTGAAGCATGAAGAAAAAGACACCAGATTGTTCAGAAATCCACGATGCAAACCAAGAATAATATAAGCCAAGGAAAACCTTTTTCCCCCACATGTACATCATGTTAAATAAGAAGAGATCACACAAATTAAAAGAGCCTTGAGAAATATAATGTACTCCAGGACTGAATCAAGCCATGGGCTACACTTCAATGGACATAGCAGCAGCACTCTGTCAATAAAGAGAGGTGGATGTGGGGAGATCAAAAGAGGAGTAAATAAAGTCAAATCAAAGCCGAGTCCAAAAAACTACCTGAAGCTAAAAACAATCTCATGAGCTTAATTCCCACGAGGACCATGTGTAAAGTCTGAGCTTTCATTCTGTCCTGTCAGTTTGGAAGGGAAAAATGGGCCACCCACGATGACTTTTTGCTGTTGGAGTTATTAGTCTTTGCTTGGTTGGAGTTTTCTCTCTTTTTTTTTTGATAAAACAGACATATCTTGGCTGAAATCTCTGGCATGGGGAGGATAAAACACCAAAGTTGCTGAGAGAAGGAAACACTTAAGTAATCACTTTAGCAATAAGACTGTCCCCTTTTTTCAGCTTCAAGGCTCTTTATCATTAATGGTTTTCACCTTCAGTGTGGTCAGCGCTGCAGAGTCCAGATTAAATCCAAAGTGCTTTGCAATGATGTGCAATAGTAAGATAAACCAGAGTGGTTACCTTTGCATCTGACTGAGTAAAGTTCCTCGTATGAAAGTCAAGGAAGATGTCAATAACTCTCTTTTTGAAAGTAGTGACATCCTGTTTACAGTTTGGCCCATTTACACAGCTTAAGTCTTTATTTATGTCCCAGTTCTTTCTTTTCTAGGAAACAAATCAAAAGGTGTCTTTCTGTTTTGAAAAGTGATGAGATGAAAGAACTCTCCATAGATTGCTGTCAACATATGCGATTTTACGCAGTGTATTGGGGGTGGCCTCACAAATAGGACGGCCATGGCTTGAGTGGTCGTTCACCAGTTGGTGGTTTGGTTTCCAGACTCTCCAGCTTGTAAATCGCTGTTGGGCAAGACAATCCCACATAGTCCCCGACGTGCTCTATGCAGCTTTCTTCTAGTAACTGGTACTTTTTGAAAAAGAATCTACTGTGATGGGTTGTCATGCCAATGGGAGAGCTGTTTATACGCAGGAATAATGTAAAGATCAATAATGCAAAGAGTTAGAAACTGAATTTCCTGCAAGCTGAAGAAGAGATGTCACAGATGCTGGGCAGGTACAAAAAGGAGAGCAAGGAGGTTTAAGTCAACACTTTCCATGGCTGTCATGGGCAATGTGAGGTTCTTGGTCATTAACATGTATGAGCGTGGAGTATTGATGAAGACCAAGCAGGAATGTCAGGAAAACGGTATAATGGTTTCCACGGAGACACTGCTGCACAAACATATTCCTGACTCCAATCCCTCACTTACTGGCGCATGAGTTTAGCCTGGACAGAGTAAATGAGCTGAATATGTTTTTCAACAGGTTCAGCTCAAGAGAATGTTTAGCATTCCCCAGAATACCTGACTAACTATGTTGGACTGTACATCCTTAGCCAAAGGCAAGGAAAAACATGTTTGTGCTTGGAAAGGCACACTGCCTTGTTTCTGAATCCGAGAAATGTGATCCATCTTTCCTTCAATGACAATAGACAAGTTGCCCAAACATCCCACATCTTAAAAGTCATGAAGAGACTATTATTTTCTCAGTTACTGTACGTAGACAAGAAAGAACCTGACAGGAACTACTGAACTTTGCTTATCACCAGGGATTGGAGCTGAAGATGCCAAGCCCACTCACATCTGGGCAACGCAGGCAACATCATGAGGCTCAGGTTTGTTTTAACTTATCCAAAGCATTTAATTTGATTCAGTCTGACTGTTATATGTAAAGTTTCAGAAGATACAGATGGATTCCAGCACAACCACAGGTCTGGACGGGCCACATTTGATGACACTGCGGGATTCTGTGTTTAAGGCCACATTCACACGGCGTCAATCAGGGATGATTGCCGTGCAGCCGAATAAAGTTTTGGCTCTGTTCCCTTGCTTTGCTTGCGTAGCTTATGGTGGAAAGCTAATCTACTCAGATTACTTATCAAGTGTTTGACCATGTGACAGACTGAGACAAAGGAGGAGACAAAATATATGATGTGGACACGGTGTGGGAAAAATCCACTCATACTGAAAATGAACAAGACAAAAGGATATGATGTATGGGTTGTCATGTCGACATTTTGCTAAGATATTCTGGTGTTTACAAACATGTTTTGTGTTAAAGTTGTTATTTCTTTCCTAACCTGGTTAGCTTTACCTCCCATATAATTTTTTGAATCACTTCAGCTCCACTTTCTGTTTTTACGCCATGCTTCAGTTACTGGAATTGTTGGTTTTGAACTGCTGTTTGTGGGTCCTTTTTTCTTTCTGAGTACTGTCCTTGAGGTCTATAAAGCTTTTTTTCTTTCTTTTTTGTAATTTACTTTTGTTTAAGTATTTCTGTATTCCATCCACCTTCCACTTGAGCTCTGCTTACATATAGGTCCACACTTCAACCACTCACAATAATAGAATACACTTGCCATTCCTAGTTCCAGTAGACCTTGGTACATTCTACAAGGATTTTGTGGAGGTATACTTTAATACAAGGACTTGTATTAAAGTAAAGTCCTTGTGATGTGGCATGTTTCTCCAGACTTTCGAAGAGATGAGGACTTGAATGGACAGATGGAATGATGTGCTACAGGCTGATTATCTGTTTGAGACTGGTTGCTGACAGAAGCCCAAGAAGAGTACAATGATGCATTGAGCTGAGATAAGGCACCAGCAGTAGCTACAGCTTCTACACCACTCAGTACTCCAGCTCCTCACCTGTGAGTGTTTTCATTATCTCTCTATTTATACTGCACAGTTTCCATTGATCATTGACAGTTATTTTTTCACCACCACTTTGATTACTGCCCTGCTTCATCTTTCGTTTGGTTTTTCTTATCCATGTTGTTGTGGAGGGCTGCATGGTGGTGTGGTGGTCAGCACCGTCTCCTCACAGCCTCACAGTTTTCCTGGTTCGAATCCCGGCTGGTTCTTCCTGGGTGGAGTTTGCGTGTTCTCCCTGTGTATATGTGGGTTCCCTCCGGGTACTCTGCTCTCTCTAAAACTGACCCTAGGAGTGAGTGTGAGCGTGGATGGTTGTGTGTCTCTGTGTCGCCCTGTGATGGCGATCTGTCCAGGGTGTACCCTGCCTCTGGCCCAGTGGGAGCTGGGACAGGCTCCACCCCCGCGACCCAGAGTTGGATTAAGTGGGTATAGAAAATGTAGGGATTTTTGTTTTTGTTAAGTTTGCTTTGCTTAGTGGAGTACGTGCCCTGTAGTGTGCCTTGACTTTTCTTTGAGAATAGACTATAAAAGTTATTTTGTTCTTCATCTGGTTGGCCCTTGGTCCCTTACTGCAGTTTGGCTCTCACTGTTAGCACTCACCATAATCAAAGCCATTAGTTTTTGCAGCACAATATTGAATATTGTATCCTCCATCTGTCTGGGGTGAAGAATATAATTATTTTTTCATCCATCTGAAATCAAAATAAATGAAAATGAAAAAATACTTTAAAGACATACTACCAAATACTAAATTAATACTGAAGACAACGATCGTCCATCTTCACTCATAACTAAGCATAATTAATCTAAAACCTGTACCATATATTTTGCATGTCACACACGCATTCATTCACCCAGTCACATGCTTATTATGTCCTATGGTTTCAAACCATCTGTATCCACAGTTATGTTATGTGTACTTGCTGCTGGTGTTGTTGCTGCTTGTGCTTTATTAGTTTTTTCTTCTTGCTGTTTGTCTACTTGCAGCTGCTCCTGATGGTTCTCCGTCTGCTTTCCCCACAGAGGTCGTGGGATGTTTTCTGTTTAGTTTCTACAGATGTGGGAAGTTGTCTGGTTTCTTCTTGTTTTTCCATTGTTTTCTCCGATAATATCTTTCTATCTCTTCTTCTATTTCTTTTTCCTTCCTCTCCCTCTTTCCCCCTGTCAGGTTCGGCACTGTTACATGTTAAGTATTGCAACAAAAATGAATAAATAAGCAATATTTGGGCATCAAGGGGAGCTTTATATTCATGGGAGGTAACGGCAGGAGGTAACGGAAACTAAGCTCAGTTTATTAGTAGAATAACAAAAAACGCAGCAAAGCTGGAACACCATAAACTAAACTTGTAAAAACAACAAACGCCTAAGAAATAACCAACAAGCTGTAGGCACAGGAACAAGAACTGACAAGGGAAACCACGACTGAAACAACGACAAGGATGTGACAAGCAGTGAAGAACACCGGGAGTTTAAATACTGCGTGGAGAGTGATTAGTGACTGAGTGCAGCGAGTGGAGCTGATGACCAGGCCGGAGGGAACTGAGGAAAAAGGTGAGGAAAAGGCAAAACTGACAACAAGCAGAGAAACACCAAATACATAGATCTTGGCACTTGGGGTTTGAAAGGTGTAATATACATAAAGTTGAGCTGAGCTGATCTGTCATTAGCTTAAACAATGACTCTGCCAGGAGAGCACATGAAAATGCACCTGCCTTTTATTTAATGTATTCTGTTGTTTTTCTTTTAATCTTTTTTCATTAGTTTAATTTTTTCCTACTGCAAGTTCCCTTTGGAAATAAATAGGAATACTATTTATGGTAGGGTTGCAAATATTGAGATGATCTTTTGAGATAATTCGTGGTACATGATAAGATGGTGACTTACAGGACATTTTTCATGTCTCCCTTTCTTTCCTCTTGGACATTGAATGCTTTCTATGGCTGGCTGTGTTTTTTTTTCATACTAATATGTAGCTTGAGATTCTATTTGAGGATCATCTTGTGGAAACTGCCAATGGATGCAACAGTCAGCTGTAACATTTGAATTTAAATATGTACAATCAATTGTGTGAAATTTAAAAAAATATACTAAAAAGTCTGAAAAAAAATGAAAGGTAACGTGTGAAAGTTTGATGTAGCTAAACAGATGTTAGAAAATAGACCCCTCCCTTGAGTTTATACCTGCATGTCATTACGGCAAAGTGGAATAAGTCATGACTGGCATAGACACACACTGTTTAACAAGGTGTACTGTGAATAGAGGAGAGAGGAGCCAAAGCCATGGTGCCTTGATTCTTCAAGCCAGAATCAAATGAGACTTTTATAAGGGTTAGAGGTTTATTTGTCAAGGGATACAGGAGCAGGTGTAACAAATGCAACAGTTCCAGTCCCTAAAGGATGTTCAATGCCAGCTCAGCCAATGGAACCTTCTTAGAGCTGTCTGAAAACACGGGCAACATTATGCTTTGTTACCAAATGATTTTCAAATGTTATGGATACAATTCAGCCCTGTCAAAATATGTGGGGACATATTCCCAGAATCCCTAATCTGTGTAGATTGATTGGAATACTGATTACCAATAAAAATGTCTGGTTATGAGTTAGTGGGAGGAGAGTTTAGCCAAATGCTCTGAACCATTTAGTTGGTGCAAATCTGAAAGATAGAAAGTTGAAATTTCTGCATAGAAGCAGTGCACACATTTTTTTACTTCAAGTGGTACCAATATATATGTGCATTTGTATTTGTTTCTGATAAAATAGATGTGCCATTTGAAGTGACTGAAAACAGAAGTAGCATGACATTTTTATGGTTACTTGCAAGAGGACCACAACAACCTTGACAACCTGGTGTTTAGACTCATCACTCATCTGAAAAAGCTACAGCTTCCACCTGCTGCTACCCTCCCAAAATCCAATAATGACTGTGTCTGCATCCTGACCACTGAGATGCAATAAATCAAAAAACAAAAAGTGGAGCAAATCGTCAATGGAGACTACAAATTCACCTGAATGAAAATAAATAAAACCATTAAATGTGGCTGACTGAATATAGGGCCTCTCCTTTCAAACCAGGACCGATGCACCTTCATTGCACAATGTTGTCATGTGTGAAAATACATGGGAGGCTGGAATTCTAAATTGATCTGATGATATGCCTCCAAGCTGGAAAGAAGGGTCGTAACGGAGAGCTGTTTGAGTACATCATTGTGGAACCAATGATGTACTCAAACAGCTGAGTCTGCAAAGCCAACTTGGTGTGTATGTGCACACATTTATCTGAGGCTGAGCTTCGTCCACCTGGCATGTAGAAATGACCAAAGAGGAACAGCGGTTAGTCAACCAGGATATCTTTTACAGGATAACCTGTGTGTGATAAGGGCTTAAGTCTTTATCTGACAACAACCTGGTTGGTAATCATCAAATTATTTTGTCTTACACAAATGTGGCTGCATTTGAAGGCTCATCTTAGCATTGACAAATAAACTCCAGCCACTTATTTCAGTGTTCACGTTCCTCGAACCACAGGCAGAGGGGGTGGAGGAGTGGCAGCTATCTTCAGATCAGGGTTACTAATCAGCCCCAGACCCAAGGTTAGCTTTAGCTCTTTAGAATCTCTGATTCTCAGTTTTTCCCAAAGTGGAAATCACAAAAACCTCTTCTACTTGAACAGTTAACAATGTTCACTCATAACCCTGTCTTATCTGAAGTTTTAACTTTTATCTTTACATTATTTGACAACACAGCATTTGAGGAGATATTTCCTTATAGTAGGTGTCCATCAGAGAATGCTGGAACCAAATTTAAAGGCTCGCTCAGAAGACTGACATTAGACATAATTTCAATTATCCCGAAGAGAAGATATCTGTAAACACTAACAGGAAAGTACGCTTCCCTCAGCATTTGAATACTTACAGTACATACATGCTGCAAGGGATGTTTATGCTGTTAATAAACTCTCCAGAGGTGTATGAATAAAGGTTAGTAGACACAGCTGTTCTCAGGCTCTGGCAAATAGAAACTCAGAGTGTATAAGTGCATAATTTTTTACAGGTTACAGCAGGCACAAAATCAATTGCATTTACCTGTTTGCAGTAAGAATCTACTGTGAGAATAATAAGGGTCAATTTCCTGTTTGGTAGCAGGTTTAGAAAAAGGACTCCATCCCCCCTCAGAGGACCTCGTGTGTCAGTTAGCTCAGTGGACACAGCAGAAAGACCAAACAGGGCGGATGCAAATGAATAGATTGACCCAAGGGCAGTCAATCAGACTTCAGCACCAGGAGCCTGGCCCTTAAGGGCCCACCATCACACCATTACATCAATCTCACTGCCTTCAAAAGCAATTCCAGAACATCAATAGAGTGCTATTGTGTCGACCAGACGTGGTCACAAGGGCCAATCGATGCTCATATAATCCGTCTGTAGATACTTTCTTTGTTTCTTGCAAGGGTTGAGGGGAGTATTTACCATGTGTAAGCTTTTCTCTGAGAGCTTTGCCATGCTCTCAGAGAAAAGGCCAGCGATGCTAAGGCTAATGATGCGGACTCATGAAAATGAAAGAAAGCATTAAAATGCGATGACTTTGCCACAGCTGAGTAGGAAATACTGCAACCACAAAGAATATCAGACCACCAAATCAGTACAAGATTAAGAAGCTGCAGTAGCACAAGCCATGAATAGTTGTGGTGTTTTGCAAAGAATGGGTGGAAAGTAGGGTGCCTCAGACCTCACACCAAGAATCTTTGGAGAGATTTCTGATTAAAGGTTGTTGATTTTACTATTTACTTGTTTATGGAATTGATTGTTTCTTTTTCTCATAAGATTCAAGACATTAATAAATAGATAATAATAATAAACAATGATAATGAAGAATTATCTGGTTTGTAAGCGTTGCCGCAGATCAGTAGTGTGAACAACACGTCCATCTGACAACAATCTTACAGTGTGAGCTTGGCTTAAAGGGTTTCTGCGTGACTGAAGTTGAATTCAAAGCTTTGAAAAACCAGCACGAATTAGTTCTGTGGAGAAAATGTTGAGCCATGGATTATTATTCCTGAGAACACCACTTTTTTGGTGAGACGGTGATATGATGGAGCATTGATTTCTTTTTTCTTTCACAGTTTCTGTATGAAAACTCTTTTAAATTAAGCGCACTGGGTCACATGTTAGAATGGAAAACTTTATTAAAGATCAGTACGTTGCCCGCCGACTGTGCAGAACATTTTAATTAGACAGTTATCACAGCTTCAAAATGCCATTAAGAACCCTAATTAGAAGATGAGTTGAATGCACCCTGTATATATTCTTCCAGAAGTTGTTTTTACTATGAAAACAATATTCTTGGCTATTTACCATTTTCTATTACTAGCTATTTAAATTTTTCTTTGCAATGATATTTGTTGTGATTTGGCAAAATGTAGCTTGCTGTTGTATTAACATTCAAAATAATGTGAAATAAGTGAAATAAGCTCTATAATGCTTGTTGCTCTATTGGGAAGAATCAATAGAGACGCTCTACAACTGTTTTTGCTTTGTTCATTTTCTAATTTAGATCTTTTCTGTTATTGTCAAGTGGCAGGAAGAACATTTTTTACGCTGTACATGGTGAAACTAAACTCGAGTGTTTTCTCTTCACTTGGTTGATCTCAGAATTGGTTCTTTTATCTGCACTCATTCCATCTGTGATGACCTCACACAGACATCATTTCATTCTACATTACCCCATTGATACAGTACAGTAGCACTGGAGGTTAGACTGTTCTAACTTCCTGACTCAAATCACTGGTCCGTCAATGCCCCACTGTGTGATGTTCATTGCACAAATAACGCTGCCTTGCAAAGGTTTGACTGACATTCAGAGTTTGGTTCAACTTTGAAACCTTGATTTTGTAAACAGTGTCAGTAAGTCAGTCTTGAAATGAATATCACAAACCAGTTTTTAAAAAACAACAACAGAGGCCACATATACTGATGTCACAATAATTTCATCCTTGTTAAGCTTGTTGAAGTGTAGCTGTGCTCCAAGATGGCTTTTGCTACAGAAATCAATGCCATTCAAACCATTTCATTTCGTGCAATATCAGGCCAATATAAATATTGTATAGAAGGTCAGCAACAACCTATTTGCAATAGACTTATAACATCATGGCTTGTGGGTTTTCTGGAACTTTCATTTTTTGACAGCCAATAGAAAGTTATTAAATTCCCCATATTCCGAAATACTTCTGCTTAATACTAAGATGAACCTAAGACCAAAATGAATCAAACGTAATTCAGTGAGTAAGACCAGAAAGTCGCTGATATATTGATATTCATTTTAACAGGAGGTCCTTTTGAGATCAAATATGTGTTTTGCAATAGAGGTCTTTTGGCAATTGATTTATCTTTTATGGAAGCAGCCACAGACTGCAGTAACAGCCAAGTCAACAGTGGGTCATGGCAACACAGAGCCCCATTCTGCCTCTGAATAGACAATAAAGATGAGCCAACTCAGCAGATAATCCAGTCAGCTTTGGCAAGCTAATAAGCAAGGCAGTAGATGAGTTGGTAGGTTGTCAGCCTCTACATGACAGTTACCAGCCAAGGAATGCTAAGCCTCTTCGTGCTAATTCCCAACCAAAACAATAGATGATCCAAATTGTTGCGTCAGTTATCATCCAGATCAAATGAGAAGTCACCCTCTCATTTGCCCCTCAGTTACCAGTGCTGACATATCATTGGTTTGATCAGCTGCTGGTTGCCTCCTGCTACACGTGCTCCAAGAAAGAGCCGAGCATTTAGCTGCTGCTGTAAAAGGAAGTCTGTATACGTATGTGCAGATACAAATAGAACTCCCCTTGTTTTTTCATGAGCTCAGGGCATGACGTATATCATCCTAAAAACATCTCGATCATAAGATAAAGTATAAATACAAATAAAAATACTTCCATTTGAAAGGGACACCATTTGGTCAGAGTGAAAGAGTTCAAGATGATCAGGAGATCACTGCCCGTACTGCCCGATGAGGACATATACCCTCATCTATGGCCTTGCCTGGTGAGAAGAAAAATGAACATTATCAAAATAATTTATTAGTTGTGGAAAACTGTTCCCTTGTCTTTCAATGGCTCAAATCCAACTATTAGCGGTGCATCCACAGAAAAATCACTAACAATAACCAGAAGTAGGAATAACAGCGTGTACGGTTTTGTCACTATGGGGGCCAAGAACATGCTGGTCTGCTCAAACATTCAGCCAGGGACATGTGTGGAACCGTTCACACTGAGTGAGGTGATGTATAGAGTGTGACTGGCCTCTTCTTTCCTTCATTTCTTCTTCTGAAAGCCTTTGCCTGCTGTGCTACAGACCCCATGCTAGTAGAATCCATTGTGGTGACTAAACTACTAAAAAAAGCAACAACCAAGTGCTTTTTACAAAATGTAATTTCCCACACAGCAGCAAAGTGTCCATGTGTTTGAAGAAGAGACAGGACTGAAGAGAGATATGTGTTTTAGCATAAGGTTTCTGATGATTTTACTCTTCAAAGAAGGGTGACAAAAGCTCTGAATAAAAGTATATTGTAACTTTACTGTTAGTGTTCTTACACTAAGAAAGTTTAGTCAAGCTAATCACAGTCTAATTGGAATACTTTTAGACACGACTTTGAATCCAAAGTGAGGGATTTGAGGAGCATCTGCTCATTGTTCATGTTTACTTTGAACTCTACATATATGTATCAGTAGATAATATGAAACGAGTTTATTTCCAAATACCACAAACACTCATACAACGTGTCGTACTAAACAAGAGAACATCTTGCACTAGAATCACTTCAGCTGCAATAGATCAGGAACACTTCCAGAAATCATTGTCTGTGCCATCCACAAAAAAGCTCTGTTGTGCAAAGAAGAAGCTATATTTGAACGTGATTCAGACACACTGCCTTTTGGTCTGGGGAAAAGCTCATTTAAGATGGACTGAGGACTGAAATGTTAAATACGTTTTGGAAATCATGGACAAAGCCTTCTCTGGACTAAACATGAGAGGGACCAACCAGCTTCTTATTGGCTCTCATTTAAAAACTTTGGATAGCATCAGTACATGTGCAACTGGCAACTTGTACATCTGGAACCACACCTTAAACTCCAAAAAGTATATATACGTAAGAGAAATATATGCTCCCATTCACACACTGTGTTGTGGTTTCAAGGCCTTGCATTTTTCAGTGAAGCAATGCTGTGCTGCATACCACATCTGCTATAACAGACTTAGTGATGATGTGACAGCAGATAGTTTTGTACGAGGCAGGCCTCGTGGATCAAGAAGGCCACAAATTTAATCAGTGAAGTCCAAGTGGAGAACCGGTCAAATCGATTAGCAGAGACCTTTCCATTGTCGACCTTTGTGGCAAAGCTTGCTAACTGTGGACACACTTCTTTGTCTATTTTTGGATCAACCAGTTCAAAAGACTTGGACTCCTCTTTGTTGAGTTAATTTTGTTGTTGCTCACCAAGTTAGCCAAGTCATCTCAGCAATATGAGAGGTTTTAACTAAACCAGAGGCAAGGTTGCAGGTTTGTGTTCAGTGGGTATGTGGAACCATAACTCTGGTTTAGTGGACAAATAGATGCGCTGCCTTGTGTTTGGTCTTATTGTAAATGTACACAAGAACTACTCTGCTGTCACATTAGAACTTGATATTGTCTGGCTTAAGACACACATTTCTTCAAGTATGATTTACAGAGACACAGAGAAGTTCTTGGCAGTTGGCAGATATGCAAGTCCTTCATCTATATAGAAATATCACTCCACAAACTGTAATTTGTCAGTGCCATACACACACACATGCACCTTCTTTTGCAGTATGCCAGAGTCTATAGATGGCAACGGCAGGTGAGGAACTGTTCCGGAAAATGACATCCTTGGGAAAGTGAAGATTAAAACATTTATTTATTGTCTGTGTTGATGTCAACTTTCTCCTTCCTTGAGCGAATCAGAATTCCCAGAAGACTTTCATCAAGGTCAGTGCCTGAGCAGCACATTGTTAAGAGACACACCACAGTGCTGTAGTCACTGAAGTCAAATACCAAACAATCTGACCTGGCCTCTGTGAGTAATAGACTCCAAAGATTGAAAAATACCAGCACTCCTCATCTTTTTTTAGTGCGGGGGCTACCTCAGCATGGTCATTCTCACAGATCTTACCCCCTGAAGGTGACAGACTACTCATTCATCTCTGGCTTCTCATTTACAGCACATTGCAGTGATGTGAATGTCTCTGAAGGAATGAAGAAGAAAAGGGGCAGCACAGCTATTTGTTTCTTTCTGCTGAACACTGTACCCCCGAACAAATGTGCGCTCTGCAACTCTGTATTTGCTGCTCTTTTTAAAGTTTGAGTGACTATATCATTGCCCCCCCACCATAACTTGTCTTCTCTTTAAACTGAAATCTAAAAAAAAAGCTAATCTAAGTGAAGCAAGATCTTTAAGATATAATAGTGCGTGATCGTTAAGGGCTTTAAATGTGAGAAGAAGAATCTTAAATTAAATTCTAAATTTAAGAGGGAGTCCTTGAAGAGAAGCTAACACTAGACAAATGATCTGTGGGACAGCCCAGTAACAAAGAGTTACATGGACTAGCTTTTCTGCATCACTCTGAGACAGGATGTACCTAGTTTTGGCAATATCACAAAAGTGTAATAAGGATGGTCCTAGAAACTTAGGGCAGATCCTGGTCAGCATAACCCAAAAGTTCCTCCCAGCATAATGACATCAAGAGTAGGTATAGCTGGACACTTTATTCCTGAAGTGTTCAGGTCCAAAGACAGCATCTTCAGTTTTATCTGAATCTAGAAGCAGAAAATCCAGTCATCTGGTCTTAATGAATACCTGGCCGCCTAGCACGTAACAAGGTCTAACCAAGTCTAATTAACTGATTGATTGAATCTGGTTTCATAGATAAGTATAGCTGAGTATCATCAGCATAGTCATGAAAATTAATACAATGCTGTTTAATAATATTACCTAATGGAAGCATGTATAAAGGAAAAATAATCGGTCCAAGTACATAACCCCGAGGAACTCCATGACTTACTCTGGTGTGTGAGGACGATTCTTCATTTACAGGAACAAACTGGAATCTATCAGATGAATATGACTTAAACCAGCCTAATGCAGTTCCTTTAATCCCGATAACATGTTCAAGTCTCGATAACAGAATGCTGTGATCGATCGTATCAAATGCAGCACTGAGATCCAACAGGACAAGCACAGAAACAAGTCCGCTATCAGAGATCATTGGTAACTTTCACCAGTGCTGTTTCTGTGCTATGATGCACTCTGAATCCTGACTGAAACTCCTCAAACAGATTATTTCTGTGTAAATGATCACAAAGTTGAGATGCAACTACTTTTTAAAAAAGAATTTTAGACATAAAAGGAATATTGCTAATTACAGATCTATGTACAAACAGTCCTGGATCAAGAAATAGAAATAGAAAAATACTTTATTCATCCCCTAGTGGGGGAAATTCAAATTAGTTATTTACAATGATTTCATACGAAACAACAATAATAATCATAACAATAATAATAATAATATGATAATAATAATAATCAATGAAATATATATGAAATAAATAAAATTGATTTGAGAAGAACATGTCAGCAGTCCCTGTTAAAAAGTCTTATGGCTGTGGGGACAAAGGACCTCCTGAACCTCTCTCTGCAGCTGCTCCTCTTTCCTGCCAGGATGCTGTGGAGAGGATGTCTATTATTATCCAAAACAGAATATAATTTCCTCCTCATCCATTGCTCCTCCACAGCACTTAGAGGGTCTAGTATTCTGCTTACAACAGAACTGGCCTTTTTTTACCAGTTTGTCCAGGCGCCTACAGTTTTTGTCTGTAGTGCAACTCCCCCAGCAGACAACAGCATAGAACAGTGCACTCTCAATGATAGTGTGATAAAACATGCTCATCATGTCACTGCAGACATTGAAGGACCTGAGCCTGAAGTCCACCACCAGCTCTTTGGTCCTGGTAGTGATCAGGAGCAAACAGTTATTTTTGGTCCAGCCACAGAAGGACTCCACAAGGCCCCTGTACTCCTTCTCCTGTCCACAACGACTGTTGTGGCATGTGTGCTACATCGACACACATGCCTCAGGACTCTGAGTTGTACCTGAAGTCTGATGTGTACAGGGTGAAAAGAAAAGGAGCCAAAACAGTACCCTGCAGAGCCCCAGTACTGCATTCTAGTGTTCCAGAAACACATCTCCCCATCCTGACATACTGTGGTCTGACAGTCAAATAAGTCTATAATCCACGATGTCAGGGAGGGGGCCACACCCATACCTAGAAGCTTTCAGTATGGGAGGCCGTATGGTGTTGAAAGTCGATAAGTCAAAGAACATGATTCTCACATATGAACCAGGCACATCCAGATCCTTAAACATCCTTAAATATCTTAAAAGTCTGTGGTACATAGCGTGTCAGTGATGACTTAAATCCAGTATGGAAGTATTGATTGAGGGAAAAACCTTATTGAACAGTCTGGTTGAGATTGGGTCTAAAATAGACGTTAATAATTTAGATAAAGGAATGGTTGTTGTCACTTTAGAGAGCTTGACAGGACAGAAAAATCTAAACCACCTAACAAAATTCAGATTCTACAGACACATTTAAAGCTGCTGTACTTCATTAAACACCAGCAGAAGTAGTAGAGAGGATGCCATGAATTTTTTCTCTGGTAGAAACTATTTTATTGGTAAATAATCTCATGAAATCATCACTACTGGAAGCTAAATGAATACATGGCTCAACAGAGCAAGGACTCTTTGTCAGCCTGGCTACAGTGCTGCAAGGAAACTGGGGTTGTTCTTATTATTGTATCTTATTATTTTGGGGTTGTTCTATTAATTTCCACCAATGATGAATAACAAGCAGTTCTCGATCTCCAGCAATTCTGACTTGTTTAACAAGTCCTTTGCTTTTGTCCTTAAGATGTCAACTTGTCTAGTACAGATTCTGAGTAGATACAGGGGTGGGTGTCTTGGCATGTTAAATATTTCAAAGAAGTCTGACCAATCCAGTGAATGGCTGATCTGATTATCGACAATGGCGTATATCTTGATAGCCTTTTCTTGATGATCATGATTACATGGTTTTGAGTGAATTCTGCCTCATTTGTGTTTAATGCAAACCTCAGTACCGGGAGAGTCTATTGTGTCCGGAGTTTTCTCATGTACTTAGCTACTTTCTTGGGTAAGCTAATGTAATCTCAAGTGATTGTGGTGTTGGACCAGGGTACATTTCTATATTTGGCATTCACTCTGACAATCACTACACTTTACCATAACATTGCAGTCCTAAGCCAAGTGAGACATTAAGGCACAGCCTAATGTACCATTCACTTTGAGAAAGGCTTTCTGTTTTTTATATATATAAAACCCCTGCATTTTCTTAGTGGGTAGGGTTAGTTGTGAATGGGGAAGTTTTTCCAGGTCTTGAGCTACCTTTTCTTACAGTATCCCCAGTGGATTCCTCAGCTGAGGAGACATCCATCATGTTGACGGATACAAGAATCCTGGTGTGGGAGTACCTTATGCATGATTTGTCCCCTTCCCAGGTGAACTATTGTATTGGGACAGTGCAAAAGTGGCCATTTCTGGTACGGGCCTCCTTGCATACAAAATATAAAAAAAGAAAAAGTAGCATAAGCTAAGCCTGGTAAGTATCCAGCTTCCTTTGTCGAATGTAGCACAATCAAAAGGTCATCATGTTCTCTTTGCTTGATGTAATCCTTACTGGAGTTTTTGGGGAAACAGTCAAGTTTCTTGAAAGTGCATATTCAATGACTTCTGGTGAGGTATAACACTCATTAAACTTGACCCAAGTCTCAGAGGACCACGTCAGGGTCACAGATGAGTACCTCACATGTCCTAACATGTTTAACTGACTCTCTGTCAAGCCATTTCACACACAAATATAGCTCTTCATTGGCCATAATTATCCACGTCTCTGATAGTCTTCGAAATGACTGCCATACCCTGGAACTGTTTAGATGGTCATTGAATTGAGTGAGACATACCCACCAGCACACTTTGAACCAAATGCTTGGGAAAATCATTTTATGGGTCTTAATGGACAAACTAGTTGAGATTATGCTTTGTCTGGAGATGAAACACTAAGCTTTTGGGTCAATGCTATGGCCAGTGGTGCTGGGGTCCCAGTACCCACAATGGGTGTGAGGGGCATCAGAAGCAGTTGGAGAGCAGTATAGACATGAGAGAGTGACTCATCCACTTTGAGTGACTTGGTGAATTGATGGCTGCAGAACATGTGTGGTTTGTTGTGAGCTGTGGGATCCAATGTGACATGTATTTTCTTCAGGTTAAGTGATGAGGGTGTACAGACTCTTGGATGAAATGTATCGGTTGTCATGCACTTCAAACATGGTTTATCTCAACATTGTTACTGATATGTAGTTTCTAGTATGCTCAGAATACTGCTCTAACACTGGCACCAATTGCTCTCCTATGCTGCTTCTTCTAAGGCCTAATGATGGTGTAGCAACTGCAATTAGACAAGTAGCCACTAGTCTATTCAATAAAACTGGAGAGACTTGTCAGAATGTCGTCTTTTTGCTCCTTTTTTTTAAGGTACTGAATATGCATGCAGATTTGAGTGAAACTGAATAGACAGAATACAACACGACTACTGCTATGTTTACCATGCAGAAATAACTATCTGCACACAACCATGGTCAGTTTCATGCTAGAGGTTATGTAACAACAGTCTCTAACCAAATAATCCCCAATTAAACAGTCAAATAAATGCAGTACTTGTAATGATGAAGACTACATGCTAAATGACTTAACACTGTGTTAAATATTAACATAAATAGTTCCTTCCAAGCTTACCTTGAAAACCCAAACTTGACAGCAGATGGAGATTCTGTGCTTCTGTCAGGTTGACAGTATGCCTCTTCTATATTTTCTTCCTATTTCTTGTCTACAATGAAAGTCGTCCCACAAGCTACTGCAATTAAATTAAGAAAAATTTGAGGAGAATGCCACACACCTATTTTCTATGCCTGCTTCATCCAATTAAGGGTCACAAGTGTGCTTGAGCCTGTCTCAGCTGTCATTGGGTGAGTTTCACGTTACCCAAGATCGGTCGCCAGTCCATCACAAGACAAGCAACCATGCTCACACACACTCCTAGGGTAAATTTAGAACCACCAATTAACCCGATATGCATGTTTTTCAATTGGAAATGGAATCTGGAGTACCCAGAGAGAAACAACACATACACAGGATAAACATACAAATTTCACAAAGAAAGATCCCAAATTTGAACCAGCAGCGTCAAACACCACATTACTAAATATAAATGCCTGGAAGGCAGAATACAAGAACTAAATCAAAATGAATAATTAATTTCAATGAATTTCATTCCACAACTATTCAAAAGCATGTTTTTGGTTTGTTATTGAGTAGAATTAGGTAGAGGTTGAGTAGGAAAAAAGATTTCTCCATGCGAACACAAGTCAAAACAAAATATTGCATTCGCCAATCCCCAGTTCTTGTGTTGATCAGAAACAGGGTTTCTTGTCTTAACTGTAAATGACAGGCTGACACTGTCATTCACAGTTATTTGTATTTACCTTACATCTAGATTCCTGGCCACTACCTCATCCACAGTTCTCAGAACTACTTGGATAGTCTAACACCTGAGTGTCTCACAGTTTCTGAAATCAAAAACACTTCTGTTGTAACTAAAAGGAGAAGTTGTGCCCTGTTTGTGAATATTTATGTATCTCTTTTCTAAAGAAAGAGAGAAGAAACCATGATACTTCAGTCAGAACACTTTGATGTTAACCAACAACTCGGGTTGAGACAGAACTGCCACATGATTGGCATCAGTTCTGGTCCAACAGTTCATGTCAAAAACTTAGCAGCTAATACACTGCAGTGAGTTGTCCCTATGGTGGTCATAGCCTAATTGTAACCTTACTTTTGCTAATCTGAGCATATTGATGCTATATGTGCTACAGAAGGAGCTTCCCTTACATGTTCTGGCCTGCTGCCAGAGATAGTAAATCAGGCTTGCTACAGCTGTCTCTATGTACCAAAACATGAAGTTACACATGAACAAAATTACATCCCAACAGTACTGAGCAATATTATTTACTTCATTTTATTTACTTAATCTCAGAAACGTACAATGGACAACTGCAAATTCACAAAAACCATTTGTAACTGAGTGACAGCAGGGTCCTCTGTGCCTCTGACTGCCCTGTAATGGCAGCATAAATTTTAGCTGCCCACTAAATTTCAAAGCCATTCACTCCTCAAGCCAGTTGTGCTCATGCTGTCTCTTCCTCCCCTCTCCTTTAGCATCGTGTCTGTCTAAGCAAACTAAATAACTGTGACTTACAATGCTAGCAGACTGACAGGTCTTGAAAAGGTGCTGTCTGGCCCTAGGACACATTGTTCCTTTGAAGACCCACACAGCACCACTCGTCATAAAAAATGAACTTTTCAAAATTGCTTGTCTGCCTCTCTTTCTATTTATTTCATATTTACTCCCCAATGCTCAGTTGTATTTTTGCAACTTCTTTCCCCTTCTTTTCTTTTTTTCAACTTTGTGCTCCCTATTGATTTCTCTCATCTGCGTCTTTTTTTTCCCTAATGACAACATCTGACACAGTATAGTAATCAACTGAAATTATTCTTCCCACAGCTGGTGACAGACAGAAAGAGGAAACTGGCATCAAAAGATGATAATTGGCACCTTATCATTTGCATATCTTCTGCTGAACTCTCTGTGCTCTGAATATATTCGGAATATTTTGTCACCTTATTGCCACCAACAGATTTTTTAAGCAAAGTTCTTTATCCTCATGATACCAGGAAGGAAGTTGCCATTTGTTATGTAACTGACTGATACCATATTGTATTGTATGTAAAAACTTAGAAGACACATGACAGAGCAAATGCAGGAACAGCTGGACAGTGTGATGCTTGGAGATTTTTGCTGCTTGTTGACAGGCTTTCTCTCGATGTGACTTATCCATTTTACATAGTGGTATAATACTATTGGAATGGATAATATGATTTATTGTTTGGTATTCATTCACAAGATAGGATTTTCAAGAATGGCTGATAATATGACATAAATCCCCTTAACACAACAATTCTCCAATTGAAATTATCATAAAAGGTTTGTTTAAACCCATAAATAGAAACCATAACAGTGTCCTAGAAAGTACTTTCCATTAAAGCGCCAAGAGGGAAATGGGACTCATAAGTGTCGCCACACCAGATCACATGTTTTTCTCAAATGTTTCCTTTAAGAAGCAACAAAATCCTCATAAGTTAGTAGGAGGGATGGTTGGACGGCATATAATGCCGTCAGTCACGAATGAGTGAATGATGTGTGTTCACGAGCAACATCTGACAATCGTTTTTTCTACTTCTGCGTTACACTCAGCTGATAACATAATAACACTTTAATAAAACACTTCCATCACTGTAATAGTTTGGTTTGGTTTTGGTGTTCACTTGGTTAAGGTTAGAAAACAATCAGGTTTATAACATTCTTTTTACAATGTAACAATTATCTTAATGGACACCATTTTTAAAGTACACTTGCAAACACTCTCACGACCACTAGAGGTTGCATATTCTTTCAACTTAATTTTCCGTAGTTTTGGCCTGCGTGAACAAGTATCCCATGCTGACGTATTTGAGTGGAAGACAGATTCCACCAACCTGACCTGTGTGTCAGAACTGCACTAAACCTTTATTGATTTCAAACTTGCAGTTCTGCAACTGACTTTGATCTCTGACTTCAGTTTGTGTGCCTCTGCAATTTAGATTTCCAATGACTTTCCAAGCCATTTCTACCCATCTGAAAGGACTCAAACTGTGTTGGCCTTCCTTGCTGTATTTTAGAGTTATCTTATGAAGAACGTCAACACTTGCCTTGTCATTTGCTTCACTAAAGTCTAGATTGTGTAAGAAACATAACACTTTTTTGCTCTAATGCAATCTTCAGGAGCATACTAGAACAACATATGCCTTAAGTCTAAGACAGAGGAAAAGGTTTGGGTTAAAAGTGGGTCTTTTATTCAGGTTAGAGGACCTAAGTTATCATGATTGTCATATGAAGTAAATATTTTTGTTATTGTCATGATCAGGGTTGAAAAAAAACTAAAGAATGGTATGAAAGAGAAGCCCTAACCTCCTCCTTTTCATAATTTTTTCTTTTTCTTTCTTTCTCCCCACGATTTCATTTAGATGTCCAAATTTATTTGAGATCGACATGCATGATGCATCAGAAATAAATCAGTAATATTTTTTTTTAAGTTTCTGCTGTTCAGCATTCATAATCTTTCTATTTCAAATTGTTTCATCAATTCATATATTTTCCATACCCTCTTAATCCGATTCAGGGTCGCAGGGGGCTGGAGCCTATCCCAGAGAGATGGTGCACACCTTGGACGGGTTGCAGGTCCATCACAGGTTCAAACTGATAACTGAAGGCTCTGCCTCCCATTCTACTTTTCAAAACTCTGGGAACCACAAGGAAACCTGCAGTTTGAGAGCTCTGATCTGTAGCTCTCCTATATATAGTGTGTCTATATATATACACACACTGTATGTACATATTTATATGTGTATATACACACATTTATATATGCATACATGGGGAATGAGACATGTGGCTGTTATAACTGAAAGGTCGCTATGAAATGTTTTGTGACTTTTCTTTTCTTATTACGTGTATGCTAATTGTAATGGGGTTAGGGTTAGGGTTATCTCAGCTGGGTCCTTTTTGTAAACCGAGTGTTCACTCTATGCATTTGTGGGTTCTCGCCGGCTACTCTGGATTCTTCCTGCAGTTCAAAAACATACGTTAGAATAACTGGTGATTCTAACCTGAATTTATGAGTGAGTGCGAGTGTGCATTGTTGTCCGTCTTTTGTGTAGCTCACCTGTCGCACAGTGGCAGCTACGCGAGGCCTCAGCCTGTCAAACTGTGATTAAAAACCCTTTTTAGCTCATCACTTACTTTAATAGATCATTTCTACACAGAAATTATAGCGTAGTAAGCCCAGTTTGTTACAAGGCTGGTGTGTAGGACCCAAGAAGGCAGACCCACAACTGAAAGATTGTTAAAAGGTTTATTTATAATGTGCAAAATAATTATACTTATGATGAACAATAATCCAGGTAAGTCCAACTCCAGAGTGTGGTAGATCTGGAGAATCTCAGGCAACCTGTGAGACACTGAGGCAGTGGGAGTGAGCAGGCAGGTGAAACCTCCCTAGATGGTGATGGCGTTAGATTGCCAGGTAAACTGGGAAGTCAGGTAGTCAGTAGAGTCTTTTCATTAAGCCAGGGAATTCCAGACAGGTACGAGGAACCAGGCAACGAGGCGAGTCTTTACAGAAAACCCGGGTCCCCAGGTGGATCCTGGCAATCGGGTGAGTACTCGAAGGAACTTGACGATGTGGTTGTGACAGTTCAAAGCAACAGCAGGTTTAAGTCCTTAAACTGGCACAGCTGATGGCTATCAGCAGGAACTTTCTAAGAAGACACAGAAAACAAAGATTAAGCATTGAACCAGGTACAGGAAATGCTCTCAACTAAGGAGTTCGGCTAACATTACCACAGTGGGGAGGAAGACGATTTGGCCATGAGTGGATATCAAGGCAGGGTATAAGCAGAGTGGTTGATGAGGTATTGCCATCAGCTGTGCACCGGGACCCTCCCAGAGAGCAAAAGAGAGAAACTCACCCACATCACACTCACAGGAACACTGAAAAGAGTGACTCATGACAAAGTTTCTCAGAATAAACGTGAAATACTCATGACACAGAAAACTGGATTCCTGCCGATGAAGACGAAATCCGTATTTTTTCGTGCCATGCTGCACAACGCTCACAGCGTTTCAGTCGGATGTATTCTTCTTTGTATTTTCATATGTCCTTACTCCCTCCCACCTCTGAACATTTTCACATATTAAATGTGATGCAAAAGTCTTTACTGTAGCACACTTCGGGTTTCTCAGGACTTGGTATTGTTGCTTAAACTGATGCAGAATATCCTTCTCAGACTCAGACTCTTAGTGTGACGGCATCAGCATAAATTCGCTATGAACTGTTTAAACAATTTCCCAAATGTAGCATGTGGGATTTCATTGCACTTGAGCTCTATCCCCATGACACTATGCATTTTCCACTCTTCTTTAATTAATTAGCCAAGTTCTTCCCCTCCCTTTCCAACTCAAATTTCTCTATGAATTAAAAATAGAGCATTTTTATTTCGCCATCAGTTGTCAAGCAGGTCATTAAGGTTGACAAGCAGCGACACCGATGGCTCTTTCTTGGGAAAGTAAAGTCAAAACGCATCGCACACTTTTGTTTCAAAAGCTGCAGCTTTGAGTCGTATTGAACAAATTAAATGGTCTGCTCGTGTGTGTGCATCTTTTTATTCAAGTTACTTTAAAGTGCAAACCCATGTGCTTGTGTGTGTTGTAAAAAGTCGATGTTATGTGCATGTACTATATGTGAACTGTTTGGAAAACACAGGCAGAAGAGCAGACATGTCATACTGCCAGGAAAAACAGGCTAAATTTATTTCAGAAGTAGGGTACAGTGTTCTTTACAGCACCTCCATCTTTGCCATAGGGGAGAAATGCTGCTGACTTTGCTCCTTTCACATTACACCATACATGAACAAGCAGACCTAATTTATTTTCTCTCTCTGCACTCTTGCTTTACTCTACAATTTCCCTTCTCCTCTGGGGTGACCATGGGGAAAATTTTACAACTTTACATTTTATGCAACACTGACTGAAATGCAATCTAAATGTTTGACTACTTGTGTCAGCTCTGCACATGTCACACAACAGCAAACCAACAGAAACCAGTTAGACCCAAGCAACAGACTACATACTGACCTCCAATTAATTCTGCTGTATTGGTGGCATCCGTCTTTATGTGTAGGTATGAGAACACCATGAAATCTTTAAATACCATAAAGCAGGAAAAATTTACCATCTAAACCTCGGGTGCAGCAACGTTGCTTAACTACTTGCTCTGAAGGATGAGTGATGGATATTAAAAGCTTCTGACTGAGCAAATGCCCTTTAGTCAAAGGGATTTTTTATTTTTTAAACAGAATAAAAAGCAACGTTTGTACTTACAATGTGGGACAGTATTCCAGAGATAGATAGTGGATTAGCAAATAGCAGAAGAAGAAAAACAAAGACATACGCATACTGTAACGGGTGTATTTAGGAACCAAAAGCAGCACTCTGGAAATCAGGACCAGTTGATGAAGACCTTTATTTTTACACCAGCAAAACAGGAGCTTGAGCAGATGAAGAAACCCGGCAAACAAAGGGGGGACCTGAGCCCTTGGACCCATACAGTTAATTTCTTTAGCAGCCCAGAGTAAAGGGAAGAGCCTTACGGGAGGTGAGGTGTTAAGAGCCAGCTGATGGTGCAGAGGAGTCGAAGCCAGGAGAACATACAGACTTCAGAGACGCTGAGGCAGAGCACGTGGTCATGGACAGAAGGTAGGTAAGTTCACCGGGAATCAGGCCAGGAGGGCAGGGTCGGCAACAAGAGATCAGGCAGGTAATGACCGCTGGAAAGTCTTGCATGGATGCAGTAGAACAATCTAGCAAAGGTGAATGTGCTGGAGAAGCTTAAATGCAGGGCTGATTGGGAATGAGCTGCAGCTGAGCTTGCAGGTGAGTGTAGTTGGGATGATGAGGGAGGAGTGGCTGGCAGGTAGAGTGGAAAATTACCAAGGCAGAGGGATAGGAGGGGAGACAGGGAGAAACTGTGACACATTGTGTGAGAAAAAAAAAAGAGCAGAGCGAGCAAAGGTGAATACATTGGCAAGCTTTTGAATTAAAAAAAAAAACAAAAAACAGCATATCTCTTATCTTAAGTGCTTAATATTTTGAATGCTACATTTTAATAACACCTTGTAATTTAATGGCCTACTAATGTAATCATTTCATTTGTACACAGCCGCTTCAGAAGACTGAGTGGTTCTAACTGCTTAGATAATAGAAAAATTATGTAGTGATTTCTGTGATGCACTTAGAATCAGTTGTTGGAAACGCTTGGAGATGAAACCCTGAAGCAAAATATGTCTCAACAGAATTTTTTCATTAAGCAAGCCAAGTTTGGCATGCTAAGCATTAATAAAGCAAGCACTGGTGCTCAGTATTAAGGGATTTACTGTTTGTGCAGTTACACAGAATGTATTGTTTAATGGGTGTTAATTGACTCAAAAATGTGTCTCGGGATCATTTATATTTTCTCACAGTCGATTCGGTTTCTTTGTTGAAAGCAGTATTTACCAGTCATGACCAGTCAGCCTCCGATAAAAACAATAATAACTGGTAATATTCACAGTACACGATGGCTGTACACTGGATAAAACAAGACAAAAAAAACCCACCTGAACCACACGAGACAAATGTGTCTTTTGGTTTGCTTATTACTCTTTAATTTCCTTGTTTATTGCTTTGTTTTGTAGAGTTTACCCCCTTTTGTATTCAGCTGTTTTACTTCCTGTGCACACCTGGGGCCTCATATACAAAGACTTGCATGGATTTCCTACTGAAACATGGCGTACGCTCAAACCCAAATGCCCTCCTACGCACAAAAATATCCGGATGTATGAATCTGTGCGTATGCATGAATCCAAGCACATTTCCTTTGTACATCCCAATCAACGTGGAATTGAGCGCACATGTTAGAGTACCCGACTCCTCCCTGTCCACACCCCTACTTATGCAAATCATATTTAAATGAGCCCTGCATCTGCGATCCTCTCCCTTGACGGTCAGAAAATAAAAGAAAAAAGAAGAACTTCACGGAAAGCAAGACGGAGGTGCTACTTTCTAAAGTGGAGGCCTGCAAAAATGTGCTCTATGGCACGCTGTCCTACGATATAAGCAGCAAACGTAAGAGGAGTGGGTGGGAGAGCCTGTGCGAGGCTGTCAATGCTGTGGGGTCTGAGAAGCACACACAAGCAGAGGTGAAGAAGAAGTGGTCCAACATTAACTTGGATGTGAATGCAGACTGGCTGCCCACCGCCAAAGTGTGGCCAAAACAGGCAGGGGGGACAGGAAAAGAGGGGCCCACCCTGTTTGAACAGAGAGTCGGCACAACTATGGGTGACTCTGATTACCCCCAAGGTAAATACCTTGTATTTGTGTAACTCACAACAAACGTGTTCATACAGTAACCTAGCGCAGAAGTGAAAAAGTGAGGCTGATTAAGACATTTCACACTTTAATCATGGGGTTATTAACATTTGCACACAGAGACGATCAGGGGCCTGTTAGAAAGATCTTAAGCTGTAGTTTAAACAGCTAGTTACTAACTTTAACCGCCAACTAGTAATGATGCTGTGAGGACGGGATAGAAATTGGGGGCTCAATGCACATCACGGGGTAATAATATTAGGACAATTACACGAATAAAGTTACTCACCAAGAAGCAGTGGCGGAGCTAGAGGGGAGGCTGGGGTAGCACTGAGCCCCCCTGAAATTTGATTGGACCCCCCAGTTGCTACCCCAGATGATTGACTTGTCACGGCACCACATGTCTTGTTGATAGGAGCCAGTTCAATTTTAATATCGGTGACACATATTGACTGCTAAGTCCCGCCTGTACAGTAGTTGGCGCTATGTACCACAAAGAGTTGTAATCCACCTAACTAAGACAAGAAGAATCGTCAGGCGGATTCAAGCATGGTTGTTTTTGCTGGATCATAGTGTCTGGTTTGAACCTGAACACAAAATCAACAAAGGAGGAGGAGGAGGAGGAGGATAAAACGCCTTTATGGACAGAAAAATCCTCATTCTAAAGTAAGTTTCATAGTGGTTTCCTAATGAGTGACTGTTTAAAATCACTTTTGTGCTCAGATAGCTAGCCTAGGGGTATCAAGCTACCATTAACGTTATACCTCATAGCGTCTTCAGATGACCAGCGGCAGATTCCAACGGCCACTCCACATTAACGTGTACATTTAATTTGTTTGTTCAGTGATTTTAGAGGAATTAAACTAGCAGACAATCAGCCAGCTAGCTTTTTCATGCTTTGTTGGCTTAAATGAAATGTAACGTGAACATGCCAGACAGTCAACTAGCTGCAAAGTTTGAATATTAAACTTACATCTACAGTGGTCTATTTGCCCTGACATTTTTTAAACTGGAAGTGGAGATTTAATAACATTGTGTGATTGTAAGTGATGCTAGGAGTAACAAGACTGGCTTATTTCTTGGCATCAGCAGTCCTGGCAGCTCCCATCCTGGTACTAGTCAATAGAGTGAATGTCAGGCAGGACCCAGCCCATCATTATCAGGTCAGAGCATCTGCAGAGCATCTGCATCTACTGATAATAAATGTTGTTGTATTTTTAATGCATTTTTATCTTGATTACACTTATATTTTTATACAATGCAGTGCCAGCGAGGGAGGACACAGAGGCCTCTGCTTCTGACGAGGATGGTGTAAGCCAGAAGAGCCAGAGCCAGCTGTGACCAGCACTGCAGTGAATGAGTGAGTGAGTAACTGTGTGAGTGAGTAACTGTGTGAGTGAGTGAGTGAGTGAGTGAGTAACTGAGTGAGTGAGTGAGTAACTGAGTGAGTGAGTGAGTAACTGTGTGAGTGAGTAACTGTGTGAGTGAGTGAGTGAGTGAGTAACTGAGTGAGTGAGTGAGTGAGTAACTGAGTGAGTGAGTGAGTAACTGAGTGAGTGAGTAACTGTGTGAGTGAGTGAGTAACTGTGTGAGTGAGTGAGTGAGTAACTGTGTGAGTGAGTAACTGTGTGAGTGAGTGAGTAACTGAGTGAGTGAGTGAGTAACTGTGTGAGTGAGTAACTGTGTGAGTGAGTGAGTGAGTAACTGTGTGAGTGAGTGAGTAACTGTGTGAGTGAGTGAGTGAGTAACTGTGTGAGTGAGTAACTGTGTGAGTGAGTGAGTAACTGAGTGAGTGAGTGAGTAACTGTGTGAGTGAGTAACTGTGTGAGTGAGTGAGTGAGTAACTGAGTGAGTGAGTGAGTAACTGTGTGAGTGAGTAACTGTGTGAGTGAGTGAGTAACTGAGTGAGTGAGTGAGTAACTGTGTGAGTGAGTGAGTGAGTGAGTAACTGTGTGAGTGAGTAACTGTGTGAGTGAGTGAGTGAGTGAGTAACTGAGTGAGTGAGTGAGTAACTGTGTGAGTGAGTGAGTGAGTGAGTGAGTAACTGTGTGAGTGAGTAACTGTGTGAGTGAGTGAGTGAGTAACTGTGTGAGTGAGTGAGTAACTGTGTGAGTGAGTAACTGCGTGAGTGAGTGAGTAACTGTGTGAGTGAGTGAGTGAGTAACTGTGTGAGTGAGTGAGTGAGTGAGTAACTGTGTGAGTGAGTAACTGCGTGAGTGAGTGAGTGAGTGAGTAACTGTGTGAGTGAGTGAGTGAGTGAGTAACTGTGTGAGTGAGTGAGTGAGTGAGTAACTGTGTGAGTGAGTGAGTAACTGTGTGAGTGAGTGAGTGAGTGAGTGAGTAACTGTGTGAGTGAGTGAGTGAGTAACTGTGAGTGAGTGAGCGAATGTGTGTGCATTTTCATTCATATAAAAATGGTTGTTTGTTGAAAAATTGTTACTAAGTTGTGTTTTGTATATTGTTAATAAACTGCAAATTTCATACACAAATCTCAACTCCTGTGTGCTTAATATGTACTTAAATATATTTCAACACTTATTCTGATTGCAGTTGATTGTTTGAGAAACAAATTCTTTGTCGTAGTCTGTGGCCCCCCTGAACTAACCTTGGCCACCCACTGGCCACCCCAAGGACAAAAGTCTAGCTCCGTCACTGCCAAGAAGCCACCCATTGCGCACAGTGCCAGCTTGTAGTCTGTTCCCAACAACGCTGTTACTTAGAAAGTATGAATCGTGCGTTGAACCAGGGCACCTCGCCACATCGTTGGTTAACTGCATTTATGCATCACATATGATCTGTGCATTGATCAAATGAAAATGTTTCCTGTTGACACATACATATTCATCATGTGATGGCGCTTTTACAGCAATGTGTGTGCAGTCGATAGCTCCGATTACATTAGGAAAACCGCCTGCAAATTGCACTTTAATGTTGGCCTGCATTGTGGAAATTTGATATACCTGCCGAGATGCGGATAATTCCGTCCCACTCGGCTGGCGTGGCTCGGCTCAGGGTCGACTGGCACAGAGTCACAATCAGTTGGCCAGCTCCCTCTGGAATGCCCCGGTTGCTTAAACTCTAGGAACCCCAGTGTGCACCGCATGGCTCCTCACTGTGTTGCGCTCCAACACCGGCCGCGTTCAGGAGGATTGCCCTCACAACAGCTGATGAGCCAGTTGTCATGTGCCAGCAAATCCTTTCAGTCTCTGAACACACGCTCTCATCGATTTGCACCATTTACAATGTCTTCTTTTTTTTTTTTTTTTTTTTTTTCCCTTGTCCTGTTTAGCATTATGGCAGCAGAATTGTAGTCTGAATACCTTTGATGCCAAACAGATTTGCTTTGCCAAGGGAAGTTTTATAAATGTAAAGCTCCCCTTGATGCCCATTTATTTATTTCTGTTGACAATATATGACATGTAATAGAACTGAACCGGACCGGGGGACAAGGAAAGAAGAAGAGGAAAGAAGAGGAAACAGAACAAAAATAGAAACAAAAACCAGACAACCAGCCGCTACACCTGTAAAAAACAAAACAGACAACAATCCATGGCCTCTGAGGGGAATCCAGCCTTAGCGCCACCAGGAGCACCTGAAAGCAGACAAGCAGAGAAAAAACAAACACACAAACAAACAAAAACAAGCACAAGAAGCGGTAATCGCATACAACACAGCTGTGGATATAGATGACCTGAGACGACATGATAATACATCAACTGCTTAGCGAGCATGCTACTGGGCTAATGAATGTGTGTGTGTGTGTGTGTGTGAGAACATGCAACACCCATGGCACAGGACCTACATGATAACCGTGCTTAGTTATGAGTGTATAAGTGTACAGGGCCACAATCCACAGCCCCCCCCCCCCCAGCAATCAGAAGCAGGCAGAGAGGGCCACAAGACCCAGGCCACCAGCAGTCCCCACGGAGCACAGAACCCAGGAAGCCCACCTCAGGGACAACCACGCATCCACCCAGAAGACTGCAGAGGAAGCCCCCGGACAGAGCCCCCATAAGCATAAGCCCCCATTTAGCTTCTCTTCATTGGCTCCCTGTTAAATTCAGAATAGAATTTAAGATTCTTCTTCTGACATATAAAGTTCTTAATGACCGAGCTCCATCATATCTTAAAGATTTAATTGTAAGATATTTTCCTAACAGAGCACTTCGCTCCCAAACTGCAGGTTTACTTGTTGTTCCCAGAGTTTCTAAAAGTAGAATGGGAGGCAGAGCCTTCAGTTATCAGGCCCCTCTCTTGTGGAATAAGCTGCCAGTAAATGTCCGGGAAGCAGACACCCTTTCCACTTTTAAGATTAGGCTTAAAACTTTTCTTTTCGATAAAGCTTACAGTTAGGGATGGCTCAGGTAATCCTGAAACATCCCATAGTTAAGCTGCTATAGGCTTAGACTGCTGGGGGACCTCATCTGTCACACCTTTCCTCACTTTGCTCTCTTTTTCCCCCTGTTTAATTTCAAAATTGATTTTATGTACATGTGACATTATTGTGGTTATTAACCTATGTTTCCCTGTTCCAACAGATATCCTTTGAATGGCGTTATGGTGTTTTTCCCCCCTCTTTTCCCTCTTTTCTGTCTTCTCAAAACCCAGCTGGTCGAGGCGGATGGCCACCCTTCCTGAGTCTGGTTCTGCCAGAGGTTTCTTCCTGTTAAAAGGGAGTCGTTCCTTTCCACAGTCGCCTCAGGCTCAGGACGGGAGATTGGACTGAAGACACATTTCGGTGCAATCTGTTGGTTTCCTTAGCTAGGATATTAATTTTTTGAATTAGCTCTATATGAATTAATTGGATTATGATTACAATGAATTGAATTCCAATTGGCTTGAATTGGACTATATTACTTAAGTGCCTTGAGATGACAATTGTTGTAATCTGGCGCTATATAAATAAAATTGAATTGAATTGAATTGAAGCATAGGGCAGAGGCCCTCCGGGAGCCAGGGGCAACAGCCTACTGACCCCGCCAGGCCCCAGCCGCCCAGACACGGGCCGTGCACTGGACCCGGGCCCCTGGTTACAGTTCTGATTGTCAAGTCTGAACCTGATTTGTTATAACCTTCCTCCTCCAGGTTTCCTTTGTTCTGTGCCACTTCATTGATGTCTCCTGCCTCTACTTCTGTCCCATCGATCTACCTGCCATTTTTATTAGTAAGTTATTTTACATCCTGCTTTGGCAGCGCTTTTTGTTTCTTTAAATAAAATTCTTGGTCAATACTCCCTGCCCTTGTCTCCTCCCCCGAGAAGTCCTGCATTTGGGTCCTCAACCTCCTGCTCTTTCTCGTGACCCATGACAACAGCGAGCAGAGTGATTGGTTGTTCCTCTCATATTTGATTAAGTTCTTTCTATGATCTCCTAACCAGCATTATTCAAATAAGCTTTTTACTCAACCTTGAAACGTTCCAATCAACAGAGAAATTTGAAAATAAGCCTGCTTGAAGAGCCTCATTGCAGTTCATTATTTAGTTCTACACTCATGAACAACACATGATGAATTTCCAGAAACAGATATTTTATTTATTGCAAAAAGCTTTGGTGCAATTGGAGTCACAAGGCTTTCATTCTTATTTAATTTTGTATTATAGAATTTGTAATATTATGTGTTTGGTTTAATTTCTTAGCTTAATCTGCTTTCATTAAAAGTGCCAGGTTTTCTCAGTAATAACATATTTTTAAAGTCAGTTTATACTCTCAAAGTTTTGCACTCTGAAAGAAATCCCCAAAAATCATCTGTAAAAGAACAAGCACAACAATCATTGTGTCCACAGATTTCAGAAGCTAAGCTACCCTCACACCACTTCACAAAATCCTGCTGGAGTGCTTGCACTGATTTCATCATTCATGTTTGTAATTTGAGTTTTTTCTGTTGCCTTTCAAGTCTCTTCATATTCCATCAAAAAATAAATGGCTTTGAAAAAACTGCTGTACATGTGCAGAGAAGTTCACCAACACAACACCCAAATACGGGAGAAAATGACATTAAGAAGGTCTGTGTATAACAAGTCACAAAGTCTTCCTCAGGGAGGAGGGGAATGGAAAGCATGAGTTTGCTAAGTGCTTTCAACCAACCAATAACGCTAAATAAATAATAATGTTTCGCTGCGTTTAGGCAACAATTCAGTTCAGTAATATTTCATTTTTTTACTTTTTTAGTTTTTTACTTAATTAATCAGAGTTCAGAACTGCTGCTTTTCATCAGCTTAGTTTACGAATATTTTGCAATTCACAAAATGGACCAGTATGTGACTAAGAAACCCAATCAGTGTACTTAATCCAGGTGCTGACAACTGGTTGTCAAAAGGCAGCTGGTCCTGAATACTCGTTGTGACTGAACTCAGAGTTCACATGAAAAATGATGAACAGATGGAAGGTAGACTTTAAGTTGTGTCTCCATCCAGAGAGCACCAAGCTGGGGCACCTCTCCACGTCTACAGAACTCTGAGTTCTACATGAACCGTGAGACTCAAAACATATTTTACTTTCTAACTATTGATTAAACTATTTTGCTCTGAGCTTAATCAACATTAAAGACTTGGGAGTAATGAGAATGATTTTGAGTTCACTTTGTGATGGTTACTTCTTCTCATCCAACCCAGCTACATGGATTCATTTATTTATTCACAGATAAGACAAACATATAAAAAACACTTATATTTTACTCTGATTTTTTTTTATGTTGACTGCTATAAGCCCAGATGTGTTGAGTTTACTTTAAACAATTCAAAGAATACCTGAACCAAAGAACAATTACCAAGCTGTATCTAAACTGGAACTGCAGCCTGCTTGTATCATCAGCTTAAAACAATATTAATGTTCTGTATTTATTTTGCCCAGATGTGATCTGGGAATCCTTTGGGTTTTATAAGAAGAAAGAAACATTAGATCACAAACCTGGGGATATGTCAGGGTAATTCACTAATTAGAAGAATAACACAACAACTTAGCCACAATCCTTTGCGGTTCGTTATTTCACTTCACTTAAGTAAGCAGGTAAGCAAGAAGTTGGACTTCATGTGTAAAAGTATTACACCTCCCGATTTTTACATTTTTAAATACAAAATAAATCCTACACAAATCAAAGCACAGACTTTGCATCTTAATACAAATCAAACTCACAGGTATTGTTGCTATGGAGACAGGGTATCAGAGGCACAAATCAACAATGTAAGGTAGAAATTAGGAATACTTTGTCTTTGCAGCTGGGCCTGAAGCATCAATTGTAGTTTCTCAAGCAAATGAATCTGGGCGTGTTAAAAGAGGCAGAATTGTTCACACGCTGACATTCACCTGCAGATGTTGTCAACAAGTTCAGTTTCCTGCTACATCCTGTGCAGGACTGACAGACTGTTTCACAGTCAAACATTCACTAACCCCAGTTTATTTATCGATGCATAAAAAAAGCAGATGAATGGATAACACATATGTTTTTGTCATGAGCAGAAACCATCTTCCTGTGACTGTGGTTTGGCAAATATCTGTAAATACTACAAGACAGATGAACATTTAGAAGTCTTAACAAAAGTGGCTCCGACTTCCACATTCATTTCAATTAAAGCATTAAAGCATTTGCAAAGGAGTGTTGAAAGTCTCTAAATTACTAGTCATCAACTGAGATGTTTTGAATTATGAATATTATGTAGGTGTCAGTGGTAGGCCTAATCATTAATCAGCCTAAGATGGATAAAAAATGCTTGATTCGTCCCAAAAAGAAATGATGTTGTTGTTTTAATTTTAATTTATTTTTTATATAATGATCATTTTGTTACTGACATACTTCAGTTTCACAGAAAATGAACGTGTTCAGCGTTGGAACTGCTGGTGTTTGTCGGCAGCTCCGTGACCCCACGTGACTTCCACATTTCTTTCTTTCTCTATAAGTCTGTGACAGTCGGTTACATGCATGCCATCGGATCGGGTTAATGGCTAAATTACAATAAACTTGAGTTATTCAGCTCATGTAAACACCTTAATTTGACAATTCTGCGCATGCTCCAGATTTTTTCCCGCAATCGTCACACGGAAGTGGAAGGAGATGATATTCCTGTTGTCGCCGCCGTCAGAAAGAAACAAACAACGCGATGGAGAATGCGCCGTTGTGCATCGTCTGTGCCATAACCAGCTCATCACAGATGGAGAGGGACGCAGCTTCATCTCGCTCTGCGTTCGCCATCTTTCTGAATGCCTGAGTTTGTTGCTGTTGGCGGTGAAGACGTCAACAGGAAGTGGCTCTATTAGCGATAGCTGAAATGGGGACAGCGCCACCTATCGTACCGGGGTATGACATGCTTTGTGCCAGTGATTCCATTCATTCACCGCCATATATCCAAGGATAATTACTCTCAGATAAGGAGCAGAACCCAACTGTAGCTGTAATCCAGTTAATCTCATCATGTAGAGCCACTGAGTGTCGCCACTCCCTTTTTACACCAGTCTGGTGTTTGGTTTGTAGTTGTGGTAGAAATTGATTGCTGATTCCAACATAATAAAAACAGTTAATATTGTCATGCTCTTCCTTCCAGCAGGAAAAACACATTTTATTGCAAAAATCCCAAAAATGGAGTTCCAAACAAACAAGTCCTCAAAGGGTGTAGAAGAGAGGAGGGACAACAAGGATCTCTGGGTGTGTGTCTAGTGTGGAGATGGGAAACAGGCTCACAGCCAGTTAACAGGATATATATCTAGGTTCTATGCATTGCATATCCTAGGTGAAAATGCTCAGTCATGGTGTTCCCAGCTTGTTCTACTCATGCTGTGTCTTCTAGCGTATGAAAATAGCACATGCTGTCACAAGGTGGAGGGTTTTGGACCCAAAGAACAGGCCTGCACTGAGAATGAGACTTAGCAGATTTATTAATGTTGCTTGAAAGAGGAGTTATTCCACTGAGTGATACTTGGTCTCTCTCCCCTTTACTTGACAGAGAGTCCAGGGAACGGGAGCTGTTGTCAGCAAGCGGACAGACTGAAGATTTCCACAGTTTGGAGGGCTCCTGAAAGGTCGAGGGGTCCGAGGGAGCCATGTAGGTGTCTCCAAGGCAGCGCTTTCAAGCTAAGGATGACACAGGAGGTTTGCAGGTCCAGCGGTCTGAAGAATTTTCAGGTTGGTTTCCACAAGGAGAGTGCACTGGGCTGGTGCTTCAGATGTAGCTGCAGAGGAGTGCTCACAAAGGGCTGGTACAAGATCTCTTGGGCTCTCTGCAACAGCTTTCCAGAGGGGAATTGCTTAAATAAGTGAGAGAAGACTCGATTAGACTAAGACAAGGCAATAGGTAGTTTAACTTGGATTACAAGGCGGCCAGTTGTACCACTTAGGAGTTACAACGATCTGACATTGAGTGGAGGTCAGAACGGAGAATTTAAGTCGCAGGGATGATGAGCCTGATTTGAGTCAGCTGTGCCAAGATAACCTGCTGCAGAAGACCACGCCCACACTCATACAGCACCGGTACACACCAAACATATTCGGCAGGGCGACAAAGCACAAAACACACACATAAAGGAAAAGGGAATGGAGAAACAAGAGGGGAACTCGGGATGCCAGGAGCCCATGACACAGGCATATGTACAAATGGTAACTCTTTAAAAGCTTTAAAATGTTCAGAATATGATCAGGGAAAGAATATCTACTCTGAAGAGCTGCATGTTGACAACAACAACCTCACCTGGACAATAACACCACCTATGTGAGAATGCTGTTCATAGACTTCAGTTCAGCATTCAACACCATCATCCCCTCCAAACTAATCACCAAACTCAGTGGTCTGGGCATCAACACCTCCCTCAGTAACCGCATAGTGGACTTCATAACCAACAGACCCCAACCTGTCCAGTTAGAGAACCATACCTCCTCAACCCTCATATTAAACACCGGTGTTCCACAGGGCTGTGTGCTGAGCCCCTGTCCTCTACTCCTTCTTCACCTATGACTGCACACCTGTACATGGCTCTAACACCATTGTCAAGTTTGCAGACGACACAGCGGTGATTGGCCTCATCAGCAACAACGATGAGTCGGCCTACAGGAAAGAGGTTCAGGACCTGGCTGAGTGGTGCGCCAACAACAACATGGCCCTCAACACTAAGAAGACCAAGGAGCTCTTTGTGGACTTTAGGAGAACCAAAGGTGCCACACTCACACCCATCCGTCCCATCAGCATCCTCACCAACTGCAACTCGGCGTGGTATGACAGTTTCTCCGTCGCTCCGTAAATCCCTCCAGAGGGTGGTGAAAACTGCCTAACACATTACCGGTTCCTCACTCGCCACCACTGAGGCTGTCCAGCACAAAAGATGTCTGCAGAGGGTGCACAGCATCGTCAAGGACAGCTCTCACCCCAGCCACAGACTGTTTGCCCTCCTCCCCTCTGGGAGGCGCTACAGGGTCCTCCGTTCCCAGACCAGCAGGTTCAGGAACAGCTTCTTCCCTGGGGCTGTCACCCACCTGAACTCCGCACCACTGCGATAGCCCCCCTGACCCCCCCCTGCATACCCTACCTCCAGTGACTGTACTTCACCCCTCCACCAGCCACTGAACAAGTGCACTAAACTGTTTACTGCTGTACTTTCATCTATAGTTTACACATTTTGACCTATTTATTTACCTTGTCCGTAGTATATCCACTTTATCACATCATGCCTCTTACCTCATTCTGCAACTTATATATATACTGTATATATTCATACTTGTGTTTATAGTTAGTCACAGTTTATTACCATTCTGCTCTTACTGCACATGCACATACTCGGCACTTTCTGCTTTTTTGCACTTCTGGTTAGATGCTTTCGTTGTCTCAGTGCTTATACTCTGTGCAGTGACAATAAAGTTGAATCTAATCTTATCTAATGAAACGACAGCTCCATAACAGCTCCAGTCAGTTTAACCAAGTATCTTCCCTAAGATGCCTCACACTGTTTCAGTAGAACTTGATATAGACACTCTGACCCTGGGGAATAAATTCAAGGTGCACAGTCCTATGAATTATTCATCTGACACTCCCTCTTTAGTCTTGGAACCTGTGAGCTCTTCCACTGAATGCTGCTGTCTGAATCAGAGCTGTAGACCAAACTTCCATCAAAAGTGAACGCTATATATATATATATATAATACATTCTCAATGTATTCAGCGGCATGCTAACATTAAAACCATTTCCCAGTGGTGCGTGGGTGCATGCAGGTAATTACTTACATAGAACACGGTTTTATATGAAAACAAAGGCTTTTTAAAGGTGAATTTCCAAACTGTCCCACCTTTTTTGACAGTATTTTGTAGAAAATAGGTATGAGTGTTCCACACAGGGAATGTTCCGTAGGATCACTGAGTAAATAGGCAAAAAAAGCCATTTGCCACCAGGAAATGAGAAGGCAGCGACTTGTGGAGGCCTTCCGAAATGACACTTATAAGCCAATCAGAGAGGGAATCGGAGAGAAGGAAAAGCAAATCAAAGGTGAAGAATATAAGAAAGCTGAATGTCGGATCAGGCGAAAGGGTTAGGGTGTAAAGGGGAGAGAAACAAAATGTGAAACATGAGATTGCATAGTGTTCAGATAGTGGGGTAGAGAGGTAAGGATATGAAGTAGGTAATTGTTGCTAAAAAAATCACTTGGTTCATGAAAGAGAACGAGGTTGTGCTGGAGAAAAAGCAAGTGTGACTCAGATGAATAGAAAGTTGGTGAATAGAGGGTGAGAAAAATTTTAATGCAAAGAGAACATCAAGCTTTTTTCATCCTGTGCAAGTGGAAAGATACCAATTTTGCCTTAAAGTGAAAATTAGATGGAAATGTCATCTCCACGCAGGTAATTTACTCTACCCTGGTTAAAATGTACTATTCAAAATGGTAAAGGTCAAGAAGAGCAGGCTGATGGCTGCTGTATTTGCACGTTGTCATGATGAGTGGGAAGGGCAAACTAAAAATAAAAAAGACTAGATATTAACGTAGGACATTTCCCACAGGGTGTTCAGTCCAATAAGAAATCCAGTGTTATTATAAAAAAAAAAGAACTGAAGTTCAAAAAATGAAGAAAAGGAGGACAATATTAAACCACTAAACCGTTCAAAATAGCTCCAGGGGGAGTGGGCTATATTAGGCAGCAAGTGTCAGTTCCTAAACATGTGTTGGAAGCAGAAAAAATGGGCAAAGACTCTAACAAAGATGGCAGGATGACTCGGTCTTCTGTAAGTCTGGTGGGATGTTGTGGTATAAAGAGGTTACGTAACAAAGGTGGTCTGAGGAGGCACAATCAGCCTTTGACAGGGTCAAAGCTTTATGGATGTATGTGTGGGAGAAAAGGCTACTCCATAGTAATAGATTTCTCTCAAGAAGACGTTTGCTTAAAAACGGACAAAAACACAAAATAACAGTGATTAGAACCAAACGCTTTCAGAAGGAGTGTTTCAGCTTCCTGTAAGTGAAGCTGTGGAGACGCAGACCGGTGAAAGCTACACTGCTGACCTTTGTGTGCTACGTCACCAAGAGCACCTTCAGGCGCTGGCACTATACAGCGATGAAAGAAGGTTATACTTTCACACCGGCGGACTGCGTGTGGGGGGGTGTTATTTAAAGTGAAGAACAGAAAGCTGTTCTACCTCATCACATATCCTATAGTTAATGATCTGGCTTAACACTCGGCTTCTTACAGGAATGACAGATGCAATTTGTCCCTTTTTAAAAACATTTCTGTTTAGGAAGAAACATAAAACCCAACATGTGGGCCTTAATGTGTGAGGTTTAACAAGCTATGGGGACTTTATCAGTGAGCTCACAGATAGATGGTGACGGCAGTTGTTCGCAGCATCTCCTTCACCACATGACCGGCAACATGTTCATTACTTTCCCTCAGAGCAGCAGCTTTAGCTAGATGTTGTTGTTGTGGAGCTGTGCTTAGGCTGCAAGTGTTCCTGTCTGCTAACAGACACAAATTATCATGTGGGCACAAGAAACATTTCACAACAATTGTCCTTTACACCCACAATTCAAATTTAATGTGAGAACATCCACAACACGTCGTCCTAACTGCCGTCTCGCTAGCTGAGTGAGCTGCACACACACACTCTGATGGGTGAACAGAAGAGACAACGAGCACGTTGGAGGTTTTCTTTTTCTCTTTCTTCACGGGCAACAAACCTCACAGGCTGATTCCATGACATGTCTATAGCATCTGAACACCCTAACATATTGCTTTGTAGTGCGTTGCCCCCAACTCTGCTGATACCACACCTGCCTTGGAAGGTCAGAGTCGTTTAGGCAGAACGGCTGTGAATAGATGCATGTACGAGGCAAAAAGAAAAAACACTGCACCTTTTCCTGCTCACACAGACTACTCGGGTATTTGTAAAGGAAGATAACCTCAGATCTTCAGATCATGCGTTCACATGTTTTTAAAGCAATGTAACTCTGATATGATGTGGAAAAAGAAGAGGTCACATAATTTACTGTTAAAATAATCTGACAATTTCCCTGAGATTGTCAAATTAATTTTTTTCCTGATGTCATCATTAATTTCAGAAATCTATTTACTTACATTAACTGTGGGTGCTGTAAATAACTGCAGCTGTGTGTCACGCATCATGAAGACCTCTGTAATGAGGTCTTAAAAAGAAAAGAAATCCTTCAGAGACTGCTGTGATTTTTTTTGTTTTTGTTTTGCAAAGTTGTCTCATAGACAGCAAACACGACATGGTCCATTTGTACATCTCTGCCTTGCTCCTGCATCCATAAACTAAATCATATGCTGTACAGGCTGTGCGTTCATCTGTCACAGTTAAATTGAGTTGAGTTACAGTTGAGTTGTCGGTCATCCTCCATTGTGCTTAAGTGTGAATTCATGTGTGTTTTGGCCACTGGTTTATTATCCAACCATTTCTGTTTTACCTCTGCTGGGTTATTTGCTCTGAGCATACAAATTGTTACGTTTTTAATTCAGTGGTTTTGGGATTACAGACCGATTGACAATTAAAACTAATTAAATTTTTCTCTGCTTGACGAATGAGTGTCTAAATTTTATTTTCAGTAAAGCTGTGCTTTTGGACTATATCTTTAAAGCACCTTAAGAATACTTTTGTTGTGAATTAGTGCTATATATATCCATCCATCCATTTTCTATACCCGCATAATCCAATTTAGGGTCGTGGGGGGGCTGGAGCCTATCCCAGCGGTCATTGGGTGAGAGGCAGGTTCACCTGGACAGGTTGCCAGTCCATCACAGGCCACACAGACACAAATGACCACACCCACGCTCACACTCACTCCTGAGGACAATTTTAGAGACACCAGTTAACCTGACAGCATGTTTTTGGACGGTGGGAGGAACCCGGAGAACCCAGAGAGAACCCACGCATACACGGGGAGAACATGCAGACTCCACACAGAAAGAACCAGCCGGGAGTTGAACCTGGAACCCTCTGCTGTGAGGCGACGGTGCTGAGCACCATCCAGCCCCCCCCCATCAATAAAACATGTTTAATTTGATCAGATTTCAGTTAAACAATGCAAAGAAACTGTGGGCGGTCTCTGTATCTTGCCCAGGAGATTATGTGAAGTCATAAATTCAGGGATAGAACGAAGGCTCTTCTGATTACAGGACAGCTACTCCACCTCCTGAGCTGATGCCAGATGTCTGAGATTTTGTTGCACATTTCCAACTATGAATCCTAAAAAAAGATCCTTTAGATGTGTGTGTGTTGCAGCAAGTCTTACGAACAAGTCTCAGTTTGATTGTTGACCTGTCAAAGTGAACAACAGGGTGACTGAGACATCTAGGACGAAGCTGTTTTTGAAGGTTTAGTATTTTGGAAAAGTTCCTATGAATATAATTTTAATGACAAACTGACTTGCTGCAAACCTCCTGTGACTCCTCAAAGATTGTTGTTGTTCCTACATCACATTGTGATAACCACTGGCTAACCTGATCATATAAGTAAATCCTTAAAACACTTAAGGACAGTAAGCACCAGGAACTCTGATCTGAACAAATAGAGTAGCTGGGAGAGCAGCCACTGTGCATTAGAGTCCAAAATACATAGTTTCTAAAAAACTTACATTTTTTTCTGTCACATATAACACATAAACAGAATATACAATATTTGTGATACACGTTAAAAATGGTGCTCAGTGTATGAACATTTAATGTAGGTACTTGCATCAAATGTACACAACGCAGTGAATTAATGTCCAGTTTGGATACAAATGAAAAGTACTACAAGTTGAACCGAATGTAATTGTAAACAGTTGATTGAACACAGAAGTTTCCCTTTCCCAGGGGGGCATGTTTCAGGTGGCTGGCAGCTGTGATTTGTGACCAGGTGGAGAGGGTCAGTCATTCTGAAATCTGTACGATTCTTCTTTTAAAGCATTAGACAGTTAACTTTTCAGTTTCACACTTACTCAAACAGTATGAATCAGTAAATGAATAAATACAAGAATACATAGATAAATGAATATCTTACAAAAGTGAGTACACCCCTCACATATTTGTAGATATTTTATGATATCTTTTCATGGGACAGTCATGTTGAACTTCCCGTGACCAGTGTGTGAGAGCGATAACTCCAGATTTAACACACCTTGTGACACTGATGAGTCACATGACCCAGGAGGGAAAATGTCTAATTGGGCACAATTTGGATATTTTCACTTAGGGGTGTACTCACTTTTGTTGCCAGCAGTTTACACATCAATGGCTGTGTTTAGTTGTTTTGAGGGGACAGCAGATTTACACTGTCATACAAGCTGTACACTGACTACTTTACATCGTATCAATGTGTCATATCTTCAGAGTTGTCCCATGAAAAAATATAGAATGTTTACAACAATGTGAGGGGTGTACTCACTTTTGTGAGCTACTGTAGATAGATAGATGAATAGGGATCTTATACAAAGGGAAAAAATACGATTTATGTCTTAAATTATTGAATTTTTTTTTCAGAAATTGGAAAACAAGCGTGTTTGCAGTTTGTTGAGGGTTTAGTATTGACTTTTATTGTGCATCTTTATGCATTGTGCCTGTACAGAGTTGATACACTCCTTTTTGAAGGGAACAAGCATTGACCCCACAGTGTGAAGCGTTCAAACAGGAAGGGACAGAGTTGAGTGTTGCAGGGGAGATAAATCAGGCGGGATGAAGCCTATGGTGGAAAAGTATCGAACACTGGGAGATCGGGAGGAGTTTTCCCACACAGGGAGAAGACGTCTGACTGGAGCAGAGATGGGCCACGAGGCTGATATCGGACCAAGGACCAATCAGGGAAAGCCAAGTCTAAACCATGGCTTCTCCCCAACTTTTTTACCAATAATATTTAAATGATGTTTGATATAAAAAGCAATATAAAATTTCATTTTGCAAAAGAGTGGAAGCCTTTTTCTGATCAGACCGCCTGGTCCACAGCGCTGTGTCACCTGAACCTTTTAATAAACTCTGAGTGAGACTTGGAGTTTGTATTTCTTCTGTCACACAAACGAGCACGACAAATGAAAATAGTCAAATCTGATTTTTCTTTTTAATTTAATGATGTTCAGTTTTTAACATTCAGTATTAAAGTGTGTGAAAAGCAGACAAAAAGATGGATTTCACATGACAGTGTGAGACATCCATCGCAGCGACAAAATCAAATTTCCAAGGGATTTTGTTTTCGTGCGGCTGTAAAACAAAAAGGCACAAATGTGTCCCAGCTCTCCATAATGTAGCAGGCTTTTATTTCCCTGCAGGAAACATTCTCCTCCGGCAAGCTGGGTGGCTCAGATAAGCAAGTGTGCTGTCAACTCAGCACCTTGGCTCAGTGGTAGAAAACAGTCCAATCAATACATCATTAATCATCAGTTTAATGTGGCCAAGCCCAATGTGGACAAGCATTAAAATGGAGGGATTAGTGGGAGTAGAAACAAGCTTGACGGCTCTTATGTGAATTTGGCGAGCTTAAAAAAAAAAAAGAAAAAAATTCACAAAATAATAATGACAGTGAAATTTGTTGCAAATGCTGAACCCGATCGGACTGATGGCAGCAAGATGGGTCTGTTAGAATGTGTGTTGTGGTAAATAATATGATTCTGCTTGTAAAATGTGTCAATTCTAGCATTTTTCGTATGATTTTCTCATGTAAAAAATGTCTCCGAAGCATCCACTCATTACTACTGTGTCACAACAGCATTTTAAAAAAACTATGACCCTGTGAGTCACGGCTCTGACTAATATGTGGGGTCCAGTAACAAAACATTTATTTCCATCACTGACATGAGACTGAATCACATCATGACATTTGCTGCTGTAGTTCCTAAACTGTAGCCACTGAAACTGCGTCATTCACTTGCATGTGAAGTGTATCAACGTCTTACACTCAAAACTGACTCACAATCTTCCGTTACAACCCACAACTCAAAAGCAGAAAATAAAGCTTAATCTTTCATTTTTCAGATGAAATCTTCCGAAGTGAATATCCTCACCGTGTTACTCTGCTAAATAATGAATCCTCAGCACTCAGAGGTCTTCCTCTGTGCTGTTTGTGTCCCTGCTGGGGCACTGTGTGAGTGACGAGACGGGGACAGCGCTCTGCTGGCTCTGACCGCAACACTTAAGCCGTTTTCATTTCACTATAAATTTTTCACCAATTTGACAAAGCCGTTGGATTACATCTCTTGACCTCTTCTATTGCTCACATGGACTACTTAAATTTTACTACAAAAAGCAAGATCAATCATTAAATTACTGTACTTACTGTACAGTATCTATAATTGTATTATACTTTCTGATTTGCAGAATTAAATGTGAATTCTATTTCTGCTTTTTGAAGATGAATTGCCAGCTTAAATCCCTGTAACAGTGTTAGTGAATCATTCTTTCCCCCGTCTTCATTTCAAACAGCTTCCAGTGAAATTGGTGATTTGCCTTGACTTCCCGCTAACATGTCTTAATTGGAGCAAAATAAAATGTAATATCTACTGGGGACGAACCAGTTCACTCAAGCTTGCAGGCTATCTGTGCTTAATTTCTTTTTTTTTTTTTGAGTCATAAGCTCATTGCACATTTTAATGTGAACTCTGAATGACCCTGACATGAGGGACATGTTAACATGGGACAATGATTCTTGCCGTTGACAGGAAAATGCCATGTGAAATAAGTCCAGAAGCTTCTTATTGTTGTTGGCATAATATTTTGAGTGATATAAGTCATTATTCAGATAAATTCAGATTGACCCAAAAACCTCTGAAATGACAGCTTTTTGCAGCCTTTTGTTCATACTTACTGCTTCCTCTCCCTTTCTGTGAACTTTATGCCATGCCAGGTCTGTTTATTGGGTCAGCACACTGCCAGACAATGTTTACACCTCCCTGCTTCACCTTTGGAAGTGAGGGTCACGCATGTTGTCTTTGTATTACAGAGGATACATGTTTTCCCCAAACTCAGGCTCAGAATGAAAGCTGATTAACCCATTAGCCCACAACTGTTATCTGGCGGAAGAGAGCGAGACATTAAAGCGTTTTGATATGACCTTTTGTATTGAGGGCGTGACAGATTAGTGGTTGGACAGTTCCATCCTCTACCCTAACCCCACTCACTCCTGTAAAGTTAACCTTCTTTATCTCAGGCAGGGATAATGTGTCCTGCACTTTGAATGACCTTCTCCAAAAACACCAGAGCCCATCATTCCTGAATGCCCCCGCACCGTGTTGCCAAAGCATCACAGTTCTTCACTGTCAACCGTTCTTTGTAGGATTTCTACAAATCGTTTGATATTCATCTCTCAAAGAATGAGTCTATGCAACGATAGAACGATGTCAGGAAACATCAAAATGAAAAAAAAGATGAACAATACATGATTTTTGCTACTTACTGAAATGCCATGCACACACAGATAGAATGAGTAACACTGTTTTTCCCCCTTCAAAGTCTTGGATGTATTAGAAGCAAAGTGAATAGTCAGCTCTCATTGTGAATGTACTGATACGTGACATCCCTTCCTTTAGATCAATAAAACCAGGCGACTGGGCTGTAAGACCAACTGTAGGCCAGTGGTGAGCACCCACCAAGAGGGCTAAGAGGAAGGCTAGAGCACAAATTTTGGTGGCATGCTTGAACAAGTCTGATCCACCGTGTCTCCAGCTCACAATTTCCAAGACTAAAAGGATCACCCTTCAAGAGGGTTTGTGGAGTTCGTGCCTCAGAGTATCAGAGCTGTTTCAGTCGCACGCAACGTACCTGCTGAGTGTTGATCATTGTCCATCTACAGCACTTTGCTACTTATATGAAGACTATGCACTGATAGGAGATGCCACCAGCAGAACGTCATTTCATTCATGTACATATGTGTCATAAATCGTACCCATGTTGCAAAAAGGTAGAAAATTGCATCACACCAATCAAATATGAACATGATGGAAGAAGAATAAGATATAAAGGTAGTACAGTAACTGATTTAATATGTGCATGAATGCATTGATATGTGCTCTCCGTGCATGAAAGCCAGCCACTGGCTCTGAGTCAGTGCCTTTCCATTCAAGCTTTGTTGACCATTTATCTAAATTTGTTCCTATTGTGTCACCATAAGATTTAGATTCTTTGCTAAAATGTTCCAGAAACTTTCAGGATGAACAGCCATGAAACTTTGTATAGACACTGATGTTTCCCCCAGTCTGTGTCCAAATGAAATGACTCCACTGATGTCCTTCGTCTTCCTCTAACACAACAAGCAGCTGAATGACAGAAAATTAAACCCATCAAATAGGTTACAAGCGTTAATGGTCTTTGTCTCTTTGTCAAGCATTAACATTAACATTGGTAGCCTCGTCAGATTATATTCAGGGCAAAGTTAATGTGTCCAATAAAGTGGTGCCCACGCTGTAGACTGCAGTTTTTCTGTCGGCATGTGACTCTCTACATTTAGAGAGGGTTAGGTGAGCAGTAATTTGTAACCCTGTCAAGGAAACACTTTGTAGAATTGCCTGCCAAACAATTGACGACAGCAAACTTACAACTGGCCGATTTCCAATACAGTTTACTTTACAAAGACAGTAAATAAAAGCTTTTTCAGCCTTTAACACTTACAGTACGTGATTAATGTATTTATCTGGTCCCCGTGTTTATAACATTTCCATTATAAGCCCCTGTGGAGCCACCCCTGCAGCCAAGAGTAGGGGTGATCAACTATTACAGACCCTTAACTTTGATAACAAAGCTGATCTTTCCAGTCTTTTGGCACTCACACTTGCTGTATCAGGGCTGTTATCAGCAACTAATGAAGGTGTAATGAATGAGCTTTTCACACCAAGAGCAGGATAACAACTGTAATGCAGAGAGTAGCACTGGACTAATAAATCACTGTAAACATAAAAGGCTCTCACCAACATTCTGATTTTATGAATGAATGGTTAGCATCGACCGCTGGGATAGGCTCCAGCCCCCCCGCGACCCGGCCAACGGATTAAGCGGGTATAGAAAATGAATGGATGGATGGTTGGCATCGAGGGGAGTGAGAACATTTGACCCTCGACTTCCTCCATAAGGTTTTAATTGAGCGGGATGTTTGCGGAGGCCATTTTCATAAGCACATTGGCAAATAAGAACACACATGCTGATGTGTTGAATTTCTGTCACAAAGTTTTTACTCCTACTGTACCAGTCAAACATTTCTCCGCCATTTCCCTTCTCTGCCTATGCAGCCCAAAAGAAAAATGACAAATTATTGCCATCTGGTGTAACTTAAAACCTAGGCCCCCTGTCCCTCCACCATCAGCCTCATTTGGAAAAAAAAGGATTGACTGAAATGGGAAATAGAGAAATCCACGCTGGAAAGCTAACACGAACCATGAATCACATCTCATCAAGTCCCACTGCAATGAGTGAGCCTGTACACCCAGATGAGGCCATTTGCTAGTCTCTCAGCAGGCCTCATCAGTGAGCTTGTACTACTCTAATACATGTAAGGCGTTCCGTCAACCCCCCTCTGCCACCTACCAACCGACCCATTATTATAAACCCCACACACTGGCACACCACCGTCGCACTGAATGGACTGCAGATTGAAGGAGGAAATTGCTGAGAGTGTGCCTGTGTTTATGCATGTTCTTGACGTGACTGACATTGTGGGTAGATACTGAAAATGTATTCAGTTACTGTGTGTGTCAGCATTTTTTCAGAAAGACTTAGCAGACTCCGCTTCACTTATGTGCCTTGGTGTTAAACAAGGTTCCAGGAAAGATTAGTCAATCAGTACTGGACTGCCTCCACTTAAATAACTTTTAGTTCTTTCGGTGAAAGTTTTTGCTCCTGAAAGGTGTTTGCATTCGTTTTAAGCACATTAGCTAAAATGGGCCCATGAAAGTGATGTCTCACATTCAGCCAATGTTCATCTTAATAGATGCAACTTATAAATGATCATGTGTGCTACATATTTTCCCTGCTGGTGACCTTGTATTGTGTTTTGTGTTTTCTCTTTAGGTGATCCTGGTCAGGCTTAATTTAAACAACACTCGGGAAGTTTTGAGCCATTAAAGTAAATGTTTCTGACTCGATTTGAAGTACACCGAACTTGGCCATGCTCATTCCGGAGCCTGAAACTGCACCGGAGCTCATGGTAGATCATAACTTTCTTTTCCTTTTGGGTTTCCTGCCCAGTATGATACTGTTTTTTTTTTCTTTTAATAAACAAAATGCACCAGTTGTAACCACTGACATTTTCATTGTCCGACCCGTTGTACAGGAAGCCTCTGGAGGTGGACATGATGCAAAGGGGAGTCGGAGAACAGAAACACAGGAATAACAGGCGGGAAAGGCGTAGACTTTGAGTATTGAGTCACTATTTTCACATGTACAATCCAGCTTTTGAATAGATGGAGACACTCCTCTGAATTGTCTTTTGTATATCAAGACACCCTTTGAACCACAACTAAATAGATAAAATAAAATAAAATAAAACTCAGACACTTGTCAGTGAAGCAGACAAGCATAATGTTCATTTCATGGGTTACATTGTTTTGAATTATTGTCATTTCATTTCTCACCATCTGAGGAATGCAAGAGACGCCACACATTTTGCTTCCTTTAAAAGAACCAGTTTGTTTTGAGGAAAAGATGTACGTTCTGTTTATGTGTGTCTGCATCGCTATGTACCTGACCCCAGTTGTCCAGGCTTAGGCACTGAGGTCATATTTTTTACAATGTTTGACAATGAAGTGGATAAAACACTGCTGTTATGTGCAGAGGTTCATCGGCTGATGAATGGACGTGTGACTGCTCATTTTATGAGTCTTCAACTGTTAAAAAAACTGACTTTTTCAAATAGCATACCTCAGAGAAATATTCCCTGAAGGAAGCAGCAACTTGGGCTTAAATCAACACCAAGCAGAGCTGGAGTTGATGGAAAAATGTCGAAAGAGGAGACAAAATATTTACACCACTGTAAATAGAACTCAGAGCAACAATGCCTTACTGGCCAACTACTGGTAAAAATGTGGCTAATACTCAGCATTCATGCATTGATAACCAGCTTTTCATTCGATTTCAACATGAATGTTCTTTGCCTAAACCGAGACAATGCTTGCTTTCTTCTCAGGCACTGTTCTGTTGGGTTTAGGCAAAACTATACCAGGAATCTTTGGTTGGGGTTAGGAAAATATTTATGAATAATCTGATATTACTTTGAGAATGAAGTGAAAAATAAAACGTATTTTTTAGGTACCCTCTGGCTGTTTCATCAACTTGTCAACCAAGCCAGCTGGTCTGACAGACAGACATGGAATGACAATAATTTAATTTACTGACACAACCAGACTCTTAATTATAAAAATTAAAAATATATATATATTTAATTAGTTGGATTTGGTTGGATTATGATTACAATGAACTGGACTCAAACTGGCTTGAATTGGACTGTATCATTGAAGTGCTCTGAGATGAAATTTGAAAGACTGAACTGAACTGAATTAAATCTGTAAGGAAGAATCAGAGTTCAGTAGAACAGATCATAAGTAAAAGTAAGAAAACACAAATTTCTCTGGAAACAATTTTTTTCTTGAATGAAAGCCAACTTTTATGAATTCAAAATGTATTTAAAGGACATTCATTTCTATATACATCACAACAATGTGGCAGCTGTAGCTATTTCTAATGTATGTACTGCTTAGTAGCTTTAATTCTGTTACATTTATAAATAATTATATTATCAATAATTATCATTTTATTAACAAAATATGCTACAAACTATTTACTAATTCATACTTTTATTTTTAGTTCTGTAAAAACAAGTGTTGTTATCAGTTGGAAAAAATAATTTCATGCCCATTTCATTTTCCAATTATCAAACATGAAGCTTACAATTTCCAGTGTGATTCTGCAGTTTTATGTAATACATTTTATAGATTTATACATTTTATAGGTACAGGTAAATCCTTCTGGATTTTGTTAGCTCATTCAGAGTGGCAAATAGGTATTCTACATTAATTCTGCAACTGGTTATTACATGCACATAATTCTACACTGCTCACAAAAGTGCCAACTGTAATAAAGTTCGCCCATCCAGAGGGTCAGTGGTGCTTGATGAGCGGAGAAATTACGCCGCTGCTCATTCTGATGAATGGGCGGATTTCTGTCATAATGATGTTCTGCTGTATTGGTTATTTTGCTCAAGTGGATGAAGGCTGATGCATGCATTTCCACAGTCATGTAAGGACCTCCTTATCGCCCCAACATATTGTGTAACTGAAGGCTTTAAATGACATCTGCTGAAAAGCTCATGTGAAATAAAACATTGTTCTGCATACCTGAAAAAAAAGTGGGGATAAAATTTTTTTTATAATTATCAAACTTTTTCAGAGTATTTAAGGGGTCCTGTCTTATTTACTACCATTATTGTTACTGAAATGTATCAAATTGTGCTTTCTGCAGTAAAAGGAGTAGTTAAAGAGGTGTGAATTATTACAAAATGACTGTTATTATGTTGGTTTTGATCATTTAAAATGGTTTAATTGCCCATTTGTGTAAAATGTGTCAAAAAGGACTTCTTAACACACCACAGTAGGTATTTAAAGAGATAGATAAAATGATCATATTATTAGGTTGACCTGCTCTCAAATAAGGAAAGAAGGAAATGTCTACTTTTGGTTCTCTTTATGAGTAAAGCTAATTTTATGGGTGAAAACAAACCAATAATCAGTGTCTCTTTAACTTTTCTATCATTAAAGCAAAGAAGTACCAAAGTGCAAATTGCCTGGAGAAAAGGTGAGTCTGAATCATTTTCATGTGCATCGTGTTTTTTCTCACTTTCTTATTATTTCTCACCACACCATCGGTGGCAAAGGCTCAGCAGTGGTACTGCTACAAGACAGGCAATCTAAAAGTTGTAAAAATAGAGTCTGGAATGACACAGCCCGTGCTGCAGATTGTGAGACAAATCAGGAAATCTAATCTAAATACGGTGTTGCAAATGTCACCAGCAAGAGATTAATATTGACTGAGGGAAATTAAGGCTCTTGGGGGAGGAAACAGTATGAGACAGTTGAGATTGAAAAGGCACCGAAAATTCATTCAATTTCCCATCTGCCTCTCAGTTCCTCCATTCAATATAGTTCAGTTTCAGTTGTAAAGGGTATTTTACTGGCATGACGCTGGTGGACAAAGTCAAGACAAAAGGTGACAAAAACATTTACCGCCGCCTGACATCAGGCTGCCACAACTAAATACTGTCAGTATTCATGATATTGACAGGTTTCTTCATTTTTCTTCCATTTTATGGCGGATCAGATCTGGAGTTAACAGAGACTCTTTCCTTCTCTGTCTCGTCCTTGTCTGCTCTTATTCTCACCCCCCTCTCTCTCTCACATACTTTCCAATTTCACACATTAGCCAATTACAAACAGGAGGTAATCAAATCTTCTCTTAAAAATGCGCACCCTGGTCATCTGCTGGGCTAGAGGGATAGCATTAGTTCTCCATCAACAGTGATCTCTGGGCTTAAGTTTCTATTGCATTATAGGGCTTGGCTGGGCCAGGTTAATTAGATCAGTCTTTAACGCAGCTGCTCGGTGAGGCAAAAAGGGGTTGGTTGTCCTGGTAATGCGTTTGACTGTGAACAGACTTCCAAATAAAGATGCACAACATTTGTGTTTAACCCAGTCCACGTGTGCCTCGTGTACTCTGTGTATACTCATGTGTACTCCATTCAAAATGAAAATGCTTCTGTTGGTGTTCTCTGTGGTGGACGGGTCAGATGGAGCCAACAGCAACATCTGTCGTCTCATGTCTGACGTGGATGGATTGCATGACTGATTGACGCGGGGGCCATCCGGGCTATGTGGTCAAATGGTGCTCTCCTAAAGGTCAATATTAGTCAGTGCCCCACCAGAATGTTCTACTCCAAATTAACTTCAAACACTGCAGGATAATGAGGGTTAGTGGGGCTGGGATGGAAAATAGAAATAACCATTCCAGTTGGACCGCTCCTCTTTCTTTCACTTTAGAGTTGGTCTTTCTCCCCTTCCTCCTCTTCTTCAGATCATTAATCAGAAAAAAATTCTCAAATTTATTCATTTATGTATTAATTTATTATTATTATTGTTCTAATATACAATCATTGGAAATATATTTTTTAAATCATTTTGAGCTACTCGACAAATTTTGAATTTCCCCCACTGGGGGATGAATAAAGCATTTTTCTATTCTATTCTATTCTATTCTATTCTATTCTATTCTATTCTATAATGTTCTGTTCTGTTCTGTTCTGTTCTGTTCTGTTCTGTTCTATTTTGTTCTGTTCTGTTCTGTTCTGTTCTGTTCTATTCTGTTCTGTTCTGTTCTGTTCTGTTCTATTCTGTTCTGTTCTATTCTGTTCTATTCTGTTCTATTCTATTCTGTTCTGTTCTGTTCTGTTCTGTTCTGTTCTGTTCTGTTCTGTTCTGTTCTGTTCTGTTCTGTTCTGTTCTATTCTATTCGTCGGAGAAACAGCCTTTCCTCTTACAAATGGAACCAAGAAGCAGCAGTGCAGCAGAAGAGGAGTAAACTGGTGAGCACAGCAGGTGAGATGTTCTTGAAAGGTATTGAGAGCCAGCTAACAAACACATGGCCTGAACAGAGCCAGCTGCCTCCAGACTACAGTGACAATCTTCTTTGTGGAACCGGTTAAACTGCATTTACCCTACATTGGCACATCAGTATTTTCCAGAGAACTTTTGGATTTGCAGCAGTGCTACAAGCTTGTAAAAAGCAGGGTGCACATATTGTAGTTGCTGCATTAAAATGGCGGCTTGCTGTGTGTAGCTTCGGAGTTTTGGATTTAAATGGGTCTGTATGTGTTTGTCAGTGGGTCTTTAGAATGACATGCAGCCACTTAAAGCCAGCTGCCTCCAGAGTAGTGTACTATATGGCGATCTGGGTGAGCTTGTTAAAGGACAGCCTTGAGGCTAACTTTCTCAAATTACTCCTGTGTGGCGAGGAGGAGGGCAGCCGCTCTCCTGTGTGGTTTTAGTTAATTGCAAAAGCCGATAAAGGAACCCACGCCACACCACCCACCCCTGCCCCCTCAATCTCCACATTTATTGGGAACAATTTCATGCATGAGAAATACAAAAGAGCAGCACCTTGCATTATGTACATAATGTCCTATATATGTTGGGAGGCTGATGGAACACTCTGGACTGGCTCTCGGTTTTTTCCTGCAGTGAGCTACAAAGGATGTCCTTACATGCTTCTATCACTGTGTTTCTCAGGGGTATCAGTATAAAAAATGAATATCCTATAATTTCTCCTCTATGCTCTGGGCAGTCTTTCAATTACAACCTTTCATTTGAAATACTAAAGATCTTTCTCCACTCAGTCTCTGGCTCGAAAATGGGTGTGAATTTATGGAAAGGTCAAAATTAAATCATAAGAGTTGGAACCTACAGCGAAGAGGCATCAAAATGACCGTCACTTCATAAAAGTTCCAGCGATATGAGGCCTACGCTGCGGTGGATCTTGGATTTGTTTCCATTAACAATGGGGTTACAGAGAGCATTACATGCATTTTCACAGAGCTTGAGTAACTGATACGCTATTTCCTTTATCCTTTAAGCTCTCCAAGTGTTAGAGCGTGTTGAAAAAAATGCATGTTGATAATAAAAAAGCAATAGAGAGGACTGCAGTCTTTTTGGAACAGCTGTCAAATAAAAACCCTTGACGACAGACTGCTTTTCAGCATAAGTGCAGCTGTGGATCTGAATGGTGTTGGATTGCAATGCGACACAGTCATTTCACACAGCTGATGCTGTTCGTGTGTGCGCGATTGTGTGAATGCATTCACGAGGAAGTATGATTAAATCAATGCAAAGTATCTTAGTTAGGGTGTATTCATGCACTTACAGAGGCTTTTGTTTATACCTTGGTCTAATGCTCAATCATGAGACCATTAACAGAGCTATAACTGTATTATTCATTCTGCTCTATTACCAGAGACACGTTTAAGTCACAGCGTTAAATAAGCAGGTCACTGAAGCCATTTAGCAATCTGTTTTTCATCCATATTTATATTCAATAACACAAACATGCCACTGCACAAAGCTTTGCCACAAAGCTTTGCCACAAAGCTTTACCACAAAGCTTTGCCACAAAGCTTTACCACAAAGCTTTGCCACAAAGATTTACCACAAAGCTTTACCACAAAGCTTTGCCACAAAGCTTTACCACAAAGCTTTACCACAAAGCTTTACCACAAAGCTTTGCCACAAAGCTTTACCACAAAGCTTGCCTAACCTTCCTGCAGTCGTCTGCAGAAATGCAACTGACCAGGAAGAAGGATGCACGTTTTACAGATCAGCTCTCTGAAGTGTTACATTCTACAGTTTAGTTATCAGATGCCGGTCCCCAGAACTCTGTTGGTCCACCATATCAGAACCACTCCTGTCAACTCATGGTACTTTAAATTTGCACCGCGAAAAATAGACTGAAAGACCATAAAAACGAAATCATCCTAGTCTTGTATCTGTCAGCTTTTAAAGATTTTAAACTTTAATACAGTCGTATGTGAAGACAGCAAAGTTTTTACTCGTGCCTCCTGCTCATAGGTTCTCTGTTGTCCTGAGATTATCAGGCCGTGCACGCACAGACTCTCACTGAGGCCTCAGTCTGAGAGCAAAGTTACAGCTCCTCCTTCCCTGTGCTTGTTGCTGCTGCTCACAGTAGTTCAAATATTACTTGTTTAAGTTCTGCTCTGGGTAGTAATTACGCTGTGACCAGTAGCAGGTGGAATCTACCTGCAGGGCTCAATATTCTATCTATTTGGACGATAAATTCAGATACACTATATATTATTCAATAATGTTCTGATGGATGGTAGATGCTGATAGCGTAGTGGAATGAGAATTTAGTGCTGGGATAGATAAATTATGCTTTTATTCCCTGTAGAGTATCATCATGGAAAAAACCAGAATAGGATCCAGGGTGGCTCATCATAAGAAATCTTTTACCTTTTACAGCATGTTTTACAATAGTCTTCAGAGCAGTGTTGATAACCTAAAGATGGATTCATTTTTCATTAAAATTTGCATTGGGGAAAACCTGGTTGCTTTTCTTTGAAAATTGATGTGATGATATTTCTCTGTGCTCTCGTGTTCAGTTTGTTTTCTGAGCATGTTCAATCAGCCAATCAGCAGCCAGACAATGTCCTCCATACAACCAATCCAGGATCCCTGTAGAATTATAATTATTACTTATATATTAATTATGTAATGGTTATTGTTTTCTATACCCTATTAATCCAGTTCAAGGCTGCAGGGCTACAGCCTGGAGCCTGTCCCAGCTGTCATTGGGTGAGAGGCGGGGACACCTGGACAGGTGTCAGTCCATCACACACAGAGACAAAGGAGACAAACCGTCACCAATTAACCTGACATAGATGTCTGTGGACAGTGGGAGTAAGCTGGAGTACACGAACAGACCCCCCCGCACACACATACTGTGCTGCCTCATTTTTATTTTTCTCTTTTGTTTTTATCTAAATGGACAAAAATGAAAATCGTTTAAGTTCTATACTTTACTATTTGTTCAAATATTGAAAATAGATTCAGTTTGTGATTTTAAATGATAAAGACACATTTTATCAGTTGCATCAAGTTTAATTCAAAGCTTTGAATACATGAAAGTGTGGTAGCTAAAATTCAAATAAGGGCATAACCTAATCTTATGATTCAGGCTTTGGATATAGAATGCTAATCTTACAGATAAATAAAAGGTATTTCCTATTTCCTATTAAGGTATTATTTTATTACCCTCTTAGACACAGATATGTCGCAGGCTGATCCACCCACGTATTACAGGTGTTTGTAAAGAGGGAAATTGTACAAAAACAGTCAATTTGTACAGAGGGAATTATCATAGTGACTAAAAAGTCTTTTGATATTGGGAAAAGTATTATATTGTGTACAAAGCCAACCTTTATTTTTCATTTATTGTCAAAACACAGTTATCTTTGAGATGTGTGTGGAAGTCTGGCTCATCTTCTGCCACATCTGGCTCCCACTGATTGGGACAACACTAGGGAGCACACTTACTCCAGGAATGGAAAGACAGAGTAAGAAAGAAGGAGCAATGGCAGAAGGGGTCTGAAAGAAGGAGGTGGCTTTCAGGCTGCAGGGTAAAAGAACGAAAGAGGAAAGTGAGAGCAGAGCTGTGTGAGCAGCTCAGAATCATGCTTTATGGGCTCGATGGAGAGCAAAGAGAGATCGGCGGCAAAGGGAATTGAGTGTGCACAAGTGTGTGTGTGTGTGTCAGACTTGATTTCATTATGGGGGCTAATCAGGTCCATATACTTTAAGTGCTGCTTTAATTTGTCTAATCTCTGCAGGATATGGTCGTTGCCCCCCAGAGTACAAGGCTGCTATGCCCTGAAAATGAAAAGCTGTTAAAGAGCACATGGATGAGCACTGACTCTGACCTGTCCCTCCCACATTATCACATTCATTTTCATAAACATGTCTCACATATACTCCACAGTTTAACCTTTTACATGAACAAACAGATCAGTGGAAAACAAAGTAAGCAATGTTTAAAGGTTTTCCTGAACTCAACTTGTCCCCAAAAGCTCAATAATATAATAATATTTCTGATGCTGAGGTACTGATGTATGCACTCAGTCATCAGGCCTGAAGGGAGGTCATCTCCTTCTGCTGCATCCTCTGATCTCAGAGCTGGATAATCAAAAACCTCCGTTCTTTTCAGAGAGCTTTAGCATTTCCCTCGCAAAAATATCTTAGCACAGAGGAAGTCGAACCGATCCTCTACATTTACGTTTTTACACTCCTTCATTTTTTTTTCCTGCCCTAATAGTTGGAGAACGTAATCCAGGTGGTGCAACGTGTTTGACATCAGAACAGCAACACAACACCACCTCTGATTAGTTATAAAGCTGATGACTTTAAAAGTGATGGTTTCTTCAGTGTTGGAGTCACTTTATCTCAGAAAAGACAAAGAAGTTTCTGACACAGTTACAAATGTGCTGGAACCCTCGTTACAGCAAAACAGCAGCATCCATAAAAAGTGTCCAGCGAACTGTGGATGGGCGACACCACCCTGTTCTACACACGATGCACATTAATGCAGATGAAGCCCGGTGTGTTTTGTTCACTCTCCCTGCTCTGGTTTCCCTGTCGTGTGTCTACCTGTGTGGATTCGCTGGGCGAAGAGGAGCGGCAGGAACAGGCAGAAGCCGATGAGGGACATAACAGGAAGGAGTAACTGCCATGGCTGTGGATCACCTGCAGGAAGCAGACACACTCTGAGAGTCGAACCTCAAACATCACTGCTATCAAACCTGAGAGAGCAGTTCTCACCCAAGCTGAAGTCGCTGAGACACAGCTTAAGATTTCCACATTTCTGCATGCATCAGTTCTATGAGTTTCTGCCTGAAATATTTGCTTTTTTGAGCTGCTGAACTAGTTCATCTAACAAAGTCTAAGTCACTCACACACCTCTGTTAACCAAATCAGATCCAATCAGATAAATCTTATCCATATCCCTTGGATGTACATCACTGGCTAAAGGAAACATCTGATTCCCAAGTCAAAAACAAAAGAATGACGGACATGTGGCCCTGAAATGAACCGCTGCACTCGGCAGGTGTAGGATGTGAGAGCAGTGTCTGAATGATCCACTGGTGAACTACTGTGCTCATTTGCAGGCAGAAATACAATTTGAACGTGTTGAAGCGACATTCAGTTCAACGTCAAATGACAGCCGTGGATGCAGATGTTTTTATCGATGTTAACACAACATTTAGGCGCTGACTTTCACTGAAGATGCTGCAGCAATGAGCACGGCTAACTCTCGCTTTACAGAAACTCCTGTTTTCTGTTCGTCATGTCCCATATGGCGGCCCTGGAACTGACAAAATAAAACTTAATGTCACAAAGGATGCTAAAGTTATTGGTTCATAAATCCGTGCTGACTGTGTCCACAGGCGTTTCTTCTGTTGTGGATTTTTCCTGCTCTGTAATTCAGTTTGTGCATGAAGAGTGTAACGTATGATGTTTCCTTCGGGACCATGCATGTCAGTCAGCTGTTGGAGATGCGCTGCTGTGTGTAATTGTTATTCATTTTGACTGTCTTTGCAACACACCTCTGTTTGTACCAGCAGTGTTTGTTGCACTTCATCCTCACGCAGAAAAAAAGGGAACATGATTGTGTGTAAATCACAGTTTGAAAACCTCCTGTGGTAACAATGAGAACCTGGCTCACTCTATGTCACCCGCAGTTTGGAGCCACCTGTGGTAACTTTACAGATGACCAGTTTGAAGCGTGATTAGAAGCTTTAGACCTAAAATACAATGACAACGGTCTCACTTGATGATGTAAGCAGATAGTTTATTTTCATTTGAATGGCTAAATCAGCTGAACAATATCACAGCACAGCAAAATGATATTTTCTCTTTGATTATTCCACCGACCTGCAGGATATCGTATGATGCCATTCCATCATGCTGTCGTAGCTACAGACTTATCTCCTGGGAGCGAGTGGTAGTTTCTGGACCTGATCAGAATACATTGTAGCCTCCAGAGCACCGAGCAGAAGACACTCTGAAAGCTTTTTTTTCAGCTGGTGTACCCAGATTTGGAAACATTTTTAACAAGCTACCTTTTGTATAGACAAACAGTATTGATAACCTAATTTCAGCTAATGTCAGTTTGTCAGTTACTTACATTCAGAGCTTGTCCACACATGGCATTTGATTCCAGTGCTATTTCCACAACAAGACCGCAAGTCTTTTTTCCTCTGACTTGTGCTCATAGCTGCATGAATTTTGCATTGGACTGTGAGCACTGCTAAATGCATGGACCTGCACGGGGTAATGTGGCTGTATTCATCCAGTGTGAGTGATGCAGGATGTTCTGCTGATGTGCTGATACACTTTCACTGACAATCTGTTGCTGTAAAATATTAATCTATAACCCCTAGTAAAGTCAGTCTAGTGCTTTGATGTTTCACAGGACCAGAAGTCTGGTCTCACATAAATATGTGAAATGAGCAGGACTTCAGGAAAGAACACTAGACAGATGCATGGAATGCGTTAAAGTTAGGTGTCGCTCCCATGGAAAAGGACAAGCTTCTTCTCCATTTGCTGTAGCGTGTTAAGAAGTTGATCTCATTTCATGCCTGTCTGTTTGACCATACTGCAGAGTTGCCACAGTTACAAGTCCCCCCCGATCAGCCATTACATTATGACCACCCACCTAATATCCAGTAGGTCCTCCTCATGCCACTAAAAGAGCTCTGACGAGTCAGGGTGTGGACAAAGAACATCCAAAGATGAAACCAATCAGCTCCACACCCCAATGCATGATGGTCAAAAGCTAGCCCTGCTCATCATGATATTATCAAGCTTACTAGTTAGTTAGCAGCCTGCCTTATTCTTGCCTGTTGTATTACCAGCTGCTGCTCAACATTTCATTCTCAGCTTAAAGTATCTTAACCAGCAGTGGCTCAGTGTCACAGCAGAAAAAACACAAGCTAACATTGTTTTACCAGCAACAGTGTTTGGTTAAATGTGAATAGTTACTAAACATCTGAGAAAATAATTCATTTTGAACTCATTCAGCTGTAAAGCTGTTTTTCACTGCAACTACAGTTAGTTTCCTTTTTCTTTTTACATGTTAGTGTCGTACACTTCGTGTTTAATGAATGTTACATCTTTTACTGGCCAGCTATAAAAATATTTAATCCGTGCCACATGGTGCTGGCGTGGTTGTAGATTCTGGACAAGAAGAAACAGGGAGAGTGAAGAAAGTCTTGTGTTTTGTCTTTAAGACAGACTATAAAAAAAGACCTGCAGCTGTGTTCTTGCCATATCTTCCCTGATCTCTTGGAGCTGTCAACTAGTGCCAACAGGAAAGGGTTCACAGGTTCTACTTTTTCCAATAAGGGCCTATAACAAAATGTCACGACATAATACCGTGTCCCATTCCATTTCTAAGTGCTGCCAGTTGATGAGAAAGCAATAAGCAACAGATATACAGAAACTATAAAGGGAGATTACCACGGTAATAAGTGCTCTCACTGAATTAAACACAGGGGCTAATAAAGGTCTCTTATTTAACAATATGGCTGTTTGGGGTGGCTGCAGCTCAGGAGAAAGGCCGTCTGTTAGTTGGTTGTCTGCTAATGGTTCAATCCCAGCTTCCCCAGACCACATATCACAGTGTCCTTGGGCAAGATAGTGAATGCCACTTTGCCTCCCATGCATCCAACTGTGTGATAATGTGTGCGATGTAGAAAAAATACTGCATATACACTATATAGACTGGATGAAAGTGGCTTGGAGCGGAAAAGCGAAATATGTACTATTTACTGTATCGTTTTCATGAGCCTTGACTGGGTCTCACTGACTCACATACAACCCTCAGTTGGTCACTCTTTCTTAACTTTAAATAGCCGTTCAAATCTTTCAAAAACATAGAAATCAAAGTTCAAACATCAAAACTAAACCATATTTGCATCACAGATGAAAAATTTGCATGGAGAGGTGGCAGTTGCACCTAGACCACAGACTTTGTTCCTCTCTTCCACCTCTCTGATCTTCTTCTACTTGGTACGTTTTGAATAATGTCTTCACCACTTACGCTGCTGGGTTCAAACTGAGGCTGAATGGAAATCACATTTATCTCACTGTAGAGACCTGACATCGCTACTTCCCATAATAAATTGCAACATAAAAGAAAAACAGCGACAGGCTGCAGATAGAAGAATTTTCACTGATATGAAAAAAATAAAAATAAAGATATATTTCGAGTATTTTCAATACACATCAATGTTAATCTGAAAAACAGTACAAGTCATGTTAATTTGGTTTCTCTTTAAGACGCCTACTCTGTTGATTTAAGTAATTTATGAAGCATTTAAGCTGCGGTCTGGGTACATGTATGCATGCTGATGTGTCTGTGGTGCCTTTGCATGACCCTGCCTGCAGCCTGCTTCTCAGTTGCACCCAGTAGCCATACTGTTAGCTTTTCTCTGTCCTGTCAGATCCGGCTGCACCTCTGGTAAAAGCTCATCCTCATGTTCTCACTAGCACACTGCATTAAGTATTTATGACTGCCACAGTCAGAAGATATGACAAGGTGGTGTGTGTACATGCTTCATTTGGAGTCAGTATTGTGCATCTCAGATTTCATTCATGTCTCCTCTTTTCACTCCACTTTTATTTTCCACATTGCATGACTTTGAGCTACTTTGTTGGATAAAAGTGCTGTATTGCATCCGTTTACATAAACATGCAAACAAATTCATCCATCTTTGAGAAAAGAATTTCTTCCAAAAATGCTTTTAAGATAGTGCATAATTAAACTCATTGAATTTTAATAGCTCGATGTCTCCTTAATGTTTTAAATCTACTGTTGAAAAGGAAAAAGCACATTTCTAAAAATACAACACAACAGAGTGAAGAAAGTTTTAAGACATGTCTATCTTGTCAGATAGAGCTTGCAGCAATGTGCTTTTGACATGACTGGTGTCTGGAATGCTTATCAATACACCAGAGAGTGTCAGACTGATTTCCATATGTTATGTTGTTGTTTCTTGTGGGCACTTCTGAGATAAAAACAGCTTTCAGCAATCTGCTATCACGCAGGGACGGCAGTTAATTTGAATTCCCAGTGGATTCAGATAAATGTAGAAAAGGGGAACAAGTAATAACTATTTTTATTTTTTCTTTAACCTCTGCCTGTTGTTGACAGATGGCAAATTAACAAAAGAAAATAAATGGTTTCGTCCCTTATCTTTTAAAACAAAAATTTACTAAAGAACTACAGCTTTCAGTTCTCTGTGACCAGCAAACAACAATGTCTTAATATAACGACCTGATCAAGACTTTGCTCCTCCTCATGTGGTGCCATCACATTAGTGGAGCTTCACAGCCACCATAGCGCTCGTTATTGCTTTTGAAATGCATCTTCCAATAGTGAGACAGATGTAGACATTCCACTATCCTTGACATCCCCATAACTATAAATCTCCTGCTGCCATGCTTGTAAATAAAGTATTTCATATTCAAAGAATGATAAATCGTGACCATATATTGTCAGGGTACATGCTTGGCGTAGCAATTACTATCTGTCATGGCTCACGACCTTTGTTCCCAGTTCACACATATGACATCAACTTCTTTCTGAGGATTCAAACTCGTACACCGATGCAGTCCAATCATCTGTAAAATGATGAGCAAATTACAAGAAAAAAAATATGAAAAGTAATAAAAGCCAACTACATAATAAAATATGGAGAAGTACAAATATTAGCCCAGCCTGTCGTCCATGATATGCTAAATGCTAAATGTCAACTCAGTCTTCTCTGAGAAAGAGATGTAACAGTATAACTAATGTGGACAAGGCAGATTAATTCTGAATCTGGGTACAACTGGATTAGCTTTGCATCCTTCATAACTCAAAATAGTTTGTTACTAGTTCACCAGGAGGAACAGCTTTCTTTCTGAGAGCGAGACAATTTACAGGAAGTGTCTTCTGATTGGTTCAATTCCTGTAGGTTAGCCAAGGGAGCTGGAGAAGGGCTGATGCTGACTTGTGAACTCATTACTCCAGTTGCTGGTGAGGAAGATACGGCACCACAAACACAATAAGACTTTTAGAAACATGCTACATTTTCAAGCTTGACTAGACATCAGATCCAGCCTTTCACGTTTGAGCCAGAATTGGATCCTGAATATCAAAGTGAGCAGCATGACAAACCCTCACAATGAAGGCTACAGCAGGATGTCTCTTAGTGATTGTAGAAGATACAAATATATACATTAATAAGTTTTGTGCACCGTTAGCCTCCTGAGCTGCCTTTTAACTCCATGTTTATACTAAAATCCCTTCATATGTCTACTGCCAACACATCACAGATATTCTTAACAGTTTCACTCACCACTGGTGGTTCAGAATTGAGCCCAGTTGTGCTCAAGTTTTCGACTTTGGAAATACCCACCGGGCACCCTGTGGACCTCACAGCCCAAAGGATTCAGCGACCTGAAGACCTCACCTGTTACTATGCTATCTGCCTTAACTGAAATAAACTTTTCTGTAAAACAGCGTTGCTTTGCTTGTTAAATTCAAAATCACAGTCCATGATCACTCCCAAGAGAACCTTTTATATATAAGGCTCCAGAGAACCAAGGTTAAAAAGGGGTTTAAAAAGAAATTCAAGTGTCACGGATTCAGGAAGCATGAGGACCATAATGCATGACTTGCAGGACAACAGTAAGAGTTCAGAGCATTTAATAAACTAAAAAGAAACAAGCAATAAACACAAAGTAACAAATAAACTTATGCAAAGCAGAGTACAGAGCACGAGGAATAACAGGCCGAGAGAGCGCTAGACACACCGGGAGCAGACGTGACGAATGGAGGAAAACCGGGAAAATGAATACTGAACACAGAGATGACAACAAGACACAGGTGAGATAAATGGTCACTGATTACAGGGAGAAAGCCGACGGAGACAGAGAAGTGGGAAACAGGAAATAAAACAGACGCCACAATAAAACAGGAAACAGAAAATACACCAACGCAGACATGACATCAAGTCTCTATCACCTGTGAGCCAAAACCGGCAGAAACAAGTTTTTTCTGAGTTTAGCTGAAGGAAGTTGGCAGCTATTCTTTTTTTTTTTGGATTGCATGGAGCTCAGAAGGACAGATTTCTTTGAACATCACTGGATTAAAAAGAAAAACACATAGCTGAATACCATCCGTGTAGCAGTGGTAGGATACACCTTTAAATGTACTTCTTAAATGACCCAAGGGAACAGAACCATGGGCAAAACGTGGGGACACAAGTTCAGAAGATGATTTTAAACATTTACAGTAAAAGAGACATGATGAGAGCCACCTATGAGCAGCTCTTGAAATACCATCCACTCCCCAAGCCTGTCAGCCAAAATAAAATGATCTACAAAGTAGGAGGAGCATCCATTTAAGCAGCACAGCTTCTCAATCAGCAGAGCAAAACATCTAAAAAATGCATGTTTAGCGGGGAAAACAATAGTGCAGTGGAAACCTATGAATGATATGAAGCTCGCTGCCACGATGTTGTGTCACCTTCTGGAACTCTAGCACAAGAAAAAAATAATTCTGTGCTGCATTGTAGAAAGTTTCTGTTCAGGATTTTTATGGTGGATCTTAAATTAAAGCTACTATGAAGACGGTATTTAAGGCAGGCAGAAACTGAGCCTACCCTTTATATTGCAGTTGTGCTCCTGGCTAAGCTGGTGGTGTGCTTTTTCCTGTGTTTGGACTGCTCACTACTGTGTTTTGAGAGGAACACAACTATAACTATCAATCACAACTCTATTCTTTTCATTTGAGAACTGCAGCTAACACAATGCCACAAAAAGATATTTTCTATGGAAAGACCTGGGACCCCTGCTAAAAAAAGGGAGAAAATGTTGAAATTCAATCAATTCACGCTCAGATTTTTTGTAATGTTTTGTATTTAGATGTCTTGGTCTCATCAAGTCAATTCAATTTATAATATATCATCAAATCACAACAAATGTCATCTTGAGGCACTTAAATAATGTAGTCCAACTCAAGCCAATTAGAGTCCAATTCATTGTAATCATAATCCAATCAAGTCCAGTTAATTAATTTAAAAATAATCCAATTCATACATTCAGAGCCAATTCAAAAACAATTTCCAAGCTAAGGAAACCAACAGATTGACCAAACTTCTCTTCAGTCCAATCTCCCGTCCTGAGCGTGCCTCAGGCGACTGTGGAGAGAAAAACAGGAAAAAACCTCCATCAGAAGTGAGCAAAGTGAGGAAAGGTGTGACAGATGACCCCCCCAGCAGGCTGGGCCTATAGCAGCAGAACTATGGGATGTTTCAGGATTACCTGAGTCATCCCTAACTATGAGCTTTATCAGAAAGGAAAGTTTCAGCCTGATCTTAAAGGTAGAGAGGGTGTCTGCTTCCTGAAGCCAAACTGGCAGCTGGTTCCACAGAGAGGGGCCTGATAACTGAAGGCTCTGCCTCCCATTCTGCTTTTAGAAACTCTGGGAACCACAAGGAAACCTGCAGTCTGAGAGCAAAGTGCTCTGTTGGGGAAATATCCAACTATGAGATCTTTAAGATATGATGGAGCTCGGTCATTAAGAGCTTTATATGTTAGGAGAAGAATCTTAAATTCTATTCTGAATTTAACGGAGAGCCAATGAAGAGAAGCTAAAACTGGAGAAACATGATCTCTGCTGTTAGATCTCATCAGAACTCTGGCTGCAGCATTTTGGATCAGCTGGAGGCTTTTCAGAGAATCTGTGGGACAGCCCAATAATAAGGAATTACAGTAGTTCAGTCCTGAAGTAACAAATGCATGGAGCAGTTTCTCTGCATCACCCTGAGAAGGGCTGCTGTCCTGCAGGATGTTTCCCTGCTTCAGCACAGCTGAATCAGATCAATGTATCATTAGCAGGCTTGTGCAGGACTTAACAATCTTTTGAAGAGATCCATTACATCTGAATCAGGTGTGTCGAAGCAGGGAAACATCTAAAACCTGCAGGGCAGCGGCCATCCAGCGGCCATCCCTGATCTAGAGTGAGTATATAGTTAGGTAGGTTTTCCCTGAAGTGCTCGGGTCCAAAGATTTCTTCAGAAGCAAACAGTTCTTCGTGCTTCGAACTGGACGACTCAAATGCACAACTCAGACAGAACGGATTTCCAAAGTCAGTATTGGTTTAATCAGTCCAAGGTTTTGTACACGGGTAGGAAAGAATGATGGCAAAGGTATAAAATGTATAAAGGTATAAAAACTATACTTGATAAATGCTTGAAAGACTGACAAATGATAATGAGAGTGTAGCCGTATGGTTGGCACCTTTCGTGTGGAAGACCTGGGTTCAAATCCCCTTCATGAAAGGTACCACCTCCAGTAGGGGTCCTCAGGCAAGACCCCCTCACCCTTCATGCCTATCTATAAGTCGCTTTGGATAAAAGCGTCTGCTAAATGCATAAACATGAATACACTAAACAGAGGGGAAGACAATGATGCACAGGTGAAAACAATTAGGATGACGACAATAAGACTGTGACAGGAAGCGACTACCAAAATAAAGCTGGAACAAAGAACACACACATAGCATGACAGTTCTTAAGTTTACAAAATAAGCATGAAACAATAAAAGGAGAGCAACTTTATTGTAAATTTGGCTGAATCAATGTACACTTACACTGTACTGTTTTCAAAAAAAGATGCAAATAGCCTCTGTGGCTCAGTCCCAGTTCTGAGAAAATCTCCTTTGTGGTTCAGTACCAAAGATTGTACATGCCAGGGATCCAAACTGTTCAGACCTTTGGCCTTCTCATCTAATGAAGGCCATGAAAAGGATTATACTCAGCCATCTTTAATCCTCGGTGAGCTCACAGCTGGACCCTCTGCAGTTCACACGTCTCTCAGGCGTTTGGGCAGATGATGCAGTCATCTATATAATCTTAGCTTTAGCACCTGAGAGCATTGTGAGATTTTTTTTCTCTTGTGCTTTCAACACATCATCCGTCTCTGCTCAGGGTGAAGATAGAAGAGGCTGGAGGGGACTGCTGCCTGAATGCATGGACTGCAGAGTGCCTCACTTGCATCAACTGAGCACCGTATGTGAGGCTCCCTCATTGTTTGTCTGATGTGAAGTTCTGAAGCTCAGGGGTTCCTCAGGGTGCAGTAATCTGTCCTTTCCTTTCCTCCTCACTTTGTTCACCTCTGACTTCACCAACAGTACAAACAACTGTCACCTCCAGGGTTTCTCTGATGATACAGTCATTGTTGGATGTGTATCACAGACCCTTTTTACGCTGTGGTGGGGGGTGCACAGAGCAGGTCAGAAAAAGACTAAACAAGCTGAACACTAGGGCTAAATGGAAAGCTGACTGTCCTCGAGACATTTATTGAAGGAAGTGGGTGAGAGGATTGTGGTAGACCAGCTAGCATCGATCATCTTTGACCACTTCCAAGAGAGTCCAGTACTCTGAGCATTTCATTCAGCAACTCACCTGATTCACCCACAGCGAAGGATGGAGCACGAACGCAGATCATCATCATGGTTGCCAGTGTGTGTCTGCTGTGGGAGTGGATCTTGGTCTCCTTGGTGACAGCTCCCAACACCTGCTTTTCATCTTCCTTTTCAAGCTGCAGTATGTTTTTCCATTCTAGTCTACATTTATCATTAGATCAGTGTGTCACCAGCTGATAACTAGATGACTGAACACTCTTTCTAACATCCTTTTTACCTTTTCTATGTCAGCTCTTTCTGTGCCTATTTGGAACCCAGCCCTGCCTGGCCTGCCCCAGTTTCTCAGTCTGAAAAGTAAAAAAAAACTCTTTTGCTTGCACTTACCAGCTCTACGCTCAGGCTGGGATCTTGTAAACTGCAACACAAACATTAAGTTGAGTCTTAATGAGACTACAGTGAATGCCTGCAGAGCGCTCTTTTTTTGCTTCATGTAAGCAAAGTATTAGAAACATTAATTGAGTTTAACAAAAAGTTCAGTGAGAATAAATTGATTTCATAGGGAGAGTTTCTCTGTCTGAGCTGAAAAATGAGAGACCCAAACTTCCTCAAAGTTTGGGTTTTATTTGATAAGACAACGATTGCAATTTCCAAGGGAGATCAATTTAAGTCTCTGCATTTCTATGTACAGGAGAAAAAAAGTGTTAGATTGGAGAAATAAGCAATGTTCTTATTGTGGTTGCATAGAGAACACACAGTTGTCTGAGAGACACAAATGAAACGCTCTGAGACCTTTTGTTCTCATCGTCTTTTCCTCAGGGAAAGCCTACAAAAAAAGACTGAAGAAATTATATGAATCTCATTATATAGTACATAACTTATTTAGTCTTTTTGTTATGTTTAATTGTTATTCATGACTTTGGTCATCCACAGCTACTGTGCAGTGTTTATGCACTTTATAGAAGGTAAGACTCTATAAAACTAAGAAAGATTTACAGATAGGTTTCACCCTGTATTTGTATTAAAAACATACTGTGTTCACACATTGACAAAAACCCAAGTGGCAGTATCATATATGTTACAATGACTTGAAGAAAATGCTGATTGAGGAGTTCAGGCTTTCACAGTTTCTGGGGGTGACATGTTTTTGTAGCCAGTGTTGGATTCCATCGGCAGTGAGTGTGAACAAGCCTCCTGATGCATTGCAACAGTGTGACTAAAGAGGAAGACAGAGTTAATGGGTGTTTGTGTTTATCCATGGTAATATGAGCTTGCATTGACTGCGCACTTGTCGTGGGCTGTCATGAATATTGATCTGTGTACGCACAGAGGTGTGAGTCAGAGTGTGTATGTGTGAATGTGCAACTGACTGCATGTTAGCTGTGCACACTTTTCTGTTTTCCAGGATTCATGTTAATATTTGATGTTGTCATGGCCAGATTATTTGCTTGCAACCACTAAGAACTTAACTTCAGCCATTACTTCACTTTCTCAGTTGTTAGTCTTTTAGGATTTTCAGACATTCTGAGAGTAAAAAAGGAAACAATGGTTATCGTTCATCTATTTTCCATAACTGCTTTATCCTTTTCAGGGTCGCAGGGTTAGATAAATAGATAGATATTTTTTATTGTCATTGTAAGAGAGCATTACAATGACATTGTCAGCAGCAACTCTATCAGATTGAACAAAAAAAATAATTATATGATGACTTCTTAGAGAGGAAAATTATGTCACATATGTGGGGGTGTGGCCTTGCCAAATTTCTTTTCAAAATGGCTGCCATCCCGACAAGCACATTTTATCTAAGAAAGAAAGGTGAGCGTGTTATTTATATTTAAAATGTTTTCCAAAATGAACCAACATGTCAGGATCTGGGATTTTTGATTGTGAGCAAAAAAGGTATGGTAACATACAAAAATGTGGTCCAGTAAATTTATTTAACTTCTACTTGTTAATATAGTGTGGTGTATTGGGGATGGTCGCCTTCAAACAGCCTGTGTGTGTGTAGATGATGCAGGAAGAACTCTGCTGACACAGACTTGGTCGAACACAGAAACCTTTATTGTCAACCAGGTCCGTATCAGAATTACAGATTTGATGCATCAAGTCTGGAGAGATGTGTCAAGCCCGGATTCCCCAAAATCTCTGCCTTACTGAGGGTGCGGTCTTTGTTAAGTAGCATCTGCCTGTTCTTAGTGACCTTGAAGATGTTGCATGTTCCCATCACTAAGCACAAAGCCCGGACATGGTGTGTGCGTAACTTTGAGCCTATTCTTGGACAAACTTACTGGGGAGTATGTTATTATCAAAATATCCTGATTTATACCCATAACTCCCTTACACAGATGGCAATTAACAGACTTCTTAGAATTTTCCCAAGGCAACTTTGCACAGGTGGTAGACATCAGACACTACAATAGCGTAAGTGAACTATCCCAGATATTGGAGAAAAGATTTACGATATTAATTCTTCTAAACAGTGTTTTGCTAAATTATTTTATTTTATCTCTTTGGTTCATGCCTGTGTTTGAAGAACACAGAATCACAGATGACAGTACCCTAATGACCCGTAGTGATTGGTGTGATTTGTATTTACATTGGCAAAGAACTAATTCAGGACCTGTCCTTCTTCACCAACTAGCGTATGGTACAGGAGTCGAGTTTAAACACACTTTCTAGAAGAGATCAACACCTGTTTAGGAATCTCTGTGTAGATGGTATGCCTTGGATCCAAGAATTAAAATGTATCGGGTTGCCAAAACAAGAGTTCCAGTTGTAGCTGATTCCATGACACAGGATCGTTTTTCTTCGCTGAAAGTGGCTGATGATCTGAAGCCAGAAGCTGAAAAGAAAAAGGATCCCCTGTGGAAAGTCAGACCAGTTCTGAAGAGAGTCCTCTATGGTTGCTTCAACCTACCAAGGCCAACAAAGGTCTGTATTGATGAACAAATTGTTCCATTCACCGACTGTTGTCCAGTTTTTGCGTGGGAAGTTGAATCCAACTGGTTTAAAGGTGTTCTTTCTTGCAAGACCAGGTGGCTTAGTGCTGGATTTTAAAATCTACATGGGAAAGAACACCTTCACTCAAGTCCAACAGATGGGAATAGGTGGAAATGCAGGCCTGCGTTTGATTGAGACACTTACGAGAGGATGATTGGTCTACTTTGACTGGTATTTTACCACCATTAAACTTCTTGACGCTCTTTGAGAAAGGGACCTTCCTGCTACAGGAACAATTCAAAAGAACAGAATCCCAAAAGAGTGCCACTTCACTGTTGACAGTGCCCTGAGCAGAAAACCAAGAGGGTCATTAGAAATGATTGTTCGGAGACCTGATGAAAAAGCAGTCATCAAGTGGGTGGACAACAAGTCTGTTGTCATGGCATCGTCAGCCCATGGAATTGACTCCCAGGATACCTGTTCCAGATGGCCAAAGAAACAACAGAGGCAAATCCAAGTCCCAAGACCTGCAGAATGTAACATCAAATAAGAAACTGTAATTTAACAGCATAAAACAGTATTTTCTGTCAAGCAGTGGAGACATCCCTTCTCAAGTCCAGTCATTTTCCATCAGCATTTTACTGATGATTGTGGGCTTAAGTTTCTATTTTGATTTTAGCACTTCTTTACTGATCAATATACCCTGTAGCATGTGTATAATATAATAAAAAAAAATACAAACTACTGTGTAAAATCAGTTTTTTCGGCACAGCCACTATCCGTATGTCTCAAATTCAGCTCTGGGGCGATGGATAACTCGCCCAAAGGAGGCGGGGTTTTGTTGCAGATTAGCCAATAGCATAATCATATAGTCAAATGTATGATACAAATTTATCCAATCAGCACTGTCAAAATAATTCCACTAAGAGCGACAGTTTTATCGCCCCAAGCCAAAACTACCCTTAGCAAAAAGTAGTTTATCCAAGTGTATTACGAGTATACTTATTCTATACTAAAACTGAGGCAGTATTCTTGAAGTTTGGTGATTTTATATTCTTAAGAATAGTATAGTGAAGTATATTGGCTTATACTGAAAAGTATAAAGAAAAGTCTAACACTCTGTACATTGATACTAAGACTTACACTTGTACTTTAATACTAAAGCTTATACTTGTACTTTAGTATACTTCTTACTTCTTTCTGCCACAAAGTAGTAATACTTAGTTTATCTTGATCCAAGTACAGAATAGGGTCAAGTTGTTGACTCAGCAAAGAAGGACTTGTCATCTTTAACATTCAAATTACAAAACATATGGCGCTGCCCACCACTGTGTAGGGCAATTTAGTACAAATTGTAGTTTTTATATCGTGCTTCTGGGTTAGGCTTCGAGTTGCAAAATTAGGGTTTAAAAACAAATATCTGCGCATTCTTCAACTGAAAACGTATAACCCTGACATGTACGTTTATGTCGTGAAAAAAGCTATGTTAGGAAAACATAAAAATATGCTAATTTAACATGATTCCTGCCACTCTGTTTCGCCGATGGAAAGGGGCGTGTTCAGTAGCTGAAACAAGTGGAAGCCATTTTGCACTGCAGAGAATTGCGCATGCCCAGTGGTTGCTTGTGTCTATGGATATTCGTAGGATAATGCACGAAAATCAGAACGTAACTTTTTGTACGTTTTTTTTCATGAGAATACGTTTGGAAAGTATACTGCCCTGTGTACTTGAAAGTGTATTTTTGTAGACTTAAAATGTTCCAATTTAGTCCAAAGAAGTATTAAATTAGTATACTTTCTAATGCACTACAAGTCCATGGTCCGTAGTATACTTTCTATACTTATACTCAAGCATACTTAATAAAATGAACTTCAAGTATACTACTTTTTGCTAAAGGAGGTATTTTTGGGGGTCTGATAGATTTTGTTGCCTCCCTGGATAACGTCCTGGAGGAGCACCTGAAGACGGCGACTGTGTTTAAGGGGACATCGAGGACGGGCCACAACGAGCTGCTTGACTGAATGTTGTCTGTGATGAGGACTTATATTCAGGAAAAAGTGAAGAACCAATTTTGTCGCCATTCAAGAAGACGAGACAATGGACATGTCCACCCACTATGAGCTGGTGATGGTGCTGCGCTACAGTGAACTGAGCAACAACGAAATACAGGAGTGGTGTGAGTTACTAAATTAAGATGTTCTGGTATTGGTCAGTGATATAGTGTTATTTCATGATGCAATAATGTAATTGTTGAATGTATAAGCTTTTAAGTGGACATATCTTACTTTGCTTTTTTACATTAAACGTTTGACAATCACTGGGTGTGGCACAGCCCCACCAAAAAAATATCTTACCAGCCGCCGCTCTCTTCATTGAGCCAGCAGGCATAGAAATCCTTTGTTGAAGATAGAAACTGAGGTAGACACAGCTCAGACAGTTTGGTAGAAGTTATTAAGTGAAATACATTACTAAGTGAAATTACATATCAGCTGAAAAGATTTAAAGTGAGAGCTCTCTACTGTTGGTTCTGGGAAACGGTGTTAGAGTTAGGGCTCTGCTCTGAAAGTTCTGGTTCTTGAAAACAACGTCAGAGTAAGCGCTCCTCGTACTGTCCATTCTTTGCTACTCTCCTCCTCCGTGTCCTCCGCTAGCTTAACCTGCTGCTTTTCTTCAGTTGAGCACAGACAGATGAACAGTGATGAATGCATGTTGTTGCTTAATATGTGTCTGATCCGACTTCTGGATGTTGACTGGCTGTCGGGATGAATGTGGTAATGAAAGGATATTTGAAAAGTCCTGCATACTTTGGTTTTAAAATGGTAAGGATTCATACGAATGCAAAAATAGCAGATTTTATAACACACTGGCATATGCTGTAAAATTACCCTAACCCAAAGTTCTCCTACTGTCATGTACTGTAATCCAAAATATGGTAATATACTGTTAAATAAATTACGGTAGATGTGCTATAAAATTACTAAAACACCGTTATGCTACTGTCATGTACTGTAATCCAAAAATGGTATTATACTGTTATAATAAATAACAGTACTTGCATTGTAAAATAACGTTACAATAATAATGGCGTCCCTGCTGCCAGTATTTTACTGTTATTTTACAGTGAAATTCTTTACAGTGTGCTCTGTACCTCCTGCCAGAGGGCAGCAATTCAAAGAGGTGGTGACCATAGGCGGAGAGATTCTTGCGAAGAAGGGCAAAAAAAACAACCACAAAATAAACCACCTGTCTAATAGGGCTCTCGAGATCTGAGCCAACCACACTGTGTGAAGCATATATAGCAGTGCATTATAATTCATATATAGCGTAACAACATGGTGCAAATATTTTTTTTGTGCCCCTCATCCTAAACGCAAGAGCACGCTCATGCGCACTGCATGCACGCATGCACACACCCACACATGCTTGAAACAAAAGTCAAGTCCTTTGTAAAGTCGCATTGTGCGATGCAGAGCAATCCATTAAACACAAAAAACATTCCTTGATTTCAGGTTGCTCAGCATATCTCAAGCACAGCGACAGCTGCTTAGTTTTGGAGCGCTGGGCTTCATCCGCGATAATAGAGAAAAATCCCGTTTCATGTACTTTTCCCACTATTTCGGCATGTAGCATCTTTACACAAATGTCAATTATTTGGCATGTGATAGCAATTTCCTCCAGAGGTGGCAGCTGGCAGGCCATGATCTTTTCCGCAGTCCTTACCACTCCCTGGAGACACTTCTTATCTGCAGCAGACCATCCTGAGTACCACACCATATGTGAGGACAGACTCATCTGCAGTCCTGTAGAACGACACCTGAAGCCTTTTCTCCATGTTGGTCTTCCTGAGTACTCCGAGGAAGTGGAGTCTCTGACGTGCCGTCTTTACTGTGGCCGCAGTGTTCATTGACCAGGAGAGGTCCTCAGACATGATGACCCCAAGGAACTCAAAGGACACCACTCTCCCTACAGACACCCTGTTGATGTAGAGTGGGGCTGGGTCCAAGTCATGCTTCTTCCTGAAGTCCAAAACCATCTCCTTAGTTTTACTAGCGTTCAGACACAGGTAATTATCTGAGCTCCAAGATGCTTACAGCTGTGTGAATGACTGTAGTGATTGGATCAGCAGTAGATTCTTTAGCTCTGTAAGCAAACTGATGTGGATCAAGGGACGGAGGGATAGATGTTCTGATGTGATGCAGAACCAGTTTCTCATAAGCACTTCATTGTAGTGGGAGTGGCAGCAACTGGTCTGTAGATGTTGAGATCCGAAGAGGCTGTTTTTTTTAAGGAATGGGATAATGGTAGCAGATTTCAAGCAGGGTGGGATGTGGGCCTTTGACAAGGAAAAGTTGAAGACCCTCACAAGCTGGTCTGTGCCGGCCCAGAGCACTTTGCCAAGCACTTCATGAGCAGCAGTAGCCTTCCTTGGATTCAGCGACCTCAGCACAAGCCTGGCATCATGTTCCTGCAGAGTGAGAGCATGGGAGGAGCAGGAAGGGATCCAGCAGCAGGGCCATTTGTCTCAAAGGGAGCAAATAGCTTATTAGCTCCTCACACAGTGAGACATCCACAGTGATGGTGTTGCTGGGGCTGTCTTTGTAGTTGGTGAGCTGTTGTATTCCTTTCCACACCCTGCAGGGGTTGTTGTCCTCCAGATGGGTTTCAGTCTTCTTCCTGTACTCTCCTTTTGCCTCCTTAACACCCCTCCTTAAATCTGCTGTGGTTGTACTGGACAGAAGATTGTCGCCTGGTTTAAAGGCCATATTGCATCTCTTAAGTAGTCCCAGGACCTTGCCAGTTGTGGGTTTCTGGTTGGGAGGTCCAGATCCATTTTTCAGTCGCAACATTGTCTGTGCAGTACTTGATGTAAGAAACGAAAGCCTCTGTGTGTTTCTACATGTCCTCTTCTTCAAACACATCCTAGAGAGTGCCTTCAAAGCAGTCCTGAAGCCGAGTGAGGGCACTTTGAGGCAGGGTTTTAATACATTTTGTGCAGGGCTTAGTACACCTCATGAGGGGGGTGTAAGCAGGAGTCATTGCCAGGGAAGGGTGGTCCGACTAGCCTTAGTGTGGGAGAGTGAAAGCTCTGTATGCATGTTCAAGGTTTGAATAAACATGACTTTGAATATGCCTGGTTAAAATCTCTTGCTATGATGTGTACACCGTCTGGATAGTTCTTCTGCTGTTTGTTTACAATGGCTAACAGAAAGCCCAGAGCAGTGCTAACGTTAGCATCAGGTGGGGCTCCAAGTTCAGGCAGCAGTGTCGGGAAAGGATCCGGTTGTTGTTGCACCAGTCCTTGAGTACATAGACACATAGCCCCCCCCTCCTCTGCTCTTACCTGAGTCTATGCCTCTATCATGTCGGTAGCTAATGCAAACTGCTAGCTGGATAGCTGCGTCGGGGATCAGTGGATGTAGCCAGCTTTCTGTGATGATCATTGGACAGCAGTTCCGGACGAATTGATTTGCGATGGTAAGTAGCTCCAGTTTGTCCATCTTGTGTATGATGGATCTCACTTTGAGGATACTTGGGAGCGTTGGCTTGTGTGAAGTACGAAGCCAAGCCTGTATGCCCGAACGACGTCCACGCTTGTGTTGCCTCTGTCTCCATTGTCTTTTTGCTGGGCAGTAAATCCATGGGTGTGAAAAGAATTCGTAAAAAATGCCAAAACAGACAAACAAACATTCAGCAGAGGAGCTGAAAGCTGCAGCACTCTTGCGTGCTACAATAATCTATAATTGATCTTTTTGAAGGATATTTATCCTGCAGTTCATAACACTTATTTTGTGGTGAGAAATAATTATTTTCACAGGAGAAAAGTGAGACAGAACAGAGTCATTTTACAGTAAGACAGATAGCATGAACTTTACACAGCAGGGCATTTGGAGCAATTATATTTTCTTACATATAAGACTGGTTCAAGAATGCATTTTTCAAACTTTACAGATGCATGAGCCTAAAGTGAACATGAACAGTTACAATAATTTACTCCAAGAAGACTGTCGCTGCAAGTATTGGCAGTTCATGTATAATGTTGCGCTATCTGGTGGGGGTGTTTGAGATCTGTTTCGAGGCAACACAGTGATCGACATGAATAATACTTCTACTAGCACTGTGACCCGTGTACCCTCACAGAGATGCATCAGCCTACCTTCAAACATGTCCTCAGCTTGTTATTTCCTCCCTCGGGCCTCCATGCAGTAAGGAGGGCTAAGGGCAGTTCTCCCATATATCTGGTGTGGGAGGTGGAGTTTGAAGGTGACAGACAAAGTCACCATTCCTCCAAAGTCACTCAAGGTAAGACTTCACCCCTGGGCTCCAGAAAAAAGGACAAAATGACAGCTTTGAAATTAAATGACTTCTTCCTAAATCACCACAAAAGAGAGTCAAAGATTTGGGCGCTGAATACTTTTATTGATAAAATGATTGGATGGTCACATATTCAAAGCCAAACTTTACATGTCTGACAACAGAGATATTTTCTTTATAATTATAAAATATTTGTTATATAGTTTCCTAACTGGCATTATATGTTATATTATATGTATATATGGTCACAAATAGGATGATAGACTGCTGTTGACTATTGTCAGAGACATTATTTGTTATTTGTTAGTTCAATGCTTTTATTAATATTTTTAACAAGTTCAGAGCAATGCTATATGCTGAATGACTCATTAATGTCAAATTAAAGAGCTGAATTAGCCAAGTCAGTTAAACAGTACTGCAGAGCACGATGGTCATTTGTTGTTGAACATGTTGAAAGTACAAGCATTCATCAGACACTAACGCGACTCATAATTTGTTACTCTTCATACCACCATTTTTTCTTTCCACTTTAAGGGCATACTATACATAATATTCTCTGTCAGAGTCTTTGTAACCAAAGACGGGACGTTATTCAGTGGAGGACAAATTATAAATATATAAATAATAATATAAATATCTGCCTGCCCTGAAAAAGAACTGGTATGCATGTTCGAGCACAATTATGTATCCATGCACACGCTTCCAACCTGGCAGCTTATTGAATGATAATATTTCAAATATTATACACGGGACGTACTGCATATGTGAACTTTAACCTTAAATCCTGTTTGCAGATTAGGTGATGTTCCATATGCCAAAAGCTCTTTCAGCCAATTTATGATCATTGGGGCAACTGTTCTTGAACCATTTATGCTGGTTCCACCATCCATCCATCCAGATAGATAAATAGATATATAGATTTTTTTATTTTTGAGAGATTATGCCTTTGTGAGAAGATAAATGTATGGTCTTTATTGACTTAACTGACACTGTTGGATAGTGGTTTGTTGTTGTTTTTTTTTTTATAAAATTTTCTTATATATATATATATATATATGTCTATGTGTGTGTGTGTATAAAAGTTATTTTGTCAATGTCATATTTTCAAGTCTGTTTGTATTGTTTCATGATTTTGAAATATTCACAATTGATCTATAGTGTAGAAAATAATTCAAATAGAATTAAAATTTGCTCTCAAAATTTTGATGAATGATTTCTCTTAACGACCTTAAATATAACTGAACTTATTTCCTGTACCCGCTTTGAAGTTACCGGAAAATTTGCAAATGCATGCCATTCATATTGGATCTTAATCTTTCATACTCGGTCTCCTACAAGCACTGTATCAACTGCCCGTATATCCAATGTGTTGACTTCCTCGATGTTGCTTATTCAGACTGCACAGTGTGATTTCAATTGCAACTTCAACAGCATAAAGGTAGAATGAAAACAGAGATAATGTTTCTGTTGAGATACACAGACAACCTACACACAGTAAATGATATGTCACAATTACATCTCATTCAATACCAACTAATCAGACGAGCAATGTGCATCACTGGCAATTGAGTACGCTGTTTTGCATTATTCTCCAATATCCTTGTTTTTGCCAGAGAGGGCTTTATATCATTAGCAAAACCAAACAAATAGACTTACATAATCACGTTGCTTCAGGGAACGTTCAGCTTCACAAATGTCTCAGTTTATGTACAATTGTTAATGTTTCAGTAAATACCCTCACAGCAAATGATATATTAATATCTCTATTATCTCTCCCTGTGGATAGAGTTATGGAACGCATTTGTTTAACAGAAAACATCATTTGTGTCAGTTATTTGTGTTTATTTTCCTTTTTTATAACATATTTTATTTTATCTCTTAATACTAGATGTGTCTCCATCCCAGTTTGGTGGAAAGATTGGCCAAAAAAAATAAATGCTAGTTTAATTCCAGAAAAGAAAATTTTCTTAACTGGAATAAAACTTTCATCTAGAATTTATGAATTGTTTGACACCTTATTTAACAGACACAAACCACATAAAGTACACTGAAGACATCCATTGTAATAAGTAAACCTAAACATATTTAAATATTAATTCCAGTAACAAGTTGCCATAAAGACACTGTGTTACATCATCCTTTCAGAACTGAGGGAAATAATCATTACAAGTTTGTAAAAGGAATAGCTTTCCATTTGTGGTTAATACAAGATCTTTAGGAGCTGAAGAGTCTGTGGTTGTTGCTGTCAGATTATTATAATTTTTTTAATGTGCAATACATTTTCAGTAGGACATGGACCGTGGACAGGCCAGTGAAAAACACAACCACTGTGATTATGAAGCCAATCTGTTGTAAATCCTGCAGACTGAGGTCTCACTGTTACCTAAGTTAATGACAAGCTACAAAAACAACACCCCAATCCACTGATGGGAGATCTCTGAAGATGTCTACCACGCCTATCTCTATTATATTTCAACTTTCTAAATGTTTGTCAGCTATTTTTATTATATTTCATTTATCTACCACTAACAATAGCATATCTTTTAAAAAATGTCTCTGGGTGGTGTCCTGGAGGGGGTATGATGACATAACGTGGTGCATAAGTGTACCTAGTACTAGGCCACCTTAGGCCAGTGGTCGATGATCGTATCAGTAGTCGTATCATCAGAACCGTATGTCTTGGACACTCAGTGAAAGAGAGAGGCAGAGCTGTCAACCGATTACCACCTGGTGGTGAGGATCTGTTGGCAGGGAAGCTTTCCGGACAAACCTGGTGAGCCCAAACACCTTGTGAAGATGAGCTGAAAATGTTTGGCGGAGGCCCCTGTCTGCGTGATTTTCAACTTTCACCTCTGGGAGAACTTTTCTCACATACCAGGGGAGGTTGGGAACATTGAATCTGAATGGACCATCTTCAGGACCTCGATTGTGGATGCAGCTTAAAAGAGCCGTGGCTGAACCTGGTGGATGCCAGCGGTGAGGGAAGCAGTTAAGCTGAAAAAGGAGGTCTTTCAGGCTTGGTTGTCCCGGACGTCACCTGTAGCATCTGACAGGTACTGATTGGTTAAAATGACTGCAGTGTTGGTGGTTGATTAAGCAAAAACAAGGATTTTGAGGAATTCTCAGGCATGGGAGGAATTCTGTGAGGCCATAGAGAAGAACTTTCGGTTTGCCTCAAGGATAGTAAACCATTCAATGACTCAGAAAGGGAAAGCAGGGTTCATTCCAGGTTGTGCTTGGCCTGGGAACAGAACTGCTGACCCAAACTGAGGACATCACCTCTTCAATGTCACATGAAAGTCTGGGACATCACCTATAGAGTGGCAAACAAGGGTGGTGGTTCACATTTTTAAGCAAGGGGAACAGAGAGCGTGTTCCAGCTACAGGGGGATCACCCTACTCAGCTTCCTCAAGAAAAAAGTTGAAGAAGAGGTGCCAACCAAATGCTGAACATAAGATTCAGAACAGGAAGTGTGGTTTTTGCCCAGGTTGTGGAACAGTGACCAGATCTTTACCCTCGCAGAGTTACTGAGGGGTCATGAGAGTTTGACCATCAAGTCTACATATGTTTTGTAGACTTGGAAAAGGCTTGCAGCAGTGTTCCCCAAAAGGTTTCTGTGGGGGGTTGCTGAGGGAGTATGGGGGACTGGAATCACTTTTGCAAGCTGTTTGATCCCTTTATAACCAAAGCAAGGGCTGTGTTGGCATTCTTGGTGCTAGGTTCAGACTCCACCAGGGCTGCCCGAGTCACCGTTCCTGTTTGTGATTTTCATGGACAGGATCTCGAGGCCTAGTCGTGGAGAGGATGGTGTCTGTTTGGGAACCTCAGGGTTGCATCTTAGTTTTTTCCAGATGATGTGAACCAGCGCACATTAGAGATGTTTGCGCCTGACTATAAGCGACTAGGATGAGAGTGAGCTCCTCCAAATGCGAGGCCATGGTTCTCAACCAGAAAAAGCAATGGATCCATCCATAAAAAACTTCTGTTAACCTCTGCTAAGAAATGTCTATCTGTCTTTTGCTTTGATGAGTGCAAACTTATGTTTACTTGTCTGTTGTCCATGATTACTAAGACAATGGTTTACACTGTCACAGTGTTACAATTTGGATAAGTTTTTTGCTCTTTGGCTCCCCCTACAGCTGTGGGATGTAACAGCACAGTAAAAAAACAAATATCCTATGAGCCCTGTGCATGTGAAGTACACGTTATTTGTTGTCATGTTGAAGAGGCCATGAAGATGCCATCAAAAGCCAAAAAAATGGTGCAGTGCAGGGCAAACCAAAGTAGTAAACTGTGGTATCTCCACCCACAGGCACTTTATGGTAGTTTCAGGCCTGGGAGGTGCTAAACAAAATTAAATACGTACTTCAAAACTAGTCTGAGGATAGTTCATAAACTTCTCTACTGTTACTTTAAGGAAAAGAAAACAAACAATCAACTACAAAAAAAACTGCCCTTTGTGTCTTTCCTTAGAAAGAAAGGAGCAAAGAAGCCATTAAGGAATCGTACTCTGAGCTGAAATTAAAGAAGTGGAAACAGATAATAAGCCTTCTGCTTGTCAACATCAGAACTAATGGTGTATTTGTCATGAGCAGTGAGTTGGCAGGGTTTCTGTTTGACTTCTAGGTGGAGAGCTGGGCTGATCCTGCAGGTGGAAAGTTCCATGGACGGAGTCCTCTGGCTCCTGGTGTGACATCTCCTAATCAACAGTGGGCTGCAGCTCTTCTCTGCCAGATTGGCGTCACTGTTATGGTGAACATGGGCCTCTTTCCTAGTAAAGTTGAGTTTTTTGAGAACCTGTATTGATTGAGCCTGTTTTGCCTTTTATCAGAGTTCCTGCTCCGCTGAGCTACTGACGAAGGTAGGAAAACAGCTCCTCTTTTCACTCTTCATACCACTCTAAATTACCCTCTTTCCAATCTCTCTTCTCCAACAGAAAGCCTGGAACCTGTACATAGGTGGACTGTCAGTCAGCACACACCTGACAACTCTCTGCTTATTCACTGTAAAAAGCCCCTTTAAAGTGCTCTGCCAAGCCCAAGTCTGAGTCTGCCCGCTGGGTTCGGCTGTTCTAGTCCTGAATCATGACAGTATTGCTAAATGCTATTGTCAGACCAGATAAACACTCCTGATAGCTAGCCCTGAAACATGACCCATAGCTCAATGGTTTGGGTTTCTTACCCCGGTAGTATAAGATAAGATAAGATAAGATAAGATAAGATAAGATAAGATAAGATAAGATAAGATAAGATAAGATAAGATAAGATAAGATAAGATATTTTTTACAATAACATTTATTGGTGAACAGAGTCAAATACCAGTACAAGACACTTAGGAAAACATCAAATCAAAAAAGCCAAAACCCAAAGGAACAAACAAATAAATTAAAATCAAAAGTTAAAAACTAAATCATTCCCAAACACCGAACAAATAGCATCTTCACAGCACCAACGGTCAGTAAAGACATCCAAAGAACCCATTGTCTTGTAGAAACAAAATTCCAGTGAAACCCTCGACATAAGTAGATTCTTAAGGATCGCCACAGCCTCATAACCTAGTGTCTGGTTAACTTTATTCTTGCGACTTAAATAAATAGCAAGCTTTTCCTGCCCAACAATAAAGTTAATAAAGCAACACTTTGTGTTACGTTTTTGACAGTATGGGAACCCAAGAATAAACCTTTGCCTTGAACACATCACCCCCAATGGGCGAAGTAACCCATTCAAAATAATAAACATAGGAAGAAGCCTGTCACACCCCATAAAACAATGAAACACTGTTTCCCTCTCGTCACAAAATGGACATTTATCACTTGCTCCTGGATTGATCGCAGCAGTAAGTGCATTAACAGCTATGGCCCCATGCAAGATCCTCAACTGAAGATCTCCTGTCAGTTTTGTCAATGGTGGTTAGTATAGAACCCTCCAAGCTGGCTTACTCTTTCCATCAATTTGCAATTTCTCTCTCCACACCGTATCAGGTCTATCTTTTAGTTGTTTCACATTCAGAATCTTCACCATCATTCTGTACATTGCTTTCCCATCAGCTGAACGCAGGTTAAGGTTGCCACGGATCCCTAGGTCCAGCAGTGGACTAGTGTAGCTGGACTCACGGAAACCAGAACTAAAAACAATGTCAGGAAAAGGATCTTCATCATTTGGCTGAAGGATACCTGAACAGTACCCCTCTAAGAGGGCCCTCTCCCCACCATTCAAAAGTGCAGCCATTTTGTCTAAAAGCCTATGAGCATACCTCACAGACCTCAGTCCCAAAGAAGAGGCAAAAGCCTCTGCATCCTGTAAACTGTTCCCAGCTTTTTCAAAGACATGTCGCAATTGAAAGCAGTTACACGCACACAATAAATTCTTCAGTCCTGGGGTGTCATCCCCACACAAATCAAAACGAGCCCCCAAGATGACCGGTTCTTCAAACAACCAATGTAGAGAAACCACTGGATTCAGCCAGCGGTGCTTGATCAGGCCCCAGACCTTGAAGCAACTCTGGTAGAAGGGTGACAGTCCACTTAAAGCAAGTCTCTTAGGATCCACCAGGAACAAGGCACAATCCATCCTCAGCGTGTCCACCTCCCGCAGAATAGCCAGCGACAGGGGGCGGCAAACCATGCTTTCTGGCCCCAGCAAAAGCTTCTGGATGAACTGTAGGCGGAAGGTGGCCTTCCTGCTTATCAAGTTGACGAGGCCCTGCCCGCCCTCATCCTTGGGCAGGAAGAGCACACTCTGAGGGACCCAATGTAGCTTGTCCCAGAAAAAGTCAACCATGAGTCTTTGGATTTGGGCCAAGAGTCCAGCAGGTGGTTCATCACAGGCTAACTTGTGCCACAGCGAAGAAGCGACCAAGTTGTTGATCACCAAGGTTCGCCCCCTATAGGACAAACGGGGAAGAATCCATTTCCACCTTTCCAGACGACCTTTGACCCGATCCACAGTGCCCTCCCAGTTCTTCTGAGGAAAAGCGTCATGACCCAAAAAAACCCCAAGGTACTTAAAACCATCCCTTTTCCAGATCAGCCCACCAGGCAAGCTGGGGGGCTGCCCGTTCCAGTTTCCCATCAATAACGCTTCACTCTTCCCCCAGTTAACTGTTGCAGAAGATAAGCTGTTAAAAACTTCCACAATACATTCAAGTTTGCGCACATCATCAGCACAGGTGACAAAAACTGTTACATCATCAGCATAAGCAGACAAATAAAAGCAGCTGTTACAGTCAGGAAATGTCAGACCATTCAATTCAGATCGCAGTTTGTGAAGCAATGGTTCTATAGCCAAGGAATAAAGCATCCCTGACATAGCACAACCCTGCCTAACACCCCTACAGACTTTAAAAGGAGCGCTCAAACCACCATTGACCTTAAGCACACTCTCAATGTCCCTGTACATTGTTTTTATCATGGCACTAAAACCAGGGCTAAAGCCAAAAGCATCTAACGTTTGCCAAAGATACACATGTTCGACCCTGTCAAAAGCTTTTTGTTGGTCCAATGAAATCAAGCCAGCTTTAATGCCCTTTTTGTGAGAGAGATCCAGAAGATCGCGAACCAGAGCAATATTATCAAAAATTGACCTCTGTGGTATACAGTAAGTCTGATCGATGTGTACAACTTGTTCAATTACCCCACGCATTCTTGTGGCCAAGGCCTTGGAAGCTATTTTAAAATCTACACACAGGAGAGAAACCGGACGCCAGTTTGCTATATTTCGTAAGTCACCTTTCTTGGGTAGTAAGGTGATAGCAGCTCTTCTGCAACTTTGTGGTAGTAGGCCTTTTTTAAAACTATCAAGCAGGACACCCAACAAGTCCTGCCCAATCACATTTATAAAACTCTACTGATAAACCATCAATTCCTGGCGCTTTACCGTTGTCCATACTCATAAGTGCAGAGTGGAGTTCATGAAGGGACAGAGGTTCATCCAAAGCAGTGGTGGCTGATTTTTTTATTTTGGGTAACCCATCATAAAAATCACTAGCTATATCTGCTGCATCAGCAAGCTCGCATTTATACAGACCAGCATAAAAACCTAAAGCGTGCTTACGAATATCCGTAAGATCAGTGAGCTCATGCCCAGTGTCTGAGAGCAGGCAGCGGATAAGTCTACCCTGCCCATTCTTCCTCTCCAGATTAAAGAAAAACTTGGAGGGTGCATCCATCTGGGTGACGCATTGAAACCTAGAATGCACCAGGGCTCTTGTACCTAACAAATCAGACAACATGTTCTGTTTACGCTTAAGTACTGTAGAATGTTCTTCATATTCAGTGGCAGCTACCAGCCCTTGCAGATCAAGGATTTCGTTCTCCAGGGCTGTCATCGCTTGAGCCATTTCTTTTGTTACATTCAGTGTATACTGCTGGCAAAGCTGCTTAATTTGTACTTTTCCACAATCCCACCACTGCTGTGGGGAGGAATACGTTCCTCTTTCCTTCCTAAAAGTTTCCCAAAAAAAGGCAAAAATGTCCAGAAAGTGCTTATCATCTAACAAAGATACGTTGAAATGCCAGTAGGCACTTTTAGGCTTAATCGGCTCCATAATTACACTACAAATTACTGCACTATGATCAGAGAAGCCAACAGGGGATATTTTGCACAATTTCATAGAGCTTAAATGATGGTTAAAAACATATAGTCTATCCAATCTTGCAAGAGATACAAGGTTGTCTTTACTATGCGCCCAAGTGTACTGTCTAGTGTTCTGGTGGAAACTTCTCCAAACATCACAAAGGTCATTGGCTTCAGTCAGTTGTATAAGAGCCCTTTGAGAAGCAGAGTGGGGCTCCGAGTGGTTTCTATCCATAGTGTCGTTCTCAGTGCAGTTAAAATCACCACCCAAAAATAACAAGTCATCTGTACATGCATCTTTCAAAATATTATTAACTACATTCAAAAACAGAACTCTCTCTGGACCTAACGTAGGTGCGTATATATTTAAGAAAATCATGGTCGCACCATCAAATTTGGCCACAACCTTTAAACATCGTCCCTTAACAAGCTCATCTATCTCATAGTGAAGCGGCACAGAGGTCTTAGAAAAAAGCACAGCCACGCCCCCACTCACGGAGGACTTGTGACTTAGCACAGACAAACCCTCCCATTCCCTTCTCCAGTCAACCTCATTGACCCCATCACTATGTGTTTCCTGCACAAAACATACATCAATACGCCTCAATTTCAGAAACTCATAAAGCATCATTCTCTTTTTAATGTCCCTTGCACCATTTAAGTTAATAGTTCCAATAGTGAAGTTCCTCACAATGTTGAAACAAGCCTAGTGGAGATGTTATGAACCACGGTCAACCGATAAACCGAAATGTCACTTAGAAGCATCTTTACCGTGCAGTTGTTTTCGAATCTGGCTAACCTTTGCTCGAAGCCGATAAAATTCTGGCTTGGGAATGACACCCTCCCTCATCCATAAAGTCGCATCATTAACAAACTGTGGGAGATCAGGGAATTTCTTTTCAAAGTCAACACCTCTTTCCCCTTTATGGGTTCTAAGGAAACTCAATATGTCTTCAGACGTATAAACGGTGTTTGATGCATCAGTCTGTGAACACTCCAACCAGCTAGACTCTCCAGTGTCAGAGGGGTCAACACTATCCTCCCCCCTCGTCATTTTGCTGGCATTTTTTAGAGTTTCTCTTTCTGTCTGGTACCTTAAACTGTGCGTCTGCCTCCATATCAGACACTATATCTGCCATCAGATCATCTGCCTACTCTGCCTGCTTAACAGGCCCAGGGGGGTGACCAGCGTCGGGTTCAGGTGAAATATATTTTGCAACATTACAGTCGACTATCGCAGGTCCAGGCACCATCCTGTTTGCCAGGGGAGCCCACTTATGAACGACACTGTCTTTGACAGATTCAGTTCCAGCAGACCCACCCGGTCCCTGCTCCGCAGATGTTGCCATAGTTACAGAAGCCGGGGGGTCTCTCACAGAGAATACAATATCACCATGAGAAGCATTTTCAGGGGAACCAGTCTTAGAAGGACCGGCTGCATCAGTAGACGCTGGGGGGTCAGTTACGCATCCTGCAGATTCTGTCGCAGCCGCTCCCCCCTGCTCCGTGCTTGGTTCATCACCGGCGGCCGCTGCCTGCTCACCAGGGCAGTCGCGAACCAAATGCGCGACTCTGCCGCAACCAAAACATTTCAGTGCTACATTCGAGGTAACAAAGGCTACATAGTCAAAACCATCATCATTAAATTTAATCGTTAGGTCCAGCTCATTTTGACCATGATTTAAAACCATGTAGACTTGTCTCCTAAAAAACACAAGGTGTTTGAGCAGAGGTGACTTGCAACCAGCGGGGATCTTTCTTATCGGAGACACCAGTTTTCCGAAACGTGATAATTCACGGGCAATATGCTCATCTTTTAGAAAGGGGGGGACATTTGACAGAATTATCTTCCGTGAGGGACTACTCAAGGGGAGAACAGGTGTCAAGGAACCCTGAATAACAATACCATGTTGAGTGGCCTCATTTGCTTTTTCAACAGAACTAAGAAATAAAACAATCGCCCGATTCATCCGCGAGGCAGAGACAATATGCCCATGCCCCACGACTTCCCCAACAGCAAGACTGCACTCCTCTATACTGACATCAGAAACCACCTTGATGCCATGGCGTCTTGTCAAACTTTCAAAATCCATTGTTCTCCCACGGGGTTCCGGCCTCCCAGCAAACGCTGGAGCGCACCGCCGCAAAAAAATCAAACAAACACCACAATTATCCTCAAAACAAACCACCCAACAAACAAAGAAAATATTGTCACAAGGACAAAACAAAAAATATAAAGATAGAGAATCAGTCGGCTCAATCTCACACGCATGCGCAGATAGATAGATAGATAGATAGATAGATAGATAGATAGATAGATAGATAGATAGATAGATAGATAGATAGATAGATAGATAGATAGATAGATAGATAGATAGATAGATAGATAGATAGATAGATAGATAGAAGTATTCAGCAGTACATAGACGCCTGAAGGCAGGTTAGTATCAACAACATACAAAAACTCAATTAGTAACAACATCTGTAGGATATGAATATAAAAAGATAGATATAAAAATGTGGAATGTGCTCATCTGCTTATCTCAGTTCTGATATGCTGATAAGAGCATGGGTTTATTCATGATCCTCCCTGGCCACCCAGTGAAGAGTTATTATGGCCAGGGAGACAAAGAGTTTTTGATTCTGTTTGAGGAGCAGCTCAGGGACAGCAGCCTGCTGCTGAACATGGGGGACTTATATAAAAAAAAAGATCTATATCATGTGCTTGAGAGAATACACATATCTGGGTGTCTGAAAGAGACTGTCCTCCTCCACAAAACAATCTCACGGGTCATTTCCTCATACAGGCAAAAACAACTTATAATTACATAAAAGAGCTGTATGTGATGTGTAAAAGTGTGGTCCATTAGAGAGACTGCTGCATGGTACAAATGATGAATTTTAGTGATTATATTTTAAACTTTAACCAAGTAGTTCTGATATATAATCAGAACCATGCCATGTTGTTGCGTAAACCCAACCAGAAAGCAGCCTGTTTTAGTGTTATTGAGTTAGGTGTTTTCCAAGGTTACACTTCAAAAGAACTGTTTCAAAGTTAATTTCATACATATTAATATAACCAGCTCATGTTCATCATTTGCCATTTGAAATTATGAGCAGTCTCATGATGAACTTGTTCACCTGCATTTGTCTCTTGTACTTCCTTTAGTTAAATGAGCTCTTCTTAGTTTTACTCTTGATACTGCACATAGTTCTATGGTGTGCTATGGAGAACTGAAGCCCCACAGCCCATTTATCTAGATTTGGTTGCATTTGGTTACTATTAACCAAACCAAACCAAACAAAAGTACACAATCTACTTTATTTACTCATGTTTAACCCAAGGCATTTAAGACACCAGCATCTATGATTAATACATGCAAAAAGAAGAGAAAACCCAACATGCCACGCATCACAAAATCTGGTGTGGGTGTCACAATCGTACTTTGTGTCACTGGATGAAAAGGATGAGAACAGAGTCTGTGAAAATGCAGGAAAAGCCAGCGTAAAGGTTCAGTTTACCATACATTACCGGTGCTCTCCTCTATCCAAATTCATCTATCAAATACTGCAGATTAAGTGGTCAGACCCTGGCTTTGCCTTTTCTTTCTTTTTTAAAAAGCCCTTTTATAGCTTGCTTCAGAAACTTGCTTTTGTTTTAGGACACCACTTTTTGTACGTTTCTGCCCTGAGAATTTTGCTACGTACTTCTACAAATCTAAAATAAAATTGGCCCAGCACATCAAGAGGCATTTTAGCTTTAAATCATCTATTAATCATCTTCTAAACTGAAGATAGAAGCTGCAGCTCTGTTTCCTTCGTTTCTTTTCGACATATTTTACTGTAGCTGTTAGCTTTGACATGCTGCTGCTGAAGTTATCTTAATATCTGTTAGTTTGGTCTTAATTGTGCAACTGGAGCATTTGTCACTGGCCCTTTGCTGGCTAATAGGCTTTAATTGGTGTGCAAAAATGTTGAATTGCAGATAGAGGGAAAGGAAGGAAGGCTGGCTTCAGACTAAATGATACCTTTGCAAACACTGCATGCATTATGACAGGCAGGGCCTGCATTGACTGTCATGTAGTTGAGCATAGTGCTGATTCCTTACTTCAGAGTTATATATTAGTTTGATTGATGTATGATAAATGTAAGCTGATTTCAGCTTTGCAGTTTCTGATTATTTTGAGCCATTACTGTTCTAACTTGACAGAAGTAGGTTTGAATGATGAATCTGACTTCTGAAGGCAAAACTGTTTTTAAAACAGCAAAAACTACTCAGAGGTCAAAAGCACTCTGTTAAACTCAATTGAATAAAATAAGCTTTGCACTGAAAACATGATGTTTTCATGCTAAATCACGTTCGGATTTCTAGTTTGTATCAACTGAATATATAAAAGATCTGCTCAGATAGCTGTGGTGCCCACATTTCGGTCCTTCATAGCACCATGTACCATAAATGTATAAAGAGAATAATTCAGAGAAGCTCACAAAGAAGTCAGAATTGATCTTGAACTAGTTTCTCCTAGGACTGTACTCTTCCTTCAGCATTTCAAATGGTGAACTATAAGCGATTCAGATCTAATCTGTGTGAACTGAATTTTGAACTAGTTCTTGAGAAGTGTGAACCTACACAACACTGTTCATGATATGATAATATATGTTATAAAAACTGTTATATTACTGAATACTTTTATTTCTCAAAGCGGACCTAAAATGTCCTTTCTTACAGAATAGATTTCCTGATGTCTTATTGAGGGGGACATATAGAAAAATCACTTCTCTTACTGTTAGTACCAACTCAAAAATTCAAAAGCACAAACCTTTGGTTTCGGGCCCTCTAGGTTTGAAAATATCTCACTCAATGAACCATTCAGATTTACAGTGTAAGCTTCCGTGAATCTTAAAGTTCGCCCCACTTCCTCTGCTCAGCCCTGACCTCTGAAACCTGCCTGGCATTCAACTTGCTAGATAGATGAAGCCAGCATTGCTTTGTCTTTGTCAGCTGCACCAAGGAGCATGAATCTTACATCTACTCCAATCTAAAGGATATACGAGGTCAGTGAATAAACTATCTTTGAGGACAGTGTTGCACCAAAAGACTGTATGTGCAGCAGCTACTTTTAATCAGATTGTTTTGAACGTGATTAAGTTCATACCGCCTTAATGTGGCGTCTGGCTGGTGTCAACTGGGTGGGTATCGGTTCCTTGTGGCACTGTTGGTATGAGTCATCCACTTTGTTTAGTCGGTAAGGAATGAAACAGAATGGAGGTTAAGTATGTATCTATGGTTCTGTGAGTTCCTGGATGACTGCTGGTCACTCTGAACCTTTTATTGGGCAAGAAGACACTGTCTACGGTGGGGATGTGCAGATAGCTTTCACACCACATACGTGACTTTGTTGTCATAAGATCTCGAGCTACGCGGAGTGCGAGGAGAGATATCCACTTTGTTTACTGCCACTAGTCATTCAGAAATTCACAGAACCATAGTTCACAGAACACCTGAAACATTCATCATATATGCAGTAGTGATGTGTGTTGTGGAAGTTTTTAATCGCTTCCTTCCTAATACTTCTGATGAGCAATGAAATAGAGAAACTTACTTTTTCTGCCGGCCGGCTAAGTTTTTATTCTTCGTTGCAAGGAAAAAGATCAGTCCACACCATTCAGCAGCAATGGTATGAAAAGATACAAACAAAAGGAATCCAGAGTATTTATACCTTTAGATGTGTAACAACATCTCCAGAGGGGGGCAGGATGCAGTCTTGATGATAAACAGGAGGTTAAAACAATTATCTTGTCTGAGTGTTAATTAAGAAGTAAATAGTTTAAAACAATTAGCGTGTCTGGGTGATACAAATGGTTAATGTGGATTGGAGGGTCTGTCAGTCCTGAGACATAAAATTTACCATCACAATTCTCCCTTTTGATTATTAATTAATCACTAACAGAAAACAAACTTAAGAAAAATAAAATGGATGAAAACTAAATGCAAGAGAATACTTAAGTATCCGGTACGCTATTTGAAAATGTATCATTGTGGTAGTTGATTAGAGCAGAGAAAAGACTAACAAAACAAAGCAAACAAAAAAACAACCCAAAAAAACAAAATGAAATAAAATTTTACAGACTGTTATCAAAGTTAGAGTCTTAGCTGGGGTAAAATATCGGGGTCAGGAATATGAGGAGAGGTTGGATTTTGATCAGCATTATTGGCGTTCACCTGAACATATGTGGAGGAATGAGTCATCTTTTTCATGAGCACGTTAGACAGCCTTTTCAATACACATGGAATTAAGGTGCCGAGCAAAAGGAAAATCATTACATATGGGATTATTGTTAAAAACCATGCTGGCCATCCTTGGCCCAAAGATTTCAGCCAAGGGAACCATGAGTCATTTATTACAGGAGGGAGTTGAATGGCATCTTTCATGTGTTTGATAATGTTGGTAATGTTCTCATATTCGTCGGAGTGGTTGTCTTCAATTCCAGAGGTCAACATGACCGTGTTCACATCTGACAGCATGTTAAGTAGGGCGTCATGTGGGTCTGGTGGCCCATTGACTATGACTGTGAGTTGTCTGTACATATCCGAGCTTGGATATTCAATTCCACACCAATACGTGCCTGCATCAGTGGGTTTGACATCAGAGATGGTAATCTGGGCTCCGTTGGAATTTGGAAGTTTTGTTATTGTGAAGCGGGGGTTTCTGTTTGGAGCAATGGTTTTGTCAGTGGTGGCAACGATCAAGTGCCAATCGTGTGGGCCGCAGGGGTCTCTGCATAGGTATTTGTCATACTTGGCATAATATGCCTGAACCCGTCCTGATCGCCAAATTTCAGGGTAAACGAGGCAGGTGAATGTTGCACTTTGACCTTCTGTCAAAGTGACAGTCCTGGCAGGTTTGTAGGTGTAAGCCTCCATCAGCTGAGCCAAACATGACAGCATCAGAATCAGGTGATGCATGGTGGAGTTTGGTGGAACACGTCTAGTTGGTGTTTGTTGAATCCACAGGGCCAATTCCACGGGTCGTCCTCTTTGGCGTCTGTGCGTCCTTGCACCGTCCGTCGTCTTTGGCCTCTGCTCGTCCTCGTGTCGTCCGTCACCGTCTGTCCTCGTCCGTCCTCCTTGGCCTCTGTCCGTCCTCTGTGCGTCCTCGTGTCGTCCGTCACCGTCCGTCCTCTGTGCGTCCGTCACCGTCCGTCCTCGCGTCGATCACGTTGGCAGCTGGGCTCCTCCGTTGGCTCGGGGATCTTCCTGCAGTGGATGGCGTGAACCCACGTTGCCCTCTCGGCTATCTTCGCAATGGTATGCGTTGTCAGAATGGATCTCGTCACCGTTTGGAATTCCAGTGCTCCTTTCTGAAGTCGTTTCTCACCACCCAGGTTGGAAGTCTGCAGAGAGAGAGAGGGAGAGAATAAGTTTTTGCAATATTGTAGCATATATCCTCACATAGGCCAGTGGAGGGGAGTGGCCTGGTTACAGGTTTTACTCCCAGAGATGGAGGTCTGCCAAAATTGAAATTTTGATTTCAGAGTGCCATTTTCTCATTTGACAACGTCTCTACTGGCAGGGTGTTATACACAATGTTGTCTGAGGTTAATGATAAGAAATTCACTAATTTGGGTTATTGCAGAATTGACAAAGTGAGAGCCATTATCGCTGCTCAGTTTTGGTGTAGTTGTAGTTCCCAGATGGGGAGTAATCTCTGTTAGCAGAGCCTTTGCTACCACTTGGCTACTCTGGTGTTTTGCTGGAAATACTTCAATCTATTTTGACCATGTCAACTATTACTAAGCAGCGTTTCTTTCCTTCTGCTGGTGACAGTTCTATGAAATCCATCATTAAGTGTTTGAATGGTCTGTCTGGTGATGGGTGAGCGATGTGTGTGATTGCTTTGGTTTTACCTTTTATGCGTTGCACAAACCATACGCGGGTGACTGATCTTCTGCTGTATGAACTGAAAATTCTTTGGTGAACCAGTGCTGGGTTATGGCATCCATCATCCCCCCTTTTGACACATGGTCCAATCCATGTGTCAATTTCGCGAAATGAGGGAAAAAATGTTTAGGTAGACAAGGCTTATTATCGGTTCCTCGCCACACATCTTCCTGTGCTGTGGCAAAAGATTGCACCGTTGTGAAAGAGGTGGAAATGGTGACAGGGATCAATTATAGTGGGTAGGAGTGTAGCTTCTTTTTCAGCAGCATCCGCTCTTGCATTTCCTTGAGAGACAGGACCTGTGTTGTTAGTGTGAGCAAAGCATTTACAAACAGAGATTGACTTTTTGGAGTAAAATGGCATCAAGAAGAGCTGTGACTTTGTCATGATGGAGAATGGGTTTGCCGTTAGACTTTAGGAATTGTCTGTGTTTCCACAGAGTGTCAAAATCCTGGACAACCCAAACATGTGTCTGGAATCAGATTAGATGGTTACTGCTTTGTTGTTAGCTAGTCTGCATGCCTCTGCCATTGCTATCAGTTCTGCCGCCTGTGCCGAATAGTGAGGGGGGAGTGAGCTGGAGAGAAGAGTTTCATGATTAGTGACAACAGTAAAACCAACTCTGTTGTGACCCGTTTGTGGGTCACGTGAAGCTGATCCATCTGCAAAGAGAACCAAATCAGGGTTTGTTAATGGTGTTTCTTGGCAAGCAAACCGGTTGGGGGACAGCAACACAGTTATGTTGTGTTCTGTCATCTGGTGTGGGGAGGAGGGTGGCAGGTTTTAACACAGGGTGTTTGACAGTGATGTTAGACATTTCTAAAAGTGTTTTGTTGTATCGTAGCCATCATGCTGTGGAGAGGTGAGAAGTCTTTTGTTCAAGTAAAATCATGGACACATCATGTGGGAGCAGGAGCGTTACATCAGAATAGGCCACAATGTCTCTGGAGGCCATAACTGCCTTTTCAGCTGCCGCCACAAATCTGATACATCTTGGGAGACCTGCAGCCACGGGGTCCAGTTTTGAAGAAAAATAAGCTACAGGCCGCAGCTTATTTCCATGATCCTGCAACAACACAGAAGTCATACATCCATCTTTTTCATCTACTGTTTGAGTGAACGGTCTGGTAGGGTCAGGCAGGCCCAAAGTTGGAGTGCTTTGTAAAGAAAGTTTTTAGTTCTGTGAAAGATTGTTCTGCTTCAGGAGTCCATTTGATCTCATGTTTTGCTTGCAGGCCCTTGCCATGAATGAGGGAGGCGAGTGGAGCTTCAAGAATGGCATAGTTAGAAATGAATTGTCGACAGTAAGAGCACATACCAAGAAATGACATCATCTGCTTCTTTGTGATGGGTTTTGGAAGGTTCTGAATTGCATCCACTCTTTTTGGTGAAAGAGTTTTACCTTCAGAAGTGATGACATGACCTAAGAAGACCCTTTCCTGGACAAATTGGAGTTTTGTCAAGCTGGCTTTGTGACCAGTTTGTGCCAGATGTTTCAAGAGTGTGACTGTGTTGGCTTCACACTGCTCTTTAGTCGGACTGCAGATCATGAGGTCATCCACATACTGTAACAAAGCAGTGTCTGGGGAAAGAACAAAGGGTTCAAGACTGTCTGAGAGCTTCAATGCAAATGGTGGGACTTTCACAGTATCCTTGGCACAGACGTGTGAATGTGTAGCCCCTCCTATTGAATTTGAAAGCAAACCAGAATTAGCTTCCTGGGTGACCTGGAACACTGGAGGTGTCTGAAAGGTTGACCACTGAAAAGAATTTTGCATTAGTTGGTTGCATCACCTGCTTGCAGATCCTGAATATAGCGCCAGTCTGTTGGTTGATCTTTGCCTCTGATTTTAAACAAAGGCGTGTGTATTGGAGAATCGTTACGTGGAACAATTACTCCTGCTGCCTTAAGAGACTCAAAGAATGGTGGTATATTATCAATGGCTTTTTGTTTAAGTGAGTATTGAGCCTTGCAAGGTTTAAAGTCTGATTTTAGAATGATGACAACATTTTCACAATTTTTGACAAGGTTAACATACTTTCTGTTGACTGTTCTTTGTGTGTGCACAAAAGATGTCAGTGAAGGTGAAAAAATAATAGATCTATCAGATGTTTGTTGCCTTTCGGCTGTAGGCTTACACAATTTCATAACTGGGCTCAAATCTTCCCAGCTATCCGATGTGTGCTTTTCTAGTGGGATGTGTGGGACTGAGTAGTCCATGGTGTACATGTTACGTTGAGCTGGTGTGAGAGAGACTGACACAGTGCATTTATGTTCTGTCCAAAGAAATGTGTGTCAGTGTTAGTTTGTCAAACCTCTCCCTTAACCAGCTTTCCTCGTACGATTCGTCAGATTCTGGTGACAGATGGGAGGTACACTCCAGGTCCTCTTTGGTCATGAAGTCTGTTGAAATGATGTTTTTTGCTGAAACAAACTCAGGGAAGGTTGTTAGTGGTTGCAGATGCATATGTCATGTTCGAGGTGTGGAGGACAACTGGTGTTGGGATTATCATTTACACATCCAGTTCCTGTCTGTCAGGTTACTGGGACAGATTTTAGAAAGCAACATTTTTATTATTTTTTTTAAAAATCAGTTTCTCTTCTAGTTTTTCCGTTTTTCTTTGTTTTTTTTTTTTTTTCTTTTAAACTAAGGGACCCCCCTATTGGGAATCTGAGCTCATTTGTCCATAAATTTTAATATTTTAACCTTTTATCCCCAAATCTCTTTTTCATAATTTCCACAATTGGCCCCTCCGCAGACTGGACCGCTTCTACGGAAAATTTACTCCCCATTCTGAATGAAGAGGTCGTACGACGAGAGCCAATTAGTTATGCTACAACTGGCAAAAGCGACATTTCGATTTCAGCTTCAAATGACAAATAAAGCTAACTGTTTCCATTGCTATAAACAGATAAATAGCGACATTTCGATTTCAGCTTCAAATGGCGAATAAAGCTAACTGTTTTGATTGCTAAAAACAGATAAATAGCGACATTTCGATTTCTGCTTCAAATGACAAACAAAGCTAACTGTTTTGATTGCTAAAAACAGATAAATAGCGACATTTCGATTTCAGCTTCAAATGGCGAATAAAGCTAACTGTTTCCATTGCTATAAACAGATAAATAGCGACATTTCGATTTCAGCTTCAAATGGCGAATAAAGCTAACTGTTTCCATTGCTATAAACAGATAAATAGCGACATTTCGAGTTCAGCTTCAAATGGCGAATAAAGCTAACTGTTTTGATTGCTAAAAACAGATAAATAGCTGGCCAACTGTGAAGACTATGAGAAATGAAATTGTTGTCTAATTAAAATCCAAATTTGAAAGAAAATGCAATAAGTCAATATTTCAACACTCACCAGACGAGTTTCACTGAACTCTGTTCTTGGAACCCCGGTGGCAGCGACTCAGGACGTGTTACCGGTTAGCCCTCCCGTCTCACAAATTAATCGAGGTTCGGAGGCTGGAAATGATCTTTTTCTCCAGGATGGCCTGTCGCTTTCCGTGCCTCGTCCTGAACGGCTGCTCACGGGGTCCTGTCAACAACGCCAAACTGTTGTGGAAGTTTTTAATCGCTTCCTTCCTAATACTTCTGATGAGCAATGAAATAGAGAAACTTACTTTTTCTGCCGGCCGGCTAAGTTTTTATTCTTCGTTGCAAGGAAAAAGATCAGTCCACACCATTCAGCAGCAATGGTATGAAAAGATACAAACAAAAGGAATCCAGAGTATTTATACCTTTAGATGTGTAACAACATCTCCAGAGGGGGGCAGGATGCAGTCTTGATGATAAACAGGAGGTTAAAACAATTATCTTGTCTGAGTGTTAATTAAGAAGTAAATAGTTTAAAACAATTAGCGTGTCTGGGTGATACAAATGGTTAATGTGGATTGGAGGGTCTGTCAGTCCTGAGACATAAAATTTACCATCACATGTGCGATACCACTAATTCAATTCTGATCCGATACGAAGTAAAACCAAAGGTGATTTTGTTGATACTGATACCGATACTTTTTACAAAAGCTTCATGTGTTAAAAGAAGGGAATTATAAAAACTGAGTGTTTCAAACCTGTTTAGTCGCCCAATGACACCAGAACTAGAAATAGAGCATTTTCATTTGTAATAAAGATAAGAAATGATGATAAGAGAAACTTAAACAAAATGATGTACTGATGAACCTCCATATTAGTTTGAAATTATAGCAACTGACCTGTAGAACGACAGGCAGATGTACCCTAACCCTACGTTGCATAGTTTTTATTTTCATATGTAAAAAAAGCTCTACACATGACTAAACTTTCGCTCATTCTCATCCCATTAAAGTAACCGCCGTGCATCTAAAGAATTTCAGTATTGATTCAGCTTTAGTTCCTCTTGCAGGCTGAAGGAGATGTAAGTTAGTCCCTGCTAACCAGTAGAAAATAGGTCCCGTAAATGGTGAAATAATTATGTTCTGCATTGTAAAAGTAGCTGTTAACGTGAAATTACTGCAGATTTGTGAAAGTATCGATACTTTTGATAAAGTATCAATCCTAAAACGGACATGTTTGAGATCGCATATCGATACTTGAGTATCGGTTCACACAACAATAATATGCCGCACTACGTTTTGCACTGGAACCAAGCTGGTATTCTGGAGAAATTCAATTAATCTATCCAAAAGAAATCGTTCAAGGACTTTGAGAAAATGCTGGCTAAAGCAGTGTGTTAGTAATGATCTTTGTCCTCGAAAACAGGCTCAAACAGGAGGTGAAACATGAAAACAATAAAACAGATGACAAGAAGAGCAACTACACCGTGGTGAACATGGCCCTGTCCCAACCTTTTTGGAATTAGGGCTGCATAATAAGACAAACTGTGTAAGTGTTTTTGTGAATGGAGAACACATCGTAAAGCACTCTGTAACATGGTCACATGACAATATTTACCATTAAGTATCAGAGAAATTTAAAAGATTCTTGTTGATTAATCAAGATCTGGAACAAAAACTGAGTCCCAGTTCATGAGCAGGATCACTTTATTCCAAACTGAAAAGATTTCTAACATATTAAATATTCAATGTGTAAGAGGGGCAAAATATTTCAATAGATTCAGCAGGGAACATCATTTATGTTGGAAACTGATGTCTGTTATGTGCCTTTACCAGTTATCCTGAGAGAATTGAGATATTTTTACAGTTAATGGGCAGAATTACAGAAAAAGCACACAATTTACCATTTATCCAAGACTACTTGTGAACAGCTTAACAATTTAAGCTGTTTTTAGGCTTCCACTCTTTTGCAATTCTAATTTAAATCCAAATTTTCATATGAATAAAGTCAATAAAGACTGACAAAATTGAAATGGAAGACGTTTGAAGAAGATTGTGCTGTGCCATCAGTAAGATTGTCTATGTAATATAGTCTCTTAAGGAGGAGGTTGAAAGCGACACAGAATGTCTTGGTCTGGCTATCAAACCACCATATTATTGTTCATGCACAGCTTTTTTTCTCACTTGCTGTGTGGGCAGTATTCCTCTGTCATGCCTGTAGGAAAAAGGTTCTCATGGTGTAGCACCTGTGGCTCTGCTTAAAACAGGACAAAACGTTGCCGAGGATTGTCCAAAGATTTGGCAAATTTCACAACGTGATTTAAGAAAAATAAAGAAAAAAAAAGTGACTTATTTGACATGATCTGACTTGTTTGAATAATTTACCAGACACTGTAAATGGAGCAAATCAGGGATGGTGCCAATCCTGCAGTTCAGGCCAGAACTTTTCATAGATTACGTAATACCTCAAGACTAAACAGTAGCTTTGTTGAATTTGGTGAATACTTCACTCCCTCTTTGAATTTTTTTCTTTAAAAATCATGATTCTCACACATTAGTAACACGTTTAAGTTATTTGCTTTGAACATGGAAACCCATTTGACTTATATACCATCTGATTTAGACATGTGGTGCTAAATGCTAAATATACAGTAGATAGCCTAAGTGAGCAATTAGAAAATTGAGTTTCCTGCATGGCTGAAAATGTGGTGCCCATGGGACACGTTGTAGGCTTTCATACACTCATTTTACATGCTGAAACAGATGGCTGTTGGAGGACTTGTGCATGACAGCTAGTCTCTGCTCTGTATCTTGTTCCACTCATGCCTCAGTGAACATCGGTGCCTGTAGTAGCTTATGAGCTAATCATCAGAGCAAAACACTGGATGGTGATCTAATTTAAGCTGTTGTTGGGCAACAAAAGCCTGAAGGAAAAAAAAAAAAGTAAGTGACTGAGACATGAATTCATGGGTTGTGCACATCTTGAGTGCAGATAATAGCTACATCTGTTCATTTCCTCAGATTGATGGCATATGCATTAATGTGCCATCGCCAAGTACCAAAGACTTGTTGTTTCAAGTTGTACATGTTGTGGCAGTAAAGACGCTGTTATTTAGTGGGAAAGAACCTACATCACAAAATATCACAGAATTCATTAGCTTTGCTTTGCATTAACCTAAATCAACAAGAAACAGGAGTTAATTTCTCTTGAAAGCTTCTGACCGATTATACATTTCCCCCTTTGGTCATTGTTGGCCAAATGAAAGACCCAATGACAGGCCATGTATAATCTATGCAACTGCCTCCAAAGTACAAGGAGATGTTCATCTCATTCCCTCTTTCTGTGTGATCCCTTAAGCACGATGAAACAGACCTGAGAGAATTCAAGCAATTTTCTAAATTGATTTTTCTCCTCGGACAATTTATTCTGCCATTAGAGCGTCATTCATAACGTTGGAAGGGATTTAACACCAGCCTCTCTGTGCAATTCTGTGTGTTCGGAGCTGTGTGAACTGCATGTCTTGTTCGTAATATGTGATCTTATTTCCTCTACTTACTGTATTCTATGTTTGTCAGTATATGTTTTTACATGCAGTATATGTAGGGAATTCTATTTTTGCATCATTGCAGTTCTGTACATGCCTGTAACATCACAGGCATGTGAGAGGTTTAAGCATTTGAGCTTGGGACATACTATTAAGTGTCAAAGGCCAGGTTAGTTTCTATAAACACAATCAGTGTGATGCATGTACATTGCCAGAACATTCGCTCCCTCATGATGCAATATGATGTGGTCCAGAAAGTCTTAATGCTTATGTGTTTGTGTTGATTTGTACCAGCATAGAGCAGTGTTGTTCCACGAGTCTTCAGAAACTAGAGGAGAATAGGTGCACAAACACGAGGACAAATGGGGTGCGATAGGTACAGGCTGGCAGGCTGTGCGGCTCAATAAAAAGAAAAGTGAGGAGACGCTGTTCAATAAAGCCACCAGGCCCTGCCAGGCTACCATCACTCTGTTGAGATTGCTGGGGATGAATAGAGAGAGAAATGGAGGAATGGAAGTGTGATGTGAGAAGAGAGAGAGAGGAAAGGTTGTGATGACATGGAAGAGGAGGCCAACAGAAAGTGTGAAAAGCAGAGGGATTTGTGACGGGGTAAAAGGAAGAACAGAGGTCCTGAACAAAGAGAGACGTTCAGATTCTTTGTTAACATTATCTCTGCAGCAGCAGCACCGCTTTGACAGCAGATGACAGATTAAGCACTGCCAATTTGATTTTACATCTCTATATGAGAACTGGAGGGAAGGAATTCGATGTGATCATCAGACACTCAACTAGAACAACAGCCGAAAACACCGAGCTCAGCTCAACATCTGTTTCCTGAGCTGACACAAACTCTGCAGGATTTTGTGCTTGTTCTGCCCCCATAAACCTGTTTATCTCATTTTTATGCCAAGCATTTTTTTAAAATAATGTATTGTATGTCAGACCCAAAGAGAGACAGAAGACAGAAAGTAACTCTCTGGCTCTATTGGGCAGATGGGCTTTCATTATAAATGGTATGTTTAGGCTCCTAATACCCAGGTGTAATTAGGGTTAAATCCAAGACTGTCAGTCAACTTGTCATTTATGGCCGCTGAAGAGGCCATCTCCAGTGCTGAGGACCGCAAGTCTGCCTTTCCAATCAGCTTTATGAAGCTGGGGCCTGTCAGATAAGCAGGGACCTGGCAGAGGTGCATAATGTGAAGAGGAGAGGAAGGTGATCCGCTGTTTCAATGAGCCAAGTAATGAAGGAGGGAGGATGCATTGTCACGTGGCAATGAAAACATTCAGTGTTGTGAAAGAACAAAACTGCATTGTGATGAGTAATCCCTGGATTTTCAAATAACAGTGAAAAGGCTACACCAATAAAAGCCCTTTTTTGTAGTTTTTTAAGGCAAACTACAATTCAGACTTGAAGAAAAAATATTCATAAGTAAACCCAGCAGAACAGACAGTGTCAACATTAAACCATATGAGAATCAACATGAAGCATTTTGGGTTTGATTCCACTGATAACGGCTAATGGTAACAGCTGTGCTGGCAGTATGCAGTTATATTTAACACAACTCTTTGGTTGCTTTCACACTTCATGTAAGATTTAATACACTTCTTTTTTTTTTTTCTTTTGTTTTTCTGGAAGAGTGGCAGCCTGAACCTGTTACTTAATATTCCCAGAATCTGGGGAATATTCTTTCCAAGCCAACATTGAATTTCACAGCAGCCAGTGATATTTTTATTGTATTTCTTCACACTTTGATCTGAACTCTCTTGAAGAAGTTACACAGCCCTCACAAAATTCAGCAACAGCTTCTTCTGAAACATGTCAAATGTTCTGACATAAGATAGCTGCTAAAGAGATGTAAAAAAAGAAAAAGAGTCTTAATGTGGCAGGCTGAGGAAGAAACTAGCCGATGGGCTCTCCTCTAATGATGGGTTTTAGCACCAGCTGAAGCAGCAAGTTCTCACCGTGACGGTAAGAGTGTGATTCGTCACCAGCAGCATAGGTTAATTAAGCAAATGCCATGTGTCCCTCTCATCCGGCAGACAACAGCCTGGCCCACCCTCTGCAAAATAATATCATTAACCGATCAAAGTGGCTGACCTCATTAATATCTCCACATCAGTTTTTAAATCTGTTTTTTCTATTAATGCTCAGAATTGTCAGCAGAAAAAAAATGCAGAATCTGGTGATGCTTGACCTCCTAGTGGCCCATGCAATGTTGCCTTTTTCTCCGTCTACCTTCACCTTTTCATCACTCAGAGTGTTAATGAAAAGAAAATGTGTTTTTGTTGTACTTCATTTTGCACCGTGCGTGTCATGTGTGAAAGTACAGAAGAGAGAAAGGGCTGATACGCCTCTGAGCTGGCTGTTTTAAAGGGAGGAGACCAAGGCGAGCTACTTCTAAAACAGGGCATCCATTGTACAATTTACTGTATTTTGGATGTATTAACCTCATTAAACAGTTGTACCTGGAGACCTCCATCTTTATCAGAAACATGCCGATAATGTAACATTAGCACACCGAGAGTGAGGAGAGGACCGGTGTTGTGTTGGAAACACTCCTTATCCACACAGCTGCAGGTTGTCTGAGTTACAGAACGGAACCATTCAACTAGAAAGCTTCAGCTAACAAAGTAATGTGGGAACAATAATGTTCATCTTTCAGAAAGGAACAGCAGTAACTCCTTAGAAGTTGGTGTACGTCATCTTCATTAGCTAAGCTGTTAGCGTTAGCTTCAGCTAACAAAGTAATGTGGGAACAATAATGTTCATCTTTCAGAAAGGAACAGCAGTAACTCCTTAGAAGTTGGTGTACGTCATCTTCATTAGCTAAGCTGTTAGCTTTAGCTTCAGCTAACAAAGTAATGTGGGAACAATAATGTTCATCTTTCAGAAAGGAACAGCAGTAACTCCTCAGAAGTTGGTGTCCGTCATCTTCATTAGCTAAGCTGTTGGCGTTAGCTTCAGTTAACAAAGTAATGTGGGAACAATAATGTTCATCTTTCAGGAAGGAACAGCAGTAACTCCTTAGAAGTTGGTGTACGTCATCTTCAGGTTACATGCTGCCATTCCGACATCTCACCATTCCGACATTGGCCTCCAATTGTCGGAATGGCGACACTTAAATTTTTATTAAACGTCCCGCCATTCCGACACTTTTTTCCTCCTATGGTCGGAATGGTGGTATGTTTTTTTTTTTAACATACCGGCATATCAGCCTCGCAAACAAACTTTAATAATCTATTATCAAAATCCCCTGAAATGTCAAATATAAAAATACAGATATTAATGTAACTCTGGCGAGACTGAAACTGATTAAGCAGAAATACAGTCAGTGAGCTGTCACAGCAGCCAGCTGGAGCGGAGCTCTCCACAGAGCCCATGCGTCTTTTGCCCGCTGTCATCATATGCAAAAGTAATAATTGCAATTACAGATATCACGGCTACTGCACAGGACACAGTTGCGAGCACTCTGCCTTGCCTTGCCAATAGGAGAGGAGAGAAATGACAGCATTGAACGTATAAAACACAACAAAATGCAGTAAAAACGTTTATTCATGTAATTCACGTGATTTATGAATACTCGCTCCGATTATGGGAAGCGCGGATGGGCTTTGCGCATTTGGCACAAACACACAGCCGTTGCGTAAGGCTTTATACAGCCTGTTGATATCTTAAGGACCTAACTGGTCACACCTGGGAGTAAATGTCATGTAGAGATTGTTTTTACATGACATTACAGCTGAACATATAGCTTTCATCCACAAACCAACGTGGGAGAGCCCGAAGATGCATGTGCCAGACGCACATAGGCATGCGTAAAACCAATTTTGACCACTTCATGCTGTTTATTTGCTTTCTTTTAGTTAACTTTCGTTTCTTTTGGATTCTTGTGCGTGTTATGGAGCCGTTTCGGTCCATATTTGTAAGCCTTTTTTTCCTGGATTAAATTTTCGGAAGTTGAAACAAGTGGCATTGGAGTGTGTGATTAAAAACCCCCGCGGTCTGCTTCTCCTCCTCCAGTTGCCGAGACTTTGTGTTTTTAATAACGCTTATCTGTAAACATGTGTTAAACATATAAATTGCATGAACAGAAAGAAGGGACTCGCCTGTTGAGTAACGCACATTTCCTTATACTGAAAGCCTTGTCGGAATGGTGGGATGTTTGAATGTCGGAATAGCGGGATGTCGGAATGGCGGGATGTCGGAATGGCGGGATGTCGGAATGGTGGGATGTCGGAATGGTGGTATGTCAGAATGGTGGGTTGTCGGAATGGTGGTATGTCAGAATGGTGGGTTGTCGGAATGGTGGGATGTCAGAATGGTGGGTTGTCGGAATGGTGGGATGTCAGAATGGTGGGATGTCAGAATAGCGGGATGTCGGAATGGCGGTATTTCGGAATGGGTGTTGCCACCCCATCTTCATTAGCTAAGCTGTTAGCGTTAGCTTCAGCTAACAAAGTAATGTGGGAACAATAATGTTCATCTTTCAGAAAGGAACAGCAGTAACTCCTTAGAAGTTGGTGTACGTCATCTTCATTAGCTAAGCTGTTAGCGTTATCTTCAGCTAACAAAGTAATGTGGGAACAATAATGTTCATCTTTCAGAAAGGAACAGCAGTAACTCCTTAGAAGTTGGTGTATGTCATCTTCATTAGCTAAGCTGTTAGCGTTAGCTGCTGCTAAAGGAAGAAATAAGTCAATAAATGAAGAGAAGGTATCATTTCTTCTGCAACAAAAGAGAAAAAAGGCCATATTTAAATGTTTTTTTGGTTCTTTTTACATACAGTAACCTCTCAATATACCTTTCATTTGAGCCTGACTTTATTTCCCTCCCATGGAAATTTATTTGACTTAATTCACCATTCAGTGGAAGGCATATTGGAGACATCATAATCATATAAGTGAATTAAGAAGCTACCACAAAGTTTTTGCAAAGTTGTATTTTCACTTTGAGAGTGAAAATCTCCCATCTTGTCTTGAAAACATCTGATCCTCAGAAACTTTATGCCTTTAAGAACCACATTAAATCTTTTAATCATATTCAGTTATCAAAAGGTGGTTATTATCATCAAAACATTTAGACTCCAAAGAAATGGCTATACAGATGGGACAATGTTGACAACAGATATCAGATGGGCCTATCTTCATTCCCTGAGGCAGCACTCTATTTGAAACAGACAGAATGAGAAATTACCAGATGGGCTGTTAATATAATTATCAATGACTTGACTCAGAGCATCCAAAAAGGCATGCAAAAAAAACAAAAAGTAAATGACATGCTGTGGTCTTTCACACACAACTAATGAGAATACCTTTTATGTTGAACATGACATTAAAAGTTATCTAATGTCTTTGCCTTGAAAGCACATATGTATGTTTCCACTTCAGCCCTAATAGTCCTTCAAGCAATTCATTGCAACACCCTGCTTTTCATCACTGGCGACAGATTTATGGCGTATGGCTGTACTTTCTATCACATTTCAAAATAGCCATAGTTTTCCGCATCATAGAAAGTTTCACCATCAGCTCAGTTTTCAGTAATTCTTTCTTCAAAAGTCTCCCCTCCAGTTGCTAAGAATTTCTAAACATTTATGGAGCCATGAATTACAAAAGCAGCTTCATTTAAACGTCTATCACACTTGAACAGCTCTACGGAGTGCTGCTTTCATGCATTCATGGTCAACATTCTTCAAAGCAGTGCACAGTACAATTAGAGCTCCTGCCACTGTGATGGCAGTTATTTCTGTATTACATTTGCTTTTTTGATTGAAGTCTAATTAATTTCTTAAATAATGAAATAAACATTATTGTTTGATGAAGTTGCTGTATCCATTTCATTGCATGTGTAAAGTTATCTGATTTGCCAATGGCTGGTGTATTACAAACCCATATTGCACTCTTCAGAATTGTACAAACTTGAATAACTTTATGTTATTTCCAGTCGAGGTCAAAACCATATAGATCATGGACGGATTAATTTGGGGAAAAATTGCATAAATAGATCCAAAGGATCTCTGGGAATCTTGTTTAATGGATTGAAAGCAGGCATAAAAATTGTTGGAATAAAATGTAGTTAACATAATATAAAAGACACCAATAGAAAAGATAAAAGCGGGAGGGGCGCTCAGCTTTCTGACATGCTTTCCTCAGGCTGAGCGATGGGAACTATAAACCAGTCCTCGTACAAAAAATTAATGGCTCAAAAAATCCAACATTTAGTCTCCCAGTTGTCTTCATTCTTTGTCAGATCCTCTGTCAGTGGTTTTCCCCGTCTGTCTGATTCCGCGTCCTGCTTACGTAAGTCTAGTTTTTGCTTTTCCTCCGCCTCCAAACCGTCACAGAAGGGTCTGACCAGGAATGAAAAAGAACTGGGAGATTAAATACTACTAAAAGATTATTTCAGTTCTGGTCTGCTGAATTTCCACTTATTGCTTATTGGTCTCAGAGCATAACCATGTTGATACAATCAGATTAACATTTTATTGCTCTAAATCAGATCTTTGGTATCACTACTGCCCTCGGCTCAGCAGTTCATCATAGAAAAAGCAGCGCCCCACCAATTATATAGCCTTTAAACAAAGTAATTCAGCTTCAGCTACTTTCACTCAAAATCTATTGATGTTATACATTTCTATCAGGTTTTTTTTGTTGGAGAGGAGATGAACCAAACGAGATCGACCCAGGAAGTGAGTTGGAGACCATGACGTCGTCATCATGTTGTCCTCTCAAGTGTTCCTGTGTTTGTTCTTTACTACAACGGCTCAATACAACAACATGAACTGTTCAGACCAGGACCCAGCAGACTTTTAGCTGTACCATGAACATTTTTGAGGGGGAAAACCACATGAATTCCATTGGATTACGAAAGAGACTGGGGCCTGCTATGAACTTAATTTAGGTATTACATGCATAGCCTCTGTTTCACAAGACATGGTGTTGCTGAGCTGCTGGTTTAGGATTATCCTCCTCCTGGGGCTGGATAGTGTAGTGGTATGATTTCCATCTTTCATGTGGGAGACCTGGGTTCAAATCTCCTGCATGAAAGGTATGACCTCCAGTAGGGACCCTTAGGCAAGACCCCCTTACCCTGCCTGCAAGTTGCTTTGGATAAAAGCGTCTGCCAAATGCATAAACATAAACAGCTCCCCTGGCATTCAACTCCCTGCAAACCAGATCACAGTCTGTTACAGCTCCTCCAGCCTGCCTTTCACTTTCCCGTCCACAAGGAGTTCCTGAAGGAGATGACTCTTTTGAATGCTCCCCATCCAGTCTCTGTGGGGTCCAGTTAGATATCATTCTGGTTCCTGTCCCAGCACAACTATCACTTCTCAACCAAGCGGGAACAAGGGCCAGAGCTGGAGCCCTGAGTCGGTGCCTGCCATGCCAGAGCCAAGGCCTGCTCTACAGAAATAAAAAGAGCTCCAGTTCTGGGTCTGCACACCCTCTTCCTGTCCAGGAACCAGCTCCAGTCCTCACCTTGGAGCCTACAGGCAAAGCTTTCCCACTGGTTTCAAAGATGCCCATCCTGCTGAAGAAGTGGTGGAGAACCTAACCCCTAAAACAGGATTTTCTTAACAGGGCTAATAAGACAGGTCCAAGACGGGTGCACAGATTCCTGGTTACTATTTTTCTGACCATTTTCTAATCAGTTCCAATCCTGACTACTGACAAGTGAAAATAATTAACAGTAAAAATGTGTCACTAAAAAATTGGCTTTAATATTTCCCGTAACAATTATTAAAGAAGAATAAAAACAAATTTAAATAATGTTCCTCTTTGGGTTTAAGAAGTATTCTTAAATTAAGTTGAATTCAACATAGACAACATACTGTTTGTAAAAGATTTTTATTGTACTGATGTAAAATGTTTCATTCCTGTTCCAGTATTGATGTGGAAATAGACAAAAACTTTTCATTAGATCCTGTAGCAGGATCTTACGGGTCTTCGTATCTATTATGAAAATTCAAATAAAACAAGGACCAAGCCATAATTAATACTCTGCCCGTCCACAAAAAAGTCCCGCTCTAATATTTCGTTGGATATATATATATATCTGCCTTTAGCCTTTATAATATTTGCCTTTAGCTCTGATTACAGCAGCATTCGCTGTGGCGTCCTTTTCGAAAAGCTTCTGCAATGTCACAACATTTATATCCATCCAGAATTGCATTCATTTTTCACCAAGATTGTGTAGTGTTGATGGGAGATGCTCTTACTTTCACTATTAAACAAAGCCGTGAGTTCTACTGTCCTTTTTTTACGACTCAATGTCACCAAACGTTAAAGTTTTCACTGATCACGATCATTCAAGATTTTTTCCCCGACCACATTTCTTCCTCAAAGATGATGGCTCCCCTCTGTCGTTCCAGTTCTTATTAATGTGTTGGACAGTTTTTAACCCAGTTGTAATGCTTTCATCAAGCTCCTGACATGTTTTCTGTGCTTGGTGCCAATAACTTGACCCTTATGAAGCAGATCTTTTCCACGACCACAGGATGTGTTTTCTGACCTGGTTGTTTAAGAAATGAGAAGCTGCTCACTGCATCAGTTAGGGTTAAATAACCTGGTGCCAGCTGAAACATAACCATTACCTGTTTGCTCAGTTAAATCCAGGTGGTGACTTTTTCTTTGGATGGACAGTGTATTTCATATTTAAACTTTATGCAGACTGCTTCTGTGTAGTCTCAGTGCTCTAACATCTTATAGTCCAGAAAGTTTTCAATATATTTTTTTGCTAAGCAAGCAGTCAATATCCTGGTATGATCTTATGGTCCAGATGTAAGTTTACAGTTCCAGTAATGGTAACCCAAAGCTAAGAAGTTATGGATTAAAACATACCAAAAGTTAAACACTGAAACAGCAAACCTCTGTAGCCTCTGGTGTTTACAAAGCTCTCAGCTCATTTATTGGCAAAATGCTTCTCTGAATCATTTCTTCTAAAAACTTTATTTGGCAAGAAACTTTACCTTTGGCAAAATGTTATCATGGCAGATGCACTAATGCTGATTGCATTTGGCTGCATCTCATTCATTTCCAACTCTGTTTTGGTTAAGGTTTTGTGGTTAGTTTGACTTAATATAAAATCTCTGAATTTAACTGAGAGCAGTACATAAAACAGACGAAGTACCCTCTAACACCACAAATACACAACTACTTAAATAGAAAGAAATAGAGCTGTTTTAGGTTGCAGAGTAAGTTTTATTCTGCTGATTGTTCATGTGAACCAGTAAGTCCATGTCAAATTCAAGTCCAGGTTGCATTTAGTCACCTCACCTAATGACAGTCTGAAGTAAAACTTTTTATAAACAGTTTGAGGTAAAGGTAACGTCATTACAAAGAACAACGGAATACTATCTGAAAAGCTACTTAAAGTTAAACAATTGGGGCCTAACTTGCAGAGGTTTTGTACTTTATTGAGACAATCTGGTTGGTAGATAATCTGATTTTTGCTGGTTTTGCTTGCTATTGTAAGTGTCCATTTTTATGTGCTGGCATCGTGGGAATATGTCTGTGAGTAATTTTGTAGTGGTGAACAAAGTGTTATGGTGTATATACAGTATTCCTTGCTGTTTCCTCACACAGCATGCACCTAAAGCATTTCTGCCACATTCTGTGTGTCGTTTGTTTTCAACTTTTTCCATTTCAATGGTGCAAAACTAGATTCCAAAGGTTAGCATTGATAAAAGTACAGCTCAGGGTGTCATCCCGCTACAGCAACATAGCAATAATGCAGAAAACCCTGGAATGCAATATAAATGACTTTGAAATGAAAGAGTGTCATGCAAGAACTGACCACGAGTCAGATTCAAACCTGGCAGAAAAGTAGCTTGTTAAACTCAGAGAAAAGTAGTTTATCCCTGGCTTCAGACTGAGTAATGAACATTTTTTTTCATTGTTTATTCCTCAAAAAGGATCCCAAGGTGACATCAGAGCGGACAATTGCGTGCTGCATGGGGCTCTCTGGATTGGCTGGTATCTGGAGAGAAAGCTTTGAACAGTCCATTAACACAGAGGTTAGGGCTGCCAGACACATTTGCTCAGGATCCACAGATGAAAGCCAAGCTAGTAATGACAAACAAATTAGGCAAGGCTACATGGAGATGGGACCTGCAGATGAGGTGGCTGACTGCCTCCAGACATAAAAGCTGCTTCTGCATCCAGTTTGAATGACATTGCACCTTTACACAGCAAAACCAGGGCTCTCTTTTTATTCGGTTTGGCAAACCACAGTTGGACAAAGGATCCACATTATTATAAGGTTTGGATAGCAGACGCAAGGCACGGTGAGATTTCCATGCCAAAATGATTCCTTAAGACATCTATCACTGCAAACTGCTCAGATTTCCCTTTACTCCAGCCTGCATTGCATTACTTTATGTTCAGCCTTATTGAGTGAAAGCAGGTGTTTGAGTTATCCCTGCAAATATATCAAGTTATGTACAGAGTTAGCCTGTCAGACTCACTCGTAGTTAGTAACCCCATTGAAATCAAATGTAAGTGTCTGGTTGTCAGTCTCTCAGAAGTCACTGACTTTTAACTTTCCCAAGTTGAATATCGCTCATCTGGCTGGTGCTGTCCACCTGTGAGAAATAATTCAGGCAGCACCACCGACTGCAGACTGAAATAACAGCAAGAAAGGCCTTTTTAAATGTCTGCATGGTCTCACTTATGTTTTGTTTTAACATTAACTAGCAAATATATTTTATTCATTTTCTGCGAAGGTGCTGTTAAAACAAATATTTCCCCTTTTGATTAAGAAAACGAACTTAGCCATTAAAGCAAACGCTTATTCAAGACTTTTGGACTTAAGTACATTATGAATAATTGCTACCCCAAATTGTACAAAGTTGGAATCCTCTATAAACAAAAGTCACGCTTATTCTTGCATGCACTTTTTCATTTATTTGCAGACAGTATGAAGACGTTTAATTTGTTATTGAACATCTTTTTTTTTTGCATTTCAGGTCTGCAACACATTTTAAACAAAGCTACATTTTAAACATTTTAGGTCTTATTTTCTCCCATTTTTCCTGAAATAATCTCTTAGGATGTTTAACAGTGTTTAAATTCTCACATTTTTCACTTAAAATTTTCCACAAAGTCTCAAATGGGGGCTGCAGGCAACCAGTCCAGCACCAGTACCCTCTTCTTCCTCAGCCAGGCCTTTGGAATGTGTCAGAATGTGGTTTTACATTGGTCTCCCTGGAAAAGATGTGGTCTTGAAGGCAGCATATAGGCGCATTCCCACTGTAGGAACCTTTTGCAGTTCCTAGAACCTTTTCAGGAATAGGGCCGTTTTTTTGTGCATTCGGACATACAGGAACTAGGGACCACGGCCCTCAGTTCCTGTAACCATTTTTTCCAATGGAACCCAGAAAAGGGAACACATATGACGTAGGTGTTTGGTGGCTGGTAGCTCCGCCCCTTGTCTGAAATGTTTACTCAGACACGGACACAACCGGCGCCTGTTTAAGTATCGCCCGCTGCATGATTCTTCGTCTCCTGACTCTCGCTGTGAGCTCTTCCAGCCTCCATCTGAGACGCCTGATGTGATCGTCCATGATTAATATCACCGTCATGCAGACCATGAACACGGTGGCCTCCTCGCTCTCCATATTAGCTTCTTGGTGGTGTCGTTTTCTTCTCTCCTTACTTTTCGCGGGTTTTGTTTTGTTGTTGAGTGGCGCTAAAGTAACACGTCTGTTGCAGACGGCTGCGTCACATCAGTCCCTGTCGAGGTCCCTGATCCATGTACGAGTGCAAACTGAAACAGTTCCCCTGGGGAAGGGCAGGTCTTAGAACTAAATTCAAGGTGAACAGTTCTTAGGACTAAATTCGAGGTGGACAGTTCTTAGAACTGCGTTCTTAGAACGTCTCTGTCAGAATGTGACTCATGTTGCTGTAAAATCTCAAACATTTCTGCATCAATGCTGCCATCACAGAAGTGGAAATGAGCTTTGCCGAGGGCCCTGATCCAACCCCATACCATCACAGAGCCTGGCTGCAGGGACTGGTTGCTGACAGCAGGCTGGATGCTGCTTTTGCTCTTTGCTCCATTTCTTCCAACAAAGATCTGTAATATTGATCGGTCTGACCAGAGTACATGTTTCCACCGTGTGACGGTCCATCCCAGATGCCTCCGAGCCCAGAGAGGTTTACACTGCTTATGTCAGCTGTTAATAATTTACTATTCTCAATGCAGTGCCATCTTTGGGGTCAGAAATCCCGGATATCTAGCTTAGCCCCATTCCCTTGCACTTTATGTACTGAAATTGATTAAACTTTCTTGAATCTTTATCATTTTCAACTGCGTTGGAACGGTATTCGCCAGATTCTATAATTTTCCATTGCGCATGGAAGGCAACACTCGCGTGGCCTGATGCTGCTTGCAGCACACACTACCCAACACATCCATCACTCAAATGTATCTACCTGTAGCTACCTGCGTGGTAATAAAAGCTAATATTAGCTACGTAAGCCTAAAGGCTGTTTGTATTTAGTCTGATAGAGGGATAGCATTAGCAGGCAACACGTTGTATCTGGCTGACATCATCATCAAAGCCTCTTAGTATCGTGTTACACTTTGATTGAAATCAGCTGATCTCCGTAACAGGATTCCGAGTAATTTCTATCCAGCTAACAAAGCTACTTAGTAGTTTTGGTGCATAAACTCAGGTGAATCAACAGTTTACAACAGTTTAATCAGTTCAGCTGATCGTCTGCAATGTAGCAATGTTTCTTTCTAGGCCACCGTAATCAATATGGCGACGCAAGTGGTGCCCTTCCAGGTAAGCCTTTGTGTAGAGCGGACCGTGATATATGTAAATAAAAAGGTGAACTCTAAAGTAATGAAAACGTAACGACTCGTTTCATAGGGTAACTATATAGCACTAACAACATAGTTATATGTATCATATTCCATTTTTGTTAATAAATCACCATAATTATTACACACTGCTCCTTTAAACAGAGAAATTACTCCCACATGAATGGGAAGAAATGCAGAATGAAGGCAGAAAAAGAGGAAAATTATTAACAGCTGTTTCATTGGGTGTCTAACATATTATAACAGGAATATAGTGGTTTTTAACAATATGGTGAGAGGGAAATCATTTGAATGATCAATGTTTCCTTCAGAACACGTAGTTGGAATCAAAGAGGGGAGGATTGTGTATCTGAGCAACTGCTGTTGGATGCAAACAGTCAATCACACAAAAGGGTCAATACCCAGTGCATATTTGCAATTTAGATCTACAACAAAGTTTGTTTCAGTGTATAATTAGGTCTCATGTGGAAAGCGTGTGTCGGGTATAATTGTGTAGTGATGATGATGATAGTGATGGTTGTGTTAAGATGAAACATTGTTTTTTCTAACCATAACCAAGCTGTTTTGATATCTGACCATAACCAAGTAATATTATTTACTTAAGGCAACCAGGAAGTGACAAAGTTTAGAAACATATAACAGTGACATGTTGTTTTTACACGTAACTGGTGTTCACAACTGTTTTCTAACTCTAACCAATTAATGTTATTGTCTAAGCCCTACCAGGCAATGAAAAAAGTAATATGTAATAAAGTGTTGAGGACAACGCCTGCTGTAAATGCTTACATGAGTTGTATTTTACCTCTAATGGTTGTAAGTGCAGCACTTTAATAGACAGCATTACGAGATGTAAGGAAGGGTAGAAAAACAACCTACATAACCGTTTCAGTTGTGGAATTTGTTTCAAATTCAAGAGCATTTTTCACTTTTTCACAGCATTTGATATTTTTTTATGTTCTATTGTGGCTAACATATTGGTTTCTGAAAATAAGGATTGAAGGTTTTTTAGTTACATTTTATCAGAACTTTTTGGGAATTTGGGTTATAATTAAATAATCAAAAATGTTTTTACCTTTCACTTCTCTACGCTGCAGGTTCACATAAACTGTAAAAATTACAACAAATTACTCGACATTTTATTGACGCAAGGAAAATAATCATTGGAAGATCCTCAAATTGTCATTAAACTATTAATTGGGAGAGTACCCTGGAGTATGTTTTCTAATAATTTCCATGCTCTGTTCAGACACTTTAAACCTTTGAGCTGTAAAAGGCATTACATAGGTCTACTGGTGACTTAAAATAAGTTTAAACCAGTCTACATGACTGATGTGAAGTACATGTATGTGAACTTTTATTAACTGATTTATACAGTTGTCTTCTGTATATTTCTAAGCCAAAATTAGCATTTTTTGTGAAAAATAAAGGCTTAATATATTCTATATTTTTCTTTATTGAGAAGGAAACAAGGTTAATTGTGAAACTGTCACAATCATGCTTGGTTGTGTTATTGCTTTGGATTCTGATTCTTAGGTGGGTCTGGCCAGATTTCCTGGAGCCAGAGTGTGGATTGCTCCTGCTGTCACACCTGCTTCTCATCTCCCCTCATCAAAACACCTTTATAGGCACTGCAGGAGCAACCAGTCTTCGCCAGATTGTCTCACAACCCTTGTGGTAATTAGACCGACTCTAATGTTTTCTCATTGCAAGTTTTCCCAAGCACTTCTCCTGTCTCAAAGATAGAAAGATTGTAATAGATTAAGAAAAATTCCAATAATGAGGGAAAGGGCAGTAAAGAGGGTAGGTAGGTGGTACCAGGCTGACATGAATGATGGAGAGCAGGTAGGGCAGTTTAGTAAAGATGAGGGACTGGATAGAATAGATAAATCAGGGCTTCCAGAAAAGTTGAAGCTGTGGTGTCTGCAGTTGGATTGTTTCTTCGGTTGATGTGTCCACTGTTTGTGTATGAGATTTCATTATCTGTTACAGAAAAAATTGAAAGATTAGTTAGCTTTTACATTAGGAAGTTTGTCCCAGGATTGTCGTCTAGCAGCTCCTACACCACGCCTAAGACAATCCAAACTCTTTTCATGTGTCGTCCCACGATGGTGGAATGACCTACCGAGCGCTACCAGAACAGGGGCGTCCCTGTCTATCTTCAAGAAGCTCCTGAAAACCCAGCTCTTCAGAGAGCATCTCCTATCCCAGCACTTACCTTGTACTTCCCTACCCCCTCTATCTCTGCACTTTATCTTTCTGCACTTCCTTCTATGCCTGCACCCTATCTCTACTCTGTCACCTCTGACAGAGTCGGACTAGAGGGTTCCTTCTATGGAGTTTATTGTTAGCTTTTTATATAGCTTGTTATAACTTAATTTGTAAGTCGCTTTGGATAAAAGGGTCTGCTGAATACATAAACATAAACAGGAAGTGGCTAGGTGTTCCTATAGCCTTAAGTACTATGGCACTGTATGCGAAAGGCATACTCCAGCTCCCAGTATCTAGTCTAGTAGAGGAGTTTAAATGTACTAAAGTTAGGACAGAGCTCCTGTTAGCTAAGAGTAAAGATGTGGTAGTTAGTAAGGTGGTTCCAAACCCAACCAAGGGGAGTAAATGGAATCCAAGAATGGCAGCTCAGGCGGCAGAAGCAACTCTTAGACACACAGAGATTGTGGGTAATGTTCAAATAGGCCGGGGAGGCTTGGGGCTTGGCCCAGGCAAACCGGTATGAAGTAGAGCACGTCCCAAGAAGAAGAGAAAGCTAGTTGTTGAGCAGGTTCATTGACAGGAAGAAATGTTAAGGGGTACAAAGGCAGTGGCTCAGGCTAAACCGGGACAGTGGTTGAATTGGGAAGGTGCAGAGAAGAAAAAGATTAGGGGCGACATATGATGTATTGCCAACTCCCAAGAACCTAAAACTCTCTAAATGGGAGACCCGTTATGTTTGTTATGTTCAGGTACTGCAACTCTAAGGCACATTTTGTCAGGCTGTAAGGTCAGTCTGTCACAAGGCCGGTATACGTGGTGGCATAACCAAGTATCAGGAAGCTTAGCTTCAGGTATTGAAGATAAACAAAGGCAGGTAAATTTAGGAGGGTCCAAGGTGAAGAGAGTGGCAATTCAGTGGCAAGACAGCTTAAAGGATTCTTGTGATTGGGAGATGCAGGTATATTTAGAAGGAAAGCTTTTTGTTACATCCCCAGGATATATCCTCTACAATTCTAAGGCCTGATATAGTCTTGTTGTTTAGGAGTAGAATGAGAGTCTATTTCATAGAGCTGACTGTTCCTTGGGAGGAATTAGTGGGAGAAGCATATGAAAGGAAAAAGCTTAGGTATGTGGAGTTGGGGGCAGAAGCAGAGCAGCGAGGATGGAAAGTTAGGATCTGTCCAGTGGAAGTAGGATGTAGAGGATTTGTTGCAAAGTCTGTCTCATTGTGGAAGGAGTTGGGTGTAAGAGGACAGTGTGAGGAAAATAGTGAAGGAAGTGTCAGATGAGGCAGTAAAGTCCAGTCAGTGGATTTAGATTGGAAGAAGCAATAATAGCGGGGGCCCAGCAGGGGAAGCACTTAGGGCAAGGGTTAGAGTTAGAAGCTCCTGCTTCTGCCACTGCGTCCCAACAGCTTCCAATGCACTGTTCCGGTGTCTCTGGCCAGCCCTAGAATCCCTCCTGCCACCTCTACCGCCGCCTCTCGCTTGTCCGCGTCCAAAGCTCCTTCTTGCCCCCCCCCCTCTTTCCGGCTACCTGGCCTCTTTAAAACCCAATCAAGGCACCAGTCCCAGCACCCGATTGGCTGGCGCTGCGGTCAGCCAACAGGTGGATCCACTTACTTGTTAACGTAAAAAACAACAATACATGCAATAACTCATAATATCATAATATCATAAATCATAATAACAAAAAATCCAAAATAAAAAATATAAATAAACATGCAAGTTAAACCAAATACACAACACATAAAAGAACCAAAATATAAGAAGCAGTGGATCACACTCGTGACATATAGATATAGGCTGTTTTCTTGCAATATTTTTGTAACAAAAGTTTTTATCATTTCATATTCCAGCTATTCCTCAAAAAACATGTTATTGATATCATGCCATTTAAAATTTTAACTTACCTCTCATACGTTTTACAAAATTAAAATTTTTGTATTACTACCCCAAGCTTCCATAAGTGGGTCAAAAATGACCCCTATTAATTCCTATGGAATTTCATTTAATGCTGATCAGCTGTGACTGCTACCAATATATATTTTGTGAACCACACAGACTATATCCCAAGATACATGAAGAATGTGATACAAGAACTGGGAGGTATCAGTCCGTGTATCACACGTCTCTCCTATGCAATAGCTTACATGGGGAGGCAACCAGGGGAAGAAATTCAAAAGAATCTGGGAGAAAAACATCCTGCAGTTGTGCAGTGCATTCAGAAACACAGGGTGCAACATCACCATGGACAACGTCTTCATCAGTGTGCCTCTTTTGTAGCACCTCCTGGAGAAGGATCTCACTATTGTGGGGACTCTACGGCAAAACAAGCAAGACATCCCTCCTCTGATGAAGGTTTCCAAATCCAGGGAGGTTCACAGCACAGAATTCAGATTTAATGGCAGCCTCACCATAGTCAGCTACGTCAGGAAAAAAGGAGTGGCTGTTGTGCTCCTGAGCATGAAAATAGCAGAAAGAAACCAACTGAAGTCTTCATATACTACAAAAAGACCAAAGGAGGTGTAGACACCATGGACCAGATGGTTGGAACCTACATCTTTAAAACACACAGGTGGCCCATGGTGCTGTGGTACAACGTCCTTGACATACACTATATTTCCAAAAGTAGATGGCTGCCCTTCCTGGTTCTGATGGAGGTTTCTTCCAGTTAAAAGGGAATTTTTCCTCTCCACAGTCGCCTCCTGCAGCTCAGGATGGGAGATTGGATCAAAGAGAAGTTGCAGTGCAATCTGTTGGTTTCCTTAGACAGTAAATTGTTTTTGAATTGGCTCTGAATGTATGAATAGGACCAATTTTGATTTTGATTATTTTGGATTATGATTACAATGAATTGGACTTGGATTGGCTTGAATTGGATTGTACGATTGTAGTGTTGTAGTGCCTTGAGATGACATTTGTTGTGCTACTACACAGGGCTCATTTCATGGTAAATGGACTTTATTTTTCTTGTCAATCTGACCACTCAAAGTGCTTTCACACTACATGTCACATTCATCCAGCATGCTACACAATGCTTTTTGTTCTAATCATTCTAACGTCCAATCATTAATTTTAAAATCTTACTGCTCACCTTCAAAGCCTCAAATGGCCTTGCCCTGAAATACATTTCAGATTTATTTACCTAGTATGTGCACTCCTGACCACTTAAATCCATAAATAGTGCTGTTCTAGTTAGTTTGTGATAAAGCCAGATTGGGCCTTTTGGTATTTTTCAGGCTTGTTGTGATCCTTCCTCTTAATGTTGCTGTGACGTGGAATTGTTAAATCTGTCACTGCTGTCTTCTGCTGCCATTTGTCGACCACCACAATGTCCGGCTGGTTAGCCATCACCTGTTTATCAGTCTAGATCTGGAAGTCCCGAAAGGACCTTCGCTCCGTCTCAACCACCTTTGGGAGTATCTTCCACTTTGATATTGTGACTTCTATGCTTGGTCCAGATGTTCCAATACACTATTCCCGCCACATGATTAATAGTGTTCCATGTATGCTGTGCCTGCCTGCATCTGACACCCCACTTTTGTGTGCTGGACTACCCCAGAGGCCTCTTTGCACAGCCTGCTCCTTGGGTCCTGTCTGATGTGGTAGACCCCGAGCTTGATTTGGTCCTTGCACAGAGCTGGTTCTTGAGCTGACATGTTTAGCGCCACCATACTGTCTTTCAGAATAGCCTTTTCTAACTACTGAAAGGAATTCTCAATATCAGACATTTCTATCTACTGGTGGTAAATGCAGCGCAGGGACTTATCCTTCCATGTTGGTTCCTCACTAACTTAGATGTTCATCCATGGGGGCCATATTCACAATGTATTCCTGGAACTTTGTTGTTTCATTTTGCATTGAGACCTGGTTTCCCTTCCTCCAATGAGCATACAGGCTCAGGGTGCTGGATATGGGATGAATGCCCTTCAATAAATATTCCATTCATCCATTCATTTTCTATACCCGCTGAATCTGTCGGTCAGGTCGCAGGAAGGCTGGAGCCTGGAATCCTCTCGCTGTGAGGCGACGGTGCTAACCACCACACCACCGAGCAGCCCTCGCAATAAATATTTTTATACAAAATGTATTGTATTATACCCCATGTGTCTATGTACTGGTTTTCAACTACTCATCTTCACAAATACGAAATAGTATTTCTTCTTCTACTCTGGCTGCTGTTTTTTTTTTATTATCTCATTGACAATTGAAAAAGAGGTTAATTCTTTTTTCCCTGTGTCTCTGTATAATGTTCTCTCTGTTCATCCATTGTTATTATTATTTTACATTTACATTTAATCCTGTTCAGGATTGCAAGGGTTTAGAGCCTTTTTTAGATGTCAAAGGGCGAGAGGTACATCCAGGTCACCACTCTATTACATTCAACACTGAGACTAACAGACAGTCGTATGGACGCCTGACAACCAGTGCCCAGAAAACACTTTCATAGCTACAAGAGGAATATGCAAACTCCATGAAGACTCCCAGACAAAATTTAACTCAGGAACCTTGCTGCCAGCCGACAATGCTAACCACTGCACCACTACTCTGCCCTCTTCACATGACCGTGTTGAAATAAAATATACAAACTAGAATAAAAATATATCCATGTAATTGTACAACTGCAACCATATTGTTGCCAAAAATACATTTCTAGTTAAAAGAAAGATATTAAACATAAAATCAGTTTTGGTTATTCTGATCTTAAAAACATTTGTACCTTATGTCTGAATGCATCGTACTAAGTGAAATAATTAAATTCACTACTCAACTACTTTCATGTTGGTAATCGCTTTAGTACACACCAAAGTAAGTGGAATTAGGGTGTTGCCAGCCTACCATTAGCCCTAGGAGCCTCCAACCATAAATGTGCTTATGTGACATTCTTTTGGCAAAGCCCATAAACCCAAAATGTATTAGTTTGCTTATTTCCGTTTGTTGCAGGACTTTGTTCCCGTCACCTCAGCCTGTCACCATTTTGCCTAATTACTAATTACACTGCATGCCTCTTTGCCTTATGCAATGGGTAACGTTTCAAAAAAGTTCTTCTGACAGAGGAAGTTTTGTCCATGTTATGCTTACAGGGTGTTTTTTAAAACATGTTTTGCATTTGGAAACTTTCATTTCAACCTGTTTTTCATTGGAAGCTGAGGTGGAGCAGGTAACCTTTTGTTTTACATGAACTCAAACAGCATTTTTCTGAATTTCTGTCATGCAGCTCACACGCTCCCCAGTTAGAATAATTATTTACCCCTGTCAGAGCATTTGTTGAATAATTTTCACACAAATGTCACTCCACAGAACAAGAGCTCCAGACTCTTGCAAAGAAAACCTTGATGTTTACTTTTAATCTCAAATGTAATAATCTTAACATACAGGGAAATAAAAGACTAAGCCACGGGGTATTTTTGGAGAGGTGGTAGGTCTGGTATGAGGTTTTTTACCTCTTAATTCTAATAAAAATTTCAATGAAGCTGGAAGATAGAGTAAGGTTATGGATAGAAACACTAGTAAACGAATTTGAGATTAAAAATGAAAAAAACTTTTAGAAATGATACAGCAACTGACCCCTAAACGTGAAGCATTTTCCTGGATCATGGCTGTCAACTGAGCCTGGAAACTGATGTTTGTGGCTGGAAATTGTGGTGTATTAACAGATGACTGCAAAGCTGATTGCACCCTCAACCACAGACTTGCAGAAAAAACATCTTGGTGCAAATGTTGTGTACTTTCTCAAGACGTACAGTCTGTTCTGTACCTTCTAGTAAACAGCCTCAGTGTTGCAAATACAGTCCAGTTTGCTGTCTAGGTAAATTCACATATAGCTGTATTCTTCCACCACCTCCACATCTTCAGCTGATTGTTTTAACGCCAAGTCACAAAGTGATCAACTAGTTCCCTGTACTCAGCCTCTTGTCCAACACTGCAGATTCATTTGAGTATTTCTGGAGATCACTGATCTTGTACTAGAAGTCTGAGATGTACAGAGAAAAGAGAAACTGTGAGAGTACAGTCACCATAGTATTTCTGTGTTACTGACCACCTTATCAGACATAGAACCCTTCAGTCTCACAATCTGTGGTCGGTTTGTCAAGCAGTCCATAATCCAGGCAGTTGTGGAGGCTTTAATCCATGTTTTCTGGAGCTTCATCATCCCAAAAATCCTCCCATTTCTGCTTATGCTCTCGATGGATGATTAATAGCTCGTGTTATTCATTCAACAGTCCCTTTCAAACTCAGTTTCTCAGGAAATCATTCAGAATTCATCAACCTAAATCTTATCTCCTCCCATGAATCTATGTTAGTTCTCAGTCATCAGTGGCTAGCTTCTCATAACCCCTCCATAAACTGAAACACAGGATCTGTTTACAGCTGGAGCACCTTGTTTAAAATCAGCCTTGCTACCATCTGATGCCCAAAGCAATGACACAGTGAAACCTGATCTCTCTTCAGTACCTCACGAATAGCTTGATTTAGCAGTCTTTAGCAAGTCAGAAGCTCTCTCCCTTCAACCTTAAGCTTAGTTTATGCTTCTCCATCATGTCGATGGCGTAGGATGTGACGCTGTCATTGAGTTCTGCGTCGAGGGAATGCGTTGCTCTCTAGTTCACCGCCATGCCACTAGGGGGGTGTGGCAGTGTGATTTTAGGGGTTACAGCCGAATCCTTGCTTTCTCTTCTGGTCAGAGTTAACAACAGTAAACAATGGCAACCGAGGTGGAGCAGCTGTATTTGCAGCTGGAGCTCATCGACACTGAAGAACAAATGCTTATATTGCAAATGTTGAATGGTAAATGGACTTGTACTTGTACTTGTATAGCGCTTTTCTAGTCTAACTGACCACTCAAAGCGCTCCACTACATGCCGCATTCACCCCACTCACACACATTCATACAGCACGTCTTAACTACTTAACTACGTGCCTTTTCTAATCATTCATACACATTCATACCCCAGTGATACAACGTGGGGTTGCCTCCAGCGCCCAAGGACGCTTCGACATGTAGCGGGGAAGCCAGAGTCGAAACACCGACCTTCTGATTGGTGGGCGACTGCTCTTCCTCCTGAGCTACAGCCGCCCCGCAGGCGACAGAGAAGACGTTTGCAGAGGTGGTCTGTACGACCACTAAACCGGTCGATGCTGAACGGGTGAATTTACAGCACTGCTTCACCCACTGAGGGACCTGGATCAACAAATGCACTTTAGATACTTTAGAACGGGCCGATTTGACGAGCTTCTCTGCCATGTACAGCCGTTTAGACCGGAAAAAGCAACTGCTGAAATTACGTTCTGAGCGGACCAATCACAGCATCCACGCGACCTGCACGTCAGGCTACGGCGTCGAAATGACGGAGAAGCCTAAACTACGCTTTATGACTGCTCCATAGATCTTCTCTCCGGAGCCTCATTGCCGAGCAGACACTTATGCAATCTATCTCAACCTGAAAAAGTAGCCATGGAGAAGCTAATTCTGGCATAATCAGTCCATCTTCCTCTCCTTTGGGAGCTGGATTTTTCTTTAAAAGCAAAAAAGCATTGATTTCTGGGGTTTGACCAAGGTCACTGTTCGTAACCAGTACCCTCTACCTCTGATCGACTCATCCTTCGATGCCCTTCAAGGCTCAGATCTGGGCTCTGGCTGGGCTGTTGTCCTGAAGCCACTGCTTTGTCATCTTGACTGTGTGCTTTGGGTTGTTGTCCTGTTGGAAGATGAACCTTCGCCCCAGTACAAGGTCCAGAGTGCTCTGACGTGCTCTGTTATCATCAGTGATGTCTCTGAACATTGCTGCTTTCATCTTTCCCTCGACCCTGACTGGGCTCCTGGTTCCTGCTGCTGAAAAACATCCCCACAGCCTGATGCTGCCACCGCCATGCTTCACTGTAGGGATGGTGTTACTCAGGTGATGAGCAGTGACTCGTTTCCTCCAGACATAACACTTGGTATTAAGGCCAAAGAGTTGAATCTTTGTTTCATCAGACCAGAGAATTTTATTTCTCATGGTCTGACAGTCTTTTAGATGCCTTTTGGCAAACTCCAGGCAGGCTATCACGTGTGTTTTACTGAGGAGTGGCTTCTGTCTGGTCACTCTACCATACAGGCCTGATTGTTGGAGTGCTGCGGAAATGGTTGTCCTGAAAGGTTCTCCTCTTCACAGAGCAATGTGGACTCAGCTGCACTTCTCAGGACAGCTGAGAGGAACCAACAGCTCGTGGATCGCCGAAGGACCCGCTACCAATCACAAGCCACTGCTACACAACAAGTCAGACGGTCCGGTTATCCTCTAAACATATTCTTCTAAGAACCGAACCCAGGAAGTTGTCTCCACGATATTTTGATCTATTTGAGATTATTCAAATCATTAATACATCAGTAGTGAAAGTCAGATTACCTACTTCTATGATGGTTTATCCCACTTTCAGAGGATTTCAGCTCAAACCAGTTTCTGTTGGCAGCTTAGCTCTGACAGGTTCTCCTGACACAGCTGCTCTCCAGCAAGCTCCTCAGTTCTGCAGTATATCAACCCTGGTCTTACCACCGCTCAGTGCCAGATCGTTGTTTAACCCACAGTGGTATCTGCCTCATGGTCTTCTGATGCTTACCCTTTTTGTCTCCTTGTCTCTAAGGAATGCTGTCTTGGAAAACTGCCTGCTGCAAATCCATTTACTGATTAAGTCTTCGCCATTCTCCATCCGTTGAGCCACGCCTACACCTACTCGTTCGGAGATCCCTACTGTAAATACTTATCTTGTGTCGTCTTTCATCTCCGTCCTGTAACCATCACCTAGAGCCATTACCTGTCTGCCTGTTCGCCTCACAGCACAGTCATCCAAAGACTCTGAAACTGTCATTGATTAATCACCTTGCTTTAACCTTATTCTTAATAAACCTGTTTGGAATTACCTCCCATCCACAGTCTACTTCTTGGGTCCTGTAAGTCAACCTTGAGACAGCTGTACCATCATCTTTGAGAAAGAAATGTAACCAGAGGAAATTCTTAAACAATTGTGTCTGAATATCATTTAAACGTTCATACAGACTGAATAAATATGCGCCTTGAGAGAATTTTCACATCACAAAATGAAGACTTTAACCCTTTTGAAAATCTTTGGGATAAATGATAAATGTTTCAGGAAGAGTTTGACTCTCATGATCAGTACAGCATTTAGGTAAAAATTAAAAGTTATATTACATTATTATTATATTATTATATATTATTATATATATTATGTTATGTTATTGTCCAGATTTCTTAGTACTTTTTTTTCTTGTTGCTTTTTTTTTTTTGCTGTATTTTGTATTTTTTTCAACTATATTTTTCAGTATTTTTCTCACTGTGCTTTATTTTATACTTCCCAGTCCCAAAATGTTTTGATTATGGTGCAACCATGTTCAGCAACTGGTTTTGAAATCTTTTCATTGCCGTTAACCCAAATCTTGATAATCATGCTTGCATTGGACTACTTATGTTCCTTTATACTTTAAAAATAGATTTATTTTACTGAGCCTTTCACAGCAGATATCACAGCTTACATTCCGTGTGAGCAGGGACTTTCTGCAGAGCCAAAAAAGATTGTTTTAACATGACAGGCATATTTAGCTGATATCCTAATGCACTATGTGTCCCCTTGCAATTTGATTTTCATCTATTATTTAAAGTGATTCACTGTACAGTGAGTAAGAAGAAGCAGCACAAGTTCCCTCATTAGCAACACCAAGCAAGCAGCAGAAAAAGAAAAAAACCTTCTACAAAAGGACATAACTACACTTTCCAGTGGAACCAGATTAATCATGTATGCAAAAATGTGCTATAAAAGCAAATGAAATCTAAAACTGAGCCTGAAACACTTTTATAGCAAAGCAGTTTTTACAGAGGTAGATTTCAGCTCACATTCCTTCCAGCCCTAAAGCAGCCAGCCAGAGGACACAAAGGTTCTGCTCAGAGAATCAGTGGGCCACATATAATTACCCCCAAGCCAAACTCACAACTCATTTGATGTTAAGTGTTCACCATCAATGTAACCGTTTGTATTTATGTGTTGAAAATTACTATCAGTTATAAGATGAGCTACTGCTGAAAATGTCCTCATGCATTTAAACATCTTGCTTAGTATTTGAAATGGCTTTTTGCTTAACATCCAAACTTACTTCAACTGATGTTTGTGTGGTTATGTCCTTTAAGTTCTACGTACTATCATACTGTTCATAAAGCACCTGTGCCCTGCATACGAGAGGGACTCCAACATATTTCATCTATGCCTGCAGGTCAGAAGGTCACATCACTTTCACTTCAACACCTGCAGATCTGTGAGGTCACTGGGCAGTGGTTGGGTGCACAGCATCACATGACTGCCCTCCTGCTAACCGGGGGGTGGGGGGTGAAGCTCACCCTCCTATGACTGCTACTGGTGGTCATAGATGTGAGCTGACGAATGAGGAGTGACAGCATGTGACCTACAACCTTTTAATGCAGAGCTATTCTACCATAGGGGGGCTTAACATAAGATCCTGCTGCATACCAAAATACGGTCTGTCTGCTCTGGCAACTTTATTTTACTGCTTTTATTCATATGGAGCCCCACCATAATGAATAAAAGACACATTCAAAGGAAAATAAGGGACACGTGGGATTTATGGCTGCTTCCTGCTGTTTATGGTAAAGAACAAGTGTCCATTTAGTAACAAATAGGGCTTTTTAGGAAACCTGATAACAGACATATGTTTACAGAACTTCACTCTTCCTTTTGCCCAAACTGTTGTAGTCAGTGAGGGCAAAAGGTAATCAAGAATAATATTTCTAAGATGGTGGATATGGCATGCAATTAGGACGTTTATGTGCATCTCTTCTTTGAGCAAGTGTAGCAGTAATATGATGGCATAATCCTGTTCCTTGACATTATAGTTCCATAGAAATAAAATGATAAAATGGAGCAACATCAAATTTATGGTAGGAAAACGATAAACAAGCTTTATTTTGAATGAATGAACCAATCCGCCCACGTGAGGGTTAGACAGTAAGACTACATCTAAACAGTGAAGTAATTTGTTTAAATTTAGAAAAGATCCAAGGCTAAAGTACATAACTGAGTTTTTCAGTATTAAAGCAACAATGCTTAATCAGCTTTAAGCTGATCATTAATCATGCTTTTACATAACCTTTAAAGGAAATAGATGAAAAATCCAAGACATTCAGCTTAATATAATATGAAAGATTTGATATTTTGGTATACAAAAGTGAGATGAATTTAGATTAATAGTGTCAATATTAATCCCAAAATGGTATCTTATCTATAGATCTATCTATAGATCTATTGATCTATTTATAGATCTATATATGTGTGTATTTCTTTTGCTATCACCCAGCATTAAAAAAAGAACAATCCTTTTATACCTGAGCTCCTGGAGGCTGACAAACAAAGACTCACAGCTCTGGCTACCTGTCTGAGAAGGTAGAACCTCAAAAAGAGATTTTTGTCCAGACAAGCATGGCTCCGATGCCACTGATAGAGAACTCGTGCTTGAAAAAGGGGTAACAGACCACAAAAGGCATCTCGTGATCATACAATATATATTTATATTATCAGCATGTCTTGTGTTTTTCTAAAAATGCTAACATCATTTAATAATCATAACCATGATTACTTTATGACCTTAATACAAGTATTCTTTTATTTTTTTAGTTTCCCTGTTGTTCTCATTTGACTACATTTAAATATAATTGGTTGGAAACAGATTTGAACCCAAACCACTGTAACCACAACTCTTTGGCTGCCAAAACAGTAAGTTTCCTTATTGGCATCCTTTTACAAATTCCAAATTCCTTTCCTTCGACCGTTCTTAACTATTATGCTTCTGACAATGTCAAGGTCAGAAACATACGACCCAGAGTATTTTATTATATGTATATTGTGAGCCAAATACAGGCTGTCTATCTGTGTATTAATACACTCACTGTGCCATCTTTTGGGAAATCGAATATGTCCATCCAGCCAATCCCTTATTTTTCTGTACCCACGGGTGAGAGGAAAGTACGTCCAGGACAGACTGGCAGTCCTTCCAAAAGAATGGAAGCTGACACTCACCCCTACATTCAACTTAAAATGACCACTTACGTCTTTTTGGACAGTCACTGGATGTTGGGGTGCACGGAGAGAAGCCACATAAGCATGAGGAGAGCATGTGCGCTCCAAATCAAAAGGTTCCAGCCGAGATCCGAACCAGGAGGCTTGCTGAGGGTTAACCTCCATCAGCTCCACTCTAATATGGCTCTGATAGAAACTGTATGCACAAAATATTAGGAACATTAAGATAATATGTGTTAGTCGCACCACCTAAAAAAACCTCAACTACAATTACAGCAGTACTCTCTCTGACATGGTCCACAAGACTGGAGTTTAAGAAGAATTTGAAAGAATTCCTGCAGATTTTGCAAATGGTCCTAAAAAAGTGCACGGTGTGTGTATGCTTTATGCAGTGGTGACTGTAAAACTTAAGGTTAATAACGTAAAGCAGCATATTTTTATTTGAATTATGGCATTGATTAAAGTGCTCAGATAAAACAGAGCTGCCTTTAGCTCGCGAGCCATAACGGCACAAAAAACAAGCAATAAAAACACATCAGTCCTTTAACTCAGTCTTTTTCGCCACAGAATGTGCTCATCAAAGCAAGAAAATGCCTAAAATATTTTCACATTTTAGATTTTACTGTAAAATAATAAAACACTTACTTTACTCTCTGAAGACGAGAGTAAATTAATTGTAACTAATTAAATGACTGAGGAACAAAGTATCTTAAATTAATCTTTGACTCTCTTTTACATTCTCTTTATTAATTTGATTTACCAATTAAAAAACTTACACCACAAACATTCAACAATAAGCACTAAGGGATTTCTTTTTATTACATGCATGTTTTTATGTGCAACACCTGCTCATGCTGCAAATAATCATATTTATTACTGACTAAACATGGAATTACAAAAAGATCCCAATCCACTACATCTCACCCAAAACCAGCAAATCATTTTTTATCTGAATAGAGGAACTGAAGAAAAATACAGAGACAAATTATTCTACTCTTGTTGTTCTCCTTTGTATCTCAGTAATTATATTTCAGCCTTATAAAGGAAAACAAAAGTCTGAATATCTGAATATTTCCTCTGCTATTAAGAAGACTCAGAGACTGTATTTCTGAAATAATGACAACCATAATAAAAAAACTCCAAATGTCCTGTTTGCCTGTTCATAAACTAAGCTGGCTGAGTAGATAGCACGGCGTCCCATTAGCTGCTTATGGAAAGTCTATGTTTCATGGCAGAATTTAATGGAAAAGTCCATGTCCCTCCTCCCTCTTTCCTGTACTTAATTTGCTAAATTACACACAATCCTTTTGAAGAAGTCAAATCAATATGACATAGCACCAAAGTCAAGTTTATTGTGTTTCTCGTCTTTCCCTCCAAGTCCTTCATATATCAGATGCATGTTTACTGAGAGCAGGATAAATAAAATTCACTCTAAGTGGTTGTGCCAGGTCATGAACGCTGGCGTACTCGTTTGGCCCTGAATGGCCTTAATTCCTTCTGTCAGACCGTAATCAGGTCTGTTTCACATAACGGGCCATTAGTTTAAAGAGCAAATCTGCTTTCTGCACTGCTGACAATGGACGGAGCGTGTGTATGTGTGCAGTGCAGGGGAGAGGGTGGTGGGGGCGCTTCGTCTGCCAACCCCGAACTGGCAGGGCCACGATAAAGGAAGGGGAAGAGATGTGGAAACTGTAATGTTAGAGTTAAAAGAAAGAGGGAAGGCTGTTGTGAGATGACCACGCCGCACTCATCGGATCCATTCAAGGAAAACCAAACTGACAAGTCAGAGTGTGCCCCGAAGATGTTTCCATTTCGGGCCCATTCAAATCTCTAAATGTTGGCCTCCACATGAACCTGCAGCTCTGCACTGAGTGGAGGAAAAGAGAAACATACCTGATAGAAAAAGTGACAAATATCCTTCTCATCCTGGATCGCCAGGTCTGTCCTCTGTGCTGGAGGTGGGACAAACCGGAGAATATATCTGAACATAAGAACATGCAGGAGGTGAGTATTAACAACAGGATGACAGCTCCTTGCTGTCACCTCCCAGCCTGGCGGGTCCCTCGGAAGATGCCAGCATCTTGTTAGATCATCCCTCAGCTCCACAGACCAGCAGGCAGCTAATTGGAAACATGGCAGTGCAAAAGTCACCCAAATACCTAGCATTGCAGTTTGAAAGAGCCTGAGTTAAAGTTAATTCTCTCAAGTGAAAAGGGCAGTGAGACCGTATTTTCTGTCCATCTATGCCTCGCAGAGAGGAGGGAGCAGGGGGGTGAGGCAAAACACCACCCTTTAGCCTAATAGCTTAAGACACATCCAGCATTTGCTTTCATCTCTCAGGGGGTGCACTGACACTAACAATTTTCATTCTTCTTTACACCCTTTCACCCTTAACACCCCCTTTGCCAAACCACATATGGGCTTAATTTTTGGATTAATCCTAATTTGGAATAATAAATTCAGTAATATTACAACAAGATGCAAAAGCTTCACCAGCTTTACTTTCACCGGGCTAATGACTGAGAGGCCATGCAACCATGAGTCAAACTGTTTCAGATGGACAGTTATTACCTCATTAAGTAAAAATAAGAAACTTCTGGAGTTTTTTGCTGGGAACAGAAAAGACTGAGCTGTCTCATAACTTGGACATAACTTGCATAAAGCCTGATTAGTAGATTAAAAGTAATGACTTTGCTTCCCACTTCTGAAGCTCTGAACATGGTGAACAGTTGTCATGGAACCCGGCCTGCCTCCAGACAGGCTCCAGCCCCTCTTCATCCCTGTTGTATTTTAGAAAAAGATGATGGCTCACCTCCTTCAACACACACCTCTCAGCTGTAGCGTCTTCTCCACAGGAACCTCCTGCTGTTCATGCGATCACTTGCCAAAAAATATTCAGACTAATTTGTTATTAATTATATATGAAAAAATATTTCACCCTCAAAAACCCACGGTTAAAATAGCTGCTCTTCTAAAATGACTGTAGATCTTTAAGGCTTTTAAACTGATTGCATCATTTTAAAAACTGTTAAAGGAAGATATCTCCTTTAATCTTCCCCTTATAATGGGCTCCCAGACATTCTCTCTTATGTCAGCGTATCTATTGATAGATACAAAAAACCTCCTAAAATTCAAACGTGCTTAAAAAAAGAAAACAATAAAACAGTTGATGGTCCCTGGGTTTGTTCAGCATCACAACTAAAACGTTGAAATCACATCACAAAATGGCTTCCCTCTGAGACCTCTGATGTCATTCGTCTTTGAAAGATCTAAATGTTTGATGCTGTTCACCTGGCTTTGGGAATCCAAAGAAAAAATACTTCTTTTTAAATTCAATTTTAAGCCTACGACACAACAAAGACGGTGGCACGACCACTGAAATCATATTATTTTAAACAAGCGATCGACATCATAATTTGGTACAAAGCAACTAAACATCATACGATTTCAATTAGTTAACCTTAGTGAGAAAAAGCACTCACACCACTTTTCTTAAAAAGCTAATTAGCTGGACTAGAAACTGTAAGTTGTAGTAATAAAATAATTAATTATTACTTAGTAAAATCTGTTAAAAAGTAGAGTATACTAATATATATAATAATATAATATATATACTAATAATCAAGTAAAGTCAACTAAATGATGTCATTTAGAACAACTGGTCATGAATCAATCTTTACAATAAACACACAGGAAGTGAGACGTTTCACTATTTCTTGAAAAAATATTAGTTTATCTTGAATTTCATCACAGCAACAAATCTCAAAAAAGTTGGTTCAGGATAAGTAAGGGCTGCTTATGCAGAAGTAGGAGTATGTTGCAGCATGATGACCAGCAGAAGTTTAAAGATATAAAAAGCACCGTAGAGAGGCAGAGTCTTTCAAAAGTAAAGGTGGAGAAGAGGTTCAACAATCTCTATCCTCTATAAACTGTGGAGTGATTTCAGAATATTGTTCCTCAAAATACAAATACAAAAGCTTTGAATATTCCATCTTCCAAAGTACATAACATCATCAAAAGAGAGACATGTGGAGACATCTCTGTCTCTGCATTAATATCTGCATTAAAAACAGATTCTGGCATCACAGGCTCAAGGACTCGAGTTCACAAATGACGGGTAAAGTTCTATAATACAATTAATCAGATACATGTGATACAGAAAAGCAGCCGCCTTCTCTGCGTCAAAGCTGATTTAAAGGAAATCATAGATTTTTAAAAGAGGAGCTGGTCCAACCAGCTTGCTTTCAGCGTCTCTGATGGTCCTTCAGTCCTCCATCTGCAAAGACATCATCAATGCTGCAACATATGGAAAGGTTTTAGAGCTGATGTGATTTCACCAGACAGGAGCCATGAATAAATGGCTATTTACAGTTTTCAGGTGACAGAAAATGATCCTTGGTCCTTAAATTGATGCATACAAACCTTTTCAGGGTAAAATGGTGGCATTGCAGACCAGCTGCCTTCCATGGAAGTAAAGAAACATGTCTTTACAAACATATTATTTGGTTCCTTTTACAGGGGTCTCAAAAGAGTCAGAAATTAGGACAATGCTAACTGCCACAACTACAAAGAAGCATCACGCTCCCATCCAGACAGTGTATACTGCCTCTATTACAATGTGTTGGCTTCAGACTGTTCAGGCTGTTTGGTCAAACTCCCATGACCCCCTCAGCAGCTCCTTGGCAGTGAAGATCAGATCCACTGTTCCACGACCAGGGCAAAAATCCCACTGATCCTTTTAAATCCAAGGTCCGAGAGTCAGTTGGAAGCTCTTCTCCAGCACCCTGGAGTAAACTCTCCTCGGGAGGCTGAGCTCCAAAATCCTCCCATAGCTGGAACACACACACCAGTTCTCTTTTTAAAATGGGAAACTCTTCCCAGAAGGGTGTCAGCTAAGCCAGACCACAGCATCCAGAGCCTTCAGCATCTTGGGGCGAGTCTTTGCTGGAAACAGAAAAGGTCCTGCTTCGTGCTTTTTTGTCAAAAATCTACATATGAAACTGTTCTTTGACAAGTTGTAGTTACAATTTTATTTTCATGTCGATGATCATTTATTTTTTTCTATAAAAGGAAAAAACATGGTGATTTTATTCTGTAAGTAATTTATTCATATAGCGCTTATCACAAAGTGCTTTACAATAACTAATGAGATCAGATAAACAAGCCCATAAAAACAGAGCAGGAAATAATAAAAGTAAACTCTATCTATGAAGGATAACATCAACATCTGCCTGCAAACCATCAACATTGTTACAGATGTTAGCTACATGGGGGGCGATGTTTAATTTAAAGCTATGCTAGAGAAGTTTTTAAGTACACCAACCTTCATTACACACATTTCCGGGCCTGAAGGAGCCCTGGAGCGCCTGGGGCTGTTTGCATCATGTTTAAGTTTAAAAAGACACATTTGTCATTAGAAATAAAGCTGGGGGGGGAATTACCCTGTTGTCATTGCAGATAAACTTACACAAATTTACACCCACACACATATACATACATATACATAAATATATATATATATATATATATATATACATATATATATCAGTTAGTTTGTGACGGGAGGTGCACATTATGTCCGAGCCCAGTCCAAACCTTGATCCCTGAGACTTTTTCTCGTTGGTCTTGTATGACTCGTTGTTCTGGGAGGCTGCTGTTCTCAGAGCTATGAGGCATTGATGTTTCCAATACAATTCAGTCTTAGCCGTGGTTTGGATTCATTCTCTCTTATTTGTTACTCTGCCACTTGAACGCAGTAGAAGGTTACATCCTGTTTATTCTCCCAGCTTCTGCTTACCCAGTGAATTTTTTCTGCTGGAGTGCCAGAGTTTAGTCTTTGTTTAGAAGGCCCAGGGCCTCCGCTGTGGTCACTCTGTTGTGGATGGTTTTACGAAGACTGTCTTAGTGAAATTAATTGAAAAACCATGAAGGGTTTACAGCAATACAAGGCACTACTTCTGTTTGCTTCCAGAGTTGTGTGAGTGAGGATATCTGTATAAGGTGATATCATGTATAACCGGCTTGCTCATTTCTGTGCTTGAACAGCAGCTTTATAAGGAGATATCTCTGAGAAAGACGTGTGGTGAAACTAGGAACGCACACACAACGGTCTTCTGAAAATAACTCCTTATACAGGCACACACACGCACATACATAGAGGAAGAGACAAGATATTGACGCACACACATCTCATAAGGAGGAGACTGAATACAAGTGTATATAACATCACACTCCTAGACAAAGACAGAGCTTTTCCGTACTTTGTGCTGTTCGCATGCATTGTACTGAACTGCTCTCCGCACTTTGCAAACTGCGCAAATAAAACTTTGTTGATTTTTATATCGTCGCATCTGTCTTCCTCCTTCACTGCATCAACGGACTCGGAAAGAGGCACAGGATTACCTCAACAATTTTGGGGGCTCGTCCGGGATGTGGTGAGGAGAGGACGGAGTTCATTCGGATAAAAGATTCCTTCACGGTGACAGAGACGGGACACGAGCCGGCACGTTAACACAGAGGTAAGCAGAACCTGTTTTATCAAACTCTGCACATTGAATATTTTAAAACAACGTGTCCTGTCCTGAAACTGGTGATTGAATCAGCAAAAGACGATAAGAGTTAATGTTGATAACTGCGTGAAATTATAAGAGAAAAGTGAATATAAAAGAGGATAAAACAGACTGTCTTTGGTCGTGGCGGACCCCACCGGTTGCCTGACGAGGAACCGGAAGCCTGAGAGGCTGCTGGGTTAGAGTCCCGGGGAGGTGAAGACACCCCGAATTCTACTGGGTTTGAGTCCCTGGGGTTAGAGTCCCCTAAAGTAGTATACTCTACGGAGTTGGGTTAGAGTCCCTTGAGGTTATACTCCTCATAAATTCTTGAAGTCTGTTTGGGGTTAGAGTCCCCTAAAGTAGTATACTCTACGGAGTTGGGTTAGAGTCCCTTGAGGTTATACTCCTCATAAATTCTTGAAGTCTGTTTGGGGCTAGAGTCCCCTATACTAGAGTACAGGAACAGGGTTCCTGAGGTATTTTTCTATAAGTGCATTTTGAAAAAGTTTGTGAAGATTTTAACGTGCTTTGTGTGTTTTGTATTTGTTTGAGAGAAATAAGGAGAAGCGGGCTGTGGGAAAAATAAAATTCTGAGGTGTCTAAAGGTGAATGGGTACATAAAACGGTGTCTTGACAAACTCGACAATCAGACAGAGGAAACCTAACGGTGATAACGTAATCTGTCTGAGCCATCGAAACCTAGCGGTGCTAACATAAGTGGCTTGGTTTGTCAAAAGGGTCAGTTGCTCGGGTGTTATGCCATACAAACTGACTGGCCGTTAATAAATCATCACCTTACAAGGCTTGTTGCTCGGACGTACGTCATACAAACCGGCTGGCCTCAGAATTTAGAAAAAGAGAAGTAAAATGGAGGGAGAGTTTGACAGGGAAATAGATGATGGGGGATGGGGCCCAGGTACGGGTGCCTGGAGGCCCCTCGAGCTGCAGTTAGAGAATACGTTAAAAGCAGCAGGGGCAGTGTTACCTAAAAAGGGTAGGGACAGGAAATTAGCCGACATGAAGGGACAAGTGGAACAATTGGTGAGATATAAGGGCAAGAAAATGTCAGACCCCGGTCCGTTAGGGGCCTGGTTGTGGGAAAAGGAGAAAGAATGTAAGGTGAGGAAAGAAGAGCTGGCAGAGCAGGGACAAAAGGCAGGTGTGCTGCAACGTTCAAAATTAAAAAAAGGAGGCGAAAGAGCAGGAGGAGCGACGACGGGGCTGGTCTGAGCTGGCGGTCTTCTGGCAAAGTGTGAGACATCTCCATGAGAACGCAGGAAAACCAGGAGGCAAACAAATGGTAACTGCACCTGACACTCCTACATGCCCACCTCCATATGCACCGCCTGCTGCACCGACACCAGGGTTATATCCCACACTATATGTGACTAGTGGTACACTTCAGGTTGGAGCCTCAGAAGAGACACTTGTAAGTGACAGTGTGACTGAAGCAGGTGCAGCCACTCCTACAGCATCAATCTCTGAGACGTCCGTAAGGACAGGGACGACGTCCAAATCCTCATATAACCCCTTCACAGGTGATAACCTTTCGGCGCCCCCAGACCCATTCTCGCAGAGACAGGCAAGAGAACAGGCTCCACAGCACACGGTAAAACGAAAAGTCACACCACAGCCACGGAGGCAGGTCATGAGGGGAAGTGAGATTTCAGATTGTGAGGAGGAAGCAGAAGCAGCAGGGACAGCTTCTTTTCAAGGAAAGGGACAGTGGGAAGGTGAAAGACAAGAAGTACCAGTAAGTTTTAGATTGGCAGGAACATGGAGGGAGGATGATGAAGATTCAGCCGTCAGGAAAGAGAGAGAGCTAGATGAGTTATGTCGGAGAGAGATAGAAGAGCTCTGTCAAAAAAGGGACGGACTGGTGAGAAGTGTAGAGAAAGGAATGAAGGTGGCAGAGGAACTGACAGATACTATAGGCAGAAGAGTTAGCCAGCGCCGACGTGGTGGGACAATCCTTCCGGTCACAATGTACCCACTAACAGCAGTACCAGGACAAGGTGACCAGTACCGACCATTTACTATAGGGGACATACAGGCCATAGTGGAGAAATTACCACCTGTAGCCGAGGGTGGAAATTTGTGGCTCAGCAAATTGGATTCTCTGACGGCAGGACAGAAATTGGCATTAGGGGACTTTAGAGCTATTGCAGGACGATGCATGACGGGTGGGGACATGAGAGAAATTGAGACTATCGCTCATACAGACAGGGTGACAGATGGCACCCCCTTCACGCATCATAGCACTGAAATAGGGAAAGCAATGAGAGAAAAATATCCACTACCTAACGCCACCGTAATGCCAAAGATGAGATGGGACCCCAAACAAAATCCCAGGGAGTATGTGGATCAGAGCAAGGATTTATGGTTGAAACACACAGGATGCCACCCAGGGAAAGCTGGAGCTCAGAGAGAGTGGTTTAGACAGGCTATACTGGAAGGAGTGCCGGAGAATGTCAAAACAGCCATGGTTAATAACCCGGACATGCTCGGTAGTGAATCCCATGTCTGGGAGAAACACTTAATACACCACCTCACCCGTGCTCAAGATAATACGCAGAAGGAACAGGATGACTTAAAAGAATTGCAGGTTCAGCTGTTAAAATTACAGTTAACGGAAGCTAGACAGAAATGTAATGATAAAAATAAAAAACAAAAAGGGGAAGCTGCGAAGGTCATGTTAGCTGCCGAGCCACCACAGGTTCCTGATTTATTTCCGGTCCCACCATGGGTACCGCAGCCCCCATCAGGCGGGAGAAGACATGGGGGAAGACCAATGCGGGGTGGAGGCTTTGGGGGAAGAGGTCGGGGACTAAGGGGCGGTACAGGAAGAGGACAGTCGGGGGAGACTCGTTGTTGTTATCTCTGCGGAGATCCTAATCACTGGATAAGAAACTGCCCACATAATCCAAGAGCACAGAAAGGTGTGGATAGTGGTCCTCCTGGGAGAGGCAGGGGTCGCGGCTCCGGACCTCCTGTTACTGCACCTATGTATCCTCAGCAGCCTTGGGGAGCAGCTGCTGCTGGTCAGTTCCCATTGTGGGACAATGGGGAGAACTCTGACCAGTCCGGTCAATATTGACACACCCCACAGAGACTCTCAGACAGCATCACTACGGCAGAACCGATGCTGTCAGTTCAGATTGAGAAAAAAGATCTGCCTTTCTTGGTTGACACTGGAGCCACATGTTCCACATTGAAAGTTGTACCAGCTGGTTCCCTGTCATCGCATACCATCACGCTTATGGGCTTCTCTGGGGAGAAAAAGACACTGCCGTTCACTAAGCCGCTACTCACCCAGGTGGGAAAACAGACTGTGACACATCCATTTGTACATTCACCTTCTGTACCGATGAACTTGCTGGGAAGAGATCTCCTGATAAAACTGGGGGCCACGATACTCTGCAGCGCCGATGGCCTGGTTGTTGTCATGCCTGATGGATCTCATTTGCCGTGCTCTGGACCGATGGAGAACATCACTGGTCAATATCTTGTGCAGCCAGTGAATGAACAATACGCGGACATATACTGGGGTCTATTACAGCCGGAAACATCTGAGCGGCGTGGTATCCTCTCGGCTTACCTCCAGTGGAAACCCTGGATTTCCCAACTCGAACCCTATGTCTCACCTCCAGATTCCCCCCATGTTACTCTATTTTATGATGGGTTACAGACAGATTGGTATCAGGAAAATTTAGTGGTTTACCTGCATTGACTTGGCTAATGCATTCTTTTGTCTTCCCTTGGCGGAAGACTGCAGGCACATTTTCTCGTTTTCGTATCAGCACAAGCAGCTACAGTACACCAGGCTGCCGCAAGGGTTCGCTTTGTCCCCAGGGATTTTTAACCAGGTTTTAAAAGATATCCTGAGTGATTGCCCACTACCAGAGCAGGTGACTCTCGTTCAGTATGTAGATGATTTGTTGTTGGCAGCGCCCACTGCGGCTCTGTGTTTGGAAGCAACTAAAAATGTCCTTTTACATCTTGCAAGAACAGGGTTCAAGGTCAGCAAAGCCAAACTTCAGGTTGCACGGCGGCAGGTAGCGTTTTTGGGCAGGCAAATTTCCCAAAAAGGAGCAGGGCTCTCCCCTCAGCACAGGTCTACTATTCTCCATCACTCTAAGCCAGTGAAGGTAAAGGACATGTTGTCTTTCTTAGGGTTGACGGGCTATAGTAGGACTTACATAGCCAATTACACCGGCTTAACTAGACCTCTGCGGGCCCTAGTGAAAGAACAAGGCATGCGCAACCTGTCAGCGACCCTGAATTGGACTCAGGAGGCGGAGGAAGCCTTTATTGCACTAAAACAGGCCCTCTCCACAGCAGCAGACCTAGCTATACCCGATTATAGCTTACCATTCTACTTGGATATCTCTGGAACAGAACTTTGCACTAATGGCGTCCTGTTCCAGAGAAAAGGGGGTGAGAGAGTAGTACTAATGTATATCAGTGTGATGCTAGACAATATGGAAAAGCGCCATCCTATGTGTACACAACAGGCAGCAGGGATAGCAAAGCTCATTCAAAAAACTGCACACATTGTCATGGGACATCAACTGCACATTCTGACCACACATAGCGTTGTGGCCTATGTGAACTCACAGACTTTTACGCTGACTGCTCTGAGACAAAGACGACTGAGCAAAATTCTCGAGGCACCAAACCTGACTTTCACTCATGAAGGCATAAACATGGCAGATCAGCTAGGAACAGGTGAGCCGCATGAGTGTACGGACAGAGTGCAGAAAGAGGAGAAAGTACGACTGGACCTACAAACAGAACCGATACCAGGGGCCAGAGAACTGTACACAGACGGCTGTTGCTTCAGGGATGAACGAGAAGGACTGAAAGCAGCATATGCAGTTGTAGAGGACGTCCAAGGGGAACTGATCACACGACAAGCAGAGAGACTGGAAGGACAGCAGTCAGCACAAAGAGCAGAAGTACTGGCAGTAATAGCAGCACTGAGGCTAGGGGAAGGGCAGGAAGTAAACATTTACACAGATTCAGCCTATGCAGCAGGAGCAGTACATGTGGAACTGAAACAGTGGTTGAGGGCTGGATTTCTAACCGCAACAAATAAACCCATCAGACATGAGGCAGAAATGAAAGAGCTAGCGGAGGCCCTACTACTCCCGAGCAAAGTAGCTGTTATCAAATGTAAGGGCCATGAGAAAAATGACTCACCTACAAAAAAGGGAAACGACGCAGCAGATATGGCAGCTAAAACCGCGGCAGGATATGTGGCGAAGGCGATCCTCATGTGCGCTGAGACAGAGAAAGACACAGACATGACCGCACTGATAGCTGAGCAAGCTGCGGCCTCTCCACAAGAAAAGACATTATGGAAAGCGAGAGGGGCGACAGAAGTACACGGCCTCTGGAGGGGCCCAGATGGACGACCTATACTACCTCCAGGGATCAGACAGACAGCGTTGGCGGAGGCACATGGAGTGGGACATGTGGGGGTAGCTCAAATGATGAGAAATCTAGAGCACTGGTGGCATCCATACCTAAAGGACATGGCCAAACATTTTGTGGGGTCATGCGAGGAGTGTCTAAAGTACAATGTCAGACCAACAGTGAAACCACACCCTGGACGTTATCCATTGGAGGTAAAGCCAGGGAAAGAAATCATCATTGATTACACAGACATGATCACACCGGTGAAAGGGTATAGGTATATTCTGATGTGTGTGGACGCATATTCAGGATGGCCTGAAGCATGGCCTACCAAGAAAGAGGATGGTAAGTCGGTAATAAAATTTCTGATCAACCATTATATCCCCAGGCATGGATTTCCAGAAAGGATCAGGTCCGACAACGGCACTCACTTCAAAAACCAAGATTTGCAACAGGTTGAGGCCATGCTAGGGCTAAAACACAAGTTTGGTACTGTCTACCATCCACAATCACAGGGTAAGGTGGAGAGAATGAATCAGACAGTGAAGAGCAAATTGGCTAAAATCTGTGCACAGACCAAAATGAATTGGCTAGATGCGTTGCCCTTAGCCTTAATGTCCATCAGGAGCTCTGTTAATCAGTCCACAAGGTTTACACCACATGAGCTCCAGACAGGGAGAGCTTTTCCTGGACCTCAATCTAAGTTGCCAGGAACAGGACATATTGAACAACACCTAACCCACAAAATGTATTTCCATGAACTCCAAAGTCTCGTTGCAGAATTTTCAAAGCAGGTGGCGAGTAGCAGAGGAGAGGGCCAACCAGCGCCGGCTCCAGAGGCTGAGTGGGTATTGCTGAGGGTCATCAAACGAAAGTGGTCGGAGCCAAGGCGGACAGGGCCCTATCAGGTGACCGAGAGGACCTCCCACGCAGTCCGAGTCAAAGGGAAAGGTGATACGTGGTTCCATTGGAGCCAGTGTGCGGCAGCCGAGGAACCTCAACGCTCCCTAGCAGCGACTCACCAGGCGCTGAAAGATTTGCACACTGTACCGGCTGGTACAGAGGAAAAGACCACCAACCAACAAGGGGCAGAATAATCCCCTGGTGGCATTTTGCAGGCAGAAGTAGTACACTTCTGCCTCCTTGCAACGACATCATTGACGAGCAGGACGGGTGTCAGACCCGGGCTCCAACTCAACCCTCATCGGGAGAAAGTGAAATCTCCTCCGAAGAACGACTCCAGATGACGGCATCTCAGTTGAATTGTGTTATTTTTGGATTTGTTTTAATCATAATCGTGTTTGCTTGGGCTTTGCTTAAACTTGCTCTTACAGGTCATACCAAATTATAATCATGTTAAGGTTTGCTATTTGCTAAGGATTTGGGTAATGTTGACAAACTATAAGGTTTTAAGCTCCTCTAGGGGTAACCCCGCCTAGAGCACCCTGATAGATAAGGTCTGACTTACCAAGAAAGTTTTGCTTGCTATTTTTATCATACTTGAGACACAGTGAAACATATTAGAATGTTATTGTTTGGGAGTTGGAAAATTCTCACATGTTGTGCAGCCATCGCGTGCGTGGTTGTACCCCTGATCTTCTGGTTATGTGAACCCAGTCTCTAAAACAATGCATGAACACTCGGGGATTGACAATCCGCTGGATGAATGGCTGACCAAGGTGTTTGGGAAATGGAAGACTCTGATAATGTCACTTTTTGTATCTCTTGCTATATTCGTCGCTATTTTGGTGACTTGTGGTTGCTGCTGTATCCCATGTATCCGTTCACTTGCCATTAGACTTATAACTACCACTATAGAGGGGAAGGCTCCCTCCCCTTTGGTAATGCCACTGCTGAACCCTCCCGATCCTGATACAGATGAAGATGATATCATCAGAATGTCGGAGATTGTGTGATCATCCTGTTGTTATCAAAAGGGGGCGTGGGGTTTTTCAATTTATTTTTAGTCATGTATTGTTACTCAGCCATTTGTGTGATCTCTTAATAGAGATCAAAAGGGGGTATTGTGAGTGAGGATATCTGTATAAGGTGATATCATGTATAACCGGCTTGCTCATTTCTGTGCTTGAACAGCAGCTTTATAAGGAGATATCTCTGAGAAAGACGTGTGGTGAAACTAGGAACGCACACACAACGGTCTTCTGAAAATAACTCCTTATACAGGCACACACACGCACATACATAGAGGAAGAGACAAGATATTGACGCACACACATCTCATAAGGAGGAGACTGAATACAAGTGTATATAACATCACACTCCTAGACAAAGACAGAGCTTTTCCGTACTTTGTGCTGTTCGCATGCATTGTACTGAACTGCTCTCCGCACTTTGCAAACTGCGCAAATAAAACTTTGTTGATTTTTATATCGTCGCATCTGTCTTCCTCCTTCACTGCATCAACGGACTCGGAAAGAGGCACAGGATTACCTCAACAGTTGATATCTGGAAATATGTGCATATTGAGGCCCATCTCATACTGCGTTTCCCCCTCAGAAGGGCTGAGATATGGACTCCATGTCTCAGGGTGAAATCTCCGGAAGCTGTTTTTCCATGTCCCGCCTCCTTGCCCCCCTCCACCCTGTCAGACATAATAAAAGCCCATACTCTTCCTCCCCCCTCTTCAACCAATGACATGGCATTTGCACTGCTGAGGAGAATGTGAGCTAATGAAAGTGTAAAGCCTGTGTTCACTAGAGTATAAAATTCACATTTGGCCAAGACCGGCTGTGCAATCTGATATTATGAGCCTCACTGCAGAGTGAACAGGGGCTTGAACTCGCAAAAAGCGAGTAAAACACAAGAGAGGGAGTGCATTTTTGTAAAGAAATATTTCTATTGTTTGGTTGCTGTTCAGCTTCATCGTGATTAGTTATGAGGAAAACATCCCGCAAATGTGCGGAATTCACGTAAAATGACCAGAAATGCCGTCAGAGTGGCTCAGTCTTTGTCTAAAAGACAGAAGAACTGCAAGAGATGAGCAAGATACAAGGTACCGTACGCCGCCATCTTGTTTCTTGTGCACACATCGAAGCTGTTTGCCCCTCTTAAATGGAGGTCTGCTGTGGACAGAAATTAGGTCAAAGGCGGTATGGATATGACGTGAACAGCCTTGCAAAATAAATACATAAAAATCAAAGCTGTTCTGACAATGCCAACAGCAAAGGAGATGAAGATGTAAAAAAATCCCTTCCTTTGATTTGATCACAGTCACAGCTTCTCCTGCTTTACAGAAACAATGATCAAACCCAAAGCTCCTCCCTGGTTAATCCTTCAGCATCTCTGCAGCCATAGATCACAGCCACCTTTGTTTTCCCACCAGTTATGTGAAAGTCACTAAAGAGAAGCAAAGCAGCAACAACATCTATGTGTTAGATAAGTAATGATGGTGGAGTTTAGTCAGAAAAGAGGAGTCTTTAGTTGAAACAGTAGCTCCACTTCAGCCAGGTCAAAAGTTCAGTCACATTAAGAACAGTTGACCTACTTTCTCCACTGAAACTTGGGACTCCATCTTTCTTTAGTTTATCCTCTAGCGTCTGTCCATTCAGATAAGTCACTGATGTTTTCTTGTTTTCTCTCACTGTAATAATAGCACACTCGGCTTTCTTTCCATAGCATTAGCATTTTTTGTGCCATTCAATTCTCACTGTAAAGATAATAGTATAATATTTTATAGCTATTCTAATAGCATGTGACAGTAACTCTCACGTATTTTCTGACACTGTATTGCATATTTTAAATCAAGACTGGATTTTGTAGCACAAGCTTGTGTGTCGTTAATTATTGAATCTGACGAGTATGTTTTAATCAATACTGCACGAACTGTTTGAGCCTTTCTGGTTACCTATAAGAACGTATCCCACGCTCGTTAGAACTGCAGCACTGACAGTGAGAATGCTTTAGCCCCTTATAAAAAAAGACTTTTTAAATCATCGAAAGAATTTATTTCTTTATTTATGCTTTTAATTTTACAACATGTGCCGTCACACACAGTTCAGCCAAACTATATATTCGACCTTGAAGGATCATGTGATCACACAAAAGCTCATTCAAGGCCCTGACATAAAACATCTTTTATAGAAATTTTCTTCATTTCACAGGCCATCATTATGATTCATCATTGTTCTCCTTCATCAACCTAAACTGGCGCTTGGTGTGATTTGCTCTAAAAATGAGTGGCTGATATAAGATGGGGTCAAAAGTCAGATGTTTGTCAGCAGCAGAAAAGGATCTGTGCAGCAGACACCAGGACAGCATCCTGAAGTTGGCAATTATCATCAAGCCGTCCAGCGTGATTGCACGCTATCGTATTTCATCAGGGCTATTTTAAAACAGCCTCCAAATACAAAGTCCGCTGGCCTTCATTTTGGAGCGCATTCACATTCGGTTTTACTCGTAATACACAGTGGAATAAGAGCACAGCAAGAAGAAAAACAGCACTTTTTTCATCAACTTCATTCATTGGTATGTAGGGCAGCATGTGCTGGAGAGTGCGCCGGCCCTTCAGCTATAGGGCAACATTATCCGCAAGAACATTACAGCCTCTTCCTTATTTTTATATAACCAGGTAAAGCTGCATTTGTGCGTGCTGTCAGGACCTCAGGCAGACGGTCACTCTGGGCATTCAGCCTCGTTTGTTCAGCGCTCAGCTCGTATTAGCATAAGATGCAATCTACTATGAACAGAGAAAAAACAGGGTAAATAATACAATATGAGCTGAAATCTGAAACATAATGCTATGAAATAATATGGATTCAAATACAACAGAAGTGTAGTTCAATTCATCAGCAGCATTTAGCTGTTATGCTGCAAACAAGTGGAGCAAACTGAGATTAAACTGTCACCAAATGGAGACATTTTTAAATCCAGGTTGAAAACATTTCGTCATGCATGAAATCTGCACGGTAGCTTTTAACTTATCTACACTTGTTTTTAATCATTTTAATTCATTTGAATTATTTTATTTCTTTCTCTTTACATTATTTGATGTATTTTTACATAAAAATACATCAAATAACATAATGTAATAATATACATTGCTTCTTCTGCTCCCCGCTGCAATGCTTTTATTTTATTTTATTTCATTTTATGCACTTTGAATTGTTTTGTACACGAAATGTGCAACAAATAAACTTGACTTGACTAAAATGATTTTTTCCTTTCTTTAGTATTTGTTTTATAGCTTCATAAATACATATGAAATAACCAAACACTCCTACATAGTAAAAAAAATCCCATTTAGCATTTATTTATAATTATTATTATTATTTATCTGAAATTTAACTGCAGAATTTTGTGCAGATTACAAGATGTCGCCTTAAAAAAATTCAAACAATTGTCTTATCTTATCAGCACAAATGTTTAGAATATAAATAAATATTAAAGTGCTATTCATTTTTGCAGGCTGTCGGCCATTTTCTTTTCCATTTTCCATTCATTTTCCATTTTGCTTTTTTTGTCGGTATTCCATAACTTATACAAAACTAAAAGTGCTTTTGATATAATCACGCATGTAGAGAGCTAGCATTATTAAATATTAATTTAATAATGATCTTTCTAGGTTATTAAATTATTAGGACTCTTTCTTCTTTTTGTTTCCTGCTAAAATCAAGACATAATGAGAATGAAACACAATTTGTTGTGTTCATGCCAACTAAAATCTTTTGAATAATTGCAGAAAGATTTTACAGCGTCACAGAATCAGTTGGTTTTATGGTTTTGATTTTCATATAAATGTAATTATTTTACCTTTTTTGCAACTGACGATCAGTTTATATGAATATAAAAATAAATTTATTCGTCCTTCTGAGTGATGGTGTGGTTCAGTGTGGCGTTCCTACGGTGTGTGAGAGGGTGGCTGGTCACTGAGAGGTCACTCACTGTGAGAAGAAAAGATGGAAAAGAAGTTGTGTTCAACACGACTTCTTGGAGTGGAAAAAATACTCAAGTGTGGTCCGATGAAATTCACCCCTTGGTGTATGATATGCTTTTGCAACATTGCATCAGTGGGCTTTGGAAAGGTGCAAAGAGGAAAAAGAAAATGCACTTTCAGAGTGCTTTACGTGGAACATTTCTGTCCCCAGCCACCAGAGATGCTTTGCTATTATCCGTTCAAATGGCGTTCAAATTCTAAATGAAAAAATGAAAACTGCAAACTTTAAAATGTTGAGAAGGAAACGTATTCACCGTTTTGATGGCTGGCTGTGACAACCTTCCCGAAAGTAGAAAAAACGCTTGTATTGTTGTTGTGATTGACAAATAATTGTTGTGCTAATGTTTGATATTTCCAAAAATGTCCCTTTTTAACATTCAGAATTTAGAACATTGGTTTGGATTAATTCTAAATTTATGAACGCTTTTCATTAGCTTCAGCATACACAGTTAGCTACGACGTTTCTACTCTTTTCTTCTTTTCATTTTCTTTTATCGCTTGTAAAAATCTTTTCTAAGATTTGTTGTAAATTTCACCCAGAGAATCTCAGACAGACAGATAATATGAACAGAAACGTGTGTGTTGTTGGGTAGATTTCATTGTATAGATGAAATGTGAGTCCTTGAATGTCGCCTTGCATTAAACATTTCTCTTCATGATGAAAGTAACACGCGTTTAAACAAAAAAAAAACTAACACATATCTAGCTTTTCCTGTTCTCAAAGACTTCTCTGTGACTCTTGTTCACTGTTTGAGTTGGCTTGAATAGCTGTTCATCGGGAGCGGGAGGTCACTCTGGGAAAGAGGGAGACAGAACGAGGGAAGCTGTGTTCAACAGGAGCACAGGGGCGAGATCACAGTCAAATGCAGTGGAATGAATTTTTGCAACACTGCTGTAGTGGGCTTTGGAAAGGCTTGAAAGGGATGTGTGGAAAAAGGCAATGCACTTTCAGAGTGCCATGCTTGTAGCATTTCAGTTGCCAATTGCCAGAGAGCTGCTCTGCCCTTTTCCATCACAGCTTTAGGTCCACACTTCAATCGCAGGAGTGGAGCAGTATTTTCTCTGACACATTGCCCCCCGGTGCTTTTCCATGTCCTGGCCTTGTGTGGAGGAAAGTTCACATTTCATACCAATGACAGCCTCTGGCTCTTAACCTTGCACGAAGGAGACCAAAGATTCAACAGGTGAACACCTTTTCACTCACCTGTGGTATGCATTTCCAAGTTCTCAGAGTTGTGGAAGTTGTTTGAAAAGTTTAGAGCCTAAATTCTGTGGAATGTGGTGTAAAAGGAGAGCCGGCATCCAGGGTTTCCATCCCAGAAATGTACTGTCACCTTGCATACCTCAACATAGTGAGCGTCAACATTTTCAAAATGTATTATACGAGCAGTGTTGCATAACAAATCCCTTAAATGACAGACCAGAAAGAATGAGGAGCACAGAAAGACAATCGGTTAAAACTACACTCATCTACAGTAGATGAAACTCGTGTCTTAATCATTTCAAACAGACTTTTCTAACCAGAAATTAGTTTCAAAACTAAATTATTTTACAAAATGTCAAAGCTTGTAAAACTACAATTACATTGCATTGCATTAGTTCTAATTAAATTGCTTCGATGTCATTTTTTTAGACTGAAAACAAAAGAGAATCTTTACAGTATATGTTTACAGTCTTTCTTTCAGGAACAATTTTCCATCATTATTTTCACATCGTATTAAGAATTATTCTCTGAAATGATTCGTTGTGAAACAAATGCCTTCACTAAACTGAACTTTAAACTGAGCTGCACTGGATAAGGTGAATTTTCTGCACTCTGGCCGTGTTTTGTCAGGCTAAATCTATATGATATCTAACTGTAGAAGTTTTTAGAAAAGTCAGCTGTTATGGCAGCAGCCTGTAAACACACGATGGTGATGATTACAGAGTCAGTTGGTCTGACTGATGTACGTGTGTCCGGATGATGGAAAATGGAAAAGCTTTATACGCTGTAGATGCGGGTTCAGCTAGTGGTTATTCGCCGGCGCCCGGTTTGTACGGTAGACGGCACACTCGCTCCACATTAGATCAACAGAGTGCTAATGGCTGCTCTGGGATGTGACAGAACTGAAGCAGTGTGTGTGGGCTGTGCAGACGAGCTGACCGAGCACTCACCTTTCATTAAACACTTTTATTTATTTATTTCTACTCCTGGATTAAAGCGCTTTTGTGGAGCTAGCCTACATAACAGCTTGGTGCTGTGGAAAGCTCGGCAACCAGGCAGGCGCCTTGATACAGATATGATTAGAGGCGCCTTTGAAATAAAGACAATGGATGCTCAATGGGTCCCATTGGTCCAGATCATTAGTGAAATATCGCACAGAACCTTGATTGAGCTGTATTGAGTTTAGTCACTGAAGCACATTAAGACCATTCTGAATAAACTTCGGGATCTATTCAAAACTAAATGATTTCCATATCATGGGCTGAGACTGTCAGACACAATTGGAGTCACGATTGTCCTAGTTTGTTTTTACTGAGCAGTGATTCTTGTTAGCTGTGCAGGTGTTTTGACACTGATGCCAAAAAGTTATTATATCTGCCTAATATATATACGACAGGCTTTAAAGTCACAACAGATTTTATTTTCCTAAAATAGAATTTATGACTGGGATAGGCTCCAGCCCCCCGCGGCCCGACCGATGGATTAAGCGGGTACAGAAAATGGATGGGTGGAAGTTTATATATCACGAATTTCTCAATATATTTTCAGATTTTTAAACTTGACATCAGTAAGCCTTCGGTTACGAGGGGAAGGTAAACTACAATGATCTGTGTGGAGTGGTTTTACAAAATGAGTTCCAGAGAAACACAAAACACTTAAAGTTTTGCACTGACTTGCTCTCATATATATATATATTTTTTTTAGCACTATTGCTTTTATAGCATCCTAATGTTTGGACGTCTTAGTTTAAGAATAAGATTGTCTTAGAAATTAATTTATCCCTTTGCAAAATGATTAAAAGAAAAATTTGATATTTTTGAATATGAAACAGTGTTATAGCGGAAACATACATCACTATATATTATAACAAAAACATGAAATACGGTTTACAATAATTATACTGAAAATGTTGCAACTAATGCAAAATGCAAGTATTTAAAAAAAAAAATCACATTATGCCTATTTTTAGGAACCATCTGGACTTGTACCATCCTACATATTAGGCTGATTTTTACCGACACATACATGTCTGATTATGCTCAAAGATGCTTGTTAATGGAGCATAAAAGCTTTCAATACAAGGAGAACCAGGAAAAAGAAGTTGTACGGTCTGTCATATGGCTTTAATGGTAAGAACAACAACCTGTGACGGTAACTTGTTGGTAACAAACCACTTTGATGGTAACATGACAACTCATCACGGCTTGGTAAAGTAAATGCATTAAGATCCTTGCTTTACAACATGGAGAGATGGAGGGTTCACGGCCTTTCTGGGGCAGGAGTCGTGGCCGTTGGAAAGATATTTTAATGTTGTCACGGGGGGGAAATGTGCGGGGGAATCTGTACAGTTTTCACACGAGACAGGAGCTCACACGTCCTGCTTCCTGCTGTCACTTCACGTTCCTGCATCACGTGGAGGCAGGAGAGGGGTCATGTGGAAAAGAGACTGTCTGATGTAGCCATCTAATACAGGACCGTTCTGGGTCTGATTTGAATAGCGGGGCTCAGTCCCTGCCCTGTTGATGGCAGCAGTGTCCAGTCGAATGCTGCATAGAAAAGCAGGACAACTGCAGATTATTCTGTTCAGATTTCCGTAAACAGGTTTGTTTTGAGTGCGACCAAAAGTGGCACAGAAAAATATTTAGAGGAAATCAGCATCAGAGGCATATTTGAAGAAATATCAAGACAATAACAGTGATGAAATTGGCCTAATACAGAAAATGAAAACCTTCATGTCGACAGGTACGAGACTGCAGGAGGAGCTCGGCAGCAAAACAAAGTTCGGCCTGACCGACATCGTGCCGTCACATTTAGTCCATCTTCCACCGCGGCCGCCATGATGAACTCCAGATGAACCCACTTGTATCTATGGGAGCTAAGCAGACCGACCGTGCGACTGCACGAGGCCAGTGTTCCATATTTGGGAGATTATTGGTGCCAGGTCGAAGCTAACATCGCCACTTCAACCCTCCCTCCCACGCAGATATGTACGAAGAGTCAAGTCGCTCCACAGGCTTTTTGATTATCTCTTAATATGCGCCTTGTCCTGCTGTCCGAGTCTAAAAGATGTATGACCCAAATTCTGGCAGAAGAGAAAGGGATTTAAACAAAAAATGTATATAATTTTAATTTTTTTTATCAGACCGTGAGAAAAACATAAACATAAAATAACATTTATTCTGAATTTTAATATCAATATAAATACAATATAGTTTAATCACAACTTTAACACACTATCATTGATTGTGTGAACTCACCTAAAATTCATATTTCATATTTCTTGATTGTATTGTAGACAAAAACTTAAATACCATATTTATAAGATTGCATTTTCAAAATATAATTTGTAATTTTGCAATTTGTTAAAAAAAAATTGCAAAAACAAGTTGATTTTGTAAAAATCTGAATAGTGACTTATGTAATGTTCTCTTATTATTCATGGACATTTGCATTGAGTAGGAAAAATAAAGGAAATTTAATTTAACTTATATTGTTATTATCTTTTTTTCCCAAACTGACACAGTTTCCTTAAGTGTTGATGTTTTTAGCTTCAGTTAACATAAGAGACATAGTTCATCCATGAAGTTACACCTTTACTGAAATGTATCTTTTTAGGGCCGCTGAGTGACCCACTTTTCCCCGGGCTCTGCCTCTTTAGAGAGTTATACTCCCTTATAACCCTTTGGTGTGTGAACTCTCGGGTATTCACAATATGCTCTCTCATACCATAATGACATGCTCAAACTGAGAGAAAAGTACTCTTTCTTTTTCCTCTTTGGGCCACGGACAGCTGGCTGGATTCCTAAACCTTTTTTGGGCACAATCTTGTGGCGAATCCTGGGTTGAACGGCACAAATTGTTGTAAAATGCACCGTAACCACTGCTGGTCTGTTAGAAACACCATAATTCCTCCATCACTGCTCACCGAACTACTTCGCTGTGATGAATAAAATGAATTCTGATTCATATGGCAAAAGGCTAGATGTTCTCATGAAGGGACATCAAATAAAAACACTTTCAAAATAATTTCTAAAAAGTCCAAAATGAGACATTTAACATTTATATCGTGCACGAAAACCTTTTTACAAATTTACACTTCAATAACAGAGCAGTCAAACATCTCAAGTGTAAGAGTGAACGAAAAAGACACGACGGAATAAACGGAGAGAAAAGAGAAATATTTCTCTAAAAGGAAATATTCAAATGACTGTACAGAATGTAATGCAATGAACAATTCAATTTGACATTTTAGAAAATAACAAAACAGCACAAAAACAACTAAATTATCGCTTAAATGACTGCAGTGAAATTTGCTTTCAGTCCTTTCATAGTTCAAAGAATAAACTTCAAAATATCAGACAGATAACAGAATATAACACGTGTGTAAAATGGACATAAGAGCAGACGGTTAAATTCCACCAAAGGTTAATCAGAAGAACTTTGGTGCAACCACAATCAGATCAAACATTGCTGTTCAGTCATGTGTTCTGGGAGATCTGCATGATTTTATTCTGCAAAAGACTAAATTATCTTTATGTCGTTTTTCTTGTCGCATGGTGACGAAAAATGTATTAATGAACCGAATTTCCACGAACAACCACCGGATTACTGCAGCTATGGAGCTGTGGAAATGATTAAATCCGAGAAGTTAGCTTTTAAATTTCAAAATGATGTGACTATATATGTATTTATTATGTGACTATAATTATGTGTAAAACATCTGCTGTTAACGTAGTAATTTCATACTTTAAAGTGTTCAGACGAAGGTTACGATGGAAACATTTATATTTAAACATTTTATAGAATGAACAGGAAGTTGAACTAATCAATATTAGTTTATTTGTATTCGTTCATTCCTTATGCTGGCTTTTTATTTCTTGTTTTTTTCTATTGATTCTAAATAAAATAGCATCAAAATGTCTCCAGTTCAGCTCCATAAACTCTGGACTCGACTGTCGCTCCATTTATCTGTATTTTGATCGAGTTTATTTTGCCAGTTAGATGTCAGAAAACTTTGTCAGAGTATTTTAGCGTCTTTAATTTCCTTAAGTCAGTCATGTAAATAATTGTAAGTGATGTTAATAGCAGGGTCGTGATTTTAAGCTAACTTCAGACACCTGAATAAATGCTCTTAGGAAAAAGAAAAAAGAAATATTTTTTTATATTATATTATATATATATTGAGTACTATCTGACAAAGACATGCACACATGTAGATTTATAATTAAACACATACATTTGTATGATCAAATCAGATGTTTTTATATTAAATAATATTAAATCAAATTGTTAATTCTACCGCTGGGATAGGCTCCAGCCCCCCCGCGACCCCACAGAAAATAAATGGATGGAAATTGTTAATTCTAATATTATTATAAAGTTCATTTTAATGTTATATAAATTTATATACATTTTATATAATTTGCAATGCATGTTTTTATATTATATAATATATATAATATGTATATTAATATATTACTTATTTATTATTTACATTTATTTCATAAATTCAGTATGTTTCTATAGATTTTATTCAAAGATTGTTTTTATATTTGCACTTTTTATGTTTTTATATATATAAACTTTTGAATCCGTTTTCCAGTCCGGTTCCTTGAAAAAGAGGGTTCTGTTAAAAATCCTTAATTCCTTCATATGTGTGCATATTCTGTAATTAAAGGTAATTAAACGGTATCACCCATGTTTGCATATGTGCTGGTAAACAGTTAAAACTGTGAGAGGACCAAACATCATTTTAACTAACATGAAAATATTTGTGTGAAATATGATATCAATTCTGACATCTCTGCAGTGCATTATTCTAATAAAGTTATTCAAAATATCAACGTAAAAACCTATTAAACTAGTAAAACATATTTTTACAGTATTTTACCTAATGCTATAGATACGTTTGCATATGTATATAACATTTTTTTCATAACTTTTAAATGTAAATCTTTCAATAGTATCATCTGCTGTTTATTGGATTTTAAATACAGTTTATTGATGGTTTGAAACCTACAGCGCTCCCAACAGGCAGAAGTTATTTCAGGTTAGTGTGGCCTTTGATTCACCCTGGTTTTTTTGGGGTTTTTTTCAGGATTAACTTATCCAAAAAACATCTTAACCTCATAGCATGGGTGAACTCGCCAGGGTTCATTTGGAGTTCTGCAGATTTCTGTCGGCAACTGGCACGGTGATGATGATGATGGTGGTGATGATGCTGCTGGAATGGAGGCGAAATGGAGGAGGGGGGCAGCAGCTCCCTCTTCTTGCCACACTAACCCCTGCCTGAACTCGGGATGTGTCTGTCCAACAGAACTGTTCCTAACCCCCAAACTGTCACATGCTTTCTGATCATTGGTCCCATCGAGCTTTCACCCCCTTCCTACAGCCATCCACCCTCCCTGCTGCTGTATTTGTATTTGCAAATGGATGGATGCTGTGAATCATTTTCTGTCCGTCCACATCCTCTTTCACTCATCAAGAATTATTCATTTACCTGATAGACAAAACCTGAGACCGATCAGATAGATTAAGGGAAACGTTTTATGGTTTTAGATTAATCCTGAAGCCCAAATTTCCAGCCAGAGTCATAACCAACTTTCTTCAGAATCAGAAAGGCCAAAGAGTCCAGCAGACAGAAGGTCGGGCCCTACTGAACACAAAACATCTCATTATATAGTCATTCAGAAAATGCTGAGGCAGCCTGAATCCACAGAACACACAACTATTGTTTGTCCAGCTTTCTGCCAATAAAGTACACAAATGTCTTCAGAACAACATCGGATGAGATGTCACAGCATCTTTCACAAAAGTCTTTATGAGAGCCAGAAAATGCTCACTTCACATTTCTGTAGCTTTTATTTTCTTATGACAGGAAAATGATGCTTTTTTTAACTGGATGTGGTTAAACCTTTGATAATTTAACAGGAGTTTGTACATTTTTTAGAGGGATTTCAGTGGGATTTGTGTTGCTCAGATGAGTGCTGCAGTGTCAGTCCCTGGCCAGAGCCAGTGGTGGCGCAAAAGCCTCACAATGAAGCTGCTCTTGGGTCTTTTAGGTCTGTTTCTCTTAAGCTGGTTTTAGCGTGAGGCAACAGCTGGCATAAGTTTATGGATGGAAGCCATTGGCGAGAGGAGAAAGGGGAAGAGGGGGGGGGGCTGCAGACTATTCTCCCCGTTCACTTTTTACCCTTCAGATAATCCCGGCACCCTGACCCTTTAACGAAGCCTCCAGACACTCAGTTGTTGCCAGTGGCAGGGATTGAGTACAAGAAATTACAGCAGAGTGCCGGGATAAAAGCTTCCTACAGCTTCCACAGTTTGGCTACATCAATCCTTATTTTTGATGAACAGCAAAAATGTTCTTGAATACAATCGGACAGGTCTGTCTAATCAGTCGTGTTTTTTTCTTTTAAATTTTTTTTGTATCAGATTAACTCACCGTATGCGCTTTTGACTTTATTATATTTGAATTATGCTTTTGTTTCTTACATTTGTTGTTCAGCTTGTAAATGATGGATCCCTGAAATGTTAAAAAAAAGAAGATGAAATATATATATATAAAAGTATACACGTGTACTTATATCTTTATGTCTAAACTTTAACATATATTTATATGTATATATATATAAATGTATATATATGTATAAATGTATATATGTGTGTGTGTGTGTATTGAGGTCAAAGATAACTACTAATATGTTTTTTGTTTGAAATTATAATCAATTTAAGCAGCTCATAATTGACAGCACCAAGTATTACTTTCTAAATACATTAGAACATGATAATATTACACTAAAATATCAATATCTACAGTAAAACTTGCCTTATTTATAAGGCTTGATATACGGGAATAATTCCCTCTAATTCACATTTTTAAAAAAACAAGTTCATAGTTGGTCAGGAGTTGAAACCAAAGTATCATAATGTGTCAGTTTGATGAATGATTTCTTCTTCTGTCATGTGCCAAGACAAATTGGACTGAAAACAAACACTTTTTGTTGGTTTGAGCAACATATTGTGGGCACAGCACATTAAACACAAGAGCCAGTAGACGGCACATTATATTCCACAAAAACATTCCTCCATGGGGCATCGTGTGCGAGAGAAAGGTTGGGAAGGGCCAGTCCTGTAATTGGAAGAAGAGAAAAAGGAAAGAAAAAACAGGATTGTTTAGTATGTTAAAGAAAGAAAAGAGAGATAATCATTCAATTTGTTTTTAAGATGTAAAGATTAACCTGTTTTTCTTACTAAGTGACTGTGTACTGTATGGAAAATGATCGTATTGATCTCCAAGGTTTGCAATGATAAATACTGATTTATTGATTATGCAACAAGATGGCCTCCAGACTTTCCAAGCCACTTAGGTGGTGTTCGGTTCCTTTGGCAAGACGGTCATCAGCTGGTGTGGACCGGGGCAAATAAACGGCCTGGTCTGACGTGCATTGGTTCTTTGTCTTTAGAGACTCATTTTGCAAGTTCAGATCATCATAAAGTGAGCTATTAAAACCCTTGGAATCTAATCTTAAGTAAAGCAGCCACATGGCCTGAGAGCCTGAGCAAAGTGAAAACACAGAAAGCCGAGCCACGCGTGGATCATGAATATGTGATTTGAATGTCAATAGGTCCGTCCACCAATAAAGATTGGACTCAGCAACCTTCCAGTGAGCCAAACACGATATTTTTCACAGTACTGCCTTTACTACTGTGTGGAGAACAATAATAAACACTTTATAGGCCATTTCACCAAGCCTATTCAATACAAAGGGGAAAAAATAGTAAAATGACAAATACACAAACTTATGGCCTAATCCTGATAGAATATGCAGGGAGCGGTGCTTTGCCTGGTCTTTGGGGGCTGTGCTGGCCGCTTTGACCCCAGCTGTCTGAATCCTCCATGTCATCTGCAGTGCTGCTGTCAGCATCTTCTTTTTTGGTCCCACCTTTATGTTCCTTCATGTTATCCATGCTTGTTTAAACTTCCACACTCTATGTGTGTGTGACAGCCGATTAATGTGAACCACCATTAACTGCCATATGCAGGGACATGGGATTTTCACTGTATCCACACTATTAGTTGAGTCAGTAACCACAAACTATAATTTTAAACTTGAGTTTTTTCTTCTCTATCTTAAAGTTCTGACACTGTCACCAGGATTAGCCAGTTAGCTCCTGCTGGCTAGAGCAGGTGACGATGCTAGCTTCAGAGCTTGTGTATTCCAATGGGAAGTTTCATGCTGGGTTTGGATTGTCCACTCTTTCATTCACCCACCCACTCACTAGGCCAATATAGTGTTAACTATATTAAGGAATAGGGGCTAGGAGCAGACAGCTGCTGATGTATTTCTGACAAAACTGGAATGTGGCTGTGCTTCATAATAATGCATCATCAGCACTTTTTTTTGGTTGAGAATATTAAGTAAATTCAGTTTAATTTTGTAGCACCTAATTACAACAAATGTCATCTCTTCAGAAACACAATCCAATTCAAGCGAGTTAGGATCCAATTTATTAATTAAAAAAAAAAGTAGCCTAGCTAAGAAAACCAACAGATTGCACCAAAACGTCTCTCTGATCCAATCCCTGAACCTGTTTTTAGCTCCAGCTCCAGCCAGCAGGCCCCTGTCTTGCTGGCTAATTTTGGAAATTAAAAATGCACACTGTACCCTACATTTTGAATTTAAATGTATACCATGAAAATGGCCTTTTTTCAAAAAACATTTTAAATGAAATGTTTGTTTTTTAACCTTTACAATTAAGAAAAATGCACAATTATTAAGTATTTTTAAGTTAGAATTTTACAAGGAAATAGATCTCATTGTGAAAATAAATTAAGTGTTCATTTATGTATTTTCATTACTTTAACTCAGTTGTTTCTTTTTTAATTAACTCAATCAAAAACAATGTGGTGACATTCTGATGACAGACCTTAAGGACATGAACATGGTCTTGAATTGCATAAACCTTGAAGAAGTGATTATTCTTAAATGAGTGGGGAGAAACAGGAGCCTCTGTTGTTGCTGTTGGAGTTCTGTGTGTTCTTAACACAACTTGTGTTCTTGTCCTAGTTCCCGAGTAAAAAAAAAACTGCCATCTGTGCTACTCTAAGGGCTTTTTCTGTGACATCAACTGTCCAACTATGTCCTTTCTGCATTCAGTACTTCTTTCCTTGCTTGCATTTGTCTGAGATTAATATTAGATGAAGACAATCAGACAAATGGACAAATGGTACGATTCTTTTTAGGATATTTCTACAACTGTATTTTTAGCCAGCTTTTATTTCCTCAGATTGTTTACTCCACTGGAGTGTGTGCAGCTCTTAGGGGAGCCCAGATCCAAAATGCTTTGAGATCACTTCTGTGTACCTTCCATTTCAAACACAGGTTTTTTTTCTTCTTCTATCTGTTACTTTAATTCCAGCTCTTTGGCTCCAGGCTTTCGGATATCAGATAGAAGCTTTACTAGAAACTCCAAATTAATTCTTAATGCCATCAAACATTGCTTGTGCAGCCTTTTAAATGGTTAAAAACACTGAAATGGAATGTTTTCGTGTTGTTTGTTTGAACCCAGCCATGCCATGAATAGAATTCTTTTTATGTGTTGTAAGAGATGTCCTCTCTGAGATTTCCACATGCTCTGCTGAGCCATCATCAATCACTTTCTTATCAGTTTTTTTGTTATTCTGCATTTATTCTAGACCTCTGATGAATTTTGTACATAAACCAAAAAAAAGAGAATATTTTAAGTACCCTTAAAGTACACTGCATGAGGCTTGGTTCTTCAGCAAGTGTGTTTGTGGTGGGAATTCATCTGTCACCTCATGGGCCCTCATGTCATATTTAGAACTTGTCAATCAGTCTGTGAATAAACACCAGCACAGATCACTGGAAGAACTGGGGCACATCACTTCCACCCAATAGCATTTACATCATAGGTTTGGCAGCTCCGTGGAAACTCTATCAGAAAAAAAAATCCATCTTTGATTGTCTCCAGTGATCAGCTCTGGGAATGACCAGTAGGGATGCTGTTGACTGCCAAATCCAACACATACTGTACAAGAGCACACAGGCTACCTTGGATCGCTTCTTGCTCTTAAACAATGTGCTCTTATTACATGCATAGCAACAGAAAAGAAGCTCAGGGGGACTAAAGGCACTCTGGTGGGTCCTCATCTCTGTTAAGTACTAAAAACTCATTTTTACTGCTTCTCCTTTCTCTGCCTACCTCTCTTTGCCTCATAAGTCCCAGGCCACATAATGCCACATCAATACCGCAGTGGGGAGGAGGCACCACACAAATGTAGATGGTGAAAATGGAGCACAAAGGAGGGATGAAATAAGTGAGACATGTCGTTCTGATTAGATTTAATAAAAGAGACTAATAAAAAAAAAGAAACAAGAGTGGATGGAAAGAATGATGGAAAAGCAGTTTAAAGAGGATTGCTGTGCAGATGTCACTTAAATGGCATCATGGGCATAAGTCAGGCATTAAGAATGGTCACCCTCTGAATGGTTCCTGTATGTTGGGTCCTGTGGGAGAGCCAAACAGTACCAGCGGGTAGCCAGGAGTGCCTCTTGGACTTTAATCCTCCACACTTTGAGTGGGAAAGGCAGGAGGATTTAAATTTTTCACAGTTGTTACTGTAGCGGTGGGAACCTGCTGCTGCTCTTTCTACAAGACATAAAGTACTCAGTCGGCACTCCTCTACTGTTTGACACTTTGTTTTGCTCCTCCTGAGTACTGTTAGCCTCGATTGAAAGATTTGCATTTTGTTTTCACCAGTCACAGCAAAGCCCTGCAGCTGTGACACGCTAACCCTTTTCAAATGTCCGACTATCATTTGGAACAGCCGCTCCTAACATATAGGTACAGTTAAATTATGACTGCCAGGATGAATTAGAGTTACTGTAGATCGCTTACACAGCCTGCATTGGCTGACTTAGCAGCAGCATAAGCAAGCTAAACTAAAACTAATGGAAAATAAATAACAATTTGGTTGTATAAGTTATTTTTAATTCGATTGATATTCCCTTTACTCATCTATCTATCTAGAATGTCAAGTAACAATAATTAGAATACAGTGCAATTAAATACACTTCAGTGCAATTAAACACACTGTGATACATCCCTCAGGGATTATTAGAGCCAAGACAAAGAGAGCAGACAGGCCCAAAGCAGCAAAGGGGAGTTCGTTACCCTTGGGTCATGGTGTCTAGACGCCACATTGGGGGCTAATCGAAGAGATCAAACAGATTTAACACTTCGCTATTACAGATCAAAGACTTGCCAGCCCGTATGTGGCATGGAGAGGATTGAGAATTGGGGACCTGATGTAAGCAAGCAAAGGAACAATGAACTGATTACTGTTGGATTCAGGTATGGGGAATATATCTGACATCAATCTGAAAAACTAAACATAATAAGCTCCATCATCAACCCTTACTGCTCCTGTTATCAGCAAGCAAATCAGATGAGGCTGTAAAAAGAGCTCTAATTGGTCAATGTCATTATCCAGTCAACAACAACTTTCAACAGAGGGTGAAAGTTAAATGTTTTATGTAATTATTATGCATTTAAATTCTCCAAAGTTTTTCTGTGTGAGGAAATTGTCAGCATATGAATATTACTAATCTCTTTGTGGTCCATGCTCCTTGTGTGACTCTTTGTAATTGTCATGTGTGTATATGGTGTTCATTTCATTTGTGTCTGTGGCTGTTTGGTTTCTCACAGGCTATCTAGTGAATTACTAAACCTAAACCAAGACCTAGACCAAACCAAATAGTAGTAGTGCCTAAACCTAAAGAGAGAACTGCTGCCTAAACAAAGGAAACTGTAAGTGAAATGAAAGGAAACAGTGACTGAATGAAAACAAGGAAGTAAGAAAAAAATTGCTTCCTCATGGTGGTCTTGAACTCGCTTCTCTTGTTTGTGGGTAATGTGAACTCCTCCCCCACACACCCTCTCCCCTACAGCCTCCTTACTACGACCTTGTTACTCCATAACAATGAAAGCAACAGTAAAGAAGCACAATTTCACCAAACGTGAAAGACATGCATCTGTGAAATATCATTTTTCATTTGTTCTATCTAGTTGACTCAGATCTGGAGTCACAAATGAAAGAATAACTGGAGATTTGAAAAGTTGCAGAAACACTGAATATGTAAGATAAAGGAAGCATGGATATTTAATGGAGACAATATGAGATGGTCAAATTTCAAATGGGGGCAAAAATGCACATGAGAAAGATTTCTAACTTGTCATTAAGTCACATTAGCAAAGTCTTTTAACAAGGTCAGAGCAACCCTGATGCAGAGCTGCAACTATTTATTCTGTGCACAATAAAACGTTGCAAAAACTAGCAATAGGGAATAAAATGAGAAATAAAACAAAATCCCACTGAGCGAGCTCAGAGAAATATTCTATTCTTTTATGTGAAATTATTTTGTATCTACAGCCACAGCATCTCTGTCTATGATGATGCAAGAATAAGTCTGCGTTATGCAAGCATATTACTCTGCAATCTTCTGGTGCTTATTCATTTGTAGCTATTACTGCTCAGACACTGAGCTCTGGGTTACTTTGGATATGGAAATATCTGGAGCCAAACTGGATGAAGTCATGCAAATAAAGGCAGATACCCATCCCACTCCACTTTTTCTGGTTGAGAACCATGGCCTTGGTTTGGGAAGGGCTGACTTTGTTCCCAGCTGTTTCAAACTCTGGTGCGCACTGACGTCCATGGCTAGACGAGGCCAACAGAACCACACTGTTGAAGCAATTCTGAGGTCCCAAGATCAGACACCTCCCTCTCTTGGACTACACCTTAAGATCCTGTACATGAAAACTCACAAACATGATCGACGACAAGGTGTCTAACATGCACCATAAATGAGGATGACTTTGTTCCGAGAATACGGACACCGCTCTTGCTTTGGTTACATAAAGACTCAACAGCATGCTAAAGCAACTCCGGTACCCTTACTCCTGCATCACCCACAGAATCCCTCAGGGGACATGATTGTACGTCTTCCCCAAGTCCACAGAACACATGCCAACTGGATAGTTAAACTCGCTGCAAGGGTTCCACGATCTGGGCAAAAAACCTCCTGAATCCAAGGTTTGACAATCAGTCAGAGCTCTGGTGATTGGAATACACTGTCCTGTCCGTTCCCCCTTCTTAAAAATGGGAACCGCCATCTCAGTCTGCCCCTCCACAGCTGTCGTCTCAGACCTCCGTGTCACATTTAGCAGGCATGCCAACCAAGACAGTCCCACAGTGCCTGGAGCCTTCAGCATCGTGGATGAAACTTGTCCCACCTGACACCTTAGCACTGGGAAGCTTTTTAACTTCCTCAGCAACCTCTGCCAAGGTCATGGATTAGTCTTCCCCAAGACCTCAAACTCAGCTTCCTCAATGGAGGGCAAGCTGGCCAGGTTAAGGAGATTCTCAATGTTCCTTCCTTCCATCACTTGATAATATCCTCACTTCAGATCAGCAGTTAACCATCCAGGCCAAGCACAAACTGGGATGGGCCCATCATTCCCTTTCTGAGTTGCTGCATGGTTTGCCAGAACATCCTTGAGGCCAACCAGAAGTCCTTCTCCATGGCCATGAAGAGTTCCTCCCATGCCTGAGTTTTAGCTACCATACCTAAAATTGGCTATTTTTTTTTTGCTTTCAATACAATAAAACAAGTCTACAGTCACATAATCCCTGCCATCATCATAGTTTCCATTATCAGAAACTTTTGGCATCCTTCCTGACACTTACCTCTTCTTTGCTACTAGCTGGGCTTCAACCTTCAGAACCCTAATAGCCTGAGATTGATCTTGCTCAGCTGGAAGCTCAGCTGCCCCCTGACACACATGGAGATACTTTATAATGAATAGAGGAGAGAAAAGATTATTTATAAGCTATAAGCCTGACAATACTCAAGTTATGCCTGGTTATTGTCCAGAAAGAGACAGCTTGGTCAATGGCCAAACTGTTTGAAAACACAGAAAACATTTGTAAAGAGAAGTCAGAAGTTAGAAAGATCTCCTTCAAGCCTTTAATTTAAGATTATATTCATTTAAAATTCTGCCAATTCTTTCACTAAAGACGTGTTAAATGTTTTTCCATGTAGGGGCCATTTCTTTAAGTGCTCCAGACATGTTTAGCAACATGAACAGTGACATTGCATGCATGACCTCTATAAAAAAATAATTTGCTTCACTTTCACCATATTAGGCTTAAAAAGTGCTTTAAAAATGTGTGTGTGCCCATTTTCACCACACATTCTTCCTTATTTTAACCAGTTCGTGTGTCAGAAAAGGTGTCCGCAAGTTTGGAATGTATGTATCATTTAAAAATATTGTCTTTGCAAGAAATTCCAAACCTAACACATGCTTTGTTATTTCAAACAATGATTTCTAAATGACCTTCATAAAGTTTAAGAAACAAACAACTGACGACTGTAATATTAATAAAAATGTAAAAAATGTCCCTCACCGAGCCGAAAACATTTCCACTGTTAAGGCCAGAGCAGTCGTATTACTTCCCCCGCTGGTACACACTGAAACCACCTCTGATGCACTTCTCCACATCTGCTACAAAAGAAAGGGGCCTGATGAGCCATTCCACAGAAATTTGGGCATATGCTGAAGTTTCACTGAAATAAAATAAACCAGGAGAGCCTTAGATGCTAGATAAATAAGCAGAACACCGTGGCCTGATGGAGAAACAGCGCTCTCCATCTCAGGGATGTAAATGATTGTTACTTCTCCCCGCTGATTAAAAGGAGGTTAAAATACATGGAGGTTATTACATTCTAGGGGAAAAATTCGCCTAATCCCTGGAAAATAATCAGCTAAACGATTTTGACTGGCAGAGACCCATGTCAGTAAGAAGAATTTTAGGGCCTCTGCAGTATTTAGTGTGGAAAAGGCATATGGCCATGAAAGCCTGAAACCTGAAGAAGTAACTTAGTTTACAACATCAAAATCATACTCATACAAAAATAACATTATGGAGAGACTATGTGAACTGTAATAAAAGAGTCCGGTAATGGAGGTTCTCATTTTGTTCAATTGATAAAATCATCATTGTAACTGCTGGTAGGACCTTGCAAGGTCCACAGTACAAAGCTAATCCAATCACAGTTTGAGGTTTGCACTGGAAATGAACTGTAAAACCACAACAAAACTAAACAGAAATCTTATATATACACAACTGTAAAATATTGACTTAAGTCATCACTGTCTCTCCAGAACTTTCCCAGACTTCCATGTAACTCCAGACACTACACAACGTGAAGAAAAATCACAGTAATAGAAATTATTCTTATGTTAAACACATGGAAAAACGTTTCTTCCCCTAATATGGTCAGATCAGTAACAAAGGAAGTGTGTGAGGACAGTTTACTGATACACTACCAGTCCATTTCATCCCAGCCCCGTACTGTTGGTGAGCAGCTGATCTACGGTTATAGTTATAGTTATGAGCTAGATTAAGGTAATGCAACATAGTCGTATATACATACATAGTATAGATTTTTCAATGGGTGTTATGAAGATTTAATCAATTCTTTGTCTCTCCAGCGAGCAACACAGGCTCCTCTGATGTGCCGCAGAGCTTCTGCAGTCTACAAAGCAACGACAGAAAGTGCTCAACTTTTCTATTTCTGTATGCGTCAACTCCACAGCTCAGCAGAAGAAGCAGCTGGGCAGCATTGTTTGCTCCATTTCTAAAACCATCAGCTGCAACCTCTCCCCAGTCTCTTACATCTGCTAGAGCCGCATTCACTGCAACGGTCTAAAAATACAGGGCTCAACAAACTCTGCACACCCCACTTTATTAACATAACTTATTGCAAAGCCATTGAATTACTTTAATTACAAGCTACATTTTGCAGAAAGTATTAATTATTATTACATTGCTCTGCATTCTGGCTCTGTTTTTTCATTTTTATTCTCATTTTGCACTATATGTTACTGTAATATCTTTGAATTTGCACTCCACTGCTTCTAATGGAACTGATGTGGCATTTATTTCTCCATCCTTGGATAAAAGCAATGTAATGCTTTTATGGTTGGATTTTTATAAGATTTGTTTTCATGAGTCATTATGGGATTATTTTTTGTCTTGATATAAGCACATCAAGGCAAATTAAGCTGTATCCATTGAATCTTAAGATGGCTTTTCTGATGACGGACTATGCCTTTACTGTCAGGACACCAAAGCTCTGGAAGGACCACAGAAGCAGGTGCCTCTTGTCTTTAACCACTTCTCCAAAATGTTTCATAGGATAAATGCATAGTTGTCTGTATCTTCAATATATGTCAAAATCCACACCAGCACAATTTGCTTGTAGTACAGGTATGAAGGGACTGGTCTTTGCTGTGGAGCTCTGCATCTCTCCCATAGATGGCTTTCTTGCCTGGTCTTTGGGATCTGGTTGCATATCCTTCTTTGACAGGTTTATTGTGATGTCATATAATTCTCATGTGTTTTTTGGATAGACAGAATATCACTGACACTCTCAGGGGCGTTCAGAGTTTTTGATATACCATACTTCCTCAAACAGAGAAACGGAGGCCTGTAGTTAATTCACTCGCTTTTGTTGTCAGTACAGCTTGTGATATTTTTCTACAATACCTTACTTTAACATCTCAAAATGAAGTCTGGACTTGCTCCTTATTTCTACACACCCGTTTGTTCATTTATGAATCCATTCCTATGGGGATGTCATTGATCAGGACAAGTGTGTTAGATACTAAAGAATTTTGTGAACATGTACCCCTGATTCATTCCACCAAGCTTTGTTATGTACAGTCTCAGGCCAGGATCTGCCCTTGAGTCCCTGGACATGACTTCCTTTGTGGTACCACTTCACCTGCGAGCAATTAAATGACAACAGACTTTATCCATAAGAGAAAAGGTGAAAACAAATACTGTGGAAGATGCAGGAAAGAGACCCAAGACAACACTATGGAGGAAGTGAGGAAGAAGTGATCAGGTAAATATGAACAAACATCAGGTCAGATTCTACTGTTAGAGACAAAAAACGGGCAGACAGACAGATGCAGAGTGAGCTTTATTGTTGCTATTGATCAAATATAATTGATAAGCTCTGTTGTTTTGTCGCGTCCAGTTCACCTGGTTCTGTCGACTAAGTGAATAACCTGCAGGTTTAAATTCATGGAAAGAAAACAATCAAGATCCTTTCTCCCTCTGCTCACCTATGTTTTAAAACCAGAGGAGGTTAAAGCTGTGGTTGAATCCTATAATAAAACTACTACTACTACCAGTGCTACTTAGCATTATAATTATTATTACCATTAATACTATTATTATTATTATTATTATATTGGCACATAACCCTAAAGCTCCAATGTCACTGGTAGAGGATAAATAATGATTTAATTATTAAAATCAAATGCAATTTGCAAGTTTACTCATGTAAAACTGAATGTAAATAGCAATCTTTCTTTCAAAATGCACCTCACAACTATAGAATATAAATATATATTTAATTGTATAAATATATAAAATTCAGAGCCCATAAAAGGTGGTTATGGTACCTGAAACCTGGGTCTAAAAGAATTAAAAAACCACACAAGCAATATACATTTACTGATGGGGAATCTTGCATAAGCTGCAACAATACATTTCCTGAACAAAATGTCCTTGTTTTATTTTCAACGCTAAATAATAATTAACACCAGCAACAAATAACTTTGGGTTGCTAGTGGTAGGTTAAAAAAGTTATTTGTGTAGTACAGTATGTGCTGACACACACACACACACACACACACACACACACACACAAGCAATACTACGTTCACGTCCAGGGAAGTTCACAGCCAGTGTATCCTTTCATCTTTGCTGGGGTGAGATTAAGAGGAGAACAGATGAGAAAAAGGAAAAGGCGAGTAATAGCAAATGATGAAAAGAACTGTGTGAAAAAAAGTCCCATAGTTGGTCTGTTTGGGGGAAAAAAAACTTGTCCCCTCTCCTATCATTTCATCCCTCTGGCCACTTCCTGCTGCAGGTTTTCTGGACTTCCATAGATTCTATGTGACAACTACATTCATCCAGCTAACACTCCAGGGCTACTTGTCTGGATGACATTTAAAAGCCAAGGAGATTTTCTTCAAACACTCTTATGCTTTATCATCCCAAAAGCACACTTACAAGCAGATTTGCAAGAAACACTGATATTAACCGACCCTCTTTCTGCACGTCAGAGGTCGATGTCACCTTCTAAATTCACAAGCTCATACAGAAGCAACCATAATACAGGAATCTAGTCTGAGAAACTAAACTTTTCATTGCTCTTACTTTAATTTTGTAAGATGTACCTTTTCTACCTTTGGTTCTCTCCACATCACCAGTGAAATGGTAAAGTGTCTTTTTATGATATTAGAGCAAATCACATAGATCTAAAAGTATCTCTTGGAAAGTACGTATGTATGGCTTTGTGCAGTCTGCCACAGCTCTGAGTGACACTGACAGCGATTTTTACTGGACAGAATACAGATAGTCTCTCTGTAGTGAGTCTAATAGAAGGAATGAGCCTGTAACACATAATGTGTGTGTGTGTATTGGTATGTGGACATATTTTAATGTGTGGTCCACACTAAGCAAATTTGCTTGCATGTGTGACCTGTTTCTACATCTATTCATGTTTTCATACATTCATTTTTTTTCTTTGATTTTTTTTTAATCAAATACACACATTTTTCTGTACGTGCTGCCAAACAGACAAACCTGTGGAGCTAACAAGCTCTGTACTTGCCTGGAGCCAAGCTGTGAACCCCCAAATGTCTCTTGGTTATTGATGTACCATGACTCTGTTGACCAGTTAAGCAAATCTTAACAGAACCCAACAAGGTCCAAGACCAAATAGGTTCGTGTGATATTTCCTTTTAGATTTAATCATTAAAAAAAGTTATGTCCAACCATCATCCAATGCCCCCTGTCTGTGCAATCATCTGCATCCTCTGAGAGGAATTGATGTTGTGCTCCAGCTGCCCTCGGGTCCTCTAAGCAGAATACATTTTACACACTGTATTCCTTACAAAACAGAATAGACTAGCTCATTTGCATGCTTAAGATTTCAGCTGTGCCTCATGGCTTGACCCAGGTGATGAGGCAGTTTGGAATTTACTCATATTTGACTGAACCGCTGCATCTGAATTACAACAGGGAATGAGATGAATGAGCGCAGATGACAGAGAATTTACTCTTGTCAGAGTGGATCATGGTGAAAGGTTCTAAATGCGGACAAAGATGGATGACAGGAGGTTCAAGGTAACTGAATTTGATTTATTTAAAAATATAACAAAAGATATGTCCGAGCAGGAAAACCATGGAAGTAAACTGTGAGAAAACAAACCTGACTAAAACGGGGAAACAAGAACACGAAGCAAAAAATACTAATACTTGAGCACAAACCATTCGTGAAACTATGGCAGGGATCTGACAGTGACAGTAAGAGACCAGAGTTTAATTACTGTGGGAATGATTGCAGCTGAGAGCATTGAGCAGGTGTGGCAGCTGAGCTAATAACCTGAACATGGGGACCGAGGAAACAATGAGTGAGAACACAATGGAGACAAGACCCAAAGAAAAACAAATAAAGACAAAGCAAATCTGATAACAAAGCAATAACTCAAGAACACAAACGGAAATAAAGCAATGAACCCAGAGACCAAAGTCCAAAAAATACTCCAACCCTAACAGCTCTAAAAGAGGATAATGGTTAAGTTAATGTATCTAATAGGAAAGGGGCTTCTCAGGTTTAGGGTTAGGGTTCTGTAGTCAGAGAATCCAGAAACATATTAGCCAATAACAGATATACCCTCATAACTGTTGATGCTCACAAGTTGCATTGGAAAACACTTTCTTACATATTAACATTAAAATTAAATTGTGATTAGTGCCAAATAGAATACATCTCTTAGTTTGTCTTCACATTGCTTGTCCTGCAGAGTCGTACCCAACTGAGCTCTGACTGAAATAAATTGAGTTGACAGAGTTGCAGAATTCTGAAATTAGGTCAGTTTTTTAAACCCCTTTTTTTTGTGAAATGCCTCACTGGACAGTTGATTTAAAAAAAGAGCCCTATTTTTCCCTAAAACAAATAGAATGAAATAAATCCTCACATATTGCATGTATTTGAAGTGTTTTCCTGTCTTGCGGATTTTCTTATTACCAGCCTCAGCCAAAAACTACCGGTTGGTTGTTTGCATTCCTGAGAATAATTTGTGACAACGGCTTGTTTCTCAGAATAATACTTCTGTTTGACCATTTAAATTTGTTCTCTCATGAAGCTAATCACACAAATCCAGGGATTGGTTGTTTTGTCCCAGTAGCTAACTCAGCTCACCTGTTCTTTGTTTAACCAGTCTGTGAAATGCCTTGCTGGAAGGTTGATTTAAAAACGGAGCCCTAATCTTAACACCTGTTTTTTAACCCCCTACCTTGTTGTTACAGGGTAAAGTACTGGAACTCATTATGAAAGAACTCCATATCAGCTAATAACCTGCTGTACATTCAAAAAGGATTTTTCAGGAGAGTGTAAAAAAATACTTTATTATTCTAGTTTTTACTTTCCATCCATCCATTTTCTGTACCCACTTAATCCAATTCAGGGTGCTGGAGCCTATCCCAGGAGGCAGGGTACACCCTGAACAGGTTGCCATCCCAGAGACAAACGAGACAAACAACCACGCACACTCACATCACAGGTCAATTTAGAATCACCAGTTACCATCATCAGTAATGCATGAGTTTGGACAATGAGAGGAAGCCTGGAGAGAATCCACGACTGCTCGGGGGAACATGCAAACTCCAACCAGAAGGGTACCAACTGGGATTTCAAACAGGAACCCTCTAAAGGTGATTCAGCAGTGTTAGCTAGGTTTTACTTCATCTAATCAATTTTATTTTTCTTCAAAGAGGGCAGAATAGAACCAAAAACAACACATAAATGAAAAATACATCATAGTGAAATTAATCAAAATTGCCATTTAACACACAGACAAGACTCTGCTGTAGTTAAAAAAAAGTATGTGCCCCTCCTTTCAGTATATTCAGAGTTCAGTTATTCTCTATATGGTGTGTCTTCAGCTGCTCTTAAGCTATCTAACAATTGAATTGTTCCTCTACAAGCTCCAGCTGTCAAAAAATGCTTTCAGGCTATTTCAGAAAATGTCAACAACTCTGCCTGGGCTCTTTCTGCACTGAAACTGCAACAGGAGTACAGTGTGAGGTGGTGGAGATGGGGGGGTACAGATCCTCTACAAAATTAGAGACTGTTATCCCATCTCCATAACTTCCAGCTTTCTACTCCCATACTGCTCTACCACTAGAATATAGCTGCTAAGGCCACGTTTCACTGATGGAAAAACAAGATATGCCCACAACCTTGATACCTCACAGGCTGCAAATGACACGAAATTCAAAATCGTATACCTTCAGAGCCTGTCTTGGACGATTTAAGTCCTAATTGTAACAGCTTATATATAATGTAAGGGACCCAAGGGTTGCTCGTATTCAACTGCCAAGCAAATGTCACAGATCTATTTGTGTTACAACTGGCATTTCATTAGTATGCCTGTCAGATAGCGGTCAGGTGTTGGGCAGCCAACATTGAAATAAATCCTCTCTATTCCTTTTGAGTTTCGCTTCCACTTGTTCCACATTGTCTTTCATGATGGCCCGCACTGAGCCCATATGCAATCTTCACAGAGAAAGTGATCAATGTGAGAGCCACTGGAGGGTGCATTAGAGAATCCACAGCAACTGGGTCCCGTTTTCTGTTCATACTGTATCAAAGGCATCCAATTAGGTGCAAGCGTAGGGGAAGAACAATGGTGTATCGGCTGTGGGAGTTGCTTCTTAATGAGAGTCAGAAAGGAACAAGTTCTCAGTACGCATCTTTCAGTTCATATTCCATCAATGGCTAATTAAATTTCATCCAAGTGTTGTGCCTTCCTGATCCTTGAACACAGACTTAACAAGTAAAAAAAAAAGAAAAAGAATACCTTTTTTTAGGGCCTTTGAGACCGTCTTTAGTTTACACTGTGGGCTGTTCAGGAGGACTGTCTGGCTCTCGGTGTTCATCTTTTGGCTGAAAGTTAAGGCTGAGATTCTAGTTCAACCAAGAAACTCACAGAAACGGGCTAAAATTAAAGAAGAAACAAATCTGCTTGATTTTTAATTGATTACCAAATCTATAAATTGAGGTTTAAAAATCATGAGACAATTCATGGTGTTCTCCGCTCTAAGCTGCCAAGAACACTGATGGACAGATCTAAGAACAGCTCAAATGAACGACAGTAATGGAGCGAACAAAGCAGAGTGTTTGTTAACTGCTTACATGTAAAAATACAAATGCACACTTGAGAAATGAAATGGCTAAATATTAGCTCAGGTGTAGACTGAGTTGACAATATTTGGTAAGTTATGGAATATCCTGCCGATCGTCACCCGGAAGTGGAAGGAGATGATATTCCTGTTGTTGTCGGCAGAAAGAAACAAACAACGCGATGGAGAATGTGCCGTTGTGCATCTCTGTGCCATAACCAGCTCATCACAGATGGAGAGGGACGCAGCTTCATCTCGCTCTGCGTTCGCCATCTTTCTGAATGCCTGAGTTTGTTGTTGGTGGTGGTGAAGACGTCAACAGGAAGTGGCTCTATTAGCGATAGCTGAAATGGGGACAGCGCCACCTATCGTACCGGGGTGTGAGATGCTTTGTGCCAGTGATTCCATTCATTCACCGCCATATATCCAAGGATAATTACCCTCAGATAAGGAGCAGAACCCAACTGTAGCTGTAATCCAGTTAATCTCATCATGTAGACCCACTGACTGCTGCTGACACAGTGGGTCAGAGAATAACCTTCCTGCTCTCTTACTATCTTAACGTCAGGTGAAAAGAAAAAGAAGAAAAACACATCAGTCTTGTATCTTTTTTTCTTTCAAACTGACACAGTTTACTGAATGTATCTGACATGCTTTAATCAAATTTGATCATTCAGGTCTAAAGCAACTTGTATAGTTGAGCAAAACAAAGAGAAGAAAACTAATTCTGCAAAAGACAATTTTAGTTCAGTTTTCAAGACTGTGAGAAGCTGGTGGCTGAAAGTTTACATATGACTGAAAAGTAATTAAAAACTCTAGTAATTAAAGAAAGTTGTTTGTAGCCTCTGAATTTTACAGTATATATTATATAATAACATATTGATATCAATGTGAACTGGAGCAGCCGGAGAAAACCCACACAGGCACAGGAAGAACATGCACACATTCAAAAACCGCCACTACGAACAGAACAAAACACTTTGTTAAAGAGATTATGTTTATTTCATGTAATTCTGTCAGATCAGGTCATTTTTAACAGTTTTAAACATTTTCTGATGCAGTCTGAGCAGCCAAGTATATCTGTCAGTCAATTATCCTGAAGTCAATTCACTCCAGGGCCCTAATGAATAAAACATAAGCTGCAAATTCATTTGGCATGTCAGTAATTCAATTATGTAGATTTTACAACTGGATGAGAATGTTGTGGGATTTATAAACATGCTCCTGAGGAATAAGAATGGATATGAAATAAAAACTGAGACATGTCATGGTTGCTAGGAGAAACATAACCTATTGCATTCCTTAAACCAGACAACTAAAATCCTTTCACCCGACATGCAGGTTTTTGTTAAAGAGATAGCTGGTTGTTCCAGATCATGGGTGGATGGATTGGGTCTTGTGCTTTTGGTAAGCAAAGACTGAAAAATCATACAAGAACAATGTCACTAAGACTGTAAAATAATCAGAGGACAGCAAGGAAGGTAGACAAAAAGTCTCTTCTTGAGCTCTTTGATATAAACCTCAATGCAAGACATATATTGCCAATGAAACAAGGAGACAGATTCCTGTAAAAAAATTTAAAAAGGTCCCCCATCTGGCAGATGGGCATTGTTTAGTCTCACTTCCAGCGCCTTTTGGAAGGAAACCAATTTGATGGAAAAGGTGGTTGCTAGTCAAACCAATTCATGCCATGAAAACACTGCCTGTGTTTGACTAAGGAGACCAATGTCAGCAAAGTCCCTGAAGCAACAGTTAGCAAAATAATCTTTGTCCGGTCTCACAATCAAAGTCAAGGTCTACATGGGAAGATTTATAACCACGGCATTGTTATTGTTTGAATAACTCTGTGAAAGCAGCCTCACACACACACATGCACTCATGAGATCTATGCAGTTTTAAGTCACTGTGGAGAAACTTTGCAGAAACTAAACTCAGCAAGGCGGGCGGACAGCAGGACTGTCTTTGCCGTATTTGAGCAGGACTTGAAATGGAACCATCTGTCACCACAGGGCAAATGTGTTAATCTGAGAGAAAACAGCACCTCTCAGATACACCCACTGCTCTACTGACTCTGTGTAGACTTAATAGTAAGCACTCCTAAACCACTGTTTGGACCAATCACTCCATAACAAAGAAAAAAGACAGAGAAAACAAGTAGACTGCATACAACTTCTACTGCAAGTGTGAATAAAGCTAGTAAAAAGATGAAGAAGCATTAGTCAATTGTCAGTATTACTTATTGATGTAGTAATGTCACATCAAAGTAGCTCGTCATATTTACCACGAGAAAAATGTTTTGGGAGCATTTGAGCTTGAATTTTTCAAAACTAATTATCATCAATCTACTAACTAGATTTGCCAACAGATCTATCTATCTCCATGCAGTGGGTTTAAAACATTTTGCTGGCGATGGCGCATGTATGAAGACTGATCAGTCAAAGGTAAAATGCTCTTCCACAGTGCTGTATAAAATGCATAAGTTTGCAGTTGTAGCACTCTTTAAAAAGCTAAAAACCTCCTTCTGAAGTGCAGAATGTGAAGCAAGCTGGATGGAGCTGAGCTCTCAGCTAGTGGTTATCAAACTGCTGCAAAACTTATTAGACATCCTCATTTAGGAGCTCAAGTTTCAAAGTGATCATATTACCTTGTTTAACAATTATATTCTACTTGAGGAGAAGCTTGTGCATTTAAAAGTTGATTGATGACCTTTGGCCATTTGGGGGAATCAACCCAATCAAAACAAGTTAAAACATAACACTGATGCACGTCACATTATGAAGCTGTTAGAGTGAACAGGACGGAAACAGCTGCCTGTTAACACATCTCACCTCAGTGCAGGTTCCTTATCTATCCTTCCCTCTTTTCTGACCTGTCATCCTGTCCTTTGGAAGCAGCTAATATAACTACATCTATAGTACAATATAACAAATCTTACTGTCCAATATTTAAATATTTTCTTCATAAAAGAAGTAAAAAATGCTAATAACAATGGTAGTCAAATCATTTGTTACATAAGAAAAAGACAGCAGCGGTTGAATTTAAAAAGGAATGGAAAAGTGACTGATTGGCTGTGAGAAAGGAAGCAGGAAGACCACTGGACCAGAGCAGTGATGTCATAACTAATGTGGAAGGTTTGAGAGTGTGGGAAAGAAGGGGGGGGGTTAAGGAGTAGAAAAACACAAGAAAGAGTGGATGAAATGGATCAGATCTCCCCTACTGAACCTTCGCTAAAAGCTTCATTAAAACAAAGTTACTTAAACATTTAACACCCGCAGTGTCCATGATAATAAGTCCTCTCATGTTAAGTATGTATTTAGCAGATCTGATAGAGCCCGATCCTGCACTAACGTGTACATAAGCAGACTTTTATCCATCCATTCTGTCTGTTAGTCCATCTGTTATCCATCCATCATCTCAACCCACGCTTACAAATCAACTCACCTCAATGCAACTAAAACCTACTTAATCTATATCTATAAGTACTTTATCAAATCTAAACATGAAAATACACAACCATCAAATAATCTGGTTACACGCACCCCAGTAGCAAATTTACAATTCAATCTGACTCTTTTGAGTCTCATCAGAAAATGAATCTGCCAAAACATTTTGTGCAGTCAGAGCGATGTGATCTCTGGTTGAATTATTTCTGAGAAAACATTTCAATTAAAAAAAGAAAAGAAAACGATTCAAGTTTAATGAAGAGGCACGAGGAGAAAGCCATTTCTTCATTTCAAAATCAGTCTGAGTCAACCCATTATGCAAAAGCTAAACACAAAGGCTTCATGTTTAGCTAAACCCCCCCGACCAGAACAGGATGTGCCCCTTCCCTTCTCTCAGGGCGTATTAGCCAACATGTTTTTATCTGCAGACGCTCCAGTGGTGAGTAACCAACCAATTGAATTCTGGGTTTAACTCAAGCTGAAATCTCAAAAGCTGTTCACTAGACCCAATGAGGCCAATTTTGCCTCTTCATTTTGGTAATAATTCCCTCGATTTGAGCTTTAGGGATGTTTTCATACCAGAACTGTTCGGTCTCCTTTAAATGGGCCAGAGTTGGTTTCCTGTTCGTTTAGGCAGATGTGAAAGTTTATCCGAACTCCTCCCACTGTGCCACCGCTTGAAAACGTGGGTCATGTGCCACTTGCAAGTGAACCCTGGTGTGGCAAACCAAAGAGAGGCAGTAGCTTAGAGCGCAGTGCATTTTGGGTAGAAATGTAAAGCAAGCCAACGGCGTGAAACTGAAGAAGCAGAGGTAAACATTGGAACACGTCTTGTGGGAAGATGTGGAGTCGTGAGGAGGTGCAGGTGCTTATTGATATGTCAGAGGAATATATATCATGGCCGCTTGTTTGTTTTTGTTTTGAGCAAGCCAGCTGAAGGGGATGGATTTTAGTTTGTGGTCCTGGCCAATCAATGAGCAGGGTTTAAATTCAAGTAAATTTTATTCATATAGCCCCAAATCACAACAAATGTAATCCCAAGGCACTTCAATCCAATTTCAACCAATTAGAATCCAATTCATTGTAATTTAAGTAAATCAAATTAATTAAATCAAACCAATTGAAGGTGTGTAATTTTTTTTAACCGTCTCCTGGAGTGAAAGCGCTCTTGGTCAAGAGAATGCATATCTGAATGAAACTTTATTATGCAGTCAAATAACTGTATATGCCTGTTCATTTTTGCTACTAATGATAAGCTATTCAAGTTCATTCATTCATTCTTATAATACTAAAAAGGTTTTATTATGTTCTCTTTTAATATTTCCTTGTTCTTATAATGGTCCCTGATTTATGAATACTATATCCTTATTGCTGCCAGCAGGAAAGACATCCTGTACTGTTTTGTGTAGAAGCAGAGCTGAAGAAGCCTCTGGCTGAACATACTCACTTGTTTCAAACAGTATGTTCTGTAGAGGGTTGACAGTAATTTCTATTATATTCCTTATTATATTCTATTCTATTATTTTATTCTACTGATTTGGGCTTTAGGTCCTTCAATGTGAGTGCAAACCAAAATAAAATATAAATGATTAATAAAGATATAGATAAGTAGTTGAAATGAAGATAATAACACTGACATGTGAAGGTAAAATGCAACATCAGGCTTGCATCATGGGAGCTTGTGTTTTGATATTCTAGAAATGTGACAGTTGAGTTTATAATTCTATGTACTAATAATTCAGTAGAGTGGGAAGATGGGTTCTTATGTAGATTTAGGACTGCCGTTATTTATTAATGTATCTATAAGGCCATTATACGTACATGATTATATATGTGAGTTAAAAACCTTCAGCACATTAAGTCTGAAATCATTCAGCACTGTGCTCGGATTTGGTTGTTAGGACATATAAAGTTTTTGAATAGTAAACTGTTGTTTCCTGGACCAGGATTCTGCTGCACTGGCTGTTATCTATTGAACGGGATACAGTACTGTGTCAATGGCAAATAAAGCATTGGGCTTGTCTTTCTGTGTGTCACTGCATTTTAGAAAGGTTTAACAGAAAAGTTAGTTGTGATACACTAGCATTGCTGTGGGAAGGTTATTTACCTGAGGTCTCTTAAACAAGCTGGTCAGTTTCCTCCTCTGGTGATGATAAAGGTATGTACTCATGGTGAGGGACAGTGTTTGTCCATAAGCCTAAATGAGCAGGTGACTCAAACTTTCTGTGATGCTAAAACCCTTGCTAGTGAAAATGTATTCCTCATAAATTAAACTGCAGTGCTTATCCTTAGTGGGCCAGCTGTAAAAAGTGCAAATTAGTAAGGAAGCTCTTTCATGTGTGTGTGTTAACATGCTGTATGCACCACACGCTTTGTGGCTGATTACCACTTCTGTTCTTCAGTCTCGTCTGATTAGAATTCAGTTTTCTGTTCTCACTCTCTTCCTTCTTTTTGTTTTTCTCAGCTTTTTCATCCCTTCATGATGACACAGTCAGAAGCTATGGATGCCGATTTTCTTTCAAGCTGTGTTGGTTCTTATGAATGCAAGAAAAGGCTCACATCCGTATACTTCATCAAGGATTCATATCACATACAGCTAGCCGTGCATGCAGAATATGACTCGGTAATGAAGCAGAAGGCATGAGTTGCGTTTTATAAATGTCACATTTTCTACATATCAGCAAGTTTTCTTTTCCCTACTAAACATTTTCTGTTTCCATACACAGTGAGTGTGACAGCACAGCCAGAGTTGGTCATTTTGTAATGATCCTTAGACCCATGTATTGTATGATGAGTTATATTTGCCTGATTGGATTTGATTGCCCCTTCTTCTCATATCATTAAAATGATCTAAATCAAATAGGAACTCCAGACCTTCATGAGGCTCTTAGCTATCACATCACATCTGTGCCTCATCCTTCAGCTTTCATCCCAGAGATGATCGCAGTACGCATGGTTTCCAATAGCAACTGCTGCTAACAGCTCCGTATTAGGGACCAGACCAAAATAATGAATGAAAGAAAAAGAAAAAGCTCGGGATAAATGTTTAGTATGAGTAGCCTGTGTTAATGGAGTTTGAAGTGTCAGTATAAGAAGTAACTAGACTCACAAAATGAAGGTTTTTGGACTGATCGGAGGAATGATTCGGAGAGATTATTTTTCTACCTATATGGGTATATGTTGTTTTATTTCACATTCCACTTTTGTATTCTGACCAAAGTCTTCAGAGATATTGTTCTGTAGCTGGAATATAGACCGATAGAGTCAATGAGGCATCCGCCATTTTGCGAGACAACAAGTCAAAGTAGCTCGATATGTGTGTGTGGGTTTTTTTTTTTTTAAAGAATGTGTTTGTAGTTACCTTCATATGCACAACTTTGGGGACAGTAGTGTACATGAGGGATGACCTTCTGTCTGCAAAAGATCAGATAAGGGATCAGACACCCGACCGGAGCTGAGGAAGCTGTTCCAAGACAGTCGAGCAGGAGTTAAACTAATCACTAACAGCTGGAGGTATAAGCCATATCTGCCTTTGGTTCTGATGGAAAGTGTCAACTTGCAAGCAAACAAGTGTGACGAGATGTAAGCACTGGTGAGAAACCGACAACTCTACTGTGAGTGTCGTCTGATGTGCTTCGTGGTGATGTGATTGAATGACAACACAACTGCCACCTGTGTGGACTTCCCCGGCTTCAGAGACCTGAAGAAGTGTGGCAAGAGCAAAGGTGAGGGTCTGATTGTGCGTGTAAAAAGTAGGTAGTGTTACGGTGAAGAATATGATTTGCTGTTAGCACATTAAACTATTGGCAGCGACACTCTCCAGCTCCTCCTGGGAGATCCCAGGGCATTCCCAGGCTAGAAGGGACATATAATCCCTCCAGCGAGTCCTGGGTCTGCCCCGGGGCCTTCACAGTCAGACGTGCCTGAAAAACCTTCAAAGGGAGGCAACCGGGAGGCATCCTAACCAGCCTGAACCACCTCAGCTGACTCCTTTGATGATGAGGAGCAGCAGCTCTAATTGGAGTTCCCTCTGGCTGGTCAAGCTCTTTTTAGCTAAAACTTATTTCAGATGCTTGTATCTACATATGATTCTTTCCTTCTCATTCATTCTTTCAAATCTCATCACCACAGTTGAAGGTTGAAGATGGGTCAGTAAATCCAGAGCGTGGTCTTTTGGCATCACAGCACTGAACTGGTGCCCTCATTGATTAAATTAAATAAACTGAAATGAAAACATAAATTATTTATCCCAAAAGTATATTACAATTATTACAATTTCCCCCCCTCAACAACCATTGTAAGCTGTCATTATGCTTGTTTAGCAGTGCTGGCGAGAATGACCTCCTGTGTCATTTTGTGTTAGAGCCTAACTGAGGAAGCCTCATACTGATCTCACTTCATTGCGTAAATGCTATGTTATGTTGAGGGTAGGCAGTGTTGTTCTTAATGTGCATTAACTTGTGCAGCATTCTATCAGCTCCAGGAGCAGCCCCCAGCAGTCCCCAGTACAGGGCCAGCCATCTTTTTTAGTTTGTCAAGTGTTTTTGAGTCATTGGCTCTAATACTGCTGCTCCGACAGATGGCCACAAAGCAGACAGCACTTTCCACAGACTAAAACCGTAAATTCCGGACTATAGAGCGCATCTGAATATAAGGATTGTATTATTGTATTATTACTGGATTGTAAGCCGTGGGTGTCCACATTGTAATATGAAATATTGATACAGAAAGATGTTACACGTGAGGATTTTTTAAATTTTAATTAAATTTGAATTGTAACATAAATAAATACATACTGCAAATGCTTTTTTTTTTTCGAACAGTGCCTGTAACAAAGATGGTTTTAACTTAAATACCTATCGGTAACGCACAAATACATGGCGTAAATGCTTTCTTACCTTCTTTAGTGTCCGAATTGAACAGAACAGAACAGCCTCAGAACTCAGAACTCACTTCAGTCTCTTCTTTGTCATTCTCACAATCTCATGTCAGATTGATCGCCTTTAATTTAAAAGCTGCATCATATGCATTTCTTTGTTTGTTTTCCATGTTGAGGGTGAGAACGAACGACCGATTTACAATAATTCAGTAGTGTAAGTGTGCTTGATTTATTGTACAATTTCATTGAACCACTGTGAACTATTTGTTCATTTTATTGGTCTAATGTTTCGAGGCAAAATGTTTTTGGTGGCATGAAAAAAAAAAAGAAAAAACATATATTAGCCGCACCGTATCGTTAGCTCAAAGCCTGGGAAAAAAGTAGCGACTTATAGTACGGAATTTACGGTAGATGATATGCAACATCTTGGTGCAGACAATGAAGGATCTAAACTTCTTACAGTCTAAGTACAGTCTGTTATGTCCCTTCTTGTACTCAGCCTTCTATCCATTACTGATATAACCAACAACTGTAGAGTTTTCTGAAGATGACAGGACTTTGAGTTATACTGGAAGTCATAGGAGTAAAGTGTGAAATGATAAATGGACTTGTACTTGTATAGCGCTTTTCTAGTCTAACTGACCACTCAAAGCGCTTCACTACATGCCGCATTCACCCCACTCACACACATTCATACAGCACGTCTTAACTACTTAAGTACGTGCTTTTTCTAATCATTCACACACATTCATAGCCCAGTGATACACTGGGAGGCAACGTGGGGTTCAGTGTCTTGCCCAAGGACTCTTCGACATGTAGCCCGGGGAACCACCGACCTTCCGATTGGTGGGCGACTGCCCTTCCTCCTGAGCTACAGCCGCCCGAAACAGCCGCCTGAAGAGAAACAGTTAGCATACAGGGTCATGTTTTCGTGCTGCTGACCACCTTCTCAGACCCACGACAATTCAGTCTCACAAGCTGTGGACTGGTAGTGAAGCAGTTGTGGACCAAATGGGAGTCCATTTTTACAATTGAGAATCACGGCCTTGGATTTGGAGGGATTGACTTTCATCCTGACTTTAATTTCACAGTCAGCTGCAAACAGTTCAGCTGCATGATAAAGATCATGGCTTGAAAAAAAACAAAATAACTATAGACACCATTCTCTTCCCGATTATGTCTGTTCATAAAAAACACAAAACAGGATCGATGTGGCAGCCCCGTTGGAGTAGGATTTGCACTGAAGACAAGCTTGTCTTTGTGTCAAAGATGCAGACAGCTCTTGTTTTTATTATGTAGGGACCTAATTGCCCACAAAAGCAAGTCCTTACCAGACCTTCATACATTGAAGAGACCCCACAATTTTCAGAGCCTTCAGCATCTCAGGGCAAATCTTGTCTACTCCCAGTGTCCTACAACCAGGAAGCTTATTAACCAAGATGGGGAAGTCTTCCCTCAAGTCCTGCCTTCTCAAAGGAGGACATGCTGTATTGAGATGATCCTGACAGTGCTTCTTCCACCCCAGTATGGGTAGCAGTTCTGCGCATAGGCTAAGGGCAACCTGGGACAGGCCCTGCTTTGACTTTCTGAGCCAACAAATGGCTTGCCAGAAGGGACCAGTTGAAAGTCCTTATCTATGGCCTTTGCAGGATTCCTTCCATGCAGCAAGTTTTAGCAACCACCAATGCTACAGCCCTTTCGGCCACTTGGTACCTGTCAGCTGCTACATGCTTGATACTTTTCCTCTCTGTCGGTGTCCACCAACTATGTACAAAATGATATACAGTCAATTACATAACACTACAAAGACACACAACCAGCATAACATGGATGTATCCTAGTATAAGTGAGTTTGTTTTTTAAGTGGAAGGTAAGGAGAAGAAATAAAATGGCGTGCTCAATATCTACCCCACTAATCAGATCTGTGACTCTCTGGGCTTTGTCCTTGTATGTTAGTGTGTATGTTCTTTGGTACAACAGAACATAGGATCATATGAAGGTCATACAACCTTTACATTTCTCTCTGTGTGTCTATTTCGAGTGAAAAGAGCCAATGCGAAGTGGACATGATGCTGCTTTAAATTTTGGGTGGTTAGATTAATTGATGCACCATACTGTAAGGGTGCAAGTAACCTTCAGGATATGTTTGTATGCACATATTGTATGACAATCTGTCCTAGTAGACTACATACAATGAATGCACATCTGAATGTAATTAAAAATGTAATCAGTGCTTTAGTTTGGCATTACATTTCAGAACAACAAAACTCAGCTTAACCCCTCTGTCCAAAAAGGCAGTTTGCAATGTGAAGGAATTCAAGTGCTGGTTATATAAAAGAGTCAGTTTCTAGTCTAGTTCAGTGTTGCTTCATCTCTCTCCCTTTCCAAAAAATATTTAGCCTAACTAAACTAAATGTAACTGGAAACAACGGGCACAAATAATACGAGAAAATTTCTGATAAAATGTTGAGCTGAGAAGGAGAACTTAGCTGGCTCTCCAACTGGAGACGAACCAGGAAAGGGAAAAATCAACAGAGATTTCTTTGAAAATGTGGGAGGGTACGGACTCTGAATTGGAATTGACTACAAGGATTGCGATTCGTAATAGATGATAGGGACACAACATGACCAGTTTTTGTTGGTTGAAAAATAGGCGGAAAACAGCAGTTAACGTCCATTAATTTTCTATACTCGCTTAATCCAATTTAGGGTTGTAGAGGGACTGGATCCTATCTCAGCTGTCATTGGGTAAGAAGCAGGGTACACCCTAGACAGGTAACCAGTCCATCACAGGGCTACATAGAGACAAACAGCCATGCACAGTCACACTCACTCTTAGGGACAATTTAGAGTCACCAATTCACCTGACATGCAGCCGGAGTAGTGAGACAGAACCCATAGATCCCAGTATTTAAACCAGGAACCCTATTGCTGTGAGGCAACAGTGCTAACACCACCGTGCAGCCCTGAACAATCATCCATCCATCCATTTTCCATAACCACATTATCCAGTTTAGGGTCACAAGGAGGCTGGAGCCCATCCCAGCTGCCTCCCGAAAGCCTTATGTATCAAAATATGCTTTATTGTGATTGAGTTAGGACTGTACATGGCTAAAGCTCAGAGTAAGATTGTAACTGGTGATGAAGTGATGAAATCCCATGACTTAATGGCTTCAATGCTTAGTTGATTGAGGGACAACATGAGGGATGGGTTTTCTCCTCAGAATCTCTTCTTGCACTAATCAGAAGAATGATTCAGAGATTCTTATTCCGCCTGTATGGGTCAAACTTGTTTTTTTTATATTCCACTTTTGTATGCTGACCAAAGTCTGCAGAGATTTTGTTTTGCAGCTGTGTTTGCACATGAAAACAAACACATAAATAAAAAAACAAACAGTCTCGTTTCTAGATGCATTCCAGAGTCACTTGCCTCTTTGACATTGATTTTTAATCTTTAATTTGATTGTTTCATCAATATATCAGGTTGCAGTCTTGGATTCTAATTATATCACATCCAATATCTACTGTTTTAGATGTACCACCAGTTCAGCTCAACTCATGCTTCTCCTAAATAATGAAACTCAAGACAGCAGAAAGAATCTCACTTGTTTCCTACAGGGATCTAATCAGAAGGCGGCATCAGTGTTTGCATCGCTCTACCTCTACTCAACAGATGTGCAGGAAGTTCACACCAGAGTAATTACGCCTTCTTTGTGTGGATTCAGCAAGTCTGTATGCTATTTGTGTTGAAACGTGCATCTGCCCCGCTTTCACCCCTTGGCACTTCCCCCTGCAGTTTCCAGTGGAGTTCCTGCCAAAACCAGTGAAAGAAAGTGGTGACGAGGGAGTGCAGGAATAGATGAGCAGTCACAGCTCTTCGTATGGTGGTGGTAATTAAACAAAGACAAGACGGACTGAGATCACACCTGCACAGTAAGCTTGTCATGTTTCCTCTATCATTGCTGATGCAGTGATAATTAAAAATGAGACATGGAAATAAGTTGAATTAATTGAGTTTTGTCATCTACATTATCGGGACCTCTTTGATTTTCCACTTTATCATTTACTTCTTCGAGGTAATTAAGCAGTCCTGTTTCCTAGAAGTATGTCTTTTTTTTCAGCACAAAATGTTTTGCATAATGAGTTTTTGAGAAATGTAATTACTAAGTGGATGATTTTTAGCATTTGGGACTGGTGCAGCTAGATCTAGGTCACACCACCGGTTTAACAGCATTTTCAATTTCAGCTTATAGCTTAAAAGCTTTCTGAGTAGTGTTAATCCTGCTAGTGTTGCTGTTGTTTATCTTTTTAAAACATAGCTGCTTCTTACAAATTGATGAATGATAATCACACACCTATATGTGTAGGGATGTGTTGTGGAATTTAGGTACTCTGAAAGGATCAAGTGATAATAACAACTCTAGAATACGTAGATTGGATGTAATGTACTAACCAGCCACCTAAAATATCTCTGAACAGTCAGAATGGGGACAAAGAGCCTCTTAGAGTATATGGTACCAGGATATTACCAAACCACTGGACCCTGTGGGTACAGGGGAAAGGTTTTTGTGGATTAGATTTGCCTCCCAAAGCTTCTATCAGATCTCATCGCAGTGATATTTAGGAGTTTTGAGGTTAGGTGAACCCCTCAAATTCTGTGTCATTTGCTTTGAGTCCTTCTTAAGTCATTCTCTGTGGTCTATCTCTGTCCTGCTGGGGGAAGCTGCTACTGCAGGAGAGTGCTGTTGCCATATGGGGTATGTAACTGACACTGCATAGGCAGCAAGTGTCAAAGTTACATTCACGTGAATTCAAGCAGATTACTGCTTTGTGAAAAATGGGTGGCTAACTCATCTGACCCATCGTGCTATTGATGTCGTAGCTGGATGGTGCAGAGCTAGTTTATGAGAAAAAAAGATAACAAAAAAAAGTCAGATACATTCAGAATCACCAAGTCTTAGATGACAGGAGCAAGTTGGGGTGCTCACTCATATATAAGGAGAACATAGAAAGGCCTAGCCGAGATCTGAATCAAACATATTCTTGCTGTGAGGCGACAGTGCTAACCACCCCACCCCTGTGCAGCCTGTATGTAACCTATAGTGCTGGAATTAAAAAAAGCTGCAAGCCTTAGGGCAAAAACAATAAGGTGAATGAGGCCAAAATGCCTGGTACAGATGCAAGGGTATTGCGGCTGTGACAGTTTTCCATGAGTTCAGCCACTTTCAAATTACATATCATCATTTGACCAATTTTTGCAGCCCATTTTTCAAGATGATAAAACAATTTTTTTTCGCAAAATATGGTCTCTATTTCTCAACTTTACATTAACTACTCCCTCCAGCCTGACCCTAAACAGAGAATCAGTTGTTTGAAGTAGAGCCTGGATTTTGCAAAAGTCCTTCAGGCAAATACCTTCAGCATAGAAATGGGAAGTAAAAATGTGGACAAGGAAAAGTTAGCCTTTAGGTGGTTACAGGGTACAACCTGGACAGGTCGCCAGTCCATCACAGGGCCTCACAGAGACAAACATGCACGCTCACACTCACTCCTAGGGACAATTTAGAGTCACCAATCAACCTAAAATGCATGTTTTTGGATGGACGGAGGAAGCCTGAGTAGCTGGAAAGAGCACAAGTTTACACAGGGAGAACATGCCACCTCCACACAGAAAGAACTAGCCAGGAATCAAACCTCTTCCTGTGAGTTGACAGTGTTTGTATGATAGAATGCTAATTCGAAAAGTGCAAAAATAAAATATGGCAGTTCATATTGGCTGCCAACATTGCTACTCTTTTTACATCAGCGTTGTAGTTTATATAGATGGAAAGTTTCCCTTGAACTGCTGAGGTGACATTGTTTTCACATTGCATTTTTTCCACTGACATGTCTTCTAAACCCCGGAGGCAAGATATTTATGCTAACAGTGACAGTGGAGTGGAGAGTGATCGCTTCCACACTCTTGTTTTATGGCTCCAATACTCTGAATGTCCCATACCTCTTTATGTTCAATATGTCACTCCTCCAACATCGACGACATTTCCATTTCTCTGAGTCCCCATGTGCTCATTATGACATTCTGGGACCAAGATAATGTGATGTGTGAGACCTGTCTGTGCATGATCGCATGTAAAGACAAGGGCATTCAACCATCAAGGGTACAAATTTGTGTATGTGGACTACATAGGCTAAATTTGCAAAGGAATGCACACGTAAATACAGACACACACACATCACACATTTAGCAAACTAAGCGAGATGTGACGACAAAAAAGAAAAACAACTACTGCTCCATCCATGCTCAGCGTGAAATTCTTTTGAGTCACTTTGTACATGCAAATCTTGTTTCCTCATTAGTTTTGATTTTGTCACTTCAAACCTTGGAATAGGAATCATTCCATCTGCTGCATGGGGAAGTCAATTTCATTTCACATCTTACCACTCTCCCATTCTCAAACACACAAGAACACACACATATGCTGCTTCCCAATCTGTCCATATGAGCTTAGCCCCTTATATGTCATGATGATTCTGAAAAGTTTTTTAAAAAAACAACAAAATGATGAACCTCAGAGGGACTGTAGCAGACTAAGCAGACTTGAGTGAGCAAGAGTGATGCTCCCTCAAGCTGTCTGACATCCATCAGTGGCTTGGTGATATCTCCCAGCCTGCTCTGCTTGATGTTTTCCCTACAGCTGATGAGTAATGATAGCAGGAAGTGTGAAATGCTCTAGACTTGAGAAGACAGAGTTGCCATCACACAGGCTCACCAGTTAAAGTTGGGAAAGGGCCATGAATGGATAATGAGACTAAAGTCCTTTGGGCATTTACTTACACCCTCAATTCTGGTTCTTACACCTGAGTCTTTATCTTATGGCACTTAGGCTGTTTTCCGTTTGTGTCCTTTTTGGAGCTATTAACATTTTACGTACATGTACTCTTCAAGTGAGTCCGTCAGCCGCCGGTGAAATCCCAATCAATGAGAGAGAAACTGCCGTTGGTGTACTCACCTGCCATTGGGAACACCAGGGTTCAGTCTACTGCCCTTTCTTTCCAGTCATGTTGGTTCTCTCTGCTTTCATTTAGCATCTGTTTTTATCTTATTATACATCTCTGTCTATAATTTTGTGGCCTGTCGTCCTGTGTCCTTGATAGCTTGTCTTTGTTTTTATTTGCATCACTTTGAGGTAATATCACCTCGATGTGACTAACCAACTTGATGTTCTTTTGAGGCACTTTGTATTTGTTTTCACTTCTTTGTCTAGGTATTTTGAGTCATTTGCACTTATCTGGGGTTAACTCTGCTTGTCTTTACTTCCAACAAAGACTCTGATAAAGGGTTCCCTTGGCCTCTGGGTCCCTTGGCCTATACCGAGACAGCCCACCCAATCATCCTCCCATGGGTGGTTGAAGTGCAAAGGAAATGGAGACACACTGAAGATGTAAATGTAAATGAAAGATGGCAGCCTCCTACAGAAGCTCTGAACATATACTGGAAATACTTTCTTTGCATCTCCTCAAGCTTTTTTTACCAAGCTGTTTTCTGTGAAACTGCATATTGCTGCTGGAATGATTTTTGATGTTAAAGCTGGCATTTTTAAAAAATCTGTTATGATGCATAACCATGGTAACGGGAAAGTTGTTAACTTGTTGGAGCACCTAATTAAGCTGTCCAAAGTCCAAGTAATGCCAATAATAAGACCCTCAAGCAGGATGAGTTAAAGAGGAGACATCTTGGATGCCCAGCAGGAATGGAGTAGGGAGAATGGTGAAAGAGAATTGAACCATTTCTTCTCTTGATTGTTATAAGAGGCGTGAGATCACCAGCAGTTGGAATGGATAAGCTTGGATCCCTGATGAGGAAACAGCAGAAATATCAGGAAGGAAATATTATTTCTTCATCAAGACATGGCTGCGGAAGCAGGTCTGGCACCTCTCTACTTGGATTTTGGACTGTGTGGGCAGATGGAGACTGCAGACAGAGAGATGTTGAACTGTTCTGTTGCATTGTGAGTTCTATCTATGTTGTCTGCAGCTCCTTGTCCGTTCACTTGAGACTGCAGGTTGCTGAGGATCTTGACCCCCTCCAGCTTGCCTACCAGAAACACATATGAGTGGAAGACGTGATTCTGCTGCATCAGGCATATGCTTATCTGGATGTGCCTGGTTCATATGTGAGAATCATGTTCTTTGACTTATCCTCCAATACTGAAAGACAAGCTTCTAGGTATGGGTGTGGCCCCCTCCCTGACAACATGGATTGTAGACTATCTGACTGCCAGACCACAGTATGTCAGGATGGGGAGATATGTTTCTGGAACACTAGAATGCAGTATTGGGGCTCTGCAGGGTACCGTTTTGGCTCCTTTTCTTTTCACCCTGTACACATCAGACTTCAGGTACAACTCAGAGTCCTGCCACATTCAGAAGTATTCTGATGATACGGCTGTTGTGGCATGTGTGCGCGGTGGACAGGAGGGGGAGTACAGGAACCTTGTGGAGTCCTTCTATGGCTGGACCAAAAATAACTGTTTGCTCCTGAACACTACCAAGACCAAAGAGCTGGTGGTGGACTTCAGGAGATCTGAGAGTCTGCCAACATAGAAGCAGTGTACAGGAGGGGTCATCTCTTGTTCCTGAGACAGCTCAGGTCCTTCAATGTCTGCAGTGACATGATGTGCATGTTTTTTCACACTATCATTGAGAGTTCACTGTTCTATGCTGTTGTCTGCTGGGGGAGTTGCACTACAGACAAAAACTGTAGGCGCCTGGACAAAGGCCAGTTCTGTTGTAGGCAGAAGGTTAGACCCTCTAAGTCCTGTGGTGGAGCAACGGATGAGGAGGAAATTATATTCTGTTTTAGAGAACAATAAACATCATCTCCACAGCATCCATTTGTCCTACACCTTCACCTTTATTAGACTTCAACTTTCTACATGTTTGTAATCTGATTTATATCCATCCATCCATTTTCTCTACCCGCTTAATCTGTCGGGTGGCCGGGAGGATTGGAGCCTATCCCAACGATCAACGGGCGAGAGGCAGGGTACACCCTGCACAGGTCGCCAGTCCATCACAGAGCCACACCGAGACAAACGAGACAAACAACCACACACACTCACACTCATGGGGACAATCTTAGAGTCACCAGTTAACCTAACAGCATGTTTTTGGATGATGGGAGAAAGTCGGAGTACCCGGAGAGAACCCACGCATACACGGGGAGAACATGCAGACTCCACACAGACAGAACCAGCCGGGAGTTGAACCGGTGCTAACCACCACACCACAACAGCTTATCTTTAATAGTTTTTATACTGCATCAATATAATTTCCCTTCAGGGAATAATAAAGTATTGTTGAGTTTAATATGATTGCATCTTCTCAGCATTTTGCAGATGACAAGCTTTTTCATTTCACTGTGTGCTGTTAAAGTGGATAAGCCAAGATAATTTCCAATCCTTTCATTCTTAAACTCAGACGCTTCTAGATTAGCATTCCATACTTCATAACTCTAAATAGCTTGTTATTAGTTCAGAACATGGTAGAGCTTTCCTCCTCATGAGACCAAGAGATTTGGCTAAAGTTTCGTCTGAGTTCCTGGAGCTTTGCCAAAGGATTGGGAAAAGGGATGACAATGACTTGTGAATGTGAACTTCTATAATTGCTGGCAAGAAAGCTATGACAGCACATAAAAAATAAATCAATTAAAAAGACTGAGATAAATTCTACATTTACAAGCATAAGAACACACAAGATCCAGCTATAAGTGTTCAAGTCAGAATCGGATCCCTAATATCAGAGTGAGCAACTTGACTCATTTATATTTCATTTTGTTATCTAACCCTTTTTAGAATGAATGAAAAGTATCCCGGTTTGCAAAGCCAATAGAGTTCAGTCTCTTTAGCAAACCACAATGGAAATAGTGATGAAGGTAAAAGGTTTATTGAAACTGGTGGTATTAGTGGTGTAGTCACTGGATCCGAGGGCCTGTCCAAACATGAGGTTCGAGTCTCCAGGAGTTAGCTCCATGGTTTAAGGTGAGTATAAATCCAAAGTTGAATCTGGCCTTAGTTATTTTAACTAACAGTTTTGTCTTACTGTGTTTAAGATTCAAGGGAGCTTTGAGGGGGGGTCACTGGTTGTCTGAAGAGAGCGATGGGGCCTTGGGAGGATGAGCAGGGAGGGAGGTAAGCGGGTGGTTTGCCGGATGTCTCAGGTAAGTAATCACATTCAGATTACAGGAACAATGACCTATGGACCATAGACCAGTCATTACCATATGGTCTATGGTCCATAGGTGCATCAGCAGGAGAGGCCCCAGACTCTACCCAGGAGGATGAAGACAATCCTGCCCAGCCTAACCTATAGCTCACGAAAAAAATCCAAAACAACAACCAGTGGATAACCATGAGAATGAGATCACTCATTCCTCACAGCGTGATAACTCCCACTTTTAAAATCCTCACAGCGAATTATGTGCATGTTCTAGCTCCAATGGGTGCGCGGGCACGCGATTCCTGGAGACTTTGACCACAAAAGGAAACCCTACCTCCCACTTACTGTGACTGTCACTCACTAGCATGAGTTCAAGACAGGATAGAATGAGTTCCTTTTGAAAAAAAGAAAATGAAATATGTATACCTCTTTTATTGAGCTATGGTTGACATTTAAGGTGATATTATATTCTTTAAACACTTGAAAACATGGAAAACCATGCCATGGGACCTTTGACCCCATTCCCTTCCTGAACCCTCTTTTCTTTCATTCAGCTTCCATCTTGCAATTTTTAAGTGGCATTCTTAGCCTCCCATCTCTCTTTCTTTCACATGACCATGCATTCTCCATTAAGTCTTTATGGGTCGATGGAAGTACTATACAGGCATTGAGATGGCCATACATCATCCTATTCTCTTCCTTCTGCTGATCTTTCATTTTCCTATGATTTCTTCTCCCATTCCGTAACAGTGCAGAGGCAACCACTATCAATGTGTAACTATTTTACTCAGCGACATTTCGCAAGCTTCCCCTGTCCATTCATGCCTACATCTTCACAAGTGCCATAATCTGTACTCGCTACATGAACTCAGTCGCTCGGGATCTGCAAGTTAGAGAGCGATTTCTGTTCTCTGACGTTGGACCTCTCCACAGATCTACAAGCCTAGAGAGACATCATGACTGCTGTAGGTGTATCAGTCCTACAGCTACTGCACATCAGCCACAGATGTTTACAGAAGATCTCCTAAATTTGGAGCAGTTTTGATAAGCAGGAAGAATAAGCTGTTCTTCTATTTCCTGTAGCTGCAGCACAGTCACCTTGAGTCTGTTGAGATGTGGTTGTAACAGGGAGAGGACCAGTGTAAGGTGATGAAATGAGTGTATGTTGGCTGAGCTGAGGACCTGCTGGTTCCCTGTTCTACACCCTGTCCCCCTTATCATATTACAACTCAGATAGATGGTACCCAAACCCCAGAGGTAAGGGATTAATTTGTTTAAAGCTCTGCAGACTGCTTTGACTGACCTTGAAAGAATGATATTTCTCTCCTGTTTTTGCCCTGCTCACACGCCTGGAGGCCAGGGAAAAATATTAGAGAGACAAAGAGAGAAGTCATGTCTCTCCTTTCATAAAGTCAAATCATAAAGTACTGCAGCCTGTGGGCTCTTTCAAACAATATATTTTTTCTAAAGATGATGTCATTATAATGATGAGTTTTATCCTGCTCCTCTGGAATAAGGATATGAACATATTGAAATATTCAAACCTTAATGTAAATATGTACATGGTCCTGGATTTCTCAAATGATCGGACATGTTCCCCAAAGCAAAATAAGGCAAACAAATCAACTAATGTGAACGCTGCCAGAAGTACCTGTTTTTTATGGAATAAACTGAAAAATGATATTATACTGTTTGTGTGTACTGCATACATATCCATTAAGCTTAAGTGTCTCATGGCGATGGGTTTTAGTTTGACATTTGAGCTCAGGTTATGTTTTTTTTGTCCAAGTTCTGCTTTGTTTAGTCTTTTTTTTCTTTTTCCAAAGGTTTTCCCTTCTCTGTACCCTTCCAACCTTCCCTTGTGACCCTCTTGATGAAAGACTTTCATATAAAATACACCTTTGGTTCCTCACTCTAAGAAGCTTCAGGAGCCTCTCTGTCCTTACACATCGATATGCATTTAAAAGATTAAGATATCCTTGAGAATACAGATGGGATGTGACAAAGCATAAGTTACCATCATTAAAAACACTCACTGGCTCGTCTCACCCTCTCCCCTTTATAAGTTTGTATGTTGTGCCTGCTTGTCCCTCCCATTCTTACCATCATTCTAACCTGTTCTGTTTTCATGCTTTTGATTTTCTGGTTGGGACTTTTCTTTTAGATGATAACATTTGATATGTTTGTGGTATGCTCTACTGTGGATAAAATTCTGGTTTAGGAGATTTGCATATCATTGGAACCTTTTTTTCTTTTTACACAGCATCCCATATTTTCTTACTTGAGTTTCTACATCAACATTAGATCAAATATTTTTATTCTAATGAAATATTTGTAACAGCAGGAAACAAGTCCTTTCTTTTTCACCAAATATTTCTGTTAAAGGGTTATGATTCTGGGAGAGGAGAGTATTTCTGGCTGCCTTAGACATCTAAGGTAACAAGTCAGGGAAAATTGAACGTTTTAAGACTGCAGAGATCAAAATCAAAGTTTGAAAATGTGAGTTTTGAAGAGTCTATTCTGAATTTAATTGATATGGATGAAGCAAAGTCAAAGTGAAGTGTCGTGGCTTTAATTTAGTTTAGGGAGCTCTATGGCACAGTATACACACATTGGCAACATTCATAATGCTTATTGGGAGATTCAGTCTTTATTTGTTTTGTTTTTTAAATAAATGTTCCTCAAAAGATAAGCAGGTTTAATAATTCTATTTAAACATGTGTGTTTGAATGTGTAAAACTCATGCTGTCTCAAGTAGTCAGGTTGAGTCGAAATAAGCGAGTCCCACAAAGCTCCTCCACTAACCGTGTGCACACATGGATCCAGAGACTGACACAACTATAAACTGGAAATATAGATTAAATTATAGGATAATGATAAATGTGTAAACATTTCCTGGTACATCAAGCTTCTCACTCACATGCAGCAGGCACAAAAATAAATGTGCATACAGATTGCATCCCCATCAGTCTTCCATTCATTAGTCATGTCACAGACCAGTGTGATGAGCATGCTATTCAAAAGGTGTGGCTGTCAACATCAATAAGACTCAACCAGTTTGAGAGGCCATTAATACCAAAGTAGCCACTCGGTATGTTGTCAAATATGAATAATGGTTTGCATAACAAATCATTTTGCTGTCTGACAGACATTCCAGCATCTGCACGGGCAGAGGCTCAGGTTGCAGCACTTTGCTCCCATCAGCAGCTATGCTTCTTGATCAAAGTTGAAGTTGAAATCTTGGGGGATGGCAAATTGGCAAAGCAGATTTTTCCACGTGGATGACACCTTGTGTTGTGGACACAGAGAAGATGATACATGGAAAGGTTATGCACCATAGTGACAGAGTGAATCAGCAGCAGTCATAAATAGTTAGTGTCCCACAGCTGGGATATAATGATATTTTCTAATCATCCCCAGAGGTCACCGTACCTCATCTGTCACTGGTAATGTCTTTTAGCAAATGGAATTTGACCAGAAAACAACAGCCTATATGTGCTGTCACCTGACTAACTGACCCTAACTTTCTGTATCAATCTTGCCACAAAACAGGGGCGATTCTTTTGCCCTGACAAAAAGAAGCTGGCTCCTCCAAATAAGCTGAAATATTTAGAATAAAACTCCATCTGTTCAAAGAATCTACGATGCAGTGGAACAAAAGTCGTTGCTCCTGCACCATCTTGTGATCCTGTCAGTGCAGTAGGCAAAGGAAGCGTCTGAGCAAGTCATGAGCTGTTTGAGCTGTTTGAGCACACAGCAGTGTCCCAAGCAAGAACAGAACTACATACATCAGCTGAATGAAGAGAACAAGCAGAGAAATGAAGGAGCAGTCACAGAGAAACCAGGTTATACCCCGCATTGCTTGGCCTGTGCTGTAATGCTGCAGGTTGCCAGTGAAATGGGGTCACTTGTGGCTCAACTGTGTGGAGAGAATTCAAAATGAATTTGAAGTTTTGCTGCAGAGAGAAAAAACACAATTCAAGCTGTTCAGTAGATGTTCTGTCTTATAAGTCAGTGCCATATCAGTTCACATCTTCATTCGGTTTTAAGTTATTGTACTGACTGAGCTATCATTTTCTGAAGCTGCTTCTTTTTTTTTAGTAGGATGCTAACTTTCCAGAGAGACTGGAGCTGAAATTCAAGGCTGTTCTGTCACTAAAAGGCACAAGTTGGAACTTCAAGCTTCTCGGTGAAACTGTTTGAAATGTTCATTAGTTAATTTGGAGCGTGAACGTATTTTAGCCCATCATCAGTACAATGAGTTGAAAGGCATTAAAAAGTGAGCTAACTATACCTTTGTGTATAATGGCATTAGAAGGCATCCATTTGCTGCACTGCAATAGCTCAGAAACACAGAGTTACTCTCAAGCATTTATCACCCACCATGCACTCCACGTGTTGGGTAAAAAGAACAGTAATTAGCAACTTTACCTCCGGGTAGGGCAGTGCAGGAGTGTGTATTCTGGCTCAAACAAGAACTGCTGGATTCAAGTTTGTTCCAATGCTCAACAATAAAGTTTCTCCTTCGTTATTGACCAATGCAAACCCGAGTTGTGCATGTTCCCGCCCTCAGCAAGCCTCCAGGAATTCAACCAATCAGAAGACAAATCCTCTACTTCTCAGTAAGAGACTCCCCAATAAAGAGGGAGCTCTCCGGCATTCTGAGATTCTGATTACAAAGCATTTGAAGTTATGATGGCGGCAGAGCTAATCGAGGTTAAAATTTTAAATGACTGGAAATATTCATGCCAGGTCCACTTCAATGTTATAAAATTTTCAGTAAACTTTTAGCTTCACAGAGGATTAAAACCAAACATATTTGACTTTTTTATTCTTAAGTTGTGAGATGAATGCATTGTGTGATCAAGCAAGCAGTTAACTAATGTCAGCTACTGAGCAATAATATTAGGTCATCACAAAAACCTCCACCCTCAAATGTGGCACGGTCCAATGTGTTTGTATTCATCAAGGAACTTAAGATCTACGAAAACACCAATAACAACATACAATGGAAAGACTCAGACAGGGAGAGGAGAAGGCTAACACAGCTCCCTGATTGACTTCTGCTGAACATGGCAGCGGCTTCTTAAATGACAACTTGGCTGACCTGGATGTGAGCTGAGTTGGATGATGCAGCTCCACCTTCCCGCAGGCAACAATGACAAGCTACTAAAAAAAAGCTAAAAGCTCTGGAGTTTTAATCTATGTTTATGAAATGTTATCTATTCCAGGAGGATTTTGTTTCAGATACAATGTCTAAAGTAATGGTAAAATTATTATGTATTATTCAAGCTGTGGCTGCTTGGTTGAAATTGGTTTTCTATTTTTTTACACCTGATATTTAAGCATCAGTCACAGAGATGGGGGGGGTGGTACCTTCCACTTTAAAAAAAACACTTGTTCTACCATAACAAAACAAATCACATCTAATATTTATCATCTCAAAGATCTTAAATGCTTGCTGACTAAGCGTAAGGGGTCTCAGGTCAACCAATCCCAGGTTTTTATGTGTTATCTTAATTCCAACCCTAACCATTCAAAGGGAGGCAAACAGTGAATCGACTCTGCAAAACGCTCCAAAGGTTGTTGAAAGTCAATGCATTAGCCCTCTGTCAGCTCCTCCTTCCTCCTTATAAGCCAGATCAACAGTATTGATTGTCCACAAGATGTTGATGAATAGATCCTTATCCAGACGTGGAGCATAGCAGTAATGCAGCAAGCAGCAAAGAGATGCTGAACATCTGTAGGAGATGTAAGCTTTCTCTGTGAAGAGAGCTGACTGAGAATAATGTAGCAATTCCACAGCCTCTTAGCTTCTACTGCACAACCCAAACGTATGCATTGTGGACCAGCATGGCTGTAACACGTTCTATTGTGAGAGCTGGTGAGGCAGTCTTATACGTTTGGAGGAAAAAAGGATAGAAATCTCTCTCCTTCCATTAAGCATGGTATGGGATCAACAATGTATTTAATCAAATCCCAGCAAATGAAAACAAAATCTTAATATGTGTATTTCTCTGAAACAAAGTCACTTAAGAACCCGGAGCAGATTCTCTCCAGAGCAAGCTGAAAGGATTTCCTGTGGACCCAACGGTTATCACCGAGGGTTTAAAGAAGAAGTCAAAGGAGCAACATCAGAAAACTACATGTCTTTAGAAGTAAAACTGGGAAAAATGATCTGAGGCAATAACTGAAAGACTCATAACAGTCTGTACTTACCACAGCCCCAAAGTCCCAAAAGTATTTGGCTATTTTGAAAATGCGTTGAAATAAAAGCATTCTTGTTTAAAATATAAAAGATATCCTCTTCAAACTTTTAGAAATGAGGAAATAATTTGATTGTTAAGGTGTCCACAGCATCCAGGATGCCCAAACATGTTTTGGAAACTGAGCCTTGAAAAATGGTCAGAAGTTGCAAACTAGTTACAAACCCAATTTCAAAAGAAAGAAAAATGCCATATGTGACGAGTGCAAGCAGGTTGACATTTAAAAAAATAAAAATGACATTGAAATTGTCAATGAAAGAAATAACCCGTGAGTCAGACGGACAAAGTTCATTAACCTTCAGCTCAGGAGACATGCTCTTATCCCCCAAACAGGACCGGCTTTCAGTACATCAAGGCCCAGGTGGAAGGTTAAGAAATTCTTGCCAGAGGTGGATTTTTCAGAGGTTTTCTGTGTCCCAACATGTCAGCAAATGTCACAGTCATATTCTCAGCGCTTTCCCTCGGCCATCCTGCTTTTGCTGGAGCGGCACATTTGGCCTGACATTTACAAAATTGGCCTTAGTGAGGTTAAACTGCACAAAAAGTTTCAAGTGCACTTTGGCACTACTCACTCGTGAAGGAGATCAGATCTGGTGACATTGTGCATCAGTCAAGTGCAGACTCATACATCTTCATCCTCCTGTGTTTGCCCTGAGACCATCCATTAGGAAGGCTTTGTTTCTGTGAGGTTGCATCAGCTTGACTTTAATGAGACGGTGAGAGGTGCAGAGGTGGAGGCAGACCGGTGAACTCATATCGAAGCCCTCATCGGGCCTTAGAGTCAGTAGTCGCTGACTTGGAGGGTTTTTGTCTCTTTATTGCTGAAACATCATTATTGCATTTTCTAGTGTAAGCCACATGGATGGGCAAAAACATCAAGAATCCATTACTACCACCACCATCCTGCAACTCCAACTCCAGCTGAAAAATAGACGTATGAACTATGAAGCAGCTTGACAGAAATCATGGAGTGGAGGGGAAATTTTGTTCTATTAATGGAGGCTGTCACAGCCACGGTCATTACAGAAATCTCAGCAGATTAATTTCTTATTCCTTTTATCTTTTGGTGTTTAAACTATAAGATGTTCCAGCTGGCGGGGAAACAAGGAAGAAAGGATGTAGGATAAATTTTATGCAGTGCACTGGACTGAAATTGTGTGTAACCTTCTGACGGCTCATTTTATTCTTGTCATTTGTTATACTACCCTATATTTAATACTTATGGGGACAAACAACATGAAAACTCATAACTCATGGAGTTAAAAATTAAAGGTAAAGTGCAAATTTCCGTGGCTGTGCTCTGATTGGCTGGTGAGCTTCCTTAATCCCAGATTGATTAGCTTCCCCAGCTGCTTTGGAGGAACCTGTGGATTCACTAAGTAAAGACCACAGGATTTTTTTGTTCCATCAGAATTGACCTTCAGTTTGGAGGACATATATATATATATATGATCTATATATTTAATGTTTTCTTGCAGAATTAGAACATTTGATTAGTTGCTAATTATACATTTGCATTAAGATGGGTTCTGAATGCAGGACTCAGCTACAGTGTGGTACTCTGGAACTGTTTTCCTGAGTGAAGGACTTGAGCTCCACGTTTATTGGCAGCATGTTAGAGCACCTCCCTGTTGGACTCCTTGGTAGAATGTATATGTGATGTGGCAACTTCAGTCTGTTGTGGACCATTTTAGTGCAGCAAAAGAAAAATGATTTGTTAAAAAAACCAGGAAAGGAAAAGATGAATAACCACATGTGGGAATGAACAATGTCCATGATATAAATTGGGGGTGGAATGAAAGAGAAAGGTACCTTGTCTTGTGGCTGGTGTCAGGAAATAGCGGGAGAAAGGAGTTATCAGATTGCAAAAGGACATTACTCTCTGCCGGTGTCCTGAAGGAAGAGCAGACAGTGGCGCTGTCCTCTCTTAAGTCCTCTTCCCATTAGGCCTTACATCGTTTGGGAGATTAATAGAAGCTTATGTGTGAACACCGCCACATTTGTCAGCTTCCTTTTTCAATAAGATGGGCTGTGGGCCAGCCTTCTTCCACCCCTGCTTTGAAAAGACCTCCAAAGGTCACAGTTGGCAGGGTTATATGGACAAAATGAAGATAAACATATAGCTAGTACAAAACAGAACAATGCAGAGTTGCATTCTGTAAACTGAGTTTTTATTTTTAAGTAATCACAAACATCAGAAAAGTCTTTTCTGTGGCTTTTGGGAACAAGAGAAGATGGATTGATGGCTGGTGGCTGTCGTTCTGCCTCACAAGGAGGTCGAACATGTTTGTCCTGTTACACTTACACACCCAGCAGCCCTGGGTCATTTCTTCACCCACTAACCCCACATCAGTGAAAAATATTTGGGAAGTCATTGAGATGGAGCAAGCTCCGGATCAGAGTTGTTGTTTACCTCCAAAGCTGCAGGCTGAGAAAACCGCTGTGCTCCACAGCAACTGACTGCATCTGCCAGGGACCCAAGAGATGTGTAAAGGAAGGGAAGAGAAATTTCCCATTAACTTTGGAAATTGGTGCAAGCTGTGCCGCCAAACAATCCAATCACCTCTCCTATTTTACTCACTGTCCACACAGGCGAGTGACTCAGAGGTATTTTGTTTTTAGATCCACCATTGTCCACCTTGAAAACTAGCTGAAGACAGTTCCATCCACTTATTAAACAAGACTGCTAATATGTTAAAAAACTTTAAAATGTTCGATGTCTCGTCTTCTATTTTAGGTAAGTGCTCAGCACAGTGGTCTATGGGAACTTCTTCAAATCAGAAGTACTGGCGTTAAGAACAAAATACATAATAAAAAGTTTGGAATTCTTTAATGTAACTATGTACGGATTATATACTGTATACTGCATTTAAGTCAAATTCAGTATGACTTAGATGCAATTATCGAACTCGACAATTGTCAAATAATTAGCCTATCAAAAAAGGACTGTTCAAAAACAGCTGAAAAAGAAGATAACAGAGAGCAAGGATGTGTAGAGAAAAGAAATCTGGAAAGCAAGCTTCAGCAGAACAGTGTGACAGACATGTGGTCAGGAATTAAAATAAAAGATCAGAAGGTGAGAGAAGATCGGGCAGATGCAAGCCTGGACCGAGCGAATGAGCTGAACATATATTTCAAATGGTTGAGCTCAGATCTGTGTCATGGCTAAAATGCAATAATTTACAATGCAGCCTTCACTCTAAATGATGGCGTTCTGCCATCAGTTTACTTGGTTACACGTAAGCACAGCAAATTTATGATGAAACTTTCTTGCTTCCTGGCAGGGTTAAGTTGATAACATTACATATTTAGTGTTAAAAATCAGAACTACTTGGTTAGCTTCCAACTTTACGACTGGCACCTGCACGGATGCCATTTTGACACGTCACACGTAGTTAAATGCAGTAAACTCAGAGCCACAGGCGATGGCACATTGTCTGAATCCCATGGATGCAGTGCATTGCTGGGGCTGGCATGAGCTTCATTTTCAGGAGTACGACAGTCTGAGAGACAGCAGTGAACGCGCTGTGAATGAATATGTGTAAGCATTCAGTACCACCAGAAACTACTGGTTCTTATCGCTTTACCATTTGTAGCAACAGGTCCCTTAAAGCAGTACTATAGAACTGTGTGACTTTTAAAACTATGTGCCCATGTGTCTCTGCTATACACATGCTTGTGTCCTTTCCTTTGGGTTGGTAACTGTGCGATCAGGGACAGCAACGGCACTGTTTTGTTTTCCTTTTTAAATACAAAACCTGAAAGCTGCTGTGAGCTGTGGGAGGACAAGTTGAACAAACTGAGACAGCACTGTGTGAGTAAGACAGATAAAAGACTATAATGCTTGCAAAACATGGTTAATGTTTGCTTCCATCAGTCTGGCCTTTTTTAAAAATCTTGTTCTTCTGTCAACATCAGAAGCACTTCTTCTGCAACACTTTATCTCCAGTGATCAATACAAATGCAATGATTCTGTGCACATCCATTTCATCAGTACGGCAATTAATTGTTCCATGTGTTTTGATGTTTTAGTCTCTAATAACTATCAACTGTCAAGGACACACCAACTCTTTCTCTTACAAGCTTCACCTCACAAATAAATGGAGTAATCTGTGTCTGGTGATGACTTAAATTGCTTCATCTGATCAACTTCAAGCTTGCTGGCTTTCTTTGCCAGGGGCCCAGGGAAGTACAGTGGTCTTATTTTGGTGGTCTCCCAGTCTGTGGAGTAGTTTCAGTGCATCATTAAAGACTTCCATGACATGATGACGAAGCAGCAGGTATCCCTGGCCTGGTGTTATGGTGCTTCTTCCCTCTTCCTGTCCTCTCAGCCTCCAGCCGGTCGAGACAAATGGTCGCTCTTCCTGGTTCTGGTTCTGGTTCTGGTTCTGATGGAGGTTTCTTCCAGTTAAAAGGGAGTTTTCTTCTCTATCGTTGCCTTGTGCACGCTCAGGATGGGGGAAGCGAAGAGAAGATTTGATGGCATCTGTAGATTTTCTTAGCAAGACAGTTTTTTTTAATTCTATTTATTTTTCATCAGCGTTGTATGACTCAGACTCATTTGGATTTTACTTAGTTTGATTTTAAAGGATTATAATTAGATTTCATAGTTGGATTGCACTGAGTTGGATTATATGTGAACTGGACTGTAAAATGCTTTGTGATGACATTCGCTGAATATGAAAAAAACTGATTTGAATGGAACTGAACAGCTGTCACTGCAGCACAAAATTTAAAATCATGCAAAGAAAAGAGTGTAATGAAAAGAATTTTAATGTAAAACTCACAACTGAAATGATGTTTTTGTGCTTTTGATTTGCTTTTAATTTGAAAAAAGCAAGACCTGTCAGTGGAGGTTGAATACAAATGACAAGAGAAGGGAGAAGAGTTATTTTTGATAAAATAGTCTGAAATGTATGTTTGTGAACCATATATGACATGAGGGATAGCACTATTGTTGAGGTATTGTGCAAACTTCCCCTGTCCTTTGCTTCTTTTTGTCTTTTTTGAGACTTTACTGTTTGTTTTTTCTATAGCTGACAAAGTTTTCTTTGATTGGACAGAGACATCATAAAAGTGTTTATCTCTAATCTTTAAGACACCTGCTCAGCTAACAAACCAAACTAAATAACCAGTGGCATTTTCACACAATGGGAGGAGACAACAGAGACAATATTAAGGCGATAGGTCAGTACGGTCTCACCGTAAAGTTGCCAGCCCCTTTAACTTCTCCATTAAATGACTCTTTCTCAGTTAAATCCTATTATTTTTGGTCTTGTGTGGAGCCACGGGCTGTCTGTAACAGTGTGTGCCAGGTTTAAATGAATGTGTATGTCTTTGTGTCCTTGTATTTATTAAAGAACTTTAATTGAAAACCCACCAGGGCTAATTTAGAATCACTAATCAGCGGGGACTCAAACCACTAAGTGTCTCGCTGTGAATCAACAGTGCTAACATCACTCCACCATGCACCCCAAGCTTAAAAACTTATGTTTCTGTTTAAAAACTTAAAAAGATGCCATCGATAACAGTAGAAATGTAAAGATAAAGATGTTTTAAAGTTGAAAATAACATCTACATTGTCTACAAATCAAAGCTAAGAGCAGTCTTCACTGTCGGGGTGTTGGAGACCCAGACATTCACTAATTTGTCACTTTCATATCAAATATGAGCACCATCAAGACACAAAGAGAGGAATGACGGAGGGAGACCCGGCTCATTATTTGCCTTCAGTCGCGTCCTTATGAGTGTTGATATTGCGCTAGCGTGTGACACAGAGTGGCCTCTGTGTGCCTTGCTGCTACCCATTGATCTGCTAAGGCTAACAGTAATTACCACTAATCCCAGTCAAAGGACCTGGCAATTTGTGTCCCGTCTCTCCGGGGCCTTTAGGCCATTATCTGTTGGTTCATTAAAGAAGACAGTCTCAGCCTGACCCCATGGCTTGTTGAGTGCTGCCTGAAGTGACAGGACATAGTGGGCTGAACTAAGCTTCAGACATCCAGTCTCTGTCTACGTTTGGGGTGGAAAAATCCAGCCACAAAGAGCATTCTGGTGATTGCAAATAGCTGCTTTACAAAGAATGAATATGACACCACAGCTCAATATAGAGTGTAATTATGAACTTTTAGCATTTCTTATGGAGTAAAGGTATAGAGTAAGTGCATGTAACGGGATTTCTATAAGAGCTTAAACAGTAGTCTAACAGCCAAGCAGTTTTGCTGCACAAGTGCAAAATAATTGCCAACTTGAACATTCCAGGAAAGCTGTGAGAGCAGAGCTGGACTGAGCTGGGCTCAGACTGATTAACTGGCATAAAGTGTTTCCAACCGTTGATGTAATGGAAGTAAGGTTTTTACTTAAACAACATACATAAGGATGTTGAGGTCCTGAACAGGAGGCAAAGAGCAAATTTAGCTTTTGTTTATTTAAAGAAAAGCTGAAACTAGATGCACAATTTTCCACTTTTTGTTTTTTAAATTCTCACCCGCAACACGAGATGCATGACATGAGGAATGAGATGGACTGATCTCTTGTTCGAATATGATTGCTTCCATTTCAGGAAGTGCATAGCTGTGTTTATTTAAATGAAAAGGTTAAACGAGTCGATATAAATGAGTCTGTGAAACGCTGAAACCAAATTAATGTCAACCAGACTTTTTATGATCTCAAGTACAACATGAAATAAACCCTTTAACTCTTTGAATGTGTGTGTGTTGCAGATGCCATTTTAAATTTGCTAAATCTCCAACTTTGTTCTCATTCAACAAACTGCACTGAAAGAATATGTTTAACATTCTTTCACAGGGAGAAAATTCATTACTCAATCACACCACTGCTCAGTTTGAATCGATCCGCTGCACTGGTCAACTATGATGTATCCTCACTATTCATCTCGTGTTGTAACTCTGGACTTTGTACATGTGTACTGTTAAATGTACAACTTTTGTAACGTAGATCAGCGGCTCCCTTCTATGTCCCAACCGGGTTGACGCACCCTCAATCCCTGAGACATTAAAGGGGAACTCCGATATTTTTAAACCGAGACCTTATTTCTGGCATGAAATACGTTCATCTCCTCACTGAGAACAGTTTGGTGAAAGTCGGCGTCCTTCGGAAGATATTTAGATTCCTCGAGATCCATATAACGGAGTGAACAGTGCAGGGATGATGCAGCCTCTAAATAAGGCATTATCTGTCTTTATTTCATCAATACTTTAAGAAGAATGAATGAATGAACGTGTGCTATAGCTCTGTTAGCTCATAGCTGCTGTTATGTGGCTACTTGCAGCTATAGGTGATTTCTACACAGGCACTCTACTGGGACCACTTCATCCACACGCCCCCCTGCAGCACAGTTTATTTACTCTGTGCTCTGTGACAGTCGGCTAACTTCACACGGAGTTTGCTGCTAGTTGATGCTAGTTTTGTGCAACATGGCAGGATATTTATCAGATTTTGACAATGTGAAGTGAGTAAGATGGACGTTCTTACCGGAGTGAATGAGAAAATGCAAATGGAATGATTGATTACTAATTTTATTTATGAGTCCAATAATGCAGCCACATTCTGAAAATGAAAAAGCATTTCTGAAAATTATTTTTAATTTTCAAATTTTATATTTCAAATTGAATTTTGGTATCTATTTCCTGGGGCATATTTTGAAAATTAAATCTAAAATGTCTATTTCTTTTTCATTTTAATTAAGTGAAAGATTGAGCACTCTTGAAGAAGATAATTAAAATGCAAGTAGAATGATTGATTACTAATTTAATTTATGAGTCCAATAATGCAGCCACATTCTTAAAATGAAATTTAATTTGAGTTATGGTCACGATTCGCTTCCATACTGCTACACTTGCAACTCCTTTATTCTTATCACTGTGCCTGCTGTCTCAGCCCGTGTTAGTCTTACAGCGAGCTGTAGTGGTGTTTAAGTGTAATATGCTCCTGCAGCTACAGTATGTCTCAAAGAAACACAGTTCTACATTCCCGATATTCCAGCTGTGTCCTCACCAGCCCTTTTGTTCACAAGGGACTTTACCGATGATGATTAACCCTCAGATGCATAAGTGGGTCAAAAATGATCCGGTGAGGTTCTTTTCTTACAATATTTTTGTAACAAAAAGTTGTTATCATTTCATATTCCAGCTATTCCTCAAAAAACATGTTACTGATATCGTGCCATTTAAAATTTTAACTTACCTCTCATAAATTTTACAAAATTAAAATCTTTGTATTACTACTCCAAGCTTCCAGAAGTGGCTCAAAAATGACCCGTATTAATTCCTATGGAATTTCATTTAATTCTGATCAGCTGTGACTGCTACCAATATATATTTTGTGAACCACACAGACTATATCCCAAGTGTCACATCTAAAGATTATTCACAGCACAGAATTCAGATTTAATGGCAGCCTCACCATGGTCAGCTACGTCAGGAAAAAAGGAGTGGCTGCCTCACACCAAGGTGGTGCACGAAAATAGCAGAAAGAAACCAACTGAAGTCTTCATATACTACAAAAAGACCAAAGGAGGTGTAGACACCATGGACCAGATGGTTGGAACCTACACCTTTAAAACACAGAGGTGCTGTGGTACAACGTCCTTGACATACACTATATTGCCAAAAGTATTCACTCACCCATCCAAATAATTAAACTCTGTTTATTTAATTATTTATGTAATTGTTGTGCAATTTTCTTTTACAATTTTCAAAATGTTTCACGTGTTTTAAAAATGTTAAAAATAAAATGACCAAATTATGATACAAAATGTATTACAAATGATTATTGTTAACCAAAATGACAAAAATAGCATAAAAACACATTGATTCTAACATCATCATTGCTAATAACATCATCAAAAAGGTAATTTTTGACCCACTTATGGATCCTGTCACTCATGCATCTAAGACTCTGATCAAGGAAGAGATTAAAGCTTCATCCTCCTTGTTCTTTATGTAAGGGAATCTATATATGCAACAAGAACATGTGACTAAAAATACCGTTCTCAGACTAGATATTCTCTCCGTTTAACTACTCTTATAAAAAAACATTTCTTTGCTCAACCATGAAGGAGCCACGTATTTGACTTCTTCGTTTTAACCGTCCTCAGCTGCTTGTTATTTCCAAGGTTTAGTTCTGGAGGTTTGTTTTTACAGCGTTCATCCCATCCTTGTGACTCATGTTTCTGCGCTAGCAGTCATTATGGAGGAGACTTCCAGTAAAGCTTTGTGGTAAGGCTGAGCTGCTGGAAGAATGTGCGAGGCAGCAGGGGGAATTAATGGTAAAGGCTCATCTTTTTAACATAAAGACAAAAACTATAAGATAAACACGCTGTGTATTAAGTGTCCATCTTTTGACACAATTCTAAAACATGCCTAAAATCTATACCTGAACTGTATCGAGGCCTGAGGTCTCTAATAGCCCCAAGCCAATAAAAGTGCCCATATTTCCTGTGAAAATCACAGGCACCACTTGGTTGGTCTGAGGACATTTCTAACAGTAAGTGATTCTGTCACTCACAGTAATGGTTCAACTTCTTACATACAGGATGTAAAAAGGAATACTGAGTGTGAGGGATTTCATATGTTTATGGTTTAATTCTGTTGAATATATTTTTTATCTTCCAGTAGACAAGGGGCATTGATCAACTACGTCCCCATTAGCTCCATCAAAGCCAGCTCATGGTTTACACAGCTGGGTCCAACAGGGTCGCTGGAGTGAAGAATGTCAAACCCAACACTTTGTGCAGCAGGTGCACGTCATGTTTATACTGCATTTAATGCCCTTGTTATCTTCTCATTAAGCAGTTGTATATATTCTTTCCATGTTTGGACTTTTTGATGACATCATGTTTTCCACTGCGTATTTATAAAATGTGTCTTTTTCTATGGTGAAGTTTTCATATTTAGACGAACATGCAAGTCCACAGTAACCACTTCCTGGAGCTAACAGCCCAGTGTGGACATGACTGTGGAAACCATGAAGTTGCCTTTTGAAAGCTAAGATGACACATAACACAACAGTTTGATCATGTGCTCTGCAGTAAGTTATTTTCACAAAATTATTCAAAGCATGCACAATGGTGTGGCATTTGCTCATATTTTTCAGTGTGTAACTCCAGTAATTACGTGCACATACTGTCCCTTAAGAACCACAGTATGAGACTGTTAACATGATTCTTCAATATGTCAAGCATGGATCTGATTCCCAACTCTCTTCACTAAAGTAATCCAGTTCTTCTTCATCTCGACATTCGGTGGCTATTTAAGTAGGCTGCAGATTCTGGCATCCAGGGTAGATTTGTTTTCCACGCTGAAGTGAAATACAGTTCAATCCAACTATTACTATCAACAACTATTCTTTGTAATGCAATTATAATCAAGTCCAGTTCACTCGAGCTACTATACATACATATAGATGTCTATAAAAAAAAGATTTCCTTGTTTGTTCCTAAAACAGCAGTTATGTTAAACGGTATTTTTCATTTGGCAGATTTAAAGACATTTGTAATTGTTTTAATGCTTATTTGGAAGGGCTTTATATTGAAGTACTGTATGTTACATACTGTAAGTAGGTTTACTGTTAGCCTGGTAGAACACAGTCCTGATCAAATCAAATCAAGTTTATGTACAAAACAATTCAAAGTGCTTTACATAAGATAAAAGCATTGCAGCGGGGAGCGGAAGAAGCATTAAAAATACGTAAAAGAATATAGAAAGAAAGAAATAAAATCATTTAAATGAATAAAAAGAAGCAACAGTATCGATAAGTTCAAAGATATCATGCAGATTTCATGCATAGACACATGAGAAAAGAACTGTTTTTAACCTGGATTTAAAAATGTCTCCATTTGGTGACAGTTTAATCTCCTCTGGCAGTTTGTTCCACTTGTTTGCAGCATAGCAGCTAAATGCTGCTTCTCCAGGTTTAGTCTGGCCTCTGGACTGGACCAGCTGATGTATAAGATGATCTGAAACACAAAATACTATCAGCTTTTTTCTTTGTCTGCTTCTTTTCTTTAGTTTGTTTTCTTTTTGGACCAATCTAACTACCTAACCTTTGAACTTTGTTTGATACCCAGTGCTCCAAATGAATACTCGGATTTTTGAGAGGAGAACTGCTAATGTTGGACCACTGCTTCAAACCTCGATGTAAATTATGCAGCTAGAATATAAGCAGAGGATATGGAAGAAGTGAGAATATCTATGCTGAGGCCAGAATCCCAGATATTATGCTACTTGTCTGCTGAACCTCTACATTTTTGTCTCGAAAATAGCTAGTTTCAGATATCCATAGAAACCATGGCTTCCAAATATGTTCTACCGCAGTGTAATTTATGGTACTTGCCACCTTGTGTTACTAAAGGGATTTTTTCATGATTCTTACAAACTGATGTCATGTTTGCACATGATCTTTGAAGAGTTCAATTAGTGTTCAAGGAGTCAAACTCAAACTCCAAAGAGATATACATTATGTTAACATGTCTTCTGAACTATTCATCAAAAGAAAATATGCTCGCTGTGGCCTTACAAACATTATCTAGTAGAAACTATTGTGCCCTGCGTAATCCAGGGCTGCTTGTGCCATCGTTCTGCTGGGTTTTAGTGGCATGTTTTCACAAATGCTTCAATCAATCAAAGAAAGTGTCCTTTCTTAGGGCCTCCCTATCATTTATTTCAACTTGAATCTCCAAAATTATGACTCTGATTAATGCTTGTTGCTAAACTCTAGTACAATAGATTTAGCCAAACCACTCAAATCAGAAATACTTTAATTTTTTTCCTCTCCCCTGAGTGATGTCACGCCTTTTATTGCTGAGATTGACCTCTTTCTAACAATGTTTTGGCTCAAAGTTTGATAGGTAGTTATATATATGGATGGAATAAGTAACAAACATGATGGCTGCGTGTTTTATCTATTCATTTTAATCTGCCAAGAATCCCTTTTTGAAGAACAAAAGTTATTTATCTATGGGACTTGGAAAAAAACCCAACAACCATTGTATTTTAAGGGTAAACAATACTTCCCCAAGGCACTCTGGCACAAGTTAAACAGTTTAAAACGTTTTCTGCTTGACAAAATCTTGTTCAATTTTCTGTTCTTTGTACCTCTTAGAAAAGCTTGACAAGCCAGATATTCCCTGCATTTTCTCGATTGTAAATTACAAACGGGCTGCACAGCCAGTCGATCAGGATTGTGCTCTCCCTCATCAATGGATATACTTCAATTAGAGGCTGCAGCAAGCACAAGCGGATAGTGTGTGTCATCTTTTATGAACATTTATTGTTACACAGTGTAATGACCATGCATGCTGTGACCTGGGCTAATGACACCATGGATTCACTCCAGTGGGCCGCCTTTGGTAAAGTCCAAAACTATTCCAAAGGTATTGATTTCCAGGCTTGCTGTGAAATTGAACTGTCAGGTATTCCACTGGCCCTTGATATGATATTGATTCCTCCTGCTTAACGACCAACAAAAAGTCCAGTTACCTGAAACAGCTCAGTCTAGGGCAACTGCACCCCTCCCCAAATGTGCTATTGGAATTTTAAATAGAAATTTGATAAACTCTGGTTCTCTGGGGAATGCAAATGTCTCAGGATGGCCTCAAGATAGTTTCTTTCTGCTCTCATTCAGACCATTAGCCATGCTTAGTGATGCGAATCCACTTCTCCATTAAACTGAAAGCCTAATGCAGAGACCTACATTGCCACTGATAGTATGCTTGTGGCTCTCTGAGTGAGCACAGGTTAGGACACAAGGGTTTATCCCAGAGCAACAGTAGTGCTTTGAGAGGCAATGAAAGATTAAAGCTTACTCTAAGAAAAAACAATGAATAAACTAGGCTCTGTGTTTATGGACAAACAGCATGATCAGATGAAATATACTGTTGTTGCAAATCCAGTTGCAGAACTTAATAGAATATTTAGGCTTTGTTAAAGTGGGGTTGATTCAACGTGCTTTACATAGAACATGAAAGCTCTGAAAACTGAAACAAATTAAACAGAATGCAGTCAGAGATATTACAGTGAATCCATCCATTTTCTATACCTGCTTAATCCAATTCAGGAATCCGCTCGGCCATCACAGGGCCTCACAGAGACAAACAACCATGCACGCTCACACTCTCTCCGAGCGTCAGTCTAGAAATACCAATTAACCTAACATGCATATTTTGAACGTTTGCAGGAAGCCACAGTAGCCAGAGAGAGCCCATTCAGTAAAAAAAAAACAACAAAAAAAACAATGGCAGTAAAGAGGAAAGTCTTGAGGTTAGATTCATGAGAGGCAAAAGTTTACACAGACCTGCAGTTCTCTGGAATTTTGCTCCCTATGTGTAAAAACTCAAAGCAGCTTCCCCACGTTTGGTTCTAACTCTGAGAACAGAAAGCATACCTGTTCCTGATGTTTTAGGGTGTCTAGAAGATCCATAATAACCAGAAGAAGTGGATGTATTTTGGACCTAAACGCTTTATAAAGAAAGTTTAGTATTTTTAAAATAAACTCTTTGATGGACAGGAACACAGTATAGAGACCTTTTTAGAGATCTAAAACAACTCCAACCTCAAATGTTCCACAGCGTGAAACTTTTCAAGTGAGGGCTATATTGAGACCTTTGAAACTGCTAAAGTTCTGCAGCAGACAGCTGTTTGCTTTGTCCGTACAGTGTCTCAATGCAGAATGTCCATGTAACATCACACTCATGTAACATGTAACAAAGTGTGTGGCAACATGTGATGCAGACCCAGCAACTGTCCATTTTCCTTCTCCGGTTGTCTCACTCAAGTCTGGAAGCCTGATGCTTCCACACAGTGTCTTTGCTGTTCCGAAGTCCTAGAGCTGTATTTGTTTGGATCTCTGATGCTGCTCCTAGGATCTGTTGGTGCCAATCAACGATTTTAGGGGTTAAAGTGCCCAGAGCTTCGATTATCACCAAAGCCACTTCACTTTTCACATCTTTTCTACTTCCTCTGTCACCCGATGTTTTTCGAGCTTCTTGTGTTCCTTCTTCTTGATGTTGCTGCCTTTTGATATTGCTACATAATTCCTTCTGGTGCAGTTTGTTGACCACTCACAGTTTCGGTTGGTTAGACATCAGCAGTTTATCCGTCATGATCTGGTAGTCCTGCACGATTCTAGCTCTGTCACCACTTTAAAGGTATCTCCCATTTGGACCAGTAATGGATTGGAAACTTATACCCAGTATAGATGTTGCTGTTCACTATTCCACTTACTTAATGGCACTCTGTGTATGCTATAGATGCCTGCATCTTACACCCTGCTGCTATGTGCTCTCAGCATAAGCTGCAACAGGGGTCCTGTGAGGTGTTTAGGTCCAAGTCTTTATTCATCCTATGCCAAACGCCTATTCTTTTGCTGCCTATATTAATGCCTGCACATTGTTTTTCCAGACTTTTCTCGACACTTTTAGGACTTTTTGATATAAACCACTTCTTCAATCTGTCGATAGCACAGTGGCGTTAAAGCACAAAGGCTTATACTTCCATGTTGATTCCTCCTCTCCCCCACTGGACTCCAGCTTTCTGATGTATTTACTCAGCAGTTCTTCACTGGAGGCCATCTCCCTGATATATTTCTTGATCTTTATTGTTTTGTTGTGGACAGTGGCTCTGACACTCACCTGCCACTGGCATCCCTCTTTCTGCTCAATGTATTCTCAGAGTGATGGACTTTGGATGAAACCCTCGATGCATTGTGAGTTTTCATCATATTATCAGAGGCTTCTATTTCCTCATCTTACAAGGTTATCATATCAGCAGGGGTATGCTATAACTGGCAGGGCATATGTATTGATGGCTTTGCCATTTTCTTCCCATTAAGCTGACTCTTTATGACCAGTCTTACTCTTTGTAGAAAGTTGTTTGTGGAGGACTTTTTTATGGCCTCTTCCCGATTATTTTTTGTCTTTGAAACACAGCTATTTGTGGCTTTCTTGAACGTCTGCTATGCTGTTCTGTGGTAGTTCAGCCTCTATAGTTCTGATCATCTTGCCAGTCTTTTGAGTCATGTTGATCTTGTCTGAATTACACTGCAATATGCTTTCCGTATGCCATTGTAAGGTGGATCAGTGGGTTAATGTTTCACTCAGACCTGCTGTAAAGCTTGATGACATTCATATAGAGGAGGTAGCAGATGATTGGACTGTATCTTTGAAGTGCACTGAGCGGACATTTGTCGTTATTCGGCGCAATATAAATAAAATTGAATTGCCCCGCTTCGCAGCCACTGTTGGTAATGATTTTGCTGAGGGGGTCTTGCCTTTCCCGCACATTAGCAAAGAAAGATCTGCTTTGTTATGCTGTACTTGCTGGTGACTTCTGTAATTGGTTTTGCATTTTATTTTAGAGCTGTTCTTCACAGTCCCATTTAGGCTCTCAGTATCCTGTTGTGTTGTCGAGTTGCAAATATTCCACTGCTCACATATAAAGCTGATACATAGGCTTTCTTGCAGTCAGTCCTTCTGAGGCAGGCCTAGCATTGGTTGCTGTCGTTAGAAAGAGCACCACTCACTTCAAATTCATAAGATAAAAATGGCCTTTTGAAATTGCAATAATGTCAGTAGAAATCTAAATTTACTGCCACTACCCCAACATAGCCTATTCTATGGTTTATATTATGATGCTCTGCTGTCTATTAACAGGAGTGACAGACATAATATCCCCTTCACAGCACATTATTGAGAAGTATTTGTTAAAAAAATAAAAATAAAATCTAATGTATGGGGATCTAGGAATTAAAACTATGTGAATTTTGTTAATAATTACACAAAAAATGTGCGGGCAGATAAAATCTCATTAGTAATAGATTTTTGACAGTATTTGACAGTGTAGATAGTAAATGATTAATAAGTTACCTTAAGATGCTGATACTAGTTACTTATATTTCTCTAGGTGTAATCATATTTTATACACTGTTTTAATATCCATATGAAATATCTATATTGATTACGTTTACTTCTGTAAGACTTATTTTGTTTGTCTTTTTTTAAGTATACATTGAAGGTTCTTTGTGCCCTCTCTCTTCATACACTCCATTTTAATTAGGGTATCTTCAGCCAAGCTGAGTGGTGTCAGTGAGTGCATGGAAGCAATCGGCACCCCGCATGGCAGGAGCCAAATGCCTTTGATCAGCTCATGGAGACTGATCCACAGTGACTGCAAGGAGGTGTCGGTGATCCCATTGGCCTCCGCGTGCCAGCCAGGACAGCCGCCAGTGTGGTAGCAACCTGCGCCCCTTTATGAGATCTTCATGCTGGGAAGATGTTAATGCCAGAGGACTGTCCTAATGTGCAACTGTCACCTCACTGCATATCTGTCTCAGTGTGTTATTTTAGAGGCTGCAAATTCATTGGACTGAGTCACACAGACAGTGTTGTGATTAACAGTGCAAGCATCAGTTTCAAGCGAAGCCTAACTCGTGGTGCCAAGCTCTGGATTAGTAGTGCCAAAGACTCAGCTTGTCAGTATGAGAAGTCTTCTCCATATTTATTCCCCAATGCTCGCCACAGATTTTTTACAAAACATGTCAGCATATTTCTGCAAACAGTTAGCAACTAGGAAAAAAACTATAATACATGTCAACAAATGAAATTTATAACGTTGGTCGATATACACACAGTGTGCCAAAGCTAACTTTTTGGCAATTTTTCTTCATTTGAATTGACAATTTGGGCCATAGGGAACCTGAATCCAGAAATCATCTTCATGCCGTCATTAGTATGATATGTAATTAAAGTGATGTGTGCATGTTAGCAAGAATGTTAGCATCTGGCAAAACCCCAATGCAACCTCAAAGACCTTGAACTATGGCTGTACATTGTTTTTCAGAACATAGTTAATACTTCGATGTCTAGAAGCTGGTGTGGTAGAGGGAGTAAGTGTCAGTGCTATCATATAACCTTGAAATACAATACCTTTGATACAAATTCAAAAGGTACTTAATCAGTGAAGTCACCAACAGAGACCGATCCAGCAAATAATTTATCCAACAACTGATAGAAAAGTGACTGCAGTTAAAGTGAGGATTGAAGTCTTATAACACCCATAGAAAGCTGATCTGATGCTTTCTGAATTATCTGTGTAATTGCTGGTTATTCACAGATCTCACTCTGCTAATTTGCACCACTCCTGGCATGTTTTTTTTTTGTTTTTTCATTTTCAAATTAGCTTGTTGTACCTGTGTCAATATATTAGTGCAGTTTTAGGATGTCACTTGTAAAACTAGACAAAACTGGAGTTATTATGACTTGTGGCTGCATACAAATTTGTCCGGGATGCTAAATATAGGCCATAGGTTTGGGCACATGAGCAATATTATTGTAGTGAGAGCATGGCTAACAAAGGCAATGTCCTGTTGTGTGGTACAGATGTGACAAAGCAACAGATTTCATGGACAGTGTTTACAGCATCAGTAAATGGTACTGGACTTAACCTGTCCATTTTCTTCTCGGTCAGTGATTCTCAACCTGGGGGTCACATAGTCATTTCTAGGGGTTGCCAGTTGGTTGTGGAAATAAAATGAATAAATAATAATAATAATAATAAGGATAAAATGACACATTTTAGGCTGGGGTCTGGTTTGCACATCACATGGACTGTATCCAGTGTTCAAACAAGATTTAAGTTGAAGTCACATATCTTAAAAAAGAGTTGAAGTTCACAGCCCTAAACTGAACTTGTCTATGACATTTTCTCACTTCTTTGAAAAACCTGTTCTGAATAATCCTCCTTAAATAACACATGGTGTTATAGTGCAATGAAGTACTGGCCATTTGAGAAGATACATTAATATCTGTACATTTATTTATCTATTTCATTACAAACCATCAAAATACTCAAAATGAAAACATGTTTTTAGGATTTAACCTACTTAATTCTATCTTTTCTGGACCCAGCAGAAACCCATGACACACCCACAGTAAAGCTATTTTCACACTTGAACAGCACATATGTTCAGTAGAATATCCGGACCAGTTGATCCAGTCTTTTTCCACACTTATGTTCAAACAAGCTCATCCCAGCGAGAGGCTTTCTGCTGGAAACACACTCTCCCAGCTAGAAATACCAAGGAGGGCTTGTGGGGGGCCGGTGTCTGGAGAGCCCAGGGGCCAGCACGTGGAAATCTCAGTTTTTTTCTTTACAACATGTTGAGAACAGCATAGAAGGCCCCTCATCGTGTTGATATGAGTACTGCATGTATCTGTACCTATCCACGGTAGTGGGGAGCGAGAGGAAGGCAGCATACAAATCACCAGCACACACTCCCTCAAACAGCAGCAGCAAATGCTTCAGAATGTTTGTTGATGCATTTATACATTGGCTTACCACTGATGTTCTGGATATTTTACTCAGGGGCTGGGTCAAAAAACTGTGAAGAGAATGGACATTTACTTTCTCACTTGCCCCTCGCCAGCTTTGGTGCCAGCTACTTTGACAGCTACGCAATCATATAGATGAAAATTGAGTAGTTTCTTAGAGGAAGTATAGGACAAGACTTTTCCCATAAGGAGGAGTCTCAAGATGGTTAATCTAGAAGTCCCCAAAACACAAGGTGCTGACACCAGTTCCTACAGTGCTCTGTGCAGCTAACAGTCTGATCATCAAAGCTGAAAACCTTTAAAACCTTTGGAAAATGAGCAAATCTCTCAAAACAAAGAAAATGCTGCTTTGATGAAAGGAGGGGGAGCGAGAGAGCCAAAGGACAGAGATTAAGGCCGAGTATGCTACGGTCTATGTAAGGCCATGGCAGATTCCTAACTGGCTTTTCAGGAGGCTCAATCAAAACGTTCCTACACTGCTGACAGCCTCATTCAGCCAGAAACTGTTGCAATGACACATGCATAGTGAAAGAAATAGCTTGCATGTTGAGACTATTCCCCTGTCAAATTACACAACTACGTGACACACTGATGACATGGTTGTACTTAAAGGCATCCTTAGCTAATAGCATTTGTAAATACTGCCTTTAAACTCCTGCACTGTGCTGAAAGCAAGAGTTGCAGTGCTACTTAGAAAGATGAGGAGAGGCTGGCCAGTCACAGAAGACAGCAGCAAATGAACACCTCTTCAAATCTCCACATCTCTCTTCATAAGTCAGTGTCAAAAATGTTTCAGTGGACGTCCATGATCTGCCGACAGATGTGTCTTTTCTCCAAAAACGGGGTGAATGTTTTTGTTTTGTGGTACACACACATCACAATACATGGTTGAAAATGATTCCATTTGCTTTGTTTTTTTCCTCGATCATCTTCTTCTTCTTCTACTTATTTATTGTTGTTTACTTGGAATATTCTGTGAGCCATGTCTTTAAATTCAGCCTATGAGCACCCATTCTGCAAACCATTTAAACAGCATGGATCTAACCTATTTTCGTGCTTTGCTAGATATTCAGCTCTCAAACAGTTGAGGCCATACATTTATTAGATGGCACTCACATCCAGGTAATTCTAGGCAAAAAGCACTCTCCATGTAGCCATAAGTTTCTCTCTGAGCTTGGTGAATGAGGAGAGAGAGACAGAAATATTGTACGAAGAAGAGAAATACAGAGAGGTGTTCAGTGAAGCAGCTGAAAGGTTATGCTCACCAAAGCCCTCTCTTCCCCTCCTCTGCTCCCTTGTTTAAAATGATTTACTCTGGGACCATCGCTCCCGTCGGTACGCTCAGTTTTAAGTTATCGTGGATTATTATTATTATCATTATTTTTAACATCCCACCAGCTCATTACCAATCATATAATACCTCATCTAAGTCAGATATCCTTCCTTATCCTTTATCCTAAAGAGGTAGTTTGTCTGCAACATCTGTGTCAGTAATAGTTTTCATGCAGTCCAATAGTCTACAGCTTACTGCCACAGTGAGCTAACAGTCTGTCGCACATTACGTCTGTAGCCACCGCTTTACCTCACAAAAGGCCTCCATAAACTCTGCCAAAACCTTCCATCTATGTGGACATAATAAACACATTGCTGTCAGCCAAAAGACTTTCAGAGCTGAGAGCTGTCAAATGAAGCTGCAGATTCCATCAGCAAGTTGCCTGTGCAGGGCGCCATCTTCACCGTGTCAGGAAAACAGACGGCTATCTTCTTTTTAAACTATCATTTATCCTCCATGCCTTAAAACCTGTCCGTCCCCGTTCTTGCTATCGTCTTTGAAATACCTGCAGGTAATTTCAATCAGAATGAAAAATAAACATCTTTTACAGCTCTGTCACTCATGTAACTTAGAGAAAAGGAAAACACACTGGCTGAAAGAAGAGGAAAAGCTGCTGTTATTACACTGCCTGATCTTTTTTTTCTCCGACGGCAGTGTAGAGTGCAAATTGTGCGTGGCCGGAGCTGGAGAAACCACAAAACAAGCACTCTTGTGTAAAAGATGAATCGGGCCTGAGAGCCAGCAAGTTTATTTGTGTTGCTCAACTATAACAAGGGACACACTTTATATTGATGGCAAAATGGAGGAGAGAAGTCAAGGAAAGTGGTAAGCTGCTTTTTAGCAGTGAGTGTCGCTGTTGCGCCACAGAGGTTAACTTCATAGTCTAACCTCTCGTTTTAAGATGTCTTTCATAGATGCTGTGAGACTCTCTTTCAGATTCTTGTCCTACAGCAAGAATCACTTCATAATAATCCAACTGAGAAACAGTCTCAGGAAGGTGTGCAGAATATGATAAAAATCCCCACAAACAGATACGTTTGAAGGAGATGATGGGAGGCATTCAGCTAAAGTATCAATCTGTACGACAGACACACTTAAAAGTACGACAGAGGGTGGTTTTAAAAATGAATAAATTCAACGTGAAGATTCAAAAAGAGGATTTTTCTTTGATAGCATCTTTAATCTCCAACCAAGCTGATTGAACAAAGGGGGCATACTGTTGTCACAGGCAGCTTTGACTCATTGAATGCAGCCTTTTATTGAGTAAACAACTTTAATCAAAGTACAAGAGCCGGGAAACTGTACAGGGACCTTTTAAAGCCATACTCGGCAGAGTTCAAGTCACTGCACACCAGGAATGCATTTTACCTCCTTATTTTCTCTGGTTCTACATGACTTCCTTTGATATACACTCCATCTGGATGTACGTGCGGAAATATTGAAACCCAAACTCCACTCATACACATACCCAGAGTTAAAGATCATGTGTTCCAACACTCATGTGCCTACAGAAAAAAGTACGCTCTGCTAATTGCTACTGATTGAGAGGTTAAAGACTAAAGCAACTGCTCATTCTACATGTTTTTCCTTTCATTCTGTGACACAGTCAGAAACAGAACCTTGAAAAATGTTTTCAGTGATGAAAACTGAGGATAAAATCCAAAAGGCAGGTCAGTTTTTACGGTTATAAATCAGCCAGGCACTGGAGGATATGAATAAAACTCTTTAAATCCATTTTTCACATTTTCTTGAACAGAGCCGCAGGAGCTTTAAAGACCTGATCTGGGTTTGGAGATTTCTTTGGATTCTATGACACTGAGATCAGCATCAATAGCATCAATGCTAACTGTGATGGAAAATGAGAAGTAAGGTTAGGTTACTGTTTTAATGCCCAGTATACACAAATGATTATTACGGAGAATAGAACTGCCATCTAGTTTACAACATATACGTTTTCCACCACCAAAAGATGTTTTCCACAAACAATAATGTGGGTCGAATTAAGATAAAAACAAGTAAATATTTTTCAGCTCGGAGTCCATCCATTTTCCAAAAGTAGAACACAATAGTCCACTGACTGTGGTATCTGATCTCCATTCTGATAATGTGGCCAAAAAAGGGAAGAATGAATGGGCACTTGGGAGAATTGTAGTGAAAAAATAAGAAAAAACAGTAAACTTCTATTGTATGTAATTTGGATTATGCACCACAGGGGTTAAGCAGCATTTGTGCTTTAATGGAGATTCAGTTCACATTACAAGTTCTCTGACTGGCTCCATTTATAAGCTCAGCTGCATATCACATCTCACTCATAACTGTTAACAACTACCCTCACTGTCACACAATTTAGCAAATTATTCTAATCAATCACCGTGCATGATTCTTATCAACTAACATAAAACTTCAACAAAGGAGGTAAGCAGCACAAAGAAAAGTAGAAACAGCTTTTCTCATGAATAAACAGCATTTCTTTCTATAAGCACTTATTATTGAAATATATATATATATAATTTTATTTAAATATTTATTATTAAATATTTATTTATTTATATATTAGTCTCTCTGGGTTCTCCGGCTTCTTCCCACAGTCCAAAAACATGCTGTTAGGTTAACTGGTGTCTCTAAAATTGTCCCCATGAGTGAGTGTGTGTGTGGTTGTTTGTCTCTGTGTGGCCCTGTGATGGACTGGCGACCTGTCCAGGTCTCACCTGATGACCGCTGGCATAGGCTCCAGTCCCCCCGCGACCCTGAGTTAGATTAAGCGTGTAAAGAAAATGGATGGATGGATATCTGTTGCTTTAGTCCACAAGAGTATGATGTAGAATGGACTTGTCCTGGTAGCCTCCATGTTAAAAATGTATTAGTATGAATTTAAACATACTATTTGACATTATGTTGGATTATAGTTTATCAGAAAAGTATATTGGTGAAGTTGACATCCATCCCATCCAGTATGCATACATTATTTTTACTAATTCACTTTTACTTTGTTTTATTGGCTCTGAAACATACCTATTTTCTTGACTAATTTACATACTTGGAGCCTGCTAACTTGCAGGCTTTAGCAATAATCTGCTTTTAATCAGTCATATAAACTTCTGATGTAAGCTTCTGCTCAGGAAAAATACAGTTGCATTCATACTGAGGTTTCAAACTTCCCTCTCTATATGTCATATAGCTTTCATTAGCTTACCGTTACCGTACCTGTTTGTTGGCAGCTTCAGTGTCCCCACACGGTCTTTGCGTAAGGAAAGTCTCTCCAGATATTCCTCTCACAGCAGAGCATCTGGTTGGTGCAGGTCGGGGTTACAGAGCAGAGGTGCTAAACTAGCGGTCCACATTGGTCTACTGACAATAGATTGACGCAGTAACACATGTCATTCAGGTCTGCATGACTGTGTGGCTCACAATGATTCATACGGTAAGGTTACAGCACACAACCAACTCCAAAGGCAGCACCAACAACACTGTGGATACCGATGCCAAGGAACCATTTCTTTGTTTGGCTTGAGGCCTCCAATTATCTCATTGCCTTCTCTGAATTCACCTGCCAGAAACACCCACACATTCAGACTGCAGGAACAGGATGTGAGGCATGTGCCAATGCCAGTAAATCTATAAAAAGCTGGGCACGACAGAGTACCGAGCAAAGTAATCCAGGTATGTGCTGACCAGCTTGCCCTGGTCTTTACAAAGATCTTTAACACATCCAAATCTGAATGACTAAAGACAGATTACACCCACACCAGTGAATATAAGGTGCTTTTAAAAACTAGTCCTGAATCGCATAAAAATGAGCCTCCCTGCCGCAATTGACACACTTCTGTTTACTTATAGAGCTAACAGATCCACTGAAGATGCCACCACTAAAGCAACCCACACAGCACTCAACCACACAGAGAGACCCGTGTAATAATGCTCTTTAGTAACTACAGCTATGCATTCGATAGTATCATTACAGGCATTCTTGCCAGTAAACTGCAATGCTTTAGCCTCTCTATTCCCACACAAGAGTCAAAGATTTCCTTCCAAAGCATCCTCTTAAGAGTCAAAACAGGTCCATGTCTCCTTCTTCGTTACATTAAGTACTGGTGCACCACAAGGCTGTGTGCTAAGCCTCCTCCTTTACTCCTTTTACACTTTTGACTGTGCACAAGCCTTTGCATCAAAGATCATCATGAAGTGGGCTGATAACAAAATGGGCTCATCGCAGGAGAAGGACAACAAGCTTCTCTTTAGATGATCACAAGATTTTCACTTTTTCTGTCACCTTTATTTTCCAACCACATTTGTTTTTATTTAGCAGATTATCTACACTTTTGAGTGAAGTCCAAGACAAAATGTAATGCAAATGTATTTTTAGAGGAAAAAAGTATTAATAAGAACTAAACTCGTCGAACTTAAGTTGCACTAGCTGGTACATGGTCAGTTGTGCTCCTGTTCCACTGACAAACAGAACTGAGCTGTTGCAGCCATTTTATAACGATGGTCCCACTGAATGGCCTGGATCTGGTACAGGGCCATCCAGAGGAATGGTTTAATATCAGCTGTCCCAAATGACATGTTTATTTGGTTTTACTGAGCTCCTATTGTTCACAAACAAATGGTGGAAGGAAATGCACTTTAGACTGTGATTAGTTCAAATTTGTATTGAAAGTGGCCATTTTAGTTTTTCACTCTCATTTTGTGAGTGTTCAGCAGCAGAAGTAACATCTGATAACTATCATTAAGAGCTCATACAAACTCTGGGCCCCCTTATTTTGTCTTTGATTCTTTCGTTATGACGGCAGCCGCAGTCATTACTGATCATTTCTTGCCTGCTTCAGCATGCGAGTTGTTTTGTAAATGATCTAAATAAGAATATTAGCTGCAACAGTCAACTGAATGATGGAGCGTGACAGGTCTTTGCTGTGGCTTTGGGACAGCAGGAATAATGGAATAGTGGGTGCTGGCATGGCAGGGCAGCAGTGGAAAAAGGAGGTGGTGGTGATAATGCAGAACGGATGCCCAGTCTGCTGCGATGTGGACTGAGTCTGCTCTCCAGGGCGACTGATGAGTCCCAGATGGACCGCCAGCTGCTTTGGGTTTGTGAGCCCTGGGAGGTGGGCGTCACTGAGGAAGAGGCAGCATGTTTTGAAGACCATGTGTACAGGTCAAAGGGGCACCTCTGTATGAAGGTGTTCACTGAAGGCTACATTTTCATATTTATGCCCCGTTTCTTCTCAGAACCTCTTGCAATTTCACCAGGAGGGTTTTTTATCACGAACCAGAAGGGCTCTCAAGGTGTTCTGGATCACTAGACCTCGATAAGTGAAGTCAAAGTATCCATCTGTCATTTGTGTCCAATGCCCACCTCCCCTTAGGAGTAATTAAAAGACTACACATACCCTGCTTGGGCTTGGCTCTCAGCCTGATAATACACCCAAGCTCACACACATCAACACACTCTGGACTGTGACTTTTGATAGACAAGCCTCAAGTCTGTTATATGAATATAAAAAAATAGCGAATTCATTCTGCTTGCCTTTGAAGGTGAGCTCTTTTGTTCCAGCCCTTTGTATTAGACGAGCATTCGGAATGAGCTGCTTGTCAATTCATTGTTCATTAATTTGGATGATTGGCCCCCAACTGGCCATCAGTTTAGCTTATTAGATATCCTGTGTGTGTTCCCTTTTCTGTTCCCCCTCATCAATCCCACTGAGACAGTCTGTGTACAGTTTGGTGGATGATTATTTGCTATCCGTATAACCACAGTCCTCAGCTGCATACACTGTGGATTTTCTGCCCGAACAAAAGAGACAACAAAAACAAACAAGTCTAACAGAAAGCAAATGTGAGTATCGAAGCAAGGAGAGGGATGTGGTAGACATTCATCATGTACAATTTTGCTCCATTGCAAGCCCCCTTCATGCCCATTTTCAATCAAGCACTGCACCCCGCATCCTAATCAAGACCCAAGAAGTCTTGGAAGATATTAAGCCACTTTCAATGCACCATTTCACTGAGATACATAGCAAGCAAATCAAATGGAATGAACTGTCTCTTCAAAAGACACACGCAGAACTGAAACCTCAACCCACAGACTAATTGTGTTTATTCAGCACAAGTATACCAACCTAACCAGTCGCCTCCCTTCTGTTGTTATGTAGACTCTTTTTTTTCCCCCAGAGAAGATGCAAATTCTTGCTATTTGTGAATAGCAATAACATCTGGCAGGGCTTCTTGAGCAGAGAGGTTGAGATGTCTTGAGGCCACGCCAGTCACAGCTAAGCCCCTATGAATAAAGATTTCTCACACAGAGGAGCACTTCTTCTTTCTTTGCTCTTCAACTGTAATTAAGACAGAGTTTGAATACAGATCCAGATACCCTGGGAGGGATGGAGTGACTACAACCACCAGGTCTCATTCTGGTGTGATGGAGGTCAAACTTGTCAGAAATGTCATCATTCAGTTATTTGCTTTAATAAAGATGATGAAATAAGTGGTTACTAAATGTCACAAAATGTAATATATATATATATATATTGTATATATATGGATTTTTACACAACAAGCCACATTTATCCATTCACACACACACACACACACACACTCGTACACCACATCGTAGTCTACACAGTGCTTTTTTTTTCTCTATCACACACATTCACACACCGATGGATGTGTTGTACAGTGTCTTGCCCAAGGAAACTTCAACATATGGCCCAGGTAAGCCGAAAGCATGAATATATACACACAAACACACCCACCCACACACAATGAAACCATCAGAGATACTGCAAATTTACTACCAACAGAGGACGATCAAAGGAAATGTTTGTCATCTGGAAACCATTACGGCATTGTCCCAGGCCCCACCCATGCTCCCATCTATTGTATGCTGAGCATCAGTTACCCTGCTGTTTGAAATGAACAAATGCCAAGATTCCACTTTATTCCTCTTGTTGGACTCGAATCTCTGATCGTCTCCAACGATAACATTGGAGAAGTATTCAGAATGTGTCTGTTCTCATAGTTTTGTGTGCATATGGCTGTCTAAAATCATGAAATGGTTCTCAGACATGGATTCCCTCATCTTCTTTCTCTTGATCTTCTTTGAGCTTATATTTCAAAAATGTTTTCCAGTTTTTATAACATCATGGATCCCATAGGTTTGAAGGAAAATCTAATCTGAAAAGTAAAACTGATCACTCACGATGGCAAAGAGTTTATTTAAGATTACCACGCTACATTAAAAACATTAAAGGTTGGACCTGCAAGCGTCCATAAGTCCATGTGGTGTGAGGAAATCTAAATGTGACATAAATGTGTTTGTACTTTCAATCTCAAGATGTGTCACGTGAATACAAATATTACATTTAGGATTGATTGATTTGAACTGGAAGATAGTACTATTAACCCAAAAGTCATGTTGGTACAGTATAAACCAACAGTATTTAGTCATTATTCATCATTAGCGGTCATTATGATGGGCTTCAGCCCCCCTGAGACACTGAATCGGATTACACGGCTATAGAAAATGGATGATAGACATGCTAAAAAATATGCTGTGAAAATTTACAGCATTTAATTTTAGATCAAAGATAATGATGAGAGATAAAAACTTCTGCCATCTTCACTGCGTTTAGGTATATGATGCATTATATCAAGGAACTTTTGAAAAGCCGACATGTGGCCGCGCCAGCTGAGTGACTGTTGGTCAGAGTGGCGAGTTCTAGGATGACAGCTCGCTGTGTGTAAGCACATGACAGCACTGTTGCGCCTCTGGACCTCCTTTGCTGGCTAAGAAGCTTATCAAGAGTGGATCATCTTCAAACCCCCAATAACACCTTTGTACTTTCACACATGACATGATGTGCAACAAAAGAGCAGTCAGAGCTTGTGTGTGTGAAAGAGGAAGACATTTCGACAGGCCAGCTCATGGACGTCCACTGACATCTGGAGTTGGTCAAGAAAAGACTGCTCGAACTTCTAACTGCTCACAATCCACACGTTCATTGACAGCCAGAATTAGTCAGTACATGACATTGAGAAAAGATGTTTCGACAGGCAAACTCATGGATGTCTCTTGTCATCTGGACTTGGTTGAGACATTTGAACATCTTATATCTCCAGTTTGTAAAACACGTTATGTTATGTTGCTCGACACTGGATTTGAATGTATGTGTACAGGCTGCTCTCATCCACAGTTCGTATGAAAACGTACGAAAAGTGAAGCACAGATTTTCGTGCATAATCCTACGAATATCCATCAACACAAGACCAGTGTGCCCGCGCACAGCCTGAAGTCAGGGCTGACGTGCCTTTTATCCACAGAGGAAGACAAACATTTTAAAACAGTTTATAATACGTCGGTGAAAGCGAAAAATTTTACTTTTTATTGTTACAATCAGAGAATGTATGCAAGCTTCAGTTTGTTAGTTATTAACCTGTAAAGTTTATTTTTGTTTGGAACGTTGCTATGGTGGTTACTAAGGACGCTGCTATCGCTGTAGCTTCCGCAAACATCACGTTAATCGGGTGGCAACACCCATTCCGAAATCCCGCCATTCCGACATCCCGCTATTTCGACATTCAAACGTCCCACCATTCCGACAAGGCTTTCCGTATAGGGAAATGTGCGTTACTCAACAGGCGAGTCCCTTCTTTCTGTTCATGCAATTTATATGTTTAACACATGTTTACAGATAAGCGTTATTAAAAACACAAAGTCTCGGCAACTGGAGGAGGAGAAGCAGACCGCGGGGGTTTTTAATCACACACTCCAATGCCACTTGTTTCAACTTCCGAAAATTTAATCCAGGAAAAAAAGGCTTACAAACATGGACCAAAACGGCTCCATAACACGCACAAGAATCCAAAAGAAATGAAAGTTAACTAAAAGAAAGCAAATAAACATTATGAAGTGGTCAAAATTGGTTTTATGCATGCTTATGTGCGTCTGGCACATGCGTCTTCAGGCTCTCCCACGTTGGTTTGTGGATGAAAGCTATATGTTCAGCTGTAATGTCATGTAAAAACAATCTCTACATGACATTTACTCCCAGGTGTGACCAGTTAGGTCCTTAAGATATCAACAGGCTGTATAAAGCCTTGCGCAACGGCTGTGTGTTTGTGCCAAATGCGCAAAGCCCATCCGCGCTTCCCATAATTGGAGCGAGTACTCATAAATCACGTGAATTACATAAATAAACGTTTTTACTGCATTTTGTTGTGTTTTATACGTTCTATGCTGTCATTTCTCTCCTCTCCTATTGGCAAGGCAAGGCAGAGTGCTCGCAACTGTGTCCTGTGCAGTAGCCGTGATATCTGTAATTGCAATTGTTACTTTTGCATATGATGACAGTGTGCAAAAGACGCATGGGCTCTGTGGAGAGCTCCGCTCCAGCTGGCTGCTGAGACAGCTCACTGACTGTATTTCTGCTTAATCAGTTTCAGTCTCGCCAAAGTTACATTAATCTCTGTATTTTCATATTTGAAATTTCAGGGGATTTTGATAATAGATTATTAAAATTTGTTTGCGAGGCTGATATGCCGGCGCTCGAATTTGCGCCGGTTTATCATTAGTGCAAAATGTTTTGGGTAAAACATAGGCTATTAAAAGGAACTGTCGGAATGGCGGTATGTTAAAAAAAAAAAAAAACATACCGCCATTCCGACCATTGGAGGCCAATGTCGGAATGGCAGCATGTAACCACGTTAATCACCATAGGCTGCTTTTTAATTTGCTTTTGTTATGGCTTCACTGCTGAAACACGCTATAAAGGAAATACACGCAGGCAAATCAGACCTCTGAGGCAAATGGAGCAAGCCTGAATGGTTATATTTACAGGAGGATGTATTCACAGCTAATATATAAACAAAGAAAATAAAGATAGGTTTTATTTGGCATTCTTATGCGTCACACATCCACCGTTTGGAGATCAGTGCAGTTCATTTCAACAATAAATAAGGAAACATGGATAAATAAATCAAACAGATAAAAACGGTCAGGGATAAAGAAGAATTAAAATGATCATTAAATGGGTGCTCTAACAAATAAACAGCTCCAGACACCACACACTGGTAGCAGTTCTGTTTTGAGCTAAACTAACACAGTTTGGACAGGGTGGAGCCAATAAAATGAGACCCAGGCTGGCTGAATTTACTGCAAGATCCAAATGCTAAGAAACACTGCAAGTGTACGGAAATCCTTCTTAATCTTCACATCATCGCTAATAAACAACATTTGCAAAGCTATGTATGCAAAAGTTAAAACTATATATCCAGATACACATATTGGCACTACAATATACTGATGTCTTGGTCATTTAGGACCATCCTGTCAGCCTGGGGAAAGAGATACAGTAGGTATTGGCCATATTAGGTCATTAGAAATATAATATGAAACTCACTGTAAATTATGGGGAAAACCGGGTCTAAACTGGTCCAAATTTCAACGTCTGACAGTGTATTAAGCAGACGTCAGTATTTTGAACACATGTGGCCACTAACATAACAACATTAACTTAAAACATGTTTGAATTATTTCATCCAGCTTGGACTTAATAAGGGTCTGAGAAAGCTGATGGACATTAAACTTTGGTGTAGGACAGAAGTAAAGACATCATTGGAAAGGTCTTGACCCAGGAAGTAACATGTGTCAGAATGGAAATTGTGGGCAGCTCCTGCTCCTCAGAGGTGACCTTTGAACCTAGATCCTGAGACACTTTTGAAGGCTTACAGAGCAGCAACAAAATGAGCTACAGACCAATTGTAAACAGTTTCGGAAAGCTCTTGACCAATACTACCATCACCTGTTGGACACCTGTAGGGGGCGCCACTAAGTAGGGTCAAAACCCAGAAAAAACGTGATTTCACCCCTTTAACTATAAGCAAGATCAAATCTGACAAACAGATGTTTGAACAGACGAAAAGGCGCGTGTTCAATAGCTGAAAGGAATGGAAGCCATTTTTCACTGCAGGGAACTGTGCATGTGCACGGGTCGCCTGTGTCAGTGGATATTCGTAGGATGATGCACGAAAATCTGTACATAACTTTTCGTACGTTTCCATATGAGCCCTTTCATGAGAATAGTTGTTGTGTAACATGTAGTCATAAAATAGACCTCTAGAACAGCTGCCATAACAACATCCTTAGAGCTTTTTTTAATCATGACTTTTCACTGTTGCCAAACAGCCGGACATCATTTGGAAGTCCAGGAATCACGTATTTTGAATAAATGGAATAAATTTTGCTCAGTGTGTCTGAAAATCTCACATTTGCCATGAATTCTCAGGAGAATTAAGGACTGTAATAAGTGGTTTACCTACTCCGATATTGCTGGGATGTAGTACTAGAAAACTGTCTCATTAAGCAAAGAGTGTGCAGCAGCTGATGTGGGCCTTTGTTCATGGTTGAGAATAACCGAGTGCAAACTGAGATATATACTGTACTACGAAGTGTTTTACCTATTCTCAGAGAAATAGCTTAATTATAATTATTTGTATGAAAAATTAAAACCAAATCCAAAAGATAAGCATGTCCTCAACTGTAACAGGTCATTTTTCAGAAGCATTGCCTACTTAGAAAAGTGTGAAAATAGCAGTTTATCAACCAGAATATCCGTTACCACATAGTGTTGCTCATTCAGATCTTCTTTCTGCTGTCCTGTATGTTCCTTTCGGTGCCCAACAATACTGTGAATATGTTGCAGACACGAAATACCTTGATATGTTATACTTCTCCTAAAACACCCCTCTGGAGAAAGTTTAGATCAAATTGTCTCCACATTTACATAACAAGGACTCAGCGTGCTTCTAATGGCTTAAATAATAATCAATTATTTCTGCAAAGTTGCATGGCAATTTCAGCTGGTATGAATGCTTTTGTGACATTTAAATTAAACTTGTGTGGAAAGCGTTAAAGCAGTTTTGCAAATTAGTCGATGAACTGAATGACTTTTTACAAGTAATAATCAGTAACCAATGGGAAAAGACACGTGGAAACCTATTAAAATAAGTGGCTGCATTATTTAGAACAGAAGAGAAGTGAAAATGAAAACCTTTGATCAGCATTTTACCTGACATTTAGCAGGGAATTAACTCATAAAATGAACTTGCTTTCGATCAACCGCTTTGATGCCCATATTTCAGTGTACCGAGATAAGGTCAACTGTCAAATAGAAATGTTTGCTGGATAAAAATTGATACATAACAAGTTGGAAAGCAGGTTGAAGGTGGGCTTTCTCCTTCCTCTACAATGAAAATCATGACCTTTACTTTACACAATTCAATATGTTTCCTCTTACGTGTGTGCTTGTTCAATTCAGCCAAATTAAGAGTGGGCCTCTTCTGTTACCATATACCAAGAACCTTTCATCCATTTGTATCCCTTATGTGTTTGTTATTTCTGTCAGTGTAGTGGAACAGTGGACGGATCTGCTGTTTGATTCTCTTCCCTCTATGTATTCATGTGTTTTATTTTTCTTACAGAGCTAGATCTTACTTGTGCCTTTTTCAAATATGACCATTCTTTCTTTCCATTGATTACCGTGGGTGGATGGAGATAAAACAGTTGTGGCAAGCAAGTCTCAATGTGTTAGATGTCCATTTGAACTTCTGAGCTTTTTTGCCAATTAGCAGGATAATGCAGTCCTACCACTGTGTGTGAAAGGCTGCATGGTGTAAATGTGTACTGTTGAACATAAAGAACATATTCTGTCCCTAAAAACAGTACAAGGTGCCGCCTCTGTGGGGTTCAAATCCACTGGAACTAAATCTGAAGTATTTCTGGAAATGCAAACCGAGCTCTTTCTATGGTTGTACAAGGACTGAATGATATGTAGCAATGGGCGAGTTGCCTCATACTCGTATGCATATGCCCTCTCCAAGGCCACACACACACAGTTAACCAGTCACTTACACGATATATGCATCCTTTGTGCTATCATTAATAAGCTGATTTAATCTGCTCTCTCAGACACCTTTCCCTCATTTTAAATTAACAGTTTCACAGGGCCTTTCTCTGAGAACAGGCCAATTAAACGACTTCTAACACACTTTGAGACGTCTTGGTGCGTTGGTGAAAAATAATCATCTCCTACTGATAACTTGCTTTGCTATCCACCTCCCACATTCCAACAATCATGACAATAATTATATAATATAATAATGGTCATAATAGTAATGGTCTGTGTTCCATTTCTTTGGCACAGTACTGGTGGTTGAAGCAGAGTATGAAGCCCAAAATTGTGCACCCAAATAAGCCAGAGCTGGGGTATTCTCAACAACAAATCTTTTTAAATGAGAGCTTAAACAGACCTTAAAATCTTACTCAATTTACCTGCCAACTTAAGTGATTTGTTACTTTTCTGACTTTGACAGAAAGAGCGTGTGGCTCTGAAATACTGTGCGATTTCTTAAAGATCAAATCTCACAAAGAAGTCGAGCTGAAATACTTGGACATCATTTCCCCTCATAAGGCACCATTTCTGATAATCATTTAATAGTTCATTCTATTGCGTAAAAATATCATAATGTGACAGGATCATGTTTTAAAATGCTTAAACTTACTTTGATTTTAGCACTTTTGTTCAGTTCAGACAAATCAAACATTGTGATGAGGCCACTCTGGGTTCAGATGAATCAATCAGCAGAGACATCTAATGAATATGATAATGAGCTCTACCACTGTTAGATATTTTTTACATTTACATCAGCACATGTATAATTTGATTTAAAGTTAATGATTGATTTAAAGTTAATTATTTTTGCAGTGCTGTTTGTAGTACTTTTTTCTCAATGAAGCCCCTGAATACTTTTTCACTACCTACAAATTATGACAAAATAGCATGAGACTAACCTGACTGATTGAGTACTTTCTTTGTCTGCTTCATGAGGTGAGGTTATGGACTCTATATTTATGGCTTGAGAAAAACTAAAACTAATGGTTACGAGTGATTAGAGATCCTCTTGATCACATTAATGTCACATTAAGAGTAATGACAGTTAAATATATTGTGTATCACTGTAATGCCACTCGATTGAATGCATAGAATATGTTACTGCTTTAATTAGCGAAAGGAACCAAAAAGGTTGAGCATCGTGTTTAAACCAAAAAAACGTGTCAGTGCATGAACATGCAAAGATGTGCATATAGGATTTTCAACATGGGCTTAAATGTTGCCCTCGCAGGTTAGCCATGTTATAACTGAACCTAATGATCCTTTCGCTAGCCTTTACACAACCTATCGGTAGTCACCTGAAAAGGGGAACAGCAGCACAAGCCTTGCTGTGCAGTTGTACTCGTGCAAACCGGTGTTTCAAGATAAATGCTAACTTAATCGTGCTTAACAATGACAACCTTAAGAAACTGATGATTAGGTGGTGATAAGTTAAAGCCACCGTTTGAAGGCTGTATCTCTCTCTATGACCACTCAATGACTGGGAAAAAATTAAAAGAAAAACACAAAATGAATATCTTTTCACAAGGTCAGGGTATGGGATATCTGTTTTTCAGTTTGCTTATAGTTTATTTTCACCATAGATATGAGGAGCAATTAGTTGGATCTGAATAAAGAATGAAGCGAGTGAAATAGACAGACATAGAGGACCGTGTGGATGTGTGCAGTGCTGCTCCTTTTCACTGCAGCAACAATCCACAGTATCTTCATTTTAGTAATATATATATATATATATATATTTATACAATATATTGGGTTCAGTAGGTACTGAAATTATTTGATTTTGGGGGCATGAAGCACTTCCATTTCGACCCGGCCAAACACAGACCTCAATTTAATATTCAGTTGAGTGCTCACTGATCTGGGAAGCAGGCGCTTCAAACCCAGAATATTGAGTGGATTCACACCAAAGACTAGTCAAACAGAAAGAGTGGCACAGGAGCAAGTTCTCTCACCTCTCCCTCTCTCTGGCCTGTTGAATGACAATGTGACAAAGCCGCCATGTGCGTTTGTCTGAGAAAGAGCCGAGGAAGTCAGGACCGTGACTTGTTTTTTCTCGACTGGAGGCTGATGACAAAGGCAGTGACAGCAACACTGGCGGACTGTAAGATGGAATGCAATGTGCAAATAGGAATTATTACTCTCCCCACTTGAATTCTGGGATGCTGTTTTATAAATCTTCACCAGCAGCTGTGAAGCAGGTATAAGAAGTTTAATATCTTTGGAACTTTGTTGGTCAATAGCGTTTGGATAAGTGGCTCTGACTGTATTCTTGGTTGGATTCAGATCTTGGTGTCGCCATGGAATTATATTATTTTGAAAAAAATTAATCTTGTTCAACAGAATCCTGACTAACATGACTTTTTCATCTTATTAGATGAACAGTGTACAAACAGTTCAGTAATTCAGTCTGTAAAGTTCACCGACATGGTGTAAATAATTAAATGTTTTGAATGGAGCTGCAGTTGGATTTGCAAAGATGCTGTTTGCTTTTATTTTGAAATTTCCTCATAAACACATACGTATTTAACTTTGAAAGGACCACAGGTCACAGTAAATATGGCCATTGAAGGTTCAAGACGATGCAATACACGGACATCAAAGAGAGAAGTTTTAAAGTAAAGATTTCAGTCGTGGTTTCTGATGAAACTTCACGAAGCGCTTTGAGCATCTGCACCTAGTGGTTCCAGAGAATATAGAAACACTTTGTTTCAATCACTGACATGCATGCATTTCACATTCTGTGAGTCAATAATGTTTTTCCAGTAACAGTAGGATGGATATTCTTAGAGGGTTCAACTCCCAGCTGGTTCTTTCTGTGTGGAGTCTGCATGTTCTCCCCATGTATGCGTGGGTTCTCTCTGGGTTCTCCGGCTTCCTCCCACCATCCAAAAACATGCTGTTAGGTTACCTGGTGTCTCTAAAATTGTGCTTAGGAGTGTGTGTGGTTGTTTGTCTCGTTTGTCTCTGTGTGGCCCTGTGATGGACTGGCGACCTGTCCAGGGTGTACCCCGCCTCTCGCCCAATGTCCGGTGGGATAGACTCCAGCCCCTCCGTGACCCAACTGACGGATTAAGCTGGTATAGAAAATGGATGGATGGATCTAATCAATGTAATAAAATGCATGTTCTGTTTTTAATGTGTTTCAGGGATTTTGTGTTTGGGGAAATATGTCAATGACAACGCGAAGAGGTTAATGTGTTTAGTGAAAATGCTTTTGTGTGACAGACCACTGGGAAACGTTACAAATTTCTATTCAAAGACCATTTTTGGCTGCTGTCAACTTCTTCACTTACTAACAATTCCTCCTGCCTTAGAAGAAACTCTTTGACGACAATGCAGGCGTCCACATGTACCGGATGGCCAATTTAAACGGTCTTGTGGTTCATCCAATACATCAAGGGGTCCTCTGACCTTGGAGTTGCTGTCCTTTTAAGTATCTACAATAAAGGTGTTTTCAGTCGTATTTGAATAGATGATTTACTTGGTGCGAATGCAAATACGTAGAAAAATCTCAAATGAGTTGCATCACCAACATGTTCCAAATCCTTTCCAACCCAAAAAGAGCAGCAATACTGCCACATTGCTTATATGCTCTACCTGAAAGGAATTCATGCCATGAAGCGCTTTGAAGCTTCGATACGCGACACACCTCACAATGTGTCATATGTTATCTGTCATGTGACTTCAAATAAACAAATACCTTTAAAATTCAGTAATTTGACAGAAAGCATTTTATTTGGAAAGATGATACACAATCACACAAATTACGACCAGTGGTACACATAAAGACTTAAACACTTACGAAGGCATCGGAGCCCACAAGAGTGCAGTGGGAGTTTTGCAGATATTAATATTTTCAATATAATAATGATAAAATAGACTTTACTGCAATACCACAACCACTAGACAAAGCTGAATTTAAGATAAAGAAAGAAGCCATATTCTGGTGGGCATAATTCCATGAGCTGGCTAAATTCCTCAAACTTCAGCCAGGTTTTAGTGAGGTCACCAAAGTCAGTGTGAAAGTGTGAGAAATTCACTAAAAATGAATGACTTATTTATGAAAGAGCTTGCATTTAGCAGAGCCAGTTCACACAAAGAACAAGATGAAAGGACAAAAACAACATTTTTTAATTTTCTCTTTGTAAGTTGCAAATGTAAATGGATCAACTGTGTGATGGAAAACTGCAGAGCTGAAGATGTTGGTGTGTGTGAGGAATGTGAACAGGGAGTCTCTGAGAGAGGCGACACCAACACCCGCTGCAAATTAGCTGCAAGCGTTTAGCCACCCTTCCTGTTAGGATGAATCCCATCCTTCTGAGCCTCAAACATGTTTATTTAGTTTCACATTTTACATGCAAAAGAGAGGGGGAGAAAATACAACAATAAGGACCCAGAGCAAAAGACAAAAGCAGAGACCACTCAGCATAACAGCGCATTCCAACAATACAGATGCATGTCAGCAACATCAGTCAGCATGGGAAGGTTTTCATCCACGTTTGTAACACACTCGCCAAGGAAAAGTGGGAAAAATACACAGTATATAAGATAAAGATGCTAAATATACAAAAAGGAAAGGATCCTTATTGCAGTAACTGTTAAACCATAGCAAAGGAGTACAACTAAGGCAGAATGTTAAAAAAAGTTAAAAGTTTGCAGGTCAAATATTCAAGAGGAAAGCATTCCATAATGATCCAGTGCCAGTGCTTTAGTGGCTTATCATTTATCCACCTCAGGGAGGCGCTCTAACAGCCTATGTGTGGATGTCAAAAGGTCGGTTAGAACAAGGACCAACAAGTAAATCCTGACATGAATCTCCCAACAGCAAAGACACAATATCCATCCAGCATGCTGGAATTTTAGGACGAGGCCAAACACAGTGAATATAAGCACCTACATTTCAGGCACGTAGGTGAAAAGTGAGGATTAGGTTTTTTGTCTTCTGCCTGGGGAGATCTGTAAACATTGGAAAATTTTCAGTTGCAGTTATCTCGCAATCTTCAGCTAGTTCTGTGATAACCCAGAAATGAAATTAGAAATGAAACCCATACTACGAATTCCATAATATGGGTGTGGAGGCTCAGAAGTCTACTGAGCTTTCATCTCCCCTACCAAAGCTGGGGAGAAGTCACATGATGAAGACATTCTAGTCTTTCCAGTGCTTTTTAACACACTGAAAAAATTTAAATCACGTTTTGTGTGTTCAGACTCCCAGTTCTGCTAATGACAGGCGAGAAAAGGAGCAGGAAATCCAGGAGTTTAGCCAAGAGAAAGGACACTGCTGCACCAGCAAAACATTGCTTAACTGAGTTTAGGAAGTGGATGTTATGAATTATTGAATGATCAACAGCTACTGTGGAAGGGGGGAAAGGTGAAAAAGCAGCTCATTCAGTAATCCAGGTTGGGAGCTGTGGTGGAAAGTATGCCGCTAATTGAGCCCAACAAGGACAAAGGATGCCTGATTATGGCCTTCACCATCCTGCAGGGATCCTTCCCTGTAGTGCATCGATGAGCTGGCCGACCCATACGGTCCACCGATGTTGAAGGTGTGCTTAGTCTGGGCTGATAGAAGCATTACTTTGCTGGACCAGAGCCTCAATCAGCAGAAACATGAAGCTATAAGGGAGACGTAGGGGAGGTTGTGATGAAACCCCAGTCAAGTCTTTCACATCGTCGTTACAGCTCACCACTTCTGACCATGATGGCTGTGGCCAAGAATTACACTGGTTTGTTGTGGAAGTGCAACCATGAATCTTCAGCAAAGCTCTGATGCATCCCTGGATCAGCTGGTGGCCTCGTGTTGACTGGTAGTGGTTTTGATGAGTCTAGATACAGAGCAGCACCGGGGATAAGCGTTGGACCTGTAAAATTTACTATAATTGGTATTAGCTAAAACTACTATTTAATTCTCCCTTTGCTAAAAATGAACTTTTTCACCTTGTTAACATGTCCTAAATAATGTGTTTTTATGTTTTACTACACAGATCATTATAACAATCAACTATTAGCACCGTGGTTGAAGATTTCTGCTTTGAAGCTGTAGAGGCATCAGAAAAACAAAAGTCAGTCAGCCCAAATGCTCTATAAAGATGTTCTGGAGCAACCAGCACCAGCTGCTGGATGGGGCTTCAGGAAGTTGTAGAGGAAGCAAACACAAGAAGGATGGAGAAGCTGGTTGGTGTGTTTTCCTCTGATTGCTAAAAAGGCAGACAGGACATGTTAGGACAGTGATTCTGTTCTGTATAAGTTCTGTAGGCCCTCATGTCTTATGAAAATATGTTAAACTATAACAGAAGTGGATTCAGTTTATTTGGAGAACTGCAGTGTCCCATTAACAATACCAGTGAGGGCATGCAAACATTTCACAAATTTGACGTATAAACAACTGGATTTTGCAGCTAAACTGAGGTTGATGCTGTCCCAAATGTTTATCTGAAAAGTACTGTCCGTATCAGTGAGCATATCCAATAAGTCCATGTACTTTCATTTGTCTTTGGGGTTTTTTCCAAGACGCTGGGGCAGATAGTACTCGTGAGGGTGCTATGCTGTGTCCCCCTCGTTAAGTTGAAAACGCATTCATTGTGATATATAATTTATATATGAATTTTGTGTTTTGTTCAACTGTTTTGGAAATACACTAACGTCTCTCTCTCTGTTTGTATATTTGCTTTGTATCGTTGTCCTGTTGATGAGCCAGTTTCAGCCAAGCTTTAGCTCTTAGACAGATGGCCTCACATTTGACTCTAGAATACTTTGTATACAGAGGAGTTCATGGTTACTTGCAAAAAACACATAATAATAATAATAATCCATCCATCTTGGCATTTATAGTGATTATCCCGTGTTTGGTTTTCATCAAACATGGTGCAGTGCATTAAGCCCAAACATCTCCACTTTGGTCTCGTCTTTCCAGAGGATTTTTCAGAAGCCTTATGCCATTAGGCTTATGGTTTGTTCAGGTGCGGCTGGCAAACCTAAACCCTACAGCTATGTTCTATTTACAGAGAAGATTCTATTTTCTGGCAGCACCTATAAACAAATCACACTTTTTAGTTTTTCATTAAAAACCCTTCTACTTATTATCTTCTTATTCTTAATTCATTTTGACATTTTAATGTCTTGAAACTGTAACTCTCTAACTCTAACCCAGCCCAATAATAAGGAATTACAGTAGTCCAATCTTGAAGGAACAAATGCATGAACTAGTTTCTCTGCATCACCCTGAGACAGGATGTTCCTGATTTTAGCAATATTACGAAGGTGAAAGAAGGCAGTCCTAGAAACCAGTTTTATATGTGCGTCAAATGATAAATTCTGGTCAAAAATAACTCCAAGGTTCCTCACTGTAGAACTAGAAGCCAAGGAAATACCATCTAGAGTAACTATATAACTAGACAATTTCTCCCTGAAGCACTCAGGTCCAAAGAGAACAACTTCAGTTTTGTCTGAATTTAAAAGCAGACAGTTCTGAGTCATCCAGGTCTTTATGTCTTTAAGACAGGCTTGTAGTCTGACCAACCTATTGGTTTCATCTGGTTTCATAGATAAGTACAGCTGAGTATCATCAGCATAACAATGGAAATTTATGCCATGCTGTCTGATAATGTTACCTAATGGAAGCATGTATAAAGTAAAAAGAATCGGTCCAAGCACAGAACCGTTATGGTAAGTGGTGAATTGAGGACCCAAATGCAGACACAGATTCCAACGAGAGGTTGAATAGAAACTTAGTTTGATTTATCTTAGGACTAGACCAAAACAAGTGGCCGAGCCGTAACTCCAGGAAACTAAACCGAATACAACAGGAACCAAAGAACAGAATAAATCTAAATGACACTATAAACTAGAACATGAACTATGAAGAGAATCATGAATAGTAACGGTTAGGATCTGACAATGACAATGAGCTGAAATACTTAGGAAAACTGATTGGGGATCGCATCAGAGAATATAAAACAGTGCTGTGTGAGTGGAGCCTGAGGAAACTATGGGTGAGAAGTGTGAAACAAGAAAAAAACAGAAATAATGACAAAGATAAAACACAAGTGTAAACAAGACTTGGCAGAATAGATCGTAACAAAAAACAAACAACAAGAAAAACAGAATAAAACAAAACCCAGACAAAAACAAACCAAATCCACAGGAACTCAGTGACTTACTCTGGTGTTCAGGGATGATTCTTTGTTTACAAGATTCAAAAGAGCTAAAACTAATCTTGGGTCTAGGACTGATTAGTAACCCTGATCTGAAGATAGCTGCCACTCCTCCTCCTCTGCCTGTGGTTGGAGGAACATGAACATTTAAATAGTCAGAGGGAGTTGATTCATTAATGCTAACATGATCCTCATGCTGCAGCCAGGTTTCTGTAAGACAAAATATATCAGTATGATGATCACAGATGAAATCATTCACAAACAGAGACTTCCAAAGGAGAGATCTAATATTCAGCAAACCACATTTAATAGTTTGATGTTTTTGTTCAGTTAAAGTTTTTCTTTTGATTTTTTTGTTTTCTGGATTTGCTCCTTTTGTGTTTATTGGTTTATTTAATTTGGGGGGTGGGGAAGCAGACAGTCATTATGGGGTTCTGGGGGGGGGGGGGGGGGGGGGGGGGGGCAGCATCAGGTGGGAAGCTGCAGAGAAGTGTGTAAGACTACAACTCTGCATCCTGGTCTCAACCCTGGGTTGTCAGGTTTTTGGATGACTAATAAATTCGTCCATATTTCTAGAAATGAGAAGAGCTCCTTCCAAAGTGGGATGGATGCCGTCTCTCCTCATCAGACCAGGTTTTCTCCAGAAAGATTGTAACACACCGACTGAACATAAATTCAACAGTTGGTCGCTGGTATATCAAATGCCACGTTTCTTACAACGAAGCTGCTAATTTCCAGGATTTTCTTCCTCAGTGGTTGTACGACTGAGTGAGGAAAACTTTTTATTAGAAACATTAACAGATTGATGGTGAACCATGGGTTTGATTTTGGCTGAGGGACAGCTAATGGGATTAGCTATGCTAGATTGTCTAGCATAGCCTGGCTCGCTATCTCGTTGTTTTTTAATGATGTGGAGCCAAGCTGCCAATCCAGACACTCTCACCTCCAACACTATAAAAAGACAGCATTTGTTACCATTTCACTAAAAGAGATAAGAGATAAACATCTGACACATGGAAGAAGTCAGAGCAGGAGATGGAGGGAAAAAGCTGCTTACCATGCTAAGATTGCAGTAGAAATAAGTCAAAACACCAAAGATCTCTAGAAATGGATGGTCGAACAGAACAGGAGTGTCTGATAAAGGCGACAGTGTGAAATGTGTAATTATAAGATGAAATTTAGTTGTCCAAGAATACAAATGTGGTAAACAGAAAGTGATGTAATATGCCTTACTGCTTAAGGGATCTGAGCATATTTTAAATGTTTTAACTGAACGCTTAATCAGATTCATGCCTGTATGAACTGTGCTGTAACAAGAAGCCCGCTGCATCTGTGTTGTGGTAAATTGCTTAATTAGAGTCTCTCTGCATATGAACAACTTTCATTTTGCGACTTTAATCTAATTTACACTGCTCCTGGTAGAATACTTTGGCCATTATTAAAATCAATTAGGCTCTACTGTTTTTGCAGTTAAGCATAATTTCAAATACTCTACCCATAGAATTGTACACTACCATTGGCACAATTACTGAATCACAGTAAAATGCCAGTTTTCACAGTTCAGCAAATCTGCCCCATATATTCTTACAGTTTATTGAGAAAGGTCTATCTATTAAAAAGTCAAATTAATCACAAAAAGAGATTTAATTAATCATCAAACATACAAAACAACCAAAATAATTTAATGAGCATCACACACACAACTGTAAAATCATTAGCAAAATACAAAGAAATCATAATCAGCAACTGCAGACATGCTCCTCATTTTGCTGAAAATAAGAGGATCCATGTCTTAACATGTCCGTCTGTCTCATAGCAAGAGAGTGGTGTTTCAAGCTAATCTGTCCTGCTTCCATGGAAAACAATGCAGGGCATAATTCACTCAGATGGCAACCAGGTTCCCTGAGAACTGAGTCTGAATAATGGATTTGCCTTGAATGCTGAATCAAAGGAAACAAATCGGGAGCACAAAAACTGGAATTGGCCCTTTTCCAGGGACATCGGAGCCAGTTTTGTTTCTGCCTGTCGACTTCTCCCAACCCACTCTGGAAACTGATCAGTTATTACTGCGTGTATTTCATCAACAGTTACTGACAAACAGCGCAGAGAGAGAAACTGACAAACACACGGAGTTCTTATTTGAATTAAAAAAATGCTGATTTATAATTCTCTATGATGTTAAAGCTGTTGCTTTGAAGTGAAAACAACCACAAAGACAACAAGTGATGTGCAGAAGTTGGAACTGCTACTCCCATTCCTGATGTCAAGTAATGTCCGTTTAAAAGATGTGCAATTATCCACTCTGCTGTCTGCGCTACATTATCATCATTTTATGTGTGGCTGTTCGCACTCTAATAACCTGGAACAGGTGCAGGAATGGTTATCATGCTGCAGGTTGAGACTAACATGATAACAACAACAGGACCCGCTGTCGTAGCTTTTAGCAGAAGGTTAGAGTTTCTCACAACTGCATTGCTGTATCAAAGTTGAACATGGGGCAATAAATCAAGCAAGAAAAAAAAAGATAGAAAGACCTTTCTTCTTAATATAGTGCATCTAAAAAAACTACATCTGGTTGTCGTTGCTTTAAACTGTGAGCAGCTGTATTGATACTGTTTGGGTGGCACTAGCATTTCATTTCTTGCATATATTAAGTGGTAACTCTATCTATCAGACACATATGGGCTGAGACGTTGTTTATTGTGACCAGACACAGAAAAGCAAGAATATAAAAAACCTCTTCAACTTTTAGATGCATTAAGAAACTGGATTAAATGAAAGAGCTTTGATCGAGTGAAGTCTTTGAGACAACACACTCTGGTCCAATGACAAAAATGTGAATATTAAGACAACCATGAATCAAATGTCAGCTCAAATAAAAAAAAAAGAATTGTAGAATTTTGACAACTTTTAGTGTTTTTTACAAAAAGAAAAAGTCAAATGAGTGCACGCAGGCAACCTTTAGCTCATTTAATCTAGTTTTGACCTAAAAGAAACAAAAATCACCAGATTTTTTTATTGCACAGCAAATAAACCTGTTACCTGACCCGGTTTAGACTAAGTTCCATGTGTGTCTACACTTATATTTTACACAAGAGATGAAATTGTTGATCCAGTTTTAATTTTCTACTTCTGAATTCAATTAACAACCATAAAAGCTTGTTTGTGCTCCTCTGCTCCAGGAGAACATCGTGGTACACTGTGAAACCATAAGTGGATGTGATTAAAGGGACACACGGCACTTTTGACCACACTTATCAGTGGTGCCACTCTGACACTCGAGACTTCTGGCACTTTAAAGTCTTTAAACTTTTAACCAGAGGGGGCAGCAAAGCTCTGCTTTAAAGCTGTGTGTCAAAGGGACCATGTGGGGATTTAGACCATGGAATCCATTTTGTGAGTACTACACACAAGGAAACACTTGCACACATGAGCATGCAGACAGCGTCATCAACAACCCTGCCTTAGGTTTCACTACACCACTGAGACACAGTGAGCTCCGGTAATGTGGTGGTGCTTGAAAGTCTGTAAATCCTCAGGAATTTAGTTCATCTCTTTATCTCTGCTTAAGTCCAGACCTTAAAGTTTACCTTTAGCCATATATACACACAATATCTAATCGTTTTCCTTAGTGAATAAGGGAAATAACATGTGATTCTCTTTGTCTATGTTGAAGAATTAAGATCATATTTATGCACAATTGTGAAAGTTTCACAAACTTTCAACACTGCATGTGCAGCAGCGCACCAAACCAGGCAAAGAATAAGAGAACTGTTACCAAGGAGGAAATTTAGGACGTAAAGTCAACATGACCAAAAAAACGTGGTTACAAACACAGGATACTGTACTTAAAGATGGGTGTTTTTAAAGTGGCTATATAGTCATTTTAGATGTTACAGCACTGGTTAATAACAGATGGTGAAATCTTGGACTTGTTATTGAGAGGAAGCATCTCTGCACCCCAGATGCTGAATTGTTGGCTGTAAGCTAAGTTGTTGCTAAGCTACATGAGCAATACTCCAATCCTTCCATGGTGATCACCTTTCCGCTACTGTTTAACTTTCAAAATTTCTTTTGGGAATTAATGAAGTATTATCTAACTGAACTGAACCTTTTGTCCAATGGCATCTGGGATAGGTTCCTTTGAACTGGCTCAGCATCAATGGAAACAACACCCAGTTGTAGTGTGTTAGGGCAACAAACAGAGATGACATTGATCATCTTGTATTTCTTCTTTTTTCCCCTTTCATAAGTAGAAAAATCAAAGAAAAATCTGCTCTGCAGAGATTTTTCAAGCATTTGAAGAACTGTTACATTTTATCCTTCACTTGAGATGTAACGTCCGTACTTGTTTCTGTTCTCTTTGTGGCTACAGATGTAAGCATTTTGGACACAAAAGTGGAGACGACGACAGGCTTGGGAAATCACAGCAGTAACATTCCTGCTGATGTTTCCCACCATCCTGCAGCAGCCCTAATCCTGGCCCAGCGGAACACTGACTCCTCCCCTCTCTAATACTGACACAAACAGAGATTTTTCATCCAGAGCTTTAACGATAGAAGACTGTAGGTGGCAACCTTAGTTTCTAGCTACTGAGCCTCAGAGAGAGCAATTCATTTGATAGAATGTGATAACTAATATGATAGTTTTGAACAGTAAATGTCAGGTGTGAAAGGGATTATAATCTGAACCAGTCCCCTTTTTTGGCTGGCGCTCCACTGTACAGGCCTATTTTATCACATGGATTTATGGCTGGACCGTCACGCTGACCATGTCTCCAGCTCTTCCATGTGGGTTTGTTCAGTCTCTTGATGTTTATGTGCCAAATGTGACTCATGGCTCCTTAACAAAATCCCATTAACTGCAAGTATGGCTTTCAACAACAATAAAAAAAGAAATTGAAAAGATGAAAAAAAAACGTAAAAACTGTTATATTTCAAGCAAAGACGGGATAATGAAGAAGCTTGACCCTTTTGTCCATCTTATCCTGCTAAAATTGCCATGGAGATTTAAAATTTACCACATGCCAGCCATGGTTATATAAATGTTTGAAGGCTTTTGTATTCTCTGTCGTTGTCCTTTAACATCCATTGTCTGCCTTTGAGCTCTCTGTGTGAGACTTTGGTAATATACTGGCCTTTTTAGATTAGACTCAGAGAGATTTAACTTCCATTGCAACAACAGCTTGCTGGGAGTATTGACCTTCAGCTGATGTATACGTGAAATAAGCCCATTACAGCAGGAGCCCTTCTAAGTGAAGATTTCTGAGAATTATTGCATTTCAGTTTATGGTCACGGTGCTTCATACTGACTCTTTGTCTCATTGTCTTTCACCTTTCAATACCCTCCTGCTCATATAGAGCATGGGAGCTGGACAGGTACGGATTAATCTTTGTCCACTAAACATTTTGATGTAAATTGTGTTCCCGATCTAGCCTTAGCTAACTGGCACATGTTATGTCCTGTTATTTGCAGAAAAGTTCAGAAAAAGTTCAGAGTGGGACAAGGCAAGCAGAGCAGTAGCTGTAGGTTACAGGCAGGTCATCTCAGGGAAAACATTCATACTGTCAGTGTAAAGAGGTGTTTTATACGAATAACATTTCACTGATATTTTTCTGATAATATTCTGATAACTGATGGCATTCAGACAAAAAAGAAGCAACAGTCATACAATCACAGACTGATCAATTATGTATTTTCTTTAATTATCACTGCTATTTTGATTATCGAGAGGCTATGTACTGCAGGCTTTTGAAGTTTATGTAATACATCTTAAATATAGCCAATAACCTACACGACCTCCATCTAATATTCCCTTTATTTCTAAAATTCATCAAAAACTTACTGAAACCATACTATGTGATGATTTACACAGAAATAATATGAAGAGTTTCTGTCAGGATTCAGAGTGCATCATAGCACAGAAACAGCACTGGTGAAATTTACCAATGAGCTCCCCATGGCCTCAGATTATGGATTTCTATCATTATTGTCCAATTGGATCTCAGTGCAGCATTTAATGAGATCAATCCTGGCATTTCATGTTAGGATTCCAGTTTGTTTGTGTAAATGAAGAGTCTTCCTCACACACAGCGTTAGCATAGAGTCTTTTTCACTTTAAGTACAAGGTGCTTCAGTTAGGTATTATTTCCTACCATGGTTGTGTCAACATTCAAAAGTCCCAATTTTTGTGTCATATACTTGTATATATATATTTGTGTCCCAAAACTCAATTTTTATTTATTTATTTAAATATTTACAATGATTGTATATTAGAACAACAACAATAATAATACATGAATACATAAATAGACTAGTTAGTTATCTACTTACATGTCTTGAAGTATTCATAAAGTAGTATTCAGATTGAAAGGGTAGGTCAAAATGCTAAATGTATTCATGTTATTTACTGGAGACAAACTTTAAGTTTACCCTTTTTTAATGTGTGTTTTGTTTCAAACATACTTTTTGAGCCTTTAGGTCAAATATTTCAGTCATTAACCAGTTAACATTTCTGGCTCATCATTATTCTTTTTATTTTTATTCACATTTTCAAACTTCAAAACATAAACGCTTAAATATTTGTTGTTTTTAATGATTTTTGCACTCTGTAGCAGAGTGTTGCTCAGTAATCCGTAACATATGCTAAAATGAGGAGGCAGCACAGTACTTGCACAGGAAAAAAGTAGCCTGGGATTAATAACTTCCGATTTCACACAATGCTGTGACCTGAGGAGTGCTGACCATTCTGAGTATAATAGAGGATCATTCTTGACAGTGAAATGACATGGTCTGGGAGTTTTTAATCCCACTTACACCTGCCTTTATCCAGAGCATGGGGCACTTTTGAAGATGAACGGGGATTTCCCGGTTCCAGACATTTTCACCCAGTTGTTGAAATGTTTGTAACCAAATGCAATAATTCAGGTAGTTACTGAATTATCTAATATCATTTTCAGTAAATGCTCAATGGTATCACCAAAAAATGCATGTGTAGTTGCCAATTGATGACAAACGTCTTGGAGGAAATGGAATGTGAAGCTACAATATATTTCAGAACTGAAACCTATGTGAAGTTTTCAGAAATTCAAGGTTTCGAGTAAAAAGCGACATGGCTTTAAGAAGAAAGGCTGAAACACAGCAGCCACTGAATGATATTCACAAAAAGAAGCATCAAAATTGGGCCAAGAAATAGCCAAATAGATTAATGTTTCAAAGGCTTTTTGATAAATACCTGATGAGGCAGACTGATGGGCTCCTGCTGGACAACTAATGGACTGAGGGCACCACTTCAAACCAGGCCCATAGGATTGAGGAGCGGCACAGGGATTGACTGCTACCAGTAATGATGAACTTGTTGGGCCTTTTTGGGATGACAGCTGACTAAAAATAAAACTTGCAAATGAATTGAGGGTTCGAGAAGGATATGGTCTTAAAACAGTGTTGTGAGAAGAAATCTGCAGAACTGAAGTTACGAACAAAGCAATGATCTATATGAAGGGTATCTCACGCATTCATGTGCTCCAATGCTCGACCTGCAAGGAATGTCTTTGAAGATGACAATCACACTGGTGACCCGATGGTATTGAATCGTGTGTTTACACTTTGTATTCAGTTCTCTAAGTGTAAAGATAGAGGTTAGTTTCTATGCAAACACATCAGTAAACACATGTTGACCTGCCAAATAATCCTGAGAGCATCAGTATTTGAACATAGTAATTCCATTAAGTAGCATTATATCCTTGGACATACAGGGTTAGCATGTGTAAAATGTGTGCTTGCTGAAGGGTATTTCTTTTTCAGAACCAAAGAAAAAAATCTCTTTTTCTTTTATTAAGATATTACAGTAGAAAGAAATCCCAGAGAAAAGGTCTGGTAAAGGTCAAGTGCCTTGGAGGAACAGGGAAAGAAAGACAACTTTTCATCCATGATTGATGACAATCTCCCTGCAAAGCACCCTGGTTCACTGTGTGGAACAGGCACAGAGAGGTCCCACATGCATGTGGATGAGTGTGAACAGGTGTGCCATCACACACACACACACACACACACACACACAAAGGCACGAAACAGAGAGAAGTAGGCTTTACACCTCAGAACCAAAACAGAAAAGAATAGTCAAACTGTTTATTAATATACGTTAAGTGACCAAATATCAAAACCTCTCAAAGCTTTGAGCTTTATGTAATTCAAAAGATCTGTCACATAAGAATATTATTCTTATTTTCTTAGACTTAATGAAGACACAGGTTTTTCACGCTTGGATCCCTTTCTGTCTCATGCTCCATACAGTTCATGCAGTGGGAGACCTTTATCATGTAATGTTGTAATCTGATGGTTTCCTCAGCAAGGCTACTTTTATGAATTGCCATTCTATGAATACAGCTAAAATTAATTGGGATCATATGGATTTAATTGGATCATAGTTTAATTGAACTGGATTCTAATTTGAATGTTTTGTTTGGTTTTTGAATGTTTAAATGGCCATGAGATTAGACATGTGCTGAAATGGTGCAATATGTATTAAACTGAACTGATTCGAATGTATATTCAAGGTCATCCCAAGCCTCTATGGCTTCACTGATCATGGTGGCATGGTGGTTTTCATTCAGTGCTGCCTTAGAGTTCCAAGGTCTTGCTCCAAATGTAGCTTACAGTGTTTCTCTTAAGGCACTGAGACTTCCGCAGACTCTTTTCACAACGTTACGAACCACAGATGCTGAAAGACCAAAGTTCTTCAAATTTTGACTTAAAAGATGATTAAAAGATTGGCACAAAATGGTCTGTCAAGCAAATGACGCAGCAGCGATTCTTCCTCTTTCTGTCTTTGCTTTTCACACAGCTTTTTTCTGAGTGTGTTGTTGAAATCAAATTCTAAATACGTTTGAATTATTCAAATAGTTGGTCAGTAAAGACACTGAAAACGATTTCCTCTCTTCTTGTTACTCTAAATAAAGGTTCAAACAGTTTGATAAATTACAAATGGATTTTTTTGTTGTGTTTTAGAAATCTTCTCAGCTATTCTGGAAATGGCGTTTGTCTAATATCACCATTAAACTGTATAAAAAGCTGACTTATTGCTTGTTTTGTTGCACTCCAAATTCAACACAGCTTAAAGGAAACAATTAAAATTTGCATGAAAGATAAGAGTTCATTTTATTTCCATGAATCACGTATCAGCTGAGGCCTCCACAGCTGCAAGGTTCAGAAGAAAAACACTACACTGTAATCACACCGAAGGATCCTATTTCAACTGTCTTATGTCAAACTTATAATCACAGCTTTCACATGTTGATAAGACTGTTTAAGTAATGACATCTTAACAAGCCTCCAATTTCAAGCAACCCATGAAAGATGCTATGATAAACATCCTTGTATAATCTTATGCAGAATAAATCTCATGGAAAATAATACAGACATAAACAGCTTACAGCCTGCTGAGAATCATTTGCATTAAGTAGAGGGAGAATTATTAAAGTAGTCCTTGTGGAGCTCTATATGCAGTGGAGGAGTAATTGAAGGAGTAGTGACCAGCAGTGTCTCCCATCCACCTGACTGTGCATATGCTCCCTCTGCCCTGTTTGATTATTCCACTGGGATGGCGAGATTGGTTGTAAAAGACTCCACATGTGCTCTTCACCTGTCCGGCCAGGATTTACTGGAAATGTTAAAAAGCTATGCTGAGCATACATATTCATGATTCACTGCGTGTAGGATGAGGGATGAGGCCTGTCTCCAGCCATGAAACATTCGCTTGATCATCGATAAACTTGGAGGCATATTTGCAAAGCTTCTGCCTTCGGTCATTGTAAGAAGCTGTAAATGTACATTATAATCATATAACCATTCACACGGTTAACCAGCTAACCATATAACCATATAAAGTGCATGCATCTTAACTTTAGTTGAAGGTGAGTATAATGGAAGGCCTTATCTGTCAGCCCTAAATTTGCATTTTGGTTCTTACATTCTTACAGTGGGTAGACGTCAGCACTAAAATATCTCAAATTAGTTTAAATTATAAATCGAGGAGACACATTGCAAGGTTAACTTCAAACGGTACTTGTACACCAATTAAGTTAATGCATCGTGCTGTTATGTTTTCAGACTTACTGCAGCTAAAACCAGTGTGTGTGTGTGTGTGTGTGTGGGCATCTTCATAGGAACTGAGTAAAAAAGATCATGGATCTTCAGTTTGGTTCTGTGTCAGTAGCTTAATGAGCACAAACATACTGACCTGGTCTGAGGATGCTGTCAGGCTCTCCCATAGACTTTGCCTGATGTGTTGGTTCTACACATTCTAAATGAGACTCCGGTGATCACAGCCCCTCAAGACAGTGCTTGAGCTTTTACCAAACGTGCCACGGTCCATTTCCGAAGAATCTCAGAAGTTATTCTTTGATTCACTTTGATAAAATATGAGCCTGGTCTTTTTCTGCCGGAGGCTGCATCAACCAGCACAGAGAGGATGAGATGAGTCAGAGGTCAGCCCGAGCAATTATAAGGAAAAAGGGGCATTTATCTCAATAAAACATTATGCTCAGATCAACAGAAGGGAATGATCTATAGCTTCTCTGGAATGTATACAGAACTACTTTGGTCCACTTTGGTGCAAAATGCAGCAATTTCACAATAAAAGCTCAATTTCTAAACTCACTACAACATCAGGTCCTGACATTGTTAGTTACCTGTATACGTCTAAAAAATCATGAAATACCTACATTTTCCATAAGGTATAACTGTAACAAAATGAATCTTTGCCACTTGTCACATCCCCTGAAATCCTTTTAAGGAGGTAGAGGGGTGTGGCATCAATCTGCATCTGCCATGCAGCATTTTTTAAAGTTATTTTCCCTTTCTACTTTGCTGTCACTAGCAATTAATTCCAAGCAGTAGGGTTACACAGAAAATAGAAAAAAAAGGTTATAATTATTATGCCACCTCACAGTATTTGAGCCTTTATCATGACATTAATATGTTTCTGCATTTTGTTTAAATAGAAAACACATGTTCTGGACAGTTCATTAACCATAGAAATATATGATCATGCCCCACTGAGTGCAACTTAAACAAACCTCTGAAATGATCTCTGTGCTGTATGAAGCTGCGTAAATGAAAGAGATAAATTTCTTTGCAGACAACGTTATGGACCTAAGTGTGGTGGGATCCCATTGTTAAGTCCCATGACTGCTATTAATTGCACTTATTGCAGCTATGGGATTTGCAATATAAACATTTATATACAATAGTCTGAAGGCTAACTGATGGTTTTTAAGTATGCTACAGTCTAGGAAATGCTTGCACATGCACACAAGAACAGACAATAGCACAATCAGTACAGCCAGAGGAGTGTTTATTCTTTTTGGCTGAGCAGTATGTGCATTAGCATAACAAGAACAGGACATGTGAAATACGGTGCAAACATAATGACTTACATGTGCTGCACAAAATAAGTGTAATGTCTGTGTTTCTGGCCCATGTGGAAATAGTCTATGATACCATCATAATGCGCACATGCTTACAATGGCAGCGCTAACGTTTGCTTGGTGCACGAGAGAAGTCAGGACCACAGTGATTGAAAGGAACCAACCAGCTATGACAGCGATGTAGGACAGCAGACCAGCTTACCTTTCCCAGAATGCTGCTGTGACAGTGGCTCAAAAGAATGACAGCAGAAAATGTAGCATCAGTTGTTTAAATTTACTACAGTTCTGCTTTCTGTTATGACAGTGATAACTCTGCGTATCCTTCTTTCCCCTTTTATTGCACAGTCCCTGAAAGAACAACATCTGGAGTGTGTGGGCTAGTTATCCGTAGCATGGGTGTCACAAACTTTGGTCTGAAAGCATTCCTGTCTGTCACTGCTGCGCCAGATGATTTACACAGAGCAATTACACTTCCTTCCTACACACAATAATCACCTATCAGCCCTGACAACCTCAACGGTGCCACGTACACACTCGCACACACATGGACGAAAAACAAAAAAACCCACTCATGACTTTGTGTACACCTAATCAGCAGGCATGCTTCTGGCTGTGGGAGAGAATTGCAACAATGACCTCGCGGGACGAGGAAATGTAATAGATGCTTATTTTTGACCATTTAATGGGCTGGCATGACTCCAATTTAAAGCTAATGGGTTAGGTCACCGTGCAACTTCCTGGTGAGGACAAACTCTGGAGACTTAGTTTGGATGCTGTTATCTTGTTGGGTTGGAAGTAGAAGCAGGAAGTGACTTCACTTCCACTCACATGGGTGCCAGCTTGTTGCACATCAGCCCTGATAATCTCCTCATGCACTTGAAATAGATCATGCTGTCATTTCTTTATAAATGCAACATGGGAGTGCTTTGATCGGATCCTTTGGAGGATAAAGGGGAATTTAGATTAAACAATGATATGTATATAACATATTTCTATACATGCATTTATATGTATGCATGTACACTACTCTTTTTGTCTCTCTCCCTCTGGTAAGAAGCTCTCTGGTTGAGAGGTAGGAATGCAGTTCTAATCTGTCTCTGTGTAGCAGAAGTCATGCACCGCCACTCCAACCTTTGCCTCTATCTCAGGAGTGACTCAGATCTCCATGACAACCAGAATCTGAATATCAAGAGTTTTATTGGAAGTGACACATTAATAAACTGTAGCCTCAAGAGGGACCGTAATCACATTTCAACTTTTTTTTCTTCATGCATCCATCTTCTCCTCCATATGTGTGTCTTTAATATATTAGAACACTCTGTGGAAATATTCCCCAGCTGCTGTGCAGGTCATGTCTATATCATAGAATTAATACATTAAGAAGTGCATGAATGAGCAAATCCATGCATTTCTGCGGTGTTGTCTATTTTCCTCTCGCGTTGGGTTAATCATCTTGCAATAAGATCCCATCGTCTGGTTATTTGCAGCATCTTCATCTCTGTCCTGTGCAAACTCTAGAGCCCTCAGATTCTCAATGGCTCCCTGTTTACCAGATTAGATTTTCTAGTATCTGGTCCCTCAGTCACGGTTCCCTCTACGAGTGAGACTGAAGGCAAAGAGTAGAGGTTTCTCATCTTCTGGAAACCGTCTGATCCAAGTCCACTTCAGCACTTAACATCGGTTACTGCACCCCTGTTTTAGGAAAAAAAATTTAAAAGCAGGAAGATCATGTTTATTTAGAAATATTTGAATTAACTGCTGAAAAGTTTTTGCATGCATGCCCTGACACACTGCCTGCTGGAAATGTGTTTATCAATGAAAAAATCACCAGGTTGGAGGTAAAGTGGTGAAAAGTCCAGTATGCCGCATTTATATTTCCATCAATCATTATTATACCAACAGTTTCATCCATCCATTCATTTTCTACCGCTGCTTTATCTGCATGTTTTCAGACTGCGGTAGAAAGCATTACAGGATATCCAGAGAAAGCCCACGCAGGCACAGGGAGAACACGCAAACCCACACACAAAGGTCCCAGCTAAACTGTGCTACCCACAAGAGTTTCAGACAATAAACTCATGATTTGTTACAATCTGAAAAATGTACACTTTGCTGATTAGCTAACTTCTTTTAGTACTCTTTTTAGGGCACCTCCTCTGAGCATTAACCAGTCTCACTGATGTATAAAATCAACTTTAAATACAGCGTGAGCTGGCCAGCCTATTAACTCACGTAATTTAAATTCTGGAATTTACAGATTCTGAATATGTTGTGGACAAAAAAACAGCTGCTTACATACTAGTTTAGTCCAACCAATCTATGTGAAAAGGTGAGGGATACTTTCTTCTTGGTCTTGGGGATACACAACAAATTTATTGTCTAGAATATTAAAATTCAGAGAGAGACAATAAATCCAGATATCACTTTGGAGCGCTTTGACCAAGAACAACCCGCCTCAGCTTTGTGGTATAAAAACAATTTATTAAATGTGTTTGCATGTTCAAACTACGAGCAACAGGAGGGTTAATTTTGCTTTGTATTATTGTTTAGCTAGCCCGAGTCTGTCTGAGGCTGGGTCTTTTGTTGAACATACAGACATACATCCTTTAGTGTCCAACTCTTACAGGCTGAGAAGAAACTTCAAATCCAGCCAGTTAAGGGTCTGGTGGACAGCAACATTGTGTCTGAACAATACTTGACAAACATGAGCGTTGGTATAAAAGCAGGAAGTTGGCATTGCAGGCTAAGGTAAACATCAGTGATGTTTTCCCTGCCCTGCTGTTGTGTCACAGCTACATTGTTCCCAGTGCATGAGCTGCAGCTCTGAGAAAAGGGACTTTTGTACCATGTCAGTTTTCCTGAATTGTATGAGAATGGCAACAATAACAGCCGCTTCCGCACAACAGAGCCTGCCATAGAGACTGGTCTCCCAGAGAATGGATAACAGTATCCTTTCTCACATATCCTTTCTCTTGCATACGTTCACCATATTCTATAAGAATAAAAAGATCGACAGATCTCTTTGACAGACTTTTGTAAAAACACTCATCTGCAGCCAAAGGCTTTTCAGTGTTTGTGGTAATGCCGCGCTTTCTCTCCGATGGTTCTGCTAACCTGATTCAGACACTGACAAACTCACATGTGCGCACAAGCACATGCATGTAACCCGAGTCCTTAAATTGGGTTTGTGCTGCATACAGAGTTTTCTTTTGATAGCAGCCAGAAAGTTAGATTTTTAGCTTCCTCTAACCAGAGTACACCTGACCCACAGCAAACCCACCTGAAAAATATCTCAAGACTTCAGGCCTCACTCTCTGACTCAGTAACTGAGACTCTCATTCATTCCTTCATCTCATCCCACCTGGATTATTCTCTCTAAACTGCCCAGTAAGGCAGTTGATAGGCTACAGTATGTCCAAAGCTCAGCTGCCAGGGTTCTAACACACTCTAAACCCTGGCAGCACATCACTCCCATCCCCATGCAGGTCCTCCACCTCACTGACAAGTCACTCCATGCACTTCTATATCTTACTGATCTCCTCTGCCCCTACGCTCCCTGTGGTCCCTGCAGTCCTCTGACAAGGCCCAGCTGGATGACCACTGCACCAGACCCTGGTGTTTTGGGGACAGATCTTTCTGTGTTATTGCCCCCACTATGTGCAACAGGCCAGTCCTCCATATCTATGTGCCCCCTTTCTGGGCCTGTTAAAAAAATACCTCAATGCACACCTGTTCTCCGAGGTTTTCAGTCTCCAACCCCCTCCCACCGGTTTGTTAAGTGACCTTGGGTATCTTGAGATGTATAAAACAACATGTCATCGGATGCCTTTTGGCACAGAACCAAAGGACTTCATTTTTTATTTTATTTATTCATTTTTTGTTTTGTAAAGTTATTTAGATTAGCAGCCCTTTCATATAGCCCAGCTTTGTAGAGAAAACAGCTGAAAATGGTCCCATCATTACTGTGAAACTGTGTGGCGCTTTCAGAGTTACCTTTTTACACTTCTGATAAAAGTCATTCAAACCTGGTTGAATGTGGACAATTGTGAGTTTCAAAGTAAAAAAAAAAAAACAACAAAAAAAACTCAATGGCACAGATTTAAGAACTAAAGCAACTTTATGAACAAAGTATTGTTTGTAATATCCTGCTTCCTGTATAATACTTTGTAGGAGTTTTTACAGGTCAGACTCAGTGATGAGCAGAGACAAAAAGGTAAAGGGTAACAGATTTATTCAAAAGGGATAACAAAAAGCACTGCAGTTTAAAAGGAAACTCAGGAAGAGAACTCAGGATCTGCAAGCGGTCAAACAGGCGAGTTCAGGAAAACCAGCTTCAAAGTAATTTATCTGTTGTAGGGAAAAGCAGAATACTGACCATTCCAGAGCTGTGCAAAAACTAAGGCTGGCTTTTCCAGGAAACAGGCTTTTATGCAGTGAAAGCGGCAGAGGCAGTAATGGCTCCAGGTAGCTGGATTCAGTGATCCAACACGACTGAATAACAGGCAAGAATTCTGTTGGCAAGCAGAAGGAAACACATAGGCTCGGCTACTTGGAAAAAAAAAGTCTCCAAATACATGCACAAAAACTCAGAAGTAGGCCTGAGTTGTATGGATAACCAAAGATCTGGCAACCAGAGAGCAGAAGACTGGAGCTTAAGAACTCAGTACTTAAGTGCACAGCTGCCACCACAGGTGAGCTGAGAGATCAATCAGTCAGCCGTCACAGCCCCTGCCAGGAAGTCCATGACACAGCACCAGGAACAAAGGAATAACTCAAATAAAAGGATGACAAAAAACACGGTGTGTTACTCTAGAAAATTATACCAAGGACAGTTCAGGTGGAATGCTGAAATTATCTGAAATTATGCAGAATTTAAAATGTTTTGATAGAAGACACAACTAACTTGTTAGCTAAGATGCAAACGTACACTCAGATTTTTGATAGTGGTACTTTGTCAAACTAATAATCAGAAAAACTGATGACTGAAGACTAACTGATCCTTTCTTTCAGATTTGTCTTCAAAAGGTTTCTCTACCTTGGTTAAGGGTTTGGGTTAGAGTGCCGTTCAGAGCGCTGTGTTGTCCTTTGCTTGCAGAGAGCAGCATGTGGATGGCCCAGACACAGGAGCTGACTTTATGATACACCCAGATACAAAGTTTCTCTCTGCCACATCATCAAATCACTGCAGAATGTTCGTCCTGAACATGTGAATTTAAATGTGAATTAAACTCATGAGATTTTTGATTCCATTGATCTTTTTTCAATGGTTTCTGGTCTGCAACCTTTATGTAAGAACAACCACGTCATAAGAAGTCTCTCCTCTCACCTTTTTTAGTTATCTGCTGATCAGCCAGTGTGAATCACATCTCTATATCTATTATGGTTGTGAAATTTCAACTGGAAATAACTGTCATAGAGACAAACAAATCCTCCCACTGAAATACATTGGATTAAATGTTCTGACCCAAATCTGTGTTCATTTAACCTCTTGTATCCCAGTTTTCTGCACAACCCTCACTGTGCACACAGGTAATATGAGGTAATGTTAATCTGTTTTGCTACTGTTATGAAATTTGGACTAGAGCTTTGTAAGGCACCTGATTATGGCCTGTTTTTTTTTTGTTTTTTTTCAAAACAAAAACTCAGTTTTATCTGCAGTCGACTGCAAGCATCTGTCTACACGCACAAAATGTTAAAAAGTAACACTTTGGGATTCTGGCGGAAAGGAAAAAAACTTTTCCTACTATGCACCAACATTATGACCTATATGAAAAAATATAAATAAAATAAACGAGTGAATAAATAAATCACAAACTAAACTTCACACTCACTGAGCAATCTTCCTTTCAAGCTCAGGGCTTCAACCTGAGGCCTCTGTGCTCGAAGGAGCCATACATCATCTCAGCTATTCCTAGGACTGTGCTCTTCTGGACAGAAATTTCTGATTTTGTTTCTGGGATCTGCTGGAGACATTCTTCCACTCTCAGGGTCACAGCCCAGAGTGCTCCAAATAGCACAAGTAACACTGTGGCCTTCACTTCCCACATCTTTTCAACTTTCTCTTTCAGCTCGGTATTCTTTTAGCTTTTAGATTTCTTTCTTTCTTGTGTTGCTGGCACTTGAGATTGCTGTATTACTATGTTTTTACCTGAATCTCTGGTATTATTTCCAATTCCTTCTGGGCTTTACTCATGTATTAAGCTTGGTGCCTATTCGTCTCATCTGCTATGATACCTCTGTGTACTACAGAGGGAGGTTATTGGTCAGCAGTTGGATGAACCGCCTTCATTATCAAGACAATACAGTGCTAGAATATTTTATTATCGCCTTGTATATATTTACTGTCTGCTCTTTTATTCATTTGCACTATATTTATCTTTAACTTGTCCATGTTACTTATGTACAACTGCCCTGTATGCCTTTAATTCCCCTCTGAGGACAAATGAAGTTTTTTTCAATTGAACTGAATTTAATTGAAGTCTATCCAACCTCTGAGTGGTGGTCTCTGAGCAGTGGTCTATTCGCAGCTGGTGTAGGCGTCATAGAGTGCAGCTGCATTCTTTAATGTCAGGGCTTGGTGCATTTTAACTCTTCATACTTGAGACTTTGTCTTGGATGTTTGTCAGTCAAAGGTTCTTGATCTGTGTGACTGAAGTCGTCAGCTCTCAAATCCACTAGTCTGAGGCATTGGGATCTTGTTGTGCCTCTTTCTACCTTATGCTCTTCTAATATTGTTCAGTCTCAGCCCTTGGAGGGATCCATTCTCATATTATTACCCTGCCACTATGAGTACACCTTGCAAGGTTCAATGGAGACAATAAAATCCCATTTTATTCTCTCAGCTTCTGCTTCTTTTATGTATCTTTTCAGTTGGGTATAGAGTTGTGAGTCTCTGTTTAACAGTGTCTAAGGCTTATGGTATGGGCAGTATGTTATATTTCTTATGAAGTTCTTTCTTCATTACACCTTCTGCTGTTCCAACAACCGTCTAACCAATCTCTGAGGTGCTTTCATCATGGGCTCCAGCCTTCTTCCACATGGGCAATATTCCTCCCTGTAACTTGGTGTTTGTCGTATAACCATCTCTAGGATCTCTACAGCTGTGGCGTAGATCAGCTTGTTGGTGTCTGTGATGGTCCCAGTAGGTATAGTATGTAGTGCTGCATTCACATCTTCGAGCAAATGTTTAGCAGGTTCTTAGCCTCTGTCTTAGCCTTGGCAAAGGGCCACACAGGTTCTTTCTATCCAGCTGCCTGTGACTTAAATGTTATCAGAGCTTTGTAACGGGGCTTGGTACCCATTCTCGGATAGGTGGGACCTGTTGTCCTGGCTTCTACTTGCTGAAACATCTCTATTGTATTTCATCAATCTCAGTTTTTTTGTACCAGATTCTATTTCTGAACATTACAGTACAGGGTTAGAAGTTGTTTCGAAGTATCTATGCGTCCAACATGTTTTGCCTTTATCCTTCAGTAACATGATATCCCCTGTTCAAGTCTGTGAATGTCTTGTTCCAGTAGTTCACTTGTCATCTTTCCTGGTCCCTCAAAGTCTGACACAGATTGATGTTATCTGTGCAAAGGAACAGTTTGTCTTCAGAAAAAGTAAAAAAACAAGGAAACGGAAAAGTAAGCTGTTAACCAGAGCCATTGAACCAGTAATCTGAGGAACAGCTTCTATCATACAGCTGTCAGTCTTCTAAACTCTGAATATTTATAATAACCACACCACTGTACATGTATTATATATATATTTATCTAATCTTTGTATATTTCAATAATCCCTGTGTATTTAATTTGCAAATACCGCTTTTGTATATTTGATATGTAAATTCTGTGTATACACTGCACATACAAGTCTTGTACAAGTCCTGTACTTTTCAATGACAATTAAATTGAATCTAATCTAATCAAAATATATTAAACTTAAGCTGTTTTTTAAAGATCAATTATTTTCACAGATCTTAAGTCCAATGGGAGAGAGTGCCAGTGTTATATGGGACCTTCTGGATGTCTTTACCAGCTGTCTGGCAGCCGCATTCGTGAAGATTTTAGGGGGTGCACAGATTATTTGCTCAGACAATTGAAAATGGAATTACTGTTTTCCAAGCAAGCTGAAACAAAAGCATGGGGAATCATTTCCATCTCTGTGAGAAATACAACAGGCCTAATTTTAGCAGTATTCCTAAGTTGGTAAAAACAGGAGCAAACTAAACCATTTACATGCTGATCCACGCTCAAATCCTCGCTCACAGAAACACCAACATTACACAAAGATGGTTTTATTGAAGATGACAGAAAATCAAGACTCTTGATCTCCCTTGGGACAAACCATCAGAAACAACCAATCTTTTCTGGACTTAATGCAGCTTACTAGGACATATATATTTTACACATCGCCAGGCTTGAAAGAAGCACATAGCTGAATATCATCTGTGTAGTAGTGACAGGACACAACTTAAACTGTACTGATTAAGTGACCCAAATACTTATGTATTGTGCAAACAGCACTGAGCACAGAACTGACTGTTGATGAGCTACATCTTTAGTTCACAGTGAAGTGTAACTCTAAAAATTGAAGATGAAAGCAATGGCATTAAATCCTCTCAGTCTCTTTCACCAGTAATGCATTGTGGAACTGAATTTTTTTTTAAAGATTAAGAATGGTTATTCCTCACTATGGATTCACTGACTATAAGTGCTGATGGGGTGAATGCCGACTGAGGTTTCGTAGGTGTACTGGCTGTGGAAGAAGGGCTCCAGCCAGCGTTCTGCTCAATCTTCGGAGTCTCAGCTGTAATAGAACCTCCAGAGTATCCCCAGAACTGTCTCCCCAGGTGTGGGTCACTAGCATCCTAAACAAATGGCCCCTACCCCTGCTGACCACTTCATCCCAAGATAGTGACATCTAAGAACTGGAGAAATTTCTTGTGGATTTGAAGATTCTACCCTTGACTCTGGCTTTCACCTGGATCCACCCAATATTCATGTGGGCCTGGACAGGTGCCAGGGAAATGACAGCGCACAGCTCAGTGCCTCCCAGGGGAACTACAGTGCAGGACAGCAAGGCCTCAGGACTGCACCAATCAGATATTCCACTCTCCACTGCTGGAGTCTCAGTGCAGACTGCATGTTCAAAATATGCTTGGACTGAACAAAAAGGGGTTCCCGTCAATTTATCTTAATCTCTGATCTCCATCTTGAACATATGTATGCTGTCCTCAAGTCATGGTAAACTGTATCACAACCATCACATACTGCTTTTATTTAGAGATGACAACACTCATTTCCACTATCTTTTGTGTCCATCTTCTCCTCAAGTATTTCAATCCTATAATGTACACTAAGCAACGGTTTTCAATTACTGGTTGCAAACAAACGTAGCCCCTCTTCCCCTCCTCAACAAGTTAAAGACAGGTGGTGCAAGGAGAGGCAGTTAAGAAACCTCATTGAAGAGTTGTCACATGGTTTTCCTAACAAACGCGGTTCTTAAGAGATCACAACACGGTCCTCAGTCTGCTAATTTCACATTGATAGTGATTCTGATCATAAACCAATAATACCTCCCATTTTCAGTTGGTTGCACCACTGCCGCAAGTGGAAAAAGTTCATCTGGAGCCTTTTATCATTATTATTATAATTATTATTATTATTATTATTATTATTATTATTATTATTATTATTATTATTATTATTATTATTATTATTATTATTATTATTATTATTATTATTAAATGCATTATTTTGTTTATACTCAGTATTGAAAATGTATCGAGCATCGAATTTAATTTTTTTGGTATCGTGTTTTGAATTGTAGTATTGTGACAACACATATTTCCCCCCCTTAATTCCCCCAAAAAACAGGATGATGGAGCATCGTTAACAAAAATGAGAGACAGAGGACAAGTCTCATTAGTTTTAGAGTAATTTGTAAATTGTACACAGGGTACCAATGCTACATACTTCATTATTGTCAAACCACTTCTACTAACAATCCAAACACATTCTCTGTCATACGTGATCTCCCCTCTCATGCTAAATAGTTCACTCTTCAACTTCTTTTTTAAGACTGATAGAGTAGAGTAGTCTTGTGAGGCTCACCCGCTCTCAGTGTGCAGAAGGTGCTTGCTCAAATCAGCCTTCTCTCTCTTAATTCTGCATCAACAACCACCCCAGATTTTGAAATATCTTTCAGTCTGGCCAGTGTGAGTTAGTGCTGTGGGATGCAATGTCCTTGGGATCACATTCATTTTATTATTTCTGTCCATACAAATAATCCACACCCCATACATTTGAATTCTTCTCTGCGGATTGACATTATCACCCACCCTACTCCAAGACAAAAAATTGTATTCTTCTGTTATTCCAAGCATAAAGCAAGGCACTCAAATCACGGCAGCTATGTTGCTCGGCTCATCCATTCTTTGCACATTGTGTCACTGAGTATGCGTTTCATGTGACAACAATACTGCCCGGTATTATTGTGTAACCTAAGTTATATCTTATCTTATATATACTGTATTTTAACCAGTAGTTAGATTGCATACACACCATCATCTCTCACAAGTCTACATGAACCCAGCTTATAAACTGCATCCAGGGGAAAAAGATGAAAATCTCACCAGATCCTGTTTTGAGTCGGGTTTAAAATGGCTCAAACTGCAGCAGAAACTATATTAATCTTATAGAAAGCTGATTGCTTACACACTAGTATCAGCAGCTCAATTATTCAGCCGTATCCAGGCTATTTCCTTGTTATGGATGTTCCGTTCTCTAATGGTCATAGAAATATTGCTGCAACTAATAAGAAGTTTTATGTTTATGTTTATGTTTCTGTATTTATCAGACGCTTTCATCCAAAGCGACTTACAAATGAAGATATAACAGCTATATAAAAAGCTAACAATGAACTACATAGAAGGAACCCACTAGTCCGACTCTGTCAGAGGGGACAGAGTAGAGATAGGGTGCAGGCATAGAAGGAAGTGCAGAAAGATAAAGTGCAGAGATAGAGGGGGTAGGGAAGTACAAGGTAAGTGCTGGGATAGGAGATGCTCTCTGAAGAGCTGGGTTTTCAGGAGCTTCTTGAAGATAGACAGGGACGCCCCTGTTCTGGTAGCGCTCGGTAGGTCATTCCACCATCGTGGGACGACACATGAACAGAGTTTGGATTGTCTTAGGCGTGGTGTAGGAGCTGCTAGACGACAATCCTGGGACCAACGGAGGGACCCAGTTGGGACAGAAGCCTTTGCAAGAGCATTCAAGTAGAATTTTACACAAGTAGTTTTACACAAAGACAAAATAATTCTATAAAATAATAATAAGTGATTTTTTATCAACACCAATTCACAGTCACTATTGGACAAAAAACACATTTTCTGTATGATCATCAGTTGACTTCTTTACCATACTTCTTAACTGATTTTTTTCTGTTTTTCTAAATTTAATTGATCTAGATGTCCATACATTTCAGTTTCCAAGAGAAATCAAAATAATTTGTGCCAGGTTTAGTGATGATATTCCAGTGTGTGCTCACATTGCAGTTTTGTCTTGGCTTTGATGAGACTGCGTTGCCATGGCAGATCAAAAGGGGTATTGTTCATGTGGTCTATAGGAGGGGGATGTATGTGGGTGTCCCTCCCGGGGAGCTCAAGAGGTTCTGTACTCCTCCATATGTTTCAAATTCTTTTGCCACAAAGGTATGCAACACACATGACAGACAAGAGTAACAAACATCAGGCACACACTTTAACACAGTTAAAAACCAATGAAGACATAATCATTCACATATGAATAAACATAATTATGTTAGTGTGCAAATTCCATCTTTACAGCATTGTTTTTAGAACTAATATGTCATGGAGAATCACATTTATGTGTTCACTGTTTAACACCGACTGCCAGAGGCCTTTGACTTTAACTCAATCCTCTGCTTTGCAATTTTAGACTGATCTCATTTCAAGTAGTGGATCTGCTAAAACAACAGTTTTGTTCCAAGGTAATGCCGATGGGTTTGAGTTAACATCTGCTCATTTCATACCATGTCTGGCCATCTGACTGTTACACATTTCTCTGTTTTTTTCTTTTCTCTCAATAGTAGATGCTGTATTTTACACTCAAGCAGAGTCTATATCGTTATCTCTATCTATAGATACAGATATATAGATATAGATATATTTACAAAAAAATGGTCACCACCTGGATTTAACTAAGCAAACAGGTAAGAACCTGTTGGATAATTACTGCATGGATGGTTATGTTTCAGCTGGCACCAGGTTATTTAACCATAACTCAGGCAGTGAGCAGCTTCTCATTTCTTAAACAACCAGGTCAGAAAACACATCCTGTGGTCGTGGAAAAGATGGTAATCTGTTGCAAGGGGTTCCCATCAATTTATTGCAGGGTCAAGTTATTGGTACCAAGCACAGCAAACATGTAAGGAGCTTGATAAAACTTGATGAAAATCTTGAATGATCGTGATTGGTGAAAACTTAAACGTTTGGTGACATTGAGTCGTAAAAAAATGACAGTAGAACTCACGGCTTTGTTTAATAGTGAAAGTAAGAACATTTCCACGCGCACAATGAGAAGGAAGCTTAAGGAATTGGGGCTGAACTGCTGTGTGGCCTTAAGAAAACCACTCATCAGTGAGGCTGCTGGGACAGAAAGACTTCAATATGCAAAGGAGCATAAAGATTGGACTGTGGAGCAATGGAAGAAGGTCATGTGACCTGATGAGTCCAGATTTACCCTGTTCCAGAGTGATGGGTGCATCAGGGTAAGAAGAGAGGCGGATGAAGTGATGCATCCATCGTTCCTGGTGCCTGTGGGGGCAGTGATATGATCTGAGGTTGCTGCAGGTGGTCAGGTCAAAGTTCAGCAACGTTATTAGCCCAAAGAATGAGGTCAGCTGACCACCTGAATATACTGAGTGACCGGGTTATTCCATCAGTGGATTTATATTCCTTGATGGCTCAGGTATAGTCCAAGATGACGATGCCCAGATTCATCGGTCTCACATTGTGACAGAGTGGTTTAGGGAGCATGAGACATCATTTTCACACATGGGTCGGCTCCCACAGAGTCTACACCTTAACCCCATTGAGAATCTTTGGGAGGTGCTGGAGAAGACTTTGGTCCAGCGGTCCAACTCTCCCATCATCACTACAAGATCTTGGTGAAAAATTAATGTGACTCAAGAGGTTCACAAGATAACAAAATAGACCACATACAGCTTTTGAGATTGACAAAGCGTTTTCAACGGAATCCTGGCTAAAAGACAACATCCACTATCCGGCTAGCTGGGCTAATGTCCTACAGCACCAACCGTCAACTTGTGGTGGGGGAATGTACGTTTATAACAGAAATGCCTAGTGCCAGAAGGCCACTGCTGTGTACAAACACTGCTCTCCGCTGGCGTTCATGATCATCAAGTGCAGAACCTTCTATCTACCGGGGGAACTTACATTTATTCTACTTATAGCTGTGTACATCCTTCCTGGTAACACCAGCCATAGGAGCGAGGCAATGAAAGAACTCTACAAGGCCATCAGTGAACAAAAGATAGCACAGCAAGACGGATTTCCTCATCACAGTAGGAAGCTTCAATCATATGAAGTTAAAGACTTTATTACTCAAAGTACATCAACATGTGAACTTTCTAACAACAGAGAACAACTTAGTGGACTTGGTGTACATAACCTGCAAGGGTGCATACTGGCCCCCTCACCCACCTTGGTCTCTCTGATCACATCACTAAAATGCTGAAATTTGCATCCAGAACCAAAGTGAGAGGCATCAGACCAACACAAAAGCAGGTATGTGTGTGGGCAGAAGGTGCCTCCTATACTCTGAAGGACTGTTTTAGCACGACAGACCTGGACATTTTCAAACTAGCAGCGACTTACATCAACCACTCGGACATAGGGGAATACATAAAGGCGGTTACAGCATGACTGATGAGTTCACAGGCTCCAGAGGGCTCGTGACACTGCAGGATTAACAACAGTCAGAGCAAACCTGTTCCGTGGCATTAGAGAAGCAAAACGACATTGCATCAAGAAAATATCCGGACACTTCAGCATCACCAAAAATGCACAGTGCCTGCGGAGTGGCATCCAGACCCCACAGACTACAAACCCCCACAACAAACCTGCCCGACAGCCTCAGTGACTCCTTAGGCTGCTTTGAAACACAAAACATCCCACTGGCAGAGATGATTATTATAGATTATACAAAAACTCAAGCCCTTGGGACTTGGAACCTCTCTGTAACTCGGTGCTGGACTTTCTTACAAAGAGACCGCAAAATGTGCAGGTCGGCAGTAATACCTCCAAGACCATCACACTGAACACAGGGGCCCCTCAAGGGTGTGTGCTCAGTCCGCTGCTCTTTACCCTGCTGACACACGACTGTGTACAAACCTTCAGCATCAACCACTTTAAGTTTGGAAACGACACTACTGTGGTGGGCCTCATTACTGGTGATTATGAAGACAAAAACAGGAATGAGGTGAACCAAGGGGTCCAGTGGTGCAAAAACAACAATCTCTTCTTAAAAGAAAGGAAGATCAAAGAGATCGTTGTGGACTTCAGGACACAACACTCACCACATCCCCCGCTGACCATCAACGGTGCTGCTGTGGAGCAGGTGAGCTGCACAAGATTCCTAGGGGTGCACAATTCAGAGGACCTCTCCTAGTCCGAGAACAAAAAGTTTTTATTTGTATTGCACTTTATATTTAAAGTGCTAACAATCCAAAAGTGCTATATAAAAGATATTTTAGCAGTAAGCTTTCTTAAAAAGGTGAGTTTTTAGTTCTCTTTTAAAAGCAGTCTCTTTAAAAGCAGTCTGCAGTCTGTGGGGCCCTCAGGTGGTCAGGGAGGGTGTTCCACAGCCTCGGAGCTCCAGAGGAAAAGGCCTGATCGCAAATAGTGCAGAGCTTAGTTCTGGGGGCTTGGAGGGTGTTCTTTGTTTCAGAACGGAGGGTGCCTGTGGAGGTCTGGAGAGTGTGTAATTATTTTAGGTATTGGGGGCATGTCTGTGAATGCACCGATGAGTGAGGAGGAGACCTCGTACTCAATTCTGAGAGGGACGGGGAGCCAGCATAAAGATTTCAGAACGGGGGAGATGTGGTCGTTTTTGCGGACCCTTTATAGGATTCTGGCAGCACTGTTTTGGATGTGTTTCAGTCTCTGGATGTTCTTGCTAGAGATTCAGATGAGGAAAGCATTACAGTAAACCAGCCTGGAGGAGACAAAGGCATGGACGAGCTTCTCTGCATCTGCCAGGGTGTTGGACGGAGTTTGGCGCTGTTCCTGGGGTGGTAGAAAGCTGTCTTACAGAGGTGTTTGAGGTGGGTGTCAAAAGTGAGTTGGGGGTCCATTTTAACACCTAGTTTGGTGACAGATGTGAAAAGGAGGATGTTTTGGCCAGATAAGGTAATACAAGTGATGGTGGAAGAGTGGAACTGATGTGGTGTGCCAACTTGGATGGCTTCTGTTTTTGAACTGTTTGGCTAAAGAAAATTGAGCTTCATCCACACCCCTCCAGGTAGGTGGTGAGTGCGGATGTTGAGAGGGAAGCAGGAGAAGTGGGGATTGTCCTCAGGTAGAGCTGCTTGTCATCAGCATAGCAATGATTGGATACCCCATGCCTGCTGATGATATTGCCCAGGGGAAGCAGAGGGTGAAGAGGGTGGGACCCAGCAGAGACGTTGTGGATGTGTGATTTTGCTTTGCACACTACTACAGTGGAGAAGGCTCAAACATCCTTTGCAAATCCTCTGCAAATTAAAGAGGCTGTCAGGATGCTGAACTCCGTGCACTACCCTACTCTTTTGCCCCCTGCCCCTTGACTCATTCACATAAGAACTCTACCTCAGCAATTTGCACACAAAGACTCAATACACCAACGGTTATTATTTACTATTGCATTTGCTGCTGACTTTCTTCTGCACTTTATTACACCATTTGCCAGACTGTCATATCTGCTGTTGATCATTTGCACTTCTGTCTATGCATATTTCACAAGCTGCTCTATGCTGCACCGCTTCTCTCTATATTACCATTATTGAATTTGCACTACTGTTATACATAGGCCTGATATTCATTTTATCTTATATTTTTTATCTTATTATTGACATATTTTCTTTTTAAATTTTATCCTACTTTGATACTTTTTTAATTACCAACATGAGAGAGAGAAACAGCATTTCAATTCTCCTGTATGTCCTGTCTGTATAGTGCATTGACAATAAAAAAACCTCTAAGTCCAGCTTTACACCAGAATGTGGCTTATCTGTTGCATGCTTGTATCCAAAAGATCAGTCTCTATGTTGCAGCCCAGTGACTGCCTTTGCAATTGTTTTAAATGCAGTGATGCCTTTAGTAATGACCATGAATGCAGTTTTGTGGAATCCATGGCTAATATGACTCTAAAAAGTGAAATTTACCCAGCTCTAATTTGCAACTGAAAATCAGTCATCATCACAACGGGTTTTATTTTTTATTCTATTTTCGATATTTGTTATATGTTAGCTGCACAGTAGAACTATGGTGGATGGTGTATCATTGTTGATAGGTAGTCAATATGGGGATCAGGAAATTACTATTTTTACTGTATTTTTGGTTCTTCCATAAGACTCTCATGGGGGTGAACGAAAAATAAGAACTCCACCAAAGCTCTAGATGTCTCCAGCTCAATGGGCATCTCAGTCAGTCAGCGTGTATGCTCTAATCTTTTAATATGGCAGCCACGTCACAAACACACACCATACTCTCGATGTGAATCTGGCCTAACAGTTTTCCCAACATGAGAGGAACTGTTTGTTATCTGACTGTATGGCTTTTGGTCCAAACATATACAACTGCATAGTGACCCAGATGATGGAAGGGTATTGTAAAATGATATGTAGGCTACACTAGCACATTTAAAATTCATCTAAGTTCTAAAAACAACTTACAATGTGTTTCCCATTCCCTCGTTCACACAAACACAACAGGGTTTCTTATTAAACACTAGATTTGCACTATATATATATATTTACCACTCTTTTCTCTACGATTTGATATCAGCGAGCACATCAGATGCATTTTGTGGTTGTTTTGCCTCGGGACACGTCAAGTAGCTGGGGATCAAATCAACAATATTAAGAACATAACTATTATCAATAACAAAATGAAAACATAACAAAAACACAAATTACACAAATAATCAAGAGTTCTAAGCAATAGCTCCTGAACAAAACACTGAGAAAAGGACAGTTGCCCTTATTTAGACTATTAGATGTGGATTACTGATAAGTTACACCGACATACAGCTTGTCTGTGTTTAGTTCTAATTCTGAGGACACAAGCAAACCACAAAAGATTCATAACTTATCATAGGCCCCAAATCATTTAAATCTTTATAAACCAACAGCAGTATTCAACCATTTGATGGACAGTTAAGAGACTTCAGGACTGGAGTCATATGATCCAGTTAGTCTTAGTGAGGACTCAAGCAACAACATTCTGAATTAGCTTCTGTTGTTACATGAATCAAGTGTACTGAAGATGAATGCACGGAGCAGCTTTTCTAAATCACTCTGACACATTAGTCCTTTGCTCCTCAAAAAATTCTTCTGCTTAAGGGAAGCTGACCTCATAACTGCCTAGATAAAACTGCTGAAGTTCAGGTCTGAGTCCATAATAACACCCAGATGTTTGTCTTGGTTTGTGGTCTTTAACATTACAGACAGAAGTTGGGCACAGATTTCTAGCCATTCCTCCTTGTGTCCGAAGACATTGACCCCTGTTTTATATTTATGAAGCTGAAGGAAGTTATTTTTTAGTTCAAGGCACTTAGTGAGTGTTTGTAAGTGATTACGATCACCAGTTGATATGGTGATGGGGATGTGTTTGGTCTGCATACCTGTGATAGCATATTTAGCTGTTTTACATAACTGAGCCAGTGGGAGCATATAAATGTTAAATAAAAGAGGCCACAGAACTGAACCTGAGGAACTCCACATGCCATTTTCTGCTCTCAGATTTGGGATTACCTGTAGACACTGGTATTTTCTGTCTGTTGAGAAGGATTCAAGCCAGTTGAGTATGGCAGAAAGTTTTAGTCTGTGAAGCAGTATGTTGTGGTTCACTGTATCAAATGCAGCACTGATATCCAGTGCAACTAAGTCAGAAACATTGTCACTGTGTTTAATTGGAAGTTGCTTGTCACTTTAACATTACAGTTTCAGTAAGTACTGTGGTGTGGACAAAACCCTGACTGGAAGAGGTAAAAACAGTTGTTGTGTGTCAAGAATTGATTCAGCTGTTCTTTATTAATGGTGTGATGACAGCTGTTTTTACACCCTGTGGAAAAATACCTGAAAGAGGAAATGTGGTAACGATATCTAGGAGGTCTGAAGTTAAGCAACTGTAAGTGTTTTTTTCAAAAAAAGAATATTGCTGAAATGTCCAAACAGCAAGTTGAGGTCTCAGATACTTTATAATGTTTTCAAGGTCATATTTGGATAACATTTTGTCTTTGTATTCAAATTTGGGCACGCTGGTGTGGGGGTTGGCACTGTCGCCTCACAGCAAGAGGGAACTTTCTGTGTTTGCATGTTCTGTCCGGATACTTCCTTTTTCATTGCTGACGCATCTTTGACATGCACGTTAGGTTGATTGGTAAAGTGTCCCTAGGAGTGAGTGTGCACGATTGTTTCTCTCTGTGTGGCCCTCTGATGGACTGGCAACCTGTCCAGGATGTATCCTGCCTCTTGCCCAGTGGCAGCAGGTATAAACTCCAGCCGCGCTGCGCCCCTAATGTTAAAGATTTTGTCTGTGAAAAAGGCGAGTCATTGCTGGCTAGAGGCTACTGGCATAATAGGATCTGCCAATCTGTCAACAGTAGCGGACATGTATGTGCATTTTTATTGTTCTTGGTGATAATGTCAGAAATAACTGTCCTCCATTTCTAAATGAAAGATATGAGTTCTTTCTTTGTAGATCTCATAGTGAAGCTGGATATTAGTTATTCACCACTGATGTTCAGCTTTGTGACACTAACTTATTTCCATTGTAACTAGTGTGGCTTTTTGCCATGGATATATTTTCATATCAGATGACCTTAACCGAGCTTATAATCGAGAGGTTCATTAACTGGAACCATTGAGGAGGAACGAGAAAGCCTCAATAAATAATTCACTGATCTTTTCAGTGATATGTTGTTTTGAAATAATATCTGTTTGAAAATTCATGTGTACACAGATATCACCCTCAAATAATACAGATAAATGATCAGAGAGAGCAACATCAGTTATCAAAAAGGTAAATTCTGAGGGTGGTGAAGAAGGTGGAAGGTCTTCCTCACAGGCTGAGGCTGCCACAGCTCTCCTCCAAGGTTTCCAGAGCATTGTTTTATCTCTTCCTCCTGTTATATATCAGCAGAGTGACAGAGTGAGCAGATGATTGACATAGGTAGTAAGACAAGTTTGAGGTAAAGAGTCTTGATCCTAAATTGTTCAGGCAAATTCTATCTGCCTTAAAAAGCTGTCCGGGGTCCCATAAAAAGTTGAAATTGTCAATAAAATGTATGTGCAGTATGTGCAGTAAGTTGAGGGCTATGGGTTCAGTGCCATAAGTCTGCTGAATCTTTCAACTACACTTTTGACTGGTGGACTGTTGGTGCAGACCAGGTGTTGGTGTCACAAATCTCAGACCACTGACCTCTGCTTATTCCTTTTCCTCCCATTACACGTGGAGATAATTTCCTCTTGGATTTCCCTCTAAGAGAGTTCCAAGGAGTGCTACCACTTGTACACGCATTACTTGACATGGTAACATGATAATCCTGCTGGTGCTAATTAGCTGCGAGTTGCCTTGCTCTTGTCCGTAATTCTGAGATTAAGGTGAAGTGCTCTCATTTCCACACAGTCCATTTACGTTAGCATTCACCTGTAACCTCTGAATTCTAGTTTGCAGCAATGCAGTATTTTGAAGAAGTGTGTTAAGTTCCTCTGTTGAGATGGGATGCATATTCCTTCCTCTTAACTTTAGCAAAGCACAAAGTTTCCAGTTCCAGCACTCTGGTTGTGTTAGATAGTAAAAGGAATAATGTACAGCTCGGTGTGTGGGAGGACTGGTTTTTGGCTCCTCCTCCTCTGCCGAGGAAAAGAAAGATTAATGTTTGCACATGCTCCAGGGCAGAGACACATGCTTTTGCGTGTGTGGATTAAACTTCACAATGATATGATGAAAGTGAGAAACTTTTTAAAATGTCCCTTTAAGAGTCTGTTCAATCTTTGTTGTGATTGGAATATGATTTGTGTCTTTATTGTCATGCAAACAAAGTCTGCTCACCATTCTTAATTATCATGTTTAAAGTTTAAAGTAAAGTTCCAGACCTCCATGTCAATCCAAGGTTTACGCCTAAATTGTTATTTTGGTGTCCAAAGGTTGGGACAAATCAACTGAAGTACATCCTAACAACAAAATAATTCCAATGCATAATGCAGACATATAGAATAGTTATTCATGTCATTCCAATAACAATGCAAATATTGTTAGAGTGCAGTGCCATTCATCCTTCACCCTCCTACAAGCTCCTTTTTACAAGTGTGATGTTTGTTGAAAGGTGTAGCGACAGCCATGAAATCAAGATCTGCCCTATGCCATTAATTTGCAGCAAAATGAGAGAAGAATGGGCTCAATCTTTTTTTCAGTTAACCGGTCTAATCTATCCCTTCCTGTAAGACATAATCATGCCTCACAGTGTCTAACAATATGTGAAAAAAACCCTTTCCTACAACAGAATTAGATGCATTATGTTTAACAATTTTTACTGCATTAGTAAGCTGTGAATTGTTATTTTTGGGGTGAATGGCCACATCTGTGGAAAACGGAAAGCAAGATAAGGACAGTAAGCTATTTAATGATCACCCATCCCAGGCTTTTTACGCATATTACGAGTACAGCTGTTAACAACTCCACAAGCATCCTTTAGATGCTTTGGATATTTCAGTCTATTTTCAATACACTCTACCAATGATTCATTGGGATGTATCATTGTGATTAGGATATAAATCAGTCGTGTATTATTGATATAACAATACTGAGCAGTTAACAATTGAAAACAATGAAATATATATGAAATCTATATATTCAGCTGGTATCGCACAACATGAGTTGACGGATGTTGTGAGAGAAATAAGCAACACAATTTTTGGAAAGCCCGTAAGAAGTAATTTCCACTGAAGTGTGGCTGAGAATACTTACAGGCCATTTTGTGTCAACCAAAACCAAAACTGTATTGTCCTGCTGTCGCTCACGATTCTGTCATCTGATTGAAGAAAAGCTGAATTTCTATCTGAAAAAAAGCTTTTTATGGCCTAAACTTAGCAGGGTGCCCTGCCACTCATACCAGATCAAGCCCAAAAGTTTGGAACAGAAGAAAAGGAATCTGAAAGTGTATACAGAAGATTGGAGGGTGAGAAAAAGCTGAAAGATTTTCAACTGTGAATAAAATATCTCAATCTGAAAATATAAAATTTGAAGCTGAAGTAAAAATTTGAAACATATCTTGTTTTCAGGTTCTTTTCCAGGTTCCATGTTAATTTTTTGTCATGTTTTTTCCCCTTAGTTCACTCAAGTCACCTGTGTTCTGTTCCACAGCTGCACCTCGTCACCAGTCACCTCCTCACTTACCTTTCATGTTCACGCCACGTAACATTAAGCCAGGTTTTCGCCTCCATAGTCTTGTTTATCCATAGTCTTGTTTTGCTTTGCCACAGTTTAAGAATTTTTGATAATCCGGCTCAGCCTCTGTTTTTGTCTTGTCCTTGTTTTGGAATAAACCTTTTGTTTTTTGAGAAGTCTGCATCTGGGTCCTCCCTTCCTGCACCATCGTTCCCTGACTTAAAAATGTTTTGGAAAAATTTTAATTCAAACTGATAAACTTTTGCTGCACAGTATCTTTCTCCTGACTCAGGCTAAGGCTGAAGAGGTATTGTAGAATCCCAAATAGCTGTTCTGGACAGGTCTTGAGGACCTGGGGCTGACATTATCTGGATCTGCAGTCTTATTCTGGTTCAGTCTTTCCAGCTGCCTCTTCACCTACCTGCTGGAGATACATAGGCGGAGGTCTCAGTGGGCCCTGATGTGGGGGGAGATGTTGCTGAGGCTGTGTTAAGATCCATGACTCAGGTTTAGGGTAACATTATGGAGGTGTGACAGGAAGGATGTGGGTACAGGTGGGGTGGGAGGCCTGTGCTGCTGGAGGCAAGGGAGGACCATGCAGAGTGTTGATCTGACCTGAACCTATTGAAATACATGTTAAGCTCTCTAATTGGCTCTGTCCGTGTTTCCATCAGTCAGATCCTCCTTCATCTTAAAGCCTGTGATCTTTTTCATCCCTGACCACACCTCTCACATTATTTTGTTGGAGGTTTTTTTTCTACAGCTTTTTTCTATATACCACCTTGCTCTCTGTCATTTTCTTTTTCAGCTGTTTTTGAACAGTTCTCAGTAAGTAATTTCCCTTGTGAAGGTTTTCTGTTTTTTATGCTCAGCAGCTTTTTCAGGTCACTGGTGATCCATGGTTTGTTATTGGGGAGGCAGCTTACTGTTACTCTCCACACAGAAGTAATCTGTCACACAGTCAGTCCTGGCATTGATATCATCTCTATGTGGTTCACAGAGTCCAGTCTGTAGATTCAAAACCATCCCTGCAGTTCATCTTCGATCTAGTTGGAGATGAGGAGAACCAGATTGTGGTTTGATTTTGCCTGTGGAGGTAGGACAGAGGAGCTATATGAGTGTGGATGTGTGTTTCTTTTGTCATGCTTTTATTTTTTGAGTTCTTCCTGTGTTCCTGGTGCTGTGTTCTGGACCTCCTGGCAGTGGCCGTGATGGTTGGCTGACTGGTCACTTGACTCATCTGTGGTGGCTGCAGTGTACTGACTACTTAAGCTCCAGTCTTCTGCTGTGTTGTCACCTGATCGTTGGCTATCCCCACGTGGTACAACTCCAGCCTTTTGCCTTTTTTTTTGAGCTGTGTTACCTTTTTTCAAAAGGGGTAACACAATCTTTTTGTCTCTGCTCATCATTGGGTCGGACCTGTTAAAAAAAAAGAGATAAATTAGTATGCATATTTTATATTTTACATTGACACAGAATAAGTCCAACTTTTTGTTTTGTCTAGCAGAACAGTTGGCAAACTGTTGAAAGGTTAGAAGTGTAGCCACAAGGGAGACTTGGTTCAAATATCCAGAAATCGCCATGAATACGTTGAGATGTTGTGTTTGTAGCGTAGGCTACTGAGCTGATGACATCACAGACTGTATCAGCAGCGACTCCAGGTAATATATAAGCCGCTACCAGAATCCTCCTTCAAAGTGACATGTCCAGGATTACACCATCTGTTGTTAACCAGCCCTATGATACCTCCACATTTGCTATTCTTGTATCTCTGGATGTCTCTGATGGCTCGTATTGCATAAAGCTGAAGAGAAATGCACTTGAGTGCACTTGAGTGCAGCCATGTCCCAGTGAAACACATAATACTGCATTCTCAATATCCTTTCTGTGTTCTCCTGAGTCCTCCAAGCTTGTCCATTTTGTTTGCAGGTGAACTAATATTTCCTATCAATACCAAAGGAGGACCGGGTCGGTACAGCTTTACAGTGAATTTAGTTAGAAATTACAAGTACAATGATCTCCCACAGAGAAAGGTAGAACTGGCAGAGGGTATCAAAGGTTTTCTATCTTAGTCCACGGCTGTGCAGCTAACTAACATACTCAGGGGCGGTCCTGGCTTGTTGTGCGCCCTGGGCGAACACCCCCCTTTGAGCCCCCGTCCCCCCCGGCAAACACACCCTTTCCTCATTGTTCCTGCCAACCCCACCACCATGCACCCAGAGGACAAGACACATTATTCTGCACAAACTACCTCTTTATTCAAATAATTAAAAGTGATAAATAATATCATAATAATAGTAATAAATAATGACATAAATAGCACAAACACACACAAGTGAACGTGCATAGACACACCTGAAGAGCCAAGTAAGTCTTCATCCAAACAATCCACAGACAACAGTGGAGACACCTTTGGCTGAGGAGGCAGATGGCTCTTCTTCCTGAGACTCCTGGACCATTTCTGGAGAGGCCTGTGTGGCTGTGGAGGTACACGGTTCCTCATTCTGACTAGGGGCAGAGGGTGCTCCAAAATATTTACCCTTGAATTTACATTAAAATACAATATATAAGTCTAATACACTGAACATTCAACAGTTATCCAATTAAAATAAATATGCCATGAAACACAATTTATTAACTTTCAGAATGCACAACACAATAGTTAACACCCAATTACCTAAGCATAACCTACTCCAAATGATTCAAAAAGCTATATCACAAAGAATAGCTTACAAAAAGTTAGACGTTAGGTGGAGACAGGAGAACTCTTTTTATCATTTATAATCAGAATTTTATTAGTTTTTAAGTTTTAATGTAAACAGTTTGCTCATATTGGAACTAATTAAATAAAGTTTAATACTAGCCAATAGTTTTTGACCACACACTGCTTTTATCAGGGCTTAACAATGAAATTAATTTATATAAGTAATAGCATAACATAGCTAATGTTGCTACTTCTAGCTATTATTAGCAAGAGGCTAATAAACACACTAATTCACGCTATTGCTATCTGTTTCATTGCATGCATAATACTCAGAGACACTGACATGACGGCATAGTGCATACCTTTATATTTTGTCCTTTTCTCTTCTTCTTATTTCCTTTTTTTCCTGAACTGGGCACCTCACAGCTTTTTTGACCTTTTATCTTCCATCCTTCATTGAGAAGGCATTTGACTTGAGAATCAACTCTGTGGGAAAAGCTTCTGATGTATTCCGCGTCTGTCTTCTGCTTCTGCATGATGCGCTGCACGGTTTTAGCTAGCTACATATTGATGGAACTACAAAAACCCAAACAGTCGAATTTGTGTGTTCAGCTATAAAAATAACTGAAAACTTTTATTCCTTTTTCTTCCTCTCGTGCATGGTGCACCCTTTCACAGATTGTGCCCTGGGCGCACCATGTCAAGCTATAATTGTAGCTCAACTCAACTGTGCATGTTGCCATGATGACTGTAAAAAAGCTACTTTATTGAGCAACCACCATCAGAAGTTCAAACAATGGCTTTTGTCGACCAAACTGATTATTCGAATCCCAGTGTTATACTCGACCTGTGACACGAGGGCATACCTAAATAGGTAAATGGTTCCTGATTACTTTTTTGTAGCTTTTCCCCAGCATCATCAATTGTGACCTTCAACATCAGCCAAAGCTGTTGGAAATCAAGAGCAATTGAGTTTGGTATTACTTATGAAATGACATAGAGCAGCATTACAGTCTATTCACAGGATAATAGTGGATATAAGAAAAAAATACTGAGCTACTCTGTGAGGCTAGATTTGCAGAAACTGCTGGTGGGGGATCTCATAACAGTTTACTCATGCAATCAGACTCATACTGTTCACAATCAGGCCCATTCTATCAATCAGAACATTATTTGACACTTTCTGTATTTAATTGGTATTAGCTTTTAGATGTGGCTTCAATTTTTTGTGTGGTGTTTCACTGCAAAGGGCTGCAAGTGTATCTATATTTTCTTTCTTTGAAATGTTATCATTTTTCTTGCATCATCCACAATTTGTAAATTTGAAAGAAAGATTAGCTCCAAAAATAAATGTTATTTTACCTCCTGCACGAGTAGATATCATTGCTTTTTATGTCTCACCAAAAACCTGACACCTCTATTTTCTCTTTCATAGTGCAAACATCATAATCTCAGATCCATCCTGTCTGGGGACTTGGCTAAGATCTGCCCTGAAGAAAAGATAAACAGGCAGATGCAAGTTAGAGGTGCTTTGGCTGCTCTGCCAAAGAGATGAGTGCAGAACACAGGGGGTTAAATAGTAAGTCTGACATGAATAAATGTAAACTTTCATGTATCACAGTGGTTTTGATAATCAAACAAGACTGTCCACAGCCACATGAAACTCCCTGGTGCTCTAAGATAAATGCTACTCTATCACTAGCAAACTAATATGCTTACAATGACAATTACATCCATGTTAAGAAATCAAAGTCAATAGTAATCATCACGCTGGGCCATGACACTCATGAGAAGATCCATGAAAAGATGTCATGGTTTCACTCTAAGTAGTGTCAATATTTTGACCTGTACCACAACACAATAATTGGTCGGTGGTGTAAGAGAAGAAAGTAAGAGATTCTTTCCTCTGGGGATTATAAAAATGAACTTGTGACAGTAAAGCACCTGCAAACACTTGGCTTTCAGTGCATTGAGAAAGTGTCAAAGACTGGAACTCCACTTGCAACAGCCTGCTGCTGTAGCTCTGGAAGTATTGTGACTTGTCTTCTTGAGATTTTCTAACGAGCTTTATCCTGTAAAAACAGAGATTTTCAAACATTTTCTATACTGGTTTGGCTGCTTTACTGCTTGAATGATTTTTGCTATTCATTCTGACAGTGTATACCATCTGTTATGAGACGTTACTATGCCAGCGAGAAGGTTGTTTGCATGTGGGAGCAGCTGCTTGAGCTTTTCAACGCTGAAATACTGTCTGGAATAAGACCCCAAGTCCAGACAAGTTAATGAGATATTGAGGATGCAGAGCAAGATGGACTAAACACAGTGAAAGGTGAAGGAAGTTCAAACTATTTCCTTCCTTGATCATCATAGTAAATGTTAGCTCACTGGAGAATAAAAGGATGAGCTTGGTGCCCTTACGAGGATGCAGCAGAAATATCGGGCAGACAGAGAGGAAACAAGTGACGAGTGATTGCATTGCTAGTTTTTAAAAGATGGTTTAATCATAATACTGTGAAGCAACCAATTTATACCCTTAATGTTGAACTACTGGCTTTGGGTTTCTGTTCATGTTGTCTACTAGGAGAGTTCATCTGTGTTTACTGCCAGCACTGTGTGTGATATCATCAGGCAAGTTATTTCCAAACCACAAAAACACCATAGTCCATTCATACCATTGTCTAAAGATTTCATCTACTCCTCTCTGTCTCTGCCTTTATTGGGGTCAATAAAGTATTATTGAACTGACTGACTCTGGAGTAGCTGTGGACAGATGGATGGATGGAACACAACACACTCATTTTCATTGAGGGTGCTGTGCTTAGGGCTGCAAGAGTGTACGCACAGCACTTTTCTCTTCAGAAAAAAACTAGTGAAAACTGGTAAAAAATGCTAAACAACCCGAAACTTTCACTTGGAGGCTCTGACAATGATCGCATAAAGTCGTGTTCAAAAGGAAACAACATTTTTTGAAAGTCAGCTTACAGCTCACTCTTAGTCCCATTATGTAGGATATATGCACGTATATGTGAATATGGACAGACTTCTGTTGTCTGGTAAATTACACTAAAATAGATTAATTATCTAAGAAAGTGGTGTTTATTACAAATTGTGGTCTAACAAAGGCTGCAGAATGCAGTGTAATGCCATCCCCTCATGCTGTTGTAGCCTACAAGCTTGTCCCTTGGAAAGTAATGGTTCTGTGGTACAGTTATGTGTGTGTTGTCCCCATCATAGTAAACCCACTACCAATCACAATAGGTAGGGATTTCATTCCTGGGTTTTAGCAGGTATACCTGCTTCAGTTAATTGAGGTTTGCATTTATGCAAAGTTCTCTTAACAAGAGAACATCAGAGCTTGTTAGGAAAGGATGTAGCCAAAAGTGTAAAGAATATTAGGTTAACAAAAGATATTTTCTGTTTCATTAAAGGACTCGTAGCAGATATAATGACGACTCTGTTTCAAATCTTTTACTATTTATAATATTTTATGTTGATAATACCATTATTAATGGTTTATATCAGTTTCTAACCCAAAACAAGAAAACTACACGTTTTCATAATTATTACAATTGGTTTCTATCTGAAATCCCAAACACAATGACGTCTGGACCAGCCTTTGCCAGATTGTCTCACTTCACTAGTTGTAATTAGACTGACTCGTGTGTTTCATAGAGTTATTTTGTAGTACATAGCTTGCCTTCTTATCTTTCTCCAGGGCCGCCTCTGTTGTCTGTTCTCCTCACCTACCTCTCAGAGTTCCATGTTTAACCAGATCCTCCCTCTGGCTTCCAACACCACGCACCTGTAAATAAACTCTGTTATAACTCTGAATCTCCCAGTGTTCTGCGTCTGCTCTTGGGTCCTTTTTGTGAGTCAGCGAGGCACCAAGCTGTGACATGATGCACATATCAGAAATTGGTCACTCTTAGAACATTTCTAGATTGCTGTGCAGGTCTGATCAAGCACATAAATCGTCATTGTGATTTCACCTATATTTAAATGTACTATGATGTCACAAAGAGAAAGTTAGAAGTAACAGAATGTCTCCAACGTTTCCTCACACAGTTCACAGCCTCCTATAGTGCTCTTCTAACACAGTGCTGCTGAAACAGTTCATTGGCACAGCTACCTTTGATGGAGCAGAAGGGCAGAGGCGGAGAGAGGCAGATCTGCTGTGGGGCAGAAATCTTGATCTGATGGGTGTTTAAATTTGCTATGTTTGTCTTGTGGCGACACTTATGAATTAGAACGTACACAAAAATGATGTTATATTTCTAGTCTCCATGACAATGGTTGTGGTCATAAAAACTAAAATGTATGTTATGACAGCTGATATCAGTTTTTGTCAGTTTTAATAGTTTGCTTCTGATGTAGAGAGAGGAGAAGAATAGCAGAGACTCACCAAAACATCGTCTCTTTTTCTTCTAAACTTCACATTGGTGACCCCTGACGATTGAAAAATGTCGTTAGAGGCAACCTCGTCTTTCACCGCGGTGACAGCACCTGTTTTAGCAGTTACGGTTGAGCTACCAGACTTTTGGCAGCACGACCCAGAGCCATGGTTCCAGCATGTTGAGGCTCAGTTTCACCTGCACGGCATAACCAGGGACGACACAAAGTATTTTCACCTCGTCGCAGCTTTTGATTCAAACAGCCCCTGGGCTTCACCTTTACACATGGTTCCAAAATCAGATGGGGGCTGGCGCCTTTGTGCAGATTTCCAGCGTCACAACAATGTTGCTACTAACGACAGATACCCCATCCCACACGTTCAAGACTTTTCTGTGCATCTTGCAGGGGCAGTCGTTTTCTCTAAGGTCGATTTGGTGAGGGGCTACCATCAAGTCCCGGTCCATCCACAGGACGTCCCCAAAACTGCTGTTATTAATTGTTTTGGGTTATTCAAGTTTTTGAGAATGCTGTTTGGATGGAAAGGGGCAGCGCAGATGTTTCAGCGGCTCATAGACTCTGTATTGAGGGATATGCCTTTCCTGTTCGTGTATCTGGACGATATACTGGTGGCAAGTTGTTCAGTCTATTGTTCGAGTGCCTCACTGAACATGGTTTAATTGGGAATCCTGCTAAGTGTCAGTTTGGGTCACAGTAGCAGAGTGCTGTGCCAGTTCCTACCAAGGTAGAAGCAGTTTTAGCTTTACACCGCCCCTCCTCTGTGAAACCTCATCAGGAGTTTTTGGGCATGGTTAACTTTTACAACCATTTTATTCCTCGATCTGCCTGCATTATGCACCCTTTGTATGAAGCATTAAAGGGCAAGAAGACTAACCAGGACATTGAGTGAACCATGGAGAGATTACAGGCATTTCACAAATGTCGACGCCGCCTTGTTGACCCATCCCAACCCTGCAGCGCCTATCACCCTGACCTGGCTTCTGATTACACAGTCGGGGCAGTTTGTGAGCAGTGGGCAGATGGGGCCGAGAAGCCTCAGGCTTTTTTCAGCAGAAAGTTGTGAGAATCAAAGAAAAAGTACAGTATATTTGACAGAGAGCTCTTGGCCGTTTTCTTTGCCACACACCATTCCAGGTTCCTCTTAGAAGGCCAAGAGTTCACCACTTTTGTTGACCACAAGCCCCTTACATTAGCTATGGCAAAAACCTCGGAACCATGGTCAGTGCGGCAGCAGCAGCGGCAACTTTCTGCTATTTCTGAATTTACAACTGACATTCAGCATGTTGGACAATTTGGTTGCTGACTGCCTCTCGCATGCCCAAGTTGCTGCTGTTCATTTTGGAATGGATTATGCTGTGATGGCGGTGGACCATCTGATGAACGGTGCAGGCATTCCGCACAGCCGAGTCTAGTTTGCGGTTGCAAAATGTCACTTTTCAGAATGGCGGTGTAACACTCTTTTGTGACATTTCAATGGACAAGCTGCACCCGGTGGTTCCGGCTTGGTGCCGCCATGTTTTTGATGCTGTTCACTCCTTGTCACACCCTGGGGTTAAAGCTTCAGTTAAGTTGGTGGGTGCCAAGTTTGTGTGGAAGAACGTTAAGACTTGGGCTACTACGTGCATAGTGTGCCAAGGTGCAACGTCACGTTAAAGCTCCTTTAGGGCCCTTTCCGATTCCTGAGAGACGTTTTGAACAAGAAGCAGAGGTGAAAAAAAGAAAAAGTTGGAAAATGTCTTGTGGACAGACATGAAGTGGTGAGGAGGGGCATTGATATATGGTCAGAGGACTATATATCGCGGTTGCTTGTGGATTATTGCTTTTTGTGAACAATCCAGCTGAAAGGGAAGGATTTCCCAATCAATGAGCTGGGTTTTCTTCTTCCTCATGCTTTTTCATTACTGGTCATTGCTCATTCCGGGCAATACAACCCCAAACAAGCAGCTGTTATAAGTGTGTGATGTTTCCCAGGTGGTTTGGTCCACTTTCAAAAGTGCAGTGTGAAAGTAAACCGAAGCAAATGAAGGTGTGACATTTTTTTGGCATTCCCTGCCCAATCGAACCCCTCAGACTATCCTCGTGTGAAAGCACCCTGAGGCACCCTGGTATCATCTGACCCAGATCTATAGTATATTTTAATTCACGTGGAACAGGTCTCTAGAGCAGACTTAATTCATGTGAGGAATATTGAAAACATCAGGAGCATCCTGTGTCATTCCCAGGCTGAACAGCTGGCTGGAGAACTGTAATGTTATTTTCACTGTGTTCACAAAATATTTCAGTTCATCCAAAATGCTGCAGCCAGAGTATTTACCATCACCTCCAAAAGAGATTACATTTATTCTCTGTTAACCTCTTATATCAGGTCCTTGTGAAATTCATGATATATTTCAAAACCCTTCTTATCATATTCAAAGCCATGAATTGTCTTGTCTTGTCTAATCTGTATGAGGTTATTGTTCCTATTTAATCCTATTTTCACTGCTCACCCCCTAACAGCAAACTTGCTTGTGGTGCAAACACTTTCCAGGCCTTGAATGGAAGGCAGAGCTTTTAGTTTTCAAGCACCTTTTACTGTGTAAGCTGCCAGTCTGGGTGTGGAACGCAGACATTAAAGCCTACATGTTAAACTTGCCTCTTTGAAAAAAAGCCTTTATTTTTTCCCCTATGTTTTGTGTGACTTGCCTTAATTTGCTCTTTTTTTAGTCATTTACTAATAACCTTTTGTCTGCTATTAAGACTGTTTTGTTTTTATTGATATTTATCTCAGTATTTATGAGTTAATGGTTTTCATATGTTGTTATTTTTATTATTTTGTTAACATCTTGTTTTATCTCTGTTTTGCCTGTTCTCTGTAACACGCTGACTCGCATTTGTGTTTGAAACATGAACAAACAAATCATTTAAGTTGAATTACACTCGTCATACCTGAAATGTGATTATTGATTATTTTTTCTATTTGTTTACCTTTGATGTTCATTTTATGCTTATGTGTTGTACATACTTGTTTTTTGTATCACACTTGACATACACCATGTGTAGTGTTGTGTGACAGTTGGTGATGGAGCTGTTGCCTGTCATGTCCATGTATGACGACTCTTAAGAGTCACATATTCCTAGTTAGATATACTGTAGATTTTATAGATAATGCAACTCTCTGAAAAATTGAAAATCATAAACTAATAAAACACTTTTGGCAGATTTAAGAACATTATTCCCAGTGAAATATTCAGGGTATGATTGTGTTGTGTGATTTCAGAGAAGGTCCCCCTTCCTTTCCCCAAAGTACAAGGCTGAATAAGAATTGTTTCTTCTCAAGGTAAGTTAAAGGACCAGTTCACCCAAATTACGCAAAGTCGCTGTTTCCTCAACCATCATCGATGTGATTCCACGACAGCTCATAGTTAAATGTTGATAACCCTGACAGACAGTAGCTTTTGCGATGCACATATTGGATACCGTCTTTTACATGATGTTAGCTGCATATTCCATGGGCAGCAGGGGCAGATCAAATGAGAGACAGGGAACTTGAATCTATTCTTTCATTGCGTTTTGCAGCTGGTTTTCGAGAAGATTATCCCTGCTTGGTTAGTCTCTGGCCTACATGCACAAACGCACATGCATCCTATGCAGCTGATGTGTGGACGGCTGTAATCGGAAGGTCGTGGTTTAACTCACAGCTTCCCCAGACCGCATGTGTCCTTGGGCAAGACACTGAACCCCACGTTGCCTCTGATGTGTCCATCGGTAGGGGAATGTGTGTGATAGAGAAAGACTGTGTGGCTTGTAACTGGCTGTAAAGGCTAAGATGTGCTGTATGTGTGTGTGTGTGTGTGTGAGTGTGTGTGCGAACGGGATTTGTAGTTTAAAATCTCTGAGTGGGTAAATAAGGCATTTAAACAGTGTATTAGAAACACTAAACTTTTTTTTATTCACAAAAGTCCTCCACACATTAGCGTAACAACCAATTAACATAACTGATGATGAAAATAAAACTTATAAAAATCTGCTACGTAAAAATGCAATAAACTGTAACATATTCATATTAAAATCATCCACATAATGATGATTTACCGCATTATGTGACTATGTGATCATTTCATTTATTCTTGTTTATTTGTGCCTATGATTGAAAAAAACAAACATGTCGGCACAGACACATCATATATTCCCTTTAATGCCTTATATTTTTTGTCTTATTAATATCTTTGAGCAAGTTGTTCTCTCCTGTGAACAACATGCTACTCTTTCACAAATGAGTGAAACAGTGTCTTTAAATTTTATTCATTTTTATTTTTATAGTAAAAGAAATGTTATATGTCATTCTCATGACATATATACATTTATATCAGGACATATATTCTTAGTTTTAGTTCCAGTCATGTCCACTTGGATGGATATGAATCCCTGAAATCTCTGAATATGAACAAATCAAAAAAATCTTTTGAATAACACACATTTTAACATGCAAAAAGTCATTTTAAGTGGACTGAACGATGGTCATTTCTCTGCTGCTGCGGGACGTGCTGATGTTTCCACGGTGAGATGTATTACATCACTTTCTCTTACCACATTTGTGTTCTTTTGGACGTTTCGTACTTCTTGGATTACTAAATATCCCTAAATATTTTCTTTACATTTCACATTGTAAACTCCATTCCACAGTTCTTGTTCTGTTCCAGCTTTCAACATTTCTAAAGATCTTTGGTGTTTCAGCACATTTGTATTCTTCCATCCGTGTGTCTGGTTCCTTAACTGGGCCTGAGGTAAAATGGCAATTTCCAGAGTGAAAATGTGTGTTCTTCAGTGCTGATGCAGCTTTAACCACGGTGTGTTCACTGAGAGTGTCGGTGTGCAGTGACAAACAGCTTCCAGTCTACTGTGCGGCAGACACACGCCTGCCAGAGGCTGCTGTGACCTCATCATGGACAAGTTATGAAGATCAAGTGTTGATGCTGAGTAAATGACAGAGCACAGCAGGGGAGTTGATAAAGATTGACCTTTTTCCACCAGAAAAGCGGCAAAGATCTAAATTTCAGTCCTGGGGTCACATCTGTGTGCACACAAATCTTTACTTCTTCACACCTTCCAACCAAAAAGTCAGTGCACAATGTAAATATCAAAATGTTTAATGTATGAATATGTTCTCATGCAACAGCTCAGAAGGGGATTTCTCCACTTCGTTCTGTGGCTCCAGATCAGATAACCAGAGAGGAGAGCCATTTCTTTTAGCATCCATCAATCTGACATATAGATTTTTTTCCATTTACCATTTATGTTACATATGGAATTTTTTGTAGATGTGAAAAAATTGATACATGTGGAGTTTAGCATCAGGCAGTTTGGCGTTGGGCAACACCACCAACGCAGCCCCAGTGCATACATGCAAACAACAGAAAGAAAATGGCTTCAGTAGCCTAATTTATGTCACCAGGAAAAGGACATGAGGGCTTTGGTGAAAAAAGTTATCGAGATGTGCATTTATAACCCAAGTCCATGAGTATGAGTGCTGTTCCTTTCTGCTAATGGAACAGACAGGAAAGGAAAAGGGAATCAGAAATCTGGTGGTGAGACAGCAGGGAGGCTGAGAATGAACTTCCAGCAAGTAAAATCAGCTTCCCTGCTTTAAGTTACAGCCGCTCTGCTGAGGAGAATATAAATATTTTCTTGTACTTTAGTGCCTCCAGGTTAAACCATTGTGAGTAGACAGTACCACAGAGATATACATCATGGCTTTTGTCAGACCATAAAAAACATGTTCCTTGATGCATTTGCTGTGATTATTACAGAAGCCAGAGGGCAGTGAGAATATGGGGGGAGGGGGTTGCTCGAAACCTACTATGTGTTCACGGAAATGTGATAATGGCACATGTCATCAGAGTCAAGAAGCAGAGGACAACTCCAGAGTGGGCTCTACACTTAATGTACATGTAATTAGATTAGACATTTTGGCAGCAGAATATTTTTACATATCTTTATGAGAAGCAACATGGACATTTTCTATAGCAGTAATGCACAGTCTAAGACATTTATGTTGCTTTACATTAGTAGAATGTGTGTTGTTTTGAGGAAGCGTGATGTACATAAGTCCTGACTGCAGTCGCAGAGACGGATAACAAGATGAATGTGAAGGGTCTTCATGAGACACACCAAGCAGAAAGGTCATGTGCTAATAAAAAAGCCTTTTGCTCATATGTGCCTGCTGCTCTGTTGACAGGAGACGATGTGGGAGTCTGAATGCATATTTACATTAAAATAACCTTTTTGCAGATACATGAAGACTAACGGAGATGTCTGAGCCTTTACATTAGGTTCATCAGTCGGCGTGCACAACAGCACCCTTCTCCAGGAAGACAGTTTGCGTCCATCTCACAACAAAAACTGAATAGGAATTGTTTTGAGAGAATAACACTGGAGAAATCAAAGAACATGATCCTAACATTGCTGCCGTGTTCATCTTGATGAGATGCCTCAGTGAGTCCACACTCACTGAGGCAGGTAAATACAAGCATATTCACCCCAACTCCTGGATGATGAGAAAGTATTAGTAGTTTGTTAAAAGACATGCGTCTTCACCAAAAAATGTTGTTTGTTCATGCAGGCAGATGTGATTTATGATCAAGCTAAAAAAACATGCATCCAACTCTCTGACAGTGTTCTTGGTAATCTCTCCAGATATCCTTTTCCTGATAAGTTCTCCAATTGAAATGGGCATACACAATAGGTTTGTCCATACCCTTAAATATAACCCACAATGGCATTCTTTAAAGTAAAGCCCCTACAAATGTCATAAGGGGAAATATGACTTCAAACTGGAGCAATATCTAATTTGCATTAGGAGGCAGCAGGGAAGGCATCGGATGGTGGCTTAGCTGCAGCACTTTCAAATATTCACCAATCATATGAAAGGCATATTCAAGACCTAGACCAGAACATATGACAGGTATCAAAATGACTTTGTTTGACAAATCAGAACAACTTGGTTAGGATTAGAAAATCATCATAGCTCGGGCTAAAAAACATTCTTTATACCACACAACCATTGTTTTCATCAGTGGCATTTTTTTCCAATCATGTGAGGTTGCCCTTATGACCACCGGAAGGTGCACATGTGAACATAATTATCTGTTTTTGTCTTGCATGAGCACACAACTCATTGTCATATTGAGGAGGAGGACCAACAAGACTGATTTTGCTGTAGACTTTCTTGTGCAGTTGCTGATAGTAATGAGTTACAAGGAGGAGACTTTCCATTGACTATTTAAACATGCAGTTTTTCACATAATTGAAGTAAAGTAAGTAACACTGTTCATCTTGTAATGATGCAATGTTCTGCTGGGAAAACCTCCATTCTTGTATTCATATGGATGTTGCTTTGACTTTTGCCATACCTACCTAAAGATTTTTACAGACCATTCAATCCCCACTCCCCCATAATGGTAACAGCACTCCCCTAAAAAAGCCGGTTTCCCCCCAGCAGGACAATAATGGGTCTTGTGTGTAAGACAGACTTTGCAGGGAAAAAATGAAAAGATATAGTCTGTGTTTAATAAATGGCTCTTACTCTTAGCAGTGGAAGTAAATGAAGGCCTCAAGCTTTATTGGAGCATATATGGTATCTTGACTGTCTGTTTTTTTACCAGTTTTTCACGCACTGACACATACGTATTGGCTCCCTCTTGCACCACACAGAAACTGTCCTGTGGGAACTCCGCCTTCCTTCTTCCATCCACTCTGGCCCACCCTGCACTCAACTCAGGACAAAACCCACCTGCTTCCACTCAGCTGCGGAGCCTTTTGATGTCTACATGTGGAGGTCTCTTTCTGGTGTGCCTGCGGCTACTCTGCCTTAATTTCCCACTGTATACACAGATTATCTGTGCCTGTGTAATGCAAACAAAGGGATAATCTAAATGTTTGTGAACGCCCTTAATGGACCTTACCAATTGGTCCAGGAACAGGGTTGCTGGATCTGGGATGGCTGCAGTTCAGATTTGCACCAGAGCTATTAATCAAATGGATTACAAAAGTCTGCAACGAATTGTCCACAAGTCAAAATGGTCGCCAGGCCACACAGAGACAACCAACCACACTCACACTCACTCCTAAGGATAATTTTAGAGACACCATTTAACCTAACAGCATGTTTTTGGACCAACTCCTTACAGTCACTGATAATTGCCTTGAATTTGACAGAATTCTATTCTGCTTTGCTGAATTTGCTTTGCTATTTACACCGTGCTGATCAAGGCTGCATTGTATCTGCCAGTGTCATAAATAGTAGCAATATAATATATTCAAATTAAATTAATTTGTAGATCAAACTGTATATTGGAGGAGCCACCTGAGTTGAAACCATAGGTTTAACAGGACTGGACCCTTTGCATTTTTTTCTTTTTTTAAATTGAGTGTGTTCCCAACTCTCTTTTGAATCCAACTCAAAACATTGAACCAAGAACCTCTAAATGCCACACCAAATAAAAACAGCCAACTTGCAGTGTGGGATTCAGTTAATGAGTTTAAAGCATGACAGCATCTGTTATGAGCCTCAATGAGTTAAACCGACTGGTACTGGTAAAATCCACAATCACTCAAAACAGGCTGCTTCACAGATGCTGCCGACAGATGACAGTTGCTTGGCATCATCACACCTGTCAAGAGAAAAGTTGAGGTACAGCTTTACACCTGATAGAGCACACATTGGCTTTCAGGCAGTTGGCCTGGGAATTCTGCTCAAGCCCTGAGAAGCAACAGAGAGTCACCTTGAGGGACAATGCAGCCAAAAGAGCCAAAAACAGTAACTTCCTCACCAAATCAGCACTGTCATGCAACACTTTGTTAATGAGGATTGGTGCATCAGTTAGGTTCTTGTGAGTGCTCACTGACAACAGATGCCCATCCGCCTGACTGCTTTACCCACAAATCCCCTTTAAACAAATCATATTTTCAGGGATGGTCCCCGAGCAGATGACAGTTTTCCATGATAAGTTCCAGCCATTCATGTTCCACTGTTGACAGAGGAATCATTCTGATGTGCAGCTGCAACTACATCAGAAGCTGTTCTGAACTGGAGAAATATGACTTACATCTGGCACGGCAAAAATGACAGGCAAGCCTACAAGACGCATTCCTTGGCCTGGTGCAACTGCTTGTGTCACGGACAGACTGCAGATGATGTCAGGGTCTGACCACAGAAAGACTGGAGAGTCTTGACAAATTGGCGTCTTTGATTTTATTGGTATTTGACCTTGAAACTGATGTGGGATCCTTTCATATTATGGGAGGTCATAGATTATGAGGCAATGTGTTTTCAATCGAGCCCAGATCCATCCGTCCGTGCTAGCTGGTTTACGAGCATTTTGAAGTGGTTATTCAGAGAGTGCTGTAAGTGAGAGGGACAGGTATCATCTTTCCTAAAGCCTTCATAAGGCCAGACAGGGCATCCTTAAAATCATTTACAATGCGTAAGCAGTGTTATAGAATCTAAGCCAGACTGGCAGCTGAGGTATGAAGCTTTCAAACTGTAATTGTCTCTGATAGGAAACATTTTGCTTTCCATCGTACTCAGTTATATACAACACTGTAAAAGAGTGCTATGACAAACGTGGATAGTTAAGCCCCTTTTGATTAAGGTTACCAAAATAGCATGGACTGTTAGAGAATGTCATAAAATAGCTACAGCTTCACTTTCAATCAAAACGCTACAGGAATCAGCTTTATTAGTTTATTTCAAGTTGCCTTTTAATAATTTATGTAGGCAATATTGTAAAGACTTTCATGTCAGCTCTACTGGGCTTTCACCTCTCATAGAATTAATTATGGGGCACAAAAGCATCACAGAATCAGCTTGTACTACTCATTGACATCAAGTTTCTTCAAAGCAAAGACATAAATACAAGTCATCCATATAAGCTGTTGTCCTTGAACCATTTTTTGCAACAAAGTCCTCCCAGTACTTCTGTAAAGAGACCATTCCTGGCGTTGGTCACATAAATACACACACTCACCTGGTGTCTTTACTTTTGTCCTTCACTCAAATATATATTTCATGTTTATAAGATTAATTAGCAATGTTTTGTTCAAATTTGTCCTTAGATTAAGTTCTGATTCCCAGACTTTATTCTTTTTTTCTTTTGTTCAAAATAAACGTACTTTTGGTTGGCTGGGGAAACTTTTTTCTCAGCTCAGCTCACAAAGTGGAGGGTTTTGCTCTCTATGATTTAATTTCTGTTTCTTATAAGAAACTGAAATACATATAAACTTTTTTCTCAGCTCAGCTCAGAAAAGTGGAGGGTTTTGCTCTCTATGATTTAATTTCTGTTTCTTATAAGAAACTGAAATACATATATACCTTATTTTAGGTGTGTTTTTTTTCATATAAATAAAGTATATTTAGTGTACTGAACTATGTTAATATTACTGCTGACTTTTTGCTCAGCACAGCCACATCAGTGTACACATGGATCTGCCACTTCCCTAATCCAACTTATATCAAAAGCCAAAATGTATTATCCTTTCACTTCACTCCCTTTTTTCTTTCTCCCAGGCTATTATGAGGTATGGAGAGACAGAAAGGATTAGGTTACCAGGAAATTGAAAAGGTGCAAAAGCTGCCAGATATGTGAGATTACTCTATTTTATAACACATTGCCTGATGAGGATAACACGTGTGTGTTCAACACTGTGCGTGAGACAGGTCCAGTCTGTGGGGGATAGCTGGACAGAAGGTGGTGATAGATTGAGTGATACCTTCGGATAAATGAGAACTCAGGGAAGGGGGGGTGTTATGTTTGGGTCAGAGATGTGGTCTGGTCCTCAGCAAGGTGAGCTGTGGGTGTACATGAGCGTATATTTGGATTTCATGATAATGCAGCGGGCAGAAAGAAAGATTTTGTCAGACACCCAGTATGTAGAAGTTTAAAGACATTATGCGTGTACTGAGCAGAACTCAGCTTCAGAAACAGCCTGGTAGGCTTTAACAGAAATGGGAATGGACAGTCGAGATGTCAACAAAGAACAATATTCATTTTAGATGCTTGATCTGAGTGTGGGGAAGTGCTGGAAAGTAAAGAATAAACCAAGCGAAAAACAAAGCATATGGCTGCAGGCAAGGTGGGGCAGAGCACCGGGTCCTTTATGGGTGCACTGGGCCCAATCACTCTGGCCAAGAGTAACCACCCACGGGATGAGTGCTTCAAAATTCACAGACAAATACTCCAAAGTTTTCTGTACAGATGGACCTTGAAATGAAAAAACTCAGCTTCCTTGTGCTTATCGTTGTAACCTTCTGTACACCCAGTCATTAGCATGAGCCACTGCTGTATTATCGCTTGTTTCTTTGGGGAAATTTAGCGTAGTCCTATCAAAGTGGAAAATAGATTAATGCAGACCCCAGAGTATGTGTGTATTCAGATGATAGGTTTGTGTTGGTGATTGTGTTTGTAATAAGGGCAGATTCATATGAATAAATCAGTAATGGTGTACACCATGTAGGTGTGAGTCTATTGTTTGCTTCCCATTATGCGAACATGCCTGTGTGTATCTCAGAGCACAGGCAAATAACAGCAGGTGGTCTCTTCATAAGCATTTCCTGCTGTGAATTAGCCCTGAGTTCCCTCTTAAATGTAATTAGCATTCTGTAATTATTGACTAATAACACTGTATGTGGAATAGAAACGTTCCAAATAATTCCTGTTATCTCCAGATGGGGGAAGGGTGAGGGACAGTGGCAAATGTGTTTAGGTGCGGGAAAATGCCTGTTGAGTATCATCTGAGGCAGAGGAACATTCATTTAGTTTTTACCTTTGTCATTTTCCATCCATCCATCATCTGCCGCTTCTCTTGGGGGTCGGGTCGTGGGGGCAGCACCTTGAGCAGAGAAACCCAGACGTCCCTGTCTCTAGTCACTTCCTCCAGCTCTTCTGGGGGGACCCCGAGGCGTTCCCAGGCCAGCCGAGAGACATAGTCTCCCCTGCGTGTCCTGGGTCTTCCCCGGGGTCTCCTCCCAGTGGGACGGGCCCGGAACACCTCACCAGGGAGGCTATAATAATATCCACTGGCAGTGTCATTGGAGACCCCAAACCAGTAGCATGCTTGCATGATAATAAGTGTGCATAAGTCTGTATTATGACTTTATAGCCACGTCTGAGTGAATCCATCACAGGTAACAAAAAGCATCTTTCTGTACTTAACAGCCTCAGTAGTCAGTATTAAATAACAGTACCAAGTAACATTAACTCATAACCTCAGTCCATCCAATATGTTATGCTGGGAAAAAATCTGAGTAGGAAACTGGGGTATATTAAAGAATAAAATCAATCAATTACTAATTACTAATTACCAGCATAGGCATCGATGAGTCTGACATTTATCATTAAACGGAGAGAGAACCACTTAATTAATCTTGTGAGGAAAATTGTTTTGTCACAGCAAAAGATAAAAAAAGCACATACAAAATAAACTATCACAAAGAAACAACAAATAGAACAGACACGATTTTTATATTATATTTATATAGATCAAATGATCTACAGATGGTCCCAGGATTAAAACGTTATATAACTAAACAGTGACAAAACTGAGGTTCTCCTCATTGGTTCTAAAGCAACATTATCCAAAACTGACAGTTTTCATTAACCATTGACAACTCCACTGTCTCCCCCTCCCCACAGGTTAAGAGTCTGGGTGTCATCCTCGACAGTACTGCATCTTTTCATTCCCATATCAATAACATTACTCGGTCTGCATATTTTCACCTACATAACATCAACCGCCTCCGTCCCTCCCTCACCCCCCATACCACTCCTATTTTTCTTCATAGCCTCGTCACTTCGCACCTGGACTACTGCAACTCTCTCCTCTCCGGTGTCACTCACAAATCCCTCCATAAACTCCAGCTAGTCCAGAATTCAGCTGCCCTCCACCCACCACATCACCCCCGTCCTACAACAGCTCCACTGGCTCCCAATAAAATTTCAAATTCAATTTAAAATCCTCCTCTTAACATTTAAGTCCTTTTACAGCCTCGCCCCTCCCTACCTGTCTGACCTCCTCCATGTTGCCACGCCCTCCTCCCTCTCCGATCCTCCTCCTCTATCCACCTGCCCGTCTCACCACCACGGGGCGCAGAGCATTCAGCCTTTTCCCTATGAGTTCATGTGCATTGTGTATTTTTAACCACTTTGTTGTTTGTGTTGTGTTGTTTTGTTTTTAACCTATGTACGGTGACCTTGAGTGTCCAGATAGGCACCTGTACATAAAACTTATTATTATTATTATTATCATTATTATTATCATAAAGATGGCTGTGCAAAGAGCAGTGCCATAAAATGGGTTATTAACTGAATAAAGCATATATTCAGATGTGTAGTGCAGCACTGAGTTCATGTATTGCGTAGCGGTGAGCTGTTGTAGGAACGTTTTCCTGAGGCGTTCATTGTGACAATGGAACTGAGTCAGTCTGTAGGAGAATGAGCTTCGTTGTCTCCGTCATGTTTCACGGAGGGACTGTGATAGATCGTCTGTGATGGAGTTCTATCCTGTGATTTTAACAGCCTCATGGATCAGTTTATTGAGCCCGTTGGTGTCTCTCGAAGTGATGCTAGAAACTGAAATTGGTTTCTTGGATTTACAAATGTACGATGGTGTGGTGGTCAGCGCCCCCACAGCAAGAGGGTTTCTGGTTCGAATCCCTTTCAGTGTTTGCATTTTCAAAATGTTAGAGTAATTGGTGTCTCTAAACTGACCTGGAGTGAGTGGGCATGGTTGTTTGACTCTGTGTGGTGATGGACTGGAGAACTGTCCAGGGTGCACCCTGCCCAGTGATTGCTGACTTCAGCACCCACACAACCCTGAATTGGATTGGGCGGATGGATGGATTTACAACTGACCCCTTGACTTGTTATTGTGGTCAAAATGTGAGCTTAACAGCTCATTTGATCACACCAATGACGCAGATAGAATCCTTTTTCTTTGTTTTTACCTTGGGGGAGGCACTGGCCATGGTAAATGGAGCTTGAACCGTTGGATTTGTAACCCCAGTGTTAAATATCAAATAGGAAAATGAGGGTTTCCTACTTTACCAAGACTCAGTGAGGAGACTGCTGATATTTTCCTGACTAATTTAGATTTAGACCTGTAATGTCTACCGCAAATAACACACAACAACAGACTGAAAGTTTAAAGCAGGTATATTATGATAAAGATTCTTCACATGACCATCTCTCAAAAAAAGGGTAAGTAAATTAAAGTGAATACTGCAGAAATATTACAGGACCTCATACATCATTACCCGAAGCATAAGGTTGTTTTAAGTACCTTTTCTTTGTTATTTGGACCACAATTGAACCAAAAATGTAAAATAAAAATAACAAAAACCTCTGAGATCTCAGGTATTGATAGTAAATTGTCCCAAAAGTTCAATTTAATGGAAAGATAGGCAGCTCGCCGATAGCCTTTTCTATCTCTCTGTCTCTTCTCCTCAGTTTCCTGACTTCTGAGTTTTTAAATCACTTTAATTCTAATTTTTCCTCTTTCAGCTCGCACACCACGCATCGATCGGGGCACCTCTGTTAAAGTGACAGTAGCACATATACAGGTTTGTTTTAAGGAGAAGATGTTTTTACCGTGTAAAATCAGTCCTGAATTTAAATTTTAAAAGAAACATTTAGAGCATAAATACATCATATAAAGATCTAAAAACAACTACAAATAACTTGGGGTGTAACTAACCCTGGTTACAGATTACAGGTATATTACAGAGGTAAACTGTCCTCAAGCGTTTGTTGACCAGAACCAGCTCAAGGGAAACAGATTAAACAACATTGCAGGAGTTACGCTGGCTTTCTAGGTTCTCGGAGGAAGTTGAGGAACAAGGAGACAGAGGTAAGTAACTTCTTAAACATAACTCAGAATTAGCTAGGAGCAGACCTGATTACCACACAGACGTAGGCAATCTGGCAAAGACTGGATGCTCCTGCAAGTCCTTAAAAAAGGCTCCTTATGAGATTATATGGAACACATGTGCTCCCAGAAAGGCTCTGCGCTCTGCTCAGCCCAAACTATGACTCAGAAGCCACCAAAGCACCACATCCAGTGCAATCTGTTGGTTTCCTTAGCTAGGATATTATTTTTTGAATTTGCTCTATATGAATTAATTGGATTATGATTACAATGAATTGAATTCCAATTGGCTTGAATTGGACTATATTACTTAAGTGCCTTGAGATGACAATTGTTGTAATCTGGCGCGATATAAATAAAATTCAATTGAATTGAATTGAATCCAGGCAAAATCATGAAATAAACTTATTAGAGATCTAGCACTGGAGGACAGTAGAAGCCCTCCTCTGCATACCACCACCACTTCAAAAAGACTATATTTCATGTTGCCTGCCCTGCAGGTGTTGGTGTTAAAGCATTTTGATTAGAATTTCAATACTATATTTTTTTCATGAAAGAGTGAAAAAAATATTTAGTAAATTACACTGAAATTAGGAAATAATTTATTAAAAAAATCATTCTTTTTAACGTCAGTCTTTAACGTCGTCATCTGGCTCTGTTAACCAACATGTTTTGATACTACTTATTCAGGAATGTGCAGTCGACATGCAGCCATAGAAAAAACAAGCACACACCATGAAAATTAGTGACTTAGAAGGCAACAGTTAAGCTGCTTTGAGAGAGTCCCTATACGAAAAGAAATAAACTGCAGAATTACACAAAATAACTTATTGTTATGCAGAATGGAAAGAACACTTTATTTATTCTACTTTCAAAGACAGTAAATTAGAATCAAGGTCTATGATAAGAACTTTCTCAGACAGTTATAAGTGGAACCTGACTTATCTTATCTGGTGTTCCCTTTGGTTATAAAGTGTATACTCTTATCGAGTCAAAATCTTAAGAGCTTTTTAAGGCACTCAGGAAAAAATCATGGATGGTAATGAGTTTGCCAAAGGATTCAAAAAGATCTATGAACGATTTGAAATAAATCATGCAACTGTGGGAATATCATCTATAGGTGGTGTGCATTTAAAAAGATGATTGAAAGATAAAGATAAAGGCAAATTTAGCTAATATACAGTATGAATGGGTGTGAATTAAAGGTTGAAAGCAACCCCATAAAGTCCTTACTGCATCTGCAGGTAACTTTTCCAATGTTACTGTTGGTATCAAAGGGCTGTATTTACAATAAAAAGGAGATATACAAGGAATATATATTTATATATAATGTATTTACATAATATGTACAAGGAAAAGTCTTTGTTCGGTGTAAAAGATCTAAAATCAAGCCTAATCTAAAGGATCATAGCTCACTGCTGGATATGTTTGTGGGGAAACATTGCTGTCCAACTTCAAGTCAGAATGCAAAATGCAATTAGTGTGATTAGTCAGCTGAGATCATCACGGTATTATGTCCTCTCGTTCTGCTGTGCCTTAATGCAAAGTGAGACATTTATTTTGGCATAGAGAGTGCTGTTAGCACTAATCTGTGCTTTCACTGTCAATTGGAGGCACCAGTTGTTGCAGGGCATCATTAAACTTCAGATATCAGACAAATCCAGCTATGATATGAACTTTGCTGCTTATAAACCAAAAATGTTTTCAATTAGGTGACAAAGAAAGATAAGTTAGTGTCACAGCTGTCAGAGAAGGGACAAATATATAAATAGACTGTTTGTATATCCATGGGTAAGATTGGAAATCATATGCGGAGGTTTGGAATCCAATGTCTGTGTGTGCTTTGGCTTTTCTCTTGTTTTCACTTTTCCTTTTTCCTTTGAGTGATACATTTTGTCCAGTTCTTGTCTGATGTATAATTGTCTTTATAAAAGTCTTTTTTTGTCATAGTTTGCATTTCACCAAACATTTTCTGTAAGTGAAACGTCTGCACTGCACTGTTAAGCTTTGTCTTGCTGAAATATGCAAAACCTTCCCTGAAAACCACACTGTCTGGATTGACCTTTGACGTTTTTGCACTGATGGAACCTTTTTGGAAGTGCAAATGGTCAGAAACTGTCACAGTTCATCCCTCCTGTCTCCCCTCCTATCCCTCTGTCTCAGTTATTTTCCACTCTACCTGCCAGCCATTCCAACCCAGTCAGCCCAGCTACACTCACCTGCAAGCTCAGCTGCAGCTCATTCCCTGCAGCTCATGTTGCCGTCCCTGCCTGTCTCCTCGTCTGCCTCCCGGTGAACTTACCTACCTTCTGTCCATGACCACGTGCTCTGCCTCAGCGTCTCTGCTGTCTGTATGTTCTCCTGGCTTCGACTCCTCTGCCTGGCCTCTGCTGCTCGCTCCTCGTCGGCACCTCTGCACCATCTTCTCTTCTGGCTCTGGACGCCTCCCATAAGCCTCTTCCCTTTACTACGGGCTGCTGAAGACCTGTGTGCCAATTTTCCTCATCTGCTCAAGTTCCTGTTTTGCTGGTATGAAAATAAAAGTCATTAGCAACTGTTCCTGATTTCCAGAGTGCTGCTTTTGGGTCCTAAACCCCCCCGTTACAGGCACTACTGCGCCCCCATGTTGTCAGAGAGACTTTTCAGCTAAAGACTGAAAACGAGCTCTCCTCTTTAATAAAGAAAGTGTGGCGTCTATTATCTTCATTTGCCTGATCACAGAAGAGTTAATTAAACCCTACGTCATAATACAGTCTGAAGAAAATTAAAAGGTGATTCTCAATATGTATGATAGAAATAACCTCCATCCATTTTCTTTCATTTATGCATGGTCGGGTTGAAAATGCAACAGGTCCAGGAGGGAAACCCAGACATCCATCTCCCCAGCAACACTCCCAGACCAGAAGGGATACATAACCCTCCCCACACCCCACCCAGTATGTTCTGGGGCTGCCCTGGGGCCTCTTAGTTGGACATGACTGAATAACATTAACAAGGGAGGCAACTAGGAGGCATTCTAAACAGGGGCCCACACCACCTCACTGACTCTTTTTCGAAGCAGAGCAGCAGTGGTTCAAGTCCAAGCACCCTCCAGATGGTCAAGCTTCTCACAGAAAACTTGTTTCTTTAAGCAGAGATGCAACCCTTCTCGTAGTTAACCAGCTACACCCTGAGGTCCTGTCCACGAAACCCACTGATAGGATTGGTGACAAGAAGCAGTCCAACACACACAATCAAAAAGCTTGACTTTTTACCTTGAATGTGGGTATAGTTATACAGAGACAGAACAGCCTGCCAAAGCAACTCTTCTGCAGCATCCCTACAGAATCCCTCATGGAACATGGTCACAAGCTATCTCTATGTCCATGTAGCTGAAATCAGTCTGGAAATCCCACAGTAATGCAATGAAATAGATCAAAACCAGGAGTTAAACAAGAATTTGTTGTGTGCAGCATACACCGTTGCAAATTTCCTTATCTTAGAGTCCCAAAAAGTCTCTATGACCTCATAAACAAAGCTCTTGAACAGTTTAAATATTAAAAAAGACACAAATGGTTTCCACACAAGTCTGAGTTACTATTAGAGGAATTAAAAAAGTATATCAGTTGCTCTGTGAGTTTCCTTTCAGTTAATGTTATAGCTGGGAATTTATTCAGTGAGCACACATCATCCGGCTATGCAAGCTGAGAGATTTCAAACGATCTTGCTTTGTGGTTGTTTTTTTTTTACTTGAGCTCAGCAGCTAGCTTTATCTAACAGTTAACTGAAGAAACCTGCCTTAGATCTGCTTTTAAGATACAGCATAATTTTGTAATTTCTATACATTGATGCATATCAATAATTTTCTTTCTATGGTCAATTTTTCTCCCTACTTTTCCATCTGGTGTGTCCCTTATGTCTTATTGAATGGACTGACTGAGGTTGTCGATCTGCTCAGGAAAGTTGCCACGTCTTCAACAGTGACTTTGGATTGCAGAGGTGTGGATGTGTTTGTGTGCTTTCTGGAACTTAACAGATGTGAAATGTAAAGCTCTGAGCGCTTGCAGGAAACAGATTAGGTTAGGTTAGGTTAGGTTAGATCAAATCTGTTGACATTAAATTACAAATAATACTATATTTTTATCAAAGAGAAACTAGAATGTAGGGGTATTCTTTCCCCTCATCAGTCATTATAAGCTGTCAGTTTTCATGGTTATTGCTGCTGGCAGGATCCATATCATTCTGTGTTGCAGCGGAGCTACAGACGCCTGAAGACACTCAGTTGTTTCAACATTATGTTTTGTAGAGGGCAGCATTGTTCATAGTATTCATCAACGTGTTTAGTTTTCATCTTTGCACAATCCGTTCCAGTGACTCCATAGCAGTCCCCAGTACGGAGACAACTTTCTTATCAGTTTGGTTAAGTTTCTTTCAGTCACTGGCTCTGATGCTGCTGTTGCAAAGATGGCTGCAAAGTATGCATTCTCTGCCACAAACCTATAGACTTACAGACTTTCCTTGAAAGACCTTGTTCTGTCAATTTTTGAAGACAGCCTCAATTTTGCATTTTCAGTCTCGATGAGGTAAAATCCTTATCTTAAGTCCTCACCACCTCCATTTCTTTTCTTTAGATGGAGACAGTAATTGGATTATTTTTGGTGCTTTTAAAATCTACAATTATCTCTTTTATTTTGTTCATGTACAAGATGAGGTGATTGTTCCCACAAAGTGGTCGAAAAGTCAGCTTCATCACTGATGCGCCTGAGTCTGAGTATCAGTCTGGAGATCATTCTGGAGATAACAGAGTTGTACTGGAAGTCTGAGGTGTACACAGTGAAGAGAAACAGTGAAGGTGTAGTTCCCTGTGGTACTCCTGTGCTGACACATCCCTTTAGCCTCTCAAACTGTGGTCTCTTTGACAGGTAGACAATAATCCACGTGGTTGTGGAGGCATCCACTTATATTTTCTATGTGTTCTTACACAACAGCATAGGCTGAATTGTATTAAAACACTCACTGTGCTGCCTGCTTTGTCCAGATGAGAATGGGTTAGCTTAAACAGCTAGCATCTTCAACGCCAACCCCAGGATGATAAGCAAAGTGCAGTTGGTCCTTAAAGGTGTTCACTTGCTTACTGAAGTGAGCCAATAAAAGTCTCACCAGGACTTCTTGTAAGCAGAGATGCAGCTAGAACAACTTGTCTGTAGTCACTGAGAGCAGATAGATGGGAGTTTTTAGGTTCCAGAACAAGGCAGGATGGCTTCCGTAGCACTGAAAATTGTGGCTTTGCATGTCTTGAAGCCTGATAAATGCTTTAAAACATGCTCTGTTTCCTCATGCAGGTGCCAAGGCCTTTATTTAATTTGGGGGTTAAGGGTAACAGGTCTTTTTTTCGAGGAGGGCCTTTTTTTCTAATTCTTGTTATTATTTTTAACCTTTTATATTTTTATACAATATCTTGTTCAAATGCCTCCTCACAAAATCTGTAAATGTGCACATAAAAAACGTGTGCCTCGTTCGCCACATAGTTATAAAATAAGGGAAAATACCTTCATTCCTATGTGGAGCACATAAATTAAGACAAGTGTGTGAAACGCCACGGTGTTTGGCTGTTTTTGTTTTCCTCCAAAGTTTCCTTGAATGTGTTGAACATCTTTAACTTTTGCAGACTGTGAGCCAGAAAGTTTAAGAAACAAAGTTTAACCAACTTTAAACTCGTTCCTGTTCTTAGAAAGGTTTAGATTCTAAAAGATGTGCATCTAAAATCTTACATGACAGATCTAAGATGGGTTACAATGAAGAAATCAAAGATTTTGTCAGATGCTCGATCCTGTACAAAATGTTTGAAACAGTGTGTATATTTCATTGAATTGATTAGATCGAAGTGGTATGGAATGATATTTTCTTCTTTAGTATGTAGATCGGTCCTTTTCTCTGTCATTGCTTCCCTCCCAAGCCTCTATTTGTGTCAACTTCACCCCGACTTTTAATTGCAACCCGTTTATTTTTTTTCCGGTCATATGTCACTGAATAAGTTCAACGTTACCTGGAGAGCCCCGGCACAAATGAACTCCCTGACTGGCCTCTTGAAAATATAAGGAGTAGAAAGTACACATGTTTGTTTTAAACTGCTGTGGGTAAAAGTAAAGAGTTTTCAGGAAAAAAAGCATTCATGTGAAGAACAGATACCCAAAGGTTTTCCTTAAGCATAGTAACAAGCGTTTGTCTGCCATCAAGGCAGCATCTTTTGCTGGGATATTGTCGTCATTTCAGCAGAACATTGCTTGATCTGCCTACTGCATGAATTACAAAAATAGGACTTCAAACATGCTTTGAGTGTGTGTGTGTGTGTGTGTGCGTGTGCGTGTGTGGTTGACTCGTCTGTCTGAAATCCAAATGTGTCACCTATTAAAAATGTATGGCACAAAGAAAAGAATCAGACAACAACATGACAAGCTGAGGAGCTGAAATCCTGTGTTCACCAAAAATAGAGACCGATTCCTCTCGCAGAACACCAAGAGGTTTAGTTTCCTCAGTTACCCGAACAAATAAGCCGTTGTTGGGTATTCTGCAGACATCAGACTGAAAACTTGTTTGTTCTTCATGAATACAATAGCACTGGTCAACAAAGACGCACGAAGGAAACAAGGTTTGCATCTCTGCCTCCATGTTAGCGTGCAGAAACACCTCCCACTAGCCTGTATATAGCAAACAAACATTTTTGGTGAACTTAAATGTATTTGGATATGAGTGCATTTCAGTTTCATGATATAGCGAGATAAATAACCTCATGACTTTTACAGAAAAGTCTTTCAAAAGTATTGGACAGCCACAGATGAGCAACCTTGAATGCAACTTGAAACAGAATGTCAGGTGTGAAGATCTTGATCGCTTCGCTCAGATGGACAGACAGGGCAAGGAAACTCAGTCAGGAAAGAGATTCAAAACATTATATATTATTCATCATCTACCCTGTGCGACTGTACTCCTGAAATAACTTTAAGGATACAATTTGGCACATATCACTGTACAAGGGCTCTGGCTTTGTCTTCTGTCTGAATGTGAAGGCTGTAATCACCTTTAACAGATCTGAGGAGATCAATCACGTGTGCACAAGCCCACACAGACACAAATATGCACAAACCCACACAGACACAAATATGCACAAACCCACACAGACACAAATATGCACATGGACAACAGCACAAAGTCGGAAATTGTTGCAAAATGTGAGCTGCTCCGTTTTCTTTCTTTGAGATAACTGGACTAATTTGTTTAAATAATATGCAATAATGAAAATGATGTGAAAACATGATGCAGTTTAACAGACCAACAGTTGGGTTTAAAGAAAGTGTCAGAATGTAACAGTTAAAAAAAACCTCCCACTCATTTCATTTTCCATATCTGCTTTATCCAATTCAGGGTGTGAGAGGGGGCTGGAGCCCGTCCCAGCTGCCAGCTGTGTGAGAAGCCTTTGACAGGTCACAGGGCCATCACAGGGCCACCATGGTGACAAACGACCGTGCACACTCACAGTAACACCTATGGTCAATGTAGAATCTGAGCAGTTACCCTAACATGCATGTTTTTGATCTGTGGGAGGAATCTGCTCATACATGAGCTAAGCATAGTGTTATCGGCATCTTTTTACTCTTATCATTATCATTGTTATTTTCACTCTGTTTATAACAAGGAAACGTGCACACATTTTCTGTAGAAAAACAAGTGAACAAATTACCGTAACTGTTGCAAGTGGTTGGCTATTTGTGATGACTGGAAACATAGTGCACCAACTGCTACTCAGAGGCAATTTTCCACAAGATGACATTTGCCTCATATTTAGTCTCGATGAGCCATTAGATTACAGTTGAGATAGAAGGCAGAAATCACACATCATTAGTCTGTGGCACTAGAAGTAATCTGTCAAAGGCTTCACAAAGGACCAAACTGCACCTCATTAGAGAGATGATTTCATAATGTAAAGTCATGTCCTGTTCAAAGGTTAGAAGTGCTTGAGTATACCTGCGATGGAAATCACTCACTGTCAGCAGTGAATGGCAAAAATTACATTTAAAAAGGGTGTTTTAAAGCAAATGCCTTGAGTGACATGTGCTGACGAGTTGGCTTTTTTAGAAGCTTTGCAGTTAGATGGCTATTTTTTTATAACCTTTATTTAACCAGATAAAAAAAACCATTGAGATCAAGACCTCTTTCACAAGGGTGACGTGGCAAAGAAAGGCAGCAACGCACGTCATGGTGGGTTAGAACAACAACAGCACACAGACAGTAACAAAAGCAACATTTAAAATCTTAAAAAGCAAGAAAATAAGAAAGATTTAAGAACATAGGCACTGTTTAAAATATTTCATTGTCTTTTATTTTTATTTTTTTTAAATAGAGCAGATTGCTTCCAGAGGAACAAGTTCTGCAATTTTAAGTTGTGATTGGAGGTCATTCAAGAAGACGGGGAGAGAAACTGAATGCTTTTGTTCCTGATTCAGTTCGGACTCGAGGAGCAGAAAGATGCAGAATGTCATTTGAACGTAGTGCATAATGGCTTTCGGTTCTCCGAAGAAAAGTGCATAAAAAATTGGGAAATAGGCCAAGAAGAGCTTTATGAACCGGAGTCATCCAGTGTGTGTAGCGTCTTGTATCCATGGAAGGCACGAACAGTGTAGATAAATTACAAAACAAGCAGCTGTTTTTTTTTCCCATCTAATGTGACATTCGGTCCAAGAGCACAAAGACAATTTGGCAAATTTGTGCTTTGGTGACTGGATTGTAGTGAGAGAATGCTCTTTGTTCAAAGCTGTTTGTGGTTTTAATTGGGCAAAGTGTGGTGCAAACAAAGACACAGAGGAACACATGTCAGTGCAATCTCTGAGGGATTCTTCAATGCCACGCTTTCCTATTTACATTTATCATCACTCCAGCTTTAGGCGCTTGTGGAGCACAGTGTTTACTTTAATTCCTCCTTTTATAGTGAGGAAGAAGAAGAGAGGAGCTACTGCTTATTCTTAAATTTCCTTTGCTGCTCTAAACAGGGGAAGTCTGTGGCCATTTCTTATTCTAACATCAAACTCTAATTAACTCTAACTCCGCCTCAATTCCAACTGATGGTGTGCCTGGCATCATTTCCAAACAGGAGAAAATAAGATGGCTGCTTCCAAACTGGCTTTTTTTCTTGCTGTTAAAAGCAAACGCTTTTCAGCTGTTTCTGTGCATAGTTCACTCAGCAGAAGAAGGACATTGGCTCAAATGTACTGGAAGTAACTTGTCTTGTGTTTGATTAGATCAAGAATAAGACAACGAGTAACAAGTCCTTCACATGTTCTTGGTAAACTATCTTCTGGAGAATATGTAAAGATGTGGAAGTCGGTGTTGATCCCCAGGTTACTAACTCTGACACCTCAACAAACATGAGCTCTCATGGTGTTATCTTTGGAGGTTCCCATGGTCAGAAAATGGAGCACAACAGGAAATAAAACACGTTTGTAATTTCAAGTAGACTGCACTTGTTTGTTTTTTTTTGCTTCATTACATCTTGGTTGAAAGAGCAGTCATGTATGCTACATATTATATAGATAAAAAAAATCCTTTTATAATATCAAAATACCTAATCATTGCTACTTTTCTTCTTCTATTTTTTTAATAATCCCCATTTAAAAATGATGTTTTTAACAACTGCTAAAATATGTGTTAATAGTTTTTTTATTCAGTAAATACATATTTAGTGGTAATTTGCTCATGTATACCAGAAATATTATTAAGTTTCAAGGAATTTGTAACCTCTCGTGGTTATGTGAACAACTGGATGTGTAATGACCAAGCAACCGGCAAAATACTGTTCTTAAAGGTGGTATTGTGTTGGTAAAATAGTGTATTTTAGCCCAAAACATTATTGGTTTTTTTTTTATTCGAAGCAGTTTCGATATCCATCCATGTATCCATCCATTTTCTACACCCACTTTATTCAATTCAGGGTCCATCCCAGCCATCTTCAGGCAAGAGGCGTGGTCCACACTGAACAGGTCATCCATCCATCACAGGGCTAAAACAGGGACAAATGAGACAAACAACCATGCATGCTCACATTCATTCCCAAGGTCAGTTGAGATTCATCAGTTAGCCTGACATCCATGTTTTTAGGAAGCTGGAGTACCAGGAGAGAACCCAAGCATGCACGGGGAGAACACATAAACCCCCCACAGAAAGGCCCCAGCTGAGATTCAAACCTGTGAGGTGACGCCAGACATGTTCACAAGTCATTTTTTCCAAGTCAAAGTCAAGTCTTTGTGTTCGAGTCCAAGTCAAGTCTCAAGTCTTTGTGTTCGAGTCCAAGTCAAGTCTCAAGTCTTTGTGTTCGAGTCCAAGTCAAGTAAATGGTAATGGTAAATGGACTTGTACTTGTATAGCGCTTTTCTAGTCTAGCTGACCACTCAAAGCGCTTCACTACATGCCGCATTCACCCCACTCACACACATTCATACAGCACGTCTTAAGATATAACTACGTGCTTTTCTAATCATTCACACACATTCATACCCCCAATGATACACTGGGGGAGCAACGTGGGGTTCAGTGTCTTGCCCAAGGACGCTTCGACATGTATCCTGGGGAAGCCAGAGTCGAACCACCGACCTTCCGATTGGTGGGCGACTGCTCTTCCTCCTGAGCTACAGCCGCTCAGAACACAAGTCTTTGTGTTCGAGTCCAAGTCAAGTCTCAAGTCTTTGTGTTCGAGTCCAAGTCAAGTCTTTGTTTTCGAGTCCAAGTCAAGTCTCAAGTCGTTGTGTTCGAGTCCAAGTCAAGTCTCAAGTCGTTGTGTTCGAGTCCAAGTCAAGTCTCAAATGACTGAAATGAACGTTCTATCATTAGAAACATGCCATTTGGTCCAGATAAGACTGCATTGCTGTATGTTATGGACTGAAAGCATGTACTGTATCATCAATTTATGTAATGTCATTATACGCTGCTTTGATACTTTGATTAGTTTGTTAGCGGTACCTGTCGATACATGCTAAGTTTTCCTTTCACATTACAGAGAGACTGACCTCTCCTTGTGTGTTGCAGGTGCCTGATGAAGTTGGACGTAGCTGAGCCGGCATCATTTATCCTGATACCACACACTTTGAAAGTGGCCATTCGCTTGTTTGCTGTCTGCGTGAACGCTTTATAACCAAATGTGACAACATATGGCACAGTTCCAGAGCTTGACGTTGCCATGGTTACAGGAGTTTTGATATCAGTGAGGCTATGTTGAGCTCAGCCTGCCATCAGCCTTGTCATACATCGGAATGAATGAAACAATGATCAGAAACAATAATTTCATGAAATGAAGATTGTTTACAAGTCCCAAACCTCGAGTCTTTGTTTGTGTGACTTCAGTGCGACTCGAGTCCCCATCTCTGGGTGACGGTGCTAACCACCACAGCACTGTGCAGCCTTGAATGTCACTCAGAAGTGAAAGTAACTGTTGAAAGGCATGAATGATTGAAGCTGTGCCATGCAGTCACCCTTCCCCGCTCCTTGTTAGGACTTTGTGGCTTGTTAGATGAAAAAAACAGATGTTTGCTCCAATTTGTAAAAGCCCGTATGAGTTGCAGTTACCGTCTGCTTGTACTTTAGGACGCTGTCACAGGTTGTATTTAAGAGTATCAAAAAATGGGGTATATGATCGGAGGACTTTTGTAGTGACAAATCCACAGCGCATTATTGCCGATCGTTTTCATTCATTCAGTTTTGCTAAATATTTTAGCTTTCTTTAGCTAACTGTGGGTTAGCTGTGGGACAGTAACAGCTGTTTTTAAAGGCTAAAACACATTTACTGTGGACTAAGTAGCTGGTGGATATTCCTACAGAAGTTGGAGACAAAAAGAGTCTTAATTATGTCTTAATTATATCACAAGACTTGAACACAAATCTCTGCAAAATCATTTTTTCAGTGACATCAGCCAATTATACACCAACGTTAGTTCAGCAGGTGTAATTATCTGGACAACATAATTGTCCAGGAATTTGTTGACTTTTTTTCTGTAATGTCAGAAGCCAATTTAGCAAAGAGGCAGAGCTTAAAAGCCTCTTCCTACAGGGAAAAGCTCTGTAAGTTGATGACATCTTTAATGACATTGAAATCAGTTTAAGCAGCATGTAGAACAAGTTATTACTCCACTTCACTCTGCTCCTTTCTGTGGGGGGCACTTAATCCTAATAAATGAGTCAACAAACAACAGGCTGATATCCCTCAGGGAGGCATTTTAAAAATAATTATTTTAAATCTTTTTTGTGTGATTTGGACACACTTGGTGTGTGTCTGACCTTTTACTTGGTCAGTACTCTGGTTTGGTCAAGGCTGGATACAAGGAGATTAGTGTGTGAATGAAGGAGACGCATGACTTCACTGCTACTTCCAACAGCAGGGTGGGGGTACAGTTGCAAATTTTTAGTCTGCACTTAATGTCAGGAAGAGAAACGGAGGGAAGAAAAATAAAGGGACACAAGCTTTGGAGCAAATTTCCACCCTGTCACTTGTTTATACAGCTTATTCTATCCCTGTCGTAATTCCCCCATCATGACGTAGCAGCTTATTTTGCTTTGGCAGAACTCTTTCCCAGTTAACATGCCACTTTCTCCCACTATGTCACAGACACACATGGGCTGGGATTTGGCTAATGGTCCTGGGGTTATCTTATCGAGTTTGCAGGCTGTGTAAGCACTTAAAGTCAAGCCAGGTGCCTGTAAGAGCAGCATATGTGAACGAACTGTGCAGCACATTAATTAAGCATATGAACCTTACCAGGTTATTTTGGATGAAGAAACAGGAACAGGACCTTCAGTAAACTACAGCTGAAGCCAAAAAGTCTCCATTAGAAAACATAAGAAAAACAGCCCCTGATAGTTTCTTTTTGTTTTATTTTTATTCCTTCAATGCGACTTATTATTAAGTTTTACATGGAATTTGGGGACTTCACTGAGTTTTTTTCAGTCAGTGGGTAAAATGAACCTGTTGATAATCTGCAGCTAATACAGCTTTATACTGTAGTACTTCTAAATTAATTTTACAATTTTTGTGTAATGTTCTTGTAAAGTTTAGCACTTTAACATGAAAACTGTAAGATGTAGAGTAAATTTTGCAATGGTTTTCCCGGTGTTGTCGACCAGTCAGAGCAATTTACCACACAAGTCACATTTCGACAGCATCTCACAGGCTATGCGTGCTCATCTGCATCGTACACACAGTGGTGAAGGTGACCACCAAGGAGTCTCCATCAAAGTGCCAATGACTAACCGAATATCAAATGCTAACTCAAAGTGAAATCAGGCAAAACACTCTTTTTCTGAAATAAATTCCTTCCAAATGTGACCGCGATAGTTTTGCTAAGTGCAAATAAACGCATTTCATTTATCTCAGCTTTGCGGAAAAAAGATTTTGAGAGGTTCTCCTTTCTTTCCTTTTATGGAAAATGAACACAGAACATGGGTCTGTCCTCTTGGCTTTAAAGCAAGGCTTGGATGTAAAGCACAGGCCAGGTTCAGGAGGAGGTTGCCCTCATGTAAATCTGTCATCGCTGTGGCATACAGTAGAACAGGCTGGCCTCTGCTGATTTACACCCTGCAGGGAATGATAGGCAGGCGCTCGGGCCGACAGCCGCAGCTTCATGTCTGGATGTTGTCGTAGCACAATGCGGGAGAAAGAGGAGGTCGGGGGGCAAAGGGCTCCACCTGAGACTGTGCAGGCAGAAGGAAACACAAGCCAACAAAGCCCCCTTTACAGTGCACAGTAGTGATGGAGAGCTGCAGGATAAAACAGTCTTTCCATCTGCTTAGTAAGACGGTGACATCATGACTAAATGAACAGGTTATGGAAGGACTGTGTCCCCACTGCTTGTTTCTGGGTGTGTACATCTTCCCAGTGAGTGTGTGGGTAGTGTGAGAGTGTATGACTGTGGCAAGTGTGACTGTGTATGTGGGAAGCGCGACAGTCACTTTGGGCACATCCAACTGTCTACATGAGCACTGTTGTGTTTGTGAGCTCAGGAGCTCAAGGAGTGGGAGGGAATGTGGGTGTTTGAGTGTGAGCATTTAAGTGTGTGTGTTTGCAGTGTGCATTCTGTCTGCATGAGTGTGTGCCAACAAAGTAAAAGTGTGTACATTCATGAATGTATCTAAGTGTATGTCAGAATTGGGAGATTGTCTGTGTGTTGATGACACGTCTTATTCTGTGGATGGGGGAGCTGTGCTCTGTGTGAGGTTCATGTAAAGATGATACAAGCTGATTTCTTGTGCGCATGTGTGTGTGTGTTTACGTGGGAATACACAGTTTAATATGTGATGAGTGGGGAGAACAGCCACTGTAGCGTTAACTCAGAATTCCCACAACAAATCATATTCGCTTGTGATCTTAATAAATTAGTGTCAGGGTGCAGGGAATAATTATGTTCAGTGAATATAAAATAGCTGCATCATTCTGCTACATGCTCACTGCCACATTTGACACATTACACAAAATTAGCATATTGTGATAGCTAATAAGAGACCTCGAATTGAGTTTGACAAGTGGAGATGTTCAAAGTCAAATGAAAATAAAGCAGTAAGTGTTGTGTAACTTTGGCATTTTTAAATGTTAGTTTCCATTTTTTTTAGGTTGTGCTGCATTTTCTCAACCAAAAGGAAACTTTTAGTTTGATCAATCTGATGTCATGCTGACATTATTTACTGTAATTTATGAGGTTTTTACTTGGTGGCTGTGTCTTCACATACTTTTTTTTTAGCAGAACATCTCTCTGCATTCTTCTGCCTTACACATGCACTAAATGTGCAGACAGATAACAAAACTTAAAAACCTTTTTGGCCAAATCCCATATTTAACCTACTGTGCTGAATATTCAGAGGGGCTGCCTTCACTTCTTCATAAGATATTTTTCTAACTGCGGCAAGATTGATGCTAAACACAAAAAGACAATTGCTGGAGCGTGATCCAAAAAAGTAATCTCAATAGATTAGTTATGTAGTTACGTAGGAATTCTGCCTCATTTAATAGCGGCCATTTGAATTTAGAAGATAAAGTTCTTAAAACAAACTGAAAAGTATAATGGGCCGAGGGGGGGTGATAACTCTGTTTAATCTGTGCGCTCAAGAAGACTGATGATGGCCTTTTTGACCCATACAAGCATCTGCTTTGGCTACCAGCTGAACACGTCATCCAGCTGCAAGCAGGCACGCAATAAACTGTCAGTTGTCAATGTTCCTCAGCTGATTTCTTAAAAGTGACCATGCAGAACATACATAAAAGGAGTTGTCCCAGCAGTCATTTGTGAATAATACTTTCAGTATACCTTCTACTACATTGTTTTTCTTTCTGAACACTGCTAGTTACATCTTTATAATCTGTGGTGTTGCATTCAGTGAAGAAGATTACTCATCTGTGGCTTTTGGCTGAAATATTCATGTTACTCCCATGGAGGCGCTCTTGAGTCATGGAGCAAGATTAAATGAAAAGAGTTTTCTCAGACAAAGATATGACAAATGCCCTCACATATAAACACACACAGGAAGCATGAACAGGAGTAGTGCTTTGGCTGCTCCCCCCCGTCTGCAGTCAGCCTGTACCTTACACCGATCAGCCTCTCTGGGAGGGGCTCCGTCATTGTGCAGCTCCCAGCTGTATTGTTTGGATATGTGTCTGTGTTGGTTGTGCGGCGCTATTCCCAGGGTTTGTCCAGCCAGTGTATGGATCTCAGTTCCAATGCATAAGCCCTTCCTGTCATTCATGGCTGGTTCCTTCCCTTGTGTAAACACCCTCCCAACTCCTGAGAAATTAAATCGGCTCCTCTTGTTAATACACTCTTAACAGCAGGATGGGAAAGGCAGATGAGGTTTCAGATAAAAATGCTGATGATCTTTTATTCAATTCATTCCTTGTCTTATATCACAACACCACAGTGATGTAACCAGGCCAGAAATCAACCAGTTGGAGGAAGAGGTGCAGCAGCTGGAGAACAAGATGCTAAATGACGCCACGTGTTCTTAATAGAAACAAGTTATTTTTCTTAACTTAATGTGACTTACAGTCAGCGAGATAATGTGCCCAACTTCTGAGATGGTCCCTGTTTAAACTCAAGCCATGTTTCATCGTTTCCAGGTTAGGTTTGGGTAAACTGCAGTGAAATTGTTGGAAGACAATATTTTAGTGAGCAGATGTTTTGTGTAGCTGCGATGACTGGAAATTAAAGTGTGTTGTTGTTGCTCACAATGCTCACAAAGGCGTAAATCTAAACATGTGCATGACTTCTAACCCTAAAAGTAGCAGCACTTTTTAAATGTTGACATTGCAACATGAAGGACCACTGTCCAACTGCAGTATTTCATGAGCTGTCATAAGACAGATGCACTGAAAACAACTCGCTTTGGGTTAGTAAGAGTTTGTGGTTTTGGAGTTAAATATATTTGTGTGTCATCATGTCACAACACACAGTTTAGGAGGCTGCCTTCGTGACAAGTCAACAGCAGATTTATGTAACTGCTCAAACTTTGAAACCTCAATATAGGTCATAAACCTTGAACAAACAACCGATGGAGGAGGATAGTTCTAGACATGTCTACTGTATATAGAAGCTCCTTCTAATTAAGTTAATTTTGAAGTAGTTACTATTTTTTCACCTTCACTGCTGAGGAACGCAGTACATCGGATTGTCTATGACTGGAACACACAATTCAACACTGAGGAAGGAATCACTGGTATTGGATTATCTTCTGACTAGCTGGACCAGCCTGTATTTCCTTTTGATTGGACAAAAGACTCCCTAACTCAGTAAAACTTGAGACGAAGGCCCCGATGGTGCTCTGGACATCCTCAGGATGGATTTTCAGCATCGCTGACTTTTTAATACTGAGATGTTAATGATAGAATTGTGGAATTAAAATAAAAATTACTGCCTTAAAAGCACTTTATTTTTTAAGTAACTGATGTTTTTACTCAAACAGACCCCAGAAGCACCATAATGCTTACATCCCTACCAGAGTCTGAAATATTTAGCAACGTTTGTACAAACCTTCCAGGCTGCTGCAAGTCCTCCCACATCCTGATTCTGTTTTATCTGAACACATCCTACCACTTACCTCCAGCTGTAAAAAAAAAGATCAAAACTAACACCAAAAACTGTGTCAATAGATGAAACTGCAGCAGCTTTAATGCAAAGACTGGCACATGTTCACGTACACTGACATCCAAAGTGCCACATCACTGCTGAGGTGTATACTGTGGACAAACTCTCAACAGAAAAGACCATCAATACTGAGAGGGACACATGCTGTAGAGCAACACATGCTCCCATACAGATGACTTCCTTTTCTGCCTGCAGTCCAGACCTTTCACCAATTGAAAGCATTTGACACATCATGGAATACAAAATAAAAGCCAGGATCGCTGAGCTGCTGGAATCTGGATCCTCTATCAGGCAGGAATGGGACAACATTCCTCTCTCAAAAGTCCGGCAGCTGGTCTCCTCAGTCTCCAGATGTTTACAGACTGTGGAAATAAAGCTGTATATTATGTTTGTACAAACTGTAAAAGCCAGAACCATCATAAACTATTAGAAGTGCATCTGCTTCTATGCCTTCATTGGCTACACCATGCAAGGACACTGCTATAGAAGGCAGAGGGATTTATGGCTTCAGAACAGAAGGATCTGGATCAGCAGAGATGGGAAGTGCACTTGTTCACAAATTAATTCCCCTCCGATGGCTGTTATTTCTCCTGATCCTAGTCCTTTACTGGGTCCTTGATACCTTTTAGGTTCACCATTATATATGTATATATGTTATAGACATGTATATCTATAAATATCTATAGATATGTGTGTATAATGGTTGTGATGGCTCAGGTGAGCCTGAAACACCCCATAGTTCTGCTGCTATAGGCCCAGCCTGCTGGGGGAGCTCCCATGATGCACCTCTCCTCCCTCCATGTCTTTTCTGTCCTCTCAAACCCAGCTGGTCGAGGCGGATGGCCGCCCTTCCTGGTTCTGGTTCTGAAGGAGGTTTCTTCCTATTAAAAGGGAGTTTTTTTTTCTTCCCACCGTCACCTTGTACATGGTCAGGATAGGAGATTGGATTGAAGAGAAGTTTCAATGTAATCTGTTGGTTTGCTTAGCTCTGCAACCTTTATAAAAGCTTCAAAGCATAGTCCTCTGGAAGAGATATCTCATATGCATGTCCCCTTCTATGCTTACATTCCCCAGCTGTTATCATTCAGTCAGGGGTGTGTAACATGTAACTCATTTCTTGATAATGGCAGGGTTCTGTCTCCCCTCGCTGTTGTGGCAGGTCCAATTCGCCAACTCATCAATCCATTTGCAGACACACCACGCCCCCACAACCCTCTGTTCACTTATCATCCTGAAACAACCACAGAACACTAAATAACTGCTTCCCTAATCTGTCCCAATCCCCCACAATGCCCTGCCCTCTCTGCATCAAATCCCTCTCCTATCTGTTTCCTTTCCATGTATTTGAACTGAACCTCCCATGATAACAGTCTTGTGACAAAGAAGCAAATGTTTCTCTGTCTTGTTTCATCTCTTGACAGCATAGTTATTTTTAAGATGTGTGGCAGACATCTGTTGATCAGTTCAGTGATCAAAAAGAAATAGGTGCAGGAGGGATAGAGTGAAGATGGCGGCAGGAATTTGATCTCCATGGGTGGTCTGTTCTCTTTAAGCTGACCTCAAGCTTAATGAGGAAAACTAACAACCTGGTGAAATACAGGGTGGTGGGGGAACTAAAGTAAAAAACATGCATATGCTTTCAGATGCTGCTCAAGTGAGTATGACTGCTGCATTAGAAGAGAATGCTACAGCGGATCTATAGTTACTGTAAGGCTGAGTGGGGCTGCCACTTTGCGTTTGCAAGCTTTGCTGAGCAGACACCCTACTTTGATTAAAGGTGTTTACATTGGCAATATGATCCAGCATGACAATAGACCCGGGTCCGACTCTAACCTGAAGCCAAATACGCACTAATGAGGACCAGGCTGGGCCAGTCTCCCTTTCCTCTTTATGTGACATTGTGAATCAACTTCACAATGCTTGACAGAAATAGCCTGTGCTGGCTGAGTCGCTTTTTTTCATTTTTCCCGTTCTTTTCTCATTCTCCAAATGGTCACCAGGAGAATAATTTATGGTAGGGGGAAACTCAATCATTCTGTGCCGCTTGTGTAAAGGTGCAGTGACCCAACTGTTTGTGCAACAAAGCTTTAGGGAGCACTGATGCAATCAGGAAGTAATGTTGAGAATTAGCAGAATCTAACATTACAGCATTGTTGATCTGGCAGATTTCGAAAATGATGGTGTGGTGATCTGTAGTAATTTGTTATGTGCCGCAAAATCTCAACCAAAACTTTGATTTGACATCTGCTTCCTTTCAGAAAAAAAGTGTCTTATTTTCCACGGAGGAATTCATGTTGTACTCAGGAATGTTTCCACAAGTGATGATAGTTGGGCTCAGGACTGGCTTGCATTACTCGAGGGAATGTCAACAAAAATAGAGAGGTAACAATAGAATAAAAGTAGAAATTCAGGAAAAGAGGGTTGACTTTGAGCCACAAATTCATCCACAGCACCAAAGACATTGTGTTTGAATAAAACTGGGAAAATGTGTACTAACCCCGTGCACTCAGTCCTTAACGCACAACACAGTGAAAAATGCAAAAGTTGAAGCCGTTTAACATGATGTCCAACTGAACAAATTATCTCTCGTGCGGTGATGTCTAATGTGTTTTTCATAACATATTTGCTTCATCAGCATTTCACCTCTAAGGGCAAGTATGTATAGTCTAAATGAGCAAAGAAAGAGGGGGTCAAACAAATAGCTTTAAAGAGGTCTTAGTGAGAAACGATGGCTGAGAAAACGCTTGGCTCAGCAAAATTAGACCCATTCTGAGGAAAAAGGGGGAAACTTAAAAGAAAAGTGTGGATGTTGCATTAGCTATAAGTAATGTACATGGTGAAGCTGCCTCGTGAATACTAAAAGGTTATTTTTATCTTTCTCATTTTTCCCATTCCTTCATGGATCAAGAACATCAATAACATTATGACAAAAAATATCAATAAGTATGCAGCCTTAAAAGATCACTGATCAAATGTTAAAAACATGTTTGCTTCCTACAGTCACAACTTTACCTTTTCAGGGCAAAGTAGTGGAAACAAAAAGAATAAATTAAGCTAAGCGATAAGTTGGTGGAGGCTTTAATCATGCTGAACTGAACAACTGATCTGGCTAATGATAAGCTAATACTGGTAAATGGTTGGGGAAATGTTAAGATGATTACTCATTCCAATGAATGAGACTTACTGTGCATCCGGAAAGTATTCATAGCGCTTCACTTTTTCCACAATATCCTCTGTTACAGCATTTTTCCCAAATAGAGTAATTCAATCTTTTACCTCAAAATTCTACACAAAATACCTCAGAATGACAAAGTGAAACAAGTTTGTTTGAAACTTTTGCAAATGTATGAAAAATAAAAACAAAAATAAAACATTTACATGGTACATAGTAAGTATTCGCAGCTTTTGCTCAATACTTTGTTGAAGGCGTTTTTTTGAGTTTTTTTGAGTATAATGAAGCTTGGCACCTACTTTCCCACATTCTTCTTCCCAGAACCTCTGTGCTCCATCAGGGTGGAAGAGGGGCGCACAGCCATTTCCAGATCTCTCCAGAGATGTTCAATCGGGTTCAGATCTGGGCTCTGGCTGGGCTGTTGTCCTGAAGCCACTGCTTTGTCATCTTGGCTGTGTGCCTGTTCACGTTTTGAGCTTTGTTTGGTTTTGTCATGTTTTCAGGTTCTTGTAATATTTTTTCTCCGGTCACGTTAAGTTTCACTCAAGTCACCTGTTTTCTTCCACAGCTGCACCCCATCACTAATCACCTCCCCACAGTATTTAGTTTCTCACTCATAGCAGAATCCTCACCTCACAGTCAGGGTCGTCAGGTCAGGTTTTTTCCACCTAGTTTTCATAGCCTCTCGTCTTGATTCATCATTCATAGTCTTGTCTTGTTTATCTATTTTTCACAGTTAAGATTTTTGAGTTTTGTTCTTGCCTTGTGTTTTTTTTAATAAATCAAGTTTGCTTTTGACTTCTGGGTCCTCCCTCAACACCAGGCCACCTGACAGTCCTGTTGGAAGATGAACCTTCGCCCCAGTACAAGGTCCAGAGTGCTCTGAAGTGCTCTGTTATCATCAGTGATGTCTCTGTACATTGCTGCTTTCATCTTTCCCTCGACCCTGACTGGGCTCCTGGTTCCTGCTGCTGAAAAACATCCCCACAGCCTGATGCTGCCACCGCCATGCTTCACTGTAGGGATGGTGTAACCCAGGTGATGAGCAGTGACTCGTTTCCTCCAGACATAACACTTGGTATTAAGGCCAAAGAGTTGAGTCTTTGTTTCATCAGATCAGAGAATTTTATTTCTCGTGGTCTGACAGTCTTTCAGATGCCTTTTGGCCAACTCCAGGCAGGCTGTCACGTGCGTTTCACTTCAGCAATGCTGGAGATCTGTCAGAGAGACCATCGGGTACTTAGTCACCTTCCTGACCACATGCACTGTCAGCATGCACTTTTCCAAATTATGACCAATCAGCTGAATTTACCACAGGAGGACGGCAGTCATGTTGTAGAAACTTCTGAAGGATGGTCAGTGGAAACAGGATGCACCTGAGCTCACTTTAAGGGTCATGGCAAACGCTGTGAATACTTATGTAAATGCTTTATTTTTGTGTTTTATTTTTAATAAATCTGCAAAAGTTTCAAACAAACTTGTTTCACTTTGTCATTCTGAGGTATTGTGTGTAGAATTTTGAGGTAAAAGATTGATTTAATCTATTTGGGAATAAGGCTGTAACAGAGGATATTGTGGATAAAGTGGAGAGTTTTCCGGGTGCACTGTATGTCTAATCCAGCAATGCAAAGTATTCCCTACTATCCCAGTTGGCCATTATCATGCCCACTAAGGCTTGAAGCCAACAGGTTGAGACCAAAGTGGTGCTCGCATAAATGAGTTTAAACTAGCTAGAACTAAATTCAGACCGTTTTAGGAAATGCGCTGAAGCAGAACAGAGAAATGCAAAAAATGCTGAAATGCAAAGTTTGTACATTTTTTGTCATTTTGCAATAACAAAGCCAGCAGTATAACAGCATCTTTCCTGAAGATGGGCCTCCTAAGTGAACCGAAGGAAATCAAATATAATTGCTTTGTATTCAGCAAAGGTAGCTCACATGCATATGTAAATAAGGTGTAAGTAGCATTTACATTAGAGACTAATCAGGTTCAGGTTTGGAAATTATAAAAATAAGTTTAAACTGTAAATAGAATAAAATAAATAGACTTTTATTTGATTTCTTGAAGATCCAACCTGAAGAAAGGCACATCCTCCCAACGCCTGCCTCTGCTAGGATCACTTTACAAAGAGTAGTTTTAACAAACTTAAACTTAGCTGACAGCTGTAGTGACAAAAATGTTTTGTGCCTCCCTTGTCCTTTTCTGATTTTACACAGAACCTGTTTAGTCTGGTGAAAACCAACTTGTGGCCACCGTCCCTGTTATTATGGTTCATTTGTGCTGGTGTCCATCACAGCCTCCCAGCATTTCTGAGCAGACACTTAATCAACATTTTCTATGTTTGGTGATTTTAAATAAGACATCCGTAGCTCTTTCAAAATGTTGTGTGAGATATCTTATTTAATTGTCATGAATGTCACATTTTTCAAACACAACGTGCATACAATATGTGGGGCACTTTATGGACCAAATTTGATTTATACTCATGTCCACATCATTTTTAGCATCACTTTTGCTAGCTGTGCCAGTTTAAAGCCACAACACCAGATACCCCGCCCATACATGCACATGCGCCCCATTGGCTAATGCATATTTTGAAACTTGCTCAGAAACTGCTGAATGTGTAAACTGACAACAAGTGTCATTCAATAGATATTCGTCAGAATGATCTGGTAATTTTGAGTTCAGCTGACTTGACAAAATAAAATAATAATCTGCTTTAGTCAATTTATTTAGCCTTGTTGACCTCAATAATCAAATAAGAATCTCAATCAAAACACAAGAGGATTAAGTGGCTAACGTATGAGCGACAAAGAGAGTTAAAAAAAATGTTTTAGCCATCCTTCAATTGAGCTGTCAAGGTGAAGAAGACTGCTGTGCTGGTACTGGGGTACTGTGCTGCCCTCATGCCAACATCTCGTACCCTCTCCCAGCAACCCATCAATGGAGTAGCTCAAATTAGCTTGTTATTCTGCCATGCAAACTATTCTAACCTTATGAAAAGGCTTCCTAATGTTTTGAATGACAGGGAAAACACTGAGAGAGGGCAAATGGGAGGGGTAGAAAAAAGCCAATCACTGTGTGCAGACTGGCATTTGAATAGCCTTTTCAGCACACTACAGCAGCAATTATTATCCCCCTCCAGACTCTCGAGCGGGATATTTTCTTTGTTGTTTCTTCATCAAAATGGTGCCATCGATTGACAAGTTAAGCATAGCAGAATAAAAGCCCAAATCAAACAGGTCAAACGAACCATTTCACCTCAGCTGAATGTCATCTGAGCAGAAAGGGCATTGCATTCAGCTCAGGCGAATGTTAAACAATTTAATTTACTGTCAGTGTAAACGCTTGATAAGTTCCAGGAGTCAAGTCAGCAGCTGACCGACAACCACAAACAGTTAACCTCATTTGTTAAAGAGCTGTGTGTCATTCACAAGCCACATTTTAAAGGCATTGCCACATATATGGCATTCGTTAAAATGTTGTTTTCACATTTCATGCTCTTTAATTTGGCAATGCCTACTGTACATGCCCCACATTTGTAATGTGTGTATGTGCACTTCTGTGCAACTCTCCCTCAGATGCGATCTTACTCCTCACCTTGTCAACCCATAGCTCTGACTGGAATCATTGTGGCGCAGCACAATAACTAATGTTGTCTCCCATTTAAAAGCGGTTTGAATCCATCAGATTCACACTTTCAGGTTGTTTTCCTTACTCTTGTACCAGAAACCATATGCAATTAAGTGAAATAGACCTTATAAAATGAGCAAATTTAGGTTTTTCTTTAACAAAAATAGAATTAAAAAGATTGATGTTTTTGTTTAGAATAAAATGCCGATCAATCACTGAGAAGACTGTGTGTTCCAGAAATATTAGCCAGTAGAAATGTAATTACTCCTGCAGTAATGAGCAGGTTTACATGTAATCCATGTCAGAGCAGCTCTGTCCATCAATCCAAACAAAATGCACCCGCCTTTTGACCTTCACTGTCCAAAGAAGCAGTTGTCTGTCAGTAGCTACTGAGGGGAGAGCAGAGGGACAAACTGCCTTCTCCAGTTTATCATGTAACTGTATGTGGAAGGAAACCTGCTGGAGCTCATGGTTTCTAATTACCATTTTCCCTAAGAAACATGTTACCATAGATTTTTTTCTTAGTAAGAACATTAAAGGGTTACTATTTTTTAAGGAACATTTTTTACTGGAACATAAGAAAAAGACAAAAGTGGGATTACAGTCGCGATATTGTAGATATCAAAGCTGCAAGCAAGACACAAAACACTGCTTAGCAACAAACAACTCATACACCACCACTCTCACATGGCCAACAGCCTCCCCTCAGAGCTAAATGATACAAATATCACATAAGATCTAAAGTATATCTTTGATTCAATTCTCCATAGTAGCTAATGTGAATGCCTCTGTGTCTTATATAAGAAAAAAACAAAGAAAGACAATCGATCACAGAAACATTTGGGAAGACACTCCTTGGATTTCCCCCTGTGGATGGCATTAAACATCTCCAGCGGTGGTCTGACATCTTCAAAGAAAATAGTCATTTATGATAGAGCACCGACTTTTATTTGCAGGCCAACTAAGTCGTGCTTGTGTGTCTTTGTCATAGCTGCACCAAAAAGCTCTGCATGTCCCTTTAATTTTCATGACAGTCAGTCACATAAATCACTTTAATTGGTGAAAATATCAGCTGGATCCAGTGAACAAACGGATTAAACAACTTGTAAATTGTAAACGTTTCACACTGCTGGCAGCCAAGATTTACTTAACCATGCGTTTCTACTCCTTATCTGTAAGCTATTGAATATTGTTTTATTTAATAGCCAGGTTGGAAAAATGCTTTAAGCTTGTTACATTTATCACTGAAAATGATTGGGTAGGATTTAGAATCCTAGTTATTTTTTAATGGAAAATTTTGATTGCACTGATTAATTCAAAAGTTCATGATGGCTTTAACGTTAAATTGTCTGAAACTGAAAAGAAATGAGGGCATTTTCAACCTTTCCGTCCACACCATGGTCCAAACCCTGTTACATTGTCAACAAACTTAACAACAGTAACTGCAGGTTGTTTGTTAAAACAGGTGTTAGAATCTTTGTTAACACGATGCGAACAAGTGCCTGCTCAAACACCTCTGGATAAACAATCAAGCAACCTGCAAAATGTTGTATTGTTAAAGGCACGACATGCACATTGCATTTCAGTCCAAACCACGATACTTTCCTAACTATGACCATTTATTTTTCTATTCCTAAACCTAATCAGTAGTTTTAGTGTCTAAACCTAACTAATCACTCATCATTGCTGTTTCAGATATGATCATATGCAGTACGTCATTTTTCAGGGACAAAACCCCACAGATAAAACTAAGCATGTTTTTGTGAGAAATATTTTAAATAAGTCGTGTAATATTCCCTCTACAGTGAATGACTTCCATTTTATAACAATAAAGCACATAATAATAGGTTTAATTAGAATTGGCATGTCCTTAAAGGACATTTAAGATTAACTCTTACAGAAGGATTTTATCTTTCCAACTTATAAACAACATTCAAACAAGTGTTTCATAATAGCTTGTCTTTTATGGGTTAGGGTTAGGAAATGGTATGTACTCCCTCCGGGAACGAAAGGGATGGGCACGGTCCATCCTGTCCTCGGACCACCCGTACGTCCGATCTCTCCTTGGCTGCTGGCGGCCACGCCGGTAGTTGACGTCCCTCCAGCCATCCATTTGGTTTTTAAAAAAACCTTTGGTTAAAGGAGCTTTGTCCAAAAAAAATATGTCTATATAAATTCTTTTTCTTTTTTGAAAAAAATGATGATGATAAAAAATGAGAGAGTCTCTAAACTGTAAAGATATCATTTTTATTAACAAAAGTATTCCAAAATATACTGACGTTTCGACTACAATTCGTCTTCTTCAGGTTAACTCTCTCTCATTGTCCTTTCCTTGCAGGTTCCAGAGAGACATGAGCTCTCTCATGCTCATCTCCTTTATATACCTCCCCAGACTCCGCCCCCTTCGGCTCAGCTCTGGGCTCCGTATTTTTACGGTAGGTATAGAAAACGGTGTTTACAGCTTTAACAATAAATATGATACACATTTTTTTACATAGAACATGAAAAATGGAACATGAACTTGTTTTGAAATACAGTACATAATACAAACAATTTTCTTTTCCTTTAACAAAACATCCACGAAGGAATAAGTGAGTACCATTTTAATTACATTTTAACAAAATTCCTTACAGATTGTAATGCAATGTTTTATAATGTCCCATCCACCAAAACTGTAAAATACAAAATGTCTTTTGTTTTAATTTTCTAGGTAAAGGATAAGTATCCAATTTGAAATATATTATTTTTGTTTTTTTTTCTTATCAAAGTAATGACATTTTTTTAAAAAAAATAAGGAAAGGTAAGTATTGGGATTACACACTGTTAGGGTTTGGACAGATGATAAGTATAGGGATTAACATGGTTAGGCTTAGGGAATGAGGTAAGTATTTTTTCTTTTTCTTTAGGTAGGGTTAAGAAAAAAGGTAAGTATCAGGATTACACACGGTTAGGGTTAGGGAAAGAGGTAAGTAAAGGGATTACACACGGTTAGGGTTAGGGAAAGAGGTAAGTAAAGGGATTACACACGGTTAGGGTTAGGGCAGAAGGTAAGTATATAAATGTGGTTAGAGATGCCACGAAGTAGGTGGCAATACCTTTAACCGTATGTGTGTTGATGGCCACAAGGGCCAATTCCATCCTTGTCAAGGGGAGTGCTAACCTTCTCTCCTTTCATACAGGGTTACCCTAGGGTTAGGGTTAGGTAGCCCTAACCCTAATAGTTTGTATTTTATGAAACATGTTCATACTATATATTTCCTAAAAGTGGCATTCAATAAAATATCCAGGGAAGTGACAGCTAGGATCACCAATAAAGAAATAAAAGTGCACCCCCCACCAATCGCTAAAACTAAATTACCTTGAAAAAACGGACCCACTATAGAGCCAGTGTTTGCATGATGATCCGCAGCGTCTTTCATTAGAAATGCTTCATTCTAAGGTAATGAAAACACAGACATTCTTACCATCACTTGGTGCTAGATCATTTACAAACATAATGAGAAGTATAATACTGCATTCCTCCCTACAACAACATTTTCAAACGTGCCCCTGCTTCAGATCATGTGCCTCCTGGACAGTGTGTGCCTGCCTGGACAGTACAATACAATAAACTGGGACACATTTTTCCCGCAGTGGTAAGGTTAGTGTTGCAAGCATCGCAGGTGTGCTTCTTGAGCAGTGTCACCTTGAATTTCCTGCCTCTGCCATCAAAAGGTGGCCACTCTCCAAAAATTCTTGTGGGGCTTTAATTTTGCTCCTATAGCTATAATGTTTCCCAATCAAAGAAAGTCACTGGGAGACAAAGGAAGATTTGTGAGACAGGTAACCAGTGACCTAATAGTTTTGGCTCTGTTCACTGGATCCATTAACTTGCTCCATGTCAAAATGAGAATATAACCACTGGGTGTTTAAAGCACAGATATTTGAGAAGTGCTCCACTGGTGTGGAATATTAGGAATTTTATTTTTTATTACTTCTATTTATCTATTCCTTATGTTCCTTAAACATTTCTAAAGATATTTCTCATCAGCTCAGGGCAAGGGTGAACATGAACATAACATCATCACATTTAAGAAGTATAGGATTTAGTGTACATATAAGGGATTATAAAAGATTCATTAGAAATGACTGCTGATACCTGTGTTGTTCTCCTTGTCTTTTAATGAATCACTGAGCATCACATTATAGCTTCATGTTCAGTTCCAGATGTATTTCACTCAAAATGTTGTCTGCTGAAATATGGGAGAAGTAACTGAGAGCCACTGTCTAAAGACAAGGGTTACTGGGTTATAACATAGTCATAAAGTAATCAGTCATTTGTACAGAACATTTGAAAATAGACACATTGACATTGTAGATTAGACAACATTTTAGATTATAGTCTAGATAAAGGGAAAGTGGGAGGATCTATTCATATATTTATTGACGACCATCATTTCACTAAATTTCAATGGAGAGAGCTTCTTGTATTTGGACTCTGTAATATAGACGCTCAGCTGCTGGAAGAAGTTTGTTTGAGTACATTTGCTTGGTCTTATTGTGCTGATAGTTGAATTTCAGAGATTGACAAGCATTGATGGGGGTGATTTTACCACTGTTTTAATTCATGGTCAGAGATTACAGTTTTCAAAATTTCAAAATTCTAGGAAAATTGCATATCTAAGGCCGTAATCATGGAATAACGAATCTGTACAGCAACTTCGACAAAGAAAATAAAATATGGGTTTTCTTTGACTAGCTGTCACTCAATACTGAGGAAAGACAGACAAATTAATCTTATTCCCAAGACAAATCATACATGTACATTTACTCCGGAGAACAAGACCCTTTACTTCCACAACCGATCATAAAGATGATGAATGGATCCGATCAAATGGTGATTGTCTCCCTGTTCCTACACGCCTTCTTATCAATAAAAGAGGGATCATCAAAGAGGGATCACTTTCTCACTATTTTCTCAGGGCTTTGGTCAATAGTCTCTCCAATTAACATCCAATTACCCAGACTGGTATTAATCACCTGGGACCAAGGGCAGTGAAGTTTGTAAAAGGTCACATATGTGCAATGAAGATTAACAGTGACGTGGCATCGATTGGCTGGCAGGAAGGTTAATGTAGTGGGAGTGCTGTAGCTGTTGTGGCTGCAGGATGCAAACAAGAGAGGCTGTCAAAGAGGGTTATGCTATTTGTGATTGACCTGCACACTTAAAGATAAGAATTGGGCTTTTTATCTTTATGTAGTCATTGGACCTTGCTAAAGGAGCATCTTTGTTTTTTCTTTTCTGTATTCTGAGGGAAATACTGCTCAGAATTTGACTGCTGAATCGTGGCTCATCATTTCTTGGACGGGGATCTGAAATACTGGAATAGGTAGGAGCTGGATTGCATTTTGTGATAATGTGTATAGAGGCAGCTGAATACAAATTGTAGGACTACTCTAAGTGCAATTAGAATTTTGTGATATATAGGAGAGTGCTAAGATGAAAGCAGAGCTTATAATTCACTCAGGAAGACATTTTAGTATAATGCTTTCAAATAAGTGGATTACTTTAACACAGTTATGTAACTCATTACTGCTCTTTAATTCATTATCCAAAACACACGAATCAGTGACTGTTTCTACTTTTCCTTTGAAGCAGAATAGCTGTTGCATTGAATCTCTTATGGACGTCTTATTCTTCCATTTTTCAGCAACATTTAAAGTTTTGGTTTGCCAGTTTGTGCCAATTCCTTATGAAACAGCATACAGTATCTTGTCTTGTTAGAATAGGGTTCTCTGCTGATATGTGAGCATGCATAAGGCAATTACATGACAATGCATCTCAAGCCACTTTTAGGCCCTGACCTGAGAATCTGCTGCTCGACTTTGACCCCCAGGGGTTACACACTGGACTTTTAACGGATCTAATGTTCTTTCAGTTTATTCATTTGCCGAAGGACTTGCTGTTTTGCACAACAGTTATTTGTTTTTAGTATCATGATTGGATCAGAAGTGTGTATGTATGAGTGTGTGTGTGACAAAGAAACAGTCAATCACTCCTCCTTAAACAAGCACATGCACGTGAACACACACCCAAACACAATGTATGCATTCAATACAAGTGCAAATCCTGAACTTGACCCTTCTTGATCTCTCAAGCATTTTTCCACAATTAGATGACAGCAGTGCATCGATAGTACATCCATTCATGACGGAGTTACTAATCAATATTGTTTGAAAATCTATCATATGCAATATGCTGCTGTCCAGACGCACATCATCTGATATGCCCATGCAGCACAGCAGTGCTGACGTGAAGTTTTCTGTCTGTCCTTGAAATAATCGATTTTCCATGGTTAAACAAACAAATGTGAACTGTTGAAACATGCAAACTCAAGACAGTAATAGATTGTGTAACATCCTCACGCTCAGAGTTGTACATATGAGCACACAGATGCAATATCCACAAACAAAAAGCAGCAAATGCACTGATCCAATTACGAAAACAATTCCAATACAAACAGACACAATAACTCACAGCCACATGTGTACGCACACACACACACACACACACACACACACACGTATCCCTCCCTTATCTCCTGCAGCAGCCTCCCTGCCAGGGGAGTCATGATTTAGGCCTTGATCCTTGCAGCCCCTGCAGACATTGTGCGTGATTACTGTGGCCTGCTTGCTAGTTCGATGAATCATCAATAACTGTAATAATGTTTAACATGCTGTGGCTAGCCTCCACTGTTGCCTCTGCGATGGCTCCCAGGCAAAAGGAGAATTGAGTTAATATGGGGTAAGACTTTGGAATCTTTTGAGGAAAAAAAAAAAAAAACTCAACGTAGGAATGCTTTGATGATAAAAAGCGGCTAATTAAGCAGAGTTATCCTCACTCTTTAGGATATAGGAGGGTGTATTAGGGTGTATATACATCCACCAAGATTCTACACAGTGCGTGGTACACAGTGTTACTCAGATACATATTTTCTCTTTATCAAAGCCAATTTCACAGCTTTTCTTCAACTCATGTACTGTTTTGTATGTTAACCTAGAAAAGATCCATTATCGGCCCTCTTTCAGCTATAATAACATTTACTGAAGCTTTATTATTTACATATTTTAAACATATCCTATTTTCCACTGTAGAATCTACCCAAATGAACTAGTTTTAATTATTTTACCTAATGTTTTGCTAAAGTTTTACTTTTTTAAATCATGTGGTGTTCAATGAAATGCAAGTCTGGACATTATTATTTCAGATCGTATTTTTGATTTAAAACAAAAAAAACGGTTGTGCTGCATGACAGTCAAATTCCTATTAAATAGATTAGCTGTCGTTCAGTCTCAGGGGCTTTTATAGTTTTTATTTAGTCATTACTGGTTGTCAGTTCAACTTAGAAGGTTGTAATGTGTTGAAATTTCGATCAGAGCAAGTTGGCTCCACAAGCCGTGGCATGCTTAGTTTAAAGTTGCCAACTTCCTGAAATGGAAATAGGAGAAGGCTTGAGGTTTAGGACACTTGGATCTGTTTGACGAATACTTGGTGTCATCTCAACAAAATGTAATTCATTCAAACATTGCAGCATATGTAAGTTTTTTTTTTTTTTTACAAGCATTTAGACTTTCCAAAAAAGGTGTATATCTGATCAGATTTTTATTTATGAGCAATACATGATAAATATATATATATTATGAATATTTTATATAAATAAATATGTATTATGATATCAAAAGAAACAGAGTTTCAGGGTCATTTTTTCACATGCAGGGAAAGCAGAATAGACATAAAAATGATTGAAAAAAACCTTTTTTCATCATAAAGGGAAATTATAATGTTGCAGGAATTTATACTTTCTTTCTTCAGCAGTCAGAAGCTGACATCATGTGTGCTTATTGCTGCTTGCAGAAATTAAATAGTACATTTGGAAAATTGTACTCAACACCAATTTCACAAACTTTTTTTAAAGTACAACCAATTTGTTCAAGTTTACAGTGAAAGATGTAAAACACCTATGTTACCTCCCCCTGAATCTCTTTTTCTAACACTTGTATTTCTTTTCATGAACAAGACAGACATTAAAACAATGAAACAGTTTTTATATCTCGGTTCAGGTGGTGACAGAACCAGGTTAACTATCTCTGGCCTCAGCTGATCTGCTCAGCTCGGCTGAAGACATCTGACGCCAGCTCCACACACTCTTTTTTATTTTCATATTTCATACTTTTAACTCATCATCAATTAATAGTTTCAGCAATCGATTAAAGCAGGAGCGACTTGTCTAGCAGATAAATAAGTGTAAGAGTAAGAGTAAGAGGACATAAAGGAATTTAAACTACGTGTGTCTGTAACATTTCTGGTTGCTGCTCACAGGAAGGCAACAAAGTGTTAAGTGTTAAATAATAGTGGTGATAGATGGGAGCACTTGAGATGGGATTAGAGATAGAGCCGAAGCGTAAGTTACAACTCAAATGCTTTCACGCATTGTTCAAGGTCAGAACGCGCTGCTGTACCTTATCACCGCTGAAGAAATCCTGGAGGAGAACATTTTGAACTGGGCTGTTATTCATTTATTCAAATAACACAAAATGCTCAGTTATTCTGAACAGCTGATCAAACGAACTGACCACTGCAGTGTATCTCTTTGTGAATGTGATAGCAACAGGTCACAGTTTCTACATGCAACCTTTTCAGAAGGACCAGGGGGTCATTCACCCATGAGACCGACGTTTAGCTGCGACCAGATTAACGGAAAGCTGTGCATGTCTAAAACCGGACTTTGAATCACATCAAATAATAGAACTGAGATGCACTTTCAGTTTTTGCAGAAACCAATATGTTTCTTTAATGAGGTTTTATGAAAAAACTGCTCCAGCTCAAATCAAATATTAGCTTTAAGGAAGACTCCTGCTCTTTTCTCTCTTTGTCTTTTCAAAGTTTAATGAAAGGAACCCATTTATTATTCCATGTCAGAAGAACTTCACAGGATACCATAGAGCAAGACAAGACAAATTAAGTTATGATTACTACGTCGTACGTTTCTGTGGCGTACCTAAGAGGGACACACTCGAAAAAACAGCCAGGATTCAATGATGAAAGCCTTTGAAGCCACAAAGGCGGCAGCCACAGTCGTAACAAAGGGAATGATATTCATGAAAGAGTCAATGGAAAGAAGGAAAGGAGGCCCAAGTTCCAGGCCTGAAGGTTCCTCCTTGGTAATTACCAGAAAGAAGGCATTAAACATAAATGCATCATTATGTTAACAATTAATACAATTATGTCAAGCCTCCAGGCGGGCATGTTCCGTTTTGACTTTGATGTGAGCGTTGGAACTGGATTGGGGGCGGGCGAGGTGATGGGGTGGGCATGGTGGGTTGTCATTATGTGTGTGTGTGTTTTGTTTTCATGCCCATTCTTGTTCATACCTGTGACTATGAGGGTATCTCTGCTGGGAAGTGGGTGACAACCTGCAAAATAGGCTAGATTTGGAGAATAACATGAAACCACTTTCTGTAACGTCTTCCGTCGCCTTTCATCCCTCTGAATCCATAAACAGCCATTGCTTTCTTTGAGATAAAAAGCTGAACACTCCTTTTAAAGTGGACATGGCATGACTACTTCCAGTCATTTCATTCTTAATATTGTGTACATGTAGAATAGCTTTATTGGGTTACACCGGATAAGAAGCTACAGCTCGTAAACAAAGGACAAACTTTGTCCAACGCTACTTTTTCTAGCATGTAATCACTTCAAATCTAGCCGTACATGTTCGAGTTAGAATAAGATCCAGAATATGAAAGTGAGCAGCATAACAAACTGCCACAACAATATTACAGCCGAATGTCAGCTGGATAGATATTAACATCACCTGCCACTGGGCATCGTTCTGCTTTCTGTCTCATCTTTAGGTCTCCCAACGTATAGATAAAGTATATATATTTCTGTAGACTCCCATCCTAACAGACACAGATGTGGAAGTGTGGTAAAACTCCACCTTAAACAGAAAACATTTGCACTAAGGACTAGAAAAGGTCATGTTGTGAAGAAACTCACCTGTTGTTACCGAAGGCAACGTTGCTAATTGCAGTTCTTTCTACTCAGTAGGTGAAGTTGGTGGGATGGTTAATGTAAACTATGAATGCCTGTAAGATTAACTCCTTATTTCTGAACAGGTGTAGATGCAACAACTGCATGCTTTTGCCCCCTGAACGAATTAGTATTTACTTACGAACAAACTACAGTTAGTCCCATTAGTTGCCTTTTCACTCAGTGATCACATGATAAATTGTGTTCGTATGCCAAAGCCACCACACGCTCTTTTAGTGTTGAAACTGTCTCCACCTTTAGCTTCAGTCTCTCCACAAAGTCAGCATCTTACTGGGACTTGTTCATAAAACTGTGAAACTGTGTAGTGAACAAACCCAAACAGTTTCCCCATCATTCCATGGCGTGCAAAAAGTTGAGGTGTTAAACAGTCTGATAACGTAGAGCGAGAGCGCGTACGATCTGGTTACGAACACGTTCAAGCACACTGCCTGGAGAAGTGGACCGTCAAGGAAAGCCTGCTTTTCACTCACTGTGATGCAAAAAAAAAAAGGAAAAAGAGTTTTAGACTGGTGGGGAAAGCAATTCTCTTTGCAGAAAAATACTAAAAACTCTGTTTTATTAGGTTAGGATGGCATTGCATTTTTTTACCACTGCAGATGAGCTAGAAAACAAGCCATAAGCGCTTTAAAAACCCGGTTTGATGCTCATTAGGAGCAACTAATGGAAAACCACTTCTTTCTTTGTCTCAGTAGCACTGACAATTGCTGTAAAAAACAAATTCAAAAGACTAAATTCAATGCGAAGCTCATTTTGTGCAGTTTGTCTTGCCTCGAATGTACAGAAATAGACTAAGAATGGAGAAAATATGGAGCCTTGTGCTGTCACCTTTGGTGGACAGTATGAATTATGAATTTGGAATCCCTTTAAAGCAGCTATTTAAATAAATCTAAATATTTCATAACATTTTTAAGAACAAAAGGGAAGAATGAGATGCAGTACACAAAGAGAGAATTTCTATTGAGCAGAGTCAAAAGCCCGCAATAAGATATGTGCTTTGAGCTTTTCTGAGTGTCATCCAGAGATTTGTCTTGTTGAATTCATATAAAGCACCGATTGCTCTACGACAAAATCAAATACATCCTTTTACAGCTTGGACATTCATTTGAATCCATGCTGCCATGCTCTGTGGAGGGGAGGCAGGGCATTTTGTGGTGCTGTGTCCAATCCATTTATTGTGGGCTATTGAAAGCATCTTTGATGGAAAAGAGCTTTTTTTCTACATATATTTTACCCAAACCATTAGAGATCCAATCTACACGGATTCTTTCAAAATCTTAAAAGTAGAAGAATCCCACATAGCAGAAACATATACAAACTGCACACAGATTATCAAATGCAGTGATGAAGACACACAAATATAGACATTCATTGATTTATTCAGTGTTCCTGCTCGAGAGAAGATTTCATGAGTCTTTACAGGATAATCCTTCCAGTGGCAGTCACAATTACTGTGACTAGCAGGAAGGATTCAATGACTTCTGTCAAATTGTTTCAAGTATTTTGGGTTATTTTAACACACGATATATCTCAGAAAAGTTTGACAATAAGTTTTGTGGCACTTAATCCTCAGTGGTGATATCAGCCAACTACCAGACAAATTACACACAAACACTTTTTTATATTTATCACTGCTCATATGCATGTCCAAGAGCAGTTTCCTGTCCAAGCTCTAAAGAGAAACCATTAAACATTCTGAAGTTAGCAAAAACTTTTCATGGTTTGTATGGTGCCTCTTGTTTTTTTGATCATTTATGACATAATATCTTTATCTCCGACATTATCATTATTACGATAAATGCAATTCTGTCCTTAAAAAAAACTACAAAATTGCAAAACATAACTGCTTTGGGTTATGTGCTATGGGTTATACACTTAGGTGCTAAAGGTGTAGGGTGCCTACTAACCACAGGAAGTAAGATGAAGACGATTTATTTACAATTTTTACAAATCCAAACACTAATCGCTGAGATCAGATTTCCACTGAGCAGGACAGTGATCTCTTCCTTCCTTCCTCAGCCTTCGTTGCTCAAATTTATTTGTGATGTAAGTCTGAAAAGAGGAAGCAAAGTCTGAGCAGGATTGAGTCTACAGTCCCAACTTAAATGGAATATATGTAAATTATATTCACTGAACAGGCATCAAGAAGTCAAAAATCTCCTTTACGTAAACAGCCCAAACACAATGGCACACTTCTTTATTTTCAACAAACAGGGGAAAAATGAATGCACATTAGATGGATAATCTCTGTTAATGCCCAAATGAGCTCTGTGGCTGTTTATTGTAAATTACTGTTTGTAATCCCCTCTTGGCCTTGACTTAGATGAATGCCACATCGCAGTGTAGCTCCATTATGAAGCATCTGAATGGTAATCCCAGCCACCTTCACATGGTAAAGATGAGCCATGTAGCAGCACATCATGCCAAATGAGGCTTCTCTGTCACACCAGAGAAGTCACTGAGCTGCTATTGTGTGTGAAATTAGACTTATGGTGGAGCAAGATGAAAAGAGTAAATTCACACATATTTTCACTGAATGAAAGAAATATGAATGTGTGAAGCTTTTACTCTAACTGAAACACCTGCACTGGGAAAGTATCCAGTGCATAATGAATACATGTGTATTGTATATATGTGGAGCAGATTTAGACTGATGGAAAGTATCTTCTCAATTAAGATTATTATCATCTCAATTAATGTGTTGATTTCATTTCCTCAAGTTGGAATAATGTTGTTTCCAAGATGCTTTTGAGATTTTCGCCAAATCCCAATTATTTAATTTGACCATGTTTTTTGTTTTCGATCTGGATTTGTGTTCTTGTTTCTGGATGTGGTTGCATTTTCTTAATTTGCAGCATTATTTCTAAATTCATTGCATGTGTTGCTAATTTGAGAAGTTTGCTGCTGTCTTTCCAGTTTGCTTGCTTCTTGATTTGCTGCCTCTGTTCTGAAAATGCTTTCTGATTAACTGTCAGGCCCACTGAACATGTCAGAGTAATACAACCGTTTGTGTTTTTCTTTAGTTTGGTTTTGCTGTGTTCTGTTTCTTCTGGGCTTTTTCTTTATTTAGTCTTGGTTTTCATTAGGATGTTTGCCGTTTGTCTTAGTCTTGGTTCACTCATGTAAGTCTCTTGTTCCACTTTCCTCCAGTAGTTGTCCTCAATTTCCATTTTCATGTCTGTAACTCCACTCCTCAGCTGTGTTCAATTTGTCCCATCTGCAGTCATTCGTTCATCAGTTCCACCACAGTATTTAAGCTCTCTTGTTGGTCTCAGTCCTTGTCGCTGTTTCTGGTGTCTTTTCTAGTTCATAGTGAAGTTTTTTCCAATAAATGAAGTCAAGTTTTCCTACTGTAGAGCAGAATAGAGTGCAGGCAGATCACAAGTATGATTGCAGTTTTGTCCATGTTAAATGGCAAAATGTTGTTAATAACTTTATTTCATAAAAGCTAGAACTGATCCACAGTTACAGTAAACACTGTACACTAATGATAAAGTGACGCTAAGCACAGACTGCTTTGTCTAAACCATTATAAATCAATGGCGTAAAACTCTTCTATCGAAATCATTGTTTCAAAAACATTGTAACTTTTTTTAATATGATTTCAGGGACAAATCATCAAATTATGCATGCAAGTATCTTTTTTTTTCATTGCATTTTTGGAAATACAAGGGTACTATGAAGCACTCATTTTTCAGGTGTTTTAGGGAATTCTGTTGAGTTTTGAGGATTAGTAGCACTACGCAGCAATATCCTTATCTGTCCTGTCTCATTTGTTGCGCTTATGGTTTAATTTTATTCTAAACCAAGTATTTCAAACAGTAGTACCTGGTTGTTTTAGGCCATTTTCAAACATGAATACCGGGGACGTTCAGGAGAATATGCTCACAATTTGATCCAATCTTTTTCCGTAGATGTTCACACAAGCACATCACAGCAAAAGTCTTGCTGGGGACAAGTCTCTGGAGTGCGTACGAGGCAGCTGGTGATCCAGAAATAGAACTGTGCAAATCATTGTTTTCTTTTCAAGCAGAACATACAAGCAGAAACGAGCATACGGATAAAGCAGTGAGGATCAGCACAAACATGTTAATTCTCACAGCATCCACAAAGGCTGCGGAACATTAGTTTATGTTCATTCATCATCTCACCTGCTGGAGTTCTGGAGATATTACCAGGAGGCTGGCCAGAATCTAGTAGATGTTGTGCCATCATGCCACCCGAGAACATTTCAGAACATCAGTGCATGTGTGACAGTGCAAAGCTGTGTGTGTGTTCCACAGACACTGTCTGTGATGTCAGAAGCTCAGTTGTGGCCAGGTTCCAAACACAACATCCCAAAGCATTCATGGCAGTTTCTGGAGATTTAAACCTTGTCTCCCTCAATCTACCAACCATTTGACAGCTTATCAACGGCTCTACCAAAGAAAAAACTGTTCCAAAAGCTGCATACATCTCATCTGCCCTGCCTCCAGTTGGAAAAGTTTGCTTATCCTCATATCAAACTATCCACCCATTCTAAAGCGGTAAACTATGACCGTATGGACAATAAAAAAAAGGTATCAAGAAGCTTAAAAAGATCTGCAGAGATGCTTTGAGGCCACAGACTGAAATGCGCTCTGTAAGCCACATGGAGATGGAATGAGCCGAACACTGTCTTCATCCTTTGTGAAGAGGTGGAAGTGGTTGAGGACGACTGATTTTACTTGGACAACAGAGTAGACTGGAAATGCAACACTGGGGCTGTCTACATGAAGAACCAGAACAGACTGTTCTTCTTAATGAAGGTTAGGTCCTTCAATGTTTGCTCCAAGATGCTGCATATCTTCTGTAAGTCTGTGATGGAGCGGCAGCATCAGAGCTGATTGTGCACAGAAGAATGCACACGTTAATGAACATGATGGAAAACACTGTCCACCCGCTACATAATACAGTGTTAAAACAACTGAGTGAGTTCAGTAAGAGGCTGTCTTCAGCAACACAGGAGATCTATCTTACCAGCAGCAATAACCATACATTATAACCACTTACGTGATTTTTCTTTGAAGATAGAAAAAGTATTTTTCTTTTACATAATTTAATTTCATTCAATCCATTTGATTTTATTTGATTTTGTTAAACAGCTCCAGTTTCAGAGGTTTTTTGGTGTTTCTACAGAGATCCAAAGTACTGAGAATACTTTGAAAATGAGTCCACTGACTTGCTGTTGATCTAAAAAAGTGGATCTAAACTTCAATTCACAAAAACTTATGTAAACTACCATCACAAAAATTAAATGGAATGCAATGATAAAAAAGATTAAAATTTAAAAAAGTTAAAGTCAATGTCAATGAGTTCTAAAACCACAGCTACTGTGGAAAAGTTTCTGCCTTTTATCCCGGTGTTCAGGGGTCCCTCCTTTCTCTTTGTCACTCCCACTTTCCCACGCTGTCAAACTCACCACATTCCTGATTTCATCTCTGCTGCAGTCCAATTATCTTTTGCATGCTGCTTTCTAGAGCTAGCTTTCTTAACCAGAAAATTCCCCGTTATTTAAATCTCTCTCCTGCTCTGGCATTCTGCCTCATCCCCAATCCCGTTTGATGCCCTGCGGCCTGCTTGGAAGTCCCTGCTTCCTTACCACGGTCTTACCTTCATCAATGCCTCGCTCAGCATGATGCCCTTTGGAGTCCTCTGTACATCAATTCATTGAGTTACTTCTTTCCAATTGATCTATCCTTACTGAAAGTGTACTCATATGGGAAGTTACACATAAATTTAAAATTAAACTTAATACGAAACAGTTTAAAATTTTCATTCTGCACATAATTATCTCATAATTATCTGAGTGTCTTGTGCAGTTGTAACACGAACACATTGATGTGTCCTGAGAAACTTTCATGATATAAAAATAGAAAATCGGTTTATGCTCCAGTGTAAAAACCTCTTAAAATCAGTGGAGACATTTTGTTCATTTTCATGTCTAATTCCTTTTATTACACCCTCATTTATGCAAATCAGGGTTGAAGAAAATGAGCCAAATCCATGTCGATTATCAGTTGGATTAAATAGTTGGGTCTTGACAGATATCCTGACCTTATGAGGGAAAAAAAATTACAGTTTTTTACAGAGTTTGGGTTTTGTTAAGTATGCTTTTGTTGAATTGATGTCAGTAGTTAATGACTTTTGCTCTGAGTTATATGCATATCTCAGATAAACAAACAGAGGCAATTATGATTATTCCTCTGGTTATAATTAATAACCATTTGAGTCAGAGTTGGAGAATTGTGGAAGGCATTCACTATATGAATATTTATGACTCCTTATTAGCAATGTCTCACTTTTGATATCGTTTAACAAAAATCATTTTACATTATAAGCAGAAATGAAAGAAATCCACTCATTTAAACACCACGGCCAAAAATGTTATCTTTGTACAGCTAAATTGCTAAATATATAAAATATATTTATGAATATATATAAATATATTTGGTAGAAGACATAGACATGGAAGAAGGATAGATAGGAATTCCAAAAATTTAAATGCATAAATAAACAAACCCTAGTGTTACAGCCCCAGCTAGCTAGGGCAAAAGTGGAGTAACATAAAAGAAACAACAAGGATTAAGTTTCCCAAAAGTAACATGTACCTTTTTAACAAAGAAAGAAAATCAAATGCTAAAGGATGCTACTCTGCATAGAAAGTCTAATAGAAAAAGGAAAGGAAACCCACAGCGTAGAGTAATTTACACCCAAACTTAAGTCTAACAAACAAAGAATAATGATAATGTTCTCACTAAGTGCATCCTCACACACAAACAAGTAAACACTTTTACATTTCTAAGCCAAAGTGTCTTCAGAGAGATACAAACCAAGTGAGGCAACAGTAGCAAAAGTCCAGCCAATCCTGAACGGGGAACTGCACAGCGGGAAATAAAAGTAAAAGGGCCTCTAAAACATTCCCAAACAGAATTAAATTAGCAAAATGTTAACTCGCATTTTTAACCTCTGATCTTGCAGTTGAATACACTTTTGTGACAAGCGCAATATTAACCATTTTATGGTTTAGGTTCAACAAAATTAGGAAAAATAAGCAGCTGTGTGGATAAGATGTTTTCAACACAACATAGGTCCTCTCCTCATTCTCATTGTGACATTGAATTATGTGTGTTAACATTACATGTTTCTGATAAAGTCTCCAGTATGTTTAGACACAGTAATTAACGGTACACATGTCAGTTAAGCTGTGCACATCTCCAGCTTGGTGCATTACTGTTGATGAGAAAGCATTGTTTGCTAGCATCTGCTGCTAACTTACAACTACACTAAAGTAGTATTTCTCTCTGAGATCTATAAAGTAACTATTTATATAGAACTGTAGTGGTTTTGGTCTGACTTATGTCTGTGTGTACTGCATTAAATTACACGTGTTTTTATGTCAGGTTATATACGGAAACACACTGTATGACATAAAGTTGTGACAGCCAGCATGACAGCGTGTCCTTGACCAACTTACAAACATACATAAGCTAAACCTTCGCCAACATCCTGCTGAAACCTTGATGTATGAACCTCTCCGGGAGCTCATTCTTCTTTATGGTCTGACTCTGGTTTGAACTGATATAGTTCCATGATTCTGTCAAGGACGGTCACTTTCTGTTACAAAACTTTCTTCCAGAGCAAGCTTGCTCAGCTGAGCAGGAAGCCCTCAGCTGGGGGGGGCAGGCCATGGGGTCTGACCTCACCAGAAGGGCGGATGTAGGCGGAGTTGAGCACTTGCTTCTCTGTCCACCGCTCCAAAGAGGCTGTTTTTAGAGGAGCTATTAATACAGAAGCCTATCTCATACAACTCAATAAGACCTCAGCCTATTGTGTCAAATTGTTAAGAAGCATAACAGGTCAGCTTTAAACCAGAATTTGATTATTTAAAACGATATCTGGTATGACACCAGTGTCTGTAATTCAACTTAAATTGTCACCATGGATACAAAGACACAGGCACACTGTGCTATACAAATGCTGGCACTCCAGCTTAACTTCATCTATCTAAAAACAGTGGTTGTCCAAACAGATTTGAATGGCAAACAGACCACAGTGAAGTAGTCCTGCGTAGAAAAGAGCATAAAGCCAGCCATACTTTATGCAACTGAGAACATTTCTCAGTCTCCCTCGATGGACTTTCTTGCACACGTGGGAATCGATACCAATATTTGATTCTCAAAACAGCATCAAATGTTGAAAGTGAGAGGTTTTTTCTATTTCATGTCAAAATATTGGTTTATCTCGTATTGCTAGCCTGCATATTGATGATTTTGTTTTTTTGAGGGGATTTGTGAACATTGCTGGAGAAAAACAAAACAAAAATCTACATGGATTATTTTATCTACGATTTTACTGCTTCTCATGTTACTTACACATATATTTAGTCTATATTTTTCTTAAATAGAAAACACTCAAATGACAACAAAAATGGCACTTTGATTTGGTCATTATAGCCTTCTAACCAATTTTACTCTGAATATTATGATATTCAGCGTTAAAAAAAAAACAAAACAAACAAAAACAAGACATGAATGAGCTTCACGTATGCTTTAGCAATGAATGCGTTTACTGTGCAGTAAAAAATCAGCAACCGGTATCCATGTAGCGATTGAGGGCCAGACTAACCCCCTAACCCGGACAGCTGCTTTAGTTTGCAGCTGCAATACCTCTGAATTGTGAGTATTTTAGGGCTCTAATACACGAAACTGACAAGCCAAAGCACAATCAGTGAGAGACCTCCTGCTGGATCTCCCTGAATCACCACCATCTGCACAAAAAAATAGCCCATAAACATACTTTAAAGATGACTTCCATCTGCCGGACAGGATGGACAGGGTGTCCCTGTGCAAGGAGCTGTAGCTTGCCTGTGCTTTGTGTTTATTGGTAAAGTCAAAGAGAGCTGGTCTCTTGCATCATAATTATCAGTTTGTCTTCACTTTCTTCACTCCACATGGACATGATGTTCTGAAAGAACTGCTTGTTTTTGAGAAATGAAGATGTCAAATGAGAATTATTATGTGTTAAATGTTTCCGTTAGCCATTAGCTTTCTGACACCTCCCTTCTTGTACACTCTTAGAGAGAGTTGACAGGCACGGGTGATTTTACAAGTTGAATCAGCTAAAAATAAAGATTGTGACATCGGCAGACAATGGCAGTGAGTAACACACACCAAAAATAGACATTCACTAACTGGAAACAGCTTGGTGCATAAGGGTCATTAAGGTATGATGTCATAATCGTTTTTTAACCTGAATTGCAGGCTGACCTTTGATAAGCGGAAGATGATGGATGAATGAACGGACAGACGAACAGATGGATGGATGGGACTGGTTGGTGAGGCCAGCGACAGCTGATAATACTAAGGTGCCACTGCAGCCACTTGAACTGAATATTGGCAGATATCTTCAAGCCACGACACTGATCAGACATGAAGTTTGAAGAGTTTGCACATTATATGTATACATTTTGACTTCCTTTTTCATATTGAAACTTCAGACTTTGCCAAACCACCATCAACAGAAATATGTTATTTTTTTTTATTTAGCAATGCTAACTTTTCTACATTAGATTTTACAAATATCCTGGTGATCTGATTAAATCTTCCCAGCCTTGACTATCCTATAATATCTCTCTCAGGCGGTTAAAGGGCAACTCCGGTATTTTACACACATGAAGTGGTCCCAGTAGAGTGCCTGTGTAAAAATGCCTCCGTTAGCTCTCCTATAGCTGCAAGTAGCCACATAACAGCAGCTATGTGCTAACAGAGCAATAGTACACATTTGTTCATTCATTCTTCTTAAAGTATTGGTGAAATAAGGACAGATGATACCTTATTTAGAGGCTGCATCGTCCCTGCCCCATTCACTCCGTTATATGGATATAAGCCAATTGCGAGTTTTCTAAATAGCTTTCGAAGGACGCCGACTTTCGCCAAACGGTTCTCGGTGAGTAGATGAACATATTTCATGCCAGAAATAAGGTCTAGGTTTAAAAATACTGGAGTTCCCCTTTAATCACAATCTTTCCACTACTTTCAGTGACATATTTTAAAGAATAGCACCTTTAGTAATGGCTGTACACCATAACAATATGAGAACCTGCACTCACTGTACCTGTCAGTTGTTTCAATGTTGTGCCTGATAGTTGTAAGTCGGCTTTCTTAGTTTTTCAGACCTTCAAATCTATTGAATCAGGAGTTATTTTGTGGTGAGAGGTATTGATATTTAAATCCCTGAACTCTAGGGTCTGCTGTTCCCTTATGGAATGGATTCATCAAAACTCAAATTTTAATCACACTGATGTGGGGGAATTTGAAACAGGCTACATCTCAAAGTACTTCACTTATCTGCACAAGCAGTTTTCCTCTACCCACATATGTCAAAAGAAGTTTTCCATGGAAAGTATTTACTATTAATACTTCTGGGGCTGCACGGTGGGGGTGGGGGGGTGGGGGGGGGGGTGGTTAGCACTGTCGCCTCACAGCAAGACGTCCAAGCTCAATTCCCAGCTGGGACCTTCATGTGTGGAGTCTGCATGTTCTCCCCACAGTTTTGGTTCTCTCCGAGTACTCCGGCTTCCTCCCACCATCCAAAAACATGCATGTTAGGTTGACTGGTGTCTCTAAAATTGTCCTTAGGAGTGAGTGTGTCCTGTTTGTCTCTGTGTGGCCCTGTGATGAACTGGCGACCTGTCCAGGGTGACCCCGCCTCTCGCTTGATGACCGATTTGTTGTATCAATTCTCCTTTTAACACAGAACTTAAGAACTTTTAGTTCTTAACAATATGCTAGTTGAAAGTTTAATTCAGCTTTCCCGAGCACATTGTGATGGGAAATGTAAAGAAAAAAGGACAACTTAAAACTACATCTTCGTGATTGTATGTATAACGTGGTAATGGACTTTACTTACATAGCATTTTTCAACCTCAGCAAGGTGCACACCATGGCTGTCATTAGTGAAACTTGAGGTTGTGTTGCTAGGGACAGTTTGACATATGGGGGGTCAGGAGGTCAAACTGCCAATTCTGCTATCGGTGGAAAACTCTCCGTTTACCTGAACCACAGCTGTCCACAAAATGATTGACTATGGGGCTGCTAATTTGATTTTATGAGTAAGTCATCGCTCAAGTGAATGCGTGGGAGGGGGAAAAATAGAAGGAAAAGTGGGGTCACTTGTTTTTAAATCAGCTGCTGTTCTAAAATACCAGCAAGTAATCAATATACAGGTTATCTTGAGGTTCTTTTCTGTATCTCTACGCAGAGCTTAATTAATGATAGAAAGTTCTTAAATGGCAGTCTATCGTCGTTTTTATTAGTAGCTCAATGTCACATTTATCATGTCACACTGATGAAAAGTGGGACAACGCTGAGTAGGTTGCAAAAACAGAAGACAGGGTCCGAACTTGCTAACTAGCAGAAGCGCAGATATGTGTGTAATGAGTGTGTAATGCATTCATACGTACATTCCCACGCAATGAGTGGTATTTATAGGGTTGTGCTGAAGAATGCCCTTAAATATCACAGCTCTGACCATGCTTTGAATAAGTATTTTTTTCTATTCTAGTCTATTCTATGCTTACGCACAGAATCTACTCTTAGAACATGGAGACTGCAAAAAGAGACATTGCAGCATGCATCAAACATCCACATGTATTCTTTATTTCTTTTATTCAGTTATCACCCTATTAACAATTATGTTTAGTTAGAAACTGTACTTGATTGGTGTTAAAACACACCTACGAAAGACAACTGTGACAGATGATCTTGTGTTGTTAGAAGATGTCATGACTAAGTTTTTCATGTTTTAGTTTTCTGTTTAGTCTTTAGTTTTGCCATGAGTTTTCCCCCAGTCTTGGTCATCAGATTCACTCACTTCACTTTCCCCCTCAGCTGCACTCCATCACTAATCACCTCCCTTCAGTGTTTAGTTTCCAGGCTCCCCCTTGCACTTTGCTAGATCCTCACCGTCATTTATGTTTCAGGTTTTCTCACTCATGTCAGTCAGAGTCCCAGTCAGGTTTTGTTTTTCTCTTTGTCTAAATAAATCAAGTTTTTACTTTAAAATATCTGTGTCCAGGTCCTCAAATCTACACCATGCCACGTACACCCACCATTCATGACAGAGGATTATGCAAACCGCTCTCTCTGTAGAGAGCACAACTTCAAAGAGTGCACTGATTTGCTTGGAAAGCGCACATGGTGACTTCTGAGCAGATTCCCAAAAGAGATCCTGTTAGATTTATTCTATTAGCTTATGATTTCAGACCAGTGGATCAGAGGTGCTGACTGCACAAATGCTAGTTCTGTCCATATCCAAGTGGGTTTTTAGCAACTGGCACTTTCCAATGTGAGACAGGACACAGATCAAGCATTTCCCAAACATCACTGAGGTGCATTATGCTATTCATGCTGGACGCTGTCATTTCCCTGGGCCTAAAATACATTCAGTTCCTTTGGAGAAATCCACACCAAGCTGAAATCAAATGAGAAAGAGCTGGAAGTGCAATGATGCTTTCATTGTGTCCAAAGGTGTGAGTTCTGCCATACAGATGTATTTCATCTGTGTGCCTAACACGTTTTCTGGTTTTGACTTTGATATCAAACCATTTCTGTTTTAGTTCCTGTAGAGATCTCCCCTCTGATCCTACGGCTTTAATGACACTGCTTCCTCTTGTGCAGCTTTTCTCAGTTCCACCTTTTTTGTGTTCTGTAGAATGATATTTATCTTCTGCACTTTTATTTTTTTTTGTTTGTATGACAGAATTTAGTGCAAAGAGGCAGTAAAGGTTTCATGTAAATGCCTTGTTTTCCTCTTGATAACATTTACATAGTAAAACAACATATCATAGGAGATTCTTAAATATAAATAGACTGTACTTGTATAGCGCTTTTCTAATATAACTGAAGAGCTAATTCTACCACTACACTACATTCACACACACTCTTAAGTCTTAAGTCTACACATAACTACATGCTTTATAACCATTCATACACCAATGGATGGACATTGGTAGGCAATGTGGGGTTCAGTGTCTCTCCCAAGGAAGCTTCAACACGTAGCCTGGGGAAGCCAGAGTTGAACTGCTGACCTTCCGATTGATGGGTGACTGCTCTTCCTCCTGAGCTACAGCCACCCCATAAGTAGCTCCGTGATTGACATTATTCAGCCTGCTGGATGGTGGTAATTACAGAGTCTCCACCTGCTCCCTGGCAACTGTTTCCATTTAAGAATTAAATTCAAATGTCTGTTGCTTAAATCCACAAAAATATGGAATGTTTTCTCTTTTACACTGTTTTTAAAATTTGATGTCATGTAATAAAAAGTTAAATTGATGGATGTCGGCAGATGGATTTTATCAGATGAGCATTGTGTCTTTGTTTGTAGTTTTGCACTAAGCTAAGCGAACTTTGCTATGGCAATATTTTCAACAGACAAATGTAAGACTGTGCCTTTGGAAAAACTACACAAGACTAATCTAGAATCTTATTTCAGTGTTATGTATTAAAAAAAAAGATCATGTCTGATGATGTCATGGAAGTTTCCATATATTTTTAGTCATTTTTGCTTGTATGTTTTTATATAAAAAACAATTCAAACAAGTTTGTATCACCAAATCCAAAAATGACTCAACTGCAACTTAAACCTGCACAGTTACTGTAAACCAGTATGATACTACCTGTTTCTTCTTTGTGTGTCTCTGCGTTTAAGGAAGGTTTCACTTCATGCAGCATCCTGCATCCAGGATTTTACACCTATAATCATGAGCTTGCAAAATACAGTAGATTTCTGAGATAAAAACCTTATCAAAGCAATTTAGACATCAATTAAAATAAGTGGTTTGAGGAATGCTAGGGCTTAGATCTTGATTGAATGGATTTGATAAATTACTAGGAGTCTTATATGGTCCTGGGTTTCTAACAACCTGAGGCATGCATTTAATGGTCTTGTCATTTCATGCTCAAGGGCTGATGGACATTAAGAAATAGACAGTTAAATTACTATTAAATGAGAAGTGTCCCACAGCCTCACCTTGGCCATTAATGAGAGCTTCAATGACAAAATGACCTCATAATAATCCATCAGTGATGCAACTTGTGAGAAAATAGCTGTCTCAACTGGAAGTTGGACCATTCTCACAAAGCAAGATGCAGAAACAGGACAAGCATCATGTAAATGTAAAGTCATTTTTTAAGAAGGCCATCACAGAGCATCAGTCTAACTAAAACCCCAGAATGATTGAAAACTTACATGTAATTACTTGACTAAATTGAGGGAGCAAGCTTTATGTGTCTGGGTAGAGGACTTTTTAGATGTTCTTGTCTTTGTATTTTTCTGTGTTCACCATGTGGAAGCCTTCCATTTGCAAGTCATGGTGTGTGTTACAGATGCATGAAAGCTGATAAGTGAAAGCCAATGAAGCTCAACCAACCATTCTAAACAAGCATCAATAATAGATAATGCAACTATCTCTTGGGCTAAACACTGCAGGAGGTACATAGTTTAGTGAAACCAACCATCTGTGGCCCAAACAAAAACTCTCTGAAGCCTTGATCTCTGCTGCCCCCTCCTCCATAATCACCACCCCTCGCTCTCATCTCTCCACCCCAGCACCTTCACTCTAAGACCCCAATACTTAAGGGACTTTGCAGCTATTTAATGTTTAATGCTCTCTAAAGCCAAAAGAATGCTAATTTCTGTGGCCTGCTACCAATTTTCTTCCTATTCACTCTCACCCCAAAATTACAAATCTGTTGTCCCCATGGCCCTATTTATCCCCAGAGTTACAGCTGGGGACAATTATGTGCAGGAAGCTTGCAGGGGGATGTATTTTGCGACCAGCCAGGAAGTGAGTTGTGGATCCATCTTTCAAGGAAGGTGAAGCACTTCAGAGAGCGGGGGGTGCACTCTGGCCACAGGGCGTTTCTGGGCTGTCTTCACAGAACTCTGCATTGGTCCCTACCTCAACCACTATGGTCTATGAGGATTAGCCAAAACAAGACGTCGGTGGGGTGCATGTGATGGGGTAGAATGAAGAAAGATAAAAGAAAGGAAGAAAATGAGAAGCGACTCTGTTTACCCCCTGTTATGCCCCCCCTACTGTGCAGAGCAGTCAAGTGTTTGAATGAAGCTGAGCTATCGCATTTCCAAATTGGTCAAATGTCTTTCTTTGTCTTAAGGTCTCATCTTAGACAGTAGCTGCAGATGAAAACTGAAATAACACAACAAATGGTATTTAATTTAATAAGAAGAGATTTCTACATACTTCCATTTGGGGGCTAACTTAGGTTGGACAAAAAGCAGGAGTTTAAGTGGGCTTCTGGGGTCCTTTTGGGTCTACAAAATGCTCCAACAGTGTACTATCTGTGCTGTATTTGTCTTTATTGAACGTCCCAATAGTGACAATTGCTATTGTTGCAAAACACAATACAGCATTGGTATATTAAAGTGCAGATCCAGAGGGTTTCATTTTCAGTTGCTAGTGAAGAAAATAATTAAATCAGCCAAGCTAATGTGCCATCTCACATCCCACAAGTAAGTTAACACTATATAATGCTGATTTATGGGTCTTTTCCTTGGATTGATTTAAACAATTTTCCATAAACAACAAAAGGAACCAGAACAGGGTAGCTGCCATAATCAACCATTACTGTAGCTTTCTCTCCATGGCAACCAGCAGATGTGAATATTTCTGTGTTCAGTATTGTGTATTTGCTGCTACTTGTGAACTATTCAGGGCTTTGTGGGAAGACTGACTGATAAACATCCTGTCAAGGGAAGTAGGTCAAGGTGGCATTTATCTAAAGCAACTCGCTTGCTCTTGAAATATCTCCCATGCTATCAATTATTAAATGGGCAGTTTTCTTTTCTCTTCTCCCCTACCCCTAGAAGAAGGCAACCATATTTTTGTTGCAGTGCAGCCTTATGAATATTCCCTAATTTTTCCAGGAAATGCAGCATACAGCACAGTTTAGTTAAGCTACAGTTACTGTTTGAAATGGCCATTTAATTACACCAGTCTTCTTGTTTCACTATACACGCAGGGAAGGGAAATCAAGGGATAGACCAAGGTATGTCCAGAAGAACATGGCGGGCTGTATGACAAAACGTTCAAGACCTTTTGTCGTCTCTATCTTTCTCTCAGGTAGATCATCATACATAATAAGTAAGGAGAGTGGTAATTTTGTGAGATGACACTGCGATTAAAAAAACTCAGACCCCATAGATTTTATCAGAGCAGAGCAACCGTCTTAAAATGCTCCGAGTGACAGAAGGTTGACACATAGTCTTTATAAGGGTCATAATTGTGGAATGGCCCTTTAAGACCAGTATTAATGATGTCATAAAATAGCACTAGAGAGATTGGGTTACACCCTCATGGAAGAAGGATGGATGTTCTTAGAGCTTGCTCTGTGTATGCATCTCTAACTCATGTAATGCTGTGGATTGTGCTGTGTCTGTTTTTATAAATGACAGGAGAATAGCCATCCAATCGGGCTTTGTAAAGGTGATGTACATGTACAATAAAAAAAACAGCCCTTTAGACATCCCAGTACCAGTGTACCTTTGAGCTTTCGGCTACCACACTGGCTTTGCCTGCCTTCTGACCTCAACACATGAACTTAGCTGTTAGGTGGGCTGCTTTCAGTCATGATTTCTGATGTGATTAGCTGTCTGACAAAAATAAAAATATGTGAGTGAGAGATGTTTTATTGGGAATTCAGCTGTATGCTTTACAGTTTGCACAAAAAAAGCAAAAAGATGGGACTTTGGAGTCTGCGCGAAACGCCACGGCCCGTTTGAGTTGAGTTGAATGTAAATATGCAGGAGTGATTCGTTGCTCTAAAACATTACCTGGGTGTGTTGGTTTTCAGAGCTCTGATTCCATTAAATTTCAGTCAGACTAACTTACAAGTTAAGTTAAGTTTTGGTTTGACCAAAACCCTATTATTTTTTTGTTTTGTTGTATCATCTCATGGAAATATGCTGATTGCTGCATTGGCCCATACTGAGGCCCAAAGGACCTAACTGTTGCTGCAACATGAGCACACTGGACTGTTTAGATGACACTCGAAGGTGTTGGAAAATGACAACCGAATGTTTGAAACCGAGATATATTTAAAGAGCACATCTGGGCCTAAAACTGGCTATATGTGAAGAAATACAGAAAGATGACAATGATACATACTATAAAATGTCTTGAGCATGTTGCCAAGCAAAATTTCAAATCAGAAATTCCTTCACATGTCATTTAATCGAGCTGTTGAAAGGAATTTGAAGCACGTATACAAATAGGTTTGTGCGTCTGGGGGCAACTAACCCAGGTGTCTTCTGAGAATGATGATAATCCCAAAGTTAATCATTAATCTCAGTGTGACTGCTCAGAGGAAAGTGTGATGTACTGTTTTTAAAATATCTATAATCGTTTCGATTTACTTCTTATTTTATATTATTTTTCTGTATTTTTAATGTGCAAAAATGTTAAAATATCAAAAATAGACAATGATACATAAACAGAATGAGAGAAATTTAATGCACCCTGATTTAGTGATTGGAACTGAAGTAATGGCAGAGGAGTAACTGAAAGCTGCTGTTTGTTTCTGTGGAAGCTCACAGGCTCATCAGTGGGATGTAGAAATGAATATGAATGAATGAATAATATTAAGTTATGGCCTCCTGTTACAGTAAGCTATCCTGCAAATCTAAGTCAACTGAAAATGTGATTATTTATAGTATAGCAGCAAATAATTTCATTATCACATATTTTCATTCAACACATTCTTCATTAAACACCTAAAAAGACTAAACAAAAACTGCCAATAAACAAGTTCTCATCTAATCAAAAAAAAATGCTATTTTTCTGAAGCCCCTGCAGCTGGAATATTACAGTAGAGTTTTCTTTTACAGTGTAGGCAACTGGTATAGATAATACAGTAAGACGAGTAATCAGAGTTGCAGAAACTATTTCACTAATATCAAATATAAAATATAAAAGCTAATATACTATACTAAGTATAGTAAGAACTGAGCTGTTGTTGAATTTATCCGTTTTCCTCCCCATCAAAAGAAAGTGTGTTGGTCTTGGACTGAAAAATGGTCCCACTTCTGTCGGGCCTGCACCCCAGTGTTGAGATGCTGCTGACAGCTCGAGAAACTTTTCCTCAGCCTTAACAGCACAAAGAAATCAAACATTTTTCTGACAGTTATGAGCATAGAGAAGGCTATGGCAAGATTTTTGCTTGGTATCAGTTTATGCTTGCTGGGTGTTAGAACAGAGGCAAATAAATAATAAAAAAACAAAAAGCAGATCATCAAACAATGCTTTCCATGGCAGTTTGAAATGTGTTTCGATGTACTGTGACAGGCACTTAGAATCAGGGCCATGTGGGTTCCCTAAATAAATTGTTTTTAAAAAAAAAATACAATCCAATATCAATAGCACCACAGGAACAGTGTCACAAAATCACACTAGAGAAGAGAAAGAAAAGACTTCAGACTTGACTAAAAACTTGACAAAAAGATAAATGACTGGTAATTTGACTTTGACTTTCCTTGAAATGACTCATAACTTTACTTTGACTTCAGCCTATTGACTGGGAAGTACTTGATACTGCTCCTTAAATCCTCCCCCAGCTCTTAAACAACTACTTTTAATGCTGTTTTCACCTACAGTACACAGAATCTTTTCATCCAATTGCGTAGCAGGACACAAAGATGACCAATCAGATAAAAACAAGAAGCGCGCCAGTGACAAAAAAAATAATGTCATCTCGTTCGCTTATAAAAATGAAATTAGAATTTACTTATAAAAATTAAATAAAAAATTAGTGAAAAAAAAAACACATGGCAAAGAGTACAACATGCGGCTCAAAAATTACAGATGGAGACGCAACAACGTTCAACTTCGTCCGGCATTTGAAGCTGCACAAAGAACGGTAAACCAGTCACATTATCAAAGTTTTCAAGCTAATGCTAGCTTAATGAGGGACTTCAGCATTGGTGCACATGACCATTTATTGAGCCCAACACATAGCACACATTCAGTGCAGTTACATGAGCGCCATCGGATCGAATTAATGGCTAAATTACAATAAAATAAATTACAATAAGAGTTATTCAGTTCACGTAGACGCCTTAATCTGACAAAAAACGGATCAGATCCGGTTACTCGCTATCAAATTAAGACCCCGAGATAACTCGATCCAAATGCCCAGTGAACACGACAGGATCGGATCGAGCGTTCTGCAAATGCTCAAGATTTTTTCCTGCGATTGTCGAAGGAGACGATATTACTATTGTTGTCGCCGCCTTCAGAAAGAAAGAAACAACGCGATGGAGAATGCGCCGTTGTGCATCGTCTGTGCCATAACCAGCTCATCACAGATGGAGAGGGACGCAGCTTCATCTCGCTCTGCGTTCGCCATCTTTCTGAATGCCTGAGTTTGTTGTTGTTGGTGGTGAAGACGTCAACAGGAAGTGGCTCTATTAGCGATAGCTGAAATGGGGACAGCGCCACCTATGGTACCGGGGTATGACATGCTTTGTGCCAGTGATTCCATTCATTCACCGCCATATATCCAAGGATAATTACCCTCAGATAAGGAGCAGAACCCAACTGTAGCTGTAATCCAGTTAATCTCATCATGTGGACCCACTGAGTGTCGCCACTCTGTTTTTACACCAGGATAATTACCCTGGCTATTTTGTATTATTATTATTATTATTATTATTATTATTATTATTATTATTATTATTATTATTATTATTATTATTATTATTATTATTATTATTATTATTATTATTATTATTATCTTGAATTGTTGTATTGCTTACAGCTATAGCTATAATCGAGTTAATCATCTCATCTCACCCACTGATTGATTTTCTAAGTTGCACAGACTCCATTCCAGCCACTACACAGATTTTGAACCATTTTCCTACGCAAAATACCTCCTACTGAAAATAATCATTGCCCAAGAGACATTAGCGTTATTTCAAATTTAAATTCAGGTTAACAAAAACAGTTTTTTTACTCCTGATCAGACAAAGTTAGACCAGGTGGAATGTGCACAGCTATAGAGCTCACCTGCCCAAGACTAGAGGACAAGACAAAGTGATCTGCCTCTCACACTCATTTCCCCAAAGGCCTGTGTGTGTGTTCTCAAGGGTAATCAGGCACTGTGTTCAAAAGGATAGGGGCTCTCAAAGGGTCAAAGGGCCCTACCTGATGGCCACATTTGTCATTAGCTAAGAAGTGGAGTGGAAAGGTTGTATGTAACCATTTCAGATATTGTTCAAAATCAATCTGCTGCACCAGCAGACCGAAATAGACACTGATTGTTTGGTTTTGCTGTGCAGCTGTGAGTCACTGCGTGTGTGGCTGTTAATTTGTTTTGTCATAGGATCAATGTTTGAAATGTTTTTTGTGGCTGTTCAATAAGAGACATGATGTCAGTCGAAGGTAAACATTTCTAGTTCAAAGCTCCATCAGACTTTTCATAATCATGGTATGTATTAAAAATGTTTTAAGTCCTGCTAAAAGGGCAGAGTTATTTCAGTAAATAAGTCTCTGCTGGTGCTCTCCAAGCTGCACATCCATAGATCCTTTGTGAACAGACATTTAAAATAGTCACTGAACAAGTTTATTAAAAACCAACACATTCTACAATTAAGACATGAAAATAACCTTAGAAAACAGTCGCAGTTTGGTCCAAAGATAACACACAAACTGTGCCACGGTCAGCATGAATTGAGGCAAATATTTACTCGTTCTTTATTATTAAAGCTTAATTAGATCTCTTTTCTAATCCAAATGATTAGGCTAAGTCATTGTTTTTATTGTTACAAGATTACAATTTAATTTTGAGAATGATTGGAGGCCACATCTTATATAAATGAATAAATGCATCAGCCTTTGTGAGCCCTGAGATGATATCCCTTTGGCTGTTTAGACCAAATAACCAACCTGAGGACAGCTAATATGTGAGAAAAGACATAAAGTGTTGGCCAAAAACTGATTGTGACTGTTAGTGACAGATTTTGTTACACTGTTAAAGTTTATCACGAGACTAATCTGACCTGTTACAGGCTCCACCTTCACTGAGCTAATTTTCTGGAGTAGACATTTGCTGTTGTAAAAGATGCTAAATTATGAGGTAAAAGTTTTTGTAAATGGACTGTATTTGTCTCGCTCTTTTCTAGTCTAACTGACCATTCAAAGCTTTAACACTGCAGGCCACAGTGACGAGACTGCTCTTCCTCCTGAGATACATATATCTATACATATATATACTGGATATGCACGTGTGTGTATGTATGTGTGAGTTAAAAAACTGATAGGTAAAGCAAAGTAAAGTTTGATTTACATTTAATTTAGTTTAATTAAATGGGAAAGGTTGGTTGTCAATTAATTACAGTAATATGACTTTCATTATTAATACTAATAGGATGATGGCAGATATAATGGAAACCTATAAAACTGCTATTATCCTTGATGTGCACATACGAACTGTAGCATTAACACAGCACCATGGCTGCACACAGGAAGAGAATTCCAAATAATAACAATAAATGTCAGTGCTGAGAAAAACACTTAAACCCAGCTGAATTAAATAAGAGGAGACTATTTCATGTCTTTTCAATTGTTCGAGCAATCGCCTCCAATCTTTTTACCATCCAGGAATCCCAGAGCTCCTGCTCTTCTGAGTTGAAATTCTTGCAGAGATACATGTGATTGCATATGTGATTTACGTCTAAAGCTTGTTTATTTTGCACATTCCCACCAGCGTGGACGTGTGTGAGCTTGGTGCTGTGCCAAGTCACAAAAATCAGGAAGTTTTAACATAAAATCACAGCAGAACAACCTTAATTTTTTTTTCCTTTTCTAAAATCTTTTATACTCTTCGGTTTGCAGACTATTCACTACTTAGATCTAATTTAGGATGGAAAAAGAAAAGAAAAGAAAGGCTGGAACATTATGACCTCAGATGAAATGCATGCTACCGTGATAAAGAAATAAAATGAATAAAAACATCATTTATTTAAAGAAAATAAAAGGCTTCTCTTCCATTTGCACTGGGAGTTTTCTCTGACACAGTGAGCTTCATGACTGACACCCACTGAAGGAGTCAAATCACTCAATTAGTGCTCTTCTGATGTGGCCTTCTTCACAGGCTGAGCCTCTTCACCAAAACCCCCGAAACAACCAGCTGTGTAATCCTATTTAGGAGCACCTGGGCCACAGCAGGACCCAAATGAAGTCATTATAAGTGCCTGTTCACTCTGGTGTAGACATGCAAAATGAGATAAATCAACCAAACCAAAACATATTAGGTGTCCACCAGAGCTACACAGTGAATCCAGGTAGCTGTGTACAGCAACTGAATAATCATTTAAACTGTTGTTTAACTGATTATTCAGCTTCCAAAATTGAACAAGGTCTATTGTAATATAGCCAATCTTTTAATTAGATTCTTCCAGAAAAAAAAAGACTTGGACAGAAGTTCAGTAATATTCTTGAATGATTTTATGTTCAGTTCAGATGATCAGAATTATTTTATGATGCTGAGGCAAGAACTGAGGAATTATTTTCATGTCAGGTGAAACACTAAGTAGGCGAGGGACACTGTTTGTGCAGTCATAGAAATAACAATGCACAGGATGATTGGCTGTGGGATGACAGCACAGGTAGAAGGATCCAAAATGACGCCACTGCAAGTGACTCATCCCTCTGTCTATTGACATCTCTAACCATGCATATATAAGGGGTTCATAGGAGTGGGCTGACATTTCTTTCTCATTCTCTTCTTTTTTGGTCAGTTTGGGAGGAAAGAAAAGTGTTTTTATTTATTTTCCTTCAGACCACTGGCCACCCTGAAGCCTAACTAGACCCTCTTTAGAGCCTCTGATACTTTAGTAAATAAAGATTGTAATGAAATATTGCTACATCTTGAAAACATCTCTATGGCCATTTGGGATCTAGCAAAGATGGTTCCTTTCCATGGTGTGTCTTGGCCACCTCTCGACAGGGCGTAACAGAGCTCTTTTATCAATGCAAATGTGAAATCCACCAGTTCACTATCGTAAAGGTTAATGAGTTGACAGGCTGTTAAATAATTGTACGTCACATCTGGAAACATCCATGACAAGAAGTAGAAATACATCTCTTCCTTGCTGTACTGTTGGGAAAAACTGTGGAACATTGCAAGTGGATCAATAAATATGAAAACATCTCATTCCACATTAGGTTGGACAGCAGTTTACCATTTACCATGCATACCTTTAACTTCAGGAAGTATCCTGGACCAATCTGTATAGTGTGTTTACAAATTATTCAAAATAATCTCTCATGAAAAAGACAAATAAATCTACCTCCATGTGTCATGCAGACAAAGCACAGTCCGAGTGTTTTTCAAGATAATCATCATGCTGCAGATTGGCTGCCATAGTCGGCCCCATACTGTACTGTTGTCTCCGGGGACAAAATTAGTGCTCAGGCTCCTGTCAGCGTTATTCACCCTGATGGCTCATCTGTCACAGGAAGCTAAGGCTAACAGCAGTCAGGTCACCACGCCAATCGTCCTCAAAAGAACAGAGAAGGCTGCACTCGGTCATTAAAGTGATAGATCTCCCGTCTCCACCTCTGTCTGCCATATTTCACTTTTTTATGCCCTCACTTGTCAATCTATCCGTCCCAGCAGAGACTGACAGATGCCTGATCCATTTCTACTTCTCTTAACCTCTTTGTCCTCCACAGCCATGTATATCTTTGTTGTCACTCTTTCTTTTATTCTGTGTATCTGGCTCATGTGTTTATTAGCTGTAGTAACAGGCAGCTTATTCCATCCCATTCTAATTATCTACAGTATCAGCTGGATGAAGGCATTTATTCCATGTGTGATAAAAAGCAAACTGAGAAAATCGACTTCTATGTAGCCCCCTGGGAGCCGAAGATGACATCATTAGCCCAAATACTGAGGCCCGAGTCTGGACAAAGAGGTAGGGAGGGTGTTTTTTTTTTTTTTTGGAGTGGACAGAGTCATTAAACTGCACCTTCATTCATTATGAATGAGCTGTAAGGGCGTCTGTTCCAGCTTGTAATTCCAGCCTCGCTTTGAAGTGAAAGAAAGGAGAGAGAGTGAGCTTGAGAGACAACCAAGAAAAGAGATGGTGAGGGTAAAAGAAAAGGGAAAGGGATTAAGCTTCAGCAAGACAAAGAGTTTCTGGTTATTCAAAGCATTAAAAGGGAAAAGAATTAATAATATGTTAGTTTGCATTAAAAGAAACAGTTTTTGAGTCAACATGCATTAACACAAACTTAACTGAGCAAGAACTATGCTGGATGATAGAAATTACATTTTCAATGACTCAACATTACACAAACATTGTTTTGTTTCCGTTTGTAATTTATTGAGCAATGTGTAGACTCATCCTCCATTCTGAGCAGCAAACTTATGCAAAACCTGTACGCAGTAGCTGGCAGATAGAGATCATCTTTGTAGTGTGTTCAAGTGCATGTTCTTACCTGATGCTGGAGATGTGAAGAGACACAGCAGGGCTCCTGCCATCATCGCCGGTTCTTCACATCCCTATGGACTGTGTGCAGTTATACGCACAGATGCAAGTGTAATTCTTACAGCTTTCCTCGGCAACACGGGAAGTGTCAGGGAAGGACAATTTGAATTGTAAGCTGCTTTAGTTTGCTTTTCTGTTGCTGGGTCTTGCCTGATGTGGGATGGTTCCTGTGATAAAAGAATGCATAATGAAACCACGTGTTAATCAGTACTTTCAAATGCTCAGTTCAAGATATTGTCTGATCTTGCCACCATTGGGGGAATAAACTGCTATCTACTAATACATTTTATGAATCCTGCTTGGTTCTTTGCCCTTCTGGGATTCCATCAAATCCCCATGTACATTGTCCTCCTGTGTAAAATGAGCAGCATACGTGGTCATGTGTGTTGTTTTTGGGACGTTGGTGAAAATGCACCAATGAAGCCAACTCAGGATATGCAAAAATTAAATTAAAACTAATTTAGTCTTCTAAGAATCAGATTTATTTCAGGATTTAACATTATATCTCATGAAATACAATTTATCGATGAGTAACTCTTCAAACTTTAACATGAACTTTTATGCATAGCTGTAAATAAAACAACCTGCAAGTCAAATTTCTCTTCTTTCTTTTTGTTTCTTCCTTTTTGAACCTCTCATCGTGAAAGAACAAGGAAAAACATTATGATAGAATAACCCATGTCTGCTAGCTGAGGATTTTAGGCATGTTTACTCACTTTAAGATGGTTTAGTGAGCAGAGTGACTGAGGCTGATGCACAGTTAATAAGTTGAGCAGCGCAAACAGAGGCCTTCTAATATCATAAGCTGTGCTCACACATGCACTGGCCTCCTGAAATGTTCTAGACATTTTCCAGAGTGCTGGTCTGAGTGTATGCAAATATAAGCAACATTCACTCCAGAGATTTTCCGCCCAGCCCCTTGAAATCTCCACGAGAAGAGCAGCCGAGACAACGTAGAAATGAAGCAGACTTTTTTCTGCACCTCTGGCTTGCATTTCCAGCCAAGAGCGCACATATCCAGGTAAGTCTCCAGCAGTGAGGCACGCGTGTGAACAGCTACAGAAAAAGTCTGGACACACTATCTGTCCACAAGCTCCTTAAAAGCTTTGGTGTGTGAAAATGTCTTTTTTTAAAACCTCCTTACTTTTATTACTTTAGTGATATGTGCAAAAGTGCAAATGTTTGTGCGTGTAGTAGCTTCAACAAGTTTCTATTAATATTTTGTGCTCTGCTGAACACTGACAGTTCATCCTCTTCAGTTACTTAAGCTGTGGAGCAGAGACACACTTTGGTAACAAACTGATGCGATCCAACAAAAGAGATATATTAAATACAAAAACAAAGCACTTGTAAGCAATTGTTTGTATTGCACATTTGTCATTTTAATGAGCGGCCAAAACAGCAGAAGTTGCCAAAATAATGGCAGTGTTATCATCCCTGTGTGGACAAAACAACATGTGCACAAACACTCACATAGATGCTCACCAAATATTGACTGATGTGCCTCATTAGGGAAATACCTTTTGACCTCTTACGGATTTCAGCACTTTTTCTGTTAATGATTGCATTACAGAAACAGTGAAGATGCAATTAGTGGCACGTAGCATGAGACACCAGAGTTTTCAAAAGTATGAAAGTGGAATATTATGCAATGACTGAGTCATTTACCGACTGAACTGCTTTTAATGATCTCAAGACAAAACTAAATGCAGGTTAGAACAAAGAATACACAACTAAAGGCAAATGGAGTAAAGGCCTGGCAAAGCCGCACAAGGAAAGGAAGCCACTCCTCTGTGATGTCCATGTGGTCCAGACTTCAAGCAGAATCGTTGACTAAAATTTTAGAATTAAATTTTTTTAATGTTTGATTTGTCCAATAACATTTGAGAATCTGAAAACGAGAATTTTACATATTAGACTGCTTTGACTTCGAAATAAGTGTTCCTAAAGGGGCCACAGCCCTTCATTTATTAGCTGTTTCTCTGATCCAGCACACCTTGATCAAATAAATGGATCAAAGACGGGTTTGTACTGTTAAAAAAAAAAGCTGTTAAAGGGAGCCATTTTATGTGAATCAATAGTATTTTAGCAACGAAGCATTGGAAACATGTTCCAGAGTTGAGACACACTGTCCTAAATCCTTTGCGCACTTTGAATGTGACAGTTTGCACTCTCATGTAATTCAATTATACAACTGTGAGTTCCATATTCATCACAGTTTAACTGATATATTTCACAAGATTACATTTAATTCATTTATCATATATATATATATATATATCATCCAAAGCAGCTTACAACTCATTGAGGGATCAAACATTCAACCTTTCACCAAAAGATGAATGGTACTTCTCGAACTACAGCCATCCCAGAATAAACCAAATATTACACCTTAAAAATATCTCTTTCTTTCATGTCCTCCAAGTACAGTTTTGTTTTTGTTGATCCAAGCAAGAAATTATTGAATTAATTGAGAATAACAGCAAACAGCCAACTAAAGAAATACAAGAGAAAAAGTAGGTAATTCCCATTAAAACATGATGGTGTTTTAAGCTGAATAGATGCAGGGGGACTAGAATCTATCCTTTTTAATCCAACACAGCACTTTCAGCTTGATCTAACAATTACTCCAAATTTCCTCCTGGCATTATCCCTTTCTTCATATTTACTATTGCTTCACACTACAAACACTGGGGTTGCTTCCCATTTGCCTATTAGCTCATGTAATTCACAACTCCCAGTCTTCACACAGTATAATTTATGCATCACGGCATGCTATTCAAAACTGCATGGCTATTTTGTTGCTCATTTCACATTTAAGTCTATGTCTACAGTCAGGGGGTCAATTATGTATTGTTAAGAAAAACAAATAGAGTTCATAGATGATGTTGATATGTGCTCACAAGTGATTGTTTTTGACAAGGTTACTGAACCTACAATTGAAAAAAAATATAGCTCTTCTCTGACAGAGACCATCACGGTAGAATAGAATAGAATAGCCTTTTACTGTCATCACACTGTGGAGGTACAACGAAATTGAAGTTGCCCCCGCAGAGCCATCCTACACCACAAAGATTCAAAACAAAGCAAAAAAATAACATGAAGGTCCTTATAAACATAAAAACTTTTGGATTAAAAATATAAAAGACGACAAAATAGAGAAAAGGGAAGTAAGAATGTGGTTCAATTCAATTCAATTCAATTCAATTTTATTTATATAGCGCCAGATTACAACAATTGTCATCTCAAGGCACTTAAGTAATATAGTCCAATTCAAGCCAATTGGAATTCAATTCATTGTAATCATAATCCAATTAATTCATATAGAGCTAATTCAAAAAATTAATATCCTAGCTAAGGAAACCAACAGATTGCACCGAAATGTGTCTTCAGTCCAATCTCCCGTCCTGAGCGTGCCTGTGGCAACTGTGGAAAGGAATGACTCCCTTTAACAGGAAGAAACCTCTGGCAGAACCAGAACCAGGAAGAAACCTCTGGCAGAACCAGACTCAGGAAGGGTGGCCATCCGCCTCGACCAGCTGGGGTTTGAGAAGACAGAAAAGAGGGAAAAGAGGGGGGAAAAACACCATAACGCCATTCAAAGGATACCTGTTGGAACAGGGAAACACAAGTTAATAACCACAATAATGTCACATGTACATAAAATCAATTGTGAAATTAAACAGGGAAAAAAGAGAGCAAAGTGAGGAAAGGTGTGACAGATGAGGTCCCCCAGCAGTCTAAGCCTATAGCAGCTTAACTATGGGATGTTTCAGGATTACCTGAGCCATCCCTAACTATAAGCTTTATCGAAAAGAAAAGTTTTAAGCCTAATCTTAAAAGTGGAAAGGGTGTCTGCTTCCCGGACATTTACTGGCAGCTTATTCCACAAGAGAGGGGCCTGATAACTGAAGGCTCTACCTCCCATTCTACTTTTAGAAACTCTGGGAACAACAAGTAAACCTGCAGTTTGGGAGCGAAGTGCTCTGTTAGGAAAATATCTTACAATTAAATCTTTAAGATATGATGGAGCTCGGTCATTAAGAACTTTATATGTGAGAAGAAGAATCTTAAATTCTATTCTGAATTTAACAGGGAGCCAATGAAGAGAAGCTAAAACTGGAGAAACATGATCTCTCCTGTTAGTTCTCATCAAAACGATTTAAAGTGGCTGCAGATATTGCACAAGGAAAGGTGCTGAGAGGTAGGAGGAGGTGGATTTGTTAATGGAAGAAAATCTGTAAGGCAAAGCAAGTTTATTTGTACAGCACAGTTCAATGACAAAGTTATTCAAAGTGCTTTACAGAGACATTAAAACAGAAGAAATAAAAAGCATGATTTAACATTAAAACCAAAGAAAAAAATGAAACAATGGATAAAATCAGAATAAAATTATATATATGAAAGATAAAATCAGGAGTAAAAATATGATTCCGTTTTTAAACTCAAGCTTATTTGGGGCTTTATTCAAATGCAACTGAAAATGTCTTCAACCTGGACCTGTCATTAAACGCAGTCTCAGTGCTGTGGTGCTGTCTAAAGCCTGACTGGAAGGTATCATAGCAGTTATTTTGTGTTAGAAAGTAATTAAGCTGTTGAAAAAACGCTTTTTCAATGATCTTACTTAAAAATGGGAGATTTGAGATGGGCCTGTAGTTGTTCATTTGCGTCTTTTCAAGATTGTTCTTTTTCAGCAGAGGTTTAATTATAGCTGTTTTTAGTGGCTCTGGAAACACACCTGACGTTAAGGACAAGTTCACGATCAGTAGCAGGTCTGACTCCAAAATCTTTGAGACCCTTTTGAAAAAACCTGTTGGTAGGATGTCTAAACAGCAAGAGGAGGAGTTCAGGTGACGTAAGATGTCCTCCAGGTCTTTACTGTTAATGGGTTGAAATAGTGTCATGGTGTTTAAACCGGTTTTCGGTGGACACAGTACATATGCTGAACCTGCTGCTGATGTACCAACTGCTTCTCTAATATTTTGGACTTTGTCTGTGAAGAATTTGGCAAAGTCATTGCAGGCCATGGTGGAATGGAGCTCAGTTGCCACTGACACAGGAGGGTTTGCTAGCCTGTCAACTGTAGCAAATAAGGCCCGAGCATTATGACTGTTTTTGGTGATGATGTCAGAGAAGTAGGACTTGAAGCTACAGATGAAGCTACTGATGAGCTCACTGACTGAACCCCCGAACAGGGCAGATGTTAAAGAGAAGACCTGGTTAAAGATGTCACTACTGTTACTGTTACTCAGGTTTTTAGTCCCTCTGTCCTGAGGGTTGTCCATATGGATGTTAAAATCATCAAAAATAATTACACAGTCAAAATCAACACAGATCATAGACAGCAGTTCACTGAGGTCATCAGAAAAGTCTGCACAGTATTTGGGGGGCCTGTAAACATTCAGAAACAGGACTCTGGGTGAGGCCTTCAGCTGTATAGCCATATATTCAAAGGACTGAAAACTTCCAGGAGATAACTGCTTACATTGAAATGATTAATTGAATAAGACTGCGACCCCTCCTCCTCTCCTGCTCACTCTGGCCTCTGGCCAGGAGGGGTCGACTCAATGAGAACAGCTGCACTGTTATTTTGTTCTAACCAAGTTTCAGTTAAAAACATAAAAAGTGTGCTCAGTGATAAATTCATTGATTAAGAATGTTTTCCCATCTAAAGACCTAACATTTAGAGGTATTATTTGCTCCCCGTGTTTGGGAGCAGTCTGTGGCACACAAGGTATGATTACTTTATTTAAAGATCTTTTAGAGTGCAACTCTCTGTGTTTTGACTGGGCCACATTTCTCCTTCTGTCACCTAAAAGTACAGAAATTTTAAAACTTTCTAATAAACAGGATCCTAGCTTGTCCTGGGAAAAGTCACGACTGTCAAAATCCACACAGCCTGGACCCTCCACACATCAGACTGCGGAGACAGAACATGGTGGCAGCGTGAAGGGATGTTGAGAGGGTTGGGGGCAAATAAAGACCTCTCTTCTTGCCTCTGATGTCTTTCCTTTCCAAAGCTCTTCTCGAGTGGGGGCAGATAGACTTCCTCCTCAAGGTTTCTGCTGGGATTTGTTTGTTCCTCTCTATGAGATAACTCCACGTTTATCTCAGTCTTAGCACCGAGCACAGATGGATGAAGTAGTAAATAAAATATGTTGGAGGTGAACAGTTTCACCCCTGATTTGTTCAAATTAAATCCATTTGCTTTAAAAGATGCCTGCGTTCCCAAAAAATTTTAAAATTATCAATAAAATGCACTGAGTGGTCAGCACATGCCAATAAAAGCCATTTATTCAGTGTCAACAACCTGCTGAATATCCTACTACATTGCAGCTTTTGTTGGGCATCACATGTTGGAATCAGATATAAAGTTTAATATCACATGCTAGACTTGATGTATATGTATTTAGGGTTAGATGTCCAAAAAACAAGGTTATGTTTTGGAAAGAAGACTTTTTTGCAACTTGTACATTTTGATACTTAAATAAATGCATAAACATAATACTTGTGATTCATGTTTACTGTCTTATGACAATGACAAGCAGCCTCGCAAAATTTTGGCATTTCAACTTTGAATAGTAACACTACTTGACTTCAAAGTTCATACTACACATTTTCTGGTGAGAGTCGGCGGTGCAGATCTCACAACAAACACTGGCAAAACTGATCTTTGCATTAACTTTACAGTGTATAAACACACAAGTTGTGAAAAAGGCTCTATATTTTGCTTGATTACATTTTAGCAAAACAGAGAAATCTTCAAAGGAAAAACTTTGATCAAAACATGTGTATATATGTTTTAACATGTGTTCAACTAAGAGCAACATGCACAATAGCAAGTTTGTCTGCATAAGATTGCTTTTTCTATCTCTGCTCTGCTTTGCTGTGGTGTGGTAAATTAATCCCAGGCACAACATCCAGTAGGCAAATCGTACTGTTCTCACGGCACGGTGTACTTGTTCATTCTGAAGGGCACAGTGTTTCCTGTGATCGTGCTCTGGGATCTCCAAAACTTTCTTTGAAAGCTTCCCCTCTGGCAGATCTCCTTCCATCAGATTTACAGATTACCTATAGGCTGCATCAGCCTCTTCTTGGTTCTATCAACTAGGGCCAGAGGAACAATAACTTAGGACATGATCAGTGCCATATGCCTGTTAATGATGGTAAAGTAATTTTTGTTTGTTGTATGCTTTATGTTCCTGCATTCTTAAATCTATTAGGTTAAACCTCCTTCCTTGTGTTTGGGATATAATGCGCTGTGAGAGGGTTCAGTACTTTTCTTACTGTGTAATAACTTTGGATCTTGTGCATCTGCTAACATGCTGGCCCAACTTAGTGAAAAATATCAATACATCTGTTCATCCATTTTCTGTACCCATTGGCTGTATAATGAAATTGAAATAATCATGATTAAAATATATATTTTAAAAACAGATCAAAATACTATATTAATATAATCAAGCAATTGATAAATAAATAGGCCTATGAAGTAAAAAAAAATATCTGTACAAACCTCTTATGTTTAAGCACGGAACGATGAGCAGGAATAAGGATGATGACAATGTGGTCTGAGAAGCCTAGCTTTCTGTTTGTTGGTGTAACCATGATCAAGCATGTTGTTTCTCCTTTGTGCTATAGAGACATGCTCCTTAAGCTGAGGCAGAGTATCTGTCAGCCCCAGTTTGTCAGCTTTTGTTCAGCTTAATCAATACACTGGCATCAGTGTGTTTAAGAAGTTCCTACTTTACTGCATCTCCTGTGTAATCATTCAGAGGTATCCAGCCCAAACTGGCAGATGCACACCTCAGGTCCTAGCGATGCTTGGGTAGAACATGGTCAACATGAGCAGTAAGGTTGTAGTAAAGGGCAGTATCCCCCATGGAGAAGACGGATGAAGGCTCAGATCAAGGTGACAGTGAGAGATATTAGCCAGCTATAAAAGTTTCAAAAAGAGCCAATGAAGAAAGCCCCCCCTAAGAAATACAGTCAAAACCTGAGGTGCTGGAAACTGCCAAAGATTCCCAGCTTTGGCTTCTCGTCTGAGACAGTACACTTGAGAAGCCAATGCCAGGAGAATAAACAGAGTGTTTAACAGAGTGACTAAATACTCGTAATTTCTCTGACACCGTTCAATGTCTGTGGTGATGACTTACCATGTCAGGTCAAGAGTTGTTTACAAATGGCTGCAGTGCACTGAGCTTCCAAATGCTAACTGAAGCCTGAAAAAAGAACCAAAATCTCCTATGATTTAAAGATGTCAGGATGTCTGACAGGAGCAAGATGGGGAACCAAGTGGAGGACGTTCAGGCCAGGTATTCCTTCAATACTGATGGGGAATGTCAGATCACTATCAAATAAAATGGACTAGCTTGGAGTGTTGTGGAGGAAACTATAGAGAGGATGCAGTATTTTGTGTTTCACTAAGACATAGCTGCAGAATTAGATACTTCAACAATGCTGTACCCAGTTTTAAGATGATATGTTCTGACAGAGAAAGAGGAGCAGTGGAAGGAGCAAAGGAGTTACAGTAAATTAGGACTTGTTGATGGTGAAAGCTATGAATGTTTATGCTGAATTATACATCCATATTATTTTCCAACAGAGTTCATCTGTATTATTTTGATAGGGTGTATATATTACCTGGCAACACTATCTGTTATATCATAATCTCTGTTGATGCCAGGCTACAATCACAATATCTAAACATATTACTTTGTCTCTGCTACTCTTCTAACCTTTGAATAGTTTCTCATCTGCTCCACAAGAGAAAATGAAAAATTTTATGTATTCAGTGCAAATGTAAAAGATGCATAGACCTCCTCTGCTTATCCTCCATAAGATAAACCAGACCACAATCGGGTTCTTCTGACCTCCAACCATACACTCACAGTTCAGCAGGACCTTGTGACCATACAGACTTTAAAAAGTGGTCCCAGGCAGCTGATGATCTGTGGGGATGTTGTGTGACCACTGAATGTAATTCACTCTGTGAGCCACATGGAGTGTGTGATAGTCTACATTAACAGGTACAGTGAGGTGCTTCCTCATTACCAAACCCTGGACCACCTGTGACCTGAAAAAGTTGACATGAAAAAGGGAAATCTTTTGGGAGAGAGACAGAGAGTTATTGAGAACTGTTAAAAAATGTCTAAAATGGGGAAAACAGAGAGCAAAAAGGTATACAGAAAAATGCTAGAAAGGAAGCGGCTGTAGACAAATGTCAGAGATGTGGGGTAACGCATGAGAAAGATCAAAGGCTTTAAGGCCAAAAAAGGATCAGATTGATGGAAACCAATGAGCTGAATGTATTTTTGAACAGGTTCAGTTCAGTTCTTCACTTACCTCCACTAACAGAGACCTCACACCCGACTTGTACCTACAGCCTCCCTGTCACATCTCCCACCCACCCACATTAGGACACACTGAGATCTCCTCCGCCTCCACCTCTAACCTGTCTGTTGCCATTTGTTAGGTGAAAAAGCAGCTGGAGAAACTCAGTGCGGTTTCATGAGTGCCATCGGATCGGATTAATGGCTAAATGACAGTAAGACTTGAGACTTGAGATATTCAGTTCATGTAGACACCTTTATCTGATAAAAAAAAAACGGACCGGATCAGGTTACTCACAATCAAATTAAGACCCCGAGATAACTCGATCCAAATGTAGACGACAGTGGATCGGATCAAGCGTTCTGCGCATGCTTGAAATTTTTTTCCCGCGATCGTCACTCGGAAGTTGAAGGAAATGATATTACTGTTGTTGTTGCCGTCTTCGGGAAGAAATACACAACGCGATGGAGAATGCGTCGTTGTGCATCTCATTTGTGCCATAACCAGCTCATCACAAACTAAACGTAGAGGGACGTAGCTTTATCTTGCTCTTTATTCACCATCTTTCTTGAATGCCTTAATTTTGTTGTTGGTGGTGAAGACGTCAACCAAAAGTGGTCAACAGGAAGTGGCTCTATTAGCAATAATTGAAATGGGTACAGCGCTACCTATCGTAGTGGGGTATGACATGCTTTGTGCCAGTGATTCCATTCATTCACCGCCATATATCCAAAGATAATTGCCCTCAGATAAGGAGCAGAACCCAAATATAGCTATAATCCAGTTAATCTCATCATATAGACCCACTGACTGAGTCAGAACAAGGCTGCATTTCCAGATGGTATCAGCCACAGGGTACTGAAGGCTGTACAGAACAGGTATGTCCATCTATCTACATCAGCTCTTCAACCTTAGCCTGAGTCAGGAGAAAGTTAAAGTGCTGTGGAAGACATTCTGTCTTTTTCTGCAACCTAAGTAATCTGATCCATCTGCCCTCAGATAACATCTCATATCATCAAAGTCCTGAAGAGAATTATTGGCTCACCTCAGGGGGCAAGTAAACATCTTTCAGGACTCACTACAGTTTGATTATTGTCCTGGGGTTGGTGTTGTAGATGCCAGCATCTACCTTCTTCACGGAACCCACTCTCATCTGGATAAAGCAGGCAGCACAGTGAGGATAATATTCTCTGTCAGTGCTATTAATACAATTCAGTCTGTACTATTATCTAAGAAGCTATACTGTGTATATATATCTGTGTATATACATATATACACTCACCGGCCACTTTATTAGATACACCTTACTAGTAAAAGGTTGGACCCTCTTTTGCCTTCGGAACTGCCTTAATTCTTCGTGGCATACTTTCAACAAGGTGTTCGAAACATTCCTAAGAGATTTTGGTCATGATAGCATCACACAGTTCATCAATGATGTGAATCTTTGGTTCTACTACATCCCAAAGGTGCTCTACTGGATTGAGATCTGGTGACTGTGGAGGCCACTGGAGTACAGTGAACTCATTGTTATATCCAAGAAACCACTTTGAGATGATATGAGCTTTGTGACATGGAGCATTATCCTGCTGGAAGTAGCCATCAGAAGATGGTTCACTGAGGTGATAAAGGGATGGACATGGTCAGCAACAATACTCAGGTGGGCTGCAGCATTTAAACAATGCTCAACTGGTACTAAGATGCCCCAAGTGTGCCAAGAAAATATCCCCCACACCATTACACCACCACCACCAACCTGAACTGTTGATAAAAGGCAGGATGGATGGACTGGGTTGATAACTGCAGACCCGAACTGAGGATATCATCAGACAGTGGAAGGAGCACTTTGAGCATCTCCTTAATTTGGGCAGCATTCCCTCTATTGAGCAGGCAGAGTCTGGAGACTTGGGGGAAGACTCACCCATTATCTTAGGTTGCTAAGGTAGTTAAAAAGCTTTCCAGTGGTAAAGTGTTGGAAGTGGACAATATTTGCCCCAAGATGCTAAAGGCGATAGGCACTTTAGGGCGGTCTTGACTGACAAGTCTCTTCAGTGTTGCACGGAGGTTGCATTGGCTGGTGGTTCCTATTATTAGGAAGGGGGGCTGGAGAGTGCGTCCCAACTACAGGGGGATCACCAGAGCTCCATCTAATTGTCGAACCTTGGATTCAGAAGGAGCACTGTGGTTTTCGCTCAGATTGTGGAACAGTAGACAAGATCTTTACCCTCACAGAGTTTCTGAGGGGGTCACCATCTAGACTACTTTTGTGGACTTGTAGAAGGCTTATGACCGTATTCCCTAAGGAAGAATGGGGTACCAGAGCTTCTTTTACATGCTGTTAAATTTCTATTTAACCAAAGATAGAGCTATGTCTGCATTCAATTCAAACTTGTTTAGAGAGCATTTTGGACTCCGCCAGGGCTTCTCTTTGTCACTAATCCTCTTTGTGATATTCTGAAGATCAGGCATAATCAGACAGAAGAGGTTAGGCTAGTTTGGGAACCTCAGGGTCATATTTCTGCTCTTTGCGGATCTGGTTCTGTTGGTTTCTACAAGCCATGATCTTCTACGCGGACTAGAGCAGTTTGCAGCTAAATGTGAAGCTCTTCCAAAATAAGAGTCCATGGCCCTCAACCGGAAGAAGGTGGAATCTTAGTATCTTGGGATCTTGTTCACAAGTGATTGCAAGTTGGAGCAATAGATGGACAGATAGATTGGGGCTTCGTCAGCAGTAATAATGGCACTGCACTGGTCCGTTGTGGTAAAGAGGGAGCAGAGCCAGAAGACAAAGCTTTCAACTTACCGCCCCGTCTTTGTACTAACCCACACCTATGGTCTTAAGATTTGGGTAGAATGAGGTCGCAGATGAAATCAACGAAAATGGGTTTCCATCAGAGTTGGTCTTCAGACTTTGTCAGCCTCAGACTTTGGATCTGCTAATTTCCTTACCTATTAAGCACTCCCCACTGAGTCTTGCTACTAGAAACTAGTTCATTATTGATGGTATCATTGACAAAATTCAGGAAATTAGGTGATCAGAAACTGTAAACGTCTTTTTCACAAAATGTTAATTTTTGAAACAGACAGCAAATTGGGACTACCACACCACTGAACCCCAGGCTCTGGCTGACCCAGTAAGTGAATCAAGTACAAGAACTATGAAGGAAAGCTCTGTCGGGTAGGATAAAGCTTACTGTTTGAGTGCCTATTGGCTCAAAAAAGCCTTTCAGGAGCCCAGATCCCATCATAACACTCCAGGGAAATTAGGATTAGGATTTGGTTATGATAATGGCTCAGGCAGAAAAGAGCTGGGCAAGGGTTAGATAAAAAGCAGTTAGGTAAAAAATACCAATCTGAGAGATTAGGGTTTGATTTCTCCCCATTAAGGAGGGCAATAATTGCTGATGTTGATCTAACCAGATGCCACAATTAAATATGGCCTTTTGTATGGCAGAAGCAGCAGAATTAGGGTTTGAATCAGAGTCTGGTTAATTGGAGACAGAGTTTCCATTCCTGACCACAGAAAAGTGGAAGATAATGGATGGATGGATGATTAGATGAGTAGAAGCAGATGAATAATCAGTACAGGGAACAGATGGTAACAGGTAAAGTCAAGTGACAAGACAAAGGCAACCAAGGACATCTAGGGATAGCGATATGGTCATTTTTAATCTACACAGTCTTCTGGTGCATCTTTTGGCAAATAATATCTTCTTCCACAGGCATGTATTGTACTTCCTGGCAGACATTTGATAGCTACTGATTGCCACTTAACTGGCTCTTAACGTTGATTCAGAGTTTGAAGACCCTAAGCAGTATATGTGTAGGAACAATAGTACAGAAAAGCAAATGCCATAGTAGTTTTACATTAGTGGCTCAAAAAATGTACATTTACTGTTTTTCACTGTCGCACAAAAAAGCTTTTTCAAATCTATCATTAAATGCACACTGACATTATGACACCATTTTCTGATTACCTCAACTTGAATAAGGACATTTTCAAAAAAGGGAATGATTCAATTAAGTGGTGTGAAGTATACAAATCTTAACTTAACTTATTATATAGGCATGTATAAACATTTCAGTATCCTGAAACAATGACTGGCTTAAGCTAAGATAATAAGAAGACACAATGTTGAAGTGAAGAAGGAAATTTAATAACGTGTTTGAGGGATGTCACCGAGAATTTAGATGGGCACAAGCAGTGCAGTGGGTTTTGGTACTTTATGAGACCATGATTCATCAATTTTATCTTGGTCTGTAAATTGTAATTGGAAAGGACTATTTCAAATATTCAATGTGCAACTCAATGGGAATATTTTATATAAATGAGGTAAATAATTTGGGTATTGCTGTGCATACATCTGAAAGATGTGGACTGTGCAGAATTATGCATCACGGGCACATCATCATAAGTCATATTACAGTGATTTTTCTCCTCACACGCAATATATGATTAAATACAGACCAAGGCTTGGAAAGACCATATCAACCAGACTTTATCAATTAATAAATTAAATGAGAAACAGCTTCCTGGATTTTTTATACGATGCTCTTCAACAGAAGAGTAAAAGTAGTAGCAAAATAAAGGAAAAGAAGGTTCCACATGAGCTTTATTAGTTTAAGAGGTTCAGAAATCTTGACAATCTGCAAACTGGATACCAGATACAAAACTGAGCCAGCTTAGTAGGGCCAGAGCAGTAAGAGTGCTGAATCTTAAGACAGTTATTCCCTCTTATTGAATTGCCTGAAGGTCAGATGAGCATCTACTAAAATCCTCTTATTAACATTAATTTTTCCTTATTCTGTCATGCTCTCAAATTCAAGTTTTTTATTTTTATCACATGCACAGCAGAAACATGTTTCCCTGTACAATGAAAAAACTAACTTTGCTGTCTGCAAGAATGCCAGTCAAAGGAGTAAAAAATACAGTATACAGTAAAAAATGCTACATACAAAATACAAATAAACAGAAGAAAAAATTATAAATATATGTACATGGAATAGTACAAAAATCTTATGTAAACAGGTTATTGGTAGTGTAGTTGTCGGCTGTTATGGAGTCTGATGGCATTTGGGAAAAAAAGAGTTCTTGAGCCATGTTGGGGTGGGTGGGGTATCTCCTGTGGACTCTGCGGTTGTAGATGCTCTGCAGAGAGGGGAGTCCTGATGATCCTCTCAGCTGTCTTTACCACTCTCTGCAGGCATTTGCGGTCCATCACGGTGGCACTGCCGTACCACACAGTGATGCAACTGGTCAAGATGCTCTCAACAACGCAGCTGTAGAAGGATTCTAGAGGATCTCAGCTGAAACTTCCTGTTGGGCAGTTGGGCTTGGTGCTTCTCGTCCTTCATGGTGGTCTCAGATGCGAACGATTAGTTGAAACCAGTGAATTGGGAGCTACTGTGGGAGGTAGGTATGTCCAATAGTGGTTTTCCGTTGTAGGTTGGCAGTGCATTTCCAAAATGTATGTAAATTCAATAATACATAGTTTACATTGGAACAGGAAACAAATGGTTCCTCTCTTGTACATTTGCAAGAAATGTAGCATCAGAATGATTGACCAAAATGGTTATAATCAAAATTCATAACATATGTATGAGGAAACAGACATTTCATTCCATTTCACTTTTATGTATCATCTAAATGACCTCTCTGTCACTGCATATGAAACTTGCTTTTTGGAAACAATAAACTTTCTGCTAAGTTCTGATAAAGCTCGTATCAGGCTTACGCAGTCTGAGTGAGCCATATTTTGTGGGTGTACTTCAGATTTAATGTAAGCATTTTGGATAGATAGTCGCATAACACCTCCAAGCTTTATTTGTAGGAGGCGGAATTCTTGGTAGAATCAATCTCCAGGAAGGTGAGGCAATCCCAGCCCTTATTATTTTCAACACCGTGCTTCACAGTTGGTATAAGGTTACTTTCCTGAAAATCTGGCTTGGTAGACATGTTATCATGACATGGACAAAAAAGTTGTTTATTGTTGATAATTAGCTCTCTCAGATAAGCAAAGTTCTTTTTTTCTGACGGTGCCTCCCATGTGAGTTAATTTCGTGCAGTCTTTGTGATTGTAGACACTTTTATACAATCATAGCTATTGATGTCAAAGTACAAGTAACTTGCAACTCCTGTGATGAAACTTTTCATATGTTAAAACTTATTTTTGATTCACAAGGCCTGCTCTTGTACGGAATTTGTATTGGTGACCAATCCTGGATAATTCATGATAAATGAGAAATCAGCTATGGGGTGTTGGCTGAGCCTGGTGACTCCTACTCACAGCTAATAGGAATTTAACAATTTGCTGCTGATGTACTGGCGCCAGATACCACAGAACGCCTTCCGTATTCTTTAAATCAGATTTAGTGGGATACAAAAGATCAACATCACATTTGGGATTCGAACATAATGTTGTGTCACGTGAGTGTGTGGCACCTTTGTTTTCTTCTGCGATGAACGAAGCAGCAGTTACAGATTTATTGTCATTGTACCCAGTTTAATTAAAACATTGATGATTTTTGTTGGCATGAAGAGAAAGCAGACAAGAGAACTGTGTGTGCGTTCATTGGTAACAAAACCTTTTTTTTGTGTGTGTGAGGGGGTTATTATTTGTGTGGCCATCTCTTTATATGTGCAGATGCTTCATGCCATGTTGCGTTTGAGGCTTTGTAATTATGTGCCTCCTCTGTCCCTGTGTTAAATCAACCATTTAATCAAACTACAAGGTCAAACAACAAGAGAACAAGCTGACTGGCTTCAGTTGCTGAACTTTAAGAGACATTAATGCTGGTCCATAACACACATCACTGGCATGTGGACAGACAAGGGAGACTTCTCTTTGTTTATAGCTACATTTGAATTTATTTTCTCCCGTGAACTGAAATCACTTCTTTTAATAACTTAAGTAATCAGCAGTTACTCTCCAACTAAGAGGTGCAAACTATAGTGATATAAATAAAATTTCTATACATGATTGGGGTGTATTGATTTACCACATATTCGTTGCACGGTAACTATCTAGGTGTATACTGACCAGGTCAAAGTGTAGCATGCACGAGCATTGTTCCTAAATGAAGTTTGGTTCAGATAAAGTGTCGTGACCCCAGCATGTCTGTGTCCGTCCATCCATCCATCCATTCATCCATCCATCCATCCATCCATCCATCCATCCATCCATCCATCCATCCATCCATCCATCCATTCATCCATCCATCCATCCATCCATCCATCCATCCATCCATCCATCCATCCATCCATCCATCCATCCATCCATCCATCCATCCATCCATCCATCAATCCATCTTCTTAACCGCTTGGTCCACATGGGTCACACATGGGGTGGCAATGTGGAGAGTAGAGAAGCTCAGACATCCCGGTCCCCTGCTACTTCCTCCAGCTCATCCCTGAGTGATTTTGAACCATATTCCCAGGCCAATCGAGAGAGAGATAATCTCTCCAGCAGGTCCTGGGCCAGCCTTGGGGCCTTGTTCCAGATGGTCGTGACCATGATGGTCCTGATAAGGTGCCTGAACCACCTCAACTGGATTCTCTCAATGCAGATGAGTAGCGACTCTACTTTGAGTCTCTCCTGGATTGCTGAACTCCTCACCCAATCATGAAGTGTGAGACCCGCCACCCTGCGAAGAAAACTCATATCTCATATATATTGTAGCCATGACCAAAAGAATGAGGTCATGATCCAGAGTTCATGACCATACGTGAGGGTAGGGGTGTAAACTACCTGGAAAATCGAGAGCTTTCCTTTATGACTCAGCTCCCTCTTCACCACAACAGTCCGGTATAGCAACTGCATCACTGCTGTTGCTAGTCCAAGTGTGCGGGTGATCTCACCTTCCCTCCTCCCATCTATTGTGAAAAAGACTCCAAGACATTCAAACTCTTCCACCTGGTGTAGATTCTCTCCCCCTACCTGGATAGGGCATGCCATCCTTTTCCATGAAAGGACCATGGACTCAGACTTGGAGGTGCTGATCTGCATACCAACCGCTTCACACTCAGCTGCGAACCATTCCAGTGCATGCTGGAGGCATTCGTGATGGAGCCAAAAGGACAATCATCTGCAAATAGCAGCGATGAAACTCTCAGACTGTCCCACACAATGCCCTCCTGAGCTTGGCTACGCCTTGACACCCTGTCCATGAATATTACAAACAGGACTGGAGACAAAGCACAACCTTGACAGAGTCCAACACACACCTGGAACGAGTCCGACTTAATGCCGTGTGCTCACACAGCTCTCACCTTGGGCATGCAGAGATCAAACAGCCCCCTCCAGCACATGAGAGAACCTCTCATGGAGGTGGGAGTTGAAAGCATTCCAGAAACGTTCCTCTGCCAGCCTTTCCCAGCACACCCTTACGACACGCTTGGGTCTACCAGGTCTGGCCTGCAGTTTTCCCCGCCATCTGATCGAGTAGTTGATAACTCAGGATCTCTCTTCACCCAAGTGTCCAGAAGAAAGGGTCTCTGGTAAGGTGAAACGACATATATAAGTCGATTATCAACCGTCAACCCAAGGAGCTCTGGTACCAGGTACACTTATGAGCATCCTTGTTTTTGTTATGGACAATCCATGACTAGCTCAGTAGTCCAACAACAACTCACCTGCCAGGTTTAGATCGGGCAGGCATGCCAGCATCTCTCTCATTAATACAGGACAGTGATCATAAAATGTCATTAAAAGATATAGGCCTCTATTTACTGAGATGCCAAAATTTGCACATGATATCAGAAATAGCACTAATAGGAGTGTTTGTTTTTGAGGGTAACACTGACACTGATTTACAAACACAAGTGCAATTAGCTCATTTCGATAATGAACAAAGCAGTCTATCTGGAACAATGCAAATCAGTGCAGTCAATCAAGAGAATCTGTTGAAAACCAGGAAGTTGTACTTCTCCAATGACTCACATGAAGCTTGTTTCTATTACCTAAAATTCTGTTGTCTAAAATGAGTTTAAACGTCGTGTAGAAAAGATATTCAAGACAACCTCAATTGGACAAGAATTAGCCCTTATCCGGAGGTCCTGGAAACGACAATACTGGACGTACAGAAGACGTCAGAAAAAATACGTCATCTGGTCTACACCTTAAATATCTGCACATTGACAAATCAGAAAAGCTAACTAGCACACGTTAACCTGGCGATCACGTTAGCCAGATATCTGTATAGGCTTATGATAACTAATTCATGTTAACGTTGACATAATGGCTTCATTGAATAAAAATAAATTTAACCTACATCGATGTGCTTCTTCAGGTTGGACGGGGAGGTTTTGAAAGCCAATATTTTAGTCACTCTCGATAGGCATAACAGGCACTTAATCCGGTAGGAAGAATCTTTCACTCCAACGCATAGGTGTAATTTGGGTTGCAACCCACCCAATAATCCACACCAGCCATCTCAACCCACCCAATATGACATCATAATTATTGATAATGAATGTTAAGTATTATAAACACGACAATGTGGTAGATTTTCCCAATTTAGCAGTAAAAAATAGTGACTTTTGTCTGCGACCCCTCCTGCTCTGAGATTTGGTTTTACCCAACTCAGACCGGTGCGTGCTTCCAGCAGGCGCGACACCAGGATTTCAATTTTGGATGGGCCACTATGTAAAAATAATACTTACTAACATACATAGAGTTGGAAATGATCCCTGCCTGACTTGTTTATTTTTATATTGCCTTCTGCTGTAGACGAGCTTTAACAACACGGCGCGCCGCTCTCTCTCCCATTAAAAGTGAATGTCACTCACCCAGCGGACCTCCCTCTTTCTCTGTCTCTATCCTGTTACTCTTGTTGACCCTCTTCCCGCGCTGAGCCCACATACCTTACCTAGCATATAGCTTACCTAGCATATAGCTTACCTAGCATATAGCTTGCCTAGCCGGTGCAGGTGCTAACAAATGTGATGTCGCCAGCCCGGCCGCATCTGGTGACTCTGTAAGTCAATTGACAAAGTTAGAGAGCTATGTCTGTCGAGCCATACTGTACTTATCTGTACGCTAACAACGGATGAGCGCGCTCGACCATTTCCATTTACTCGTCTTCTCTCCTGCCTGTACGCTCGGCTAAAATGCCAAACGTAAACTGTGCAGAGAGGACACAAAAAGGCTTGCTGTGATTGATCCAGCGCCAGTAATGAGAGACGACATGCAGGAATCACACATAGCCATATACACGTAGATGCCGAATTCGGGCTTGTCAGGCAAGTCAACACAGCCGCCATCTTGGGTTTCTGACAGCAGTCAAACGGTCAGAGCGGGTCTGACGGCTGTGCATCTGGCAAAATCTGGCAAAATTACTTTTGTGCCTCTTATGAATGTTCCCGTGGAAGAAACGCCAAAACGAAGAAACTTGGAATAACATTTTGCAAGTAAGAAGTTATGAACGTGTTGAATTTGATGTATCTCTTAAGATAACATACATTAAACCAGCTTATGTTATTACTAAATTATCTATTGAATCAGTTTCGAAGCACTAACATTAACTTTAACTGCTAACGTAAGTTATGTACCTGAATTGTGACTACATTAGCACGGAGAACTGAGCGTGGAGTTGTTTTGTGTGTCGGTTTCAAAAAGATAAATGGAAGAGGCAGGCCTGGGCAGCAGCAGGGGAGAGGTTTTATCCCAAAGGACCGTTCAGTCGTCTGTAGCTGTCACCTCAAACCACAAGACTTTAACAGGACTGACAGTCAACTCGTTTAAAGGAAGGAGTGAAACCATCACTTTTTAATTTTCCTGACCATCTTTGCAAAGTTAGTGTCATGACAAATTCTCATATAATCTTAATATTTCACTAACACGACGCAGTGTACACTAAATGATAATAAATTACACTATTAGAAATTGTTCCTGTTGAGTAAACCCTCATGTAAACCTTTAAAAACATCAGTGTCACCTCCCTGATGTTACAATGCACAATTCTATTAACATAGAAGAGATATTGTTTTTAAAAAAAACAACAATGCATGATTGAGTTATCCTTAAATACCTGAAATCTTTGTCTAAATAATCACATTTCTAATGTATGTATGAAATGAATATAAAAAAAAATGTATACATTTTATTCTATGTTTGGTCACAAATATATGTCTGAAATTTATATTAAACCAAACGGCTTGAAAATCGGTGGAAAATTTAGTGAGTTATGGTGATTTTAATCGTTGGACCTCTGCCTTTTAATTTTCCTTTTTGTATGTATAGGGGGATGTTTTTTTTAGTCTTTATTACTTCGCATTTAGCTGTTTATTTTAATTATGAATAATAATTCAATAGGATGGGCAAGTTGTAGAAGTGGGTGGGCCCAGGCACGTTAGGCCCATCAGGGCCACCCTTAAAGCCCTCTGGCCTCCAGTGTCTCACCATCTGTGGTGATATGAAGACAGCACGAGACCAAAACAAAGCCCAACCAACAATTTTAAGTTGTTGGTTGAGCTAAAGACTGAAAACATCTTCCCAACAGGAGGTACGCTGCTCCTAGGGCTCCAGTGCCACCACTCATGACTCAAATAATGTTAACTGAACAAAAGTTAGTTCTACTTTATGCTGTGCTGTCTTAGCCAGATTTGCTATTCAGTTAACAGGCGACTTTATCATCATAGCTATAGCCTTGATTATTTTCCCCCTGATCCCTAAGCCCTTAAAGAACAGCTGTATAACATTTAGAAAGAAATTCATAATAATTTTCTGTGTTTTATTTTCCTTTCTATATCTGGTTAACAGGCGACAAATACAAAAAGTCAAAGAAGCAACATTGACATGATATCCCTATCATTATTTCCTGTCATGTTCACAAAACACTCCCCTGTCGTTTCTGATAATAAATCCAATGAATTTCTAATGAAATGAAATCCAATGAAATCTCAACCCCCCCCAATGTTCAACTCAAAGTTGGAGCCCTTGCTCCAACGTATGAAAATATATCTTGTAAATACAGCCACAGGTGTGTCTGTCACCGGAGCGGTAACATTAGCAGCAGGGCCGGCAGCAAGTGTTTCCATGATGGCATCAATAATGTGACATTCTTCTTCGCGCTTGGCGATTGACATGACAACAAACGTTTAAGGCATTACATCACCAACTCAAAATTCTTCTGATTTTAATTTGTAGTAACGAAGATGGTTAGAAGAAATGTATCGCAGTAAAAGTACACATTTCATTTAGGAAATGTAAAAGTGAAAGTTGTCAGAAATATGAATAACAAAGTAAAGTACAGATATGTGAAAATTCTACTTAAGTACAGCAACGAAGAAGTCGTACTTCGTTACATTACAACACTGCCCATCCAGCACTATTTTGTTATCTTTGAGTTGATTAAACCCTTTCCATCTGCCAGTAGGTGTGTGTTTGTCCTCTGTGTTTTAGGGGCTATGGTTTATTCAGAAGTGGTGCACCAACTCTCAAGAGAACAGCCCATAACTACGTCAGCATGAAGGGATGAGTTGTATACTTCAGGCTGTGTTGGATAACGGCTTCTGATAAGTGTGGCTTTCTCAAATAATTAAGCTTTTTTTTATTGGACAACAGACAAGTAAAATTGGTCAGTCTTGTCTCTTCGTGTCTGCAAGTTGTCAATATCAGAGCCAGACATTACAGTCGGTGAATCTGTCTTTCTGTAAACAAAATGTGAGCGATACCCATTCTCGAAGCCATGGAACACCACCCTCACTGCAAATTAGCCCGTGCAACGATGAGTTGTGCTTACATTAATGCTATGCTGGGCTGCAGCCAATAAAAAACAGCCACCACTGAAAAGTAATTTGACACAGAACTGAACGTCAATTAAAAATGTTTGCATTGCACCCAAAGGCCAGATATTAACAGTCTTTAACTGAAGAATTATAACACTGAAGGAGGAGGTGATTGATAAGAGTTGACTCGATAAACAGTAGTGTATAATATTCTTAAATATTTTGCCTGAGCAACTAATCAGGTTGATGAAGCTTATATGTCCTCCATTGTAACAAGAAACAAGTTGTGTGTGGGTGGTCCTTGAACTACAGGCTCCTGATAATCAAGATGTCTGCTTAGTCTGTAATGAGCTTATTGCGAGTTTTAAGATATTACCCTTAATTTTGGACACTTCCATCCGTGCAATTTCTGATTTACAGCCAAACATGAATTTGTGGACAATAAACAACTGCTTTTTATGATAATTTGCCGTTAAGTGATTAATAAAATGCCAAATATAGCTCTACACTTTGAAAGAGTACTTCCATGGTTTATCCTTTGTCACGGTTGTGACAAAAGAGCAAATAATCTCCAGCACAATGATTTTACACAGCTACTCAATTTCATATTATGATATCTTGACCCCTGACCAATGTTGGAACTGTGGATATTGTTTCACTACAAGCTGTGTTTTATTTGCAGCAGTCAGCTGTGTCTCAGGCTTTCAGTTTCTCAGGCTATTTTAAACTGAACCGACAATAATTTGATTCATCCACTGTACCACAGGTCACGTTCACAATCCTTCATATCAAAGACCAGGAAAAAGGGGCCTTTGCACATCCGTAGCTGATGATAGCATGCAGTATTTCTCTATTCAGCCTGAGGTGTGATAATCTCACTGGTGACAACAACAGTAACAGAAATGAAACATGAACCATGAAACACTCCCAATCTCTTGGGTGTTTGGACTAAGATTTTCACAGCTTATCTATCTAGAGGAACCCTACCATATCAAAGCAGACAGAATGATTTTATGCTCTGGGAGAATTAACACGTATTTTCTTTTTTTTAGCACGGGAACAGGCCAGTTGTTTTTTGCATGACAAAATATGAAAAGATTTATTCTAAATGGTGTGTACAAAAGAATGACACGCAGCAAAGTAACCAATGTGTATATACATGTGTGTATATATATATATATATATATATATATATATATATATATATATATATATAGGTGTCATCGTGGCCCCTTCAATGCCACTGGGCACAGTCTAACTGATTGTAGTGATGACACTTGCTGCTGTTGATGGTAAGAAACCACGGTCTGTTGATAATGTTAATGCAATCTGACAGCCTTAGATCAAAGACTTCTTTGCCTTTGATTGCATTTTTGCCCTAACCATGGGTCAGCTTCAAAACACTTGAACTGAAATCATTAGAGACCAAATAAGAAGTTCTCAGATAACACAGTAACGGTCAAGTTTAACAATTCAATAACCCTGAAGCACTAAATTGCTTAAATTAATCTGTGTTACGTTCTGGTTGAAAAATGTCAAAGATGATGTAAGAAATGTAAATACTTCAGAAGGCATTGAAGATCCATAAAATATACGAAATAAATGAACAACAGACTGAAAAGTAGGAAAACACAAAAAGAGGATATTCAACAGAACACAAAGCAAAGAACTTATCCTGCATAGGTCCCTGTCTAAATGACAGAAGTGCTACCATCACATACATTCACTTTTTTTTTCTTTTTGAGCCAGTGCAGACAAATCAATTATTCACTCACACTTGCTGCATATGTGGCAGAAAATTAAATAACACAGTTTTGATATGGCAATATAATTCTAAAAAATATTAATCTAAATTGATGACTGAATATCAGAGTAATAAAGTTTATATGGCTTTATATATTGAAACAATTGGATTAATTTATCCAAATATATATACATATATACTAGAGGCTATGTTATTTTGAATAAAGAATTGATAATGAAGTTAATAAAGGCAAGCATGTGTAAATACTCATCTTTGCTGTGATAGCTTCCATTAAGTGTGTGGCCTAATCATATTTATTAAGTAGTCAAACCTCTTACTTCTCAGGATGACTCTCCCTAGACTTCTACCTCTACTGCTTCTATTATGCTTGCTGTTCTTGAATCGTGCCTTGCGTTGCACTCTGAAATTGACAACAAAAAAGCTGGCACTCAGTGGGTTTTGGTGTTGTGTCGGTTTGTTACGCACCTCACGATTTTTATAACCTGGCACGCACAGTGCACTTTCCACTTTCCATGGAAAACAAGAATAGCTGCAGGGAAGAGTGTGAAAGCGGGTCTGGCTTGAAAGGGATCTATACGACCAAAACATTTCAAGATAGTACAACTATGGTAAATATGACAAAGCCTTAAAAAACAGCCTAAAGGTAGAACAGAGAAGTTAAAACTGTGTAGTTCTGTTTATTTATGCAAATTAAACCTCCTCTATGGCTTCTTTTATGCTACTCTTGTGGTGTCAGGGCGGCTGACTTATAGTTTAGTAATATGCCTAAAGTCCCCTTACTAACAGTTATAGCTCAGTGTTGACATCACATTTCACCCATACAATGACCAATGCTCCTCGCATGAACTATTCCCATAACAAGGTCCGTTGTCGATTCTCCCAACCCATAGAAAGTTATCTCTGACAGAATTGCATGTATCTAAATCATGTCTTGCAGACGCTCTCTTGCAGACGTCCATTAGGTCATCAACAACTATTTGGAAAAATGTGTCCCCTGTGCTGTGACCCAGGCTGTAACACAATACTCGCACATTTATTTGAAAGGTGACTATGTGTTCATTCCACTACCAGGCATAATCATTCTTCCTATACCCAATGCAGCCTGTGGTCCAATAATTGCATCCCTAAACAGTTCATAATAGTGTTGAACAAATGCCTCCTCCGGTGAGAGTTGTGGGTCCTACATTGCACTAACGTCAGCAGATATCATATGGGATGCAGCTACTTTGTACAGCTGCTATCTTTTGACAGGTAACATTTTGAGAACATTTAGAGGCAAAAATACCCATATTTCAGTACACACGTTCTGTGATTAAGCTCTATTGCAATCAAACAAAAATCTTCACCTACATCAGACTGCTACATTACTTGTTTTAAAGTACAACTCAGCATACGATTGTTCCATTTGTATCTTTTCCTTTTCATAAATGTTCACACCCTGACAGAGAGTCTCATCCTTGGTTAACTCTATAATCTTCACAGCAAGGCAGTTACGCAACTCATCTTCAACAATAACTTGCCATGAACGGTTTTGCAGGTTGAAGGTTTCATTTGAGACTGGCAAACAGCAGCCAACCTTCATGGTGCATTTTTTGCCATTATGCTACACCAATAGCACTGTTAGTCTAAACAATAGTACCTGTTAACTATGTAAATGTGAGCGTCAAAAAAGAAAAGAAAAAGAGAAACTTTATGCGATACTGTAATTTCTTTCGTGTTTCAGTTGTAGCAGTTAGAGATTATAGAGTAAATGGGGACAGCTTTTTCTTGATGTGCCTTGTTTAGTGCCGGTCTGCTCTGGACTTTACTTTCCTCAAACACTGCTTGTGGTGTGCTGTCCTGACACAACATACAGTATCATACATTTGCACTAGACTGTCATCAGATTTGTACATTTCATACACTATAGATTCTTTTTTGGGTAAACATTTGTCAAATGAAAACCGTCTGAATAAAAAGTTTCCCTTCATTTTTTTCCTCTCCTTTCACCAGGGTGCAGGGTCTGTGCCAGGCCTGCATTTTGCTTATGGAATCAAAGGAGCTGCAGCAATTTCATCAAATGAGCTGTCTGGTGCACCTTTCTTCTCAAATTAAAGTTTTAGGAAGTATTTTAAAGCAAGACTTGGTATAGTTTAGTTTTAGTGAATAGACAGTCTCATAACAAGCGGCCCTGACATAACTGTGGTTTATTAAAACCACATAAAGTGTCAATTTCTTCATAGACGTAACCCATTAAGACAAAAGAAAAATACATTCCTCTCTTTTTTTTCAAAGCCCATTTCCTTTCAGTGCTGTACATATGCCTTGGTGTGTCTTTACCTCACCAACCTGCCTGTATTCAATTAAAAAAAGGAAAAAAGCATTTCCATAATAATCAAAATAGCTTTAAGAGATTATATCAGTTTAATAATTATTATGCAATGCCAAAATCCCAGAACAACAGTTCATATTGCAAAACAGAGGTCTTTGAAATTTGAAGAACAAAGTTTTTTCTTTGTGCATTGTTCTCCGTGGGCTTTGGAGCAGCTTGTGCCCAGAGTCATCACTTAATAATCTATGGTTTACAGCATTTTGGTGTATCACTTAAGCTAAAGTAAAGCCTTAATATAGGCCAGACAAAAAAGATGCTCTATGAATTCACAGACTCAAGACTCATCTTTTCATATTCAAGACAGAACTAATATGATGCTCACACTAATATGGTGACATGAACCAGACCCTCACCAGAAGCTGTGACATCAGGATGCAGCCCCTAAATTATGAAAATACATTATTAAAATCCTATTTCAATAAATTATGGAGTGTTAAGTGCTGAGATAGACAAACTGCCAAAATTCTCTTGGATGGGAGTCATAGGTCTGGTTGCTAAGCCCTAAAATCACACTTGGTCACAGACTGAGAGGAAGTGTTACTGGTTGCCTCTCCAGCCTGAAACCAACATAGCCTTACAGCAAGTGCATTAGCAGAGCGACCAAGGTGAGAAAATGCCACCTCCACTGAGTCACTCTGTATGAAATGAATACTCTATATAAAACCAACCATCACCTTCTTACATGAACCAAGGATATGCAGAGCACAGGTGAGAATGGCTACCTCGATTTGGCTCCAAGAGGCTGAGGTGTGAAAAGCATTGTTTGTGAGTCTGAGATAAGATAGCAGGTGTAGCAAATACAACAACTCACTAATGTAGAATCAAGCCCGTACTCACACCACATTTCAGGTGAATATAAATATACACTATATTTCCAAAAGTATTCACTCACTCATCCAAATAATTAAATTCTGGTGTTCCACTACTAAATATTCCACTGTCAGCTGTCAGTGGTATTATAACAAAGTGGAAGTGATTGGGAACGACAGCAGCTTAGCCATGAAGTGGTCGGTCACATACAATGACAAAACAAAAATTTTCATGCCCATGCAGATTTATTTGCAGAGAGCGATGAGAACCTAATGGACGCTTTAGGGTACCAAGAGCTGTTCTCATGGACCTTTGCAATGGTTTGGAGCCAGTACTGTGGAGCCATATATAACGGCCCAACCCTGTTCCGCCACATGTCCTCGACCTTGGCCCACTGGAACATTTTAGCGGGAGCTGGGAGACGGGGTGGGCGTATCACAGTTGCCCATCAGCTGCACTCTCATGCCAGTCATTGATGCAATAAAAAAACTAGGCACACAATACCTAAAGTTTCCACAAACAGAATGGTAAGTACTTGTATTGTGCTTTTCTAGTCTAGCTGACCACTCAAAGCGGTTTCCCACTACATGCCACAGTCACCCATAGCCCATTGTAGTCCACGTAGGCTACACAGTGCTTTCTTTTAAGCATTCACACACAAATATAACATAGGCAATGCAGGGTTTAGTGTGTTACCCAAGGACACTTCAACATGTGGCCTGGAGAAGCCAGGACTGAAACACTGACCTTCCAATTGGAAGGTGGCTGCTCTTCCTCCTGAGCTTCAGCTGCCGCAAAGTCACAGTCAAGAGGGGATTTTATTCCGTTGCTGATCTTCCTAACACCATTGGTGCATTAGAGTGCACACATGCACATTTAAGCACCCTCGTCTAATCCATTCCCATACCTCAATCGCAAGCAATATCACTCCATAAATGTTCAACTCATTTGAGACTCCGAGAACTGCCGAATGAATGTGGTCTGCTGCTGTGATTGCACACAGCCATTCAGTCTAATGCCATTTTATGGGCATCTTCGGGACATTAGCATTCATCAATCTAAGAGCAAAGATACGAACAATTTCATGTCATTCATGAATACAACTTCAGAAAGAATTTAAGAAGATTCTTAAGACGATTTTGCTGAATGAGGCCCAATGTTTTCAGCACGTTTATTTTGTGACTGAAATAGTTTAAATTTGAGTTTTGCATGAGGCCACGGAATGTCTGAAAGTTTTAGTTCTGTCAGCAGCACATATAAACAGCACAGGGAGAATAAACATATAAACTCAGTTGTGTTCTGTAGTGTGAGTGACTCTGTGACTTAAATTGCTGTTAAAAAAGACCTAAAGACAAACTTTGTTTGCCATAGAGTGACTTTTCTGACAGCTCTCCAGGAAAATGCATCACATTTCAAGCTGAGAAAGGATCATTTAGGGTTTTCGTTCTGCTGTTAAATGCAGTGGCGGGTCATCTTTGAGTTGAAGACAGAATTAAATGAAGATAAATGACCAGTGAAAAGCAGGAATGAACGACGACAGCATGTTTCATCATGTCTTTAAACAGAGATTTAGTTTTGCAGTACTTTTTGCCTCATTTTTACCTCAGAAGTTTATACTGTACGCGTGTGCACGTGGTACACAGCCTTTATGCAGACTACCCTTTATGTAGGGCTTTCCTTGCTGCACATTGCAAAAGGGAACATAATAAAAATATAACTTGTTTCACCTCTTGAGAGCAGGTGTCTTTGAAAAATCCAATTCTGGCACTTTGTTTTGTGCCTCCTAGATTTAAAAATGTCCGTGTCAGCGACCTGTTCAGAAGGATGGAAGTAGCTTTACACAGTAATGTTTTATTGTCGTCTATGCTGAATCGTATCTTACATCAATGAAAGCCTCAGAGGCCATAAGAGCCCAGTGGATGAAATACATATTTGAGTGTAATCTACAAGAAGAGCTAGTGGGCCAGTCTAACACTCTGGGCCTCAAAGAGGAATCAGAGGAGCAGTTCTAGACCTTAGTGGCTGCTCTAGAAAAGTGAAATGTTAAGATTTGATAAATAATTAGACTTTTTTTTCATTCAGCAGTATTTTCTATTCTATTCTATTCAAAGGGTGGATTTTATGTTTGAACAATGGAGTTATTAATTTTACTCTGTAAAACAGCCCTGTACCATTACTTAAATGCTTTGTAGTTTTACCCTCTGGGGTCTGAGCCGTAATGACGCCAGACCGCAGGGGGTTAATGTAGTTTAGATATTGTATCCTGTAAAGTTACATCCTGTACGAGCCTCATCACTGCAACAACACTGTGGGACGCACCACAAACGGTCCTCTGCTCACTCTCATTCGTTACATTGAACGCCATCTACCGCTCCTGAAGTGTAAACATGCAGTTTATCAGCATGTTTTTAATACAGATACAGGGCAATTCTGTTTATCAAGGGACGGTTGGGAGCCCTGGCCCCGAGCCCCCACTTTCCAGAGCTGAGAGAAAGATTGGGGGGATGTTTTTTTTAAAGCCTGCTGATGTCATCAGTCTGTAAGAAACTACCCATTAATTTGTGTTATAGTGGAGGAGACCAGAGATGGAATGTGGAGTCAGAGATATATTTATCAAACACCATTTCAATCATTTCTTCTTAGATCAATCTAAAATGTGAAGTCTGAAAACACATTTGTTCAATTTTGAATGATTTCGGGTATTTTCATTTTTTACAATTCATGTATCTCAGACATGTCCCCCCCCCCCCCCGCCACCCTGGGATCTGCACCCATGGTTGGTTGGTTAGCTTGGTTAACCTGCAGTCACTTCAGAAGGCTCTTGTCAAGTGAAGAAACTGAAAAAAGTTTTCTTTAAGTTTCTTGACATCTTTATTTCAAAGAGAGGCAGAGGGAAAATCTGAGTCATATAATTCTGAGATTCAAGAGCCTGACGTGAGAGAGGAGAATTCCATGATTCATTATCTAATAAAAGTTTTCTTTTATCCAAATGAAGACCATTTTCTTGTTGGATCAATGGAGCCTCATCAAAACTTTCCCAATCAGACTAATGTAAAAGTGTTTCAAAATCTCAAAGTATGTGAATCTCACATCTTATGTCTGCTAGCCTGGCCAAAATCATTTCATCTTTGACTAATATTACTTTTAACTTCCCTAAAACTATCCGTCCATCAGTTGTATCTGTTTATACTGTCCCACTTTGCTGCCATTTGATTGTTTCTTGAACACCTAAAGAGAAACATGCAAAGAAAACACATTTTCTTTCTTTTTTCTATGTTTTGTTTTGCAAGACTTTATCAGGATATTGGATTAAGGTCTGTAATCAAACGGATACATGCTGGTGCTTAACACCAGAGCTGTGTGCATGTGTGTGTGTGTTCCAGGATGTCAAAGTATGGCTCACTCACTTCTGGTGCACGCCTATGTCCCTCTGACAGATGAAATATCACCTTCGTTATCTGATGCCCTCAGTGAAGAGACTCACTTTCACTAATGACCTAACATGTGGTGGATATCTTACATCATGTGCAGGAGGGGCAGGTCCATTTCTTTTCAATTACTTAACAGTGATGGCACAGGACACTTCATTAGTTGATAGGATGTATGCCTCTGCATGACCACAGGTGTATAGCAGAGGCTTATAGACACTGCGATTAAATAAAAAGGCTCCATTTAAAAGGATTTCCTTGGACTGAAACCAGTACCAGCTGAAGAAAGTGTCACTTCAGTGTCTCTAAGATTGGCAGTTAACAAATAAAAGCTTAAAAAGTTTGCAAAATTGACTTAAATATCATGGTGCGATACAATCTTAAACCTAAGCAGAATTGTGGGTTCACTTATCAGAGAAGAATAAATTTAGGATTTCATGAAGAAATAATGTCCAATATTTAATGACTCAGAATTATGATTGTTCAAATGATACCTTTAGTAAATTATAAAAAGAGGGAAAATTTATATTTTCACATTATTGAAAAAGGTGAAATTATAGTGGGATTAAGTTCTAATAATGACAAAACATTTAGCAATACTGGTGTTACCTCATGAGCAGTGAATACATGAATACCACCAGTTTCAGGATGCACATGGGCTTCTATGATGTGCTGTTGCCCACCCTCATAATGATCAACACATCCACCATTACTCTGAGTGTCCAAGGTGCCATCCCAACACAATTACAATAATCATCGTAGATGGATGAATATGCTCCGGACAAACAAGCCCCAGATGGAGATTTCTTGCTAAACTATCTCAGCTTTACCTTTTCCTTCAGTAGAAGTAGGGGCTTATGTGATATAGAGTTGAAAAGCTGAGATCGTTGCGATTGAATTAGTCCTAAACATTTTACAATAATGTGACATAAGGGGATACTCTCCAAGCAATACGATCAAAAACATCTCCTGGGAATCCACTAATCAATGGGTTTTTTTTCTGAACAAATTGATAAAGATTAACTCTGTGCTGGAGCTGATTTTATCAGGAATTCTGCACATGTTGCTCAACATAATGGACAGCAGTGCACGTGCTCCACAAAACGTGGTGTTTAAACGATGGCGTGCATTCAGTGTCTGCAGGAGCTCATCGCTGCCCAGAGAAGTAATCCTAAGCATGACTTCTTATGAAGAATAAATGACTAAACACTGTTATTCGTACTGCAAAGAATATAATTCATCATTCAGGATTAATAAGTTATATTTTGTTTAATTCAGTTTAATTTAAATTCTTTCTTTTGTCGACAAACAAAGCTGCAACACAACAATCACAAAATTGGACTGAGAGAAAGTAATGAAATGAAACAAATACATTTTTTAACTCACAGATTCAACACTGAAGAATGACTTTCCAAAACACGTGTAGGGGAATTAAATTCATATAACAAAACAAGGCTGAGCTCAAAAGCTGATCTGAAAATGAAACAGGAACCAAACTCTAACTTTCTGATTTAAAAAGCACAACCTGCCCTTTCTTTTCCACAATCACATCTATCTGCTGCAGCACAGAACCCAAGAGCAGAGGCAAGGAAAGGGTTCCCAGGTGTGCTTATCTCATACTTAGCTCCCAAAGATGATTGGCCAGTTTAAACTCAGCATATCCAACCAAAGGCAGGGACGGGCTGCACTACACAGGCTGGACCTCATCTTCTACTTTACTCTTAAGGGAAATTTGTAAGGTGGAGAGAGAGATGCATACACACAGGCACACTGACAGGTTCGGAACATTCATATTATTCTTTCTTTCAAGTACAGTGTGGCTCCAGACATGTGAATATGAATTCCAAGAAAAGCTTCGATTGACACGTCTTTATTTTATTTATTTTTTCATCTTCCTTTATTTAACCAAGAAAGTTGTACTGAGACACAAGAGACATCTTTCAATGAACCCTGAGCAGCATGAAACCATCCACAGACTTTCACCGCCAAGCAGAATTCTTTTACTCCACTTACTTTTAAAAAAATACAAAAAACAAGACTTTCAGCTTTTCAAATTTGAACCCGGGCTGGATAAAACGTCAGAAACGCATCTGTCTACGACTGAAGTTGAATGAACTAAAGTCAGTTAAGGGCAACATCAATCAGATCAAATCAACTAAAAAGATAAGTTGATTAACATCTGAATAAATAAATAAAAGCGAACAGAGACCCATTTCTTCCACATTGGGAAGAGGTTAAAATGTATGACATAACGAAAACACACACTCTAAGTTTGTGCTTTGAGAGCATGAAGTTTCTGTGCTCTGTTGAACGTGCACATCAGTGGCAAAAGGCAGTGCAAGTGTGTCATGTTCAGGTCCTTTCAGCTCGCGTCTGTGTGAATTAGCATCCTTGGAGGGTGGAGAAACAGTATGGATTTCTGTAGCGAAGCTGTCACCTCACTGTCTGGGTATCAAGACATAAATAAGTGATGGGGATATTTTTAACCCCTCCTGAAATCAGAGATAAATTGATTTCATTCCTGCAAAGCCCGTCAGCAATGCATATCCTCCTTTGATTCAGGCTGGCAGCCTATGAATTTTTCATTGTCTCAGAAATGAGGCCCCCCCCACCCTGGTTTGTTCCCCTGTTGCCTCTCTTGCTGTCTCGTTCTCCATTTCTGTCTCTTCTCAAAGACTCTGTTGTCTTATCTTTTTCACACACTTTGTGTAGCTCACGTCTTTCTTTCCTCTTTCATGTCTCTCTGACTTTTGCCAAAGTTATTGCTTCTTTACCACGACGCATTATCGACAACTGGAACTTCTCCGAGCAGGTCGGTGTCAGTGTTGATGTGTCTGAATGCCTATTCCCAGAACACTGCAGACTCATTCAGAGGGTCTACATGATGAGATTAACTGGATTATAGCTACAGTTGGGTTATGCTCCTTATCTGAGGGTAATTATCCTTTGTTACATGGCGGAGATTGAATGGAATCACTGGCACAAACCATGTCCTACCCCGGTACCATAGGTGGCGCTGTACCCATTTCAGCTATCGCTAATAGAGCCACTTCCTGTTGACGTCTTCACCACCAACAACAACAAAGAAAGATGGGGAACGCAGAGCAAGATGAAGCTGCGTCCCTCTCCATCTGTGATGAGCTGGTTATGGCACAGACGATGCACAATGGCGCATTCTCCATCGCGTTTGTTTCTTTCTGACGGCGGCGACAACAACAGTAATATAGTCTTATTTGACTTCCGGGTGACGATCCCTGGAAAAAATCTTGAGCATGCGCAGAACGCTCGATCCGATCAACTGTCGTCGAGTTATCTCAGGGGTCTTAATTCGATCGCAAGTAACCCGATCCGATTCGATTTCTTGTCAGATTAAGGTGTCTACATGAACTGAATAACTCAGTCTTATTGTAATTTAGCCATTAATCCGATCCGATGGCCCGCATGTAACCACACTGAAAAGCACTGTTCAATGTATTCTCCGCCCTAGCAGCTCGGATCCGGCCGATAGATAAACAGTCGGATTCCCCTGGTCCGCACCAGGTCTAAGTCAGCTGCTAGGCGCCAGCCGAGGCAACCCGCCGGGGGGCCCGCGTGAACGGGTCCCCGACGGGCGCCGCAGCTGGGGAGATCCGCGAGAAGGGCCCGGCCCCGCGAAAACCCCCGCCACGTGACGCACGAGGCGCCGCGGACGAGAGCCCCGCGAGACGAGCCGAACACCACGCTTCCAGCGGCGGAGAGAGGAGGGCGACTGCTCCCCCAGCCACGGCGCGAGCCCAGCCCCGCTTCGCACCCCAGCCCTTAGAGCCAATCCTTATCCCGAAGTTACGGATCTGATTTGCCGACTTCCCTTACCCCCCTTGATCCAACACGCCAGAGGCTGTTCACCTTGGAGACCTGCTGCGGATATGGGTATGGCCTGGCGCGAGATTTACACCATCTCCCCCGGATTTTCAAGGGCCAACGAGACCTTACCGGACGCCGCCGGAACCGCGACGCTTTCCAGGGCACTTTTAAGTTACAATGGTCATCTTGTGGACTTAAGTCCACATAACTTTCACGGAGAATGAGAATGTTACTTTAATTGACAGTGCTGAAACACATGCACACAGTCATTAGCTCAGCCCTCCTGAAGATGTACGCATATGCAAAATGTTTTTTTTTTATTAATTTATTCATTTTTTATGTATTAGGTTTTGAATCCTCTAGAATAGGCTAAAGTCCACGTGGACAACCAAGAAGGTAACCACCACACCACCAGTCTACCATCTTGTAGGTACAAATTTGTGAATTGATTGATATTTTAAAAGCACAATTTTAAGGTTCTCTCCGTTTAGGAACATTTTAACAGAAGTTATGGAATATGTCTTCCTGAGATAGATCCATTAGGTTAACTATGTACTTTATTCACAGCTTGAAATGTTTTAGACTTTTTAATCAAAGAGGAAACTGAGCCTAGATAACCCTAATAGCCCCTGATAGTGCATTAAGCTATCTGTGTTTTTTACCCTCTTAATCCAATTCAGGGTTGTGAGGGGGCTGGAGCCCAAACACCTTGGATGGGGAACCAGTCCATCACAGGGCCATGTGTAGTTTTTGTTTCAGTCATTTGCATGAATGTGACTCAGTGACAAAATCAATAATACATCTCATATTCCATTGTGATCTAGTACACTGCCTCATTGTACATGTTTCAAAGGGCCCGAGGAGAGGAGTGGAAATTCTATTCAGTTCTTGTCCAAGTGAATACTATTTTGCTAGTGAAAAAAAAAATTCATTAATTTCCTCCTGGTTGGGTGATGTTTGTTAAAAACACTTTCAGTAAATGCTGTCTTCTGGGTCTGACTGATGCTGGGTCTGAAGACTATAAGCGAAACTTAGAAGAAACATTACGGTTAAAAGAGTATCTCAGCATCAGCTCTGCTCTGGTTCTTGAAAACCAACCAGGTTTTTCAAGTCAAATCGGACTTGGAAGCTTTTTCTTCCCTGTCACTGCTCTCCCTTTAAATGCAGAAGCTGCCCAGAAACAGCATAAAACTTGTATTGTGGGAAAACAGTTTGTAGCTATAATCCATAACAGCTGCAGACCCAATGATATTCTAAACTCTACGTCACTGCAATAAAGACATCTCTTAATAACAGGCAGGTTTAATTGAAAGAAACTCTGTGATGACACTTATAAGGTTTATAAGGTTCTCTTCATTGCCTTTTTATTACAACTGTGATTCCTGTGAATGCTCCCAACTCGCTCTCACATTTACAGACAGCTTATAAGCAAGACCATTAAAAACAGACTCTTTCTGTTGCAGGCATCTGAAATGAAACTGCAAGGAGACACGCAGCAGTGTGGCCCCCACACCTCCAGTAAATATAAAGCTTGGAGAAGTGGCTATATTAAAGAGTGCAGACAGTAAGCACCGGGCAGATATCCTGATACATTTTGCAGTGTTGATGCCACAATGCTGTGGACTGTAAAAGAAAACATATTAGACATTTATCTGATTCTAACTTTCTCTGTTGATGATATTCATACATTTAACTATAGTCAAATTCACTTAACGGATGTATTTAAGTTATCTGAATGATGTTTTGTCAGATGATTAGAACATCAGGATTTTATTACAGCAGAGCAAATGGCTGGAACTGCTTTAAGTTGACATCCAATCTTAAAAAACTCATTTTCAATCACACCTTCTGACGCGTTTCAGCATTTGACAAAAGAAACGAAAACTTACGTGAATGAGAGCCGTTTTACTGGGAATTTGCCTGTACTGATATACATTTATACGTTACTGTTTATATAAATGATGCAAAAAGATGGCACTTTGAAGCATGTGTTGAGCAGCTCCACCCGTGTGAGTCGAGTCGAGCTTAAACCGACCAGCTGCGTTATCTGAGTGTAATCATCTGGTTTGGAGAAGCTCAGTTCTGTATAGTTTCAGTCAGACTAACATGTTTGCATGCATTTAATAAGTCCAGGTTTAGTCAGACTAACGCAGTCATTTGAGTTTTCAAGTTTCATACAAACATGCTTATTTACCTAATTCCTGTTGACACATTTGTATTGTGATGATTGCATTTCTAAAGTGGAGGGTTACGGAGAATAGAAATGATTGAGTTAAACTAGCACAGAGGCTGCCAGGAGAGCAAGGAATGGGCGTGCAAGCAGATGACACAATGAGAGGCGACACAAGGTGAGGGGAGGGTGGGGGCAGGGGGGTGAGAGATGAGAAGCATGTGCTGGGGGAGTGAGGATGCTTTGGGAACAAGGTGAGTGTATCCTTCGCTGTTCAGAGGACCCATTCATGACTCCAACTCCGTGGGCTCTCCTGGGAGTATCTTAAGACATGTCATCATTGTTATATATAGCAAAGGTCTCAGGATAGTTTTGGTTTCAGTATACATGATTAATAAAGAAACCAACACCCACTTAACACGCAGTTCAACCCCTCTTTTCTCTGTGAGAGGGCTCACATGACATGGACAGATGGACGGTAAGTCAGGACGAGAAATACTGTTGCTCAGAAACAGATCCATAAATGATTGTACATTATTCAGATATTCTGCTTCTGATGTCCATGTTTACTAAATCATACTTTTATAAAGGCAACAACGTGAAGTGAGCCGCAAGTTAAACTATAAAACTAGTTTGTTTGGATTGAGCAGAAAAGCAGAGCAATTCAAAAGGAACCACTTGGTAAGATGAGACGGGTTAATCTTTTCTTTGTTTAACATCAAGAATATAATACTCTAAACTGTAAACTAATTCTGCTTTAATATAATTATGATAAAAGACTGATCCACACAAATCAATTAATTCATGTTAATATTATTTATTTTTTTAGTGATAACCTACCATCATAATTCCTGTATTTAATACTGATATCAGGAGAGTACACTTCATTCAGTATTCACTGTATGGTTGGATGTAACACACACAGATAAATACAGAAACTGTGATATAGAACAGTCCAGATAGGAGTCGACTTTACTTATGAGAGCTTAATTTGCAATAAAACAGATTCCAAATAGTAGTCTTGAGATATTACTTGACATTTTGTTTTTAAAAGAATATTCTTAATTTCAGATGGAGGAGATGGATAAACAAAGACATGTCAAAAAATCCAATATGAGAGCAAATTATTCACATCCTAAGGGACCACTTCAAAACCAGAAATGCTTCCTAATTTTTCACCACATTTCAAGTTTAGTGTCTGAGTTGAATTAAAGCTGTCTGGAGAGGTCTCCCATAGGAACCAGAAAAAAGAAGAAAAGAAGGGGAACAGAAAGGAAAGAGAGGGAGGGGAATTCTAGGCAGAGAGGCTAAAGACTAATGAATGGATTGTGGGGGCTCAGTCTTGACCTGTCTAGTTAGTGTAATGTTAACTTGTTCAACTCCCCCAACACCCATCCCACTTCACCTATCAACCCCCCTGAAAAAAAAACATTGAAGAGAAGGAGTATGCTTTGGTTCTCCTCTCCTTTTCCTCCCCTGAACGTCCTTTCTGTCCTCACCCATCACGGGGGGGTGGGGGGTGTTGATGTCAGCATCGGCGGTCATTAATCTAATCAAGTAATTAAGAGCTTGCATGACTCAACACTGTAAGCAGGTTTACCCAGCAGGAGAAAACAAAACAGTGTGAGGGCACAATGAATGCACTTCTATCAAAACTTCAAGATGAACTCGTCCAAATAGGAAGTGTGGATTCCAGCATAGAAAAGTGAGATAACTGAAGATGTTTTGATTTTCACATTAAATTCAATTCAGTTTATTTATTTAGCACAAAATCACACCAAATGTCGTCACTCAGTGATACAATCAAATTCAAGCCAATAATGAATATAATTCATTGTAATCAAATCCAATTAATTCAATTCTAAATTAGTCCAATTCATTGATCAATTCAAAAACAATTTCCCAGCAAAGGAAGCCAGGTGAAGAAATGTGTGACAGATGAGGTCCCCCAGCAGTCTAAGCCTATAGCAGCTTAACTATGGGATGTTTCAGGATTACCTGAGCCATCCCTGACTATAAGCTTTATCAAAAAGGAAAGTTTCAGCCTGATCTTAAAGGTAGAGAGGGTGTCTGCTTCCTGAAGCCAAACTGGCAGCTGGTTCCACAGAGAGGGGCCTGATAACTGAAGGCTCTACCTCCCATTCTGCTTTTAGAAACTCTGGGAACCACAAGGAAACCTGCAGCCTGAGAGCAAAGTGCTCTGTTGGGAAAATATCCAACTATGAGATCTTTAAGATATGATGGAGCTTGGTCATTAAGAGCTTTATATGTGAGGAGAAGAATCTTAAATTCTATTCTGAATTTAACAGGGAGCCAATGAAGAGAAGCTAAAACTGGAGAAACATGATCTCTGCTGTTAGATCTCATCAGAACTCTGAAACTAAACTTAATTGTTTAATAGAAGACCCAACCCAGTTTCAATCTTGAACACAAACTAATAATATTTCTTGTGTATAGCTGTTGCTGTGGTAGAATAAAAGTGATAAGGGGACAGCTGTATCTCCTCATGAAGAGCTATGGCCTGTCAATGGGAAGGTCGGTGGTTTGACTCCCATTTTCCCCCGGCCACATGTCGAAGTGTCCTTGGGCAAGACGTTGTTGCCTACAGATGCCAAAGTTTCTTATATTTTAAGATTTTATGTTCACAGTTCTGTTTTCAACTAACTTTTGATTGTTTCATAATTTGTCATAATAATTGTAACAGTGAAGGAGCTTGTAAAGTTCAGTAAATAAGGAACCATTCAGTAGTAGAGAAGTTAAGTTGCAGGTTTTTGCTGCTGTTTTAGTCTCTCCACATCTGTAAAGACTGAACCTGCTTGCATGGAACTCTGACAATAAATCACTTTCACAGTTAGACTATAAACTTGTATTAATTTTAGGAAAAAATAAAGAAAAAGGTCTTCTTATTTGTATGAGAAGCACAATGTATTGTGGGTAAAATCTGTAATCCTTTTCACCTGGCTGGAATGGGCGCACAAAGCACAGATGTTCTGGGAAGATAAAAGTAAGTGAGCGGGACTCTGGCATTGTTGCTAAGTTCAAATGCCAACTTCGACTGCAGCCTCAATGTCTGTTTTTAGAAAGTGCACCTCAAGCTTGGCACTTTGTAAAATTGTGAGAGAGATGTGAGAGAAAAGTCATTTTGTTAAAAGCTGTGCAGGTGAAACGAAATGGAAGTGTAATTTCATTGGATTGCTGGTTTCTCCCATTTTTTGTTATCCTGCACTGACTCAAATCCTCTTCTTGGGGCCACTTGGGAAGAAAAAAAAAAAGAAGAAAACCTGAGTAGCTTTGAATTTCAGCATCGTTTGTACGTGTGTTGCAAACAGACAAAGCAACTCTATAGTTAAGGCTCAGTGACTGCACTGCTCGGGTTTTGCCTCTTCAGGTGAGTTCAAGACTACTTGCACAAGTTAATTAAATCTAACCCAGCTAGATTTCCTATTGACCATTCACAACAGGTTTGAAGCAGTTTAAAAAGATTCCAAGCCCGATTTAGATGAAGCGTTCACACCAGCTGCCAGTAACCCAGGCTTTAGATGAAAACATTAAGTTTAGATGATAATGAAAAATTAAAGTGAGAAACACTAAATGGTGTTTAGAGGCTAAGTTAATTAATTCTTTGTTTGCTTTGAGAGCAAAGAACAAAATTATTCAAAACACTAGTGGAGACGTCTAATGTTATTATGAAATGTGAAATTAAAGCCAAACATTGCAGTTTCAGTAAATTTCTTGTATCGACTGTTTGCTAAGCTCAAAAACTTTCAGAATGCAGTATTCATTTGCCATTAAAAATAACCGGTCAGTTGCTTTATTAAAGTTTCTTCAGTCAAACAAAGACATTGTGCAGCTTTACACACACAGCCACCACCAAACAGAAAATGCAAATCAAGTGCAAAGTGTAACTCAACTAAACAGTTTTATCTTTAAATATATGCTACACATTAAAATCAAATCAGCTAAATCAGGAAACCTTATGGCTTTACCAGTGACTACCACTCACTCCACATGACCAGAAGCTGACCAGAAGCTGATTAGAAGCTGACCAGAAGCGGTTTGGGCGTGTTTTTCATGTTTTGTCAGTGTACTGACAACCTGCCAGTGCCTTCTTTCCGTCAGCCACCTTACTAACTGAGTTGAACAGAAGCACAAGCTTTTTAAAGCTTACATTTCACAAAGAACATGCTACTTAAGCCTCCATCTCAGTTTCATTTGAAAATATTATTGTATCTTCACTTCAGATAATTAACTCCATTCTGTTCATTACCCAAGTCCTCCAATCTAAATGAACATATAGAGTGTCTGTTCATCCTCTGACAGATTACCCTCAGAGGTCTCACTTTTCACATTCAGCTGCTCTCATGACCTCTGCAGTTTCTTGTTCTTTAAATGTAATTATAGGCTGTCAGCCTGGATAGTCATTTTTAGGAGAACTGTTCAAAAAGTTTAGCTGCAAGCTTGCAACAGTTGAAGTTAAATGTGACTCCTCAGTTGCATTTTGGCTTGAGACATCCAATCACTTTGCTTAAAATTTGTCACATAAACAACAAACGGTAGTTAAGAGCTAAAGTTTAGAATTATTGGAAAATCGAATAGTCTGATGCAGTCCACATTTAAAAGCATCAGACTTTTAAATGTTGCAGGTTTGATAGAATTTAGCAGCTGTAGCTGGCCGTTTTCTTAATAGCTGCGAAAATTATTACTTAACCTCCTTCTGACTGGTGTGTTCTATGCAGTCAATCCGATGGCCTCTCTTAGTGTGCTTCTGCCAGGAGCGTCTTCCTGCTAAAAGGAGGGTTTTTTTGTCTCCACGTTTACAAAGTGTTTTGGAAATCTCTAAATTCAACATTACATACACATATAAGTGAAGTGAAAAACACCTGATGCTAATCAGCACTTAACTATGACAACCTTCTGAATTTCTTTCTTTCCTCTGCCATCAGATATGCTGATATTTAGTGCATGTATGTGCATATATATGTATATATATGGAAATATGTGGCAGATTTGCTGCATTGAGATGCAGTATAGCTAATGAGAGCAGAACAAACCTGAACCAGATTGTCTCCCTCTGTTCCTCTGTCTACATCTCTGTCAGTAATTAAACTGGCTTCACTACATACTGTTTGTATTTAAACAAAGTCGGTTAAAATCAACTAAGTGCAGACATTTCGATAAATCCACAAATTGATTTCATGCTTCAGACAGGGCCCAGTTTGCTAAAAGAGAGGCATACCTTTAACAGATAGCTGGGTGAGGAAAGAGCACATTGGTCACACTGGGTAGAATAACAGCAGCTTTTTTTCAACAGAGCCAGAGCAGAAACTCTTTCAAGGCTTTCTGAATCATTTTTTAAGATCTAGAAGTAAAACAAGAAGAAATGTTAAGTTCAACAGGTGTCCAGAGTGTTACAGATGCTGGAAAGGCAAAAACGTGCACACTCACACAACAGAATGGGATCAGCACAGCAGCCTAGCTGAAGGCCTTTCACTGAGCCCCTCACCCTTCTGTCTCCTCCACCTATTTGCTTTCACAAGGAGAGCTATCCTGGAGCAGTCATGCTTGCCTGACGCGTTCTTTTTTGACCCCAGTGGTGCACCCATAACCTCAGCCCCGCTGTCTTATTGTTCTGCAATAGAGCATGGCGGCATATGAGGTCCTCTAACATGAAGACAGAAATACAAAAGGACTTAAATAATAAAACAAAGACGCAAACTGAGTGCATTCCTTTTTCTTGGCTTCTGAAGCTATCCCATGGTGCAGTTCACGCTGTTGCATTCACAGGTGCCTGCATGCACACCAGCATTTTACCTTCACTGTGCCTGTCTCTGTGGTGTCTGACCTGTTTTTCTTTTTCCAGGACTCAAACTATGGTGTCAGAGCTCAGAGTAATGTGATCCCAACTCTTCTCTTTGTGGTGCTAATGTATGTGGAGTCCCCCACCCTCGGGGCAGCAATTATTTTTTATCAGCCTGTGAAAGTTAGTTAAGTGCTCCAGAGTGAAGGGGAACAGGATAGCACAGGGGGGGGTGATTGGAGTCACTAAATTGTGGCCTCAGTGCCCTGACACAAAACATCAAGGAAGTGAGCGTCATTATAGCTCAAATATTTTCCCAGAGTTAGAGAACAAGCAGGTTCAGAAATGGAAACAAATTAAGTCATAACGGAAAAAAAGACAAGCAGGGAGGAAAAACAGGAAGGGGAAGAGGGGGTAATTGCGAGATGTCATGATAAGATAACAGCCATACTAGTTTCTTAATTTAATTACATCAGCTCTCATATGAACTAGCGCGTCTCTTACCCCCTGCTGTTTGTCTCATCTGATAAATTTGCTGCAAACCCATATGGCCATGTGTCAGTAAACAGTTGTGCTTATTCGCACAAGTTGACTAATTGGAGCTATGTATGCAGCTCTCAGCACATAAAACTAATGAATGCACATTGAACAGTTGAGCTGCCTTTATGTGGAAACCTCTGTTAACCTGCTCAGTTATTTTAGACAAACAAGCTCTGGTCAGTAACGTACAACATTAGAAATTCAATCCACAACCGTGTTTATAAATCAATGTCAGAAAACTCTGTAGGCATCTCTCAGAATTAAATGTTGCATCATTCTCGTGTGACTTCTATAGCAGATGGAGGCACTAGAAACGTTCAGTTTTACTGTAACTGGTAAGCATTTACAACATAAATACATGCATAAACATGACGGGAGGCATGGTACCAGTTCTCTGTAGATCTGTTTTGGCCTTTGCTAAGTGCTAATGAGAGCTTGCTGCAAAGATAGATTGAAGGGATTCCAGCAGTTTAGCAGGTAAGAAATCATCCCATTTTGATTAATTTTATGGCTAAATAACGTTGAGGAAAGACTACAATGATTACACATCATTGTGTGCTTGACAGAGGAAGATAAATGGAAACTTCACAAGGTGTAGGAGGACAGAAGGGATGTATGGATGTACTCTGTACAAAATGGGAGGTATGTTGTGAGGAGTGCTCTTCTTTGCCTGCTACCACCTACTTTCTGATTGGTTTAATTTGACTCAAAGAGTGTTAAAATGGTCAAAACTGATCATTCTAGCAAACAAACACAAAAAACGAAAACAGACCAGCCACACAACCTTCGTGGCAGAGGTTGATCTTTGGTTTTATGTCTTTGGATGATCCTTCATAAAAATGCCTTCGTTTGTTTCATTAAGGTTGATGTTAATTATTAATACATACCTGTCGATATTATCACTGCGGTATGTGTCTGAAAGAAACAAAAGCAAAGATTTGATTAATGACCTGCACACACATGCACACATGGTATGATGTGTGTGGCTTTGTGTGTGTCAGGGAGAAAGGGGACGAAGCTCAATTGCAGGCGATAAGGAATGCTACCTGAGATGGTGAGAAGGTTGAAACCAAGAGGCACTAAAAGCTCTGAGGAGCCTTCAGTATTCACGTTTGCGTGTGCACGTGTGTGTATGTGTGCATGGTTTGGTGCTCCATTATCGTGCTGTCACGGTACACAGGCCTGGCGTCATGGGTCTAGAGAATCACATAAAGACATTTCTGTGAGAACAGGTGAACCCAACACAAACAGTCGTCTTTTATTTGAGGACAGACCATTCAGTCAGGATGCATGCATACTGCATATGGAGACGATTGGGAATGATACCAATCGATCCCTGTTGTTATTCATTTGTGCACTTTTCACATTTTTCGTACAGCGCCTCACAGGTGTTACTGAGAACAACGTTGATGGAAGGGTCCATGTAAGCAGAGCTGGACTGAGACAATAAACAAATGCATTTTAAAAATATCAACCCTAGATACCCAAAGTCTAATTGATTCAACAATGTAGCAATAATTCCATTGCATGACATGACCTACAAAAACTCAATCAAATTCAAACTCCATCTGTTGAGTTTACACTTCTAATCTCAACAGGACAAAAAACGTCTTTTAATGCATGACTCAAACAATATATTTTGCTGAGCAAGACTTAAAGAGCCAAGTTATCGTAGGACTGCATTTTTCTGCTAAAGCACCATGTGTGAGACAAGCAGAGAATAATTCTAGTTCTAATCTATTTCCATCTCAGTGGGCCCAGCTGATGATCGAGGAGGATAATTGTTCATGTTCAGGTAGCAGAATCTAAACTAACAGAGAGTAGCCAAACACAATTTGACAAAATATGACATCTGCTTTGCCCCAACTACGTCAGTTATCCTGAACTTTCTGTCATATTCCCATTACCTGCACCTCAGTCGATCATGTCCACCTTTGATTCCCCTGCTACTCTTTGGATGCAGTGAAAGAAACGGTGTTGATGAGAAAAAGAGGAGCCTTTTAACTGTGAAGATGTGTTATCCATGTGTTATGTGTTATAGCATAAGTGTGAAGCGCAATTGTGATTCAAAGCACAATTCTTAGTTTGTCTGCAACAGTGAAGTATGTTCTGAAATCCTACAGTTAAATACTTCAAATTGAGCCATAAAGCCTCAACACTTTCAATTATTAGTTAGTCAACACTTGCATCTCACCTGACCACTAGACTCTCCCTGCTGCTCCTCCACACTGCTCTCCTGAATCAGGAAAAAATGGATGTGGATGAGCAGGGCTGCATCTAATGTGAGCCTCTGAGGCATTCTTTACCATGAGCAAAATATATCAGGATTTCAACATGAATGCTCATGGAACCTAATGCACCAGATGCAGGTTGTAGACTTCCAATATGATTCATTTTTAGAAAGCCGGTGTGTCCGTGTCCTCTGACTTGTACCTTCTATTGTTTGCCTGAACTTGTCCTAAAGAGAAACAGAGAAACAGGAGTCACATAGTTCAGAGAGACTGTAGAAAAGAAATTACGTCTTATTGGACTTGCAAGTAATCTTAGAAACAGAGAGAAGAGATCTTCTCTGAAATATTTTGTTCAGATTATTATTATACTTTTAATAAAGTCTGGCTTTAAAGCTTCCAAATATTTAGAGTGGGCTTTGAAAGTTTGATTTGAAAAACAGACTATTGGTAATCTTGTTTTAACAAAAAAGTTTTGATTTGTAGTATCACATTTCAGTGTGATTGCATTCAAAATGTTGTATGAGCATAGCCTACAAACCCAACAAGCCGGTACTGCCACAGTAACAGTGACAGACACAGAGAATCCTTGTATTATCAGTAGCGAACATATCTGCATGTGAGCTTATGTTGACAGAAGTGAAGAAGATGCAGCACTTTTTGCTGCTCCTGGCTGACGACAAGATTAATTTGTGCAGGTTAAGGAATTATAATGATTATTGACTGGTGTATCTGCCTCAGATCCCCCTGAATAGTGTGTTGCTGCAGTATTGCAGCACCTAAATGTGCCGACTCTGACTTGATTCTTTCACCAACGTGTCATCTCCACAGAAGATTGCTGCCAGGTTAGCTAATGGGCTGACTGGTTAGCTCACTGACTAAATATCTGCAACAGATCAATTCTACTTTTATGATGGACGACTAGTCTTTGATGAAAAAAAAACAACGCAAACAAACAAAACACTGTATTAAACCCAAAGTGCATCAACCCACCGGTAGATTACCCAGCATGCCTGCTTATCCGGTCCTGCCAGGAAGGCATCACAGAGTGAGAGTGAGCCGGCAGGCACAGCACAAGGATGCTGAAACTGCTGCCACCACTCACTTTATTATTAATGTCTGTAGTTGCCTACTGTGACATGTCAAAAAGCCATCCATAAAAAAGTCACTCGATTAAAAATTCCCATTTTCTTCCATGTCGGACATGTTCACACTTGCTTGGATCAATCCGTCAGCTGCTGTAGTTTTTATTTCGGTGTAATATGTCAGTAAATTATATTATCAGCAACTTATATCTAGATCATCTTTAGCCGTATAAATATTGAAGAAACACTCATTAAAAGCATATTATTAATTTATTTGTTAATTTATTCATTCATTCAGTTGGTTTGAGGTTCCTTTTTTTAGCTTCATTAAACACACGAATGGAAATACTTCCCTGACCTTGTGGTAATGGTATTGATTTGGATAAAACTGGTCTGTTTTCTTCTCACTCCATCTCTGAGTCATTCCTCCTACTTTTCTTCATGAAAACCCTGTCTCCCCTGTCCTAGATGATGTACATAGCTCTCACACTTTTGTCTCTTTCTCTTTTTGCTTTTGTGCCATCATCCTTTCTTCCTAATCCTGCTAGAACTCAATCCCACTTTATCCCTCCTGCAGTCAATCTACCAAGTCTATCTGTCTATCATTCCTTGGCTCATTGTCTTGCTTCTTAGTCTCCCCATCTCATCCCCCTTGTCAGTTTCTCCCTTTTCCTCTATAAACCCTGCTTGTTCCCCTTGGTACTGTACCTCTCCTTTCTTTGTGTACTCGACTCTGAGCCTGTTGAAACCAGGGGGCTGCAATGGCTTAACTTTAATTGATTCATTGGATAGAGAATAGAAAAAAGGATGGCTCTGGGCTGACAAGGTTAATTCTGTTTTTCCAAGTTCCTCATCACCTGGTGGCAATTAAACTCATGACATCCTTCCCCGGGGGGAAGAGAAGCCAACGGGAAGAGGGAAAGCAGAGCGACTGAAATTGTTCAAAGGCAATCAGAAAGGAAGGTAAGAAATTACAAAAATGAGGTAAATCAGTTTGGTTTGGATGCTGTGCTATGAAAGTACTAAAATTCAAGAGGATTATGCTTGTATGGATACTGACAGTTTCTTCAAGGGATGTCTGCATCATAAGCTCTCCCAGCATATTGTAATTGGGGATAAACTTGACAATAGAGGGATGTGAACGGTTCAGCAATGAATTAATGAAGTTCACTTAGACCGACCTGAAGGTGTGCAACTGATTCAGAACATAAACTGATAATCCTGTATGAAATACCATTTATTCAGCCAGCAGCTGTGAGGTATTTTGTGCTCTTTCCCACTGATTCACCCTTATTAAAGGAACAGGTACACATTTAGGAGATGCTTATTTGTTTCCATGTTGGAAAAGATGAAAGTGTGTTTTCAGTCTCAGCTTTGAGTGAAATACTGAAGTCAGAATTAATGTGGTTTAGAATATACAAGCGACTCTGTGAGAAGTGAGAAACCTCAGCTTATAGATAGATATGTCAGAGACCCAGATGCAGGATCTTTCACAATAAGTCAGTTTATGAGTATAAACCGCTCTTTGTTCTGCAAGACTGAGGAAAGCAAGAGGCTGTGAAAAACCTACCACACTTACCTCTGTGTGTGACTAGAAAACTCACTCCACGCCAGGAGGAAAACTAAAAGAGCTATAGAAAATGACAAAGTAAATCTACGCTCTCTTCAAAGGAGGCGGAACGAAACTACAGACTAGCCTGATAATCGGAGGCAGGAATATAATTACAAACTCAAAAACACTCCTTTAACGGAGGCACTATGAAACTTTATTCTATACAAACTCTCCACTAACTGAAGTGCTGTCAAAATTAACCAGAAATAAAAGATCACTCCTGAATGGAGGAAAACCAAACAGGCTATGAAACATAATACGGAAACTAGACTATGACTATGATCAGAACTTTACAACAAAAAAACACTGTAGGAGGGAACGCATATGGACGAGGAATTCAAGGCTATGGCACTTGGTAAGGCTAGAGAGAGGAATGTAAAGCACCATGGGGAACAGGTGGAAACACTTTGGGATCAGGGAAGACAATCAGACATGTGACACAAGAGGGAAAAGCAAGGTACCTGAAAAGAGAGGAAAGCTAATATTTCAAAATAAAACAGGAACTCACGAAACAAAACGAGATTCAAAACAAAATGTGTCAACGGGTCCTGACAAGAGACACTTAACCATTACAAAATAAGTCATGTGATGCAAAACAAGTCCTGACTTCAGATCTTTGCTTAACACACACTGGACTGCGCTTTATAGAAATTAAAACTTAAAATACATTTCATCTGGTATTGCCCACAGTTAGTCTACGGCCAAGTATAAAAAATAACGTCAAACTTATTCTGGATTCAGTGTCCTGAACGGGAACCAGTTTATGTTTGTGTACCCAGCATTCGTCACTTCCTGGTATTTTGGCACTCTTCAGTTTCCAGACACAACACAGAGTGGCACCGCAGAACCACATTGTTCTGAGCCTGAAAACAAAACACAGCACCACCCATGAAAAACACCGAGGCTGATGTGAAGTGTGGGGGTTAGATGGATGTGACAGAAATAGAAGAGAAGCGAGAGAAAGAGAAAGCAAGAGGCTGAGATGTTGTGATGTCGACAGAGATAAGGAATGATTAAAGAGCTAACCGCAGACCCAAACATGCTGAGTTAATCCAGCTAACTGTTCACTCATCAGCCTCCTAAAGGTCTGGGAGGTAGGGTGTGTGATGGGGTGGTGCTTTGTTTCAGCATGGGTTCCCAGCCTCCCTGTCCTTATGTTCCTTATTTTGCTAAAATATTTTCTCTCTGATTGTCACTGAACCCCCAATATGTTCATCATTCTGTGCAAAAAGGCTGCATATTGCAAATATATGAGAATTACATGTGAAGCACTTTGTAGAGCCGAGACAAAGTTAAAAAGGCACTATATGAGTGTGGATCATTTATCATTTAAATGACTAGTGCTTCTGCATGTCACAATACTGCTGGGGTTTGTTGGTAAACTGCAATCAAACTCAGCTATAGTTTGATGAATAAATGATGTGATAAATGACCTGAGTGGTGTTGACCTGAGTTTGTCCTTAAACTGTTGTTTTAAGGCTTGGAGTTTAATGCCAGTGATGCTTTGGCTGCAGAAACCAGGATTACTGCATTCAGGTGGATATTTAAAGAATAACAGCTTTTGTTCTAATTGTAAAGACAGAGAGAGAAAGGAAAACAATGAAAGTGGACATCCTGGATTTTTCGAGCCGGCCTGGCAACAAATCATTCAAAACATTCCAAAATGACTCAGATTACAAATCTTCTTCAAGGTTGGGTGAATGTCACTGCTGACAAATGTATTCTTTGGTACAAGGCTATGACTGACGTCTCATATAATTCTATCCACGGCACTATTAAAATACCAAAAGTATTTTCCTTGAGCATATATAGATGAGGGAAACAGCTGGGAGGAAGAGTAGGAGGAACTGCTTCTAACTGTCTAATAACATGCTTTGTCAAGGCAAAAGGTGGGAAATGATGCCTTTATCTAAGAATTCAGCTTGGTGTTACACCTTAAACTTTTCTGTCTTTCCAGACTGTCTTCATTCCCTTAGAATTTGTTTCACATTACAGGATTTAGGAAAAGAATGTATTTGTATTATTATTATATAATATTTGTATTATATTGTATGTATTTGTTATTTGTAGACAACATGCACTTCTAGACAAGAAGAGGAAAAGACAAAGAAAGGGGCTTAAGGGTGGGTGAGCTATGTCTGATGAAAGAGTGTGCCGGTGGTTCAGTAAGGCTAAAAGGGAGGTGTGTGTTTGTGGTTTTTAAATCCTGGTGCTGATTTGTTTCTAAATGCCAGATAAATATAACAATGTAGTTGAATATGATAAATGTTCGAGTGTACAGATGAAATGTGTTGCAGTGGTTGTTGTCCTGCATGTGTGTCTGTTCTTCTACACAAGTCAGACCACATGCTGAAAAACACCAGAGAAGTTTCCGTTCTTTATGTGTGTATATATATGTACATACATTGAGATTCAGAGTTATCAGGACCCAAGCTGCCTAACTTCTGAATAACTAAATGCCAAATAAGTTAAGTTTCACATTTTACAATGTCCACTTGGAGATGTTTTAAGCATTTGTTTAAGTGACAGAGGTGCAGCAAGAGTGTTTGAGGAAGAAATGGTGTTAAAGGACTGTCAAAAAACAGCAGCAGCGAGCACTTGAATTTCTTTTACAGTTTAGATGACAGGAACATAGGACTGCAGCTGTGGTTTTTGTTTTCCAGGTAGGACTCAAGTACTATTGAAATTAAACTCTATGGCCCATATTTACTATCACACACAAACTTGTGTGTGGTCGTAAATCAGAAATAGGGTCATAGAGTGTCCAGATTTGTGGGTGACATCCTAAAACGGTGCTGATCTACAGACACAGAAAATGTAAATATGAACTTGATTAATCGTCCAGGTAAAACATTTAATATGTGCTCTTTGGCTTAGAAAGAAAAAGATTTTGACCATGTTCATGTGTTCTGTCAGTCACTTCTGAAATGTAGAAGGTGCAGTGGTCATGAGATGGTACTGTTTTACATTCTTTGTTGTTTTTGTATGAGGCGTCCAGGCAACCTATATGTGATGCCAACCCCAACTAACTAACTGACAACAAAGTAGAAAATTGAAAACTTCTTAGACATTATTGGGTTGGATGGGGCTTGGACTCAGTTCTGTGATGTGACAGTGGTGATGTCACAGTTTAACCTTTTAAACATGCTGTGAAGCTTTTGCAAAACATCAAGTTGGGAGATTTGATCCATTCTGATCACTCTTTCTTGCCGCTTGGGCTTTTGATTTCAGGTTTTTCCTATCATCTATCGCGTCATGATCTGCCCTGATGCAGCATCGGAGTCGAACCATCAAACTTACACCAATGAATTACTTTCAACCTGTTATTTGATCTCTTTTTATTGAAATTTTTTTATTAAAATAATTTGTACTACTGTCAAAGGATGCAAAACATGAGCATGTCCCAATTTCCAAAGAAAAGCATAGCAATGTAATGTTTTAGAAGCCTTGAAAATTAAGTGAATTCAATATTTCAGAACACGCAAGACTGTTTCATTTTAGGGAAATCGTGGGCATTTTCTATCAAAAAAGTATTTTTTCAGTTTGACCTCTTGGAAGTATTGAAGTCTTGCTGCTACAAACTTAAAACAGACAGACCTTTAGCTTACTGAGTTAAAATGGGGTCAAAGGTTACAAATTGTTTTTGTGTTCCGGGTGCATAACATCATTTGCAATCAGGAAAATAATGAAAATTTTTATTAAATTGAATAAAATTTTATTTATACAGTGTCAATTTACAGCAAATGTCATCTCAAGGCACTTCAAGGATACATCCATCCATTTTCTATACCGACAGTCCGTTAATCGGGTAGCGGGTTCTGAAACGTTCTGAACGTGCACGAGGTGACAGTGGAGAGAAAAAATCCCTTTTTGTGTCTGCTTCCTGAACCCAAAATGAGCAAAGTGAGGAAAGGTGTGACAGATGAGGTCCCCCAGCAGTCTAGGCCTATAGCAGCTTAACTATGGGATGTTTCAGGATTATCTGAAACATCTATACAGTCAAGTCACCTAACTATAAGCTTTATCAAGAAGGAAAGTTTCAGCCTAATCTTAAAGGTAGAGAGGGTGTCTGCTTCCTGAAGCCAAACTGGCAGCTGGTTCCACAGAGAGGGGCCTGATAAGTGAAGGCTCTGCCTCCCATTCTGCTTTTAGAAACTCTGGGAACAACAAGTAAACCTGTAGTTTGGGAGCAACGTGTTCTGCTGGATCAGCTGGAGGCTTTTCAGAGAATATGTGGGACAGCCCAATAATAAAGAACTACAGTTGTCCAATCTTGAAGTAACAAATGCATAAAGTAGTTTCTCTGCATCACCCTGAGACAGGATGTTCCTGATTTTATGAAGGTGAAAAAAGGCAGAAACCAGTTTTATATGTGCGTCAAATTATAAATTCTGGTCAGAAATAACTTCAACGTTCCTCACTGTACAACTAGAACCAAGGAAATACCATCTAGAGTAACTATATAACTAGACAGTTTCTCCCTGAAGCACTCAGGTGTAAAGATAATGACTTCAGTTTTGTCTGAATTTAAAAGCAGACAGTTCTGAGTCATCCAGGTCTTTATGTCTTTAAGACAGGCTTGTAGTCTGACCAACCTATTGGTTTCATCTGGTTTCATAGATAAGTACAGCTGAGTATCATCAGCACAGCAATGGACATTTATGCCATGCTGTCTAATAATGTTACGTAATGGAAGCATGTACAAAGTAAAAAGAATTGGTCCAAGCACAGAATCCTGAGGAACTCTATGACTTACTCTGGTGTGTGAAGAAGATTTACAAGAACAAACTGGAATCTATCAGATAAATATGACTTAAAGCAGCCTCATGCAGTTCCTTCAATCCCAATAACATGTTCAAGTCTCTGTAACAGAATGCTGTGATCGATCGTATCAAATGCAGCACTGAGATCCAACAGGACAAGTACAGAAACAAGTCCGCTATCAGAGGCTAAGAGGGGATCATTGGTAACTTTCACCAGTGCTGTTTCTGTGCTATGATGCACTCTGAATCCTGACTGAAACTCTTCAAACAGATTATTTCTGTGTATATGACACAGAGTTGACCATAAGTCGACATTTACATTCAAATTTAGTGGGTGACATTCAATGAGAAGTTCTTTGCATGTTTGAAGGCATAAACAGAAAACATGTCATCCTACCATGTGAGATATTACATTTAACTGAAGAAGACATTTTCCTCACATATAAGATCATTTGAGAAATCTTATATTTTCACAGAATAAATAGCTGAAAATATGAAGTAATTATCAAAAGTTTTGGCGCAAGGTTTTTCTTGAACCACTTTTGTATTGATTTTTCATATTTCACAACGGCTTTCATGAGGAAAGTTGTATCTTTTAGTTATGAGAGATTAAATGAACTCTGAGTAGCCACAATTTCTTCCAAGTAACAATTTCCTCATAATATTCAGATTACTCTAACAACACATTTCCTTCTTGTTTTATTGAAATTTTATTGTCCCATCCACAAAACACCTTGAATAAATAAAATGAGAAATTGTAGTTCAATCACCCTTTAAGTCCTTAACGTTGCATTTTTTCAGGACAAATCTGGGGTTTTACTCGGGCCCCTTTCTATGTCTCTATACATGTTACACAACATTGGAAAGCAAAGTTTTTTTAGATTCTAACAATGTATGCCAATCCAGGATACAATCATAACTATGGACACAGAAAACAACATGTCAAACCAGTCGCAAATACAAAAAATTCCAACTCACATTCACCTCACAGTATTTTAAGAACAGATACAGCTCTAACAAAAATAGTGCTGTTACATTAGCAAGGGTCCAGTCAATGTACTCCAGTAAAATAGTTAGTCCACAATAAGTCTTGTGTCCACAAAGACACATAGTGTGCCGCAGCAAACTTTAGAAATTTACGTCAATGCATATATTTTCCACATATTCTTGATCATAACTTCTGTTAGAATGCATGTATTAGCCATACAGTGACACCAAAACAGCTCTGGTCTTTAAACTTTTGACTGATATTTGGCTTGCTCCAATAGATGACTGTTTACTATGTCTGTGATAGGGCACAATAGTCAATAATTCGCTGAAAGGTCAAAAAGTATCTGCACCTATTCCTATGTGTGAAGCTCGACCCAGTTGCGGTGGATTGTTCCTTTGAGTGATGCCTTGAATAGCTAATGAAATTCTGAAAACAACAATATGCTGCTTGATGGTGTTATTCTGACACCCTAAAATAATAATATATTTTGTGATAACAGAGAGAAGTAATTCCATGGGTTGCAATATTAAAAATCTGTGGGATTAGAAAGTTAAATAAATTCATAAATAGCTTTCAAATGGGATTGATTAAAAACATCTAAAATAATTAAAATGCTTAAAAGGTGGTTAAACTGATAAAAGTGTTTATTTTATATGTATACTTGCTCGTACAATCTTTGATCGATTGCTTCTGTCTAGTGTCCAAGTACCTGAGGAATTTGCGGTATTTTCCACATTTGAGTAAAATCCTTGCTGAGGAAACATCCCTCGCGAAATTATTTCTCCCCTATTTTCAGGTATTTCAGGTTATAAACATAGTTGTGTGGGTTGCTAACATGTATAAAGGGTTTAGAAATGTTTTAAGTTACCTAAAATTAAGCTTCCCCATTGTTAAAATATGTGTGTGTGAGCAAGCTCCTACTTCGTCATGGACGTGGTTTGTAACGCTGTGTGTCTACTATCTCGTTAACTGTGATCCAGTACCCATGTACACAATGTTTTTATGCACTTCAAGTGAGAAGTTCTCTTAAAACTATTGCGTAGTGTAAAAGTGATAACTATAAGCTAATTGAAAATGAGGATTATTTATGTAATGCTGCTTGTTGTAATTTAAGAGGAGTGTGTACATTCTGAGACATAATATTTCCTGTCGATTACTTCTTTTATCGATTGTTCATTTCTGTGTACTTGCTCAACTGATTCGAGTAAAATCCTTGCTGAGGAAACATCACTCGCATAATTATTTCTCCCCTATTTTCAGGGGCGTAACATTATAATTGGTTTTGTTTTAAGACATCATGTAGGCCTATTCATATTCTGTAGTTTTCCACTGAACACGATGTTGTGTTCTAGAACTATAAGATAGCATAACTGATTAGAACTGGCTTGAATGACAGGAACAGATGAAACTTCTCTGTCTTGTCAGATTAGCATTAGATACACGCCTAAAACAACACTCACACACATTGCTTGACACATTGGAGTGTCAAGTGGTTGGTCTGTCCACGTTGCTGGTAAAAGGCCAATTATACTTGGTCACATGTAAGTCCAACCTCTTTAAGATAAATGTGAAGAGGATAAATATGAACCATTTCCAGAGATCAGGGCTCATTCTGACGGAGGCCCTGCGAGAGCTCTGTCACTCCGAGCCCAGCGCTGCTATACTTTACCTGTGACCAAAATAAATACTTCAACAGTGAACTGAAGATTTCTTCGGTTTGTTCTTGAGCTTCCGACATAAGAAACGGACTAACAATGGGTGGGTTTTCTTCCATATGTAGCCAAAGTTGCGCGTAAAGAGTTACACATAGAAGTAGTTGCTAGCTTCCTTAAATTCTTATTACATATTTCAGATTCTGCAGTTTATCCGTCTTCTTTTTTCTACAACATGGCGAAACAGACTTCAAAAATAAAATATAGTATGGAGGAGGCCTTGGAGGTTTGTTTACGACGGGACAGTGATGTTTCTGACAAGTTTTTGTCAGGGCTGAATATCTTAGGAAAAAGAGAAAGAAGTATAGTATATAATAGAATATGTAAGGACTGTGTTTTACAGGGACCCATTCAAGTTTGTTAAAGGGTTGTTTAACCAAGAAAAGGGAGGACAGCTTCAGTCAACAAAGTCAGAGGTGAAAGAGTATCTAAGAAATGCATATTCAGATCTTGAGCAGTGTAGAGTAGCAGGCCTTCCACCTGACATGCCACCATTAGGACAGATAGCTCATAAGATGGATGTTAGACCACCAAGGTGGAAGGAGTTTGAGGAGGTAATCAGGCGTGCAAAGGCTTCGTCGGCCCCAGGGCTAAATGGAGTCCCCTACCGGGTTTATAATAGTGCACCTGATATCCTAAAGTTTTTGTGGAGGCAATTAAGAATAGTTTGGGAGAAACAGTTTATTCCAAGAGCATGGCGTTGGGCAGGAGGCGTTTATATTCCAAAGCAGAAAGAATCCTCGGATCTGAGTCAGTTCTGCAGGATCTCTCTCCTAAATGTAGAGGGAAATATTTTCTTCTGTGTAGTTGCACAGAGATTAGTTAGTTATTTAGAAAGGAATAGTTTAATAGATATTACTATGCAGAGGGCAGAAATACAAGGTTTTGCAAGGTGTTTAGAGCACACTAGCATGATTTGGCATCAGATTCAGATGGCCAAGATTGAGAAAAAAGAGAGGGGGAAAGTTTATAAGACAATAAGGAGGCAAGGCAGCTTAGAGGATGCTTTTGATTAGGAGATGCAGGTAGATTTAGAAGGAAAGCTTGTTGTTCCCCAGGAAATAGCCTCTACAAATCTAAGGCCTGATATAGTCTTGTGGTCTAGGAGTAGAATGAGAGTCTATTTCATCTGTCCAGTGGAAGTAGGATGTAGAGGATTTGTTGCAAAGTATGTTGTCTCATTGTTGAAGGAGTTGGGTGTAAGTGGACAGAGTGTGAGGAAAATAGTGAAGGAAGTGTCATATGAGGCAGTAAAGTCCAGCCAGTGGATTTGGATAAGAAAAAGCAATAGTAGCTGGGGGCGCAGCAGGGGAAGCACTTAGGGTAAAGCGCTTTCATTACCCCCTACCCGAACCACGGTTTGAATCCCATTCCTACTTATCTTTACCTCTTCTATTTCTACCCCCTACCCGAACCAGGGTTTCTACCCCCTACCCGAACCAGGGTCTGTATCCCCACCCTGCTATGACTGGTGTGCAGTTGGTGAGAGGCTGGGGTAGCTTGTGGTTGTGGGAAAAAAAATGGTTGTTGTGGTGTGAGGAGCAGTGATGGCTGGGAAGTGACTCTGGGACGCCAGTGATCGCTGTCTAGCCTCCTGGAGGTGCTGTAGACTCAACTAGATGAAACTCTGATGAGGTTCTGATGACCCCAATGACAAGATGGTCAGCACTGCTCACTGGTCTAAATAGGGATTATTCACTGAGTCTGGTCCATTTTCTTTTCTAGCACAAGTTTCTTGTGTTTACTTTGAATAACATTTTAACTTTCACAAACAGATTGCAGGAAAATTAAGCTCCTGTCATACTGATATCAGTTCTGTAGTATCAGAACACTTTAATGAATACTGAGTACGAGTACACGCACATGGTATCGGTACACAAATGAGTTTGGTGCCTCACATGTGTCAACACCAACATTACATGGACTGATATTTCCTTACAGGAATGTTCCGTTTCGTGGCTGAGGAAAGGACTCCATCCAGTTCCTCCATTGGAAAGACATGAGAGATGTTCTTCTGTGTTCCACTCTGCACACGGCCCACTGGCCAGCGGAGGGTCAAAGATGGGCAGTGGAACCTGAAGGACATCCCTGTTCCACCAGCAGTAAAGGAGTGCAACTGGTATGTACTACATACACAAATATTTTTCTGCCTTTTGAAATTAAAATTATTTGTTTGCATTTGATAATGTCCTTTTAGATACACGGGGGGAGTAGACCTATCTGATGCCCTGATAGGATACTACAAGGTCTCAAGGTCTTGCACAAAATACAGATGATAAAAGTACTAAAAGACTTTCTTCTTCCACTTCATGGACATTGCTTTTGTGAATGCATCTTGCACAAAGAACATGGCGGAAACAGAGGGGAGGTTCCTTTGCACCAGAAAGCATTCAGGGAGACCTTAGCCTGGGAGTTGGCAGAGGCGGGGTCTACCACCTCAGTTGAGCCTGGGCTATTTCATCACAAACCTGTGCACATATCAGGTCCCAGCAAAGCTGGGCGCTTGAGGTGAAGACACTGCCAGACCAAGACTCCTATGAAGTGTGCCACATGTGATGTGCCCCTGTGCTTTCTACCAGGTCGACACTGCTACAATAATGCATGTTGCCAACAGCAAATAATGTTAATGGCAATTATAAATAGTGTGCCGTGTTGTTTGCTATGTAATCTTTTCTTTTTCTTTTATATATAAAATAACTCGATTTTAGACCATACCGTGTTTGGACTTTCTTTATTGTATGCACAAAGCTCTGTTTATAGAAACAAGTTTGTGCTTCTGTTACTCTTTATCAGTAATACTGACAGAGGATCTGGATTGTGACCTTTCATGAGAGCCCAAGATAATCACTGTTTGTTGAAGTATTCAAGAATAGCAGCTTTTTTCCAAAGTATGGGAGTATGTTGCCCAAGGCTCTCTGAATGGCACAGTTTTGGCACGCCTGGTCCTATCTTTCCAGTCAGTAGTCACTTTTAATGCACATATTTGGGGGAAAAGGTTAGGCGGACATAGAAATCCTTCTTCTTCAGTGTATTATCATATCACTCTGTGACAGTAGCACTTACACATATTCTGACTGTTGTGGGTGGAAAGTGTCAAAAAAGACCTCAACTTCTCTAAATGGTTCAAGAGCAGCTTTGAATTTACTTTGGGTATGCTTTTTTTAGGAGTTTTTGGCAAAAATTGCAGGAATTTAAGAGGTTAAAGAACTTTAAAGAAAGCAATGATATAGCTAATGATAAAGTAAAACCAAGGCCACTACTCAAGGGTGTTATGGATATGTGGATTTATTGATTGTGAGAGACACAAATTAGTCTTTTTGTCTCTTGATACAAATCCTACCATAAACCTTATCTTAGCCCATATTAAAACTTACCGTAACTCAGTGTGTTTTAGTTTCATTCCATATTTAAGAAGTCAGTAATCCCATAAGGCACATTTACACTGTTGAGCACCACTTCCTCTCCCTGTTTGATTCTAATGAGAGTTAACCTCCAGACACAGAGTAATTAGAGAATTATGAAAGGCCGAGGTGACAGTGACCTCATTACAGCGAGGAAGATCAAACTAACGACCCATGACTGATGAAGGCCTACATTTCTCCCCACCAAGGGAGTCGGTGGTGTTTCTGATAAAAATAAGGCCCACAACTTGTCACCATAGGCAGTGACCCTTAAGTGTTTTAGCATGGAATAGTACTGTGAAAACCTTTGAGACATATATCACCAAGCATTTAATATCTTCACTTGTCCTGTTTTAAATTCATCTCTCAGAGGCAGAAGATGAAGTGCCTAGATAAGAAATACACAACTGGAAGCTGAAATACATCAGTGATATGTTTAGTTATTTTTTGACACTTTTCACATTGGTCCACAGAATAAGAAAAATACACTCCTATCGCTTTACAGAACTGACTGCTCAAGGCTCCCAACAAAGCATCGCTGAACACCCGCAGTGGATGAAGGCTTCTCTACACTAGTGAAAGGCATTAAAGCAATAGTGTGGATGCTCTAAACAAAGACAAACAGATTTGATGTATTTGTTCATTCATACAGCGCTGTGCAGTGAAGGCTGGAACTTACCCAGCACAACCAGAGGTAGGTTTGTATACAAAAAAGTATGGAGATGGGGAAAAAATGAAGGTACAGAGAGTAGTAATAATATATAATAAATCTCCAAGTACTGTATATGATATGTAATGTATTAAAGTACCCCTGCAAGGTGAAATGACATTAATAACGTCACATGTACTTAGGTCTGATTTGTTTGCATCCACATCATGTTCATCCAGCTGTCAGATCCAGCTGTTTACAGCAAATGTTTTATACAAGAGTGCTAAATTTGTTAGTTGGGATATTGAAGCTAACGGATTGAGAACAGGGAGAGCTAAACAATGCATTTAAAACATAGCAGAAAAAAAAACAATTTCTAACTTTTCAGCTATATCAAAAACACAAATGTCAGTGAACAAAACAAGTTAGAAGAACACACCTCATCACATTCAAAGCCAGAGAGCAAAATGGAGCAGAACATGGGAAAGGTTTCAGCTGGGAAACACTTCACAACACGCTATGCAGAGCACAAAGCCTCAATCGTTCTGAAAACAGGAATGGTGTACAAGGAATCTGTCAAAGTAGGAATAAGAGTGAAGGGCTTGCAATTGGAAAGAGAGAAAATAACCTACAGAAATCTGAGAAACACAGTGTTAAGTGTGAGTGATTTCTGGGACTCCAGAGATGATTAGGTGAAACACATGCACACCCAAAGTGTAGCGGCCAAAAACAGCAGAATGGATTGGAAAATACTGAAACCAAAGCACTAAGTCTTAATAAGGCAATATCCACTTCACTGAAGTATGGTTGCTAAACCAGAGAAAGCTATGAGAGAGAAAAAATACTGTTAACATGGGCAGATTTATTCTTTTATTAATCTATTCTTGTATTTTCTTTCTGATTGGAATTATATCCGTTCACCCTGAAAAATACTGAAAAATACCTATACACTGGGTAACTTTAACACAAGGTAGGTTATTGGTAAGTAGATTAATGTATTTTATGCCAGAAATATGCCGGTTTAAAAAAAACAAACTTCCCATTTAAGTAACAAAAACATCATTATGTTTATGCATTTGGCAGCTTTTATCCAAAGCAACTTACAGTCAGGGTAAGGGAGTCTTGCCTAAGGACCCTTACTGGAGGTAGGACCTTCCATGCAGGGGATTTGAACCCAGGTCTCCCACATGGAAGGTGGCAACCACTACACTATCCAGTCCCTTCATTATTATTGCCATTATTATTATTGAAAACACAGATATAATATGTTTCAATCACAGACCTGCCACCACACATGCTACATTTTGACCTTTAATATTTCATAAATCCTTCGCAACTGTTGAAACGTGTTTACAGGTTGGCATCGTGTTGACGGAATGAGACTGTTGACACAACAGCTTATATCTCCCTTATGTTTTGAAAAAGGCTGTTGAATCACACAGCACACATCCTAAACCAATATCATTACCAAATAAAGTAGTACAAGGGTACAACAACCAATAGATTTACACATACAACCACTAAGCCATGAAAACCTATCAAAGACATCCAACATGCTTCCCCACAGGTTCCAGCGCAGCTTGCTGGGTTTAAACACACTTCTCAATCTAAGCCAGTCTACATTATTCAACAGTGATAAGAGGAGAGTGAGTGACAAGTAAGCGATGCTGTGGTACCGCGAGAACTCACAAGACTTTCGTCAGAATCAAACATGGTGTGCTATTAAGTAAACATTTTATTGACTGTAAAACTTATCTATAACTATTTAAAAGCAAATCACTTATTTTTCTTGCAACATATTTCTCTATCTCAAAGAGCAGCAGATACTCAGTTCAGCAATTTCCTCATGTGTTCTGTTCCAACTCCAGAGACTTATCATAGTTAATATATCAATTCAAGATATGAAGTTATGCATTGGTAATATATACGGTCCAAATGTTGATGATCCCTCTTTTCACTTCACTCTCTGATCATTCAGATAATGCACTCATCGTAGGAGGGGACTTCGATCTGGAACTGGACTCAGGAGTGGACAGCAGTGTTGCTTGGTGGGAAATGTAGTATTATCGTACCAGAGAATTACCAGAGAATTATCGTACACCCGTCATAACTAAAATAACAAGTCTATTGATGTGCTAAAGTCACTGTAGTGTTAAATAGCATCTAACAGACACTCACGGCTTTGCGTCAGTACGGAATTAATTCATTAGCAGCCCCACAGTTGCGTTAAGATAAGGCTGTGTCCGAAATCACTCCCTAACTACGATATAGTGCACTATAAAGTGGTCACGCCATTTTGTAGTGGTGTCCGAATGTCTAGGGACTTTTGATGCTCACTATATAGTGCACTCAATGTATCCCACAATTCACGCGAAATGTAGTAAGCATCCGATGGTCACTAACTGTAGCAAGATATCCCATAATGCATTGCCAAAAATTCTCTGGGCTGCACGTAAGGGATGGCAGACGGACGTTAAATTAATATTTGAACTTTAGAAATAGAGATGGTTGCAGCTTTTCTAGTCTAAATGACCACTCAAAGCGCTTCACTACATGCCGCATTCACCCCACTCACACAGCACGTCTTAAGATACACATAACTACGTGCTTTCTAATCATTCACACACATTCATACCCCCAATGATACACTGGGGGGGCAACGTGGGGTTCAGTGTCTTGCCCATCCTGGGGAAGCCAGAGTCGAACCACCGACCTTCCGATTGGTGGGTGACTGCTCTTCCTCCTGAACTACAGCCGCCCCTTTTGATGGAATTAAACATTGACAATATTTTGGCTGCATTTTTCCAAACACAATAAGAACAATTCAGCCTGCACACTTCCACAGTTAGAGCATAAATACTAATTTCTGTCTCGGCCTCAGACTCAGGACACAGACGCAGGGTCAGTTCAAAAACAAAGAGGTTTATTAAATCAAACACAGCAGATAAGGCAGGTTGAGGGTCTCCAGGCAGAGCAAACAGAAAAGGCTGTGAAACGCCTAAGCACTCTCCTCAGTAAATATGGCTGAGGACAAGTGCAGCTATGAAAGTTAGAAAACAAATCTCTCCAAGTCAGGAGGAAAACAGAAACGCTATGAAACGAAACCAAATAAACTCACGCTCTCCTATTGAGGCGGATTCAAACAAAAGATGCTCTGTCATAAATTGAGGCACGATGAAACTTTAACTGTAAACTTAAAACGCTTTAACAGCGACACAAAATCTTTCAAGAACAAAACATAAAACACTCCAAAACGGAGGAACAAAACTGGCTATGAAACTTAAACAATGAACGCAACGCTCCTCTAGCGGAGGAATCTAAGAAAGGTACAAATCAAAATCACTCCAAATGGGAGGAACAAACCAAGGCTATGAAACTTACAGTTGTTAAATAAATAAACTATGGATAGGAATAAATTACAAAGCAAGATAGTTCTGCAGGAGGATCACTCACTGCAGGCTCGTGGAAACTGTGGCTGTGATTGATGTGGAATCTATGGACAAGAGGCGAGTCATGAAGCTCATAAATGGAGACAACACACTGGCACAAGACAAGGGAGACGCAGACTATTTGAGCACATGATGGACCAAGGGGAACAGGTGGAAACACTTTGGGAATCAGGGAAGACAATCAGACGCTTTACACGGGAGGAAGGGCAAGATACCTGAAAAGAGAAGAAACAAATAAATAAAGACCTAATGGTTCTCTTTCAGCAACTTCACTGAGAATGAGGCCTTGTCGTCAAAGCTCCCCCTTCTCTTTACTGCAGGTATGACTGATATTCTGTCCTGGCAGTGTCCACTACAAAGCACCGACAGATAGCTGACGAGAATAAAAGGAAGAATGGGACTTTCCTTCCATGAAACTTTAGTTGAACTGATTTCACTTCTTTTCAATCTCATTTTCATTCCATTTAGATTCGTAAAACTACAAGAGACATTAAAAGTTAAAAGTTAAATGACATAAATGTAAACAACTGTTTAAGATGTAACAGATTGATGACAAACTAAGATAACAGATTTAACATTCTCATAGATGACATTACTTGGTTGCTTGTTAATACTCAAAGTGGCATACTAACATGCAAGTATTCTTACATCAAAACGAACATTTAATACTTATTATCTTTAGATATGTTACGCTCACTGTTACATAACTATCAGTATCTCATTCATTGAACTCTTACAGATTTATATACTTCAAGGATCAGAGCGAGGAAACAGCTGTTACACGCATCTCAACAAACTGACCAATAACTGACAGGCAACGGCATACATGCAGTATGAGAACTCGATTTTGAAGGACTCCGTTGTCACACCCACTGTCCTGCTTTCATAACATGACAAAAAAAACAAAAAACATTCACACAGCAGTCAGAACAACTGATCAATCACATATCATTCAATCGTTTCAAGGCTCAACATGTCAATCATGAACTGAATGGTGACAAACAGTATTCTTTAAAATTTTAACAAGGTTATAAACCCTTTTAACTATTCGAAGCTCTTATGAATACCAATTACAATAGGAATCTTTAAGTATTTACTTTTACATGAGCATCATCCATGACTTTGACATTTCCATCAGCTGTACTACCTATTACACCATTATAATCATCAACACCACCATAAGATCATTCTATCACACTAAGCCTTAATTTTAATAGTGACAGGAGTGAGTTGAGTGAAGACGATACAGTCTGGTCCCATGTTAAAGACGGCCTGTGGCAGACCAGAGAATGATGGTAGATGTCTGGATTCCATTCCTGTGTGAATGCAACTACCCAACGCGTTTATTTACTAGGTGTTTAATTAACTGGTTGCATTGTTTTCCTGAATGGACAAAATAGTACCCTGAGGTGGTGGATGACTCTACAGTTCTGAAAAAAGCTGCATCATTGCATGTCTTGTCTCTCATTTTACATTTTCTTTACTTTTTTTGTCTTTACAGCCTCCCGCTCTCACCCGCCTTCATTTTGATGAGATTTAAGTGGGTTTACCTGTAGATTTTGCTCACATATTTTAGGTAAAATCCTTTTTCTTACCAGTGACTTTGTCTACTCTCCCACCCACCGCAATTTTCTTACTCTACTCTACTCTAATTTCTATTCCTCTTGCTGAAATAACTGTTAAACACAGAAAGAACAGAGCTGTCCTAGGGGCTCTAATTACTTCATGTAATGAAAGAAAACTGAAAATGTGAAGACATTTATCCTCATTCTCTTTGGAAAGGAGGAGCACAGAAGAGCAGAAAGCAAAGTTTTAATAAAGGAAATAGCTTGCTCTTGATCACATTTAGATAAATGGAAAAAGGAAAGAAGCTACAAAAAAGGCTTTCATGAGTAATTCCAAAAAAACTGCTATAAATTGTATGAATGAGTGTATATCTATTCTATGTATGTGAGCCAGACACCAAGAGAATCTTGCAATGACAAGCAATCGTTAGAAACTAGGTACATCCCTAATATATATATATATATATATATATATATCTCAAGGGGCAGGTAGGTTGGCAGATGGCTCTAAAACACCTGCTCCTCTCAAGGACCTGAGTTCTGCTTCTCTTTAACTTAGAATATCCCTGTTTCATCCACCCGGTCACGGAAGCAGAATGAGCAGAGAACTCCCTTTCCTGCGCCCCCCCCAGCTCTATCAAGGGGAACCAAGGAATTCCCAATCCAGACGAGAGAAATGTAAAATTTCAAGTGAGTCCAGGGTCAGCCCCGGGGCGTCCTCCTGGTCAAACATGCCTGAGGCATTTTACCTTGGAGACATCCAGAAAGAGTCCTGACCAGATGCCCTTACTACCTCACAGCAACTCTAACCTGAGATGCCAGAGCTCCCCACCACATTTCTGTTGCACTCTGTGAGAACTTCTGTTGCTGGAGATTGTTTCCTCTTTAGAAACATGAATGTGACCTTTGCTGCTTGGATTTAAACACCACATTTTTTAACATTTGGCAGCAGTAAACGAATGTGTGTGTTGTCATGGGATGGGATGAAAGGCAGCGATCTCCATTCATTCCCAGCTAATGTGACAGATAATGTGTCATGGGAGTCTGGGAATCCACTGGTTCAACACACAACTGAGGGCTGAATTTTAAAGCACTGTACAGTTCGAAGGTCAGCTTGTTGCTGCCCCAGACATGTCGGGATTGGATGGCAGAAAAATCAGCCCAGAAGATGTGTATGAAGTGTGTTTATCCACTTGTCCTAAACCTGGTAGCATCACAATCTGGACTTAAAAAATGATGAGATACCAAGTCAAAATAGGTTGTTGCATTCATGCGACATTATGGGAACTGCATTAAATGAAAATGAAAAAGTGTAAGCAATAATCATATAGATTTTTATAAGTAAATGTGAATTTTGTAACATCCAGACATGAACATTAGTTCGGCCTCTAACTATGTACTTTTGAAGTCTAATCGTAATCATGTGCACATGAACGTACAATAGCAAGGAAAGGAATCACTTGCATGAAGTCTTAGCATGACGTGGATTAGCGTGACCATTCCAACCTTCCTCCATATTGTGTTTGTGGCCAAGTCAACGCTGGTAGGATGTGGAAATAGGAAAGGAAGGCATATGGTGAAAAATAAACACAGACTCGCTCACAAAGAGCATGAAAATTCTGACAAATCATAACTTCAGCTGTATCTGTGTACGGAACAGAGTAAGGAAAACATAGTAATTGCACAATGTATATGCTGCTATGGACTTAGGCTGCTGGGGGACCTCCAGTGATGCACCGAGCACCTCTCTTGACTCAGCTGTCTTTACTCTCTTGGTATGTAACTGCCATTTTTGCTGTCATGAACTTTGGTTTTTGTTTGTGTACCTGTTCTGTCATCTCACCCCTCAGCTGGTTGAGACAGAATCTGGTTCTACTTGGAGCTGCTCCCTCCTAAAGCTTGTAGGATTGGTACTTTACAAGATGCCATTATCATGAACCGTACTGAGGGGTATGAACAAACAACCTCTATGGCTGTTTCACTTGGGAGACTTCTTGAGCTGACACACTCCTTGTGGAAACAGATGAGACCGCTTTGGTTGGCCCTGGACGGGATGGTCGGTAGTGTAGTAGTGGACTGTGCAGGCCCCCCGTGTAAAGAGGCTACAGTCCTCGTTGCTGGCAGCCCCGGTTTGAATCCCACATCGGACGGGCTTTTACTGCGTGTCATTCCCCCTCTTTCTGCTTCCTGTCTCTTTTTCTGTCCTGTCCATTAAAAAGCATAAAAAATTAGAAAACGGACGGATGGATGGAAGTGTCGATAAGAGCAGGGTTGGTTTAGTACCACCTTCAAAAAATGGTATACTAAAATCCATGTGAAAAAAATGAATTAGCCTCTAATTAATTCGATTTTTTTTTTGATCGAGTCCCAGCCCTACAAATAATACAACTTTCAGAGCCCTCCCTCTACAAAATAAAAAAATATATTAAATAACAACAATAAAAATTATATTAATGACAGTTGCTGTCTGTGTAAGCACTGTTCATCTGGTTAGTATCTCAGCAGTCATGGAGATGTCACACGATAATCACAAATTGTTGAAAGTAATTTGGTGTTCGATGTGGAGCCAAAGCCAGTCCGCTCAAAGATCAGCCACTTTTGATGGTTCATAGGATCCAGCTAAAAAAAAAGGTTTCATAGACATCTCTGTGTCAATAAAATGCTTCCATCCCTTCAGATCAGTGTGCTCGCACTCATTTTTAACGCTCCATGATCCTTTCTTTTCCTTTCTCAAGCTCCGTTCTCTGGTTCCAAATACGGTCACTTCTGGTTACAAACGGATCAAGAGGGAAAGGTTTGAAAAGAACAGTTCATTTAACGATTGGTAATGATTGATTGGACATTAGCATTCACTGTTGACAACTTAAAAAAAAAATCACGTAATAATAAAGTATTTGAATGTAGAGCATAACTGTCAGACCCAGAAGAGTGAAATGTGCCACTCCAAAGAGCCCAGAAGACTTATCTCACTACAACCCTCCTGCTGCCTGGTAGGCTGGCCCCCACACTCGTCAGTCATCCCGCCCGTCCACACTTGAAGCTGTGCAATATCTGAGTGCTGACTCAGATGGCTGAGCACCATCAATCATCTCAAACTCAATGACGCATTACTTGTTTTCAGACAGTTCATAATAACTTTGCTGCCAAGGCATATAGGCACAGTATACATTTGTATTTAAGTTGGCACCACATTAGCAAACCACCAAAGCTCCACAATATCCCTCAAATCAGGTTTACTGATGCGACCTGATGTCTATGAAAGCATAATCTCATCAAAATGAACATCCAACTAGCTTCTATTTCTTATTTACAGGCAGTATTAATCAGTGTAGGTTACTGCTTAACATCTCAGCATGTAAAAGTCCATCATCACCCTTTATCTCCTGTCAGCTGCTCCTTCCTGCCTCAATAACTTCCTAACAACTCTGTGTTTGCTTCATAACTTGCCAATATGCCAGTGGGCTTTCTTTGGGATTGTGTTAGAAACACAGAACTCAACAATGATTGCTGCAAAATAAAACTTTAATTTTTATATTCTCTCTCTCTCCATATATATATATATATATATATATATATATATATATATATGTGCAGTATCTAAATCCATTCTGTTGGTCACCTTATGCGCGTATGGTTGCACTGGTAAAGATCTAGAAGAGAGCTTGTGGCCTCATCCTTTTTCTCCATTGGATTCTTAAACTTTCTGCAAAACCCTTTATTCCATCACAGCCTTTATCACAGAACTGCATACCTGACTTTAGTTAGCAGTTAGTTAGCAGTTAGTAAGCAATTATGTATTTTTCTTTGGAATTTTTAATTTTTGTCACTTCATTTACATTTATGTTTGCTCCCACCAACGGGCAGCAGTATGGGAGTATGTAGTTTTTGGTATTCATTAGTCTGAAGAACATGCAGTTCCGTTAAAGCAGACTTTATTGGAAATATCTCCAACACTGAGCGACAAAAAACACAAGCTATGAAAGTGATATATGAAGTCTATAAAAAATAAGAAAAAATATTATCAGGAAGAAATAATCTAATAAACAAAACCACTCCGAAAAAAGGAGGGAAAAAAACAAAAGCAAAGAGGAAAAACAGAAAATCACAAAAGCTGAGAGGAAGACAAAAGATAAGAACTCCAATCACTCCCGAAGGAGGAAACCAAACTCAGTTCAAGAAAAAATTAAAAAATAAAAATCTCCTGAGGCTAAACAAAAAAAAGTCACTCTAAAAGGAGGCTGTCAAATCGGCTATGAAACTATGACAATAAACCATAAAACTTACAAACAAAAATCTCTCGTAAGGAGGCAAAAGAATGCAGGCTGACGTAACTTGGGAAAAGCCAGGTAGGGACAGCTTGGACTGTGACGGCTGGCTTGGGTGATCGACTGAACGAAACTCTCAGGCAGAAGACAAAGGGAGACAGACTGTGAGACACATGAGGGCAAAGGGAAACAGGTGGAACCAATCAGGAATCAGGGAAGACAATTAGACTGGTGACACATGAGGAAAAGCAAGGGATCTGAAACCAGAGGAGAGTTAATCTTTCAAAATAAAACAGGAAATGACAAGACAAGACAAGACATGGAGACAGGACAAAAGTCCAACTTGACCTCACAATAACTGTGACAGTTATTATATTAAGCAAGATGCAAACAAAGAGCTGCTCATTTAAACAAGTTAAACCTTTTCTTTATACAACAAAGAAATTGCCATTTCCTGAAAAGTTTTTTTGGACAAAAACTGGACAAAACCCAATATATATGTGTCACAAGGATATGTTTTATAAAGACAGTACCTCATGCTTTAAAAGCTTTACATTATTTCTGAGACTCTTCTGAATCATTCATTCATTTTCTATACCCACTTCATCCTATCCCAGCCACCATTGGGCAGTAGGCAGGGGAAGCTCTGGACAGGTCTCTGGTCTCTTGATTCAAAATGCTTTTAACCAGTGTCTGTGGCTACTGACTTCCAACCTGTTAAATTTATCATCATATATATATTAACCTGTATGATCACACTGGGCATAACATCTTCATTACTTGTAAAAAGAGACAGAAATGACTTTCTTTCAAATGCATCATTCAAAGGTCAAAGATTTAATGTTGAATCAAGACAATTTTATTTCACTTTTATTGAGAGGTTTCTTTGTATGCCACAGCCCATTTTCAGGGGATTAACCAACCTTTAACAGTCATAGTTTTTAAATAGCGTTTCATAATTTTGATTCTGACTTCCATTAAAACCCTCCATGTTATGAAACCTGCCTGAGGCAAGTAATCCATCACTGGTGTGGTTCTTTAGTAGTATGTTTAATTCCTATAGGGTGGATTTGTTATTGCCTTATTCTAGTGAGCAAATGCTGGAATGGATTCTACATTTGAGCTGCTTTTCCTCATTCCTTTCATTTATATAACAGAATAAGAAGCTTGGTGCAGTATTTTGAACTGTTATTTGTTCTCTGTTGAGTTAGACATTGAATTGACAATTTTTCTGCTTTCTGAAACCACCAGTGTATGTGATGCTGTCATATGTGGTTGAGAGTCAATACCACATAGTCTTCCACTGAAAATCATTTCTTGGGTGAGTCAAAGAGGAACAAGCCGCCTTATCTCATCACAAGGCAAGAATAAGCATCTGAGGACTGTATCAAGACAACATCTGAAACAAACGTGGGCCGCACTCAGAATCCCAGTGACATTTCTGCACAAACAACCATATCGCACAATGCATCATAGCAGTTCTCAGCTGCAAGTTGTGTGGCCCAATTGTAATGAGAAAAATATACCAATTACTGAAAGACTAATCCATAAAATAGTGCACTCGGTGTTCCTGTTATGTTGGGCTTTTTTTGGTGAATGGGACCTTTAAAGCTTATAGTTAGGGATGGCTCAAGTGACCCTGAAACATCCCATAGTTCTGCTGCTATAGGCCCAGACTGCTGGGGGAGCTCCCATGATGCACCTCTCCTCCCTCTGCTCTCTTTACTCTCCATGTACACATGACATTATTGTTGTCATTAACTTGTGTTTCTCTCTCTCAGCAGGTATCTCTGGCCTGGTGTTACGGTGCTTGTTGTCCCCTCTTTCCTGTCCTCTCAGCCCCCAGCTGGTCCAGGCAGATGGACCCTTCCTGGTTCTGGTTCTGACAGAGGTTTCTTTCTGTTAAAAGGGAGTTTTTTTTCTCCACAGTCGCCTCATGCACGCTCAGCATGATGGGAGATTGAAACAAACAGATTTTCTGATTATAATTAATTTATAATTGTACTACAATGAATTGGAGGGTAATTACTGTAATTACTCGGTTGCTTTGCGCCGACCTTATCTGCAGCAAGTCTGTGTAGCTCTCAATTTTGTTCGTCGTTTATATAATTATGTCATTTTTAGTTTTTATCTAAACTTTTTTAGTGATTTTTAGTGATCTGCTTTTTATTTACATTTCATTTTATTTTTATTTTTTTGACAATGTGAACTGCTACCAGTACTAGGGCAGTGAACACAAGAGAAGAACTGTTGGCAAGGATTAGACGCGGAATTATACATCCAATTCCGACCGAGCTAATAAAGCTGTACTGGATGCAGAGCTGGAGGAAAACGAAAGGCAAAGAGGCACAACAGGAGGTGGAGGTACAAGCCTTTTCTGCCCTCTGTGATTATGGGAAACACTAACTCGCTACCAAACAAGTGTGATGAGCTAGAGGCACTTGTGCGGAACCAACGGCTGTATAAGGAGAGCAGTTTGATCTGTCTATGACCAGAGTACGAGCGGTAAGCGGAAAGGTGGGGGTATTATCCTGTTTTTTAATTAGAGATGGGTTAACCCCCGCAACGTGACCTTTAAGGAGAGGATATGTTGTCCAGACATTGAACTGCTGTCAGTTAGTTTCCGTGCGTTCTATGCGCCCAGAGAGTTCCCACATACAATCGTCATCGTTGTTTACATTCCACCGAGGGTAGCACCTACAACATCGTGGGATGTCATCCATGACGCCGTTGCTAGGATACAGACCCAGCATCCTGAGGCATTCATTGCAATCACAGGGGATTCTCCTGCCTGACTGGTTTTGTGCAACATGTGGACTGTCCAACACGTGGAGAAAGGACATTAGATCTGTTCTATGCTAATGTGAAGGATGTTTACAGGGCAGTGTCTCTTCCACCACTGGGTAGACCTGATCACAGCATGGTCTATCTACAACCCACATACAGACGTTGTCTACAAACACTTCCTGTTACTACCAGATCTTTCAGGAAGTGGTCACCAGAGTCGAGTGATGCATTGAGAGACTGCTTTGATGTCACAGACTGGGCTGTACTGCTGGAGGAAGAAGAAGAGGACATTGACATGGACAGGAGGGTCAGCACCATCACTGACTACATTACCTTCTGTAGGGACACTGTGATTCCAGTGAGGACTGTAAGGTGCTATCCTAATAACAAACCATGGATCACCAGTGACATCAAAGACCTCCTGAACCAGAAAAAGATGGCGTTCAAGAATGGGGATGGAGAAAGGCAGGGAGTGTACAACAGGAGCACGAGGACCATCACTGGATACAGACTGAAGAACTCTCAGTCTGTGGAAGGTGATGTGGACAGAGCCAATACTTTTAATCAATATTTCAACAGGTTTGATAGTGTGGCTTTTTCCACCTCTGCTGCTGCTCCCTCCACCCCCACCACTACAGCTGCTTCCTCTATACTGCTTCCACTGCCCAGCTGTACTTCCTCCTCAATGGCAACTCGCATCGTCAAGCCTCCTCCTCCGCCTGACTGCACCTCCACCTCTGCAGCAACTCTCATCAGCAGACTTCTTCTATCCAGCTGTACCTTCACCTCTTTGGCAGCTTCCACCGCCAGGCCTCCTCAGTTGAGCTGCACCTCCACCTCAGCAGCAACTCCCACCACTATCCCTCCTTTGTCCAGCTGCACCCCCATCTCTATAATTGCTAGCAACATCGCTCCTGTCGCCATCCCTGTGCTACAACCTCTGTGTCTGTCCAAGGCTTCTGAGGGACTGTGCTTATCAACTAGCAGTCCCTCTTCAGAGGCTCTACAATATGAGCCTTCAGATGTAAAATGCTGTGGAAAACTTCTTGTCTCATACCGGTGCCAAAATTAGGGCAACCGTTGGAGCTGAATGACTACAGACCGGTCGCTTTGACATCTCATATAATGAAGACTTTGAAAAGACTCCTTGTTCATTGCATGAGATTGCAGGTTGCTGAGGATCTTTACCCCCTCCTGTTTACCTACCAGAAACACGAGTGGAAGACGCGATTCTGTACATGCTGCATCGGGCATATGCTTATGTGCCTGGATCATATGTGAGAATCATGTTCTGTGCCTTCAACACCATGGTATGGGTGTGGCCCCCTCCCTGACATCATGGATTATAAACTATCTGACTGTCAGACCACAGTATGTCAGGATGGGGAGATGTGTTTCTGGAACACTAGAATGCAGTATTGGGGCTCCGCAGGGTACCGTTTTGGCTCCTTTTCTTTTCACCCTGTACACATCAGACTTCAGGTACAACTCAGAGTCCTGCCACATATAGAAGTATTCTGATGATACAGTTGTTGTGGCATGTGTGCACGTGGACAGGAGAAGGAGTACAGGGACCTTGTGGAGTCCTTCTAAGGCTGGACCAAAAAGAACTGTTTGTAAAAAGAGCTGGTGATGGACTTCAGGAGATCTAAAACTCCATACCAGTTAGTCTGCATTGATCGAGGGGAGACAGAGACTCTTCAGACCTTCAAATACCTGGGGGTTGTGCTGGATAATAAACTGGAGTGGTCTGCAAACATAGAAGCAGTGTACAGGAGGGGCCAGAGCCATCTCTTCTTCCTGAGACGGCTCAGGTCCTTCAATGTCTGCAGTGATATGATGTGCATGTTTTATCACTCTATCACTCTATCAGAGTTCACTGTTCTATGCTGTTGTCTGCTGGGGGAGTTGCACTACAGACAAAAACTGTAGGCGCCTGGACAAACTGGTGAAAAAGGCCAGTTCTGTTGTAGGCAGAAGGCCTACCTCTCAGTGCTGTGGTGGAGGAAACTATATTCTGTTTTGGATAATAATAAACATCCTCTCCACAGCATCCTGGCAGGACAGAGGAGCAGCTGCAGTGAGAGGCTCATCTCACTGCGCTGCAGGACTGAGAGGTTCAGGAGGTCCTTTGTCCCCACAGCCACAAGGCTTTTTAACAGTGACTGCTGACACTCTCAAATATATTTATTTTATTTAGTCATAGATAATCATTATCATTATTTTTTATTTTTGTTGTCTAATATACAATCATTGTAAATATTTACAATTTTTTTATAATTTTTGAGCTACTTAACAAATTTGAAATTAAGTGTTTTTCTATTGTATTCTAATTAGCAATTGAACTATCTTTGAAGTGGGTTTGGCCTGTGATTTTGCGCAATATAAGTAAAACTGAGTTGAATTTAATTAAATTAAAAGTCGTGAGTTGAATTCAGGTAGAAAGAGGGCAAATAATATTCAGAACCATTTCCTTATGTAAAACTGAAAGAAAGAAATAATCATTGTGCTTTTACTATTTTGGAAGTAATTTTATTTGTAGAAGATGCAGGGTCTTTTCCATGGAGCTCATAGTATTCCATTCACATTTAGTAACCTAGAATGGACAAACAAATCACTGAAGAGTTTTTTTTTTATTATTATTTATGACCACTATAGTTTCTCCTACAATAGAGAAATAGCAGAGGGGTATTCATTTTGTTGAAATCTGGAACATTGTGCCCAGATTCCACACAATTCTACTGTTTCTTCAAAAAACACCATGTACCATAATGAGAGATGTTCAAAAATGAATGCCTTATTCATGTGATGTGAAAGGACTGACAAAAGAATAGATATGCAATGGCTAACTTCACGTTAGATCAAGATTAATACAGAAATATATTGAAAGAAGTTCTGTATGAAAACAGGATTTTCAAAATTTTTTTTATTTCTACTGAATTTTCTGTAGGTTGACAGCATCTAATTATCAGTACAGAGTATATACAGTGTGTTGGAGCTGACTGACGTAGCAAACTGCGAGCTGCCAAGCTGCCTTGTTCTTAAACATACAGTCTCCCTAAACCCACATTTTTTCTTTGATGCTGCCTCCTACCACCTATTAGCCGTTGGCCCTGACACACATTTACTTGCCCACATTTGGTGCTACATTGTAATACTTTTCAGCTCTGGAGGTTGCCTTTTGGTCAGATTAAAGACTGATAAAAGGTTGCTGTTTTTTTGCAAAGTTGGACAGCTTTGTTCGTACAGTGTCTTTGATTTGAGGGAGTGAAAATGATTTTCACTGACAGAAGCTCATCAAGAGCAGTGTTCTGAGGAAGGCCTTATGTCATTTTTCAGACGTGTATAAAAATGTAAGACTTGTAGAGACTTTAAGATGGTTTACAGTAAATATTATCAAATAAACATTAGGTTTGTATTGAAAAAAATATCAATTGGGAAAGAAGAAAGTTACAAGAGCATGGAAATTAAGCAGCTTCATTTCCTGAGATAGAATCAATAATAGGATTGCTGAAAAAGAGATTACCTCCCTCAAACATGATGTTCTGATTAAGCCTGCTTGCGTGCACATCATGAGATGAGGGTGAAAAGGTGCGTAGTTTTGATTTTTTTTGTGCTGACAAGGAAAGTATTTTGCAATTTTTAATAAGTTCTATACATCTTTTATGTTAATACTTTTTTTTGAAAAGTAACTTGTCACTAAAGCTATCAGATAAATTAAGATCAGATTTATTGTCATGTACAGGGTATTAAACAAAATTTCTCCTCCGCATTTAACCCATCCAGGTTGGCACCTGTTGAATGCACACATGCACAGGGTCACACACTCATAGAGACAGATGCCATTCACAGGGTACGGTGGCTTGCTCAAGGGCAGCCCGGCCGTGGGAAGGAGGTGGACTGCCACCCCTCCAGCTGTCAGTTCACCAATCTTTGAGTGGCGACAGTGGGAATCAAACCGCCAACCTTCCGGTTTTTGGATGACCCACTCTAACCACGGCCGCCCTTGCAGTGAAATATAAAATGTGATACCACTGGACAAACAGTACCTGAATTTAGATCCAACAGTATACGAGTCAAATATACATAATGTTTATAATGTAACAGGAAGTAATAAATACTAGTAAATAATATGATCAGATACGATTTTTAACATATCTGTTAAAATACCCAAGTCATATATCCCATAGATCGGAGATCCGGACAAATTGGACTTTATGTTTTTAACTGCTCTACAATATTGACCCTGATAAAGATCTAGGGTTTTACTCTGTCCTTTACAGGTTTGGATAGTTTCAAAGATTGTATTATTTCTCCATCCTAAAATGCAAAGGTGCCTATATTATTTTACAGACCTGTAAATTTACTTTCCTTCTAAACTGCAGTGTTCCTGAAATAATTATACAGTTACCTGATCTGTCACATATCCATAGTTTACAGAATAATTATGATATATCAATAACTGAATCTAATTAAATTCCACTCAATAATATTTTATTGATCTCCAAAGGGAAATCATATTGCTGCAGAATAGATTGAATATAAATATTTAAAAAACAGCTGATAAATATCTAAAAATCTGAATATGTAATCTATAGCAGAAAGAAGTGTGGTTTAAATCCCAATCGATTGCTTTTAATGAATCGATCTGTTGTCTTTGTTGCTTGGCAACAACTGAGCTGATGATGTCACACCCGACATCAACAGGTAACAACATGTGAAGTCTGAGTAGATAACATCGACAGTAAGTTGCAAAGATATTCCTTCTCAGTCACATGTCCATGATTACGCCATTTGTTGTAATAAGTACTGTATAATATAAACTGTACTAGAGTTGCACGATACCCACGGTACCCTGCGGTGCTAAATCGTTACGGTTCCTACTACACTAGAAATTGTACACGACGATACTACCGTGGATTGCTATACTAACGGTGCCAGTTTCCGCTATACAGCGGCCGCCTCGACTCTCCTCCCGGCTTCTCAGCGCTTGCTACTCCCTTGTAAACAAACTCACACGGTAACCACTGCAACAGCTGCTGAATGATTGGCTGTTTGCCCATTACTGGTGGCCTCTGGGATATGATAGGCTGTTTTCGCATGCTGGGTCCGCCCATCTGTTAGCTGATTGGCTGTTCATGTGTTTGTGACGGCTAGAACGAACTCCACGTAGACAGCTCCACTTTGACATAAATTCGCTTTGAAAGTTCTGTCTCGCCCAGATGTACGCATAGCGGTCACAAACATGAGACAACATGCACACACACTCACCATGGCAGAGGCACCGGGCCCGAGAGTAGCGCAGCGTGCTAGTGGCACAACTAATAAAAAAAACTAATTCTATTTAAACCCAAACTATTTTGGGTTTAAACAAGGCACAGACGGTAAAGCAATAGCTGGTGGCAGTGCCTGCGCAGTGGAAGGCCATCGTCTATATGAGCCAAAGGAGGCAACACATCCAACCTCCTGCAGTGTCGTCACCCAGATTTACAGGTCAAATACCAGGTTAGTAGTTCCTGTTTATATTCTAATTGGCTAATATTAGGCTATATGCTCCGTGTACAGGCTGAAGAATGAAGAGATATTAAAGCACCTAGAAAATACATAAAAATTTAGTTTTCACAGGGAATCAGTTCCTGTTTATTGTATTTTGTCCTTTGTTTTATTATGTTGGAGAAGAAGCATTATTGTCAAATATATTTTTTAAAAGACAGTGGATTTGTTATCCTAAGTTGATCATTTATATTAGTATTATGTTTATCATGCACATAACAACATACGTAATTAATAAGTATTTATAACTTGTACAAATACATTGCAGTTCACAAAAATAATTTTATAAAAAAGGCTGCAGTATCGCGATAATACTTTGTTTGGTATAGTATCGTGGTTACTTATTTTGGTATCGTGACAACTCTAAACTGTACTGTATAATAAATACTGCAATCGTTACTCCTTCACTGTTAACCATCTGTATGCAGTCTCTGTTGCACCATAGAATCTTAAAGCTGAGGTGTTAAGAGTTGTTCCTGCAGCCATGTTCTAGTGAAAAATATTACCTGATCTATCTATATAACTATTTGATATTCCTGCTGCATCCTCATCAGGTCCTCAAACCAGTTACTTTTATGGGTGAGTGATCTCACACTTCCCATGATGATCAAGGGAAGAATTCTTTTAACTTCATCCTCTCTCTATTTTTCCCTGCTCTGCATTCCAGATATCTGGCCACAACTAATCTGGATATGTGGTATCACTCCTGATATTAGGAAAATCTAAACCAGCTTCTCCTGCATGCAAACAACTTTGTTGTAGCCATGGTGATGCATCATAAGAGATGTAAAAAAAGTGCCAGTTACCAGCAGAAATCATTATAGCAGCCCAAAATCCAAACCAGCATAGAAATAGTTTTAAAAATCTTTATTTCCACATAAAAAATCTAAAGTAGATACAAAGAAAAACACAGTATATCCAGAACTACTGCAGCAGGTTGAAAGGCTCTGAGCTCTTATTCTATCATACAATAGTAACCACACTGTACTACACACTGTTTAGACTAATTCAATCCATTGTCATCCGTTTTAGATGGAGACAATTTAGTGTAGAGACTTCTATAAGTCATTTGCAGGTGTAAGTAGCACAGTAGTAATCTAGAATAGAATAGAAGAACTAGAAAAATACTTTATTCATCCCCTGTGGTCGAAATTCAAATCATTTAAATTATTATTATTATTTAAAATCAAATGATAAAAATGTTAAATCTATCAACTTTGTATGCTTTCATCAATTCAGGTGCTGCTCGCTCTAGGAGCCAGGATAATCCAGAGCTTCTAGCTAACGGCGTAGCAGAAACAAGGCCAAGTGAGAAGCCACAGTTCTTAGCAAGCTGTGTGAGTCAGCTGCTAGCTTTAGCAATGCTGGGCTAGCCAGAGAGCTAGCAAAGCAAAGTCTTGGCAACCTTCCGCTTGGCTCTGAGGGCACTGTGGTTTTTTGCATGACCTTGCTTCTGCTATGTTCACTTTGCTAGCTCGTGGATAAGCCTGGCTCCTGACCCTATAGTATCTAACCCCGCACTCCCGGAGCAAGTGGATTCTGCATAAAGTACTTATGTATCTACGATTAAGCTTCTTGCTGCCTCTGATTGCTTGCTGAGTGCAACTGAGTGAACTCCTTGTTCAGTCTTGCTTTGGTTATGTTCTCTGCCAGTACCAACTTGTCTTCAGCTTGCTTGCTTATCATTCAATTTGTTCCTCAAATATCAAATTTGATATACAGACCTACACTGCTAGCCACCTCTGGTTTTCTACAAATAGTTTGTGTGGCATATTCAACCTGTCTGACTTAGTCTTTCCGAGACTTTAGGTGGTAAACGTAAAGCTCCCCTTGATGCCCATCAACTGCCAATTTATTTATTTTTGTTACAATATTTCACATGTAATAGAGTTGAACCGGACCGGGGGACAAGGAAAGAAGAAGAGCAAAGAACAAGAAACAGAACAAAAATAGAAACAAAAACCAGACAACGAGCTGCTACATCTGTAAAAACAAAACAGACGACAATCCATGGTCTCTGTTGGGAATCCAGCCTTAGAGCCACTAGGAGCACCTGAAAGCAGACAAGCAGAGAAAAAACAAACACACAAACAAACACAAAAATAAGCGCAATTAGTGGCAATCGCATACAACACAACTGTGGATAGATGACCTGAAACCACAGCATAACACATCAACTGCTTAGCGAGCATGCTACTGGGCTAATGAATGTGTGTGTGTGTGTGTGTGAGAATAGAATTTAAGATTCTTCTCCTCACATATAAAGCTCTTAATGACCGAGCTCCATCATATCTTAAAGCTCTCATTGTAAGATATTTTCCTAACAGAGCACTTCGCTCCCAAACTGCAGGTTTCCTTGTTCTTCCCAGAGTTTCTAAAAGTAGAATGGGAGGCAGAGCCTTCAGTTATCAGGCCCCTCTCTTGTGGAATAAGCTGCCAGTAAATGTCCGGGAAGCAGACACCCTTTCCACTTTTAGGATTCAGCTTAAAACTTTCCTTTTTGATAAAGCTTATAGTTAGGGATGGCTCAGGTAATCCTGAAACATCCCATAGTTAAGCTGCTATAGGCTTAGACTGCTGGGGGACCTCATCTGTCACACCTTTCCTCACTTTGCTCTCTTTTTCCCCCTGTTTAATTTCTCAAATGATATTATGTACATGTGACATTATTGTGGTTATTAACTTGTGTTTCCCTGTTCCAACAGGTATCCTTTGAATGGTGTTATGGTGTTTTTCCCCCCTCTTTTCCCTCTTTTCTGTCTTCTCAAACCCCAGCTGGTCGAGGCGGATGGCCACCCTTCCTGGTTCTGGTTCTGCCAGAGGTTTCTTCCTGTTAAAATGGAGTCGTTCCTTTCCACAGTCCCTCAGGCTCAGGACAGGAGATTGGACTGAAGAGAAGTTTCGGTGCAATCTGTTGGTGTCCTTAGCTAGGATATTATTTTTTCAATTGGCTCTATATGAATGAATTGGATTATTTTGAAATTATTTCACTGGATTTCATTGGATTATGATTACAATGAATTGAATTCCAATTGGCTTGAATTAGACTATATCATTTAAGTGCCTTGAGATGACAATTGTTGTAATTTGGCGCTATATAAATAAAACTGAATTGAAATAAACTAAATATTCAAGAATGTGCTGAAGTTACACTGAAAAGATAGGGCAGATGCTGCAGTTAATACAGAATACTGCTGCTTGAGTCCTCACTAAATTACTGATGTCTGTTAATAAAGCTTTAAATGGTACATTTCAGATCTCAGTTATGAACCTGGTCGGCTTCTCAAGTCATCAGAAAAAACCTTGTTTTTTGACCCCGGTTACAACTAAATATGGTGTAGCTGGAAGAACATATCTAGAAGAAACTCCCAGATAAGTTTTAAATGTCATCCCAGTTTTCTAAAAGGCACTATGGAACTTTGCTATATAGATAAATTTGCCATGTCGCGCCTCACTTTGTTAGCATCCATAGATGCAGTGGAATTGATCATAAAAAATAATTTTATAAAAGAGATTCCTATTGTGTCTCTGTATTGTATTAGTTTGATTTACACCCTGAAGTTTGCAAAATATTGCCATGATATAATCCTAAAATTCTACTTCCACATCAAATGTCTACCCTCTAAAGATAGATGTATCCCTTAGTAATCTAATTACATTTGGCTTTCTGACTATAACAACAGGCCCAATCAGTCTCTGGTTTATCCAACGAAGGACTCGTTAGCTTTTGTCTCGTTTGGGTGCCCTTAGACCACTTCCAACAGTTTCAAAGCCAGGGAGGTGCCCACTGTTTGCTGACTTTGCTTCGTGTGCAGATTCATGGTCTGTCAGCGGTTCTTAAGTTCTGTTTAGAGTGTGAAATTTTCTGAGACGCCTTCTGGAAAATGCCTCTGGCGCTTAAATCCTGCTACTCTGTTTGTACGCAACTATTTATATTTTACTTCCCTCACCAAAAAAAATGACTGTACAGGACCACTTATTTGAATATCTTCACAAGAACACTTGTACCAACTCCATTCATAAGATTAGCACCTTAAAAGCAAGAAAAAACACACAAACTTTGTATTCAGCATTCCGCATGTCTGGTAAAAAACAGACAGGCCAGACACTTGACCTTTTTCACCAGACAGCCCTGACCCTAGAGGCTCCAACTTTACTGATTTTCCAATGTGTGTGTGTGTGTGTGCGTGCGTGTGTGTGTGTATCTTCACAAGAAGATACGATATGACCCCCCCTTCCCATCTCCAGGGATGTGCGATGTTATCGCCCAGTTGTTGAATTGTGCCTATATAGATAAATTTGCTTTCCTTGTAAGTAAATCAGATTTTCCATGTTGTAATCACAAACCTTACTAGTTCCATTGGAAGGTAGTATTATGCCAGATAATCAAGCGTGTTAGTGAGACTTAAATTGAACAATGGCTTAGTATAATGTTCAAGAATACACTCGGGGAAAGAAATGTCTTAAATGTCTGTTCCAACACAGTCGTAGTTTTGTGCTACTATGGTTGCTATGAGCTATAGAATCGGAACTATCAACAGATGCTGCTTTGTTTTCTACATTTAGTGTCTGTATTCCTCAGGCTAATTTTTCTCAAGAGCTTCTTGTTCTACATCTGCATCCACAAAGTAAGTAAAACACGGAACTGAATTGTGAGGAAACACAGCAGCTTTATCTTCTTTAACCACCAGACCTCTGAAAGCTATCACACTTACACAAAGAAAAGGGCTGTAATTGCCAGAGCTGGGCTAAACCATACAATTACTACTGACTGACAAGACAGTCAGCAAGCTGAAATTAGCCAGTTTTTCAGAGCCTATACTGGAGAGAGAATATGTAGCGTGTCTTCAGACCTCTTATGGATGAGGAAGAAAAGAGGCCAAAAGACAGGAAAGGGGAAAAGATAAAGAGGAGGTCTCTGCTTAAGTGCTTCACATGAAGTGTAATTAAAAAAAGGGTTGTGTATCCAGCAGGATAATGACAGTGGAAGATGACTTTGAAACAATGGAGTGCACTACAAAACCATATATTTTCTTCCAACATTATTGTAGCAGTGTGTCTTTCTGAATTACAATTCTTTGCTGTTTGTTTCATGTCTTGATTTCCACTCAAAATAGCTTTTATTTGAAAGGTTCTCACTTAAATGCACTTTATCATATTAGCTATGTTAAATTTCTTGTGTGATATTGAGGGCAGTTTGGATGATATTATGTTGGCCCAGCATTGCTGAATACACACTTATTCAAGCATAAGAACCAACCAGATGCCCTTTTATTGCTTGATTTCTTTCAGCCAACTGTCAACCTGCTCGCTTCATCTGGCCTGCAATTAAAATTAAATGTGCTGCTTAGCTCTTCCTTGACTAGTACAATAGTTAACCTCTTATCTGATAAGTGCAGAATTGTTATTACTTTGAAGGTCAAAATTAGTGATAACCAACGTTAGTGTAGTCAATTATGACAGTAAGATTAACTCTGTTAAATTTTGCCCATGTAGGAAATTAGTGCTGCTCCTCAGTGCTGCTCTGGAGGAAGAATATGTCACAATTGAACAGAAAACTTATCCGTTGTCAAAACTGATGATCTAAACTATTTTCTTCACATGCTGTGAATTCTGGAGGTTGTTTAGCACAGATATTTGTACAACTGCAAATCTTGCTCAACACACTAAGTATACCAAATTATGACTAGTTTACACTTCAGTAAATGGCAGAATACACTTTTTAATATATACTGAAACTTCTCCTACCTTTTGCTTACTCACACTCGCATGTAGCGCCAACATGAATGACTTTATTCTGTGAAAGTGTCACCAGACCTGTCTCTGGCCAAAAAGCCTGCAGCTAATTAAAGTACTACTGATATTAAAACAAAGACTTTATCAGTGGTCAAGACTGCATTAATAAAATCTGTGACTGCTGCTCAACACACAGTCATTTAGTTGTTTACATTTAACCATATAACCACAATCATGGATGTTAATTGCTTTTTTTTTCCCATTTTGGTTAAACCCTCTCCTCTCTGTTACATTTCATTTTCTCACAAAAAGAGACTGCTAAATGTGCATCTGCCTATCTGGCCTTGAGAGTTCTCATTATGGCCATTCTGAAGAGGATTGGATCTTTTGAATAAGCCCTGTGAGGTAGTCATTACACATCTTCTCTGTGCAGCTATTATTGCATTTGCTAAACTGACCCTTAAATGAGCAACCAGTTCTCCCCATCTTCACACATTCCTCCAAGGAGCTGACACTAAGCAAGAATTAGGATTTTCTGTGGATGCTTGGCATCGGTTCTGTCTTACCCTTCAGATACTGCAATATTACCACATTGTTCAGGTGGATTGCCTGAATGAAATATTAATAAAAACCATGGGGAGAACTGTGCTTCGCAATTGTGGTTTTCTTTGATGTTGTAACCCTAATTTTGAATCTTGAAACTCAATGAAAAGCTGTAAGCATGCACCTTTTTGCTTCAATATTGGAAATCTTTTTTTTCTTTGTAATTGAAAGGCAAGAATAGGAATTCTCGCATTCAGTTTATTTCTCTCTCAGTGGGAGCTCATTAAGTTAATATTGTTAATGAGCTGCCCATTCACCTTGTTGATCTGAGTGAATTATGCTCTTATTTACACACCAGTGCTACAGAATGACTTTAGGCCCTTGTTGTTAAAGTAGTCCATATGTGAAAGAGAAGTGGGTAATTCATTTAAAGGCATTATCATCATCATGCATGTGGAAGGCTAGTGGAGAGACTGTGGAGGTTTTACACACACAACTGTATCGTGGGATAGGTAGTGAGAAAGTTTTAATGCCTAAAGGATGGCAGCAAGATGGAAAGAAATGGTAGGGAGACTTATTGAGCATGGAGTAAACGTGCATGAATTGGGGAAAAATAAAGATTGAGGGTTTTGACTGAGTTATCCAACTGTTGCTGCTGTTCCACCTCTCAGCAGGTATTTTAGAACTCGCAGAACCAGTGGCCATATTTACACTGATAATTAGCAAGCCACTAGATGTGGGCAATTATCCATGCTCCCCATATTTCCAATGATGAATATGATGGTGTAAATGTGTGCCTACTATTGGTGCAATTTTATCACAGGTTTCTAGCTGTCATTATACTCCACGGATGTCCAGGGAAGAGACAGATGGTATTCAATTAAATATGTGTGTGATTAGTCCATTGTCTCTCTACTTATCCTTCACCCCAGTGACAGAGATTATCCTGTCTATTTCCATATTTGGTTACTCTCAGCCAGAGAAGATATGAAAGTAATCTCCAGTTCAGGCTTCAGTGCTTAGAGGAACCTCAAAAAAAGCGAGACCTATGAGCCTGGACCAAAAAGACTGGAGCTTTGAATTGCCACGATCATCCAGCAAACTCCTAAACAACAACAAGTATCCCACTTAGCTGTAATATATATTTTTCACTCAGTGATTGTGGGATATTTCTGCAAATCCAGGCTAAAGGAAAGTGTATAATTTATGGGACAGTTGTTTTCAAAGTAGTCAGATTATTATTGTTTGTCTAGAGAAAAGATCAGAGTCCCAAGGTCAAAGGATGTTAAATTCAACTTCAATTTTAATATGTAAACAAAGCTATCAGCGAATGTTTTTTTTTATTCTATTTCAGCAAATAATGATTAAAGTGCGATGACATGTTGCAGAGGTGATTTACTCCGAGTTCCTCTGCTGTAACCATCTCTTAAAGTTATGTCCCACAAAATTGTACATTTAAAACTTTTGCCAGCGGCTCCCCTGCCCCCTGCAGTTCTCCTGAGCCACAGCTTCCTCTGCTACTCCTCTGGCCTTGCTGTTACCTTTTTCTTGAACTTGCCTGTGCAAATGTGTCCTCTACCTTCTAATTTCATAGTCTCTTCACAGTTCATACAAAAAGCCCAACACAGCAAATTGTGAAGATTAGGTTGGCCAAACTTTTTAAAGATCAAACAGGCTCTCTGAACTCGCCTTTCTGAAAAGTCTGTAAGTTAATAGGCTCAAGCTGTGGGAGAGATTTAAAAACAGAAGTCATCAACCATAGCACTGATTACTTATTCTGCTCATGATATATCTAACACGCATACAAAAAACTTGTTATAAACATGTTAATATGGTTAAAAGCTTGACTTTTTGTATTCATAGAAAGTCTAGATAGACTTTGGCACAAATTGTATTAACTTTACTGAATAAGAAATTAAGGGATTAGTTAAAGTTAAGTTTACTTTATGATTAAGTACGATACTTGATTCATCATCAGTAACACCTTGTGTTCAGACACATTCACATTCAGCACCTCTTAGCCCAGGAATACACTTTCTTTTCTTTACGGATGTCATGATCTGTGTTGTTTTGATGTCTTTTGGCGTTTGTGCTTTCCATTCTGTTTCTTGTTTTCTTGTCACTTCCTTACTTGTTTCCTCAGTCTCTCTCCAGTACAGCCATCAGCTCCACTCCCTTCATCTGTGTTCACTTATCCTCAGCTGCACTCATTCACCAATCACCCTCCTCTGTATTTAAACTCTCGGTTTCAGTTAAAACTCCTTTTCCAGATCCTTACCATTACTCTCTTTCTAGTTCTTTGTTTATATTTTGCTCAGTATAGTGAATTCAAGTTCTTTTTACCGTTTTTGATTTTGTTTTCCCTGGTTTGTTTCTTGGATTTCCGACTTTGCCGCGCCTTCTTTTAAAAATAGCTTCTTTTTTATGTTTGCCTCCTGGCTTTCGCTCTGTTTCTGCACCTGGGTCCTCCTTCCTCGCCACCATAGACACGTGACGGCAGGATCTGGCCAAAACCGTTGACCCAGCGGACATGTTCCCTCATTGGCCTCACTCCCCTGTACCTCGGCCATCTCCGGCCCCCATCAGTAAGTCTGAGAGGGTGATGATACCATTTTTTGAATTTCTTAGCTGGATGGCAGCCGTGTCGGAAAGGGACCAGTCATTTGGCATTGACAATATGAGAGAGACCTACTAGAAGGAGGAGAGACTCAAGGCAGGTCCTTCTCATAGGCACAGTCTCCAGCGCCTCAGCCTCCTGTGCTCTGGCCACCTCGAGCACCCAAGTCTCCAACTCCGGTCAATAACAAAAAGTTGGAAGCGACAATACAGAGAGACGTACTAGAAGGAGGACAGGCTCCAGGCAGGACCTTCAGCGTCACAGCTGTCCCGAGTTCCTGTTCCCACTCCAGAGGAAACCCAAGGTAGTTTGCCACCTCTAGTTCCTGATCCTGCTTCAGAGGGAGCCCAGGAGGCTCGTCCCCTGCAGTTCCTGTTCTCGCTTCAGAGGGAGCCCAGGATGAATCGCCTCTTGTTCCTGTAAGCTATGGAGGAAGCCCTCTAGTTCCTGATCCTGCTTCAGAAGGAGTCCAGCCAGGCTTACTTCCTCCAGTTCCTGTTCCCGCTCCAGGGCTACCCCAGGGTGGCCATCGAAACGTGACAACGGATACAGACAACTATCATGGCTGCCTCACGTAGTCTCTGTTTGTTTGGAGCAGATTTGTGCACATCCTCTATGTAACTGTACAAATTGGTAAGCTTCAATATGTGGGAGACCAGTAGCAGTAGGGGCAGTGTAGGGCCAAATGTGACCGTATGTAGAGTCATGTGGTTAGCAGGTATAAATGGCAGGAAGTTGGAAGAGAACCTTGTAGAGAAAGTCTACAATTACTTATATCTTTATGATGTGTTTATGCCACAGCACTATGACATATATGCTTGTGAAAATTGCCTGCAAGAGATCAGAAACATTTTGGAAATGTCCGTGTACAGAATAATGTTGGAGAAACGCAGTGGGGATGGTGCCGATGGTTTAAATACTTTCCAGCCTGAGTCATCGGATGTTCCCCCTGTTGGAATCTTCCGTTAACAGGTGTAATACACAGGCAAGTATGTAAACAGTTACACCCATGGTGGAGCAAACTGGTTACGTGAATGTTTGATTAAAAAGCAAGAATATTCCTGGCTACACAGACTTCCAGACCATGCAATATTTTCTATCATACACACTCTCACATACTGTACCAGATAGAGAGTTAAATTGATTTAAAATAATTTCAAGGAATAAAAATATCAATGCCAACAACAATGGACCTAACCTTACTTTTTAGGGATGCTTGATCATTCCTATAAAGGAGTTTCAAATAGCTAGTGCTCTCTCTTGTTGGTGTTATACAATAACAAGATTTCAAATCAGACTATACACAGGTAGTTTTCTACATACGATTACATTTCTACATCATGTAATGTACAATAAATCTGTTCAGTTCTTAGTTCACATGAAAATAAAGAGCCAAGACAACAAGTGCTCTAAAATAGTATCACAGATGGGGGTCCATCAAAGTTTGAAGACTTCCCATCATCTAACATTTCAGTAAGTGACCTTCAGAGTACAGGACTGTCAGCAGAGCCTACAGGGATGCACTGGCTTGCTTCATGCATTAATGTAGCGTAGCTGCCAGCAAAATGTTTCTATTAGCTGTCTGTTCAACCGTCTGTCTCACTGACTGAGGCACCTGTCTATAATCAGAGGCACTATATCTCCATTGGCAGACAGGGAAACAGTCTGGTAACCTTCCAGTCGTATAGCAAAGACCGGTTTAGACACATAGCAGCCTTGTCCTGATCTGCCACTGCAGCTGTTAACCCTGCATGAAACAAACACTGTCAACAAACATAAAATATTATTTTTTTTAAATATTTTTACATAGTTATAATTTCAGACATATGTGTGTTCACACATAATGTTGTCTCTATAAAAGGTTGTGTGGATAGAAATGTTTTCAGAGCAAATCAAACCAGAAGTGAAAATGAAAAATAATACAAGATTTCACAGGCTTGCATTGTTTATCATGACCACACGTTTACTTGCACACTCACACACACACACACATACACATAAAACCTTGAGTAACAGTTTGTCAGTCAGTTATAATTAGCAGAAACCTATAAAATGTATCCCCAAATTAAAACGAGAGCTTCCCGTGTAAATGGCTCTGAACAGCAGGTGTTTAAACACAGAAAAATTACAGCCATCCGGAGATGGTCTTTCTGTCAGGAGTTTGCATGTTCTGCTTCTGGATGCATAGGCTCTTTCCAGGTACTGTAGCTCACTCCCACAGTCCAAAACAAGCTTGGCTTTTGGTGATTCTAAGTTGACCATAGGAGCTGACCCTGTGATGGACTGGCGATCTGTCCACGGTGAACCCTCCCTCTGCTCCAATGACAGCTTGGATAGACCCCTGAGTAGGATAAGATGGTGATGGAAAAGGGATGGAGGTTGGATGTGAACTAACACACATTACATGTGTAAACAGTGAGGTTGGTAGGAAATAAGAGAAAGTCAATGGGTGCGCTGCTGGAATGGGCTGGAAGGGGTTGATATGCACAATTTGATGACTACAAATTGCATTATAGATAAAGAGTGCAAAAGTTTGACGAATACATCAGCTTTACATACTGGTCTTTTGCAGGAACAGCAGCTCTGGCATTGTTTTAGGACTTTACCGGTCTTGTTTTTTTCTATCTCTGTCAGCATCCTCTGCTCTGAACTTAGCTTTTGCTCCTTTAGTCCGTTCTGTAGTTTGTTCTCTGCAAAGAATCTACAAAAGCATCTGTTTTATTGACTAAATAGAATAATACTTGAACAACAAACAAAGAAAGGCATTGCATTAACATTTGTTGACTGACCCACTCTTGTTAGTTGTAAGTAAATCAAAAAGTTAAAATAACAATTTTAAAAAAAGCATTAAAGAAAAGGTAGAACTTTTTTTAGCATTACCCGTTTCATAGTGTTGGGTCAGGATTGATTCATTAATGGTCTGTTTTTGAAAATAATTGATTTCTCTTTCAGCTTTATGAAAGAAAAAAAAATGATGAGAACTCTGTAAGGATCTTGTTTTTTTTAAGTGATCTCTATGTATCCATAATCTGAATATCAGTTATTCATACAAATGGATGAGTGGAATTCCTTTGAAAGAAGGAAAATTCTATATGCAGCTTTAGAGAAAATGAAAACCTATAATGTTGTGATATTGCTGCAAAGTCATTTTCTGCTTTTGCATTTATGGATGGGTTTCTTTAATGAAGCTGAATATAGAGAGGCAAGTAATGTGCATCAGTGTGGAATGATGAAGTCTTAAAACTATCGAAACCACCCCCACACCTCACTCACACCACACCCATACACATGCACACACACTGAGCTCTACAGTATCTATGATAATAGAGAAATTCATTTCAGTCCATCTTTTACACATTATTCTGCCTTCATTGTCTCTCACACACTCAACCAGTCAGATTCACACAGAAGTTAATTCCTCTGATTACTGATATTCAACCAACAACACAACCACACAGCAGGCCCGCCTCAGGCTCTTTCCCTATTCTCTTACAAGTCAATCTGTGAGCAAAACACACAGAGGCAGAAAAGCAGGGATGAAGGTGCTAACGTGTGAATATATAATGTAAGTAAGCCTAAAGGTAAAGACTGGGATTACAGAGTGAATCAAGGCTCTGCAACCAGCTGGAATGCTTTTATTTAGCATACACACACCCGCTATGTTACCATATTGTGGTTTTCGTTCCCACCCTGGAAAGTTCACAGTCTTCATGGGAAATGTCTCATAAATGAGGCGTTAACTCATACCAGGCTTGGAGATACCTGAGGAAGAAAACGTGTCAGTGTTTTGAGGACTTTAGTAATGCTTGTATTGTTTTGTTATACACGCCTTGTAAAGAAAGGCAGCCCCCTTTAATTCATCTTAAAAGTAAGAAGAGTAATACAAAAATAAACAGGAATTACAGAGAATTAATTAAGGCAGATGATTAAATGATTATAAAAATAAATCAGTAAATAAATATAGAAATAAAACACATGAGAAAATCTGTAAATATAGGAAATGATTTTGTTTTATTTATTGTCTGTGGCAGTTTATTTACTGATCCCTTCAAAAATGATTTCCCATGTCCCTTTTGGACCACCCATAAATATTGCCAAGGGCAAGACTGATAAAGACTACACACACATTCGTATACTCGTGCGACCTTGCTCCTCATGCCAGCTCATCTCTCATTACATCTGGGGTTGAACTTTCATAAGTGACACATTGTGTTATCTTACATCATCTCCCCTTGCCATGTGTGAGTTATGACCCTTGGTAGCTGACATCTTTCACAACAATAACAACACATAACTGTCTGCAGTCTCCCAGCCTGACTCCCTCCACCCCTCACCCCCTCTGTCTCCCACGAGGAGCCATGATATTCATTTCTAAACAGGAAACAGACACAATGTGAGCATATGCTTTTATGTATGCTCTGATGTGTGTTCAAACATCCCTGTGGGCTTGTGTGTGGGCTTGTTTTACTATATTTGTGGGATCCCAAAAATGGAAAGTCCACTATTCTAGAGGGTACACTTTATAAGGCCAAAAAGCATGAGCTCATGACTTCAAATGGTTCCTTGAAGGCCAGATTTTGGTTTTCAGGGTTATAGATGGTCATAGAGGTAAGGTTTAGGCATGGGATCCAGTTTTTTGTTTTTTTTGTTTGGTTTTAGTTGCAACAAGGTGAAAGGGAATGCTTTAGGTGCAATTGGAGTCTCAACAAAGGTAGTAATATATGAGCGTGTGTGCAGAAAATTACACGCTTTATTAGTAGAATTCTGCATGCATGGGAAATCTGCAAGTCGTTTTGTAATTGCAAAGATATTTGAAAATCGACAAAGAGTGAGTGCATTTAGCCTTTTCAGAAATAGAAAGTGGAGGGAAAATTGCCATTGTATATTTATTCCTTGCTTGCCTCTGGGATATACTGCCACACGTGTCAAAGACACACTCACACAACCTATGAGAACACACAGACAAATAAACTAGGAGTAAACAAAGAGCACGCATGACCAGAAATTCAAAAACTGTGGAATGGATTTGTAAGGAGATAAGGACTGGTCCATGCAATGTGGTGAGCAGAAGTGTGCTGCTCACCACATACCGCAGCCAGTGTGGCGCTGCCCCAGGACACCGACCACGTGACGCTAACACACAATGTGTGATAGCTGTAAAAAGCAGATAAGGTTGGCACCTTATCCCAACTTTTGATAAATATAAATACAGCCTTCATTTCCTTGTCTGATTAGATGAGTAATTGCTATCTTAAGACTCATTTTATAAACACAGAAGGAAGGAAGGTGCAGACAAACAAAGGCATAATCCACCATTTTTCCATCTTTTTTAGGATTTGGCATTAATCTAGCAAACTTTCAACATGATTACGTAAGTAGAAAATGTAAAGGAACAATCGAACAAAAAGAGATGATGGATGAGGCGTGCAGGCCGACTAATTTGCAACCGGCTGTTCATACCTCACAGCTGAGGAGGCAGCCTGCTGTGCAAGCTGTGTACAGTTTTGATTGCAGTAATGTTTCTGAAGTGAGGCTACCTAACTCGCACCACCTGGACCTTGTGCTCCCGTCTCATTTAGATTGAGGTGGCACAGTCTTGGCAGGGTGGACGCTGATGACTCTCTGACCTGGTCTTGAACCTGCTACTAGCTTTATGTACTGCGCTGACACGTGTGTAGGCAGATGCTCACTTTTCAGATTCTTACCTTTATGCAACTTCAGAAAAGTATTTTATTATTCCAAATTCATTCTGCAGCACCACAACAAACCCAAACAGCAGCCAGAGTCCTCAGGATCATCAACAGGAACACAGAGTCTTCACTTGCAGATTTTCCCCAACAGAATCATGGAGTCAGTCTGGGATTATTTCAGTTCAGTTTTCAAATTAGTTTATTTATGTGCTGCCGATTCAGGACAAAAATCTGTTCAATTTGAGTCCAATTCATTCCAGTTCAGTGTAACATGTAGAGTTTATTGTAATCTTTTTTCCATGTCATTGTACATGTGGAAAGATTTATTTTGAAATAACAACTTTTCGATCCTCCTGAAACTCTAAAAGTCTCTGGGTGGTCCCTGGTGTGTTTATAAAGAACAGTTTATCTGAGATGAAAAGCCACAGAAGCTACTGTTTTGTAGACTTTTGCTCAATAAACCACAGAACAGATTGTCTGAGCTAAGCCAGTTAAGGATGAGATTAAACCACATTTAAATGTAATTATGAAACACTGCAGCCCTGTTAAATTTGTAAAATACACTTTGGTGCTGACTGCGTTTATCTCACTATCACAAGATCACTGAATGCTTCAAGTTAGGAAAATCAAACTGAATAAAAGAAGAGGACGGATTACGTGCTTTCAGTAAACACATGCACGTGCTGAACACTTGATCGCCCATCCAACGGGCATTTCATCGTCACAACGTGGGAATCAAGACTAAAGGCAAACTATAAAGTCTCATATAATATGGAATAAACTACAAAGAGACAAACGCACACATATATAATCACGATTTCCATATTGAAATACTGGTTGACTGAGAAAATCATAAAGCTTGGAAGCAATGTTTCAAACTTGGCACGACGTGACTCGCAAGTAGATTTGAAACTCAGCTGTTTTATATGTTCTGACCCTGTTCAATATAACACCACCCCATACATTTACTCTTCCCCATTACACATCTATGGGGCTATCTGTGTCATATGAAGGAGAGGCAAGACCTTTCATACAGTCATAAAGTTTTAACAAGCCACAGACACAGGTGGTAGGAGGCCCCAGAAGCAGAGGGAGATTTTAGAGACATTTTTGCCTGATGAACACATCCACAGTTAAAAATCCGGACATCTTCGTCAGTAATGGGGTCAAACATGGATCTTATACGATGATATATTATATCCATCTACTCTGGCAGTTTATTAGTCTATCAGTCTCGTAACTTTATAAATTCTCAAACTGTGCACTGCTGTTTGTTTTAGGTGTTCATCTAAGGCATAGTTTTCTATCAGTAGGAAGCCTCCATGTTCTGATTAATTTCCTTTTACAAATGATCATTTTGTTTTATTGTCTATTACTAACTAACCCACTGATTATATGAATGTTATGACATATTAGACTGCTTTTCCCCTTTATCTTGAAAATATTTTGTCTTGTCCAGAAAGTCATATGCACACTCTGCACAGTAATGAGCATGTGCTGGTTAATAGGTTCAGCGTCATGACAGTATGATACACGGAGGAGCTGGGTATAGAACCCCAGCCTTAAGGCTCACAGAAGACCACTCCTTTAAGATATAGCTTACCTTGAAGTTAGCTTGAATTTTCCCCTCATTATTTTCACTTTTCAGGACATGAACAACAGAGGACAGCAGTAGCTCAGGAACAATAGAGGACATCTGTCAATTATAGGTTGCTAGTTCAACCCCTGACTTCTCTGGATCACAGATTGAAGTGCCCAGAGGTAAGACACTCCTCCCAATGGTGCATCTGATGCGTCCACTGGTGTGTGAACTGGGATAGCCTGTAATACTGTAGACAAAGACGTGCTGTCTGTGTGTGTGTGTGTGAATAGGTAAATGTGGCCTGTAGTTAAAAAGCACTTTAACTGGCCAACTAGACTAGAAAAGTGCTATACATACAGTCCATTTACCATTGACCGTGAATATTCAGGTTGCACATGCACACAGGACGCGCACACACACACACACACATATGTTCAGTGGTTTTTTTACAAAGGTTTTTCTTTTCTGATGAACCCTGCTGCCATTAGTGTTGATTTTATGAAAGCAATGAAATGGGATGATTAGAATAAATCAGACAAACTTCTCCAAACCATCTACTGTCAAGCTTTAGAAATGATTTTCTGTGCCTGGGTGAACCTTTTTCAGAACACAGACATATTGAAAATGTGCATGCGTTTAACTAAATTCTCCTTTAATACAAAAATAATCATGTGAATTGCTGGCTCTCTGCAATAATTTCCCTCAGCGCAGAGGGTTGAAAGGATCATTAATTTAATCAATGGACACAGTGTTATCCACTTAATGTTTACATTGATGTCAGGAGGAAAGCTATAATTCTGAAAAGTTACCCGTCCAGTCTTTAAAAATGTCAAATAGCTTTGAATTCTATCGATATGCACACTTCTCTCTGGTATGTATTATAGTCCTTCAGAAAAAAAGAAAATACAAATCAAATGTTGCTTTAGTGCATTTAATCAAAGCTCATTTCCATGGCCGTACCTGCATGGCTCCCAAAGGTCATTTTATTCCTCTCTATAGTCAACTCTTTTTGTATTAAATTCACAGACAAAGATCGATTCTCTCTCTTTGGCTTCCGAGTCAGACAAATTGTATTTACCTGCCTCACAAACACTTCAAATAGAGCAAGTGAAGAAAAGTAGAAAACAAGACACAGGAAAGCTTTCGGAAACTAGACCAGCGTTAAGCCTCGCTACCATTCCACCACACGGACGGAGGGTGTGCTGTGTTGATTGTTTGTGGATTGGAGATTCTGTCTAATACAATAGGCCTTGATTTAATGACTGAATACTCTCACATACACAAACACACAAGTGAAGAACAAATCAGCAAACTTTTGCCCAAGGATTGCAAGTGGTGCTTTTGATAATGAAATTACTCTTGACCTTTCTTCTGTTTGTTTCTCTGAACCTTCAGTGAAGCGCCGCAGCTGTGAGGGACAGAGAGTGATTAAGGGTTGATGTCGCTCTGTAGCTTTCCATCTTTCTCCCTTTTGCACGGACACATCTTTTGGCAGATGCTGCAGCTCTGGGGAACCACTGGACAAGTAGTGGGCTGATGCTTGTTCATCCCACACAGAGAAAATTTGTGCGATCACAGGGAGAGAGTGATGATAGCCTGTGCTTTCAGAGGAGGGCCTTGTGTCCTTGGGGGCCCCACTGACTCATGAATATCTGGCGTGGCAGCTGACAGCAATTGGCTATTGTTGCAAGCAAGTGGCCTTGTCTGTGCTCACTGCCTGTGTGTCTGACAACAGAGCTGTAGCCTCTCATCCCACCTCTGATGGCTGACAAGATGGTTTTAAAACCACATATAACAAAAAGCAGATAGTTATTATTGTAGAAAGCGGTTTTGCATTTGTTTAATTGGAGACAGAAGCTCAGCCTTCAGTTTTGATCTTGGAAAACAGAAATTCATTTCCCCAAGGTGAAAAACAAACAAACAAAACCCCCCAAAATAGTAGTTCTCATGTTGGTTTAAAACTGTGTTAACTTTGAAATATAATCACTACATGAACATGTAAGACATGCATTTGAATAGTGTCGGCTTCATGGCGAAACATCTTATCTTTTGGACAAAGGCCGGGTGGCCAGGTGTACCTTTTATCTCGGTAACTGGCCTGCATTTAGTCAGCTTAAAAACAGATGCATCTCCTGTGAGAATGACTGGAGCTGACTGTTGTATTTCATGGCAACTCATCATTTAAATCCAGCTAAATCCGGGTAGAAAGAGACTAACGTTAAGCACGATTATTTCCTCTCATATTCTAGCATCATCTGCAGTTGATAATCCAGGTTTTGAGAATAATTTTAGGATTATTGATAACCTGTGAAGTGTGTTATAGATTAAGTATGATGTACTGGAAAACAGGAGTGGTCATCGTCAAACTCGAATGTTGGCAGTTCAATGCCCTGCTTCTGAGCCCTGCATCGCCTTGGATATGCTCATTGGTGTGTGACTGTAAAGCAAAAAATACAACATATATTTGAATATAACATATCTAACTGAATACATCAACTAAGAAATGTAGTTTGTGAATGGGTGAATGAAAAATACATTCAAAAAGCATAAAAGTCAGAAAATCTCACCACGGTTAAAAGGTAATTAAACATGTTTACCGTGAAAAAATGAGATTTCCTTGGACCCCAGAATAAGAGCTGTTGATGCTCATAATGCTAGAGAAGGTTACAAAACCATATTTGGGTTCCACAAATAATCAGATGTGTACAAATTAAGGAAATGAAAGACTCCTGGTTAACCCTCAAATATCACTCCAAGAACAAGGTGTGTAATTGTCACAAAGTAAAGGAACCCATGGTTACAACAACAGGTCTGTAACATTGGATGATCTTATTGTTCCCCATTAAGAGAAAACTGAGTAACTAAAGTGTGCTTGGCAAGGTTCAGGGAGAAAGCCACTCCTATACAAATTTCATTTCACTGCCAGTTTGCATTACATTCAAAATTCTGAATGTTCTGAGCAGCTTCCATCGTCAAAAGGTTTTCATCACATGTATATTTAGAAATAGCTGGGGTTCACACACCTTCACACACCGCTGCATGTCACAGCTTAAACATATTTGGCTGTGTCCAAATGATCATGATTGACAAAAGTGTCATGAATAATCAGCTTGAATAACTCCTCTCAGCACACTATCCTACGAAAATATACACAATATTTAGAGGGCCTTCATATTTCCCCTCATTCATATGCCCATGCCTGTAAGCTGCTGGACTGGTGCACTCGCTGCAGTAAAATCTGTTCCAACTTCTGCTTGGTAATGTTGGCTGTACCTAACTCTGAAGCACACCTGCGATAGCACAAGCCCTTCCTTCCCTCTGCCTGCAGCAGAAATGGGAAGCCCGGAGTCACAATATTTTTAGCAAGACGCTTTCTTGAGAAAAGAAGGGTCTGAAAAGGCAAAATGTTGAAGGAAAAGCTCTCAGATGGCAACAGCTCCACCCAACAAGCCTTGCGTGCATGATGATGCGTGGTTTTGGTGGGGTTCATGTGACGCAGGACTAGTTAAATAGGTGTGTTATTTAAGAATAAAAGAAGTTGTTACTATTTTCAATAGTAAAAAACTACAAAATAAATAATTGCCCTACCAAATTCTCCTCAGGTCCATTCCTTCTCCCCACAGTTCTACGGAGTCCTGTTCCCACTGGTAACGTTTTGTGGTGATGAATTTATTTGGACTTGATTTGGACTTGTTTCTTATTCTCGTGATTGTCTCATTTTAAAATATTCTATGCCCTACTTTATTACAGGATTGATCAAAACATCAAATTTGATTTTTTTTGGTAAAACTGAAAAAAAGAATAAGAAAGAAACTCAGTTTTGTTCACTCACACAACACAGTAATGTTCAGTCTGCTTCACGTTCAAAGCAGAGATGAAATATCCATAAAGCTGAGACTGATAGTTTTGTTCTTTCTCCAGACTTTGGCAAAGTGGAAACGGATTATATTTGTATACAGTTGTTTGAAACGCTGATGTTTGAATCCGCAGTGGTTTAGAAGTGACTCCAAAGACATTACTAATTTTGTGGTGTGGTGCTCAGCACCGTCGCCTCACAGCAGGGTTCCAGGTTCAACTCCCAGCTGGAGTTTCTCCCTGTGTATGCGTGGGTTCTCTCCAGGTACTCCGGCTTCTTCCCACCGTCCAAAAACATGCTGTTAGGCTAACTGGTGTCTCTAAAATTGTCCTTAGAAGTGAGTGTGAGCGTGTGTGTGGTTGTTTGTCTCTGTGTGGCCTCTGATGGACTGGCCACCCGACCGATGGATTAAGCGGGTATAGGAAATGGATGGATGGATTTTACCAGTAAGACGTTTTGCTTCTAGTCCCTCATTCTAACAGATTATTCCACCCCCCCTCTTCCTCATGGGTCTGCCTGTTTTGAGATAGGCTGCACTAAACAGCCCTTCACACTCATAATTACACACGCATGAGGGAGTATAGAGGAACTGCACATACCAAACAGATAGAAAAACACTTCATAAAGAATTTCAAATACTGACAATTATCTTGTCTGCTGTTGGACCTTGGGCAGTTGGTGATGATGCATCTTTTAGGCACAGTCTGCTGATAAGTCATGAGCTGAATGCAGTACATGAAGGCTGCAGGCTGTTTAATGGTTCACGTTGTAATCCCTCCATCACAGATCAGCTCCAGAAACGCCAAAGTGTTTTAATCTTTAAGTGGCTAACATTCAAACCTTCATATATGGGCAATATTTTACTAATATTGTTTGTTTTTTAAGTGGCCGTTACTGGTGCTGTACTGATGGTGCATTCACTGTCAAATGAGAAATCAGAAACCAATCTCCCAACTGGTAAAAGATTCTAGAACATAATCAGAAGTCAGATTTTCTTGTTGGGATAAAACATGAAATCACATGGAAGTAGAGCATCGTTAGCCAATTTATTTCTTGAGTTAAGTGAACTATAATAGTACTGATGAGATTTTATTTTAGTGCCAAAGTAAAAAGCAGGGGCAAGAGTTTTAATTTCCCACTGTACAAAGGTACAGCGAATGCTCTATAGTCTGAAGCTTGGTGGAGAGAACTAGAAAGGAGGCAGGATAACCTTTTTCAGGTTTTAGTTTGTAGCGTCATCAGAAGCCTACATATATCTTCACAATCTCAAAAATCTGTCATTTTTCATTCTATGTTCCATTTAAAGTTAAAATATTGGAACATGAACAGATTGCAACAGTAAGTACCAATGTCTACCATAGTCATAGCATGTGTTAATATCCATCATGCATTCATTCTTGGGTTTATTGGGATTGATCTGCTGCTTGTATCGGACAAACAAAAACTGAAGAATAGTCTGAAATAAGTCTTAACTCACCAGTGAAACACAGGAAAATGAATACCAGGTTCTTGTTCCTGATGAGTAATGGGACTGAAGTCAAAAGACACATTAAAATCATGGAAATGGGTGGAACATGCCAGACCCTCTTCTTTTCCTTTGTAATCTCAGCTTTCCCTTTAATTCAGTTACTGTGCAGAATGACACCAACGACTGAGCCAAAGTCGTGGAACTGTCTGTCAGGGTCACATTCCTGTTTAGATTCATAGAGACTGAATGAAAACAGATGTTAACAAGTGGGGCAGAATCTGACATAGTAGTAATAATTGGATTAGATGTTTTTACAAGAATGGTATTTTGATAAACTTTCTCCTTGACAATTGATCTTCAGTTACCTTTTCAGTGCAGTAACTGATATATATTTCTTTCCTTTAGATTAGGCAGTCGACTTCTCTTGCTTTAACTGCCAAATTATGGAGGAATGTTCTCCTTTTACATGCAGTTAAGATATTAGTCATATAAGCTCATCTTGTTGAGTGCATTTTAACTAGTGTGTGTATTAATAGAAAAAGGAATACATTCTTTGTGCCAAACCCATTAGATATGGCTGCAGAAGCAGACTCAGTAAAACTTGGGTAGGATTGCTTAAAAGCTGCAGAGCAAATAAAGCCCAGTGAATCTCAGTGAAACCTTGCTCTGGAAAAAAAGGGAACAAAGTTATGATAATTGCATAGATATCTAAATGGAATCTTGATATTACCAACCCCCTCCATTACCCCAAGCGGTGTGATGTCTGAGTCTGTGTCCCTTTATGTTCCGTTTCCTGTTTTATCGTGGCGTTTCGTTCCATTTCCTGTTTCCCCCTTCTCGGTCTCCCTCAGCTTTGTCCCTGTAATTAATGCTCATTTATCTCACCCGTGTCTCGTTGTATTTATCAGCATTTATTCTCCCAGCTTTCATCCCTTCGCTGCCACATTGTCACCTCTGCCGGTGTGTCCAGCACCCTCTCGGCCTCTGGGTTCCACGTGTTCTGTACTTGGTTTTCGTTGTGATTTTTAGTTACCCCTGTGAACACCTTGTGATATTAAATACTCTGAACTTTTACTGTTGTCCTGCAAGTTGTGCATTTGGGTGCTCATCCTGCCCGAGCTCTGCCTCAAGCCCTGACAACCAGAGTCAAACCACGCAAACTTCAGAGGAAAATGTGTTGTACATACTTTTTATATTTCTCTGATACTGGTTTGGTTCCTTTACATTTTAAAGAACAAAATATTCAAATACATTTGCAGGATTGCTTAGTTGAAAGTGGTGCAAACCAATCATACAGGCATTATTAACTACGAGGCTGAGCTTTTCATGAGCTAAATGTTAACACAGCTACCATCTGTAGCACACGAAACCCCATTTATCCTCACGCTTACAGCTGGAATGTTTAGTAATGCTGATAGGATAGGTGTAAGGTTGCTGGTGTTGGCCCTGGCAGGAAAAGAAAGTGGTGGTTGATGTCTTCAAACAGTGGGGAGATTATGATGATGCAATTCTGCTCCAATGATGACTGAACATAGGGTTAAACGCTGACTCTGAGCACAGTCAGGCCTCTCTTCCTCTGCCGGAATTGACTCCAAATGAAGCAATCTACACTGTTAAAGTTTCTGATTTCCTCTGGAACTACATACTGAAGGAGCTACCAGACACAGAAAGCTGTCTTGGCTGTTGAGCTAACTCATGTTGTTGTTTGAATTTCACAAATTTTGCATTTACTTCTGCCTATGCACCAGATACATTTAATTTAGCATTCCATGACTTGCAAACCAAACTTTTGCTATATTATACAGGCTTTATATTTGTATTGGATTTTAAATGCAGTGTAGGACTGCACCATTTACAGAACAGGTAGGTGTGGCAGTGGGAATCAACACATTGCATTTGAGGGTTTACACCAGTGGGCAACTGACAAATGCATGCATGACATCTGGCAACACCCTTCTTCTAAAGAGTTTTCTTTTCTCTCGGGCAGCCAAGAATCCTTCTCAAGGTCAGACTTTCTTTTTTCTTTCAAATGATCAATTTTGGAATATTCATAATTCATATCCAGAATATTTTTTACATATCTGTTACATAGTTCACCCATGAATGTATTCACTACATGATCATTATAAGTGGTATTCCTAGTAATGCTCCCAGGTGGTATTTTAAGTCAACTTTCTATTACAGGATTGCCCACATGGAAAAGATGTAGATAAACCTGGTAAAGTTTGGATCTGTTTGGTCTGAAACTTGTATGTAATACACATGATAGGGAAACCAGCTGTAAGATCCTTAGTAAATTTGTACAAAGTGAAACTTGTAGGATTTGGGTACATATAAGAACAATTTATGACAGTAATTCCATAAACAATAACCTTCGTAGAAAAATGTAATATCAAACTCTTATGAGTTGGACAGTCATCAGTGAAACGAAACTATTGCAAGAATTACATAAAACACTCATAAGATTTACTTGTGTTGCCACGAATATGAGACATACAATTAAAAAACATCATAGTACATCATAGGGAAAGCACGAGTTGACTTAAAGCAGGTTTTTACATACATACATACATATATATTCTATACAGATATATTCTTTTCAGCTCAAAAACCCAAAATCAATAACTCCACCTTTACATTTAATCATTTACAGTAACATGTGCTCAGTAGCCGACACACAATCATGCTGGACTGTGGACATTGTATGTACATACATGGTCTGACTATCTGAGTAGCATTTATGGCTTTGTGAAGGCCTGTGGTAAAGTTGACATATAGCTCAGAGAAACTAATTTCTTCACTGTGCAATAACCACATTTCCCTATGGCATATGATCACTGATCACCCGTGTCAATAAAGTGTGAGTAGAATACTTCCATCCTTCAAAAGCACAGCAGAGTTATGTCTTTGTGCTGCTATGACCATGAAAAACATCTCCATTTACAACAATTCTCTTGGAACAAATCACCACAGAGCTTGTGGGAACCTCTCTCACTGTGTAAAGAGCAGCTTGGTCACAAAGAAATATGCCATCACATATGTCCTTTATTTCATGTCTAGCACTGGCATCAGCACAAAAACGAAGATCATGCATACCGTGGATCTCAGGGTCTTTAATGGTATACTAATAAAGATAGGGTCTTCCTCTAAGCTGGCTTTCACTGTTCTGAATGAGGATGATGACACAGGCTTCAGTGATTATTGTGTGGTGGGCTACAGTTTACTTTACATGAACTATTACAATGTTAGCTGATAAAACTGAGAGGACAAAAAATACATTGGATTTACATGTTGGTGTGCTTCCCGATGTCAGTCAAAGCTCTGTTGATCTTCCTCAAACTATGGACAGTAGCTTGTAATCTTAATAACGATGACTGCAATGTTCATGTCACTTATGCCGGCACCTGTAGCTGAGAGTAACATGTAAGTGTGTACACAGGATATACAGGCATATATAAATATATCTATATATATGCATGGAGATCATATCAACTCAACAGTTCAACATTGTATAACCGTTAATGAATAAATGCCTGTGCCAAATGGAAGAACCAATTCATAGATTACTGTATTATTATTTTTTTTTATTATATACAGGTGTAATATTGGTCCTCTCATGACATGCTATTGTAGGCTACCCCTTTCTCTGCTGTTTCAATGCCTTTGGAGGATCTTTTCTGTCCAATAGCAAGGGGCATTACCAAGGTCAGAATTAATCGTCTTTGAAGAGCTAGTCTTTACCAAGTATTCAGACACATACTTTGATTTGAACAGTAACTGCCATCCATCCTGTAAATTTCATCCTGTTTGTGGATAATGACATCATCCATATTCAACTAATACAGGATGACGATAAGTTTGATTAGGAATCCATTTAATAAAAGGTAGAAAAGTAATACATATTAGATACAGTAGGACGATTTGCATGAAATACATAGAAAGAAGCTTTTTCTACCTCAGCCTGTCATATGATTTTCCACCACTCAAACAGAGAAATGTGCTTCTTATCAGTCACAGTTACAGTGTGTGGATAATAGCAAAATATATATATTTTTCTTTTTAAAAACCGCTACAAGTGTGGTCAACGGATAAAAAATGAGAGATTACAGAAAATAAGAACAAAATGGGAAAATCAAGAATGGCTGGGATGCTTGAGTAAGGATGTAGGCGAGGATAGCTGCTCCATTGTGGATCTCCTTGAGGAGCAGTCTGTGCTTTCCACCCACCCATGCATCTTTACTGTTATTCATTTTTTGGGATGTTTTTCATACAGTTTTATCCTTTTGTTCAAATTCCTCTTTTTTTTTTCTCCTTATGCTCGTGGAATAACTTCAAAGAGGAATACAGTCTCCGTGCATTTTGTGAAACTTTTGTGAAAGGATGACTGTTTCATTACATGGGAAAAAAGGTCTACATTTTGAGGAAGTAGGGGTTTTGTGCAGCTTGCAGCTGCAGCACAGCTTGAGCTGCGACTTGCACACGTCTCATCCAGCTTGCGTTGATGCTCGAAAGGCAAATTATGATGTTTCTGCAAATGCAACACACAAGGAACTCCAAGCCACACTCCCAGTGTGAGGCTGGCCTTACATGCACAGTTGAACCGAGCCAAGATTATACCTTGACATGGTCATTTATTGTCCTCTATCCTCAATATAGAAGAATAAGGGGAGAATTGAACTGTCCCCTGAGGTATGTCTGATACGGGCCACAAAGGACTGAAGAAATTCTCAGTGGGATCATTCTAAAAATAGTTGAATTCACTGCGCATGCTGTTTTTAAGTTACTTAATTGTTGATTTTTGTCACTTGTTGCTACGGTCGTAGCATCAGTAGAATTTTGCCATATTATTACACATTTATGCTGTCCTGTTTTTACAAAAAAAAGGGAAACTTTTAAGCAAATACCACCTGGGCCTGTTTGAGTCTGTTTGAGAGAGTACATATAGGACTGGTTTGATTGCCAAACAAATTATCTTAGTGTGTGTCCCGTTCTGAGATGATTGATTTCATATGATTTCGATTGGACTAAATGTTTTCATGCATTTTAAGAGTTTAGTTTTGGTTAGACCAACACACTCATTCAGTTTTGTCTGAGTTATTAAGTGTGTGGCGTAGGTTGATGTCACCAACATGTGATCTTTTGATCACACAATTCAAGGTGAACAGTTTTTTAACTGTTTTGGAACTGCCTTAAACTTGGGAGGAGAGTCAAGGCTGCTTTGAAAGTGTTAAATTGGCAACATCTGAGACCAACCTGTTTTTACTTTTTTTTTTTTCCAGTTGATATACATTGCTTTTTTCTCTCGTGTGAAACCTGTCTTCCCTGTCACCCAGTATTCTGGGTGACAAGTCATGCCCTCTCAGGGTATAGGACAGCAAATGTACTGGGAAACCTCAAAAAGACTCCAATTAAAAAGCATAACTTTGAATGATATTGATCCAACAATTCATCCATGTTCTACACCCATCCGCTTCCTGGAGTCTATCCCAGCTGCCAACAGGCAGGAGGTGGGGTACACTCTGGGCGGGTCACCAGTCCATCAATATGAATAAAAAGATTTTTGTTTAATCACAATTTCACATTTTTATGCTGAGACCAAGTTTGAAAGTATATGAGATGAAGGAGTAGTCTGCTGTGGACATCGGTGATGAAGCACTTTTGAAGTTGCTTGTTCTAATTAAATTCAGTTTCTGTGTTTGCTTTTGCTGGTTCAGTGTGTATCAGAACCAAACTAACTTTCAGTCTAAACAAACATTTTGGTCATTTGTCCATGCCCTGAAATACAAGCCATATTAGTGTTGCCATCACATTACAACAGACAGATAGCAAATGGTACAAAAGTAAACAATCAAAGATAAGGGCTAGGACCCAGTAAAGACAAAGAGACAAAGCAGAACAAAGGGGTAAATATACTGAGGGAGAAATAACGGGGAAGTGGCTGCATCTGTGGTAGACTGAGTTGGAGACAGGTCTGGAAGTTGAGCTGATGACCAAACAGGGAAACTGAGGATAACTAGGAGTAATGACCAGACAGGAATCTGGAACACAATACAGAGTATAACCTTGAATGAATTACCCGAACACAGAACAGAGAGAAACCAAAGAGTTCAAAGAAACAACCGCCAATGAACGCGAAGAATAAAACAAAGAACTGAGAATTTTAAAAAAAAACAGAAAAGATGGGAAACTCAAAACCGTGGAGTAATTAATAATGAAAATATAAAGACTAGACAAATACAAACACAACAAAGACCAATTAAACCAAGGACTCAAGAACACGAAGAACTCCAGGTTTACAGCTTTGGGTTTATGAAAGTGAAAATTAGAGGTTGCCTTGGTGTTGTTTAAAACGAAGATTTCACTTTCACTCAAGCATATGATTGTCCCGATCATGCTTTGCTTTGCTTTCTGAGCCTTAGGTGAGGCTCAGAAAGGTTCCAGGTTTGTTTCCCAGCAGGTTCCAGGAAGTTGGGGGCGGAGTCTGGTCAGCTCCTCCTCCTCGTCTGCCCTCATCAAGGCGTCTTCCTAAGGACCTGCAGGATGTATCCATCTTTATGTGGATACAGTCTCACACTTGAACACTTACTTATCATCTCCTTTCCTCTCAGCTGGATCATCTCTCTCTCGAGCTCTGTTGTTTCAGCGTCTACTCTTGGGTCCTTCTGTGAGTCCATAACAACGATCACTAGACAGTACACATTCTTTGATATTAGTAGATGAAATAATACCCGCTTAAAATAAATCCTTTTTGTTTTTCTTTCCAAAACAGTCTTCTCTAAAGCTATAAATTACCAACAAATTTACCATTTAAAAAAAGAAAAAAATAATCATGCTGAATAAACACTGAAGATATTTTTAGCTTCTTTTTTTAACTGTACACACAGTATCATACTGTCAGCAGATTTAGAGAGTGGGTGGCTGCGAGCAGTTTCTGCACACCATGTCACTGCGGCCACACTAATTGCTTTCATGTAGAGCAAACCACGAAGCTGCAGCCAATCTACAATGAAATCGGTCAGGCTGAGCACGAGTATTGTGTTGTCAGAGCTATCATTGTTTAATTTCTCGACAAAAGTTGTGTCTTCTAACTTTTGGTTTTTATTTTGCTGCCTATTTGGAATGTCATTTGTGACATTACTGCAAGCTTGAAACCTATTCAGTCAGTTTAAAGAAAATAACTGTATTTTTTGCATCTGACTCAAACTGTCGAGCACAAATAAGAACTCCAGCTCCTACTATTATCACCAATACTTCTATAACAAGTTCTAGTTATATATAAATTCACAACTAAAATATCAAAGTAGCAAATATTCAAAATGTACTTCTTTGATTCCACTCTATTAATCTATATAGTTTAATTTAAGTTATCCTACTATAGACCAGCCTATGATGCACTTTTCCTCATCCCACTCATCTTATTTTTTACTCTGTATGTTGTATGCTTGAATATGTTCAAAGTACCTTGAGATGAAAGAGGTGCTAAATGTATACATATAAGCTGGATTATTGGAATGAACCATTTTTGTACTTGGCTATCATTGTTACAGTTAATTAGATATATTGTTTCTGTCATTTGCTTAATGTGTTTTTTTTCTGTCATTTTTAAAAACTAAAACATTTGATCACATTTTTTTGTCCTCTTTGTTTTAGCTTTTTTAAGTGCTTTGAGTTGTATTCTAGCTGAGTTGAACTGAGTATTGGGGTTTGTTTCTTCCACTTATCAGTAGTCGGACTTTTGACTTCTTATTTATTGTCAAAAGTATAAGAAAAGTGCTTGTGCTGGAGCCTGAATGGTAGACCTTGTTTCAAAACTGTTTTGACCAGAACCACAGGTAAAAAAATAAAAAATTAGAAAAAACATTAATAAGGAAGGAACTAAATTACGGTGTTGGGGTTGTATCAATAATTGCATTAATCTGGTGGCAGGGAACCTGCTAATGTATTAATGGCTCTCAAAAACATAATGGACATCCCAGCTTTTTACTGTCACATTCACATTAAACATAATTGTGCTGCCAGAATTACAGAGAAAGTAAAATGCTGGGTTGTGGTCTCATATGCACACACGTGTTTTTATCAGTAAGTGCTTCCTGTTCAACCGGGGATTGTGATTAATAACACATTTAGTGAAATTACATTGAATGTGCATTGAGGGTTCCTGACAAAAATTTAGTGCATTTGTAAAATTATGTCTCTACACAGCGTCTGCTGTAAACATTCAGTTTTTTTTAATTAGAAATGTTCTCAGGTTGAACTAACCTCACAAAAAACTATCAAAATCATGTTAATCTTTTGTTTGAAAGATGAGATGAGTGCTTTACAGGGAGAGCTAAAGTTTAGGATCTTGTGACACTGTCTGCTTTAATACTTTATTAGCTACAAAAAAGCACAACAGCAGAAAATGAGGTAAAAATGTTTCACCCTTGAAAGTAGAGTGCTGTGATTTATAAAACCTGTTTCTTGTTGATTAATGATGCAAATATGGGGAAGCAACCTGAGATACACCACAGGAGCTTGTGCATATGAAAGCTGGGTCTACCAAATGAAAAACCTTCGGTTTTTAAAAATTTGAAATATCTTTTCATATTATTTCAGATCGGGCTGATTCTGTTTTCTCATATCATGTGAAATAACAGAAAAATGCTGCATGTTTGCCATTTTCTGTGAGTAAAGCCCAGTGTACACTGTGATTTTCAGCTGTCCCACATGAAAGATAAGATATGTGAGAGAATAGATGATTTCAGCTAAATAACAATAGTCCTCCATCAGTTATCGTTATTTAGTTTGACCATGTTGCATTGTGACAGCTGCAATGACATATATCCACTAACCAACCAATAGGAATGCAGCATGGAACAATATGACGATCATTATGTCACTGAGTGTGTTAAAACCAAGCAGGAAAATATAACTTAAGGAAGTCAAGTTAAGAAGTAAATGTAGTTTTGTTGGTGCAGCAGAAGTTTTGTCTATATGATGCATTTCCAGCATTTACCATGATGCTAACAGGAAGCATGCAGCATGAGAAGGAATGGCAGACGAACTGCATTTATGAATGTATGAGTCGCAAACTACAAGAACCTAGTGAAAAGTGCAGTCATTTTTCAGTCTGTGACTTCATGAAACCTACTTTGCATTAATGGGACTCTTGAAATATGTATTGCTCTTTGAAAGTTGCAGTAGCTTTCTACATTTGATCAGTCATCATCACCGTGAAGTCTGCCTCTATCAAACATGATATTGAAGCCCAATTCAGTTAATGCCTGTTGAATGTTGTGCTTTTCAGTTAACATATTCAGTTAATACATATATATTTGGACAGAGTGAAACTGCTTTAATCGAGAATAGAGAAATAATTCAAGGCTCTGGTAATCATGGTGGGGTCAGTTCTGTCACTCACCTGGTTTGGTCAGTAAGTAGCCTGCTGCCACTCAGCTTTTTAAGTATCTTTTCATTTTTTTATCCCACTAAATGTAAAATCCAGTTGTACTAAACAAGATTAAATTCCTTGAAATCACCGGAGATGTCACCTTTATGCTTGAATTTCCTTTTTTCTCTCACCATTTGTATTTTTTTTTTAAACTGCTAAGTGCTAAGTACACACACACACTACAACAGCACTTCTTAGTCTGCACATACAGCCCCTCTTCTCTGTCATACATGCATAATGAATACTTTGCAGGGAACAGGTGGTTCGGTGTCGTGTGCCCAGAGATACTTTTGACACATGGATTGGCTGGGGATCAAACTGCCAACCTTCTGGTATGAGAGCAACCAATTCAGTTTAATTCAGTTCAGTTTTATTTATATAGTGCCAAAATGTCACGACAAATGTCATTTTAAGGCATTTCAAAGATAGAATCCAATTCAAGCCAATTGAAATCTAATTCATTGTTATACAATCTTAATCCAATCAAACCCAATTTATTAAATTTCAAATTAGTCCAATTCAAACATACAGAGCCAATTTAAAAAAAAGTAGGCTAGGTTAGGAAACCTACAGATTGCAATGAAACTTCTCTTCGATCCAATCCTCAGTCGTGCAAAAAATCGTGAGAAAAGAGAAAGCAGAGTGAGGAGAGGTGCATCATAGGAGGTCCCACAGCAGTCTGGTACGGTGGCCCTGAAGAAGTGCAAAACAGAAACGACAAGAACATTAACCAAACCGGAAAACGTAGGTACCCTCGGACGACATGAATCGTCGCTGATTGGACTGTTGGACCATTGTGAACAGGAAGGACAACACTGCCAGACAAACAGAAACAAACTTTTCAATTCATTGCCAAAACTGTGGCAAAGACTATATACATATATTACTTCATATCCATGTCCTGCATCAAAATATTCTTTAATAGTAGTGTGTACGTTGTCACTAGCGGCGCTCATATTTTGAAAACATGTAAACCATGTCCTTTCTGTTCAGGACAGAACACCAGTCCAATCAGCTCCAATGGAGCTCTGTCATTAAGAGCTTTATAGGTGAGGAGAAGAATCTTAAATTATTTTCTGAATTGCAATTGAATTTGCATTACTAAACATAAGAAAGATCAGACCATACCTAACCCAACATGCCACCCAACTCCTGGTGCAGGCCATGGTCATCGGTGTCATCTTAAATTCTTTTCTGAATTTAACAGGGAGCCAATGAAGAGACGCTAAAACTGGAGAAACATGATCTCTGCTGTTAGATCTCATCAGAACTCTGGCTGCAGCATTTTGGATCAGATGGAGGCTTTTCAGAGAATATATGGGGCAGCCAAATAAGAAAGAATAAGACAGATAAGTACAGCTGAGTATCATCAGCATAGCAATTTATGCCATGCTGTCTAATAATGTTACTTAATGGAAGCATGTATAAAGTAAAAAGAATCGTTCCAAGCACAGAACCCTGAGGAACTCCATGACTTACTCTAGTGTGTGAGGAAGATTCTTCATTTACAAGAACAAACTGGAATCTATCAGATAAATGACTTAAACCAGCCTAATGAATGCTGTGATCGACCGTATTAATTGCAGCACAGAGATCCAACAGGACGAGCACAGACACAAGTCCCTGGCCTTTCTGTGTGGACTTTGTTCTCCCCGTGTATGCATGAGATTTCTCCGGGTACCCCAGCTTTCTCCCACTGTCAAAGGTGATTTTTGTTGATACTGATACCGATACTTTTCACAAAAGCTTAATGTGTTAAAGGAATTTAAAAAATGTTGTGTTTCAAACTGTAGCCACCCAAAGACACCAGAACTCAGGCTATCTTTCTTATTCTGTATTTATAGAACATTTTCAGTTGTGATAAATATAAGAAATGATAAGAGAAATTTTAACAAAAAAGTAGCTGTTAAGACAAAATTTGTGCAGATTACTACAAAAAGACTACATTTGTTCAATGTACTATTTTCGTTAAAGGAGGAAGAGGAGTAACTAAACATTTGACACACGGAACAAAAGAAGGCAGGAGATGGAGGGAGAGAGCTGGTAGCCTAGAAAACCAGCTAGAGAACCAGACACACTGCTAGAGAAGTGAAAACGTGAAAACATCAAAGATCTATATAAACGGGTGCTAGAATAAAACAAATAGTGTGTGATAGGGTTCGCAATGCAAAAGTATGTCACTTATAAGGAGAAATTTAGTGGTATTTGATAGTCCAAGAGAAGCTACAAGTTCCACAGAACACAGATGAGGTTACAGGAAGTGATGCAATATGTCTTACCATGAAATGTCAGCGCGTAGCAACAGCAGACCAGCTTTTGCTACGTCCTGACCAACCACATTACCACCTCTATACTTATTTGTATGAATGTTGTTTTTCTATTGTCCTACAGGGTTAGACTGACATTTTTGTTGTTGGTAAAGCACAAAACTGTCTACTGTGGAAGTCCAGATACTTTTCAGTGCCGTATTGTTACTACTTCTTAGTATCTTTCATCCATGCAGTTTTTTTTCTGTCTTTCACCTTCCTCTTTCTCATGAGTGGGCCACTTATGTTTTATGACAGTGTCTCCTGGGCCCTCTCTGTTAAACCCCTGCTCCGTCTGTCTCTCTCCTTTATTCCCTTTCACAGTCTCTGTCTATGCCTCCTTGGAGAACTGCTCTTCCCCATTTACTTTTTATTAGCATCTCACAGAACCTCCTACCCTTCGCCCTTTCAGTTGTTCTCGCTATTCTCGGTGTCGGCTTTTGCCATGTCCTTTGATTTCATTCATTTGTCCTTTGATGCCCAGACATCTTTATTCCACCCTTTGCCTATTTTTGTTTGAGGGCCTCACAGAGTTTGCCACCCATCACTCTGTAGTCCTTCTACACTGGTGTAACCTACCAAAACTACTTGCAAAAGTTAAAACTAGAAAGATATATACATCATTGTATAGTTGGTTAAAAAAAAAACTTGTAACTTGATGGATTTTTTTTATTTATTTATTTTTGGTAAGTTGGTAAGTATTTTCTATATGTTCTTTTAGACATGCATTACTTTCCTTATTTTAAAAGCAACTCAATGTGTCATTTTCACATCTGATTGAGCACCTTTGTGCTTTTCTGGGACAATTGCAATGTTAATCTTATTATTAAACCAGGTTTAGTATTACTTTAAACATGGTGTATATCCAAGCACAGTAAATTAACTTTGACAGATAGACGCACAGTAATGATAGCGTTTTATACATGTAAACATGCTATACATGATTTGTTTTTCAGAGCAGGAGTTCTTCAGTTGCAAGATGTGATTGGCTAGAATAAATGTTTGTTTGTGATAACTATAGTGCACAGAAAGTGGTTCTTAAAGAAAAAGATGTGTAAAAATATGGTTTTCTATCATCGATAGAATCTACTCCTGTAGATGATAATTAAATGCTTTGCATGGCTTCTATTCTGCTCTAATAATCCTGATTTTATTTATTTTTTGTCTAGTTTAAGCACAGCATAATCTAACAAAACCACCATTCACTTAAGTCAAAGACAACATCAGTGCGCTTATTTTAGTTATGCTCACATGTACCTGTAAGTCTTCACTTCCTCCTCTCTTTCATGCTGTTGGCATTGTGGCTGGCTTATGCTTCTCTCACTTGACACTGCACACACACAGAGGAAAACTGCATTTTGCCCTTGCTTGGAAATACTGGAAAATGAAGTAGTTGAGGTTTGTACCAAAACTTACTGGAGATGTTGCTAGTTGCCTTGTTTGAAGGAAGAAAGAGTCACTGAGGGGGTCCCAGCCACGCGCAACAATCACAATAGCAGCACATTCAAGCTTCAAGTCCATCATGTATTTTTGTTTTCATAGAAGCCCACATCTGTTGTGGAGGGACCGCTACTCAAACCTAAGCTAGCTTTGCTGACATACTTTCCAGACAAGCCAAACTGTTTGATCTTTTTCTAAAAGCAGTGTTATGGGCTTTATAAAATAATATGCAAACTAAGGACTGTAGTGTCTGAGATGTAGCTTTTTATATATTTGCAGTTTCACGGAGCACTTCACGGTCTGACATCGAAATGAACTTCATGGAACATCCATGTTTTTCACTCATCAATCATCTTTATCATTGTAGAAATGATGGACTCTGTTAGGGTTTTTGGGTGTTGTTTTTTTCTGGGGGGGTGTTGTCAATGTGTTTTTTTTGTATTCTAGTTCATTCTTCACCTTTTGAATGGCACCACTCTGGTAGCAAAATCTGAGAAAATAGATTTCTAAAACATTTCTCTGTGCTGGTTTGGAAGCTGTGCTGCTGGAAGGACTTCTGCTGGGAACTCTTACATTTATTTTTACATCTGTTATGATGGATAACCATGGCAACAAGAAAGAAAGGTGTCAACCTGTTTGAGCAGCTAATTGAGCTTTCCAAGAGCCATGTAATGCCCTGAATAAGACACTTAATCCAGAAAAGGTGAAGAAGAGAATAGAGAAAAAGGTAATAGTGGGTGAAATTATTTCTTTCTTCATTGAAAGTCTGAGATCACTGTCAGATAAAGCAGATAAAATGGACAACCCTGATGAGGACACAGGAGAATTTATTTTCATCAAGACATGCTGCTTGAAGTCAAAGTCAAAGTCAAATTTATTGATATAGCACATTTCATGTACAAAACAATTCACAGTGCTTTACATAAAATAAAAGCATTGCAGCAGGGAGCGGAAAAAGCATTAAAAATACGTAAAAGAATAAAAAGAGAAACAAAATCATTTAAAATAATTAAAATGAATAAAAACAAGCAACAGTTTAGATATGTTAAAAGATACCGTGCAGATTTCATGCATAGACACAAGAGAAAATAAATGTTTTTAACCTGGATTTAAAAATTTCTACATTTGGTGACAGTTTAATCTCCTCTGGCAGTTTGTTCCACTTGTTTGCAGCATAACAGCTAAATGCTGCTTCTCCAGGTTTAGTCTGGACTCTGGACTGGACCAGCTGACCTGAGTCCTTGGATCTAAGAGCTCTGCTGGGTTTATGTTCTCTGAACATATCACAGATGTATTTTGGGCCTAAACCGTTCTGGGATTTGTAAAACATCAGTAGGCTTTTAAAATCTATTCTGTGACTGACTGGAAGCCAGAGTAAAGATATTAAAACTGGTGTGATGTGTTCAGATCTCTTAGTCCTGGTTAAAACTCTAGCAGCAGCGTTCTGGATGAGCTGCAGATGTTTAACGCTCTTTTAGGAAGTCCAGTTAAAAGACCATTACAGTAGGAGTCTACTGGAGATGAATGCATGGATGAGTTTCTCCTGGTGTTTTTGGGAGAGAAAACCTTTTATTCTGTTGATGTTTCTGAGTTGGTAAAAAGCTGCCTTGGTGACAGCTTTGATGTGGCTGCTGAAAGTCAGATCTGAGTCTATCAACACTTGAACTTGGTCAGTGATTGTAAGGGCCCGAGTCTCAAGATATTTACCAATGATGACCCTCTTGCTACCAAACAGAATGATTTCAGTTTTGCCTTCATTTAATTGTAGAAAATTCTCTCTCATCCAGGAGTTTATTTCCTCCAGACACTGACACAGTACGTCTGCTGGGCTGCAGTCATCTGGTGACAGAGACACATAAAGTTGTTTATCATCTGCATAACTGTGATAATTGGTGTTAAAGTTCTGTATTATCTGACCCAAAGGGAGCATATACATGTTAAACAGAAGAGGTCCAAGAATTGACCCCTATGGGACTCCACAAGTCATGGCCACACATTCCGATTCATAGCTGCCAATTGTAACAAAATAACTCAGGCATTCTAAATAGGACCTGAACCAGTTAAGGACTGCTCCAGAAAGTCTTCAACTTTGTCAGCAGATTTATATTTTATTGTGTTATTTAGCTATAACTGTAGCATATTTTTGGCCTTTCCGTGTGGAGTTTGCATGTTCTCCCTGTGTATGCGTGGGTTCTCTCCAGGTACTCCGGCTTCCTCCCATCGTCCAAAAACATGCATGTTAGGTTAATTGGTGGCTCTAAATTGTCCTCAGGAGTGAGTGTGCATGGTTGTGTGCTTGTTTGTCTCTGTGTGGCCCTGTGATGGACCAGTGTTCCCTGGACAGTGTATCCTGTCCAGGGTGTACCCTGCCTCTCACCCAATGACAGCTGGGATAGGCTCCAGCTCCGGCCTGGCTGAAACAATTCCCTGTTTCTCTAAGTCTGTTTGAGTGTACAAAAGAGACATTCAGTACGGTTACATGCAGAGTTGTGTAGAGGTACAGCTTGACTTGGCCAGTTCATGGGACCATTGCCCTTGTCCCAGTTTACATGTGCAGGAGGAGTACCCTGCCTCTCGCCCAATGACAGCTGGGATAGGCTCCAGCCCAACCCCACCCCACCCCACCCACCATGACCCTAAATTGGATCAGGTGGGTATAGAAAATGGATGGATGGAGTAGCATATTCTTCATAATGTTTAATGCTGCAACAATATAATTGCCATTGTAGGTTAAGAACCCAGACCCATTTTCCCTTAAAGAAAAATGATTAGGAATATAAAACAGATCAAATGGACCACATAGATTACAATTCTGAAAATAAAATCACTACCACCACCAAGTGTCAAAGACCTGTCAGGTTACATATGTTACCCTCGTGAATTTGTTTTAGTTTGAATTATTTGCCACACCTGTCACCATGGGTCCTTATGGGTTATTCAAGTATGTTTTTACTTAACTGTATTCATTCTCTTAATTTCTCATCTTATGTTAACTATATTAATGTGATTATCATAATTTCTGTCACCTAGACCTGTAATCGCAATGGATGTCTCTCTGCTGACCGACTTCCTGATCTACTCCTGTCATCTGGTTGGCCTCCTGGCAGACTGCTGCTCCTCCAGTCATGCCAGCAACATGGTCGCCTCCCCTTGTGCTCTTAGCCTTGCATGTCCTGCGTGCCAGTTCCCAACCAACCCCTGTTTTGTCTGCTCTGTCCGCCTATGGTTGGTCCTAAACCCGCCTTCTTGAACTGCTTCTGCCCCATTTTGTTAATTTTAAGTCAGACTTGGATTTCCGTTTTTTCTGCACCCTTGGTTTGTTCAGTAATACCGTTTTGTTTTAATGTTGATTTGACTCCAGGCAGTCTGCATTTGGGTCCATCAAAATCTCTGTTTTTATATTTGACCATGAACCGAAACAGACTGGAATAGTTTGGAATGGGCCTTATAATCCTATAATCATACATTGATTGGCAGTAATAATTGCTTCTCTAAGATCATTGCTGATGTTTTTCTTACTTGGCATCATGTTAACATACTACTGAATATTCATCACTGGCAAACTGCCAAAACTCCTCAGTAAATCAAGTGCATTTGATTAACTGCATCTGACTGATACTTAAACTCTTAATTTATGTGGAAGAAAAAAGGGTTAGTTATTTTTTTCACACTGCTTCTTGATTTTGGTTTAGTTTTTGTCAAGAAAACGAAGTGTGTAACATATCACATGCTATTAATCTGAGTTTGAATTTGATTTCACCAGGCTGTGTGAGTAGTTTCCTGTATGTGTACAATGCTGCTACACTCAGCAGTAGGCTAGATACCACCACTGTTGCTCTTAACCCAATTGTACAGTTTTGTTTGAGACTTGAGTACCTAATTTCTTATTTCATTCGGTGCTTACATCTAGTTTGACATTATTTTTTTAACACTGTTTTAGGTGGATTTTCTTTCCAAATGTGAAAATGCTACAAGAAGATATTTCTTGGGAGAGACTGAAGGGTCAGCTTCAAATAGGATTATCAGTGAAATGAGTCAAAACTAGGGTTGTTGGAGACACAGAATACGCATCTGCCGGCAGGGTAACAAGGAAGAACTGGCAAACCAACTTGTACGCCATTCTTTTGTACAGGTATGTCAAACACTGTAATGTGTCTGATTTCTGAAAACTTTACTTTGTGAAGGTACAGATAAATGTCCCATATTGTTTGATTGAGGGTCATTAGAAATGTTGATCAATACTGGATGGTAATAAGAAAAAGTTATTTTCAGGGAAGATATTCTTTCAAAGTTATGCAGTGATTCTTAAACAGACCAGAGCCTAAAATTACAAATGTGGAAATGTCTTCATGATTAGCATTTAGATATTTGTGATATGCTCTAATCTAACTTGTGATCTCTGTACTTCAAATTCAAATTCTGAAAATCTAACCCCATTGTTGATTAAACAGTTTGACAGCAGATATCTTAATGACCGAGCTCCATCATATCTTAAAGATCTCATAGTTGGATATTTTCCCAACAGAGCACTTTGCTTTCAGACTGCAGGTTTACTTGTGATATGTATGTATGAATATGTATAATGGGAGGCAGAGCCTTCAGTTATCAGGCGCCCTGTTCTGGTGTTACGGTGCTTGTTGTTCCCTCTTTTCTGTCCTCTCAACCCCCAGCTGATCGAGGCAGATGGCCGCCCTTCCTGGTTCTGGTTCTGGTTCTGATGGAGGTTTCTTCCTGTTAAAAGGGAGTTTTTTTTCTCCACAGTTTCCTCATGTACGCTCAGGATGGGAGATTAGACGAAGAGAAGTTTCAGTGCAATCTGTTGCTAGGCTACTTTTTTTCAAGTTGACTTTGTATGTATGAATTGAACTAATTTGGAATTTAAACTAAATTGATCTGATTGTATTATAATGAATTGGACTCCAACTGGCTTGAATTGAATTGTACCTTTGAAGTGCCCTGAGATGACATTTGTTGTGATGTATTATAAATTAAAATTAATCCAATTGAACTGAATATTCAGTCTAAGTAGGTCTGCAGATATCTGAAGAATGGACTGAAATAATTTTGTGATTGAAACCCTTTTTTCATACAGTTCGTACTTCATACAGTATTGCATGATATGTTCACAAGTCATTTTTCCAAGTCAAGTCTCAAATGACTGAAATGAACGTTCTATCATTACTAACATGCCATTTGGTCCAGATAAGACTGCATTGCTGTGTGTTATAGACTGAAAGCATGTACTGTATCATCAATATATGTAATATCATTATACACTGCAGGATCAAATCTGATCAGAGCACGATCACTTAAGAGGGCTATTTCAATCCAATGTAAAGAAACGTCATGAAAGCAGTTAGAGTAGTTTTTGATATCAGTGGCTGTATGCATGCGTGAGGCCATATTGTGCTCAGTCTGCCATCAGCCTTGTCATACATTGGAATTAATGAAATAAAGATCAGAAGCAATAATTTCATGAAATGAAGATTGTTTACAAGTCCCAAACCTTGAGTCCAAGTCAAGTCACAAGTCTTTTGAGGGCAAGTCTGAAGTCAAGCCTCGAGCCTCTGCAGTATGGAAGGTTAAATATCAATGAATTCAGACGTCCAGATGAGCACCGTTCTAATGTGTGTGTTTGTGCGTGCATGACTAGAGAAATGAGAAAGGTTGTGTGTAATAGTTTTGTTCTAATACTGTGCATTGAGAGTGCTTTGTAAGAGTGAGGTAGGAATGGATTCACAAAACCTGAACAGCTGCAGAAAACAATTGGTGAGGAGCCATTGTCTCGTACAGATTACCAAGGATTCCTGATATCCATTTAAGTTTCCTAGAGCAGCCACTTACAAAACCTCTAAATCTAAATAAAGATATCTTTGGCATGAGTGTCATGTCTAATTGAAAATAGGCATTTAAGAACATGAACAGCTTTAGACTAGTTTCTGCCATCCAACTCAACAGATTGTGATCTGTAACAGCAGATTTTGGTTTTGTGATGACCATAGTTGCAAAGTTAATGTTTATTTGTGTGTACATACAATTATTGTTGTCCTACCAATAGGTGAATGTGTTTGAAAAAACAGTCGCAATCCAACATTTTTAAAATCTGAGTTATTCCAAGAATACCAGTTTTATGCTAGTTCTAAATTGTGAAGTTACTACAACTTAACTTAACATTTTCTGTGATGTATTACAGCCATGCATGTCAACCTGTTAAATTCATTTATTTGACAATTACCACAAAAATTATATGTCAAGGTTTTCTGTTTAAAAAAACTAGAACATGCACATTTTGGAGAATTTCATTTTGATATGTTTTGCTTCTATACATATTCATTCTTCTATACATTTAAAGTCTTAATTCCAAGTAATTCTTTTTCTCTGATTGTGATGAGTCGGGGGCCAATGAAAGATTGGAAACTGTGTAAAGCAATATAAAGAAATAAAACAAACAAAAAAAAAAACAAACACACTTCTCGGAAAAACTGTTTAGGTTAATTGGTAACAAGTGAGTAGCAGTATATCAATCATTCCAAGGAATGTGCCAGAAAAGGCTAATTATTTCAGAAGTAAAGATGGGAAGAGAATCAACACTGTGAAGTCCAAGGAATAAATCTTTTTTTTCAGTGAATGTGTATCAGCAGATGATTTGATTTGATCAATCTAATTCTGATGCTGAAAAGGCTACATCACTTTATGATACTTAAAAAAGAAAATAATTAAAAAAAAACAAAGAAAATGTCATAATCTCATATTGCATTTTGATCAAATGTTTCCAGTGCTGTTTGACATCAGTGTCAACAACTAATTCTATGGTGGTTAAGGAGCTAAACACGGGTTGTTGTAGAAATGTTGTAATGTGAAACAACTAATGTCGACAAGATGAGCAGGAAATGGCTCCTTGGTATAATTCACAGCTGCTTTAAACTTTTCCAGCTCTAGCTACTATATTTGAATCCCCCCCCCTTGACGGTGAAGTTCCAGCCACGGTCGGCATAAACCTATCCGTGTGTGCCAAACATTTGAGTAAGTACAATGCAGGACTGGCAGCAAAACTTTTCGATACCAACCATCCGTGGGGAAAGGACAGACAATGTAAGTGTGTTTTGTGTTTCTTTTGTCCGATTACCACAAGCTAATGCTAACCGCTAGTTCATGCATGTACAAACAACGCTGAAATAAATGATTTATACAGCAGCTTGTGTTAAATTACATTCTCAGGGTCTGACTCTGGCTCAAACATATATGGTTGCAACGGTGTGTGGGCAGCCATGACCAGTGCTCGTGCTCAACTGTTGTCAAGAAGGGGGGCGGAGTGAGCATAAGTAGCCGCAGCTGCCGCTCCAGCGGCACAAAAATCCGACCGCGTCAGCGCTCTAGTTGTACAGAGAGTGTACAGAGACGGCTGCTGTGCTTGATCCGTGAGGAATGTGACCAAAAAAATTTCACAGACATGTCATTAAGATGCCTGTGACCTGTGTACAGTGGTGTACACTGGTGGATAATTGTTCTCCTTTAAATCAGACTGCAAGAAAGCTGGAGAGACAGTGGTGTTCCTCTAATTTAGAAGAGTCTCAGTTAGTCTGGAAAGATAGTTTAATAATGTATAAGAAAGCCCTTCGTAAAGCTAGAACTGCTTATTATTCATCATTGATAGAAGAGAATAAGAATAATCCCAGGTTTCTCTTCAGCGCTGTAGCCAGGCTGACAAAGAGTCCGAGCTCTGTTGAGCCATGTATTCCTTTAACTCTCAGCAGTGATGATTTCATGAGATTCTTCATCAATAAAATTGTTTCTATCAGAGAGAAGATTAATGGAATCCTTCCCACTATTATCACTGATGTATCATCAAGTAGAGCAGCTTTAGAAGTATCTTTAGAACCTGATTTGTATTTAGACGGCTTCTGCCCAGTTGATCTTTCTGAGCTAACAACAGCAATAGTCTCTTCTAAACCATCAACTTGTATTTTAGACCCAATCCCAACCAGACAGTTCAAGGAGGTTTTCGCCTCGTGCACGTTGAGGATGGTTGATTGGATCGAAGAGAAGAAGATGAAGAGAAGTCTCCTTAGCTAGGATACTTAGCTCTGTAAGTATGAGCTGGACTAATTTGGGATTTAATTAACTGTATTTGATTGGATTACAATGAATTGGATTCTAATTGGCTTGAATTGTATTGTATTTTTGAAGTACTTTGAGATGACAATTGTCATAATTTGGCGCTGTATAGATAAAGCTGAATTGAATTCACAGATCCATCATCCTGAGATTAACAATGAAATTACTGACTGGAGTAATCTTGTCAGGTGCTTCAGTGCCTTTCGTCTTTTTATGACATTTACCTTGAAGGCAGGTTGGAGTGGGATTTATTTGTTTCTGTCACTTTGAAGCATACTCTTTCACAGCCAATCAGCCTCTCTTCAAATAATATCCTGAATCTAACTCAATAAAAAAATTAATTAAATAAATGAAAAAGGACATAAATTAAAAATGTCCTGTATTTCTGTACCACCTGACCTTTTTCATTTGATTTTCAGTTAAAAAGCGAGTCTTGTCGAAAGTTAACTCTTAAGACGTCTTAGTTTCTGAATGGGTTTGATACCATCGATTGTGATGTACTGAGGCAATGTGACTAAAAAGGACATTTATGCTACTGATAGAATCAACATGTCCAGAAATCTTTGTGCGGTCACAAAAAACATCACTTCCTTCGATAAAACTGGCTGTCTTAAGGATAGTGACAGGAACGAAGGCCAGAGCAGATTTCTGACCCCTTCTGCAGATTTTGATTGTTACAGTTGTTGTAAATATTTTTTTCAACAAACTTTTTACATTTCAACAAAGTCTGCTATCTTATAATTTCTTCATATTTTTGGAAACTTCTACTGACACTGTATGTTTTAGGTTTTGGACTGATTTCATCTGAATACATACTCTTTTTTTCTTGCTTATTTTCATTCTTTCACAGCTCTCGTTTTGAGGCATGGAGGCTCTAGCTTTTAATCCATCACCACTCTCCTTTAAATTCCACATCCTGAGGTGAAAAACCTACTGTCTGTCAGAGCTGTGCCTGATAAATGACTACACCCATGTCTTCACACAAACAAAGTGAGGAAGGATGGGCAGATGGAGGAAGAGAGTAGGAGGGGAAATGTGGATGAGAGGCTCAAAGTTTTGACATTTTGAACAATAGCCTGGAGGGCTCATTGGAAAAAACTTGCACTAAAACACGTCGTTTAGATTTAATTTTCACACTGTAAGTCTCTGTCAGAAGAAGCCAACAGGACACAGCTTCCTTGCAAAAGAAAATAACTTTTGGTTTCGTGGTGCTGCTTTCTCTCTGCGCCTGTCTGACCACTCATCCTGCTTCACAAGTGAAGTAAAAATATATTTCTGTCGTGTTTTGGCCAGATCTCCAGCCTTAAATGCAGCCTGTCACTTAGAATCCAGCTGCTGGTAAAAAACAAATGGCAAACCTCTCTTTAAAGCTGTATCATTTTGGCTGCAGCTCACCTCCTCCTACTTAACACCATGCATTAGCTCTTCGTTGTGCGCTCTATATTTAAGGGTTGACAAATTGATGATAGTTGATTTTCACCTTGAGGCATTCCAGGGTGCGAAAAAACAATGAGATCAAGAAGGGAATTTTATGTCAGCAGCAGTGACCAGTGTTGGACAAGGTCACAACTCATCGGTTATTCTTTTGATAGTCTGCAGTTAACGATCAAAGCGTGTGGTTGTTCTCATTGAAATCTGAACACACACACATGGACAAAGGAAACTTTAAGAAAGAAGAAGACAATCTTTGTAATCTAAACATTCCTATGAAGCTGCTGCAGAAAGACAGGACCTGATGTGGTTTCTCTGTTGCCCTCAGAGTAACCAGAGGTGAAGGTGACTGAATTATCTTTACACACAAGGGAAGATATTCTTTCAGGAACTGAGTTGTTCAACACACTGGCAACATAAACTCAACTCTCCCGCTAAATTAATGTCATGTTACACTGTGAGTGCGTTGGAAAAGTTTGGAAAGGACGAAGGAGAAACGTTCTATAAGCTGCGTCAGATAATAGAGCAGTTTTATAGCAGTTTTCATACTCAAAGTCAATTATTTAAAGAGATTAAAGTGATGGCATTTCTGCTAATAAGAGCATCTGATTTAGTTAGTGTGACAGCGCAGATCAAAGCGCACAAGACACATGCACAGTGAAAGTGACACTAAAAGCCTTTTCCAGAAATCTACTAGAGTCTCAGGTTTACTAAATTACTGTCATGCTGTCCCAGAATCTCCCCATATTACTAGTGCCAGACTTAAATACAGTAAAAAACAGAACTCAAAGAATGAATGAAAAATAAGAAAAAAAAAGGTAAAACAGTTCTGACCTTAATAAAATAAAAGTTCCACACATATTTATTTAATTTAAAACTATTCAGTTGGGCAGAATCATTTTAATGTCCTTGTAGTAAAGCTTTAAATTGTCCTGACAAAAAGGCGCACAAACACATGTATTAGGATGTTGGGCCCAGGGTCTTCCTAACTGGTGATTGAGTTATCGTCATTTTGGCCAATATAAGCTGTTCTTCCTTCTCCCATCCCAACTTATGACATACTAACGCTGAAAGTCCGTTCATAAAGTCAGCTCAAGGCCTGTGTGACATTAATTTTGTCACCTGGATCGGTCCATCTGCAACCAACCATTGCAGCCCAAAAACAGGTCCATGTATTTGTATTTATTGTTATATTTTTATTATTATTTTATTATTGTCATGATATCATTGTTGTATTTGTTCTAGGCTGGACTACATTTTAGCTGGGATCTCAAATAACTCTCAAATAAATTTTTTCAGTTGATCCAAACTGCCACAATCAGAGCACTAACTGGTACCTCCAACAGAAATAACAATTATCTTGGGCTGACCTCTCTCCATTAGCCCCCACTGAGGTCTGAAAAATCAGTTAAGAAACCTTCTCATCATACAAAAAGCCATCAGTTGCCAGGATCTGCACTTTTCCCAAAGACGCCATTTTTGCAGGGCTTTGCTCGCAGCGCATCTTATGTGTGGTTCCCGGAGTTTCCAGGGCAAGAATGGAAGCTCCCAGCCTTGGTATGGCTGACGGATGCCACCTCTGCTATTAGGACCAAACTTAAACCTTTGACAGATTTTCTATTAAACTCTTGCCTTTTTAAGCAAAAACTGTAATAACATTCAAACAGATAATGAATGAAAAGAAAAATAAATCTTATTTAAAGGTTACATTCAAAATGTTGTAGAAATGCCAGCGTTTGTGGTACACTGACCGACTCCTAAAAGAATCGATTTCCAGTTAGAAAGGCTGTGTTACAATGTTAGATATTAGCTTTCATTATTCTGAACTCTAAATGAGTTTGCTGTCATCTATAATCTCTTATAATCTCTCTTTTTTCAGACATTTCCAGATGAAATGCTAAACACAAACTACTCAGAAGCACGTTACGAGTTTAGCTTAAGTTATGATCACCTCACCAGGTAAAAGAGAGCCACCTGTGTGGCTGCAAATCAGGCTGAAGATTTTAACATGAGCATAGCTCGCTAAGTCACTTATCTCATTTGATAGTCAACTTATCTGGAGGGGAAATGTTAATCATAGAAATGTCTAAATAATTAGACAAGCTCCAAGTTGCACACGTATAGGTCAGGCAGCCAGGGGCAGGGGGCCCCCTGGATGTGTGACCTTTCCTTGGCCTCTTGCAGGCATGTGACACTGGGCTGACTCTGACCCCACGTAGTCCAAACGCAGCTGCCCCAGCGCAGCACAAACAAAGGTCTGACAGAGCATGTTTACCTGGCGTTTGTCATCCTGTCACACTTTGTTTCAAATGTTAATCAACTATCAGATGGTCAAACACCTGAAAACATTATTTGAGTTCCTCAGTCACTCCAAAACTCACCAGCTGCTAAAGTGGAAGCAGGAATGTTTCCGTTGCATTGAATTTGATAGAGCGGCTCTTGAGAATTTCATCAAAGACATCAGCTGCATGGCTATTTTAACTTTGTATGAAGCAATTATGTTACCAGAATCCACAGGTGATCACATCTAACTGCCACTCATCTCTACAGCAGTTTTAGTATGTTGCTTGTTTGTCTAGCCCAAAATTGGACTGTTTTGGTTCACTCTCACCACCCATGTAACATTATTTTCAGTTGCACAGATACAGTTGGTGATTATTTGTTGAAGACAGCTGAGAAATAAGCTTTTAAACATTCAGGAGCTGAGGGAGACAAAAAGCATGAGACTCAACTTACAGTCAACAGGTGAACTCAAATGAATGACAATCTCTTTAATTAATGTTCGTGTTTTCACACACAAGGCACCTTTTAGAAATATCTCGCACTTGATTAAGCAATAAGCGCTTGACTAAATATGTGACAAATCTATTTTTGACAGAAGCCGTGTCATTCAACGACTCATACACAGGAACACCTCAAAGAATCAATGCCAACCGATTGTCAATATAACCTGCAACATCAAGCGTAATCAGCCAGGTCAAAGGGTTTCAAGCATGCAGTCAGCATTTTTTCAAAAACAAAAAAGGTATTATATGATGTCATGTTTTGAGTTTTAGGTTTATATCTTGGGTTCCCTCAAGGCACCTGTCCTTGTTTCACAGCTGCACCCCATCACCAATCACCTCCCCACAGTATTTAGTTTCCAGGTTTCACTCAGTGCAGAATCCTCACCTCACCTCATGCATAAAGTTCACATTTTTGCCTTTATTTCCATAGTCTAGTCTAGTCTAGTCTAGTCTAGTCTAGTCGCTTTGCTCCACAGTTTAAGATTTCTTGTATCTAGCTCAGCCGCGCCTTTTGTTCTTGTTTTGTTCAATAAATCAAGTTTTCCTCTTTTGAAATCCTGCATCTGGGTCCTCCCTCTACACCACTTGTGACAGAAGGATTTTGCCCGCATGAGAAAATGGATTTCCTGGAGTTGGTCAGAGCTCTTTGGACCTTCAGGAAGACGAATCCCCTGAAAAGACTTAAGGTTTCTAACGAACTTCGTGACCTTTTTTATGAGAAACCTGTGGATCTTTTAATTACAGACACGGTGCACATTTTGGAGGAGGTCCTAGAGGGTCAAAGTTTTAATTTAAATTAAGTTTAAATTTTTGGGTGGAGGTCTGCACAGGTGGCAGCCAGGGCTGCCTCTTCCCTCGTGCCTCCAACCATGCCAGTCCTCCCTCCAGAGGGGGCCCAAGGGGGCTGGAAGTTCGACCAGCCTTCGGACCGACTCACGGCTCCAGGTCCCACGTTGTCTGGCCATCCGCCAGACCATCGCAGCTTCCAGGTCCCACGTTGCCAAAGTCCTGGTCTCCCGCCAGCTCCTTTCCGACACCTGCACCCTCTTCGTCTGGCCGGTCGCCAGATCGCCGCCGTCCCCACAGTCTCCAGTGTCGTCGTCCCCACCTCCTGGGTCAGCCTTAAGAGCCCCTCCCTCCCATCCTGGCTTGGGGATGTCTGGGAGCCATCTCTCGAGGGGGCCCGGGCGGGCTCGCCTCTTCCCACTTCTGCTCTGAAGGGGGTCCTGCCTTGTTGGACCTCTCCTTGTTGGTGGTCTGGTCGGCCGCCAGACCGGCTCCCACGTCGCTGGTCGGCCGCCAGACCAACTCCATTCCTGGGTCCCACGTCTCCTTGTTTCACAGCTGCACCCAATCACCTCCCCACAGTATTTAATTTCCAGGTTTCTCTCATTTCATTGCAAAATCCTCACTTCATGCGACAAGTTTCAGGTTTGGTCAGGTCAGGTTTTTGCCTTTATTTCCATAGTCTTGTTTATTTGTTCCACAGTTAAGAGACTTCTTGTTATCCAGCTCAGCAGTGCTTTATGTTGTCTTTGTTTAAATAGATCAAGTTTTTCTTTTTTTCCGTTAAAGTCCTCTCTCTACACCACTTCCTGACATATGACAGCAAATTAGAAAAGACAAACCATGGAAAGTAACTGCAGGGTGTTTGGTTCGCTGAGTTATTGACTAAAACAATCATACATCATTTTTCCCAACTTCTAGTTACTTGCACAGTCGGGCAGATGATACTTCCTGCTTCTGGCATGCTCCCAGGGTGAAATGAAGCCATGTGAGAGAAGACACAAAACCGCCAGCGTGTTGTTATAATCAGGTCAGAGCAAGAGATGATAATGCAGTTTAGAAAGCAACCACGTGTATATCTTTATTAGGGAGGGTTTTTTTCACTTTGCATTTTGGAGTAGATTTTGAAAATGTGATTAACATTTATTCCAATTCAATTAAGTAACCAATTTAAAGATATAAAAGTCTAAATATGCAGCCAGCCAGGCGTATCTGCCCTTCTATAAGAACCTACAATCAACAAGTGCAACCATTTATTTTGAATATTCATTGACAGCAAAGTAAAAGTGTGAAAAGCATCCAACAACAGCCTATCTACTTTTTGTTCTACTTGAGATTTGAAGTGAATACAGCACATGGGTTTGAGGAGGAGAAAGGCAGAGTGAGGGGGCGGAATGAATAATGTCTTTCATACTTTAAACCCTGTACCATAATCTCTCAGCCACCATTTTACTGCCCCTCATGGCTTCCCTCTGAGACCTTCATCACATGGTCACTGCATCACACAGTGTAACTACCAGAGCGTTACTTGTTATGGTTGTGAACACACACACTTCTACACACTCCGAGACGCATTTCCGAAGGGAAGCAAATATCACCATTAAGGTCATTTTTTGGTTGGTTGGACGCAGCTGAGCTGCAGGCCCCATATTTTGGGAAATTAGCAGAAATACGCCGTTGGTGGATGATAGGGTTTTAATGTTCTGCAGGTAATCTGCAGGTCTCACTAAAATAACCACAGCACTTCAAATGTGTGTTAGCTCACCTCAAAAACTGCTGCTCAGGGTTTCTTTTTCCGGAACGACAAAGGTCATTCAGCTTTTAAGTACAAGAAAGGTAAGGAACCCGAGCCCTGTGTTAGACTGTACCAGAAGAAAAGGAAACAGCGGTTTATTTTCATTTCACGTTTGGAGGGAATCGTGTCACTGCTGCAAAAGCATTTTCAAGTATTACATATTTTTCATCCATGGAAGTTTTAATATAGATGTCACCTTCTATGAGACTTGAAAGCCAGACTGAGGGAAAAGCTGCTTTTCACCAGATGGGCAAAAAAAATCCCTGGTTTGGAAGCGGCAGATATTTAATAGTACAAGACTCTAGGCAGGGATACAGATAAGCTGAGAGCGGCTCTGTTTGCCTTTAAGGATATCTACATCTTTAGTGAATCTACCTCTGCATGTGGGTTCAGACAGCTGGTTCAGTGGAGTAATATTACGCCTGTGGCAGGGTTTTCATGCCACTGCTCTATATCTGTGGACCAGACTGTTTTGGACCTGTACTCCATGCAGCTGTTAACTGGATTCTTTCATTCAGAGTTGCCATGATGTGCTCAATTATTGAAAGCTTTAGTCTCTGAGCTGCTGGTGACAGACATCATGCATAACCAGTGATTCCATTGTTTTAAGCTGTTTAATTACTATCAATAACTTTAAAAGAACAACATGCTAATGAATTATGAATAGACAGAAATTAAATGAATTTATATATATATAAAACCATGTTCCACATAATGTGGCTTTGCAGAAGCCCTACCAGTTCTATTATACAACATGACGTAATACTTGATTGAACTTGACTGGTTCTGGAAACTCTTCACAGAATATTTGCATATAAACTAGAAGGAGGAGGGGCAGATTTAACTTAGAGAATATTGAATTTAATTTTGCTAAGGAATACATAAAAAATATAAACCCGACCATGTTAGTTAACGATATAACAAACAGTTTTGATTGGTACTTTGTGGAGCCAGGAACTTGACTGCTTTCAAGCTTTGTGCATTTCATCTGTGCTGCATGTTCAATTTATCTCCTCTTTCTTCTTCTTCTCTTCCTCACCCACTTCTGTTACTGTGGCATATGCCTTAAATGTGTAGACATGTTTGAGACCCACTGAATGTGTACATGAAGGAGTAATTCAGCTTCAGTTGCATAATTTGTGTGTTAGTCTGACTTTGAGAATTCTATTTAGTACAATTTCAGTTATACTAACAAGGTAACATGTTCAACCTAAATCCCCAAAAAGTTAAAAGCTGCGTAAAATATCTATGAAAATTATTTACAAATCTCATTTCCTGAAAAGGAAAGAGTGATTATAATAAGCTGGATGGACTCTCATCTTTAGTTTGCAGTATTCAGGTTTCCAAAAGTAATTTCCAAGTTTTATTTCTCTGACCATGCAACATATTTCCATTCAGCCTCATGCATTTTAAATGATATTTGGCTGAGAGGAAATCATCAATCATGTTCACATATGACTTCTTCTTTGCGTGACAACGCTTTAACGCACATTTGTGGATGGCCTGGCAGAATGCATTCACAAACAATGATTTCTTATGTGTTGAGCCATGATAGAATCATGCCTGCTTTTAATCTAATCACTCCCTGAGGGCCCAAGGTTGAGTAGGCTGAGTATCCAGCATTGATTTTTGTCATTTTGTGCTTTGTGCAGAGAGATGTGTCCAGATTCTCTGAATGTTTTCATAGTTTTATGTCCTGAGGATGACTGAATATTCAAAGTCCTAGTTTTTCTTTACCTACCTGATTGTGTTACTGACCGGTTGCCAATTAACCTAGTTGGTTGCCACATGTTTCTCCAGCAGTTTCTTTTCAGGACAGCTTACTTTTTAAGCTTCACAGTGAGATAGTTTTCATGAAATAGCAGAATGATGTGTTTCTATGTGCTGTTGTGAGCAAAATATAGTTTTCTGATTGTTTTCTGAAGCCAGCAGTGGTGTTTAATGCTTAATTCTGGATGCATTAGAGGGATGATGGATGTCGTTAGCGTGCTCAGCGGTGACACCATTTATTGACCTAATAAACCCCCCCAACCATCACTACTTCAACACACGCACACACAAGACTGACAGAAAGATAGATAAACATGCTGGGAGCATTTTTTCAGTGCCTGGGCATCTCTCCTCAAAATCTACCATCCTCATAACCCTGCAACTGCACCTGAACTCTTGCTTCTGATCCTTTTGTACAGTAATCCTCTTCAGCAAACAACCTCTCTCGGGTTCCCTATAAGCTTTTTTTCTATGATGACTTGATAACGGAAATAAATTGGAACCTAATCCTTAAAGGCTTTTGTTTTTTGACTCTCTTTACTCTCTTCATTCAGTTTTGTCACTGCAGGGGGTGGAGGTCGATCCACTTCTTCTTCCTGAAATAAAAACACTTTAAACATGCTTCTCTGCTGTACAGTAAGAATTCATATGGAGTTCTATCTCCTAGAATTTCACTTGACTGCTTTTTGCCAAATTGTATTCTTTAGTTTAGAGTGCAATGAATGTGATTCGATGACAAGATGTATCCCAGACTTCATTTAAGAGGCCCACGGTATTAACCAAATACCGTGCTGACACACCCAAAGTAACAGCCCCCCCGATGTATTTGGGCAAAAGCTGTAGCAATCTATACCTGCGAAAAAATAAATTTTTTAGGCTCCTGAGGAACAAAGTGGTGTCGGAATCACTGTTAAGTAAATAAAAAGCAAATAAAATCCTACATCAACAACTGAAAATGCAGCACTGACTTGGTGATTATTTGTTTCATTATTTGGGTAATGCTTTTACAAAATTAACTCCTTGTGCTCTGACTTTTCAAATCAATCAGTTCATGTGTTGTTACTAATCTGAAGAGATACGATGACGTAAATTAGCAGGCACAGTATCCAATTCATCTCTATACTCAGTATGTTGATCTTTCCTCCCTTTGTGCTTGCATAGACATTTTTATGCATGCACGCACACACATAAACACTAACGGATATGCACACAAAGGGGACAGCACTGCCACAGAGAGATGCACACATCAGTTCTGTTTCAGCTCATGAGGTGGTTAGTGAGGTGTCCCATGTGTCAGACATATGGATCATTACCCATCCACTGGATCACCCTAAATTGCTGGGCACATTCTTTTGCTGCCATGATTGTTTTAATGGAGAGCAATAATATACAGTCTGCTGTGGAGACCCACCACTTGTAGGTGGATGCATGTATTTTTCTTTGGGGAAGAAGAGAAGTATGCTTGTTTCTTTCTCTCTGCTTTTATTTTCATTCACATCCATGTGTGTTTGTTTTATGGCGTGTCTCTCAGGACTCACCCAGACTGCATCTAAACCCAACAACATCACATGAGTGGGTGTTTATGTTTATTAACCACGGATGTAATGAGACATGTTTCTTCAATTTATTGTATATTTTACTGCAGAAGCATTTTTGTCTCATGACACAATTGTGGATTCTCTTTGGTGTATGCATATGGCTGTATGTCTTGGAATGTCTTGTTAAAACATCTTAAGGAAAGGACTGACATTCCTGTTGGTGCTGCAAAACATATACATGGTAAAAAAATCATGATCCTTAGTAGAGAGGATTGGTTGTTACGAGAATTCAAATGAAACATCAAGTAATGACAACTGGTATTTCACTGTAGTTTCACAATGTTAAAGTCTGTTTTTAAGAAAAAAACTAAAAGATAATTTGCTTTAGATTTCACAAAATGTTGCAGGTAGGGGCAGCAAGTCTCTACCAATAAAATTCTGACCTTACAAACAAGTCACACGCATAGTATTATTTGTGTTCTATCAATACCGTTGCCGTGAGAAATGTATGATTCCTCATTTAATGCAGAAGCACGCACACATGCATACAAGGTTGTTTATTCGGTCTTTGGTGGTTCACCAATGACAGCATGCATTCCCCAGGCCCTCCCGTAACCATTACCTAATTCTAACCATATACCATGGAACCAAGTTTTGACCCCAAAAATCCTTTTAATCATGTGGTGCCATCATTTTGTCCCCACAAAAGTACTGGACCCCACAAGTATAGTGGGCTCCTCATTTCTGGATTGAAAAAAAACAGTGCACACACACACATGCACACGCTCACACACCTCAGACGCAAACAGAGCCAAGACTGTGACTTTAATTATCACTTTGTCTCAGCCTAAACGAGGGTGCAAGACTCAGCTCATCTCCACATGAACTGTGAATGAGAAAGACAGAAAAAGTCCCTCATTAAATCACTTCAGCTTTCTGATTGTCTCTCTTTTGCTGTGTTTTATTCGTTCTCGTCATAACTGATTGCAGAGCAGTTATCTGCTGCCAGCATTTAGCACCTGACTGTATTATTCATTCTTTTTCTAAAAAACTAACTGCTCCCTTGCAAAAGCCTCAGCTCTCTTTAAAAAACAAAAACACTTGAAGACTTATATCTGTTGCAATATAGACATACGCACTGTCACTGTAAACTCATTTTCGACTGTGAAAAAGATTATTTTGTTAATGCATTGTATTTCCAACCTAAACTCTACCACAAAAGAAAGACTGCAGCGTGGGGCACAGACGATCTGTCATGTCCCCTAATGTGACATTTCAGCATGCTGTGATCTATGATTTTATTATTATCACACATCTATGACATTTCTCTAAGTGGGAAATCAATAGGTCTCAATACAGAGGTTGAATCAGATAAATCAGCTGCCCCCCTCCTCCCTCCTATATCATATTAGATATGAAGAGAAGCAAAGATCTTACTGATACTGGGTACAAAAGAGAGACTGAGAACATTGGGACATAAGTAGATTAAGATAAGAATGGAAAGTTGTAAAAACAGAAATATGTAAAACTAAGAGGGAACTGAAAAGATTGGAAAAGATAAACAGAGGTAAAGATTAGCAGAAACAAGAGAACAGAAGAGGAAGAAATTAGATTATGAAAGGGTGCAAGAAAGTTGCAAGAAAGAGATTAGACTTAAATGATGATATAATGCGGAAGACAGAAACAGATAACTCGTATGAAATTACAGCTCAGTCAGAAATGTGTTTGAGCCCACTGCTTCCTCTGGGGGTAGAAGGGCTTTAATCTCTTGCTGGTGGCTGGAGCCTGACACAAATCTATTGACAAATGTCAAATGCACATGATAAAAAAATGCTGATATGCTACAAAAGCAGGGCATCTGTGTTCAAACCTGGGACTTCACAGGGATCCGTGACCATGCACATCTGTGACAGCGTCAGTCACAGGGAAAGAATCGTCTTCCAGGCTCAGAGCTGATTTTAGCTGCAGCAGCTGGCTAATGCGCTCCGATGGGACGCATCTATTACTATCCAAAGAACACGCTTTATCTCTATGCAGTGTATGTTGTGCATACAGTGTTGATTTAAGTATTTAGTGGCTTTAACTGGTAAAAGGTTGTACTTGATGCACTGGTTAGCACCGGGGGAACTGTGCTCTCTCCTGTCCTCTTCACCCTGTTTTGCACAGAGACCTCAGAAGTTTTCTGATGACATATTGCCATAGCCATATGCCATAGTTGGAAGTATCAGCAAAGGCGCTGAGGATGAGTACATCTGCAGCTCAACGTCGCCAAGACGAAGGAACTGGTTGTGGATCTGAGGAGGAGCAAGGCACCGGTGACCCCTGTCTCCATCCAGGGGGACAATGTGGACATTGTACAGGACTACAAATACCCGGGAGCACCCATCGACAATAAAGTGGACTGGGCAAAGAACACTGACTCCCTCAATATACTCTATTTGCTATATATATTTCTCTTTTATATGCTTAGTTAGTTTTATTATCATTATTTTTATATTCTATATTCTATTTTATATTCTATTGCTTTTCTCCTTTTTGCTCCTTAATGGGTGCAGCTGCAACAAAAGAATTTCTCCCTGGGGATCAGTAAAGTGTTCTGATGGAAATGAATAAACTAGAAAGCATGCATCATCAGAATCAGTGTAATTTGTGAACTATTATTCTTTTTACAAATTTCTGGTCTGTAAATATCAACTTGATTATTGGTGTTCATTTTTGTTTTGTTTTGTTTCTTATTAATCAGTTTAATATTTATTTTTCTAAGACTATATTTGGTCTCGAGATGCTGACGTAAAGTCTGAGCTGATGCGACAGTCTAGTTTATGGATTAGTCTTTACTGTCGACATTTAAACTGCAGTATGAAGAAAGTTACAGCATATCTGATATTGTCAAGAGAAGTTCTGACTGTTGAAGGAATGTTATAAGATGTCATTTGATGACCTGGGGAAAGGATAGGGAAGGGAAAGGTTCAAAGCCTATAAAAGCTGATGGATGTCCAAATAGAGCCAAAAATCTCACCTTTAACCATTGACAGCAAGTATTCAAAGTGATTTGTGTTTTGAAAGCAGCTACCTGTAAGTAGCTCCAACCAGTTGAGTAAATAATGATAATTTATGATCATAAAACACGGTGACTGACTAACAGACTTTTTTTTGTAGAATATGTACATGACAAAAATGCCCTTGTACATTTAACTGTTAATAACATGCTTATATAATCACACAGTTGCTGTAAATACATAATAAAATACATTATAAGAAAATGAAACAGTTTTTTGCAGTTATTATTATTATTATCATTAGATCTAAGTTGAAATATGATGAAGCTTAACCAGCTTAAGATGGTTGCTAATCAAATAGAACTACAAATGCATATATTTTCATAATCTCAGTCATGAGCGTAGAATAAAACAACTTTTTATACTTCATAAGGATATTAGTTGTGACTGTAAACACAAACTCGTTTATGATGGAGTAACTATATTCAACTTTTAGATGGATTCTTTTTGCCACTTGCTTTTTGTGTTTAATCCTTTTTTCCCTCATTTTTCTGTTGCCTGATTAAGTTTTTCGGAGTGATTAAAGTGGTCCGTGGTTGCACTTTTTTTCACTTCCTCTCTTACACAGACACACATACTCCATCTCCCACAGAAGGAAATACCTTGTGTGGATGTGAGCACAAGAGTCAGGTGTAATTTGCCCAGCTGTGATATCTCCTCAGTTAGCTGTTGATGATTATAATGAGTTTCCTCCTGATCCCCAACCACACACATACAGGCACACAGTCTGTAGTAATCTTTCCAAAGAACACAAGATGTAATTACAATTTACAGATCAAAACCTGAAAATTAAGACTTCTATTTCTCAAAACCTTTTTTGCAAATGATGAACAGAGTAAACACACGGAGGAAGTCACCACCTGAATTTAACCAAGTCTCCCACTGGAAATGTAATGCAGTGATTAATATTTTTCACTGCCGCTGCTGTGGGCAGCTTCCCATTCCCTGAACAACATTTGTGAAACAAAAAATGGTCTGCATCAAGCAAACAAAACAGCTTTGACTATTGGTTTGATTCTTAATAAGGTTAAGAACTGTAACACATATAAACACTTGACGTTATAGTGGTGAATCACAACCTTCAAGGAAGAAATGTAGTCAAAAGGAAATCTTCTGTCAGCACCTGAAATTTGTGTGTACATAACTTATTTAGTCAAACACATGTTTAGCAACTGCCATTGATTTTTTTTTTCTGTCATAACTAACATCAAGAACATAAAATAGCTTCCTTCACCTCCCTGTCAAAGGATAATAGCTAAACCTTGTTAATTATGTCAACGTTCAGCTCCTCTTTGACTTATCATTACCTCTAGTTTAACCTTTCAAAGGCAAGTACAAAGTCAAAAATGTACTGTAAAAGTTGAATATCTAACCTTCCAAAATTTATTTTAGGCTGCACAGTGGTGTGGTGGTTAGCACTGGTGCCTTAAAGCAAGAGGTTTCCTGGTTTGAATCCCAGCTGGTTCTTTCTGTGTGGGGTTTGCATGTTGTATGCACTGCAGCCACTGCAGCTGGCTGCCACTGCAGCTGGCAGCAGGGTGCCACTACAGCTGGGTGCCCCTGCAGTTGGGTGCCACTGCAGCTGGCAGCAGGGTGCCACTGCAGCTGGCAGCAGGGTGCCACTGCAGCTGGGTGCCACTGCAGCTGGCAACAGGGTGCCACTACAGCTGGCAGCAGGGTGCCACTACAGCTGGGTGCCACTGCAGCTGGCAGCAGGGTGCCACTGCAGCTGGGTGCCACTACAGCTGGGTGCCCCTGCAGCAGGTTGCCACTGCAGCTGGCAGCAGGGTGCCACTGCAGCTGGGTGCCACTGCAGCTGGGTGCCACTGCAGCTGGGTGACACTGCAGCTGGGTGCCACTGCAGCTGGCAGCAGGGTGCCACTGCAGCTGGGTGCCACTGCAGCTGGGTGCCAATGCAGCTGGCAGCAGGTTGCCACTGCAGCTGGGTGCCACTGCAGCTGGGTGCCACTGATGCGGTGCAATTCTAGAATTTTTGGAAAATTTCACATATTTTCTTGAAACAGGATTTGTATCAACAGCAGTATGTAAGGGGTTAAGTGAGTCACTCAAAATGGTCTTTGTCCGAGTAGGTAAAGAATAGGTATCTTAATAAATATTTAATATAATAATATTCATTGTTGCAGACCATATCAGATACTGTATCAATGTTTTAAAAGTTTGGATTCTGTTCAGTCTGTCTCTCAAACATTCTAGTTGATGAATTTAAAGCAAACTTCTTTTTTTTCAGTTCCTTTTTCTTGCTCACACACACACACACACACCATACAAATTTAAATCGTTCTCCTCTCTGATGCAAGCGATAGTAGCAGAAGTGTTTCGAAAAAGGAAAGGGAGAGACACTGCAGCAAGATTTACTCTAAAGTGGAAATCATCAAAATGAATATATATACTGTAGTACAGTATACCGTATAGCAAAAGAAATAATTGGCTTACAGTGGGGCTAACATGTCTCTGGACCCTATACCTCATGTCCTTGAAAAGCACATTGAAAGATGGATACTGACAGATTTTTTATTTTTTTTGTATTCTTGTTGATAATTACCAAGTGATAAGAGCACATATCACTGACCCTGCACCCAGTGTTTTAAAGGCAGAATGATGGTTCACTCAGTGATTCATCCACTGATGAACTTTTGGCTACCACACTGAATTGTTATGTAATATATGAATACAATCTGTCATGGCTCATCAGAGCCAATACAAAAGGAGGACTCCAAAGCAGGTCACTAAGATTTAAAGGTTGAGTAAAAAGGGTTTCATTTTCTAAAGCTTTTTGGTGCACAGGGAAGTAGTCCAGGTAGGTGGTGAGAGACAAGTTGCACGGTGGAGTTTGATAGATGAAATTAATGGTTCTCTTTACTTGGCAGGTGGTCATTTACTCCAAGAGGGGGGACACTGGCTGTGGTGAGGAGGCACCGAGTCAACCAGGAGCCGACCAGGAGTCGACCAGACTCCGCCCAGGAAAGCCTCTGCAGCCTGCTCAGCCCCACCCCAAGACTCAGAAATCAATACAACACCACAGCCAGGCATAATCAGGACACAATCCAATACAGTGGCCAAACATTCTCAGTAATTTACATTTATCACAGAACAGAATCAGCCATATTTTTTCACATTATCATTGTATTTATTTTCTTTCTTATTGTTTTTTCCCCAGTTTTCAACTTTTTGCCTGCGGTTTTCAGCACATGGAAGCTTTATCTGTCTTTCTGACACTGAATTACCCTGAATCTGATATATAAGAAATGTGAGAAAAGAGAACTAACAGAGACATAATAGAGCACAGTGCATTGGCATATCATCCAGCAACAACAAGCTGCCATATTCACAGTCTCTCACCCAAAATCCCACTCAGTTCACTGCATATGAATGTAGGACAGATTGTACAGAAAGTGCTCCGAGTTTCCATGTTCGTCAATACAACACTAAGCAGAGGGCACTTTTTGTTGGCGTTATATGCAATTGATCGTACACACGTCATCCCACTTCTTCAAGCCTCATTATGCAGCACTATCATGAGTCCTGTCCTGGACTGCATGTGTAGTGTTTGAGCACAGAGGTTTGAATCATCATTACGACATTTCCTTCCAGTGGAATCTTACTCTGTGTCATAAATGCAGTCTGTTTCTCTCTTGCACATGCACATAATCAATTTATGTACGGTCATGTGGAAAAGAAAGCACACCCTCCTCCACTTATGGGGTTTTACATATCAGAAAGGGATAAAAAAAAAATAATCTGGTCCACAATTTGGTGTGCACCATTCCACGGGGACAAAGATTTAGCTGATTATTTTGAAGCTGACATCTCTCAAGATTCTCCCCAGTAAAAGCCAGGGTCCCATATGCAAGTATCTGTACCAGTTTGTGCAAAAAAGCAGGAAGCTTTTAACCAATTTGAGAAATTCAGCATCAATTCCTCATCTGCAGCTTGTTAATTCCAAAAATCAAGCAGATACCGCAGAACACACTGCATTTTGCTTTATTGACTCTCTGATCCTTAGTAGGTAAAACATTTTTAATCTGCATTTTTATTATTAGACATAATCTTGGCAATATGTTGGTTTGATGAACCTGCCCAATCAAGTTGAACCTCTAGACAAATGAATTGACAAAATTATTGGCAAATACATCACATTGATACATTTCTGACTGATTTTCTCAGCTAATACATTCACAATTAAAACAACATTCAGAACTACTCATTTCCAACTTTCTCAGTATTTGTATTATATCTTCATTTAATCACACTGATTATCCAATCAAAGCTGAGAACACACACTGACATGGTATAAAAGAGCTGCTGTTGAGACACACTTCTTTTTTAAATGAAGCACGAGATGGCCTCCTCAAGGAACACTCTGAAAGGTGAGGTATTACAAATGCTTTTCACTGATCAAGCAAATTTTCCTTTCAGAAAAAATACACACCTTGAATTAAAGTTGGAAAAAAAGAAAACTGAATGTGATTTTTTTGACATCCACCTTTCTACACAAAAGTTTAAAGGTAGTTGAAGAGGAAAAAGTGCTTCCTCGCAGTCTTAATATGCTTAAAAAATGTGTGTGTTGTACTGTTGGTGATTCAGCATTCATGTTAAAAAGCCACAGGATGGAGCAACAAAAGAATTTTGCTGTTCTCTTGATAACATTGGGTTTATGCAGCAAGTCTGAGCCACACAATACAGGCCACACTCTAAATTAGGTTATCTCCAAGGGCATAAAGAATTCTAATATTGTGGAGAGTGATGTTATTCTGTTTAATCATTTCTGTGTATTTTTTGAGAGTGATATCTGTGTGCACATGAATGTTCAACCAGATATCCTTTCAAAATGGCATATCACTGAAAAGACCTGTGAATTATTTATTGGGACGTTCTTTTCCACACCTTCCCCCTCAATGGTTTCGGTTAATGAGATTGTAGTACTTTTCAATTCTAGAATAACAGTGGTTATGGATGCCATTGCATCCTTTGAGGTGAAGGTTATTTCTGGTAAAAAAGAAAAATGGCATGGCAAAACCTCACATCAGAATAGAAAAAAAGAGTGTTGTAAAGCTGGAAAGAAATACTTTTTAAATAGAACTTTTTTCTCTTTTCTGACATTATCACCAAAAGCAACAACAACACATGCGCTTTGTTCGCTGCTGTTGACAGAGTAACAAATCCTTCTGCGCCATTAGCCTCTGAATTTCTATCTACCTAAGACTGCAATGACTGTCGCCTAATTTAACATCTTGAACATTAAATAAGTAATTAGAGCCTCTTTACAGCTACTGGAAATGCCATGTCCCCTAGTCTTTGATTCAAATGTGATGACAGTATTTTATTCAATCAACCCATATGACCCTTAAGAACGTGCTGGAACAGAGTCCCATCGGCCAGACTAATCTCTTGCCTGCATTCAAAACTTGAGAGCCCTGTAATGTAAAACTTCCAGGTCCTGTTGATTGTAATAATGTGAGCGACATACTGTATGAATAATTTCCATCTGATATCGACGTTTAGTTGACGACTGCAAGAGTGAGATAGGCTCAGAGGCAGGATCCCTCATACCTGTAGCTACCCCTTTCATCGAGGCAGGGAAAGGTAAAATGACAATAGATCAAATGTAGGTGCATACTTGAAATTGAAGTGCTACTGTAACCAAAGCCATTTGTACTATGTATAACTAGAAGAGAAGCGATAAGGAACCAAATCGATATCGATAATGGAACCATCTACCGTCCATTTTCTACACCTGCTTAATCCATCTCTCGGGTCGAAGGGAGGGGTTGGGGGGGGGGGGGGGGGGGGGGGGTGTAGGAGCCTATCCCAGCAGTCATCAGGCGAGAGGCCATCACAGGCCCACACAGAGACAAAGGAGACAAACAACCACACACACTCACTCCTAAGGACAATTTTAGAGTCACCAGTTAACCTAACAGCATGTTTTTGGACGGTGGGAGGAAGCCAGTGTACCCGAAGAGAAGATAATGGAACCAGAATTGTTAAATTCCCATCTCATCTCATTCCCATCCCAGCAATGACTCTGGTGATCATTGTAGCCTTTCATCTGGCTTACCTGAAAAATTGAAAATAGTCCATCAGCCTTGGCTGTCTTTTGCTCTTTTCACTAATGAGGATATTGTTAGATGCAAATATACAACAGAAATGAACATTTTAGTGGGCATGCTGAGCTAAGTATCAGTTTTTGTGCAACCTCACTGAAACACTATAAATTGTTGTTAATTAAAACATTAACAATGCATCTCTCACAAAAAAAGACAGAATACCAGTTTTGCTCCATGATTCTGGTTGACCTTACCTGAAAACAAATGTTGAATCATGCAACACAGTCAAGTATCTATTCAGCTTTTAAATAACAGGAGAGCAAAATACATATTTGTAATTTTTTTATCTTATGAAAATACAACTCAATTTGCATGTTTTATGCCCCTCCCACTCTGTCAGGACTATGTTATTTCACATTTCTGATAGCTAAGTATCAAAGTTGATTAAGATGAACTTGCCATAGAGGCAGTATCATTATGAAAAGGAAGACACTCAAGATTTTTGGCACAGTTTCTGTTGACTATAGTGTCATTACAGATCTCACGATTAGTCACATCTTCCGTTAGTTTTATTTTGTCTCGCCCTCTTGAGAGCGCTTCCTTTTTCGGCAGAATGTTGTGGGTATGGCTGACTTGATATGGGTAAAATGATAACAGAAAAAATAGAAGCACAGTCACATCATTTACCATCTGTCCCTCTCGGAGCTACAGCCCATGACCCCTCTGCATACATCCTCTGCTTTTCCTAGCCCAGGGATCATGGCTCTCGGTAGTCTTAATGAATCACACTGCTCTTCCTCCAACCCCTAGTCCTTGGAGATCCCTGGTAACCTTGTCACCTCATTCCCATGCCTTTGTCCACTCCCCCCCCCACGCTGACTGTCTCCATCTCCCACCTCTTTTTTCCCCGTCATTTACTCCTTTCCACGTTGCTCTGTCCCCTCTGCCTGTTCCTTCCCTCCTTCTCCTTCTTCTCTCCCTGGAGTGCTACAAGGCTGGCATCCACCCAGAGTCCCTCCATTTCCTCCACATCTGATATAATCAGGACAAGAAAGAGCTGAGAACATTCTTTTCCCATGATTCTTAAGTGGCACCAGGGGCACTCTGGACTGGCTGGTTGGTTGGATGACAAGCTGCCCCCACCCCAAACACACACACACACTCACATCAAAGAAAAAAAACTACTAAGAAAAACAAATGGAACCTACTAGCTTATCCAGCAAATGCTTATCTGTGATTTTTGTGAAACTAAATTTTTCCCAAAGAGGATCAACACCTGCTATTCATCTAGGTTCAGTTCTGTTGTTCCTTTTTCTTTCAGGATATACATGTGCTGCCCATTTAGCCATTAGTCATGACTTGCAGCATAGAGCGCTTTAATTTTGAATGTAATTAATGCTGGAATGACGCTGTCCTTTAGGTCATTCATATGTAAATTACAACCATCATTATTTCTGGTTTTCTGTTAACAAAAAGTTTGCATATGGCTGTGCATCTTTCATTTGTTTATCCACTGTGGCTTTAAATAAGTTTTTCTAAGAAAAAAAATGTCACTGATGGCAATTTCAACCAGGTGTACCCAAAACCATTCATCAGATGAAACATAGCTCGGGAATTACTTCTTTTGGCATCCATCTTTTATTCTGCTGTTACACTATATTTGTATATTTCTGCGGCTGCGCTGCTCATTTGACGTATATACAAAACTCATCACCTCCACTCAAGTATTGTCTGTAGATGTTTTTCTTACGAGGGTCAGAGTAAGAGCCTCGTGCCACATACCGACACTGTACATATTCTTATAGTATTTTGCAAGGCTGCTTGCATTTCAAAGCCTTCTAGTCTTAGACTACATCGGAAATAATATTACATCCATGAATGAAACCATTTATGTGCTTCTGTATTAATTTTCCCTCCTCTGGAAATGTTCCCACAAGATTTTTTTAAGGTGCCTGCAGGTAGAAGAACATTAGTAAGAGCTGACATTCATTTTCAATCAAAGGGCCTGATTCACTGTTTGCGTTTAAGTTCATCGCAGCAACACTGAATGGGACTGAAGGCAGGGTTTTGTACAGGAAAGTTATGTTTATAGCAGACATATTGCATCAATCATTTATTTTGTCGATGCATTTTCTTAACTGCAGAATATTTGTGACGACACGGTCTTCAGTCCATGTAGCAACATAGTGACGCAGCGTCGACCGTGTTGTGTGAATGTTTGCGATATAAAAGAGAAGTGTCACAGACCGTGAGGACAGAGGACACAGGTGCAGGGTCATTTTCAAAGTAAGAGTGTTAATTAGCAATAAACAAGTCGAGGATATCCAGACAGAGCAAAACAAAGGGCTGTGAAAATCCTGGAGCTCTCTCCTCACAAGCTATATAAATAGGAGGGTGCAGCTATGAAAATGATCAAACACTCTCTCCACTCCAGGAGGAAAACAGAAAAGGCTATGAACGATTACAATTAAACTCTCACGCTGTCCCACTGAGGCGGACTGAAACCAACAGATAAGCGGGGCAAAATTACAATGGAACTTTACAAGAAACAAAAACTCTCTCCTTCTAATGGAGGCTCTTTGAAACATTAACAATAATTAAAAGATGCAACACTCCACTATCGGAGGTCCTATGAAATATTAACGAAAACCAAAATCACTTCTTAACGGAGGAACAAAACAGACTGAAACTTACCATGGGATAAACTATGGCTATGGAAAAAATTACAAAATAAAGCTCTGTAGGAGGAACGCTCGACTGCAGGTTCAAGGAAACAAGACTATGGATTTCGTGGGACAAAGACGCTAAAGTGAGGAACGTGACAAGTTGCAACACACTGGCATAAGACAAGGGAGACAGACTATTTGAGCACATGAGGAGCCAAGGGGAACAGGTGGAAACACTTTGGAATCAGGGAAGACAATCAGACGCTTGACACAAGAGGAAGAGCAAGGTACCTGAAACGAGAGGAGCGGTTGGTATTTCAAAATAAAACAGGAAATGACGAGACAATACATGAATCAAAACCTAAAACATAAAAAGAAGTAGTATTAAATCCATAGTATAGTGTTTGCTCGTACTGCTGTGACATCAATGAAATTAAATATGATGAATAAATATATGAAATGGAAAAATAACATGTGTGAGTTGTTTCAGATGATGAAAGATTTGTTCTTCTGGGCTCCCACTCTGGGGCTCTTAGCTTAACTCCCCCGTCAGTGTGCATTCAAAGTACTCCAGACACCTTTTGCTGCAAACTGCAAACAACATGTTGTGCCTGGGTTTTTGGTTGTTTTCTCCTGTGCATTTTCTTTTAATTTGTCTCTCGCTGAGTAGCTAGTTTCACCTGGAAGTGGTTGAGGGGAGGCTCCACACTGGCACACCTGCAGACAATCAGGCTTCACCATAAAAGCTTGCTGGGTACTTGACTACGCTGCCAGATAATTCTGCATGTTCGGTCTGAGCCACTGAATCTATAGAAGATTCCTGTTCACAGATTACTGGGTGTTTTCAGTTTTCATCTTTTTCCAAGCAGAGTTTGAATTTATTTTTCCACTGTTAGAATAAACCCTGTTTGGACTTTAATCACTCCTGGCCTAATCATCTCCTGCTTGTGGGTCAAGCCTCCTGAGATTCGTAACACAACGAGTCTTTACACAAAAACATTTTGAATTAAAAAAGAGGAATTTTGTTGTATTGTAAAGTGTTTCCATAAAGCGTAGAAAGTACAGTTTTAACTTTTAAAAAAAGCTCAACAAAACCCTTGTTACTTTTAGAACTGTCCAGTTCACCACCATGTGCTATGAGCCGTCTACTTGGTCCTGGTTTGTCTGGCAGCAGAGTCAAATAGAATCTTTATCTATACTCTGATCAATATTTTTACCTTCATACAAGCTGAGTGCGGACAACAGAAAAATGCGTGACAGCTGAGTGAATAAAATCATCACTATCAAATTCAAGTTGTCATACTATGAGCATGCACACACAAGCCAAGTGTCAGTGACCAGTGATTACATACAAGTAAAAAGATTCTTAAAAGGTAATTGATACTTACTGAATTCATGTCAGGTTTGATCAAGAAAAACAATTATTATATAGATTGAAAATAAAAGTACATAATGAACTTGTGCTTAACAACTTTTCTCATAAACAACAGGCTACAGCGTTTAAAATTTCTTACTGTAGGATGCTGGCCATGAAAATGGTACCTGATGGTGGTGGCTTTACTTGGATTAACTTCCAAAACTGGAAAACTCACCACTTTCCCTGGATTTCTATGCCATAGCTTAGAGAGATCTGCTTATGAAAAGCTGTTACTCCCAACTTCTCAATAAAACGACGCAGACATTGAAATCACCCTGTTGCTGAATTAGCAACAACATCCTCCTCACTGCCGTTACTAGTCATGTTTCCATCCAAAAGTGATTCGAATCATTGGGATATGCGCATTAAAAGAAATTCGAATTATGTGTGTTTCCATCAAAAGTACGGATTTTGGTGAAAACTACTAACTTGCAGGAGTTTTCCACAGGTTAGCATGACAACCAGCCTGTAAACGTTTTACCGCTTTCCCGACCCGGAGTGTATCACCATGGTGAATCGGGCAAGTGGTATTGAAGCTGTCAGCCCAGTTAGTCATGGCGATTAGGGGCTGTCATGTGGAGAAGACGGCAAGAGGTGTTATTTATTGCCCTTAATTGCCCAAGCAGAGATCGGGGTGAAAGTGCGCTACGTCAGACTTGATGGAACACAGCTGTTTCCATCCCATTTGAATAAACCAAAACCTGTTGCTAGCGAGTCTATTCTCAGTTGTGCGAATCAGGGGATTTTAATTCGAATTATGGTGTTTCCGTCATAATTTTCCGATGCGATACTTCTCGATGCGCATCTAAACAGGCTGATGGAAACGCAGCTACTGTGAGCAACAAGCTAGCTAGCTTGTCTTGTATTTTTTTTAGCTTTTCTCCAGGTAAAACTTCCTGAATAGTGTTCAGTTAGCTTTTGGTTTGTGGTTCAACAGCAAGCAGAACTTGTCTTACTTTATGCGATTACATAGCTCGTTCATATAGGGAGTTTCAACATCAATGTCGGTACACAAATCTCAGACTGAGCGTATTCTATTGCCTTCCTTGAAAGAGAGCAAGAAAAATTTTGATAGGATGAAAGGGTCAGTGATACATCAGGCCCTCTCGAGGGGCCTAAATAGCTCTGAGAGTTACTCTCTGATCTATTCATACCCCATGACTGCTTCCTTGTCCATCTCAAAGTTTTGTGGGACTCAAGGAGATCAGGACATTAAGTGGAATTACCAGTTAGCTATGTTCCCATGACAACAAAATGCTGTTAGTGTCAGGCAGAATCAGAGTCAAGCCCCCACACAGGATCATAATAGGGCCTCCAGCATTGCTTCTTCCCTGCTGTCCCCTTTCTGTCTAGACCCCCTGGGAGCTTTTTACCTCCTCTGCTCCCTCTTTATCTTTCAGCCTGTTGCAGATTCTTGACAAAGCATGTGCCCAGAGGAAAGCATTTGAGGTTTTCCTTTTGCACGCATAAATAAAAATATTTGGCTGTAGATGTCATGTAGCAAACATTTTAAAGTCTAAGCTTTCTAACAAACTCCTCGAGTATGCTGTGCAAGATGGACAAGGAGGCAGTGAGATAAAAGGAGGCACAGGAAGGGAGGACAGGCAGGATAAAAAGAATAAAGAAGAGGAGGGAGGTGATGCAGGAGTTGGGCTTTTGATGCCACTGACCCAAGACATCAACCTCTGTGACAGCAGGGACAGAAGAGGTGCCAGGCTCTTCCTGCAGGAGTGACAAGAAACCCAGGCCCTATTCAAAGCTGCATCATGGGTTTAGCAGAAATGTGTTCTCACATCAGGAGGCTTGAAGTGTTCGATTTCATGTACAGTATTTGAGTGTAAGTGATTGACTGTGTGTGTAGACCACTGTAAAGAAATGGGACAGAAGATGGTGCAGAGAGAAAACAAGTTAGTAGTGTGTGTGTGTGTGTGTGTCTTTTTATGAGAGAGAGAGAGTCTCTAAGGAGGGTGTAGATGAGCCATTGACTTCCTGGGCTCGAGGCCAGGATGAAACCATTCAGCTCTGGTATTCACAGACAGAACAACAGAGGGGATTAGAGCATACAGTGCCTTGAATAGAAATATAATGGACAATATATTTGCTTTTATTATTTTTGCAAAGGTATGCGGAGGATTAATTTATAGAGTGAAATAAATTGGACATGGAACTATATTTGCAGGATATTACTTTTGTCTTGAAACCAAAGACACAAAGAATAGAGAAAAGAAGACATTTCTTTATAATTCCCTTTATCAGAAATTGAAAAAAAAAATGTGCATCCACCAAGCTCGGATGCATGCATCCAACTCGGATAATCCTTGCTCTTCTCCAGATTCATCAGCCAACCTAAGTAGAGTTTTGATTAAATTAGTTAAATTGAAAACAGCTCTGGCAGACAGCAAAGGCATTTTGTCTGAGGGGAGTTCCTGGCAACATTCTGAACAACACCCAAACAACAATTGATCTCGCTGCCTTTCTCTGCTGCTGAATCCACATCTCGTGGAAGTTGGTGGTCTGGAACATTTACATATATTTCTTTAATTACATCCATCAAAGAAAAGAATCCCATTTTTCTAAAGTGGGGATGCAGTCACTTCCGTGTGTTCACTGAAAACTCACAGCATGCTGTGAGGACACTTGTGAGCCAGTCCTCCACAGCTGGGCCTTCTCTGTATGCCTTGACCCAGGAAGAGTGAATATCTATCTATCAATCTATTTCCATTTCCCGTTTAATCCAATTTAGGGTTGAGGCGGGGTCGGGGGGCTGGAGCCTATCCCAGCTGTCATTGGGTGAGACGCGGGGCACACCCTGGTCAGGTCGCCAGTCCATCACAGGGCCACACAGAGACAAACGAGACACACACACGCTTACACTCACCCTTAGGGTCAAATTAGAAACATCAATTAACCTAACAGAGTGAATATATCCCTTAAAATATGTTCTTTCATTAAATGGAGAAGCTGTACAACATAGTGTACACAACAATGTGTAACTGCAGGGACATGAAATCTCAAAGACTGCACTCATATGTTGTGCAGGATCACTATAATCAATTAACAGAACTTCCGTTTTGTATTTGAGGAAGAAGATCTTCTGTCATTTGTTTTAAAAGTCATTCTGCAGATGTCCAAGTTAAGTCTTCAAGACAAAACTGAGTTTTACATCTGGTAAATCCTATCTCTTGTCAAGTATCAAATGTACAGGGTAAGTTCAGGTCAATTCTTCACTGCAGTGTTGAATAAGACGTAATTCCATTTAAAACCATTTCGGTAGTATGTGAGTTACTAATGCTGCTTCAGATCTTTGAAGAAATTATTCCAATTTATGAATCAGTTAGGCCATTAGAACATTTTTATTGTAACATAATCATCAATGATCACATTAGTGCATGTTTCTTACATTTACTTTTGTACATATTGTGAATGTGATGTTATAAACTGAAGACTCAACTAGCCTGTTCTCTCTCCATCAGCATCAGGTGTCATATCTTGCCAAAGTATTCAACAAAGTATTGTTTAAGCAAGATTTCAGGTCTGAGGGTGTTGAATGATTTTTCCATATACCTTGCCAACCACTTTAAAGGTGCATGGCATTTTGAAATGTGAAACAAAGTCAGAAAACAAACAAAAAAAGAATGAAAAATAGAAATTTGGTTGGATTTTGCACAACTGTTCACTACAGCAAAGTTGATACTTTTCAGAACATCTTTTTACACCATTTGCAGCTGCAGGTCTTTTGGGGGATATCTCTACAAACTTGAGACATACAGCCCCTGGGATTTTTGTCCAACCGTCCGAAAAAAAACAAAACTGCTCCAGTTCCTTCCAGCTGGAAAAGCCTTGCTGGTGTACAAAAATCTTTAAGTACCTACGATTTTCAATTAGATTGAAGTCTGTGCTTTGATTGGGCTTCTCCAGTACATTTAAATACCCCCCCCCAATGAAAAACATTGTCATGACATGATGCTGCCATTACTATAGATGGAGCAGAATGCAAAAATGGTATTTGCAAAGGCACAACTATCTGTTTTAATGAATATTCATCTGTGAGAACAGTGGCTAAGCTGACAGTGTGCTTAGTGTAAAATAGGAGTTGTAATTGATTGGCTGCGGTCTACCAAATAGTTTCACAAATCCCTACTTTGTAGCTAGTTATATTTTGCCCATGAGAGCCTGTCCTGCCTTTTTGTCGAGCTCCTAACAATCACTCTGTTACACATTGTGTCAAGAGCGGTGTTGAAGGGAGGACCCAGATGCAGAACTCAAGAAAAACGAGATTTATTCAGAATTTCAAATTTAGAAAAAAGCAAGAACAAAAAAGCGTGGCTGAGCCGGATATCAAAAAGCTTAACTGTGGAAACAAAACAAGACTAGACTAAATAAACAAGACTAGACTATGAGGCAAAACCTGACCTGACAAACCGTGAACATACGTGACTCGAACCATGGGAAGTAAGGTGAGGATTCTGCTATGACTTAGGGAAACCTGGAAACTAAATACTGTGGGGAGGTGATAAGTGATGTTGTGCAGCTGTGAACAAAAACAGGGGACGTGAGTGAGCCTAACGTGACAGGGGAAGAAACATGACAAGAGAAATTAACCTAAAACCTGAAAACAAGACCAAAGAAAACAGAACTCAAAACGTGACACACTGAGGAGAAGATGGTGCACAGATGTTAGAAAGAGAGAGAGAAATGGTGTGCGGATTACTAAAAACCATGGATAAAACAACGTCAAGATGGTGAGGAATAAATAAAACAGTCACTTGAAGCAGTTGCATCAAAGTGCATCAAAATGACAAACCTTTTGGAGTTGCTCCTTCTTCTGCTGGAATGATAATAATAAGAATAATAAACTTTATTTATAGAGCACCTTTTAAAAACAGAGGTTACAAAGGGCATTACAGACCAGAGAATCCAAGTGAGTTCCCGTTCAGACAACCAACAAGAGGGAATAAAAGCACCACATCAGTGGAATTCAATGTGATAATAGCAGTTACAATAAGTTAGTTAATGAATTAAAAATAATAATGAAAAATAAATGGATAGATGAATAATGGATATAAAAGATAAATGAAAAGACACTGTCTCCTGAATGCCAATCTATAAAAATGTGTTTTAAAAGAACATGTTTTCAAAGCTTCTCGGTCATCCAGGTCACAGTCAGGAGTTTTAATAAGGGCAAATAAACTTCTTCTTGGATCGTGAAGATGTTTCATCCTCTCATCCGAAAGGCTTCTTCAGTTCTAAACTAGATGGTGGGGAGTATCGGCTTATAAGCAGAGAAGGTTGTTACAGTCGCATATTTCACTGAACTCCCTGACCAATATGCGTGTTGTTTGAGCCATTATCACCTATCAAGTGTCTACCTGCCTGAAAGGGCGAGTTTTGGTCACAGGATCCAAGGTGTGAATGGTTGTGAAAATGCCTGGGGAGGAGAGATAAAGCTGCATTGTAGGTGCTGGGAAGGTGATACCTGAGACCACCTCCTCTGTTCAGAGATGGTTTCAGTAAAATCAATTCAAAAACGTAGAGTTTAAACCAATGAGCTTAGCTGCTGCATTCTGGTCCAGTTGGAGCCATAATTATTTTGGCTGATCTCAGTGAGGAGGGAGTTACAGTAATCTCAACTGGAAAATATGAATGCATAAATAACTTTTTCGAAATCTGAGGAGGGAAGTAGAGCTTTTATTTTGGACAATGTTCTTAACTTTATACATGCTTCCATTAGGTAACATTATCAGACAGCATGGCATAAATTTCCATTGTTATGCTGATGATACTCAGCTGTACTTATCTATGAAACCAGATGAAACCTACAGGTTGGTCAGGCTACAAGCCTGTCTTAAAGACATAAAGACCTGGATGACTCAGAACTGTCTGCTTTTAAATTCAGACAAAACTGAAGTTGTTCTCTTTGGACCTGAGCGCTTCAGGGAGAAATTGTCTAGTTATATAGTTACTCTAGATGGTATTTCCTTGGCTTCTAGTTCTACAGTGAGGAACCTTGGAGTTATTTTTGACCAGAATTTATCATTTGACGCACATATAAAACTGGTTTCTAGGACTGCCTTCTTTCACCTTCGTAATATTGCTAAAATCAGGAACATCCTGTCTCAGGGTGATGCAGAGAAACTAGTTCATGCATTTGTTACTTCAAGATTGGACTACTGTAATTCCTTATTATTGGGCTGTCCCACATATTCTCTGAAAAGCCTCCAGCTGATCCAAAATGCTGCAGCCAGAGTTCTGATGAGAACTAACAGGAGAGATCATGTTTCTCCAGTTTTAGCTTCTCTTCATTGGCTCCCTGTTAAATTCAGAATAGAATTTAAGATTCTTCTTCTGACATATAAAGTTCTTAATGACCGAGCTCCATCATATCTTAAAGATTTAATTGTAAGATATTTTCCTAACAGAGCACTTCGCTCCCAAACTGCAGGTTTACTTGTTGTTCCCAGAGTTTCTAAAAGTAGAATGGGAGGTAGAGCCTTCAGTTATCAGGCCCCTCTCTTGTGGAATAAGCTGCCAGTAAATGTCCGGGAAGCAGACACCCTTTCCACTTTTAAGATTAGGCTTAAAACTTTTCTTTTCGATAAAGCTTATAGTTAGGGATGGCTCAGGTAATCCTGAAACATCCCATAGTTAAGCTGCTATAGGCTTAGACTGCTGGGGGACCTCATCTGTCACACCTTTCCTCACTTTGCTCTCTTTTTCCCTGTTTAATTTCAAAATTGATTTTATGTACATGTGACATTATTGTGGTTATTAACCTATGTTTCCCTGTTCCAACAGATATCCTTTGAATGGCGTTATGGTGTTTTTCCCCCCTCTTTTCCCTCTTTTCTGTCTTCTCAAACCCCAGCTGGTCGAGGCGGATGGCCACCCTTCCTGAGTCTGGTTCTGCCAGAGGTTTCTTCCTGTTAAAGGGAGTCATTCCTTTCCACAGTTGCCACAGGCACGCTCAGGACGGGAGATTGGACTGAAGACACATTTCGGTGCAATCTGTTGGTTTCCTTAGCTAGGATATTAATTTTTTGAATTAGCTCTATATGAATTAATTGGATTATGATTACAATGAATTGAATTCCAATTGGCTTGAATTGGACTATATTACTTAAGTGCCTTGAGATGACAATTGTTGTAATCTGGCGCTATATAAATAAAATTGAATTGAATTGAATTGAACTAAAGGAAAAAAGATTGGAAAACTTTTTTCATGTACGGGTGAAAGGTGAAGTTTCTGGCTTAGGGATGCATGTTTATGGATAAGGGACCAAGATTATTTGTAAAGAGATTGGTGGAGTTTGAGGGGTAGAAAACTAAGATCTCAGTTTTGGACTTGTTCAGCTGAAGAAAGTTGTTGATATCATTTAAGCATTCAATTACAGCGGCTTCTTGGATCATCAGGTCTAAGTGAAAGGCATGTCTGCATAGCAGTGAAATGAGCCATCGTGACACACAGTTATTCTGCCATGGGGAAGCATTTAAATGGAGAATAAAATCGGACCTAAAATAGAACCCTGCGGTATACCACAGGTAGTAGGAGTTGTAGAGGACTTACTGTTACCCATGATGACCAGGTGGGCTCTGTCTAAAAAGGTAAGATTAACTTTCAGTTTCAGTGCTGTGCAAAGCTCTAAAGTCCGACGGAAATTTCTCAGTTAAGAAAATTGGTCTAAAATTGTGGTTTCTTTAAAAGTTGGACAACAGCATGTTTTAAAGAAGATGGGAAAATACCATTTGCTAAAGACGTATTAATAAAATATTGGGAGCAATTGTGCCCAAAAAATCAATAAGAAATTTAGTTGGAATGATATCAAGGCAGCATGTAGCCAATTTCATATTTGATATGATTTTGGCAAAAAGCAACAAAGAAATTAAAATGATTAAGATTAAAATGGCTAAAATAAGGATTTTTCTACCGACCAGCGGGCAACTTTTGTCTGATATCATAGACTTCATTATGGAAAAAAAAAGTAAAAACTCCTCAAAGTTTTTAGGAGGGGTTACTGAAATGGCAGGTTGAGGGATTGCTGTCCAGGTCTATTGCTCTGAATAAAAGTGTTGGAGCCATTAGCTAAATTAAGTTTGGAAAAGAATGAAGCTCTTTCAACTTTTACTGTGGAATGAAGGTATTTCATGGCTACTTTCTATTTCATAGAAAAAAATGTAAACCACCTTTCATCCATTTACATTCTTTTCTTATACATTCTCACTTTAACTCTTGGATATAATCACCCATCCTTTGCTGGGGTTTATTTTTTAAAATTTTATCCTTGTAAGGAGCAACAGAATCAAGCACAGTCAGGCAAGTTTGGTGAAAACAGGAGACCAGCTCCTCTACGTTAAAATTAGGATTGAAAGATGAAAGATGATTGAAAGTAATAAGAGTAGAAAAATTGTAGGTAGATAAAGAGTTAAAAGCCTGGTGAGTTGATGAAGACTTATATGGGATAAAACAACATTAAATAAAAGACTTCATGATCCAGGGCTTTGGGGTGTGTGGGTTGAATGAGAAAAGTTAAAAGATTATAAAATGTCAAAGTCAAGTTTATTTATACATTCTCAGTTACATCAAGTTTATTTAACCATTCAAAGTGCTTTACATAAAATAGAAGCATTGCAGCAGGGAGCGGAAAAAGCATTAAATATACGTAAAATAATATAAAGGGAAAGAAATAAAGTGATTAAAATTAATAAAAACAAGCAACAGTCTCGATAAGTTAAAAGTTACCATGCAGATTTCATGCATAGACACCTGAGAAAAGAAATGTAATCAGTGCCTACATTTGGTGACAGTTTAATCTCCTCTGGCAGTTTGTTCCACTTGTTTGCAGCATAACAGCTAAATGCTGCTTCTCCAGGTTTAGTTTGGACTCTGGACTGGACCAGCTGACCTGAGTCCTTGGGTATAAGAGCTCTGCTGGGTTTATATTCTCTGAACATATCACAGATGGATTTTGGGCCTAAAGTGTTCTGTTTGGTAGCAAAGAGAAGAACGATCTTAGTTTTGTCTTAATTTAATTGTAGAAAATTCTCTCTCATCCAGAAGTTTATTTCCTCCAGACACTGACACAATATGTCTACTGGTCTGCAGTTGTTTGGTGACAGAGACACATGAAGTTGTGTATCGTCTGCATAACTGTGATAATTGATGTTAAAGTTCTGTAATAGCTGACCCAAAGGGAGCATATACAAGTTAAACAGAAGAATTGACCCCTGGGGGACTCCACAAGTCATGGCAACACACTCCGATTCATAGCTGCCAATTGTAACAAAATAACAGTTCATAAAAATCAGTAACAAGAATCTGATCATGTGCAGAATGACCAGAATTAATCAAAGTTGTGATATAGCTGAGACAGGCCATAGATATGAGGACAGTGGGCATCAAACAGAGCCAAACAGCCCTGAATGAAAGCCAGCGTACCCCCCCAAAATAGCTAAGGAGGTACGAGACATGAGTGAGATGGCTACCTTCCTTCGTTTAACAAGCTTTAAAAGAAAAAAACCTCAAAACAAACAAAATACAATTTTAGCAGTTTATATTCTTGCTTGTTTATTAACATGGATCAGAGGGCAGATGTTCCTTGCCTTTTATAAAGTAGTACATGTGGTGTCAGTTTAATCCATATGTGTAACAGACTTCCTCCAATGTGTAGGTTCAGATTCATTGAATTAATCATCTATTAAACTTCAAATCACATAGATGTAAAGTCTGTACAGATTTTTTCTATTTCTTTAGGCCACATCTTGTCACAGGGTTTTTTTTTTACACAAGCTCATTTAAGTTGGATGGGTTCTGCTCGTATGGAGCAATCTTAAGGTTATGCCACAGATTCTCAGTTGGATTGAGGTCTGGTCTTTGACAAGGAGAAACACGTTTAAACGTTTCCCAATGAAACACTGGAGGTTTGCTTTAGCAGTGTGCTTGGGGTAATTATCCAGCAAGAAGGTGAACCTCCTCCAAGTCTCAAACCTTTGGAAGACTGAAACAGTGTTTCCTCAAGACCTGTCCTGTATATAGCACCATCCATCATTTCCTTGACATTTCATTTTCCTTGGGATTTCCCAATCCCTGCCGATGAAAAACCTCACTGCAGCGATATTGTTCTTGGGGTGAAAAAGTTGTAGGTTTAATTTTAGTCTTATCTGACCAGAAGATCATCTTCGATATGCTTGGGGAGTCTCCTACTTTGGCCCTCCACTTTTTCCTCTAATCAGTGCCTTTTTTCTGGCCACTCTTCTATAAAAGAGCCGACTCCGTGGACTGTACAGCTTACAGCAGTCCTGTAAACAGGACTCCCGTCTCTGAAGCTTGTTGATATAGTTCATGTTCATAGTTCACCACCTGAAATTCTGAACTAAGTTCCCAATTCCATTATTTCACACTCATTTATGAGCTCATGAATTATACTCCTTGTCCTCTCAGTGCATAATGTTATGGGGGTGCTGAAATGGGGGCACAGTGGTTACATAGGAAGTAAAATAAGTAAATATCACATTGTGCATCACATAAAAACAGAATATGAAACAAAAAAAAAGTTGAGAAGATACACTTGTATCTCTATATCTACTTTACCACTACCTCAACTTAAACTATGATTAAAAAAATAAATAAAAATCAACGAAAGATGTCTGCTTGTACAGGGACATTTTCTGATTCTGTTCAATTAATTTTTTCTTAGATGTTCTATTTACATCACGACAGCTATAAATATATCTATATGTAAAAAAAATATCAGTCTTCTGGGTCTATCACAGGCATTTAAAAAGGTCAGCCAATCATTGCATTTGGCTCAAATCTATGATTGGATGGCCTACCAGCACCTCTTCCTGTATACCTTCCCCTCTGCCTTTGCATTTGAGCATCACCCATGTCTACAGACAGTATATTTATCACAAAAAAGATCAGCTACTTAAACCTTCCACTGTAATTATTGACACAGGAGCTGAAAAATGACAAGTGAATAAGAAAAGGCTACAATCGAAATTAGGTTTGGATAAAGAAAGAGTCGGAGTCAACATAGGGAAAGTTACTATTTACAGTAGTCTGCCTTCCTCTTGTCTCTTGACCTGTTACGTGCAATCCAACATTTTAGCCCACAGTTTTAAGCCGGCAGAGAGCCAGGGAGTCCTCAGTCCCACAGGTAACAACACACTAACATAGGCTGGGTATTCGGTAACAAGTTTAGGTATTGGACAGCAATTCCAATTTCAACTTTCGTGACCAGATTATTTGGTGCCATTTGTTATTTTCAGCAGTGTATTTAATGGTGCTCCTTTGTATAATAGAGTTCATAAATATAAAGTTTATATACATGGTTTACACTGTGTTTGTGGTACAAATCTCCCCTCCCATTGCTTTGGTAAACTCTTGTGCCTTTCACAACAGGTGTCCCTAGACTCAGATCTTGTGACACATTGATAGAACACAGGTGGAATTTACTGAATTTCTTATGTGACTTCTAAAGTCACAGATGTTAATTAATGGTACTTGTGGACTGACCCTGCGAAGGAGCCGTGTAAACGCCACACAGAGAGGGATATGAAATTCAAACCAGGAACCTTCTCGCTGAAAGGGGACAGGGATAACAAGTCTATTTCAGAAAATTCCAAGCTCTTTATAATTTCAATTGCATATTGTATTTCAACAATAATAGTAACAAAAGGGTACTTGGCTCCTAAACCAACTCGTTTTGTTTATAGTGGGCCAATTAGGAAATTGTGTTGCATAAACTAATGAAGTTATGATGCCAAACTAACCACATAGTGAGTGGAAAGAAAACAAAAAAATCTCATGATTCTAGACTAGAATGAATCTCTCTCTCCCTCCCACCCCGGTCAAAAAGTGATAGCTGTGGCTGTTAAGACACTCGCACCAAAGGGCACTTCATGCATGGCCCTGAAATGCAATAAGACTTTAATTCTATTCAAATTACAGCATTTCTTTCCCAAGGAATTAGAGTAGCTTTGATCAACACTGATTATAAATGAGCCATGTAAATGGTTTTGGTAAAACAACACTAAGAAGCACAATAAAGAACATTTTCCTGCTCCCCCCTCCTTCAATGGCAGGGCCCTAATCAGAGACTGACTCAGTTGACTTAGGTAAGCGATGACTGATTTGAAGAAAAACTGAGAAATGCTCCTCATCCAGCCTCTGGGATGTTGACTCCCATCTTGAAGACAAAGGACCTCAATGAAAACAGATCCAAGGCCGACTGAGTCCCCTTCCTGATGCAAAATCAAACGAAAAAGGGTTCAAGTTCACACAAATGATCTTCACTGACCACAAGACAAAATGAGTTTGCCCAAACTACACCGCATGTGAGCAGATGAACTGGCACCAACTGGAGAACAGACCCAGGCTTAGGAGCAGGAGGGCCGTCACAGGTGAGTTGCATCAATAATCAGCCAGGAACAGGAGGAAACATTATTTCTTGTTTTGCCCCTAAAACAAAGCCAAGTTAGTGAAAACATCCATCCCTCAGCTCATGCATAATACAGCCACAGAGTGAAAGAGGCCAGTGACAGAGTTGCAGACAGGACAACCTCAGACAGGCAGGCAGGTCAGAGTGCTTGGTAAGTTGGTTGGGTCTGTGTGCAGCAGTATAGATTTTTAAGTGGACCTCAAAGGAGTTGGAGTGCCGAGTGTGTGAGAGTAGATGTTAATATTTTATAGAGGGGGTGGTAGTGAACCAGCGTCTGGATACAGTGGACATTCAATGTTTAATTCTATGCAGCACAGCCTTAGATTAGCCTGTTAGAATTTTAATGGGGTATAAAGCTTAATTGGTGGGCATGCTTGTAAGACAGCTATAACGTTTTAATGGCTTAGGAGAGGACAAAAGCAAGAAGAAAATGAATCAGTAATGAGGGGACAGAGTTATCATTTGCTGCTGTTTGGTGAAGAAGTAAATAACTTCAACATGTTTGAAAATGAAAACAGTTCTGCTCTCTGGTTAAAACACTTCAGTGCAGTCCCAAAGAAGAAGTTAAATCTCAGGGAATATGTGACGTGATAAAAGCATTAAGGATGGCGCAGTTAATCGCTCTGCAAGGAAGTTTTGGATGAGAATGGAAGGTAAAGGGGTTTTCTTTCTTTTATATTATCATTAAGTTTGAACAAAAATGCCTCAGTTTGCTTCCTTACTGTCAACAAAACTAAATATTATCACTTTGCATTTTTCACATTTTAACATTTAGAATTGATTTTTGTTGGTTTTTCACATTTCAACCAGGTTTGCATATTTTTTTCTCTGCTCCTTTGTTTTCCAACCCTTTTCCATTGAGTTTCTGTGGCTTCATACCATTAACACCGACTAAGTGGACTCAACCCAACACATCAGGGTGGCCTTGATGCCAAGCAACAAAATGATTGTAAATGGATCAATAAAGTCAGCGCATCTCCTGCCTGGTCATCAGCTCCACTTCCTTCACCAGTGTTCACTTATCCTCAGCTGCCTTCATTCACTAATCACTCTCCCTACAGTATTTAAACTCCTGGTTGTCTTCATTTCTTGGCAGATCCTCGTCGTTGTTCCCATGGCTTTCCCTGTCTTGTTTTTACTCCTGCGTAAAACAGTCTGGTTTTTGCTCATTCTTCTGTGTTTTTGGTTTTCCAAATTTAGTATTCCAGCGTGACTGTGATTTTTGTTTAAATTCCAAAATACCCTGAGTTTAAGTAACCTCCTGGCTCCTGCTCCATGTCTGCACCTGGGTCTTCCTTCCTCGCATCCACGCTGCACCGTGACATCTATGTATTTACAGAGGTTTACAAGCTGATTGATAGGCTGAGACAAAAAAGAAATAAAAGCACAAAGTTGCAACATGCTTATGAAAGTTTCTATATAATAATAAGAACTTTAACAGATTAGATTGAAGTTGATAATGTTTAAGTTGTAATGATACTGTGCCTATGTAGTGTACTTCTATAGTGTTTATACTTAATATATATCCCACTTAATCCAATTTACAGTCGCAGAGGGGCTGGAGCATATCCTAGCTGTCATTGGGCGAGAAGCAGGGTACATCCTGGACAGGTCGCCAGTCACTTAATTCATAGAACAGCCTAAAACTTTCTTTTAATCAAGCACTTGGGATTAAGTGTCAATCCAATGGTTTTCGGGCTACAAAGTGGCTTCGAGTGAATGTTTACTGTTTTACTTTGCAGGCTGTATAGGAAATACTCGGGTTTCATTGTTTTTTCCATTATGATACTTGTATCATGGACATAGATATACATATTTTTGTGGTTGTTACGATGGCTATAAAATATTCCATCAATTCAGATCCATGCAAACACTGAGAGAATTCAGTTTGATTATCTTCCCATGTTATCTCAGCGGCACGGTGTAGCTGCAGGAGAGCCACATCGTGCAGATTCATTGTCATTGCAATCAATTGTGCAAATTACTATTTTTCTTTTCAACCAGAACATCAATCAAATAATACAACAAACATGAGGGATCTTTTAAAAAAAACTTAATGCAAGTCACCTTGAGGACACAATCCAGATGCATGCGTGAGCAGATCACTGATAATTCTAACACTTATCTCAAGCATGCTGAAAATTTGGTGTTAGGATACATCAAACTCCCAATTATCATACTCGCACAGACAATACAAAAAAATGTGTGGGTGGGTAGGCTTTCATTAACTGGTGGGAATGCACTGCTAGCTCATTATCACATCCTAATCGTGGTGATGAAAGAAAAAGTGGAGTAAAGCTGTGTTAGGACATATTTTGTTGCAAATCTTTCAATCAGATTGTGATTGAATGTCACAGCTATATTTAAAACTCACTTTGTCAGCCTCATCCACATATGCTGCAGCACTGAATGTATCTTTCATGTAACTGTTTATATAAGTTTTTCTTCACAATACTATGTTTTATTCAGACATTTTCCGCTTCATCTTACATTTAGGGATGGGATGCTACCAAGGTCATCTAGTGGTCCACAAAAAACTCTATTCAAGAGCCAACAAATGAGTGGAAGAGCTGTATTTGAAAAAATCAGGGCTGGGCACATGTTATTTTTGCGTTAACTAATGAATTCATTATCGCCGACAATTATTTGTTTTTATTATTTTTATTGTAAATGCCTTTTATTTTGAAAAATTCCATCGTGAGTGAGCCAAGTATGTTGTTTACTGCTGCGGCTCACAGGAAACAGTCGGATGAAGTGAGCTAAACAAACATGGAGAAGGTTAGGGGACTTTTACATGACCATTTTCATTTCAAAGTTCTTCCAGACGGCGACAGAGCCAAAGTTATTTATAAGCACTGCAACGTTGAATTGTCTCATCACCGGAGTAGTTCGATCATATGACTGTGCAGTTCCAATAAAAGTGCGTTATATGCTGCTTTTGAATTAATTACTGGATTTTGTGTATAACAATGCGATTAATCGTGATTATTAACAGGAAATCATGCGATTAACGAAATGTTAATATTTGCCCAGCCGTAGAAAAAGTAAAAGCTTCTGATGGAACACCTCCAGCTATTTTAAAGTTAATCCTAACATGTTTAACTATATAGTTTTTGTAGATATGTTGTAAGTATACAAAAAAGAAACCATAGAAAGTCAAATATTTCCGTGTAAATTCTTGTCCATTGAGTTTATGTAAATATCTTAACTATGAGGTGAAAGCACGAAGGTTAAGCATAAAGACATAAAGACAAAAGTTACCCTTAAAAAAAAAAAAAAACTTTTTTCAGTGACCAGTTAAAACACAAGCAGCATTATGTGGAGAAAAAAAGTTATAAAACTGTCCACTAAAACGTTCTTTTGAAAGAAGTTGAAAGCCTAAACACTGAACGTCAAAGAAATTATCACATGATCATCAGGTTATTTTGATACTGATGAATTCAAGAAGAAAAAGAAAGCTGATTCTTGCCAGGCATCAGATGTGTGTGTTCAAACTTTGCTGAGTTCGAACTTTGAGAGGAAGTGAAGTTTTATCTCAGTTTGAGACAGTGAAGGATTCAAAGTGCTCCATCAGCTTACAGCCATGATCTGTACATCTGCAGCTACATCTGACCATTTGTTTAACTTCACACTGATTTTATAAAGCTTGAATGCATGTGATCCCCCAATAAATTATTAAACACATTACTAACAGATTGTATTATAATACAGTAAGAATTACAAATAGGTGTTTGCTGACTTCCTTATTCAAATATTAGTTATGAGTAATCTGCTGGTATTAGTTGACGAAGATTGATGTTGGGGTAGTAGTTGGGTTAGTTTTTAGTCCTTAATGTTTAGAAAACTTCAGTAATAGCCAGAAACTCGTCTTTAACCTTAATGTTTTAATAACTGAATTAATCTATATCAATAATGGAGCAATGCTCTTATTCAGCCAGTGGTAGCCTGATAGCTAGTAACTATTATAATAACTGTGTCCTTTCAACTGAACATAGTCATCAACTCCAAAGATTTTGCACATCAATGAAAAGTCAAATCAAACTCATTCATATCAGAGGCCATCATCTGCAATGGCAACAGACTGAAACAATGTAGTAAATTAATATTAATGATCTCAGGTCAGTACCCTTGTAACAATTACACTTTGCGCATTAGATCACACTTTGTTCATGTTCCCTCTTAAAATCTATTTGCATGCATAATAAAGGATTTGAATAAGAAGCCATCTTTTATTAATACTGTCATTTATATTTATAACCAGTGTGTATTTGTAGCACAAGCACGCTGTCTGAGAGTTCAAGATGAGGACTGCCATTTGATCAGAACTTCAACCAGCCTGGGTAGAATTACAGAACACCTGTGGTTGGATGGGAACAAGATCACAGAGCAAATTTCACTGAAGACACCTAAAAAGCTAACCCATTACAGGGCTGCAAGGTGGAAATTACGAAACAACAATTCAGATTTAGTGTTTTATTTTGGGGCTGCACGGTGGTGTGGTGCTCAGCACCGTTGCCTCACAGCAGAGGGTTCCAGGTTCAACTCCCGGCTGTGGCCTTTCTGTGTGGAGGGTGCATGTTCTCCCCATGTATGCGTGGGTTCTCTCCGGGTTCTCCGGCTTCCTCCCACCATCCAAAAACATGCTGTCAGGTTAACTGGTGTCTCTAAAATTGTCCTTAGGCGTGAGTGTGAGCGTGTGTGTGCTTGTTTGTCTCGTTTGTCTCTGTGTGGCCCTGCGATGGACTGGCGACCTGTCCAGGGTGACCCCGCCTCTCCCCCGATGACCGGTGGGATAGGCTCCAGCCCCCCCATGACCCGACCGACGGAATAAGCGGGTATAGAAAATGGATGGTTTATTTTGTTTTGATGAATTTACAGATTTTATCTCAATTACATCAGAGCAGCCGTATTAGATATCCACTGATAGCTGGTAACAAATGTTTGCCACCATCTTCTCATGATAACATTAAGATGAGGCTGATGTAAGGCTGGAAAAGTTGGAAATATTTACATCTCATAGTCATAGTTCTCACAGCAGCTGGTGGCTAATTCACTGATGCAATGTAATTTTGGGAAAAGGAGTGACAAAAAGCGATTTGCTTTCACTGTATTTCTGTGACGCTTCATCCTACTTCATTTATTGCAAAGAAGTCTCCCACACCTGGAAAGGTTCAGGAAAGGAGGGCACAGACGAGCATAAGATATTACACTGTGCAAAAGTCATCATCGTGGGTCAGTGGTGGAGAAGTATGTGCAGAAGGAAAACACTGGCTCTTTAGTCCGTTCAAACAATAAATTATTTGCTAAATAAGTGTCTCATGCGCTAAAAACACTCTCTGCAATCTTAAATGGTTGCAATCATGACATGAATGTCCATATTTGGAACTATGAAATGTAATGCAGTGAATTAATTTTCAATTTCATGGGTTCCAACCTTTGCGAGAGACATTGCCTTCAATGAGAGCACTGCAGCAGATGGGCGAGTCATGCAAACAGAGTTATTTATACTGTGTTTGACACTGCAAATTCACACAAAAATATCACCCCAGAGAAAGTGGAAAATATGGTGTAAAACAACAAAAAAAATCTTGCACCTTCTCAAAGATGTGTCATACTATAGATAAGAGACTCTGTGCACAGGGAGGGGTATAAAGTTACAGCCCCCAAAATAAACCAAGTAAGAAAAAAGGAGCTTTCACATGACCTCAGTGGAAGCAAAGCAGATTTGCCGCCATCTGTTTGTGGCTCAGACAATGATAGGAACTGAGTTTTTAATATAGTAAAGGAGGCCAGGCAGTACTGTGGAATCCAAATGAGAAGCAGTGCAAACATGTCTGTTCTTATTATATTGAGCTGAGAACACTTTATGCCTGACTACATGTGTGTCAGCCTTTGTGTAAGCTCATGAAGAAGTAAGAGTGGGAGTGGAGATGAGTTCAGACTGAGTTTGTGGTTGTGTGTGTGTGTGTGTGCTAGAGCGAGAGCGAGGACACATTCTTCAGCCACAGGAATGTGGGAAGGTTGAAGATGAAAGTGAGGGAAGCCATCTCCTGGAGTAGAGAAAACAAACATATTCTCACTTCAACATCACTTCACAACTTATAAGAGCGGAGCTGCGTATTCTCTCACACTGAGCATGAGATTCACGCAATTTCCCCTCTTCTCACGGAACACATGCGTTTTCTCACAAAGTGAAACCCTGTGACTAATTGCTAACTGGGAGCACATACATAGACAAGACAAAGCAGCACCTCATTGTACGAGTGAGGTTTATACAACAATTAGGAAGAAATTGAGAAATATTGGGTGAACGTGGCTGCTGGTTCATTCTGACACCATAGCCGTGTGTCTCTGAATGTTTAGTTCATTTATGACATCTGAGCCACTCTAGTATTGGACTGTAATGTCTCTTCTCCCCTGCCTGCGAAAAGGCAGCAGCGCAAGTCGGAGTTTTTATGGAAACATAACTTTGTCGCTCCCTTACTTTGCTTTTCAAATGAATTTACTTAAATTTGTGGCCCTGTGATGGACTGGCGACCTGTCCAGGGTGTAACCCGCCTTTCGCCCGATGACTGCTGGGATAGGCTCCAGCCCCCCCGCTACCCGATTAACGGATTTGACGGTATAGAAGATGGATGGAAATTTGTGGCCTATTTTTTATTTTAGCATTTGTTAGACTTTGAAGTCGACCTATTAAACTTTGCCAATAGGTTTTACACTATTTAGCAGTTTGAATTAGCCAAATCCTTTGGTGCAGTTACGTGTTGTAAAGCATCGATAGGAATGACCATCCAGTGATTAAACATTTTCTGAATAGCTCCGGATCTTATGACAGAAGAAATATCAAAAGCAGATCTATTGTAGTGTAATCACTGTAGTCATGTATAAAACACTCACATAATTATATGACGGCATGATATTTCTGCTCAAAAATCCAGACAAGCAATATTTAGATTTTTTCTGTATTATGTAGGAGAATTGTGTGCTTCACACTACTTTGCACAATAGACTTCCTGCGGTGTGGTACGTGTGTATTTTGAGCACCTTGACAAAGAAAGGGAGCACCTGCACAGGACAGCTAAGTGTTGCCACCGCTTAGCTGTTATGCAGATAATAGATGTTTTTTTATAAGGCAAAGAGGTGAGAGTTCGGTTGGAGTCTCCAGTTGCTACTGCAGCTAAAATGATTTTCCATTTAAGTTCAGGTTGGTGAAGAGAATGGACTTGTACTTGTATAGCGCTTTTCTAGTCTAACTGACCACTCAAAGCGCTTCACTACATGCCGCATTCACCCCACTCACACACACTCATACAGCACGTCTTAAGATACACATAACTACGTGCTTTCTAATCATTCACACACATTCATACCCCCAATGATACACTGGGGGGGCAACGTGGGGTTCAGTGTCTTGCCCAAGGACGCTTTGACATGTAGCCTGGGGAAGCCAGAGTTGAACCACCGACCTTCCAATTGGTGGGCGACTGCTCTTCCTCCTGAGCTACAGCCGCAGGAAATGATTAAACTTGCTTGGAGCACTCTGGAAACCTTTTTTTTTTTAAAGAGAAGAAAGACAAAGCACAGACTAAACACAGATGATAAAAAATTATTGTACTTGTCAAAGATCGACTTTTTTTGGTTACAGGAGATGAATAGAAAAATAACAACTAACTAAAATAATTTAATGAGATGAAACAACTCAATAAAATGACCTAAAAATTGTAGTTTGTAATAAACAGTGTGCAAAGCGGAACAAAGAACAGTGCGTCAGTGCAGAAAACATTATTAATAAGATTCAAGAAAATTTTATGGTAAGCTTGTGCTCAAATATTTGTTCACAGTTCAAAAGTAACCATCTGAGACATGAATTGGTACAAAAATTGACTGGGGCCCCCATTTTCATCCACTTATCCCAGGTCGGGTCATGGAAGCAACCCCAACGACAAGCTCATCTTGGGGGATCCTGAGGCATTCCCAGGCCAGAATGGACATACAATTCCTCCAGTGAGTCCTGGGTCTACCCCGGGGCCTCCTCCCAATAGGACATGCCTGCAAAACCTCAAGGAAGGAGAAAAAAAAACAAAAAAACAGGAGCCTGAACCACCTCAGCTGACTCCGTTCGATGTGGAGGAGCAGCAGCTCTACTTTGAGTTTCCTCTGGATGGCTTAGCTCCTCACGGCTGTGAGGCTGTAGCTCAGGAGGAAGAGCAGTCGGAAGGTCGGTGGTTCAACTCTGGCTTCCCCGGGCTACATGTCGAAGCGTCCTTGGGCAAGACACTGAACCCCACGTTGCCCGTGGTATGAAGGTGTGTGAATGATTAGAAAGCACGTAGTTATGTGTATCTTAAGACGTGCTGTATGAGTGTGTGTGAGTGGGGTGAATGTGGCATGTAGTGAAGCGCTTTGAGTGGTCAGTTAGACTAGAAAAGCGCTATAAAAAGTACAAGTCCATTTACCATTTACCCTACCGCTAAGGCTGAGCACAGCCATTCTCCAAAGGAAACTATTTCAGATGCTTGTATTAACAATCTTATCTTGTTGGTCACTATCCAGATCTCACAACCATAGGTGATGTTTGAAACAAAGGTGGACCAGTAAATTGAAAGCTTTGCCCTCTGGCTCAGCTCCTTCTTCACCACAATGGACTGGAGCAGCATTACAGCTAATGAAGCCCCAATCCATCCATCCATCTCTCGCTCCAACCTGTCATCACTCATGAACAAAATACCCAGATACTCAAACTCCTCTGCCTGAGGCAGGGACTCATTCCCAACCTGGAGACAACATTCATTTTTTCTCCGGTTGCGAACCATGGTCTCGGATTTGGCTGGCTGCTTCGGCTGCAAACTGCTCTACTGTGCTCTGAAGGTCTTGGCTTGAAAAAGCCAACAGAACCACATCATCTGCAAAAAGCAGAGATGCAATCCTGAGGTTCCTAAACCAGACGGCCCCCTGTCCACGACTACAACCTGAGATCATGTCCTTGAAAATAACAGGATTGGTTAAAGGGGCAGTCCAATATGTACTGTAAACAAGTTTGACTTTGTGCCAAGTATGCAGAAACAGCTCTTGCTTTGGTTATGCAGGGACCGGATAGCTTGTAAAAGTGGCTCTGGTACCCCATAATCCCTCAGCACTTCCACGATCCCTTCAGTAAATGCAAGATTAACGATCTAGCACAATGTTCCATGACCTGGGCGTAAACCACACTGCTCCTCCTGAATCTGAGGTTCGACAATAGGTCGAAGCCTCCTCTCTAACACCCTGTAGTAAACCTTCCCAGGGAGGCTGTTAATGGGATCCCCCTGTAGTTGGAGCACACTCACCAGTTCCCTTTCTTGAAAATGGGAAGCACCACCCCGGTCTGCTACTCTACAGGTTTTGCCAGACATCCATGCAACATTGAGGTGCGTCAGCCAAGACAGCCCCAACATGTCCAACATGTCCAGAGCCTTTAGCTTCTCAGGGCAAATCTTGTCCACCCCTGGTGCTTTGCTGCCGGGAAGCTTTTTGATAACCACAACGACTTCCAACAAGGTTATGAACGAGTCTTCCCCCAATTTCTCAGACTCTGCTTCCTCAATGGAGGACATACTATCCGGATTGAGGAGAACCTTAAAGAGCTCCTTCCACCACTCGAGGATCCTCAGTTCAGGTCAACAGTTTTCAGAATAGAATTTAAGATTCTTCTCCTCACATATAAACCTCTTAATGACCGAGCTCCATCATATCTTAAAGATCTCATTGTTGGATATTTTCCTAACAGAGCACTTCGCTCCCAAACTGCAGGTTTACTTGTTGTTCCCAGAGTTTCTAAAAGTAGAATGGGAGGCAGAGCCTTCAGTTATCAGGCCCCTCTCTTGTGGAATAAGCTGCCAGTAAATTTCCGGGAAGCAGACACCCTTTCCACTTTTAGGATTAGGCTTAAAACTTTCCTTTTTGATAAAGCTTATATTTAGGGATGGCTCAGGTAATCCTGAAACATCCCATAGTTAAACTGCTATGGGCTTAGACTGCTGGGGGACCTCATCTGTCACACCTTTCCTCACTTTGCTCTCTTTTTCCCCCTGTTTAATTTCTCAAATGATTTTATGTACATGTGACATTATTGTGGTTATTAACTTGTGTTTCCCTGTTCCAACAGATATCCTTTGAAAGGTGTTATGGTGTTTTTCCCCCCTCTTTTCCCTCTTTTCTGTCTTCTCAAACCCCAGCCGGTCTGGTTCTTCCAGAGGTTTCTTCCTGTTAAAGGGAGTCGTTCCTTTCCACAGTCGTCACAGGCACGCTCAGGATGGGAGATTGGACTGAAGACAAGTTTCGGTGCAATCTGTTGGTTTCCTTAGCTACGATATTATTTTTTGAATAGGCTCTATATGAATTAATTGGATTATGATTACAATTAATTGAATTCCAATTGGCTTGAATTGGACTATATTACTTAAGTGCCTCGAGATGACAATTGTTGTAATCTGGCGCTATATAAATAAAACTGGATTGAATCAGCATAAAGGCTTATTTTACGCTCAATATTTTTGTGTTGGATGCCTTTAATATTTATATCTTGTCTGATAGAAGAAGCTAAAGGTTTGATTAAAGATAGCAAAGAGTGAGGGAGAAAGTGTGCAACCTTGTCTTGTACCTCTCTGCAGACTGAAGCTTAAAGAAGTTTGATCATTTGTCCTGACACATACATTTGGGGAGCTATATAATATCCGCATCCAGTTGATGAAGCATGACCCAAACCCAAATTTGTTTAATGTTGCAAATCTGAATTTCCAGTTAACTCAATCAAATGCTTTTTCTGCATCTGGAGATACGATTATGGCTTCCAAGTTGTTGATGGTAGAATAGTCTGAGATTAATTAGCCTGCATGTGATACTGGATGAGTGTCTACCCTTTATAAAACCCTTTCTGCTCAGGATGTATGATAAGGGGAGTTATTTTTTCTAGTCTCTTGGTGAAGGCGTTACAAGGTCTACATTTATTAGTGATATTGGCTGTTAACGAGTAGCCATTGCTGAATAAATGGATTTATCCCTGGCCCTGTGGAGAGGTATGGTGAAAATCTTTCCATGTGACAAGTGAATCATTACTCCCTTAACACCTTCTTTCCTCTATTCTTCCTTTCCCTCTCCATCTATTCTTTGCCTCTGTCTTACATATCATTAATATGTCAATTTTCATTTTGACAGTTTTTCTGTTCTATTTCTTAAATGCACTAGTGCTGTTTTGTATTTCATTCAACATCCTGGATAGGCTGACCTCCTCCTCCTCTTCTTGCACTGGCTGTCTCTCCTTTATTTATGTGTATAATGAAAGCCTATAATCATATTCTACACGCCCACATACTGTATGAGGCTTTAAGATTATATGTCTGAGGCTGTAAGAACAACAGAATCATTATATTAATGGTAGTGGTGGAAGATTCTAATCATTGTTGCAGTAATGCTTATTATCCACTCTGTCTCTCAAACTTGGCAGTTATTTCCTAGACCTACTGGTGGAGGAGGGAGATAAATGAGACACAACAGATGTCTAAGAACACAGACTCAGAAAACAAATCCATGAAAGCAGCATTCTCTTCAAAATTAAAAAACATATACAAGTCTTTGAGGCTTGCAAAAACTAATTCTCGATCCCTAGACAAACACACCTGAGTCCGAACAGATTGTAGTTAATTTCAACAATCCTTATGAACAAGCTGCCTCCAAGATGATCATTAAATCCTGAGTAATTAGTGCAGAGAGATTATGACATGTAGTGACATGTCATAATCTGATGCACTAGAGTAACAGTATAACGTGTAGTATTCTAAACCTGAATACAAATCTAACCAAGTAGTATTGTTTCCTAAACCTAGCCAAGTACTTTTTGTGCTTAAACCTAACCAGGAAATATTCCTAACTTAGCAAAGTAGCTGTGATGCCTCAACCAAATCAGCCAGAGGGTGACACCAAAAGTGAACAATGAATGAGTAAACTTGCAATGACAAGGTCGTCACAATTGATTAAGTATTCAATTTAAACTTAGCATATAAATGCAGACCATAAAGACATCACTTCTGTATGTCAGCACTCACAAAATTCAAACAGTTACTTATTTCTCCAGTTACCAGCCTGAAAACACTGCATAATGCAGCTGAGGCTAAAAGCACTGTGTTTGTATATATTCCATAGAAGTATATTTACTTTTGTGCACTTGTGGATGTGTGTCACTTCCTAGCAGCTCACTTCGTGTCCCAACCCCAAAACTAAATAATCAGTTCAACACTTTTCCTGCCTCTCAGTCTGTGTAAATAGCCTCTCTGTGATGTTTCTTTCTGTGGGGTCTGTCATCTGTGCTTAGTGTGGCTTCGTCCCTTCTGTACTACATTATCACTGTAGAAATGAGGACTTGCAGTGGGTATTAAATAACTGCTGAGAGAACTAATTGGTCAAGTTCAAGTGTATCACCTGTTTAATTTTTATATTAAATATATTTTAGGGTCAGAATCATTACAAACATAAATTTCCATTGCTTTCAGCCATAAACCCTGGGAACTTGGTGAACACAGACACATACACTAAAGAAAAAAAAATACTGTCTGAAAACCTGATCTTAACACTAAAAAATATCAGACTAAAGTCTCATCTGTACAAGAGAACTTTATTTACTTTATTCAATCAATCAGTTTCAATCATGGGGAAATTATTACATTGCAGATAATAGCAACATGTAGTACAAAAATTGTTTATTGGCTCAAAAACATGACATGTAATCACAATTTTTGCACAACAAATGTGCATATAAATCAAATCAAATTTATTTGTATAGCACATTTCATGTATAAAACAATTCAAAGTGCTTCACATAAAATAAAAGCATTGCAGCAGGGAGCGGAAAAAGAAGCATTACAAATACGTAAAAGAATGTAAAGAGAAACAACTAAAATAATACAAATGAATAAAAACAAGCAACAGTTTAGATATGTTAAAAGATACCGTGTAGATTTCATGCATAGACACAAGAGAAAATAAATGTTTTTAACCTGGATTTAAAATGTCTACATTTGGTGACAGTTTAATCTCCACTGGCAGTTTGTTCCACTGGACTCTGGACTGGAGTCTAAGATCTAAGAGCTCTGCTGGGTTTATGTTCTCTGAACATATCACAGATGTATTTTGGGCCTAAACCGTTCTGGGATTTGTAAACCAGTAGGCTTTTAATATCTATTCTGTGACTGACTGGAAGCCAGAGTAAAGATATTAAAACTGGTGTGATGTGTTCAGATCTCTGAGTCCTGGTTAAAACTCTAGCAGCAGCTTTCTGGATGAGCTGCAGATGTTTAACGCTCTTTTAGGAAGTCCAGTTAAAAGACCATTACAGTAACATTCGAGTCTACTGGAGATGAATGCATGGATGAGTTTCTCCTGGTCTTTTTGGGAGACTTTTAATTCTGTTGATGTTTCTTAGTTATTAAAAAGCTGCCTTGGTGATAGCTTTGATGTGGCTGCTGAAAGTCAGATCTGAGTCTATCAACACTCCAAGGTTACCAACTTGGTCACTGATTGTAAGGGCCCGAGTCTCAAGATATTTACCAATGATGACCCTCTTCTCTTTGCTATCAAACAGAATGATCTCAGTTTTGTCTTCATTTAATTGTAGAAAATTCTCTCTCATCCAGGTGTTTATTTCCTCCAGACACTGACACAGTACGTCTGCTGGGCTGCAGTCATCTGGTGACAGAGACACATAAAGTTGTGTATCGTCTGCATAACTGTGATAATTGATGTTAAAGTTCTGTAATATCTGACCCAAAGGGAGCATATACATGTTAAACAGAAGAGGTCCAAGAATTGACATCTGGGGGACTCCACAAGTCATGGCCACTCGCTCAGATTCATAGCTGCTAATTGTAACAAAATAACTCAGACTTTCTAAGTAGGACCTGAACCAGTTAAGGACTGCTCCGGAAAGTCCAACCCAGTTTTCCAGCCTATGCAACAGGATTCTGTGATCTACAGTATCAAACGCAGCGCTGAGATACAACAGAACCAAAACTGAAACATAACCAGAATCAGTATTCATCCTAATGTCGTTTAACACTTTGACCAAAGCTGTTTCAGTGCTGTGATGACGTCGGAAACCTGATTGAAAGTTATCGAGACTCCCACTTTCATTCAGAAAGTCGTTGAGCTGGTTAAATACAACTTTCACAATAATCTTGGATGTGAAAGGGAGGTTAGAGACAGGTCTGTAGTTGTTCATCACAGAGGCGTCTAGAGTTCTATTTTTAAGGAGTGGCTTAATGGCAGCTGTCTTTAGTGACTTGGGAAAAATGCCTGATGCCAGTGACTACTTTGTGTGCACTCAGATTTAAACAACTTCAACCTTCAATATTACTGAATTTTTATTTCAACTGAACCAAACAAGACAAGTATGAAAGTCACAGAGAAACTTCCAGATGAAAAACTTTGTTTAAATAAAACTGTTATGTTTTGCACTGGCCTTACCTTCAAGGTTCATATAAATAGTGTTATTATAGTTATTGTGAATAGTATGACTTACAATCCACTGGAAGAACACATTTGAGTGAGATGGCCATCTTTTTTCTTTTCTTAGCAAGTTCACCATCTCGTTAAGGACAATTTAAGCTTCCGTGAAAAGAGCAGCTGGAGCTTCAGACTTCTAACCCAAACTCTAATGGGTCGCTCCTTGTCCCACCTGAGCCACATCTGCTTTATTGTATAGTTGGATGTGCACTTGTGTAAGATGGAGGGAGGGAAAAATCCAAAAGAAGACAGAATCAACTGAAACTGAACTCACTGTATGTTAGTTCCCTTCAACATTCAATTTTCCGACTAACACAACTATCCATATAGAATTGTTATCCAACAGCCTTCTCTGTTCTACAATTATTTATTTTCTGTGTTTTCCTCACACTCCCATGCACGCACATACCCACGCTTACAACCACCTATATTTAAATCGACACTACATTGTGTTCACAGACACAAACATACTTTTACTCCTGAGGCCAATTAGTCAAGGTAATATGTCTTCATCTTTCATTTGAGTGTTCAATGATGAGTGTAATTGGAATCAATAAAGTAATTTCATTTGGCAGAGATGGGAGTTTTTGGGACTTGTTTTGAGCATCATCACAGTTGGTTACAGGGGAGGAAACCACAAAATAAGGGTCTCATTAACTGGGTCAATTACAATCGAAAAACATTACCATATTAATCCTCCACTACCTGAAATAATAACGATGTTTTTGTATGTTTCTCAGGCTGCTGCTCATTATGCCTTCAGCACTGCATCCAAACCATATGCTCATTGCAGCATAGCAATGAACCAAATCTATGTCTTACATGGTTGTCTCATTTCTTATTGTATACAATAAACAATGGTTACACTTATCAATGATTTTCAGCTTAACAAAGGATGTGAAGTGTCACAACAATTGTTACTAACTCTTGCAATTCCACTTAGCATCAAGATGAATTTAATTTTCATTCTTTCAACTGACCTCAGAAGCTAGCTGTTTTAACTAAAAAAAAAAGGAGAGAAAAGAACTCTTGTCTACCAAACTTGCCGTGTTAAAAGACTTGAGGGGTAAAAAGATAAAATACAATTCAATTTGATTTAAAAAATAAAATAGATGAAAGCCTCATATTTCTATATATAAAGTTCTTAAGAAAATAGTTGCAGCTTAACTTTGTGATCATTTGAGTTTCAGTCAGGATTCAGAGTGCATCATAGCACAGAAACAGCACTGGTGAAAGTTACCAATGATCTCCTCTTAGCCTCTGATAGCGGACTTGTTTCTGTGCTTGTCCTGTTGGATCTCAGAGCTGCATTTGATACGATCGATCACAGCATTCTGTTACAGAGACTTGAACATGTTATTGGGATTAAATGAACTGCATTAGGCTGCTTTAAGTCATATTTATCTGATAGACTTCAGTTTGTTCTTGTAAATGAAGAATATTCCTCACACACCAGAGTAAGTTATGGAGTTCCTCAGGGTTCTGTGCTTGGACCAAATCTTTTCACTTTGTGCTTCCATTAGTTAACATTATTAGACAGCATGGCATAAATTTCCACTGCTATGCTGATGATGCTCAGCTGTACTTATCTATGAAACCAATACATTGGTCAGACTGTTTTTCTTCAGCTGATGCAGCCCCGTGGCATTATTCAGTCTGGTATTTCTTCATCTGCAAACCATCATTCAGCAGCAACAAAAGGAATTTGGGCTCAGAAGCTGAAGAATAAACTATGAGAGAGTTTTTAAAACCTATATGTTTAAAACATGTTTAGTTTGGAACAACCGTCAGCTGTGTTCTCACCTGCCTCCACAGATCTAAAGCACAGGTTCCCTGTCATAGCTCTACACCTCAACAATGAATCTTAGCAGCCTCACCTACTAATTGTGTCTTCTAAATTAATCAGGACTTGTGGTCGTGCTTTGTTTCCAGTGGCAGAAGCCAGAGCACCTTCTTTTATGTGTGGTTGCCCTCTGCAGGTTTGGAGTGCATCAGAGGACCTTGTGAACGAGCTCTTGTGAATGAATTGGGAATTGGGATTTGACACAACAATGGTTGTTGCTCTCGGTAGGAAGGACCTCCTGTATCTCTGTGCTACAGTGGAAGAATAACCCTTGCACAGATCCCACTCCGTTGTTTTAACACATTCTGAAGAGCAGTGTTTTTCTTTATGTTAATTAACTTGTGTGGCAGTCTTCTTGTAACAATCAGGTCCAGGGGCTCCAGAGCAGTCCCCAGCACAGAGCCTTCTTTATACAGTATTTCTGGGAAGACAGGTTTTAAAGTTGAGCAAAACAAGAAAGAAGGCAAAAAAAAGAATCAAAGAACTATTACATGATTAAATATTGAACAATGGTGATTATAGAGCTAAGACAAAGTCCAGACCCAGAACAACAAAGTCAAATACATTTGAGGATAGTGAAAAGAAGCAGAAATAATTTTCAAAATATTGACACTTTGGACAATAGATATTCATTCTTACTTGACCTCTCCTTAAATAATTGATGATAAAAGGGATGAAGGGTTTTCACAGCTTGAATCAGACTCTACAAACTAATCTTTCAGACTACACAACTTTAATATGAGCAGACAGGTGAGTGTGAATGGAAAATGCCCCCCATAGCTTAGCCGTCTGCCTGTCTGACTCCACACACACAAACATTTCAGATTATAGGTGATCCAAAATAACAAACCTACTGTTTCAGACTGGTGAATGAGAAGATTCTTTGTTCTTCTTTTTTCATTAATACAGTTTGTTTGGCCAGACCAGCAAAATAATCATTAAAAAGCACAATGTAAATTAGAGGTAGTGTGCTTCAACTTCATGCTAATATGTCAAGTCTGGTAGCATGAAGACTCAAGCTCTTTTATGTACTCTAGACTGTAGTAAGCTGTGCCAACATGGAAAACGGTCTCCCTTTGACTTAAATTATTAAGTCAAAGGGAAAGCTAATTTGATGCAAGGAACAAACTTGGGGGACTTGAAATAATTAAGATAAATAACTGGCAGTAAAATAATTATGATATTAATTGTTACCCCCCATCATACTTTGCTAGAATTTGATTTTTTCACACCAGAAAGTTTCATATTTTTTATTACAGTGGATACAGTCTGGTTTGGTTTAACACTGTACTTTAAGAAAGTGTACCAACAAACTTTATACGACATACTGCTGTCATCACCTACATAATAATCCGCCCATCGATCTGTTTTCTATACCCACTTAATCCAACTCAGGGTCGTGAGGGGGCTGGGGCCTATCCCAGCTGTCATTGGGCAAGAGGCAGGGTAGACCCTGGACAGGTGGAGAAATGAGACAAACAACTCTACAGAATCAGCATTTCCCCAAACTTAGAGACAGACATAAGACATAAATATCCAAAGGAAAACAAATCAACAGATGAATTTTGTTTCCAGTGTGATAACATTATTATTGCACTACCAGAAGCACAGACTTAAAGCCCAGAACTCAAGATTAGCCAGAAATATGTTTTCATCATTCAGATAAAATTGCTGCCAACAATCTTCACTGTAACATCAACTGTTCAGCTTGTTGAAGAAGAGTCAAGTATGTTTTCTAACTTCTTATAAAAAGTGTGACAATTTGGAACAAATGAGTTAAGGGTAAAAGTGTAATATGACTGACTGGAAAATAAGTTTTCTTTGTTTTATTCTTTGACATGTTAGTAAATCCAATATGATGTTAGATTGTAATAGTTTGTGTGTGGCCTCTAACAAACAACATTATTTGTTTAAAATATTCATAGATTTCTGTTCTTATCAAAGACCCAAAACAATGAATGACTCTGAGTTCCAAATGGATTCATGGGGTTGCGTATCCTTTAATAGTATCTGAGAAATAGGTTTTGTGATTCACAAAAGCTTAAGATAGCTTTGTGTAAAGTAACACTGGGAAGGGATTTCTTATCTTTTCAGAAGATCACAGGTAAAAATCAATTGAAACAATCACAAACTTTAGGCAAAGAGGGATGAAAAATAGAAGTGTTATGCTTTCAAACGTTTAGAATTGTAAGCACAAAAACCCATTTCTGAAATGATTTGAGACAAGAAAATATCCCTTTCATCTCTGTTTCTGTCTGGTCATGCATCACTCCCCCACTACCTCCTTCCCTCGCTCTCCAGGCAGGCCAGCACAGTGGTCCCATTCAAAGCCGGGAAAGTTGAGAGGGTGGGCTCTATCGACCGTACGGAGGAGAAGTGTGATACCTCAGCGCTCTCCCTGAGTTGCCAGTCATAATGAAGTTCCCACACACAGGGCATCAGGTTTGACTCTCACTCTTGTCTCCTCACTTTTCACCATTCATCCCAAACTCTGATAAGAAGGGAGAGAGAGAATGACAGAGGAGTGGAGTTTTGTGAGGAGAGACAAGAGGGAGGTTGCGAAGAAGGCATAAAGTTGAAAGAAAGCCAAGAGGGATCTTAGGAAAAGCAGAAGCTTTTGGGGAAGAGTGAAAGGTAGTCAGAAAGGAAAGAAGAGATGAGAAAAGGTGGAGGAAAGATTATAAGAGACGAGAATGAAGAAGAGAAGACAAAGAAAGGAGTCAGAATAAAAGCAAAGAAAAGGGAAAAAAGATGACAGAACTGTGAGTCTCTGCTTGTTGAATGTTATCTGAGAGTTGTTCATGCAGGAATGTGTCGCAAATATCTGTCTGTTCCAAGTGATCTGCCCCTCCGAAGTGGTCTCAACCTGAAATGGCATGACACACAACAGAAACTGCCTCTCTGGCTGCGGGAAACCTTTCAGCATGTCTCTGTGACACACACACAAACTTGTACTTATATATTATATATTTCCCAACATTTTAGGAACACCCATCCATTCATTATCCTTTTATCTACGGTTGGATCTGAAACGCAGGGACAATCTTCTCTGGTCGAATCTGGAAGGGATACACAGTCCTTCCAGCATGTTCTGGGTCTGCCCAGACGCCTCCTCCCATTTGGACATGCCAAAAAACTCTGAAGAGAAGCAACTAGGAGTCCTACTTATTTACCTGAACCACCTCAGGTGACCTCACCTCCAAGCTCCCTTCAAATGGTTGAGCTCCTCACCTTCTCTCAGGCTGAGCTCAGCAGCCCTCCAAAAAAAATTCATGTCAAATAAGGAAACTAAGATGGACCTGTAAATCAAAAGTTTCCCCTAACGTCTCGGCTTCCTCTTCCCAACAGGGCATCAGCATATCGCCCTTATTACAGCTGACAAAGCCCCGATCTGGCAAATTTCCATGATTCTTAAACAAGATCCAAAGATATTTCAAAAGATACTCCTCTTCTTGAGGCTGAGACTCATCCCAGACTGGGAGAGAGTACTCCACTTTTTTATTATTAATGTTTTATTGTATTATTATTTAACATTGCTCAAAGCTTTGCAAAACAAAATGATATATTCATATCAAACTTCCAAACCACCAAAAAAAAGATACACCCATCTTGACTGTGATTATTATGGAGGAACGCCGCCGCCGCCGATCGATACAAGAGAGTTTAATGCGAACCAACAGGTTGTTACTGAACTTTGCCACAAAGGTCTCAACAAAAGTCTGGATGAAGATCAGAAGCAGTGGTTTAGACTGAATACGGAGTGGAAAAATAACTTTTGCATGACTCGCAGGTCCTTCAACAAATTGTGTGGGACTATGGAAGGAGTCCTGAAGCCTGAGGTGGTGACTGATACCGCTCGAAATGAGGGTCGTCAATGTTCTGTACAAATTGGCCAGTTGTGCAGAATACAGAGCTGTGGCCAACCAGTTCGGTGTCCACCAATCAACGGTAATGAAGATGGTGTACCAGTTCTGCACAGGAATGGTTACATAATTTCATCAAGGTGTCCACACATAACGTGCTGAGGCAGTCAACGTAGTTTAATGAGGCACATCTGCTACCAAGATATATTAATGCATGCATAAAATAGTATTCATTATAATCCCCGTGTCTTCCACACACACAAGCCTCGTGTGTGACCCTTACTGTTCAGAACACTGCATGAAAAGTGTTGCGTCTGTGGCCAAGCTACTTGATCAATAATGGAGTGAAGCTACTGAAAAGTTGTTGATGCAGGAAATGGTGCAGCTACTGAAAATGTTACTGGCTTAGCTACAAAAAGTGAAACTACTGCCCAGCTCTGGTAACCATTTTGTGTTTTTACTTCAGGAACCAAGAGAGATCAATTGCGTCTGAATCAGCCACTTTTTGTTGGGAGATCCAGCGTATCCTCTCATGGACTGGCTCATGAAAGGCTGCATCCATCACCCTGAGCAGGAGTCATTCAACATCTGTTTAAGCTCTGCAAGGACCACAGAAAAGACTGCGTTTGGGAGACTGAAGTCACGTTGGAGAGTTTTGATGAAGCCTTCCACTTTTCATTCACCCCTAAAGTCATGGCTACCTGTTGTGCGTTGCACAATTTCTGTAAGAACGAGGAGGCGGCTGTGAATCCCACCTGGTTAGTTGAAGCGGCTCCACTTGAATCAGACCTGCCGCAGGCAGGTGTCCGTGCTAACAGCCACACAAATGGACAGAGGATCAGAGCGGCACTCACAGATTACCTGAGTGCAAACGTCCCCCTGCGCCAATCATACCTTTAGATGGGCATTTAGGAAATAAATCTTTACAATTACTGAAGCGTGTTTCTTTTCACAAATAAACAAACACTCATCAAAGTTGTAGTTAAGTGTTTTATTTATAAGAACTGTAAAACAAAGTATAAAAGGTAAAAAAAAAAAAAGGAAACGGGACTTTAAAAAATGTTTGTAAGGTTGAGGTAGACTTGTGCAGTATGATCGTGCTTCATGGCAGCGGTGCAAGGATGGTGGAGAGTCCAGCATTAAATATGAATAATATAAAATATACTGCAGTGCAAAAATATCATTTGGAAAGACAAAACGGGAACGGTTTGGGGTACATGATTATATGTTCGTGCCTAAGTTCCGCATACCCTCCTTCAGTGTGGCAACCATTGATGCATTGCTCTGGAGGATGGTTGCTATTAATCGGTCCTCTCGCGCCTCACTCCTTTTCATATGCCCTTCCCATCTTCGATTCATGTCCCAAATCCCCTGGACAAGCACATCGATGTCCCTCTGGCGTCTCCTTGAATGCTGGACCCTTCTCCCTTAAGAAATAACAGGTATAAAGTCAGTTATGTATCCCTACTGATCAGGCATGTGATGGTATCATGTAATCATCTTGAAATCAGCTGTTTGCTACACAAAATGAGTGGATGCATCACACTCTGATTCTGAATGTGATGCAGCCGGAATATTGCAGAACTTACCAGGTCTATCAGAGGTGACTGCAGGCAGTGGAGTGCTTGATGTAGGTCGGGGAGAGCTAGCTGGAGTCGACCTTGTCGGTGAGTAGGATCCAGGAGGGACTTCAAAGAACGTGGTCTCCTCCAGCTTCACAGTAGTCTCTATAAGAGGGCACAGCACGGTTACAATCAAAGTACACTTTGCATGTTATGCTTGCAAAGGGAAGGTCTACTGCACATGTTTCAACACATATATATTTAGCACTGCTAACACGTTTGCCCCCTCCTCTCAAACACAACAGGCCGGCTAGCAGCTAGGTTAGCATTAAAGTACACTTTACGTTTTATGTTTGTAACTTGTTTTCATCGTGGGTTTAATTCCTCGCAAGTGAGGGGAAAGTCTACTACAAATGGTTCAACACATATTTAGCACTGCTAACAAACCCGTTGTGTTTGAGAGGGGGGGCGCTAGCATGTGGCATCTAGGTTAACTTTAGGGTGATGTTATAGCAACTTACCCGCCGCATGTCGTGCGATTCCCGAATCTATTCCGTGGTGACCGGCTTGAGACTGTGGTCGGCTCCCAAGAAGTTCATCTAAGAGGTCGAAGAACGGGCACAACGTACGACGACGACGACCACTTGCGCCAATGTCTCGTTTGGCACACATGTACGCCTTCTTTACATTTTTCCATCGGATTCGGACCTGCTTCGGGGTCCTCGGAAAACCGGCTTCTTCCATCTTCTGTGCTACTTTTATAAATAGATATTCATTTCTAGTTTTCCTCCCATCCATGAACTTTAAAATGTTTAAGTCCTTGAGCTGGTTGAGCATGAACTGAGTCTGCTCATACGTCCAAAAGTGTGCGCTGCTTCTTGCGTTCTCCATCGTGTTGTTTCTTATTTTCCAACTGCAGCAACAACAACAGTAATGTCGTCACCTTCAACTTCCGGGTGACGATCCCAGGAAAAAAATCTCGAGCATGCGCAGAACGCTCAACCCAATCAACTGAATCTACATGCACGTTCAGTGGGCATTTGCAGGGCCGGCCCTGGGTAAATATTATATTTACAAATAAAAACAGATCATGAAATGTAATTGTACTTCAGTCATATTCCAAAATTGAATAAACTTCCATTCTTCTTCATGGAAAGGCTCAGCTGAAGACTGTGAGGCAGGCGCCCCAGGCAGGCTCCTCAGGTGCCTGTTGTGCTTTCAAATATTTTTTCATTGCACCTGGAAAAATCCAAATATTAAACACTGATTTATTTGCATAATAGGTTACATTGCAGCAAACAGCCAAGCTTACAATAAATAGAGTTTATTTTAGGATTCCTCTCTTACATTCCTGGTGTTTTGGCATTATTCTGAAGCTTTTATCCTCTATTTACTGCACAAGTTCAGACAATGTCAGCTTGGCAGCCGTTTGCAAGACATTTACAATCGTATATTGTAATAGTATATTGTAAATGTACATTTACAATAGTATATTGTAATAGTATATTGTAAATGTACATTTACAATAGTATATTGTAAATGTATAGTAGAGTGTAATAGCTAGGGAACCTGTCTGTGAGTAGTAACTTCAGCAGTACTAACGACAGTATAGTACTGCTATTTATCACAGCTTGCTTAGCTTTGCACTAGCTGTTAGCCAAAATGAAGAAATCAACACCTAATGCTTTAAAAGTGCATTAAAGTTACATACCTCTGCTTTGGACCAGTTTTTCCTCTTCCTCCTCCTTCCTTTGCTTTCTAAAAGCAGCACATGACGGCTTGGGTGCCCTTTTCATTTTAAAAGATGAAAAAAGAAGTTGCAATAAACAACGTCCTTGTTTATTAATTATTATTATCATTATGATTATTATTATTAATGAAGCTGGGATGCGCTGCCCCTCCCCCACCTCATCTTCCACTAGCCTCAGGTTCAGGGCGCATGTCAGCCGGATTTTTCATATTGAGCTTTTCTGTTCTTTTTATTATTTATTTAAAAGAAAAAGTGTCATGAATAATAAATTTCAACCTATTCTTCAAATTTCTTATCTCAGAGGATAATTTTCTTTTTATTTATTTTCACTTTGAGAATTAATTTTTTGTGCCCCTCCAGCAGATGGCACCCCAGGTGACCAGAGCCGGCCCTGGGCATTTGGATCGAGTTACCTCGGGGTCTTAATTTGATCGCAAGTAACCCGATCCGATTTGATTTCTTGTCAGATTAAGGTGCCTTCATGAACTGAATAACTCAATCTTATTCTAATTTAGCCATTAATCCGATCCGATCCGATGGTACGCATGTAACTGCACTGAGTGGTGTCCGTGAAAGATCTCATGGACAGTGACCTCTGCCAGATGTTCCCAGTTCACCCTCCACAGCGCGTTTAGGCTTACCAGGTCTGTCCAGCAGTCTTCCCTGCCAATGGTTTGAACTCATCACTATGTTTCATCGCTATCAGTTTACAGCCCTGCCCCTCTCTTCACCTCAGCATTGAGGACATAAAGCTGCAGGTCTGATGATACAATTACAAAATTGATCACTGACCTTTGACCTAGTTGCCCTGGTACCAAGTACACTTAATTACACTTGAACATGGTGTTTGTGAACTTCAGTTCAGTTCAGGAAAGCTATTCCTCTTAATTAAGATCTTCAAGGTCACTGTGTCATTGTCAACATGGGCACTGAAGTTTCCCAGGAAAACCCAGGTGACACCCCACCAGGATGCCACCTACAAACTCCAAAAAGGCTGAAATGGTTTGAACTTCTGTTATTGTCATACACATAAATCACAGTCAGAGCTTGACTAACCTTCTACCACAAGGTAACCTTCTCACTCACTGGGAAGAGCTCTAACATTTAGGTGCACAGGCTGAGGCTTGTGAATATTCTCTGATTATGAGCCCAGGGTGGCATCCTGAAGCTTCTTCAGGCTGAGCCACCAGATACCCAAAAGTGTTAGTACCAATGGGATGTCTCAGTTTTCCCTTTCCAGGTGAGCTGACTTTAATAGTCTGGTTGTTTTTGAATTGCCCCTGGCCTTAGGAACAATGATAATACATTTCTCGATTTGTCTCTATGACTTGTTTCATGCTCAATTAATTATAAAATGTTTGTTAAAATAAATCTTTTGGGTTTTTTAATGGTTAAAAACAGGAAACAAACAAAGATGCAGTTCAAAATAATGTTACCACTCTGTGATATTTGCACCAACAACATGGAAAAAAGTTTAGAATATTTTCTTTGTTCTGTGACACCTGATAAAACCTCTGACTCATGCCACATCAAGGGGTGTGAAACATAAAAAAAATCTCATGTGGAAAAACATTTGCTTAGAAAATTTTGTCTAACCTCAAGCACAGAGTTGGAGTATTTTGATATGACATAAAATTCCAGTTTCAGTCAAACTCAGAGTCCTATATACATCTAAATAATCTAAAGTAACACAGCATCCGCACTTCGTATACTTAGACAAAGTAACACGAAACCACAAATAAATACTATCAGACGCATATACTCCCAGAGAGGACAACACTCTTGATCTCTCTCACACAGAAAGTCACTACAGGCGAGCAGTCCTTATAATGAAGTGGATTAGTCTCCACAATGCCGTCCTTTATTCCTGATGGAATGTGCCTTTTTGGCAAGAGAGGACCTCCACCATCCTCCCCAATCAGTAAAAACCTTCCAAACTATTTTCACTTTTAAAAAACAATATCATCAATCAAGGCAGGTGGGTGGCTGTCAGGGGGTCAGGAATGCCCTACTTAGCTGTCACATGGTGGTGATTATTATCTTCAACATTGGGGGGAAACACAGGGAAGGGTTATGACAGACTGCTCCAAATAATACATCTATTGTCTCTTTTGGATGAACAGCTCTGCTATCAATTAAGCCCTCCACAAACAATGGCAACATGCTTTTTTCAACCTTTCATTGGTGTTCAAATTAAACTTATAAAAATACAACAATTAGCAAAATAGAAATGTGATCAGAAAGTAAGGCAGCTGCAATCAAGGAACTGATCAGAGAGCTATTTGTTGTTTCTATGGGAAATTCGCAATGTGGCTTTTGCATTTGTCCCAACTCACATAACTGTGAACATCAAGCAGGTTTTTTTGAAAAGAGTAACTTTTGTTTCAAGGCTGTACAATGGACTTCAAGGCTGATCTCCCACTTAAAATCTGACCTATAAATATGCTTAGTTGTGGTTATTACGGTTCAGTGCAACATACACAATACATGCCCCTGAAATAAAAATTAGGGCAAGAAAGAAGCGAGTGACAGAAAAGAATCTTGTGAAAACATTTGTAGCTTCTGTGTCCCTGTGTTACATGTGCAGGCTTTACCCACAATCCATCACTTTCACTTACATTGCATTTCAGTCATAATGCATGAGTCACAAAGTTTGGCTGTCAAATAAAATCGTTGTGTGAGCTGGCGCCCTACATGTTGCATGAACGTAATTTTAAAGGCATATAGTGGTGCAGATGTGATGTGACTGCTGCACGCACCGTAGTAATGAAGTCTGCCTTTGATATATAAAAGTAGACAGACGTAATAAATAATTCCATCAAATGTAAAGCAAAGTTTTGTGAAACTATTTATTCCCTTGGGGGTTTTATAATCTTACCAAGATGTTCAAAACGCCATCGTTTTTACTTTGTAGCGGATTATGGAAGACACCTTGATGTGCACAAAGAATTTAGACAAAGTAGGCAACAGGATCACAAACGATTAGCTTTTCAAGCTGTTACTCCACACTTAACACTTACTGAACAATACTGAAGTAAAATCCCCTCAGAATTTAATTGGATAAAAACCCTTTTCTTTGCAAGGCTTTCATTATGAAGGAAGAGCACATTGTGTGTTAGAGCTTTCTGGACCGATCCAAACTGGTTCAAAGTGAAGGACTCACATATAATACAACCAAATATTTGAAAAAGCATGGTTATTTCATTAAACTGAATGGACAGGTAATAAAAAGCACAATTTTTAGGTTTTGGTATGTACATTGACGAGATTATTCTTTTTCAAACGTTTAATTGGTTGTTTCTTTGAAGCTTATTCTATTTTTACAGGTATTACAGTTTACGAGCTTTATGATAGCCATAGAGCATAAGGATTGGGTGATGTTATGTTGATTTTCCACAGTCGTATTGCTAGTATACCTTCAAAGGCCACTTTAACCACATGAAATGATACAATTCATGTTAATATTCTCTTACAATGTGTTGTCTTTCTACTTCTTCCAAACTCAAACTTTCAAACTTGCATTTAAACGTTCATGCAGGAACACCAGAGAGTGTTATATACAAACAGGAAAGGCTCGTTGATGGGTTCAAAGTAGTTAGTTGTTTTTTTGTAATATGACATTTTTTAGCAGATTAGTTCTGTTGTGTTAAGGTCAGTTGGTGTCTGTCCATTTTCCATAACTAAAGTGCACAGCAAGATAGAAAGGCCAACAAAAAAGTGGAGCAAATACCATCTGAGTCACGTGAGGGTGATGCTAACGGGAGTAATGATGAATGACAGCCGGAACAAGGAGGATAAGATGAGAAAAGCAGTTGTGAATGTATAGATGAATCGCCTGCAGGATCTGAGGGATCAGTTGAGAGAAAGTTAAGGATGAAACTCCTGACATAGCTGAAGGGTGGGAAAAAGGTAGAGATGTCTGGAAAACCAAATACAAACCATGAATATGTCTCAAAACCCCTTTGCCTTAATCTTAAACCTTTTATTCTCCCAGAATAAGAAATATTGGGAGAAAGACACTGTTCAAGTTTGTCATCACCCATTTGTGAAAGGGTTGCACGATGCCCACACATCTATAACTTGTTAAAAAATATGAAAAAACAAACAATAAAAATGATATTAAATATTGCTGTATGTGCCCTTAGAAGTCACAGAGACTTAGACTGTTGAAATACAATCGAGCTGTACGGCACATTATAAAAACGGGGAAAAAAAGTCTCACTGACTCATGAAAAGAAAATGTGACTTTTATGTCTTATTGCTTCAAACATGTGATTTTCCCTTTCACATATTTATCATGTGTTTAACCTGAGCACACGCACCACACACGGATACCAGTCATGCTAAGAAGTGATAAATGGTTAGAAATGGATAGATAAAAGTGCATTCAAAGACACTCTTCTGTCTTTGAGTGTCATGTGTGTGTGTGTTTTCCCTGCCACCAGCTCCAGCAGTGGAGGATCAGTTGAGCAGATGTGTGTGATTTATGAAGTGGCAGAAGCGGTGGTGGAGAGGCCTCCTAAGTATTCACCATTATTAGCCGCAGATGGAGCCTGATGGTGTTTGCATCCAGTGTTCCCACACATCAGGAATTAGACAGGTTGGGGGAGGGAACTACCATTTAGGTTCAGAGAGGCAGGATATAGTCACTCAAACTGTCACAAGTTCTGATTAATGTTTTTCTCCTGCAGGGCATCCTCTTCAGCGTTTTTGCATGAGTAGATCAGTACATCCATTCAACTTTTCATAGAGACTGCTACCCATTCACGACACCTTTCATTTATCCTTGCATCCTTCCACTGGCCAGTCCATCTAGCTGACAAGGCATGTATCCATACCCAATTTTCAGATGACTGCAAGTTGATCCATCCATCCATCCATCCATCCATCCATCCATCCATCCATCCATCCATCCATCCATCCATCCATCCATCCATCCATCCATCCATCCATCCATCCATCCATCCACTTTTTAATATGGCTGAGATCATGCCTTAATGATTTTATACCTTGTTTTAGGGCAGTTGTAAGCTGTTAAAGCTGTTAAAAGTAAACTTCAGATTTATGCTATAGAATTACTGATGATAGTCCCATTTCTTGTTACTCAGTTTCTTTTTATCTTGCAGCTACCAACACAAAGTGACAGAAGCTAAATAGATAATGCTTAAGATTATGTTGTATCCAGATTGTTTCAGGTAAAACACAACATTACATTTAGCAGACACCAAATTAGTTTGTACACGAGGCACACTTTATAAGGACCACGGGGGTCAGTATCATGCGTAAAACATTTTGATATGAGGTCAAGCCAGCAACCCACTGATTTTATAAGAACAACTTCAAAAAGTGATGTTGGTTTTAGAATTTAGCCACTTCAGGCACCTTCTACCATCATCATGTTTATAGTAAACTGCTATGGAGCTGATCAGATGTTCAGTATGCTATCAATGTTTTTACCAAAGTTAAATCGAACAGGACCCTTAAGAAGAGGCTGGAGACTTCTGTACAGATTAACAAATTTATTTCACAAAAGTTAATGTTCAAATAACAGTTGGCGAGTTAAGATTTGTCAGTGTAATGATACCTGATTCCACAGAAGCAGAAGCAGAACTCAAGTAGTCCAGATCACTTCCATTTGGGGATGCATCGATACCACAGTACAAGTACTTACCTTTTTAGTACTTGCCGATATGAGTACTAATCACATTTTAACATTTTATTTCCTTTAGGCATAGTCAACCCAAGTACAACTTTATGCATTTTAGTAATAAACTACTCTTAGAGTAACATATTGTTTTAACATTTTAACTTTCACAACACATTGCAGAAAAATTAAGCTCCTGTCACACTGGTATCGGTTCTGCAGTATCAGAACACTTTAATGAATACTGAGTACGAGAACACGCACATGGTATCGGTACCGATGCTTCCATTGTTCCCAAGTGATGGCCAGGTGTGTGGACTTGCTGTGGCATGACAGGCTCCATTCAAGAGCTCAAAGGCTGAGTTAATGTGTTGACGGTGATACTTTGTTTTTACCATCATTTTAGTTAGTCCACATAAATTAATGCAAGGTCTCAGAGTTCTATCCTTCATAAACATTAAGAAATTCCAGCCCCTAAAGAAGATGAGTAGGAGGAAATCATTCAGACAGCTTGGGACTTGTTGATGTGTTTTTCTGCACAGCCTGCTGGCACCTCAGGCAGCAGGCTTAGGGTAAGGTACAGTAAGGTGGAAGTGAAAGTCTTTTCTCACTGAGGACCTCAACAAGACCAAGAAATGAACAAGGGACATGGGATAAATCCAAATCTCAACAGGGTGTATAAAATAATTTGGTGAAGGGATGGTGGAATAAAGGCAAGCAGAATGATAGGATACACTCCAACCAGTTATCCTGCTAGCTGCCCCATTGACCGTGGGTTACGGGACGTCTGTACCTTTGGAGGAGCTACAGACCTTTCCTTCAACCTCCTTATTCAGTTTTGTTTCTTGTTCATAAGCCAGCACTTTAGAATGCTACTTTCCTGTTGCCTTCTCCTATTGGGTATCACTTACTCCTAAAGATGAATAATTGGCAATCTGCAACAGTTTCACCTGCGTCTGGAAGTGATAATGTCGGGGTTGTCTGTACACTGAAAACTGATTTAAACAAAAAAAAACCCTCCTGACCAAGCATCAGTATGTGACATTGGGAGGTTGGAAATTATAGTGTATTGTCAAAACAGTCTGTGAGATCTTGTACTGAGCAGTTCAGCAACAGGTGGGACAGATGTCTTCATAGGATGACCCAACTTCACACAACCAGCCTCTCTCCGTCTGGATTGCATGCTGACCGATGAAAGTATCTGAGAGGAAATAAGGCTGTTTCGAAACAGAGGCTCCTCAAACCGCCACATCCCAAGTGTCAAACAGCTTCCCCTTTGAAGGTTAAAATCTGTCACACATGTAAAATTGACTGGTAAAAAGGTGTCAAACCAATTAACTCCAAGGACTGTTGCTTAAGCAGGCACAGATGTCTGTCAAATTCAAAGTGTCCAAGCCCTCCTCAGGAGCTCACAGGCAGTGTCCAACCACAGCAGGCCAAAACTACAGAGCACTCTCTGAGCTGTCTGTAGTCTGAAAGCTGTTATGCATGATAAATGAAACCCAACCACTTTAAACTATTAGACACTGTTCCTGCACCAGCTGGTATAGATCAGTTGATCTCAGTTAGTATCGCTGTGACCAAACAACCTAACCCCAACCCAACCACTTTAATTTAAATTTCCTCAATTAGGCTCTGAGGAGATGACAACACTATCAATCTATGCCAAAGAGCCAAGGCGACCAAATTATTGACTACCAGAATTATCCCTTGATTGGAAAGCTGAGGTAGCATCCATTTTCATTTAGACAGTCTAGCACTTACTCTCTTCATGACACCCTCCCGGTTCTTCTTCTGAGATTCCTGTGTACCCAGAGAGACACCTAAAACTTCCATCTATTGGTCTCCCCAGCTGAGGTTACCTGCTAACTTTTGTCTGTCTGTTCACTGTAAAACCTACAGAGCTTTACTTTTATGACAGATCTCTTTGATCCAAACCTAAACTTAAATACTCCATATTCCTCTAATAAGCAGACATAAACAGATAATTATTAATTCCTGTTAGCTTAGAATGTAGTCTATAGACAAAATCTTCACTTGCTACTGAGTGGAGCCATCTTGAAGTATGCCTAATGCCCCTCTGAACATTCTCTGGGCAGCTCAGTCTCCCAAACTTAACAAAACAGAAAAACAGAAATCTTCGTAATACAACAAACTCAACAGTGAAACAATCTGAAATTCAAAAGCAAAAGCTCTAAAAGTGGAAAAAAGAAAATGATCAAGCCTGTCAAAGGCCATATCCTGATCTCAAGAAACAATTCCCACATCATATAAACTATAAAAAAAACCCCACTAAAACTGACAGATATTAATTAAGTCTCCCATAAAAAAAAAGATTGCACATGATCAATCTGTCTCATACACAGTAAGACTGGTGTCTGGATATGATTATTTCCAAACTGCACACTCTAGAACCTCCCAGTGTGCTCCCAGGCATATCCAAAAGTGCTTGTAAAATTTTGTTGGCAATCCATCCAAACCAGGCGCCCTACCAGGAGTAAACTTATTCACAGCAGCCCTCCAAGCAAATGTTAGCATGCAGGACATCCCTATCTGCAGCACTCAGCTGAAGAAACCCCTCCAACAGCAGTCGCTATTACATTCCTCAAGCCTGAACCATGAAAATACCATAAAAATCCACAGTGTGTTGTCTCATTGTAACTGTGTTGGTTGTCATTGTGTCATCAGAGAGGTGAACACGTATCATCTGCTTCGTCTGTCATTCTATGAACCTTCATCTAACTCCAGACAACCTAACTGTTGTTTCTTAGGTTGAAGCATTTGACTGCCAGTACAGTTACTTGTTAACAGACTGTTATAACAATTCATTATTTCATTTCTAACTCCAGAATACATTTTCAAAATGATCACACTCAAATGACTGGTGTATTGTTGACAGAAAACACATATTTCAATCTTACCCACTTCCCAACACTGATTGAGAGATTTAAGATCCTCCTTCCTTCAGAAAACCTAAATTTTTTCCCAAAAGTAATTGTCCTGAGGAAGCTTAACATTTAAGTGTGAATATGAACTGCACCTGTTGGTTTGTAGAACAGTAAAATCTGGGGAGATTAGGTGGTTGTCAGTGAAACTGTGGTTAATAAAACAGCATAACTTCCTGTTTTTAAAAACATGTGCGATATAAAACATTTGCTACTCTCACTGTCTGGAATATCTCTGGAGCTGGAGATATTGTTTTATCTGTGAATGTTTAACCCTACGTAAATCAACCATTCCAAACACAGAAATGAGCGAAGATAAAGGGGTAGATGAATGCAAGTGTGGTACCTTCCCGGTTCTGTCTAGAATAAAACTGACTCTACAGTCCCAGTCTCTCCCCATTACTATACTTCTTTGAGACATTTCTTATTTCATGAAAGATATTCAGCCTGTTTTCAACCTAATTTGGAGCATAAATGTTGAGGAAAAACAACAGATATGTTCCTTAGTCCCTGCCCATCACTATTTCTTTGGTGGAAAAAATGTTCACGTTGAGTCCTGGAAGAATAGCAACACCAGCAGAAAAATGAGTTTTTATTAGTATTTTGTGAAAAAAAAAAGATCAACTTTTTCTGAGTGACTATTTCTGACAGCTCTAACAGCTCTTTTCTGTTGATCCCTCCTATTGTTAACATTCAAAGAGCCCAGCCTCACCTTGTGCAGAAATGACAGAAGAGAGAAAAGGGAAGGTAGAGGGACAGAAAGAAAAAGATCCCCCAGTGCAACACAGTGTCTGAACATTTTTTATCCTTTTCCTTTGTTTCCTTCTAAGATTACACCTGCATAATCCAACGCAGGGTCACTTATCCCAGTTGTCACACCAGTCCATCACAGGAGATGGAAATTCGGGTAAATTTAGAGTCACCAATTAACCGAACATGCATGTTTTTGGGTGGTTTGGATTTGTACCAGGAATCCTCTTGCTGTGGGGCGACAGTGCTAATCACCACACCACCGTGCGGCCCCTCTCTAAGATTCATCATGTTTGTCTTTTTTTAGATGGGGTGGGGTGGGGCTATCCACTTAAGAGCAGCGTCAGCCCCTGTGGAGTTTTCGATGGGCCAGGTTGACAACTCAACCCACTCTTCAGATGGCTTATTAGAACAAGCCATCGGCTTACGTCTTCACATTAAAAGCATTTCACGTTGCCTGTACAAGCATACACCATCTAATGACCTTCTCCATGCATCTATCATGGGGAGTTTCAAAACAGAAACACTGTCTTCTGAAGTCTGAACATGTCTCTCAACCTATGTGCACCAATAGGAATAAACAAGGGAAGACCAGAAATGGTGACTCGGGTGGAAGGACAGTACGCTATGAGACCTGCAGGTACAAATTGTTCAGTGAAAGACTCACAATCAATTCAGTCACTAAACGTTCCTCTTTAAGGAAATCAACCACACCTCTATTCGTGCCACTAAATCTTTTACAGCCAGGAGAACTGTCTCCATCTGGTCCACAGGTCGGGATAGATTCAAACTCCCTGTCACAGACACAGGGAGAAAAGTAACACAGCTTTAAGTACACCAACAGTGAAAAACTGAGTCAGAAAATATTCCTGTTTTTTATTCAAACTAACCGCATGCTCCACCACCAAACTCAGAGCAGAGCAAGCAGTGCATTAAGAAAGACAAAGGAAAAAAAAAGAAAGAAGGGGAAAAAAACGAAGAAAGAAATAAAGACAAAAGAGAAAAAACATAGAAAGAAGAGACAAAAACGGAGAAAGAGATAAAACAAAGGAAGACGAAAGAGAGGAAAAACAAAGACAAAATAAAGAAAAAATGGAGAAAGAAAGACGAAAGAAAGAGAAAAACAAAGAGAAGAAAAAAAAAACAGAAAGAAAGACAGACGAAAGAAAGAGAAAAGAACGGAGAAAGACAGAAATTACTTTCACAGTCCGAATAGAAACATTTTTTGTTTCAGTCACTTTAACTGGAGTCTTTAGAACTGATTTACTTTATTATATATATATATATAATAGAGTATTAGAGTTCTAATCTTTTCCTTTGCCCATCTGCCCTAGATCAGTAATTCTGATCTCCACATATTGAGTTGTCCGTTCTTGTGTACGTCAGGTCAAATGACCACGACCACATACTCCCTGGAAGTATATTTTTTCAACACTGTAGCTGCCAGGAACAACAGTATAATTTTGTTGTTTTATTTCAGTGTGTTTGATGTGTGTTTGGAATTAAACTTGTGTATCTTCACCATGTAAAGTAATACAGAGAGAAGAGGATTAAAGCAACAGTGAATACATCGTTGGAGTGGGGCAGAGGAACAAGGGGATGCTAATACTGACTGACACAGAGGGAGGTTACGGATGAATAAAAAAAGGAAAAGAATGAGCACATAGTCTTGTAGAACACTGAGACACAGAGTGTGCAAGGGTTTAAAGACGTACACAGACAGAGAAAGAGAGACAGATGAGGGCTCAGACTGAGCTGACAGGTGTAATTGGAATCTAAATAGCAGAGAGTGACGTTGACTGACAGCAGCTTAAACCTCCCTGGTGCTGCTCCTCCCACACAGTCTCCCCTACTTCCCCTGATATACAACACTCTTACCCTGTGAAAACAGCAAAAAAAACAAAGAACTAAATCCATGCACCAGCCTCAGGCTTTGACCTTTGTGCTCCTCCACCTCGCCCTGTGACCTCACATTTGCATCTCACCCAGTCAGTTATGGAAATGATGTTATGTGCAATCGATTGCCTTTTCTGATCAACTAAAGCAAAGACAACAGTTTTTTTTTTGTTTTGTTTTAAAAAGCTAAGTTGGGCTTGAATTATATGATGAACCATCTTTAAAAATAAACCTTCTAACAAAACGCTTATTACGTTCACTTATGTTAATTAGGTTCTTGTCAAGAGCTTTAATACTACACCTGTAAAGTTATCCCTCTTCGTAAACTAGCACCAGATCTGTTGTAATTTACACATTAGCCAACCAAATGTGGGTGTATGAAAGGTGGTAAGTCGCCAGTGCTCTGTTAGTGGGGTAATGGTGAAAGACTGTTGCTATGGTAACAGCTGTAACACACACTCACACACCATTGGATCTAATTAGTTAGAAAGCTGACAATGAGATGCTAACGCTGGTAATGGCTAGATGCGAAAGGAGCAGACGGTTTGGAAATGGCAAAGCATCATCTTGTTGAGCCACCTCCTGTTTTTCTCTCATCTCCATCTCCCGCTTGGTCCTCGTTCACTGTCAGTGTAGGCCCTTCACTGTGGTAAACATGAATGTTATAAAAGCCTTTTGAAAAGACTTAAGAGCCAGAATATAATTTCAGAATGCGTATTGATGTATGTCAGCACAGCGGGGACTGCTCTGGAAACACACAGAAAGCATCTATAGTACATTAGCAGAAGAGTAAGGTCCATTAGTATCCAGGAAGCAGAAGGAAAATATCCTCCTGTAAAGAGAATGGAAATTTGTGTTGTTTATCTGTTGAGAAGCCTGAGCAGTGAATGAAAATAAGTCTCAGCTGCATCTGGACACTAACCGATAGCTTATGTGACACGTTCTAAACTCTGACACATGGCATAGGACCAGTCATGATTTGCAAAAGGTTCACTAAAACACAGCATGTATGATGTTAAGTACATTATTTTTGTGTTTTGTTTTGTGTAATTCCTGCTCGTGGGTATTTTCACCGGCTGTTGGCTTTTCTGTCTGTCAGTAGTTGCTGGAAAAGTCTTAGAAATTAGCAGAAAACGGATATCTAATTTTATCCAGCAAAACTGATATGGAATATATTTATTTGGAAATTTGATATTAAATCCAAGGAAATGTTTCGAAACAATATTTATGGTTTTTACAATATTTTATGGTGACATTTTTCATCAGAGAAAAAAACCCACAAAGGCTGAAACCAATGAGCTGATTACATCAGCTCAGTCTCAAACTGTTTAGTAGCTAACTTGGTAGTTTTACAGTAAAATAAGTATAGGGTGGAGTGGTTTGGGCAGAACTTGCCAACGTTGGATAGCTGAAAAGCTGAAAATCTTTATCACAGTTATCACAGTTTATCACAGAGACTGTTGAGAAAGAGTCTTTTTAAAACTTAACCATTTACCAGAATCTAGTCCGATTGCACAATAATTCTGTTTAAATCAATTTACAAACAGCTAAAGATACTTTTCCCTTCTCAATTAAAACTCTTTCCTTTTATTTTCTTCTGACCCTCTTTTTCTTTCCTTCTTTTTGATGCTCAGTGTGAAGGTATCATGCACTGTCTTTTGGTCATTTAGAAAAATAGGTATTTTGACTTCAATGACATTCTATCTGCCTGATAAATAAGATATATGGGGGTTGCATGTTCAGTGTGTGTCAGAAAAAGCACTGCGTAGCCTGTAACACTGATTCAGAAGTGTTGTATGAGTGTGTGTGAATGGGTAAATGCAGTTTGTGGAGGAAAATCACTTACTAGAGACTAGAAAAGCTCGATATAAATGCTCTCCATTTACTCAAAAGGACAACGTTTTTTCTTAATAATGCATACCAATAAATTCTGTTGAATTTTCACTGAACAATAGTGTGAATCATTGTTTGAATGAGTGCTGCTCCTCATTGAGGGGCAAAAAGAGACTTACGCCAATGGTAATGCTAAGGCTGTGAGACTAATACTGTCAGAGATGACGGTATGTCTGCTATATGGGGAGAGGGATGCGAACACTGATCCATATTCTGTACTTGTTGCAATGGTGACCAAACAAAAGCTTTTTAGTATAATTGCGAAGAGTTTAATCAACATTCACCCACAGCATTGATGGAAAAGCAACACCCAGGAGCACATGCTAACTTCTGCTGCGGCTGCTTAGCTCTGAGCTCCCAGAGTGGGCACAACAAACTGTTTCTCTGTAGAAACAACCATAACACATTCACATGGAGAGTTGTGATGGCCCCAGCTATAGCTGTTGGTACCCTGGAACATTTACTTGTGTAAGTTGGGATCAGCCTGTAGGCTGATTTAATGGAGCCTGAATGGGTGGTTCCTGCCCTCAGTGTGGACTCTTTCATCACCTTCCTGCAACCATATGTTTTATTTGCTGTTTGACCTGTTTTTCACTTTACAACTCTACACCATGGGCTGTACGGTGGTGTGGTGGTTTGCACCGTCGCCTCACAGCAGAGGGTTCCAGGTTGGATCCCCAGCTGGGGCCTTTCTGTGTGGAGTCTGCATGTTCTCCCCATGTATGCGTGGGTTCTCTCCGGGTTCTCAGGCTTCCTCCCACCATCCAAAAACATGCATGTTAGATTAACTGGTGACTCTAAAATTGTCCTTAGGCGTGAGTGTGAGCGTGTGTGTGGTTGTTTGTCTCCTTTGTCTCTGTGTGGCCCTGTGATGGACTGATGACCTGTCCAGGGTGACCCCGCCTCTCGCCCGATGACCGGTGGGATAGGCTCCAGCCCCCCTTGTGACCCGACCGACGGATTAAGCGGGAATATAAAATGGATGGATGGAACTCTGCACCATATTAATCATACTGATCTGTTGATTTCATACATACCTTAATGTAAATAAACATTATTCTTTGCTGGCATCTTGTGTGTCTGTTTATTCAGAAGAATAAAACTAAATCAACATCAGTTACCAAAACTATCGCTGGTTTACAAGCAGGGAAGCTAAACAAGGCTTTAAAAGCCTTCTTTGCTGAGGGCAAACCTTTTCGCATTGCACATACATTTCACTTCCTATCCTGTCGTAGACCACATAGGGATTTACCTTTCATATATGCTCACATAATCATTTTATTAAGCATTTTTCCAGTTTCAGTTAATCCAGCAAAAGGTATAGTTACTTGGATGACATGACACAATTTTCGGGTATTTACAATGGGGCTTATTCATGGCTACATTTTCTGCACAGTGAATGCCTGGTTTTCCTGTTACCCCCTCAGAGCCAAGGCCAGTAAGCTTATTTGTGGACCTTCCATTTTGCACCACAACAGTCAGAGGGACTTACAGCCCTCTGCAGGGCTGAACGCTTCTGCAGTGGAGGCTCTGTTATGAATTATGTTGTCTAAACTGAGTCACCTCTGACATTTTCTTTCTTTAATCCTCACAAAGAAAAGTACCATCGCTCATTTTCTTGGAACAGTCTTCATACAGTAATAACCGTAATTAACATGCCATTGTTGGTTATTTGAGTTTTGATTGCCATGGCAACTGATTCACCTAAGCTTGTTGAAGGAGGCTGTTCCCCAGACCCCTAAGCTGCTGCACAGTAATTTATGAGAAGGGGAGGGAGAATAAAAGAGAAAGAAGGTATAAATGAGGGAGAGGGTGTGATAGACAGGAAGGGAGAGAGGCTGCATAATGAAAATGTGGGGGAAAGGAAGGAGAAGGTGTCGGAGAGAGAGGGGGGAAAGACCATAGCTGAGATGCAACACAAACAGAAAAACTGGGGAACAAGAAGTGCTTCATGCTTAATTCACTGAGGTTAAAAAAGATGTGACCAGCAGGTTGTAACCAAGACAAAATGATAGCTGTTTAATTCTATATGACATTGCACCAAATAAAGATATAGAAACAAAGTGAGAATGCATTGTAAACTCTTCCAATGTGTAGGTTCATGCTGCAACCTATATGTTATTGCTTTTGGCAAGCCAGACTAAGAATGATTCACAGGAAACGAAAGAAAGACACAACAACAAATGTAAAAACCTTTCTTCATTTCTGTGAATACTTTTATTGGAACTGTGATGATTAGAAATGGATTACAGCCAATGTTTACAGCTGCATGCAGAAAGTTAAGACATCCATGACATTCAAAAGTCATGAAGGTAAGATGACAAATTTATGTCATTATTCAATTGAAATTGTATATATCTCATTCATGGTTCATCTTTTACTATTTATAAGAACAACCTATGGCAAAAGAAAAAAGTATCACATATTGTAAACTCTTTTTACAGCCAGCCAAATGTTCCCTGTTCCAGAGGCTGCACCACAAGCACAAAGCATGACTGGTTCTTCCCAGTGATAAAGAGTTGTTTCATTGTTGTTTCATTAAATCATTCTTTAGCTCTTTGACTCCCAGCATTACTGCTACCATTTGATAATTAGATTACCAACTTAGAAAATGTCCCTAAAATGATCTTGCTATGCTCTCAAACTCTCCTGCTGTGTGAGCATCAATTATTTCAGTTCAGAGACTCGTATAGAGGAAACCATTTCTGAAGTACGGATTCTTCATCACATGGTCTTTGCTAATGATCATTTTCAACAAACTATAGACCCAGTACGCTGAATGATCAAATTAACAAATCTGTTGAAAAATCTTACACTTTTTGATAATTAGAAAAATTTAGAAATTTTATCATAACTTATTCATTTAACTTTTCAGGGCTACAGAAAGGTCGCCCAAATGTTTGAATCATGTTTGCTAATTGAATTAGTGTCTTAAAAACTCCCTCTTTGATCAACTACTGTCCTTTATCATATAACCAACTGTCGTCACATTCACAGGTTGAGAGAAAGATATGTTGAGTAAAGTCTGATTATGGATCTTTACAGAAACATTGAATGATTCAGCATTTTGTACCTACAACAAAGCAAATTAATTAAATACATGGCAGTGATCTATTTTTGTGTGCATTCGCCTTGACTGATTTGTTTTCTTTTTCTTCAATGGACTTAAAGGTTACCTCATATTATTCAGGACTCTCTATCATAACAAATGTCTTTGGACAGCTTCCTCACAGTGCCTCACTACATCAGCGTTAAACATGAGTGAGATTTGTTGTTCGTCTGAATTACATTGATTTTACATGACTGTAACATCCAGGGCAAGAGGGCAAACTCAGCTGTGACAGTGATGTACAGAGAGAGAAAAAAAGAAAATAATCAGTTTGCTGCTGTTGCAGTGTGAGTAGGAGTGGGGAGAGACAGAAAGAGAAAGTATACTGTGCTGATCAAATGAGTTTTTTCATTTTTGCATTTTCTGTCTGAACCCTGCAGCTGCCAGGGGAGTCAGATTGGCCGCAGGGTGTCGTGAATAATCATGAGCTTTCTGATAATTTCAAGATGAACATTTATCTAGCAAAGAAAGACAGAAAGAACAACACATACACCCCCTCTTCCCACAACATCTCATTCTCTCAAATCTGTGTGTACTCGCTAATTCTCTGTTTCTCACATACAATATCACATCGGCCTTGATTTGTGCCAAACTCCAGTAGACCAGTTTACCCCCTTTGGCTCATTTCTCCTGGAACTCCTCCAACAAGACTGGTTGTATATCGACAAATGATCATGGGGACAAAGGAAATTGATTCTTACAGAGAAGACATAGCATGGGCTTTACTCGAGAGCAACGTGCTGGAGATCTGCAGGTCATATGTAAATGAGATCAACGTTAACATTTACTTTGGCCAGAGGTGTTGTCTTTTGATGTGTGGTCTTGGATAGGTCCTTTTAACCTGTACAGCTTTTGCAATATTTTCCTTGCAGCTCTATCTTGACATATTTTTTTCTTATTCTGCATGTATTTACTTGCTTTTACTTGGGTAGAAAAAAGGAGACACACATTCAGAAATGGCTGTCTGAAACTGCACAGGGAAAAGAAAAGAATATCAAGGTTTTTTTCAGCTGCTGATACAATGCTGCGTGTGCACTATGCATTACATCAATGAGGTGTTTCTGCATTCTGGTCTTGTAATCTGTCATTTGAGTCTTCCATTTAAACTTGATTGCAACACCTTGATTCTTTTCTTTTTCACACATTCTGCTGTAGATCTGCTGCTGTGTTTGGGATCTTTGTCCTGTTGATGAGCCAGTTTCAGCCCAGCTTTAGCTGTGGGACAGATGGCCTCATGTCTGACTATATAATTCTTTGTTAGAGGACTTCATGGTGGTCTCAATGACTTCAAGGTGCCCGGTTCCTGTGGCTGCCTAGAAACAAGCCCAAATCCTCATCCTCCCATTGCCATGCTTGACAATTAGTATTAGAGGTGTTTGTGCTGATATGCTGTTTGGTTTTTCCCAAATGTGATGCTGTGCATTTAGGGTCAGACTTTTCCACTTTGGTCTTTTCTGACAACTGGACAAGTCCACTGGTCCACTTGTGTTTGAGGTTTGTTCAAATGCAGCTTTGCAAACCTTAGTCATGCTGTCATGTTCTTTTTTTGGAGAAAATAGGCGTTCTCCTTCAACCTTTCCAAACAAACCAGAGTTTTCCTGATTGTACTGTCAGGACGTTGAATAGTTAACATGCTAACTGATGCCTGTAGCGTCTGAGATGTAGCTTGTTTGAGATGCTGGCTGTTATCCACCTACAATGTGAGGTGTAAATGTCTTCAAGGGCAGAGAGGGGTGTGTTTGTGGTCTTCTAGGCAGATTTTATGACATTATGCCTTCTCACAGCTGTAGATCTGTTGCTATAACACACCAGGATCCCACAAATCATAAATAATCCTCTCAGGAGCATCAGTAGGAAAACCAGCAGTGGTTTTGAGAGGTTGACTTTCAGAGGCGTTCTCAGAAAATATAATGTGTTGGGCCATTTTGACTAGAAACTTTGTGTTGACTATTCATGTGAGGTTTTCTCAGATGTGGGTGTTCTTTTTTCACAATCTATCATGACTCATCCCCTTATTCTAAATATGACAATATTCTGATTATGATGTTTCCATGAATTGCATAGAGGATTTTTTTATTCCTATTCCCATCTACATATTATAGAACATTGTTAGATTCATGAGTCATTCACCACTCAGTCAATTTCTGTAGCTCATTTTCTAGAACCAGGAAATACAACCATATTAGTCCAGGGCTCACGTCTCTGGACTGGCTTCCTGTGGCTCAGAGAATAGACTTTAAAACAGTTCTGCTTGTGTACAAGTCTCTTCATGGTCCAGTGCCAAAGTACATCTCTGACATGTTAGAGCCATATGAAGCAGCTGGGACTCTGAGAACCTCAGGGAGGGGTCTCCTGCTGGTGTCCAGAGTCAGGACTAAAGAAGGTGAGGCTGCATTTCAGCTTTATGCTCCTAAAATCTGGAACAGTCTTCCAGAAGATGTGAGACAGGCCTCAACTCTGACAATGTTTAAATCCAGGCTGAAAACAGTTTATTTAGCTGTGCATATGACAACTGAAAGTATTTTAACTGCACTCTTCGCTTTTAATTTAATTAATTAATTATTTTTTATGTTTTTGGAATTGTTTTATTTGCTTTCTTGGGATTTTATGTCGCTGTAAAGCACTTTGAATTGCCTTGTGTACGAATTGTGTTCTACAAATAAACCTGCCTTGCCTTGCCTTACATTAGCAGATTGATAACCTTTTGTGGTCAGCCTCACTGCTATTACTTGTCTGCAAATTTAATAGTACAGTTAAAAGTGTACAGAGAGTCGAGGAAAGGACTGAAAGTGCTCCTATGCTGAGTACGGAATCCTAACTGAATGTTTGTTAAGAAGTTCTGTACCATTGACAGATGTTGTGTTGGAAGCCTAGGTTAGATATATTGTATGCTATGTAAATGAACTGTACTTATATGGTGCTTTTCTAGTCAATCCGACCACTCAAAAGCCCTTTCACACTACATGTCACATTCACCCTTTCGCTCACACACTCACACAGCGTGTGCAGTCGAACCATTGGCAGGCAACTGCGCTTCCTCCTGGGCTACAGCTGCTTATATGTATGTTTTATCAAACACAAATCTGTAGTCCATTAATAAAAGTTATGCATGCTCCACTCTCTTCCTGGTTGAGTTGTATAGTTTTGGGGGACAGTGGAAATGGTGTCATCTGTTGAGCTGTTAGATATGTATGCATAATGGTAGAGGCCAAAAATGTCACTTAATTTACTTGTGCACCAGCCTCTCCAGACTGTAATTACTGAGGCAGCTAATTACAGTCTGCTTAGGAACTACTACCATCATTGATGTCTTAAGGCAGATGGGGCAAGTGTTCAGTAATTGAAATTGGTTGAAGACACTTGGAAATACTCAGTCAACTCTACCGCTCAATTTCTGAGAGCCTGAGACTGTTCAAAGAGACTGGAAATGTCAGTAATGTTTTGGACCTAGTTAATATACACATCAGTCGTCCTCTATATGTAAATGTATTTAATGGCTTTCAGGCATATATATGTTTGTATATATGCATAAATATCATGAAATGTACACTATATTGTCAAAAGTATTTGCTCATCTGTCTCACACATATGAACTTAAGTAACATCCCATTCTTAAACCATAGGGTTTAATAGGACGTTGGCCCACCCTTTGCAGCTATAATAGCTTCAACTCTTCTGAGCAAGCTTTCCACAAGGTTTAGGAGTGTTTATGGGAGTTTTTGACCATTCTTCCAGAAGCACATTTGTGAGTTCAGACACTGATGTTGGACAGAAGGTCTGGCTCACAGTCTCCGCTCTAATTCATCCCAAAGTTGTTCTATTGGGTTGAGGTCAGGACTCTGTGCAGGACAGTCAGGTTCTTCCACACCAAACTGGCTCTTCCATGTCTTTATGGACCTTGCTTTGTGCACTGGTGAACAGTCATGTTGGAACAGGAAGGGGCCATCCCCAAACTGTTTCCACAAAGTTGGGAGCATGAAACGGTCTAAAATCTCTTGGTATGCTGAAGCATTCAGAGTTCCTTTCACTGGAACTAAGGGGCCAAGCCCAGCTCCTGAAGAACAACCCCACACCATAACCCCCCCCCCACCAAACTTTACACTTGGCACAATGCAGTCAGACAAGTACCGTTCCCCTGGCAACCGCCAAACCCAGACTCCTCCATCAGGTTGCCATGGAAACCCATTCCATGAAGCTCCCTACGCACTGTTCTTGAGCTAATCTGAAGGCCACGTGAAGTTTGGAGGTCTGTAGCGATCAACTCTGCAGAAAGTTGGAGACCTCTTCATGGCTGAGCTGCTGTCGTTCCCAATCACTTCCACTTTGTAATAATACCACTGACAGCTGACTGTGGAATATTTAGTAGTGAGGAAATGTCACCACTGGACTTGTTGCACAGGTAGCATCCTATCATGGTACCACACTGGGATTCACTGAGCTCCTGAGAGTGACCCATTCTTTCACAGATGTTTGTAGAAGCAGTCTGCATGCCGAGGCGCTTGAATGGAATGAACACCTGCATTTAATTATTTGGATGTGTGAATGAATACTTTTGGCAAAATAGTGTATGGCAAAAAATCATACAATTGGAAACAGACCATGTAGGATATAATCATCTGAAAAAGATCAAATTATTCATCTGACATAATCAAGGCAAAATGCAGCGTCGGAAGAACAGTACCTGACTGACTGCTTCCTTCCATACTACACTTGATGAGGTGTGAGCACCTCTGTAAAGGCAGAAGTTTTGCAAGTTTGCTGGTCTGGCAGAGCTTCTGCATTTTGGTTTAGTTTTTGTGAAACATATAACGTCTTGATATCTAAAACCTTGGAACTGAAACAGGGTATGTTCTCTTTACCCCTGACTATTGCCAGTATGGGGCTCTTAAATGGTAGTGGTATCATATATGTATATATTCAATAGTATATGGAGCATAGTTGTAAACATAAAGGTCTATGGGTGTCCGCAAACATTTAAAGGTCTCTGAGAAATGACAACTGCGTGAAGTGTAACTATCATAGCAGCGAGATCAAATCTAGAAGTAAATACTGTACTGAGGAGGTACAACAAGACAGCCATTGTTTAGTGTTCATGTGCTTTGATAGCAGTATTCTGAATGGTAAACTTGGATATAGAGGGCAAGATTTGAACAATAGTAAAGATAAAAAAAAGAGATTTCCATTTACAATTTCATTTAATTTACATCACTTGATTACATAAAAAAAAAAATTGACAGAACAGCGGAAAAGAATCAAGACACACTTTTTCACTGACATTCTAAGTCAGAAAGCTGTCTAAAAGAACTTGGAAACACATTTTGCTAACATCTAGTTTTAATAGTTTATGGTGTTGTCATTGAAGCCATAAATACGATAAAGTGCCTTCATTACCAGCCGTGATGCTAAAAGCTTAGTATTTATCAATGCAACTCTGCTGTGCAAGGAAGTTTCACAAAGAACAAATTCTCTGTGAGAGCAGCTATCAGGACACAGTATATCTTTGTAAAATGCTCTGGCAATTAACTTTCACAAAAATACTGGCATTGATTAGAGCAGCTTCTCCAAAGGAAAAGGAGGAGTTGTTACTGCTTTGAGCTTTTATTACCTACATGTCATGATTTATGTCTATCAGTAAAAACTGTGACTGCGCAGTGTGGAGGCAGCTAATGCGGGATGCAAAATTTAGAGAAATTAATAGAGGTGGTTAATCTTTTCATGAGTAAATACGTTGATTTAAACATGAAACAAACAGCATGAATTGTATTTCACAAACACAAGGTTGAATAAGGGCATGTTAATTTGCCAGAGCTGAGCAATTAGGTGGAACACAACGCTAATTTCATCTCTCTAGTCCTCTGGGATATGATAATGGGCTGTGCAGAGAAGCGATACACGGGTATGCACTACATGTCCATGCTTTCAAGTGACTCTTAATTATTCATGCTATATTTTTTAAGCATGTCCAACTGGGATTTTGGCCGACAGCCAGCTTTCTAAATAGAAATATCCAAAAATCTGGATATGAGAATGCCCCGTTACAGGGAAACAAACATCCAAACAAATGTGCTGCTTGATCAGATCAAATATCTAAGGGTGGGTATAGTTTCAAAAAATGCATTTGTTTATGGAATTATCTCATATATCTCTTTCTGAAATGTGTGTAATCCTGAGTACCCAGCCTGTCTAAATGTGATATGGGTAGAGATGAGGTTGTCACTCAGGAGTAGCCCACTACAAAGCAGCTGTGATGAAAAGATGAAAAATAGGGGAAGTGAGTATATTTTTTGCCATGACCTTTTCTGACAAACCGTCATGATGATGGAGTTTAGTGCAGTATACCAAAACACTAAGGGGTCTTCACAAATCAGGTGGCGATGAAAACCATCCTGACTTAAAGTGCTTCTGAAAGCAAAAGCCAAGGGGTCGAAATACTGTGGCTAATATAATTAAACCAGGTTCACACAGGTCTTGAGCCCCAGGCTTTGGGTCAGCCTCTCATCCCAGGGAATGTTTCTGTTCCGGGGACACAGAGCAGAGCTATGGCTCCAAAAACTCCTCATGCCCCCTTCAGACTTGCACATTTTAGTTTAATCCCTGAAACCAGGGGGTTTGGAAAAAGAATGGTAGGAGTACAGAGGCCCTGGCAGTGGGGGAGTAATGAGAGGCACTGTAGAGGTAAGTGTTGTGAAATATAGCAGGGGGAATGAGAAGCAGTCCCAGCTGAGGGGGGTTCTATAGACTCAGGACCCTGTGACTGACCCTTTAACCTATGACCATGCAGATTAGTCCCAGGGGCCTAGAGAACAACTTGGATGTTAAGCAACAGGCCGAGCTTCTTTGAAACAACACAGGAAATTGTCAGAGGAACAAGTCTCAGAACTGGGAAAGCAGCTTTATATTTTAGGAGGTGATAGATGTAGCTACATTAATTTTTAATAAGTAGTGTTTGTTCCTTTTGTAAAAGCCATATTATCTATGCTGCTTCCTGTTTATTTGTTTGAGTAAACCATTCATTCAGTATGCTTCAGACTGGTGGGTGTGTTGATGGGAAGCCAAATAAGGACAGTGTCTCAATTTAGAGGTCTCTCCTTATTCTGTTGTTCCAGCTTATAACAGAGCCCACTATAAACTGAAACAAGCTGCAACATCATCAAACACATAGTGACACATCCCTCTGTGACGTCATGATAATATTACCAATTTAGAGAACATGCTTTAATTAGCAGTCTGCAAAGTTACAAATCAACCAGAGATAACTGTCCTGTGACATCAGCTTTGAGGTCACAGATTAGTGCGACAGGCGGTCAGAGGACTCAGTTAGCAGATGGCAAAGCAGACTGAGAATAAATGCAGGCAAGGAGCTAAGATGAGTGAGCATGGCGAGGTGAGATGAAGGTTGGCAAGCAGATGGTGGAAGCTGGTGTGGCAATATGAGTGGCTGAATGATGGTTACTGTGGCAGGTTAAAGACGGCAGTGTAAAACAAGCAGTGAAGTTGAGTTGAGAAGGCAACAAGTGAAAATTGAGTGGATTTTAGCATTAGAGAAAAATATCAGTTAAAAGCATAAGAAAAGGAACTGTACTGCAAGGGATGAGCCAATGAATCATCCTTATCCATGGAGTGCAGGTGTGATAATTGTGTGTGGAGCCAGCCAGACTACATGTAATCTCCCCACAGACAGACAGAGACCAAAACACACACAAGACCCAATAAGATATGATGGCAATGAGGACATAAATATATTCTGGCTAATCACCTTATTCTAAATAAGACAACATTCTGATGCGGATGTTTACATGAGTTGCATATAGGATGGTTTATTCCTATTGCCATCAACATGTTACAGAACATTGTCAGATTCATGAGTCATGCCCACGTTATATCCACCATTGCTATGTTTTGCATTCATTCCTCAATCCATCCATTTTCCAACATTTGCCAACAGAAACAAGCAACCTGATGCCTTACAACAAGTCCAAATCAAATGACCAAATCAAAAAGAAGTGCAAAGCTGCTTATGTTAACAGATCTGTCAACAGTGGAAATGAATGTTTGCGTGATAAAGCAGCAAAGATGTAATATTGCAATGAACGTGTCTGCATAATGCTCAGTTTTGTGGTTTATTACTCTGAATATGACCTTAGTTGGAGTGATCAGAGAATAGTGCTGTAGTGCATGCAAACATTTCCAATGAGAGGACCAATGATTGTTTCACACGTCTGTTTACATAATTAAGTAGGTGCTAGCTTACAGTACATGGTATTAGATAATAGAAGATGATATGAATGACAAATATTACTACCACACATTGTTCCTGGTATGTTGAAAACTCTAGTATGCAAAGGAGCATCAGGATCAGTTTTTTTTTAGCAGTAGAAGGGCTTCCAAATGTTTGCATGGCAAATCATTTTTATTCTGACAACATCATTGGAGACAGGTTTGTGTTTTGACCCACATGTCACAGCATCTCTCCTGGACAACTAACTGCTGTCAAGTGGGCTCACCAGCGCCTTCCTGAGGACTCAGAGGAAGAATCTTCTCAGACATCCTGGTGAACTTCTACTGCTGCACCATCGAGTGCATCCTTACCAACTGTATTACAGTCCTGTGTTGGGAAAGTTCAATTTCTACATGAACTAGTTCAAAGTTCAGTTTGAAATTGAACTAGTTCAGTTCATTGTTCATAATTCAAAATTTTGAACTAAGCTCACGGTTCCAAAAATGAACTAGTTCAGAACTGCAACTAAGGCTGCAGGTCTCTGACAATATACTGCAAAACCAGGTTCTCCTGCTGTGGCTGGGAGATGAAGCCACGGAGCTGCCACTGAACGCTGTTATTTGGTTTTGTGTGGTAGAGGATCTGTTTTGGCACCCCGGTGCGATGTCTTTTGATTTCTTAGTGACTTGCACATACCTTGAAAGGTGAGCCGGGTGCTTTGTTTCAATGTGCCGTTTCAGGTTTGCTGTTGACGTTGTTGATGTCCGGAGTTACTTCTTGACACCTGGCGGGCCAAGTTTACACAAAAAGGTAAGATTTTGCCTTCTGGAAAGTGCGACAGGAGCCTCCAGACTAAGACCACCAGGTTCAGGAACAGCTTCTTTCCAACAGCCGTCTCTTTGCTGACCTGTGCTTTCCCGTCACTGTAACCCTCCCCCTTTTCATCACCACATGAGCAACCTATATTCTATTGCGCTGCCATTAAGTTCCTGTACTCGATCACTGCACTTTTTGTATACTTTAATATAGTCTAATTGCACTATTGCACGTAATAAATATCCAATTACTGTACCCTACTGTACATATTGTAATCATTCTCCACTGCCTATTGTATATTCTGCATATTTCCCAGTAATAATTTGCACCACTGTACATACTGTACTTACCACTGCAATTTTGTTATGTTCCAGAAACATGACAGTTAAAAATCTTGAATCTTGAACACTGAAATATAGTTATAGTCCACTGTAAATACCTGCACTTTTCCATATATCCTATTATACTACAATTACTGCTTATGCATTTCTGGTTAGATGCAATCTGCATTTTGTTTCCGGTATCTGTGACATGTGAAATGAGAATAAAGTTGAATCTAATCTAATGTAAAGGTGAGGTTTACAGAGCTTGTTAATAACAGATAGTGTAATCCTGGAAATGTCACTGGGAAGGAGTGTCTCAGCAACCCAGAAGTTGAACTGTTGGCTGTGAGTTTCTGTCCATGTTGTCTGCTTTGCTACACTTCAGCTGATTTCATTTGTATTTTGTTAAATTTGACAAAATCATTTCTCTTCAAAAATGTATTTCTTTAATTAATCTGAAGTGAAATGAACTGAATAGAAGATTTTCACTTACACGGTTGAGTTTAAAAATCATTGATATTCCACTTCTCCTTTGTACATGTAAAACAGATAAGTAGAAAACAAAATGCAGTGCTAATCAGATCAGATAAACCATTTATTTAACTGAAAAACAATGTGAACTCTTGCTTTCTTAAAGATAGGAAGGGATTATAATGAATATCATAATATATTGCATCATTCTCAAATCTTTCACAGCATCCCATCATGTTTAGGCTTTAAGTTTGCATTTCCTCACAGGATACCTCCACTTTATTTGAAATCGATCATGTAGAAGCTCATCAGCTGGAGTTCTCAGAGATAGTGTATGCAAAGGAGTTTCTTCAGGACTAATATCCACTTGATATGCACTTGGCTTCCATTGATTTCCCATTCTGGACACCTTTTCCCCTGTGGTGCCAGCCCACATTGAATAAATACCACCTAGTAAGCCATTCAAAGGCTGCTGCCCTGTTAATCTGCCTGAAACCTATTGACCACATAGGAACAATATTGTTCGAGTTCATCTTGCTTTCAGTGAAGGCATAATTATGCAAACTACATCTCTCATTACCTCTTTTCCTTGTCATTATCATTTCAAACCTCCTCACCTTCAATGCTGTTAGAAAATTTGTAAAAATGCTCAACAAGAGAGCAACATGTGACCAGGATGAGAGCAAAGAGAATAAAGCAACTGGAACTGATAATGCTCAAACAGCCAGCCCACAATTACTTTTTTTTCCTTCTGAATTTTTTTTAGTTTTGTTATGAATGTACACGGTTTGGAAAGCAAATGCCCCGGTGATTTGTGGCCTGCAGAGTGATATTATCAAGTGACAATTGAATGCAAAGGTCAGCTTACAACGATCAGCGTTAAGTCAGTGAATAGAAAAACCGCCTATTAATGGCAACATTATGCAAAGCCTGTTTGTGCACCTCTTCCCCACAATCCCACAGGGGATTTAAAACAAAGGTTGTACTTTGCAACTCAATAAAAATAAACCATAGAAGTTCATAAAGATTAACAGTTCATGGCAATTCAAAGAAGATACTTAATGCATTATTCTTGTTAAGTTAGTGTTTTATCTAAAACTAAAAGATCTTCCTCTGTGTGGGGACTGCAGTGACAGCTTTCAGATTATGTGATGCATGCATGTGTGTGTCTGTGTGTGTGTGGACATGTGCCTGTGTGGTGCATGATTAAAGTGAAGCAAATGAGAGAGGAAAAAAGCATTAAAGTCAAATTATTAGTCATACCATAGTGAGGCTAATATAATGGTATTATTAATCAGGTTGTCACTTTGGTCCAGACAGAAACATTTCTTCGAATATTGCATGGCTTGCCAATTTTAGTGGATTTTCACTGGCCGCTCTAGATAAATCCTCTCGAAAGTATGTATCAAACTGTTAACTATAAAGCGAGTGACTAATTATTTTAATAATTTTTTTTTAGCGTTTTGTACAGTTAAGAGATCCAAAAAAATTTTTGAAGATGTATGAATATTCCCTGCTTTGCATAAAACTTCCACTGTGGTCTTTCAGAATGAAATTTGATAAAACTATATACCTTAAAGGGGAACTCCGGTATTTTTAAACCTAGACCTTATTTCTGGCATGAAATACGTTCATCGACTCAACGAGAACAGTTTGGTGAAAGTCGGCGTCCTTCAGAAGATATTTAGATAACTCGCGATCCGTGTATATCCACATAACGGGAAAGAGCAGGGCATAGAAAATACAGCCTCTACATATCTAAATAAGTGTGTGTCTTTATTTCACCAATACCTTAAGCCGAATGAATGAACAAACGTGTACTATAGCTCTGTTAGCTCATAGCTGCTGTGATAGTTTTTAGTCTCTTTTAGGCATTATGACACAGCTCCTTCTGTCGAGCAAACTTCAGAACAATAATGTGTGTGAATATAAGTGTGAGGGAAGTGAATTGTCAAGAGGGAAGACTTGAAAAAGCAAACAACATCATTATGCAGTTTGATGAGATTTCCATTACTGTGGAAGAGGGAGATACGCAGCGAGTGGTCGAGATAAAAAATTAAGAATGACTTGCATGGAACTGACAGGGAGGAAAGGGTTTGGCAACAGCCATTTCATCTGTTCCCTGGAACATGAAAAAAAAAGAAACAAGCTCAGGACCTTGGCTCGAAATGACAGCTGATAAACAGGCTAGGCTGCTGCTTCTATTAGCTATCACTGGATGGCTCACCAATCCGTTTTTCAATACTGCACAGATCCCCTGAGAATGAGGAGGTCAGAATCTTGTTGAAGTGATATGTGATATTTTTCCAATCACTGTCCTGAAGTTACTGTGTCTGGTTATTTTCAGTAGCAGCTCTGAATATTCTCTTCATTCGTATGTTTGCATTGTATTAATTATCACATCAGAGAGTCATCACATCGTTTATTCAGAAACTGCTGAGTTAGTATGCTATTAAGATGTAATACATGAACAGAAATCATCACAGTGATTAAAAAATATATATATAGTAAAAGTAATAAACCAGTTGACCTCCATAAAATTGTATGATTTGGGGCAGAAAAATGGAATTGACCCCCCATTTCCCTACAGATTTGACTGTTCACTTCTTTATTGTGTCTGAGGAAGAAAAACACTAGAAAGTCCCCCCATAGCGAACAATGGCTGCTGAAAACTGGGGATGGCAGGCTAAGATGGATGTCTTTGTTTTTTCCCCCTTCTTTCTCCCACATCTGTTAGAAAAGCGAAGCCATTAAAAGCCTTTACATATGGCCTTGTCCACAGTTTTTGTTTTTTTTGGTAATTGCTTAAGTGCTGCTAATTATCATATACTTTAAAAAGATCACAATAAATCACAATATGTGTAATTAACTTAATAAAATCAAAGCTTTCTTGAAACCTTGAATTTTGCAGGTTTGAAGGTTGAGTATCCTGAAAGTTTGACATCATGACTGTATTGAAAATATCCACACAGAGGTAGAGTGATTTTTCTTCTTGAATACTGAATACTTACTTGAAAATGAATGAGGCTGGAGCTCCGGAGGAAGAGCAGTTGCCTGCCAATTGGAAGGTTGGTGGTTCAACTCCAGGCTTCTTCAGGTCCTTTGGGCAAGACACTGAACCCCACGTTGCCAACCAATGCAGCCATTGGTGTGAGAGGTTCTTATGGAATCTGTGAGTGAAAAGTAAACATTCAAATTACATAATAAACTATTATTATCATTTATTTGATTATTATCAAAAATAGCATGTGATAAAACAGCATGGTGAAAGTCAAGTTTGTCTATTTAAAGTATTTATTTTACATTCAGTATATATTTACACATACTATATATTGATTGATAAAACATATCAACTGTTGAAAGAACAAGGCTTTTATTGAATTTAGATATCGCAAGATGTCTAACGGAGGCAACAGAAGACTTGAAAAGTAGGTGAAACTGAAAAGAGGAATTAGGTCAGCTAACAGGTCAGGAAGATGAATAAAAAGTGCACCTTAGAGAGGCAGAGGATCTCAGACGTAAATACAGGCCGAGGTTCAGCAAACTGCAAAAATCACTGATTATGGAAATATATTTCAGAATAATGTGTCTCACTTTGAATAATAAAACATATTAAATCATATATGTTACATCGAGTTTCCAATAATCTGGAGACATTTCTCTGAACACGTCAGAAAATCCAAACTGGATGCATGTAATGTGAGGGTCAAAGCTTTAACCATGATTCTGTCATCACTGCATGGGCACGAGAAGACTTCAAGAAACAATTTCTCTGAATATGATTCACTGTGTCATCCACAAATGAAGGTTAAGCTCTATCATGCACTGAAAAAGTCATAGGAACATAGTCCAGCAATAACACCGTTTTCTCTGGACCAAAGCTTCTGTAAAATGGATTGAGGCAAAGTGGAAAAATGTTCTGTAGTCAGATTAATCAGAATTTGAACATTTCTTTTTTGGAAATCATGGATGCTGCGTCACTCAGAGGAAAGAGGCCATCTGGCCTGTTGTCCGCTTCTTTAAAAACCTGAATATCTGATGGTATGGGGGTAAATTATTGCTACAGAATATGTAACTTGTAATCATCTGGAAAAGCACCATCAATGCTGAATACAAGTTTCAGAGCAGAATATGCTCCCATCCAGACAACGTCTTCTTCAGGAAGGCCTTGCATGTTTTAGCATATAATGATAAACCACTACAACAGCATGGCTTCGTAGGAGAAGAGTCCGGGTGTTGGACATCTAAGGAGACTTGTTAAAAGAGGGGGATGCTGCAGAGTGGCAAACATGACCCCATCCCAGCATTTTGAGACATGTTGCTGCCAACAAATTCAAGATAGTTTTGTTCAATTGTAAAGTATAGTTAGATATATAAAAGATAGTTTGAAATGTAACTATTTATATGTTTTCTATGCTGTTTTGTGAATAAAACTTTTGGTTTATGCGATTTGATAATTATTGAAATCTGTTTTTATTCACATCTCTCACAGTGTCCCAATTATTTTGGAAAGCCTGTGTAGCTATAAAAATGAAAAAAGCTGACATAATGTAAGGTGTTAAATCTGAAAATGGGTGTTTTGTCATCTTGCTAATGGTGTTATGTTCTAGTGGGATACTAACATAATAATCCCAATGAGTAAATTAAGCTAAATATGACCCTGATGATGACAGAGAGCTGAAGTCAGCATATCTTCAAACTATTTTATTCTATTTAAGGTTTTTATAGCAGATGGAAAGACTTTTTCACGCTCTTTAAAATATAATTAGGATTGAGATGGCCATTGAAGTGTTTCTGTCGACGTGTATGTTGTGTATAAGCATTATCATTTTGTCCAATAATTGAAAGTTTAGCAAAGCGATAAACTTCCCCTCTGCAGCTGGCCTCATAAACAAGATCAGACCCCCACTGACACTGCCCCCCCACACCCTGCACATTACATTAATGCATAATGCATTGATGACTGTCTACACAATACCTGTACATACTTGTTCCATTGTTTCACTTTTACTTAATGTTCTTATTTATTGTTTTTAATTAATTATCTGAAAACAAAGCACCAGCACACCACAACAAATTCCTTGTTTGTGCAATAAAACTGTTTCTTATTCTAAAGAGCTGCAAAACATTTTGGTGCAGTGGGTGCAGGACTCAGAGATTTCCTCCACTTCTTCGGAATGTTGGTTGGAGAATTAAATAAAAAAGTGCCACTACATCTCAGACTCTACAGGCCTCTGTTAGCACGTTAGATGTTAAAGTTCATAAAGCTACGTTTAAAAGAAATGTACATGTTTATGTTTGCGAAGTTGCATCTGAACAAACCACAATACTTCTGGGTGAAAGAGGAGACCAAAGTCCAGATGAATGTTCATACTGCACAGCACCATCTTTGGAGTAATCCAAATGAATCATATTGACAGCAGCATCTCATACCAACTGTAAAGCACGGTGGTGGAGGGCTGATGATCTGGGCTGGTTCTGCAGCCACAGGACCTGGGAACCTTGCAGTCATTGAGTCCACCATGAACTCCTCTGGATACCAAAGTATTCTAGAGTCAAATGTGAGGCCATCTGTCCCACAGCTAAAGCTGGGCTGAAACTGGCTCATCAACAGGACAAAGATCCCAAACACAGCAGCAGATCTACAGCAGAATGTGTGAAAAAGAAAAGAATCAAGGTGTTGCAATGGTCCAGTCAGAGTCCAGATAGACTAAAGGTAATATTCACCTGATTGTAAGACCTGTAAGGACTTGTTATGTAAAACTTTAGAATTGAAAGAGTGTGTACTTTCTTCTTCATGTGACTGGATCCCTCAGTGTTTTTAATACACCTGGAGGATAACCGAAGCAAACTAACAGCTGTGGAGCTTGATCATGGCTAGCTGCTTTTAGGTGATACTTAAACTAGTCCTACTGAAAGTTTTCACTCAACCAAAAATGCCTGCTTCATGACGTCCTGACACCGACTGTAAATACAGGAGTTTTTCGGGTGGAAAAGAAAGTAGTTGATTATCTGACATTGACATCCACCGCTCATAAATCTGCTCAGATAGTGTCACAGTGCTGGCGCCGGCCACTTTAGAATCACTGGCTTCTTTGAGGATTCTGCTTCCTGCAGTGAATAGTCTTGATTTTTTGATGGGGGGTTGTTGTTGGGTTTTTTTCTCTGTCCTGTATGTCATTACTCATCCTCCGATAGTTTAAAGCCTTGCTGCTATGCTCATAATCTGCGGAGGACAGTAAAACTAACACAAAGGCTGTCACGGTTTGGAGGTGGAGGCAAAGGACGACCCCAATGCAGACATGGGTCAGGAGGAAACTTCAACGTTTTATGCATCAGAGAAAAGAAAATCAGAGCCATGCTGGAAAAACCAAGAAACAAAACACCTAAGAAATTAACAAAAAATAGACTGAACATTACGTGGAACAGGGACCAGATAGGCGGGGAAAACCATGGGTAGAATGACAGAGGATCTGACATGACTGAATGACAGCCAGGCGTTTAAATGCACAGGAGGGTGATTAGTGAGTGAAGGCAGCTGAGGGAAGAAACACAGGTGAAGTCAGTGGAGCTTAAAAGTGGCAGGAGGGAACTGAGGAAAGGTGGGGAAATGGCAGGAATAAACCAACTGAGGACGAACAAACAGAAATACACAGATCGTGACAAAGGCCACATTGCTATTGGAAGTTAATGCTAGATGGACACCATGAAAACTGTGCAGAGGGAAAGGAACAGTGCTCAAGATGAAAAATAGTGATGTGTATCAAACGTTTACGTGAACCAAAATGTTTCTGAAGAAAAAGTAAAGTTTACCAGCCATCTTAACAGACCTTTCCAATAACTGAGGTATTCCTTCCGTGAAAAAACACATGGCTTTGTCTTTTCTTTTTTTACTTTGGCTTTGTTTACCGAGTTTGCTCTGAGGTTATAAAGCACAGAGATATGTTTCTGACAATGTCCTGATGGCAGGTTGGGGCAGTTTGCTTAATAAAGGTGAGGCAAAAATCAAATCTCAACAAACATACAGGATGTGACGAGCACGTAAACACTTAAATGCATCTGTTCGTGCAGAATCTATTATTCCAAAGCCACGCTTTCACTTTCCTGTTCCCTCTCTCACAGAAAAGCAGACTATTTAAACAGTGTGGGTGGCATCTGACAGTGTGGCAGGAGAGCAGGCTCAGTGAGCTCAGTGGTGTGTATACACAACTGTCTTAGCCACTTCACTCTGTGTTTGCTGAACTTATCTGCATGAGGAGCCAGGTCACGAGGGGTCACAGCACTTATTTGCCATGCTGATAGACTGCGTAATAAAGAAGAAAAAAACAAGACAAATGCATAGTAGCACTCTTTTGAGTGTTTGCTCTCGGTGTGTGTGACTTTGACACTGCCAGCTGACACAGTTCTTTCTTACTTCAGTTCATTTAAATCATGAATGCTGGTTACATAAAACTAAAGATATATTGACTGAAATCAGATTTATTCATACTTGCTGCACCTGATCTTAAATGATTATGCAGACAGTCTTAACATCGTTTTATACATTTATTAATGTTACTTTGATTATTTATTTTTTTTGTCCACTGCTAATGCTAAATGGATCTTTATCATAACCAGCTAGCATCTTACCGTTTCTGCTTTTTGTTTGTCGCTGCGTAAATAAAGCTTTGCATTGTTTTGTTTTTTTTAACTTGGCTTGATGTCAGAATGACGAGGGCAGTGAAACACAACAAAAACAAAGCAGATGAACAAGCTTTGCAATGCTAAAATGCTACACAGACTGAGGAGAAAAACAGAATTAGCTTGCATTTCTATGGATGATCAACCTGATCACTGGAGAATGGTCAAGGGACTGCATTTATGTGGAACTATCTATTCTTGTTGATCACTCAAAGTCCTGTTACGTATAGGCCTCATGACATACTGTGACCACCTTCCAAGTGACACATCAGAGGTTAAGCACCTTCCCTCAGCTACAGCTTGAACTAACAAAATTAGTGGCCTTCTGGTGAATCACCTCTGCTTAGCTGTTTCTTTGAGTGATCTGCATTTATTTTTCTGGCTAGCTTCAGGATTAATTGTGCTGCTAGTTAACGCACAGATAACTAATTTCTGAAAGATTTAATTTATTTTTGGTCTTAATATTGAATGTTTTCATAAGGAATCTTCAGTGGGAGAATTATTAATTTGAAAAAAAAGATTTATTCAAAGGCTTTAAACCATGACCAGCCCTTAAGTATGAATGTTACATGGACTGCGACCACTGGCTGCTAAGGCTTTCCCAAAAGAAAACTTTTCTCCTTCACATTTGATCTTCTGATGCTTGGTAGGCAAAAGTGTGATTTTGTTTATACATATATGTAGATAGACTGTATATAACATGGCATTGCTTAGTTAAATCTCTCTCATGTTTTTTAAAAGTGTGAAATTAATAAAAATGACATTCATGACGGTAAAAATTATGAATTATAATTATAAACCCAACTAGGCGTGTTGGGTTTCAACTACGTGTTTCAGATGGAATTTATATTGGTGTTGAACATGGCTGAAAGTGTTGCATCATCCAACCGCCTTCCTCTCCCCTTATGCAGACTTTGCTGCTTGTTAAACAATTTACTTGACAGTGACCTCAGCTCTGATGTAGAAATGCATGTTAGCATCTCTAAAGTCAGTTGGTGGGGCAGCACTTTGCAGGATGGAAATATGAGTCAAATTTAAGGCTATGAACAAAGGAAATTATGACTAATTTGAAGTTTGCATATGGCTGCAGTTCAGATGGAGAGCTCACTGATTCCCCTGTCAGAGATCAAAAAGAGGCTCAGATTTTGAGGAGGTCGGAGAATTAGTTTGAGAACTTGATGAGATATTTATTGCAACTTAAAAGGAGGGCAGTTTGAGACTTTGTGCCTCTTACTGTTCTGGAGAAAAAATAATTATAAATAAGCCACATTCTAATTTTGGTCTCACAGAGAACTCATAGTTGTCTGGGAGAAAGAAATGAAACATTGTTTAGATCAATGTTCTTTTCTTCTGGGTTGTGACGTTCACATGTGTGGATGCTGCTCGTCAGTACAAATAATTTTATGAGTTTTGGAAGCACCTTATAATTGATTGAATGATGAAGAGATTTCATGTAGGCTTGTGTTTGATCATTGTCACACACACTCTGATTGTTCCAATGACTCTATCATCTCCTCGTTCTCATTCTCTCTGGTCTGCTGATGTGTGCAATGGCTTTAGTTGATATCTAATCCCATGGCTGACTTTCCATCCCTGTAGTCCATGTGTGGGTACGTGTGAGTCTGCCTGCTCTAACACTTGAAACTGACTTCTCTTCAGCCTGTATCATACAACCCTGCCAAAACATGCTTTTATGTCTACCACTTCAAAAGGTATAATTCATAATATCTCAAGTAAAATCATTGCTAAATCAATAATACAATGCGTTATGTTTTAATATTTGAATGTGTGAGTATGTTCATGCGTGAATAAAATTCAGGTTTATGTAATGAATGACTAACAAATACTCATTTTCACTCCATATTGCGTTTGAACAATTAAGTTTAAAATCTACTATTTTAGTCAACTTTAGCGACTCAAAGCTTTCCTGTGTTAACCTCTCATATGCAGCTTGTGTAGTTTCTATCCAAATGTTGTAAGAAAAAAAAAGAATTTAAAAACTGCAAAAGAATGAATTAGGAGTTTATTTTTCAAGTCAACAGCTGGTGGCAGCAATCTTCCAGTTGGTTCTTTCATCAGTATAACAGTGACGGTTCTAATATATGTAATGAGAAAACATTTAGAAACCATTGTTTGTTTCCTGGATTACATTAAAGCAGGTTCCATTTTCTTTTTCATTCTACACTGTTTCTACAGTGTTTTTAATGGGCTGCATGTCTCCTGTGAAGTGAATTTTGAGTTTGAGGTCAGGTCCTTGTATTTTGTCAAATATTGCTTTTGGTGATCAAGCAATCTTTCCTCACACTATTTAAGTAAGTATTGTAAGTGTTTCTTTTAACAAAGCAGTAACTTTCTGTATGCATGCTCTCCAAGATCTGGTGAAATGTTTGGAGGTCCTGCAGGAGCAGAAAGCACACTCGCTGCTCTCTCACATTGAAGGAAGAGGTGGTTCAGGTACTTGAGAAGGATGCCCCATCGGCACCTCCCTTCAGAGGTTAAAAATGCACAGCCAGCTGGGTGGAGGTCCTGGGCTGACAGAGCAGTCACTTAAGGAAGTTCCACTAACCAGCAGGCCTTGGAGCAGCTGGGGATACACAACACTCGAGATGATGTTGCAAAGGGTTTAATTACTATGGGCAAACCACCTTTGACATTGTTTTCACAGCTGATACTTAATTATTTTGAAAATACGGATGATAGATACTGAAGTGTAAAAAGCTAAGAATCTCAATTTGAATTCCATTTCACTGACCAGTTTCCAAAAACTGAAACAGGGCAGAGTTTTGACATCATTGAGGGGAGAGGTAAATGAGGCCAGTCCTAAAATTGAATTTGCAAACCTTATTATGGCATGAGCCTTTTTTAACACTGGAGACATCCTGGTTAGCTCTCTGTTTCATCTATAGCTCCTTTCCAAATGGCCAGTTCCTTACATCTGGCCTTTGAGTGAATGGTGAAAGCCTTTAATTCCCTTTCAATTCTCCTTTAAATATATCTGCAGTAGTATTTGCTGGCTCAAGCTGCCTTTGTCATTGTTGCCAACACAATACCCTGGATCACATTTTAGTGACAGTGCTGTGTTTAGGGCTGCAAGAATGGGAACAGGTCTGCCTCTCTTCCCAGCTGACGTTAACACCTAACATGGAAGCTCTGAAATTAACTGCAGCATTTTGTTGGGTTGACTGATGTTACCTGTTGGCAAGACAGCTGATCGCTCATTCTTAGACTTACTGTGTGAGCTGTCTTCCACGGTCCAGTCAAAATAAACAAATTTCACAATTTGTGCTTCTAAGAAACTGTGGGCCAACACAACCTGTAGGATACAAAGCAATAGCATCCCCTTCATGCTGTCTTACAGCCTGAGAGGTAGCCGTAACCACTGGATGTAACTGCTGTTCTGTAAGTATGTACACCCTAATACTGGCAATTTTAGACTCAATGTACCAATGATCAATAAACCTATTTAACCACACAACCTTTGGTATGAAAGTGGTGGAATACAGGTAAGTCTTCAATCCTCCATTTAGTTACAACAAGACACCAAATCTTAGTTTTACACATTATTTCATGTAAAAGTTTATATAAAAGATAGTAAAAGTTCCCAAGCAAAGAACACAAAAGTGTTTTTTTATTCATAATAAAGACGTTACATAGCTTCAACCCATCTTTAGCCACAAGGGTAGTACATTTGCTTCGAGTTTCAAATTATTTAATGTACCAAGGAGGTCGGACACTTTGAATTTGTGACACAGCATTTACAGAGGTTACAATTATGACACCTCCTCCCCATCTCCACCTTCTCTACCTGCCCAAGATGGAGCCTCGACAGAAGAGTCTTGACTCCAGGCATTTCCTACCATCCTTCATGTCATGTTCTGCCTTGATTAAGCATTGGAGTCCAACCACCAAACTTTATGCTGGTTCTGTATACACCAAACTTTGTTCCAATTAGTTGCACACCAAACTTTTTCTAATTATTTTACACTGATAAATTTGTGTCAACCATTAATTCCGCCCCTTCTTCTGAAATGGACTAAATTAAATATTTTTGAAAATCAATTATACTGGCTATAATGCACAGATGCTTGATATAAGTGTCATGTCATCTTTTCAACTCTCATTAAAAATGTTATATATAACTGTTATAATTTAGATGTGCTTATCCTTTCCTTCAGGGGTGATTATGTTAGTTCTGTCTATTTGAGGAGAAGCTGAGTTTGTGTTCATTTTTGGCCACAGTGACTAACATCCATATTACATGCAATAAATGTCACAAATATACCTCTTAACTCACTCTGCACATACATAGCCTACATTTTATCAGCTTTTACTTTTCCCCTGTCACTGTTTTTCTCCCTTTTCCTCTCACCATTTCAGACAGCTTCCTTTAGGGAATTCTCAGCCTCTCTATCTGTCACCACAACTATCGTGTCACCGTCTCCCTTTGCATGAGCAATAAAAGCACAGACAGTGCTAACACTAGCCAGAAAAAGCTCTAACTCCTTCAGTCAACCCGATAGGAATCTACTTAAAACTCAGCCGTTCACTGCTCAGCCAAATCCATCAGCGTAGGCTTAAGATCGGCAGCACGTGTAGCACTGATAAGATGTTCTCTGTGGTCAAGGCCCTCTACTCGGGAGCAGAGTAGCATCCACACCATAAACTGGATGGCTATCTGGAGCACTCAGAAAGTGAAAGCACTGATGATGGACAAGAACCATTTAAAGAATTCTTGTGGTTCTGGCTATGGTTTGCTTCTGCCAAACTGGAACTTTTATCGAATTGAGGCACTGGATTATTTCAGTGGCAAATTGTATAATATTATATTTCTGTTGATCTGTTAAAAGACTGAGAGCTAAATTGGATGCCTGCCCTTTATCACTCTTGTTGTCTTTGTCTCTTCTGTCTTTTGCACAGTAAGTTTCACTTAACATTTGAGAGCATAAAAGGAACATTATCTTTAGATTTGCTCTCAGTTGGGTTTGATAACCCTGTCCATTTTATAAGGTATGTATTTTGTGGATTAGCAAAGTCAGACAAACCCATACAGCTGCAAAAACTGGGGACAGATAGCCAAGAATAGAGTGTGTGTTCTCTGAACTCAAGCCTTCACAGATGGTGGGGAGAGAGAAACAGGGGCCTGCTGGGAGTTGAATCCAGGGGCTTGATTAAACACCAGGCCCATTGCAGGGGAGCCCTGGCATCAACACATCAAGGAACCTTGTTGGTAGTGTTTCTGATTCATGGACTATTTACTCATCTATAAATGTTTTTACAGATGAAGTCAGCGGAGATGAGCACAACTAAAATATGCTAAAGATATAACATTTATTTGTTTTATTTCTTAACAGAAGATGGAGCCAGGCAAAACAGAGACTAAGATCAATACGAGGTCAAACTGAATATGAAAACAGAAAAAAAACAATAAAAAGAATATCACAGACATGATGAAAAATGTTTCAATGACTCTGCAGATCTGCAGTGGACTCCTGCAGAGCCACTGCAGCAAACCCTCCAAAAGTAGATTCTACTTCTCCACAACTCTTTGATCAAGGAAATGCCTCGCTTCTGCTTCTCAGCCCACTGCAGAAATGCCAGGTCTCCAGCATCATGATGAAGATTGCAAATAAACAACCTCCCCTCTCCTGTCCTCTGCTGCATGCCTCAAAGAAGATCAGAAATTATTCAGTTGCTCATCTATCATTCATTCTGAAGATGAATGAAGGAGCAGAGTTCTTATCTTCTTTCTGGATTTGCAGAGATCTAATCACGTGGTTTTAGTTTTCCTAATCTCTCTGCTGGATTTTCTTTATCGCGAGCAAATGTTACTCACATTCTTCCTCTGTGATGGGGAAATCTAGTTTATTTATAATTCACCACGCAATCTACCTGTGGTGAGGTTTGTAGACCAACTGTAGAATAAATATGAAGCTCAGCACCCTCAAGGTGAAGAGGCATTCTTAGTCCAGTGACATAAACATGCTTTGTTCCCTTCTGCTCATTTACAATATAAGAGCTACTCATCGAGCTGTTATAAATTAAGTGATATCACAGTGCTAGAGTGTGTGACTTCATCAGGGCTCAGAAACATACCCGGAAACCACACATATAAATAGGACAGCACATGTATGTACATGCATCAAACAACACATTGCTAACCAAATAAAAACACCCTTGAAACCTCCATTAATCCATTCTGTGCACCGGCTTAATCCAATTCATGGGGGCTGAAGCTATCAGTGGGCGGGAGGCAGGGTACACTCTGGACAGGTGGCCTGTCCATCACAGAGCCACACAGATGTAAAAGAGAAACAACCAAAGAAGAACACGCTCACACTCCCTCATAAGGTCCATTTAAATCATCAATAAAACCTCCTTGCATGTTGTTGCACAGTGGACCTGGAGTACCTAGAGATAATCCACGTATTCATGGGGAGAACAAGCAAACTTCACACAGAAAGGCCTGAGCCAGGATTCAAACCAGAAACCTTCCAATTAAATTTAATTACATACGCGTAAACCAACAGATGAAATCAAAACTTCCCTTCGATTTAATCCCTCATCCTAAACATGTACAAGGCGACAGTGGAAAGAAAAAACTTCTTTTTAACAGGAAGAAACCGCCATCAGAACCAGAACCAGGAAGGGCGGCCATCTGCCTCGACCAGCTGAAGCAGTGAATGAAAAACTAAGTGAACCCTAGGCCAGAGATACCTGCTGAGAAACAGAAACACAAGTTAATGACAACAATGATGTCATATGTACATGGAGAATAAAGAGAGCAGAGGGAGGTGAGGTGCATCATGGGAGCTCCCCCAGCAGTCTGGGCCTATAGCAGCAGAACTATGGGATGTTCCAGGATTACCTGAGCCATCCCTAACTATAAGCTTTATCAGAAAGGAAAGTTTCAGCCTGATCTTAAAGGTAAAGAGGGTGTCTGCTTCCTGAAGCCAAACTGGCAGCTGGTTCCACAGAGAGGGGCCTGATAACTGAAGGCTCTGCCTCCCATTCTGCTTTTAGGGGTCTGATAACTGAAGGCTCTGCCTTCCATTCTGCTTTTAGAAACTCTGGGAACCACAAGGAAACCTGCAGCCTGAGAGCAAAGTGCTCTGTTGGAGAAATATCGAACCATGAGATCTTTCAGATATGATGGAGCTCGGTCATTAAGTGGAGAAGAATTTCAAATCATATTCTGGATTTTACAGGAAGCCAGAAAGGAGAGAAGCTAAAACTGCTAATTCTCCTCAGAGCTCTTGGTGCAACATTTTTGATCAGCTGGAGGCTCAAACAATGAGAGCTGCCTGAGAAAACAATAGATTGGATTATAAAACTACTTCAAGGAGGTAATTCAACTCAGAGTGTGGCAAAATATGTTGTTTGTTCCCAGTTAGCTGTGCCTGTGTTTTTGAGTAAGTAGAGGTCAACCAAGGAGCACATTAAAGCATCGATGTTTGAAGGTTTTAATGAGGTCAGCTGGTGTTTATCGTTCCTGCTCAAAACAGCACGTGTCAGTGTTCTTAGAACTGGCTCTAGCACTGGAACTGCTTTGGTTGAAATGGGTTAAGGTGATGTAAATCAGTATGTCCAGACATTGTTATTGGGTGTTTGAAATCAATAACAGGTGTACTTATAGAGAAGATGTGCCTGGGAGACGTGTCCTAAATGTATCACAACGGTGCATAGGCTTCAGTCCCAAGCCATAACAAATGGCTTCTGGATGATTTCAGTTTTATCCTGCAGTCTTTATCATATTTAAGAAAGCTGAATATGCTATCTGAGATATTTCAACAATTGATATTGCTCGAGCTAACAGTGGCCTGGGAGGAAAGGATGGAAGAGGCTCAAGAGAGAAAGAGGGAGAAATGCCAAGAGGTGGTGGAGGAATGTCGGAGGACCAGGTGGAGGGCCGGGTGGAGGACCAGGTGGAGGACCAGGTGTATGCCAGTGGAAGTAGGCTGTCGGGGATTTGCCAGCCACTCTTTGAGCAAGGCCTACAGCACACTGGGCATTACAGGTGCCAACCGAAGAAGAGCCATAAGCAACAAGGTGGAGGCAGCAGAAAAAGCACCCAGATGGCTCTGATTGAAGAGGGGGGAGCAGCGGGGGCAGTAGAATGCCACTTGGACACAGGCTGGGGTCTGATCAGCCTCAGTTGGGTCACCTGGAGTAGGGTGTCTGTTGTTATCCAGGAATCCAGGAAACAACACTGTTGTGTCCAAGGTAGTGCATCAGAAGATGTTTGTGTAACTGATATGAAACAAGGATAGTCTTGGGTTTCCAGGTTTCTGAATAACCTCAAGTGATCACATCATAGAATATAAAACCTTTGGAATATCTGGACGACAGCCCAAAGAAGAATAATGAATGTTACCCAAATAGGACCAAAATCCTCCAAGTCTCAAAGCACTTTACTAATATGAGTAGTACGCAAGATCAATTTAAAAATGCCAGGATGGTGTGTACAATTTAAATAAGAGATAAAATCAACCTCTAATTCACAACATACACAAAATATTAAAAGACATTTTTGCATTTCATGAAAAAACAATCTCATCGGTAACTTGATAGCAGCAACAGGGGCAGCAAAAGGCTGGAAAACTAAGTGGTTCTAATTGGGTTCACTGGCAACAGATCAGTAACAAGATTAGGTATAAAAAAGAGCACCCTAGAGAGGCAGAGTCTCAAAGACAAAGGTGGACAGTGGATCAGAAATCTGCAACAAATCTACAAATTCTAGAGCAAGGTCGGATTAATGTTTCTCAACATAGAATTGCAGAGAATTCAAATATTCCATCATCTACAGTACAAAATATCATCGAAAGATTATGAGAATCTGGAGGCATATCTATGTGCAAGGGACATGACTAAATAGATTTGGGTACCCATGATCAATGGGCACTCAGACGGCAATTTGTTAAAAACAGACACAATTTAGTCATAGAAATCACAGCATCAGGCCAGAAACAACATTGTCTGTAAACAAAGTTCATGTATCCAGCTTTAAATGCAGGCTAAAGCTCCATCATGCATCATTTTCAGAAGCCACATCATCCAGACGAAAAAGGATCATCTGGCTTGATATCATTGCTCAAAAAAAACACACACTAAAAAACATAAGTTCGGATCTTATGAGGATGCATTCAAGCCTATTTAACTGGCAACTTACTCATCTGAAAAAAGGCACCATCAATGCTGGGAGGTATAAAAGTTTATAGCAACGTATGCTTCCATACAGATGATCTTTTTCAGGGACAGCCGAGCATGTTTCAGCAAGAAAAAGTTAAACTGCAGACTACATCTTTTACAAAGGCAATGCTTTGTGATAAAAGAGTCCCGGAGCTGAACAACAAAGAAGACCAAGAACCAAACAGCTTGAATCCCATATCAGACATTAATGGGAAAACATCCCTCTCCCAAAGATGCAGCAGCTGGTCTCCTCAGCTCCCAGATGTTTACAGACTGCTGTTAAAAGAAGAGGGGATGCTACACAGTGGGAAACGTGGGCCTGTCACCATTTTTGAGACATGTTGCTGATATCCAATTCAAGATAAGCTAATCTTTTTAAGAAATGGTATGTCTCACCTTTAGCATTTGATGTTTTCCATGTTCTATTGTAACATAAACACTGGTTTATGAGATTTTCAAATCATTGCATTTTGTTTTTATTAACATATTACCAAGCGTCCCAACTTTTATTGAATTAGGAAAGTACTTGCTGTTGTTGGTTTTCCTTCAGCAACAAAGTCCTCATATGTTTACCTTACATGAACTGCACAAGCATAACTGTGCTGAATCAAAGTATCGTAGATGCCTTTCCTGCAAAGCTAGCTCTGGGAGGCTAATGTTAGCGACTACCATTAGCTATAATGTTATGAGCTAACATTCAGTATCAAAGTGTGACTATCTTGTTGCCCTGCTGATGCATGCTGTTAGTAAATTTCAAGCTGTGCTGAAAAACATGAGTTATTAGCTTGTTTCCTGCAAAGTTGAATAAAAACATTTGTTTATATAGTGAGAGATCCAAGGCAGGAGTGAAATAATAACTATTGTTGAGACGCCACAGAGTCAAATTGCCCCTCATTTACTAAAATCCCTGCTGAAACAAAAAGATTGAAAATTGAAAAAAAGCTCTTGTCATGTGCTTAGGAGCCATCATCAGCAGAATGAGGTGCACTATTTAGGTGATTTATGAGGAAGCAGTTGAGCATCTGTGTACAAGCTGGACTAACATGTACTTTGCATTTAAAGTAAAAATAAAACAACAATAACATAAAAACTCTACTCATCTTTTATATTTCTGTTTTGCTTCTTAGAGCAAACTTGACTGACATCACTGAGTTTTTTGATAGATGTGCAATTATGGATCAGTGATGCTTCTCAGAACCCCTTAGTGCAGCAGTTTTCTGTTCATTTAATGGTTTTCCTAACATCTGCCTGCCTCTTCCTTTACAAACTGCTAAAAACAGACAGAGAGAAAGAGGAGTGTGACAAAAGAAGATAGAAGAACTCAAAAGTAGGCTTATAGTGACAAAGTTTGTGCAGTCACAGCAAAGGAATAAGTTCAGGCTAAGATGAAAAGCAGGTGTAATTAGTGCATATCTGCTTACAATATGTGTGCTTCAGACAAATACACTGATATGTTTAACTGATTTTAACAAGACTGTGTTTTTTTGTGGCTTCTTAAGCTGTCATAAGAGGGAGGCATCAGCCTCACAACAGGAATGCAGGGAACTCTGTCTCCATCTCCCAGTGCTCAACTGAAATATTTGGACCTGCAAGGAGCGCACTCAAACACATTCATACTCACAATAATTCCATTACATGTGAATGTGCATTTGGAGTCAAACAAGCACAGAGAAATATTTCTTGCAAGACATCCTGCCCCCCCCCACACACACAGGTATGCACACATTATCTAAATTCAACATGGGGCCCTTTTATCTGACACACTCAGGTTTGCAGGGACATGAGTACACAAGTAGCTGCAACATGAATAACCGCTGTGAAGGCACAGTGCCTTCGCCTGCCTCCCCTGTAGTTAAACAACATTCAGCATAACTTATGTGAGTGCCAATCACTCCGAATGAAAAGCACAAATTAAACTCTCATGCTCTAATGCATAATTAGACCTCTGACTTGGCAGTGGAGCATGCATGATTGAAGCTGCAGAGATGTTTTTTTCTTCTTTTTTATGTTTGTAGAGGTGGATGCATATGAAACCTTATTATGCTGTGCTGGAGAATGTCACGGGGCAGAAATTCGTGTTGAATGTTTTCAGCAGATAGGGAAACCACATATTCTTACTAACCAAGAACACTTGAAAACCACTCCCTCACTTCCTGTCAGCAAATTTTCCAGACACACTGGAAAACAAAGGCCATGCAGCAGACTAGAAAGTTATGAAAACCTGCAAAAATCTTCAGTTCTATTGCAAAAATTTCAACCAGCCTGGTACATGAAGAGCTTTGTCATATTTTATGTCTGGCTCTTTCTCTACATTCCTAAATCCAAAAGACTCTGCAAGCACAAACACATCCATAAGATAACATTAAAATATTATATTTACATATGTATTATGTGTGATGATATCTAACAGCAACTGTCAGTTGCTGTCACCACCTTGGGTGGCTGCACAGGAAAAAATAAAAAATTCACTGCAATTCTTCATAAAAACTACAAATATTTACTGGGTTGTGGAGATATTTAAAAAATGAATGCTTATATTTAGAGCCCACCAAAACCAGAAGTCATTATTAAGTGTCGGACTCTCCCTGACTTAGGTTTTTCAGCATCAACTCATAATTGGGACCGTGGTCCAATGTACTGACTATGTTTGAAGATTTGTCATGACTGTCAGAGTCAGCTGAGTAAGACATCTTAGTAACTCTTAGAAAAAACTAAAAGGTGCAGCACATAAAACACTCACTTAGAAAACTACAAGCCTTTGAAAAGGCAGAATCACAAAGATCCTGGAAATCTAAACTGAAAGACACTTGGTAGCACTTGGATGTTGGAAATAAAACTAGTCCTGATTTAATCATGAAAGAAATGTGCTCTGTCAAAACTTTAGAGCTTAACTTACAACTTTGGTATGAAACTGTATGTATGAGAACAGCAGCTGGTTTTGTGTTCATGATGAAATCAAATGGTTTTATGATATAAATATCTACAGCACACTGGTGTTGTGCAGGCTTTCAACAGATGTGTTATATCACTTCCTCAAGCTATTTATGTTTTATATCTTTTAATTGAATCTATTGGAATGATGTGCCTAAGAAGAGGGACATTTTAGTCAGTTCATCCTTGACTTACGTTTACGTTTGTTCACATTTTGCTCTGCTTCCAGATGTTTGCTACTCAGCCAGAGCAACCCCAGATTTTCCACAATGCGCATTAACACATATTGCTGACATGGTTAGATTTGTGGCAGCCTAGACAAAGCTATGATTGAAACAACATGGTCCAAAATCGAGGAAACTTTGTCAAACCATGTTGCTTTTATTTTCCAGTCACTGCCAAAGATGGCAGTGTTATGACCTGAAAATGACTTTTAGGCAAATTGATAGTATTCATAATGATAAATCCCGATTCATGTTCAACATACATCCATCTCCATCGCTTCTGTCCATCCTCTCACTCTGTAGTCCGCAGCACGCTCAGATTAAGGCATCCCAAACAAATCTCAGTCCCATGGTCTGACCTCGATCACTGGGTTCTTTCTATAGATCATCTCTTCAGCCCTGCACTTCCTGCAAAGAAAACTGAACGTGGTTAGATACTCTTTCTGTCTTTAGACCCCATGATCACAGATGACAGCTGGAATGTAAATAAAGTGGATAAAGAAACGTTTGCTTCCTCTGTGCAACAGGAGTTATGGAACTCAGACAAAATACTCTGATTTACGACTAAAAATGTTCTTGTACCCAACAGCGACCACACCACCCCTCCTCTTTTTTCAACTTCAATCAACTTCATTACCAGTGTTATCAAGCCAGGATTCAGTTGGTGAATTCCATGAATTCCAGCTCATTACAAACAACAACATAATTAATAATGAAAGTCTTGTTTGCCAGAGATCTGACATCATGCGATGCAAGTTTCGATGTGCAGGGAGTGACATTAGTTTTAGCAAGTTGAGACGAGGAGTACAAGAGAACTTTTTTTTAGTCTTCAGTTGTGGGCATGATATTAACTGACTGTTTGGGTGTCTGGCCCAATTTACAACATAAACCACAGATATCTCATTGGTCTGCAGGGATTTCATATTCAAGATTGTTATATTTATTTTTTCTGCTGACTCGAGTTGAGCTCTGTAGTGCTCAGCTTCTATGATCACTTGTAAAAGACAAATCCCTCTTTAAACCCCTCTTGACTAAACGCAGGTCTATTGCCATTCTATACTCTTTTACGCTCCTCACTTGTAAGTCGCTTTGGATTAAAGCATCTGCTAAATCAATGAAATGTAATAAACACTCACACAGGGATATCGTGTGTATTCTCTGTGTCTGCACAGCTTTAGATGCAATAATAAAAAGCTGATCCCTCCAAGTCAAAAGATAACTGGACAATAAAGCAGTGAGGAGCAATAAGCTGAAGCATACTGTCTGGTACCTTGTAATGGAAAAACAAATCTTTCCTAACTCAAGCCCATTCACTTTTATATCGATAATGCAAATTTATAATGAAAGTCACTTCAGACCATGTTGCAGGAAATGATGTCAGTGTTTAAAAAAAAAAAAACTAAAAAAAACAGTGATTCACACCTAAAAAACGACAGGTCAGCGATATGAGCATGTACAGTCTATGCTTAAGGACATGCCACTAATACTGTTCGAATGTACACTAAAGCATCAATGCTGAAGATTAATGAATATTCTGCTAATGTTTCTGGGTTTGAGTGTTTTGTAATGCATCATATAAACATACATTTACATAAAAGTGTGACTGAGGACCTTTATGTTGACCTCACTTCACTTTGTAGAGTAATAAAATATGACTTGTTTTCAACACAAATAATGAAACTAATTTATAAATAAATAATTACTATAATTCCCGTTTAGATCTTAGTTAGTGGTTACTCAAGACAAACAGTTGGTTGGTTATTCTGACACAAAGAAATACTGAAGACTCCGAATAGCACTGTTTCCATGATATATTTGCTTCCATCATTGGTTTGGGGACGTCCTCGTGAGCAATCGATCTGCTGAAGTCACTGAAGTAGAAAGTGTCCGAAGAGGAAGATCTGAATTGAATCAAGCTCACTCAGGAGGAGGCATCAGCATCATATTTGGCACACTATTTGCCAGAATTTTTGTTTCACAGTAATCCAAGTCTGAGGAGATACAATTCAAGAATAGTGGAATTCCTTGAGCGCACAGACGAAGCGTGAAAGCACATGCAATAACGAAGCTCAGAGGAGACGCACAGTAATGAGGTGAAGCAGAGAATTTTTGCAAATGTAAGAAATCCCATAAATAGTTTGCAACTTTGTTGAAGTGAAAGTCAGAGTCTTCAGTGTCAGGAATGTGGATCTCTTTTAACCTGAATTGATCGCCATGGTAACTGAAACTGTTGAACTGTATTCCACTTTTAAATGTTAATCACATTTAGCATTTTTAATCAGCACATTTCATACATTTAAACAGATTCATTGTGTGCCTCTCATGATATTTAGAGCCATAAATGTTTTACTTATTGTTGCAGAGGGTAAATTTATAAAGACTTTCATTTTATATTTAAAAATAGCTAATGAGGCTGAAGTGCTTTTTAAAAGTAATTAAATAAAGTAGGCTATGCATGAAAAAACGTCATTGTTTCTATAATCACAGTTAATTTTTAGTATCTTGATTGTTAGTAATAAATAGATAAATTGAAAGATGTGCACGGTTTGCTGTGGTACTCATGATCCAGCACTTTATAAAGAACATCATTCAGAAGAGCTCATAAGAATGAGACATGGACATTAACAGTTCATTCTGGGAATGTGAACTTAGTTCAGAACAATGAACATGAACTTATTGAGTAGTTTTTATGAGGTGTGAACAACAGTTTACTGATTAGAGCAAATACATTTAACCAGTGACATTAAGATTAAGATCAGATTTATTGTAATGCACAGGGGAAAACATGACATTTCTCCTCCGCATTTAACCCATCCAGGTTGAACACACACATGCACAGGGTCACACACTCATGCACACAGACGCCACACTCTGGAGCGGTGGGCAGCCATCTTAACTTCTGCAGAACAAAACATACAGTATCCACTTTACATTTCAGGACAGCATTTGAGACTTTTTGACACAAGCACCTGTTATACCTCATCGGTGTTAAACTTTTAAGGTATTTCCACACCAGCTTCGGCTTCAAAATTGTCTTTTGCTGCTCTGTTCAGCAATTAAGAATCAATAAATAATGGTGGGCTACGAGGTAATTTTGGAAATGTGTTTTTTTTTTGTCTTAATCTTAACATTATAGATGCTGGTTTCCCATTGTAAAACCAGAAGAAAATGGGTTGCTATATTTCTTTTTTGAGAGCAGCAAATCCTTCTTAAAAGTATGCTTAAATTCACAAATGTCTTTGACAAGCTCGACTGCTTAACGGACCCAAACAAGGGAAGAATTTCTGAAAGTGCAAAAGTCCTTATTATTTGGACAGATATGGACACTGTGGTGCATATTTTTGTGCAATTGTTCAAACAGTATGGCGGTAGTTGAGATTTCACCGATCAGACATATCATCCAGTATCCTTAAAAGTAGAAATTTATTTCTTCTTTTTTTCAGTGATGTGTTATCTGGTCTATTTCTGTAGCAGGGTGAAACAGTGTGAATAACACACTGCTGCCTTGGAAACAGAAGCCCTGGAGAGGATAGAGAGCTGATTAGAGAGAGGCTGCTTGTCTACAATCAAACCCGATGTCTTGTCTGTTTACAGTGAGCATGTACAGAGAGCTTTTCACACTGACCCTGAGGAGAGATTGGGAGGTCAATATCTTTATTTGCAAACTATGAAAAAATCCAAGGGCAAAGATAATATGTATGTTGGTTTTGCTGAGGATAGACTCTAACCTCAGCTGGTTTCAGATACTGACTCGATCTTTGACATCTGAAAGCACATTTTTTAGCATTGTTTCACCGACATTTCAGCAAGAGAAAAAAACCTGCATTAATTATAGATACCACTTTACTTAAGATATGGACATTTCCAGATTCTGAGGTACATCACTATGTAAACAAATGATTCTGCTTCAATGCAATGGCAGAATTGAATAAAGCATTTGCATGGTGTAAAAATTCAAATATAAAATTTTTTTTTTTAGCCACAGAAGAACAATGAAGCTGTGGTTAAAATGGTGTGTTATGTTCAACGGGAACATAAAACTCAAATGCAGGTTAAAATGTAGCTACAAAAATGATATAAAACACCAACGAAGAAGAAGTTTACACAACATTACGCTAAAGCTATGATGTTACTATGACAAAAAGCAAGGCATGATAAAGGACTGCTGGACACCAGTCAGGTATGAACAACTTTTTGCAAAGCAACCTTGAGAGTTGGGGGAGAGAATCACCAAGTATGCGGCATCTTTATGGCTAAGGATCAATGGAGTTATTTGGTCATAAAGAACCCAGTTTCTCTAGCTACATGAGATCTCAGAGCTGTGATATAATCTGCTCCAACTACAGACTTAACTTTACAGAAACGGCAGCATTTTCCTATTTTACAGCCAAAATAAAGCTTGGTTAAAAGTCTTCGTCTTTTTATTGACAGTAGAACATAGAGAACATAATAATTTGAAAGTGAGAGGTTTTACTATTTCATGAAAAATAATTGCTCATCTTGAATTTGATAGCAGCAACACGTCTAAAAAGAAAGTGACGGGCCCTGTTTCCCCTCTTTCTTCAGTAACTGTCTTAGCAACAGTTCATAACTGGATGGAAACTGAGGAGACCAGTTACTGGACCTTGGGGGCAGGAATCTTGTCCAAGTCTGGTCTGATATAGGACTCTAACTGTTCAACAGTTCAGGTCTTCTTTTTGGTATTTTGCTTTTCTCGATGTGCCAAATGTTTCAATCAGTGAAAAGTCTGAACAGCAGGCAGGTCAGTCCAGCACCCAGACTCTTCCATTTTTATAATAGATGCAGTATAGGTTGTCTAACATTGTTTTGCTGAAACATGCAAGGCCTTCTTTGAAAAAGATATGGATGGCATATAGCACTCTGAAACTTGTATTTAACTCTCAGCATTGATGGTAAATTTCCAGAAAAGTTGCCTGTTCCGTGGGCCACAATGCAGCCCGATGCTTTCAGAGTGCAGGATTTTAAGCTGGGTGCTGACAACAAGGCAGGTGATCCCTATTGTCTTTGGTCCAAATGTATGTAATCAAATAAACAAAGGATTACTTTAATCACAGATTTCCTCAGTCCATCTTAACTATAAGAAGACGCCAGTGTTTCTGGATCATGTTCAAATATGGCTTCTTCTTTGCATGACAGAGCTTTTTCCTGCATTTGTGGATGGTTGGGTGAGCTGTGTTCATAGACAATGATTTCTGGAAGTGTTCCTGAGCCCATGCAGTGATTTCCATGACAGAATCAGGTCTGTTTTCAATCCAGCCACAGAAGAAGGGCATCCAATACTCATTTTTGGCTGTGTCCCTTATTCGCAGATTCTCAGAATGTTTTGATGATATCATGTACCATCGATGATAGAATATTAAAAGTCTTTGCGATTCTATGTTGTTCTATAATGTATTTCAAAGTTTGATATTTTCTGTTGTGTATTGGGAATGAAATATTGGTTTATGAGACCTAAAAATCAGTTTTTTTTATTCACATTTTACACAGCATCCTTTTTGGAATTGGGGTTATGATTGAGGTTGTAGTCAGTTGGATTCTAACTTGTGTTGTTGCATACCGACCTTTTGAATGTGGGTTTCAAATGAATATTGTCTGAATTATATACATGAATTATGTATGAAGACTGTTGGCATTGTGATTTACCATCTTTTGCTGATGCTGGTTCTTATAAGTCATAAACAGGCTTTGTAACACAGCTGGATATAGGTACATGAGGTCTTTCCTCTCCTGTCCTTGTTCTTAGGAGCAGTTAGTGAAGAAGTGATAGGAGCTGGATTTGCTTAAATAGAAAAAAGGCAACGCTGACTGTTTTTGTCTAAACATAAACCTGAGATATCTATCTGTCTTTGAAAGCTGCTCAAATTGACTTAAATATTAAAATTAGTCCTTAAGGAATGTACAATAGCTTTCTGTGTCCTGCTACTTTTGAATAATATTGAGCCTTTTCATAAATAATACTGGGCTGCAGGAGGATTATTTGTTGTAACAAAGATATAGAACATTACCAAAGACATCCTGCATATAAGACATTGTTGTAAATTAACCAGGGTAAAGATGAAATTACACTTCTTTTTAATCACTATTGCACATCCAAGCTGTTGTATGCCAACCCTTCCATTCAAGGAGAAAATCAGCATGCAAATCCACATGGGAAAGATCATCTTACAATGTCTGAGATATGAAGAGATTACGACTCATCCTGGTGGGGAGTGAATACCACAGGTGCATTCAGATCCCAAGCCACTGGGTAGAACATCAGAAAAGTGAGAATATATGTAGACACACTTCACCACACACAGTCTTGAATTAGAAATGAGCATGCGAGCTTCTGAGTACGCGTGAACACACACAGGCAGTGAGAAATGCAGCCCGAGCGCACATCCCTCCATGCTCGTACACAGGCAGACTTGGCTTTATTTTGGCATGCTGCTATGCGGTGAGTGGTGTGAAGGTTTAGAGGGATTGGATGGTGTTGACTTTGCCGTGAACCTGCAGAGCCTTTGCACTCTCGCAGCTGCCTCCCTCATCATTTGCAGAAGGCCTCCAATCACTGTGGAAAATAAGGGTTGGGGAGGGCAGAAGATATATCACTATGTCTCCTTTTCTTTCCAGCCTTCCTCTATCCCCTCTTATGCCTCACCCTCCAGCCGTGAGGGGAGCTTTTTATTGCCTCTACTTCAAGGTGGTTGTCATAATTCACATTTGTTTGAGTTTATCTAATATTCCAATTATACAGCTGCATATTCAACCACTACTTTTAAGAGCCTTCCCAAGGGCACACCTGCAGCTCAAACATTTCATAGCTAGAGGATCACAGCAAGTTGGCTGGCTGTGACAATTGGGTCATATCACAACCTCCCACAGGATTTTAAATACTCAGCCCACTGCAGAATGGAGAAAGTTCAGCACTTTCAACCCGAGGTGTTATTCAGTAAGCACAGCATTTCAGCTGACACTACTGAAACCAGAAACATAGGGGTGGGAGGTTTTGCTTGTCATAGACTGATTTGTTAATTCTGTGGTGATGCACAGAACTGATTACTCATCTTCCTCTCCATGTTATATGTCCTTCCTTTTTTTGTCCCTTTAGTCCTATTGTCCACATCTGTCCTCTCAACTGGATATTTAATTAGCAAAATCCCTATTCATCAAGCTTGTTGAAATTCGACCAGTTACTGTATCATTCTCAAATAGTACTTTAGATCTATACTTTTCCTGGATTTGGCATAATACAAAATGCAATGTTTGGCTTTTTGACTTTTTAACTGCATTATTTAATACTTTTGTATGAACGTGAGATCAAATGACTGTGTATGCTAAGGTATCAAAGGCAGAAACAAAGTCTCAGAGTAAACACAATGCACTTCACTTCGCTTCAATGTTACAAGGTTACACTATCTGCCACTGAGCTGACAGCGAGGGTTGGCAAAAAGCTTCTGAGCATTGTTAAGAATTAAGCTGTTTAAGCTTTTTCAGGCGAGTTGGTGGTAACCAAAGCTGAGCTAAGCCAAGAGTAAATACTGGCGTTTCAGCAGGTGGCTAAGTACATAGCTCCAAACAAGCGTCTGTTTGCAAACATGTATCAAATTCTCAAGATCTATATGTTTATAGCTCTGTAATACCTCTTTAGTAGGAGAGCAAAGCCTTAAAAATAGCCCTTTAAAAATAGACTTAATCATTTCTTTATTCAGATTATATGAGTAATTTATAATCAAAGTGTAATGATACATAACTAAACCAGAAACAGGAAATAAGTCAGCTCTGTCCAGTCCAACAGTACCAAATCCAGTTCCTGGAAACTGGGAAAGTTCTTTCCACACTGGACACATGCCAGGAAAGAAATGCACCATGACAATGTAATTAAGAATTCAAACATACAAAAGTTTAAATACTGCAAATTAATTGGCTATTTTATTTGGAGAAGTATTCAAAAAAGGTGATTTAATTAGTGCTGAATTTCTTTGCTGTTAAAAAGCTGACTCAGCAGAAATCATCTTCTCAAAATCTCTCATATATTACACACAAAAGTTACCCTCTTTATGCCATTGTGTCATACTGAATAGTTTTAGGCACATCTGGATGTGTCCTATGAATCCGATGTGATGGGAGTACAAGTTGCTTATTCATTTAAGATGGTTGATTTTAGTCTTTCATTCCTAATCCTTTTTTTATCATATGCATTTGCATAAACGTATCTCTTCTTTTCTTAATCTCCCTAAATGTATAAATGTCACTTTAATTATGCCACTCTAGTGAGGTGCAACTCATTCTCATTAGTCACAAAATGAAAATAATCTTCTTTGCGCTGACAAGCATGCATTTTGCTGCGTTTATCCTATTTTATGAATTTTACGACATCCTGTACCATGCACAAGGCACTATATGTCAGTGGTAGTCTTTGTGTGTGTGTGTTGGATGTGTGTCACTCAGCACCACCTTTTATGTCATTTACACAAGGGATAGAACCTACCCAGTCAACCAGAAAAAGGAGAGTAGTGTGCAGTAAGCCTTATTTAACCACCTGCATCAAAGCAAGCCATGATGTTTTCCTAAACCAAACCAAGTAGAAAGAAACAGAAAACAACAGAAAGAAACCGGTGGCTAAAATCAAAGTTAGATGGGAGACTAACTCAGGCATGCAGGCTGCGTAAAGAACCACTGGCATATTCTTGGTCTTTCCATTCTCTGTAGTCTGTTCTGTAATCACAACTTTTGCATCTCTGTGCTGTGTGTTGTTTAGTTACTTAGTTAGAGTAAGTTAGTTGGTAAGAGATATTACTTGTTCCTTCAAAGCAAGCAGCAGATGGGGTCAGAGGGGCTCTGAACCTGCTGAGCTTAGTTTGTTCAGTAATCCAATTCTAGGTGTACGATGGATGTTTATCTATTACCTGGAGATGAAAAGTAGGATAGTTTGAAAAAGCAATTGTGTTTAATTGAATTTCTATCCAAATTTTAGTATTCGCCTTTGAGATTGTGTTCTTTGAAAAAAGATTTTTGGCTCAGAAGCAGGTTTGATGCAATGGTTCCTGTATTAATGTAGTGTTAGAAGAAAGGCACCTGAATGGCATATTCAATCTGAGGTGATTAACTATGAATTTATTGAAATATATACTGATAAGAACAAAATTCCTCCAGAGCTTTTGCTCAACACTAGGTCTGAAATTGGATGGAGAGAGTAGCAACAAAGCCAACAGCACTGGCCCTTCTCCAGACTAACCACTAAAGGTATGTTTCCTCAAGCATTTGGCGTTAATACTTGGCCAGATTTCCAGTTGGCAGCTACTGCCTCTCTAAACCAAGACTTAGGTTCGACTTAGCAAGACATATCTTTTTCACATTTACGGACTGAAAACCTCAGCGACAGTGAATAGAGAAATGATCAATTTCAATTCATAATGCAAGCCAAGCAGAATTCTTTTTTAACTGTATATTTTGTTAGTGTCAGTGAAATTTAAGCTTTTCTATTCAGGCCAGGCTGACTAACCAAAAAGAAGAAAGATGAAAAGAAAGAAAGAAAAAAAAGTTTCCAATTGTACTCTTACGCTCCAGGCCTACATGACTTGTTGACCGTCTCTGGGTAACAGTTGCTATAGGTGGACAAGAAAGTCTTTTAGATGGACAGGGCTGGCGTCAAACCGAGACTGTAGCATTTCCGATGTGTTTGCTTTGCTGAACTTCAGCGGCTTCAACCTCCCTGTTGCGGAGCTGCTGCAATGCAGTAACTGTCCACACACTGGCTGAATACAGGGATGCCTCTGGTGATGACTATGAACACACAGATTTGTGAAACCTGTGCTCGATATGACTTGAAAACACAAGGCAAAATGAGCAGAAAATAATTTGTAATCAACATGGGAGCCAGAAGGAACAACCTGACATTCTGCACATGCCATGCTCCTGATGTGTGTAAGAAATTTGTCTGTGTTGAATACAGAGGATTGGAGGGGCTGTTCTGAAGCTTCTTCCATTTGCTCTCATACCTCTGAGATGCCTTATAAGCCACTCAGACCACAGGGCCAATTTCAGGTGTAATTTGCAGGCAGGCCAAAAGCAGCTGCTCTCAAAGACTTGGGCAGAGCTGTATGATCTGAAACCAAATGGAGCTAGAATTCAGGTTAACATCTGGTCAAATTTTAGAACGTGACAGAATTCTCGGAACATGCTGCTTGTTCTTGATGAAGACTGTAGATATGTAAGGCTGTGACACAGCCAAAATGCAAGTTTTTGGTTTCCCATCAACATCAACTTGATGAGTCTAGACCATTAAAAAGCATAAACTCTCATAACACTTGCACAGGCTTGTTGTATTTGGCTCCTGTACATACGTCTTACATGAGTCTGCTGGCTCCAGTCTTTGTCCTTATGGTTAAGGTCTGTGGTAATGTCATGTAAATGTTATGCTGGGGTGGCTTATTTGACATGTTTAGAATTACGGTTATATCTCATTGTTAATTTGGTCCGACACATTTTCCAGTTGAAACATTTGATCATCAAAATCAAGCAGCTTTTACAAAGTCAGCTCTCTTTCGAACAGGGTCTGACTCTGAGTTGCTGCCGGCTGGCCAAGAGGATATTTAGCTGACCTACTAATCTGCTGGTTATTCCATAAATAGAAATCAGCTATTCTGGAGCTCTGTATAAGCAGTTTTGCAAGGACAAGACATGTCCTCACTCTTCTAATAAAAGAGACACAAACCCAAGTTTCCATCCCCTCTTACTAAAAATATGAGCTACACAAAGCATTTCCTGTAAATGAGCCTCCATCAAAATTCCTTGAAAGGAAAGGTGTGGGTTAAAAAAATCAATGTTAAATTATCAGAATGATTAAAATAAAGATGCCATCAGAGAATTACAGAAGCTAGTAGAGAACCAATGTTTGCACATATTTGATTGTAGTGAGGCATGTACCTCATGTCTACATTTCAGTTCAAATTTGGAACTGCAAGTCTTACAGATACTGCATAACAAACAGGGTTTTCCAGTGCTTTCTTCTTTTTTTACTTCATCATTCTGATTCTAGAAAAAATAAATGGATGCCTGACTTTGTCCTCTATAGTATTCTTGCCATGGCATCATGATAAAACCGAATATGTCTTCTACTGTTTCATGTGAGGAAAGTTGGAAACCACTGAATCCTCCCAGCTGTCCCTCTGAAGCTAAAGATCTCAGACACAGTTTAGTTGACACTTGATTTATGAGCGCAACTAAATTAGAAAAATATTTTATGTAGCAATGAGAGGCATTATTTTTTTTATTCAGCTTTTTTCAGTAACTGAGATTAATCAGTCCTTTAGACTCACATGATTTAGCCACAGACTGTTTTAAAACTAATCCTCACTCTATTACCGAAGCACTTTTTAAGTCATTTTTCCTGTTTTTGCCACAGTTTTTGCAGTTGACTTAATTCCAAGGTTGGATGTGGAAGTTAAGTTTTGTTAAACAATTAATGACAGTTTTCTAACTTCAGCCACAGATGTCATAATAAATCTGCACCAATACCTCAAACTGAGATGCTGCTGGTTTACAGAGGAATTTGTGTGAAATTAAGCTCAATACTAGAGTGGATTCATCACAGATCACCTAAACAGTAGTATATTGCATTTGACTGGCATGCCATAATTCAAACAGCTGGAGACTGTAACTAGTTGACTATCCACTTATCCCAATGGATCTTTTATCATTGTCTACGCACCTTTGCTGTGTACGTTGCTGTTGTCTGCATGTGGATACTCAACATTCAGTTGAAAGCCCAGATTCTTGGGAATCAGATGATGCATTTCAAGACATAATCACTACAACGAGTAACACCACCAACAACAAAACATAGAATAAAAAAATGGAGCTTACTCATCTTTGATGTGGGGCAGCACCGTCGCCTCACAGCAAGGTTCCAGTTCCGATTCCTGGCTGGTTCTTTCTGTGTGGAGTCTGCATGTTCTTCCCGTGTATGCGTGGGTTCTCTCTGGGTTCTCCGGCTTCTTCCCACCGTCCAAAAACATGCATGTAGGGTTAACTGGTGTCTCTAAAATTGTCCCTAGGAGTGAGTGTGTTCCGTTTGTCTCTGTGTGGCCCTGTGATGGACTGGCGACCTGTCCAGCGTGTCTCTCTGCCTCTCGCCCAATGACCGCTGGGATAGACTTTCAAAAACTGCTATTGGTTCTTTTAACATCTCTTTAGTATTAACTAGTCATGGCCGCTAAACTTTATTGCTTACTTGGTGTGAAGCACAATGGTCCTGAATAATGAATGCTGGTTAGAAATCTTGTTTGACTTTTGCTGCCCCCGGAGAAGGTCACCCTCTCAGCCCCCCTGGACTGAGGTGGCAGCAGGCTGCACACTGCAGCTTCACTCATGCACATAATATCCTCAGATTAGTAAGTCCATCCTCTGTGGTCATCTCAAGTGTGGATGGCATGACTGAACAATGAGTTTCTACAGTGGACACGAAAATAAGGTCTTCTTCTGCTGAAAGTGTAATTTCCTTTTGTGAACACAATTACCAGCTATCCCTCTGATCTGCAACAGCAGATTTACCGTCTAAAAACAGATCCTCGTGTGTTTGTGATTATTTGATCCATTGTTCATTTGATTGACTTTAGAAAAAAGATTCTTCAATACAATGATTTTATTGTTTATTTCATGTGAAGTGGTGCAAAAATAAGAAAGAAAAACCTACAAAACGCAAATAATGCTATACCACAAACAATAGTAAATGATGAAGAGCTACTGAAAGTAAAACAGACTCATTTTTAGATGTTGATTGATAATATCAACATATAATAATAAGTGATTGATTTTCTAATGTACCTACACTTTGTATCTATATAAACTTTGGCATTATTTCTTGACAGTCTGTACAAACCACCCCATGTACTGCCAAAAAAGAAAATAAATAAATGATTCAATCCTAAATTCCACACCTGGTGTGGCCGAGGACACACAGATGCTGCACAGCCCTGGTGGAAAGAGATGGTAAACGAGGGAAGAGATGTTATGTTCTCCACATTTTCCCCCACATTGTGCCTAACTACAGAGAAATTCACCAGAAGGTTTAATCTCTTGGTTTTGTAAACATATGCCTTTAGCCGACTACAGCTGTGAGTTGTACGTAACCAGAACCACAGCCTGACGCCTTACCAAGTCCTACTCCACATTTAATAAAGCTCTCTCCAAAACTGGCTCCCCATGGTCCACAGAAATGTAGCTGCCTTTAGTTCATCTCCAGACTCATTACTGTCACCACGACTGCTTGTCTCCACGGTGATCTTGTGTAGTGTAGATTCAGTTCTCCTGTCTGTTCTGCCACATCTCAAGCACGTTTGGACTAATAAACCATTCAGAACTCAGTTTCAGTGTTTACCCACGAATGCTGACAGGGTGAGTTGCTACTTCACATAGAGAATTCTTTGCTGGACACATGACGTTACACATGGAAGAAAGATATCATCATTTTCGTCATTTCATCGTTGATATGACTTTAGTCCTTGGGGGTCAGCAGGGTGTTGATGGTCCTCCACGATGCTGTTTTGTTATGTGTTCAATAATTAGCTAAACTAATCATTTTCTGACAGAATTCCTCTCGTCTTCATTCATAAAATTTGATTTCTTTATGAATGAAATGTCAGGTGGCTGGTGTTTTTTATGTGGAAGAAGCAATAAAGGAGACATAAAACATATTTTCTGTGAGCACACACAGAACCTACAGGGGAAGTCTGAGTTAACAGAGAGAGCGTGATAATCGTTGTGGTATCAGTTATCAGTGAGAGAAATCTGAGCTTTACAAGGACACAAGGACAGCCTGACTGTGTCTGTTCGCTTCATATCATACCCTTCAGGTGAGTTGCCTCAATAATGTAATATGTTTTGTTATTCTTTTAGGTGTTGATTCTACTATTTCTAACTGATTACATGATATACAAAGCACGAGATTCCTTGTTTTCTCGTGATATGTTGCATGTGCACTCACATAAAGCACTTGTTAACACAGCAGATTACAGCTGATGGCCCACTGGTGAGCTGGCAGAATGTTCAGGGTTTATTACCCTAACCCTTTTACTGTCTGATATAATATAGTTATTTTGAATAAGCGAAGAGTGAGGTCTTGTTATCCTAATGAATGAGTTGATTTTTCCTTGAAGAATCAGATTCATGTACTATTGGAACAATGACTTGTTGGTGACCTTCAGGCTTCTGATTGTCAACACATCTGCTTATTAGCAACTCTGCACTAATTTGCCCTGATCCTGACAGATTGCTTTTGTCATTCCTGAAATTAGTTGGTTGGACACTCACTCACTATGTCTGATGTGTAAATGTATATTTATGCCTCTTCTGGGCCATAATGTCACAGTCACCCATTGTAAAATGGAGCTTCAAATTCAGAGTTATAATGCCTGATAAGTAAAAAACATGATGTATAATATCTTGATTGTTATGGTCAAACAATTTATTCCCAGATTCACGAATGCCTGACCTATATTTGTATTGGTACCAGATGAGTTGTACTGTTTTAGATGCCATGGAGATATATGAAAACCAAACTTAATGACCTTTTACTCCAAATTGTTCAAGAACAGCCCTCAGATCAATTTAGGAATGGTGTGTGCAGGCGTTTTTTTGCTAATTTTATCTAAGTGACAAGATGCAAGGACATCTGACTAATCAGCTTTATGTTGGTCGCTGGAATGCTGTCAAGCTACGTCCTAAAGTAAAATAATAATAATCAGAAACAGATTTATTGTTTTGAACTCCACACAAGGAAAAATTTAGGCTTTTTTTTTCTCTGCTGAAGGAAGTCCCCAGATGGTACCAATTATGGCATAACAGATCAATAAACCAACACTAAACAATCAAGATGCAATTTTCAGCTGAGGACGTTTTTGCTCGAATGCACTTTTGTTAAAAATGTTGTTTTACTTGGAGAGTAGAGTTTCACATCCAACCCACAGATATGCCTGAATAACTATAAAGTCTTAGCTCCATCATGCACAATTTGCCTGAATCAGAGCTAACATGGAACAAGCTGGTTTACACGTACAGTTTCAGAGTCTTAGTCACCACAAGTTTAAAGACAAAAATTAGCTATTGCAAAGACCCAACTCGAAACCTGGATGAGATATGTAAATACCATTAAATCAGAATTAAATCAGAATTCTGTAATCATTTCTACATTTTGTGGAAGATATAGGTAGTATAAGTATGTTGAGGAAAGGAACCGGGAATGGCTTCCATTTAAAAACAAAAAGCACAGTAATAAATTATGCATGTAAGATGCAATGCAAAGGTTGTAGCATTACACTCTTCTACTCATACTTCTTTGTTATTTTTCTTTCTGCAGCAAACCATTGGCAGATGAATAAAAAGGAAAATGGCTTGGAGCAGTTGCCGCTACTTCTGCAAGGTACTTGTCACGTTACCTTTCTATTCTGTCAGCATTCAGCCAGGCAGTTGCTTTTTATTCTGAGTGTGTCAGTTGTCAGTATCCTGATGTATGCAGGGTGGTTGCCTAGCAGAGCGGATGCAGTCTATTGTGAGTATCTAGGCGTGGTAATGGCCAGAAATGAAAATTACCACGCCATTGTGCTGCCTTTGCTCTGGTTTCCTGTGTTGCCCATTTTGTACTAGCACCCCTTCTTATCTACTATGAGTCATTATCTGATTTATTTGCAACAACATTAGCAGCTGTGAAGCCGTAGTGTTTTTACCAAATGGGTACCCTAATGGGCTCAACATCCACATTACATATTCTTTTCACATTTCCTGTGGTAAACATATGTACAGTCGAGTCCCAAGCTGAACAGGGCAGTTGTCTTGTGGCTGACAGGTCATGACATCATCCCTCCACTTCTCAGCACACACATCAGTTTCTTTTTGTCTGCCTTTGCTGCTGCATAAACACGCTGTCATGAAAAATGTGGGATTTTGAAAGTAAAAACATGTAGTTTTAAAATAAAAAGAGAAATTCTCATGCATTTAAGAAGAGTGTCTTTAATGACTACAGTCGTGTATAAAGGGATGTAAATAATAAGCAGAACACTGATTTTGAATGATGCTGTGTTTTAATGTATGAATTATTAGAATAATAGCACATCTAAGAATAAAACATGGAAATATAAAGGGAAATAAAATGCAGTTTGATCAGTTTTTGCTGTGAGCACTTTTCTTTTAAACAGGACACATTTTTCCCATGCACATATTGTTAAAGCATATTGAAGTTCCAGGTGTTTTGTAGATTTAGGCTGTCATAATTTATTTTGTTTCTTCATACAATAAAGAAAGGGTGACATGAAATGAGGAGAACAGGATACTTCATGACAAAATGGCACTACATTCACTGCAATGCAAGCTGCTGCAAGGTGCAGAGATTTGGGATACTGATTGGTCTAACCACAATACCCGTTTCCATCTATCCCAGACGCCACAGAAGTTGATACTCTGGACAAGGTAATACACTGAAACATTTTTAAGAAAACAGAAATCTGTTTTCCCCTTTTATGATATATACACGTTTCTTTGTATTTATTATTCCTGCCTACCTGAGCTCTGCCTACGTTGGCCAGGACACTCTTGGAAATTAAATTTTAGATCGTAACAGTTTTTTTTCTTTTTCCTGGTTGAATGAAGTTAAATGAAAAAAGTAAATTTCACTTCACAGTTTAGTGTCTAACAAATGTTTTCCAAAAATAATCCCTCGCCTTTGTGGTTATATAATCTGTAGATGGATGACAGATCTTTGGTGAAGTCTGAGGTATCAGAGAGGTCTCTCGTTTAGGCTTACATCCTTGAAACAGATCATCAGGAACAAGGTATTTGGTGACCAATTTCATGAAGACCCTCGGATTGATTATGATGTCCCAAAGTTGCATGTATATGCTTTCATATATTAATATATTATATATATTTTATATATATAATATATTATATATTCAATCGGCAAAAAAAGAGCAGAGACTAATTTTCTCTTTTTTGGGGGGTTAAGTCTCACAGTATTTTTGGAATAGTGTTGTGATGTGGATATGTAGTACATAACTTTGTTCCCATAAGGCAAGGGTCATTCTACCTGCAATAAAACATGGTGGTGAATATACGGTATCATGTGGTGGGGCTGCTTTTCCAGTACTGAGTGGATGTATCACAAAGGACTCATGCAGACTTAAAAGCTTGAGTAAAAACTATGGAGTGGCAGAAAAAAATCAAACGGATACAAAGCAGCTAGAATCATGATCATATTTTGGATTACCATGCCCTGGATGTCTGAGAATCTTTATCAACATAAGGTTTTAGGTGGCTAAAATAAATGTCTAAAGTCTGTATTTGGTGCCAAAACCAAACTTGCCTGTACCTGTCCAGACTACAAATTATCTATGCATTGTTTTCACTGTTGTGCACGGCTCTTTATTTACTTTAGTCGTGGACTTTACTTGGAGATTTTAGTATTTTTATAATATAGTATTTTGTATTTCCTCTGACAATATTGTGAATTAGGCACTTAAAATTTAGGGGTGACAAAAGTTTTAACCAGGATGATATTTTCAGACATGAACGAAGACAGATTTCTTGTTCTCCAGAGTATCTTTGGTAAAAGGTGTGTGTAGGACTGATTAGAAAGCAAATTGGTTTGTGTTCATTGAAATGCACAACTTTTTTTTTCAGGCTGTACAAACTTCTGAAGGATGATCAGTGGAACCAGGATGCACCTGAGCTCACTTTTCAGGGTCATTGCAAACGCTGTGAATACTTATGTAAAAATTTTATTTTTGTTTTTTAGTTTTAATAAATTAAAAACTTGGTCAATATGGGGTATTGTGTGTTGAATTTTGGCTGAATAAGGCTGTAACAGTGGATATTCTGGAAAATGTAATGCTGTGAATACTTCCGGATGCACTGTACAAGTATACCATTAAAAAGTGTAACAGAGTGTGTAACCAATAAATAATGCAACCAAATATGATACAGAGGAAGTAACTAGGACAGAAAAATAAGAGCAACCTGTCAGTTCAGGTCTCCCAACAATCTTTGATGCCATTTAATGTAACCATTATTTAGACACAGCCCTTTCCTTTGACTGAGTGATTTTAGCATAACAGAATCGATACAAAGAAAACAAATTAAATAAAGCTTTAGGCAAAATCATCCCACAGCTGACAAAACTAGGCTAGAGATTCAACATCTTAAATCGTTTTTTGCATAAGTACTGCTTTGATGTTGACTGCGAGCTCAGAATAAAGGATGATAAACTCCTATATGCTGTCACTAAAATTAGAGCATTCCATGCATAGCTACCATGTCGCATGCTAAAACACACAAATGGAAAATTACAGTGTACATTTATTAAGATGAAAAGCATATACAGTAGTAAAAGCAGCTTTAAAGATCACACATGAATAAAGGAGCTATTCACCAATGTGTTCATTTCATGATGAAGAGGCAAACATGAAGGGATGTGTTATTTATTCTCTGCCTCCCTGTTAAGGCCTTCAGCAGTTCTTTAAGATAGAACACTGTTATCTTAGCAACCTGAAACTAGTTGTTTGTGTTGGTTACAAGATAGATTGAAAGATTCAAGTATTTCTTCTTTATGTCTCTTCAATCTCGCTCTCTCTTCAATACATTTTGTGTACACAGAAAAGTTGTGTATAGATTAGTTAAAGGCCTGTTGATGGGCTGTTGCATTGGTACGGGGTTTCACTTTTCACATCATGTGGTTCATCACACAGACACCAACCCATCAGTAATGGTTACACAACTGCAGGAATGCAGGTTGGTGACCAGACTGCTATCAAAAGAGTGTGAGCCAAATATATACACAGGTGCTATTAAGGTGTCCGGAAACAGGTAGGAACAAACAGGCAATCAGAAGGGCAGGGAAAAGAACAAATACTACAGCTAAACAAATGGAAAATTCAATTTGTATTAGACAAAAAAATAATAAAGATGGATAAGAAATACATGTAAAATAGATCAGGTATAAAATCTCTGAGATATGTTTGGTCTTACCTACCAAGTGACTCACCAGCTGTAGGGTGTATCAGTGATGGACAAGAAGCTGAATACGGGGAATTGGTTGAGGTCCAGCAGGACCATAATTAAATTAAATTCGATTCGATTCAAGTCAGTTCTTTGAAAATGATTGAATTTTCTTTTTTTTCTACTGTCATTTATTTCAGGGGAATTCTCTAACGCAACGTGTGTTCATGATCAGGGACTTTTAAGGTCTAAGTTATTTTCCAGCTCTTTGTGTTCATCTGAAGTGGCTGGATTATTTGACTGAGTTAGTAGCACCAATTACCAGGGGCCTCATGTACAAAGGGTACGTTCATACAAAAAAGCGGCGTACGCTCTTTTTCACATCAACGATCAGATGTATCAAGAGCGAAATGACCGTGGAAATGTGTGGAGCCTCACACCAACTTCAGGGCTGGCGTACGCACTTTTCTAGAGCTGTTGATTCTTTGGTGATACTTAGAGGTGATGTTGGGAAACTGTTGTAATGAAAGTGAACACAATTAGTCATCAGACTGAGTGATGTGCATACTTGAGACACATAAACAATTAACACTGATGAACAATTAATACACCCATGTGTCTGCAATTACAGTTAGAGTGGATATAAAAGCATGCGCAAAGTGGTGCAATGCATACTATTAAAAACAATGGCTGCTTTAGCGGTTTTGGAAGACTTTGCAAATGCTGAAAATTGAAGAGAACGCGTGTTCAGAGACAGAGAGGATTTACTGGCACGTGATGGCAACTGGCTCGTCAGCCACTTTAGGTTCCCGAGGACAAGTTCGTCCTGGAACTGTGCGCAGGGCTGCGGCTGGTGTTGGAGCGCAACACAGAGGCCAACCGATTGGGACTGTGCCAGTCGACCCTGAGCTGAGCCATGCCAGCCGAGCGGGACGGAATTATCTGCATCTCAGCAGGTATATCAAATTCCCACAATGCAGTTGAACAGGCCAACATTAAAGCGCAATTTGAAGTGAGAGACGGTTTTCCTAATGTAATCGTTAGGAATTGTTAGGAACAGATTACAAGGTGGTACTGTGTGCCATGGGTGGCTTCTTGGTGAGTAACTTTATTCGTGTAATTGTCCTAATGTTATTCCCTGTGACATTGAGCATGTGAGCCCCCAATTTTTTTCTCTCTTCACAGCATCATTACTAATCTGTGGTAAAAGTTAGTAACTTGCTGTTTTTTGCCGGTTAAACTACAGGTTAAGATCTTTCTAACAAAACCCTGATCGTCTCTGTGTGCAAATGTTAATAACCCCGTTATAATAAAAACTAACACGCGCTCTCTTCGAAGTGTGAAATGTCTTAATCGGCCTCACTTTTATTGTGAGTTACACAATAAACAATGGGGGTAATCAGAGTCACCCATAGTTGTGCCGACTCTCTGTTCAAACAGGGTGGGCCCCTCTTTTCCTGTCCCCCCTGCCTGTTTTGGCCACACTTTGGCGGTGGGCAGCCAGTCTGCGTTCACATCCAAGTTAATGTCGGACCACTTCTTCTTCACCTCTGCTTGTGTGCACTTCTCAGACCCCACAGCGTTAAAGGCCTCTTATGTTTCCTGCTTATATCATAGGACAGCGTGCCAAAGAGCACATTTTTGCGGGCCTCCACTTCAGAAAGTAGCACCTCCATTTTTGCTTTCCGGGAAGTTCCTCTTTTTGCTTTTATTTTCTGATCCTGCAGAGAGGGGGATTGCAGGTGCAGGGCTCATTTAAATATTATTTGCATATTTAAGTAGGGGCGTGGACAGGGAGCAGTCGGGTACTTTGTACATCCCAATCAACGTGGAATTGAGTGCACATGTTCTAAGGAAATGTGCTTGGATTCATGCATACGCACAGATTATTGATATTTTTGTGCATAGGAGGGCATTTGGGTTTGAGCGTACGCCATGTTTCAGTAGGAAATTCACGCAAGTCTTTGTATATGAGGCCCCAGGTCTGGAGCTTGACGGGTTCAGCTCTGCTGTCTTACCCAGCCTGTCTGTGGTAATGTTGCTTTGTCTGGCTGGTTTAATTAGATAGTCACACCAGGCAATATCCTTCTTTTATTGTCTGCTTTAAAAACAACTGGGGGTATGAGGTGATGAGAGTAAACTCCTCTCATCAACACTTTTTTCTCATGTATCAAATGAGAAATCAAGCAAATCATTCAGCTTCTGCATTGCATTTATGTTGCTTTGATCCCTTCAGTGGAGAATGAAACTAAAGTTTAACAATGAACGTTATCTGTACACCAACCTTTACTGAAACCTTGAACAATGTGTATTTGTGGCCCTCTACTACTAAGTAATGACACGAAAAGGGTTTATTGATCTTCAGTTCCCATGGAAGAATGAAACCGTTGATTTATGTTCATGTACTAACACATCTTGCCAAAACAAATAATTTCCTGGGACAGCTGTTATTTTGAAAAATCACATAGTTCATTTCCTGATATTTTTAGCTGATGCATGTTAACTCTACTGAACCAGTTCTAAAAACCCTTTTTTGTTCTATGGCTGCTGCTGTAATCTTTGTCGGGCAGTCTTTGCAATGAATTTAGCTTGGGCTGCTGTTACTATTTTTGCACTTTTCTTCAGCATCCAACGTACTCTTTTAAAGCAGTTGGATGCGTAATCGTGCGATGAAAGCAACACATACGCCACTTTGCTTGACCTATGCTTTAGTACAGGGAATCTGAGCCCTCAAATACCCACTTTAGAAAAAATAACAGCTGTGGACTATTAAGCCATTAAAGGTGCGACGAGAGGCTGTAATACTGCATTACTTAGTCATCTATTTGTATTGAGAAAGGTCTTTGTAATCTGATCTATTTTTTATCATTTACATCATCATTATTCATTTTTAAAATGCTATAAAGTTAAAAGTTTTTCCTCTTTTTACATATTTAGATTTTTCAATGTCCCAACATTTTTGCAAGAGTTTTGAGTCATGCACTCCAGACCTTAACAAGCAACATTTTTAAAATATAATCAGTTATGAGCATATTTTGGTAAATATGTTCAAATGCTGGTTTACTTTTGACATGCCTGCTATGACTGAAGAACATATCTTTTATAAATGTTCCTGAATCTTAATAATTTCTCCCTGGTGCTGAGAAACATTCCAGCAGTAAACCCACGGTTATGATGGGGGTAATCGTCATTTGGAATGGTTGCTAATATATCAGATCCGTCACTGTATGTGACATGTAACAAACAATTCTCAGTTAATCTCAGATAAAAAAAGAAGAGACATAGCAATTCAGATGCCTAATAAATAAATGACCCTCATCATGCCCTTCTCCATGATTCCAGTTGTAACTAGACTGTCATCCAGAGAATTGTGTCACCAGCTGCAGACAGAGATGGGGAGACCGTTTAATAATATCTACTTTGCATTGCGTCTGGCTCTTAATGGTGCTTCAGAGAGGTGAAGAGCTGGGGTTAATGTGGATATGACTGTGAGAGTGTGAAACTGACACTGGGCCTGTCCTTCATCCCTAAAGCTGAAGCTCTTTATCATCCTGACCCTCTCTCTTCTTTAAAAGGTTTATTAGAGAGAACTTACAGCTCAGGCACACCCGGCTAACTCAACCGTGTGGCATCATATAAACCAACCATTTTTTTGTAACTTTTTTTGCAGCTATCAAGCATCTCCAGCTGAACTGAACTATTAGATCTAAAACCCTAATAGTTTACCTTTCCTAACAATGGCTGATAAGGTTACTGCAATGGCTTGAGACAGTTTTTCTTACATCATAGATCAAGTTTGTATCAAACTGATAACAGACCCTTCATTGGCCTTGTTACTGTCAAAACAATGATGTGTTGAGAAATGTGTATTGATTTATCAGCTCCAGTATCTGAGAGCACTTTGCTCTTGATTTGGCTTGATACAGTATTTCCTAGTATGTTCATTACATCAAGTTACAAAACAGTCATACGCAATTCACATTCAAACTTTATGGCTAATAAATAATTGGCTGTTCATCTACTGCTGCTTTACTCCGTATGTATAGGACTAAGTTCCTTTGACCACCTGGCCTCTTTATTCTCGCAAATTAATCTATCACTTACCTAAGCTCCTCACACAGAATGCTGTATATATGACTTCATCCACCCATTCTCAAGTTATCCACCAGAAATTCAGCCATTTAAATTTGGGACCTTGGCCAAGGCTATATGTCAGTGGGAGTGAGGTGAAAATTTCAGTCTATGACTGAAAGCATTGGCACACAACCAGCTCAACAGTCAGGGTTAAAGAACCTGGAGCTAACGGCTCTGGAGTTTTGTGCTCAGACCAGACATTGTGAATGCATGTTTCCCAGCATGCTGGTTTCAAGTTTTCCTACTGATGGGCGGAAATGCTGATTTAATTTCAGCCTCCTTAGAATTCCTCTGGAACTCTGATTTACAACCCTTGATACTTTATGATAATACACAGAGGCCAGGCCACATTAGTTACAAGACCAGGGAGTATTGAAATTATTATTCACACTGTGCTATAAATACAAGTGAGTCAGAAAAAGAGCTGCAGCAGATGTGGAAGGTTTCAAATTGAATCCCTGAAGTTGAAGTTGAAGTGTATAGCACATACTTTTGAACCACCTCCTTATGGAGGGAACATTTCAGTTGGTTATTAGAAAGGGAAAAAAAGCTGTTGATTATTTAAAAAAATAAAACTATTATCCTAACAAATTATCCCTTTCGGTTTGCATATGCATTTTATAGAATTCTCAAGGCAGATTCCAGTTTACCGCATTAGAAAAATACAGCAAATGAGGAGACTATCCTCCTCTCAACCACAAATCTCATTTTTGACCATGGATCTCTTAGATGAGGTCTTGCAGTTTTATAGCCTATAAATGTTCTGGGCTATAACAGTAGATGTCATTATACATCCCACGGCCGATTGGCTCTTCTCGTCTGTTCTCTCCCGTTAAGCTGCAGGGTGATCTTGAAAGGAGATATGCCATAGATAGAACCCCAGAAAATGAGATGCTGAGGTCATTAACTTTTATCCTTCCTCTGGGTTATTGATTTAAGTAAGAATGCTGAGGACCCACTCAAAATGTTGCCCTTGTCATTGACTGAGATGCACTGTCAAGGCTAACTGCTTTTCCCAGTTTCCCTGCTGGTTTCAGAGTGGCTCTCTTACCATGTGACAGTGGCATTGTTCTGCCAGCTTTGCTTGTTACACGATGCCTTAATAGAAACTGTTCACCCAAAGCTCAAAAACGGGCAGTGGGTCATGCTCGAATATCATAAAGACCATTTAATCATTTTCTCACGTGAACGCTGTAGATTTTCAGGAGAAAGTGCAGACAGTTTGGTCTGGACTTTTTCTTGAGTTGCTGTTCATACAGGCATATCACAGCAAGAGACTTTCTGTTGGTCATGCTCTTTCCCATCTGGAAATGTGAGGGAGGGGTTGCAGGGGTAGGGTTGTCCAGAAGATGTAATGCAAAAATTACACTGTGGAAATCGTTGTATTTTCTCAACAATAAATTGATAGTATATTAACAGCAATGGAGCAAGCATAAAGGTTGGAGGTCCGTACAAAGGACAAACTGTCACCAGCATTCTGGAATATTTGCTGATACATTCATACAGTGTCTCACCTGCTGATGCTCAGGAAGTTTAAATAGAGTTTGGGAGGGAAATCTCAGCAAGAAGTCCACAACAAGACAGATATTTGAGTTTTCACATGCTACCACCACTTCGGAACATCACAAAATTACATTTTAGGACTCCAGTGTATGGTGAAAGTGGCTTTTGAGTGAGCACCGAAATACAAACCAATCAGTCCTTCAACCTCTCAACAGGTTAATAGATGGTTCCTCTATAGAACCGATACAAGGAACATATATCCCACTGTCGTTAAACTGTATATAAATCACTGGGATAGCACTGAAATGCCTCTCTTCTGAGAACGCATTTTTTTCAGGTTTGCTATCACTCACTTTTTGGTGTGGGTTTGGTTTTGGCACAGAATGTACTCGGTCAGGTCAAGACAGGATCATGTAAAAAGGCACAAAGTGCGTTGCAGTGGTCCTGATGATGCAGCAGTATTTGACATATTGGTAATGTGACCAGGATCCAAGTCAGTAACCTTTTCATGACAGTGAAAACTTGGCTGGATTTAGGAAACACTAATATTCAGGTCTGGGGGGTTAAAATTCAACACTTGTTAGTATGAATGCTGGCATGAAAAAGAACACTGACAGACCCAGGTCTTCACTGTTGTGGTGACCAGTTTTAAACATACAGCCAGAAACAGGCCAAACCAGATACACAGATTGATTTAAAAGTAATATGAAAATAGCATTATTATGTTAGTGCTTCTTACCAACTATGGATTTTTCTATGTCTATATTTTGTCTAGAAAGAAAAAGGTGCTTTAACTTTGTAGAAAGGAAGGCTAACTTTTCATATTCTCTCAATAGAGAAAGTACCAAAAAATGATCTAAAACACACATATGACCTATATGATCCCTAAAGCATCCCTAAATAAACATTCCTAAAGCAAAATGCAAAATGTAATGTTTATCACCCACAAACGCATGAATGGGAGCAAACAGAAGGAAGGGAAATGAGATAACAACGAAAGCTCACTAGGACAAGAAGTACACCACCTGTCAGTCAGACTCACCAGCTCCCATGATGCTGACAACATGATGTGTAAGGTGGTAGGACAGGAAGGACAGTGCAGCGCCTCACATGCCTGGAAGGTTGTGAAAACAGTAGATGGTCGCAGCGGGCTTCACTCTTGGGCTTTCTTTTCATCTTCACACTTGTGGAGTATTTTGTTTTTCATGGGCACTGGTGCTAGTAAAGACATATGTGTGTCAGACTCCAGCAGTCCTGCTGCATGCCACTTTGTGTCTGCTTGTTTCCCTTTTTTTTTTTCCTATACCGTTATTATTTTGTTTTCACTCCTCTCAGTAAATGGAGAAGAAAAAACAAAAACCTGTTACTTGGTTGTTCGGTGGTTCATAAGAACTGAGCAGGAAATCAGTATTTACCTCAAGAAAAACCCAATGGACTAACTATAAAGTCATCACTTTTAGATATCTAAGGGATATGCGAGACACACTTGTCGCTAAGGTAATCCGATTTATCCAGCATTTTCCTAAGCTGCAAAGGGAAAGTTACTAACATCAGGTCTGGACTGATGAAATGAGAAGTTACGAGTTTATTGTGTAACTTCAATAAATTTAATTATTTTCTTCTTTTTTTTTTTTTGACAAAGGTTCACTGAAGGTGTTTGATCATGACACGTCTGTATGGAGATATTTTGTTTTAAGCTGTGTCTTTGCCTCTCTGCTTGCTACTGTTACCTTAGTTCAACTTCCACACAGATGTCCTGAACCAGAGTGATGGAGGGAGGGGCTGTGAAAAAGCAGCAGTTGAAAGAAACAATGTGAACAGTCGGCATGTGTGATTGTGTGAATGTGAGTGTGAAGTCAGCAAGCGTGTAGCAACATGTATCAGCTTGAGAGAAAGGGAAGTAGAACAGATAATCATGACAGTTCATGGATAACCCCGGGGCTGTCAGCCAAAATGGAAATAAAAAAGGCTTTAAGTGGCCCCAAAGCATGTTAAAATCACAGCAATGTAAATAATATTGGCAGAATATGCTGCAATTTGGGGACTATTTACCCAGCCCTTTCTTTACATAAAGTAAAAAAAAAGACAAATTGTTCTTTGAAGGTTAAAAGGTACATGTCAGCCCTCCAGAAAGAAAAGAGCTGTGTTAGCTACAGTGAAGACTCTGAGGCAAGAGCCTAAACAGGCCCCGCGCACTTCCTGCCTGGCCCGAGCCCTGAAAATCATTACTCCACCATCTGTCTGTCACGACTGTGGCGTATATTCACTTCACATTTATTGCGTTTTTAACTAAAAACATATGCACGGGGCCTTTAAAGAGAAGTCTGATGTACCATTTGGGGCTAATGGCTCAAATGTGTGAATGTTGCCTTAGAGGAGCCTAATTCTGCCTGCTTTAATATTGAGCCACTGACATTAAATGGAAATACCATACAGCATTGAAAACCTTGGTCTCATTAAAAAAAAAAGTACATCACAGATTCTCTCGTTGCTGTGTAGTGTGTAACTGTGTTGAGCTGCAAATTGGACAAGGGACTATACGACTTTGAACTGGTAAAGACTAGCAACAAAAAAAAAACCAGAAATACTTCAGTGTAATTTTAGAGAACAGAAATTAGGCTCTAACTGTGAATTGAAAAGGAAGGGAAATACTTAAATATGTATAGGGTGAGGAGCTCTGAGCAAAGCTGCTGCTCCTCCGCATTAAAAGGAGTCAGCTGGGGTGGTTCATCTGGTTAGGATACCTCCTGGCCCCCCAACCTGACCCCCCAAAACCTGGAGGTTTTTCAGGGACATCCAACTGGGAGGAGTCCCTGAGCAGACCCAGAGCTCACTAGAGGAATTATATATCCCATCGCCTTGGGATCCCCCAGGAGGGGCTGGAGAGGATCGCTGGGGAGAGGGATGTCTGGGTTTCCCTCCTGGAGTGGGCACCTCCACATTCTGACCTCAGATAAGAGGAGGATGATGGATGGATGGATGGATGGATGGATGGATGGATGGATGGATGGATGGATGGATGGATGGATGGACAAATCTCAATGAACTGAAGGAACATTTGTGTGTCTAAAGTTTGGGAATGCTCTGACCATCAATTACATTTGATGATGGTGAGATTTGATTGGCTGGTGCTGAAAAATTGTTCTTAATTTCTCTCTGCAAGAAATGCTACCAATGCAAATCAAAACACTCACAATTTCATGAGAGTTAAACCTGTCAAAGTGATTAATTAATTTGTGTGAACACTACCTGGTAGGGAACAGGAGATTCCCTCAACCAGAATGCATCTGTTACTAAACTAAAGACTTTTAAATGTTGCACTTTGAGTGAAGAAGCTGCCTCGTGCTGCTACGACTACATTTTGGGTAGCAATGTTGTGCTTTGTGTCTGCTCTATCAGCTGTTGTTTGCATTTTTTCAGATGTTTTTTAATAATTTAATACAAAGAGACACGTTGTGATATGATGTTCTTATTGTCTTAAGTATTTTTGTTGGAACTGAGTTTTGGAAAGCCCTGACTCATCCAAAATAAAATCACAAGAAAATGACACTTATTATAAAATGAATTAAAAGCAAATGAAAACTGAATACAAAAATGTCATGCTGACACGTTTTAGTGATTCATGATGATTTACATTTCTGTTTGTTGGTTGTGTTTATTAAAAATTACTCACTACATATGCCAGCCAAAATCAGTGTTTGTTTGGATTTGTTTATCACTTTATTTTCTTATGTCTGTCTCTCTCCTGAGGATTATTAAAGAGCTTCAACCCCAGTTTTTTCTGTTTTTAATCTCTTAGTGGATGCTATCTCTTAGTGGGGAATGTAGGTCTACAACCAGTCACCCTTCTTCTTTTATTGTCAGCCATTAAACCACTTAAAGTTGGACTGGGCCAGTAAAACCCTTGGACACCACTAATTTTAAACTTTTTAAGACTGCCTTAAAGCAGTCTGTCAACATCCCACATTCATATCTATTCTCTAAAATAGTCCACCTTCATTTCCCTTGTTCTTTCTCTGACAGCCTTATGTGTACATCTTCCTCCCCTCCTAACTTAAGATAAGTTCTGTTTGTTTTAAACATTTCACACAAGATCATAGGTATGAAGAGAGGGTACTTGTCAACTATAAAGGAAGTGCTTTCAACATGTTTCTGTCTTTTTCTACAAGCTGAGTGAGCGGGCACGATGAGACTGGTTGATCACATTAGCGGACTGACTGACTATCCACTGTGCCAGTGTAAAACCTTTGTGTTTGCACCTATCATATGTTTGTCTGGCTGGCTGTGCAAGTGAATGTGACCAAAGGATTCCAGCGATGACAGTCTCAATCAATCACATAAGCCACTAGAGTACAGAGTTCAAGAGCTGTTTTGGCAGCAGGCTTCACTGGAGGGCCTGCCAAGGCAAAGAGACTGAACTGGAGTAATGATTGCCATTAGGCAGGTTTATGAATATTTATGATAAACATCTGCATTGAAAACACTGCACGGATGCAACACAGAAGTGTGAGTTACAAGAGCTGTACTTCATTCAGATTGGTTGTTGAAACAGAAAGAAGGAGTAAGACAGCTTACATCCGACAAGCCTTAAAGGTCACAAGTGAGGTGTTAGGAGAGAAACAAGATTATCCTACCTGGTGCCTTTCAATTCAATTCAACTCAGTTTTATTTATATAGCACCAAATTACAACAAATGTCATCTCAAGGCACTTAAATAATATAGTCAACTTTATTAATTTATTTGTTTATAAAGCCCTTTAATATATATGGTATGTGGTTTAGTATTTTTGCCCTAAGTGTGCTTCGTGTGAAGTTACTCTTCTGTTACTGTCAAAGTTTACAGAAAACACCTGTATAATACACACCACCATTAAAGTGAAACTGTTCTTGAGCTGTTTGAAGCAATTTTCAAAAGACTAATGAAAACCACCAAGTAACCAAGTTCGTGAGATGAAAGTGAATTACAGTGTAATAAGACTGTAGACAGGCAGCAAACGTAGGGCTAGTATCAGAAGAGACCGGAGTCGAGAGCCAAAGAGTTGAGCAGCAATAATAAGTCGAACACAGAAACAAAAACTTGAGTAGCAACTCTTATATTTTTACACAGCACTAAAAATGGTAATGGTGTACAATTAAACCAAAAAAAGGTGTGAACACAATATGAAACAAGAGTGTCCACTGGGGCCCTTATGAAACAGGAAGTAGTTGCAGGTGCTCCTGATTTCCAGAGTTCATGGAAATGGAGTGTGTGTGTGTGTGTGTGTGTGTCTGTGGGTGTGTACGTGTTTATCACCTTCTCTGCGTCTCTTCTTCAAGGTCCTTTTAGTTCTCCACCTAAATAAATTAGGATCTCGTCATTTCCCATCCACTTAAAAAAACTTGACCTATAGATAAGGTCATATGTATCTATTACTTTCTGTTCTTGGATGCATCGTTAAAGGCTCAATATCAAACGCAAATTATTTAACTAAACCTCGTTCATAAATCTTACTCTTTAGTTGCACAACATTCAAAGACATCAAAATGTCAAATATGAGGGCTAAATATTCAAGTACTCACATGTCTTACTGTTCATGTGAACGGTGTTTCACTGATTCATATTACTCAAACAGTATTATGATGGCTTATCGTAACTAAAATAATCATAGAATGCAACCAAAATAAGAACAAATACACATATGGAGTTTGTTTCAGAGGCTGAAAGTGTCAAAACTACGTGGAGAAGCCACTCAATCAGCACAATTTTCAAACCTGTTGTAAATTTGGAAGTATAACAGTGAAGGAAGTGGAAACATGGCTGAAAACAATAAAAAAATTACCATTAATACAAAGGGTGTTGTGTTTGCAACATGGCAGTGAATGAGCTGAGTACATCCAAGGCAGTGGCAGGTAAGGTTTAAATGGCTGCTAAAATCACACAAATGATCACTCTGCTTACATAGAATAATATGGATGGAATCTCATGGCTACCAGTTCAATGTGATGGACTCATTTTTTCTCCTTGACAGTGATATTTCCAGAATTATACCATCTGTTGTTAACAAACCTTTGGTTTTGATACCTCTTTTGTAGTATCTATTTGCACTGTATAGTACAAAAGCTGGGTAGGGACGCATTGGAGTCGAGTGAAATAAAGAACTACAGCAGAGTCTTGAGGTAACAAACACTCTTTTGCTGCATCACCCTTGGTCAGGGTGCTCAATTATTTTTTCAATATTATGAAGGTGACAGTAGACGGCCCTGGAAACCTGTCTTATATAAAATAAATAAGATAAATGCTGTCATCTGTTTAGCCTTGCTGTCTATAACATCATATAAAGGAATCATATACAAAGAAAAATAGTCAGTCGTGCATAGAACCCAGAGGAACTTTATGACTTACCCTGGTATGTGAGGAAGACTCATTGTTTACATGAATAAATCGGAATCTATCAGATAAATATGACTTAAACCAGCCTAATGCAATTCCTTTAATCCCAATAACTCTTTCCAGCCTCTGTCGTAGAATGTTGTGATTGATTATCAAATGCAGCTCTGAGATCAAACGGGATGAGCACAGACACACAGAACTGCCTCATTCGTAAGGCTTTCCAGCCATCACACAAGACTATGACACACAGCTGCAGAAATGTATAGGATTTACAATTAAACAAGTATATATTATAAAAACTGACAAAAACTCAATCAGAAAAACAAACACAATCACACCGTTCAAATTTTTTTGTTTTATTTTGATGCCCCACCCCCCCATCTCCACATTTCAGATCAGGTTTCAGTTGCTCTAAAAAAGTTAAATTGTTTTTGTCTCCATGTATCATTTGTACATCAAGTATTTTTATACTCTCATTGCAACTGCCACCCTGAAATGAACAAAGTTAGTAGGAGAATGATGGGGAAGCTGTTTTAACGTGACCAAGTGTTTCTCCAAGACTTGCTTTAAATAACTTCCGCGTGTTAATTTCTTTTTTTTTAATCAGCAATGAGCCATGGGGAATTTCCTTATATGTGTTAGGTCAGTTCAATCATAGAGCACCTTTCGTGTGTTTTATGGAGCATTTTTAATCACACTTAGATATCACAGATATAAATGAATAACTGTCAGGCAGAACTCAAGCAGTTTGTATTATTTATATGATAATTATGGTGAATGTAAAAAGATGGGTTGACCTAACGGGTGAACGTGCTGCATATAATGGAGTCACTTGACTGCCTTTTTTATGTTCAAAATCCAAAAGCAATCACGTTTTATATCGTAACAGCAGCCATAAGGAACTAAAACTGTTTAAAACGCTGGACATGGGGACTGTGAGGACATATATTGATGACTGCGTTTCAAATAGTACCATGAACCCTTCTGTCAGTGTCCCTCCTTCCACCTTTTGTCTGTGAGTGGCGCTATATGTCACAGGCAGGCCTCCAATGATGCTCGCTGAACCCTTTCCTGACCCCTTTCCGCTGTTGTTTAATGAGGAAATGTCATCCAGGCTCTTATTATTCCAGCTGTGCAGGGACTATCTCTGCCACAACTGAGTTTGGCCTACAACAGAATATGTGAGCAGCACTAACACACAGTCATCTGTGCCAAATATCTTTTTCATCCTTTCTGTCTAAACTCAAAGACAATAAACAACGGGAAGTCATTTTACTACAGCTCACTATCAGAGAGTAAAACTTAAAAAAGGTTGGATGACCCTCGTGAGGGTGTTAACCGCTTTCTGAGCACTCTCCTCTATGTCTGAAGGAAGGTGGACCACCGAGGTGTCAGAAATGAGGTAAGAAGTTGCACGCCAGGGACTTGGAGGGTCAGTCAGGGTCGGGCTTGTTTTTCAAGCGTATACTGCCAACTCCTAGCCTTCCACTGAGTCTGAGGGTCTTGACGCAAGGCAGCTTCCTGCTTTGAGCCTTGTGTTCATGATCTGTTCCAGCACAGATTGGCAAGTCAGCAGTGCCTTGTGAGGTGGAAGTGAGATTTAATATTGGGGCTTTCCTATGACTGAGGAACGTTTGAGCTCTCCTGTGTTTGAGGAACATTATGCCAAGTTAGTGGTGGCACCTCAATTTTTGGGGGATTAAGAAACTTGATTTATCCAGACCTTTTTAGAGCCCACCTCCACACTGTATAATTAGCTGTGGACAGGCTCTGTGGATCATGCTCGTTTAACCTCCATTTTTCCCTAAAATTCCATTCAAACACCTTCTATTCTTATCCATTTTCCAGGAACAGTTTTAATACTTTTCAAGTCTTCAGTTTAGAGATGGCTGCATTATACAATACAGGTCAATAGATATGTGAAGCACATTTATAACATATCTAATTAAATAAACATAACAATATCTAAGCTATGAAATTAAATTAGTTATTAAATGTTCATGTTCAAGGTTTCAAGAGACCAAAGAATGAAGTCGTATGTTGCTACACTAAAACAGAAAAGCTTTTTAGTTCATTAAGCATCTGAATTTATAATAAAGGACACCCAATACTATCCAGCTATTGTGTCCACACCCTCCCCCTTTCAATGTTCAGTCATTTTGACTAAATCTGTAAAATTTATTGAATAAAATCAAGTAAAACTAGATTTGGTTGAAAATCATGGTTTTGTTTCTCTTAGCTTTGACCATCAGGTCTAGAAGTTATACACTAAATTACAATTATCTGACTGCTCTCACTCTTTGCACCACTCGCCGATATATGTTGTTTCTGGATTCTTGGTATTAATTACAACATTGTCATATCTAACTGAAATGATGGCAAAAGCTACAAAATAATGTATATATTAATAGATTATTTCATGCCATTACTATACCGTCAAGTTTAGAATTTTAACATGCTAGAATTTTTTAATTAATAAAATAGTGGAAAAAAAGGCATTTTGATAGAGACTATAGAGACTGTGCATGGCAAGCTGTTCAGATGCAGTTCAGATGTTGGAATCAAAACGGTCAACCCACACACAAGTAGGCTTAGCTGACTTCAAAGTGGTCCTCTGTCCTCTCTCTTATTATAAGAACACCAGCTAATTATTTTAAATTGTAGCATGTGTTTAGATATAAATCCATCAATCTGGATCTGGGTAAGCCTCAAGGCTGCATGACTCATTATTGTTTGCTCCTCTTTATAGAAATCTTTCAAACCAGTTAAGTCTGGCCTTGTATTTGAAATGGTGGTGGAGAAGCTTCCTCCCCCTAAACAAGCCACTCAATCACACCATTTAATGCATTCTGAAACACATTAGAAGCTGGTTGCTTTTGCTTTTGTGAGTGTAGCAAGTAAAACAGACTTGACGTGTTGGAGCAAATTAGCCAGTGACAATTAGAAAGATTATCTAAAACCAAATAACCTCTTTTAATTATTTAATATCTGTCCTTTGTTCAGCAGAGTCTGTCCACTCTTTGCACCAGGCTTTCCCCTCACAACAACTACTTTCACTTGCAGATGGACCGACCTCACCTAACCTCCCTTTACAGTTTCTCACTTTGCGTTTTATTCCATGTGTGTCTTTACAAATCGCTGGTAATTAGCCCAGTGAGAGACAGCGGAGAGTTTTTTAGTGAGTGAGTCACTAATTGTGTCACTTTATTATTTTTCTTTTGTCACACACATGAAAAGGGGTGTTTAGTAAAATAGAGCAGTTCGAACAGCTGCTGCATTTATCCCACTTATTTGTTTTGACCTTCACTGACAATTCTTCCTATGTTTCTCTCTGTTTGTGTACCTTTACCACATAATGCTGATGACAGTGGGTGGGAAGAAAATGAATGGCGCATGGAACAGAAAACACACCACAATAGCATTTTTCTCTGAAAGAAGGGGATTATGAAAATTACATTTACCGTTCCACTGGCATGCCTCATTGACATGAACACCTCAGGTAGTTGCTCATATGCACATTTGATGTGTCCACTGCATTGGTGGGTGTGCAAATGTGACATTGCCTGTGTTTGCTGATTGGAATTTGTGTATTTGTTTAAGTTTCCCTGTGAGCTTGGATGTGCCCCTGTTGCTCATTCATGTGTGTCAGTGATAGTTCCTCTTTACTACAATGTGCCTGCTCTAGTTTGCATTCTGTGGCTACAGTGTAAGCATATTTCTGTGGGACTGAAAATGTAACCAGAGGTCAGTCCAGAAAACTTCATATGCCCCAGTTATGTACAATGTAGAGGTAATTTACAACAAGCTCTAATCTACACAAGCTAAGACTGAGGCGGAGGATGGACGAGCAGTCATCTGCTGACCGGAAGGGCAATGGTTTGATTCCCCGAACCACATGCTGAAGTGTCTTTGAGCGAGACACTGAACTCCACTGAATCCTACGTACGTCCATCAATGTCTGTGAATGAGTTTTTACCACCTCGCCTTGCTCGCTGTTATCATCTTTGTCAGCTCATTATGAACAATCCTCAGTAAATCACTGTCTCCTTCCATGAAGACTTTCTTTTTAATGTTCAGCAGCTTTTTTTTAGGTTACTAGTGATAAAGGGCTTGTTATTGGGAAAGTACCTCGCTGTCCTTGTGTGGTCAATACACTTAATGTGGTCTGTCTATCCCCTCTATGTGCCATGCATTCCAGTCTGTGGCCTCAAAGAATCCCTGTAAATCCTCTTCTGCTTCTTGAGTTCACTTCTTCAAAGTTTGTATTATCAGGGGTTGTCGACGGAAAAAAGGTGTGAAGTGAAAGGTGAAAAGAACAGGTGAGCTTATGACATCGCAGATGACATGACTGCCAACAATCTCAGGGTAAGATCTATGTAAGATATACATCTGCACTCGAATATCAAAGGGGAACTCTGTCGATAGATAGTATACATGTCAACTCACAGCTAACAGTTCACTGTTGTAGGTACAGACCCTCTCCTTTAAAGTAACAAGTCCAGGTTCCCACCATCTGTTGTTAACAAGACCTGCAGTATCTCTTTACCTTTGTCTCTGCTCTCGATGTATGTCTCCCCATATAATCGGAAATAACTTGCATGGCGATTTTATTAGAACTCGTTGGGTATTTGGGACCTTTTCTTTAGGCATAAGTTGGCATTTGGAAAACTCAATCAGCTGCTCCTGTTTGTAATCAACTTTTCCACTGGCATGGTAATTCATACTAACAGACAATGAAAAGTGTTGAAGTATATATTGCTTGAGTGGATTCATGTAGAGTGAAGAGAAATAAAGGATAAATCATTTAATTGGAAACGATTACAATGCAAAGTTCCCATCTGTTCTGAGCTGAATTCCTCAGCACTTCATGAGTCATGCAAACGCTGATGGAAGTTGAAAACCACAGAAAAAAGTGGACAGCTATCTACTTTCAATTTCACATTATTTTGAAGGCTTCAACATTCCATCTGGAACTCAGTAAAAGTATCCCAGTACATAATCCCCTATCTTAACAAACAGTCATATTTGTTGACAGAAGTGACAGTGAAGTCACAACTCTTCACCAGTACAAAATGTACCTGTGAAGGAAAAGTAGCTCTGATAAGTCAGGAAACCTGGTCTTTGTCATAGTGATGAAAAGTTGGATAAAAGACCAACCAGCTCTATCAAAAATCCACTACTGCCTAATGTATACTGTACAGAGAGCAGAAGAAGAGATACTCAACCATGTTACATAATATTATGTGTTTTTTTAAGCATTACTCATAATGGCTGTTTTCTGGATTTTTGCCTTCACATCTAATAAAATACATTCAACTTTGAAAGAACTTCTCAAACATACATTTGGCAGTAAATAACAGTACAATCAGCATTGTATATCAGCAATAATTACAGCTTAGTCACAATGATTCATTTGAATACTCTCCTGGCTATTGTACTCTGCTCAGACCAGGGACAAATAAGGTCAAACAATAAGGTCAATTTCAATGCTAAAAATAGCTTTATAACAGGTAGATCTAATCTTGGTATCCACCCGACACAAACCTTCCTTTGTTGTTAAAGAGCTACTGTCAGATTTACTAATGAGGCACAGTCATGAATTATTACTATAAGGATAAGAATATTTTTGCGCCTGACCCTTTTGCTCATAGAATTATATATATTCCTATCTTCGACCACACACTTTTGTGAGGGAAGTATTGAATTTAGTTTACAGACTGATTTAACAAGTTTTGTGCAATGCTATTCACTTTGGGCCAACTTTCAGTTTAGGGCATTATTTCTTAAAGGTGTCATATAATAGAAAAATAACCTTTTCTGTTCTTGGGAGCATATATTAGGGTCTCTGAAGTCACCAGCAAGTATAAAACTTGCAAAAGATTTTTTTAGTTCCCCATTGTTTGAAAGATCCTCATTTAATGAGCCGTTCTGATTTTCATTTCAAAAGTATGTCACCAGTCAAGTCTTCTTTGCAAAGCCCCACCCACTCACATCCACCCTACTGTACCGAAGAAGCTAGCTTCTGGTGAAAAGCTGTAGGAGGATATAAGAGCCCAGTGGATAAATCATATTTGAGGAAAATGTTCGAGCTAAAGAGTTAGCTAAAGACTGGGTCTGTGCAGCAACCACTTTTCATCAGACTGTTTTAACAACTTGGTCCAGTTCAACGCTGGACTGAAGAAACTGAGCCACAAAGAGGGATCAGTTCCAACTCTCAGAGCCTGAACTTCAGAGCACAGATATGGAAGTATCTGAGAAATTATGTTTTGAAGTGAAATTAGGTTTTTTTCGGTGTAAATTAACAGTTAAAAAAGAAGCCTTTCTGTTATTTTCACCAAAGCGTGTCAAATTCCATTAAGACCAAAGGAAATTGTGTCACTTTGTGGAAAAAAAGGCATAAAATGTCTGCAATTGTTCTGCTCTTTGGCTCCCCCTACAGTTGTGGGATGTTCTTAAAATAAAAAATGTTAGAACACTGTACATGCACAGCTATACGCTTGAATTTGTTGGCATGCTTTAGATGCTGACAAAACCAAATGAAAGAAATGACAAGGTAGTGTTATGTTACATGACCTAACAAAAATAAAACTGTTCACTTTAGATACCATGTTGTATGTGATGAATAAACATGCTCAGAAATAGAAAAATTAACTAAATGATACTTAATCCCCAGATTAACCCTCAAAAGGGAAATTATATTGTGTTAACATAAATAATTGAGGAGCAATATCTAAATGCATATATAATTAAATACAAAAAAATCTGATGACATAGTCTTGATGTGTAGAAGAGAGAGGTGTGGTTGAAATCTCCAGGGATCACTGTGAAAGCACCGGGGACTGTAGCTGTGTTTGTAGCTTGGCCAAAACTGAGCTGATTATGTCGCATGCACCATTGGCAGCTAACAGAGCTGAATTCTCTTAGTAGCCAACATCAAAGGAAAAACTCGAAGTTCACAGTAAAACATAAGTGCAGGGACACTCCTTCATGGTAACTTGTCCAGGATTACCCATCTGTTGTCAATAAGCACTGCACCACAGTACCACTCTGTTTGCATTCTCTGATGGGCTATATATGTGCGGAGAGGTGACGGAGTCCAGTTCCTACAGTAGGACTGTGATGTGTGGCTGTGATGAGGACTATGGTTACCTATTTAGAAATTACCAGAGTAAGAGGACACTATGACATGTCACAACAATTTTTGCATTTATTTTTTATAGTAACAGTGGCTTGACTAGGAATTTCACACTCATGTCTGTCCAGGCACGCTAAATTAGTAAGTTTTGACATAACATCAGCAGGATGTTAGTGTCTTCACAAACCCTTCAGGAACAACATGTAGGCAGCACTCCACCATGCTAGCACTCTAGGATCACATATTGTAACTTTTCAGGGAAAACCTGTTTCAAAAGGTGTTGAAAACTGGTTAAACATTTTTAAGCGTTACAGAGTGAACAGTCAGTTCAGAACGCCAAGAAATTAAAATGGCATTAACCATCTGTCTGTATTATCTGGCCTTCCACTTATCTCTCTCAATTTTTAAGGAGCCACTGTTACGCACCTGTTCCAATAATTACTTTGAAATTTAAATGACCTACAATCAAATCACTATAATGATCACCAACATAATCTGCCATTGCATTTCCTGAGTTTAAAGTCAGCCTCACAAATGCAAATGAATGATGCATGCAGATGACATGATATGTGATGCCCTTAGGTCAGCTTAGGTAAAGCACTCTCTGAAATTTGTCATAAGTAATTTTCTGCTTTTATTAGCTTTAAGACTTGAAAGCAAAATTAACTCTGTAAAAAATATGTTTCTAATATTCTATGTCTGATGATAATTCAATTGTTTACAAAGTATTTATGATTGTTAAAGATGTGTCAGTCAAAGTAATTTGACACAATTAAAATTCTTATTGGCTGCATCATGAAATGCAGACTTGTGATTGGAGAGGGAGATTTAACTGTCAATAGCATTCACTCAACTGGGTGAGAAACCCATATAAATAAACTAGTGTTGATGGAGTAAGATGTTTTTAAGCTGAAATGAGTGATGGTGGATCAGTGTGTTAAAATATGTGCACACCATACCTTTAAAGAACACGTACGAAATGGAAGACATGAATTGAGGACTTTAGCACCAGGAGTAAACAGCCTTTTGTGGCATCTTTGTGAGTTAGCTGAGTTCAGTTAGCTTGCTAATGGTGTTATAATCAACTGGTGAAACTTATGTGAGACAGATACTACATAGGCGGGCTTTTCAAGACGCATTGTCGACAAACAAGGAAATAAGCATGTGATTATTTCTTTAAATGAAATTTGAAATTTTGAAATTTGAAATATTCAAACACCATAAAGCTAACTCTTAGACAGATTGGAGAAATTCCTAACCTTGGTGAAACTGATTCTCTGAGATCGTAAAACGAGAGGTGTATGAGCCCAGAATGCTTGAATGTTTACCACATCAAGAAAATGAAAAGGTAAGATATGGCTCTGTAAAGCCCCAGAGTGGGAGGATAAAAAACTGAGTGGATGGACTGTGAAAGGGAAGATATGCTGCATTTCCCCTAAGGCTTAAAAAGACGGAAGCATCACAGGCTTGTCTTAAGTGATTGTAACATAGTGGTCATGGACACAAAGCTGTTGGGACTTTTCAAACTGTATTAGACTCCAGTTGCCACCCTGAGGGTATATGTCTACACTCATCTGAGACTAATGTCATTTTATAGGAAAAACAAATTCTGTGAAGCCTAAAATGTATTAATTGTTCAATCAACACATATACCCTGCCAGTTATCAGATACTCTGCTAGTATCATAATCTGACCAAAGAAGGAGATGGATGCCAAGACAAGAGAGCTCCTCACCATGCATGGAAGGTTTCATCCAATTCAAGCACCTGAGGTGTATGTAAAGCAGAAGGAGGCAGGCCGGGGACTACTGAGCATTAGAGTCACTATCAGTACTCCATAAGATTCAGGAATACATAGGGAAGATGCTGCCCAGTGATTAACTGCCAGGTAAATGCATCAGGAAGCCTAAACCTTCAGAAGGGAGTGCAGGAAAAAGAGGCACCGTCATGGAATGGTAAAGCCTCTGCAAGGTATGTACCACCGACAAAGTTGAAAAAGTGCCTGATATTGACATTTTAGATCAGTAGCTATAGGAAAAGCATAGGAAAAGGTGCTAAGCACACCAGACAGGACCCCAAGTTCAGGCGCTGCAAAGAGGCCTCTGGGACAGTTCAGCACATAGTAGCAGAGTGTAGGATGCAGGCAGGTAAACATACATGGTACACCATAACTAAGTAGACTGAATAGTGTAGAGAACATCTGCACAGACTATGGGTTTGAAGTTTATGCCCACAATGTCTACCACTTTATTGGCTTTCTCTATTACTTCAACCATGTTTCACTATGCAGAGAACTAACTTAAAGCTGCAAGATAAATTCCCTAGAAAGACAATGAGGTTCTGTTTAGCATAACTCTACCATATACGTGGTAAGCTTGTGATACATTGTTGGCCAGGTGGAAGTAGGTTGTGAGATGGACAAAGCTATCACAACACACACTTGATATCAGTTGGTGCATAGGCATTTGTGTTTCCATTAGTGATACAGAGAATGGGAAACCATGCAAACCCATGGCTCATCTTAGGGAATTACGACTTAAATTCATTACGGCCTGCTTCACCCAGATCAGTGAGACTGAAACTGACAACTGAGATTATGGGAAAAGAGGGATAGGGAGGATGGTTTCTGGATGGTTGATAGCTATTTTAGATGGTCGTTTTGAAACAATGACAAGTCGATGGATTGTGTCACTAAGAGGAAAAAAAATGTTAAGAGTAGAAGCAGGGTCAAAAGCTTCTTAGAGGGAATGGGGTCAGATAAGGTCATCTTTAATTTAACTGAGTTTTGATAAAAAATATCATACTCAAAATACTCATTAAAACAACTGTTATATGGCAATACTATACTGATAATTATAGTATTTCTGATTCACATTGCTGGTAATGACAGCTAATTAAAGAAAACAAATATTATTAAAAATGATTTGGAATCCCTGCGTAGTTTTGTTTTAATAATATTTACCAGTGATGTGATTGACACACGTATCAGACAGATATGACAGATACTGTGGAGCTGCTTCTCATCAAATAATGTTTTATACACAGCGAACTTCCTGGTGAAAACTTTCTGATTTGGAGAAATAGCATCTATCTCACTTATGATGGTGCCTTTCTTATTTCCAAAAACACAGTTGAATTAAGTAGTTTTCCAACATTGTTGTGCTCCAGGCATGCCATCTTAAACGGGTGAAAAACAGTTCAACAAAAGTCTGGCTTAAGGCCATCGGATATTCGATGTCTATCATAAAGAGAACATAGAATAAAAGATATCACAGAATGCTAGGTAATGTGGGTCAAGTAATGGCTGGAATAAGAGCCCAAATCCAGATGAGTTGAAAAGGAAATGTCTACAATACAGGGCAAGAAAAAAACAGAAAAAGCAGAAGGAAGTTTACAGCATTTATGAGAATGAAATGGACAAGCTTGGAGTCCTGACAAGGACACAGCTGGAATTTCAGGAGGGCAATATATTTTTCACCGAGACCTGGCTGCAAGGACAACTAACACCACTCTGCTCAGCTTTAAGACTGGGCAGGCAGAATCTGCAGACAGGGAGGTATCTGTGCAGGAGGAGGGATTACAGTCTGTGAGTATGTAATCCCAAACATATTATTAAGAAGGAGCGTCTCTGCAAAAAAAAAAACAAAAAAACAACAACACCCCAATCCAGTCATGGTGCTCTCTGAAGACTTCAACTTTCTAAAAGTTTGTCAGGTGACAATTATTTTCTTTTCTTTTGTTATCTATATCAAGCACTATATCTTTAATAATAATAATCTACTCTGCAGCAGTAGAATTGTACTTACAGTAATGAACAGACACAGAGATCGAAGGCCCCTGAACACAATAAGGTCACAGGCATACAACCACTCCGGCATATGAGTACAAAACCAAAATCCTTTGCCATATTGGTTTTTACTTAATTGCATCCAGGAGATTGGAGAAATTGCAAAGACAGGGCAATCCATCCATCCATACCCGCTTAATCCATCGGTCGGGTTGCGGGGGGCCTGGAGCCTATCCCAGCGGTCATTGGGCAAGATGCGGGGTCCACCCTGGACAGGTCGCCAGTCCATCACAGGGCCACACAGAGACAAATGAGACAAACAACCACACACACACACTCACACTCACTCACTCCTAGGGACAACCTGCATAACATGCATGTTTTTGGATGGTGGGAAGAAGCCAGAGTCCCTGAAGACATACACGGGGCCTCAGGTGGGGATCGAACCTGGAACCCTCTGCTGTGAGGCAACGGTGCTAACCACCATACACAGCATATATTAAGCCAATGTTCATTTCTATTAGTTTCAAAGACATGCATTTTTTTTGTTTTATTCAACACTCTTCTATTTTTGGGAGGACTACAACTTTAGTGGAATCTTTTTTTTAGGTTTTATGTAAAGTTATCTTTAAGAAATATTTGTAAAACAAACAAAAAAAAATTCAAGGATTTTTTAAAGGAGGCAACATAACTTTAAATTTCTCATGGGTTAGATTTAGTTAGATATCAATGTACCCTCATATGGTGCAACTGGCCGCTAACCTGGGGCAGATTGAGCCGTGGGAACACTTTTTTAAAAGGAGCCATAATTTTAGTTTTCTTTGTTATCGAGTAATTCTGATTGTTTAAATTTATAAGATACAGCCTGAAACTTGGTGGTTTTCATTTTACTTTTCGTTGTCTCATTTTCTCTTATCTTATCTGAGCACATAGGAAAGAAATGTCTCATCTTATCTACTATCCCACAACTACTGTATCAGTAGTTCATACTTTGCTTCTATTGCTAAAAAGCACCAAGTTAGTGGCCGATTATGAATAAGAGTACCGACTTTTGGCTTACTTTCATCTCATATGCCGAACAAGACACACAAATTATAAAGGAAAAGTTAAGACAGACAGTTTTCTATTCAATTAAATTAAGCTTTCTCCCCTGCTGCCCCCTTTTCCTCCTGTGTTGTCTATCCTCTGTGATGCCTCATCTTCTCCGTCTGATTTTCTGTTATGATTGGATATGACGAGCAGAGACAGTGTTTGGGATTTCTGCAAGCAGAGTTTTGGTAGCATGAGCTACAGCAGAAGGTTGTAGTTTATCTGACACCGCAGGCTGACCCACCGTTTCCTCACTGGCCCTCTAACGCTGGGATGGGACTTCCTCTGACAGCCTTATCAGTTTAAACCACAACCCTGGAACAGACCCACTGAAAAGGATCTTGTGAATAAGAAAAATATATATTTTTTTAAAAACAATCTGTTCTCACTACACTATGTTAAACTCAGAGATATGCTCCATTTTGTATTGACAAATGAGTGATACCCAGTAAATCTTGACCCGAGTATCCGCAAACATCTGACAAGAACATTTTCATGTTATAGATGAACACTGGCTGCACCGTGATGTCAGTTCTGTCACAGACCGTCCATGTTGCATTATAATGGGTTTAGCATTAGATACAGTAGGAATGTAGGAGGCAGGACCACCACGCTACGACTTTCTTATTTGTTTTTGTCCCATAAAAATAACTTTATAACCTAAGGATGTGAACAAAACACAGATGAATGGCCCTGGCTTACATTGTCATTGTGACTCACCGCTGGTGAGCTGTTATGACACTTCAGCATTTGTGGCGCTAACACAACCAAAAGCGTAAAAGAGTAAAAGCCTGTGAGTTATGTATTCCTTTGGGAGCTCCTCAGTTCTCATTTTACTTGTTGAGCTCCTTGAAATGTTTGGTCCTAAAGAACCTGAAGACACACCGAACTGAATCTGTGACAATCATCAGAGAACCATTCTTGATAAGACAAGATGGATTCATCCACGTCCGTGTCATAGAAGCCAAGAGGATCTTTTAAGACCCCAACAACTTGTAATTAGAAAAACTATTGATCTGTCAAACTTCTGCACGTTGGCCTTTGAGTGTTATAATTCTAAAATTTATATTTTAACCTTTTGTTATCACATTAAATAATGCACGTTTTAGCCATTTAGTTCTTGCAGTTTATATAATGTTTAAAATGTCCTCTTTTAACCCTTACTTAACACTGTGTAACAAAAACCACAGTTTTCAACCATGATTTAACACCTCTGTCTATAGCACCAGATTTTAGGGGCTAGACCCTAAAATAAAAGAAGACCAATAGCTTATCATGCTTCATGCCATCTTTGGATGTGATGATGTGTTCAATTACAAATGAAAACTTGGAATTTCCCATAGAAACATTGAAATAAGAATAAAGAGGTGGCGAGAATGAGGGAGCTCACTGAATTGCATATTTTAGGACCGAGATAGCCCGAAATAAAGTTTTTGTTTCGAGTCGTTAGTCATTTCAACACTACAGCCCAAATAAATGCCCTTGGGTACAGAAAAAGTTTCACTATATTGTGCTGAACTATGCTGATTTATAAAGGAAAGAAATGATAATGATAACAGGAACAGCCTCCACTAAGGGTAGCCTTAGACTGTTGTGTGAAAGTGGTTGTATCAAAAAGACCGTAAAATACCAGTTTACGCATTCAGAAACATAATTAGCTATCCACAGCAATTAACAGCAAGGAATAATGTCCAAAATGTCTCAGTATACTGAGAGTGAGTGGAGCAAATGAAAAGGGAAAGCTCCACCAGGGAGAAGAAATAATTAGTTTGACTTGATTTTGGTAGGTGAGAGTTTGGACAAAAGTCAAGCATGTGGTTTTGGATTGTTGAGCGAAACACAAATGACTTCAGGCTTCTGGATTTGATGGCTGGAGCTCTATTTTTCTTTGCTTCGTTAGAATAAACAGTGCTGCTCTGAGCCTGACTGTGTTGATTCCAGAGGGAAGATAAGCAGGGTAAACAAAGCTGAACCTAGAGTGGAAAAGGTTTCCTCTCATTGCTGCTCCACTGTTTTACTGTTTAACCGCCTCCAGATGGCTGTGTTCAGGAAGTATCATTAAATCACTTCTTTACAAAGAGGTATTAGTGCAACAGACAATAAGATAGAGCATAGACATTTAAAAAAAGTACAGTTTTATTATATTTCTAGAATAAAGTTGAAATCTTTGACCTGAAAATATTGTTCATTTTTATAAGTTCTAATAACAACAAAATTATTATTCTTTTATTAGCACATAAACACAATGTGTTAATAAGTATTAGTAACTGTGTAAGAGATTGTTAAATTTAAATTACGCCTGCAACAAATTGTCGTAAGCCTGGTGCAACGGTGTGAATAGACCTAAAGCGGGTATGAGGGACTGTCCTTTTTTTGATAAGGTTTTCTTATCTCATCCCTGTAGGGCTAGATGGGGTTTTTTGGATTTCATGGGGCATTTGTATTTTGTGTGTGCGTCTGTATCAAAATACTAATAATAAAGTTATTTTCAGCCTAGAATATAGTGTAGAATATATGTATTGCTCTAAGTAATACGGTGTATATTACACATTCATTAGTTATACTTCTGAGAACAGGAGAGCGATGTTTGATCCCTGCTGAAGCTTAAATTCACTTTCACACTGGTCAAAAAACCTGCAAGTGTTGAATCAGTATTCAGACCCTCGCCAAATTACTTTACTGTAGCAGCTCAGGATCAGTGGAAAACAACATCCTGGTGTAGAAACTTATTTCACTAAGGACCATAGGTGCCCAATCAATGGTGAAATTGAGCAACTTTGTCGCCGTTATTCCAAAAGGGGGGTGAAAACTCTCCCACCTTTTGTTTAAAGGTGTTTGAAAACTAAAACTATAATCACTAAAGTCCCATGAATCATGCCACCACATTTAATTAGCTGTCAGTGTGTGTGGGTGAAAGTAGCAGAGTAGTTTTCGCTTTAAACCCACTTTATGCTTTATTGAAAACTTACTGCAGCTATGCCGGACATTCACACGGGAGGTTAACTATAAGTGGCGGGGGAATGTAACAACAACAGACAGCATGCCTAGGCACGTCCTCCAAGTACGGTGTTTGTTGAAGCCCATATAGAATACATACACAATAATTCACCAGAGCTTTTAAACGTTCCACTCTTCTAATATCAGTTACAACCAAAAACACAGACCAACACCACTTTCTGTTGCCGGGCTGGTCACAGGTTGGTTTGGCACACAGGCGACCTAGTTTACCGGTAAGGACAGTGCCATGTAGCTTAACTGCAATCCCTAACTGAAATACACAGGATATTAAAATGGACAAGTATATTTTATATTAACCTATTTGGGCCAGTCACTGCATTCAAACGGTAAATTAGCTGAAACCTCCTGTTATTGAAAAGTTTGTTGTTCTGCTGTTTGCAAAAACTGCAAATTTGTAACTTCAAACCACCATGTTCATTTTGTGACATGAACAGTGACTGTAACAAGAATAAACCTGACAGAGCATGAATGATGAGGATCTGACAATGAGTGAATGACAACCGGGAGACTAAATACTGTAGAGGGTGATTGGTGAGTGAGTGCAGCTGATGACCAGACAGGAGGGAACTGAGGAAAAAGGTGAAGGTGAAGGCAAAACTAAAGACAAGACAAAATAAAACATGACAAAAAATGCGAAACATGACAGATGGGTCTGATTTAAAAGTTTCTAAATTAAAAAACAAGTTCAAAGGTTCCAAAAGACCATTTGAAATGTTTCATATCTGTCAGTTTCCTAATAGGCATAAATGTGTACTTTGCTTAACAAATAGTTTTTGCAAACTTTATAATATACTATAAAAAAAACATGAAACTGTCCAGTTAATTGTAGAATTCATTTTCATGTGCACGTGTTGTTTAATCCGGCAGAAATTGGCCTCTACAGATAGTTCCAGAATGAAAATGTCTATACCATCTAACCTTTTAAAAAATGTCGGACTCGATGTGTGAGTGATCTCAAAGTGGTGAGATTCCCAACCTCCTTGCCAGTCAAGTCTCTGACAACGACTGCTGCCCCATTTTACAACATAATCAGAAACCCATCCTAAAGATGGGCTTGCATTTTATTTATGGAAACATGTCTACTGACAACAACGTCATACTAGCTCTGAAACTGACTGCAGTAATTCTAAAATTAGACTGATTTTCTCCTGCTGTGTGGTGCTGATGCGTTCCGTTCAAAAGTAGTAAATGAGCCTGATTATCGCTGAGTCGTGATTATCAGAAACGCAGCCTATGGGATACAGTGTATCGACATCCCTTCCTGTTATTTAATGACATGCCTGTTCCTAGGAAGGTAGAGGTGTCCTGGACTGGTCATTTAGCCAACAAAGCATAAAAAAAACCCTACTGCACAGTAGGAAAGACTTGAATTGCCATTTTTTAGCAGGTACTTGTATTAAAAAAAACAGTTTGAACATATTACTTTTGTTATAAAAACTGTATCCAGTCACAGGATTGGGTTGAAGCTAATCTTTCCAGTAGCACTACATTACAACTCCATAATAATGTCGTAAATACTGGGGTAATAATTTATCTGAACCAGACATCCTACGGAGCTCTTTTTAAAATGGTAAACTTCTCAGTTAAATTTTAAATACGATAATGAAGAAAAGTTGGCTAACAATGGTGTAACGTTACCCACTCATTACCATTCTGAGCTGTCCAAACCTATTTCCTCGCAGATAAAAGGTAAAATCAGAATATGTTTGCTTACAAGTTAAATCAAAATTTATTTTGTAAACTACATTCAACTTACATGTTATAGATGAGTGGATGGAAGCTGCTGCAGTTCACCAGCTTCCACACTCAAATGCTCCTGCAGTAGCCTCCTCTTTCAAACAGTCTTGATATTACAGGAATTACACAACTTGTCTGTAAGTTTATTTAAAGAAAAAAGCTGTACTGTACTCATTTTGAAGCAATATACAGTTAAACTGTAAATGTTGGCACAGAAATCCCAGCAATTTGTTACACTGTACTGCAGTATCTAACCAAACTTTTCCAGTATGGAGACAGTTGGAGACCATTTACAGAACATCTAACTTGAATATCTTTAGTAGGAGCATATTTGTTTGAGGAAAGTTTGAATAGAGAGCGTTTGCTACTTAAAGTGATTTATTTTCAAAATTACACTCCATGCAACAGAACTGCCACGAACTGACTGACATGCAACAAATCCAGGAAGATATTCTGTCAATCAAATATTACGAGTCTGGTGGTTATTGAAGAAGTCATTATACATTATATTTAAAATACACCCAAATCTTATTATCAGACCGAACCAAACAAGATGCACAACATAGTCTTTTAAAAAACAACGTGTAATAGCGTTTAATGATACTCTGACAGCAAGTACAAAACCTTGAGGCAAACAGATCCAAATTGTTGTTGGTCAAAAGGCTCTAAGGTCAAGCACAGAGGAAAAAGCTGGGACACTTTCTTCAAACAAACGAGGCGAACTGGCAACAGATAGAGGAAACACACAGACTGTATCCACAGAGGAGGAGTAATAATGAAACACATCAGAGTTGGGCAGGTAATCACACAAGAGGGAATCTTGAAAGGATGTGGACTCCTATCAAGGGTAAGTATTACAAAATAAAACCGGAAATAAAGAAAAAAGAGCACCAGGAACATGACCTTCTTCAGGATGTAACATGTATGACTGTACTCCTATTTTTGCTTTAATACATTTGAGTCCCGAGCAGATTACTAAAGCATAAAGAAAACAGAAAAAAAACATTTGCAAATGAACTTTCCTTACTGTATTACTCTTTTCTAGTCTAACTGACCACTCACAGCGCTTTGACACAACATTCACACATGCACCCGTTAGTCTATTCATTCATACACTGGTGGACACATCGGGGGCAGTCTGGGGTTCAGTGTCTGGTTCGGGGAATCTAACTGCTAACCTTCCTTTTGGCATAGGACTGCTCATCCTCCTGACCTAAAGTCGTTTTGCGGGGCAAGTAATTTTCTACAAAAATATGTAGTTCTTGAAATAGAATAAAATTTACATCTACTGAAATAAAAGTCCATTTCTGAGACTTCCCCTCAAAAGGTGTGAGGGGATGAAGATTTCTTTATCTGCAACATGGTGTAGGATGTGTGCCCCATCAAACTCAGCCTTGTCCCCATCATCAGTGTATGGTATATCTCATTTTAAATGGCAACAGCCATTTCTTGACAACTAAAATTTAGCTCATCAAATTTTGAGTTATCATGTTAACATGATTATTCACAACAATCCCTCTCTTAGTCAAACAAAGTCTGCAAAGCAAAAAACAAGCTGATGTCAATTTTCATCTGAATCTACAAATCTGTAAAAAAAATAATGAAATGTCATAATTGTTATTTACTCAATTATTAGGCAATTATCTTCTATTTGAAGGATGCTCATATTGCATATAAAGCAATCAATAATGCCCCCCCCCCCCCCCCCCCCCCCCCCCACAAAAAAAAGAATTGATCAATCGTGGCCTAATATTTAAAACAGATTTTGTAAATAGTTCTCTAATGAAGTGGTGACTGAAAATGTTTGAAAGTTAAATCATCACAGAATGTTGATAATATCTGGAATATATATTGAGAGTTATCAAATCACACAGAGTACAGATCTGTTGACATACTTTCTGCATCATTTGCTTTATGCTGAATATGGGTTAACATCGTATTTCAGCTGTTAGAATGTACATTTAGCTTGTTGTCTATCGTAGCATATATTCTTGCTCAGTTAAGGAAGCAGTTTTTATTATAATAATTCCTAAACTTGGGAAACAGTCACAAAGTTTACACTAATATAATCAAATTAGAAAAAAAATGCTTCATGATATCAATCATCTATCAGCAAGCAGAGGCTGGTATATTGACAATAGGCTATGGTGCACATCAGTATCAGCAACTGTATAAATAGAGTTGTGGAGACAGTTCATATATGTGCAACTAAATATAGTCATGTAGCAGCTGGAGTGCCATAATTTAAAAGAGGAGTTATGGTTAATTCTCAATATTTCAACTTTATTCTTGATATTGGAAACTCTTCTTTTCATGCGTAAAGCCCAATACTCCAGACTATTGTTTTACTGTGACACCAAAGACAGAGACAGAAGGAATGAGAGGGAGTAAAAACTTTTAATTATGCCTTCAATTTCAGATATGTGTCATCAGTAAGTGAATAGCTAGCGGAAGCTCTGTGAATATATCCATGCTGTAGTTTGAAGATCTTATGTAGGAATGATCACAATGGGTGATTTTTCAGTGCTGAGTGGGAGCTTTGTGGGCAGGTGATAGGTTCATAATGACTTATCATGGGCAAACCCCTTACAACAGCTACCACAAAACAGTTAAGCAATCTTTTTGATTTTTATAGGAACATCAATTCTGTCTAAAACTCAAAATGATGAGAGGTTTTGTGAAAGCTGAGTTACTGTACTATAGTATTGATTGTCCAACTGAAGCAGTTTGATTGCATTAGCGCCACTTCTCTTCTTGGTTTTTCATCTCACAGTAAATGACATTTAATATGATTCAAGTCCCTGATTGCCTTGACAGAGGCTTGTTATTCTATTAAAGGTACCCCCCTAACAACTTACAGGAAGCAGAAGTGATGACAAGATAAAATAGATTAATTAAGGTACCTCAGCCACAAAGCAGATACTTAATCACAGTTTGCACTTGTCACTGGGATTTAGGATCTGACTGACTTAAACAGATTTGGCCTCTCTTAATTTTACGACTGTGCAATAAAAAAATTAATTCTCAATGACATTTGGTTGTATCCACCATCCTCTTCTTCCCTCCACCTTTCCCAATCTCTGCCTCCCCAATTAATTAGCTCTTTTATATTTTCAATCCAAAGACTCTTTTAGAGATAACACAAGACAGAATAATTTCCTCAACTGCTGATGACAACATTCGTTTCTGACTGAGTGTAGAATCTAATCATCAGTTGTTGCAGAGATGATTTTCTTCTCTCACACTCAGAGTGCTGTGTCAGTACTATTACCCTCTCTGACACACAGCACACAGATGCACAAACGTGCTGTCTGAATGACAGCTGAATAGTGAGAAGGGTCTGGTCCATCTCAACTCATCAATCATCTAGAGTTTCGACAACTCAATTCAATGAACAGGAGGAATAAAAGTGATAGGAGATGGAAAAAAGAAAAGAAAAGAAGAGGATAATGGAAAGAGAGGTGAAGGGATGACAGAAGAGTACTACTCATAGGAGAAGTGAAGAAAAAGACTGGAATAAAAGAAGTGAAGAGAGGAGACGAGCTGGGGAAAGGAAAAAGGGAAACAATAGATAGTTAATTGTCATTATATGAATACATACATATACATATATGAGTACATTAAGATTAAATTTGAGTGCATTTACTGGTGCCAAAAAAAACCCCCAAAAAATCAAGGATAAAGTGCAATAAAATTATTAAAATACATATGCTGAAACAAATACATATAAAAAATGAATAGCTTATAAAATCAATCAAAACTCCATTACACTCACATAACTTTGAATGATCCTTATAAAAGGATGTTCAAGTTTTTGGTTTGTTAAGTGCACTGATGGTCTAGGAATGACATATGCACATGTAAGATGTGCGAAGCAGCATAACCGAAACAGCATCATTTCAGCGTGAATTTTGTATGAAACTGCTTTGTTTTATATCATCATTTTTTAAAAAAATATGTCCCCGGTGATATTGATTTAAAACTTGTACATGAGATTGGGACACAGCTAATCAATAAAAGGACACATTAAAATGGGTTTCTCAACAGCTATGGTAGGATATGTACTTATTGTCATTATCACCTCATCTCATACCTACAGTACAGTGAAACTCTGACAAGATGACCAAATGTGGGGCACCGCTGGTGAAACCACAAACTGACAACATCTGACAACTACAGATGAGGCTCTTCTTGTGTTGATAGGAGCACTTTGTGTATCTGTACATATTGGGAAATAAGCAGAAAGCAGCATGCAGGTCAGCACAAACTCCAAACTCTCCCCAACACATACACACTCTGAGATATTTGCAGCCATATTTACATATTGTCTCACCAACAGTAGTTTAAGAGATGGGTGGAAAATCTCAGGAGAAGGTCTTGAGTGTTCTCACTTGCCACCGCAATGTTGAATATGAGACATTTTGCAATTTCGTGAAAATCATTAGCTCATCTTACCATTAAAAAGCTCTCCCCTTCTTTTAACAACAGCCTATAAACAAGTGGACAATGAGGAGACACGTTGCTGGGCCACTGAGAGAGTCCATTTTGTCTGATATATACTAGAATACAAAAGTATTCTGCCTTTACATGCATATGAACTTAAGTGACATTCCATTCTTAATCCATAGGGTTTAATATGACGTTGGTCCACCCTTTGCAGCTAAAACAGCTTCCGGACCATTCTTCCAGAAGCGCATTTGTGAGGTCTGTCTAGTTCTTCCACACCAAACTGGCTCATCCATGTCTTTATGGACCTTGCTTTGTGCACTGGTGCGCAGTCATGTTTGAACAGGAAGGGGCCATCCCCAAACTGTTTCCACAAAGATGGGAGCATGAAATGGTCCAAAATCTCTTGGTATGCTGAAGCATTCAGAGTTCCTTTCACCAGATAACCTACAGGCATAAATATGGAGTATTTTTTACAGCATCATGTTTTTCAATATACTTTGAATCTCATGAAAGAAAGAATAGCAAAAGGGCTTGTTGAAATGTGTGCAGGTAGGAAGGTGGAGAGACCACCAACCACATTTCATATTTCTATAGATAGTTGAGCCTTTGTGTATACCTCACAATGTATAACTCCTTTTGTAAAGTGTAAAAGGAAGGTCAATCTCTACATCTCATGTATCTCTTCAATGATTTCAAGCCAACCGCAAACTGTTGGTGGATCCTTCTGTAACCATTTATGACCAATTGCTTTCTTTGCAGAAGCAACAAGTATTTGTAGAAGGTATCTGCCTTGCTGTGTTATCTTTTCTGTTAGATCACCCAGATAAAGTGCTGTTCAGTTCAATGGAATTGTCCCCCAGGAGTATGTTGCATGTTTCTTCATGCAAAATAATTTTGGGTGAAATAAAAAAAATTGTATGCTCAGACCATTCCAAAAATGTGGTGGTGATTCCCCTCATCAACCCTGCAGTGTCTCCAACATGTCTGGTCCATTGAGGTAAAATATGTTGTCATTTTAGGAGTAATGAAGAAACAAATAAACCTCTTCCCACAGAATTCATTCCCATACATAAAGGAAGATGTTTCACATTTATTTTCCCATTGTTGGGTAGTTTTCCTTTCAACAACTATATGCTATGGACAGTCCAGATCTCCACTTGTGTTGTAATATTATTGCATTCGCTTTCCATAGGATAGAGTAATGGCTACAGTGTTTAATAGGGAGGGAAGATGATAATCTCTCAGATCAGGGAGAGACATACCTCCCCTCTCCCTAATGATAGTTAAGGTTTAGTCTTTGAACCTCAGCATTTATCCATTCCAGGTTAATCTGGAAATTAGTTTTTTCTATTCCTTATTAATTCTTATTTGGAGTGATATAAAGTGATATAAAAGTCTGGATAAAAGAGCCACTTTTATAAACTCAGTTCTTGCACTGCAGTTCAACAAGGGTGTCGACCAAATTTTAAGATTGTCTGTTAATTGTTTCATAACTTTTTTTCATACAGGTTACTGTAGCAAGGTGTTTAGCAGACCCCACTGTTTCACGGTACATCAATATTTTCTTTACTGGTAAAATGTCTGGACTGCTGGCAGTTGAAAGGTAGGGTACACCATGGATAGGTGGCACTCCATCAAATTTGAATCCATATATTATTCCTTTGTTGTTCAGTTTTTAGCTTTTTTTAATTTCTCATTTCATTGTTATTTCTATGAACTTGTTTTTTCCTTCTTCTGCTTTGCTTTTGCTCTGAGCCATTCAGAATTGAGCCACCTGGGTTCCCTTAACGCCAAAGGAGCTGGTCACATGAAAAGCAAGAACACAGTTCCCCCTCTCCTAACAGCCCCTTTGAGGGAAATGATAAACAGGAGTCTGCACAAAGCCTGCACTCAACTTTAATTGGACGAAAGATGGTTGTACCCTCATACCATAAATAAACTGGACTCAGGAAAACTGTGTGTGTAAGTGTATGTGTTTTTGGGGGGAGTTGGGTGGGGCTAGGAGAGTCAACCATAATGCAGTCTTGCACTGAGCGTAACAGAAGCTGAGGCTGCCAGGACCTGGTGTAAATATCCTGTGTGCTAACTGATTTGTCTACGGTCGTAAACACGACATATAGAGCTAATATACAGGTCAGCACCAGCATGATTTATTGCCCCAAAGGCTAAGAACTTTCAAAGCATTTAATTTCCCTCCTTTTCTCCCTTTCATGGAACTCTCCTGTAAAGTCTTTTTTCCCCCTTAAGCTTGACTTAAAATAAAAGAAAGTTTTAGCCATGAAATTAGTTTTGTTGCTAAACTTAAAAAATTCACAAAGAATCCAAAAGATTCACCAGATATAAGGCCTTTTAATCTGCCTGTGGACTTGCACTTATTATCAATCAGACTGAAGCCCAGAGACTAATGCATCTGCCATTATCTGAACTATTGTGAATTCAACATAATTACAAAAAGAGATTGAAGGAGCAAAAGGAGGAGAAGCTTTTTTAGCAGATGGCATATATGAAAACATCCTAGAAACTCCATAAAGTAGCTTAGATCATTTACTAATCAGGATGTTTAATGACAAATAAGCTTTTAGTTGTTTGCATTTTGAAATTGGAAATTCTCTTTATTTTCTCGGTCGAATTTAGCATATGTAACAAGTTTACAGGGCACTATATGCAACAGTGCACATAGTTGCAGGAAAAGGTCAAACAACACGATAATTGTGACAATATTTTACCAAAGAGTTGCTTGTTTCCATGCCCATGTGCTCATTCACTTCCTCTCTTTTAATAAATTTCAAAAGAAAAAACTTTTTTTTTCCTAAGCATTGTCTCATGACAAAAAGAAAAGAAAAATTTTAATAGGAAACAGGCAAATACAGTCTAGAATTACTGGTTATGGTATGACCATGACCCTCAGCATCCTTCTAAGCTGATTTATGGCCAAGACAAAAGCAGTCAGCACTGTCAAGTCTCTGCCCGTGTTTTTCTGCTGGAATGCCCCTTCTGCTGCTGCAAGTTAAGAGGCACAAACTGGCTACTTGGACAGTTAACAGTTGTGAAACTATATCGCAATAAATTGATATGAGGTACACCTGCTTTCAAATCTAAGGTGTTATTTATCAGGACTTAATAAGATGATCTGGTTCTTTACCTCCTAAAATCAAATGAATGCAACCTCAGACCAACTGACCCTCGGAGTGAGTGTGCATGGTTGTTTTTCTTGTTCGTCTCTGTGATGGACCAGACCTGACCAAGGTTTACCCTGTCGCCTGTCACTGCTGGCAGCTTGGATGGCCTCCAGCTCACATGCCTTGGATCCTTTAAAAATGATGATTCCCTGTAATATGTATAATTTAGTATAATTAATCTCCTTTGTTTGCCCTTCAGGAAACCACGACATGTGTCTTTTCAGAGGAAAAGTGTTCAGGACACAAAGGTCTGAGAAGTAAAACTCAATCACCATCAAGCTTTTTTCTCCCCTACCAGCCCTAATTGCTTTTTTCTCCTTGTGTCTGTGTGTTTCAGACCAGGTGTCCATATATAACTTACAGAGGGAGGGACCCCCCACCCAGGCATGCCATCTGTCACCTGAACACCTGCAGGGACTAAAGTTTTGTGCTTTGTATGAAGGCAAAATCATTAAGTAACTAGAATAACAAATGTCTAGTCATGTCTGACTCTCAATCACATAGACTAGTTCTGGATTCACACCTCTTTCAGGGTGATAAACTGTCTTGTGTTACTACCTCCTGCTTAACTGAAAAAGTTGATCACGGGAACTCACTTAAATATTTATTGTCTTCATGTCACGTCTGATCACTGTGGCTTCTTGGCCTAAAGCCTGCCAGTGGTCAATATTCATTATGTGTGTCACATTTAGCTGGAGCCACTGTCCTGCTGAGAAAAATGAAAGTAGCACCCAAGAACGTACACATGACCACATTCCATCACTCCTTTCAAACTCGTCTTTCCTTATTTTTTTTTCTTAACCCATACGGGCACAGACCCAAGGTCAGCGGGGGTCTGACGGGACACTGATGAATGGATGTGAAGGGTGTCATCCTGGATAAACAGTGCCTGGGCCCACATGCTGCTACATCCTGAAAAATATATCTGTTACACCGGCAGCTGAGGGAAACAGTTTGGAGGTCTCTCACATCCTCTCTGTTGCTCACTCTGTCTTTTACATGGAACAAACACATTTTGTCATTCCTTTTGCACTGAAAGTGCAACATAACACCTCTAGACAAATTCATAATTCCCAGTTATACTCCTTTCCAAACACAGACAAACACACACAAACTTGTTTTGTCTGCCTTTGTGCTGAATCACTCGTAAATCAGAGCATTCCATGACCCTTTACCCTCGTCCTTATCATCACAGCTGGATGCTTAATGTAAACTCTCAGTTAAACCTAACCATAACCTACATTCTAACACTATAAAATTTAATTTTGTTACCTTCTAAACATAGTGGGCTCCTTTTGGACCTTATATTTACTGAAAAGTAAATACACACACACACAATGAGATTGATCATGAAGCATAATGTCCCGTGTGTGACACAGAGAAAACACATTCTTTCTCACAAAAGGTCACTCCTCTCTGACAAACTGTGGTTCCAACAACATTCATACCTTCCACAGGACGTTCTAATCAAATAAATGTCTGCCTTGCAGACTCTGTGGGTGTGCAGATAAATTGCTTTAATGTTAAACAGCCTCTTAAAATTTGACATTGCCATGTTTTAAGTAGAGTAAAGAGGAGGAATGGGGAGGGGAATGGACATGGTGGCAGAAGATGGTGGGGACAGTGATGGACACAGATGATGAAGCCTCAAGGATAAAATAAATCTTATCAGTGTGTAAGAAGCCGTGAGAGTGTAGACCACTCAAACAAACCAACTAACCTGTAATGCACAAGACAAAAAGATGACAATCATTCCTTTTTTTTATTTTTCACTGTGCTATGAGTAACATACGGACTAATTTTGTCCTCCAACAACAGGGCTGGCTCTGTGCAGGTCTCCATCCTGTGCCATCCCCTGCTGCACCCAGGTGTAGCATCACCTACTGGAGGCCATAGCATTGTGTTCAGTCATTTGACTGTCACATGACTGCATGTTTTTATACCCTGAGTACTTCAAGAAGAATTCTTATTGTTATTTAAGTGGGTTATTTTTTTTTAAATCAGATTATTTAGTTAATTAAAGATAAATCTCTGAACAATCAAAGTGATATTAGTGGGATGTTTAACAATGTTTCTTAAGCTTTCCAACAGAAGTTTACAAAATAGGGGCAATCTTTCCTTGGTATTTAGAAAATTCAATCACAATGACCGTCCACTTCTCTCTTAAGTCATATTAGTCAGAATCCTCTGAATCTTCAGACATTATGAACGCTGTGCAAGTTGGACTCCATCTGATTGCTGTGCTTATGAGTTGGTGAGATCAGTCTTTGTATGAATAATGAATGTCCAAATTTTCTGAGTAAAACTGGGGGCTCCTGGTAGAGCTAAGATAAAACTGACCCTTCAGCTGGAGATACTCCCAAGAGGAACATGTACAGTATGTACAACCCCGAGCAAAAATGATAAAATCCCCACAAAGAGTTATCTTTTTTTATTTTGTAAAATAAAAAAACATTGCTATGACAAGCATAATGGATTAATTAATCCATTCATCTGGTATCTACATTTTCTGGTTTTGTAAAACACCTAAAAAATGTTGATCCCTGATTTGTAAAAGAGTAAAAGAGAGAGCTTGTAGAGCCTAATGAGCTGTTGCACCTGGCTGATGCACAGGAAAACGACCCCAACAAGAGCTCTTATTGGAAACAATGGAAAGGATTATAAAACTTCTTCAAGAAGGTAATTCAACTCGAGTGTGGCAAAAGATGCTGGTTGTTCCCAGTGAGCTGTGTCTGAATTTTGGCACAAGTAAAATCAAAATGAGTAGACAAAGAAGACATCAAAGTATCAGGAAAGAAAATGCATAACAAAATCAATTGAAAACAAATCAGCAGAAACAGTGTTTGTGACAGAACCGTTAAAAATCAACCGAAATATAATAGATTTACAAACAGAAAAGCTCAATAAAGACCCTCACAAAAATGAAAGAGAAGAAAACAAGGTTACAGGGGGCTAAGGAGAAGCAGTCATGGACTGCTGAGGATGGTTGGATGAAAGTCATATTCAGAGATGAATCATCAATCTGCTTTGGACAAACAAATTATGCTGGAACTTTTGCTTGGTGCAGGTCCAGTGAAAGGACTGAGGTGAATGAGGTTGATGTCGGGTAAAAACACAGGTGAACATTCAACTTTTGCACACTTCCATTCTATCAGTTTACAGGAGGTGATGCTCCAGTTATTTTTTTTCAGGATGAATGTTGAAATGTGTCCTCCAGAAAGGTATCTCAACCAGTAAACTGTCTGCAACCTGATCCAGTCGAAGATTTGTGGTGGAAATAAAAATAAGTGACCCATGAAAAGGCTCAGTCCTACAAAGCTGCTCTATCAACAGCTTTACAAGAACACTGGAACCTGATCAATGATGGATATTGTTTTTCATTGGTGAAGACCATCGTTCAAAGAATTAGAGCTGTAATAAAAACCAGAAGAGGTCCAACACCGTACTAACTCTGATATTTCTTGTTCATGATTCATTTTTTTCCATATTAAGTGATTTTATGTGTAACAGTTTCATAAACAGTTGCATTAACACTTTTCTTTGTATTTTTCTACAAAACCACAATGTTCAGCTCTTAAATAAAATTGCCATGTCAGACTTTTTTTTTTCACTCTCAGTGTGGCGATTCCATTATTTTTGCCAGGGGTTGTATTCGTCTGCTGCTGAAATAGTCCCCAGCAAATGAATAACATATGCTGAAAACAGCAGTGTCCAGTTGCTTTGGGAAATAACTGACCTTTTTATGAAAAATGAAACTACAAAATTGGGAGGTTTTTTTATGCTGTTCTTCTACAGGAGAAACTAACAGACTTTCGGTTCAGGAACACAGAATATTTTTTCTGTCTTACACACAAACTATTTGCTGCTGGTTATGTTATTTTCTGTCATTAATAGGGTTCGAACCGTCTACACCGGGACAGTGGCAAGACGAGGACTACACAGGGTCACGAGTCAATCGTGGAAATGTGATGCATGTATGTAGAAGCTGTGCTTTTATAATTAAATGACTACACAAAGCACGCATTAGAAACATATCAGATCACCACCACAAAGTTGATTTAACATTATCTGGAGTGTTTTGTTGTGCAGCAACAGCAGAAACAAAACTGTCCTCCTATGTAAGACTAATTGAGAGAAGAATAATGTGATTATTATTATTTTTTATCTTGATCCTGACTCTGACTTGACTGAGGTGATCTGAGTGGAGCATGCTGCTGAAGGTGCTCCTCCTCACTTGGCTTGAGGAGCCTACTGGACCACAGAGAGAAAATAAAACTGGCTGCAAGTTTCGGACCATGTAGTGGAGGAAGAATAGAGGATGCAGGGGACAGGGTGCAAAACTAGCATTGTTTCCACACAGTACACAGGGTCAAGGAGATATATGAAGTCTTGTCACATGGCAAATGCTGAGTTCCAGCCTCTATTGGTCCAGACAGTGACTGCTGGTTCAAGGCCAAAGCTTTTCCAGATGTCTTCCAATAGTATTAGTGGAGCCACTTCCATGTGCAAGTTCATGATATGTGGGGGAGGGTTATGGGGAGTGGGAGAGTGGTGAAGCCTGCAGCACTTTGTAAGGGAGGGTAATGAATAGGAACTCAAATGGCAAACTCAGACATTAGGATTCACAGAGCTCAGGAGAAGGCGTAAGCAAGTTTGGAAGAAGGCGGAGGACACTGTGTGTGCATTTGAATGTGCATATCTACATGTTAGTGAAATATGGAGACAGAGACATTTAAGTGCTTTAAATTTCTTCCCTCTGTGCTTTTTGCCCAGAAGGGAACCTTTTATTCAGCTCCCCAGCATGCCAGCTTGCTGAGAATCCAACATCAATCACAGCGTTTCATTTTTATGTTCATTTTATATCACCATTTTGCATTTAGGTTTGTCATTACTTGTGATAAATAGGCAAACGCATTGTCTGGGCAATGGTTACATTAGCAGTGATACACCAGGGAGTCTGAATTATGAGAGGAATCAAATCGTCTGGTAAAAGCTTCAGCAAAAATGGAATTTAAAAGTTAAAACTCAAGGGAGGAGAAACCAGAATTCTCTGCAGTTCAGTCTCATGTGGAGATTAAAAGTGGACGTTAAAGCAGATCAAAATTTCAAACTGGATCAGTCATGTTTTGCATCATATGTCAGAAGCAACTGGTTTCTGAATGATTAAATCTGTTGTTTTAGCGGATTAAGATAGAACAGAGTTTCTGAAATACTTCTCACGAGTGTTTCTATCTGAACTTGCAATGCAGAACATCTTGAGATTACTCACATTGCATTATTCCTCCTTATGAATGAAATGTCTTTAAATTCCCAGAACAGTAAGGAAACTTATGGTAAAAGAAGCAGAGGCACAGTCAGAAGAAATATTTTCAAAAGTTGATCCCCTGTTTCCTTTTCCAACCAACTCCTCCACGAAACCCACTGATCTGGCCCCTTGGCACTGAGGTATGTTGGTGAGCCTCAGGCTGTCTCTGTGGGCTCTCTGTTTCCCATTGCATCTCACTTCCACCTGTTGGTGAACCTCTTCATTCTGCCTGCTACACCTACTGAATTGAAATAGGTTTTTTAGACAAAGGGAAATCTTTTCTGTAAAAGACAATCCAAACATATAGGCTGTAAATTCAACAGGCCTAACACTGCCTATCCTGAACTGCCAGGTTACAGTATGATTCAAATGTGTACACTCGTGGAAATTAACGGCAACTTAAATAAAAGCACCACCAAATTTCTTATATTAAAAATACAGCTTTACAATTTTTCATGGAGAAATGTGTTGTAATAGAGGCAGTAGCATGTAACCCCAACAGAATATGAAAAGAATCCAGAGACAGCTCTGCAGGCACGCACAGCCAATCAGCTTTAAGGGTCACATTTGATTAAGTAAATTCAACTGTACAAGAAATGAATTAAAATTCTTCTCTGTGTATCACATTAGTTTGTCTTAATTTAAATGTTTGCATCGCTCCCAATACATAAGAGGGATGTATGAAATAGTCTGAGACTTTACAACAGTACATTCTCGTAGCACAACTAACTGCAAACCCGACAAAATGTTAACTCGTCATATAACAAAAATCCAAACGTTTGAGCTCCTAAAACATTTGCGATAGACACATATTGATTTTTTTTTTCTTGTGCTTGTTTTTCAAAACAATGTATTTCAGTAGGAGGTTTAGTTATAGTGTCCAAAAGAGCTTCAGTGTCTTACAGAGGGCAGGACTCATCACTCATTAAGACAGGAAAAAGAGAATGTTATCTTTTTTTCAATATCAGTTTATAAGCAAGCCGTGGTGAATGAGAAACCATAACTATGACATTTCTGCTGGAAACATGCTAGGTGCTCCATCGAGTGTACAACTGAAAATAGCTGCAGATTATTGCAGCTATTGCACATATTATCATTAGTATGAACATTAGACCAGCATATACTGCTGTGCTTGCCAGCCAAACAACAACTAAGACTAACTGACAGCTGGGCATCAGCACCAAGAGGCTGTCTACGGAGAAGAGCGGGTATCAATAGAACAGGAGTTTTTTACTCCAAAAGAAAATGTTGAAATCCCTTAAAATGTGTATGTTTCATTCCATTCTGCAAAAGATATCTGCCCTATGAACACCTTGTGTAGTCATTCTTGGCTATTCTGTGCTATAGATGTGCCTCGAACAAGTGAAAGTGATTATAGCAAATTATTCCTCATTAAAAAAGAAAAATGCCTCAGCCCACAATGATGTGGTGAGGCTCTGTTGCACTTTGATGTTAGAAGTGTGTGTATTTGAGTATGCTGGAGACCTGAACAACACAAAAGCAGTTTAAAAAATACATTAAGAACACTCCATAAAGTAGTGTTTACTTCTTAAAGTTTACAGGTGTTGCAATGAATGGCAACTCATTTTAAATTTGTCCACACAGAATAGAGAAAACTACAGCTCTCTGATTTTATAAGAGGAATGTGAAGCAGAAGAGACTGGCCAGGCTTGAACTTGATCCCTTAGTCACAGACTCATCTGGGTAGCTGGCCTTGATATTGACGCCGTCTCTGCAGTGAGAAGCTTATGTTCCACTGACCAGAATAAGTGTAACGAAAGGGTAATGCTCTTTACAAATAGTGAGACAGCCTTTTTTTCTTCAAGGGTGTAAGATGTATGTAACCATCTGCGGTACCCCCTGCATCTTTGCCACTGGAGTCTTCTTCTTTTCAAATTCTACATGGAGTTTGAAAAAACAGCTCATACAAATTATTTGACAAGTCAATACAAATGTTCACAGGCAATACTACGCATCATGGCAGTTAAAAACAAGATACAACAAGATATGTCCAGAGACGTTATGTACTGTTTTTAAGAGGTCAAGCAGACTTGATAAAACTGTACTTCTGTGCAACCCTTAGCCTCCACCTTCCAAAAAGAAAAAAGAAACAAAATTGGATTTACCCCCTAATGCTCTGATAGATAAGCACTTTATTCATTAGCATGGATTCAAGGGCTCTGGAAGGAATGAAGCAATCAAACAGTAATTCCACAGACAAACACAGACACCATAAATCACTCACTCCCACACACTGAGTTTTCAGATTACTTTGCTACCATGACTGCCCAGCAAATCCCAACCTGCAAGCAGTCAACCAGCTGGAATGACCTCTAACAACTTTACATAGCTCCCAATGGCATGCAACAATCAATTACATTAAGGTGTCAAGAAGGCAAGAGCAGAGGGTTGATAGTGGTTAATGGGGTGAAAAAATTCCAATCATTAGTTAGATTTATGTTGGTTATAAGCTGTACAGAACAAAAAAAATGAATCAATAAAAAATTGGCTAGTTCAACCAGGCTACTTTTTTAGATCTCCACTCTGAGGATAATTAGGAAGCAGCAATGACAAAGGCTCTTTCCTTCCGCCTGTATCCAAACCTTGAGTTTGTGGCTGAAAATGTTTATTAAGTAATTAGTAAGCTTGTACCGGAGCTGTTGCAGACGGTGCTGCCATAAATAAAGAGGATTGGAGAATTTGAGTCAGAATCCTTTGAGATGGTGTAAAAAGTTTAATAGATTTGATGAGATGGAGATTAGTTTTATCATGATTAAATCTCTTGGATAGGAATAATTCGTTTTTTAAAATAATTGCTGGAGACAACCTAAAATGCACTTTTTCAACAAAATGAGAGGAAATTCTACACAAAGCTATCTACAATAATCAAAAGTTCTTATCCTCTAAGTAAAATGTGTATCTACCCAAAGCTCACAATAATATCGTTGAGAGATGGAAAGGAGATCACCTTGGTTGATCCAAATGGTCAAGACCCAGGAGTATACCCATAATATACTGAGATATCACATAATGTCTGCTGTCAGAAAAGGACAACCCACATGCAGAAAGGCGAAGCAGTTAAGTTAAAGGGCCTCTCAGAAGGTGGTTCAGGGGCAGGATGTAGCCAAGGACATGGTGGTTGTAGGCAAACTAACTGGAGACAATGGAGCTAGCTGGTAGATCAGATCAGATCACAGGCCTGTCCTACAAAGCAATTTCAATATATACAGGGTTTCTTTTTGTATGTCAGACCGAGTTCAAGGGTAGGATTTTGAGAATGAGTAGGTCTGTGCACATTTTGAGAAAAGCCCATTTAATCTAAAATGGAATTAAATTAATATTTGGAATTAAATTAATATTTATCATGTATGAAATTTATTTAATCATTTTGGACATCTACATGAATGTTAAAGTAACCCACTAAGAAAACTTGATCTGTGCTCAGCTCTAAATTTGAAAAAAAAAATGCTGATAATTCAAACAGAATCTCAGGATTACAGTCAGGTGGATGATACACAACTAGATGTTTATGTATTTAGCAGACGCTTTTATCCAAAGTGACTTACAAATGAAGATATAACAGCTATATAAAAAGCTAACAATGAACTACATAGAAGGAACCCAGGAGTCCGACTCTGTCAGAGGTGACAGAGTAGAGATAGGGTGCAGGCATAGAAGGAAGTGCAGAAAGATAAAGTGCAGAGATAGAGGGGGTAGGGAAGTACAAGGTAAGTGCTGGGATAGGAGATGCTCTCTGAAGAGCTGGGTTTTCAGGAGCTTCTTGAAGATAGACAGGGACGCCCCTGTTCTGGTAGCGCTCGGTAGGTCATTCCACTATCGTGGGACGACACATGAACAGAGTTTGGATTGTCTTAAGCGTGGTGTAGGAGCTGCTAGATGACAATCCTGGGACCAACGGAGGGACCGGGTTGTGACATAAGCCTTTGCAAGAGCATTCAAGTAGATGGAGCCGTTCCATTAAGCACTTTGTAGCTAACATCAGTGACTTGAATTTGATGCGGGCGGCTAAGGATAGGGACAACTAAAGGAAGTGATTAGTTGTTGGCTGAGCAAAACAACTTCAGGTATTTTATGGGGTTTTCCTAATTTGCTCCTAAAGTGTTGATTGATTTATTACATTTAGGTTGTCTGAGAACAGATACAGTCATTGTGGGAGTTTGAGTGAGTGGCACCAGGTGGGAAGCTGATGAGAAGTGTGTAAGACTGCAATTCTGCATCCTGGTCTCGATCATGGTTTAAGATGATTAATAAAATTGCCCATATTTCTAGAAATGAGAGCTGTTCTGTTGAAAGTAGGATGAAGCCATCTCTCCTAATCAGACCAGGCTAAGTTACACACTGATGCATTAATTTTATGACCGCCTATTGGCATATTTAAGTGCCATTATCGCTAAAGTAAATAACAGTCTTGCTGTACGTACTTTTATCCTTGGCCAGCAGTTTGAAATAGTATTCTATGTCACTCACTCTGGCCCCTGGTATACATTTGACTATGGCACATTTCTGACCATAGAGCTGCCAGTTGCGAGGGTTCTTTTCTCAGCAGGTGTGTCGCTGAAAACAATTAGAAACGTGAACAGGTTGGTAAACACAGACAATGCCTTCTCATCCAGACCGAGACGGCCCAAGGTCCTGTTTGTGCAGGGTGTGCTGAGTGATAGCTGACAGGATTAGCTAGAGCTACAAAAGCTTGTGGGGCTTGGCTGGCTAACAGGTTATTTTGATAAAGTGCGGAACTGAGCATCCAATTCAAAGAACTTTGCCTCAGAAACTACAAAAATATATATTTTTTTCACTTGAACTATTGTCAATAAAGGAGTTAGAGAAGTAGCTAAACATCTGGCAAGTCAAGGGAGGGGTTAAAGGTAAGGAGCTGGCAGCCACGCTAATCTAGCAGACTACCAAAAGCAGAGAATAGAGGTGACAAAACACTAAAAGATTCCAAGAAATGAATGCTAAAGCAGAACAAAAGTGTATGATGGGGTTTTAAGTGCAGAATAATACACTACAAGAAGGAATTCAGTGAGATTCAGTGAGCTAAGAGGAGTTTTAAAAATCCACAGAGCAAAAGCAAGACAAACAGGAAGTAATGCAGTATGCCTTACAGCCGAACTTTTGATCCAAGACTGTTAGCTAATGATAGACCTATTTCCAACCTCTCTTTTATGTCTAAATTTCTTGAAAAAATGTTGTAGCTCAACTTCCACTAAAATTCCAGTAGCTAAGCTGGAGCAGGTTGTTTTTTGTGAGTGTAAATGTTCTTTGATAGAACACAAACTTCAAAGAACATGCAACATTGACCTGCTGAGGGATCCAACACAGGATTTAACAATGTTTTGCTGTTGATAACAATGTATTCAGGTCATCCCTGAACCTTGTTTAGTCCTTTGAATTTGAAGAAATTAAAGCTGCATTGGAAACAGATGTTATATCATGATGGCAAGGAAAAATAATACTAAAAGCTCATTCATGCCTGCACTGAGATATCGCACAGTGTCATGCTCAGGCTATGTAGAGTGAAGGAATCTGGGTATGTGCAGTCCTCCAAAAACCTAACAGCCTGTAGCTCTTGGAAATGAAGCCACGCATAAGTCAAATGCTTGTTAAAAGTTAGCTTGAGCCTGAAGCCAAAACCAACACAAGCAATAGTAGCTCACACTTCAGATCATTCCACATATTTCTGAAATTGATTGTGATTGCAAAACTCCAATGCAGGGAGGCAGCATTTCCAAAATGGATTATCAAATGAAGTAACAACCTCTAGAAGGTTTTTGATACCTGGTGGTTATGATGCCCTAAAGTGCAGGAGAGATCTGTTTAGAGCTAATCACCCACATGCAGTTCTACTTCCAACATATTCACCCTCTACACGTGCACTCAAGTTAATGCTAGCCAAGCAAACCATTGCTTGTATGCTGTGTTCTCAGGGCATCATGTATTCAAAGAACGCTTATCACAATTCTAGTGCATTGTACAACACGCTGCTGCCTACTGTGAAATGTAAACAGATAAAACCCCTCCAGAACCCAGTGTAAATCAAGTCAACAGAAATACACAGAAGTATAGGGATCTTATCAAGCTTGATCAAAGTCAGAATAGACCATTATCCCTTGTTCTCCTGTCTTCCCCACAGAATGGCACAGGGCCCTTTCATCTTATCTAACTCTGGGATCCATCTCCCAGTCACTGCTGCACAGGCTACACTTTCCTCACATGTGAAACATTCGAACACAGCTTATCATTTGAAAAGTGTTCGGAAGCTCCATGGCAGCCAAAAAGGAACAACCTAAATTCACTGTTTAAAAAGTAAATAAAGGTATATGTAATGTTTTACAAATCTTATTAACCCATACTCTATTCACGAGAGAACATAGAAAACATATCAAATGTTTAAGGTGGGACATTTTACCATTTTTTGAAAAATATTAGCTCATCATTCAATGGCAGCAACTTGCCTAAAAAAGGGGCCATGTTAGCCACTATGGAATCTCCCCTCTTCTTTACATGAAAGTCATTAAACATCTGGGAACTTAGGAGACCAGACAGTTCAATGTTGACTTATTATTATTGGATACAGGATTCTAGCAGCTTTGTCATTTTTTGCATTTCATGACGTACCAAATCTTTTCAATAAATGAGCAGACAGGCCAGTCCAGCACCCATACTCTTCTACAATGAAGCCATGTTGTTAGATGCAATTTGTGGTTTTCCCAGAAAAAGTAAATGTTGCTTTAAAAACTTTCTAAACATGCAAAGGATCTCTGCTAACTTCCACATGACACGGTACTCTACCATGCACACTATATTGCACATATATTGATTTCACACATATTGAAATCCTTCAAAAAATGTAAATCAGAAAACCATTTTACATATTAAGTACAACATCTTACTTTTTGTTTGTTTTGACTGTTTATCAGTGTGATTCTTTATTGCATATATATTTCATAAAAAGAAGCAGCCTTATATTTGTTCACTCCTATTATTCATCCTAAACGGCCAGGCCCCAGATTATATATCACAGCTTTTTACAAACTACGCTATGTTCGCTGTCCATTCACATGCTCAGAATTTGTTGGTACAAAACTGAAGACCAGAGGGGAGAACTTTCAGTCCGTGGCACAGTCTGTTTTTGGCTATTATGGCATATATTTATTTTACTTGTTTTGTGTGCAGCGCTTTGTGACTGTTAAAAAAATAAACTTTACTTACTTACTTGTCATTTTTGGTGGCTGCTAATGGGGTGTTTGCTGGCCTCTTCAGCATGAAAACAAATTTACGTGAGTGGCTGAGGATGTCCCGGTCTCAGACAGAGATTATATTTTACAAGTGCCATTGTGTCTCACAAAATAATCAAGATAACAATTGACTTCATCCTTATCAGCAGTATTTTCTGATTCTAATACATTTGCATAGCTCCATACATACCTATTTCTTACAGTTCTTACATATATGTGACAGCATGTTGGAAGGCCTGGAGCAGACACATTAGCCTTGTGGATTAGTTTCTCTGGAATGATCGAGCTTGTTCCCACAGAAACTGGCAGTGATCACTAGCTCTGTTCTGAAACAGGAAAGAACATCACATCACAGGGAGTCCTCCTAATGCCATTTCTTTTCCGGACAGAGGGAGAGGATGACACAGGATGCCTCGATGTCGGCCAATCTGTGCTTTGCAGTGGAAGTGAAATTTGTTCAAGGTGCTGTATTAGGGGATAGAGGTTACTGGAGTGAGAGACTGATAGAAGAGGTCAGGGACCAGGCTTTTTGAAGTAAGATGCAGGCTGATCTCAGGCTGTGATTGGATGGTGCAGTCCGGGTGTGAAAAAGCACAATGAGATAGTTACTGCTACTGCTGGATGTGAATGTTGGCAAGGTGGTATATTTCTGCTCCCTTTAACCCTGTAAGACCCAGATATAGAAAAAAAAATTGCAATTTTTTTTTACCTCTCAGATATTTTTTTAGGAGGCCTCTGATGTAGAAATGAAAGAGTTTTCAGAGTTTTTACTTTTTAGTAAGTTTTTAGGGAAATGTAAATTTGCAACGTTGGGCATAGTTGGGAGCAGAAGTGTCTGGAGGCACCTAAAGGCATTTCTCTCTGAATTAATTCAGCCAAGGTTTCCAGGGTTTGTCCTTCTTTTCCATCTCTGACACAGTCAAGTTGTTTCTCACACTAAAAGGAACGCACGCATCCCCCAGAGCTCTTACAGGTTCACGTTCAAGACCATTCGCACCTGTTCCTGAACAATGCAACAGGCAACCACCCAACAATTTCAGAACTTGTTTTTCTAACTCCTAATGCTACTAACTGCTGCTTGGGAATTTTACTTTTTGCAGGTAGACTGAGTTCAAGGCCAGTTGACCAGACCTAAAACACGTCTTCTATCCAATAGCATTGTGAGGACAACATTTGCAGGCCTTCTTTTAGAATTGTTAAAAGTGATGTTGTAAATGTGCAACTGGGGGTCTTACAGGGTTAATTGTATCAACAAGTTGGATTTAAACCTATTGTGGTTTTTTATTTTTATTTTTTAATTGTATTTTCTTAAATTTTTTTACAGATTGGAAAAGCAATAACGTTCTAAAGTGTATCAAAATGTTGATACAGTATGAGAAATTTGGGAAAAGAGAGTCAGTTAATGACGTCGTAAGAAAAGATAATTATCTAAGAATGTTAATTACCAAAAACAATTAAAAATAACTACTTTGAATTAAAAACAGGAAGCTGATGTGGCTTTATGAAGAAATACAATATCTGTTATAGGCTATAGGATGTATGAGTATAGGGGTTAAGGTTAGCCTTTTTAAACCAGGTGGCCATTTTAGGTGAGTTGGCCTGTATGGCCTTGTTTTTGCTGGCATTTGTAGTGATTGTAGGACTGTTTAGTTGAATTTGTCTGTTAAATCTGCTAGTGTGTCTTGTCCTGCCTCCACCTCTGGCACCCTCTTTACTTTCATTACACCCTGCCCGAACCAGGGTTTGTATCCCCACCCGCTATGACTGGTGTGCAGTTGGTGAGAGGCTGGGGTAGCTTGTGGTTGGAAAAAAAAGATGGTTGATGTGGTGTGAGGAGCAGTGATGGCTGACATTAGGGGAGTGACTTTGGGACACCAGTGATCACTGTCTACCCTCCTGGAGGTGTCGTGAGCCCAACTAGATGAAACACTGATGAAAGGAGGTTCCCACCTGATGACCCCAATGACATGTTGGTCAGCACTGCTCACTGGTCCACATAGGGATTATAGGGAATTATTAACTGAGTCTGGTCCATTTTTTATCTTATTTTATTTTATTTATTTATTTATTTATCTTTTTAGCACAAATTTCTTGTGTTTAACTTAATCTATTTTAAGGGCACGTGTGTAGGCCTGACCTTAACATATTAATTTCATACAACAGAATTGCTACATGACGAAAGAAAACTTAATAATTGTGGTACATTCATAACATGCTTTTTAACATGGTCTCAATAAGTCTTTACTTTTTAAAGACTTGATTAATTGACAAACAACATGAATAAGTTATAACAAACTTAAGTAACTGTATTTATATCATGCATGTCATTAAAGCAAATTCTCATTAGGGCAATAAAACACATGCCTTTGTGGAATTATTGTTTTTTATTTTTTTATTTTTGTAAAGTCAAAGTGAATAAAAGGGAGTACGAATCAACAAATTATGAAAGTAAAGAGTTTGGTGTCATACTTTAGTCAAACAAATGCCTCTACAGACTATCAGAGTTAACATGAGGAGGATTAAGATAGAGACGGATGAATAGAACAAGAGAAGTAACCGAAACTATGTGTTCGTACCTCCCTCTGACCTCTTGTCCTCTTGTTCTGCACTGTCAAAAAGCAGGAATCTGCTGAGGATTAAGACAGGCAGTGGAAACATTGACAGAAAAAAATTAAATGAATGTTTATGAGGGTATTTATGCAATAACTATGACAACGCTTCAGCAGCAGGATAAAGTTACACCCACTCAATACCTGTTGAAACAGGAAGCAAACAGCAGCTTTGGACTCAGATACTTGGTACCTGACCTAAACTAAACATATTATGTCAATTTTTTCACAAGCTAACATATTTTTATAAGTTCTTAATGAAATCTCTGCAGCAGATCTTTTTTATTCTAATAATTTACACCTCTCTTCGAGTGGATCATTTTGGGGAGTGTTGAGTGATTGATGTGCTTCCATTCCTCCCTGCTCTTCCTCAGTTTCTTTTGAGTTCTGTACTGCTTAACAGCACTTCAGTTTAATTCAGTTTATTTATAAAGTGCCAAATCACAACAAATGTCATCTCAAGGCACTTCTATGATACAGTCCAATTCAAGCCAATTGGAGTTCAATTCATTGTAATCAAATCCAATTAACTGAATAAAAAATAGTCCAATTCATACATATAAAGCTAATTCAAAAACAATATCCAAAGGAAACCAACAGATTGCACCAAAACTTGTCTTCAGTCCAATCTCCCATCCTGAGCTGAGGCGACTGTGGAGAGAAACGACACCCTTTTAACAGGAAGAAACCTCTGGCAGAACCAGACTCTGCAAGGGCGGCCATCTGCCTCAACCAGCTGGGATTTGAGAAGACAGACAATGTAACACAAGTTAATGACAACAATAATGCCAAATGTACATAATGTCATAAGACATAAAAGGGGGGAAGGAGATCAAAGAGAGGAAAGGTGTATCATAGGAGGCCCCCCAGCATTCTAGGCCTATAGCAGCAGAACTATGGGATGTTTCAGGCTCACCTGAGCCATCCCTAACTATAAGCTTTATCAAAAAGGAAAGTTTCAGCCTGATCTTAAAGGTAGAGAGGGTGTCTGCTTCCTGAAGCCAAACTGGCAGCTGGTTCCACAGAGAGGGGCCTGATAACTGAAGGCTCTGCCTCCCATTCTGCTTTTAGAAACTCTGGGAACAACAAGTAAACCTGCAGTTTGAGAGCAAAGTGCTCTGTTGGGGAAATATCCAACTATGAGATCTTTAAGATATGATGGAGCTCGGACATTAAGAGCTTTATATGTGAGGAGAAGAATCTTAAATTATATTCTAAATTTAACAGAGAGCCAATGAAGAGAAGCTAAAACTGGAGAAACATGATCTCCCCTGTTAGTTCTCATCAGAACTCTGGCTGCAGCATTTTGGATCAGCCGGAGGCTTTTCAGAGAATATGTGGGACAGCCCAATAATAAGGAATTACAGTAGTCCAATCCTGAAGTAACAAATGCATGAATTAGTTTCTCTGCATCACCCTGAGACAGGATGTTCCTGATTTTAACAACATTATGAAGGTGGAAGAAGGCAGTCCTAGAAACGTGAATTTAGCTTCAATTATTAATATGATTGGATTGAACTGAATTGATTTAAACTGGATAAAATGATACTTTGATCCGAAATGGGAAGTTATTCTACAGTCATGAAGTCTCCACAGTCATCTCCTTCGTCTTGTTTACAGTCACGATGACATGATTGAACCCACAATGTGTTAGAAAGTGTTTGATTGATTTCTTACACGCAGCCTCTTACAAACAGTGAAAGTAACTTTCTACATGATGTGCTCACTTAACCAACACATATATGAAGAAAATAAGGCTTTTTTGCTGAAACGGTTCATTTCTCTTGCATATGCCTGTTATGCTGCAAATTGTGGTACTCTGTAGATGTCCCCTGTGTACATGCTTGCATGTATGCGGTGTTCTTATGCAGTAGAGGGTTATGTATTTTATGTGCACACTTAATATGTGTTTCCTTGACTATAACTTACTGAGCCCTTGCTCATTTATATGAGATGCTCACAGTAAACATCGTCCGCTACAACATCCAATTCCCGATGGTGCTGTGGAAAATGTTGAAATGACTGATTGGTCAAGGTTAAAACAGATCCTTTTTGAAGGGCAACATTCCTGCTTGTACCATGTATACTCACCTTTTTGCTCATCAAATAAATAAATTATCATTAATCCACAGCATCAAATCACGAAAAGACCCAAATCAACAATTCGTGTTTACCTGAATAGCCTCTTCTATCTGTGTGGATCAAACATATTAAAGCATATTATGTTTGTATGTAAATGCTGCATAGACAGTGTGTTACATAATTAATGTCTTCTTTCATTTACCCCTTATTTTTGTTGTAACTCTCCTTGGTAAGTTTCTTTATGAGGAGGGTCACCTTGTACACCACTGGCATGACTCCAACATCTCCACTGTAAAGAAATCTCCCCACAAATGGACCGAAAAAAGTCATAAAGGATAGCACTTTAACCCTCTAACATCCTGCTCTACCATTGGGTACTTCAAACATACTTGGTACTTATGTTGGAAAAATTACATTGATTTTTAGAATTGTATATGTTTATCATGAAATGTCACCCCAACCATTTATGAAAAAAGCATTGATTTTGTGTATTGTTGTTCCAAGGATTAAAGCTTCCTGCTTCTCAGAAGTTCTCTTGATGATCTGACAGGGTGAGGCTCCCCATTACCCCCTGTATTCTTTATCCTTGTTGTCACTGATGCAAATCATGGTGTCATCAAGGTGTCCCCGTCAAAAAGCTGGAGGTGATGGGGGCAGGAAGCACTGGGGATCTCTGCTTAGATTGTTTCCCCATAGATCCAGACCTGGATAAGTGGTAGAAAAATGGATGGATGGGATGTACTGATATTGCCTATTGGCATATTTGATGTGCTGCTCTTCAACAAACATCTGCCTGTTGGCAGGTAGTCTAAAACCATTTTATGTTTGACCTGCTCGGCTGAGCACTAGACCACAACTGGGAGGGCGACAGTGAGTTAAATGTACATGGAGGTTAAGTAGTGTGCAGCAACTGGATGATCCCGATTACCTCAATCCTTTGGGATGGAACTCAAACGGCTGGAGTCTGGGGAGTCACTCAAGGTGACTGACTCTATTGAAGGTCTTTGTGACATGTGCCAGTGTGGAAGAGCCACTGGACAAAAAGAGAGGAAATGAAGTCCAGTGGCCTTTATTCAAGCTCTTAGTATCTTTGTGATTGGTTGGCAAAGGAATTGTCCTTGAATGAGTGCCATGATTTCTGTGATTTGTATTTTTCTGTTAGTTTTTCTCACTTCTGATGCAGTACTATGTGTAAAAACACATTTGCTTATAAATAAAAATAATTGTCTAGTTCAACACTGCAGAAGGAACTGACCATTAAAGAAGCAGTTTGGGCTAGCTGCTGTACACAGCCCTAATCCTCTCGATTGCAGTCTACTGTAATAGTACCTGCACAACTGTTTAATAAAAAGAAAGAAGGAAAAAACTGAAAATATGCCTCAGTTCCCCAGTATATAAATGCAGTATATGAGCAGGCTGATATTTCCCAGTGGGCACTTTGGTCAGCTTGACCTCTGTTAAAGCTTCTGTTTCTGTCACCAGAAGCCTGACTCAAATAAATTGGCTTTGGTCTCTATGGAGAGGTTTGCTATTGCCGCAGACCTGAGGCCTGATTGGTAGAGGTGCAGTCTCGAGTGGGATGAACTTTGTGTGCATGTGGGGGAGTGTGTTTGTGTCTACCCGACCCAGAAAAGGTTCATGTATAAATTGTTGTGACCTGAAATACTGTGCAAATTTGCAGGGGTGTGAGTAGATGTGTAATAAGAAAAGCCAAAGTGACTGGGATAATGGACTGTATACAGTATAACGCATTACTCGAGTCGAGTTGACTACTCAGAGTGCTTTTATGCTACAAGGCACATTTGCTCATTCACACACACAAATACAGCACGTCTGAGTCTTTACGGTGTTAGAAGCTACACGGTGCTTTTTTTTCCTCTATCACACACATTCACTCATTGATCGGTAGGCAACGTGGGCTTCAGTGTTCAGCGGAGTTCAGTGGCCCAAAGACACTTCGACATTTGGTTAGAGGAGGCCAGGAGTTGAACCCTTTGACTCCTGCTCCTGAGCTAAAGCTGTCTCAGTGCTGGGTTTATAGTGCATGCATGAGAATGTGTGTTTGTGTGAAGAGTGCTTTCATTCTGAGTGATGCTAAAACTAAGTTTATTTTCACTTAGGTTTCATTTCCAGGTGGCATTGATGATTGTTGATCTTTCCTATTTTTCTCGTTTAAGTGCTTTACACTATGATCCCAGTACTTCTCCTCGGGCTCTTGTTGGGGGGTGTTTGTGTTGCAGGGCCCCAGGTGATGTGTGATGGCAGTTGGAGACAGCTGGCCAGTGTCTGCAAGTCCGAGCTATTAAGGATCCACTTTTTCCTGAGTGGGGCCTCCTTCGACCAACCAGGCCACTCTTATGTTTTATGTTTTCGTTTTCATTTAGCTTGATATAGGTTGATTTAGTAGGATTAATTTCTTATTTACGTTTTCTATTTAGTTTCCAGGTTTCCCTCTGATCATGGCAGAATCCTCACCTCTTATTCCATGGTTGAAGTCATATTTGTTCATGTTTGTCAGGTCAGGTTTAGCCTCTCGTTTCATAGTCATAGTCTTGTCTTGTTTTGTCTTGTTTTGTTATTCACAGTTAAGATTTTTGGTATCCGGCTCAGCCGCGCTTTTTGTTCTTTTTCCTTTGAAATAAATCAAGTTTTTGTTAAAGTTCTGCATCTGGATCCTCCCTCCACACCACCACAAAGAATGTCCAGAACTACCACAGCAGGCTGCCTGCCTTTAGTGCAGCGCCATTCTGGAGAGTATGTGCTATGGCAGCTCTGCTAACCACCGCACCACCATTCAGCCACCTGTGAAATCTGACAACATTCTGTCATTTTCTGCAAGCATGGGACCTCCTAGAAGTAGTTTAGAATTGTAATGACAGCTTTGTATAAAAAACTGCTACATTGTAAACTTAAAAGCACAGCCTCCATCCAGCCAGCCGAGATACGAGCCATTTGGATGTACTTGGGTAATGTTCCAATAATGATTAGTAAAGATCTGCTTGTGTATGTCAGCCTCTTTTTGTCTGACCTTTTTTAAGTCAAACAAAAAGGTAAACATAGATGTCTGTCTTGTATTTTCAGTTTAGTTCGTGGTGTTTGAGCTAAGTTTGCTTTGTGTGGTTGTGTAGCTTTTAGTATAAGTATTGTACGCTCTTTCATATATAATACACTGTGATTTCAAGGTTATTACCTGTCATTTGTGTGCTAATTTAATTTGCCTTGTTTCTCAAAGCTGTATTGCCTAAAGGAGACACACCCAGCAGAGCTGGCTGCTCTGAACAGAACTGTGAGGAGACGCTTGATAATGGTGCTGTGGTACCCTCTAGTATTTTTTACCAAACCATGCATTAGGACTTTTTTTGTTTGTTTATGAAGCACAGTTTAAATAAACACAAAGGTTTCCAAAGTGCTGTACAATAAAATAAACACAATAAAACATAATCAATAAATAAATAGACTGTCCATCCCAGATAAGATATCTGTGCACATAAAATCAACAACCTACACAGTGTTAAAAGCCAAAGAAAAGAGGCACGTTTTTAGAAGAGTTTTAAAATTAGACAGTGAGGAGGAAGCCTGTGCAGTGGCAGATCATTCCATAATTTTGGAGATATAACCGAAGATGCTCTGTCCCCTCTGAGCTTCAGCCTAGTTTTGGGAACCCTCAGGAGCAGCTGGTCAGCTGACCTGAGAGATCGGCTGGGGCAACGATGGGGCAAGACCATTCAGAGATTTAAAAGCAAATAAATTCTAAAATGCCAGTGGAGTGAAGCTAAAATTGGTGAAATGTGCTCAAACTCCCTTGTGCCAGTTAAAAGATGTGCAGCTGCATTTTGTACCAGTTGAAGATGACCCACTGACCCCCATATAAAGTGCATTGCAGTAATCCAGCCGAGTGGTCAAAAAGGCGTGGATTACTCACTTTGGGAAATAGTGTCTGCTTACAAAACAAAAACTGCATAATGTCACCTTTCATGTAGTATTCAGTAATTCAGTTAGACTGACAGTTCCATTAGATGCAAAGTCAGAGGGTCATTAAGAATTATTCAAATCACTCCTTTTTTTCCACCTCTCCCCTATCTCTAACTTAGTGTCTTTGTGTTTGTTTCTGCCTCTGGCCTCTCCGGTTGAGGCAGATGGCCATCCTTCCTCATCTGGTTCAGCTGTTTAAAGTGAATTCTCTTCTCAACTCAACAATGAATTCTATTGAATTGGATTACAATTACCTACATTATAATTGGATTCAAATGGACTTGTCTATTCTCTGTTTGAAATTCCTTTATATCATATATGCTATGAACAGGTGCTATTTAAATTGAATGAACTGTATCAAACTGCACTGCAGATCCATACAACTTATTGGCAAGAATATCCATTTTAACAAAAGTCACTGTCATTCCATCAACCCTCTCTTGCCACCAGTTACTGGGACAAACTGCATATGCATTGATGTTGCATATTTAAGCTCTTTCATATTCTGAGAAAGACAACTTCACAATGATTTTAGTATACTTGGGGAGATTAATTTCGAACAAAGGAGAACATCTGTGCATCTGTGTGTGAATCTACTGTGTATAACATATGTGAGTATGTCGGTGTGTGTGATTGAGCTTCCTCGTTCATGTCTGCATACTTATCTGAGGAATCATCATGGGACAGATGGTGAAGCTCTAAAGGGCATCGTGCTAGTCATTGCATACAATACTCTGATGACTAGGCCTTATGTGAAGCAACTCTGTTTGAGGTCAGCTGCGGTTACAAGTATTGCTAAATTGTCTTGGGTCAGCTGCAAAGCAGTTCTTAAGAAATGATTCAAACAAAGGATGTTCAGTTATTCATGCATTAAGTCTTCAGTGATTGCAACATACACACCTGACAGAGGCTCACTGAAGGCCGTTTTGCTCTGCTAACTGTTGGCAAATCTTGAACGGGGGAATTCCATAATGAGCTAGATCCATCATGAGTTTTTGAAGTCATAAGAGGTGAAGTTAGAATTTTGAAATCAATCTATTTGTCTGTGTTGAGTACATTTGCTTTATCCAATGTAACAGGTTCTCCTATGATTTTAAGGAACTATATACAAAAAATAAATTACTAATAACCATATGTCACCAGATATTAGGGAATGGGTTTAAACTGAAAAAACTGTCTTATCTCCTTTCAAATCTAGCTCTCTGGGATGGAGAGATCTGTTTGTGTAATGCGTCGCCCTTTGCTACTTCCCTGTTTCAGAGTTGTTTCAGAGCTTGTTACCATGCACTCCTAAGCCAGGACAATGGCCCTTTGTATTTTCATTGTAATGTTTGTACAACCATTGATACAATTTACTTATCAGTATTATAAATCCTATTTGTTGTACCTATTCTCAAAATTCCAGTTTGATTGTGTTATAATTTAATTAACCGAGTTCAAGTTAATGTAACTATGTGCTGTAATGTTATTTATTGATAATAGCTACAACTGTCAGATTCAGTGGTACTTAATGTATCAAATTTGTTTCTGGAAGAGAAAGAAGTCGTACAACATTATTATGTTGGGATAATTTAACCTTAATCAAAAAAGCGACATTTGAAAACAATAGTCCTAAATATGGTATAAACAAAAATTTAACTGATTTGATAACACTTAAAGTAACTCAAACATCCAATGATGCAAAATGCAGATTATACATGCTAATGCCTTTTTTTTATAATTTGGATTTACTTTGTGGGTCACATCTCATACTTTAAACCAGTTCTAGGGATGAAGTAATATTCTTTTCCTTGAATAGAATTAGAAATGCCCATGAGTGTCCATGTGTCCATGAGTCCAGGATGCGGTAGAGTCAGAGTACATGGTTGTAAATTATGAGATGCCAACATACCCATAGACTGTTGTTTCCTGTAAACCAGCATTCACATGAAATGATGGAAATCAGGAAAAAAATGTGTTACCTATGTACAGTATTGTAAGTTTCTGGCTATGTGATGAAAGGATGAATCTGAATGAATATTTTTCTATCTGTGGAAAGTGGACATTATCACAAAGAAATGCATGTATATGTGCATGAACAAGTTCAAAAGAACGTGTTAATTGAACACCTTAGTTTTTCTGAGAACGTTAAACTGAACACATGGTATTTGCAAATAAAGAACTTGAACGTGACGTCGTTCAGATTATGTGAAGTCCTGCAACAGCAAAAAATAGGTGTATACACTTATTTTACACTACGTTACCCAAGATGCACCGCACACTCTAGCACAAGCAGCACTCTGTGGCTGTCCTGGTCTAAAATGGCAAATGTAGGTGGACCGCAACTGGAGCCCTGCAGGTATATTTTACGTCTTTTTTTGTTTCTCACTCTTCTGTGTGAGTTCATAAAAATAGTGTCGGTATGTGTGTGTAAATATAGCAGAACTATCTAGATGACATTTTTTGCATGTATATCAGTAAGTAAATGTAATTGATTTTGATTGAAGGGTTTGATTTAATAAAAATTTTCTGTTGCAGATATGTAACTGGACTTCTGTGAGGAGGAAGTATGTTTCATGCTCTGTAGTTCTGCCTGCTTTTTGCCATCTCTCTCAGGTGATGGAGAGCTCAGATGATGACCCTGCCTATGTGGTCTGCATTCAGGTCACCCCCTAACCCACACGCAAGGAAAATGCCAACATTCCATATCGAAGATTGCTACCGCATTGGACCCGATTCGACGACCTCAAGTGTATACCCAGAGCTGAGAGGGGTGAGATGTGGGATTCAGTCACCAACTTAGACAAAAAGCAGAGAAGCCATCAGAGCCACCGAAGAAAAAGTTTGCCCTATTGGCTGCTTCATCAGGGTCTGATTCTGAACATGAGGATGACTCAGTTGAGAACAGTGTGCGTTGATACGAAGCAGAGCCCACCATCAGCACAGAGACCTGTCTGTTAGAATGGTGGGCCAAACATGCAGGCTCACACAGCAGCCTGGCCTCCATTGCACAGAAGTACATCTGCACCCTCTGAAAGGTTGTTTTCTCTTGCTTTTCATATTGTACAGAAGAAGAGAGTCTCTTTATCATCTGAAAATGTAAATGGCCTTGTGTTTCTTAGCAGCGTTCTTGGTGCAGAAGAAAATGTAAAGTTGGAGAAATGGATGAAAGCAGTTAATTTAGTCATTGTGTAACTACTCAACTTGCACCACTGACAGTGTTTTTGTTTAACTTTTTTTGACTGAGATTCTCCAAAAGGAAATGCTATACAAACATGTACTTCACAGACTAAAATGTCCCCTGCACAGTAAATCGCAGATGGGTCCTTTTTTTGTGCTCGACCACCTCGCTTCACTCTAACAAGGACACTTGCTACTGAACTTAAACTGTTTATGCTGCTCCCTGATAGAGGAGAAATGTTTCTGCTTGTGCCTGTTCAGAAAAAAAAGAACATATGTTAAATGTTACCTTGCTGTTACGTGGAAGGTGCCTGCTATAATGCCCTGGCAGTGTCTGATAGCTTTAGTTTTATAATTGATTTGGTTACAGTAGTGTTTAAGTTAAGATATATGAGAAATGCTTAACTGTTACATATAGCAGTACTTTTAAAATAAAAGTGCGCAATACACGACTGCTGAACTCATTGTTGAATATTATGCAAAACAATGCGATTAATCGGGATTATTATATATGTATATACACACTTTAGATGCCGTGGAATGAGTAACATTATTTAATTTGTTGTAAGTAAATTTATCTTGCCAAGCAGCTAAATTAGCTTTCTGTACTTAATAGCAAAAATAGGATAGAGCTAGTGTGACAAATAACACCCCTTTCTTATGGATTTTTGGGTGGGAGAGACGTGGCTAAACCGACTAATCTGTGAGTTCATGTGGTTGTGACTGGATGAATGTATCACATACTACACATTGTCTATCCTAAAATAACTTCCATTTGAACATCATGGCGACTTTAATTATGACACTAGCAAAGCTGCAGTAAATTCTTAATAAAGCAAAGCTTCCTCTTCCAGTGTTGTCTTGCCATTGAACTCAACACATACGTCTTTATGCCTTTTCTGGTTTCCTCTTGAGAAATTAATGACTTTTGCCTGCCAGATGTCATAGTTTTTTTGCTGTGCTCAGAGGCACATACATCAGCAGAGCCAAAGCCCACAGTGCCAGTGTTGTCATCTTAGTTTACAGCACCATTTTTTTTATTCTTTCTTTTTTTTTTTCAAATTAATGCATGAAAGGAGAAATTAAAGAAAGAGGGGTCGGGAAGACAGAGGAACCGACAGACATCAACTGACAAAAACCGAAAAAGAAAAGCAAACTGCGGCCATGAACAGGATCGTCAGGAGCACCTGCAGAAACACACAACAACATCACCAGCAGTCACTGTACTTACTGATTATTATTAAAGCCACAACATTGCAGCAGTGGGGTGAGCATGTGAGTGAATGGATGCTTGTGCACGTGTGTCAATTATATGCCATAGGTTTTACATGAATTAGTATATAGTACTGGGGGAAAGGGGCCGCTACCACACCCACCACAGAGATCAGGAGCAGACAGGAAAGGTCCCCGGACATGGGCAACCAGTAACCCCCATGAGGCAAGGAAGAGAGAAACCAGCCCATCACAAGAAAGCCATGCTCCAGCCCAGCGAACAGCAGAGGAAGGCCCCAGGTAGGGCCTCCACAGCCCTGAAGCGAAGGAGCCTGGGAACCAGGGGTGAGGGTCACGGCGCCACCGGGCAGATGTGGGACCAGGAGCCCCATGTACCCAAGGACAACACCTCCACACGGCAGAGGTATCCGTATCTGTATTGTATCTGTAACAGGAAATACATTGGCACTGTGGGACTGTCAGTACAAATTGGTCTACAGTAGTGTAATTCAACAGACATTACCATTTTTTCTCATGTAAATTATTTGGGGACACCAAATAGTAGATACATATCAACACATAGATATAAGTGATTGAGTGATTTTGAATGATATGTCCAGGTGCCTGAGTATCCTTCCACCTAAAGCCAATGTCATTTCTTATGTGTAGGAACTGTGCTATAAAAATATTGTGTGTTGGCTTGATTTTTTGCTGGGTATTTTTGGGTTTGGGCTGGTTCTTTTTTTATCAATAACCTTCCTTGATGCAATATTGCTTTTTGCAAAGTTAAAAATTCAAGAGTCAAAACAAACTTGGTAGCCAATACCTTTGGTACTAGTTCCGTGACCTTGTGGATGGGCAGGAAATACAAGTAAATTTTATATGAATTTCACATGTATCTTATTGTGCTTAAATATTTCAATTAGGGCACTTTCTGCTGCTGTCTAACTGCAGAAGTCCAATTTGTAACATCCTCATGATTAATCTTCATACTTCACAAATTCAAAAATGTCCACTTACCATTCTGGTATTTATTACCAATAACACTGCACTCCCCATATTGTTAGACATGTGATGGACTACCCCCCCCCCCCCACCCCCCCGATGCCATACTTCCCCACACATGCTACTAAGCACCTTGCCAAGGTCAGACCTGAACTGTTGACTCATAATTACTACTGAGGCTAATTAGTTTTCACAGCCCAAGGTCTCAAGCACCCATCTGCACACCTTTACTCTGTCACCTGGGCCCCACCAGGAAAAATGAATGACTGCCTGTGCTGGGTCGAGCAAGCTCTTGTGATCTATAATAAGGTCCCCTTTGGAGTGGTGCAGAATCTGTGTGTATGTGTGTTTTCATATCTCTCAGAACTGGAAACATTATACCTTACTGATGTCTCTGTATTCCAGAGACAGCATCACAGTGTCCTCATGGGATGCAATCATTAGCCTTCCCAGAGTTAATGAGTCAAAGATTAAGACAGCCATTGTAAAAAGTCGAATGTTAGGAAACCTGCTTTCTCTGAGCATCGTTGGTAAATGTCTTCCATCATGTTCTCTACTATTTGACTACTTTTAGTATGTTGTGATTTTTAAAAAAAAAATTCAGTCCCCTTCGGCTGTAGGGAGGACACATCGTATCTACTACCATCAGCTATATTACATCAGCTTCAATGTTGCAGAAGCTGGTCATATTGACAAAGGCAGAATGTAATGTTGTACATCCTACTTCTCCTTTTTCTCTTTGTGACCCTATTGCACCAGTTCTACAGCAGCTCTACTATAGATAATTCCATTAATGATGATAGTATACCTTGCAAAGTACCGGTAATTAAGGATAAATGTCCTACAATGTAAACTAACTTTGTTTAGGTATTGGAGGAGCTTTGTGAAGTATTGACTGCCCTTCCCCTACAATCTCATGGCAGTTTGATGTGGCTAAGAGGAAGAGATCGATTGCGAGTGTCACAGTCTGACTGTAGATCAATGGTGAGTAGCAGTGAACATGGGTTTTCTAGCGTTTACAGCTAAATCTTGTGGACGCAATACGGTCAGGTCCCGTTCTGCAGGTATGTCAGTCATCACATGCAGGAACAACACAAAAGGCAAATCCTGTTACACTAATACAGCAAGCAAAACCCATATTCAACTTAAACAACACCTTTACCAAAAATCACACCTCTGAGGCTCACTAATTGTTGGTTTCTTTGACTGGGACCAAGTTGGTCAGAGTGACTCTTTCCAGCAGAACCCATTGCCAATAGCTTTCTAATCGACATCAAGCCATTACACATTATGCATACGGTTGAGTATTGATGTGGAGGGAGAATTTTTGCCTGTGGAAATATCCCGGACATAAGATCAACGGCACAATTCAAGAGCCTACTCTTGTATTAGAATTTATCTCACTTTAATGATCTTCAATGCGGTTGGCCTTAACAAGGGAAGGGACTCTTAAGTGGGAGCAAGGAGGAGGGGCTGGTAAAGCCCAATGACACTTGAAGGCAGCATACCCTGGCGTTCCAAGGCCAAATCCTCCTCTCTGCACACCAATCATCTAACCAGTTCAGTCCCATGGCACAACCAGTGTGTATCAACAAGGGTTGTTGAGAAATAAAGCGTTCCTTTATTGTCCTGAACATTGCAGGAAGGGCAGGGGAAATTCTGAATAAATGCTAATTAGTTTGAAAATTAATTAACATTAAATTGGATATCAATGGCATAGTTTTGGACAATAGTTCCTTACACCGTATTGTGTATTAAATAAATGAAAAGACCCACAGATTTTCAACAAAATGAGCAAAAGTGTAGATAGAAATAAAATTGTTCTAAAGGATGTAAGCGAGACGAAACAGAATTGTTTGAGACAATTAATAATCTTGTACTTCCTGGGTGAACTGAGCCTTTTGCCTGATGGCAGCTGGGATAGGTGCCAGCCCCCCACGCACCAACCCTGAATGTATTAGGTGGGTTTAGAAAAATCTGATGGATGACTTAGTCATTCAAAGTGTAATGGCTTAACAGATGCTGCAAAGCTCATTACAAATTAAGGATAAGGTTTGGCTACCTGAAATTAATCTAACCAAGTCATCACATGGTCAACAGGGTTGACTAAAAGTTTAATATGGAGAACTAACAGCTATGTCTATTCTGTTTTGTCAACCAAACATGAAGACACTTTTCAGAGATGAGATTCCTGCATATTTTCCTTGTTTGCTTAAGTGACTAATCTACATCATGAATGACATATTGCTTTGGCTACTCAAAGTTTGTTTTTCCAAGGATCTCTTTGATTCATATTGAAGACTGTACATAAAAGCAGACACTTAAAGTGTGAATATTTTCAGTTTACTGGAAAATATGACATGCAAACACATGCATTTTTGGGGTGCATAGTGGTATGGTGGTTAGCGCCGTCGCCTCACAGCAAGAGGTTCCAGATTCAAGTCTCAGCTGAGGATCTTTCTGTGTGCATGTTCTCCCTGTGCATGCATGGATAATCGGTGTTCCTCCCAAAGTCCAAAAACATGCATGTTAATTGGTTATTCTAAATTGACTGTTTGATTGAAAGTAAGTGTGCGTGGTACAGGCTGTATAATCATAGTCATAACAGGTAGGCTGTATATATAGCATCTACAAAATATAGATGTTGAAATAATTCATATGAGGTCATATGATGAAAAAATGTTTTTCCATGTCTTTGCTGAGAAATGCTCTGCAATGCTTATCTCACACATGAAAAACAGGCTGCTGAAATTTTTAGCAGCGCGGCTCAACTTTTTGGCACACCTGTGGATTATCTTTGACTGTTTGCTTTAGATTTGGCACTTGTGCCATTGTTGTGGGTAGAATAGTGTTGTTTAAAATTCTTGTTTTAGGTATGTGACCACTTGGGTGAGATCCTGAATGTAGAGGGTCATAGGACACATAGGATAGCATACATGTCACAGATTTTGGCGATTTAATCTCAAGATTTATGTACACAACAATTTCTGATTTAATTTCTGAACTGTTAGTATCAACCTGTGTCTCGTTTTCATGTCTGTGACAAGCACACTTCTTTACAGTGTGGGGGAAATTGTTGTAATTTCATATCAGTTAAATAGCCTATATATATATATATACATACACAATGATCTCCTCTTACTTAGCACTGACTTGTTTCTGTGCTTGTCCTGTTGGATCTCAGTGCTGCATTTGACACAGTCGATCACAACATTCTGTTACAGAGAGTTGAACATGTTATTGGGATTAAAGGAACTGCATTAGGCTGGTTTAAGTCATATCTATCTGATAAATTCCAGTTTGTTCTTGTAAATAAAGAATCTTTCTCACACACCAGAGTAAGTCATGGAGTCCCTCAGGGTTCTGTGCTTGGACCGATTCTTTTCACTTTATACATGCTTCCATTAGGTAACATTATTAGACAGCATGGCATCAATTTCAATTGCTATGCTGATGATACTCAGTTGTTCTTACCCATGTCTTATTCTTTATTATTGGGCTGCCCCACATATTCTCTGAAAAGCCTCCAGCTGATCCAAAAATGCTTCAGCTAGAGTTCTGATGAGATATGCTCCCAAACTGCAGGTTTCTAAAAGTAGAATGGGAGGCAGAGCCTTCAGTTATCAGGTCCCTCTCTGTGGATCCAGCTGCTAGTTTGGGTTCAGGAAGCAGACATCCTCTCTACCTTTAAGATTAGGCTTAAAACTTTCCTTCCTGATAAAGCTTATAATTATGGATGGCTCAGGTGACCCTGAAACATCCCATAATTAAGTTGCTATAGGTCCAGACTGCTGGGGGACCTCATCTGTCACATCTTTCTTCACTTTGATCTCTTTACCCCTTTTTATGTCCTCATATGACATTATTTACATTTTACATTATTGTTGTAATGAACTTGTGTTTCTCTGTCTCAACAGGTATCCTTTGAATGGTATTTGCTGTCCCTTTGTTTTTTTCGTCCTCTCAAACCCGAAGAGCAGATGGTCACCCTTCCTGTTTCTGATGGAGGTTTAGGGTTGCAGGGGGACTGGACAAGTAGGGTAAACCCTATACAGGTCGCCAGTCTATGACAGGGCCATCACGGTGACAAACAAGAAAAACAACAATTCACAATCAAATTTACTTTGAGAGTCAATTTCTAGTCACTAGTTACCCTGACATTTATGTTTCTGGACTGTGGGAGGAAGTAGGAGTACCCGGAGAGAACCATCCCCTCAGAGAGAATAGCTATGATTCAAACCTGCAACCTTTTTGCTGTGAGTCACCAATGCTAACCACCATACCACCCTACAGCTCCCATCTCTAACCTCTTGTCTAAATTGAATTTCAAATAATGCACTTTGAACTTCAATACATTATATATACAAACTAAATTTACTGTTTTTATTTCTTACTCTTATGAACCTCTGCTGCCCTGAGTCTTAACATAAAAAATCTGAACATATAGAGTTCATGAAGGGCAGCTTCTGTTCATGTATCTTTCTACTAAACTACAAAAATAACTATATTCACACAAATAATTAATACTGGTAAAAAGTGTACTTTTCTTCTGTGAAGATATCCTCATGACTTCTCTCAGATTCTCAGCTGGTAGTTGAGCTATTTGTTTTACTAAACCATTAATGATGGAATCATTTTATTGCTGACATATACAGCTTTAAATATCTTCATATACCTTGTTTAAATTGTCTTCTTGAAATGGCTTTAGAAAAAAATTCTGACTTGTCATTTGACATTTTGCAACACACAGACAAAATGACATTTTGAAGAAACCACCAGAGTCATCAATATCTACTCAGTTTATTTTCTAAACCCTGAGTAGTGGTTCTGTGCTTGTTGTTTTTGCTCATTTGGCTGTGTCATCCTGCAATGTTCAGCACTTTTTTTTCATCTGGAGGTAGATGGATACAAATGTTCAGATTCATGACTAAAACTGGGTGCACACAAATACAGGTTGACAGACACACTAGATTTATAAAACTGTTCATAGATATGGTTCTCTTTCATAACTTTCAAAAATCATAAAACAATAAGCATGTACACAAACCTGATCACCACTTTTATTTTCCCCCATGAATGAATGCACTGTCTGAATTTTTAATTTCCATGTTAAGACATCATTAACAACTAAACAACTTACAATTAAAAGGACATAATAGTGGAAGCAACTGTGGGCAAGAATCAGTTTTATCATTTATCAATATTAGTTTTCTTTATAGAGTCTAATTAAAGAAGCATTTCACAGCCATTACGCATGGCAGGCAACTACAATCACTATAATTTTGAGCAATATCAATGAAATGTTCTGTTTAATTTTATGGTAAAATACATGGCCCTATTTTCTATATTTAGTCCTACGGATGAATACCAGTTTTTAAGGAAGAAGCGGTGGACATGTAGTCATTGACATCATCATCATTAATCCACCTGACCCCAGAGCTTTGAAGCCTTGAATCTTTTACCTTCCATGTTCTCCTTTTCAGAAAGAATGGAATGAATTAATAAATTAATTAATTAATTAATTAAACCTGAACTTGAAATTTGAGTGTATGGTTTCATCTACCTTTAAGAATTTGGGAGAAAACCGATCATGCTGTGAGAGTATGTGAAGTAAAAAGTCAAATCTCTACATATCAGGCAGATTAATTGCTGTAATTAAGTCAAAGTTGCTCTTTTTCCATTCTAACTACAAAAATGTCCCAATGGCAAAGTGGCCCACTGGGAATGTTCCAGGAATTGGTGTCTTGCTTTTGCTTTTGGTCACTGTATTACCAATGAACTACTGATGGAAATGCTGAACACTTACCATACTGGATCACTTTTGTATTATATCAGCTTGATAGTAACGCCCCAAACTGTTACTGTGAATGCTCAGATGTTATTGCCCTATCCAAAAACAATCTGGACCACCCCACCTTTTTACTGTTAATGACCTGTTGTTTTGGTTGGAAAATTGAAAGCTGAGACACCAGAAGCCACAGGAGCTCAGACATGATGAACATCTGAAATCTCCAACCATACGTAGTGATGAGTGATTTTTAAGGTATACTTCTATATTATTTCTGGTTACTGGTTGTTCAGTAATGGAACAAACTTTGAGTGGGGCGTTTGAAGTAATTGAAAGCAACTCAGCTGATTGAAAACCAATGAATGTAAAATACATACAGGCAGCAGATAAACCCTGAGCCTTGGCACACTGATTGAGTTGATGTTTGGCTCATTGTTATTGTGCTTTTTTTTTCTTTCAGCAGTATTTTAGACACAATCCACTTTGAAGTCCTTATCTTCTTGGACATCAAAGGTTTCCACAAAACAACGCAAGCATCCACCTACTTCCACTTTTCATTTTAAAGAGTCCTTTGTTGTATGTTGCAACAAACATACTATACTACCAAAAGTATTGGCTCATCTGCATTTACATGCATATGAACTGAAGTAACATCTCATTCTTAATCCATAGGGTTTAATATGACGTCAGCCCACCCTTTGCCACTATAACAGCTTAAACTCTTCTGAGCAAGCTTTCCACAAGGTTTAGGAGTGTTTATGGGAGTTTTTCTTCCACAGACACATTTGTGAGGTCAGACACTGATGTTGGACAGAAGGTCTGGCTCACAGTCTCTGCTCTAATTCATCACAAAGGTGTTCTATCGGGCTGAGGTCAGGACTCTGTGCAGGACAGTCAGGTTCTTCCACACCAAACTGGCTCATCCATGTCTTTATGGACCCTGCTTTGTGTACTCAGATATCAAATAAGACTGGTCACTGAAAGCTCACGCCTAAACACAGAATTAATTCTGAATTCTACAAGTAAAAATTAGGAGTGAACTCTTATGTATTACTTTGGGGAGGAAATAAAGATTTCTAGAGAGAAAATAAATGTCTGAAGAAAGGTATACTCAAGGAGTTTCCTACTTCAAATACCAGAAAATCAGAGCAAAGTCATCAGTGCATTAAACAGTGCAGAGGGGTGTGCTGGGAGGGGGCAAGTTGTTGAGACATAGATAACACATGCAGCTGAATCAGGGAAGCACTGACTCAAGGTTTTACGACCAAAGATGTTCCATTTAACCCTCAAGTAACCCTCAGTTAGTAATAATACAACATCTCTACACCACTGTACACTGGTATGAGGTATTTGTGCCAATATGCTGTGTTTTTGCCTAATGTGGTGCTGTGCATTATGACCAAACATCTCCACTTTGTTCTCATCTTTTTTCACGACCACATAGAGAGGCTTTGTAATGACGACCACACAGATAGTCTAACCCTAACCCTGCTACTGGTGGTGCATGCACACATGCTAATCCCACTGCTTCTCTCTGGATCATCTCACGGCCACTTGTGTATTCCATGTGCAAATATTATTTATAATTCCCATTTCTGCTGGTAAGGAGGACATCCTTGTTACCGTTTCCTGTTCTGTTTATTCATTGTGATTGGAAAGTTATTTTAAATAAGCAGCTCTGCTCATCTAGCTCATCTATGTAAAACCCTCTTTATTTGTGGTCCAAAAAGCTCTAGATGTCCAAAAATGACTATTACTAAAAAAGAACCTCAAAAAACATCATCTATAAGCAACTTTGCGTTTTGAAATATGACACAAATTTAACAAATTACCAAGTGGTGACTTCTCATTGCACTGTTGAAATTAGGGCTAAAACTATCTCATTTCTTTAAAACACCAGGTCAAATTTTAAGGTGGATATTTTTCTTGCATTGTACTCATACATACATTGTGGCTCAATCAACCACCTTAAAACTCCACTTGACAGCTTTGGCTGTTCTTTTTCTTTTTATTGGCTCTTTATTGACATTCATTTTACTTATTATATTTTAGTGCAGAAATCCCCCAAAACAGAAATATTATGAAAAACAAACAAAAAAGAGAAAGGAAAAAAATAAACTTTAAGTAGTATTACTAAATGGTCATTGTTCAGTAATTACACTGAATGCAGTATTTGGTGCTGGAACAACTTGAGTCTTATGCTTTGCTGGAACATGCAATTTTGCCATTATTTCCCACTGGCTCCCACTGTTTCGGTGTTATTGGTGGGTTGCAATTGTTTATTCATGCAAGGAAAATACATGCTGTGTGTAGGCTATATTCTCAGCGACATAAATCGGTTGAAAGACAGATCAGGTATTAGCCATCTGCCACCTCCCCCAAAACACCCACGTACATGCACACACACACACACACACACACAGACACACACATTGGTTGCAACATATTGTCAGTGTGATAGCTGGACTGTTGTATATGTGCAGATATGTCAGCCTGATTATATCAAGGTGATTTGTGTCATCTTGACATAAAAGTGGTGAAGTGAAGTCATTTTGCATTCCATGAGCAAGAATATGGAAATCACATATTTTTTCACAACCCATCATAAAATCAATTAAAAGTTTATTTCGATTTGGTAGAGTATTATAGTTTTTGATGTCTTACTTAAACTAAGTAGTTTCTATTTTTAAAATAGCACCAAAAAGTGACTGATGGTTGATACACACTGTACATAGAATTAATTAAAAATTACATTTCAGTGCAAATTTACTTTGGATTCTCAGCAACACTGAACAGCTGTTACACAACACTAATTACATAAATTGTCTAAAAAGCAATCAGATGGAGGCTTCTTTAGCTCTGTTCACTGAAACAGTATTTGTTCATTTTGTCAATCATAATTTTAGAAAATACTAATATTAACTGCAACAGTGTAATTTACTTTGGAGATAAAAAAGGTCTGATTAAATGAATGTATTTTGCATGATCTGCTTTGACTCTCCTTCCATACTTACAACAAAACTGATTCATTATGATAATACAGTCATGAGTTGATGGGAGGAAATCTCTTGGTAATAATGCATATGGAAAGAAATATTCTCATAAATTTGATTCAAGAGAGAAACCAGTTGTCGGCAGATCAGAGGGCAGTTATGTACAGAAATAAAATTCACATATAAATGTACATGTATATATATTAGATATGTATATATATTAGAGATTGCATGATTTTTAACATTTTGTTCAAAATCAAGCATATGGTGAAAACGGAGTCAACTTTAATTGCTTATGATGTCATAAGCTAAACAATAGAGAGGGGATAGGATTGAATAGAATGGAAAAATACTTTATCCATCCCCCAGTGGGAGAAATTCAAATTAGTCAAGTAGATTAAAAAAAAACTTTAGATATTTACAATGATTGTATACTAGAACAATAATAATAACAATAAAAGATTAAATGAATAAATATATTTGAGAAGAACATGTCAGCAGTCACTGTTAAAAAGCCTTATGGCTGTGGGACAAAGGACCTCCTGAACCTCTCAGTCCTGCAGCGCAGTGAGATGAGTCTCACTGCAGAATATAATTTCCTCCTCATCTGTAGCTCCAGCACAGCACTGAGAGGGTCAAGCCTTCTGCCTACAACAGAACTGGCCTTTTTCACCAGTTTGTCCAGGCGCCTACAGTTTTCGTCTGTAGTGCAACTCCCCCAGCAGACAGCAGCATAGAAACGGTGCACTCTCAATGATAGTGTGATGAAACATGCACATCATGTCACTGCCGAGCAGTGTTGGTCAAGTTACTTGGACATGGTAATCAGTTACTGATTACTTCTCCAAGAAGGTAATCCAGTTACTTTAATGATTACTCATTGTCAAAAGTAATTAGTGACTTTAATAATTACTTTACTTATTCACTTTTCAAAAACATGATGAACAACCTGAGTACCTATAAAACAATAGACCTTCCAGCCTAATTCTATTCTTTCTGCATATTCCATCATATAGAATTGAATCAAATGAAACAGTCTCTTTGTCAAAGCATCTGTTGCTCTTAAGTCTGTTTTCACCAGTTTAGCAGGAGAGGGGTCATTGGAGGTTTGCCCGGTCGAATTGGATGTAGTAGCCGCAGCGGTCATGTCAGTGGGGGGATCCGGGGGCTTCTCAGTGAGCGTCACATTCCTGTGCTGGCTTGATAAGTGCGTGCTCAGATGGAGGTGGAATTTTTAGCTGTAGATAAAAAATTTCTTCCCACGGAGAGTGTACAGCGGACTCTAATGTTTTGTCGCTTTTTACCAAGTCAAACTCAAAGTAATGTAAATACTTCCAAGCATTAAACGCTGCATGGTCCTGCTCTCTCCCGCACTACAGGTCATCTCTTGTTGATCTGCACTGATGTCGCACCGCTCCTTCATGATTGTCAATAGACACTCTCACAAACAAAATCACAGTTTAGTAACGCAGCCTGCTTGTGGGAAAGTAACAGTAATCTAATTAATATTTTTGCAATTGTAATCCCTTACTTTACTCATAACTTGAAAAAAGTAATCCGATTTCAGCCCATCACTGCAGCTGACATTGAAGGACCTGAGCCGTGTCAGGAAGAAGAAACGGTTCTGGCCCCTCCTGTAAACTGCTTCTATGTTGGCAGACCACTCCAGTTTATTATCCAGCACCCCCAGGTATTTGCAGGTCTGAACAGTCTCCATCTCCCCTCCATCAATGCAGACTGACTGGTATGGAGTTTTAGATCTCCACACCGGCCGTATGGTGTTGAAGGCACTGGAGAAGAACATGACTCTCACATATGAACCAGGCACATCCAGATAAGCATATGTCTGATGCAGCATGTACAGAATCGCGTCTTCCACTCATGTCTTTCTGGTTGACAAACTGGAGGGGGTCAAGATCCTCAACAACCTGCAATCTCATGTGAACAAACAAGGAGTCTATGTAACTATCCATGAGCTTTATTATATAAATGAAATGCATTTGCTGTCAACACACCACTCAGACACTTATTTTATATTTTGAACAGAAATTAATTAATAGTAACAAGAGGTACATTATGTATAACCAAAGTAAGAACTGTGTCTGCATTCTTGGCACGTGGTCGAACTCATTCATAATGCGTGTTGGACTCTTATAAGGCTGCCCTTTGTCACCGATCCTGTTTCTGATTTTCATGGACAGGATCTCAAGGTGTACTCATGAAGAGGAAGGAGTGATTTGGGAAGCTCAGGGTCGCATCTCTGCTTTTTGCAGGTGATGTGGTTCTGTTGGCTTCTTCAAGCCATGGCCTTCAGAACATCACGTGGTCCAGTTCAAAGCTGAACTGCAGAAACTGAGACACAAACAGGAATCATTTCCAACTCTGAGTGCCTCAACTTCAGACCAGGGAAGTAACAAGAGCCATTGTGCTTGAATTGAATTTTGTTTATTGTATTTTGACAAAAGCCTGTGTCATACAACTCCATAAACTTTGAAGTATTGTGTCAGGATGTAAAAAGGTGTAATTTCTTACTTATTTTCAAATTGATTAGCTTTGTGAAGTATAGTTTGGAAATAAGTTATAGTTTGAAATAACAGACCCACCTGCTGCAACAGGAGGCTCTCCATCATCGTGTAGCAGAGCATTTTGGTGGCACAAGGCAGCCTTTCGTTTACCCTCCACGATGAGCTGAAGATGTTTGAAGAAGAGATACAACATGCATGCCACAAAAGGGATAGATTTCGTCAGATCATCTGACTCCAGTTTGAACCTTCTTACCCAAAAACATGTACTCCTGCTACTTTAGTTGCTTACACACAGTGTGGTGCTGATCATGTTCAAAATCACTGGATATATAAAAAGGCAGAGTTCTATCTTACCTGATACACATTATTTCAATATTATTTGCCAAAGGGTGCAGTACTGGAATCAGCTGTACCACAGGCTACTACTTTGATGCTGTCATGGCAAATGACTTCTGGTTGCCTGATTCGGTTACCATTTCACCTGTAAGCATAGATTTCTCCGCAATCCTTTACTTGAACAACTGCTGGAGGATGATAACTGTGGAATTCCACCAGAATGGACAGCCTGTTTAGAGTTTGTTGACTTTTATGTCAAGCTGCTCTGGCGATTTCTCCAGGGACCTAGTAACTATAGCTGAGTGACAAAAGTGGCTGACAATTTTCCTTGCTGCATCGATCGGCCTCACTATATTAGGTACGACTACTGTAGTCTTTATAGCCAGCTGTAGGGTATACCTGGCGGTGCAGCTGAAATCATTAGGAAACAATTCATATAGCTCCGTATTTTAATCAATGTTACCGGCAGTATCATGGACTATACAGAAATCTAATCTTCCTGGATTCTCTAAGACAGGTGATCAGCATTGTTGGCAGCCAGATGTCCCTCTTGCTTCACAGGTAGCATTCAGTCTTTCATCTTCCATGTGACAGTGATCTAGTGAGCAGTTACGGTAATATAGTAATCTATAATATCTCTTTTGTCAGCAAAAGACTCTGGTCATTGAGTTCTTGTGCAATATTTTCATGCAGGCTGTCATAATGGTTTGTAATAGTGTTCCACAATGTCCCACAATGAGACATTGTAGCCTGGAAAAAAAAGTGTAGACGTAACGACAAATCAAAACACAACGGCAAATCAAAAGCGACAACGGCAAAAAAGAAAAGAACGGCAAAACAAAAATGTCAACGGCACGTAAAAAAAAATGGCAAAAGAGAGAACAAAATTAAAAATAACAAAACAATGGTGAAACAGAAACGACAACGGCAAAATATATAACACAACCTCAAATCAGAAACAAAAAGGCAAATAAAAAAAAAAACGGCAAAACAGAAATCACAAAGACATTAACCAAACTGGAAAAGGTAGGTACCCTTGGGCGACATGACTCGTCGCTGATTGGACAGGTGGTCTGACCTTTTAACCGGAAGGACAACACACGCCAGACAAACATACACAGATTACATGCATACATAGATTCATGTTGTGAACTGTCAACAACATATCCAATATCACGTCATATCCATATAGCCCTGTATCGAAATATTCTTTAATAGCAGCACATACGTTGTCACTAGTGGCGCTCATATTTTGAAAACATGTGAACAATGTTTGGTCTTTCTCTAACATTTCTCCTGAAACGATGGAACACCTATTTTGGCAATACCCCTACACTAACAAATTCTGGAAAGATGTGTCCCGACATATAATTGATAATATTGACTCTGGTTTTTCTTTGTTGGAAAAATGCATTGTTTGGTCACTGATGACAATAGTAACAAAGCTAAACAACTGGATTTGATTAATTTGATAATTATAATTGCAAAATTCCACATTCACAAAGCCAAATATAGTCAGTCTAAACTGCTGTTCTTGATTTTTGATAATGAAGTCAAGCAATACATAAATTCTATATCTTACTCAAAAAACAAAAAAGCGGCTAAAACTATGGAGTTGCATTCTTTATTTGGTATTTTCCATTAAAGGAAATCCCCCTGGCCATCTTTTTGTTGTATGTTGCCTGTATTGATAACTATTAATAAAAAAAAATCCAAGCAAACCATGTCCTTCCTGTTCAGAGGTTGAACCACCAGTCCAATCAGTGACCATTCATGTCACCCGTGGGTGTCTACCTTTTCCGGTTTGGTTAATGTCGTAGTCGTTTCAGTTTTGCCGTTGTGTTTTTTTAATTATCGTTGTTATTTACACTTCAGGGCCACTGTACAAACCAGTTTGATTTTATCTTTCTTGCCTTATCTGGGCATGTAAGTCTGGCTCTGAGAACTTTGATTTTGTACATGTTTCAACATGTATACATGTTGCTTCTGTTCTTGACAGTTGAATTGCTGTGTAATAATTTGTACTGCAGCCAAAAACAACAACTTGTGACATTGGCATTAAACTGGTTTGAAAAGGCGCATTTTTTTCCCAGCTTTGGAAAGAGGTCAGTTTGTATGCGGACCCTTTTCATTTTGCATACAAACAGAACAGAATTATGGACGACGCTGTGCTACTGCTGTTGCATCGTGCCTATAACTGTCTTGAGAAACTCAAATCACTCATCAGACTGGAATTTGTGCACTATTCGAGTACCTTTACCATGTTCAACATCACCTGATGGGATGAAAACTGCTCCTGATGGATGCAAATCTGCATCGGATTCTCAGGATCATCCCGTTTTTCACAAATAGATGCCAGAGGTTCATGAACTGGGTACACTTCTTGTTTGGCCTTCGCAAGTCAAACAAGAGATTTAAGGATGTTTTGACATATTTCAGTGAATTGATGGAAATGCCCGCTTTAACTGATTGTCAAGACTCTAGCAGCTTTTTGCAGAGATTGTCCCCTGCTGAGCTGGCTTTTAGATTTGGACATACCTTCACTCACACCACACACGTATACACTTTGAAATTCTTCACTGCCTCCAATCTAATTTCTGCAGATGTAGTGACCCATGAAATGATGCCAAGTCACTCTCTTCTCCCCAGCGGTATGTAAAGCTGCAGATCGCCTCATTCATCCTCCAATATCACCCCTTAGGCCACCTCTTAATACCTCAGCATCCCTACCACAATACCCTTGGCTGAGCTGAAAACAGGCCTTTTCCGTGGCTGAGCTATGTGCATACAGGCTGGTCTTTAGGTGGTGCTTTAAAGTTTGAGAACTTTACTAGCAAGAGTGTGTGTTTCTGTGTCTGTGTGGATGTAACTTAGAAAACAAAAACAGTCTGGCAGTTGTAGCATGTGGGTGTGTGTTAGAATAGGTTTACTTTAGAGATAAATGTTGCATTCAGAAAGTGTTCTGTGAAACTCTGACTCAACAGACTAAGGTAAAAACTTACTAATGTTACATATCATCCCCAGAGAGAGAGAAAGTGAAAGAAAGAAAACTGCAAATTATCATTTGTGTAACATGACCTATCTTACCCACCACTAGGAAGCCTCATATTCAAATTGAAGGGATTAGAGAATAGAGGAAAGATGCTGGAAGAAATGTGGGTTCATACAGAAAAAGTCCAGTGCTTGTTTCTTTTTGCTACAGTGGTGCCAAGCAGTGCTTTCCAAGGCAAGGTTGTCATCAATATATGTCAGAACAATTTATCCTTGACTTTATTCCCAATTTTAAAAATTACCTGACATTATCATTAACATAGTAGAATGCACAGAAAAGTCAGGAACACATTAAAAACTGGATGAAAACAGGACCTTACACTGCCTAGTAGATAATGCACAGGTTGAAAAAATGTAGAAAAATGTATAAGGGCACATGATCAGAAGTTTTTTGTTACTCAGCATAGCACCATATACCCCATATGCATAACCAACTGCAAAGCAAAACTTCTAAACTGTTTTTACAAATGCAGAGACAAAAGAGGGGAAAGGATTTTGCACATTTCTATGAGACCAGGCAGACAAAATCATAGTGTTTCTTTACGTCCAAGGCTTTAATGTGAATCTAAACAACCAAAACCTTACATTTTCTTAAGGCCTTTTCACATGTGCCTTTCAAACTAAGGCCGATGGGCCTTATTGTCATGTGTGTAGATGCAGAGGCGCCATGATTGGTCAATCTGCCATGATTGGTCGATCTGCCATGATGCACCTCTGAGCAAGGGTATGAACAGAGGTGAAACAGGCCGCCCTCGCTGTGTGTTTACACAGATCAATCCGGCATCGCTGAACTTGCCACTCTAATCAGCCATGCTGTCATCACTCAGTTTATTTGGCAGCGCCGGTTTGGTGAGCCTAAAAACACACAGGCTGCGAGACTGAGGCACATCTTGTTTGGCATGTGTGAGTTACTGAGGAGGAACAGAAGCAGGGTAAAGGTTTTTTTTGGAAAGGGGGTTGCCATGCAACCAATAATCAGGATTTATTTGTCAGCTGGAAACACCATTACATTTCAAAAACTGTATATAACTAAAACACACAAAAAAAATAAGAGCTACACCCTTTTTTATGAAAAGATTAATGGTGTTGTAGTTTCTGTGCTTACAGCATTTTAGTCACATTTTAGGCAGCACTCTGTTCATCGTGTAACCTCAGATCTGGACAATCTGTTGGACTGTGCAACTTGTAATCAAAATATTCACCCATGATTGTGAGAAGGAGCACAATTTCATTCAGTTTCACAATCACCATGCTTCAGGAGTAATCAGCCAAGCATTTAATCAGCAGTCATTGTGTCACTCTCTATTGTCTGTGCAGTTTCGACCAAGGAGGTAAATTACCACCAAACTGGTGCAGAAATCTGTTATTTAGTGTCACAGAAGACAAAAAAGGAGTGAAGAGCCATTGCTATGTAGCATAGATCACTAAGCTTTAAATGAGAATGCTGTAGCTGGTCATCAAGTTCTTGATTCCCATGTTCAATCTAAAGTTTTGTTTAAAAGTAAGTTTTGTAGTGAATGGATGATCAAAAGCAGAGAGATAAAAGACCCTTGACAGTTGAACTTGAATAAGTCATATTGTCTCTACTTGAGAGTTGATAATCTTGAAAAGAAAACCCATCTGTTTAATTTCTATTTAGTTCAGTTTTATTTATGCGTTTCCAAATCACAACAAATTAACTAAAAATGCAGCCCAAATCATTTAAATTATAAACCAGCTCATTCCTATTATAAAACAACCTGAGCCAGCTGAGTCAATGAGCTTCAGCCTTTGTAGATGGCAGTGTTGTGCATGAAAAAGTTCAAAAGAACTTGTTCATTGAATACGTTCACTTTTCAGAGAACGTTGAACTGAACACATCATATTTGCAAACAAACTTGAATGTGAACTCATTCAGATTGCGTGAGGTCCTGCAACAGCATGTCGATGTCCCTGCCTACATTTTCCTGGTGCTACACCTACTTCACACTACGTTACCCACGATGCACTGTACTCTCTAGCATAACATACCAACGCTCTACAGCAGTCCTGCTCTAAAATGACATGTGAAGGTGAAAGAAGAGAAGCTGCAGATGCAGGGTGCATATCAGATGCCTCGTGTGCTTCTGATTATTTACGGGATTTTACGTACTGTCAGCAAAAGATTTTGACATTAAAAAATCTAACATTTCTGCGCAAATTATGTCCGCCAGTGCTTTAAAAACATCAGCCTTGTCAACTTCTAATTTGAAAAGACATGTGGAGCTGAAGCATCCGTTCAGAGTGAGAAAATATCTGCAAGTTCTTGACAAACAAAAACAGTAATTAGCAAAGAGCAAGACCCCCAGTCAATAGCCCCAAGCAACACAGATCACACTGCCTGCTGTCTTCAGGGCTGTGCTTTACCAGCAACAGGTAGACAGGTTAATAATGGACTACATTGTTGGAGAAGAAGTTATTCAGACCAATAAAACAAAAAATGTTGTTCAACGTGCATATCCATTTTGTGTGATAAAATTTAAGATGTAGTATATTTGATTTCATTGTAAGACACAACACTAATGTCTTCTCGTTCTGAAGTTCAGTCTTTCATTCTCACTTCTCACTAATTTGAAAAAAAATAAATGAATTGAACTTTGAACTAGTTCATGAGAAGCATGAACGTGCACAACACCGTTAGATGTTATGCCTACTTGACCAGTTGAACTACTCAGATTTAAAACACATGTAATAGAATGCTCTGTTTACAATTTGATTTGACTTTCTGCAATCTTCGCTTTTTATCCCGATTCAAAGTCTATGATTCACATTGCATATTGTCTTAACATTCATTCACTTAACTCATCTGTAAGTAAGTATTTTAATCTGTCCATTTAAAAGCAACAACAAAGCTGCATGACTTGCCTGTCTCTCTTCCATTCTTTTCTCCATATGGTGGCCTTATGGACTGACAAAGACCAAGCGTGCCTGCTCCAACAGATCAGTTAGAGTCAAATAGGACGTTATAAACTCTGTTTGTCTGAAGCCTTTCTTAAAGTCTGTGTTTGGTCTCCAAGGGCCCACAGTTCATAGCTAAGACGCCAAAGCTGGTCTTTAAATGAAAGGTAAAGGGTAGCAGGGAGAATGTTTAGTATGCCTGCTTTGTGTTCCCTCCCAGCAATAATGCACTCTGACGCGTTAACACAGTCCAGCTGTCATCCCTGTAAAGCCATACAGACACTGTCTTTGCTGCACCCAATCCTTTTTTCTTTGTTTTCATGCCTTTCCATTTATGCTATGCCATGTTAAAAAAAAAGTTCCATGCAAAATGGGCATCAATGCTGCAGGATTTATTTTCAGAAAGCTATAGTTTCAAAGGTTCTGGTATGTTTTTCCTGAACAATCCAAACATTTACAGTGCACATGGGATCTTCTCTGGCTCTATGGCTGAATGCTTAAATCAGGTGAAGCTTTAAAAGGGCATTTTATCCAAACTCAAGAGTAATAAGTAAGAAGCATAATGGATTGGGAAAATTTGAAAAGGGAGGGGAAATGACAGCTCTGCTCAACAGTAATTCTCTTTTGGCAAAATTATGATCCAAAGAGGAAAAATATATTGTTCAGGAAGTGAACTGGCAGGATAAACACAAGTTGACCCACACTGGCGTTTCCCCTTGGGAAGTTTGTTTGGGTCTGCTCTATCTGTATAGGATGCCAACAAGGGAGAAACCATCAGCTCAACAATGAGAGTAAGTGAGCTCCTCTTAATTATCCAATTAAATGTGCTTTTTACCTTATCATGCCCACCCATCCAGTTCAAGAGCAATCACTTGCACACACTCGTGTACCATATGTCTTGTCTTTGTTGTCACCTTTTTTTGTTTTTCCTTTTTTTCCTTTTCTCTTACTCACATACAAATATATGCGATCTGTTGGCACGGTCTCTGTTTCCTGCACTTGTGAGGTGAACATGGTAGGTAATTGTGTGTATTCAATTTATGTCGCAGTTCATTAAGCACATTGAATAAATTCTCATCCAGTGTGTCTGTCATGATTTACTAAACCTCATCAGACATCTCATGGGTAAGACTTGGAGATAGGTGAAGGATGGTTTACGGGGGCCGACCACTGGAGAGGCACATCCCAAACATATAAACCCGCTTTGACATCTTTCTTAGCCTAAACTGCTTCCATATGTTTTGTCAAACCAGTGAATTAGCTCCCCTTTTAAAGATGTTGGAGACTTAAAAAACCCTGTGGAGTGTAAGCACTGTCCCACTTTCAGGAGAGATGTGATTCTCATTCCAGAAAAAAAGACACTCATGCAGGTTTGATTTGATTTAAAATCCACAAACCCATCACACGCTGTCTTTCTTCATGCAACATTGATGTATAGCCTGAAACTCAAAGATCAAGACAAGTCTTTGAGAAATAAGCACTTTTAGATGTCCAGATTTGGTTTATTTACAGATTATTTTTCTTTATTAAGGGGACTGAGATGGATAAACAAGTTTAGTGATATAAATCAGAAAGTGGCCTAATTATCGCACAAATACCTTTAATAGAGGTGAGTTGATTTATTTCTAGAAAGAAGACGGACAAGGGCTTCTGAAAACAGTAAAGATAAAGATATACAGTATCAGCAAACTTACAAAATTAAGTATATCAATGTCAATCATTTTATAAACCTAAATTGTTACCTGTAAAATACAACAGCTGGAAGGGTTTTATAATATAAGAAACAGTACAGAACATTAAAAATAACAATATAACAATATAACAGAGAGACAGTCAGTTGTCCAACACTTGTTTATACAAAAACATGACAACACAAAATGACAGCTCCTCTGAGTGAAATTAAACCATCCTGTGCAACATGGCAGACCCAATGTCCACAATAGTTTGGTTTATTTTTTTAAACAGGGATGAAGTGTGGGCTAGTCAGGTAGTTTACACTACTGCCTCATAGCAAGAAGGTTCCTGGTTCAAATCCCAGGTGAGGCTTTTCTGTTTGGCATGTTCTCTCTATGCATGCGTGGGTTCTCTCCAGGTATTATGACATTAAGTCGGTACAGAAAATGGATGAATTGTGCTACTAAAATGGCTTGGTACTGACACCTTTCTCCACATTTAATATAGAGATCTATCAATATGCTAATTGGCCCCATCAACAACTCCAGCACCTCTGTCTGGCAGCTGACAATGACCGTCTCTACCTTTACTTTATTTACACAATGCTCTGTTTAGCACTACAAGATCAGCCATAAATATTTGAACCAGAGGAGAGATACATCATACAAGATTACATGCAAATTGGAAAGGCAATGTAGTCACTTTCTATGTCTGACAGAAAAGGCACTTAGAAAGGCATTCTTTGCAGGCAGCTAGCACACCTAGCTGTCAGCTTCCAGCTGGCTAGCTCATGACTTATTGGCAGAGAGCTCAGCTTTGAGAACCCATCTTGTGTGGCTACTTATTTAGCCACAAGTTTCCAGCCAAGTGCTCAGCTTGGAGGTCATGGCTCATTTAGCTGCTAGCTTAGCTGGTTCACAAATTCCTAACCAAGCACTCAGAAGGGCTAACTTGGCTAGTTTGGAGCTCCCCCATCTGTAGAGCTTCTGATGTACTTGCGCTTACAGTGAGGCCACTTGGCTGGAAACTTTGGAGCTTTTCAAGCTAGTTTTCTAGAAAATGAGTCTGCTGGGAGCTGCTTGTTTCACCAAAAGTTGACTTAGCTTTCTTCTCTTTGGGATCCTGACATGCCTGCCTGAAAGATAATACAGCAAATTCCCAAACTCAGAGCCAAAGACCATAGGATGGCTCTGAAGCTGTGCTTCTGGCTCCTGAGCTAACAGCTAAGGGTCAGCGAGCTTGTCAAGGAGCTCTTGGCTCCCAAGGCTCCTTTGCACCTATTGCTTAGTGCTTTTTTGGGGCATTTGTGGCTCATCCTTTGGGGGATCCTGTGGTTCAGGAGATGTGTCTGATGGAGAAACATTACATTGATTAAAAAAAGACAGTATAGGCTAAGAAGTTCTGTTTGTATTGATGTAAATTGTGAATGTGGTTCGTTGCATAAAAGTATTTTGAGTTGCTATCTAGATAAGAAAAGCTCTATGTAAATTAGGGGTTTTACCATTTATATCTGAAAGTGAATCCTGACTCCTCATCAACAAGAAAGCCTTAGTTCAAATTCACTTTGCTATTCAATCGCAGTTCCAGTTAAAGCTATTGAGCTAACCTTAAATGTTATAGAATAGTTATATATGAATGAATCCATGAGCAAATAAATAGATTATAAATAATTACTTTATTTCGTAATAATAATAATAATAATAATAATAATAATAATAATAATAATAATAATAATAATAATAATAATAATAATAATAATAATTAGATTTTCATGAAAACAGATCAGAAACTGTGGTCCTTTCTGGAATTGTGTACAATGGCAAGGCATTGCCTGAATGCTTCAGCATATACATCTGAACATGTGTTTCAAATGAATATACAAATTAAGTTCTACATGCCTGTGTGACAAAAAATTCAGAGTTTACAAAAATGTTTACACTATATCTACTGTGAGAATTAGGCAGTGGTATGCAAGCAGTTTTATCGGTTGACCTCTGTGTACCACTGTGTGACTGTGTTTCCAGTGTCTTAACAAATGCATCTTCTGGGGGTGAAATGAGATGTGGAAGGAGCTACAGGTTGCTATCATTCTGTTCCTGATTTACTTTAGTGCTTAACCCTCAAGTAATTTCATACACCACATATTGAGTGTCTTGCCAATTACTGTCTTAGCCAGCCAAATGTTTATTTTCTAGCTCTGTTGCTTTGTGTGGGTGTAGACACAGCAAATTAGGTTAATATGATTCTCCAAGCAATGATGTAGTTACTCAGTACAATAGGTTGGCAGAACCGTTTCTACGAGTTTGATGGCAGTTGGTATTTTTTTTCAGGGGCATTTCGATGGTGGAATAATTACTTCCAGAGCTCCCTGTGGAGTAATTGTGCTTCCTCCTCCCAAAATCTTCTCCCTCCACGAATCTTCTGCCCACCAGCCCTTATGGCATTCTTGGACAAAAATGGCCTGCCAAACTATTTTTTCTCAGTGAAAGGAATGTGGAAAATCAGAGCTTTGACAGTAGAGACTGATTGCATGTGCATATGTGTATGTGCACCAGTGTGTTTGATTTTCTACGGTATATACAACACATGCTGTTTGGTATTTGTAAGTGTGTGTCCACCTGCACTGCGTCTGTGTGTGTGTATTGTAACAGGGTTAATGAATGAACAAGAAAACCACTCTGTGATTGTGAGGAAATTGCCTTCAGCTGCACACTCAGACACCCACCCTACCATAAGGGGAAAAAAAGTGAATGGTCTGAGATTTACATTCCAGACGTCCACTTCAGACCATGTCCAAACAATCTGAAATCACTCTGGGAATGAATCTGTAGACACTTGCACACAAGGCTTCCTGTGATTTCATGACTACCTCACAATAATATATAACACCACTTTGAAAATCTGGATCCTACACATGTGATAAGTTTGATTTTAAGTATAGAACAGCAGATAATGTCTGTTAATTCACATTTTCTTATGTCTTTTGAATATAGTCATAGTTCAAATTCCCTTTGTAGTTATTGTATTATGTTTTTTCTTCTTTTTTTTTTGCTCCTTTTTCAGCATGGTTAATCTGCCTTATTAGAATGAATAATATTTTTCTACTTATCTGATTTAGGAGAAATGGGCTGTTTTGTATGTTCCACGATGAGAGTTATAATGTAAATGCAACACAGGGTGCAAATCTTTTGGGTGATTTGCTTGATAATCTTTATTGCTGGTTAAATTATAGGATACAAACGAGGCCATGTAAAAAGTTTAAATTTTGATATTTCTTTCTTTATATGTCCCAAAGGTAGTGGAGTTCCAGTTAATACCATATGTAGATACTGCTCAAACGAATGCTGGAACTTACGAATCAACATGTTTGAATACAGCAAATGCTGGTTACATATTGGTTGCATTGGTATTACCATGCAAACATATATGGATGGATGGAAGTATAAATAACCAAGAACAAGTGGTCCATGCAAATGGTGGCATACAATATTTTGAAAGGAACACTTTAAGCTTAATGTTAAAGACAGACATTCAGACTGGTACACAAAAACTAAAAGTGAGGGGGTTTCAGGGTTTCACTTTTCAAAGCTTCTGTGTTCAGTGCCCACATGAGCTTTCTATGTGCTCTGCTTTCCTCCCAAAGTGCAAAGACATACAAAACTAGTTAAAAGTTTCTCACGTATATGTTAGATAAGTTGGTGGTTCTACGTTAACAATCGGTGTTATCCTTGACATGATCTTTGTAATTTTGGATCTGTCTTTCATTGTTCTGATATCTCTGTTGCCTTTTGTTAGGGTCAGCTTGGGTTTCCTGTTTAATTTATATTCTAGTTTGTCTTGCTCTGTTTTATTTGGTAGAGCTTGGCCCCTTTTGATTTCTGTAAAGCTTACTTTTACGTTTCAGTTGCTGGCAGTTAGACCCGCATTGTGGTTGTTCCACAGCATTTATACACAAGGTTTGTCCATGTTCTTTACCTCGTTTTTGTAAAGTTGAGTTTGGTCTGGTGCTTTGTTTGAGTTTTGTCATGTCAGTCATGTTTTTGGTTTTCAGAGTTTTTCCTGACACAGCAGGGTTTTGTTTTACTGAAGAAAATAAAATCTTTGTTGGCCCCATCAGCCTGTCTCCTGCTTGTGCGCCTATGTTTGGTGTTCTTCAGCCATCCATTATCTTCTGCTTATCTAAGGTCAGGTCATGGAGGCAACAGGTCCAGCAGGGAAACCGAGAGCTCCCTCTCAACAGCGACACTTTCCACCTCCTCCCGGGGGATCTCAAAGCATTTCCAGGTCAGTTGGGACATGTAATCCCTCCAGCATGTTCTGGATCTGCCCCTGGGGCCTCCTGTTGATTGTACATGACAGAAAAACCCAAAGATAGATGACAAGGTAGCATCCTTATCAGATGTCTTAACCAGCTCAGCTGACTCCTTTAGATGTGGACAAGCAGTTGCCCTTACCGAGCTCCTTTCAGATGGTGGAGCTCCTCTCCTTATCTCTAAGTCTGAGCCCAGCTACACTCCAAAGGAAACTAATTTCAGCCACTTGTATATGCCACCTCATTCTTTTGGTTTAGTAACATGGGGTTCAGTGTCTTGCCCAAGGACGGTTCAACATGTGGCCCAGGGAAGCCAGGAGTCAAACCGCCAACCTTCCGATTGGAAGGCAACTGCTCGTTCTCCTGAGCTATAGCTGTGAAATGCCACATTTGTACCCATGCATATACCTACAAAAGAGGGTAGATGAAGTGGGAGAGGAGTCAGAAGACAATGAATAGTGACAAAAAGGACTGTTATCTTCAGTCGGTCAACATAAAGATGAAAGAAGCATAATGGATTGGGAAAATTTGAAAAGGGAGGGGAAATAAATAAAAATGCAACACTTCGACAAGACTCCAACACTATTTTAGTGGGGTTACTGCTGTTTTTCCAGCTGTTGGATGGATTATGGAGAAAGGTCTGAAAATCATTAACACATTTTAGGCATAGGCAGTAAATAATAAGTGGTTTTAGTTAACAGGCGAATCTCAGTCCCAGTCAGCTGAAACCGATATGGTTATATAACACAGCATGGTATAATAAAAAAAAGTGTTATATAAAGTGGTGGTTTCTGCAGGCCATCAATCTTCTGCATTTCAAGTTTGTTTTGAGGGGTGAAAGAGGTAAGACCAGGAATGAAGTTTAATGCTATCGCATTTTAATCACAACAGTTTGCAGAAATCTGAAGTTGAGCTCATGTAATCTTTTTTTTTATTAATCAATTAATCTAATTACTACGTTACAGGAAGAAGTTATGAGTTAATGTAAAGCATCTACAAAATGGGGATGTCATAGCAATTAGTCAACTGGTTCCATATATGGGGACGGACGTTACTGGTAAGAATTGAACAACTGCTCACGATTCTCAAGTAATAAATCTTTCTTGTAATCTTTCCTCTTTTCTCTAATCTTTTTACTCACTTAGACTGTTAAAATGTATCCCTGCGTGTGCCTTTCCAATTCTACTCAGACATCTGATGATGTGACTTTTTAATGTCAGCTTCCTAACTTGCACTTCTTGGAAAGTGTAATTTCAGTTCAGAAGATTGTCAGGTACACATCGAAAAAACATTTTCTTAATGTCTTGTCGCCGATTGCTGCAAAGTCACCTCAAACCCTACTTTTGCAGTGTTAAGCTGTATTTTAAATACTGTTATAATGGAGCCACAATGACTGTACAGAAATATAGGTTGTTATTCAGCTCCAAAGCCCAATTTCAGAAACAGCAGCATCAATAAAGTAATATACAGACTTGAAAGTTTGATTAATTACTATTTAATTACTATTCGTTTATTACTAATGTCAATTATGCCAAATTGACTATTCTCACCTAATTTGCCTTCTGCTCTAATGCAAACACAAATAATATGTTTTCACATAATTGTAAATTATTTCACGCAGCAAGGACTTGAACTTCCAGTTTCTTCTTCTCTGTTTGTATTTTGTTAAGTCTGTTTTCATGCAGCCTTAAAATGTTCTTCATATCTACTTAGCATACACAGAAGAATCTTCAATTTGGGAACTCAACATTCATTTTGGTGTCGCACATGAAATGTGAAGTTTTTTGACTGCATCTATTATGTGAATATGATGTGAACATTTTGACTAAATCTGTCCACACATAGTAGGGCACAAATAAATACTTGACCACATGCTCCAAACTTTCTTTATGACAGTTGTAGCTACTGTTATTTCTCATTACTCCCTAGAGTTTCTAAAAGCAGAATGGGAGGCAGAGCCTTCAGTTATCAGGCCCCTCTCTGTGGAACCAGCAGCCAGTTCAGGTTCAGGAATCAGACACCCTCTCTTCCTTTAAGATCAGGCTTAAACTTTCCTTTTTGATAAAGTTTATAGTTAGGGATGGCTCAGGTGAGCCTAAAACAGTTAAGCTGCTATAGGCCTAGACTGCTGGGAGAGCTCCAACGATGCACCTTTCATCACTCTGCTCTCTTTACTCTCCATGTACATAGATGACATACTTTTTGTCATAAACTGTTTCTCTTTCTCCACAGGTATCCCTTGGCTGGTTTTCAGTGCTTGCTGACCTCTTTCCTGTCCTTTCAACCCTTAATCAGTTGAGGCAGGTGGCTGTCTTTGCTAAGTCTGATTCTTTTGGAGGTTTCCTTCAGTTTAAAGAAAGTTTTCATCTCCCCGTTACCTTGTGAATGCCCAGGACAGGGGAATAAATCCAAGAGAAGATTCTATGCGATCCAAGGTCATTTTATTTTATTTTTTTGTGGAATTTAATGACTTAGACTGCTTTCGATTTTTGATTATATTCTATATAATTTGATTAAATAATTCATTAGATTATACTATCTTGGATAGGGGGCTGCACGGTGGTGTAGTTAGCGCTGTCGCCTCACAGCGAGAGGGTTCCAGGTTCAACTCCCGGCTGGGGCCTTTCGGTGTGGAGTTTGCATGTTCTCCCCGTGTATGCGTGGCTTCTCTGTCCAAAAATATGCATGTTAGGTTAATTGGTGTCTCTAAAATTGTCCTCAGGAGTGAGCGTGTGTGTGGTTGTTTGTCTCATTTGTCTCTGTGTGGCCCAGCGATGGACTGACGACCTGTCCAGGGTGACCCCGCCTCTCATCCGATGACTGCTGGGATAGACTCCAGCCCCCCCGCAACCTGACTGAGTAAGCAAGTATAGAAAATGGATGGATGGATTGATTGCTTGGACTCTAGCTTAAAAAGTGCTCCGCGAAGACTTGTGTTGTGTTGTGATTTGGAACTATATAAAAAACTGTCTCCAGCAGATGAAACACTCACTCATACACAAACAGACAGACGCACACTGTTACCAGCTTCACAATAAACTAGCTTTCTGGAAATATACTGTATTCACTTTTGAAATGATCTTTTCTTTAGATTTTTTATTCTATAACAGAGTGGTCTCAGTCACAGCCTGTTACCGTCTTCTTCTTCTCTCTCCAGTGAAAACAGTGTAAACATTACGTATTTACAAGATGTGTAAACTGCCAAACAAACTCAGCAAGTGGTAATAACATGGTGTTGTGTTAACAGCTTATCGTTTAAACTGTGGCTGATAATAAAAGTTAATAATCTGTGTATGATATTGAAGTCGGACTACCATGTATCATTGGTAACATGATATGTTAAGACTTTTATTTGCCCTAATTTTCTAAAAAGTAACTCTGCCAATGCATCTATTCAGGTGACTAAAGAAAATCCTCCAATAGCTTGAGAGCAACATGATGAGAGCTTATAGGTCTGGTTGCTTTCATTGTTATATACATATTAAACACAGTTTTGTAGGATTTAATCCCCTCCAACCAAACCAGCAGTTCCAACATTCCTGCTGATCTTTGCTCAGCTCAATGATTGCAGGACATTAAAACCCCTCTGCAAAGGTTCGAAAAGGCCCTCTCTTTTGAGAATTCATCACATTCATTTATGTCCTTCTGCATGTTTCCGGCTACATTTTCTTCACTCTCCACTGTGTGACTCATTTAAATGCTTTAAATTTAGAAGACAAATGTGTCCCTATCTTTTACTCTACGCACACAGGCAGAGTTTGAACCCTCTGATGGCCATGCAGCATACTGAAATTGGCTTTTGTGGTTGCTATGCTGAATTTTTGGTAACCAGGGAGCCAATTATCCACGTGTTTTGTGTTGTTCTAATTTTTTTCATTTTCAGACCTTTATTTGTGGCAAATTTCATCGTATGCACTGGAAACAAAAACTTGTCAACTTTGATTTATTCCCTGTCATCACCATCAAAAACTGCCTAAATTAGTGTGGTTTTAAAAATATTTCCAGAAAGTCAGTAATTTTTCAATAAGAACCATCATTTTCTGTATACACACCTCTAAACCATACAGCTGTAGGAGGATTACACCTGCCTCAAAGGGTTCAATAGAGACTAAACTCTTGCAGACTCTTAAACACTTGTATTTAATTTTCAAAAGCGTAGCACCTGGTTGTCTAAAGCACTAACATTTCAGAAATAGGAAATAGACTGTGTGAATATTTATTTCTAGTGTTCTTGTCAAATTTGTACATGATGTATCTTTTGACAAGAAGTTTATATCCACTTCTAAGATATTTCAGTGGGATTCTTAATTCTTTTTCATGCTCTCTTTCAGTTTCCAGGTGTCAGTTTTTGAAAACAGCAATCAAAACTGCATTGAAAATGGTGCCATTTTATTTATCAATTTGTTTCTTAGTTCATCTCTTCATTCATTTATTTATATATTAATTAAAATGATAGAGGACATGGGTGTATATTACTTTGGCGATAGGAACTGCCAAACTGTAGTTGAACGTGTATTTTGGGGTAGTGTTAGAGAATCATGTAACATCAATGCTCCTGTCTGGTGATTACGCTGCATGTCACTCCCTGATTTAAGACACTGCTAGACAAACATGTGCAAGCACTTTGGGGTTACTTAGATGGGTAAAGTCCAGAGACTTTATTGGATTGATCGTGAAATTTGGCTCCAACGCTCTCTCTTTGATACCATTCGGCTGCATATATCCAGTCTAATTTACTTCCTCATGTGCTAACGGTATATCGTGGTGCGGTGAATCAGTGTGTTGATCTATCACTTAGTCCTGGTGACTGATGTCTGCTCTTCTTCAGAAACAGTATCTATAGCCATTTGTTCTAAATCATTTTCTGACTATGGGAATACAAGCTTAAGCAGAACAGCAGCAGGGACAGAGTATCTCCTTTGGCTTTTTTCTAGAATGGCCTTCCACAGTCCCCACGAGTTCTTGATGAAGGCTCTTCGTGTCCTGTTGATGTTGTAGAGTTTCAAGCATTCCAGTTTATATGTGTGCAGTGTTGAGTTATAAGTTGTAGACTTTCTTGTAGTCAATACAGGAAGTCCACAGACTCATATGGCTGATCTTACAGTCTGGTGTGACAGTTCTGTCGTACAGTAACTCGTGTTTAGCACCTGTTACTTCCAATTCACCTCTAGATTCTGCTCATGTATTGAGCCATATGCCTACTCATCATACAAAGGCAGGTTATTGGACAGTACTTGGATGGAATTTCCCTCGTCTGGGGATCCTTCGAGATTAGGACTGCTCGACCATAGGTCATGCCATCTTCTGCTGCATTATATATTTTCAGGAGCTGATGTTAAAATATGTTCCTGATCAGTTTTTTCTTATGAGTTAGAGAGATTGATGAAATCAACTGCATCAAACCTGATATGTACAACAATGCAAGATCATGTTTAGTGTGTGAGATGCTCTTATGCCATTTAGATAATGGTAAAAACTTTCTTTTTTTAAGTTTGGTTGCTGAAGACATTATAAAACCTTATAATATATATATATATATAACCTTATAATTTATCATTTTCCTCATTCCATTTCCATCTTTGCTCTGTTAACTGTTTCATTATTGCTATCCACTATCCAAATTAAGTTATCGTCTCTCATTTTTTTGCCAGGAGGGAGATGGGGGTCTGTGAGTAAGGATAATCAACAGTCCTTTGCTATGACAGATTAATTGGATTATTAGCCTAGATTATGTCCCACATGGGGACATGGATGATGACACAGATGGATTAAGTTAGAGAGAGCAACAGTGAGAGGAAGAGCTCTTAATCATATGGGGTAAAAGCATTGGTACTAGAGTGACATGAATTATGCTGTTTCTGGGTCCTTGGAAGTCATACTTAGTGTTGCTTTCCACCTGGTAATTTTCTTTAAGCAAACTGTTCTCTATTACTCTATTTGCAGCATTGGCTGTCAGACTGTATATAATCTGTTGCATTAATAGTTTATTTTGTGATTGTTTACATTGTTTACATTGTTGATGACAGCTTTTAACCAAAATTACCAGTGAGTATACTTCTGGGAGTGAAATTGCAGACCGTAACTAATTAAATACTTTCATACTCACCCTCCCGTTCCAATAGAGCCAGAGCTAAGGGGTGGTCATGGTCACCAACCCCTGAAGACTTAAGCTCCCCCTCTGGCAACACAACACAAACAATGCAGAGGTCCTTCAGAAAGCTACACATGTACTAATAGAACTAGATTTGCATCTAGAAAGTCCTTTTTTTTTTTTTTTTTTTTTTACCACCGATGAATACACTTTATTCTTATAACACATTTTATACAAAACAAATACAGTAAATTGAAAAATAAGAATCAATAAATGAGACTAAATGAGAAAACTGATGAAACACATGGTATTTATATTGATCATATTTTTTCAAAATCTTGTACATTTGTATCAAATCTAAAATCTTAAAAGGGTAACATTGGACCATAAACATAAATAGCATGAAATATAAATTCTATTTACAGGCTGTTAATCAGAGATTAAATCATTTTAAAAATGGATAACAAAACACTGAAAAGAAAAAGAAAGATGATGAACACAAATGCTTAAACCAAGAAGTAAATTCATGTTAAATTCATCAATGAATAGACTAATTAAACAAACTAAAGTTGAAGCTTTTATGTGAACAACATGTGGGCAATCTTTGCCTTGTGATTAAATTCAATTACAAATACAATCCCTAAGATGGGACCCTGCCTTCTCTGCCACTAGGCAATTAAGAATCGCCAGCATAGATGGGTTGATGTGGCAGAATTCCGTGTTGATCTGTAGGTCCTCGTGAGTTTTGAAATCTGTTAAATGCCCTTTGGGCAGTGCTGAACAAAAAAAACAGACATATTTATGTGATGGAAATCACTGCATGGATTCAGAAACAACTCCTAAAATAACTGTCTGTTAACACAGTTCATCAGGTTACCGCAAGTTCAGATTAAAGCTGTATCATGCAAAGAAAAAGTCATACGAGAATATGATCCAGATATGCCTTATAGCTTTCTGAGTGCCTTCAGCCAATCAACGGAGAGTTGTGTTATCATAGAAGTTAAGAATCCTAACCAACATAGCGCTGGGCAACCTTGCACAAACTGTTTGAACTTTTAGTTGTATTTTTCCATGTTTTTCCTCTGTTTGTGGAATTTCCTTGTTCTGGCTGTGCCCAGCAAAAACAAAAAGTATAATGGAAGAAAAAACTAGAAGAGTGGTTGAGAAGGGGATAAGTGTGTCTTTGGAGGGCTATAAAAGGAGCCAACTCTATTGGACCGTAACTAAGTACAAGGCACACTATTTGCCATAAAATATGTAGTGCAGAAGAAATACAATGTGTTTTAACTTAGAAATACTTTATGTATATGTCTCACTGACTCCAATCTGTTTATAAGTGGAAGGAGGGGTGCAATGGAAAAAAGATTAATGGATTCTACTGAGAGAAAAAATATATTTGAGGAACAAGCTGAAATACACAACTATACATAAGTATTTCAGTTTATTTTTCTATAGTTTACTCTGTAGTGGGTGGTGATTTGTCTTGGAGCATGAATAAAAAAAATAAATCACAGTGAACGTATTCTCATAAAAATCCATCCATCCATTATCTTCTGCATATCTGAGGTCAGGTCGTGGAGACAATGAATTCAGGAGGGAAACCCAGACATCCCTTTCCCCAGTGACATTCTTCTGGGAGATCCCAAGGCATTCCCAGGCCAGAAGGAATATATATTCCCTCCAGCAAGTTCTGGGTCTTCCCTGAGGCTTCCTCCCAGTTTGATGTGCCCAAAAAACCTCGAAAGGGAGGCGACCAGGAGGCATCCTAACCAGATGTCCGAGTCACCTCAAATAACTCCTCTTAATGTGGAGGAGCAACAACTCTACTTTGAGTTCTCTGTGGATGGCTGAACTCCTCCCACTATCTCTAAGGCTGAGCCCAGCCACCCTCTGAAGGAAACCCATTTCAGCTGCTTGTATCTGCAACCTATTTCTTTCAGTCACTCCTCAGATCTTGTGACTGTAAGTGAGGGTTGGAATGACGATAGACCAGTAAATTGAAAACTTGTCCTTCCAGCTCAGCTCCCTCTTTACTACAGCAGATCAGAGAAGCACCTTCATAACTGCTGATAAACGCTCCAATCCATCTGTCCATCCCTCACCCCAAATTGCCAGCATACGTGAGATACTTAAACTCAAACTCACCCGATCAAGGACTCATCCTTGGTCAGGAGAGAGTATTCCACCTTTTTCTGGTTAAGAAACATGGCCTTGGATTTGGAAGAGCTGAATGTCATCATGGCCACTTCACACTCAGCCGTGAAGCTGTCATCATTCAGGTGATGTTCCGTGAACATGTGTTTTTTTTTACACAATAAATCCAAGTTATGTTGTGCTTTGATGTATTATTCCCAATTACAGCCTTGTTCCACATTCAGATTCTTTCCAATGGACAGCTGTTATCTGGCGTCAACTCCTGTTTGCTTGCAGGCATAATTCAATCCTGCCAGGTCTTGAAAGATGCCAATTTATGTAGATATTTCAACTCAAAAACAGAGATCAAGTAGCTTAACTGCAGTGGTCACTCATCATGTCCCTATGCAGACATTTGTCATTGCATTAAAGTGTATATATGGATTAATATGGAGTGTTAAAGGTAGTTTTACTCAGTGTAGTCAATAGTGAGACAGGGGGTCATAGTAGTAAACTGTAGGTTGGACCACATGCACGGGGGGGGGGGGGGGGGGTAGCCATTCCTTCTGTCAGAGATCTTCATTACAAGTGTCCTTGGAACAAACCTTTAAAAAAGACGATGGACCACTAGGACCCTTCTTATCGAGCAACCTTATCACATCCACCAGAGCACATTGTAAACTTACATTTACCTAAGCAAACAGAACACTGTAAATGGTAAATGTCCACTGAATGTACTAAAGCACTCAATAACAGTATGCACACAATAACAAAGGGTGAGGGTAGGCAGTGACAACCAAAGGTACAGGCTGCTGATGAGGGAAAGTTTTGCGTGGTCTTATTTGTGCATATGAAATCAGAAGGAGAATTACAAGCAAGTTACAGTGACTGCTGCCGCATTGCTGTCAGATTCATGTAACTGTAGCACAGTTGTGAGTCAGGGAGACTGACGTTGTGAGCTCACACAAACACACACAAAACTGTTTTAACAAGGGCAATATTCCACAAAGCAGTGGGAACTGAATGTAAGAGGCTTGTTAATTATAATGCCAGTATTTGTTGGAAGTTTCTGAATAAATGCAGATTATGTAAACCAATGTATATGTGTAGGTACTGTTAAAGCTGCAAATTAGTGCTTCCATAGCAGCGTGGTGCCAAATATAAGCCTCAGTATAATAATGAATATAACTTTTCGTGTTCTCCAAGGAACTGCTAAATTTCCCGCTGATTTTGTAGGCTGAATATTTACAACACACATACACGTGCAGGTTCAACACCCCCAGTGCATTCTCTCCATGCTGCGACCATGATAAATGAGCTACACTTCAGGTGAACAGACACTTGTCGTCAGTTAACTTCCTGTTTTCATCTTTATTTGGGTTAAATGATGTATTCTGAAGTTTCTTTCTGTCTTGTCATATGCTGCTTAGTGTGTTCTGGGACCATTTAATTTGGTTCAATTTCAAGCCTATGTCAGGCAAATTTAGGTCAACCATGCAGTAGCTCCCTGAAAGCCCTGCTGAACTCTGTGTGCCTATGTAAATCAGTATGTTGGATCCATGACTATGCTCCCTTGCCCAAAGGCCTGGGCCCTCTGGTCTGGGCACCCAGAACCCATTCACATAATTTTGTGAGATACTTTTGTCACAGAAAAAGCTCCCATATGACACCATGCACAGTCAAGTGGGCCGTTCTGTGAAGAGGCAGAAGCAGATCTGCAGACCAGAGTGCTTCGAAACTGAACTGCTGACTGGCTTGTGTGGACAGTTGCCAAAAAACAGGAGAAGAGAGACAAGAGACTTTGTTAAATCCGTCCACTAGCATACATCGTAACTTATTTTTTACTGATTTGCAGTTGAGTGAGAGGAATAGTTGGGTATTACTGTTTGAGAACAAAGCATCAAGTCCATGGCTGTGGAGGGAAAGTTGCCCTTGTTAAAGATGAGTAACATCGGATGTATTAGCTGAACAAATCTGATTTGTCTGTGTGTATTGGTATTTTATTCTAGTCACTGTTTAAGGAGAAGCAACTGGTGTGGGATTTCTTTTCCCGGAGCAAAACTCCTGAGCTGTTGTTTCATTCATCTTTACATCTTTACACCAGACTGTACACCAGTCTATGATCATAGAAAGTAAAGCCATGAAACCAACCAAGCTGAAGTGCAATTTCTGGAGTGTACAAAAAAATGTTTGAGATATTTAGCAGCAGCGCATTGAGCAACACAAATGCTGTCCAAAAAGAACCCAGAACAGTTAACTTTAGAACAGTTTCAGAACAGATAGGATTATCTGTTAAATAAACCAAATCAGTACAAATGCAAGGCACTGCTGACACTTGTAGTAGAATTTATACCAGCTGAAAACTATATGTCAGGAATCTGTCGTCAAACAGATCAACAAATGTGTATAATGTGCTTAATGTGCTTAATGTGCTCATCAAGAAGCAGATCCTTTGAAAAACACTGTCTCTCTGTTGTGTCTGTGGCCTGGGGTGGAAAAGAACGAGAAAAATATGAGATAAATCTGACTTGGAAAAGAAAGAGAAATCTTTTCTTTATTTTTTGTGATTTTAAAATGGCTACCAAATATCTTAGCATTTCAACTGAAATCAATTTTGTACATCTAAAATGTGACAAAAGGCCCCAAAGACCTGGGGATGAGCTGTGACATAGCATTTGACACATTATTGCCACTGAAATGGCTTTTTTTTCTTTTTTTTAATGTTTTCTGGGGTTTTTTTCCACTGATGCTTCATTGCAGGGCGAGGCGCTGATTACAAATCATCATCTCATCAAATGAAGCTTAATTAAGTCCACAATAAGAGCTGATTGCATCTTCCTGCAACTGATGCTGTTATGGTCACATCGATTGAAGAATGATTAGGATTACAGCCATTTGGTATTGGCATAGTAGATCTTAGTTCAAGTGAAAGAGTGTAATATGTCAAGTACATTTGATTTCAGTCACTGAGTAATGTAAAATGTGCCTCTTTGTTGTTTTCAGGCTGCAAGCTATTGAAGTTTCACTTTGTAGAAGGATTGAATTAGTTCATAATCAACTATTTACAGTTACAGAAAATTTAATCTATACAATCTAGACAATATATGAATGAAATGAAAATTAATTTAATAAAATGGATAAAATACTTTATTTAAATCATTAAAAGCTTTCATTATGTATTGTTATTGCTGCTGTGGAACCAGCTGCCAGTTTGGCTTCAGGAAGCAGACACCCTCTCTACCTTTAAAATCAGGCTTATAACTTTCCTTTCTGTTAAAGCTCATAGCTAGGGATGGCTCAGGTGACCCTGAAACATCCCATAGTTCTGCTGCTATAGGTCCCATGATGCACCGCTCCTCCCTCTGCTCTCTTTACTCTATATGTTGTTATATGTTTATGAATTTAGCAGACGCTTTTATCCAAAGCGACTTACAGGTAGGCATGAAGGGTGAGGGGGTCTTGCCTAAGGACCCCTACTGGAGGTAATACCTTTCATGTAGGGGGTTTGAACCCAGGTCTCCTACATGGAAGGTGACAATCCTACTATCCAGTCCCTGGTACACTATCCCTGGATAGTGGATAGTGTACTCTCCATGTACATATGACATCATTGTTGTCATTAACTTGTGTTTCTCTCTCTCAGCAGGTATCTCTGGCCTGGTGTTACGATGCTTGTTGTCCCCTCTTTTCTGTCCTCTCAGTTGACCTCAACTGTCCTCCAGTTGAGGTGGATGGCCATCCTTCCTGGTTCTGTCAGAGGTTTATTCCCGTTTAAAGGGAGTTTTTTTTCTTTCCACTTTCACGTGCACGCTCAGGATGGGGGATTGGATCAAAGTGAATTATGGATTAGGATTATATTACAATGAACTGGACTCTTAATTGGCTTATATTGGACTGTTTCTTTGAAGTGCCTTAAGATGACATTTGTTGTGATTTGGCACTATATAAATAAAACTGAATTTAATTAAAATTGTATTTATCTGTGCTACATTGTAGTTGAAGAAGCCGATCACACTCCAATGTTTCATGTTTGTAATTTGTGCAGAATTCCCCTTTTTACAATCAGCTTTAGGGGCTCCAGAGAAGTCCCCAGTACATCTTCGTCAGTTTTCAAAATTTCTTTGAGTCTTTGGCTCTGATGTTGATGCCCCAACAGATGCTGCAAAGTCACAATCATATGCTTGTTCTGTTTGTGTTCAAGATGACATAATTGTTCCCACACCACGCTACCGAGTTCCAGCCTTAGCTCTCTGTACTCAGCTTCTTGTCCATCACTGATATACCCTGCAACAGCAGAGTCATCTGAGTATTTGTGGAGATGACAGGACTCTGTACACCTCAGACTTCCAGTAATACTCAGAGTGAAAAGAAACAGTAAGTGTACAGTCCCCTGTGGTGCTACTGTGCTACTGACCACCTTCTCACACACAATCTCACAAACTGTGGTCTATTTGTCAGGCAATCAATAAATCCAAGTTGTTTTTTAAGACATTCACCTGTATTTTCTGTGGCTTCTTACATGATAGTATGGATTGATTTGTACTGGAGAAATCAAAGAACGTGACCCTCACTGTGCTGTCTGCTATTTCCAAATGAGCGTGTGTTCACTGAAGCAGGTAAATGTTGGCATCTTCAACATCAGCCACAAGACTGCAAGCAAATTCGAGTAGGTATTGAAATGTGTCCACTTGTCTATTGAGGTGAGCCAAAAACAGTATCAACAAGACTTTCATGACATGGGATGTTGGGACATCTGCTTTGTAATCACTGAGGGCAGATGTATGTGATTTTTCTTAGGTACTGTAACAAGGCAGGGTGTCTTCCACAGCACTGTAACTTTCTCCTGACTCAGGCAAAGGTTGAAGAGGTGTTGTAGAATCCCAGATAGCTGTTCTGCATAGATCTTCAGAACCCTGGTGTTGACACCATCAGGACCAGCATCCATGTTCTGGTTCAGTCTCTCCAGCTGCCTCTTCACCTGATTGCTGTAGACACATTTGCTGTGAGGGGAGGCAGAGGAGGTCTCTTGGAGGTGTCCTGTCAGTGTGTCCTGATATGGGGGGAAATGTTGGTAAGACTGTGTTAAGATCCATGACTGAGGTGACAGACAGGATGTGGATACAGATAGGTTGCTGGAGGCTGGGGAAGAGCAGGCTGAGTGTTGAACTGATTTGGACCTATTGAAATATATGTATCAGCCTGATCCTCCTCCACCTTAAAACCTATACACACACATGTATATATACAGGGTATATATATATATATATATATATATATATATATATATACATATGGCAGGGAAAAGAGGTAAAAATAAACAATACTCGTTTCTGATCATTATGTTGATAATGGTTTGCTTCCACAGCTTAAAAAGAAACCAAAAAAAAATATTCTTTTCGATCAAGTTCAGTTGGCTCTGATGTTACAAATTCTTTCAGATTAATAAAGAAAATAATTAAAAACATTTGATATTTGAAGATACAAGTATGTTGAAAATGTTTTTTATTCTGATTACACACACACACACACACTCTATACACTCAACATGCAGAGTTAACACGCATGTCATTGTCATATCTAGAAATATAAAGCACATTAGTACAGTTTTTGTTATCATAATGCATCATATTTACTGTCCACATACATAGGGTTTCAGAATATGTGTTAAATTAAACTTGTGTACTTGTATGTTGTTTGAGGACAATGTACAGCATAGGTTACACATGTAAGGAACAGCTTAACCCCTGAATCTGCAACTCAGTTGAAAAGACTGACTTAAGGATCTACTTGCCAGATCCAACAATGAGTGGAACAATTGAAACCAGTGAAGTGCAGTGTTACTTCAGCAGACTGATTCACAGATAGTTTAAGTATTTTGTATTTTTTTCTTTTTCATCACAACAAAAAAAAGGGAAGCTCAATGCAAGAAGGGATTTACATCTTCTGGATAACAATCTGTGCCTTGATAACTAAATGCAGAGGACTAATATTGATGTATCAGAATATAACAAAGATTGTAAACACATAAAAAACACAGTCTGACACTTTGCTGTTTCCTGCATGTCTGAGGATCAACAGGCGTAAAAAGAGATATCACTATCATAAAAGCCTAGAGATGCTATCAACTCTGTGAATGTCAAGCTTGGATTGTTTATCATGAGGAAATGGTTGCATGAAGACTTCAAAGCAATGTGAAGGAGATCTGGCGCCACTGTCCTCCAACTATTTTGACAGGTGAAAGGTCTCAGGGACTCTACCAGGTATAAATTTCAGTAAGTTCTGTGAGCGTTTCAACGCAAGGTGATGGAATGAGGTCCTCTGAGGTGTGAGCCCAGCTTGTTTGATCAAAGACTAGGGGGCATATGGGTCAAATGGTATCTTCCCTACCACAGGTGTAATAGGAAACAGTAGAGAGGAAGAACCTGTTTGTACTTGCATGAAGGTATCTGTCTGCCTCTATGTCTGTGCTGCTCTCAGCCCCTGCAGACAGATGTGATTTCAATGCAGACAGACATCCAGTCCAACAAAAAACAAAGTGTTGATCCAATGCTAATTAGCTGAAAATTAGCTTCAGCCATGAAAGGTAACAACTGATTTCAAAACTAATAAAATGAAGCGCCGAAAAGGAGAAATAGTATAGATGTACAGGTGAAGCAGGGGCAACAGCAACACTAGACACTCTCCATGATTTAACATTTCAATTTCATTCCACCATAAAATAGACATTTGTCCACGTGGATTTTTGCCTTTTCCAAAGCGGAGAAAAGGTCAAGCACCAACAACAGCACCAACACAACCAAGAGCAGTCCACAGTTTAGATTGTTCCACATATTTCTGATCCTGCCCCAAAAGGCTTTAACATGTGGATGTGCATTTGCAAAGGGCCAACTCAGGGAGCTTTCAGAAGTAAGTTCAGGCCACAAGGGACCCGAACAGAAAGGCTAGAATTGTTGCTTCATCTTTGTCAGCAAGTAACTGTTTTTCACCAACTTGTATATACAGGGAGCACAAACCACGGTCTTGTTAGGAAGTATCTTTAAGTGGTATATCAGTCCTGACATGTCCAAAATTCTGAGTGACACCCTTTGATCCTGCTTTAACCCCAGCAATAAGAACTGGCTGCTGCTTGTCCTAATTCTTAGATGAGTATTTGAGGTATCGACCTGTTCTGAGTCTCCAAAGTGTTTTGCTTCTGATTGTCTCAGCCAGTCTTCTGTTTAATCTCTGCCACAGTTTGCAAAATATGTTAACTTTAAGTTCATTTTAAGCCAACAGGTTTTAGTACTTGCTAAGTTTAAGTTTATAGAAAATGCATTTGTTTTTCTAAACGCTACATTCAAACTCATCCAATCAGGTCTCCTTCAATCAGCTGGGAAAAGATTGTGTGAGGCTGGAGAGGTGGTTGTGAAGTGAATTTGAGAATGAATGAGGAGAGATGGGCGCAATCATGACAACAAAGTAATGAATTAAACAGATTTTTAGAAATTGTCATAGCGGTTAGATTCTAAGGCACAATAAAAACACAACCTTGTAGAGCTGTTTTACAACATATTCTGAGATAATGCTTTTCCTTTGTGTCTGTGCTCTACGTCTATGTCAGTTGGGAGAAAAATCACTCAATGAATATAGAACAAAAGAAGATTAATTAATTAAAAAAAAAAAAGTAGACAATCGGTGAGAATGTTGTGTTTTTTTTCCTGACAATAACTGATCTGATTAATGTAGTCGGGTATTTACTGATTTAAAAGAATAAAATAAAAATAATCAGACAGCTGCAGCTGATTCTGAACTCTGCTGATCAAGTCCTCAGTAAGATGAAAAAAAGTGGATCTTGTCACTCCCATTTTGATATATGTACCAGGACTTCCTGTCCATCAAGGGGATCATGTTAAAATACTGATGTTGGATTATAAATGATTTAGGAACAGGTTTGCTGTCAGTTCAAGAGTTAGAATTAAATATTTAAAAGCTGCTTGTAGTTTTTGTGAATGATGCACTTGGAACAAACTCCCACAGAACTACACATCTGCAATTATTCTTTCTTCCTTTAATTAAACTGTATGACTTTGTAGGGGGTAACAGTGAGGACCTGAAAATTCAGCCACATACAGTAGTTCCAGAGACAGTTTATTTTGTACAGAGGCTGGATGATTCAGCTAGGTAGAGAGATGCAGGTTAGCAGCCACTACTTGAAGGAAGGAGAGAATATGATGAGTCCACAGAGGTGGGGTAAAAAGCAAGAAATGGTAAAAACACAGGTAGGCAGATGTCAGGTACTTAACAAGAGGGCCAGGCAAGGGCTGGTTATCTAAAGACAGAGCGTGGGTCGATATCCAGAATTCCAGAGAGGCAAGAAAAGTCGTGGGCAAGGCAGGAAGAATGATCCAGGGAAGTGAACATGGTCGGCGAAAGAGCTGATTTTGGATATAATGCTGGATTTCACTTGGCACATGGCTGATGATAATCTGGCAGGGAAGCAGCGACTGGAGAGAGCTTAAGTAGAGCTGTGAACAGGTGAGAACAGGTAAGCAATTAGGCAACACCCAGGTGGGTTGGATAAGGCTGATTAGAGAGCGCAGATATGGCAAAGCAGAGGGGTGAAACATGACAGACTTTCCTTTTATCAACTATATTAAACTGATTTAATTAATTACTTTGATTAATAGCTTTAACTGCACCACACCTCCTACTAGTTTTTTGTACATATTGTTTAATTGCATTTTATGTTCTATGTAAAGCACTCAATCCCCTAGTTGTTGAATTATGCTGTATATATATATATACACACCGCCTTGACTTGCCAAACCAGTCCAGACCCTTTGATCACAATGTTGTGCTTGAGAAAATCTAAAAGATTATAATTAGTTTTTGACACAAGTCTCCCCTGTAGGATCCAGTCACCACATTCACAAAGTGCAACATTAATTTGAGTAGTACTGTGCTTTAAGATCGCTCCAACAAGTTACTGCTTGCTAAGCACCGGCCAGCAGACACAATTAACGGGAAGCTGATGGAGCTTTAGCAGCAAAAGAAAATTATATTTCTCACAAGCTGATGGAGACCACAATCGCTGACTGTGATTTGGTGAATATTGGCATATTTACAAGACCCCAAATAATTGCTCATCCATAACTGCCTCAGGTATCTGTGATATTTTCATAACTTGTATTTCCCTTTTCTTGTTCCTTTTTTTTCTCAATTTTTTTTTTTAAATCCTTTGTAAAAACTACAGGAAGTTGGAAAGACTACACTAATATTAAACTAACCCTCTAACATTCTTTTTCTTCTTCCCTGAATATTGGCAAGAAATGCAGTTCCAGAGATGTTCATATGGGATGTGGAAGGTAATTTTGGGATGTAGAGAATTTTTAGCAATACTAAAACCGGTGGGAATAGCAAGGCTACAGTAGGAGGGGCACTAAAGTCTCTGACAATATCATCACAGCATGCATTATAAAGAGCTATTTAAAAACACACATATTTGTTGGTGGGATATTAGAGGTAAGTGACACTAAGATAGCCCTAAACTCGATATCTGCAAAAAAAAATCACATTTTTTGCAGGTGGTCTGGTTCTGTCTGACAAAATCGGACTGTCATTCAGAATAACACAGTGAGCTACAACTGTACCATGAATGCATCTAAGGGGTTTCAGAGCAAAGTGAGAAAAACTGTAAAGTGAGGTAGAACATGTATGGATCCATTTGTGTGTGCTCACAAATGAGAAGATCTTTGATGTCATCTTACTGAACTGAAAGGCAAGTTTGACCAGTATTCCATCTAAACAACCCACGGCCTGAAGTATACCGAAGTAAAACCTGAGAATAAGGTGTTGTTATCTGACGGATGACGACGAAGACAGTGTGAGGGAAAAGAATGGATCATATTCACTACTGTAACTTCTACTCATTCTTCAGTTAATCTTTCGTTATTTGCTTTCAGTGTGGCACAAATTGCAAGTTGTTTCTGTCATCTTTGAATATGAATAGCTGTCTGTGCTTTGACTTATGTGACAAAGTGTGTGTTTCAAGCAAAAGATTAGTTTAGCGTTCAAAGGTCTGCAGATGATCGGCCATCTGAATGGCTCGAGACATTATGTTGTCACTTTAGCATAAGGACTGGTTACAAAGTAAAGACCAAGCTCGTTTTGGCTGTGCTATTAAGATAAAATGGGTTTTTATTATTATAAAAACATTTGAAATATTCAAATGGTTATCAGAAATACCACAACAAACATCCTGAACAGACAGAAAAAAAATGTAGTCTTGAGTTGATTTTTTTTTTTCGACCTAAACCAATGATTCATCTGCTAAGTAAAACATCTTAAAGTACCAGATTGTTTTATAGACTCAGTCCCTTGAAAGTGAGTTTGCATTACATGGTCATTAAGATCAGATTTTATGTTCACAGTCACATTGTACAAATTTGTTTAATTGAACGATATCCTTATAATTTGAAAAGGAAATTAGATTGTTGAAGTGTTTAATGACCAAAATAAATAGAATACGAAATATGAACAAATAGTAACTGTTGGGTCATCATATGTTTAAAGCTATAGCAGTGGGCAGGACTGACCCCCTGAACCTCATGATTGCAGAGGATCTAAAGAAGGGTGTTGGAGGGTTTATTGGGAATTTGGTTGTATTACTGTACAGGCATTACTATCTTTCAAAAAGATGGAGAAAAAAGATGGAATTTGAGTCTATGTGTTATGTTTATGCATTTGGCTGACACTTTTATCCAAAGCGACTTGCAAATGAACGACGAGTTAAGTTTATACATGCCGGAGTGATCGTAACCCCCAACACCTTCACTGAACAGATGCTGCAAAACTCTGTGGAGCTTTTCACTCACAAAGTTTAACAGTATTAGCCAGAAGTTAAACTTCTGAACAGACATGTTATATCCTGGGGCTGTTGCAACATGCTTGTTGCTGCAAAATATACTGTGACATAAATTCAATAACACTGCAAATGATCCTCTGAATGAAAGAGAACATACGCTCTTCCTCTTCCTCCATCCCTGCACTCAAAGCTTTTAAAATAACAGAGTTTTTATTTGTTATCTCCTCTTCCTGTTCACGGAACTCCCTCACTAGAGAGAACTCTTGCAAGCAGTGTCACGGTGAATTTGTCGAAATTTGTCTCCTACAGCTGGATGACCAGGGTTGGGCAGTAACAGTAGATGAAAATCTCTGGGACTCTCTGACAACGTTCACAGTGACTGCTTGCCTTTCAGTTCAGTTGACTCGTGTCAACATTCCTTATCCATTATGAACACTTTAATCTAAAATATGTGGTGAAAATCCCCAAACAACGCCCATGCTGGCACCTCAGCATGCTTTGAAATGTGTGTGATAATCACTGCCAGCACACACATCATCACTAAACAGAGAATAAACATGAAACCTTTTTTGCTGATACAAAAGTTCTCTCTTCAACGATAAGCCATGTTAATCAGCCATGTTAAGCGGCACCTTACATATTCACTTATTTACTCGTTTGCATCTGGAGCTCTTCATTAAGGATTGGTGTCACAAAGCCATGTCATGCTCAACCACCCAGAATGCTTCCAGGCCAGTTACATATTATCCCACACATGCTTAGATTGTGTATTTAGAAAATGTGTGTGTGTCGTACAAATTCATGTGTGTGCAAATAGCTTTTGCACAAAGTGTTTACTAAAAGCGAAACTCGACTCACTTCAACTTTTCTCCCTTGCATTCCTTTCTGTTCAGAATACACAGAGCTCACATTTGCTCACCACAGAGTTATTTATGTTTACTTTTACATCTGCAGTGAATATGTTTTTTTCGCCAAATATTCACATACAAGCTAAATAAACAGTAGCTGAATGCTATATTATGTCTCTTGGTCACTGTGTTTTTCATGTCACGACCTGAACCCTGGGAAAATAAAAAGCTAGCTAAGTGTACATCTATAGGATGTGGCATTTGCAACCTTTGACCTTTGGAAATTGTGGTCGTGTTCCTCTGTTGAAAGGCTGCCTTAACTGTCTGAACTTTGTTTTAGTTTGATGTTTAATTTTCAGATATCTGTCACTGGATTTCTATATGACAATGTGATGTCATGCTGTCCTTCTACTGAAAACAACCCCATAGGTCATTTTTCAACAGAGTTCATGTGAAAAACTACATTTACATAGTCAAATCTCCAATAAACCTTCCCACTAACATATATTTTAGTTTCTTTTGTCAGATGGCTAAATGCTTTAGACATTGTGATTTAATATCAGCATATTAAGGCTATGTGTCAACTTTCAGTCATTTAAAGAATTTCCAGACTTTAGCAAATTTCATGATATTTTTTTGAAAGAATGTATTTGAAAATATATATTTTTTAAATGAGTCGTATTTCCCTCCTACAGACTTTTCAATCATAGCATGTGTGTTCAAGACCAACATCTGATGACTTTTTCTTAATTTCCTTCTCAGTTACAATAACTTAACACCTCAACAATTTCATAAAACTTAGTAATTTCCTGATTCAATTAATCCAACATTACTCAACAAAAACTACAACAGGGTTAAGAATCAGAACTGTTGGGTTGGGCAGAGAAAAATATCATGGTAAGCCCTCAAATGTATTACTTTAACCACGCAATCATTACTTTAATCTATAAGATATTTACTTTTTGTACTAAATTGCTCTCATGACCAGCAGAGGTCACAAATTCTTTGAATGTAATCATAGGTCGTTTTTGGCCAGCGTGAGCACACGAGCCATCTGGTCATACGTGGGAGGAGGACAGTCTCAATTAAACTAATTCTTTAAAATTACTGGGAAATTACGTCTTTGAACCTACCTTTTCTTCTTAAGGTGCTAATTACTCCCCCGTAATGAAAATAATCAGCACAGTCATGGGGAGTGCTTCCTTTATGATTGCCAGTTTCATCTTGTGCATTTTTGAGCTAAAAGGCTTAAGAAATGAAGTGCTCCACCAGAGCAATGAGATAAGTGACACTGTATCTTGAATATTTATGGAACACAAATGTAGCATCTGGGAACAGGTGAGACATGTTTTCAGAGTACCGACATGAAACGAGACCAAAGCACTTCTGCTTCAACAGACAGTGAAATATGTTAAAGTGCATCATTGTTCCATGATTTCTTTTAATGTTGTTGCTGCTGTGACCAACGCTTAGAGAGAGAACCAGTATCATTTTCTCTGTCAGCCAATGCTGGGATTTTTCCTTTGATGTCCTTCAGACTAGAACAAAAAAAGAACAAGGAAAAAGGAAGTATGAAGCTACGAAGGCCAGGTTGAGATCAAGTGATATACATGCTTTGTTCTTGTGGATGTTGTGTGTTGCATATACCCCCTGCACACAGTTGGAGATGGGCAAACAGCATAAATAGAATGTGTTGCTAATTTGGGGACAGTGGGATAGCCAGTTGACTAAATGTCAGTGTGCATTCACCTCATTTGTACATATAAATAAGCAACCTATTCACATCATAAAAACACGACTTTGTGTTACTGTCCATTTGGTGAATAAAACTAAAATGTCCACTCATGTTATAACTTTTGTAATAGCCCCTACCAATGTTGAATCAATTGCACAGCTTTCTTCAATCTAAAGACAATGCTTATAATACATTTACACTCGTCATTTCTTTCTTACAAGATAGAAAATGACATACATTAGTACTGTAAGGCAACTACACATACCACCTTGGGGACTGCAACATCTGTGATTGGCTGTTTTTAAAAAAGGTAAACATTTTTTGCAGAGGAAAGTCATATTCTTTTCTTTAAGGTCATTTTCTGAGACTTTATTTGAGAGTTTTAATTAATTTCATTTCTATCTTTATTATCCAAAGAATGTTTTTCACCTTTTATGTGAAAACATTTACTAAACACATTGTTTTTTTTTACTATATTTACTGAAATATAGATATATTTATTCAAGAGTCTTGGTCTGATCTGCACAGTTTCAATGCTGTGTGTTCACTCTACAAAATGACTGGGTGTTGCCCAGTTGAAGTTACACCTTGTGTTATGTTTAGTCTCCCTGCAACGCTGAGTAGGAGGGAAGTGACATTTGACTTTCCCTAAAGATGAACATAATAGATGACTTTATCTATCCTCCCCAACATCCACTGCAGCTTAGATCATTGAACACGATTACTGATACATGTGATGCTGATCTTTATGACGATAGAGAGGTCAGTCAGTTTTAACAGCATCCAAATAGCCTAACCAGTTTATGCTCGTAAGAAATGCTGGAATTATTTTGGTTTGCCAATATTCCGAACTGTTTATGCCTGAGGGCACTTGTCCTCAAACACCACCCTCCCTTTCTGTACTCTTCATATGGTCCAATAGAAAGCACCCTCTAACCATTTCCTCCAAAGCTGACTGGAGAAATGGTTAGGATCCATGGGTGGGAGGAAAATGGCAAGATGGATAGAGCATGTGAGGTAGAATTATGTCTTATTCTCTCTCCTTTATATGAATATTTGCGTCAGAGTTGACTAATGCTTGATGCACCACTATAGTTATCATATTTGATTATCATGCAAGTTTTCAGTTGCTTACACAGTGTATAGACTTTCATTCTCCGTGTCTCCCAAAGATCCCACCTAAGCAACATCACTTTGGTAGTGAGAAGAATTTGTTTTCATCAGACATGTATTTTAAAGGAGAGTCCATTAAAGCAGGATATTTAGTGCTTTGGGATATATTCACCGTCTCTAGATTCACATTTTTACAAAGTGGCAGAGAGAAGGAGATAACATGCAGTGACGGGCCATTGGTTTGGACTTCAAACTGAACTTGATGTGATAAGGAATGGCCTTTCCAACCAGCTGAGCTATGAGTTGAACCTCAATAACCTTCTTTGTGGCATAAAATAAATTAATTTAAAAGTTTCATGATGGGGCTGGCAGCACTGACCATTTTTGACTGGTTGAGCAGTGTAGCATTTTCCCAAGTACATTACAATTGCCAATAATCCATAGAACTGCAGAAATGTTTGGTCCAGTTGCAGAGGTTTCCAATAAAACCTGGACACCTAATAGAGCTCCAGAAGCTTTGAAAACTGACAACATTAGTTTGATTTCATGTCTTTTGTCCCTTAATGATGAGCATTTGCTGACCAACTTAAATCAGTTCTTTGGAGAAACAGCATGAAATGTACAAACAAAACTAATCAGAACTATCATAAATAAATCCCTATATATTTTATAGGATATGTTTTCCCTTAACTGTTGCAGTTTTTTCTTCTTCAAGTTTCAGAGATTCTGTTTTTGGCTCCGTTTTAAATTATGGGGGTAAAAGTTTTTTCAGCCAATTTAATGTCTTCCTAAGAATTTAAAGTCATGAAAATGAATCTCAAATCCACTCAGAGAAACCTTTATATTTTGAAAAAGAACATCATCTAAAGGGCTTGGGATATCAAACAAGTATTGTGAAGTTGCTCTGGGATAAGGGACAAAAACAGAAGAAAAAAAAGGTAGGCTCCAGTGCACGGTTCTTGAAAAACAAAAAAGTTTCAAGGCTTTATTTAAATGGGGGACTTTTTATTTATCAGGAAATCCCACTGAGGTATCTGAACCCTGGGGGGAGGCTAAGAGTTAAGTGAGTGTTGGTGTGTGTGTGTGAATGAGTTGCTCATACTTTATCTACTCCTCTCATCTCTTACGAGAAAATACAGGATCCTGGCTCTCAACAATTTGCTGACATGTACTGTCTACACAGGCTGTTGACTGTCAGCCAGACTGTGAGGTGCAGAGAGAAGAGGATACAATAGAAAACACTTTAAAAGCTTAGATAGATTGGAAGATAAGGAAACATTTAAACAATTCTCTAACTTTTAGACTTTTTTCTTTTACCCATGCTTCTCTCGTTTCTCTTTGGCAGTTTCTCTTTGGAAACATTTGCTGTTATTCTACCTCAACTTGAAAGCAGTTTAGTAATCTTTTACCACCTGTGCCCAGTATGGTTTTGGAAAAAAATGTCATGTCTTTTTTTATGGATTTCTTTGTTTTAAGCAACATACAGACAAGATTATTGACCAAACTTTTATTTTGAGCTTTTGAAAAATTATTTTTTTGCAAATCACAACCTATAGCAACATAACTGCTTGGTAAATTGAAAATGGTTAGTAGAAAACATGAACTGGTCCACATTCTAGTGACTACTGGCTGCTGCTGGATCATGTGGCATTACTTAAGAGTTTCTCTTTGCAACAGCCAATTAGATTTGTGCACCATAGCAATTTCCAATCTATCTGGGGAAATCAACTTTTTAAATCTACTATTATGATTATGGAAACCAGGATCTGATTTACATGACACTTAAGATATCACTTTACAAAGAAAGCAGATTATCAGTCATATTGCTTTGTGGTTAAAAGCATGATGTCAAATTTTAGGGAATGTATGACGTTCCAGACTCCAGAAAAAATTGAATTCTTACTGAATTTGGATCACATCAAAGTCTTTACATTATCTACTTTGAATGTCAGCTTAAAAGATTGACTGCAACTTACGCCTGCCAGTGTAAGTCACTTTTATCCAAAGCGACTTTTTACGTTTTATGCATAAACAAAAATGATTATACATTGAAACTGCTGTAGAACTGATTGTACGTTGTACAACTGATAATCTTTGATAGACTAAATCAAAGTGTTGTATAAATCTGGTGACTACAGCAACTCTGCCTTGCTAAACGACTGCACTTTGAGCCATTAGGATTTATTTTATTAAATTTGGACAGCTTTTTTGTCCATATAGTTCAGCTAACAAATACTCGCATGCCCACAGTATACATAATATACACTGCTGAGCCAAAATATATGACCTGGCCTTAAATGCTTCTAATCCTTAACATGTCAATAAAACAGTTTTGAGCCAATAAAAAAACACAGATGCTAGAAAAATTATTCACGGTCCCATGCAATGAAGAATTCCACAAGCAGTTGAGAAGAATGTTGTACAAACAGTGTTACTGTTACAGCTACTGTGGAATCATTTAGAAGAATGTGGAGAAGGCTGAGTCAGAGGACCCATGAAATTTGCAGATTTGAATTTCTTATTCTAAGACATTAAAAACACTGGTTTCCTTTTTAACAAGACTCAACTTTAATTAAATGTAAATAATGGCGTGGTTGTCAATGATAGTGCCAGCATACTCGGAAAGCTATGTGTCATGTCTTGTTGCAAATTTTCTGCTTGTTGTTTACAATTACATTATTTTTCTTATGTTATGTTTATGCATTTGGCTTTTATCCAAAGCAACTTACAAATGAGGATTTAACAATGCAGCTAACATCAAAGCTAACAATAAGCTACATAGGAGTAAAACCACTAGTCAGGCTCTGTCAGAGGTGACAGTGAAGAACTAGAGTGCATAGAGGGAAGTACAGAAGGAAATACAAGGTAAGTGCCGGGGTAGGAGGTACTCTCTGAAGAGTTGGGTGAGAGATGTTTCTTGGAGATAGATAGAGACGCCCTTGTTCTGGTAGCACTTGGTAGGTAATTCCACCATCGTCGAACGACACATGAAAAGTGTCTTTATGACCAGCATGACCCAGTTGTGACATAAGCCTTTGCAAGAGCATTCAAGTAGATGGGAGCTATTCCTTTAAGCACTCCGGCTAACATCAGTGACTTGAACTTGATGCAGGCTTCTAAGGGTAGCCAGTGGAGCTCAACGAACAAAGGGGTGACATGCTTTTTTAGGCTGATCGAAGACCAGACGTGACGTCCCGTTCCGGACCATCTGCAGCAGTTTCACAGCACAGGCTGGGAGACCAGTGTTGCAGTAGTCAAGACGGGAGATGAGCATAGACTGTACCAGGAGCTGGGTGGCATGTTGGGTTTGGTACAGTCTAATCTTTCTTATGTTTAACAATGCGACTTGTCACGATCGAGCGACGGTAGCAACATAATCTTTAAAATTCAGCTGGTCATCAATCATGACATCCAAGTTTCCAGCCACCTTTGACAGTGCAAGAGATAGGGATTCAATTTGGATGCAGATGTTGTGGTGTATGGTGAGTTTGGCTGGAAAGACAATAGTTTTTGAGAGGTTTAGTTGGAGGTGATGGGCTTTCATCCATGTCAATATGTCAGAGAGACATGGGACATGGGAATGACAGATAGAGTTGGGTATTGTCAGCATAACATTGGTATGAGAAGCCATGTGATCAGATGATCTGGCCCAGTGAGGTGGTGTATATGGCAAAGAGCCTTAGGGGACCCCTGTGGCGAGGTGGTGTGTTGTAGAAGTATGACCAAGTCAGGATACGTTGAATGACCGACCAGTGAGGTATTATTCAAATCAGGAGTCTGCTCTCCCTGTGATGTCCACGCTGGAGAGTATAGACAAAAGAATACTGTAGTTGACAGTGTCAAATGCAACTGATAAGTCGAGCAGGATAAGAACTGAGGCTTTGCGCCTCAATGCAGGAAACACTTTAGAAGAAGGGAGAAGCGCAACATTCACACTGGATCGCATCAAGGCTCATCGAAGTCATCTGGCCTGGCTCATTCTTACCTTCTTTATGAAGGCTAGTACTATCTTTCAGTTAGTTATCAAAGTGAAGTTCATGTTGATCAAGTTTGGAAACTTACCTCTTGTTTACCTTTCAGAGAAAAAGCCGTCTGGAACTCTCAATCCTATCATCTACACCTACCAGGGAAATTGTCAGTCTTCACTGTTACAGTCACAACTGTCTGGATCTTGTCTCAAAACCATCTACCCCTGCTAAGGAATTTGCCACTCTGCACCACCACAGCTAAAGGGAAGTCATTTTAAGCTCTCATGAACTACTTACTGGTCAGTACTCACCTCTTTAATAAAAGTATATTTTGCAATACCTACCTCCACGTTAACCACTATATCTTCACCCAGCTACTTGAGCTAGCACCCTAGCAAAGGCGCAAGCAAAGGAATTCCTTTGCACCTTTCTATTCCCGCTACTCTTAATCATCAGCAGGTTTTTTCTTTCTCTCTCGGCCTTCATAACTTCAGGAACTGAGTCTGTTAACATCGCATCATCGACTGTCCCCTCCCCTAGACATTGCTGACTCACTCTACCCATCTAGAGCAAACAACAACATCAAAGACAAATCCCACCCTGGCCACTCCTTTTTTGACCTTCTTCCCTCAGACAGGCGCTTTAGGTCACTAAAACCAAAATCCAACAGATTCTTAAAGAGCTCCTACCCCCATGCCAATTCTGAACTAAAACCTAATGTGACTTTACACACTGTAGTCAACTATCTGCCATGACACTTTCATAGAATTTTCTCTATTTGAATACATTTTTCATTTTGCACATTTTATGTGCATGAAGACTGTTTAACCGTTTCTGTTTCTTGGTTTGTTTCAGCTCCTATTTCCATCCATCCTGATTCATCTATGCACTTTTTGATATGCCTCTGATGTGAAAGTAGGGGCGGTTCTGGTCAAACATTCAGGTCAGGATTAAAAGTTTTATCCTTGTATGTTTTTTTAACGCCAGTTGACATCTGCAGAACAAAATTATGATGTTGGGAGTCATGAGATGCTTGCCATAAAACTTGCTCAAGTGGAATGGTGACATTGGTTGGAGGGCAGGAAATTTCAGTGTTTGGACAGATCACAAAAACTCTTATCATAACAGCCAAGAGACTCAATTCCTGCCAAGCTCACTAGTCACGCCTCTTCAGAGGGTTCAACTTCACCATTTCTTATATACCGTCATCCACACCTGCCAAGAAAATGGTCACTCTGCACCATCAAAACCATAGCTAAAGGTAATTTCAAAGCTCTCTTGAACTACTTACCAATCAGTACTTACCGTTTGAATAAAAGTCTCCTTTGGAATACCTACCTCCTGTTATGAACCGTTGACACATTTTGTTTCGATTTCTGTCTTGTCTCGTCATTTCCGGTTTTATTTTGAAACTCTAACTTCCCTCTCGTTTCAGTTACCTTGTCCGTCCTCCTGTGTCAGATTGTCTTCCCTGATTCCCAAAGTGTTTCCACCTGTTCCCCATGGCATGTGTTCAAATAGTCTGCGTTTCCCTTGTCTTGTGCCGGTGTGTTGTAACTCGCCACGTTCCTCACTCTAGCGCCTTGAAAAAGTATTTCCCAGCCTGAATTCAAGAGCCTGTAGTCGAGTGATCCTCCTAAGAAGCATTCCTTTGTTTGCAATCTTGTCTCATAGCTTTAGTTTAATTCGAGTAGTTTTCCATAGCCTGATTTTGTTGCTCCGTTTTTGGAGTGATTTTGAGTTGTACCTTTTCATAGAAACCTCCATTAGACGAGTGTTGCATCGAGTAATTATTTAAGTTTCATAGTCCACTAGTGGAATGATTTTGTGTTTGAGTTTTAGAAGATCTTGTCACGCCTCCGTTAAAGGAGAGCTAGGAGTTAATTGTAAAGTTTAATAGAGCCTCCCTTTGTGGAGCAATTTATGTTCTTGTGTATTTTTTGCCCTGTTATCGGGAGAGCGCCCTCTTTGTTTTATTCCACCTCATCAGGAGCGCTTGAATATTTATTTGTAATCTTTTATAGCCCCATCTGTTTTCCTCCTGGAGTGGAGAGAGCTTTTGTTTCGGTAAGTTCCATAGCGCACCCTCGTCCACGATAGATGGTGAGGAGAGTGCTCCAGGATTTTCACAACCTTTTGATTTTTCTCTGTTCTGGAGAATCTCCAGTGGTTGCATCCAAATAAACCACGTTTATTCTGAAATTTCCCTGCATCTGTGTCCTGTGTTCATCTGGGCCGTGACACCTCCACGTTAAGCCCCATCTCTTCACCCAGAGACCCAAGCTACTACCCTGGAAAATTCCTCCTGTCCAGTCCTTGTGTTTTACCATTTGCTACAGAACACCTGTGTTAACTCAATGTTTTGTAAAAAAAAAAAACTTCCTACGGTACTCGCCTGTTTTCGTGATTCCAGCCTGAGTAACCCTAAAACCTGGATGAAGTTAATTTTTTTAAATCTTAATGAAAACAAGACTGAAGTGATTTGGTTTGGAAAATAAAATCTTGAGATTTCTGCAGATACTTCAGGCTCCATTTAGTCACTCTGCTGTTCAAAATCTAAGAGTGTCTTTTGACAGCTCTTTCACGTTGGATAAGGAGATTTGCACAGTTGTTAAAACCAGCTTTTTCCATTTGAGGGTCATTGCCAAGGTGAAGCCTTGCCCCTCGCTTAAAGACCTGGAAATAGTTACATGTGTTTTTATCATCTTTCAAACTTGACTACTGTAATACATCGTACGTCAGTTTAAATCAGTCTTCTCTGCATCATTTACAAACTGTTCAGAATGCAGCTTGTCTAACTCCGGTCTTGGCATTTCTTCACTGACTCCTTATCCACTTCTGGATTGATTATAAGATTTTATTGCTTACTTTTAAAGTTTTAAATGGATTGGCTCACATCTTATTTATCAGATTTTCTCAACATCCACACTCCTGTAAGAGCACTGTGGTCGATCAGCCAGTTTCTCTGAGATGTTCCAAGATCTAAATTAAAGTACAGAGTTTGCAGTTGCTGCCCCAAATCTGTGGAATAGTTTACCTTTCCATATACCCACCACTCAGATTGTAAATCTCAAGTTTTTGTTTTGTTTGCTGTTAAGCACATTAAATGCATGTAAACTGAAAAAAAACCCACATATTTAGATTGAACAAAGCCCCTGTGAACTTAAGTTTTTCTCCAACACTTAAAATTGTGTGCTGAAGATTTTCTTTTTGACACTGCCTATCCATCTATCCATCCAGCTTGCTATCTGAAAGACAATTTTCACAGGAACTTCCTTTTGTTTGTTTTTTCCATGTGGAAGGCAAGACTAATGCAATTTCAACAGAAGATGGCTGACACATTCTAAAAACCAACATAATTTTCACCTCAGATTTCTTTACTGTTGTCTGCGACAGACGTGTTATTTTAGCGCCACTCAACAAAACAAAACAAAATCTGCGAAAAGTAATGAGAGAAGAAAACACCATCACCAAGAAGCTATTATGGAGAGCAAGGCCACCGTGTTCATTGTCTGCATGACGATGATATTAATCATGGACGATCACATGATTAATGGCTACAGGCGGCTGTAGCTCAGGAGGAAGAGCAGTCGCCCACCAATCGGAAGATCGGTGGTTCCCCATGTATCCTGGCTTCCCCAGGATACATGTCGAAGCGTCCTTGGGCAAGACACTGAACCCCACGTTGCTCCCCCAGTGTATCATTGGGTGTATGAATGTGTGTGAATGCTTAGAAAAAAGCACGTAGTTATATCTTAAGACGTGCTGTATGAATGTGTGTGAGTGGGGTGAATGCGGCATGTAGTGAAGCGCTTTGAGTGGTCAGCTAGACTAGAAAAGCGCTATACAAGTACAAGTCCATTTACCATTTCCATTTACATCAGGCGTCTAAGATCGAGGCTGGAAGAGCGCACAGCGAGAGTCAGGAGACGAAGAATCCAGCAGCGGGCGATACTCCTTTGTTTCATGAAGGAAAGAAGGGGCGTAGCTACCAACCACCAAACACCTACATCATATGGAACCCAGAAAAGACCCTGCCTCGGAGAAGAAGGTAAAATGGTTATAGGAACTGAGGGCCGTGGTCCCTAGTTCCTGAGGGCCGTGGTCCCTAGTTCCTGAGGGCCGTGGTCCCTAGTTCCTGAGGGCCGTGGTCCCTAGTTACTGTATGTCAAAATGCATGAAAAAATGGCCTTATTCCCGAAAAGGTTATAGGAACTGCAAAAGGTTCCTACAGTGGGAATGTGCCTATATTGTGTCTCTTTAGGAAGCAGGAGAAAGTTTTGGTTGATTAGGTCATTGTGTTCATTAAAAATCTTGTTTGCTCTCTGAGGTTCTTGCTGGAGCAGCTGTTTCTAATTGCCATTGATTTAATTTATTTTCATTATATTGTTTTTTGTTAAAGGAAAAAAAACTTTGCTTCGCATAACTCACTTTCACAAAAAGTCCACTGTTAGTGTATGTGTATTGTTTGACTATTTCATATACTGCTTTGGTGGCTCAGTCAAACTCCTAATCTATTTTGTTGTCTGGCACCACTAGTTCACACATAATCAAATTTGTTTTAATGTGTTGGTGCCAGGTAGTGATGATACACATAATTATAATAATAATAATAATGCTATGTAAAATATCAATGAAAACAATTTAATAATTTGCAAACCCTTTACACAATTATTTTCTTCACAATAGAATATGACACATATTGAAAATGAGACATTTTACAATTTCATGAAGGAAAAAAAATAAAAAATGAAAGAAATAAATAAAGAAAAATCATCTCTTCTTGAATTTGATGGCAGCAGCTCATCTCAAATGTTGAACAGTTGTTCTTTCAACAACAGCCCATATACAGTACATCTGAGAACTGAGGCGACCCGTTGCTGGATGCTGTCCTATTCTTCTCTGTCATTATTTTATCTGCTTAACATTCCTGGGTCATCTTTGTCGTATTTTTGTCCCATTTTGTCAGTGTTATTGTTCCACAATTTATAGTCGCAATGTTTTGCAGCATTGCAGAGGTTCCCCTCACTCATGTTTGCTTCTGAGAAATTCTGTTTCTTTAAGATCTTCTCTTTATGCCCAATGTTACCAGTTGTGAATTTACCTGATTATTTACAAAATATATGTAATGTGATGTCATGTCAATCCATGTGGCAGTGTACACATGCTTAAATAATACAAAGGTGTGCACATGGGAACCTTTCTTTGTATGAAATTACACAGTCTAGTCCAATCTTCACCCCACAGCATAATTGCCTGTTATGCACCCGAAGGTGCATGTAATCCTTTCGTGGCCCATAGTAATTAGATTTATATGTCGCGAGTGTGATCCACTGCTTGTTATATTTTGGTTCTGTTATGTGTTGGGTTTAAGTTGCATGTTTATTTATATTTTGTGTTTTTGTTACAATTGTGTTTATTATTATTTGAGCTATTGCATGTATTGTTTTTTCTGTTAACAAGTAAGTGGATCCATCTGTTGGCTGACTGCGGCGCCAGCCAATCAGGTGCTGGGACTGGCGCCTCGAGTAGACACGAGAAGGAGCGTTTGGTCGGCGCGGAGACGGACAAGCGAGAGGCGGCGGCGGCGGCAGGAGGGACTCGAGGGCTGGCCAGAGACGCCGGAACAGTGCATTGCAGTGCAAAAGCAGGAGCTTTGCCCGAAAGCTTTGAGTCCCTGATGTCCAATGCACTGTTAGCTGTATTGTCAGACCCACTCCGGAGGAGAGCGAGTGACCCTCCTGTCCGCAGAGTTGTCTGCCGGCCATGTTCTTTGTTTTTTAGGTCCACATCCATTGCTGGGACCACTGGGAAGCACCGGGGACCAGCTGAGCGGAGCAGCCAGGAGATGATGTAGGACGGATTAGCTGGACGGATTAGCTGGCGTGGCGAATGAAGTGGCAAGGACAATGGTCGCGGCGCACGGACTGTGCAGTTTTAGTAAAGTTTTTAATAGTTTTTTAAAAGAGGGATCTCAGCTCTTTTTAAAGGACATTGTTAGTTTTTTTTTAAATAAATGTTGTTTTATTTGTGCATTTAAGCTGTGGCTCATCAGTACCGCTCACCATCGTAGCTATAGGGAAGGAGCTGCAGTCGGTGAAGAGGGGTGGTTTGCAAGGTGTCGGTGGATTATGGCGGGAGAACGACCACCCCCCTCCTCCCCCCGTGACATATACATGCTCAACACTTTTAGAGAGTTCTGACAAACCTTATTGTCATCACAAAATGATCCACCAGACGGTAACATTAATCAGTTACTTAGAAGCATCAACTTTCCAAAATTACAACAGACTCTTGCTTTGGATTCACCTCTCTCAATAGTTGAACATCACGAACATCTTTAACATATTGCTTGTAATAAAGCCCCAGGACCAGAAGGTTTTTTTAGTTTTACATGGAATTTTGGCACCTAGATTTCACAAAATGACATCACATATTTTGGAGAATGGCAGATATTACCCCCAAACGTGAACTCTGCTAACATTATCCTACCACAGAAACCAGGAAAAAACATCGTACTTCCATCCCAATATCACTAATAAATGTTGACCTCAAAATAAAATATAACTCCCTTCATCATACATCCTGACCAGACAGGTTTTATAAAGGGTAGACACTCATCCAGTAACAGGCAGGCTTATTAATCTCGGACTATCCTACCATCAACAACTGGGAAAACACAAATCATCGCTTGAGATGCAGAAAAAGCATTTGATCAAGTTAACTGGAAATTCTTTTTGGCAAAAAAATTTCGGTTTGAGTCATCCTTCATTACTTAGATAAAAATATTATATAGCTCTCGAAATGCATGTGTCAGGACAATTGGCCGAACTTCTCCAAGCTTCAGTCTGCAGAGAGGTACAAGACAGGATTACCCACTTTCTCCCTCATTTTGCTATTTTTATTGAACCTCTAGCAGGTGCTATCAGACAAAATATATTTAAAGGCATTCAACCCAAAAATGCTGAGCTTAAAATAAGCCTTTATGCTGATGACATATTAATTTTCCTCCAGAACTCACAGACATCACTCACACGATCGCACTCATGAATTCTCAGCACTTTCTGACTACTCTATTAATTGGTCTAAGGTAGAGTGTTTAGTTTATGCCTTTAATTATAGTTTCCAGAATATACCCGCTACTACTTTACAGTCAGAAAATATTAGATATTTAGGCATAAACATTTCCTACTCAGAGCCAACTAAGCTAAACCATATTCAGCTTTTAAAGACAGTAGAGGAATATCTCACATGATGGAAGTCCTTACCCATATTACTCAAAGGGAGAGTGGCCACCATAAAATTAAGGGTCCCACTAAAAGTAAACTACTTGTTTTCAATGATCCCCTAAAACCATCTGCAACTTGGTTTAAGTCACTAGATTCATGCATCTCCAAATTTCTGTGGAAAAACAAACCTCCACATAGTAGTTTAAAAAACTCTACAGGAGACCAAAGACAGTGGTGGATTAGATTTTTTGGATCCTTTTTCTGCACCTAGAAAGATAATTTTTGTGGTTTCCAAATTGCTTATGGTGGAGTCGTCTATGATGTTAATTAGTCTGCCTGTTTTAGTGGAAGATTCTCAACCCTTTATAAAAGCTTTTTTGGTCAGGATGTGTAATGAAGGGGGTTACTTATACCAAAGGCTTTACAAATTATTTTCAGGTTTATGTTTAGTAAAGCTATTAGGCGGTAGCTGGATGGAAGTGTTGGGTCTTTGCCTGGCTTCAAAAGTAGTTTAATGTTCACAGAGTTTGGAGGTAATATATTATCCTTAATTTGCAATATTATCTTATAAAATGTTGGATCCTGTGTGGCCTGTGATGGACTGGCGACCTGTCCAAGGTGTACCCCGCCTCTCACCCGAGGACCGCTGGGAGAGGCTCCAGCCCCCAGCAACCCGACCGATAGATTAAGCGGGTATAGAAGATGGATGGATGGAAAATGTTGGAACCAATGTAGCCCAAAATTCTTTGTAGAATTTAGCTGGAAAACCATTTAGACCAAGGGCTTTATTACTTTATCATGTTGGGGAGCTTCATGGAGTTCTCCTAGACAAGTGACTCCAAAGTCATAGCCTGTTCATGATGTAAATTTGGAAGGCAGACAACTGGTAAATGTTGTTGTCTAATGGGTCAATTTGTGATGAGTATATTTTTTGGTAGAAGTCCTTAAATGAAACAGTTTACCATTTCATCAAAAATATTACCTGATTTTCAATTTGAGAGCAGGTATACGTCTCTTAGAGATCTGGGGACGTAGTTATTTATATTTCACTTTCATTTTTAAGATTCTAATTATCACGAAATTAAAACAAAACCCTCTTAAAATTAAATATATACAACCTCTGCAGCATTCATGTCCTAAAAAGAACATGGCAGCACGGTTTTGGTTTGCAAATTTGAATCTGAACAAACAACAAGAATTCTAAAATAAGGTTCTATTAACACAGAGATTTCTGGCATAGAAAAAAACTTTGTTGAAAGAGAAATACAGTATCAGAACAAACATCAAATACCAACTACCATCCACGGTGGTGGAGCAGTGATGCTGGGCACATTGTGGTCACTAAGACAACCATGAACTACTCTGTAAATAATAATACATTTTATTTGTAGTGCCCTTTACATCGCAAGATCTCAAAGGGCACTATTATATACAAATGTATTGTGAGGCCATCTGTCCAACAGATAAAGCTTGGCTGAAACCACATCGTGTAACATGACGTGATGCCAAGCACTCCAGCAAAGAGTGTGGCAGTAAAACAAAAGATTTCAAAGTCCAGATGTCAGCCAAATTAAAATGCTATGGCAAGAAATCAAGAAAGGTGTGCATAAATGAATCCCTGTAAACTTCAGCCAACTGAAGGTAAGTATTAAAGACTAATGGGCCAAAATATCTGTTAGCATCATACAGAAAATTATCACTTCCTGTTATACCTGTGAAAGGGTTTTTTTGTCTTTCTGGTTCTGCATTTTGACTTAGTTTAGAAAGAAAAAAAGTCTAGCACTGTAAAATGTCATGCATTGTTGTTCATCTGTTTTGCATCAACTTAATTTTTGTCACAATCCATTCCTCTGCCAGTATTTTCCACTCTCCCTGCCGGCCACGCCCACCTCATCAGCCAACCCTGTTCACCTGTGCACTCAGGTGCTCCTCCTCTGTAATCAAGCCTGTATTTAAGCCACTGGTTCACAGACTCTCTGCCAGATTGTTCTTCGTCTCCATACAAGACTCTCCAGCACTTTCCTTTGGACTGATCTCCCGTTGCCTACCCTGCCTGCCTCTGACTGACCTGCCCCGTCATTCTCCCGGTAAACTATTCTGCCTTCTGTCTCCGATCACACTATTTTTCCCTTACTGGTGTGGCGTGCTGCTGCTACACTGCTGGATTGCATAAACTTGCTGGACTTGTACTAGAGGTTTGACATCTCAAGAGACTCTGTGATTAGGCCTGTTTTTGGACTGCATACATATTGCTTGTTTGCTGTAAAGACAATTCAAGATGAGATTAAAGACTCTTTACTAAACAATCCTGTGGTTTGGGGTACTGTCACTGGTTCCTCACACACCTGGGAAGGACCAGCTGAGATTTGATTATGTCATGATATGTTAAATCATTTAAATGAAAGAGGGCATGCTTTTTTTGATACCTTACCAAGCTTAGAGTAAATTTGTATGTTTGTGTGAAGACTTAAGTGCTGGAGTATTTTACTGTAAACATGAACTTATGTCCATGTTTACTTAATTCCAGCCCAATTTAAATGTAAGTTTATTTCTTAAATTAAGCAAAAATTTCACTATCAATACTCATAGAGCAACAAAAAGAATGCGTAACATTGAGTTCTAGTGAATAAAACCTTTGCCCGTTCATATGCTCCTGCAGAGGTTAGAAAAAATGGCTCCATGAGACAGACAAACAAGTTGAGGACAGACTGACAAGACAGATAATTAAAGGGGAAAAAGACAGAAGAGTAGACAGAGTAGGAATATTGAAGGATTTAAAAAGGAAGATAGACAGACAGAGACAAGACCAAGATGGTGGCAGTGAGAAGAAAAGAGGAAGGGGGGTGACTGTGAATGAGAGGATGAAAGATTAAGTCCCATGGAAGAATGTTAAGTGTAGCTTGAGCATGTGTACAGATGGGGATTTATAGGTAGTGCATGCTCAGGGCTAAAAAGCTTCAGTGTTATTAAATGACTTAAATTAAAGTAATATAACAGAAGAAACGGTGTGGGTGGGAATCAGGTCTTTACACCCCCCATCGAGTCTGACTTCGAAATGCCTTTTTTTTTTTTTTTTTTTTTTTTCTTCTCGTCTTCTTTCAGTGTGTGTTATCCTAAGCCAAGCCCCATACACACACACACTCCTCTCCTGACAGCAGTTTTTTTTTTTCCTCTCAAATGTTTAAAGAATGTGAAATGTTACAAAAGTGATATTTTAAGTTCACATTGTATCTTTATATAGCTCGGTGTCATATATACTATACATATACCATCTGTTTATTTGGGTGTAATCTTTGTTCATAACATAATTGTCTGTATTCAGGTTATCGTATTGTCAAGACATACGTAAATAACAAAGAAGCTGATGATGGGGGGGTGAATTGTCATCTTGTGGTGGTATGACTCTACCAACCTGCCAAGTTACAGTGTTCCTTTCTTCTGTTTCATTCCCAAATAGAAATTATTTAGTCTTTGTCAGAGGTCAAAGGTTAACTTGTTAAGACCATGAGGCCTTAACCATATATAAAAACATATTACTTTAAAACAAAGAAAAAAACAATGAGTAAACTTCTTGTATGTGTTTCCATCTTTAACAGCTGATGCTGACAAGTGAACGGTGACTCCAGAATAGAGCTCCAAATTATAAAACTAGGTCATGAGCCTAAGATAAGTTTCTGAGTAGAACTCCACTGATATAGCACAATTCCTCAAAAAGGATCTTTTCTTCTGATGTTTCACAGCGTACAAATATTGTAACAAATGACTGTACACAGAATAGATGACTAAAAACAGGACCCATGCTCCTACTGTTCTGCTATGTGCACCTGTTCATAAACGGGTTGGGAAAACCCTGTGAACTATTACCAGGGTTAAACTAATTTATTTTAACTAGAACTACTCAGTTCTGGCTAACACAAAGTAAGACTCTCCTGTGCTCTTCAGTGACATTCTCAATTTATAGATTAAATTGTCTCAGTTGTGGTAATTCAAAGGATTTTTTAATGTGTATGTATGCAAGTTTGTTCAGTCAGAGGCTTCTTCAGTTCTGCAGCAAAGAACATTATAGAACATTATTCCTTCCGATAACTATACAATCACTTATTTTAAAATCGCCTATGACAGTCAGTGATCCTTAATGCTACAACATAAATTCCCATTTTAGGATTAATAATCCATCTATATATCTGTTATCAACCCCTCCAAGCACTATCTCTCGGTTAATTGTTCTAAAAAGCCAATCCATCGTACGGTGCTTGCTACTAAAGTACCCCTACTAATTTTTGTGAAGTTAATCCACTCTGGAACACAAATATGCTAATATGCTGCATTATTCTTTGTAAGTAACTCTTATTTTCCAAAAGTCTAATTCCCCGGGTGTCAAATAAATCCTAAAACATGTGTCAATAAGACTTCCCTGCATGCTCCCATCCCCAGACATCTGTATCTTTCTGTTCTAAGAGAGTCATGAAAGGTGATATGTCCATGAAAACACCCTGAGGTAATTCAAAATGTTGTGTTTTTACAACAGTGGACTTTGTTCCATGTCACCATTTCTCAAAGCGCCCAACACATTCCATCCATTTCAGTTATAATGGCCCACCATCTAATAGGAAGTAAGGATTGGGACATAGCTCTCACATGTGTGCTTTCCATTTTTTCCTACTTTGTCTGCCTTTGTACTAAAGGCTAATTCTCAGTTTATTGTCTCCTCAACAACCTCTTATTATCATTTTTTGCTCTAGTGCCACTTAGCTCTGGAACATGACAGGCCTCGAGGTGCTGCAGTTTGGGTCTCAGTTTTGTTCCAGCTGAAGTGAGGACAGCAGCCTCTGTGGCACAAATTGCTGTCCATTTTCAGGGGCATCATTTGGAAGTTTTGGTTAAAGGTTACAAACATGGAGCCAGTAGGACCAAATATGTTTGACTCTAATCAGTGTGGACTCCTCATAAAAGTGTTCAGGAAGTTGAACTGCTTTCATGAATTTTTGTAATCAATGAATTTCTGACCCTAGATCCAAGCCTGCCTATAAGTGAACATCGCTCTCTCACACAAACACTTTGCATCAACTTGGCATTTGATGTACCCTGTTCCTCCAAGACCTACTGTTAGCCTGTGACTAGCCAGTAATGGCATCTGACAATTGCTTGTCCATTCCAACTGACATTTGTGATGGCCAGGGTTTGAACAATGTTGGCTGGCGGATCAAAGTACTTCTGGGGAAATGCCACCAAGGGTAATTAGTATTGTCAGTATCTAGGTCCAAGCTGGAATCAAATAGGGCAGACGGGAGAGGCCTAATAACCAAGATAAAGCAGCTAAGTACAGGGCTGGTGCATGAAACTTAATAATATGGTATTTAAAGATTCAATTTCTTTGTATTGGCATGGATAATAACCATGAAAAAGTAGTATGGACTAATCTATTGCTGATCATTTCCAATTTATACCTGCTGGAATCCTCCTGCCACAGCTGATTACCGTGAAATGGAATGATTGACAGGAACAGACAGTTTGCATAAGCACTGCTTGGTTTTACTCAGTCCTACTGATATAAATTTTTTTTTCTAATAATGAAAGCAATATATCATCTGTAAATAAATGTCATAATTGCTACAATGAAAATAAAGTCAGGATGCAAGTCAGAAACACTAGGGTGTCCCGGGTGGCTGCGGGGTTGAGGACACCGACCGTGGCACTGTTGCATTGTCTCATTGCTGGAGTTATTGTAAAAAGCACTAATACAGTAGCTGGTGACAAATTCACGTAACCATCGAGTGTAACCAATTAATAATACTTATTAGTAATTTTCCTCTTAATAATTCTAACTCCAAAACACAATACATCTTCACAGGCATTTTTTCGTGTCTTTGCCATGCAAAACGCAGACCACATTGTTAGTGCTAACAGACAAGCCTTCACTCTTAGCACCATATTTAGAAAAAAAAAAAATCCCTTAAGTAGGATTTTTCCTGCATCAAGGGGATATTACTTTGGTTTGTGTCTTCTGAGCTATTTGTTTTATAAATAATACATCTCAATCATCCTTACCTATATTTTATCTTATATCTGACATTGAAACATATGATATTACTGCAAGCATAAATACAAGCTTTTCAAACAGCCCGAATCCCTTCCTCAATGTGCCTCTGGCCCACATACAAATTCCCTTGAATGCCTTTGCCACAGTGTGTACACAAGGACTCTTTATGTAAATCTGAAAAGATCAGGGACTTAAGCATGTCTTTGTACCAGAGGAAATGACATCATCAGGTCCCTTCAGTGATTCAGTGACCTGTAGTACATGTATCCTACATGTCCAAATAAGAATTTATAAGTTTACCTTTTAAACATGTCGTTCCCTGGCACTTATGCTGGGTAATATATAACCTTTACCTAAATATTTGAACGTGCTTTTCATAGCAAAGAAACAGCATCCTATTTTTATTATGTCAAAACTTGAATTGATTTAAAAACATGATTGAAAGCTCTGTATATGGCCTCAGAAATTAAGACGCAAAGAGTGTTTGGGTTATAAGTGTGCAGTGAAATGTGTTTAAAAATTAATGAGAAAGCAGAGTGTTTATTTTTTCAGTGCACATGAGTTACTTGTAAATGCAAATGAATACACAATCCAAAACTTATTTCAATCAATTGAAAAAAAAAAAGGGAGACAAGCTAAAACTGACAGTAAAACAAACTGAATAATGGATCCACAAAACAAACTTATAGTATTTTATTTATAACCACAAGACTGATTTTTCTAATGCTACCACCAAACATTACATTTTCTCTTTATTTGCAAACACGTGTTTAATTTTAGTGACAAAGAGGAAGGAGGAAGAATGGAGAAGCTGGAAATGGAAAGAAAACATTTGCTCTTAAAGTGAAGAGTAACTCAGACATCGGCTGTGTTCATGAAGGGTGTTTGTGTTTTTATATTTTTTAAACCTTTCCGGTTTTCTCCCGGCTCTCATTAGCAGGTTTTTGACAGCATCATTGTCAGTGGTAACGTGTTGGTACAGTGGAGCGCCCAGGGAAGTCGACAGTCATTTCAAACAAGAGCATGTCCGGACAAGTCAACACCACTGATTCCTCTATCAGAGGAAGTGCTACTGTGTTTCTGCCACAAGGCCCACCACAGGTATAGGACAAAGAGAGTTACTCTCAACAGCTTTAAAAAAGAAAAAAAAATACAAAAGAAAGTTCTAAGCCAATAAAAGACTCAGACATGTGTCAAAACATGTAATACGTGCAACTCCTAACCCTAACCTGTGTACATCATCATATAACATCAGACTTGTATGTTCTGCGAAATATGAAGAGATATCAAATGTTAAAAAGTAATGCATTGTAACACTACTGAGCATCAAAGCAAAAACTCAGCCATGGGAGGCATTTAGCAAGGCCATGGAGAAGGACTTCCAGTTAGCCTCAATGAAGTTCTGGTAAGCTATCCGGTGGCTCAAAAAGTTAAAGCAGGGCCCATCGCAGATTGTGCTTGGTGTAGTGGAAAATTTCTGACCCAAACTGGGGATATCATCACGCAGTGAAAGGAGCACTTTTAGAGTTGAAAAGACTTTATCTGACTAGCATCTAACTGCCCTTCTTTGAAGAGGCAAAGCCTGAGGACTTGGGGGAAGACTCATCCATCACCTTGGCAAAGGTTGCCGTGATAATTAAAAAGTTTCCTCCTGCAGAGTTGCTGAAGGCTCTGGACATGGAGGGGTTGTCTTGGCTGACATGCCTCTCCACTGTCATATCGAGGTCTGGAACAACACCTGTGGAGTGGCAGATTTTTAAGAAGTGGGCCCAGAGTGTGTGTTCAACAATAGGGGGATAACACTGCACAGCCTCCCCGGGAAATTTACTCAATGTAAGGCTCCAACCGACTGTCGAACCTTGGATTGAGTGGGAGCATTAAGTTATTCGCCAGGTTTTGGAAAAGTGGACAAGATCTTAACCATCACAAGTCTACATGTGTTTTGTGGACTTGAAGAGTGTTTACGACCTTGTCCCTTGAGGGATTTTGTGGGAGTTGCCATGGGAGTACGGGATAACAGAGTCAGTGTTGCAGGATATTTAGTGCATTCTTGGCATGAAGTCGAGCTTATTCACAGTGCTTATTGGACTCCACCTGGGCTGCCCCTTATCACTGATCCTGTTTGTGATTTTCACTGACATGATATGAAGGTGTAGACAAGAAGAGGAGGGTGACTGGTTTGGGAACCTCAGAGTCGCATCTCTGCTTTTTACAGATAATGTAGTTATGTTGGCTTCTTCAAAACATGACCTTCAGTTTGCACTGGAGTGGTTCATAGCTGAAAGTGAAGTAGCTGCAATGAGAGTCAGTCACTCGAAATCCAAGCCCATGATTTTTAACCAGAACAAGGGGGAGTGCTCTCTTTGGGTCAAGGATGAGTGCATCAAGTGGAGGAGTGTATATATATATATATATATATATATACTCAGTGACTGCAGGGGAGTAGCAAGTTAAATGAGAGATGCAACAAATAAATTGCGGCTTTGTCAGCAGTAATGACGGCGCTGAACTGGTCCATCGTGGTGAAGAGGGAGCGAAACCGAAAGGCAAAGTATTAAATTTGCCTGTCTGTCTGAATTCCAACCCTCACATATGGTCCTGAGATTTGCGTAGTGACTGACAGAATAAGGTCACAATTAAAAGCATCTGAAATGAGTTTCATTCTGAGGGTGATTGGCCTCAGCCAAAAGATAGGGTGAGGATCTTGACCATCCGGAGTCTGCTAAGGTGATTCAGGCATTGGAAGGTCTCCTGTGTCAGGTCATTTACTTTTTTCTCTCAATTTGTAAATTACATTACTTTTAGATATTTTAAATGCTTCTCACCTCTTCTTCTGTCTACTAGTTGTCTAGTTTCAAAATACTTTCAAAGGACACACTGCATCCCACAATATATCAAGATTTTGATTAATCATCTTATGGAATCATGTCATTGGTGCAAAAATATTTAATCAAGTAATAATCAAATTGAAAGCTTTGTCATTTTTCATAGCTGAAAGGTACATGTTATATGATGAGGTACAAGAACTGGAGTGAAAATAAGTGAAACAGAGCAGCAAATGTCCAAACTTTTATAGACTTCAGACAGATTGTAGAATTACTGCTCAAAACCACTTTAAAAGATCACAACAAAGCATTGCTTCTTGGAAAAAAAAATGAGGGAGATTAAGCAAACATTCAGGAGATCATTCAGGGAAAATCTTTAAGCCACAATGCAAATCACACTGAGATATGCTGCCTAAAGATTTTTTCCTGAATGATCTCCTGACTTAATGACAATTAGAACCAAGTAAACTCTTCAAATGCTATTTTAATTGCATACTTGGATGAAAAATATTGTTATTCTTGTCTATCATCTGCATGGCAACTAATGCAATATTATTCAAAGTGTTGCTTCCCACGAAACAACTTCAGTTTTTTTTTTTTTTTTTTTTAAAGTTGGATGTAACAAGTTTAAGCAGGTCCTGTTGATATCATCTGACGCTTCAAAGAGATTAACATGTAACTGTGACTCAGTATAAAACTATTTCTGGTATCCAGTTAATCCAGAAATTGCAAACAGTAGCAAGCCACAAAGTAGGTTCATAACGTTTGTTATTTAGTGTTTCTGTGTGACACACCCGAAAGTTCTTTTAATATTACCCTTTTTGAGAGATTTTTTTTTTCTTGTTGTACCTTTACTTTGAATAATGATGTAGCCCTTTGAAAGAGGATAGATTTTCAATAAACACATTGCTGCTTTGTGTTTACTTTTGTGATATGAGGTAATTTGTATTTATTCACTAGACTCCCTGAGATAAAGCTGAGATCCATCACAGCTTTCAGTGATTTAACAGTCGATCAAGCATGATCTTGATTCATTTCACTGTGTGCAAATCAGACAGCTGTATAACCCCAAATATAATTTGTTGATTTTGGAAGTTTATTTTCTTTGAGCAAGCAGGGGAGTGCATGATTCAATAGATTTAAGTTTGGGAGAGCTTCACAAACTTAGTTGAGACCGTTTGATAGATTGCTGAATGCAGAACATCCAAGGCTATGACCGGGTACTAACCTCTTTGTGTTCTGACACTGCCACTCATTTTGGAAGGAGCGGCTCTCATGGCCAATGAAACATGGAAATATGGCCAAATTTATAAGTCATCCAAAAACATAACAACCCAGAGTTGAGACCCAGATGTGGGGTTGTAGTCTAACCATTCTCTTTGCAGATTCCCACCTGCTGAGACCCCAGTTAACCTAACAGCATGTTTTTGGATGGTGGGAGGAAGCCAGAGTACCCGGAGAGAACCCACACTTACACAGGGAGAACCAGCTGGGAGTTGAACCTTAAAGCTTCTCGCTGTGAGGCGACGGTGCCAACCACAAATTGTTGGATTGAAAGTGCTGCGCCATCCCTTACACCAATCTTTGTGAGGATTCTGTGGCTTGTTAAAAGAAAGACTTAAATTATGTCAACTATGATGTACCACTTGTAGGGGTGGTACTGTCAAGGATGCCGTTATGATTCATATTGATGGATGTATGCTCATACATATCCATATACTTAGTTTATGTGGCTGTATCGACTAGCAGACTTGTCTTAACAATGGAGAGACAAATACAGAGAAACTTGTTTCCTAAGGGAGTTAATGTAAACATGAAACACCTCTCTGAATATCCTTAGCACTATTCCCGAGCTGCTTTCCAATGCCCAACACTAAAAGAGATGATAAGAAGAGATTTAAGGCTGCAAAAAAGAGAAAGAAATGAGCTGGAGAGCAGCAAATGCAGCACTACTTCAACACAAGATCCGACTTGACAGACTGAAGCTGCAAATTGCTTTTAGCACTCATTTTCTCTCCCTAATTAAAAGAGGAGCGATCCAGTCACAGGCTACCTCAGCATCTACTTTCCATAACAAAAATAGGACAATGGTGGGGTGTTTTTTTTTTTTTTTTTTTTTTTTCTCTCTCCTCTCTTTTCCTGCTTTTTGTCTGCAGACAACTATTAAAATCCTGAGTGCTGCTGAGTCAGGTCAAGCACAGAGTCTTAACCTGCCATTTGAGATCTCAATAGATTGAATAGAAATCAATTGTACATTTACCAGCTGGTTCTATGGATAACATTAATCTGTAAGTTTCTTTCTATTTCTGTCTCTTTTCTTTATTTAACCTTAAAGTCATAATATAGCTGCAGAGGCCTGCTTTATCAAACTTGCAAGTCATCCACCTGGTTAAGACCTTAAATTTATGGCAATCTCTATGTATACAATGATCAGTGCTGGGAAATGCTTTCCTTTGGTTGCTAAAACGTATACAGCAGTCAAGTCAAACTGGTTTAAAAACACATTTTGTCACAGTTTGGCAATGGAGTCGAAAGAGGACCCAGAAGGAAACTTAAAGGGGTTATTGTAATGTAAATGACAATCGCAGCGAAATGCCAGAGAAACACAAAACTAAAAAACACAACAACCACCTAAGGGAGAGATAACAAAAACTACACTGTACAAAACTGGGAGATGGAGAAAATCATGGGTGTTTTGACAGAGGATCTGACAATGACTGAAAAGAACTGGGAGACTAAATACTGGGGGGGGGGGATTAACACAGGTGAAGGGAGTGGAGCTGATGACTGGCTGGAGGGAACTGAGGAAAGGTGAGGAAATAGCAAGGCTAAACTAAAAGAAGACAAAACCGACTAACCAGAAAAACAAAAAAATACATGGATTGTGATACATTTAAAAACAAAAGCCTGTGGACCAAAGTGCTGTCCAATAACAAAAGTGCCATAAAAGACAAAAATTTGAACAAAACTTCTAAATAAGTCAAAGCAATGAAATATGTGGAAATATTATATGGAATTAAAAGTCAACTAATAACAGTGTGTTTTAAGACCAAAAGACATGAAGTATTTAAGCCTGTCTAACATGCAGGGGCAATTGGTTTAATCATTTTGGGGCTACAACAGAAAAGGCCCACTCTCCTGTGCGCCAGGCTTTATCTCAGTACAACTATATGAAAATTATTCATAGATCTGAGTGATCTAGAAGACCCAAATTATTGTAAGAGGTGACATACAGCAAAGGGTCAGAGCCAGAACTCGAACCCGGATGGGCTGCAGTGAGGGACCTTTGCCTCTGTACGTGTGGTGCCTGCTAAAGTAGTTGATATACCCAGTGCCTGACTTCTTGAAATTTTAAACTTAATTTTAGTTTGAACTCTCCAAACATTAAAAAAATTACTTATTCCTTTTTTAGTTTCATTCTACATATCTGACATACTGTGAGCGTTTTGAGGGATTCTTATGCGCACACATGTGGAAAGACCCGTCACAAGTGGGATGTTTATGTATTTAGCAGACGCTTTTATCCAAAGTGACTTACAAATGAAGATATAACAAGTTATATAAAAAAAGCTAACAATAAACTACATAGAAGGAAACCACTAGTCAGATTCTGTCAGAGGTGACAGAGTAGAGATAGGGTGCAGGCATAGAAGGAAGTGCAGAAAGATAAAGTGTAGAGATAGAGGGGGTAGGGAAGTACAAGGTAAGTGCTGGGATAGGAGATGCTCTCTCAGAGCTGGGTTTTCAAGAGTTTCTTGAAGATAGGTGTTCTGGTAGCGCTCAGTAGGTCATTCCACCATCGTGGAACTACACATTAAAAGAGTTTGGATTGTCTTAGGTGTGGTGTAGGAGCTGCTAGACGACAATCACAGTTTTATATGCATTTTCAGTACAAAGAATAACTCACTGTCATTGTGAACATCTCAGATGGTTTTGCTAATTATTTACTTTCAAATGAAAGAAATCAATTTCACAATTGTTTGTTTTACATCAAGTCAGATCTGCTGTCACTTTGTTTGGGCAAGCTGAATGATAGACAGCTGTGTTTATATTTTAGCTGTAAAACTGAGATTATGTTTCAGACCTGTAAAAAGTGGGGTCATAGTTGTATGTGCGTATCTCATGACAGGACAGACCCGGACAGAACTATAAACTCTTTTACACATACAATTCCAGTGCAACACATCTTCAATACAAATAATAACTCTTGTGTTTGTAAGAATTTGTTTGAGATGTACACATTAGAACAGTACAGAAATTGTCAAGATTAGACTAGATATAAACACAATTCTAACATGTTTATTGAAAGTCCATAAAAGGTTGAAGTGCGTCAGTTCATGCTGTTACACACAGGGATACGCTCGATGGATAAGTGCTTGTGTATTTTATGAAAGTGAATAAAAAAACTTTCATGAAATAGTACATTTGCAGTCATGCAAGAAGCTGACTGACCTACCTTAAAGTGGCATAGCTTGCAGACACATTCACATACAATGAGACCCACAAGCTGATGTAGGGTCCTGAATCAAACATTTTAAAAACATTATTATATGTTGTTTTCAATATCATGATGATGGAACAAATTCTGCTGCTTAGTCTGTTATGGTGTGCAACTATGCTGTATGGAAAATTCTGTGAGTAGCTGACTGTTGTTTCCAACCAAGTAATGCCCAGAATAAGATATCAGCTCCAGATCAATTCAAGAGGAAATGTCAGGGCAGTGCAAGAGCAAAATGGAGAGAAAGGAGAAGGAAGGTTAAATCACTTGTTCCCTTGATCATAATGGGGAATGTAAGATTACTGACAAATGAAACGGTTGAGCCTGGTGTGCTGATAAGGAGATCTCTATAAACATAAACAGATCTCAGAGAAACATTGGGAATTCAATATTGTGTGTTTCTGAGACATGGCTGCAGTAGCATACCTCAAACTCCAAAGCCTTTCTACATCACTTTCAGACTGTACATACTGACAGAGACTGGAAACAGAGGGGTTAAAGAAAAGAAAGGGAGATTGCAGTGCTTATTAACATGTGCCTGTTAGGAAACATCTATGTACCCACAATATTGAATAGCTTGCTGGAAGTTTCCATCCAGGTTTTACACAGAGAGTTTACCTGTTACCTGCCAAAATTGCAAGTGTCATCCTCAGCTCAATTTATGCCAGGCTACAAACACAACGCCCCAAATGCATTCATAGCGATTTCTGGAGATTTCAACCATGTATCCCTTTCTGCTACCTTACAACCTTCAAGCATTTTGTCAACTGATTTTTATTTATTAATTTTTTTCCTCAACAGATTTTTACTGCAACAGTATATCCATATAATTCATAAAGTATCGCTGAATTTGATCTAGTTCAATTACATATCACATGATCATTGTTTTAGATTGATAACTTTTTCATAAACTTAGTTTCTCCAACATTTTAGCTTTTGCTTTCGTCACTAGTCCTACTCAAGTGACAGGTGAAGCATGAAATCATAAAAAGGCTTTCAAAATATGATATGATGAAAATGGTCATGTGGCGTAAAAAGAGATGGTAAAACAGGCCTGACAACCAGAGGGTGTGACAGTCGGAGCCAAATGAGAAGGGGTCATGGTAAGTGGATAGTGCTACAGGATTTAACAAAGACAAGGGAAAATAACTACAACTTGTGATGGGCAAAGAGTATTACATTTACCATTTACCATTACACAGTCTGACACTTAGAAGAGGTTAAAACATACTGATTCTGTTCTAATGACCAAGGTGTCAAATCGTAAAGTTCTTTACATCTCTGAAATACACCCAAAGTATCTATTGGTGTTGCTTACTGATCGCCACAACAATAATTAGTACCTACAGCTGCCACTCCCAGCATCATTCTGGACTAACAGCTATGAACCAGATGAAAAAGTAGATGTTATTCGTAACTGAGTCATTATGGCCTTGAATCTCCCCTTGTTACATGTTTGTACAGCCATTTCCTGTCTTTTATTATTGCCTAATCTGTTTCTTTATTTGTCATACTTTGCATATCCTCTACATGGTACCCTCATGTCTGAGTGTTTACTCCCTTTTGCTGCAGAATATTTGACTCGTGTGTTGGACCTAATAAATTCTACCAGCTACATAGCCAAAGACTATGATTTGGCTTTGTTACTCTGCCTGTTCTGCACCACAATTCCACAGTTGATGGCTATACAAGTGTTGAAACCGCTGGCTTGGCAGCTTGGAAAGCATTCAAAGCAGAAAGACACATCGGAGATGATCCCATCTCTACCCATTCTCACTGTCAACCACATTCCTAAATTATCCTCTGTAGAGTTCCTCATCCTGTTGGCATATAAAATTGGGACATGCAGGCTGCTCAAATCCTAAATCTTATTCTATTTCAGCATTGGAATGAGATTTGAGCAAGGTGGTTAAAAAACATTTCCAATTATCAAACTGCTCAAATTCTCTATGAAAAAGAAAGAAAAAGTACTATCAGGTAAACAGCCATAATAAGGACCCGCTGATCTTAGAACACATTCATAGCCATAGATTACATGCAATTTTCTTTAACTGGATGGACAATGCCTGTTTTGAAATAGCTTGCCAACTGTTTGATGGCTTGCCATGTAAATCTGCCTATTTTTTTTTTTTTGGTGCCTTAGGATGAGTCCTTAAATCACAGCAGAGGAAGCCCCTGAACAGAGCCCCTTGAATAGAGCCCCCGTCCCAAACAGCCAAACAAAGTGGGCCAGCACACGCCCCACTCCTCCTGGCCAAGTGCTACGGGAGCCAAGATGCGCCCACAGGTGGGTGCAGCAGCAAGCAGCAGGAAATGCACAAGCAGGCCAGAGGACAGCAAATCCAGGACCCAGCCCTAACCACGGCCAAACCAACTATACCAGCACTCCCAAACTGTCACGATTATGCTTGGCTGTGCTGTTTTGTAGTAGTTTTTTTTTCTTAGGCAGGGTTTCCTGGAAGTCTGCGGCAGAGTCTGGATTACTCCTGCTTTCACACCTGTTCCTCATCTGCCATCATCAGTGCACAGTCTTAAGGATCTGCAAGAGTAACCACCCTTTGCCAGATTGGCTCACTTCACCAATGGTAATTGGGACGATCATTGCGTTTAACCTGAGTGTGACTTCTTGCGTTTACCTCGCCTTCTGGTGTCCCGATCTCATCATTGTTGGGGGGGAGTGAATGAGAAGCTAGCGTGTAATTAAAATGTCTGGACGGCAAATGTGACAGAATCCAACTGCTGATGGATAATAGAGCTCTTCCACTGGAGAGAAGCTCCCCCTAAAAAAGGCATCCAGGGACTGGCTGCAATAGGCACCCTTGATGACCGGGACCTGCCACAAGGCAGGAGGGCTCGATGTCCACCAGGTACAGGGCCTGCAGCATTCGGGGAGGTACTACACACACAGAAAGCTCCCACCCGTCCCACCCGTCCCACCCCAGAGACCCCCCTTCTAAATTAAAAAAGACACACAATCACACCATTCACAGCAGCCTGAGCCTGAGACCCATATCCCAAAAAACCTGTGGACACATCAAAGGCCCCAGAGCAACCGGCCGCCCACCCACCTCACACTGAAAGACAGCTTTATCTGCAAGCCTCCAAAACTGCCAGCTAGGCCAGACACATAGCTGTGCCACAATGATCAACCCAGCCCCCATGCCCAGAACGGCGAGACAGTAACCCACCGTCCCCACTAATTTATGTAGCTAATCAAAGGGGACCAGAGAGAATTGAATTTAGCCAATTAATGTTTTGAGGAGGGGCTGTACGGTGATGTGGTGGTTAGCACCGTTGCCTCACAGCAAGGGGGTTCCAGGTTCAACTCCTGGCTGGGAACTTTCTGTGTGGTTGTTTGCATGTTCTCCGTGTGTATATGTGGGTTGTCTCCGGTTACTCCCTCTGGAAATTGGCGCAAACTTGAGTCTGACGGCAAACTCGACAGACAGCTCTGACAGCGTTTTGCATCACGTGCATCTGCACAATATAATAGCCCATGTTTACTGAAAATATACTGATATCAGCACAAAAAGGCAATTAAACACAAAAGGCAAGTCAAGGAAAATTATCTTTTTTAAACATCCCAGATCAAGACAAGTGCAAACTAAATAAAGCTGTGCATTACGTTTGGATGATAGAGGAGGCTTAACATCCAGCGTGGGCCGGGTGCTGCCGTTGTTGCGGGCGGGTGCGCCTGCAGTTAAAAAAATTAATAAACGATTATTAGACTACAAAATTGAAATATGTTTAATATTATATTAATTGCCTATAATATTTAAATATTACAATTTTTAGATGATATGGATCAAACTGTCAAACTGTGATATGCAAACTGTTGTTTGCGATTTTTGCATTCAACTTTTTTCCTGACATATATTTTGGTAAAATTCTGCCACACTGCCAATGTCTTTGATATGGATGGCAGAGGAGGACTCACTGTAAATGAAACGCTCAAAATAAAAACAAATATTCAGCAAACCACCAGACATTGAATAACATGGATGTTCTTTAATCTACCATTAGTGGGGTCTTTAGTGGGTTGGGCTAATCCAAAATAGTGAAAACAAGGGGGGTGTTCTCTGAAGACAGGCTGATACCTGTGAAACATGGGGGCTCTGAAAACACCCCTATTAGCACTTGGTACTTTCTTCCTGATGAAATTAACACGGCAAAAAAAATTTAATAAAATCAACCAATCAGAACATATCGACCAAAAAGTCGACCAGTCGACAAGAACTTTAAGGCCAACTTAATTAATTCAATATGTGTCCCTCTTGGGAAGCACTGTAGGCGACTTCTAATTAGTTAATTCCAATATTGTTGAACTCTTGTTTTTTTTTATTTGATGAAAAAGAGATTATTTTTCTCGCATTACTGCTCTCCGTCTTCCCAGAGAACACAAGCTGACATTCCTGGCAGGTCATTATTTTCTACATATATAGACCATTCAGTTTTGAAATAATTAATGAAATCAGGGTCTTTTAGTACTGATGTATTAAATCTCCAATTTTTAGCTGGTGTTGTGACTCCATTGTTCATCAGTGTGATAGAGACTGGTGCGTGATCGTCGACAGTGATGGGGTGGATTTTGGTTTCTGAAATATATAACCAAAGAGCCGCTAACTAAGAAATAATCTATTCTCGAAAATGAGTGGTATTCCCTGAGAATGGGGTGGTGGGAGCGCCAAGCATCACAAAGACCAAAATCATTCATATATTGTTTAACAATATTTGTGAACTGCCAGTTCCGCTGACTTCCTGTAGTGCTCCACCTGTCCACTCATTGGTTAAATTTTTTAGAAATAAAGCTTCTGTTAACGTTGCTTCCCCTTCTGGTCTGCTGTTCTGCATTTGGGTCCTCTTCTCTCCACCACAAACCATAACAGATATCTGATAGTTTAAGCACAGTAGCCTTTTCTCACCCCAACTTAAAAAGCTCTCCTGAGACTAGGCTTTTGGGGGGGGCAAAAGTTCAGTAACATCTAGCCCTGCCCATCCCCTCCTCTTCTGTTGTTGCTCTTCAGAGACATAGGTTCTCTTCATCGTAACAAGAGCTGAGCTCGCTGTGGGGGAGAAAGAAAGTTTGTGAACAGAAAGTCAAGCAAATTTAACAGTTTGAACCACAGTCAGATCCTGAACAAGAAGGCACCCAATGATCAATGAAAGTTTCAATGATCAAGGCTCCAAGAAGACGTCAGTGAATGGTTAGTTTATGTAAAACATTTCCACACTTCGACTAAAAAAATCTTGCCTTCAAGTAACTTAAAGACAACGTCATGTAGGGAATTTCGCTACACTTAAATGTACAGGGATCTTCCACAGAGAAAGTTAGAATCTGCAGAATGTCTTGAATGTCTTTTTTAACTTTATCCACATTGTTGTGGGCTAATAACTGGATTCTGCTGTAGTACATGTAGAAGAGTTCTAACTGTTACTCTTCTCAAGTGTAAACAGGATTGCCACATCCATCACCAGAGCTTTCTCCTGCCCCTACTCTACTATCACAATGTCTCGTTGGTTGGCCAGTGCTCCTTTGGCTTTCTGGAATTTCAAATTCTAGAAGATCTGAGCTTTGTTGTTCTCATTCACCATACATCCTGCTACTAATGTGTTTGATAGAAGGTCTTGTGGGGATATTTGCACTGTTTGCACTACCAGTTCTGTGTCTCTGTCATAATGGCTTTGGTGTTTAGGAGCTCTGTGATCTCCCTCACCCAGAATTGTTCAAGCTACTGCTTCCTTAAGTTGGGCAACTGCAGCAAATTAAGTGCTTAGAATACAGACCTGAAGAAGGACTGAGAACATTTGTTTTATCATTATGACATGCAGTCTCACACAGAGGGGAACACGTGTGTGTATTGTCACTTGTTGAAGTTGACAAATATCATAAAGTGAAAACACAGATAGACATTGAATGTGTGTGTCATCATAAGTTTTGTCCCTGTATAACCAGAAGTAAATGAGCGATGAAAATGTAGTGTTGGTATAATGTTTCAACCTTTATTGTGAAACTGCAGCATTTTGCACTGTGGACAAACATGGCAATTGTACATTCTGTAATCATATCAGCTTGGACATTTCTTTAGTTGATGGCTATTTAGAGAAATATTGATCTGACAAAAAACAATTTAATAAACATTCTAAAAGTGTAAATGTGAAATATTTGTTTTAAATGTTTTAGATTTTTAATGTATATTCTAAATTTCAGTTTTTTATGTTTTAAAATTTGGACTTGAAAGTAAGAACTATAGCATTGCCGGTAAAGAACTTACAGTAAAGTAATGTCTTTACTCAGAGGGTATTCACTTATTCTGTACAATAAACTAGGCTAAATTCTATTGAATTTGATAGCAAAATAAACATCTGCAGACTACTACAAAACTATGTAAATTAAATCACTTTGTCAATCTGTTTCACTCCAGTGTGACAGCAGTCTAGAGTCTGTAATGTTTGGAATTGCAGAAAAACAGATCATGAGTGTTCCTGTGTCATTATGTAGCAGTGTTGGGTGAGTGTCTTTGAGAGTGAGCCAGAAAGTGACAATAATAACGGGGGGAGATAACTGATAGACAACTGCAGGGAGACTTGACTCCCATTTACTCTCCGTCCCTGATGATTACCCCAGCCTACTCTATTTTTCCTTTTTTTTTTTTTTTTTTTTGTTCTGTAGTCCTTTGCACATTGTCAAAAAGCATTGTCTTGCAAAAGCTCCCTGAACCCTTTAGGAAGAAAAAAAGACTTGAGTAAACAACATTAAACATCTTTACATGCTACAGATTGCACTAAGAAGAGATGGATGGATATGAAAAGTGGGATTAAAACACATATTTTATATTGGGAAATGTGATAGGGGCCAATCTGCAAAGCCAATCTTTTTTCTCCTCTCCTTTGCCTGTCCATCTTTTATTAATCTGCTCCTGTCTGTGCAAAAGTACTTATTGGTATTTGGTGAAAATCAGGAATTTCAATGCATACAGACGACAGGCCACCTACTACAGCTGCCAGTGCTCTGGCAAAGCTGTAAGCCTTTATAAGTGGTAAAAATGTGTGAACAATCTGGATGAGGTAGACCAAAAGTCAGAAGTAGAAGACACAGCAGACATTACAGCATGCGTGTAGGTCATAAAATGTGACCATTGCAAAATCGTTTTCTTTATCTGCACAAAGTAAAAACTTGATTGTGAACAGAAGTGCCTATTACAGTCGGTGATAATTATTGGGTTGAGTGGTGGCATGCATCATAGAGAAAGGAAAAAGCCCTCCTGGCAAGCATTGTGATGTGGCAGGGTGTGTGTGGTGCAAGGATGGAAATCAAATATAATGTTTGGGTGCTTATTTGTCATAGAAAATGATGTTCGGGCATGCAAACAATGAGGAGTAAGAGCGAGCAGACTAGCAAACAGACATAGAAGTTGCATGAGTGGGACAATCAGCTTATATTTTATCACCTCCACAACAAGTATGACTCTGCATTTACTGAGCCTTTGCAGTCTGACAGAAAACCTCTCTCTGGTGTGAAATGACCATGTCATTGGAGCATTGTGGAGAAAGTCGCTTATATCTAATGAATCTAGCCTGATTGTCACTGTCCATATAGAACAGGATAAAGAGTCGACAAATCTTTATTTGCAAAAATCAAACCAGACATAGTGGCAATCTTCCTACTGAAAGTAATTTTAACCAAAAATGCTCTCAATATGGAAAAAAGGGACTCTCAGAGGCAAAAATAGACAGGACTGTAAGAAGTAAAAAAAAAAAAAAAAAAAAAAAAAAAAAAAAAAAAAAAAAAAAAGGGGAAAGCTTGGTGCAAGTCAGCACAATCACAGGGTACAGATACGGTTTAAGCAAATACAACTTAAAAAGCACAATGTATTCAAGGTGTTCAGTTTAGGAAAGTACTTGATGGCTCAATTTAGCAGGAACGTCAAAACACTAAAAATACTTCTACATTGGTCAAAAAACTCACTAACACCCACAAAGTTTACAATAGTGGTCAAATATGCACCACATAAAATGACTTCTCTATAGTCACAGGTATATATCTGCTCCAACTTGGATTGGCGGTGATGTAAGACTAACCGACCAAAAGCTGTGATTTTCATTAAGTGTGCTGCATTCAGTCTACAACAGTTCAGCAACTGTTTCCCATCTGCTGTCTCCCTCCATAAACTCTTTGTGGACTTCTAAACCTTAGTCCTCTGACCCGTATTCCCATATATTCCAAGCAACACAGAGGATGATGTACAAGCTTATTTTAACTAACCCTTCAGAATGCACCACAAACTGAATTCAAGTAGCATCTTTCCTCATAAAAAAAAATGCCCAAATTTTGTTATTTCATTAAAAAAACAATAAAATACAGCTTAGCAGTTCAGTTAAAATGTTTTAGATTTGCTTTATGGCTCAAGTAAAAAAAGCTATATTGTTTATCAAGTGTTGATATATAGCCTCATTCCACAGATAAACATTATTCACAATTGTTATCGTTCAGGATCAGACAGAAGACATAAGTGAGGAAGAGTTATCAAAACCGTACATTTAGCCAAATAACCACAAATAAGAAAAACCTTTTGGATTTAGTGCCAGATATCACTCAAAATGCTGTCCACCCCTAGGATATCCGTGAACAGCTCTTATTTTATAAAACAGCGCATACTTGTCATTCAGCAATGAGAAGCTAAAATTCAGACATGGAAGGATTTTGGCGAGGCTATAAGGATGAACTTTTGGTTGGCCTCAAAGAAATTCTGGCAAACCAGTCAATAACTTAGAAAAGGTAAACAGAGTTCATTCCATCTTGTACTTTATTGGGGTGGAAAACTGCTGACCCCAACTGAGGATGTCGTCGAACAGTGGAAGGAGCTTGATGAGGATCTTCTCGGTCAGGCCAGCGACTCCTCTATTCAAGAAGCAGCGCCTGAGGACTTAGAGGAAAACACAACTATGACCGTGTCAGAGGTGGCTGAGATAATTTAAAAGCTTTTCAGCAGTAGGGTGCTGGGGATGGATGAAATTCACCCTGAGATGCTGAAAACTTTGGACGTATGTCTTTGCTGACATGCCTCTTCAATGTTCCATGGAAGTCAGGGATTATGCCTGTGGAGTAGCAGTGGGGTGGTGGTCCCCATTTTGAAAAGTGAGCTCCAACTATAGGGGAACCATACTGCTCAGCCTTCCCATAAAAGTTTACTTCAAGGTGTTGAGGATTTGATTAATTGTTGAGTCTGTGGGTCAAGAGAAGTAGTGGGGTTGTCATTAAAGTTGTGGAACAGTTGACCGGATCTTTACCCTTATTGAACTGCTGAGGCAGCCTTTTCTGTGAAGCCATATGACCATATATTTGGAGGTATTCTTTAGAGAGTGCTGCTGAAGTGCAAGGGTACCAGAGTTGTTGTTGCAGATTATTTAGCTCGTTTAACTGAATCCCTGACTCTTGCTCTCTTGCTCCATCAAAGGTTGCTAGAAACTGGGGTGTCATGATTGATGACCAACTAACCTTCAAAGATCACGTTACCTCGGTTGCTCATTCATGCCGCTTTGCATTACTAAACGTAAGAAAGATCAGACCATACCTAATCCAACATGCCCCCCAGCTCCTGGTGCAGGCCATGGTCATCTCCCACCTTGACTACTGCAATGCTCTCCTAACTGGTCTCCCAGCCTGTACTATGAAACGCGGCAGCGCGTCTGGTCTTCGATCAGCCTAAAAGAACACGTCACCCCTCTGTTCATTGAACTCCACTGGCTACCCTTAGCCGCATCAAATTCAAGTCACTGATGTTAGCCTACAAAGTGCTTAATGGAACGGCTCCCATCTACTTGAATGCTCTTACAAAGGCTTATGTCACAACTCGGTCCCTCCGTTCGTCCCAGGATTGTCGTCTAGCAGCTCCTACACCACGCCTAAGACAATCCAAACTCTGTTCATGTGTCGTCCCACGATGGTGGAATGACCTACCGAGCGCTACCAGAACAGGGGCATCTATGTCTATCTTCAAGAAACTCTTGAAAACCCAGCTCTTCAGAGAGCATCTCCTATCCGAGCACTTACCTTGTACTTACCTACCCCCTCTATCTTTGCACTTTATCTTTCTGAACTTCCTTCTATGCCTGCACTCTATCTCTACTCTGTCACCTCTGACACAGTCGGACTAGTTGGTTCCTTCTATGTAGTTTATTGTTAGCTTTTTATATAGCTTGTTGTATCTTCATTTGTAAGTCGCTTTGGATAAAAGCGTCTGCTAAATACATAAACATTAACTCAAGATGGAATAGGATACCAAATCCAGATGTGTTTAAGAGAAGATATATAGGATGCAGAGCAAAATGGGGAGAATGGAGGTAGTTTAAACCATTTCTTCTTCCGATCGTTATGGGAAATGTGAGATCACTGGCGGGACAAAATGACAAACCTGGACCCCTGAAGAGTATGCAGCAGGAATGTCTGGAAGGCAACATTATTTTTTATTCCAAGACATGGCTACAGGAACAACTATGACACCTCTCTCGTCACCTTTAAGGCTATATGGACAGACAGATATGTAACAGTGATTGAGGAGTGATTACAGTGCTTTTCAACAACATATGGTGTAATCCAGGACATGTTACTAAGAATGAATGTTTCCCAGATGTTGAACTGTTGGCTGTAAGTTTCTATCCATGTTGTCTACTGACAGAGTTCATCTGTGTTACCTGCTGACTCTGCATGTGTACTAAGTAAATAAGTTGTTACCAAGCTCTAAAAACAACACCTCAACCCACTGATGGTGATCTCTGATGATAGATACCACACCTCTCTCTAATATACTTCAGTTTTCTAAATGCTTCTCAGCTGATTTTTTTTAAAATTCCATTTTGTTATATACCCTTTGTAGAATCGCCATCTTATTGTGATGGAGGGGTTTGAGTATTCCCATGATCCTGAGAGCTATGTTGCTGGGCGAATGGTAGGGGCTCACCTCCCCACACAGGTTTGGCTCTGGAACCAAACTCCTGGAAAAGGTGCTGGACTCTCTCATACTTTGGAGTTGCCCATGGAGAGAGGATGTGGGGATACTCACAAGCCCCTAACTGAGTGCCTACGTGTTAGAGTTCTCCCTGGTGAGCGAGAGGGTCGCTTCACTGCGTTTGCAAGTCGCAGTGTTTTTTGTGCATATGCACCAAACAGAAAATCAGATTACCTTGCCTTCTTGAAGTCTCTAAGTGGCGTCTTGGAAAGGGTGTCACCTGGGGATTCCATTGATCTTCCGGGGGACTTCGATGCCCATTTTGACAATGATAGTGACCTGGAAGGGCATGATTGGGAGGAATGACCTCCCAGATCTGAATCCGAGTGGTGTCTTGTTGTTTAACGTCTGTGCTAGCCACAGATTGTCCATCAACAACATTGAAGAGGACCATGTTCAGGGTCCTTCCCAGGTTGTGCTTGACCTCGGTGGGGAACTGTTGACCAGAACTGTGGATATTGTCGAATGGTGGTAGGAGCACTTTGGGGATCTCCTCAATGCAGCTGGCATGTCCTCCACTGAGAAGGCAGAGTCTGAGGACTTGGGGGAAGACTCTTCCATCACCTTGGTGGAAGTCGACGACGTCGTCAACAAGCTTCCCGGTGGTAGGACGCCAGGGCCGGATGAGATTCGCCCTCACAGCTAAAGGCTCTGGACATGGCGGGACTGTCTTGGCTGACACATCTCTTCAATGTCACATGGAGGTCTGGCTCAACACCTGTAGAGTGGCAGACTGGAGTAGTGGTTCTAATTTTTAAATATGGGGACCAAAGAGATCGCACTACTCAGCCTCCCTGGGAAAGTTTACTCCAGGGTGTTGGAGAGGAGGCTCCAAATGTTTGTCGAACCTCGGGTTCAGGTGGAGCAATGTGGCTTGTGCCCAGGTCATGGAACATTGGACCAGATCTTTACCCTTACAAAGTTACTTTGTTTTTTTTTTTTTAACCTGGACCTTATTTCTGGCACAAACAACAACATGGCAGCTCTGAACTAACAGTGCAATGGTACATGTTTATTCATTCATTCATCTTAAAGTATTGGTGAAATAAAAACAGATCATGCCTTATTTACAGGCTGTATTGTCTATTCCCTTTTCACTCCCATTATATGGATATACACGGATTTCAAGTGATCTAAATAGCGTACGAAGGACACTGAAATTCACCAAACTCTTATCGATGAGTAGACGAATGTATTCTATGCCAGAAATAAGGTCAAGGTTTAAAAAAAAAAAAAAAAACTTCTCCATTAAGTCACACAAAGAAAGACTCGTGACTTGACTTCTGATTCACTCCCAAAAGACTTTAGACTTCACTTGGACTCGAGGTCTGGGACTTGTAAACAATCTTCATTTCATGTAATTATTGTTTCTTATGCTAATTCATTTAATTAATTTCAGTCTTTCCAAAGTATTGACGTTATGTCGAAATCGATGGCAGTCTGAATCTAATTCCCTTGTGGATATTACGCATATGAAGGCAGCCCAAGACGTCAGACAAAAAATTAAGAAAAAAAGTTTCACCTGGAGATTCTGTCTGCATTAGTAGACACATCATTCTGTCAGTTTTGGCTAGAGCAAGATATCTTAGGTTCAGATGAAGTTAAAAGTTCTCACGGAACGGTGGGAAGGTAGGACCCAGATGCAGTTCTTTCGGTTCAAAAACAAGGTTTATTTACAAAAACGGGGAGCAGGAACAAAAGGCTGATCCGAGCCGGATCATCAAAAATACTTAACTTGAGAAAAAACACTAAACAAACAAGGCTATGAAAAACACTATGACTAGTGTATGACTAGGCTATATTAACTGGCTATGAGGCAGGAAACCAAACTTAGCTTTCGGTGGCATGAAGGGAAGGTGAGGATTCTGCTTTGACTGAAAGTAAACCAGGAAGCTAAATACTGTGAAGGGAGTGATCAGTGACATGAGGTGCAGCTGTGAACAATTAACCAGGTGACTTGAGTGAACTGAACGTGACAGGGGAAAAACATGACTAGAACATAACATGGTTAAACAAACTATGATATAACATAAACTGATAGGGCAGACTGTGACAAAAGTGAGGTGAAGGAGATGATAATACATAGGTATACACACATGTCCCAAATATATGAAAAATTGTAGAACACAATACAAATCAAAACAAAAATAGTAATTAATTTATTGACTTTACCATCAACTCTGTGTGTTATTGTTATTATATTATAACTAAGTGCAGATAAGAGGTTGCCTTGGCTGAGGCACGGAAACTCCCCATACCAGACAGCAATAGAGGTGACGACGATGATGAGGAGACATCACCAACTGCTATAACATCACATATTTTCTTTGCTACCTGAAAAAAAGCACCAAGAAAAGTGTAAACTCATCTGTGAAAGAGTAGTCATTTACTATATCCAGGTGTCCATTGATGAAGGAGTAGACTGTCTGGAGTTCTTGAAAAGGCATGAAAAGGTGTTCCCGAGGCTCTATCTGGTGTCTATGAGAGTGCCTGCTGTGCCTGCCACCAGTGCACCAGTGAATAGGGTATTTATCCCACCCAACAGGACATAAATGTGTTGTGGCCAATATCTTATGTATCAAGACAGTTACTAGAATGTTTATCTTGTTGCAGACTTTCAAGTTGTAGTCGTTTTATTTAGTTATTTTGATATTCTTTGCAATTGTTAAGTGACAATAAGAAAATTATCAGTTCACTGCTTCTGCACTATGATTGATGTGAGTACACTGTCAAAACAGATGTTTGACTTTAAACACTGAAAACTGATATGCATGAGAAGGTTGGGCTACACAACTAGTTATACCTGTTAGTTAATGAAGCCTGAGGTGCAGAGCAAAACTTCAAAATGCATTTAGAAACTTCAAACAAAGCTTTCAAGGTCTCCGACTGATCTCTGACTTGATACTGTAGTCTGTAGTGTATAATAGTCGTGTATAATAATAGGGGATAGTACGTTATATGCTTTCAGTTCATGACATACAGCAGTGCACTATTTACTAATCCAGATGCCATGCATCCGATGAAAAGAACTTGACTTGATATTGTTCTTCAGAGACTTGAGACTTGACTTGAACCTGGAAAAAATTACTTGTGAACATCTGTGTCATAATGGGAGATAATAAAAACGCTTGGTTTCTATTTAGACCTCCTGTGGGAAGCGTCAGATGGGATTAGAGCAGAGTAGAGCAATAGTCTGTAAATGACTGCAAGTAAAGATACGGTCTTATAGGACTGCTCTGTAGAATTTATTCCCAACAGAGCACTTTGCTCTCAGACTGCAGATTTGCTTGTGGTTCCCTTAGTTTCTAAAAGCAGAAGGCAGAGCCTTCAGTTATCAGGCCCCTCTCTGTGGAACCAGCTGCCAGTTTGCCTTCAGGAAGCAAACCCTCTCTACCTTAAAGATTAGGCTTAAAACTTTCCTTTTAGATAAAGCTTATAGTTAGGGATGGCTCAGGTGACCGTGAAACATCCGCCTAGACTGCTGGAGAAGCTCCCACGATGCACCTCTCATCCCTCTGCTCTCTTTACTCTCCATGTACATATGATATCATTGTTGTCATGAAACTTGTGTTTCTCTCTCTCAGCAGGTATCCCTGGCCTGGTGTTATGGCGATCGTTGTCCCCTCTTTCCTGTCCTCTCAACCCCCAGCTGGTCGAGGCAGATGGCCGCCCTTCCTGGTTCTGGTTCTGGTTCTGATGGAGGTTTCTTCCCACTTCCCACTTTCTTTCCACTGTTGTTTGGTATACATTTATTTTGTATACCTATATAAATACAACCTTAATTTAACTCTGTCACAAGTTCAGATTAGCTGTCTGACAATTTATTATGTGTGTTATCCCGACTGAGACAATTGATTTTTCTTTTTTACAATTTTGGATGGACTAACATGTTAATATGCATTTTAAGTTTTTTTTTTTTTTTTTGTCTTTGCAAAAAAACATTTCCACCACATGCATAAATACAACACAGTAAGCTTTTTTTTTTTTTAGTAGTATTCCAGTTACCTCATTATGTAAAGTCACTCCTAAAATACCAAAAAGAATTCACAAAATTTTGATAAAGTAACTCTTCAATTTTGAGTGGCTGACCATGACTGATCTGATCCGGATGTAGTCCTCAGCTATTTCTCACTTTCTAAAACCACAGAATTTAGGGGAAGGTTTCATGTCAAAATATTTTTAACAAATTATAAATTGATTTCCCTTTTCCAACTCTCACGCTGTTTTTACTGTTTTTTGCAAAGAGTAAACTGACATCCAGTAGGTCTATTTGAGTGAGAATAATTATGTTTTCATAATCCTATGAACTCTTGAGATGGCTAAACCTAACCACAGACTTTATAATGCCTAAACCCAACCAAACTGTGTCCAAAACCCTAAGTTAAGCTTGTTTAGGACCTTCTATATTTACCTAATAAGAATAGAATGTGCTACATCATTCAAGAGACAAACTCAGATCACCTACATAAAAGTCGTATGTGTGTGTGTGTATATCCAACCTCTAAAGTTTTTCACCTGTTTAAAAAAAAAAAAAAAAATTGAATTAGATGTTGTGAGGCTGTATTCCTCCATGCTGTTATTTTCATGTCGACAAGCAAAAGAAGATTATATAAGACTTGAAACAATTACATTTTCTGATAGTTTCACAGATTTCTTAAGCGTAATGTTGTGCTCAAAAACACTACAGTGTGTAACCCTAAGGTAAGCATCCTGCTACATAAAACATGAACTCATACATCAAATACAGCATGTTCTTCATGCTTTAGTGATTGACACAACAATGGTCTCCTTTTGCACTCACGGAAACGCTGACCGACTCTAATTTCCCGGTTCCCACCGCTCCTGCTGTCCAGGAGACAGGAAGAGAGTGGCACATGTTATAAAACAACATTACTAGGTTTTCCTCGATGGCTTTTTAATGATCACGGAGAGGAATTTTTCTTTTTCTTTTATCTACACTGAAACTATGTCAGTCAGTCTCTGAAAATTACACATTTTCAAATCAACAAAGACTATATGTAGAATCTATATATATATATATATATATATATATATATTAAAAATAGAAAAGAAAATATATATGTACCTATGTATGTATATATTTCTATAAATATATTTTTATATAAAATGTGAATTCAACACATGACCTAAATCATGGCATCAATCCGAAAAGGATCTCCTTTGGGAAGCTATGTCTCGTTAAGAAGATCTATACTGTCACCAAGCAGATCAGTATGCTGTTTCAGGAGATACTCGCGATGGGGTACTGTTGGGGTTTAAAACAAACTGAACAGTTGAGCAGAGACCGACACTGTATATCACAACTGGTTGAGCAGGTGTCCCTTGTACAGAAGCTGTAGTTCCTTGGCACTGGCTCTAGGCCCAGCCTGGGGGCCTTTACTACATATGTGCTCCACTCTCTCTGCCATTTTTCCTGTCTATCCAATGCTGAATAAAGGCCACTAGTGCCATGAAGCTAGATTTGAAATGTTTATCCAAAAGACTTAGGTAAATATTTTCTTGAAGGTCTCTGAGGAGGAATCTCCACAGTTGACAGGGGCTCTAAAAAAAGAATGACAGGTAAGTATATAATTCACCTACAAAGTAATTACTCTTGGAATTACAGAGGAAGTAAAGTTAAGTCATCTGACTACTTTGTATGAACATGCTTTCCTGAATTCTAGTGGAAGTACCACAAGAGTATCTCAAAGACAAACCGGCAAACCTGCGAGTACAGAGCAGACCAGAGTATTCAAACGGCTGAGTGGTGATGAGCAAAGCACCCCCCTACAATATCAGCCTTCCCCAGCAGGACAGCATCTCACAAAATATAATCGGCAAGGACTACAGAACACAACCAGAGTATGAGATGCCTGCAAACTCTCCAGAGACCCATTTGATGGAACCTAATGTGGCAAACATGGAAAGCAAGCCCAGTCTTCAAGGACCCCACTTCGCATCATGCAATCTCAAGATCTATATCCAATGTGCTACAATATGTTATGGATGATAAGGCATCATTGGAAGATTTTGCAAACTCTTGTCAAGATCTGGAAGCTGCCTCCCTTTCCTTTTGGTTTCTTTTCCTTTTCCCTGTGTTTCTTGTCTGTCTTCCACTATTATTTTGTTTCCTCCTATGCTTAGCAGTCTGATGGGGAATGATTGCTAATTGGAGGACTTGCAACAGGCCTGCAAAACTATTTAGGTAGTTGGCAAGTCTCAAGGTAACATCCATGTGGATAAAAGGATTCAGGTTTTGCCATCAGAAGATTTCACTGTAACAAAACAAGCAACTCCTCTGTGTCTTTAATTTTATATATTGTAAATCACATAATCAGTTAGATTAAAGGAGGTTATTACAATTACAATTTTTTTGACAAATTTGCACACTTTCCTGAAGTCTTAATAAGATGCAAGAGATATGCTTTTGTCAAAATATCACTCGGCTGACCCGCACTCAGACCCTGGACGAGGCTTCAATGGGACGTTAGCGATCACTAAGCGATCAGTTTTTACACGTTCACATATGACATGATGCACACTCTAGAGTTGGCTGTCGTACAACTGACTGCAAAGGACTCATATTTATATCATACAGTGTGTTTAAATACATAACCTGTACAATTCAGTGCAATAAACTGAAACATAAAGATGCTTTTCCTCTAGTGACACCAATAACTAAAAGTGTTTTTCATTTCCAAATCAATACTCAATCCATTTACACTTCTTCTGACCACATATATCTTTGCTGACAACTTTGCCAAATTCTTTATAGTGAAGGGAATCACAATGAACTGTTGATTCTCAGATTCACACAGTCACTGTCACCCTTCTGTGGTTAAAAGCGCACCACCTATTCAAGCCAACACTCTCTCTGAAAGTAAGGCACCCACTAACCAAATATGCAGCAGTCTTTTTACTTGTCTTCCCCATTCAATTTACTGACTCCTGACTCTTGCAGTTGTCCTATTACAGGTCAGCTGGGCTTGACTCCAACGAACTTCCCTCAAGCCATTTCTTCTACCACTATACTAACATTCACCTTTTGATATTCTTCACTGACCCCAGGTTAATTTCAAACTGCATTCCAAGAGGCTTAAGTAACACAAAAGAGCCCTGGTCAAGTTGAGAACTATTAACCAGTTTCACTACTTCCATTTCTATGTAAAGGTTTCAAAAAAGTAATTCTCAAACGCAGTCTGAGACTTCCTCTGAACAACAAATTCCTTGATTCCAATCAGTCTAGCTTTAAGGTTGACCATTCAACCAAGATGGATCGCATGTCTGTGTCAGAGAGAACTACAGCACACATCCAGCACAATCCCTGGTTCTTAATTTTCATATCATCTTACGATCAGCACTTTCTTCGATAGGGATCCCATGGTTATCTCCCATTGATCTAACTATCAGGTCTACCGGCCTGCACAGTGAAACACCTACGAATGATTCAGTGGCAGGTCTTGTGTTTGATCACCCAGAAAAGGATAAATGTCTCTCCATTACTTATTGATGTCCACTGGCTACCCATAGCCGCCTGACTAATGCTCACTAATGGTTGATAAGAGTGACTGCGGGGTCTTCACTAAGCTATCTAAACTTATAAAGTCATATAAGCTTGTCCCCTTTTCTCGATGAGTCTGTACCTGTCAGGATTGGCATCTGGTACTGACATAGCTACACACAAGGCTTTCATAAGACTGTTCTCATTTGTGGTTCCACGATGGTGTAACAAGCTAGTAAATGCTATCAGAGCAGAGGTGTCTCTCTCTACCCTCAAGAATCTCTTAAGGACTCGTCTCTAGAGATAACACCTCCACTCCTAACAACTCGAACAGCCAAACACACCTAACCTGTTCTTATTCGCACTTCTGCATGTTCTACTTACTGACAACAAATATTTCCATGGAGAGCAAGAAAATGAAAGTGGGTCTCAGAGGTTGAGGCCAAACAGAGGAAGCAGGGTGAATTTGATAAGTGATGTAACATTACACTGAATATCTGAACTGGTCCATTAGTGTGAGTCTTTCAGGTGATCATGACTTCACACAACCAAGTATGTCCTCTCAAGAACATAAAAAGGGGATTTTTGCATCATAAAGCCCCTTTAAATTCACCTGTGTTCTGTCTAAGGTGGATAATATACTTGCATTTTAACCCTAAACCCTAAACTCTGACACAGACTCAGTTGTCAACATAGCTGGTCTCATACACCTGACTTGTTCCCCAAGGGGAGACACTTTCAAACTTAGAGCATTCAGATAAACCAATACAGAGCCCCTATAAATTCATTTGAATTCCAAGTTATAAAGCCACAAAATAGGAAACAAGTCGAAACAGGGTGAATGTTTTTAGAAGTTGCTTCTGTTCATTTTGAGTGTCAGTTTTTGACATGCCTAATGAATTACTTACTCATCAAAGTTGTTTCCACTTATGTACCTGTGAATATGCTTCAGTATAGTGTCATCTCAGTTTCTTCTCTACCCTTTCCACCTCCACGGCATTAATCTCTAACTTTAACATGCTTCTACATATTTTTTATCCCTGTTCTACACTTCCCAGTGTCTTGGCCTTTTTTCCGTCTGACAGAACAAAATAACCTCTTTCCTCATTTTCTCTGCCCCCTTTCACACTATGACTGATACTACTCTGTTTCCCCCGGACTGTCAGGACCAGTTAGTGTCACTGCTCCTTGATGTTTTGTGACAGTGCCTTATCTCATCTCTTCCCCTTCTCTCCTCTAATTTCATCTCATATTGTTCTACGCACACATGCACCGTTACAGGCCGAGCATATGTGCTGTTTTTTTTCTCTTCTCAGTCTTGGCACAGATCTTACATGAGGCCATAGCTGCATTGTTCTTTAGGCCCAAAGAAAAACTTTTCCCATCCGGTGGTACTGTGGCATACCGTTTTATGAGCTTGTTTTCTTTCTCAGGTGAAATATTTTCACACCAGTTCTGAGCTGGGACAGATAGATTTTCAGGGCAGGAGGTGACGAGTGTTTCCGGCTGTCTGGTCAGAGCTGTGCCCACCACTGCAGATAACAGACTGTCCCAAGGAAAAAAGGCTAATCATTTCAATGGCTGCTTTATATGTATGTGTGTGTGTGTCTAAGTGCCTGCAAAAACAGATTAAAGACCAATTCCATGCATGTGTACACAATTAGACAGTATTTGACACAAGCAGGCCTGTAAGAGCGATGGATCTGGCATCAGTTTGAAGTTGGCTGGTAATTTTAGTCTGTAACGCTGTAGATGTCTTTTGTGCTGTACTTGCATATTTTCAGCAAGTTTGTGAAATCATTTTGTGTCTGTCTAAGTAACTAAATTCAAGTAAAGCAAGTGCCTCCCCTTTTCCTCATTTAGGTCTTTATTTTGCAGCTCATATATATATTTCAGTCACTTACAGCAACCCAGTTACCAGTTGATTTTTATATCTCTAGAAACCTCACCATTTTTCATGTTTCCATATACATAAGCATGAGCTTTATAAACCAATAATTAGTCGGACGTTGGAAGGATGGGCAGGAGATGGTATCACTGAACTTTTACCCAGAAGATCATCTTTTTGACTCAACTGCATTGTCGCTTTGTCGGGGACACAGTGGTTGCTGTCTCTTTGCAGTTCATTATTACACCAGTGTCAGAAAGAATCTCTAAAATACCAGAGGAACTGAGTTTACATGAATACTTGAATTTACATGAAGCTTTATCTTCTTATCTATCTCATAACAGAACTAACAGATGAAGACACAGTTCAGCAGAAATATGTATTGTCTGCCCGCTACACCATTTCACTTGAGCAAACCTCTAAGTGAATAATGGTTATGTCTGCATGTGTTGATTGTCTGTCTTACTCACTGGCTTGTCTTCTAACATTCTTGACTGTAACACTACAACAGTATTCATCCAACAGCAAAGATGGGATAGTTGGAATTCCCCTTCACAGTTTGCATGACTATAATTGTACAAGTCTTGATTTTGAGCCATTTGCTTACGCTGAATTTTTGTTAAAGAAGAAAAAGTTAAACAAATCGGCAAAATTGTAACCAGTTTTTTTTTAGTCATGATATTCAACTAATTCAAAGCTTCAAATCTTTATCAACAGTTTCCTTTGTTCAGAAAATATTTGGTGCGTAAATTGTCTGTGTAATCACAAGAAGAAAATAGCTTCATAAATTAAAGAATTACATCTCATAGGAGTTATCTTTTTGTTAGCTAATGGTTTAACTGTATTATTCAAACACCGGAGAGGGGGCGATGGCTCTTTTGTAGGTCGCTCTGCTTCATGTTACTCTCTGGTCGGTCTCAATTAATCACAACACAGACACTTTGAAATATAGCAGAATGGTAATGTTCGCTTTGCCGGCCCAGATTAAAGGGAAGAAGGGAGACCTTTTAACACAACTCAGTTAGCGTGGAGCAAAGGATGAGAGCTTGACATCTTAATTACCCACAAAGTAGTGCAGATTAATCATTCATTCTGCTGCAAGCCCAGACAAGCACCCCTTCTGACACATAGACACAACAATGTAAATTCATAGACATGCCACTTTTACGATTGTGTTAATACTTTTCTCAATATCATGTTCACTGTTGTAAGTAGATATGTGGGATAAACTCTGTACTCTCTTGTATTACTTAGGCACAAAATGCTTTTATTCACCACCTCTTCCAAAATTCAAGTTTACCCTTTTCAGTCAACCTACAGCACGAGCAACATTTCATAAAACTATCTAATTTTACAAACAGCAAGATACTTTGGTGAAGAAAATGTACTTTTAGCTCAGAAATTAAAGAAATGATTAAAGTGCACTGCACTGTGACGCATTTTGAAAAAGAAAAGAAATTAAATTCTATTCAGTTTAATCCACTTTTATTTGCATAGCCCCAAATCACAACAAATGTCTTCTCAAGGTGTTTCAGAGACACAGTCAAATTCAAACCAAATATAATCCAATTCATTGTGATGAAATCATAATCAAATCAAAATAATTACAGTCCAAATAAGTCAAATTCACTGCCAATTCAAAAAAGTAGATTGCATCGAATCTTCTCTTTGATTAAATCCCCAGGCTTGAGCTGCACGAGGCAGCTGTGAAAGATAAAAACTTCCTTTTAACAGGAAGAAACCTCCATCAGAACCAGAACCAGGAAGGGCGGCCAACCGCCTCGACCAGCTGGGGGCTGAGAGGACAGGAAAGAGGGGACAACAAGCACCGTAACACCAGGCCAGAGACACCTGCTGAGAGAGAGAAACAATATATATCATATTCACCCTCCATATAGTATGAGGTCAGATTTGCTTTGAACTTTACAAACACACACACACACACATAGATGTATGCATGGAAGTCTGTTAGGTTTCATTTCATTGCCTCCATCATTTCTGTATGTACCCTACACTTTTAAAACCTCAAATAAATTAATTTCTGAAACATATATCATCTGTTTGAAAGTGAGTTTTAAAAAGCAAAATGAACTAAATATCGAATTCAGTCATGGTGGGGCTATATTGTGGTGTACAAGAACGTTCCAGGTCCAGATGTCAGCTGTGGCCTAGAAGTCATTACATTGAACAGAATAACAGATTTCTCTTTGCTTGTGTATTGCTGGAAATGTTTGTGGTAATGTAGGCTAGTACACAAGTCAAGAAAATATAAGATTTCATTTAGATGTTTTAAGACAGAAATGTTTTATACAAAGCCAGCTGAGACAACTAAAACAAAATACAATGATGTGCAAATTTAATAAACCAATATTGTATTCATAATAGAACATATCAAATGTTTAAAACAGGGCATTTTCTTATTTCATGGGAAATATCTCGCTGTCTCAGAGGACGGATCATTCAGTCCATCATTTTATTACTTCAAGATTGCTGTGCTGCACTTCTCTGTTCTAACTCTAATCCAAACATTATTTCTAAAATGCTGCAGTAAATGTTCCGATTATGATTATTCATAGAAACACATTCTTGTTTTCTCACTATTGGTTCTGTATTAATCCATTCTCGTCACCTGTAAAGCTCTTGATGAAAGAGCTCTAAAACTTTGTCCCTGACCTGTGAGGATTTCAGGGTGTTTTTTTTCTTTTGTTTTTCTAATGTCCAACTTTTGTGTCTGGTAAGTTTTTCTCTTATTGCCACATTCTTTCTTTATTGCATTAGCAGTCTTTTCTTTGTTTCTTTTTTAGATTTTCAGAGCTTTTTTGTGAAAACGCTGATTGTTTAATTGTTTTCATTGTTGGTCTGAATGCTCTGCTGATGGAATAATTTCTGCTAATACTTTTGGCATCCCACTGGAAAACTGCTTTCTGCTGATAACACCTGGAAAAGAACAAAACAAAAACACAAATTCAGACGAGTTGAAGAGGAGACATCTAGACACCTCTCTATACATCTTTTAGGAGAAGGGATTGCAGATGTTTTAAACACAAATGGTGCAATACTTGAAATGTTGCTGAGATGGATATCTCTGCACCCTGGATGTTCAACTTGTGTTACTGGCTGATGGTTCATCTGGTGTCTTCAGCTCAGTTGTTGCTACTCATTAAATTCTATACTGCCTCTGCTGGACATTAACATGGGGAGTCTAAGGAATAGAAGGATTACATGAGTGGCCCACTTGATTTGATCCTTTGGCTGGGTAATATCATTGAGAGACTGGCAAGTAGCATTTTAAGGATTGCAACCATCATGCCGAGGCTGACAACATTCTCGGTTGTCAAATGATTTTGTTACCAGGTGGCAGTAGTGCACCACACAATGTAGTGCTAAATAGAAAAGAAGAAGACAAACTTAGTCATTAGCTAATCTAGTTAGCTCATGCACGCTTGTAACCAAAGCAGTATAAAATTTTGTAGGTTGGTAGCCTATATTTTTAAATATCTAGCTTCGTATTATTCATTTCAAGTTTAATAATTTATAATAATAATAATAATAATTATTATTATTATTATTGTTGTTGTTGTTTTGTTGTTATTATTATTATTTTAATAATAATACATTTATTTCTTTCAAGTTTATCAAATTAAATATAAGTTCAATATATTTTTTAATTAAAAAGAGAAGAAAAAACATCATCACTACACAAAATGTCAGTTTGTTTTGCTTGTTAACAGTGGCTGTCAACTTGGCTTATTTGTTTAACAGGCAAATGAGCGGCCACATCAAACACGTTAGAAATCATCATCAAACACACCTAGAAATCAGCTCATGTTCCCCATGAGATGCAGCAGGGCCAAACATACACACCAGTTCCTGAACCTTGACTGGATTTGAAGAGACAGGGAGGCACAATGAAACAAAGAGACAATGGCACACTACTCAGCCTGTTTTCTGTTCTTATCTGCAAAAGATAAGATGGTTTTCGCCAAAACAATAAGCATCATTGCCATCTGGACACACTCTTTTTCGAGCATTCCTGACATTACTCATTCTACAGTTTGGGTTTTATTTAACAAGTATCTTTTATTTTCAATGCATCTGCAAACACTTAAAGTAGACATGTTAAGCCTTTCCTCTTGTGTGCCTTAGCTGGTTCTGACCTGAGGACCACTGTACTTTTAGAGTGCTCATACACCGATAGATGCATCTGTAGGCAAGATGGGGTTCAGTGTCTTGCCCAAGGGTTCTTAAACATGTGGCCCAGCGGAAGTCGAACCACCGACCTTCTGATTGGTAGACGACTGCTCTTCCTCCTGACAGTACAGTACTCTACTCCCCAAGGAAAGGTATGTCACGAGGACAACCTGAGGATATGTCATAACACTGTATGTGTTTCTAATAATCACAACAATTTGAGATGATCGGGCTAGTTTAATACTTTTTACTGGACCACAAACATCAGCATGTACAAGCAGGAGTGACTCGGTCCCCAACAGCATTATCTGGGTACGCTGCTCTTTATACTTTTAACAGTGAGGCTCTTTTCAGACTAACACTTCGTATACATTTACATCTATTACATAAATTATATTCTGTACAATATGATATGATTTCCCTTTGGAATGAATAAAGTATTTTTCATACATTCACTTAATTTAATATGTATATCTATATGTGCACGTGTTCAGTGTTTTCTAGCTTCATGTAAACTTCTTTCATGTGAGGCTGCTCGTCTCTTCTGTGTATGTTATTCAATGCAGCTTTTTTAATTGTTTGTCCCCTACAGCACAATGGCTTTATTGTTCTCTTTTCATAAGAAAGATTAAAGAATAGTTTGAGTGACTCCAGAAATGCTGGGGAGCCCATCTTTGGCTTAAATCATTGTTTTTGTGTCATCAGTATGAAATTAGGAAAACCTTTTTCAATAAAGGAGTGAAACACAGATTGAGGGGTTGGGACACAACATGCCATTGTTCCCTGCTTTCAGGTACCGCTTCAGGCTTGGAGGATGGGACTGGGATGTTTGCTTACACAGCTGAACAGATAACATTCAGTGATGCTGGAGTGAAAAGAGAGGAGCTGTCAGGGAGTAAAGGCTGACTGACCAGACAGCCAGTAAGCCAAGTAGCCAGCCAGCCAATGAGTCAGACTGCTTTGATAAGATGAACAGCTGGAGAAAAGGACGGCAAAACAAAGAAAATAAATGTGTGATACGACTGCATGTGTGGTGGGAAAAAAGGACAGATGCAGCATTTTTCAGGAGAGTTTAAAGGGTTTGATGGACCTACCAGTGAAAAAGCAGCTTCATTCACAGCCATTCAGGTCATTCTTGTTCGTGAGGTCTTAAAGTGTTGAAGGTCAGATTCAACAAAGACTCACATTTAGACAAAATTCTATTTGTTTTAGAAAAATTAAAAGTTAAAACACATCAATTTTCACATCTGATTTTGACATTTATGAGTTTTTTCATTAAAATCATGAATCGAAACCCCAAAAGATGAAAACATCTTCTGTCTTGGCTGAGCTGAATGTGTGAATAGAGCACAATGAGATAACATGCTGTGGAAGCAGATATCATCCATGATTTTCATGATTTGGTGACGCATGGAGCATGACACTCCTCTCCTTTCGTCAGAATAGGAAACACGCAAATTGAATGTATTCTTTTTTTTTTTGCATTGGTTTGTTTGTTTTCATTACCACAACTTTAAGATGAAATCAGTCCATTACATCATCATCTCAATGCGCCAATCTTTCCACTTCAGTGGTTTCATGGAAATCCCTGACATTTTCTGTTAAACTTCTTGTGAACTTTTTAGGCTTACTTGGCATTGCAAACCAGCTGTATTCATGATCCTTTGAGAAGTGAGAATACATGAATTCATAACTTCTTCCCAGTAAAAGGATCTATGGATTTCAACACCTTTGTTATCCATTGTTATGAGAAAATTAAGAGAATTTGAAGAAATTTTTGTTTCCACAGGTCAAAAATCGAATTGTAATGCTTGTGACCTTTTGGCTCTCATTTGCTCTGCAGTAACAGGAAAATTGCTGCTTGGGCACAGAACATTTACAGATTTGAGAAGAAGAGGTAATCCAACACAGTGGTAAACATATCCCACCCTCGGCATTTTTTCAACATGTTTCTGGCATAAAATTCAATATGGGCATATACTTTATTCTACTTTCAAATAGATATATGGTTAAATGGCACATGTTTACACATTCTGTTATTAATTTACATTTTACACAACTAACTTTTTTGTAAATATACTACAGTTGCAGATCCCCAGTTCATGCTACTAATGGAGGAACAGATCTGCTCTTAGGGAGAACGTCTACATGAGATGTCTTATCTTGTATCTGACTTGCTTAATGACACATTGTTATTGCCTTAGTTTAAGTCATGGGACTTTCCACACACACTGTAAAACACACAGCGCAAACAGAGAGAAAAGAATGTACTCACGTCAGCACATGCCTCCCTGTTCAAAGACACATTTGACTGCAAATGTAAAATGATTGCTCCTCAGTTTGAGCCAATTATGGTGTGCATGATTGAAACCAAAAGAATCCCGACAGAAACCTCAGGGGCATTTTCTTTTCTGTTTCCGTCTGATCCCTTCACTTTGAGAGGACAGCCTTTCTGTTCTTGTCTAAACTGAACTAGTAAAAGCAAAAGATAAAAGTAATGCACAGATAGTTTCTCATGCAAACAAATGAGATTTATGTGTATCAAGGAGCTACATTAATAGCATTCATTTACAGAGTAACAATCATATAGTCACAAATACATGATTTTTTTCTCATGTAGAAGAAGAATGTGAATGAACAGTGTTCATCTGAAGAAAAAAGTGTATGCTTGCAATTAATCCTCATTATTTCTTTTTTAACCAAGACAAATTATGTCCCAATGAAGCTCAGTCAAAAACAGGGTCAGAGATAAAAATTTAATGAGGTTAGCTTGGCTTTAACTACAAGAATATTAACTTTTCTTAATGAGACAGACACACACACAATGTTCTTTATACACTTCACATTTTATACTTATTTATTAGGCTTCTTAAACTGGGACCTGGGTCCTAATTTCGTTTCATAAACATGATGTGAGCTGGTATGACTATAAAATCAGCTTGGTAACATCAACTCATTATGTCTTTATCTCCGTTTTTTCTCTTCTGAACTTATCATTAACCTTTCTAACATCCATGTGCTTTTTACAAGCTGAGTGAAAGTTCACATGAGTCTAGTTCACATCAAACTTGAGGTGAAAAAAATCTATTGCTCCACCAAAAACCCTTACGGCTGATGAAAAAGTTCCAGCAGTCCCAGCAGAACACTTTTGTTGCAAATTGTATTCATATCCTAACTTCTTTTTATTCACATTTATTAACACATATTTGTATTATATGGTCCTGTCAAGCAATTAGAAATTAAGAAGTAAAATAGCTCATAAAAAAGAGCTCATAAATCTGTCATGAATACGTTGGAGTGCATGTTAATGTTGAGTAATATGGGCTGTTGTCATGACACAGTTTCATGAGATTTGTTTTTCTTTATTATAAACTGAGCAAGGAGAGAAGCATTGTATGTCAAATTAATGACACTATTATTACATTTTTCTAACGGGTTTTATTTGTTTGTTTAGGTTTTTTATTTAATATCAGTTGGATCTAACATTAGAGTTTATGTGAGGTGAAGTGTGCAATACATTTACTAGCTGTCAAGGGAGAGGGGAAAAGGGTGGATGAAAGCTAGATTGTGCATGTCATAGATCAACCAAATGAAGGCATAAATAAGAGGAGACTCCACTATGAGACAATGATTTGTTACCATAAACATGAAAACATTTGGTGAGGGTTGGGTATCACTCCAACAGACCTTCTGTCTTTCTCTTAAAAATCCTTAAATCCATTATGGAGTGTTTCTCTGTAGCTGACAACATACCTGGCATGATCTGATTCCTCCTGCTACTGTTAACTCCACCCATCTGGTATGTCAACAGTTTAAAGAAAAACACCTAAAATCATTTGCAGTCACTGCCTCATTCTGCTCTGTTCTTTAGGAGCCTGTGCACACACGTCTGACCAGTGAATTTAAGCATTCTCAGATGTGAATTAATGAGGGTAGGATAGCTTACAGATAATAGCCCAGCTCTCACAAAAAAAAAACACACTGTAACTAACAGAAGTGTGAATACATGTTACCAAGAGAATCCAGTTCCCTTCTTAAAATTGTTTCAACCGCACCAGAAAAAATCCGATGACATTCCACAGGGGTGTGGTGTTCTTGACAGTCTCAGGGAGTAGGGAGCTCTGGAGTGTATCTTGTTGCATGCACTCTCGTTTCCAGTGCTTGAATTTGATTTGTTACTTCTTGTCTCCTCTCTCTCACTTTCTTGCCACTATTCAGATAAATAGACCAGAAATGCCTCCCCAGCCTGTATGATGTCTAACACTTCAACTCCTGCTACTGCTCAGGTTTGATTTGCTGGAGGCTTTTGTGCCACACCGATGTTTCACCTTTGTGCGTGTTAAGCCTGTATCTGCTGCCTGTAGCTGCAGGGTCAGGAGACAGTCTCGGCCTAAAACAAGCAGTCTAAAGTTGGAAGCAACACATAAACTTGAGTCCATTGCCCATAAGTAAATAAAAGTTTGGCCCTCTCATCATTCTTTCCAACCCTCTCACCTTCCTACCTCCCTACCACTGAACTACCTAGAAACACGCTAATGTTCACTGTAAGGTGTGCTGCCTCACTTTCTGTTTACGTTGTTTTTGTCCTATCGAGCAGCTGGCTCCTCTTGGCTCAATTAATGTCACTGAATTAATTCTAATAATGGGATGGCTCATAATGTTAACTCTATTTCATGCTCTAGCACCATCTTTTCTGGTTGTTTTGACGCTTACTCCTCTTCTGTTGGTATATTTGAAGTCTGCTTGCTTAGCATGGCTATCAGCTCTCCTCCTCCATGCCCTGCTTTCACTTGCTCACTATGTCAGATGTGTAGCTACTCCTCACACTCCTTTAGTGATAATGGTACATGGAAATTTAAAGCCCTCTGAATTATCAGCTCAACTCTGCACTATTGAAAACAACCCAGTTGTAAGTCAAGTCTCATTAGCCCCTGTGAAGCTAGCCTAGTGTATTAGCCTAGTGTAGCTAATCCTGCTAGCTGTCCCTCAGCAGATCCAATGAAACCAGGACCTTAGGCTGGCTGGTGGACAGTCAAGAGGAGGCATATTCCTTAACTTAAACACGTGATTCATCACCAACACATTTCCAACTGTTTTTCCCCTCAAAGAGACACATTCAATGTGGTCATAAATGTGACATTGGAGACACAAGAGATTCTAGTTAAAGTCATTCCAGAGTGGGTGGTGTAGAATCATTTGAAAGAAAAGTATGATATCAATTTCTCTGGCACGCCGCTATCGCTATGGAAACGGCAGGAAACAAGCACGTCTCCCATGAGTCTGAGCAGAGCAACACTAACAACAACACAAATAATAATAGCAGTGTACATGTTCTCAGACCCCCCCCCCAACATACACACACACACACGTTGGCCGAGTTGCAGAAAGGGGGGTGCAGGAGTTTAATTTTGTTGTACAGAAACCTCACTGCAGCACAAATTCCTCATACCACAGACCAAGAAGAGGATGGACAGCTATCTTGAAATCAGGGTCACCAATCAGACCTTGACCCAAGATTAGCTATAAATCTTTAAGATACATGACTTGGTTTCCCTCACCCAAAGTGGAAATTACAAAAAACACTTCTGATTGTTATTATGTGTAACTGACTTTCCATTTGAAGTCTCAGATTTTTTCAAATCTCACTTCGTGTTGAGTATGGTTAAAGGTGACATATTATGCATGTAAGAGTGCCTAATGTCATCAGCAAGTTAAAAATTCCACCTTTGCTAAGCCCCGCCCATTCACATCCATCCTGCTAGGCTGATGAATCCAGCTTCTGGTGGAAATATTCAGTTGGCAGCTATCCTGAGGAGTATGCATCTTACATCTACCAGCAGTCTCAGAGGATATCAGGTACCAGTGGGTAAACTATAGCCAACTGTATACGTCAGTTATGTCGCTGCGTTTGCACACACTTTGGCACAAACATTGAAGCAACAACAACACGGAGAAGAAGAAGAAGAAGAAGCAGCAACAACAACAACGGATGACTTTGCGATTGTACAGCTGCTGCTTCTGGCTTTACGCTGCTTCATTGGGATCAGAAAACGGCAATATGTTTTCCAATATGTTTGTCTTGATCGACAGTTTTTGAGTGGACGGCGATTTGAGATGGTTATGTTACTTATTCAATTACATTGAGATGCTTACTGATGTAAGCAGTTCTTTCTTCTAGCCCAGCAAAGAGCTGGTGCTACCTTGGAACCGTTTTTTCTGGCCCAGAGCACTGGCCCTGAACGAGCCCTGGAACCGATTTGGTGAAAAAGGGGCCGAAGAGTGATCAGCTCCAACTCTCAGAGCATGAACTTCAGAGCAGGGAAAAGGAAGTATCTGAGAAATAATTCCTCATAGTTCATTTATTTATTTATTATTTCCTTTAGCAGATGAAGAGGAGGATGACGTACACCAACTTCTGAGGAGTTATTGCTGTTACTCTCTGAAAGATGAACATTATTGTTCCCACATTACGTTGTTAACTGAAGCTTTTCTAGTTGAACGGTTACTTTCTGTAATTCAAACAACCTGCAGCTGTGTGGATAAGGAGTGTTTCCAACACAACACAACTGGCTTTCTCCTCACTCTCGTTGCTACACTGAACGCCGTGTACCGCTCTCAGTGTGTTAACGTCATGTAACGTAATCGTCATGTTTGTGCTAAAGATGTAGGTCTCCAAGTACAATTGTTTAATGAGGTTGATATATACAAAATGCTTACACGCATTTCACAACAGTAGACATTGCTATAGTTATACTATCTACATCTCCGGCTTGGTCCACATAGGAAAGTATTGTCTACCAGCATCTGTTGCTAACTTACAGTCACACTGCTGAACAGTATTCCTGAGTATCTACATCTTTATATAGAGTCAGGGTGTTTTTTGTTTAATTGCTTTTGACTTTACCAAAAGGGCAGGTTGAGCACTTCATTCTCTGCCCCTCCAGACAGAGTGCTTTCAGCAGAGCTGTCTCAGTAGGGATCCAACATGGGCCACTGTGCTTAAACTAACTATTTTTTATCAAAGCCTTTCTCATACATCTCAATAAGACCTCAGAATTGTTGCAAATTTCTAAAAAAAAAAAAAAAAAGAAAGAAAAAAGGGCATAATATGTCTCCAGCGTGAACTCTCAGCTGGGGCCTTTCTGTGTGGAGTCTGCATGTTCTGCCCGTGTATACGTGGGTTCTCTCCAGGTACTCCGGGTTCCACCCTAAGTCCAAACACATGGACCTAAGGACAAAAAATTGTCCTTAGGAGTGAGTGTGAGCCTGTGTGTGGTTGTTTGTCTCGTTTGTCTCTGTGTGGCCCTGTGATGGACTGGCGACCTGTCCAGGGTGAACCCCGCCTCTCGCCCAATGACCGCTGGAATAGGCTCCAGTCCCCCCACGACCGGACCGACGGATTAAGCGGCTATAGAAAATGGATGGATGGATGGATGAATTCTATATTAGCCTCAGAACTCAGTAAGTTGTCTCAAAATTTACTCCAACCTACTTCCTCTATTCATCATGCCATTGATCTCGTGCAATAAAAGCAAACAATTGATAGTATTTCTTCATAACACTTCATAACATATTTTAATTAGTTTTGATTTGTTACTGTTCTTCTGCTGCATAGCATCTGAGAAGATATTCCCGTCTAAAAGGTGTCTATCAGAGACTATAGCCAAATTTACAGAATAATTTCTATTCTTTGCCATGTGCCAGCTACACCAGAACTATAACACTGAGCAATGTTTCCATTGACTGAATTCACAGCTCTGGGCTTCAACGCTGACTTCAAGAAAGCTGGAAAGAAAACTGGTGTTCTACTTATTAAAAAAAGTCAAATAAAATGTATCTTGTGAATTTGCATTATATGAATTAGACTCATTTGGAAGATACAAGTAAAGAAGATACAAAGTGAGTACTTACACCACTAGTGGTTTTGGTGCGGTGTGGGGGAGGGGGGGGGGGGGGGGGGTATTGTGGTTCATACCATCCCAGGGTTGGGCTCCCACTGGAGGCAAACGCAGTCACGCATTTCTGATTTTTAATTAAAGAAAATTATTTCTAAGCTCTTGAGTCTGTGTGTCTTCTCATCAATCAATCACGATAAGCTTTAAATGTTCTTCATGAGTCACTGTGTCCTTAAAGAGAAAAACAATGAAAAAGAATGTGAGGAGGAAGTAGATCACATCACCAAACAGGTTAGGCTGTGGAATTGGTGCAGTGTTTCCTCAATGCAAAATGGGATTAACATTATCGGATAATTAAAGTTTTCTCATCTTGGTTTGGAAAAAATTGTTAAAGACATACATGTCAGTCAGGACACATCATTGTACTCTTTGTGTGATATGAAGGGTGGGCATGTTAATGCATGTTTAAAAACCAGTGTGGCCCAAGCAGGGATTTCAGCATTTATACAACAAAGTGTCATAAGGGGTCTTGTTTTGAAAACAGCAAAATATCACCATCTTCTCATTGAGGCTAAAAGGCTGACCTTGGATGTTTCTATTGAGATGTTTTTATCAGGGATGAGAGCATGTCCTCCTACCCAAAACATGCCCATATGATGTATGTTCATACCGGCAGACATGGCCTACAATTTCAATCAAAGAATTTACCATCTGCAGTTGTCATAGGAGCAGTACCATGTGAAGTGTAAGAGCATTGGGTTAGGGTTAGGTTGTTACCAAGGTCATGGACAAATTGTAAAAAGAATGTATTTTAGCCCTAACCAAGATCATTTGGGGACATTGATAGCAAGCCAAAGGAAGAGTGCAGGGGGACAGAATATTTCCACACACTTGCTGCTTTTGATAATAAAATCCATTTATACAGAGCTGATTATGGTACAATCCATTTTTGTTGGGTTTTTAATGCTTTCCGCCTTTGTCATATTCATACAGTGTAATGGCTAACCCAGTAGTTACTGTATGTGCAAAAATTAGGCTGCAATGTCCAAGCATTTGTATCTGTTTCCATCATATCATAATGTTCAGATTGCATCCAATGTCCCAAGCAATTACACAGCACTCAGATAGTTGATGTGGGTGGTAGAGATGACTATGTGTGCAGGAAGAAACTATTTTCAAAACATGCTGTAGGCAGTGCACGGAAGTCTTATTTACACACACATGCATTCATATTTCTAATCGCAGCAGCGAGGGAAGCTCTCACCAGACATGCACTTCGCAAACCACAGTTGAACACCTGATGACAAGAGCATATTTGATGGTCCCACAACACGGTGATGCATTCCTCCAGTATTCTGTGATGTATTTTTCACAGAATAGCTGTTTTACTCCACTTTTTTCTAGGTATAAACGATTAACAGGGTTTATGTGAAAATCATGATGCTCAGAAAGACCTGCATCAAAATGAAAAAAGTAAGATGTGGATCCATGCTAATTTTTCAAGTTCCAAGCCACTTATAATCAATTGAAGCTGTCAAAATGATATTTACAATACATGCACTGCAGGTCTAAAAGTAAAAACGGAAAAGCTTCATCATCTAGCATTCTTCACCAGCATTTTTTCACATTCTTTACAAACAAAGATAAAAGGGAAACCACTCGAGCCTCTTTCTGGAACAATGTAAAACAAAGAAGACGGAACAGGATTCTTATTTTTCAGCTTCCCAATCAGAAACGTCAGCAAACATTGTCTCAAGCCATTTACAGTGAGGAGTGTAGCAGTGTGTGTCAGTGCATACCTGACTATACACATTAGGCTCTCATGTGTGGCTGTGCATATGATACTGTATGTGAACATGTGCTCACATAATGAGTGTATACTTATTTGAGTATGCATGTGTGTTTTGTGCTTTCATATTTTTTACACCAAGTGGTACAGAGAGTAGCACACCTGCAAGGCTCAGAGGCCTCTTTGGCCCCCACATAATTCAATCTGAAAGTCACAGAGGTGAAATGGCCCCTTCTGCATTTGTAGTTGCCCTCAGAACCTCTATTTGTGTAGAGTACAGGAGCCAATAGGCTGATTTTAGAGATTTGCCTTTAATACCCTATTCCTCTTTCTGGTTTTTAGTTTATCTTGTGTCCCCTATTTTATGTCGACCTTACTGGAAGCCTGAGCAGCATTGTCACACTGGGTTGCTACTCTTCCTTTAAACAGCGGGGTGAAATATCAATTTAAGATGGGAGTCAAACTTTTTGTACTGTATTCTATGGGCTGCAAAACTGTAATGGATGCAAAGAATCAATGTACAAGTGCCTGCAGGCCTAAAACCAACAAGACGTTCGTCAACATAGTTTGGCTGCTGATTTGGCACCTCATCAACATCAAAAGCTGCAGAGGCATGTGTGCAGTTGCATAGTTAATTAAACTTCATAGAAGCTTAGCGCCCAACGGGCTAACAATTCGAAAGTATAAAAGAAAACAAGGCAATGAAATAAAAGGTTTTGTATCATAGTCTTGAACTGGAGTCCCAATATTGAAAGCACTGAGCACAGTGACACTATCTGTCCTCCACCTTCTTCCTCCTAATGCAAACATTATGGTTTGTTAAAGTAAAAAATTCATAATGTCTCTAACAGTATGGCAAAATGACTATTAGCCTGATTCTTTCATTGGAAGCCCAAGAACAAGCTGGAGAAATCTTGAGTTAAACAAAGTATTTGTGATTGGTCACATGTAAAGTATGGCAGCGCTGGACTTGGAGTGACAGAGCTCCTGCAGGAAATCCGTCAGCCCAAGCCCCGCTATCTGGGAATATTTCATATTCGTCTTTATGTTCCACGAGACTGGAACCCAAAAAAAGTTTTTAAAACAAGGGGAAGTATAGCCCTTGGTGAGAGCCTTCAAAGTTCTTTCCTATGTTGTGTCTGTAATAAAGGTGACTATCAATAATAACTAGCATCTTTGACTAAATCCAAGGAACCATGGAAAACAAGAACGATAGCAAGAATATTGGGAAAAAGCACTGCATGACTTTAATGGTGATCATGAGTAAAGGCAGCTGTGGCATTGTGGGAACTCTGACAGACAGACTGCACTTCAACTTTCAACATGAAAAGTGAATGTCCAAATCCTAAGGAGTGTAAGTGGCGTTAACAGGACAGCAGTTATGTGTGTTCTTGCATTTGGCATACAGAACAGGAGCTTGAACCAGTGTGGGAGAACTCCCAAGATCCATTCATTATTCAGAAGACTGTCTGTGATATCTGCATCCCAGATTACTTTTCCACTGAAGTGGAAAAGGGGGATAGCGAATTAGAGAGAGAGAGTGAGAGGGAACGGGAGACGAGGGAGGCAATAGGAAAATAATTCAAAAGGGGAAAAGGAACAATTCCTATTGATTTTATATATATATATGTGCGTGAACCTACGAAGGAAAGAGGTACTCCTCAATCTTAAAGTAGAATTTTTCGCTGAATTTTGGACCGTTTTTCAAACGTATTGATTTGTTAAAAATGTCACACATGTAGCTATGATACAGGGTGCTTGGATATTTTAAAAATGCTGGTTTTCTTCCAGTCGACGGCTCAGCATTTCCCTGAAGCTGAACCTCATTCTAATGTTGTGTAATATTTTTCAAACACATGAGAGCATCAAGGCCCCGGTCATATTAAAACATGTGTCGCATTTGCTCTCTGCCACTCATTTTAGACACACTGAAATACACGAGTACACATTAAAACATACTGTAGTGTGTTATGTCCTTGTCACTTAGACTTAGACAGCTTAGCTCATACTCAGGGTGCAAACAGTGTGACTGAGGGATGAAATTAAGAATGTGGGCCAGCAACATCAGAGAGTGATGAGTTCCTCACTATATATTTCCATCCCTCTTTCCACTAGGACCACAATTATGCTTTGCCTGCTTCTTTTCCCACTGTTCTAAAGGCCAGACTTAGTGAAGCTCTGGCCAGAGTTGAGAGTCTGGAGCACGAGAAGAGGAGCAGCATGCTCCAGGAGCGAAGGGCGAAGAAAAATGTGCCGCTCTTCTCGAGGATCTGAAGGAGAAAAACCTCATGAATGAAGAGCTTGAATGCTGAATGGTAAAATGGAAATACGAATTTGAATATTTTATATAGGTTCTTTAAATAAAGATCTGAATACACCTGAATGTTTTCTGGGTTCTTTTCATTTTATCCATGTCTGTCTGTCTGTCTGTTTGACGTTTCACAAACAAACCTTGTGAAAATAGCTTGACAACTGAGTGATTTAAGATCACTTTTATTGTGTAGAAACACCATTCCTCCATAGATGGAGCAGCAGCAGTCAATGCGGTTCTATTATATATGTCTATGTCACACCCTACCTTCACAAGTTACATTTGTTTTTGCATATTGTACTTCCTCTATGACTTCTTCAGAAGATATCACTGTGTTGTTGGAGCTCCATGGTCTCAGTAGTGATGCCAGAAGAAGACTGCACTAAGTCCATTCACAAGAGAGTGAAAATTTCCTTTTGGAAAAACAAAAGTCAAGCCGAGTTGGGTGGAGTGAAAATGTATGAATTAGTTTTCAATACAGAGGGGACGAATGGAATGTCAACAGCTTGATGGGAACTTTAATGACACAGACACACTAAATCTGTTCCACAGCATGTGTCATCATTTATGACTTTTATATCCATGTTATTCTTTGCTTCAAAGTAGAATGACCTTAGAGGATAACTGATCTGAGAATAAAAACTTATGCAACAATGAAGCCTTCAGCCAATTCAGGCAATTGTATCACCCTGGGTGTGTGTCAGCTGGTGCAGAGCAGCTGCAGTGCTTGTATGTGCTGCCTGCAACTATCTCAGTCCTGTAAGGCTTTAAAGTCACGTGACAAGGTGACGTTCTCCAGTGTCAGCAAAAGTCAGTCAGGGTTGGGGCGAGGTCTGAGCCAGAGGTAAATTTGTTATCATCCAGGCCTTTATGTCTCTGACACCAACTGATTGGTTACATATTACTTTCTAAACAACTTCAGTCATTTATGTCATTCTGTCAAATATTATCACCTTACAAAAGCATATAAATAGTTAAAAATCCCAAATATAGAACTGAGAATGTCCACAACTCATTCTGATTTTTGATGATAACAATTTATCAAATGGATATGACTCTAAAGAACCTAATGTGGTTACTTTCATCCCAGTATGTTTAACCCTCTGTAAAAGAATGATGTGATCTATCATAATAAATGTAAAACTGAGCTCCAACATGACATGTATCGAAGGCAATGAGATCAGTGCTAACTTTCACCGGTACTGTTTCAGTGCCAGGGTGCCATCTGAATCCTCTTCAAACAGATAATTTTCAGAGCAAATGACATACAAAGTTGAGCTGCAAATTTTTTTTTCAGAAATTTTGACATAAAATGGGGATTGAATAGCCATCTATAATTGGGTAAAACTGATTACAATGACCTTCAAAGCCTGAGGTACATAAACTGTCAACACTATGATAGCAGGCATGCATGTGCCCATCTCCAACACCCCCTCTCCGTGCCACCACCACCATATACACTATTCACATACTTTGTTTGCTACCTTCTGCTTATTCAGGTGGTTTTCTGTGTGTGTGTGTGTGTGTGACGGATAGGGAGAGAGAGTTTGAGTAGATAGAAGGGGGGACCAAAGAAGAAAGGAAAAATATGTCACGCCCGTGTCTCTCAGAGATTGACTTGCATTACCATCTGTTTGTGTGTGTGCTCTTATCTGAGTTGTTGATTTAAGGCAACAGAAGAAACAGAAAGCCTGTTTGTGAATATTTGTGTAGTGTTTTAACAGACCAGGGCAATGCATTTTCTTTTTGTTTGTTTTTTCAGGTGGATCTGATGTCTGAATTCCCGTGGGAAGTCAACACAAAGTGTGTGAATACACACCTTCTCCATTTAAGCACACACACTACCTCAAAGACTTCTGGCACAAACAGTTGCAGTGGCCACTTCACTGCTATCACCATTTGTCTCTATTAGCATTTGAGCTGCTCACCTGTCATCAGGGAGGAGGTCCACAGCGGGGGGTTTACAGCAAGGGACATTGTGGCTTGGAGAAGAAGATGAGTGGTAAGGAGGAAGATATGCAGGAAACTAAGCTGTCAGTAGCACTGTTAATTATCTCAATCTCTTTAGAAAACATCTTTAATGTCACTGTTGCAAGAACAATGGAAAACAGTTTAGCAGCTCTCTTTATAGCAGCATAAATTAAAAGATCAGTACAGTTATACAGCTTGCTGTAAGTCAAGTTAGACAAACAACTCTGCAGTTTGAATGTTTGTGAGATGGTGTCTTAATAAGTGCTAACACAGTTGGTCTTCACAACAGCTATTGTTTATATAGCTTATTGTATAGGAATAAGGTCTAGCTCTGTTACACTGGTAGCCAAGTAACGACATTTCGTTGTCAAGATTCACCTTGTGTTTTTTGTGCAATGACAATAAAGGAAGTCTAAGTCTAAGTCTAAGTCTAAGCTCAAAACAACTTGTATATATCTTTTTTCTTTTTTTAAGGCTGGACACTGCTGCATATACAAGATAATTAAAGCCTTTCCCACTGTATGTGGTGATGGGTTAATCAAGTGCTCTGTGGGCTAAAAACTACCAGTCCATTATGCCCGAAGGCTTGCTTCTTAACATCTTGAAGGGATGGCATTGCGCTGTATCTTGCAGACTGAGCTTCTGATAATCATGATTCTGAAGCCACTTTCACACAAATGATGGAGTCCTGTTCTATCTGTTAGAGATATTCTGTAATGGTGGCATGTGAGAACACAATGTTTGAATGTGTCAGCAAATATTTGGGAGCATTTGTGGCTGCTGTGCAAGTGAGCATGTGCCCAGGTGGGAATCTCCTTTCTACTCACCTGTTTGCTGCTCTCCACTTCCTCTCTGTTATTGTGGGTATGTAAAGATACTCAACACAATAAGGAGCCTCATCTGTTATTCTAAACATGTTGTTAAGAAAGCACAATGACGTCCACATCATAATTTCTGTCACGTGCTGCCTCCTGCACATTCTAGACACCCATTCCCCGCTGGTTCTTGTTCCTGATTACACTATAAAGATGTAACATCGCATCTAAAAGGGACAGGCATGTTAATATTACATCCAGATTTAAGGGCTTATACATTGGTAGCAATAATTTATATTTTTACTTTTTCTTTTTTTTTAATGATACCTACAGTATAACGTTTAATAGTCTTTCATAACAGTCAAACTGCACATATTATCCTTGCGAAACGGAAATTACAAAAAAGTACCACCACATCACGCATGGAGATTAAAAATGATCCATTTGCCAGAATCAGGGAAAAGACAAAGACGAAACCAGAAGCAAATGTATGGTTGTTCGTAGAATAAAGACACCATCTTACACCAGCCTCGGAAAACAAAAGAAAATAGTTTCATCTCTTGTTTATGACAACACTACACATACCTTTATGCATCTCCTTGTCATGTTTCTACTCTACTTTTTCTCCTCCCCCTCCTTCCTTTTCTTGTTACTACTTTCTTTCCTCTGCGACCACCACTTTGAACTTGTTGTTGCAGATAAAGGGTTAGCGTTAATACTCACCGTCTCCCTGTGTTCCCACAGTTTACTAAAACCACCGCTGAGATCAGAGGTCAGATTTAAACGCTGCCAGACTATCTGGGAATCCAGTGGGCATTTACATTTTTGTTTGCTTCTAGTCAAAAATAGTGAAGGGTGGCAACTGCTGAAAATCCAGCTCAATAAACAAAACTGAAAAAAATTCAGCACATTCATAATCACACACACAAATGCAGGCGTAATTGAAGAAATAATCAGATACTTAGACCAAAACTCAATTTCCTTATTTTTTTTTAGTTGGAATTAAATTTTTCTTTTATTACTGTTCTCTCGAAAATCCCCTTAACAGTAGGAGAACTACTTGATTTTTTATCCATTGACATCTGAAGAGATTTCCCATTTATGAATGACTTCAATAACTCAGTTTGTGCAGTTTGTTTGCAAAGTCAAACTGTAGTACAACAAAAAAAAGACTAAGAATCCATTCTGAGGGAAAAAAATAGATAAATTAATAAACCACAGAAGAAAAACTCACAGGATAAAAAAGTAATGCTTGTGCATTCATTATAAATCTTACAAGCAGAGAGCATTCTTCTTGTAAGTGCTCTTCATTGATCCTGCCTGTGGGTGGCAAAGTGCTACATTTCCACCCCCATCCCTCTAGTTCTGTCTCTTATCCCAAAAGGGGCTACAAGTCAACAACTCTGACTGTGTTTTTAAGTGCTTCTCCAAAAAAGAGGAAGGTGCGTCCATTGAGTTTGTCCTAGCAGAGCACATTCCTTAGCCTCTGTTAGCATTCAATCCACATAGGTCATGGCTAGCAGCCTTTTGTGTTAAACCAGCCTCGGTGTCACAGCACTGCAGTTAGCGAGTGTGTGTTTGAGTGTACAAATGTAAAAGAAAGTCGATTGGAATTGTTCACGTAGACACATAAACACACAGTACGTTTGTGAATAATACCCTGAGAGAAGCAGGAGGTTGCAGAACTTGTTACTTGAGTCCAGACTTACCAGTGCAATAAAAACCATAAAATATACAAAATGAGATAATTATCTATTTGAAGTCACAAGCTTAATTCAAGTACTTTGATTGAATGGCTACATCACATGTGCACAAGGGTGAGATCCTAGACACCACTGGACAAACGTCATCCGAACTGTTATATTGTGTTGTAAATTAACCAAATGATTTTCATATATGGTTAAGGTTTATTTATGACTTGTTTAGGAGTTACTCAGTAGTGCTGACCAAACTTCAAACTTACTTCTTTTTCCCAGTGCTGACATCTTGCTGCCGCCTTCCCAAAATGACTTGTACAGACCACCATATATTGGCTTAGTGCCTGTCATACATGTTTTCACACCTGTAGAGCTTAGCCTGTCACCATCGATATATTGACCAAATCCAACATGGAAGTGTTGACTAAGGGAAAAAGAAAACATATCCAACATATTCTTAACTGTGAAGTAAACAAAAAATAAGATGAAAGAAAATCTGTAAGTATTCATCATAAAAAGAATGCTTTCTAAAGCTTTATTTTAGCAACAAGTAAACCAGGCATTGTTGCACATTTCTCAAGGCAAACCTGCTTCAGCTCCTTCAAGCTCGATCAATAATACTGGAGTGCAGCAGTCTTAAAGTCATAACACAAATTATTTTATTGTGTCTGGGCCTTGACAAGATAATTCCAGGACAACGAAATGTTTTCACTTAAACCCCTTGAGTGTTGCCATATATTAACTTTAAAAGTTTGGATACTGCACAAAACTGTGCCATATATTGGTTTAGAGGATAAAAACTTTTACAAATAATTTCCTGAAGACCATAAATGGTGAATCAATTTTCATAGACATTTATCCAATATTTCTTGAAATTCAAAATGAGCCATCAACCTTATGGTGGCTATTAAATCCAGTCCAATTTTGCATGTTGTATGTTCTCTTAATTTGCAAACTATCAAAGAAAAAATTATACACTGTCAATACAATTGCTAACCATCAACCCGCATGTATTCTTTACTGTTTTATTTACTGAGCATGTGTCAGTTTCTCTGAGGCTTCACATCCAGCCTTCCTTCTAAAAACAAACCAGCCTGGATAAAGAGCAAAGTCCTTCAAGGCTTTTGACAAAGACATTCTCTGAGCATTTACATGAGAACTGTGTTCTTGTATCATGAGAAGAAAGGTAGAAGGCACTGATACATGTGCTCACAAATTTGGCTGTATTTTTTGTGTTTGCAATTGTGTGTGAGAGACAAGTCCTGTGATCAGGAGCCTTTGAAGAAGAATAGATCTATTGAATGTTTTAAGCGCTTTCTGTCCTGTGTTATTCATGCAAACACACTTCCAGCCCTGCAGCCTTTCCTCTGATATCACACAAATGTACTGTCGCTCACCTGCTTGTCCTTACTTCTCTCTCCCTGCAAACACTCTCCCAGTGTCCTATTTAAGCTGTAGCTCATTGCTGCTCATCTCAGGTTGAAAATATTATGCACAACATTTTTTCCCCTCAATAAAGGTAACTGCAGAGTTTGCGTGTAAATCTAAGTTGTTTTTTTTTATTGGGCTGAAAGACAGATCTCCAGTCCATCACAGTGACTCACCGCTGAACCCATGATCATTATGGTTTCTGTCATAAAGAATGGTGATAAACAACAGTGTTCCCTCCTACATTTACTCCTTAAATGATCTGTTTATTGCCCACCGTCAATACTGAAACAGAATTTACAGCCATGCTTTAACTATGTGAACAAACTGTGTGGCAATACTCATAACATTTATATTAGAAATGCTTTGAAAGTGCGTGTTCAAGATGGCTGCTTTATCATTGTGCTACCTGACGGTTTAGATTTTTTAAACCCTGAAAACGTCTCAGGTGATATTAAAGTGAGAGTTTGTGAACATGAGTAAAAACAGGGTTACTTCAAGAAGCAGGAAACAGCTACCTAATTAAGAAGTGGAGAAGAAAAACAGAAAACATTTTAAGAATGATCATAACCTTTTAGTTTAGTATCTTTGTATTAGGACATGTTTGAATATACACTTTAAAAAGTATCTGTTTGGTGTTTTGATGTCAGCTGGTAGGAAATCTCACTAGTTTTGCTGTCCCTGTCTCTGGTCTTCCTCTCATTGTATTATATTGCTTTCACATTAGCTCAGCTTTGAATCCAGTCCCACACCCTCTCTCAGTGGCAGTAAATCATTTTTTAAGAAATAACTTTAATGTTTTCTGTAGTATGCCATGAATTTGTACAACAAACTACAAAGTCTTTCTTACTTTCTATAAATCTTTCATGCTGTGAAAAGGTCTTAAGATGTTAATTAAAATATGTGCGAACAGGCTGGTAGACACACAGTCTGGAACATGAATACACAATCACAGGCAGAGGAAGAGAAAGTTATAAGGGGACATATCAAGTGAATGACAAAACTGTGAAATACAACAAAAACCGTCACACTGTACACGTGAGTCTCCATTTAAACTAAAGCAACCCAGATGAGTGCCCTTTACATGCAGTGTGGGACTTTTGTTCCTGTGGGCATAATCAGTCTGCAGCCTGCAACACTGAGTAGATTTCTGTGGGAAAAGCAAAAGAAGACAGGAAAGACAGCCAGTCACATTCAACCTTTACTGGGAGTTAGCAGCAAAAAATGCTGCTGCTGATCATGCATATATGAGAAGTAAAGCTGTCATTTTTTTTTTATTTCTCCAAAAGCATTACTAGCTCTATCTTTACCTTGGTTTGAAAAGCTTTTGTCACAGGTTTTTTCTGCTACATTAATTTCTTCTACATATTGTGTTAATTCTATATCTTCTGCATAAACCCCACATGTGGCTGTATGGGAACACGTGGCATATCAGTCCATAATTGGTACTGATTGATGTTTAGCTTGTTGAGTGCAATCGACCTTTTGGCAAATAGGATAACATCAGCTGATGGCGGTGACTGATATTTATCTGATGTGGACTGGTTGTGCTGCACAGGCTTTGACCTGTAACTGAAAGGCTTAAATAAATCTAAGTTTGTTGGGCACAATAAATGTGTTGGTCACTGTTAATAGTGTTCAAACACACTTCAAAACTATAAATCTTTTTTATGTAAAAGACTGCAAATTCAACAATAGTGTGATGAAGTGCTGAAACATTTTAAAACTGGTTACTTTTTATTAGGCATAATGTCCCTGTTTCCCTGGTTTTATAAGGAGTATAAACAACCAAAACAATTCAAATCTGCTTTGTTTATAGGCCAAAGTATTATGTTTAATATTAGTATCAGTATTAGCCTAGAATTTCGCAAGTTGTGCATCCTGTTATCTATACTGTAACTGATGAGGTCAAATGTAGTAGAGAAGCCCTAAAAGTGACATCAAATGGAAAATAAAACCCAATACAAAACACAGAAGAATATAAGTCAGAAGAATATAAGTCAGATGATATGCAAAAAAATTATTAAAAACTATTTTTATAAACTAATGCACAAGAATATTGTCAAAGTCAAAGTTTAATACTATAGCACATTCAAAACAACCACAGTTGACCAAAATATCTTCTAAAATCTTATGATGATGTTAGCTTAAATCAGCATACAATGAACTATGTACTTATTCTACTTGAGGTTTACATTAACGTCATTGAAACATTTCCCTGTAGTTTGAAAGACCAGAATAAGTGTTGTGCATTCATCTGTAGCATTCAGATTTTTCATTAATTTCTAAATGATAAATGAGTACAAATTAGCTTATTGTGGAATGCAAACTAACGCATATTGTGAACTTAAACTAGAATGAACATGAACTAGATCAGTTTTAATCTGTGTGAAACTGGTTCTTGTGAAGCATGAACTTGAACTGGAACACTGACTGGAATATTATAGAAAAAAAAATGTTACAGCTCAAAATTCTGCTCAATTCACTAAATTGAATGATTTTCAGTGAAGATCTAAAGTTAGATGAAAAAACATTTAATTTTTTTAACATATTTTGTTAAAATACTTTCAATATCCATCTTTTAGATTTAAAAAATTTACACAGTCACCTGAAGACATCTGGTTAGTGCTTAAACAAGCGTGTGTGGTTGGTTGTCTCTGTGTGGCCCTGTGATGGACTGGCGACCTGTCCAGGATGTACCCAATAACCGCTGGGATAGGCTCCAGCCCCCCCCCCCCCGCGACACGAAAGACAGATTAAGCGGGTATAGAAGATGGATGGATGGATGGATGGATAGTGCTTAAACAACACCTCACTTTCCAATTGAATAACTCAGAAATTGCTTTTGTAACCAGCTAAGAGTTTACTCTAACAGCTTTATTCATGGGGGAGTGCTGTCCTACAAAAAGGCAACAATTTGTTGGATTCCTGGGATGTCTTGCATGTGCTGAACTGCTCTTGTCGATTGATGTCTACTCACTTACTTTTGATTGATGAGTTAGAGAGGATGTGAGGACTATAATAACAACTCATATTGTGTTTAGGGTCATTATGCTGTTGTAGAAACATTCCTTTTTGCCTTCAGCGTTTTGACAAATACTTGGATGTCAGCTTTCAAATTTTGCTGGTATTTGATTGAATCCGTTTTTAATTTATAATCAGCTTTTTTCCTCATCACAATAAGGAACAAATTTACATGGAACAAGCTGGAGGCTGAGGACCCAGATGCAGGACTACCAGGAATGAAGCAGAGGACCAGCGATGAAAAAAATAAAGTCTTTATCTAAATGAACAACAGGCACTGCAAAGGCAAGAACAAAATAAACTACAAACTAAACCTAAACAGAACAATGGAAGGAAAAAAATCACAACAAGAAAAGCACAAGAGGGACGTGTAACAGCATACAATGATCTGGCAATGCACAAAGGTAAAACAGGAAAATATATACTGTGGGAGTAATTAACAAATGAACAGCAGGTGAGACAATCAGTGATGAAAGCCAGGTGTGACACAGGAAGTAAACATAACTTAAAGCACAAGGTTGTAAACTTTTATTAACAAAATATAAAACACAAGGCGAGGGCATTAAAGGGCGAAAAGTAATCAAAGAAACCAAAAGTCACAAAAACTCAATCACTATGACACAAATTTGACAAAACATTGTCAGGGACCACACTCTCCCACCCTCAACACAAACTGTTCACACTCCTCCCGTCTGGCAGACGCTACAGGAGTGTGAAAGCCAGGACTACCAGACTGACAAACCCCAGGCCATCCGGCTTCTGAATCATGGACCATAACCCCACTTTTGGGCAATGACCATATCTACCTGCAATATTTGCAATTCTTGAACATGACATTTGACTGATCTTTTGTTGCAGATTTTGCACTTTATATTTTACATTCAATGTACATGTATTTTTTTTGTATATTCTCTTTTAAAAAATTTTTTTTGAAAAAATGTGGTGTGTTGCAATACTAAAGTTCTTTTGGTTGGGAAGTCGCAAAGTAAGATTTTCATTACCCAATAATAATCTGTTATTGTGTATATGAGAAATAAACATCTTGAATCGTGAACAAATTGGTTTTGTTTCCATGACCTAAGAAAGAAATGGCCTCCATAGCTGCTGTGCTGCATTCAACATGTTCAGACATGCAAACTTTGTCTGTCCGTTGTTTCTTGCCAGACAGGCAATACATGGGACTTCAGTACAGTTTAGTAAATAACAAACAAGCCAACAAAAGCAATCAGATAAACATGCTAACTTACTCTGGCAATAAAACATTGAATAGTTTATTTCACAAAAAGTCCTAAATGTGTGATGATGTTCAGTAGTTAATGGGACTGTTATAGAGACAACAATTCATTCATTTATTACCGTCCACTTATCGAAGGAGGTTGTGGAGGCAGCAGGTCCAGTAGGGAAAGCTAAACATTCCTTTCCCCATTGTCACCACCCAGCTCCTCCCGGGGCATCCTGAGGTGTGCCAATGGCAGAAGAGCGTGTTGTGGGTCTGCCCTTGAGCCTACTTCCAGTGGCTGCTGCACATTCACAGTCTTTAGCTAACTCTGCTGGAACATTAGCCTCAGATATAGTTTATCCACTGGGCTCTTATATCCTCTGAGGCTGCTGCTGGATGGAAGATGCATGCTCCTCAGTACAGCTGACAGCAGAACATTTCCACCAGAAGCTGGCTTCAACCGTCCAGCAGGGTGGATGTGAGTGGACGGGGCTTAGCAGAGGAGGCGGGGTCAACTTAAGGAGTGATGTACTTTTGAGATGAAAATCGGACTGACTTGTAAAATGAGTAACTTTTAAACAATGGGGAACTAAAACAAATACCAGGACTATGTTTTGGGGAAATTTTACCCTTGCTACTGACTTCAGACTCGCTAATAACTACTACTCACTCAAAAACAGAAAAAAGTATCAAGAATCTTTGAGGCCTAGTATCTATTAAATTTTCTAATCATTTTCAGAAAGAGTACATGTACACGGATCAGGAGGAGAAATTATAGTCAGAATGCTTTTGAGTGGTGATCGTCAGTTCATATTCCACAATGATCTGTGTCAGTGAATCACAAAGACTTTGTGTTTGTCTGCATAAAGTTAAAAACATTATTGACTACTCTGGCTGACTATATGATCAAAAATAAATCAAATTACCTATTGTTTTAAAGAGTTTATTCGAACCGAGCCAGTAGAATTTGAATCTAAGTATCAACTGCTGCAACTGAAGCCTCTGACAGTTTAGTTTGTCTGAGAAGAGCCCATGTTAGTGAAAAGGCAATATGAATCATTCCACTGTAGAAAATCCCAGCCATTTATTTATTTAAGCAGCTTAAAGTAAATGTTAGGAATGTGGTGACAGCAATTTAGCACAGGTCTGCTATTGTGAATCTCATAGAGGTTCCTCTGTCACTGCTAATGGGAAGTTATGATGGTTTTCACGGCTATGAACTCGTGCAGTGTTAGCTAAGGACATTGGAATGTGTGAAACATGCAGAGTATTGCAACTGTGAATAGCCTGGAATGTGGAAACAGCATTTTTGTCACTTCTGCCATTGTTTAGCCTTCTGGTTTATCAGTTTAGGGTTACTTCATGTTTGCATATATCAGACCTTTTGTATCTTTTAACCAACTTGGAAAACGGTACAAGGAGGCCATTAAAAAAAAAAATAGCTAGTTAGAGTGTGAGTTATTTTATGAATGGATCCCATAACTAAAAGGTGTTTTTTTCAAAGAAAGACTAAACGATTGTATAATTTATTCTGAGAGAAAAAAAGGAAAATAGGTTGAATTTTCTTAATGTGCGCAAACATTTTTATATATTTTGCCCAACTTTTTTTTAATTGCATGATTTCAATTCCATTCAATTCAGTTTTATTTATATAGCACCAAATTACAACAAATGTCCTCTCAAAGCACTTTAATAATACAGTTCAATTCAAGCCAATCAGAGTTCAATTCATTGTAATGAAGGAAACCAACAGATTGCACTGAAACTTCTCTTCGATCCAATCTCCCGTCATGAGCGTGCACGAGGCGACTGTGGAGAGAAACAACTCCCTTTAAACAGAAAGAAACCTCCATCAGAACCAGAACCGGGAAGGGCAGCCCTCCACCTCGACCAGGTTAATTTAATTAATTGGACTCCAGTTGGCTTGAGTTGGACTGTATCATTGAAGTGTTAAAAAGAATGCTTGTGAAAAAGTATCAGTAAGCATATCAATAAAACTGAAAGTTTCTGGGAGAGTAAGACTGGCATGCGTATTACATTGTAATTATAAGAATAACAAACAACAATAATTATATATTCATATTATACATCTCACTATACATCCCAGAGTTTTACATGACATAACATGAACTGATACACTAAGCAACCCGACTAGACCAAAAATAAATTTTACACATGTCTAAATCTGATTGCTGTACTGTCAGAGATTGGATTCAACAGGATGTCTCTTTAATATCTGCAGAGGCAGATAAATTGAAAAAGTCACCAATCCATCCCTTCCATCTGCTCTGTGTATCACACACACTCCTCTTGTAAACTCAAGTAAATGCACCTAATGGCAGATGTGCTGAGAGACAGTTCACAGCCAATTGTCTCTCACTCACCAAGTCAACACACTGAGTCCTGTCACTCCATGGGCCTAAGTCATAGGTCATTTTTGTTTTGTTATTGATATTCTATGTTCAGAGACGCACACACACACTACCACGATTACTGTTATACCTGTTCCCAATCAACTTCCTTCATCCTCAAAAGCTAATCTGCCTTGTCTGCCTTTACTTTGACAGACACACTCACACACACACATACACAGCTCAAGGGTTAATGCCCCCCTAAGGGACCATAGCAGTCTGACCTCCGACCTTTCCCAGGATTCTACCCTGCTACCAGCCTCTGAACTACATTTTCTGCTCTATAAATGCCTTTCATGTTACACACTCATTTGCAGGCACACTGTTGTTGTGGCTGACTAGGACTGAGAATGAGTTCAGCTCTAAGTTCGTAAGAAAGATCTTAATTGCTGGATCAACAGTGAAGTACTGCTTGTGAAATGAAGGGAAGTAAGCTTTTATCACTCCGCCAACCAAACATTAGGTCAAATATTCAAAAAGACAGCTTTTTTTGACAGTGAAGCATTTGAAAGCGTTCTAAAGGCCTTGTGATGAAACATGCGCCTTGCTGTGGAGGAACTGGTGTGGGATGTGACTTCGCTGCTGTTTCTCGCGTATCTGATGGACATCTATGTGACGACATTTGACTTTAATGGCTTTTATCCCAGCAGGGAGCTGCTGCAGAGGCAGTTAAAACACATTCTTTTTGCTGAAGCTGCAAGTAACATATACATGTACATCCAGTCACCAGCTGAAAGTAATTCAAGCCTGGTTTCAACTTAGACTAAACCAGGAATTCAGTCAATTTAGGTCTGCTTAAAAATAGGTTCAAAAAATAATATCCTAGCTAAGGAAACCAACAGATTGCACCGAAACTTGTCTTCAGTCCAATCTCCCGTCCTGAGCCTGAGGGACTGTGGAAAGGAACGACTCCCTTTAACAGGAAGAAACCTCTGGCAGAACCAGAACCAGGAAGAAACCTCTGGCAGAACCAGAACCAGGAAGGGTGGCCATCCGTCTCGACCAGCTGGGGTTTGAGAAGACAGAAAAGGGGGGGAAAACACCATAACACCATTCAAAGGATTTCTGTTGGAACAGGGAAACAAATAACCACAATAATGTCACATGTACATAATATCATTTGAGAAATTAAACAGGGGGAAAAAGAGAGCAAAGTGAGGAAAGATGTGACAGATGAGGTCCCCCAGCAGTCTAAGCCCATAGCAGTTTAACTATGGGATGTTTCAGGATTACCTGAGCCATCCCTAACTATAAGCTTTATCAAAAAGGAAAGTTTTAAGCCTAATCTTACAAGTGGAAAGGGTGTCTGTTTCCCGGACATTTACTGGCAGCTTATTCCACAGAGAGGGGCCTGATAACTGAAGTCTCTGCCTCCCATTCATTTCCAGTCGTCTGTCGTATCACACCAGCCAGTGTGATGCTAAATCTTGTTTAAATGTTCCCAGCATGCACTCAGAGCTGGGCAAAACTGCTTTCTCTTTCAATGCTCTTTGTATATGGAATGAGCTTCAAAATAACATCAGCTTGAAAAAATTTGCCTCGTTACATACTTTTAAAGGTGTTTTAAAAAAATGTTTTTGCGGGGTATATAACTGGCAGCAGAATATGTTGGATTCAGTTGGTATGGATCTGTCCTTTTTCGCTCTCTCTCTCTCTCTGTCTCAAAATTGTCTTGTATATGAAACTTAATGCTGATTTTTTTTTTTAAGCTGCTTTTCTGCAAGGACACAATTGAAGAAGAAAAAAAGGAAATAGACAAAATAAAATGTGTTCATACATAAAAGATTATTTAGGCTGTTGATAAAAACACACCAATTGTGTTCATTCAAAGCCTTTTAGCCTAATTTTCATGTCGTAACTGCTTATTTGGTGTTTGGCAAAAGTAGCTGTCTTAGCTTAACTTTTTTTATGATGTTGGTCAAATTTGACCATTTTTAAATTACCTTTAATGTTTAACTTATGATAAATCAATAATATAGCAGCTTTCTGGCAGGACTTTAGATGTGGATGTACGTTTGTGTGTGTGTTGTTGCTGTGCGTTGCATTTTTAATAGTCTGGTAAGAAGGTCACACCAGGATAGGCTTTTCTATGGTATTATCTAAACTTCCACTGAGAGTAAGAGGCGGCAAAGCTGGGGAAGATGGGAAGGCAACTGTTCTAAGTTCCCACTTTGAACAAACCACTTTCTATACCGCCATTTTTCTATCCGACACTAGTCTCGCCAAGAATCATTTCTATTTAGTGCATACAGTTTTGTGATGATACAATATTTCAAATTAATAGACATGATCCTGAAATTTGTGTCATTACAACAAACTGCAGGTTTACTTGTTGTTCCCAGAGTTTCTAAAAGTAGAGTGAGTCAACCCTAGTTGACTCACAAAAACATTTTTTAAGAATAATTTGACGATATCGAAGCACGTCTTTAAAAATGTCCTTCCATACTCTTTAACTCTCTAATGCTTGCTGTCACTCTAACTTCCACTATAACTCCAATTCTCCAGTCTTTTTCTTTCCAACTCTGTTCACTGTTCACTCTCACATACATTATTTTTCTGCCTGTCATTTCTAATCCATAGATCCACCCTCTTGGAAGACTCTCTTCATTCACTTCTACTCAACTTCCCCTACAGCCCACTGGTGACACACTAAGCCCAATGTTTTTCCTCCACTCTTCAGTTTATCTCCCATTCTGATTCGCTTCATCAGGGGAGAACTGAGAGGATTTGGGTTTAGTAGCCAGTTGCTGGCTTCCTCCAAAAGTGACTCTGAAGTGACTCTTGTGCTCTGTACACTGAGTATAAGCTTCATTGTGTGCATCACTGAACTGGTGCCTGTCTGTAACTGAATTTGTCAGCAGTCTGAGTTTGTCCTTTATGGGTCTGAGTGTATAAGAAGTGGGACATGCTTCTGGGATGGATTCAGTGATGGATTCAGTGATGTACATAGTGGGATCTAGTGTGGGCCTGTTCGGCTCACTCATTTCCAGGCTTGTGAACCTTGCTCCAACAGCAGCAACAGCATAGAATTCTTCCTTACACTGCCAACCTAAATGCTGAGTTTGCCCAGTGAAATCAATCATGCTTAAATCAAAATTCAAAGAGACAGTTAGATTAGAGTAAGTCTGACGTTTATGTTAGCTTAACTTTGCAGAAATGCCAGAAGTGAGTAACTCTCCTTTAGAAGATGATCTACTATGAATCTAAATAACTGGGGTTTATGGGTAGGCGGGGTACAATCCACTGACATTTTACAGAACAGTTCTATTTAATTCACTCTGATAGAGTTCTTTGCATTTGTTTGTGAAAATTGTGAGGATTTGTGAAAAAAACAAAGCAAGACAAGACTATGGCGGATAAACAAGACTTTGATTAACAAGACTATGAAGAAACTGAGGCTATGAAGCAAAACCCGACTTAGCTTTCAAGGCATGAGCGTGGAAGGGAACGTGAGGATTTTGCCAAGACTGTGACTGAACCTGGAAACTAAATACTGTGGGGAGATGATTCGTGATGACGTGCAGCTGTGAACAGAAACTGGTGACTTGAGTGAGACTAAGTGCCAGGGGAAAAACATGTCCAGAAACCTGAAAACAAGAATGATCAAAACCTAAAACCGTGACACTTAGTAATACTTTGGTATTTCATAGCACAATATTTGTTAAACTTCATTGTTTACTTTGATTTAGAATGCATATTTAGCACACATTTGATGTCAAAATGCATATCATCTACAAAATATAAAATTTTGTATATAATTAATGATTTTTGATGTATCTTAAATGGAGAAAACTTTTATCCAGTTGTAAAGCCATTTGCACCAGTAGTTCCAAACCTTCTTTCCTGAAACCTGGAAAAGAAAAGCTGTGCTCTTCTCTGTGCGGCCAAGCCTGCACAGGCACACACACATGTGCATGTACATGTCTGGAGAGAAAAACAAGTAACACTTTTACTTTAGTTTGAAAAAGAAACAAAAAACCTTGAGTCAGGGATGAAATATTAGTTGTTTTGTTTGTTTGCTTTAATTGTTAATAGCACTGAATGTTGTCTCCTGCATCTTTGAAGTGCTGGATGGGAAAATGACCCAGAGCTAAGAGTTTTGCCAGTCAGGGTACAACACCAAATCAGCTTAAGGGTGAACAAGCCCATGATTACAGCTATTCGTATTATAATTCATTGGAATGCCTCAGAATAAATCTGTGACAGGTTTGCTTTTATCTTGCAAACGACTATGGTGGGCGTATATGCTGCTAGATATGAGGGAAGCATAAGCTGTGTGGGCTACTAAGTGGAATTCCCTGAGTGAAATGTCAACTGAAATTGTATCATCGATTTGAAAAGAGCATATACCCAGCTGTCTGAAGTCAATACCAACTCAAAAACAACAAAAAAAGAAAAAAACCCAACCCTACAGTTTTGTTGTGGGCCCAGTAAATATAAGAACGTGTCATTCAGTAGTTAGTAGGGGGAACTTTATAAGGTCTTTCTTGATTTCTCCTCCTATTTTTTACTTTGGATGATGCTGCATTGGGAGTACCTTAGAAGTGGAAATTTGAGACTCTTTTGTTCTGGTTTTGCTGTTAACATCAAACCCAATCACTAGATAATTCACTTAAAGGGAGATATTATGGGAAAAAAACTTATTTTTTGATAAAAAATGGCTCAGGTGACCCTTAAACATCCCATAGTTCTGCTGCTATAGGCCCAGCCTGCTGGGGGAGCTCCCATGATGCACCTCTGCTCTCTTTACTCTCCATGTACATATGACATCATTGTTATCATTAACTTGTGTTTCTCTCTCTCAGCAGGTATCTCTGGCCTGGTGTTACGGTGCTTGTTGTCCCCTCTTTTCTGTCCTCTCAACCCCAGCTGGTCGAGGCAGATGGCCGCAAAATATATATAAATGTAATGTATATAAATGCAAAATACAAAGGCATAAACATTTTAGTTTCCTTAACGTGAAATACAAGGTCAGAAACAAATTCTCTTCAGTCACTGCTAAAGAAGGTATTTTTTTCCTTAAATATTTCAGCAGTGACATTCACAAAATATTCATTCATAGTTAAAGAGCTTTGCCTCGTGATTTGTTCTCCTTTGTGGTCGAATATCTGCATCTCAAGTTTGTTTTGTCAAGTTCGCAAAGCCTCAGCACAGAATTTTAAGTGATAGATTTATACTTGATATGGAGAGCATATGGAGATTGTCTTTAAATTTTTCTTAGAGATTTTCAAACATAATATATGTATATAATATAATATAATATATATATGTATGTATATGCATGTATATAACATGTATCAACACACCCATGACATACCTTGCTGCACCCCTCTATGCCACATGTCAAAGCTGTTTACATTTACATATTTGGAGAAAACACAGCAGCCATATTATATTTCAAAGCTAATAAACATACTAAAATAGGTCTTTAATTGAAATCAGGATTTTTGGGGAAGCTTCAAAGGTTGTACACCTTTAAAAGCCGTGTCTAATTGAGAGCTAAACTGATTCATGTAATAGTTTGTAATACTGCTGTTACATAACTACATAAACCCCCAGGTCGTCTGCATGTTTGGAAAAGGAAGAAATGGCCTAAAAGACAGGGATTCAATTTGTGACACATACTAGAAGTGGAGAATAGTTGTATTAGAAGTTTTTATAGCAAGGTTAGTCTTGGACTGTTGGGAGTTAATGGTCTTAAGGTAAGGTAAGGCATGAATAGTCCTGACTTGTGCTCTCACTTGTGCACGGATGAACTGGAAGATATATCTGTGCTCGGAAGGACAACAAAGTTAAGCTTTGAAATGTGCTTAAGTATGAGTTTAAATAATATGACCATATGAGCTGAATACACTAATGTGTCTATCCTACATAATCCCAGAAATTGAAAAAGGGAGGCAATCTCTCCACTCATAACTGAGCACAATTCATGTAAAATATGCACCATATATTTTGCATGTTCATACACACACATTCATTCACCCAGTCACATGTTTATTATGTAGTTGCTGTGATTTCCAACCATCTGTATCCACAGTTATGTTTTATATAGTTGCTGCTGGTGTTGTACTGCTTGTGCTTTTTTTTCTCCCCGTTCGTCTACTTGCAGGAAACTCCTGATGGCTCTCCACCTGGTTTCCCCACAGAGGCCGTAGGATATCTTCTGTTTGGTTTCTACAGGTATAGCAGCTAGTAGTCTGGTTTTGTCTTGTTTTGCATTGTGTTGTCCAATCCTTTCTTTCTATCTCTGTCTTGTTTCTCTTTCTTTTTCTTTGCTCTCCCTCTTTCCCCCTGTCAGGTTCAGCACTATTACATATTGTAACACAAATAAATAAATAAGCAGTACTTCGGAATCAAGGGGAGCTTTACATTCACAAAGCTTCCCTTGGCAAAGCAAATGTGTTTGGCATAACACAGTATTCAGACTACAATTCTGCTGCCATGATGCTGGACAGGACAAGGAGAAAAAAACAAACAAAAAAACATGCTTGTTCGGTGAGTTGGTGATTCTAAATTCTAAATGACCATGTGAGTGTGCAGGGTTGTTTGTCTCTTGTGGCCCTGTGATGGACTGGCTGCTCAGATATGACAGCTTGGACAGCCTTCAGCATCCCCACACAACCCTGAATTGAATTAAGTGGGTATAGAAAATAAATGGATGGATTTATATTATTGCAAACTTATTTATATCTTTAATCTTGAAGTTGAGATTTCAGAAACCGTTATTCCCAGTTATTCTATTATTCCCAGCTAAATTTGACCTTCAATAGGTGAAAGATTCAGTCCCATTCACACCTCACATCTCAAGCAGGGAGGCAAGAATATGCAAAATTCTTCTGGGGTCATGTTTTAGCATGTTTTGAATAAAGCAAAGAAAGCATAAAGATAACAAAAGGGCACAAAATTAAATTTCTTACAGATATAATGCTTAAAAATCTGTAACCTAAACATTGATATTTTTGAGTTCCTAATAAAAAAGAAAGATTAGAAGGGATTCTTTCTTTCAATTCTTTTTAAATAAATCACATAGTTGATCCCCCTTCTACATTAACTCAGTATACATATACACATACATAAGTTCTCATTTCTCATAACTGAAATGATTTGAAACCAAAGACAAACAACACATACTTTCAGTGACATATATACTATGTCTTTAGGATAACACATAATCATACATACATACAGATACAGTCTAAAATGTTAGTACCAATAAAGAATTATTATTAAAGCATAACAATAACCAGGCTTTCCTTGTGCAGATAGAAATGCCATGCTACAACTATCACTTTCTCCCAGTTCAGTTGAAACAGAATCTCCCTGAACTTCAAAGCCAGTAAAGCAGATGAAACACGCCACAAAGGATTTGCTGGTTCTCTCATTCAAAATGCAGTATGAATATGGATTACTGAGCAGTAGAAGTAAGGTGGTGTGGGAAGGGTTCACTGCACTGCAGGTTAATGATTCTCCGGGAGTACTGGAAAAGATGGACAGTAGGGTGAAGGGAACGGGTGAACATCCAAATGGTACTGACATGCTTTGGCTATGCATACACTCTCAGTCAGTTGGATCACCGTAAAAGATGTACGGCCCACACTGCAGTCACGGATTGGCACATGCACACAAATGTAGAGATACTTAGTGAGCAAATGATCAGAAACACAAACTCAATACTATGTTGGGCATCCCCTTCCTCTCAGATAACCAGAGTTCAAGGTGTGATCTAATCATATGACATTTGGCAACAGGTAATGACATTGTAAAAATAAAAAAATATAAAACAAATATTTGCTGAAAATGGCCAATCTCCCATTTTATGAGATACAAAATATGTTCCTCTTGATTCCACTCTGATTACTGGGACAGTTAGCTTTTGTTTTTAGAAATGTTATAATGTTGGAAGTGATATGGTAAAATGTGGCCACTGGATGCAGAAAGGTGTTAACAGCCATACTGAGTATAGGCCTGAGTATTCAGACCATGGCAGATTGGTATCGAGAGCTGACAGTAATCCTCTTTCCCCAGCAGCATGAACTGTTGACACTTGGTTGGATGCATAGATTCATGCTGCTGACACCAAATTCTACCCTACTATCTGCAGTTGGAACAAAAATGTTTGGAGAGCCTGTGACCACTCGTGCCATTTTTTTCTTGTGTAATTACAACATTAGTCATGGTCATGACTGAAACCTTGGAGAGCTTGAGAATAAAAACTATGATTGGCTGTCAGACAATGAGACAAACAACTTTTTCAAACTTGGAAGAAAAAACTAATCCAGATATTTAAAGAAGTTGTTTTAATTGTCATGTTTTATAGGTTTAATGATTATCTAGGTATATTATTTAATGATGTTTTGTCATTGAATAATCATTTTGTTACAATGCATACAAACACACTGGAGGTTTATAGACCAAGTATTTCGTATGTTTTCAAATGTGTATATTTGGTAGAATCTGAAACCCAGGGGATGATGTAACATCACTAGGAGTTCATAGACAGACACCCTGTGAAGCAGGGACTAGTACAGATGATATTAAAGGTTACAGTTCAGCGTATTATGTGATGTCACGATTAGGTTAGGTCAGTGATGGGAAGTCTGTACCCCATAGCTGTCTCTCTGCGCGACTGTGTGTTGTATTTTTTTGATTCAGGGTGAAAAGCCAGCAGTTTCACTTGGCTGAGGGAACTTTACAGTTTAGCATTCAGGTTCATAGTCATCCCTTGGGGTTTCTCACTGACACCACACATCTTTCAGTTGTGTGGTGTCAGCGAGAAACCCCAAGGACCCAAGGACCAACCAGTTGTGCCAATTAAATTGTAATCACATCAGGACCTGCAGCAGCAAAATGTAGCTGGTTAATTGATTTACAGGCAAGGGGGTGATAAACCTGGATTCAACTTGGATCAAGTCTGACCAGCTAATTTCTAAAAAAAAGAAAAGTTGATCTTGTAACAGTCCTAACTTTTGAAGGAAAGAAAGAGAGCACTGAAGCCCTTGTGTTTTCTCACGGCTGCAGTAATGAGCTTATTTCTTATGTAAGAATGTATCAAATGACGATATGAAAACAGTATGACTGCAGAAAAGTGGTCACCTGATGTTTTTATCACCAGCTCCAAATGTTTTCAGATTCAGTTTCTGGCTACACGCTAAAAATGTATTCAAGGGATTTGTTGGATCAAATATGTGGTTACAATATAAAATCACACTTTATGAATGTATGTGATGTTAAAAATTATTTTGCAACAGTTAAAAAGCTACTTCTGCTAATTGAATGTGGATTGTTGGCAAAACTTTATTTTACTGTGCTATACTGTATTTTTCATCATTATTATTTCACATTCAAATGATTGTGTGCTCACTGAAACAATTCAGTTGTGACATCTTCACCATCAACCATAGGAGAAAATTGTAATGGGTCCTGAAATGTGTTCACATGCTGAGGTGAGCAGTCTCTCCAGGATCTTTATGATGTGGGATGTTAGGGGAAGTGGTCTGCAGGGACTGTGGATAAATGGATGAGAGTTTGGATAAGGTGTACTTTCTGCACAACGCAGTCTTCTTCTCATTCTTGTTGTTACACAGAAAGCTGTGCACTACTCTCAGTGACTTTACATTATCAGTATCTGATAAAGATGTAGGTCTCCAAGTACAATTGTTTAATAATGTAAATATATGTAAAATGCTTAATCGCAGCTGTTAACGATACTGATTTATTACTACAAGTTATTCTGTGGACATCTCCACTTTGGTACATTACTACTGATGAGAAAGGATTGTGTACTAGCAGCGATAGAGTAAGTTTCAAAATCTATATGTACAGCTGGATAGTTTTTGCATGGCGTTATTACGTTGCGTTTACTGCATTTCATTTCACAACTTATGCCCAGGTTTTGATGACAGGTAAGGTATGTAAACACACCGTATGATATAGCTAGAACGACAGCTTAGCCATACGTAAACCAACCTTTCACAGATGTGCTGTTGGAAGCTTTATGGTTGAATCTCTCAATGAGCTCCTTCTTCTTGAGAGTCTAACTCCCTTTTTAAACTGATACGATTCCATGGTTCTGTCAGAGAAAGTCACGTTCTTTTTGAAAGGGGTATTGAGCTTGTTCAGCTGATCAGCAAGGATGGGGGTGAGTAGCTCCTGAGCTCATCCAGAAGGGCAGGGGGTGGGTGGGGTTGAGCAGTTGCTCACTCTCCGCTCGTCTGTTCTTAGGAGACGGGTTAAAACAGATGCTTCTACTGTCCTTAAACCAACAGGTATTTTGACTGAAGCCTGTCTCATACATCATAATAAGACTTCAGAAATTGTGTCAAATTGTTAAAAAGGGCAGAATATGCTGCCTTCAAAGCCTTTTATCTGTTGCATCTCTGACCACACATCTCTCATGTCGTTCTAGCTTTTTTTCTTTACACTTCCTTCTCCACTCTTATCTCCTTTTTAAGCTGTTTTTGAACAGTTCTAAATGACTCCCTGTCTCCCTACCTGAAGGCTTTTTTCATGTTCAGCACCTTTTTCAGGTCACTGGTGATCCAGGGTTTGTTGCTGGGGAAACAACTGCTTGTCCTTGTGGGGATACTGCTCTACACAGAGAAGTTAATGTAGTCTGTCACATGCTTATATGTGGCATTGATGACAACTCCATGTGGCTCACAGAGTGCATTCCAGTCTGTGGCCAGTAAGCAGAAAGATGTTCTTTAATTTATACAGTCACAGGTGCTGAAAAAATGGTGTATAGTTGGAAGTGAGTAGGAGGATTGTGGTCAGAGGAGGGGCAGAGAAACTGTATGAATATTTTACATTACCATTGGACATATGCAACTTTTTACTTCTACAAGACGGACACGGGTGAACTCTTGGTCGATAATGTTTACATAATCACATAGTGTTCATCATCTCCTTCACAAAGACGTGTCCAGAATTGTTTGAGCAGTAAAATATCTCCATCAGTGCTTTTGCCGCTGCTCCTGATGCCTCACTTTCTTTAAGGTCTGAAAGTCTAACAGTGTGATGTTGAAGTCCAGTATATGCTCCTGCAGCCATGTCTCAGTGAAAGAGTACAGTACTGCATTCTTCATATTGACGCTCATGAGTGCTCCAAGCTCATCCTTTTTATTTTGTAGCAATCTGACTTTCCCCATCAGTATTGAGGGGAGACAGGGTTTAAACTCCCTCAAACTTTTCATCCATCTTGCTCCTGCCTGACAATCACCACTTTTCCGCTACAAATTATCAAGACTTTTGGAGCTACAACAAGTCTTTCGTTGGCATGGTAACTCATCATTACTGATGCTGAAAAAGAAATATGTAGATAATTCACTCAAGCATTATAGCTTCCAAACCAGAGCAGAAATAAGAAAAATCTATGTATCGCAGAAAAGATTGTTCAGTAGAAATCTCAAAAATGTAGGGGTGTGATGCTGTAGTGTCGCGAGATTGTGTGAGACTATCGGCAGATTCAAACAAGGCGCGCCTCAAATACAGCAAACAATATAGTAAGATTATAATTACGCCAATAACTACTGTTTAAATAAATATATTATCGGGTGAAACAAAAACAAAACACTGGAGTACAGTGAAGAAAGCCTGGAGAGCCTCACGGATTTCATCGACGAGTGTTTTGACAGGATCGTCATGGGGAAAACCAACCAAACCCCATCTGCTAGCAGCAAGGCTTCAACTTCAAAGAGAAGTCGCAATGAAGAGTCACCCGGAGCGACTTCTCCAGCTGGTAATGATTCGACGGACATTTTAACATCGATCGATAACAAATTATCCAGCTTCGACGCCCGTATGTCTCTGTTAGAAATTCTACACAGAGAGTTCCAGGCATTACGGGAGTCGTTGGAGTTCAGCCAGCAACAGGTGCAGACGCTGGCTGCAGAAAACGCAACCCTCAGAGGATCGGTGAAAACACTCACCGAGGGAATGAGCCGGATCTCTGACGAGAACAAGAGGATGAAAGAATCAATTATTGATCTCCAGGCTCGTAGTATGAGGGACAATCTGGTGTTTTCTGGAATCCCAGAGCAGGCAGACGAGGATCCTGAACTCACAGTGAAAAGCTTCATTCAAAATCAGCTGAAACTTCCAGGAGATGTAGTGAAAAACATTACTTTTCACCGAGTCCACCGCCTGGGAGGGAAGAGACCTGATGCCCGCCGACCGAGACCGATTGTGGCCAAGTTCGAGCATTATCAACAGAAGGTCCAGGTGAGGGGCCGCGGCAGGGAGCTGAGAGGAACGGACTTCAGCGTCAACGACCAGTTTCCCAAAGAAATCCTGGAAAGACGCAGGGTTCTGTTCCCCATCCGGAGAAAGTTCATGGAAGGAGGCTCCCGAGCTGTCATCGCGGTGGATAAGTTATTCATCAACGGGCAGCTGTACCGCGACCAGGAAACCACTCCTTGGCTCTTCTAAACTCCAGGTGATCTGTATTCGTTAACTTGTATAAATCATATCACCATAGATGGTACATAAGTAACTCTGAAATAATCTATCCAATTCACAGTTATCTATCAAGGCAAAATATATAGCTCACTGCCAGTCTCAGCAGCATAGGATATATGCAGCTCATATTTGTTTATTTGGGTATGTTTTTTTGTTTTTGTTTTTCCTTTTTCTATCTCACACTTCCACTCTTTTGCACTGTTTTTCTATTCTGTCTTTCTTCCCCAACCCGCTGCGTTTCCACCTTAATAAGTAATGTTAACAAGCACGGCGCACATAGAGTTTTGAGCAGAGCACATAATCAAGTTCCACACAGCATCGACAGCGCAAGTACATATTGTAGCAAGCTCATACTGACAACTGAAACACCAACAATGGCATGTTCATGGAAGCATATATGCACACACACGCACGGGATGCTTTTAGCAAGCATCCAGCACTCACTGCGTTAGTCTGAGCATGTCCACACTGAGGTTTATCTCATGGAATGTGCATGGAGCTGGGTCCAGGGAGAAGAGATTAAAAATCTCCAATAAATTGAAGGATTTACAGGCGGACATTGTTTTATTACAGGAGATTCATTTATCAAAGACTGTAGCTGATGTTCTCACCACAGCACAGTTTCCTCATGTGTACTCAGCCTGTTACAACTCCAGACAAAGAGGTGTAGCCATTCTGATAAATAGAAGAGTAAATTTCACCGTAAACAACACAGTTATAGATCCAGAAGGTAGATTTCTAATAGTTAATTTATCTGTTCAAAATATGAATTTATGCATTGCAAATATATATGGTCCAAATGTGGATGACCCCTCATTTTTTCACTCCTTTTTCACTTCACTCTCTGATCACTCAGATAACACACTCATCATAGGAGGGGACTTTAACATGGTATTAGACTCAGGAGTAGACAGACTCAGTACTTCAGGAAGTCAGCGGAACTGGCAGTCCATGAATATTGTTAAACAGTATATGAAAGATTTTGGTCTTTGTGATGCTTGGCGCTCCCACCACCCCACTCTTAGAGAATACACCTTCTTCTCACCGGTACACCACTCATACTCAAGAATAGATTATTTCTTAGTTAGCAGTTCCTTGATGAGGGATATTTCAGACACCAAAATCCACCCCATCACTATCAGTGATCACGCTCCAGTTTCTATCACACTGAAGAATAACAGAGTTACACCACCAGCTAGGAATTGGAGATTTAATACATCATTACTAAAAGACCCTGATTTTATTAATTATTTCAAAAGGGAATGGTCTGTATATTTAGAAAATAATGACCTGCCAGGAATGTCAGCTTGTACTCTTTGGGAAGCCGGAAAAGCAGTTATGAGAGGCAAAATAATCTCTTTTTCATCAAATAAGAAAAAGAGGGAAAGTTCAAGGAAATCAGATTTAGAACTTAAATCATTAGAAATTGTCTACAGTACCTCCAAAGAGGAACACACACTGAATGAATTAAGAAAAGCTAAACTTGAATTAAACAAAATTATTGATAAACAAACACAGTTTCTCATACAAAGACTTCGCTTGGAGAACTTTGAGCACGGCAATAAATCTGGAAGGTTCCTAGCTAACCAACTAAAGAGAAACAAAGAGAAAACAACAATCACTTCTGTTAAAGACTCAAAAGGAAATGTCACCCATGACCCCGATGTAATCAACAATGCTTTTAGGGACTTCTATAAAACCTTATATTCATCACAAAATGATCCATCAGACAGTAACATAGATCAGTTTCTTAGTAATATCAACCTTCCAAAATTACAAACCGAACAGGCAATGGCTCTGGATTCAACTCTTTCAATAGGAGAACTCCATGAAGCCCTTCAACATATGCCTAGTAACAAAGCCCCGGGACCAGATGGTTTTCCAGCAGAGTTCTACAAAGAATTTTGGACTGTTTTGGCACCTGCATTTCACAAAATGGTATTACAAGTTAAGCAGAATGGCAGATTATCCCCACACATGAACTCTGCTAACATTATCTTGCTACAGAAACCAGGAAAAGACCCCATACTTCCATCCAGCTACCGCCCAATATCTCTAATAAATGCAGACCTCAAAATAATTTGTAAAGCCCTCGCCAAAAGAATAGAAAAAATAACTCCACTTATAATACATCCTGACCAGACAGGTTTTATAAAGGGTAGACACTCATCCACTAACACTCGCAGGCTAATTAATCTCATAGACTATTCTAACATCAACAACCTGGAAACCACAATAGTCTCTCTAGATGCAGAAAAAGCATTTGATCGAGTGAACTGGAAATTTTTATTCGCAGCATTAAACAAATTTGGGTTTGGGTCACACTTCATCAACTGGATAAGGATATTATATAGCTCCCCAAATGCGTGTGTTAGGACAAATGATCAAACCTCTCCAAACTTCAGTCTGCAGAGAGGTACAAGACAGGGTTGCCCACTTTCTCCCTCACTTTTTGCTATTTTCATCGAACCTTTAGCAGCTGCTATCAGACAAGATAGAAATATTAAAGGCATCCAACCCCAAAATATTGAGCATAAAATAAGTCTTTATGCTGATGATGTTTTACTTTTCCTTCAGAACTCTCAAACGTCTCTCACTCACACGATCACACTCATAAATAAATTCTCAGCACTTTCTGACTACTCTATCAATTGGTCTAAGACCACAGTTCTGCCCATTAACTGCAGAGTCCAGAATATACCTGCAATCACTTTACAGTCAGGAAATATCAGATATTTAGGCATAAACATTTCCTCCAGGCTCTCAGAGCTAACAAAGCTAAATTATGTGCAATTATTAAAGACAGTAGAGGACGATCTCTCTCGTTGGAAGTCCTTACCTATATCACTTATGGGGAGAGTTACAACCATTAAAATGATGATACTACCAAAAGTTAATTATTTGTTCTCAATGATCCCCATAAAACCATCTGCTACTTGGTTTAAGTCACTAGATTCTTGCATCTCCAAATTTCTGTGGAAAAACAAACCACCACGTATTAGTTTAAAAACCCTACAGAAGACCAAGGACAGTGGTGGATTAGATTTACCTAATTTTCAGCACTATTCCTTAGCCAATAGGTTACAGTATATATCAAAATGGTTTAAACCTAGCCCAATAGATGAACCATGGATAAATAGAGAACAAGCATTGTGTGATAATCTGGAAATCTCTGACCTGCCACTTATTAGTCAAAACGTAAAACATCACAAATGTTTCAAAAGCATTAACATCAGCACCTCTCTGACAGCCTGGTGGGAATTTCTTAAAATAACAAAGTCTTCAATTGTCCCATGTAAGCTTACACCCATCTGGAACAATCCTGACATACTGCAAAACAAAAAAATGCTAAACTTTACTCTGTGGAAGATCAAAGGAATCAAACATCTGGAACATATAATCCAAAATGGACATTTTATTTCATTTGATGAGCTCATATCACAACACGAGATAGGCAGCAATAAATTCCTAGAATATCAACAACTTAAGTCTATAATAACAAAGAAATATATCCTCCACCAACCAGACTTACAACTCCCGACTAGGGTAGCAGAATTTCTAAGCATCTGCACCCCAAAACTACTATCAAAAATATATAAATTATTGTCTAAAATAGATGACACAATGTCTCTTCCATCCTCAAAATGGGAGGCAGATTTATCCATCAGTTCTAGTCATAGCTTCTGGCCACAAATATGTTTGAACACCTTCAGAATGACTCAGAATTCTAATTTACAGCTCATACAATACAAAATCCTTCATAGAACACACTATACAGGACAAAGGATGTTCAGGATGGGTCTAACACACTCAAACATCTGCTCACATTGCACAGATAACACACCTGATGATTATGCACACGCTTTGTGGTTCTGTGCGCCTGTCCAGAAGTTCTGGCTTGAAGTCTGTGCGGACCTATCAACATGGCTAAAGTGTAGCATCCCTGCATGCCCCACACTGTGCATACTGGGTGACTTAGACAACATCAACATGGAAATTAACTCAGCACACATGGTTCTCACAGTGTTATGTATCGCAAAGAAAACTATTCTCATGAACTGGAAAGCGAAGAACAATCTGTGTATTAACCAGTTTAGAAATTTTCTTTTAGATTATATTAGCATGGAAACAATGTCTGCCTCCTCAAAACATCAATTGGCTGAATTTAACTCTCTCTGGTTCCCGCTGATTAGCTTTATCACTTAGTGGTGGTGGTGGGTTGCTGTCCCGTCGCTCTGGGCGGTTGGGTGTGTGCTGGGGGGGGCTGTGTGGCTTCGGGCGTCTGGTGGTCTCGCGGGTCGTGGGGACCGGGTTGGTCATTGCTGGGGGGGACTGTGTGTCGGGCTTGGAGGGCAGTTTTGGGGGCTTGCGGGTGGGACTGTCTTGCGGTGTGGGGCGGGGTCCCTTAGAGGCCTTGGGGTGGTGGCTGCTGGCTCTATGCTGGGTGGCTGGGCCGCTCCGGCATGGGTGGTGGTGCTGGGCCTGGGCCCTGGTGGCTGGGCGCTGCCTTGCGCCCGGGGGGGGGCCCTGCCTGTGCCTGGAGGGGCTGGGTTGTCCTGGACGCGCCACAGTATGGGTGGGTTGGTGCAGGTCCTGGTGCCGGGCTTGTTGCTCTGGGACCTCCAAGGTGTCCGCAGATGGTTGTTTTTTTTTCAGGGTGTTGGGGCGTGCGGTGGGGGGGGGCGGTGCTTTTCCCCTGTTGGGGGGGGAGGGGTGGCCTGTGTGATGGTGGGTCTCAGGCCCGGGCTGCTGCGACTGGTGTGACCGGGAGGTTTGTTTGTTTGTTTTTTGTTGTTGTTTGTTTGTTGTTTGTAGAGGTCCTCCGGGGTGGGGTGGGGCGGGATGGGTACCTTCTGGGGGTACAGTAGCTCCCGCAATATGGTCGCTGCAGGCCCCGAGCCTGGTGGACATCAGCCCCTCCTGCCCTGGGTTGGCTCCCAGGTAGCGGGGATGCCTATTGCAGCCAGTCCCTGGCTGCCTTCTCCGGGGGAGAGTAGCTGCCCCGGTGTATATCCCCATACCCCTCTCCCTTCTGGCTCCTGTACACAGCACACACTCACAAATGAAGGGTTTTGGGGGCGTGTGTGTTCGGTGGGGTGTAGTGGATGGGGCCACGTAGGTGGTCCCCTTTGGTTGCACTCTGCAGTTCCCCGCCCCTGTTTTAATTACACCTTAGACATTACTACTTATCAAACACACACTCACACACACACATTAGGTCTTGGGGGGTGGTTACACTGAGTGGCATCTGGTGGGCGGGGCTCTTTGGGTATGTAGGCTGCCCAGAGGGCCGCGCTCCCAGTCCTACAAGTTGGGCTGCCCCTCAATTTTAATCGCTCACTATTAGAAAATATTGAAGAGCCAGAAGGGTGAGGGAAGGGGTCTTCTTCCCACACCCCTGCTTCCTGTTTGCTGCTCGGGGCGGGAGGGGCCAAGAGGATTAATTAATTGTTCTGCTGGTTCGGGGTCTGTGGTGGCTGGGGGGCTGCTGGCCCCCTGGTGTGCCCGCTGCACTACACCCCAGCAGAGTCGAGGGAGGGAGGATGTGTGGATGTATGGGACGTGAAAGTGTGTGTGGTAATGATTGGGCCTGGATCTGGGACTTGCTGTCGCCTGGCCTGCCTGTGCTTCTCCCGATGGGGGGGCGGCGTTGCCTCTCCCCGCTGCTCGCGACTTCACCCACCTGTGGGCACGTCTTGACTCCCAGGGCACTTGGCCAGGGGCGCTGGGGCAGGCGCTGACCCACTGCGTGGCTGTCTGGGGCACTTGGCCCTCCTGGGTATTGGGTGGGGCCTCTGCCGGGGGGTTTGGGGGCGCTCGGGCTCCCGGGGCCCGGGTCCAGTGCACGGCCCATGTCTGGGCGGCTGGGACCTGGCGGGGTCGGTGGGCTGTTGCCCCTGGCTCTCTGAGGGCCTCTGCCCTATGCTTATGGGGGCTCTATCCGGGGGCTTCCTCTGCAGTCTTCTGAGTGGATGCGTGGTTGTCCCTGCGGTGGGCTTCGTGGGTTCTGTGCTCCGTGGGGGCTGCTGGTGGCCTGGGTCTTGTGGCCCTCTCTGCCTGCTTCTGATTGCTGGGGGGGGGCTGTGGATTGTGGCCCTGTACACTTATACACTCATAACTAACCACGGTTACCATGTAGATCCTGTGCCATGGGTGTTGCATGTTCTCACACACACATTTATTAGCCCAGTAGCATGCTCGCTAAGCAGTTTATGTGTTATCCTGTGGTTTCAGGTCATCTCTCCACAGCTGTGTTGTATGCGATTACCGCTTCTTGTGCTTGTTTTTGTTTGTTTGTGTGTTTGTTTTTTCTCTGCTTGTCTGCTTTCAGGTGCTCCTGGTGGCGCTAAGGCTGGATTCCCCTCAGAGGCCATGGATTGTTGTCTGTTTTGTTTTTTACAGGTGTAGCAGCTGGTTGTCTGGTTTTTGTTTCTATTTTTGTTCTGTTTCCTCTTCTTTCCTCTTCTTCTTTCCTTGTCCCCCGGTCCGGTTCAGTTCTATTACATGTCATATATTGTAAACAGAAATAAATAAATGGGCATCAAGGGGAGCTTTACATTTATAAAACTTCCCTTGGCAAAGCAAATCTGTTTGGCATCAAAGGTATTCAGACTACAATTCTGCTGCCATAATGCTGAACAGGACAAGGGGGAGGAAAAAATAAAAAATAAAAATAAAAAAAAAAATAAAAAAAAAAATAAAAAAAAAAAAGAAATCTCAAAAACTGGAAAAAAAACACAATACAAAAGGAGCTACTGCAACTCGCTGCCACATTGTTGTGGCATTTCCAAGAATATTATTACATTAAATAGTACTATCTTTTTATCATTGCCCCAAGGAAAGGAAAAAATGCTATACCATTTTTGTCTGTGCAGACACTGAACAATTAAAATAGTTAAATGCGCATTTATTTGGCTCTTTTACCCATTCACACAAACACGTTCAAATGTGGCCATGACATTTTTTTCTTTTTGTATGTTTTCCTTTTATATATTGTGTCATTATTGATGCTTGTCAAAATGTAGCTTTTCAATGAACACATTTTTATCCCCTGTATTGTTTTCCTCTATTATACACATATTCATACACCAATAAACACAAAGGGGTCATTGTGAGTTTTAGTATTGTACATGAATGCATTAAAGTTGATAAATAATTTTCACATTTGCTTTTCATTTTTAAATGAAAAAGCTATTTTTAAGGGCTTCACAGTGGTGTGGTGGTTAGCACCGTCACAGCAAAAGGGTTTCTGGTTTTCCTCCTGGGCCACTGTGAAGTGTTTGAGCTTGATTTGAACTGTCAAACCTTGCCTAACAGCTAACTTTAGACCACAACATGTTAAGGTTACTTACTATGATGTGGTGAGAACTGCTGATAAACTAAAAAGATCAAATCAATCTCACTTCATACAGGTTTTAGTAAAAAGTAGTGCAGATACAATTATTTACCACCTCTGATTGGATCAGAATGGAACCCTCAGTCAACTCTGTTTAAGACTGTGTGTGTGTTTAAGTGAAAGGAAAAGGAGGGTATGGTTTGGGTTACAGCAAAGGCTCATCCACTGGTAATGGGAGCTGAGTCTTTCTTATAGAATGACAGGTTCCCACACCCCCCATTAGTCCACTCAGGCTCTCTCACAGTTCTGAGTCTATGACTGAGGTATCACAGTGCAGACTGTTGCCAAAGTCTGCTGATTCACAGATCTGTGGACATTTATGTGCACACTCAGAGTATTCATAAATATCTATTAATCAATCTATTTTTAACTGTGAAAATGTATCACTTGAGTACAGGCATTAATGCATGCTTTTTTGCATGCAGTATCCATGCCCCAAATACCCTGTCCTAGTTTTACATTATTCTTAAGTTACAGGAATGGTTAGCTCCAAAGAATAGCGTGGAGTTGATTACATCTTGCCATTGCCAGTGGCGCAATGGTGAAACACGGTCATTTACAAAATAGAATTCAGTCTTTATTGTTCTTTGTCATTACCATACACCTTGAGCCCACTTTAATATTGGAATATTTGTCAAGAGAGGTGGCTCTGCTATACACACAGAGTTTATGCACGCATATGGCATGTTTTAGACCTCCATAGAAATTGATTCATATGATAGAAATACTGCTGTGTTCATTTTTAAGAAACACAATTTTCTGTCAGATGTGTTGGGGACATGTCCAACTGAAAGTCCTTTCCAGGTAGGAACTCCCCTGAGCCTCTCAGTAAAATCCCTTCAGACTGCTTGCCCTCTCTCTTTCCTGCCAGACCTCTGAGGACAGAGGTCTCCGAGCTTCTTCTCTTGCAGCCAGGGTGTTCACGAGTGTCAAACAATATACTATGTCTACTGAAAAGCTCAATCAGTTGGTTATCCATTGTCTGGATAGAGCCTGGCAATAATGAAATGACAACAACTGTAAATAACCTGCTTGTGTATGTCTAAGGTGTTAGCTTGCAAGATCAACTGAAATGACACAAAAATAAAAAATGAGACATCTGATCTTTTTTCAGCACAACAAACTAGAGAGTAAAATGTCCTCTGTAATTTACAAGGTCATTTGATTCAAATTCAAAAACAGTGAATGTTTCATGAGATAGTTTCATATAGCCAACATTAGCAAAAAGTGGTTTGTAGTTATGGGATTGTCATCAACGTCTTTACTAAACTTCATTATTTGTAAATTCTTGCTGACTCAGTAACTAAATAACTCGATCTTAAAACTCTATTTCACAGCTCAGATGTATATTGTGGACTTCTGAATATTTCTGAATGATCTTTCTTGTTTTTTTGGTTTGGTTTTTTGGTTTGCTTTGGGCTGATTTCCCATCGTTCACCTGTGTCAGAGTTGATTGTTTCCCACTCTTTTGCCTGGGTCTGCTCTCCAGTCAGCACCATTTCGTCTGCATACCAGCTGTTTGTACAGCCACCTGTTAATCTGTATCCAGTTCTGTGAATAAGTTTTATCAGTAAACTTAATGCACTTTTTCTACACTCGGGATATTTGGAACTTGTTTTGGACTTTTGGATTTATTTGGACTTCAATCTTTCAAACAGCAACAGCCCAGAGCTACAGAATTCATTTGGAGGAACTTGCCTCAATCCTGGTCCTCAAGACACCCCACCCTGTATGTTTTCCATGTTTCCCTGCTCCAGCACACCTGATTCAAAAGAATGGGTCATCCTCAGCCTTCTGCAGAGCTTAAAGACCTGACCCATTCATCTAAGCATGCGCAGAACGCTCGATCCGATCCATTGTCGTCTACATGCACATTCAGTGGACATTTGGATCGACTTATCCCAGGGTCTTAATTCAATCGACAGCAACTCGATCCAACTCGATTTCTTGTCAGATTAAGGTGTCTACATGAACTGAATAACTCAGTCTTATTGTAATTTAGCCATTAATCTGATCCGATTGCCCGCATGTAACCGAGTGTTATCCGGATTTAGAAGCAGAAAGTTCAGAGTCATCCAGGCCTTTATTCCTTTAAGACATGCAGGTAGTTTAACCTACTGATTGGTTGAAGCTCATGAAGTCATCCCAGCTGAGAATTGAAGGAATACATGGTTCAACAGAGGTAGGGCTCTGAAAAGAAAGCTGGGATTGTTCTTATTCTCTTCTATCAATGATTAATAACATGCAGGTTTAGTTTTGCAAAGGGCTTTCATGTATGCTGTCAAACTTTCTTTTCAGACTAAGTGAGATTTGTGAGATTAGAAATGAATGAAACACCATTTTTTCCAGATTTTCAGATTGCTTTAAAGCAAGCAGCTGTGGATTAAATCAAAAGTCTCCTCTAACCAATTGTCTTCTTTCTCAGAGGGGCAACATGTACATATATATAACTTGGACAGTAAAATTATATTAAGTTATTAATATCTAGTAAAATAATGTATGTATTTGTGTGTACGTGTGTGTGCGTATAAATAAATATATACACATATATATATATATATATATATATATATATATACACATATATACACATATATATATCTAGACAGGCTCATCATACCGTTTATGTGAATTGAGTGATCATCTAAGTACTTTGAGTTCTAAATATCACTAAAGATCCCGACTCCCTCTCGCCACATTCATTTTACATTTTACACATGTGAAAGAATGTTACATTCAAGTCTATTTGTTTAACAACTCTCCAGACATTTCCATTGGCTAATTGTCTCTGTTTTCGTCTCTTCGGTGTTTAACTCACCATTTGTTCCGTCAGACACCTTTTTTGGGCCATGTCAACATGTTGAATTGCAATGCTTTTGTCTCTGATCACTATCACTGGCTGTTCAGTAGTGACTGAACTCTGTGGAACATTAATGTGACAATAACTGTGTTATTATTTTTTTCCATGGAATTTGAATTCTCCAGAAAACCACACATGGGTGGGGTTGCTCTGTAAAGCTGCTTCTTTCTTGACATTAGTCCTGTATAGACCTGCATAGTTACCTTACAATACACAAACATACACACCAACAGACACAGACATCAAAGCAATAAGTATGAACACAGCTTGATTCTAAGTGTGAGACAGAAGGTGCAAACCTATTTCTCTCAACTTGTTTTCAATGGAGGTGAAAAATGGAGATCCGATGACGTGTTCTTATCTCATTCAGTCCCTCCCCTTGTTTTGAGTGTGACAGAGATGAAGACACACTTGGCTATTTAACATATCGTCTGCAGAACAAAGCCTGAAGCATGGCATCAGGTGTGTTAGTGGCGTCAGTCTCTCTGAGTATGCATGTGGCCTTTTTTCAGCTATTCTAAATGGTCCCCATATATATAGTGTTTCATTAACCTGTCTAGTTTCTATGGAGCATTTTACATGCATTTCTAATTCAAGGATCCATGGACACTAATACAGCTCTTTAGGTCTTATCATGTCAGTCACCTTGTATAGTGATAATTCAGTTTTCAATTTCAGGTTCTTGAGCAAGGATCCTTCTAAAAGTGTGTACACTGCATTTGAACAACCTACCTTCTGGTTGAAAGATGACCATGATCTTATTTTATATGATATTTTTCAGAATTGTGCATAAATTGAACAGGATTAGATTGAGATTCAAAGGGGCTCAATAAGTTAATGAATTGAACCATCAATAACTTCACACCACTTATGAATAAGAAGTTAAAGTATCTATACAGTAATAAGATCTATTATGAAGCAATAATATTGCAAACTTTGATTGGCTGATGATCATTATAATAACATTATTTGTCTCTTGTTGATAAATGGCTGCAATACAAATAAAACACGTTGTAGCAATGACATGTCATAACTGTTGCTTAAAAGTTGTACGTGCATCAGTGTGATCTCCGTTGCTTTGTTCAAGGTTCAATTGCTTTCATTCAAATTAGTTTTTTTTTCTTTTGATATAAACAATCTTTGACATGTTGCCTTTGTCTGATATTTCAATCATGACTTTGAAATGTGGGTAAAAAATAGAAATCAGATCAGTAAACCAGAGTATTAAAGTAATAGAACTGGTCAAGTTGGACTTTTAAAGTGTAGATGATCAAAATGGATTTGGTCTTATAATAATAATAATAATGATAATAATAATAATGATAATAACAATAATAATAATAATAATAATAATAATAATAATAATAATAATAATAATAATAATAATACATTTTATTTGGAGGCGCTTTTCAAGTCACAATAAAAAAAACTACAGTATAAAAGATAAAAGCATGAAAGATTGAAACAACATTAAAACAGAACATCAAACAAGTGAAGTGCACAGGGTCCAGTTATAGAGAGCATGCCAGTTTGAACAGGTGAGTTTTGACTTTAGACTCGAATGATGTGATGGAGTCTGATTGTCTCATGTGTGGGGGGAGGGAGCTCCAGAGTGCTGAGCAGCTGAAGGCTCGGGCTCCCATGGTACTGAGGCGTGACGTGGGGATGGTTAGTGGTCCAGAAAAGGATGGGCAGAGGGTGCAGGAGGGAGTGTGTTCGTGAAGGACACAAAGAGGTAAGTGGGGGCTAGATTGTGGAGAGCTTTATAGGTGAGGAGAAGGTTTTTGTAGTCGATGCAGTATTGTACAGGGAGCCAGTGAAGTTAGATGGGTACAGGTACAGCACTTATCTGTGATAGTCTTCCAGGAAAATATTAATTCAGTTCATTAATAAAAATCAAATGTGTTCTTTATTTGAAATAAACTCATAACTATCATCCAGAGTTCAAAATAGTACTTTTCTATCTGTGTGCTACATTTTAGATTTGAACATTTATGGACTATAAAAGCTTGTTTGACATTTTGTGTGCATTTGCAGGAGAAACCACTCTCATGCCGGTCAAATATAATCACTAGAAAAATGATTAGATCCCTACAACACTACATTTCCCATGCTGTTCCCCTATGCAATAAGGATTAATAGTTTTGTTGACAACTTTGAAGCTGCAAGGTTCGGCTGGTTAGTTTATCTTTAATAAAAGACTTTAACTCTTTATATATAGTCTTTTTTGTTTATTGTCATTTTTATGTAGGCTTTTTCAGGTTATCATCTTGACTTTGACTAATTGACTGCTGTCTCTCTTTAAATGATAATGCATGACCCAGTTTCAGCCAAGCTTTAGCTGTCAGTAAAACTTTGGTATACAGAGGAGTTTATGGTCAACTCAATATCTGTAGCTGCAACCAAAGCCCAAGTCAGCACTCCTGTTAATGTCTCTACTTGTAGAATCATTCTCAGTGTGAAATGCAAACTTCCTGTTAGAAAAATCATGAAGTTAAACTATGAGAAAAAGCTGTACAATGTGATGGGGGAGGCTTCCTCCTATCTTTTAGTTCTCATAACATGTGTGGCTGGTGATAAACATAAATAGCGATAGTATCATTTTTTAAACAATTCTGGGCCAGCTTCCTGATATGAAGGGCAGACTTGTTTCTTTGCTGCAACAATAAATGTTTTGTGTTAATTGTCTCCAGCGACTCTGTGCCTAATCTTGAGAGAATTTTCCTGAAAACTTGGTCCTTCGAGCCAGATTCGAACCAGCGATTTCATTTGTGCTGATGAGCAGCTATTCTAAAAAAGTGAGTTTTTAGTATATAAGCAAGACAGGCAGGTAAGCACTGCTATTTCCAAGACCAGATTAGTTGCTTATCGTGCTTTGCTGAGGTCAAAGTCAGAGTTATCATTGTTAAGGATGTGGCTCACTTTTAACCCACCAAGTTCACCATGGTAACCTAGCAGTTTATGTTAAGACCTTCTGATAAACTTGAACAACACAGAGTTGTTTGGATGGAAACATTTAGATGTTTCAACTGTTGGCATTTTAATAAACTGATCCATTGATCTATTGATCCACTGAGGATTTTAGCCTTAAGTATATATCTAATAATTGTTTTTGATCAGAACTTAGTCTGGCATCAAGAACTTCTGATGTAGATTCTCAGCTAAAGGAAAATGTTAGATATCCAAACCTCTTGACCCAAGAGGTGTAGAATATGTATGTTGTGCATTGCATTACCATAGGAACTATGCATTCAGTTACTGAATCAGAATACATTATGTTTTCATGTCTTGCCCCCATTTGCCTACAAATCTGTTGAATAGCCTACAGCTGATATCAGCTCTAACACACAGCAGAAAATAAATTATGTAGGCCTATATCAAATAATATCCAATGAATACAATTGCTTTTGGTTTCTTCAATGCTTATCACACAATGGACGAGCTAAATTCTTAACAAGTTAAAAGTTGAACAGCTTTATGTGCAGCTGTTATGACATAAAACGGTAAGCTTGTATGGACCTACTAATTTGCACATCTAACAATTTTCTGCTGCAGTCACACAATCAGATTTTTCATACTTCTGAAGTGTCAGGTGATCGGTGTATTTTGTGTGGAACAAGCGTCACGTGATGCCTGTCAGTTACAGTCAGAGTAGTCAATTCATTGTTAAAGAGATGATACATGGTTTGATGTGCCTGCAGTGACATCCTTCTATGACTTCATTTTTACCTCTTAAGTTAATGGTTTGCTGCTTATGCAGTTGGTTAGCTCATTGGTGAGTGCCAAGCAATTGATGGACTTGAACTCTGTGCAGAGGACAGTGCTTTGTGACAGTACAAGCCCTGTGGTATTATAGGCGCAAGGGAGACCTGCAGTTTCTATTCTTTGTCATTGCTTGAACTTTATTCACCTCCTCTTGGACAGAGTTTCTCCTGGTCTGCTCTGGAATTTTTCTGGAACCATCAAAACTGTGCCAGAGTGAGGACTGTTGGCATTAATTTCCACGTTGTGTGTGTGTGTGTGTGTGTAGACCTAGCAAAGTAAACACTTAGAACTGTTGTTATTGACCCATGCAGCCCATTTATTTTGTTCACTGTATTTGGTAAGGGCAAAAGCTGCTGATTTCACCCTTCAGCCGATGACAAGAAGATTTGCATGGTTTGCATGGCAAATTTAGCAGAAGGGACTGAGTTGTTAAAGTGCAACATTTAGCACCCATTACCCTTTTTACAGGGGAATGAATTTGCCTGAATTCTATGTAGACCTCCAGCAGGGACATAGCCAGGCTGGCTTGGGCTTCATTGGTTGATCTATCCTTGACTTTCTGAATGCAGGGCACTGCTGGAGCTAATTTTTCTGCTTGCCCACAGTGCCACTGTAAGCCCCTGACCTGGTCTTTTGTGTCTTGTCGACCCTCGATAAACCATTTGATAACAATCCCTGTAAATCTTCATGCAGAGGGTTATTTGTGCAAAAGGAGGTTGCTAAAGCAGAAAAGTTGATATATACAGCAAGGAGCAAAGAGTAAGCAAAGAGACTTATTAAAGAGTTCATTTATGATTTTAACCTAAATACAAAGGTCTGTTTTCTATGATAACTGGTTTTTCTCACATCTTACACATCGGAGTACTTGAAAGGTTTTGGGATTTGTTCAAGGAAAGAGAATATAGTAAATATAAATGACAAAAAAATATGACCACAGTGAGCATGGATAAATGGTTGGACAAAAGAGCGAAAGAAAAATGACAGAAAATATGGACTATTGGCAGCTACTGCTGAGATAAGATGGTGGTGAGGTGAAAAGGAGGAATACAGGAAGAAAATGGTTATGGCTGGTGAGTGGTGGAGTTTCCATGGTGACTGAGGTGCCTCATTTTTTTTAATATTGTGAGCATGTGTTCATCCACACACATATACACCCACACAAGTACAGACACATGCACACAAACACACACACACATATATATATATATACATATATGTGTGTGTGTGTGTGTTTGTGTGTAGCTGGGCAGGATGCCAATCAGATGCAGGGGCTGCTGGCAGGCTTGCCTATATCAGTCATATGCTAAAGATCCCAAATATGCTATTATACCTACTACTACCTCCAAACACCAGCTGTAGGCAACATGCACGCTCCATTCACATATACATTTGAACAGAGAGCATAATTAGCAACAGGTCAGCAACAGGTCAGAGCATATTAAAATAAACAAAATAGTTTGAATAAAAAAAAGCACCCCACTCCTACACCCCATGGGTGTGCCAGCAGACACACAGATAACCCACTGTAACCAGTGGGGTGAGACTGAGTCGTGCTTGGATCTGGCTGCTATTCAAATGTTGAAGCCCATATTTGACTTGCGTTGATGATAAGTAAAATGCTTAACAGATCTAAATCCAAGATTTTGTGGTTTGAATGGAGACTCAGACTCATCTGTAATTAGGTTCCCTTTCTACTGAAGAGCATGTTTTCTTTCTTCCAGTCTAATTACTTACTAATCTGTTATGGTTTAATACATTATCAGTCAATGCCATCCTTTAATCTGCGACTTCACATGTGAAAAAGGGTCAAAGAGGTAAATGCAGAACACTGTATTATGTTTAAGTTTCTTAAACTTAGAAACAAAAGTTCAAAAGCGGCCTTAAAACTATGAGCAAACTCAACTTTCAGATTAGCATGGTTTCAACTCAGGTAAGTTTTATAAGCTGATTAACTTATGACCATGTGTTCTTAAAGTTGATGCTATGATTTATGACAACTTACTTTCTTGCATTATCCCTGAGAGAACTTGCTTCATTATTAACTCCACACTGATACGACCCACAATTTCAATTTAACGTAACCTCGTCTACAGTTAGACAACTTGACATTTTAAATGATGTAAACTGTTTTTGAAATGTTTCTAATAAAAGAAAACTTAGAAATCATATGTTCAAAACTGTTAAGTTTGTTTGAATGTAAAATTTCAACATTGTTACATTCTGAAAACAACAATACTCTCCTTTTCACTCCAGCACAAGAAAAAGTGGAGGGATCAAAACTCTTACAGCTTCACACACAGATTAAAACTTATTGTAATTTGTAGGAGAGCAATTCAAATAAACAGGCCAAACATTAATTTACTGACATCTGAAAACAGCACAGCAGAGAATCTACCCCCACAAACTTTAGATGAACTGGGCAGTTACGAAAAAAACATCCCTTATTAATTTTCATGCCTAGCGAATGCTTGATATCTCCCAAGAAGACAAGCAAAAAAGAATGTGAACAATTTCTGCCTCCAATAGCTATTAGCATACAAAAATGGAAGCTGTATGAGGCATTTTAACACCAACACTTGGAGGAACCAAACCATTATGAGGACTGAATGGAAGCAAAGCTGGCCTCTTACCAAAACATTCCACTTCATAACAATCCCATGTCATGTTTCTGTTGCATAGGTTTTGCAGAAACAGTTGAACAGAATTTCTAAGTAAAGGTTTCACAAAGACACTTTACATTTACTTGCAGTGAACAAATTTCTGCTTCTGACGTTATTCAACATTTATAAAAGCTGTCAACTCCTCCAAAGGCTAATTTCCTTTCAGTCAGAGCATGTAGAGAGCAGCCAGAGTCTACACACGTTATCTCAGTAGTTTATCTCTGAGTCCAAGTATCCTCACTGAGCACTGGTCTGGTTTAATTTTCTTGATGCCCTTCTGCAGGAATTTAAATGTGTACTTCACAGCACAAGGATGCTCCAGATTGAGGCAGTAGATAATGCCCTTTAGCACTGCAAAGCCAGTGGGCACATCTCTGTTGTCGTGGAGAACGATAGTGTCCTCTACCACCACAGCTACACTGAAGATTTCAAGACGGAAAGCATCATGCATGATTCCTACATGTCCAATCAGAACCAATCAGAAGTCTAACATGTATTCCCTTCATGGGGACATCCAGGATTTCACCATGAACCTAAAACAAATGGCTCAAATTAATACTCATTGTGACTTTCTACTCCATATATAAAATACAAAAAATGAAATTAGGTTGGTTTTATAGTTCAGTGTCTTCAACAACAATACATTTTCTTACATTACACATCGTAATGATATCCGAGGTATCCTCTGCAAAGAAACGTGGCAGACCAAGTAGGGCAGCTGCTCCTTTGTTTTGGTTAGTGTCCTACATACAGTCAAAGACTAGAATGAGTAAATACAGTACCTTTTACTATTTTACTAAACAGTAGGTAGTCAATTTCTGTATTTACCTGCTTGTGAAGTCACTGAAGAACACTGCTCAGGGTCTGCCTTCTTCCCGAAGTAGCAGCTGCTTTGTCCATATCCAGGAATCTACACAACAGCATCAAGTCCATCGAAGAATGTCTGCTGCAGATCTGTAGGGACAATTCTGCTGAACTCTTCATTTATCTGAAACAGGGTTTCATGAAGAATACATTCAAGTAATGACTGTGGTGAAAAGAGCAGAAGAAGAAGAATGCTTCAAGACGCTGTATGAAAACTCATAAAATCAATAAAGATGAAAAGAATTGCAGCGTGAAGTCATGGTACAGTAACAGTGTGCTCGACAGAGAATGATGCCACCTTCTCCAGAAACTGTCCCAGCCACCACTTTTACCATTTCTCTGTAAAGCCGAAAGCCGTTTGTTTTATCATGTGACTACATCAAGGATGTATTTAAATCAAACCAGAGTTAGCGATAGCTAGACCTTTGAAAAGACTAACGCCATTTAAATTTAATTAAATTTGAATTAAGTGCATTTTCAATTATGTTTTTTTAATTACTGCTTTTCTGATGGTTAGTCCTTGGGGCTGGTATACGGGTGAATGTGACACATCAAGTAGTAAAACAAAATGTCATAAAGAGCACTCATGAGTGTAACAAATCCCAGCTTCAAGTTTCAAGAAGAGTAGCCTGTGGCAAGAGGAATGTTTGGGGTTATCTCGGTTCACCATGAACCAAGTGTGTAGGTGGCTTACCCGCACTGCCCTCATTTCACAGCTCCTGTATGCAACACACTGCTGCTGCAACACAGACAAGAAAGAGCTCTTGATAAAGAGTAAAAAGTTGTTTTCTTGATGCTTATCTGTGTGATAAATTGCAGATGTTAGCGTAGGACCATTTCAATCCTATTTAAAGTGAGTCAATTCTGTGCTTTGTGTCATAGATTACACTGGTTTTTTTTCTATTCAACACACAGACTTACACATAACCTTTTTTACACATAATGATCCTCTATTGCTTTGTAATATCTTGAAAGACATAGATCATCATGGTTATCTGATACTGGACATGAAGGCGTTCACTTACTTCCTTTTAGTTGTCTTGTTGTCTCACTCTGAGACATTTAACAGAATTGTTTATGGGGCATCTGCAATTGCTGTTGAAAAAATCTACAGGTACACAAAAGGTCTAAAAAGAATGTTCCAGATTTAGTATGAACCTCCTAAAGTTTGTGAAAATCACAGTTGGAAGATGAAACAAAGATTCTATCTTTTCTATCAATTTTCAGACTTTTCAGACTTTCCAGAAATGTTTTATTAACTTTTTTATTTGTTTGTTTGTTTAATTGTCAATTTTGATTTATTTCTCAAGATTTGAGTGAAGGATCAATGACAATCATCATAATCGCTATTCACCTATTTTCTATTGCAGTTCAAGCTTTGCATATATACAGGTAAAGAGAAATCATCTCAGGTCAACTGGGTGCAGTTTCCCTCCTGTTTACTGCCATTAGCCTGTGCAGGCAGCCCTGGGTAAACATTAACAGGTACTGAGACTACAGCTCTGCCTCTGCTGTATGCTGTAAACTGAGACTTCACGGATCTATGTTTATGCTAATTTGGGAGTCAACATTGCAGCATAAGATATTGACTGGAGGAAACTCGTTGTTAAGTCTACACATGCAGAGGCCGCTGTAGAACCACAGCAGGTGGCTGGTGAAATGCCAGAGCATCAAGAGCACAGCGGCAACTGTTTGATGAGCTCACAAGAACAGAAAGCCACAGTTTATCCGTCTCTGTTGCCATTGATTGAATTAACAGTCAGCAAGCTATCTATTGACTGAGTAACTAATGCAGAGCCAGCCACTCTTTGCCTCCATGATATTGCCTTCTGCACATCTCTGCTGTACCCACACTGTTTTGTTGGTAGCAGGCATTCATTCTAATTGATCCAAAATGCACAAGTCAGGGAGGGTGGTTCTGATCAGCAGCTCAGCTAGCAAACAACACAAGAGCAGGAAGGGGGGAAAGGTAAGATATGTGAAAATAAATGTAAAAATGAACCATAAAAGGACAGAATGCATTCAAAGTGTAAGATGTGGGGGAAGACAAATGGTGATACAATAGCAGAAAGTAACAGAGAAATGAAGTGGGGAGGAGAAGGCTCCTTGAGGAAAGATGTATGACGGTGAAATGGAGATTTCAAAGACAAAAAAAGTTTTCACATGGATTAAACAAGGAGATGGAAGGAGTCAAGTCGGACAAAGAAAAAAGAATTTTATTAGCAATTCTATCATTCATATACCGAGAAAGTTGAGAGACAGGATGCACAGGACCACAAATTGATCTCAGATCAATGTTGGCACAAATGTATTTCCCAACAGATAGCAATTCAGACTCTTTATGGTTTTCCTTTGATTTAGAAGAATTTAAATTCATTTAAAGCTGAGGACAATGAAAACTGCTATCTTTGGAATGTGCAAAATTTCTGCTACACTGAACATAAATTTGAAATGTATTTGCTCAGTCAACAACCACCTCTTTTCAACATGCAAGGCGGTTGTTGACTGAGCAAATATGATTTTTCATGGGTGTGGAAGAGGCTTTAAAAAGGCCACAATGGAGGGCGACACAGGGTTAGAAGGTGAGATACTGGGTCATTTGAGGCTTGTGAGGTGGTGGGTTACTTTTCACAATTTCATGGGAGTTGAGGCTCAACATACAAAAAGAATGAATGCAGATCTTTATTTTTATCTCAGTCTTGGCAAGGATTGATGACACTTCAGAAAAACACATTACCAGTATCACCACCTCTGGAAAGAAAAACAGCCAACAGTAGAGGAGTGAAAACCTAGGGAGGTGTACAATGAGAGAATAAATTGAGATGAATAATTGAGATTGAAAGGGGTTAAGAACAAGGAAATAAGGCTGGAAACTAAAATAAGTGTCAGACTGTGAGGAGGAAAAGGAGTGTTGAAGTTGGGGCAAAAAAGAATCAAGGTAAAAAGAGATGGAGTAGATGCTGGATTTCGATTGTATAATGGTTATGGCCATGGACTTGAAGACGACCAGGACACCAGTAACCCTTGTTTTGATCAAGGAGGTCAGAATAATTGGTGGGTGACTACAAACATCCTGGTTTACACACTGACAAACTTGACTGGAAAAAACAAGCTATCACTATTTTCTGAAGTGGCAAAGGTCTTTCAAGATCTGACAGACAATGATCAAGATCATTTATTAGCATGTCTGAACTTTTTGATTGGGGTGAGAGATACTTTACACCTGCTCCAGGATGTGCTGGTTCATCACAGGTGCACAGTTAGCAACAAACCCATCTTACTGCAATGCACAACAGATTATCACAGGAAACCATTCCGACCTGTGGCCATCAAACTGTACAACTCCTCCCTCTGAGATTAAGTCATTCAATGACACGCAATATTTAATCAGCACATAATACAGTTAAATTATGGATTTGTTTGTGGCAGCAAGAGGCTCTATCAGATCTGTGAAATCTGACACTCATTTAGTTTTAACCCGTTTCCCTTAAGTTACACTTTTAGATTATCAATATTTTACCAGTGACTTTTAACAGTTCATCTAAGGCAACAAAAGGAAAAAATCTTTATTCTCCTGACTGCTCAATTCTTGAATGTGCCAGGGCAAATTGAAGAAATTTGTGGTGGATGTTTAAATAATTTCTTCCCTTGATCATCATGCAATGCAAATGCAAATTCGTTTGTAAGCAAAATGGATAAGCTTGGAGCACTCATAGCAGGAATGTTGACAGTGCAGTAGTACATGTATAAACGACACATGGATGCAGGGAATATAACAGAATCCAACTCTTTCAACCATGCTTTCAACTGTACAGGCACATAGAGATATCAGAAGTAGTGGCAAAAGCAAAGGTGGAGGTATTGCAGAGCATTTTAACAACAGATGGTGAAATACTGAATATATCACTGTGAAGGAGAGGATCTGTGTCTGGGACATTGTACTATTAGCTGTGAGTTTCTGTCAACATCTCCAATAGCTATGCTGCAACAGAAACTGCTGGCACTTTGTGGTATGGTGTGTCGCCTCCCTCTCTGTTTACCTCACTTGTACGTTGCTGAATTGTTAAGTCTTCTTGGCTGGCTCGTTATGTCATTGAATTCCCTCTCATAGTGTCATATCACACTGTACACTTCATAGTACACTGCTGTGAAGCAGATGTGATCTTTTTGTAGTTGTGTATAAGGGCCTGTTTGAATTGGAAGTTCGGCTCCAAACAGATTCAAATGTTCACCACTTGCAGTACTGCTGCAGGCTGTCCCCAAAAGGTAAATCATACTGAATCGGATAATAACCTGAAACTGTGGGTTATGGTCAGTATTGGTGCAACATTGTGTCTTTTGACAGTTCAGAACTTTTTGTTTGTGTTCTGGAATTATCTCTTTGCCTTTGAATCAGATTGAAGATAAACAATCACATCATCACAACTAAGCTATTCCACATATTCAAAGCTGGAAATTTAGACTTCCTTTGATAGATATTCAGCAACATCAGTAACATCAGACTTTATCTCCTCATGAAGAATATTCATACACCAAATAAAGAGTAAGGAAGCACACAGCCCGATCTGACTGTTTCATGTGCAGTGGTTGTGGTTCCCTGTTTGAAATCTTTCCAATTCTGCTCTCTTTTGCTCACCAGGGCATCTTTGCACTGTATGTTGTTGACGATGAATGTTGCATCTGTTGTTGATTTCATCATGAATGTGTCTAAATGGCAAGCCGCTTTCATAAAAAAATCCAAATGTACAAAGATGAGGATGCTTTCATTAAAAAATAAATTAGCACTCCTTGGTGTGTTACAGCTTAACAGAAAACATTCTACAGAAAACAGGGTGGAGACCCATCAGCAGCACCTATAGGAAGATAAAAGGAGAAAAACACGAACAAGAACCACACAAGCAACAAGTATATGAAAACATAACGGTGGATTCTGATGATTAAAACCATTGCAACTGTAAAATAAGCATGTGTGTGTCTGTCTGTGTGTGTGTGTATGTGTGCAAAATACACTGCCTGACCAAAATAAAAGTCACCACCCGGATTTCACTAAGCAAATAGGTAAGAGCCTCCTCCTATTGCACAATTACGGCATGGGCGATTATCTTTCAGTTGGCAACAAGTTATTTAACCCCAACTGATGTGATGAGTAGCTTCTCATTTCTTAAACAACCATGTCGAAAGATGTTCATCTGTTTAAGAAGGTCAAATCATTGGCATGCATCAAGCAGAGAAAACATCTAAGGAGATTGCAGAAAATACTAAAATTGGGTTAAGAACTGTCCAACGCATTATTGAAAGATACATAAAGATTGGACTCTGTAGCAATGGAAGAAGGTATTATTTCATTTACCTTTTGCCCTATATTTTATTCAACGTTGAATAAAAAGAGAACTGTCATTGTGTCTAATCCAATTCAATTCAGTCAAGTTCAGTTCAATTTATTAGAACTCTATCCATATAATGCCACTTTAAACTGTACACAGTAACCTAGAAAAGGAAGCCAACAGACTGAATCATTAATTCAATTAATCCCCTAATCCTGAGCATGTGTGGGCAACAATAGAGGAGAACTGTTATTACATGCCAGGCGGCCAGGTATTCTGTGTTTTTGTCTTAGCCAGTTAGGTATTTTGTTTACTTTCTTTCTTCAGAGATAGCTCAGACAGGCTTTCTTTTGTTATATTAATCTAATTTTATTTGGCACAATCACTTTGTCCCATCCTCCCCCCAACTTGGAGTGTTTTTTTGTTACAATAAACCTCATTTGTTCACTTCAGGTGAGACTCGTTCGATTTACTGGTTGTCGTGTTATTGTCTGCCAACTGGTTTCACCAAGGGGATGTAACAACTGTCATTTAGCAGAAAGATAGTTCCAGCAGAACCAGACTAAAGGGCAGCTATCTGTATTGACCAGTTAAGCAAAGGAAGGACAAGGCAGTGCCAGAGGCTATGGGAGTAACACCACAAATTGTGCTGTATTGTGCAAGGGTGAATCTTTTGTTCATTTTTGTATTTGTGAAGAAAGATGCACTTTTGTCTAAAAAGTTACTTTGTCACACCTTTAATGTAGAACAAGAGGACTAAGTGTAATTCAGATGGTGTGTACATATGAAAACCTTTACTGACATGTCACAGTGCATTCCATAGGTTCTAGTCAAAGGACTTTCTACTAATGTCCTCAATGAGGAACTCACGAAGGAACCAGGTCTTTCAAGGACAAAGACAACTTACAGAGATAGGACAGTAGAGAGAAAAAAGAGGGAGAGAAGGAGGTGAATGATGTCAAGTTTGGACACATATCCAAACCTAACATCTACCCATGTGCATAGATAACAAAACAATCTGATCATCATGGGGACCGGTCACACAGTTCGCTCCAAAGGGGGTGCATGTGTCTGACTGAAATCAGAGTGGCCTACTTTCATTGAGTATGATCAATATGCAGTCAGCTCACCATACATTGTTCTCTAAATCACATACAAAGATCCACACATGAACACTTTTTTGATATGTACCCAACCTCAGGTTAGTCTGTTGGACTGCTCCGGGTTAATAACCCATTAATTGAGCACAAGGTAATTACTATGTTCAGTCCATCTAATTGTCCTCTTGGCAAATCAAACTTGGTAATAAAGGATCATCGTGCATCCTTCAGTGTGTGTATGTTGAAGGCAAAAAATGCACACAAACATAGTCACGCTCGTAAAACACAAACTGAACTTCCATTTGGTTCCAGATTGTCAGTATTTAGCACTGTCACGTTATTGTGATATATTCATTGAAGTAGTTAAAAGTAAAACCAGATGATTCTGTGCATATGACCTTGTGCTGCATAAGTTGTACATATATGTAATGCCACTCCACTGGCACTCTCTTTCAAAAAGGTGGGAAAACTGAAGTGTTTGCGTCCTGGAGTGTTTATAAAGAAAGCTTCTAAACAGATTGACCACAGCTTTCCACAAAGCCACCTACTACACCACATGCTGACCTTGCCAATATGCACTCACAGTCTTGGTATACATCCACATACAAACACCCCGTCAGTAAGAAGAATAAAAAGAAAAAAGGAAGACACAAATGAAATGATGAAAAGACTGAGGAAAAAAAGGGCTATAATTTTATTTCCAGCTAGGGACCCTGGGGTACTGTGAGTTCGTTTGATCCCAAAGGCGAGCGAGAGTGGAAATGGAGAGATGCAGTCATAAGCATGCAGAGAGGGAGACAGAGGGGGAGATAGAGGAAGAGTCTGGGAGCTGGGGAGAAGCAGAAAGCCTTTTAATATTCTGGGCCATGAGTTGAGATGAGAGACTACTCTCATACCTTCAGGTTCATGAGCATAATCAGATTTTTATTTTGCTGAGTGTAGTCTGTGAGCACGCCTGGGTGTTGGTCTATCACACACAAAATGCTCTATGATCAGCTGTGTGTGTGATCAAGTCTCCTGTGGTCCCCACAAAATGAAAGTTTTTTTTATGTGAAAAAAATGTTTCTGTGTGTGTTGATGTAAGTGCTTGCTGAAGAACAGAGACAAGATCGTCTCTGGTCATGTGACTCTTATTCATCCTCGAGATTAGCATCACACCCATCTTAACTCCGACTGAGAATGAGAGGATTTGGTCTATGTTTGGTTGAATCCAACCATAAATGTTAGAGCCACAATCAGATCTTACTCCAATGGATCGGCTCCTCACTAAAATGCTTTCAACATAACACAGACATTTGAACCAGCTTCAGTTACCACATGTGGTTCAGACTCATGCCCTTTTAGTGTTGGAACAGGATTGACCCTAAGCTACAGTCTCCCTGCAAAGCTAGTGTCCTACTGGTCCTTGTACATAAAACTGTAGTCTGTGAAGTGTAGCAAGTTAATCCAAGTATTTTCATGACTGTGTTTCTGGCTGGGAGAACAAACTGCATCCACTAATCCAGTTGCTGGGCTTTTAGAGAAGCTGAGGTCAGCGTGTCCTCGCAACCAAAAACACACTGACTTATAGACATCATTAAAACAAAATCCAATTGTCATGCTGGTGGTGGGTAATCACTTTTTCCTTGCGACTCAAAACTTCCACTCTTAAAATAGTTGTGGTGGATGACATGCATGCTTCAGCTCTCATGGCAATGCACTATTTGGACAATATTACCATGCAAAGAAATCCAAGAAGTGTGATGGGATAATGGCCACGGTTGCTGAAAAAGACTTACATGTGAAAGTTTAAGACTACTGGATAAATTGAGTTTCTATTGGATAAAATGATAAAAACATGAATAAACCTCTTTCTTTCAAGCTTTGAATGATGTTTAAGGTGATAATTCATCAAAAAACATGACAGGGCCCCTAATTACTGTCAGCAATATGTTCTCTTCTGAGCTGACATTCATTGACTATGACTGACTTAAACCTCATTATAAATACTCATAACATAGTACACTTCCATTCTCCCTTATTATTCTCTCAAGTGGGTGCTTTCCCAAAACATAATCTCCTACAGTTTGCAAGTTCCTAAGGGCTGCAAAACAATCAGATGTAGGGCAAAGGACATATCTCCCCTAAACCTGATCCATTTGTGTGTGATGCATAACTATGAGTGCGACCCAGTCCCCACCCAGTGTGTGAGCATGCTGCAAGTATTCACATACACACTTGTGTTCTTTTGTTTTGAATTGCCTGCTGAAATCTTTGTCAAGAAGGATGAAAATAACGACTGGAATCATGTTTCTCTGTATTGTGGTGTATGCCACAGTGAAACTTGTGTTCAATGTTTATTTGAAGACAGGCTTTTTGCTTTATTGTATAGAACAATGTCTCGTGAACAAGATTTGTTTGGAAGTTTAGCAAAGAAAAAATATAAATGTTAAACAGAAATTACAGTTTCTTATTACTGAATGTAAATCTACTGGTCGCACTGTATTTGCCAAGGTCATTGCAAATCAAAATAACGATTTACCAAAAAAGATATCTGACAGTCCCCAAATACAAGCTCTACATGATCAGACAAGCTGTAAACAAACTATTCAAGCTGATTTTGAGTATGGAGTATAAAAACAAAACATGTTAAATGGATGGGAAAAATATGCCCCACGGTTTACTAAGGCTATAGTGTATGGAGATAACTGTATTGCTTCCTCAAGGTTCTGTGATTTCAGTCTGAGATAGAATGTAAATTATACTGGTGACATACCAAATTTAAGTTTCAGTATCTGGTAAGAGTTTAAAAACATCTGATTTCCTGAGGTAGACTTCTCCTGGCATATATGTTCTTTTCTAGAAAAAGCTAAGAAGTTTAGAAAACCAGAAAGGACACAGTTTCGGCTATTATGCCAACTAAAAGGATACCTGTGTGGGCTCATTTCTTCTGGAAGTCTTTGATACATTGCAACGATGGTGGCAACCCGTTCACAGGAAGGACAAATCACATCTGGTAACAGGGTGCTGGGTACGTGCTGGAACAATTCCTACATGCAATTACTCCAATTTGTAAGTTTCAGCATAACAAATCTGCTCTGCTGTCTTTGTGCAAGGCAAGTTTATTTGTAACACAATTCGGGTTACAATTAGAGCACAATTCGCACACAAGGCAATTCAAAATGCTTTAACAGCTACATAACATCAGAAGAAGGCAAATAAAATCATTCCATAAATATAAAAAATAATCATTAGTTAATTAGATTAAAAATGAAGAGTGCAGATAAAATAAGGGCCTGTAGTTAGAAGAGCCTCTTCTTCTTTAGAAGAGGCTTAATTAAAGCAGTTTTTAAGGCCCTTGGAAATGTTCCAGTCTGAAGTGAGAAGTTAACTAGATGAGCGAGTTGTGGTAACAAACTGCTCAGCATAGACTTTAGAAATCTAGTGGGCAACTCATCAAGGCAGCACATCGATTAACTCGGACTGCAGATGATCTCTTCGACTGTTTTGTCAGTAACAGGTGTGAAATGTGTCAGCTCTAAGTGTCGAGCTAGCTGCAGAGTAGTTCTTTGTGTTGTGGAAATTACTGAATTTTTAATGCCTTGAACTTTGAACTTTGGTGCACAGGTTTCATAGATTCCAAGACTCTGCAGATTTGAGCTGTGTTGGCATCAAAGGAGGGACCAGCATCACGTTTGTTGAGCAGGCTCAGAATTAATTCATGGACCAACATGTACGTTCTGTCCAGGCTGCACCTGACTCTCACCAGCATGTGCACATGCTCAGTTGCACAGTGGCTACAAATGGTCTGAAATATTTGCTGAAATGTTTATACACTGTCTCACCTGCTGATATTCTGGAGATTTTACAAGGGGGTGGAAAATGTGCACTTGTAGCCTGGCGTGAATGTAACATCTCTAGAACATTTCTGGACTCTAGTGTGGATGTGTGAAAGTGGATCTTGTTGAGATGAGGGTGTGCAGTATTGTCCATTATGCTTATCAACTTGTGCAGGATTCATCTTTGCTCAACTTTTAGGTTCCAGACTAATCCCCTGCATACATACAGCTTTCTTTGTCAGTTGGTTTAGTTTCTTTCACTGGTTCTAATGCTGCTGCACCAACACATGGCTGCAAAGCCTATTACACTTAATTATGCCTGCCTTTATGAGTACTGTTTGCAGTCAACTAATGTTTCCAGAAGTACTTTCTTCCAGCACGAAACAGCATTGTGTCACAAAGCAGATGTTGTCTTAAAGTGGTTTTGTGAACATAACAGTGAGCTCTATCGCACTGGACTTATTCCAGAACAGACAATAGGCAAAAAACACCCGCAAAAAACTTGTCCATCAACATGGATATATTTTGATTATACATTTTATTTTTGTTGGCATTAGTTGTATAATCGCAATATTACCCTCAAGGGTAATGATTACATTAATTAAATAGCCTAAATGAAAATAAAGATCCAAAGTAAAAGTAAAGATATAGACTGTATTTTTTATAGTTTCATATAGTTGTAGGTTTATAGTCTAACTCAGTTATTATTTTTTTCTTTATTTTATGGTATTTCTCTGGTGCATACTGCCCAACATGGGCATTCATCGTTATTTTGATTATGTATTTTTAATTGTGTTTATACACTTTGGGATTGGGAGCAATGTTAAAGAAATGGGGTTATACACATTTGTTATTTGATAACTAATTGTATAGAAATTAATATATCATTGTTAACTAGCAAAAAAAAGTGCAAAGCTGCTACCCGCACATTTTTAGACTTTCTGAGGCTTTACAAGTATTATCTCTTGAATAAAAATACTGATTACCACATAGACAATACTTTAGGAAATATCAAAAAATACAAATAAACAATTATGACAGCTGTGTTATAATACAAACAAAAGGTGTCCACTAAATAGCTGCTTTTCTTACACTGTAAAAAATGTAAACTCAAATATTCACATGAAATGATTTAAACTTCAAGTTGAAAAATTATAATTTAGGGTTTTTTCTCTAGTGTTAAAGGCAGTGGCAGATGATCTTTTATCCACAGACAACGACTATGTTTTTATCTTTAATGTTCAAATGTACTGTACTTCTTAGAAGGTCTCGGGGCACTTTGTTTCGCACAGTTTGGGACATGCTTTTCCTGCTATGGGCAAATGAGGTAGCAGATCATCAGGCAGCTGCTGAGAACAGTGGCTCACAAAAGGTGCCTTTGTCTGAAGAGACCCTTATCTGTCCACCAGCATAAACTCAGTTCAGAACCATCAATATAAAACCCCACTTTACATTTCAACATATAAGCAAGAAAATGTAGTATCAAGTCACACTTACACATATGCAGACTAACAGTATACACAATACGTATGTAATACGGAAATTCTAACAAAGCTGCAAACAACTAATGTTACATTGGAGACCTATTATTAATAGAGATGTATAAATAAGTTGCAGCTCCACTGTAAATATCCCTTTAAAGATGGTAAAGCACATGGTCATTCTGTGAAAACAATAGATTGAGGTTCAGCTGGAAGCATGCATTTACATACGCCCACACAGCTTTACCTCTTCACATGCAGGCATATCATTTCTGAGCAATTAACATCAATACCGAATGCTTTGCATATGCATTATTTACCACCTTATCTTTATAAGTCTGCTGTTTGTTCATGTCAGAGTTGCACCAAGATAACCTGGAGAAGTATGTATCATTATTATTAGTTCACTCATCATTATAGTACCAATCTATGCTGTTTTCAAATGTATAAATCTAACTTTCATTTTCCTGATTTTTTTAATCGCTATGGTAGTGCAGTGATTTGGTCTCAATCTAATTTATATTTGCAAGGTGGTGTGTTAAGTCTCTTCTACGAAAAAAAAAAAAAAAAATCATACTTGAACTGGAAAGGATTTTTTTCTCTCTTCAATAGCTGCTGCCTTAATGAGTATGCTATAAACAGGTTCAAGGTATTTTTCATCTCAATGCAAGCTGTTGTGGTTTCAATGAGTTTTTCAGTTACCATGCACTTAAGGGTAAAAACTAGAGCATATTTGCTCTTAATGCTTAAATGAACCTTTCCTGCACGTGTGGCATTTTTGGTGCTACAGAGGACAGAGCATGGAAGTATGTGGATGGTTCATTCAGATATTGCAGCATGAAAAGATTTTGCACTGTGAATTAATGTTTCAGACATTTCTGCTGTGATAAGTAAAATTTGCATTTATCAATAGACTATCAGTGATTCTTCTTGTACCTTATTGTGCCAACTGATATGCACTGTCTGTAAAGCTTCTCTTTCAGTTCAATAAAGCCTTGCTGCTTCTAAGGAAGTGCTGCCACCAAAGCTTTGTGCCATTACACTCATCCCTCCCACGCAGCAACTGAGAGGGTCTCACAGAAAAACCCAGACTTTATACTGCACTGAAGCATATGTAGGAAAGTTAACCTTACATGAACTTTTATATAAGTTCTCATCAAGTTATACAAGTTCCTCATCCCGTGTTTTTTTCCTGCCAAACTTAAAAATAATGAATGAAAACATTTAAGTTAAAGCATAATTCTCAATGTTAGCATATTCTTACTATGTGAAAGTTCTCATTGTTTATTTAAAATTATTTCAAAATTGTCAGATTAACGACTTATTTAGAAATACTTACATGTTTACAGCCAATCTGCCTTTCATTCCCAACTTATCACATACAGATGTTTGGTGAGTAGAGCAACATGAAAAAAAAACATTCCATTGTCTGTTTTAATGTCCAACCCTGATGTTTTCTTTACCATAACCTAGACTAATTTAAAGGGGAAATATTACGGTAAAACAATGTTTTCTGTGCTTATATATTTGGGTACCTAAAGTCGCCTCAAAACCTCACAAAAAAAGACAACCTTGCATTTAGTTTTGCCCCATCCCCCAGCTCTGACAATATCTCACCCAACGTGCCATTCAGAATTTCAGTGTAAACCTATGTCACCCCTCAAGTTCACCTCCTCTGCTAAGCCTCAACATCTCTAAGTCTCCACTACACACATCCACCCTTTTAGACCGATGAAACTAGCTTTGCATGGGAATATTCTGTTATCAGCTGTAATGAGGAGCATGCATCTCCATCTTTGTCCACCCTCAGAGAATATAACAACCTATCGCATAACTTACATTTGAGGGTATTGTTCCAAAAAGAGTTAACATAAGACTGTATGTGCAACAACCGCTTGTCTTCAGATCGAACTCTTTTATCAACTTAGTCCATTTTAACACTGGACTTGTCAAGAAACTGTGCCACAAAGAAGGATCGGTTCCAATGGCTGCTCACTTGCCCCTCAGTCTCCACCCCTCCAAACAGCCTGGTATTAGGAGCAGTGCTCCAGTAGGGCTGTGCTTAAACCAACAGATATTTTGACCAATGGCTGTCTTACCTGAACTTGTTAAAAATGCTCAAAATATGTATCCTTTAAGGCTTCTGTAAATAATCCTTTACTTTTACAAAATACAATTTTTCCAAGAGTTTTAACCTTTAATTAATCTCCTTCCACTGTCCACAATCATGTGTCTTAGGTTAATTGGTGATTCTAAATTTACCTTAGAAATGAGTTTGTGCATGTTTGGTTGTTTGTCTCTGTGGTGGCCCGGTGATGGACTAACAGCCTGTCTAGACTGGACCTTGCCTCTTGTTCTGTGGTAGCTGGGATAGGCTCCTGTTTCCCTGTGACCCTACACAGAATAAAGTTGGTATGGAAATTGGATGGATGGATGGATGACACTCTTAATATCCAAGCTCTGTTGCTTTTTAATCATCTTATAGTTCCATGTTTTCCCATCAGAGAATCTCGCTCTGAGGATGATGATGTAGTTGTGATTGTTAATGTTTCCAAGAGTAAATTGGGAGGCAGAGGCTTTAGTAACTGGACTCTACTCTTCTGGAACCAGCTCCCAGTTTTGGTACCCTATCTGCCTTCAAGTTTAGGCTGAGAACTTTCCTTCTTGATAAAACTTACTTTTAGGGCTGGCTCAGGCCACACTGAACTATCACTTTATGCTGCTAAAGGCCTAGACTGCAGAGGGGCCTCCCAGTATGCATATTTCTTCATCCTGCTTTCTTTACTTTTTACCCTCTACATATGCACATTCTTTTTGTCAATAACTTAGCTTCTCTGCCTCTTTCTAATTACAGGTTTCCCTGGCCAACTGGCTTTGTTTGTGCCTCTGTCATGTCCTCTTACCTCTCAACTGGTAGAGGAAGACAGCTGCTTCTGGTTCTGCTGAACAACTCCCCCTACTAAAGCAATTTTCCTCTCAATTGTTCAGAACAGTCCTAGATGGGCGATTGAATCAAACAGTATATGAATGTGCTTTGAGAGGAAAATTTGTCTTATTTTACCCATGTTGCTGTGTATTTATCGAAAGAATCATGAGTGTTGGACCTCTACATTTCAGACATTTGAGACATTGAATAACAGCTGGGATGATAAACTCATACAATTTCAAGGAGATGACTGAAATATACCCAAGAGAATGTTTTTTTAACAAAAGGTTTTGGACAGTAAAGGCACAAGCTGTTGCACCCAGACAAGCAAAACATGCAGGTACAGGTTATTTGTGAAACTGCATGTTTTTTACACATTCTTTCTTTTTTCAAATAAAAAGTGAAACTTGTTGCTCTTGAAAGTGGTGCATATAAATCAGAAGACTTCCAGGGAAAAAAGTTGGAAACCACTGGTCTAAAACGTAAGTTCTTCTGTGATTTTCAGCCTCTTTCACTCCAGCTTTGTTATAAGGAACCTGTTTTTTTATCTCAGATATGCTGGGGAGGGTTGACAAATGAATTTGATGTATATATATATATTCATATGTATATGATATATATATATATATATATGTATATACACATATATGTATGTGTGTGGGTGTGTGTGTTCCGTCACTTTCACTGAATCTTGCTGCTGGCTTGGCTTCTGAGACTGAACGGAGACAGACAGGGTCTTTGACTGGGGCAGCGATGCTATCACTGCTAGCTGCACAGGCTTCGCTTTGTCTTCTTCCTCAGCTCTCTGCCTTGGCTGCACTCACTCACCAGGTTTCATGTTGCTCATAGAATTTCTGAAGCATAGAGGAGTGAGAGGTGTAAATCAAGACATAGAAAAATCATCAGCTTTCGGAAATTCTCTGGGGCAATTACAGAATATAAAGGAGATTTACAATGCGGTCTTTTTTTCTGAAAGCATTCTTACTCTGCTTAACAAGAATTTTTATGTGATTTACATTTCAAAACTTATGCAGAAGTCAAAGAAACTTCTAAGAGAGCCACAGCAGGAAACGTTGCATTCAAATAACTGTGCAATGTCTTCCTCACAGGAAAAGTTTTTAATCATTTGAAGCCTCTCTGATTTAAATATCTGTGTCTCACCGGGTTAAACTAAAGTTCTCTCAAAGATTCAAAACCGTATAGTCCAAGCTGCTCCAAATATGGCTTGTGTGCACACTTGGTGAAAATGAAAATGACAACACTGAACGTCACAACATGAAAAGCAGAAAAAAAGCCACAGAAGGAATCCTTCAGTGATTATGTCTCGAGACACTGAGACAAAGATAGAGATGAGAATACCAGAAAACAGGAAGAATAGTTAGAAAGTTTCTCTCCTTCACTATGGCAAACTTCCATTCAATCACTTGTTCAGCTGTTGTACTAAAATTCTACAGATATAGTGAATAAGCAGCTTTTACTGTTGTGGGATAAATATAAAGTCATCTACAATATGAAAAAATGTTTACTTTTCACCACATTTTTATTAATTTCAATACATTCAAATTCAATTTTGTGCAGTCAATATTGAAAGAATTGCCAAATTCCAAAGATTAAAAACTGAGTTTTAGTTATTATATATTTCCATTGGCAGCCTTCCATTTTTACATTAACATGAATATGTAATTACTTTATGCTTATGGTATTGAATATGTGCGCTTTTTGTGTATTCTGTTATATTAACTTTTATATAACAACATTAACATGCCATTTTCATTTTATTATGCTCTCGACAATGATAATGGATCTCTTTCTTTGTGATTTTTTCTAATAATCTGTTTTAAGGGGATCTTGTAACTCTTTTTCAAGGTCTTCTGTCTTTATGTGCATTTCACCAGGCAAATAAAACAAGTAAAAGTATACAAACAAATCATTCTAAAAAAATCTTTGGGAAATGTTTTTTTTTCTGATAGATTCCTTTTCTATGTCTCAAATATATTCTGATTCTTTCCTGTCTATCTCATCTCCCTATTTGTCTATTATGCTTCCTCTCATTATATTTCTCTGTAACATCCTATTGTCTGTTACCTCGCTTGCTATTAGCGCTGTGTCCCATAACCTCATCATCAGCTAATCACACGGATCAGTGCTGAAGACCCAGCAAACAAGACAGAAGAGAACAGCAAGCTATTGTTCTGGACTTTATTTCCAGCACAATGGGAAAAACCTGTGACTGAGGCTTTCAGTCGTTGAGCAAAAAGCTTATTCATCCATTTATATTTATGTATGCAAAAACCTTTGCACTTTGCCACATAAGCAATGCTAATAAAATGGTGTTGCTTTGCTATTATTTTTGTGTTCATTTTCTACATTCCCTCAGACATCTCAGATAGATGTAGTTTAAAACAGTTAAACATTTGGAAATAACAAAAATACTGCAAGCTGACAAAAAGGAAAAAAACACACAAATAACAGAACAAATTTGACTGGATGCCCTTCGGATAATCTGGGAATAAGTCTTAAATTGGTAGAGACATCCAAATTGTATCTTGAAACTGGTGATCTATGCTGGGAGAGATCATCGATCTTATCAACACCAATTAGATCTAGTCTGTAATTGGGCTGATAAAAGTGGGACTGAAACTGGGTTTATGCCTGTTAGAGGGAGGGTGAATCTTGCAAAGGCTGGCTTTTGTAACCTTAACCACTCCCCCCTTACAGATGCATCAAAATTCTCTAAGGAAATTGTATTACCCATAAAATTGTTACTATTAGGAACACACTTTCAAATCAAGCATTCTTCTAAAAAGTACCCATTAACAGCTGTCTCAGACTCTACTGGATGCCCCTGCTGAAGCAGTTTTACTAAAGTGGGATCATCTTTCTGTCCCTTTACCAATCACTGTATGTGACGGACAGTAGATAGTCTGGCAAAGGAAAAGACACATTTCATATGTTAGACCATTGTTTTCCATAAACGGGAGTTACTGAAACAGAGTCAACAAGGCTTAGTCCCCATGTGCGAAAGAACTTTGCATGAGGTCTTTACCTGGAAATTTAACATAGAGAGGCGTTGGAGGGTTTTCTCATTTTTTAGCACCAGCTGAATTGTTTGCTAAAATTATCTGAATGCCAAGCGGATGAGATAGGGGAAACACGAAGGACAACTTCACCTTGCACTAGATCTGAAGCGAGAATAGGATTATGTCAGTAGATCTAAACTCTTTCACTAAACAATAGCACAACCACCTGTTTCAGGAGACAAGGCCCACACAAACGCTAAACTGAAAGAGTCCAAAGCCTCCGAGTTTCTAAAATCATAAAGTCTATTCCCTGGTCATCAAACTGATCAAAATCAAACAGAATTGCTTTAGAAATGACTGAAATGGAAGATAGCTTGGTGTGAAATTGCACTCTAGCAATAACCTCAGCTCTAGCAGTGCAAGATTAGACAGCCAGATCAACAGCCAGATGATTCCATCAATAAAGTTTACTCTTAGCTTTAAACACAGGACATTCAATTTCTTTTCTTCTTTGCTTTTACTATATCTAGGTTTAGAGGATAGGTTGCCTCTGTCACCGATCCCCTATAATGGCTGGAAATACCTTCTCTTTGTCTCTAAGTAATCAAATCTTTTGAGAGTCAGGACAAAGTCATCTGCCAAAAATTTTACCTTGTGCTCATTCACACAGGTACCTATTTGTTCTGGAAGAGTAGACTGAAGCAAAATAAGCTCTCATAGTTGTGGGAATGTCTCTACTCCAGAGGAAACCTATCATCGATAAACAGAGTTGCTAGCTCACAAGCAAACTCAACTTAAGTTTGATTCTCCTGTTTCCTGAATTTTCTAAGCTTTTGCTGATAAGCCTCTAGCATCAGTTCATAAGTTTTCTGGACAGCAGTTTTTACTTTTTGGTAGTTCTCACTGACACATTTAAAGCAGAAAAGGCCTCTTGAGCTTTTTCCTGTCAAAACACATTGTAAAAGCAAAGTTTGTTCAGAGTCAGAACACTGTCTCATTTTAGCAAGTCACACAAATAACAGAACAAATTTGACCGGATGCCCTTCGGATAATCTGGGAATAAGTCTTAAATTGGTAGAGACATCCAAATTGTATCTTGAAACTGGTGATCTATGCTGGGAGAGATCATCAATCTTATCAACACCAATTAGATCTAGTCTGTAACATTCTATTTTTTTCTTTTCTCTCTGTTTCAGTTCAGCTTCCTGTAGACAAGCATCTAATCTTAACCTTTCTAGCTCAAGCTACTGCTCATCAAGTTCTTCAAGCGCCAAGTTCCGTCAAAAGAATCTTGGCTTTTTGTTCATGGGAACCTGGGTCTACAAAAGCTGTGCTGTCATGGGTACTTTATTTAAGTAGCAACACCCCTGCTTCTGTTAGATTTACTTTTAAAGTGGACAAAATTGTTTCCTTTCAAGATCAATTTGTACATTCAATGTTGAGATGCTCTGCCATTTTTGAAAGCCTTGAATAATTCCTTTGCTGGATTTTGAAAAAAACAAAACAAAACTTAAACATCTAGGGCTGTCATGTCCACACCATGATTCTGTAATGTGAAATACACTATTCAATCTACTGGACCGAGACCATTACATTTTAACAGTTCAAGCTATCAAGAACAGGCAATGCCTACTATTGGAATATTAGGCTACAAGCACTTTACAAGGGAGGACCAAATCCGACAGTGAGAAAGAATTCAACCCAGCTAACTGCCTACGCAAACCTAGCTAAATAAAATCAACCTTGGTCTTTGCACAAAAAAAAACTGCACAAAGCACAATTACTCAGTTAAGCAACCAGCATGCCAGCGACTTACCCATTTTTTACAGTCACAGAAGTGTAGACAACAGCTTTAACTGCGCACATAAAAAACAAACTTCAAAAAACACGCCCAGTTCTGCCCACATTTCATAAGCCTATTGAGAAAGATGGTCACATCAAATCTGTTTATAGCTGTGGAGCTCACCAGGCCAAAAACAAGCTGCTGGAGCTGAACCAAACATGTGGACAAACAAAACCTCTCACTTGGCAAACTTCATTTCTGTGGGATCTCCTCATTACTGTTGATTTAGTGTTTCCCATAAACATACCACTTCACAAGAGCTGAGAATTACTTACCAATGAAAAACATGCGTTTGAATCCTAGACGACTCCAGTTTGTTACCTGGTCATTTTAGTTACAAGAAAGACTTTTTGACTGGCTAATGTTACAAAAGCCAGCCTTTGTAGGTCTCGCCCTCTCTCCCAGGGCAGCCATCCTTCTTCCACAACTTCTTAGTTTTATTTTACATCTTTATACAACATTTTCACATACATCGACAGTCATCCACTCCACATTTCCACACTGCCCTTTAGTTTATTTTGTTATCAGAAGTTGAGCATATGTTTTGTTTTTTTTAGAATCTATATAGATTCTTCTCTCTTTCTTGTTACTAACAGAAGCCAAATTGATAAAAAAAAAACAAAAAAAAAAAAAACAAAGAAGAATGTTTTGGGGTTTTTTTACCAATTTTTTTACCGAGGGTTGCTGGTTCCATCCCGAACTTCTCCAATCCACATGTGGACATGTCCTTGTGCGAAACAATGAGATAGAAATACGCTGCAGAATTGCAGTTCATTTACCATTTATTTCTGCCTTGTGTGTACTTATGCCTTCAGTCATGAAACAATACATCTAGCCCTTGTGTTTCACAGATACACCAGGGGCTTTGACAGATCATCACTTTTTGATACCTCTGGACTGTAAAGGAGTTGTTCCATCGCAAACATTTTGCAATAAATTCTGGACTGTGTCTTTAAAATGCTTTGAGATTACTTTGTTGTGAACTGGTACTATCTAAAAAAAAAAAAGAGCATAATTCAAAAGTCTATTTCCATTGGAACTGGATCTAAGAAGATCTTTCAATATTTTTTAATTTTACTAAATATACAGTAGCAGACCCTACTCCTGATCAAGAACCAAAGACTATGACAAGGCCCTATTGAACAACTTTTTTAATTTTCTATGGATTTTCTTAGAAGTTGCACAGTGACCAGGATCACAGCTTTGAGTCAGCCTTGATCAAAGACCATTGCTCTTTGCTTGGCATACAAAAGAAGAGGTCTTTGCCTCCCCATCGACATAGCAATCCCATGGAATGGTTCAAATAAGACCGTTCTCGAAATGCTGGGATTGCTTGAAGTGGAAGTTGAAATCCAATAGAAAGGATTTGTGCAGAATTCAGTCTATACAAATTACTGCACTAAATTTAATTACATTTTATTGAATAATAATTTATCAGTACAAGAGAGGGACATTGTTGAGCAGCATGAAGAATCAGTAGCTGATATTAACCACTAATCACTGTGAAAAATAAATTGTGTAGACTTATTGCTGTGGGCAGGAATGACTACCTTTACTGCCTCACTTGGAAAATTAGGCTCACTGTCCTGCTGCATCAGCTGAACAATAAACCTTTCAATGTAATTGTCCTAAGCGCCGGACCAAAATTAGGTCTATCTTGGTCAAGCAGATGCAGATGCCTCAAGAGATCATTGTGGTTCTCCTCCCAGCTCTACACTGGACATCTGGATATCAAAGTCAAAACTGAATGAATTCGATGAACCGGGGTTAGATTGAGAAGAAACATTTTGCGATAATTTCAAGATCTCAAACTTTCCATTTATTAGTCCAAATATTAAGCTTAATAGGTGTTTCAAAAGCAATAACATCAGCTCCTCTCTGACAGCCTGGTGGGAATTCCTTAAAATAACCAAGTCTTCACTCTGCTCATGTAATACACCCATCTGAAACAATCCTGAAATCCTTCAAAACAGCAAAACAATGCTTAATTTTAATCAGTGGAACAACCACAGAATAAAGTGTTAAGAACATAAAATAGGAAGTCAAAAATAATTGATTTCACTCATTTTAGAGTATGGTATCAGCCACAACAAATTTTTAGTGTATCAACAGCTCAAATCTGTAATAAGTAAGAAATACACAATCAGCCAACTATCCCTACGATTCCCTCGAGAGTAGAAGAATTTCTTAACCTCAGTACTCCAAAATGGCTCAAAAATATGCAGATTACTGTCAAAAACAAATGCCTCTCTCTCTCTACCAATCTTGAAATGGGAAACAGACTTATTCACCAACCCTAGCCAAAACTTCTGGTCACAAATCTATGTAAATACCTTTAGTATGACTTTTGCACTGTATACAATACAAATTTCTTCACAAAACATATTATACAGGACAAAGGATGTTCCGCTGTCTGACAAGCAGTGGGGTGACTCTGCTGAACTTCCTTTGCTTCCTTTAGCTATCATACAATCAAATTACACTGCATTTTACACACCCTCACACACAACCACCATCAGGGAGCAGGAGACGAGGGGGAGGTCTTCCCACACCCACTTTTCCTTGGCTTGGCCCGGGGCAGAGGGACCAAGAGGAGTGAGTCACTGTATCTCTGGTCCGCTCCGCCTCAGGTGGGTGGAGTTCCCTGGGGGCCAGGCACTTGCTGCACTACCAAGATGGCTGGTACATGGCCATTGGGCACATGGGGGTTTTGGTCTAACTCTGGTTTAGCTCTTGGAATAACAGGATGTTAGGAGACAAGGACTGAAAAGTGTACGAGTCATTATGTAGAAGAAAACAAGGAATATCAGAAAAACATGAAAAAGTTGCTTCTTCCAGTGTGAGCTGATGATAGAGTGTTTCAGGCAGCAGAAGACAGGGGGTGACAAGCAGTGATAGGAGGTATCATATAAGATCAAGCCAGTCTGGGGGAAGTATTATCAGTAGGCTTAGGAACTGTCTGACATCACCTCACTTTCGATCCAGTGTGCAAACATAATTTTCTTAGTTTCGCCTTGGACAGCCCATTTGTCTGCCAGGGTGTCTTGTGAGTTTTGTGTAAGGCCATTGCTCTTTTAATTTTCAAATCTTTTTTTCACTTTTAATTTACGTTTTCGGTGGGATCTTGCAGGTTCTGGAACCTTGTGTAGTTTAGGATAAAGTGGACGCTCATAAAGATGATATTAAATGACATTGTACTTTAAGGGCTGAAATTATTAAAACCTCTAACAACAAGTTTACATTCAGATCGATAGTTGGATTCTTACAAGTGGATGTACAGTTAATTATTTTCCCAGTTAGGGAAAAGTTTGTTGTCTAGTTGTACAACATATATGATTGACATTAATTTGCCAGAAGACCTGAAATTTCACCAAAGATTATGGCTTTAATGTAACATTGTGCTACCCATTTTAAATGATAGGGAGTGTTGGAAACACAGAAAATTAAAAGCAGTGTTCATGTGAGAGCATTAATAAAATATTAATTCTAATCCCCTGCTCGGGCAATAGTGTTTTTGAAATTGAGTGATACCAAAGAGTTGAAGAAAAATTAGTAGGAGAAAAATTGGTTTGCAGCATAGAGAATTTGAGTTGCTATTCCAAAATGAATCACCATCACCTCAGAGAGAAGTGTAGATAGTCATCCCCCAGCATGAAAAAAGGAATCTTATTCAAGTAGCAGCCTGACTACTCAGCTCTCACTTACCTTCTTTCATTGGCCCCTTCTTCCCCTCATCTCTAAAGATGGATTGACCTTCGTATTTCAGATACTATACCAGAGTTAACCCCATTCTTCCATCAAAGCCTAAAAACTCATTTCTTCAGGAAGTACCTATTGTATACCGTTTCCACACATAATCATATCCTTCACATACATCTTCTTCCTCTATTACTGTTAACAGAGGTGTGACTAAAGGAAAGATTGTCAGCCCTTACGTCTTTCATTAATACTACATCCAGTTCTTTTCTTATTACCTGTCTGAAAGCCTGGTCACTTTCCTTTACTTTGAAATCTTTGTATTGCTATGTAATCTAATCTTTGTAATCTGTGTATTGTTTTGTATACTTTACTAAATTAAGCTTACTATGATGTTGCACTCACTCACAGTAAGTTTAACCACCTCGCTGTCTTCCTGCTATGACATGTGTTATGATGCAGACAGACACCTCGAGAGATCATCTTCGTCGTGGTTCTCCTCCCAGTGCTATACCGGACATCTGAGGTCAAAACAGGAAAAGGCTGCCAGCCAATGATGCCCTGCTGCCTTGAATTTTTGCAGATGTCAATACAAAGGTAAGGGGAGTGCTGTCTGTCACCACTTTGAATTTCGCCATATGAAAATAGGCCAAAAACTCTCTGTAATGGCCTGTGTAAAAGGCAGAAATTCAGATAGTGTATAGGATAAATATGCGTCTTCCACAGTTTGACTGTCCAAGTTGTCGACAGTCAGCACATCGATGAATCAAGAAACAAGGAGACTTTTTTTTGAGGGGGGTGGCAGATTTTCAAAGATAGATTTTTTTTCTCTGTCACGCACATTCATACGGCAATGGACACATCGGTAAGTATCTTGGTGTTCAGTGTCTTGCCCAGGAACACTTCAACATGTGGTTCAGGGAAACCGGGATCAAACCATGACCTTCCGATTGGCAGACGACTGCTCTTCCTCCTGAGCTACAGCCACATATTATATTAATGGGATTTAGGAGCGTTACAATGCCAGAGCACAGAAGCAGGTATGTGAGGCTCTCTATGCAGGAAGTCAAACAAACATGTACATGTGTGGTCAGGCTACTCTCTAATTAGCAGAAGGTGTTGGCTGTATTCACGTATCTCCGAGGCATGTCTGCTATGGCAACAACCAAAGGTTAATGTGTTGGAACTGTGTGTTTGTTTCTTGGTTGAGCACTTTAGTCTGACACTGAAACAGTGTTATATCTACACTTTATAGTGAGCCATATAATGCATAAAGAATTAAAAGGTTTTCCAGATTTTAGTTCATTTTTTCATCAGTCTGTACACAGTACTTCCTGACAATAAAGCAGTTTTTAGAGTGTTTACATAAATGTATTAAAAATGACAGACTATAATATTTATCTTATAGAAATATTTATAAACCTCAGGTAGAAATTGTTTAACACACCTCTGGCAGCCGATGGTCCTCTCTGTTCTGCAAAACTGTTCAAGCTAAAAAGGCTGGATCAGGACTGTGAGTACGTAGCCAGTTATCTCCAGAGATTCTCTCTTGGATTCAAGTTGGAATCTGGTTGTGTCGAGCCATTAATTGAATAGTTTTCTCAAAGCCCCACCTGTCCCTCTTGCTGATATGCTTTAGGCAATTGTTTTCTTGAAAAATAAAACTTTGCCCCAGGCTGACATCCTTAACTTTGCAGAAAAGGTTTTCTCTTAGTTTGTGATGGTGATTCTATATTTGTCTCTACTCATCTGATGAAAATTAGCAGAACAGATCATTTTCCTACAATTTTAACTTTTCTTGTTTGGCTCCTTGTTAAATCCAGAAGAAAAGATAACATTTTTATTCCCACTTGTAAACAGCTTAATTACCAAGCTCCATCATATTTCAAAGATCTCATAGTTTAGTATTCTCCCAATAGAGTGTTAAACTCTCATACTGCATACGGTGAATTGTAGCTCTGAGAGTTTCTAAAGGTAAAGTATGAGAGAATGGGAGGCACAGCCTTCAATTATCAGGTTGTGTAAGTAGCTGCCATTATGGGTTCAGGAGGCAGACACTTTCTCTACTTTTAAAGTTAGGCTTAAAACTTATTTTTGATAAGCTTTGATAAGCTTTTTATTCTTTATAAAAATTCTTGATTTATTTCCAACAAACAACAAAAAGCACGGCTGAGCCGGAACTCAACAACAAGAAAAAAAACTAACAATGGAAAAACTTGACACTTGAATAAAACAAAAACCTGACTTGACATGGGCTCAGTGACGGTGTCTTGGCAAGAATGACGGTGAGGATCTGGTAATGTGCATGAGAAAACCTGGAAACTAAATACTGAGGAGGGTGACTGGTGATAGAGAGCAGCTGAGGGGAAAAGCACAGGTGATGTGAGTGAACCTGGGCAAGAGAAACTAAGGAAAACATGCCAAAAACTAAAGACTAACCAGGAACTTAACATAACAAAACTAACAGACGTGACAATAGTAAAATGCATTTCAGAAGACCCTGGACTTCTGTGTCTCTTTTTATCTTTTTCAGCAGGTATCCCTGGCTCTGTGTTTTCCTCTCCATTGTAAATACAAATGATTGAATCGAAGAGAAGATTCATTGTCATCTGCTGGTTTAATTGGATTACAATTAATTGGATGCAACTGGATTACAATTGGATGGAATTGGATTTATCTGGGTCTTTTAAGTATTTTTTAACATCACTTTTGTTGGGAATTGGTGCTATATAAATAAAAATGAACTAAATGATATGGTCCTAGTATTGTTTGTACACTGTCAATGTGCTAATCATTGTATTTGTGACAAATTCAGCACTGTCATGTTTTGAGTTTTGTTTTTGTCTTGTTTTCAGGTTTTAGGTTTATTTCTTGTCACATTAGGTTCACTCAAGTAACCTGTCCTTGTTTCACAGCTGCACCCCGTCACCAATCACCTCCCCACAGTATTTAGTTTCCAGGTTTCCCTCACTTCATGCAACAAGTTCAAGGTCTTCAGGTTTGGTCAGGTCAGGTCAGGTCAGGTCAGGTCAGGTCAGGTCAGGTCAGGTCAGGTCAGGTTTTGCCTTAGTTGCCACAGTCATAGTATTGTCTTGTTTTGTTGTTTTCCACAGTTTAGTTCTTATTATCCGGCTCAGCCACGCTTTTTGTTCTTGTTTTTGTTAAATAAATCTAGTTTTTGTTTGAAGTTCTGCATCTGGGTCCTCTTTCTACACCATTTGTGACAAGCACCATATACAGTATGATATATCCATCTATTATTCCATTACCCTCTGCTTATCTGAAGCCGGGTCACGGTAGCAGCAAATTATTATTATTAAATTATCATATATTTGGCCTTTTTTGGGATTATTGATTGTATATCGTACACAGGGCAACACTTTCTGGGATAGTTCACTTACACTATATTAAGAAGTAGTAAGTAGTGAGTTAAATAAATGTGCTGAACCACATTTTTTCAAAAATCCTAGATCCCTACATGTTGGTTTTGGCTTTGGACGAAGGCACACATGAGCTGGCTCTGTGTCTTTCTGGGTTCTCACCCTTCCCTTCTTGGCTCACATGAATCTCATCTTCTGAAAGATCTATGTCTGAATCTCCCTCAATGATTCTGTTAAGAATTCTCTCTGCCTCTGTCAGAAAGCTGTTTACAAGAAAAAAATTAAATAGATACAGTAGACATTGATAAATTACTAATTTGCCCTGTGAAACTAAACAAACTAAGATCTGAAAACTCACTCAAATGACTTATTAGATGTTCATTTTGGAAAACATTTTAAAAATAAATAACATTTTTCTTTGATAAAATGTGCTTGTCGAGATGGCAGCCATTTTGAAAAGACAGGAAAAGGAAATTTGGTAAGGCCACACCCCCACACACGTGACATAATTTTCCTCTCTAAGAAGCATCAGGACTTAGCAGAGTGGCATGTGTAGTATGAGAGATATAAGCAAAAACTAAAGGTGTACTACAGTGCACAAAAATGAATTACCGAGTCTCGAGGCAACCCTTGATAAGGAGAGAGTGGAGCTTCTCTATGAGTACAACAACAAAGTCATTAATGAGAAGATGGCTAAATCCTTTTCACTGCATCAAAATGACGTGATCTTCAAGAAACTCGCTGTGATTGACTTCAGAGCTCAATGGCCTGCCCTGTTTTAGCATGCCCAGGTATGTTGAACATTTTAATCTTGTCCTACCCAACGGGGGATATTAATGGTAAAGGTATGAACTGAATTCCTTTTAATCATTATTGGCTCTTTTGTTTTGTTTTTTGAGGTGATGTTCAGTTTTGTCTGTTATATTTTTCTAGCTATATCTTACTGTGTTTTTGCATCTTGCTCTTGGCCTGTGTTTCAGATTGAGGAGGAGTTCCACAGGATCACACCGAAACCACTGCAGTCAACATTTGTGGGTTATCTGGACCAGTACACGCCCAAACTGTACCACCTGTACAAGAGGAAGGGAGAGCCCACTGGGAAAAAACTTGCTGCATCCCTTGACATGTTAAATGAGGTATGTACCATGCATGTAAGAGTAAAGCAGTTATTTTGATGCCTACACTTAACACAATCTCATATTTTTATAGGAGAACAGCATCAAATTAAGAACGGAAGCTGTGATCAGATGCCTCATTGTCTACCTTGGAAAAACAATGAAGGATCTGATTAAGGGCTACCAGGTAAATAAAACGTACGTCTGTGTTTTTTTCTGATTCAAAGCCCTCTCTGTAAAGAAGAAGAGAAATCTACAGATGGCTGACAACTTTGAGTTAAATGCTAAATAAATGAGTAAGTAGCAAAACACAGCAACTGAAGATGTCTCTGATACCAGACATGAGGGGCCATTGAATAGTTGGATTAGAATGCAAATTATATGAATCATATTAATATGGCCTTCAGTCACTGGCTCTCATCACTATTAAACACTTAAACATTTTAGACTGACTGCTCTCCTCTTAATTCATCAAACACAAAATGAGAATGTTATTTTTATGATTTTTGTTTTTTATGTCTATCTATTTTGATTTATTGATTTAATTTTCATTTATGGTGTGTTTTCTATCAATAACATTGCAGAAACTAATGGGGTTCTGGATGGATGAGTGGATTTAGATGAATGTATTATCATCTTAAAGTCATATTTCAAAACCGTGGGTTTAAAACTGCTGAAAAGGAATTATATGTTTTGTGATATCAATATATGCAATAAAGAAAGGTATAAGTTAACAACAGCAGATAGCCAAAGAGGAAAGTTTACCCAAATGAACTAAGCTGATTGGAGCCCGTGATAAATCTGACTACCAGGCCCTGAAGAGAGAATTCTTCCTCACAGCAAGAGGGTCTAAGATTTAACACAGCTTTGAACGCAGGTCAAGTCCACCTGTGTCTCTATCTGTGTGGAGTTTAGATGTTCTCCCCATGCTGCCGGGGCTTACTCTGGGGGCTCTGCTTTCCTCCCACAATTCAAAGGTATGCTCAGGGCAGTGCTTTGCCGTAGTGGATAGGAAAAGTGTCATTTAAGTCTGCTGTACATGCTTTGCTGTTTGTAGAGTTCTTTCTTATTCTATTTCACAGGTTTTTGACAATGATGACGCTGCAGCTAAACAAGAGACTCTTACTGCATTTGTCCTTAACATCTTTGTGGTCAGCAAATCCAGGGATAAGGGTCTCAATAAGCAAGCTGGAATAACCATCGGGGGAGCAGAGGTTCTTTATTGTATTCCTGATGCCTGATGTTGAGCATGCTTGTGCCTACCTGACGGGCCTAATCTATGCCATGGAACTTTTCAAAACATCTTCCTAGAGCTGGAGGATTTGAACAAAAAAGTATCCTATCATACAGTAAAGCTCCTCACTCATGATAAAAACAAAGCAACACAAATCATTCCTTTGTAAACTAAAAATAAACTACACATTTGTAGATTTATGCATTTATGCATTATTTCATAATCTAATCCCAACAATGGATGTACATCTCTTAATTCTTTTTTCTTAGCTTTTTGTACTGCAAATTTACATGTACACCTCAAATTGTCTCCCTGTATTGAAAAAAACTACTAAAGTTACTTTGATATTTCTTTTAATATTACTTGCAGGGCTGCATGGTGGTTAGCTCTGTCACCTCACAGCAAGATGGATCAAATCCACACTGGGGCCTGTCTGTGTGGAGTTTGCATGTTCTCCCTGTGTTTGGGTCTCTCTCGGTACTCTGGCCTCCTCCAACCATCCAAAAATATGCATGCCATAACCTAACAGGTGATTCTAAATGAGTGTGAGCGTGCATGTTGTTTGTCTCTCTTTTTTTCTCTGGATGAACTGTTGACCTGTCTCGGATGTACCCTGTTTCTTGCCCAGTGGCAGCTAGGATAGGCTCCAGCGACCCTGAATTGGATTAAGTGTGTATAGAAAATGGGTGAACATCATCTTCCAAAAGCAGACATTCAAGCAGAGGCTCCTAAAGAAAACACTCTCCTCTCCCTGACTATACCTTGAAATCCTGTTCATGAACATCACAAACAGAATCGGGAGCAAGGGGCAGAGTTCATCATAAACAGAGTTCATGGCCCTATACAATTCAACCTTGAGCTTTTAAATACAATGTAAATGTATAAAATAAATTCAAGGTCAGGTGCAGTCTGAGGAGCCTGCCGTGCTGATCCCCATTGCAAACTGGCTCTTGAGATGTGGAAGGTAATGCTGCTGGCTGGGAAAGAGCCTGAGTTAGTGTGAGAGCAGTACCAACTAGCGGCAGTAGCTGTGGTTAGAGGGCTGTATGTGCTGGGAACTGGAGGACCTGCTGGTGGAGGCCAGCAGTGAGGAAAGCTGTCAAGCTTAAGAACACTGATGAAACCAAATTGGCACCCACTGACAAATGCCCTAATCTAACAATTGACATCGTACTTCAGAAACTTCAGCTGCAAGTGAAAAGAAAGGCAACAAAATGCAAAATGTTAAACAGTTAGAAGAATAAAAAAAAACAGACCACCAGCTGTGTGACAAAATCAGGTTTGAGAGCACAACATCAGATAAAGTGATAGTTGTTGAAGGGCATGACACAGATGAGGAAAGGGTACTGCAGCAGCTGTCTGTGACAAAGCCAAAACAAAAGTTCAACTAGCTTAAAAGATTCTCTTCTCTAGCTTTCTGCCATGCAAATTAATCTGTTGCATCCTTCACTGATCTGCAGACCTCGTTCTTTTAGTCATGAGAGAGAGCTACGCTTACTTCACTTACAATTTGTCACTTACAATCTGTTTCCAGTTAATAATTCCCAGAAACATAGAAATGCAGCTCATGGATGAGCTTATTTTAATGCATTAATTCCTGACACTGATCTTAAATATTAATCATGCCAAAAACCTTACCTCGTGATTTACTTTTCAGATACAGTATATAGAATAAATCTAAATATAAGACCTAAAGATAGCAAATAAGATTAGAACAACACGTTTTACTTAAAACTGCAGTGGCGTATAAAGAAAAAAAGTAAATGAAGGACTTACAGTAGTTACACAGTGCTGCTTTGCATAAGTTCTGTGTATTGATAGTTGATAGCCCTCATTTATATCACATCATTTTAAGTGCTTTGTGTTTCTCATTCACCCATTTACACAATCACACACTGATGATATTGGAGGTAATATGGGTAAGTAAGTAAGTGTATAAGTACACTTACACACATCGAGTCATTAGGGATCAAACAGCAACAGCCAAAGCCACCCCAGGTTTAAACTAAAGAAATTAAACTCCCTTTCCACAAAAAATGTTTTTGATTTTTTTTTTTAACATCTCCAAACATTTTGCAGGGTTTCATTCTTAAATCCATTACCTCTTCAACTTTTATAAGCAAATGTAGACTCTTTGGTCAAGTGTTAATACTAACATAAAGCCAAGAATCTGACCATCCTAACCAGACTTGGCAAAAAAAATGCTGGCTAGTTGGATGCTTGGCTGTCAGAGCTATAATCTTGCCTGTAACTTGACAACCTGGCTTATAGACTCTTTGGCTGAACAGAAAGTTTTTATAATTAGCTTGTGGGCTATTTTGCTGGCTGTTCATTGTTAGCCTGCAGTAGTGGAAGGGATACCTGTTTGCTCTGTTGTGTCGCACTGTTCTGGCTATGTTTTTGTATGCTGTCCTCCTGACTAACAGGCAGCAAGGCTGTTTTATGCTGGCTGGGAATAGAGGTTGCGGCTAAAAAAAGAAAAGAAAAAACTCCATTGGTTTAGTGATCATTTGTCACAACGTTCATCTCACCCAGGTCATATTTCTTTTATTGAAACTTGCCACCAATTTTAGATGACTCATATGAAGAGACTATTAACACTTAGGGGACAAGGAGACTTGCAACGTCAGATTTGTAAATTTCTTATTGACTCAAGATGATTATGTTTTATTAGGGGGGAAATATTTTATGGCACAAAGGATGAATATATATATATATATATATATATATATATTTCTTTTCTTTTTTTCCATAATTTGTTTGTTCTGTACAGAACCACAATTTCAGCCCTATCCAACACCTTAGGGGTGAACTCTAACACCAAATATGAGCCTACATGGCTACATAGAAGCAAGTATCTGCAGTGATACGTAATCGTTTAAAGAAATCTTCTTCAGGAAATTACCAAAGTTATTTTTCCCAACTTGTGAATGTGCTTTAAAATACCTATTTAAATCTAAAACCTGTCAATTACTATGTGATCACAGTCAGATGTAAATTGTCCCCAAGAGTGATTCTGTGATTATACTAAGATTTTGAATAAGTATCAAAGATTTTAATAAACTCACTGTAATGCTGTATGAAACTGTAAAAAAGAGACCTTATTTATTTGTGCAATAAGACAGCAGAAACATAAAGGTGCACTGACAGACAGAAAGTCCATAGGAAAAACATTTTATTGAAAAACATTTTCAGTTCGTAACAGACTGGTGGAATGTGTGTCATTTAACTTAATTTAAATCTTTGAATTTTGAAACCTTTTTTCACACCCTGGCCATTTCATACTGCAAGGAATTGGGAAAAGAGGGCTACAGCTGCCCGGTAAAGATGGCATGACTAAAGAAAACCAGGGGATGACAAACTAACAATGTAAATATAATACTGTTACTTACAAACTGGACTGAAATAAAATCATTAACAGACCATAAAAGAAAGAAAAAACTAATTAAATAAATATTCATGGTACACACTTATGGCACAAATATGCAGCAGTTGGTTTGGCAACTTTTTTTTAAACCAAATTACCATGGAAACAGTGCAAAACGGGATGGAATGGGGAGGACGTGGACTTCCCATTGAGCGCTAGCTAAAATACATAGCAAAAAAATTCAAATTTTATACAAAACATCTTACTTTAAGAATTTATAAAAAAAATGTTTTTTATTGGGTTCCAGGCCATATTTACATAATCTATTTTCCAAAAAAGTAGTATGCTCTGCTTTACTGAAGTGTGTTCCATTTTATATGCAAGTATTTTTCTTTTCATTTCTATTTTTCTTTTTCTTTTTTTTTTTTTTAGTTTGGTCTTTTTTTTTTCATTTACTTTCCTACAAAGATGAATAAGGCTATTGTGACAACCCAGGATCCATATACAATACAAACATGAATGTATTTACAGTTTCTTACCTACAGAAATACGGTGCAAAATTACTGAGGGCTGACCATATGAGCAAGGCATTTTACAGTAGCCTGAGGTGCTTCTCCTAGCCTGTGTGCTAAGACTCTCACATCATCGCTACAACATTTCTGAACAGGTAGGAGCAAACCTGGTAAATGTTGGGAGAGCTTTAGTTGAGCAGCAGCTAAGAAAAGGACGCCAGATTAAAAAAAACTAAGATTGTCATATTCTGCCGCAGTTAGACAGCAACTACATAGCCATTTGTCTGTTGTATCTTTTATCACTTTAAATACCTGTAAAGTTGTGTTACATATGCTTTTTAGTGTTTTTCACAGTTTACCTTTTTACTACGGCACATCGTCAAAAGAAAAAAGGTTCAAATACAGATAATGCAGGAAAAAAGCTAACAGCAGACTTGTGTGATATACTAGTTTTGTGTTGTTTGTTGTTACATCTTTCAGTGGTTAAGAACACTTTCCAGAGGAGTTTTTTTTTTCTCGCAATTGATTAAAAAAATAAATAAGAATTGCATATTTGCAGATTTTGTTGCCTCTCAGAGGCACAAACCTCAGATCAGACAAGGCTTGGCTTTTCGGTGAAAATTGATGAATGAATCTATGATTACATCAACAGTGATGTCAGCAATGGGCTAAAATATGCTTCTGGTGAGGCATAAGTCACAAATAAGATTCGAAGCCAATGGTGTCAATGTAAGTGTAGTCACTTAAATGCTCACATACAAACATGCACAAAAACACAGTTCCACAGAGAACATGAAGGGTGTGTATGAGGAGAATTAGTGCACTGGGTTTTCATGTGAATTTTCCTTTGGGAGATGCTGTGCTGAGTGAGTGTGGGAGAACCAACTAGTCTACCCTTGTTGACACTAATGCAAACTATCTTGAGTCAGAGAACTCTACTCCAGCTCAATCTGGTCCTCCTTCCTGGGACTAAGCTCTGCAACTGTAAGTAAGAGCTCGTGAAAATACCAGACTCAGAGGGTCGAAAATATCAAATAATCAGAAACATACATTGCATAATGTGCAATTATACCATCATATATTAATATTACATATTCTTCTATTCTTCTTCTCCATACCGCCTGACAATACCTGTACTCTACGTGTCTATTATAAATAAATTTAGCTTGTCATCTCATTTTTTATCTTTTTTTTTTATAGTTAAAGTCTTTTTAAAATGTGTATCTACAAATAAAGCAAAGACACACAAAGAAGGAAATGCTAATGGAGAATCTGAGACCATGATAATATAACCAGACTAAAACAACAACAACAAAAAAAGAATAGGAGAGCACCGACCGCGCTGATTTTGGGCCCTTAGGGTACCCTTAATCATCACTGGACCCCTAAGGATAAACATTACAGTACCTAGAGCAGTTACAGCCAGTTACACTGGCCTCAGACCAGATCTTGGCCCTCTTATACAACAGATGTGTATAAAACAGCAATAAGTTGAACTAGATTTATTATGGATCCTAATGCTTTCCTGTGTCGAAAAACCCAGGTCCTGGAGTCAAGCCTTTGCTACTCTGACGGGATAGAGCTGCTCTCCTATCTATGGATATCACTGCGTGGAGGTACCAAATGAACAATGGGGATTAAAAGTGCCGCGCTGTGTACTGTAAGATAGAGGTCCTCCGTTCTCTAAAACACACTGGGGCATTTCTATCTTTTATGCACCCTAATGCTATGGGGATAGGGTTTTCACAATCCTGCCACTTCTAGCCACCATGAGTGTCACTTCTGTCTGGAAGAAACATTTAACTATTACACTATAGGAAAGGAAAACCTCAACTCTCACATGACCTATACCAGAAAATAATTTTTTTTTTAAATGATATGCTCAAAAACCTGACCAGGAGATGCTAACAAAAAGTGAAATAAACTGTTTTCTTAGAAACTTTTGAGTCAAGTGATTTGAGAATGTATAGATCTGAAAATGTGGACAAATGGCGCGATCCACTTTTAAACCCAACAACTTTGTCCCATAAGACTGCCTCTGTGTGCATGGGTGAATGTGTGTATATGTGATGGTTAGCATGTGGGTGGCAATGTCAGTGGTGATCTCTGTCAGTCACTCAGGAAAAGTCCCAGAGAGGATCGATGTAAGAATTTCGCTGCCTCTTCCGCATTTAGCTGGTAAATCCACAAAGTCTCTCTGCATTAGTGGAGGGCTGCCATTTTGTGAGTTCATGTTTAGCCCATATCCTGCTTTGATTTGCCTCATCAACTCCTTCTGTGTCTCTGTCCATTCTCATTTTCAAGCAGTAGTCTCTCTTCAGGTGATGCCAACCAAAATCTTTGCTGCTCTTGCCCCCTTAAAAGCAATCACATCCATATATCTGTCTGTCCATTCCAAAGAAGAAAAAAAATCCCACATCTGTGCATCTGTCCCATTAACACTCAATTTATCCTAGAATGCTGGCTGCAGTGCACAAACTAATCAGGGAGCAACACTTGGGAAAGAAGAGACGTCCTCTCTACTTCCCAGAGAGCAGCAGCAATGACAGCAACGGCCTTCTACCCGGCCCTGTGCTCGTCTCATCTGCATGGACTGTGACAAAACCAGAGCAACAAGGTATCAGCAAAACTTTGAGAACGGGTAAAAAAAATAGTGACACAACATCAGAGGAAAGGAGGAGATAACAGAGCAAGACAGAGTGTAAGAGCAAGAGAGTTCCTTTGTGGGCGTACGGGGGGCACCTGCCCAAACAAAGCTCTGCTCTGCCCCTGGATTGATCCAGTTTCGGCATTTTATAATTCCATCTCAAACTTTGTAATAGATGTTGGCTGGGCTCTGAGGTGGCATCTCCTGAACTATATAGACAGGGTGTCCGTAGTCACCGCTGACCTTCTCATAATGCGGGCAGAAGACGCTGTCAGCAGTCCTGAGCGGGATGATGATGTCGCTGGGCTCTGAGCCATTATTGTTGCCACCACCTCCGCTCCGTTTGGGTGTGGCCAGGGTACTTAGAGACAATGTGGTTGCATGCTGTGGCGAGTGCTTGCGATGCCGTCTTCGATACTTTAGCAGCAGTAGAACCAGCATGATGATGATGATGATGAAGATAACGCTGCCTGAGGCAATGCCGACAAAGATAGCCACCTCAGAGCCAATGACACTAGAGGACTTTCCACCATTTCCGCTGTTTTCGTTGCTCTCTCTAGAAGCATCTTGAGAAACACAGACAAAGAAAAGTGAGTAAAGACAGAGTTGAAGCATTTGACTTACAGCTTAATTTTCAAACACATATCAAAGGGGTAATTTTAGGGGTAATTTTTCAAAGCTGTAACAGGGAGGGGCAAAACAGTACGCTGAAATGCATTCAGTCTTTTCTAAATTACATTTATTGTGGTGCACATATCTACAAAATTATAAGCCACTGTTGCTGTCACATCTGCAGATACCAGAGCAATCATTTTGTAGAGAGGGCCTTATGATCAGCTTATCAGAAATAATTGGATTCCAACCCTCGATTCTGATTTTGTATAGTTGTCTTTGGTTTTTACTGATTAAAAGCATAGAAAACAGTCGAGTAGCATAGTGCCTTAGATTGGTAACTTTTGTATTCACATTGCGTTGACACTATTTAAGCTAATAAAAGGGTGGATATGCAGTGTTTAAAATTAAGCTTCTTGTCTCAGCCTTTCCCTGCATTTGTCTTTCATTTTCTTTTTGTTGTTACTTGTCAAAATCATGGAAAACAAACCAGGACAGCAGCACAGTTTCTTGGAGTGAGACCTGTTCACAGAATGTCTTGGTAATAACAATGCATTTTGATCTGTGGCTATTCAAACTCAGCCAGTGAGCATTACAGACCTGAAACTAGGGCAAGCACTGCCTGATAGAAGATACAATGGCTGAGAGAGATGGAGGCAAATAGCACTTAGATAAATTACATTTAGAAAGACATTAAAAGTAACTTCATTTTCCTGCAGCCCCCCCCCCCCCCCCCCCCCCCCCCCCCCCAAAAAAAATTGATGTCACCATGATGCATCAATTATGGAAGCCAAGCGGTGCTCTGGCTGCCAGTGATGAACACTGGTTTAAATCCAACACTTAAGGGTGGGTGTGTTCTTCTCTTCCTATGACAACAATGTATTCCCTGAGCAGGCAGGATTACTGTGTCCCCCTCTCTGTCGCTGCTTCCTTGAGGGTCTAAAAGTGCTTTCACTGTGGTAGTAGGAGGGGTGAATATAGAATGGCAGGCTGCCCAAAGCAAGGACTCTTCCATTGTTTTACAAGGGGATTATGCTGCCTCAGGTGCTCTGCCCACTGCACCTTGAAGTCCATATGTTTTGTTCGCAGTCAGGATGAAGGAATGAGACATGAAAAAGCATGACACACTAATATCTGGGCTCTATGTTGGGCAAATTTGGAAGTGAAAACAAAAGTATAAGGTAAGGTCATGACCTTGATGAACCAGGATACATAGAAAAGATTGGAGGGCTGTTTATGTGCGTCAGCTTGTTTTGGTTGTTGGACTCTTCTCATTTATAATAATATAATTTCCTGTTGGGATAAATAAAGTTGTTGTTTTTTTTTAACCTAACTCTCTGTGGAAATAATTGGTCTTGAATTTGTTTTAGAAAGATTTTTTAACTGCAAAATATTAGCAGGCATAAATGCAGATAAATGCAGAACAAAGTACCTGCATATTTGTCTAAATTGTGATTTGGCAGAGAAATAAGTGTGTTTCTGTATTGGGAACTGATCGCTCAAGAGATGGCAGTCAGCGATCGGATCAATTCTTGAAAATATCACTTAAGCGGCAGGTTAAGGCTGAAATGTGACTAGCCTGGAGATACCACAGAAGTCCTTGAGGAGCCAGAGATGCCAATCTCTTTTATGGGCAACATTCAATTACTGGCTGAGGATTCGCTAGCCTGTCTTCCTTTTACAGACAAAACATGCAGATGCACACACACACACACACACACACACCTTGGTGCCTTTCACAAACACGTACTGCTTCACATTGTCTCCTACTATCTGCCCAAATGCTAAAATGTTTGAATAAATCAACCATTTTCCCAGGATTCTGTAAGAAGTTGATCTTACCTGATTTTCCCACTTCATTCGGGTTACGAGTGTCTTTGCCATCTGGGTGCTTGGGAGGGTAAGGTACTCTGGTGGGGTAGTTTTTGGGTGAAATAGGGTCAGAGGGACCTGAAATGTACAGATAAAATGTACAGTGATTAACAAAGAATGCTTTTTTAACAAAGATGGCTCAAATCTATTTACAAGAAAACAAGAAATATAAAAAGTTGTGCAGATTGATCGCGCTGAACCTCTGATCCTAATGAGAGTTTGGTGAGTATAATTATGATGTGAATTATTTGTCTTTTTTTTCTCCCACGATCATCAAAACGCCACGTGAAAGAACATCTTTGGAAGAATTTTCTTTACTCCTTGACTGTTAGAGTGGCTTCAGGTGATTTAAGTTTACATACAGAAACAACAAAATAGAAGGTTATCACTTCTTTAAAAAAATATTTAAATTCACAGTGCTCCGAAGCGATACACTAGCTACCAGACGGTAGAAAAATGTTCCTTAAATGATTTTATGGGTTCTTAATAAAAGCAGAAACAGGTTTTAGAGATAAACTGGAGAAGCTAAAGCAGATATGACTGCAATCATTCACAAGAACTGTGTGTTTGGTTGTTAAACAGATTAATATGGTTTTAAATGATGTGTTTGTGTGAGGGTTGTAGTTTTAAATACAGACCAGAGTAAAAGGTTGAATGGTCAATCAATTTACTGCGCATCTGCTATTATAATTGCTGTATTATCACATTAAACAGAATATACTTTTAATCTCTTTTAATGAATTAAATCCGCTTGTCTCACCACAACAGCCTATTTTTATTATCATGAGAACCAATTTCCAGGCAAGTTCAGCTTCGGTTCACTTCTTCCTCAGAGAGCACAGGCTTTGATTTTCAGTCAGCTGACTTTCTGTGATTCTAAGTACAGCTGAGGCTTCTGTTGACAAGTGTAACGACCCTAAAAAAATTACGACAGATAGGTGCCAGGCAACTGTCATAAAACATTACAGCAGTAATTAAAATTAGGATCCAACAGGGTTTGTAGGGCTGGGTGTGCATCCATCACAGACAGAAACAAAATGCTCACAAAGGTGTTGCACACGTTGGGTCATGGATCATGAGAATCATTCCTTAAAATCAGATTTGCATACGTATAAAGCAAACAAGCTGAAAGAGTGTATGACAGCAGAAGCAACCATTGCACGCTGAAATGTCACGCACAAATTTGGCTTTTGCTAGCTTTCATTTCCTGCCCTCTTGCAGGCCCTGGTGTCATGGAAATGATAGAGATGTACGCTGCACCTTTTTTGGAACACAGCACACAATTTTGTATTTGCAGCATTGTTGACTGCCTGTCGGTCAATGCTCACAACTGTAATTCAATGATATGACACTCACTTTGTCCCACTTTCATGGTTATCTTCATTGACTTGGTCTTGCACACTCCTCCCTCCTGGTTGTCAATGCCCTCCATGGTGCCATTAGATGTGGCTACAGATGGCAAGAAAGAGAAACACAAGGTCAGGATTAGCTGTCACAGTGAGTACGTGGAAGTACACAGATGTGTTGCTAAATATAGCTTAAGACGAGCTTTAAAAAAATCAGAAAATTCCAAAAGACAATAGAACTACCGGGTGCCTTCTACTGAGGAAGGATATGACTCATCTCCCCTAATAAAAGCCCCATTGGCCTGTTCATCACCACATATGCTCCTCTCTGGCTAAATATTTAGAATCCCTGAAGTAAATTAGCTTGAGTAATTGTTACTGTAATATCTCTAAGTGTGCTGATGGGACTCGTGGAAGAGACAGTCAAGGGAGGTGAGGGGTGAGGTAAAGACTAATGACAGTGACAATTTTGGCAAATTCACCGGTTAATTATGCCTTAACACTAATGACACTCAAGAGAGTTGTAGTCTGTTTTTAAAGGCACATTTTAGGATTTCAAAAGCCTTAAAAAGCCCTGGTATGAAAATCAAACTAGTTGCCAAAACAAACTGGAAACTAAACTAGATTAAAGAAGATCAAAAGATGTGGTAAGATCAAAGTTAAAAGAGAGGGATGATAATGGTCCTGAGTCAAAAAGATTCTAAATCATATATTCTTAAAAAGCACTGAAATATAGAAGAAGACAAAAGTACACTGCTAAACACTGGACAACAGTAGAGGGAGTGGTGGTGCAAAATGTTCCACGTGTGACAGGAGGTACAAAACAGACCTTAAAAGCAGATACTTTAAGCAACTTTTACAAAATAAAAACTGACTTTCCGCCAAACACAGATATGCAATGAACAGAGCAAACTGCTGACACTCAATCAGACAGCAGCCCATTAACCACTGCTCTAGCTTTATCTTTGCTGCCTCTAGTGGCGAATGGACAGAAGTGCATGGAAATTACATAAAATGTGGGACTGGGAACAGGCATGCAGGGACGAAAAGGGGTGAGGTGAAGGGCGGGGGTGGGGGCAGTAGGACTTGTGGTCTATCAGGTCAGTAACACAGAGGCTAACGAGCTGCCAGGGCTTAGCGGCTTGGCTTCGCGCCAGTGCTCAGTGGCCCGCATTCATATCAGCCAAACACCCCCCCTCACCCAAAACTCCGCTCTGCTGCCTGCCTCTTCTCTTCTTTCTTTTCACTTGAACAAAACCCCATCACCCAGTTTCTTCCTCTTTAGGCCTGCTACGTTGCAACTTTCACCTTCTACACATTCCCAAATGTTCTCCCCTCACATGTCATCTACTTACAGCGTTTCCATCAGCTGCAGGGAACTTTGAACGCAGGCGCTTCTACAATATTCTGATTAAATTACGGTGAAATAATATAATGCACTGCATAGTCCTCCACCTTCTCCTCCTCCTTTTTACTTTTTTCACTTTTTCCCCTTCCTCTCGCTCCCTCCCAGCTACCAATCATTTTGATCTGAATCCTCTTGCTTCAATAAGACGGTGATGGGAGCGGACACAAAGAGCATGTTAACAAGGACTCCCTCCTTCCTGCCCCGCTCCTCTCTTGCTCTCTCCCCCTGTCTCCTTCTCTAGCTGACCTATGGCTTTTCAGTGGAGACAGAAAAGCACATTACAGACAAAGCTGCTTAGAGACTTGTGCTCCTGTTCTGCTGTGTGTTTATGTGTGTGCACACGTGTGTGCATGTGTTAATTTCATAAACCTGTTAGCACAACGCATTGAATGCTACAATGCTGCAGAATGCCACTCAGATGCCAATGTCTTAATGCCATTTATTCTACTAAATATTCAGCACAGTGAGAGCATGTTGCATTTGGTAGATGGGTTAGCTGGTTAGCTTCTCAAAACCACGTGTTACTGACAAATCAGGTTCTCATGGTGGGAAGGACGCTTTTCTACTCAGAAGGCGTATTTAGGTCTCATTTCACATGCTCTCCTCTTTGCCTGAAATAACTATTTAACACACTGGCACCTATGTAAACTAGGGTATGACAAAAGAGAAGCTTCTGTTTTATCAAGCCTCTCAATACAATTATATTCTGGAGGAAAAATCCAACCTTTTGTCATTTTTTACTTTAAATTCTCCTTTCACTTTAAATCCAGAGTAAAACACATTCTCTCTGCGCCATGGCTGCAGTCCAAGCAAGCCTGACTTGGATTTAAACAGAATGTGATTGTTGAATCGGCTAAGGCTGAATGAATGACTGGGCCCTCCTTGGCCCACTCAGAAGAAGGCCAAGCTGAACTGGCTGACAGACTAGCTGATAGAGTTAACTAGCTAATCCATATGATTTGGGACAGGAGGTGGGAACACATTTTGTAGGAAAGGGGTCCAATACGAGACCCTCACAAATGGATTTATTTCCCAGCTACTGCTGGAAGTTCAGCACCCAAAAAAGGTGCAGAGGTGGAGCAGTGAAGGATGTAGGGGGAAAAAAGGTCCTGAACATAAAGGCAGGGAGAGAAGGCAATCAAAGTACTGCCTGAGGCCAAGTGACATGTTGAGTGGATCTGTAAAAATGTGCTAGTACACACATACCTTCAAACACACACCTCTCATGTAGTCTCAAACAAACAGAGGGTGTGTTTCAATAAACACCCTTCTCACTTTGAGAATCACCCTGCCTTTGTTAAAGCCACCTATTAAATTAGAGCTAGCATGCAACAACACCCAGTGCTTAAACAGTAATCTGCATAGACACACACACACACACTCCCCCATCTGTCTTCACTGTCTTTAATTTCATTTTCTCCTGTTTATCAAATAAAGAGAGTAGAAAATCACCCTGTGGTTAACAAGACAATCAGTTGTGAACTGCAATACTGACAAAGAGATAAAGAGCATATAAGCAGAAGAATCTCAGGTGTCACTGATTGCTGAGCTGGCCTTTTTTTTTTTTTTTTAAACATTCATTTTGTGTAAACTGTTGTTTTAGAGTTGTACTTATGGCACTTAATGATTATCAATTTACTTTTTGGAACATAGATTTAATAAAAAGTTGTCGTATAAAAGCTGACCTATCGTTAGCCGAGTTTATGGAGCATTGTTTAGCTGGAAAAACTACTCGTTGAATGTTGCTTTGCAAGCACTGCCAAATGTCCTCCATAATTAATACACAATGCATTGCCTAAAGACATTGGAGGGCTGCTCATAAATACTGGCACAGAGCAAATGCAAGGCAAAAAGAGATTTAAGAGGCCTCTCTGACAGACAGATCAGATGGGAGAGAGCATGTATTGCACAGACAGAGGGAATGGCCTGATAGACAGAATGAGGATGTATTCAGGAAAGATAAACAGAGGCAAAAGAATTAGAGAGGCAAAGACAGCTATGATCTAAACGATGAGCGTAATTGTCATCCGTGGGGTTGCTGTGGAGCATGCAGGGGTTACAGGCTGGTTAATGCCCATCAAAGCTGTGTGCCCTAATCCCCCATGACAGGAGGCGCCTTCAGTCCCTTATGGGACCCCAGTGACCCTTTGAAACAGGGCAAAGCAAAGCTGGGTCACCAGCAATGCTAATCGACGCTGCGCTCTCACATAAAACTCATAAACATTTTAAATCTACTGTTTGTATCCACTTAAGCTGTAAATTTAACATTCAATTAGTGCAGCAGTGAGAGGTGGTTTATTTCATTATAGGAGCTAAACATACCCAAATCAACAGCGAGCTAAAGCAAAAAATCCTCTTGCTCTAGCCTATTAAATATTTCCTTTGTAGACACATCTTAGCATTGACTAAAGCAGATTTATCAGGCCAGTCGTTTAGTAATGCAGTAATAATACCGAAAACAATCTAATTATCTGAACCTCGGTGTACTGGGATGATTCAGGACTAATATCACACTAATCACACAAGTCTGATAAAAACCAAAAAGCACATTTTGAATTCACATCAAATTAGAAAAAGAGGAATTTCCCCATCACAGCTCACGCTAGATTTGCAACACTCAGTGTAGCAGAGAAATGATTGGACTATATTCTTGTGGGACTGGAGTAAAACATGATTAAAACCTTTATTATATTTCCCTGTGCATATCTGCTCTGACTGCAAATGCAGCCTTGCCCTGCTGTCCTCACTGTGCACCTTCATTGTTTAGTTGACTGGTTTATCTCTCTTATTGTATCTATTGGTTTGCATCCCCGTAGTGCCACACTTCCTCCTTGCTTCTTTAGCTCTCTTTCCTTTTTTCCTCCTCCTCAACCCCCCATGCCACCATTTCTCCCTCCCCTGTCTCCCTCGTTAGCTCTCTTTCGTCACTCTTCTGGCTCCTTTCCTCTCTCATTCATCTCTCTTCCCTGCTCTTCAGCTCATGTAATCATCTAGCTCACTAGGTTTTCGGCTGTAGGCCATGCTGCCGCAAACAATCACATCAGACTCATCTGCTCTTAACTGGAGCAGCATTGTGCACGGGCACTTTAAACAAGGCAAACAAACACACACACACACACACACACACACACAAAAGCTTGGTGACAAATCTGCAGGTACACAGCAACTAACCACGAAAGCAAATAGAGGATAGTTTGCAAAAACACAAGTGCACACCCAACATGTACAAATAAGGTGCTGGGGGTGCTGGGGAGGCACACCCTGGACTGGTCATTAATTAACCCGACACCCACATTGCCTATTTGTGGTTGGTGCACTCGAAACATGTCTGACTGAAAGTCAGTGTGCATCGCAGGAAAGCACATTATGAGACATCCAATATTGAGGCATGATGTCAGAGTTACTTTGATGCAAAGGGGAGGGTGGGGGGGCTAACATACTCATCTAATCTAAGTCTAGCCTTGGCACAATACTCAACACAAAGCTACACTAATCCAATTGGTTGAGACTCAGATCCGTAGCATTGATGTGAGAGCCTGGGCAATTGTGAGAAGAAATTGGGGATTAAACGCTGGTTAATTAATTACGTATTGAGTGCTCACTCTAAAAGACTAATGAAATCCTCTCACTGAACTTTTCTGAGACAGTGTCACACGCAGATGAAGCTTTTCCTGCACTAATGGGAGTGGACGGGGGATGTCTAAGGAAACATACACACATACCAAGACAACAAGGTGGTGAATCCTTCATACAGAGGTACACCCTGTAAGTCAAACCCAATGGCTTTCTGGAACGCTGCAAAGTAAATGCAACAAAAACTCCACCCAGACTTGCCTTAGCAATTTTCTTTTCTCTCTTTTGGCTTTTTATGTGCATGTGCTTTACTCACGCTCTTTGTGCAAAGTAGTAGGTTATTAAAGCTGCAGAACTGGGATCAGAGGTCACAGGGTAGAGGCAATTCATTGCAAAAGCTGTCACACTTCAAAAAAGAAACTGCTTGATCTCTCTTTAGACTTGAGGTGAAATGGCAGCTGCAAAGATGAAGGAGTGAGGATGTCAATGTGGGGGAATTTGCAAGAATTAAGATATAAATCAAAGTTTCCCACCAATCCTTCTGTTCCAATTTGTTGATTCAGCAGGTGAATGAAGAGGACAGTTTTTACAGAAATTAAATGAAAAGAAACATATAAACTGCTGAGGGCTGTTGCAATGGAACATCTAGAGCCTGTTTCTTAAATTCTGGTCCACCACAAATTTTAGCAAGAGGTTTGGGCTTATCAATAATAAAGTGCAGCATTTGGGGTGCTGGAGGGTCGGGTGACGACCTATGCACCTCTTGAGTCGGTACCCTTTGTAGTCCTGGGGCACACACCTACACTGTCAGGCTCATAGCCTGCAGGTATGACACATTAGAATAAGTGCAACCATGTAACTCTGATAGAACAGAAGAAGTATTTAGTATTTGTGTGGATGTCGTGCAGCTTATTGAGTCTTTGTGGGACTTTTGAATACAAAGAAGCTTAAAACAAGTTGTGTAGGATTTGGCTGTGTAGTTGTGATTATCAGTTGATGCCTGAATATTTCAGCATAATTCACCATACTCTATCACAATGCCACATTTGGATAGGAAGCAGCATTTCCTGCTATTCTTTAATCTTCTCCTCACTCTCCCTTCTTTTCTTTCCTTCTATCCAGTCAGATATATGGCCTTCCCCACTGTGACAGCTCACAGATGGCTGTGGCAGAGCCTCGCAGATGGTCCTATCTGCAGCACACCCCCCCCCCCCATCGGCGCCACACAGATGGTTCAGTCCACCTCCCATGTTTCAAACCAGGGGGCCGTCGCAAAACTCCATCAGAGCTTGCTCCCAGGAAGGCTTTAATACATCACAGACAATCAGTAACGTGCAGTAACGAGTACCCACAACTGCACCATGGGAATACATGGCAAATCATAAAATCAACTGAGGATGATTCTGAAGCATATACAGGGTAAGGGCCTTTAAAAGTGAGAAAGCTGAATTCTTTGGTAATAACGATAATTAGTGTAGATAGTTTTTTTTAGTACTGTCTCATTATTTAACAAATCCCAAAGGTTTACACATACTAAAGTCATCTCAAGTCTTTAAGTGCCTTTAGATTACATTTGTTGTAATATATAAATAAAACTGAAGTGAATTGAATTGAAGTCTGAAATGTTCATTTTACTTACAGATGATGTAATAATCTTTTCCCTTAAAGAACTCCAGCCCCCACAGATTAGGGCTAAACTCCTGAAACTTGAGGGTGAACTTCACATCCTGGTCAGGCTTGACGCAGTTGAGCAGCGGCGTGTCAGCTTTAGTGATGGTGCAGCTCTCCAGCTGCTCTTTGGGCACCATGTACACCTTATAATACTCCACACCATCGGCCACCCCGCCATCCACTCGGGGACACACAATGTCCAATTTATCCCCAATCTGGGGATATAATACCACACCTTGGCCTGGCACGAATCTGAAAAGAAATGAAAGAATTTAGGGAACAAGAAGCACACGTGCAAGAGAAATAGCTTCAGCATCTCAATACATAAAATAACACAAGACAAAATAAAAATCCAGCTCGGCCCGACAAATGCGAGAGACAAACTATAGAGACAGCAGTGGAAAAAGGTCCTACAAGGAATCTTTTAACTGGAATTAAGTTGAATATCCCAAAATCCCTCCAAAAATAAAATGTAGTTTGGGATTTAGTACTGAGAGCCCTTACAGCATTCCTGTAATTTCACACTTATGCACATTTTCAGTTGGAACTGGCTTAGAGATGAATTAGAGTTGGATTTAACTGCTAAATGAATTTGCTCCCCTTGAATATATTTTAGTGTTAGAAATGCATGGTCAGAAGGTTTGTAGTAGCAAAAATAGACTGACATGAATGCAATGCAAATCCAGACTAATGAGACTGGAAAATTAAGTATCAACTAATAATAGTTGTTTTTTTTTATAATATTTCATGTCTTTCCCTCTCAAATCTGTATCTATACATTTTTGAAGAGGCTTAAAGAGTGTTACACGTAAGTATGCTCAATATATATGTATAGATGGAAGCATAGATAAAAAGGAACTTTGACCCATCTGTCTGAATGAGAAGCCTGGAGTTCAGTTTCACAAATGCTGACGTTGTGATAGCTGCCGCACCTTGGTGTCGTTTCGGCCGGCAGAGCAACTCCTGATTTTTATAACATGTGGTGCGTTTGAAAGACAGGAACAGCTGCAGGGAGGAGTGTGTAAGCAGGTCTGTCTCTACAGGCATCTGAACAATTGTTTTACAAAATCATAAACATAAATTCTTAAAAGTAAAACAGAGAAGCTGTAACTGTGTAGAGAACTCCAAACTTCTCCTAGACGTGTTCCTGCAGTGTAGAAGGCCACAGTGTCAGCAGTAACAGTTCCTGTTCAGGATGATGACTGCAGCAAGTCCACCGTACCACGAGCTCCTGTAGAAATAGTTCCGGTGCTGTTTTGATTTTGCAGTCTTTTTTCTCTGATCATAAAGACAACCACCACAGGGTGGCAAGGGAGCCTTTGCATGGGGGGGCAGAGCCAAAGCCCAGATGATTAATGAATAAAAGAGAGATTTCAATGACATGGTGGAAGGAAAAATTGAGCACAGTATATACATAAACAGAGCATGGAATCAATTTTTCCTCTCACTTTCTTTTCTTGTCTCCCCATCTCTGGCTCACACACAGTCTTTGCCTTTTAAACAGACAGATGCAAACAAATATATTGCCTCTTTGCCTCTCAAGTGTGGGTTAGATACAAACACACAGAGGTACACACAAAAACACATGTGCACACATTGCAGCAGCTAACTAGGCCATGGCAATGTTTTTTATTCCTCTCACTGCCCCAGCACCATCCCCAGGGATATTCTCAGTGGTGGTACAGTGTGTCCAGTGGCAGACAGAGACACGGAGAGGCAAAGGACATGTACTGTACGTCTATGCTGTGCAGCACCATCTGACGTCATCCTCTGCGAGTGTCAGAGGGAAGAAGTGAAGAACAGAGTGGGAAACAGAGAAAACAAGGTCCTTGGAAAGGCCTCAAAAGCTTAACTTCTTCTGGAGCTGTGTGTATGACTTAAGTCTGTGTGTGTGTGTGTGTGACTGGAGACATATTTAATCATAAAGTGTGTGAATGTCTTTATACAGTGGGAAAGCATTGATTTTTCCAACATCGTCATGTTTGCATGTGTGTAATGCGCACGAGGTTTATGTACAGAGGCTGACCGAGATGAGCTCCAACACTCCCCTCACATGATGACAAGGAAGTTAGAAGCAAACTACCGTCCTACAACTCCATGTCTGTGTCATGCTTGGTCTGTCTGCATGTGCACATGGTCTGTGCTGACGAGGCTGGAAAGATGGGGCTCTGAATTCCAGAAATACAGTTTTGACTTATCAATCTTTACATTTGAAAAAATAAAAGCTTCAGCAGTCTGTCAATATTCCTGATAAATCCCTCTCAAGAAATCGAAAAGCAGGATTGATTGTGTTCCTTATCTCATCAAATATCTATTACAGTTCATTTTCATATCTTACAGACAAATCAAATGGGAAAATATCATGACAGGATAATGACAGAAACAGCACTGACAAGCATTGCTGCATATAGCCTTGAAAAAGGCTCACAATTGAAAGAAAAAAAGAACAAGTTTATTGTTGCCACCCATTCAGCCATTTGGCTATCACCATCGAGGTCAATTGGAAGCAGTAGTTATGAACATTATGCTCTGTTATAAAATAAGTAAAACTAGAGATTAAGCTCATGAATGCTTTTTGCAGCAACAGGAGCCGATCCCTCTTAGCCTTAAGTTTATGGGGGGGGGAAAGGCACATGGGGGTGTGCAGGTAAAGTGAGGTCTGAAGGCATGCTTATCTCAGGTCTATCTGAAATAAAAAATAAATTACCAAAAAAATACCAGCAACATGTGTTGTTCCTTGTTATCTTATTTGCACAGAATTTGTGGCAGAAACTTGCTGGCGCTAGCAACTCAACAAAGCTGCATCAACTGCTGTTAAAACTTCCTACCTACAAATGCTGTGTTTGCATAGCATATTTCCACCAATGTAAGAGACTAAGATGAGAAAAACTGTGTATTGTAATGTTTGCATGCGGACCACAGCTGAACTCAAAGCAGGTCAAGCACTCAAGCACTTACTGTAGAGAGTGCATGAATCAAACTGCATGTGTGATATGCCAACATGAACACTAAATATACACACAAATCACATACAATATATAAGAACACTGCTATCTGTAATTACAGCTGTCACACACACACACACACACACACACACACACGGGGTGTGTGTTCTTCCATGCATAATGTGTAAGATAATAGAAAAATTATCTCTCATGGCTTTTTGTTTTTATTTTTCAAGTCAACTGATTGACATCAAAGTGCTATATAATGAAAGCATTAATAACTGCTGATAAAAAGGAGAAAACAGCTGGAACTTACGTTTAAATATAAGTGGTCATGGAGCTAATTAAGGGCAAATATGAGCTATTCTGATATATTTCATCAAAGAAAACAAAAAACGGACCGAGAAAAGATAGCAGTGGAAAAGATATGAACAAAGTGGATGTAACGAGTAGGTATGTGTCAGGTACCAGAGACCTGGCCCTCTATCAGATAATCGAACAAAGCACCACGTGAGCAAAGCAAGGTCGCACAGACAAGCTCAGCAGGCTGACAGAGCTACTGCTAACTCAATGGATGAATACAGGGACAGAGATTAGAATGAAGAGGCAGCAAGCAACTTAAAAGCATGTCCTCCATCTCATGATTGTAAATGTATTCGACCCCCACCCACCCTACATTCCCTACCTGCTCACCACTCTGCTTTAAGGCGTACTTGGCCCTTCACCCCCCGTTTCCCCTCCCTCCTCAACTCTTCCTAAAACACCCTTATCAGTGAGACACTCCCTCCATCACACTCTGGTATATATTCCTTGACCAAAGAACCTAAGGCAATTTAAGCCTTGAAAGCTTGAAAGGCATTTACGTTAAAATGTGAAGTGATGACTGATGTGAAAAAACAAGACAACCTAAGTCAGTGTGGAAGCCATATGGAACACATTCATGATATTGTTCGAATCATTTTAATTAAACACTTCTACCACCCACTGCTCAGGCTGTAGAACACTAACCGAGTGGGGACAGACTGCTGCCTCTGCTGCGGAAAGTGAATATATGATGAATATAAATATTTAACTACTATTTTCTCTTTGGTCACAGAGGTCCACATTGCATCTCTGTCATTTCATTCTGGATAACGTCAGGGCCTCCACCCATCTTAATTAGTTGTCAAATATGTTTTAACCAAACTCATTTCCATTTTAAACGATACATTTTTCACAAATAGTCCCACTGGACATTAAATCATCTTTCAAATTTTCAAATTGTTGTAAACAACAAAAAAACATTTTAATTATCCTAAATTCATTCACTAAAAAAGCTTAAACTATTACGAAAAGAGAGAATTTTTGTTGTTTATAATCAGCTCGATCAGATAAACTGTTGCTGTATCTATATTACATGTAACTGCATTTTAAATTGAAGGAAACACTGACTCGAAGCAAAAGAATAAAAACAGCCTTTTAAAAATAGTTCGACATTCTCAAATGAGGATTTGTAACTTTTCTCTGTGAAAATGCCTTTTCTATTTTCTTCTAAGATAGCATGTGTTATTTATCCTTCCTCGCAATAAGGGCACCGTTTACAAGCTGGTAGAATGAACAAGCATGAAATCTTCCACACAAAGATGGGTTGTCAGAGAAATCTGCTCTGCAACATCTGTTCTTCTAACCGATTTTCTAATGGAGGAGAAAGGAATCGTTTAAAGCAAAAGTTAGAAATAACGTTGGAGGAGTGTACACCTACTTTCTGAGGTGCATCTGTCTGTGGTAGAAAAAAAAGTTAGATGTCTTGTCAATCTAATGTTGTCTTTTTTAACCTATTTTCGACCCAATTCCTTCCTCTCCCTTACTGTCTCTCTCTTGAACAACTTTCTATTTATACATTGTTGGATCTATATATGACCAAACAGAGCTGGGCTGGCCACCCTGATGTAATCCGTGCCTCTCCCTCCTCTGTTCTCATCCTGTGGCCCTAAATTTAAAAGAAAACAAAGTGGAAAGTAGCTATTTACAGCAGATCGAGAGCAACTGCTCATGACTGAATCACAAATGTGAAGCAAGAATTCATCGAGACGGCAAACAAAGAGGCTACGCCAAGGGTGAAGCAAGGGTTAATCCACAGTCCTCTGCAGAGCTCCGGCTTTGGCCCTCTGTCGGCTAAAGGGACAGAGGTCTTTATGGCAACACCCTACAACCCCAGTTCACTTTGGCCCCTCACTGGTTCTGCCTACACTACATGCCTGTGGCCCCTACCTTCCATCCTGTAATCCAGACCTACACATAATTACCCTCCTTAGCCCATGAGACCACAGTGCTCTCATTCTTTCCCTTTTTTTTTCATTTTTAAAAATGTTCTATTGTCTTTTATTACACAGTGTTAATCGTCACATTTTCTCATTTCTCTTGGCAGTAACCAAAGCTAAAGTTATCATCTGGATAACCTAATCAATGATAGTTCCATCATGGATTTAACTTTTTCCATCAGTAATAATCTGAATTTTGAAAAACATTTGTATGCCAAATTTACAGTGCAAAATATACTTTCCACCATAACAAAGGGTATTTTAAAAAGCAGAGGCACAGTGATGAAGGGGAAGAGAGTTATTACGACATTCAGACATTTGGCCCCATCAATCGTTTATGATGGACTTGCATTTTCATGCCTCCTGCTCCCTCTTTCCTTCCACATACACAAAAGGACCTAAAGAGGTGCCCCGTCAATGCCCGGTCACAATGGACCTTTGGGGCTTCTATGTAATCTCTTAATGAACTGCAGTGGAGGAGAGAGAGCACTTCTTTTACATAAACCATGTAAAGCAGGGGTCTCCTTTGTTTCTCCCTCCCGACTACAAAATGGATTACCAGATGAAGGAGGTGTGTGTGGTGTGATGTGATGTGTCTATGTGTGGTGGGGGACACTGGAGTAAGGAGTGGGAGGAGTTGGTTGTGGGGTCATTCTCCCTTATTTTTTCTAAAAAGGCTCATGCAAAGGGGCAGTAAAGAAGTAAAGCGCAAACAACAATGAGGTTTAATCGACACACCCTTGGGCCCCGTGGAGGGATTCTTTTTTTCTCCTGCTGAAAGATGCACACACAGTTAAGAGAGAGCTAGCCGTTTCTTTATCCTCTCCCCAGCCAAACGCACGCACACACAACACTCACACAAAGATTAGACTACCCTGGAGCTTTTGCATTTCTAACATTTATCCTCCCTTGAATAGCTAGAGGAAGGCCAACACTAACTAAAAGATAGCTAGATGAAGAGAGAGAAAACTTGGTCTGTTGAACATGCTAACCTGCTACAGAAAGAATTCAGATTTGGCTGCTCTCTGTTACAGAAAAGCAGGCACGAGGACTCAACAAGCTGCAAAAGAGGGGAAGAAGATTGGTTGACTCTTATTCTGATCACACTCACAGAGAAAGTGAATTGTCAGTGGCAAAAATGAGACTATTCTACAAACGCGCCTGTTCTACTTAATGAACACATTCTCTTTTTCATAGGCAAATTAAGAGCAAAAGTAAAATACTTTTTTGGTGGACTTCAGATTTATTACAGCCACAGACACTCCTGTAACTGTTTCTGCTTTCACACAGAAACTGAAAAAGGTCGACGGTGATCTGTCATATCACTCTTTAGCCCTTTACCTCGAAACTTTCAACAAGAACTGGGAACAAGAAATGCACAAATTAATTTGCAAGAAAGCCCACTGTTTTTCTGACAGCCTGGGTGGTGCCTACACTATGTATTTGCACCCTAACCCTTTTTAATTTAAAGGCTATACAAAATGGAAAGGAGAAGAAATTACACACACTGAATAAGTTGCCTGCTGGCTGAACTCAGAGAAAATGAAGATGTGGTATATATATATATATAAAAAAGACATGAGACCATACATATATGCATATGTGCGTATATATATATATATATATATATATATATGTGTGTGTGTGTGTGTGTGTAAACACACATATAACTATAAGCACACACAGCATATAACTGCATAACTTCACAGCCAAATGGAACTATGAAACCTAAAAAGCTGATCGTCACTTTGAGCTCACCACTTTAATTGTGAGACAGCTCTATAAGGTATACCTTGTAGGTGTCTTAAGTGCAATGTGAATGGGAACCTGAACAAACACTTTTTTTAATTGGGTAATCTAGCGCGCCACCGTTTAGACACAGACGCGGAGTGACTCTAACAGTGAGAGACCAGAAGGCCGAGGATGTCGCTCAAAAGTGGCCGAAACTCAGTCCCTTATGCAACACGGCAAATCCCATTAATGTCATGGTATACTGGAAGTGAACAGGACCAGGGTACGCACGGCTGCACCATGTTAAATGTTAACGTTAATTTCCAGCAATTGCAGGAGGCTGCATGGTGTGCGACGATGGACACCTGTTTAATAACCTCAGCGTCTCCACTTGATCCATTTCACTGAGAGAAAAGAGGTGAAAGAAAATGCGGCCGCACAGGAACCTAAAGCTGAGCTTTGGGACGAGTTGGAAGTTTGGTCCTATACGACACGGTCACAAAGACGCGAGTAGCCCGTCGGGCAGAGACCAGGGGGGTTGGAGGGGGAGAAAGACGCATTATTTGGCAGCAGCAAAAGAGTTTAACCGCTTTTCTTGGCCAGGAGTTAAGGCTAGAGACTTGAGTTGCTTTGACTGCCGGACGTGAGAGCAAGGATATGAAACCGAGAATTTAGGTCCTCCAGGGTCTGTTTGGTCACCTTACATCTGCAACTGGTAACAGCTCCTAGCCTGAAGTCTGATGGCAGCACTGTAAACTGCTGTAGAGCCCTGTCACAGCTTTATCTCACCGACCATATTTCCAGCTCAAATAACTCTAAAATCCGGTTCATTGTTCAAAAAAATGCTTCAACACACCAACTACAACAGAGCATTTGAGGCACAGTGGAGGCACAAAGTTTCCGCCCCGTCGGGTTGAGCATGATTCTCCTCGCTACATCTCATTAACGATGTCTTTTTCTATTAAGGATATAAAAAAAAAAGAGCCGAACGCTTTTTTTTTCACCATTTCCAATCTCAACAGCAGGAGTATAAACGGGCCTTACAATCAGCCCTGCGCGGCCTCAGAGCTCTGCCATCTGTAACAGGACCAAACACGTATGGCCGAAGTTTGAGGTGACCCCAAAAAACAGATACTGGCAGCAAAAAGTGATTTGACGTCCAGGACACAGTTCCACAGAGGCCACAGAAATATCCCCAAAAAGCGCACAGTACATTGCACTGCTGAGCCGATTCCATCTTCAGTAACTTCGTGTTGACGCGCACGGCCCTCACCGTGCGTAATTATTTTCTCACGGCGAGACGACACAGGCAGTAAATCTATCAGCTCCGCAGATAAATATGTTCTCAATCCACTTCACATATCTTTTTGTGTGATAAAATGATCGTGATAAGAACTCGTCTTAAATGATTCTCTGTTTGAAAAATATCCGAACTCTTCCACAGAGGTTGGCTGCAGAACGGTGTGCGTGTGGAGGGATTCAATTTTAGGAATATTCAAGATTTCATACGTAGAGTGATAAATAAGATAATTGCGTTTATTGTGTCAGAACAGGACAAAAACCAAAACATTTTTTCACGACAACAGCCGTGACAAAGTGGCCGTCAGGCGAGGGCCAATTCACACGTTCACATCCCGCTAATCTGGGAGCTCTTTGTTCTGGTCCCCCGGCTTTATTTTAGCCCACCGCTGCAAGTTATTTTCAGGTTATTTTCAGCATGTTTACTGGAAGGGGAAGGAAAGTAAGATCGTTTTTTTTTTTTGCCGAGTATGACATAAATTCCTTCAGCACCGGGGAACATATGGCGCTTACCTGGTGTTCGTTGTGTTCCAGTAGATGGACTCCAAGATGAGCGCCCGACACAAGTCCACTTTGAAGGCAATAAACAAAACTCCAATATAATATCTCCACATCGAGTCCCCCATGGTGAGCTCGCGCGCCTCCAAAATGGGTTCACAGTCCGTTTCAAAATAAACAAACGTGTATGTCCACAAACACACAAAAAAGAAAGAATAAAACGAAGAAATCAGGAGACAAGCGCACCGAGAGGGCTGACCAAAATGTCTTCAGCTTATTTCCCGATCCTGTGGGGTTGCATACGGAGCACAAGTCCCGATTTAAGCATCTCCAGATGAAAGACCTGCTCCGAAAACCAAAGGCGCACGACAACAGTTCATTCAGTGGACAGTGCGTTAATATTCTCCTGCATTCAAAAGGCAAGACTTCAACCCAGTGAAATACATTCCTCAGAGAGAAAAGTGGTGGTAGTGTCCGCTGGTGGACCGGCTGGCAGACGGAAATTGCTACAAATACAAATCCCTCTGCGTTATTGTCAAGGGGCTCAAGCCAAAATCCTGAGCCACAACAGCAGAGCAAAGCAGAGTAATGACTGGTGGTGGAATGGTGATGTAGTCCCCTTTCAGCTGGAGCTGGTGATGAGCAACAAACTGTGGGTGACAGCAGCAGAAAAATGAGCAGAGCGAAACAATGAGGTCGGATGAAAGAAATTAAGAAAATGATCAAATGTGTGAATGCAAGAAATCAAAAGAGCTGAAATGGAAGTTCTCATACTAGAGGTTCCCTCCAAAAAACGGCCGAATTGCTGCGGCTCAATCCTGCGGCTCCGTCCCCCGAAGAAACAGCCCGCAGACAGACGCAGGGAGGCTGTAGGTTTAACGGCTGCTCCGAAACCTGGATGGGAAGTAACTGCAAGGGACAGCGACTGGGAATATTTGGTGGAGCTGGTTTAGCCCAGGCCCCGCCCCACGGCGCAGCTGATTGGTCGCTCAGCGGGGAAGTCAATAGAAGTTCTGCTGTCAGTCAAGGAGGACAACTGGTTCAACGGGGTGACTATTGGAGGAGAAATTACTGTTAAATTCCTCTGATTTCAACAGGCGGTTGGATCAGTTTGTCTTTAAATTCTTTTTAATGTTAGTTTTGTCAATTTCTTATGTAAAATTGCCACATTTCTAAGCAACATCAGACCTACAAGCACAGGGTTGCAATTACTGAACCGACAACCGAAAAACAAGGGTTCTGTCCACGACAAATGAAAAATAATCCCTATCAGTAACACTCTTCCTGTTACCCCTGACAGCACAGCCATTTTTAACTGAGCAGATTTAAGGTAAATTAAACCACTCTCATCAAAAGAATTCCAGCTGTCAAACACCAGTAACTGAAGCCCCGTAATGACAACAAGGAGAAAGTATGCGCTCCCAGAAGGATCCCAGTGAGCCGGGCGCCGGGCGCCAGGACGCGGCACAGCTTTTCCGAAAGGCAAGAGCGCCCACCAGCGGAGAGCGAGCGGGACGTACAGCAGAGGAGAGGAAGGAATTCCTCACTTTTATGTCTGCTCACAGTAGAAAAAACGCAAAGTCTCAAAACAGTTTGTGTGAATTAAAAGTAGAATGATGTCGGGCATTGCAGCACATGAAGCATGGTCGAGTCGCTGAATTTAAACGGATTTTCAGACGTTTTTGGACATTTTAGAGGTTCAGATGATTTCTTTTATGAGCTATGTGATTATTTCTCTTTAATGAATAAAGTCACTGACTCATTTACAAAGATTATCAGACCATGCATTGATTATTTTTAATAAATTAACATTATTGTCTGTTAATCTAGCTTTTTCATTGAAAAAGCACATATTCACACCTTGTGAAAACACTAAGTAAATAGTCTCTAATTTAATGAGCGCGCGCATACACAACTGTTGATTCCAGCTGTCTGAGTGAAGTGTGTGAACTTCTGACACATTTCCTAGACTTAATTTGATCGGGTTGCTCTATCACTTAACTGGCACGTCTTATTTTCTTTTCTGTGTTTCAGGCGCCGGCTGCGGTGTGTGTGTGTGTGTGAGAGAGTGTGTTAGCTGTTAGTTTAGCTGATTATCACCCTGATGTAACACCGACAGATCGGCTCAGTGAATGCTTATTGCAGCCCGTATTCACCTGCATTCATTAATTGAAATCCAGGTAAATGAAAGGCCATCTAATATGATTAGGAGGCGCGTAACACGTGGCCACATGTCTGAAAGCTACCAGAAAAATATCCATAAACATTTCTATTATTTTTTAGCCTACATTTTCATGCACAGCATTTCACGCACGAAGCCTCTGAGTGACTGTGTTTGACTCGATTTGACCATTTCATAACTTTTGTTGTCTCATTTCTTCTTTTTCTGTAGAAGCCATAGTGTCCGTCTTGCCTGTGGCTACAGCGGGTCATTAAGCCGTCGGGCCACGGAGCCAGTAGACGTGCACGGGCGAGGCCCGCATTTAGAGTTTTGTCATGGATGTATCGATCACTATTCAAAGACAAAGTAGACTTGTTTAAAATATGTCATTAAAGTAATGTATCTAGTTGTTTTCAAAGAGTGACGGAAGAGGTTTTCAGCTGCGTGTTAAAGTGAAAGCAGTGACGCGAGTCCGCTTCGGTGCCCGCTGAGCGGAGCCAGGCCGCGGAGCGGGGAGCACAATGGCCGCGGCGGAGCGCAACGGGGCGGGCCACAGGCACGGCCGGGGTCGGTGGAGTGTGTCCCCCCGCTTTCAGCTTCTCTTCACGGGGTATCTCACGGACGTTGATGTTTGGCCCCAGATAAAAAAATCTACGTTTAAAAATGGATTCTAAAAATTGCTGATACGAGAGTCCGAATTTGGTGAAGAAAAGCTCGGTCTGAGGAAACAGAAGGATCCGTCAGCTTTAGCTTTTCTCTGTTCTTTGATTTTACTTGTCTTCTTTACGTTAAATGTACGTAAAATGTATTATTATGATAAAGTGGTACAGTTAACATGGCTTTGATTAATAATTTAAAAATAAAAAACCGGACAAGTTAACTGGACCTACAGGAGTTTAATGATCCATCACAGCTTCACTGCCACTTACAGCCGAGTCCGGCACTTTCCAAATATGAGTCCTGGTGTTTGCAAACGCTGTCCCTCAATTCAGTGCATCAGAGAATGGAAAAAAAAACTGCTGGACGTCACCTCAGTCTGTAGTTGCGTCTGAATGACAGTAAATAAACCGGAAGTTGCTGGAGGCTCACTGCGCCCGTCATCTTTTTGGTATGATGAAAATCATTTGATCAACTTGCAGTTCTTACCCAAAGATGGAGCCGGTAACAATGGCACATTAAAAAGAGCCCTCTATCTGGCCACAGAGCGTATTTCTGGTGGTTAAGCATCTTTAGTTTAAACCCAGTGAGCGGGTTTCCAGTCAACTTTCTCCTCGGTTGATTTTAGTGCAACAGAAAGCGAAATGAGAGGATGGAGACCATCAGTTTAGGCATTCAATGAATTTATTGATCTGTTCAGTCCCTTGACAATGGAGGGAGGGGAAAAAAAAAAACTAATTGCACAACAAATTCAAGATTCCACAAAATAAAATTTGTATACCCACCTGAGGTCAGTCTGAGTCAGCCACACGCGCACGCACGCACACACGCGCGCACGCACACACACAAGCACATACACGCACACACACGCGCTGACACTGACCTCGAACCTCATCTTACCTGAACTTGTGCATCCTCTTATGAATCAAGACTTACCAAGTGAGGGGCCTTTACCAAGTTAATTTACCACAACATAACCGAGGAGCAGAATGTGGAGAGCTCTTATCTAACTGTGGATCAGTTTTAGAACAATCCTAACTGGGAGGAGTGACAGTCAGCACACCACAGCTTGGCTAATAACATTTCATTTTGCAGAAACTGCATTCAGTCACCCACCCCACCCCTTATCACAGATCCTACTGTAGCCATGTGGGCCAATCACATGCTGCCTGGGAGTCTGGCCGAGTTCACCTGTCATGCAGCGACTTCCAATTAGCTATGCTCAGAGTTTCTCCAAAGGACAACATGATGGAAATATTTATACACATGGTACACGGAACTAAAGCAGTGAGAAATTAATCTGGAGATTGTTATGGTGAATATAGGATATGGCAAAAGAATGTGAAGAAGGTGGAGGACACAAACCTTTCAGCTGAATCAGAAGTTAACTATGCTTATCAGGGCAGTGCTGCGATTACCATGGCGTCAGCCATTTTAGCCGTCTTACTTTAAAACATGTAGAACAGGAGAACCACGGGCCGACTCCCAAGCTGCACGAGTTTTACACTGAAATGAACACGTAAAAGTCACAGATACTCAACTCTACCAGGACTGGCACCGTGCTGCAGACTGCTGACTATGAAGATGCTAAAGAAGAAGTACAGGTGCACTGCTGCTCAATGTTACAGAGTTAAGACTTATGGGCAAGGAACATATTATAACAACTACATCAATTTTAAATTCCCTAAAAATGAAAATAAAACCAAGAACCAAAACAAAACCAGTCATCTGTGCAGTTGAGGTGAAGAGGGATTGTAGGGAGCAGTTAAGTTCTTCAGCGGCCAAGAGCTGCCTCATTTTCAAGACAACACGGGCCTTCACAGGGACGTAAGTTAACATCTTGAGTTGAGCCCCTTTCCTAAGCTTTCCTTTAGCACTTCCAAAATGAAGCGAGCGTTCCACATAGGATGACGAGGACTGGGGCTAAATCATGAGAAGAGCTGAATGGGCATGAAGGCAGGGCGTGACATATGGATGAAGGGGGAGCAGTGTCATTCTGTAGCCTTCAGGGAGAAGGAGAGCTTGGGTCTGGACTTGCCCTTTCCGAGGATGATTTTTTGCTCCTCCTTCTGCTGCCTCTGACGGTCCTGCTCAAGCTTCATGCGCTCCTCGTGGATCTTTCTCTGCTCTTCAACAATACGCAACTGCTCCTCAGCCTGTCAGATAACAGATAAACAAGGTCAGATAAGGACAGAAAACAGTATCCTGAAGACGTGGACCACGAACTGCAAGGCTATTCCTCAGCATGTCGGAAAGTGCAGCAACTGTGAGTGCGTTTCTACCATAAAGACGTTAACTGCAGCATGTGCGATCTCAGCCTACATCAATAAACACGGTTTTAGAAATGAGACCAAAACAGTGAATTCTGAACCACAGCTGATAAGCACCTTTTCATGCTCCCTGCCCAGGCACCATTAACTTATGTGGTGCGGTAAAAGTCTGGGAAACAATCAGTAAAGACTGTGATTAAATAAGCAGAAGTGGAATAAACAAGACATGCGTTTGCTTGTTAAGTGCACAGCGGAGTACATTCGTACACTTCTAAGTGAAATCACGTATGAATGGGATGCAATCAAAGAAAATGAGTAGTGCTCGTCATTCAGTACGAGACCACGGCAAGGTTTGGGAGTGTGAGAACAACGAGAGAAAAGCATGCGATGAGAGGTGAAAAGCAGCAGTGTTGCTGCTCGCGGGGCGGGGCGGGGCGGGGCGGGGCGGGGCGGGGCCGGGCGGGGCGGGGCGGGGCGTACCAGCTTGGCCTGAGCATCAGCGATCTTGCGGTTATTCTCCTCCAGGATTTTTTCCAGTTCCTCCCGCTTCGATTTTTCTTCCTCCTAGATGGGTGACACAGTGCCATGTTAGTGCATGAACAGCCTACTGCCACAAAGCACGTATACACACACACACACACACGTTTGACTTTTCATTGTCACGTGCAGAAACACATTTGCCACCAGCAAGCGCGCGCGCGCACACACACACGCACACACACGCACGCACACACACACACACACACACACGCACCTCAATCCACCACAGAAAAGCTCCTTTAACCTCTCGCACATGAGCACTCTCTGCAGTCACCCTGAATACAAAATGAGGGGCAAAAAAAACTGTGCAGGGAAGTAAACCCGCTAAATTTGGCCCGTCCCTCGACTATTGGCAATACTTCCTTGAAAAATGAAAGGCTAAGCCACACCTAGGGCACTCACTGTATTATTGTGACAGACATTAAGATTTAAACGAGGATTCAAAAAGGGGGAAACCCACTCATCACACTAATACAGGAAAGATATACATGACAGACAGTACAGTCTAAGAAAAATACAATTTCTGCTTTTTAACATCATTATATGCAAGAGAGAAAAAGAATGCAAAAAAGGAGGTAATAGTTTTGGCTCACCAATGCACGTATACCTACGCATTTTCCTTGCCTGTGTACCTACACAACTGGTGAAAGCATTCGTCATTAAATGGTTGAATATTTACTGTCTCGTCCGGACTGTGTGGCCCCTGCAGAGACAGAGAGGCGCTCCTGGGGTGGGTGGGTAGGTGGGTTGGTAGGCAGGTGGGTATGGGGGGCTCTGCCATACCACGACCACGGCATTCCTCTTTATAACTCTGATCTCTGCACTGCTTAGTCTGCGCCTGCAGCGTGCATTCATTTGTTTTGTTTTTCCTTGTCTTTACAGTAGGTCAGTCCCCTTTGAGACAACAGCATAGTGAAGAAAAGGACAATACAGAGCGGTCTCTGTGAGCTCGAGGAGGACCCAACCACGGTACACTTACAGTACAGGACACAGGTGAGCTGAAAGGCTGCAGGCCAGCTCAGGTCAAGAGCTAGTTCAGAGGGCGGGGAGTTGTGTTTCAGTAAAAAAAACACACAGGAGTTTACATCAACAGTGCAGCAGCCCTATAGGAAAAGCAAGTTAGGAGCACAAAGACAGGACATTTGTTCGTCAAGGTAAAAAGTTTTCAACTGTGTAGAATGCTAAAAAATAGAAATCATCAGAAAAAGGTTAGACCACAGGTAGTTAACCTTTTTTTAACAGGAAATGTAGTCGTTCACTGGGAGATTTTCCACAAAAGCGGTTCCAGCGTGGTTCGGTTCTAACTTCTGCTTCCTGCAGGTGCTACAGTAGCACCGCTGGGGCAGAGCAAAGTACAGCTTCTGTCAGGGCGGCGCTCGGCACAGGAAACCCAATTCAAAAGAAACAATGGAAACCTGAGCTGCAGCATGGATGTGAAGTCGAAGCAGCCGTGGAAGAACATGAGCTCTGTGTTTTCCTGCTGTTTAACGTACCCACAAAGAGCGGCATTCACACCTGCCGTTTGCAGCTGAAGCTAGACGCCGACTCTGCAGCTACACTTACAAACGCCAGCTGGCGTTTACAAATCCTGCTAGGAACAAAGTGTGGAAATCCCATTTGCATCCTTTCGTAAGTACAGCTCAGTGTTTAGAAACAGCAGTTAGCATCGAGGAGCCGTTCATAAACTAACTTGTTCTAAACTGGTCAGGTGACACAGAAACTTTGGTGTGCAGTGAAAAAGAGACAAACACTGCCCAGTGAGGACAAAACGTCCTTCTCGACTCTCTACAGAATGTCAAGATAATTAATTACAGGGTAGGATGCTCAAAATGTAATGTAATGACACAGCTCTGTGCCGACTCCCTGGCTGTGGGAAAGCAAACCAGAACCAACTTTGAACTGGCTATAGCACCAGCCCTGAACCAGCGCTGGAACCGCTCGGGTCAAAATGGGGCTCTTATGTATCCCAGAACAGATACCGTCTAACTGGAGATTCTCACAGCAAGGACTGTTAACAGAGGGGCATAAATCCTGAGCAGGACAAACTGTGAATAAAACAAATGTGATTAACAATTCCAAACAGCAGCGTCAGGGCACCTCCTGCCAAAGAAAAGCTGGACTCCTGATTAGCCTTGACCACTGTCCATCTTTTTTTTTGGTAATTATTTGCTAATTATAGCAGTCATAAGACTGCAAACTATGTCTAAGATTGAGAAAGGAGATTTGGAAGAGCGGCATGGTAGCGACAGAGCAGAAGAAGGTGTACAGTGTTGTTCTTTATCATGGAGCCAATGGCTGGTCCCTGTGCACCTCAGAGTCACCTGACTTTAGCAGTTTCTCATTCACATTATCACGGTACCTTTCCTGAATGATGTGTGGGGAGGTGGGCGAAAGGTTTGCAGCTTTCAACTTTATTTCTTACAAAGCACAGGAAGAACAGCCTAGGAGCCTAGGTCCATCTGAACGTGTCATGATTGGGACCGGATATCTGATCAGAACCTGAAACAAAAGCTGTCTAACGCAACACGCTGAACATTTGAAAAATGTCAGTTTTCTAAAGAAACCTGTGGTGCTTTTTTGGAATATAATACAGATGCTTACAGTTATAAACCTACAAAACTTCTATGGATCAAGAAGAAATGATGGAAAAAGACATTTAGGAGGTTTATTCAACTGCCATCATCAGAAAAAAAACTTCCACTTGGCCTCTGCAGACCCATGTCTGTGCGTCTAGCTCCTCAGTGGCAAAACTGGAATCGGCTGATAGAAAATGTGCTATTTATATCTTAGTACCAGGGGTTGGTGAGGTGTACAGGAAAGAGAGGGACTGCGTTCCAAACGACCGAGCGTTACCTCTCTGGCTTTCTGCGCCGCAAGCTCGGCCTGCCGTTGTCTTTCAAGCTCCTCCAGCAGCTGTCGCTCCATGATGCGCTTTGCTTCCTCAACACGCCGCAGAACCTCACGCTCAATTTCATCCTTGCGCTTCTCTAGCTCCTCCTCCACCCGCTTGGCCACCAGCTCCTCCACTCGCCGAGCTGTCTCCTCCTCGATCAGCTTCTCCTCAATCTCCTGCTGCCGACTGCAGAGGCAGAGAGGAGACGTTAGAGGGGAGGGGCTTTAAGAAATGCTACTTCATTCACCATAAGGACGATGGAACCTTCAACCATTCACACCAACGTGTGATGAACAAAAAGAGGAACTCTAAGAACTCCAGATGTTTATTTGTGCTATAAAAGAACCTGGTGCATATAGGAAGATTAAAACAAATCTGTTCTGATTTACCAATCATGGGAATTCTGAGTGTTTTCTTCAGTGTGGAAACAGGATAATACTGTCTGAACATGTACATTTTGTTAAGCAATGATGGTGGCACACAAAAGGAGAACTTTGTGCTTCATGTCAAAACTCAACAGACACAACATGAGTGACAGGTCGACAGCTCTTTTCTCATGGATAATATCAGAATCTAATAAAGGGTGGTGGTGATATGCTGACTTCTCCACTCTTGTACACACAGACAAACTAAACTTTCCAGTTTTATTCCCATCTATAGTCTATAGGACTTCATCTGATTTATAAAACAACATCAGGAAAACATGGAGAAACTTAGTTTTTCATTTGTGAAATGATAAATAGACATCAAGACTCACTCTAATATGTCAAGAAAAAAGGAGTTTTAACCTGTTTTTAGTGAGAAGAGTTTACAAGAAACGTGTGCAATTTAGCACATTTAAGGCTATATAACGACAATTTTTCACATCAAATGTCTGTCTTGCTGTAAAAAATGCCCTTAATGTAAGTAATAAACTGTGAAAGTTTCATGGTGACACCTGTCAGACAGCCTCAGCTGATCGTGACGAGGAACTGAGCTTTTCTAAAAGCTGAGTTTATTTATGCTGTGTTGAGCAGAGTCAAAAGCCTCGTCCACACTAAGCCCAATTTTCACATCACCGAGGCAAATGCATCAGATTAGCAGTAAATCAGTGGTTCGATCAGAAGTCGACACTTGTGAGGTGCGAGGAGTACAAAACCATCATTTATTGGCTCACAGAGATGTCCGAGTCCCTGAATAAATATCTAGAATACTGTATATTTTCAAGGAGTTAAAGAGGAGGGAGCGTTGATGAGCCATATCATCCAATAAGACAGGACAACGCAGCAGAGTGAATCCTGAAAAAGAAAATTAACAAACATGACGGAGAAGCTGCAGCCCACTCAGGAGGCCGAGCAAAATTTGGTTAAACATCGGCAAAATCTCCCATGTCTCACAAAGATCTGCCAGTTCTATTCTGCAACCAGCTGAGCAAAACAGAGGGACTCACCAGAAGCTATCTGTGTTACGCAGAGAGAGAAATGTGTCTGCATAACAACTGGGTCTCATTAATAATGACAAGTCAGACCAGTCAGAGGCCAAGTCTGACAGAAAAAAAGAAGAAAAAGCTTGTAGCATGTGAACCCCCGTCACACATCTGTCATGGGACATGAAAAAATGAAGACTTCAAAACTCCTGAACACCAGACAAACACACTGAAGTCTGAATGATGCAACAAACTGACGACAGCCAAGATCTTCTTGTCCAAACGTGGCTTATTAGATATGAGATGTTCAGAAATGTAATGGACAGTTTTAAATGGCTGTTTGTGCAGCACATTGGAGACCATTCACACAGAAATATTATTATCATTATTACATATTAAATCATCAAAGATGGGATTACACTGCTGCTTCTGAGTTGAACACTGGCTCTGAACGAGCAGTGCAGTTCACACATGACCGAGTCACTGCCAAATATCACGCGTAAAACCACCCAGCGGCTGGCTACACCAAATGTGAGCAAGATCAGACTTACTAAACCATCTGTGAGGAGCAACAGCACCGCTGGTTCAGCTGAGACCATCCCTACTGGTTCAGATGCATAGCCTCAGCAGATCAATTCCACCCCCCATGCTGCCTCTGCCCCTACACATTTGACTGAAGAGTAGCAAAATTAGCTTTCCACAGCCCAAGTAATGCCTGGTATAGGAGCCCATTTTTAGACAAAGAGGAGATGCTGTGGACACAGAGAAGGAGCAAAACAGACAAAAAGGACGAGGAAGCTTAATATATTTCTTCCACTGGTCATGATGGAAAGTGTGAGATCACTGGTGGATAAAATGAATGAACCTGACCCCTAACGAGGGGCCGCATTTGTTTTCCAGGGCCTTTAAGTAGCAACTGTTTTCTACCGATGCACACAAAAATAAAGAAGAAGAGAGAAAGAAGATGGCCCTTACTGGGAATGATTAATTAATCACACCACTGAATGCTAGATCATCCAGTATTGTGCTGTAATCTGATTCCTTGCTAAACCTGACCCCCATTTTTGGCTTATTTATTCAATTAAACTAATTATAATACAACCAAATAGATTTAGAAATAAATCTATTACACGAAGTTGTGTGTATTAGATTTATGAGTAACTATACTGATAATAGAGAATATTTAATATCTAATCTTTGAACTAAAATGGGATTTTTCTTGCTTGCTGTGGACAAATATGTTTAACATTTGTTGATGAGGATAAGAAATGTGCGATATATGATATTAGAGGCTTATGCTACAGTTTGGGCATGGAAAGACTGTCTTGAAGCTAGAATTTAGGGTCTGTGCAGACAAAAGTCAGCTTCTGAGCAAGCAGGAATACACTATGGTGTCCAAACGAACAGCAATGTGATGTTAATTTCACAATTTGTACAGATACACACACACATATCTTTCCCTTTTGCAGACAATATAATTCAGACTTTACTGAGATTAAAATATTATACGAAGACACTACCAAACCGTACGTATACTGCACAACAATTTCATGATATCACGACCTTGTAACTCTATAACCGTATTACTAGATATGTAGTATTAGATTATATATTAAATATTTCACTTATATAAAAAGCCACGATGTTTATCGTGACAAAAAAAAGCCTAAAAAGTGGCCTTCCCACAGCGATGGAGCTACTTGCACTGACAGGTATAGTCTTCCTCTTACAGTCAGGGCCCTGAGCAGCCTGTGGGCAGACATTAGCACACATTAGCGGCTATCTTGTTAGCATGAGCTTTTAGCACGTTCAACTGAATGGATTGGCCTTGCGCTAAGTTTAGCATGCATGCAGTTTAAACAGCCACATTATGTAACTTTATTCGCACAGTTTCTCAGTAATTATACTCACATTTTCCTTTGTCTCTCCATTTCCACCTTTCTTTCCTCCTCTTCTTTTCTCTGTTTCTCGTCTAAAGCATTTCGCTTGCTCAGTGTTCTGCCAAAAATGTCGATGCGCTCCGGCGGTGAGGCTGCTCGCTCTCTGCGGGACGATGCTGTAGTTGACCGGGAACGCGAGCGTGACTCTCTCCGCCGATTCCTTTTTGATTCCCGGGACTTGGACCGCTTCTTGGACCTCTCCCTGTCTCGAGATCGGGACCGAGATCGGCTACGTTTCTTACTATGCTTGCTGCTTTTTGAGTGTTTGGATCTGGACGAGCTTCGACTCCGTGATCGGCCCATGTTGACTTCTTACTACTCCTCTACCTTATGGCTGTAATGTGTACAATATCAGGGACTCTGCCCCAACTGCTCCTTTTTAAACTTGCTATTTACACAATAAATCAAGAGGATTTACTTGAACAGCTCACCTTTAAGAGAAAATAAACATTCGAAATTGGTTGTTATTTTTGCCCTACCAACTCGTTACAAAGAAAGATGGCGACCTGTCGGGTTTGTTGTTTCCCGACATGCATCACGGCTTTCGGCATTTTCCGTCAGGATTCTTCGGAGATTGTCCAGTCGGTTAAACGGATTCACATAACGAGTCAATGACCTCATACTTTTCTAGCTAAAATCTTGCAGATTTCAAGTCTGCAGATCGCAAATTACGGCCACGGCTAAAAGTTCCATGTTTTGTACATCAACAGCACAATTTAACTGTAGTAATTTTTGTTTGTTTTTATTTATTTTTTAATGGGCATAAATTGATCGTGAAATCTGTCATGAAGTCATGTATATAGCCAAAATTGCATTCGGTTTTTAAACTGTAGAAACTTGTGTCTGTGTGGAGTCAAAAGTTGCAGTTACTGTGGGAGTAAGCCTGAGTTTTCACAATGATTTTAACTGAGGTGTTTCTAAACATTTCAACTACACTTCATAACTACTTATAATAAAACTGTGCAGCATAATTCCCTGTTTGCAAAGTCATGGGTTGCTACACTACGCTAAACTTATGGTAGCAGTAATGTTGAGCTTAGTCTGTTAGAAGGCACACCTTTGATTTAAATTAGTTTGCTTCAGTTTAATCCACTTGATTTACTATTTTGTACTGATACTGACAGATAGAACTTTTCATTTTTTAAATAATTGTCCCATGCATCCTCTGAAGTATGTAAAATGGATCTTGTTTCTTCGCTCCTTATATTTAAAAATGTGCCAAAGGAGTACATGGCACACAGTGTTATGCTTACCAAAGTAACACACTAGAGGATAACTGTATGCCAGCATCAACCTCATTACATTTACATTTAGTCATTTAGTTTAATGGATGCTTTTATCCAAAGGGATTTACAAGTGATGTTAGTTTACTGTATTTTATCTACACGATGACGGAAAAACAGAGACTGCTATTCTATTATTAAATTCTTTTCTATATCACAGTAATTTCAAATTGTGTTTCCGGTTGACCTGCATTGAACTTTGCCTTTGTCCATTTTTTAAATGTAGTTGTCATGCTCTGTCAGGGGCTAAACAAATGTTTTTATCTGAGCTTGTAAATATAGTGACAAAAATTAGATAAAATAAAACAGACAATGAAGTTAAAAAGGGAAAAGCTAAACAAACATGCTGCAACGAGGTTGACTCTTGTAGGTGGGAAAGGAAAGGAAAAGAATTCCAGTGCAACTCCAATGGGGGAAAAAAAGGTCAAAGTAGAGCGGCAATAGAAGTGACAGTGAAAGAATTTGCCAGTTGGTCAGTTTTGATTCCTATTTGCAGGGATGCACAGGTAAGATCAGGAGAGACTATTTGAATATATCACCAACAATCCTAAAAAGTCATGTAGTTTTAAACATGTATGTGCCGTAGGAGTGCCATTTATCCTTTCAGAGTAAAACATTTATCCAAAACATTAACTGACTTGGTGACAGAATACTTCTCTTATTCATAGTGTCCCCATTACTTTATTTGGGAAAATCTTAGCAGTCTGAGATGTTAAAATCAGAAATAAGTGCTAAAATTGCAGTCCACAGATCCCCCGGGCTGCAACACTTTAATGCAAAATAAATCATTGAATTAAGAAAATACTTTACTTAGCAATATATAATAAAATTGTGCTGATATATGTGTTCACCTCAATAAAAGTAAACATTGTTTGCTCGGCCTCGTGCTAGCTTTGAACAAATGGGCATGTTTGATGTTTTGGAAGCATGGAATTATAAAATAAGATCATATATTGGACCCAAAGATGGCATATTTGCTTTATAATCAAAAAGGATTTTCTGACACCAGGTGGCTAAAATGCAGACTGCAACCAACTGATTACACCCCACCTTAGACATGTATGTGGTGAAGATACCAAATAAAATATATTCCTTTGAAAGAAGGGGAAGGTAGCCAATTAAAAAGATTTAAACATCAACTGTGACATTGTAAATCAAGATAGGAACTGACACCAACAGTATTTGCCTGCCAGCAACGATGACATGGGTTCATAAGCAAGACCTGCAAGGGAATCTGTCATGAAAGCATGACAGAACACAAAGAAGCCCCAAAAATGAGTTCCCCTCTCAACCAAAATATTTTAAACTCAACATGTTCAGCAAAAACTCAAAATCTCCCGCAATATTATCATCAGATAAATGGTTGTCAAGGCAAGCAAAAGAGTATGTACCTATTCAGACAGAACATTAAGTATATACTAACTATGCTGTGTGCAACCTGAAAAAGAACCCCAGCTCTTCCAGCTTAAGTTAATCAAAAAGTCCATCTCTCATATTGTGTGGTGAAAGTTGGCCCCTTCTTTGACAAGCGCCTTTCAGGTCCCTTGTCCCTGCCCCTTGCAGTTGCACTTCAGGGGGGAAAACACTTAACAAACACAGGATGTCTTTTGAAAATCCCTGCCGCATCGTCACATTGTCATGTTGATGGCCCAGGGGTCCTGGTATAAAGAGCCATTGACAAGGGAAACCTGAAAGCAAGCTACCCCCTCCACCCTCCTAAGCCTTCAATAAGAACAGTTCTCTCACCCCAGGCCAAATATGGGAGAGGTGAGGAGCAAAGGGAGACACAAGGGTAAGATCATGGAGATAGAGATTTTAGGAGAGGAGGGGGTATAATTGAAGTAAAGAGTTACAAGAGTCCTTTCTGGACTGCCCAGTCATACCAAGAAACACACTTAGTATAAGCTCTACTTTTCTACCAATTCTGATGTAACTCGACTCAACCCAAACTCATTAACCCTGAAAAGAACTGTCCATTATTTACACCATATGCCTGATGTCTTCCTTAGGACAGTAAACTTGTGTCAGCGTTGGTGAGGACTTCATGTGCATTTTGAATGTGACAGGTATATCACCTTTTTCTGAAAAAGGTCATTTTTAGAGGAGCTTTAAATATGATTTCTGAACAAAAGACTCTGCTGTCACCACAACACACTTGACAAGCTGTTGTCACTGCGGTAGATCATCTTCCTCACGGGGGCTGAACAAGAGGAGACAGAGAAGGAAACTCTGACAGGTGAGACAGAGAGATCAAGGGTCAGGTCTAAAGTATTAGCCTGTGGGGAATCTGATCTGCTTGTTATCATCACTATCTTCATCTGAAATGGGCAATTGGCTATTTTCTAATCCTAGTGAAGCACCTCAGAGATCCCCTCCCATCCTTGTCATCAAGCACCAAAATGAGCAAGGGCTAGTTATTGGGCCAAATATCAGTTCAAATTAAATTTTGAGTGAACCCAAATGGTTAGGTACCCCTTTGCTCAATAGAAATGATGAATGAAAAGGCAAAAGATTGTTAGGAACACGAGCTGCACTGAGTGTAGAAGAACAGCATCCATTGTGGAGGCTGTAGTTTTATGTCAAAGCGGAGGGGAACAGAGAATTTGACTTGAAAGGCTCTCTGGCCATCCTGAGTATGTACTAGATAAATCTTCTGGTCAGAGGGGAATGAGACTTACTCCTATAATTCTTTCATCTCAATCCACTCTTTATTCTTGTGCCCACTTTTTTCCCACATTGTGCACAGTGAAAGTATGGCGCAAGTGCATATGAGTGATTGTGTATGCAATTCACAGCATGGGAAAAGAGCACTCCTGAGAAACTACAAACAGGAAGAAAGACACATTCATCACAACCGTCCCCACCTCCTTGCCTCCTCCGGCTACCAAACAAACAGTTCACAATTCACACTCCTTGCTTGCCACCATTCCCCACTGTAACAATGGCTGTTTCCTGAAGACAAAGGTCATAGCGATGTTGTGAGCAGTGAGTCAATAGTGTGTGAAAGCTCAAGATCTGGTAAATAGGAAGAAGCCAAGGTCTTACTCAGCATACAACCATCACTCAAAGATTTTCTCTGGAGAAGTGCAGACGACAAGAGTTCTGCTTTCATATTCATACACCCAGGTACTGAAGTCGAAGGAGACGATATTACTGTTGTTGCGCCGTTGTGCATCGCATTTGTGCCATAATCATGCTCATCACAAACTAAATGTAGAGGGACGTAGCTTTATCTTGGTCTTCGTTCACCATCTTTCTGAATGCCTGAGTTTGTTGTTGTTGGTGGTGAAGACGTCAACAGGAAGTGGCTCTATTAGCGATAGCTGAAATGGGGACAGCGCCACCTATCGTACCGGGGTATGACATGCTTTGTGCCAGTGATTCCATTCATTCACCGCCATATATCCAAGGATAATTACCCTCAGATAAGTAGCATAACTCAACTATAGCTGTAATCCAGTTAATCTCATCATGACTGAGACAAGTGAAAATGCAGGTGATTGGTTTGATGCTTCCTCATAAAGCATGATTCAGTTTAACCATCAGATTACAAATATGCAGCATAGATGTTTATCTATGGAACAACTTTCGCTCTCAGATATGACTTTTTATTTTGTTGTTACTGACCAGCTTGAGGAGCTCAGCACACTGTAAAAAAAACAACAAAAACAACTTTAAAAATACTAATATTCCAGCAGCTGGAGCACCAGAAAAATACTATAAACTAATGGGAAAAAAACAAGGCTTGAAAATACAACAATTTTTCAAAATAAGATCATAGTTTATACCATTCCTTTAACATGGGATCTTGTGTTTTTACTGTTAAATGAAGGCTGTTAACACATGTGATAACAATTACATTACCTCTGACTGTGGTCAAGTGACGCTGGCATTCAGAAAATTAGGCTTGAAATTAAAGAGATTTTCATGTTGCTAATTTAGTTTATTTAATTGTATTCAATTTAATTCACTTATAGCCTTGATGAAGGTCCTGTCAATTACAGATGTAATTTATATTCTAATGTAAAATAGGCAGAAAATGTCAGGATAACAGTTACCCCTTAAGTTTCCAACATTTGAACATTATTTCAACATTCAGTTGATGTGCCTTTTGTGCTTACTCGCCGTTCTGAAATTTTTTGTGTTACCTATGAAACTTTGCAGTGGGTAGTGGGCGTGGTTTAGTTCCTGATTGGTGGATTCTGGTTTATCCTATTTTGTTTTTGTTGGTGGTTGTGGTCAGTGTTTGCTCTCTGGGTGATGAGTTCAGTGTCTCAATTATTGTATCTAATTTTAAAAGGGTATCAACAGAATTTAACAGTTAATTATCAAATGCAAAATTAAATTTTGTGACTTCATGATAAATTTGATAATGTATTGTAACAGTATTTTTATGTGAAATTAAACTGGAAAGGATGCAAAAGTTCTGATAATCAGGGAGTGGGATCGCTGCATAAAGTCCTATCCAGCACATCCCAAAGCTCTTGACTCTGTAGTGACCAAAACATGTTTAGAAATTATGTCTCGTGCTCCCAGACCCATTCTATTGTTGCACTTTCATCTTGGAATACGCTATCAGAGAAGAAATCCCTGCCTGTGTGAAAATATGTTCTGCTATACAGAGCAAATGCAAGTGAAATGTAAAAATGCCATCCATGAAGGAAGGGTCAAGTTGTAAAAAGAATGTATTTTAATCTCGAAAATAATATTTTTTAAATCTTTCGGATTAACATGATCATTGTTGTGTTTACATATAACCAGGACAACCAGCAAACCGGCGTACATGACGGAGACAGTGGTGTTTAAAAAAGAATCCCACTCCCCATCAAGGAAACAAATTATGTATATAATAAACCTGCAGTCAGAGAGCACTTTGCTCTCAAACTGCAGGTCTCCTTGTGGTTCCCAGAGTTACTAAAAGTAGAACGGGAGGCAGAGCCTTCAGTTATCAGGCCCCTCTCTGTGGAACCAGCTGCCAGTTTGGGTTCAGGAAGCAGACACCCTCTGTACCTTTAAAAAGGCTTATAGTTAGGGATGGCTCAGGTGACCCTGAAACACCCTATAGTTATGCTGCTATAGGCTTAAACTGCTGGAGGACCTCTCATGATGCGCCTCTATTCCCTTTGCCATGTGTATATGACATTATTGTTATCATCAATTGTTTATCAATTTGTGTTTCTCTTTCTCAGCAGGAATCCCTGGTCTGGTGTTGTGGCATTTGTTGTCCCCTCTTTCTCTCAACACCCAGCTGAGTCTGGTTGTGCCAGAGGATTCTTCCTGTCAAAAGTGAGTCTTTTTTTTCCACAGTCACCTCGTGCACACTCAGGACGGGGGATTAGATCTGTCATGGCTGCTGGTAGCCACGCACACAAGCGGAGTAGAACCCAAGAGCAGACTGACACAGAGTAAGACGGAGAAATAGTTTATTTAGATGGTAAGGAGGTTCCAGGAGATTCTGGTCCGGTGGTTCACTAAAATAAGTTTGTTTGTGTTTGTTAGTTGAGTCCAAGGAGAATCCGCAATGTGAAGCAAACAGAGACGTTTACTTATTTCCAGAAGGGGTTCGCCACAGGAGGGGTACCAGGAGATGCAGATGGCTGTGAAGCTGTTCTGAGGCGCAGGCAGGGCGAACAGGCATGTGAAGCAGGTCCAGAGTTGAATAGTGAATCGGCGATGGAGTATTAATACAACAGGATTCCAGGAACAAAGATCTCACTGGGGAATAAACACGAAGGTAGTAAGACAATCCAGCATCGTCTGTGGCTCCAGCCGGTCCTTATATAGCCAGTGACTGATGAAGGCAGATGAGCAAGAGGTGTGCTGCAGGAGCTCCACAGACTCCACCTGATACTTTCCATTGTCTGCTCCGCCCCACCTGAAACACAGTCTACAACTCTGACAAGATAAGAGAAGTGTTTTCTTGAATTGGCTCTGTTTGAATTGGACCAAATTCTAATTGAATTCCTTTTATTTGAGTGGATTAGATTGTATTACAGCCAACTGGACTGGAAATGTCATTTGTTTTGATTTGGCACAAAACGAATAAAACTGAGCTGAATTGAATTGAACTACAGTAAAAAAAGAAATCCTAAATGAGAAAAAATTTTTTGGGATCCTTTAAAACAGTGCCAGTTCTCCTTATCACACTTCTACAGAGATTTCAGTGGATCTCAGAGGTTAGGTTGCCCCCAGTAACTTGCAGAATTTGCAATATATCTTCTGTGATGTAAAGCAGCCTCTGTATTTGATGTCTTTCTGTATAATCCAAGACTGACTCTATGACAGATTGTTTTGTGCTTGTGGTCATGCATTGTCATAGTATGCCTTGAACTGAAAATGCTGTTTCTGATGAAAAGTTGAATGTGGCTCTGTTTTTTTCTAATTAATTTATATCCCCATATAAAGCACTCATTCCTGATATAACATCACTTGACCAGCAGATATCCACTCTGTACTCTGTGATGACAAAGATGAAGATACTTAGCAGAATCATGAAATCCTTTCTCAAGACTCAAGGGAAGAACTGAGCTGTGCAGCTCCCAGGACAAGTTTAGTGTCTATGTGTTTTAAAGTGACAAATTATGGGTTTTTTAGCCTTCATTGTGCTTTTGTGTGGTACAGTATTGCTTAATGTCACGTTATATTTGTTAGGTTTGGTGAAGAGTGTGCTGGGATGGAAAATCTGACTGACATAATAACTTGGCACCTCACACACTGCCACGAAAAGCCAACAACTCTATGTCATCATCTGCTTACCCGGTGCTTTTAATGAATCTGGGTATAGCAGCGTATTGGTACAATGTGAGCATAAATGATGAGACAGCCATTGCCTCTGATTCATTAGTGGTAGTTCAGGGAAGTGTGATTGACATCTCTGGCTCACCATATTATTTGGCAAATAAAGTATATTTATTGTCTTATAGTCTGTCATTTTTTCTTTGTAAACAAGAAAAATATACAACCCCAACTCTATGCAAAACATGAATAAGAACAGAATGCAATGATATATTTTATTCACAATGGAACTCATAATGTTACCACAGACAGTCTGTGGTACTAGAAAGAAACAGCTGGAAGAATATGGTGTAATGAATTAGGTTAACAAGTAACGGGTAAGTAATAGGCGAGGTGATGTGTCTTAGCAGTAAAGATGGACAGAAGTTCAGCAATCAACCAAAAAACTGTCTGTACTCATTAGGCGAGAGGCAGGGTACACCCTGGACAGGTCGCCAGTCCATCACAAGGCTACACAGAGACAAACGACCATCCACGCTCAACTCTGATAGTAGTGTTATTAGCAACTGCACATCTGGAAAGGCTCCATCAATGCTGAAAGGTATATAGGCTTTAGGGCAACATTTGCTCCCTTCCAGATGACGTCTTTCCAGAGAAGGTCTTGCGTATTTTTGCAAAACAATGCCAAACCATATGCATCTATTAAAACAGCATAGCTTTGTGGTAGAAGAGTCCAGGTGCTATAGCCAGAATAGATAGCTATAGAATCCTGTATGAGATAGGACAGATACAACATTATTCTCCAAAATGTGTAGCAACTGGCTTCCTCATTTTCCAGATGTGTACAGTATCTTATTGGTATCATTTAATGTTTTCCATGTGCTATAGTGAGAGAAGATGTTTTTTGGTTTGTTTTAAAGCTGTTTATATAGGCTGAGTAATGCCATCATAAGATGGAACATGGTCAATCACTCGTGGCATGATGTGGAAACAATCCCCTCAGCTGGAACACAAGCCAAACAGAAGAGATGACTGTAGATTTTAGAAGGACCAAACACTGTCTCTGTGTGAGGCTTCACACAGAGACAGAGAAAATACTGCAACAATGTTTTGGGTTGATTAAATTAAACTTTTTTTCATTCAAATGTATTTGATTTCAAAATGAGTTGCTTTGGCACGAGAGAAGCTGCTTTTACGTGTGTTGCTTTTACACAAGAGAAGAAGGGAAATGTCTTTCAGTTAGATGGGCTTAAATTTGTCTCAAAAATAACTGCAAATGCACAGAGGGTGATCTAGAAATATGATGCATCCAACTGACGCATCCATGTCGTTACTGCTAATCAGCAATCTTCTTTCTTCGTTGTTCTTAAGCAGAGCCATAGATACGCCAGTGAACAACATCGCCATCTACTGGATGGTGCTTTGTGAATCCCGAGCTATTTGTTTGTGGATCTGTGTGGATTTGCGTAAAGAATGTCTCAAAAATACGAACGTGTGATTGCTGTTCCACAAATGCTGAGTCACGATTCACGAACAAAATTTTCAGTTTTACAATTATAAAATGATATATTTACAAATACACATATATTTGTAAAAACCAACACACAAGTTACAAATAGGATATTTGTATTTGTGGATAGGAAAACATGTGTGCAACTCAAGGCATATCTGTCGATCACCCTCTGTGCATTTGCTGTTATTTTTTAGACAAATTTCATGGCAGTTATTATTTCCCATATTTGTTCTGTAAACAGTTTATTGTTCATATGATCATCTGGCCTACTTTGCAATTGTTTTGCAAGAGTTTCAGACTTTATCAGCTGTTTGTTTTCTTCAAAAAAGCAACTTGTGACAAAACAGGATTTTTAGGACAAACGTCTTTGCTGCAAGAACGTTACTCTCTGCTTCTAATTCGCTCAGGCAGCAGTACCTTTGAGCTGTGTGCACATACACAGTGTTGTCCTTGTGCTGTGCCACGAGGCTGTGGACTTTGTATAAAAACATCCAAAATATTCTCTTGTCTCTAATTTCTGTCTGAAAGGTCATTTTGCATGCGAATACAGCCAAAAGCACAGCAATAACTTATATGTAAGGTGACTTTGTCTGATGATATTGCAGTTATATAATCAGGATTTTATCAGAGTGATGCTGTACCTCTATACCATTAACAATGACAAGCTAATGCACAGCTACTATATGGTACATTTCTGCTCCAGCTGACCAGTCAAAACCTTTGTACTACAAGCCACATTCACCCATTCACAAGCATTCACTTCTTGTTATATACAGTCTTACAGGCTATGCACTGCTTTATTACCTCAATCACACACACAATCATACACACACATACATCTTATACATGTGTTATACTTAATGCACTGAGTCATATATTCAAACCTCTCCAGTCAGTGTAGTGTAACTGTTGTATTGAGCTAAATCATTCAATTCCACAAAGATTGGAGTGTTGCTGGGAAGAGGAATGTCTGGGTTCCCCTCCTGGACCTGTTGCCTCCACAACCTGACCTTGGATATGCGGATGAAAATGGATGGATGTTCTGATAGTTACAACCTTAGGATTGAAGCAGGGTATGCTTTCCTTTTTAAATGACTGTATGCAAAACTCTTTTGTGATCACAGTGCAGCTTGTTGATGCGGTCGCCTTTGTGCCACAGTTTAGGTTTTCTCTGCCACAGTTTATGTTCATGTCACAGTTTATGTCTTAATAGTCTTGTTTTCAGGTTATGTTCTGGTCATGTCACCTGCTTCATTGTTCACAGCTGCACCTCGTTCACTAATCACTCCCTCCACAGTATTTAGTCTCCTGGTTTCCTTTCATTCACTGCAGAATCCTCACCAACCCTTCATGCCTCAGTCACTGAAGATAAGGCTGGTTTCCTGCCTCATAGTCTTGTTATCTTAGTCCTGTTCATAGTTATTTATTCATAGTCGTGTCCCAGTTAATCATGGTCTTGTTTTGTATTTCTTGGTTTTTTGTCAACGGTTAAGTATTTTTGAATCCGGCTCTGCCGCACTTTCTGTTGCCTTTTGCTCCCTGTTTTTTGGAATAAACCTTGTTTTGTGAATCCAAAGAACTGCATCTGGGTCCTACCTTCCACAGTTCCTGACACTTTGTTTAACAGATGAATAAAGAAAGTTTCAGAATGGTTCAACCATTCAAGTTGTTCAGACAAACTGTCCAACAAGCATCACAGCATCCTGTATGAGGAGAATTTTTAGGTTCTGCAGGTTCTATTGCCAGTTTGCAAAATAGTTTAACAGAATTCTCCATTGTTTAGCTTCAGCTTAATTACTAATGAAGCTAATGTTTAAGTGAATTTTCAGACGACACAAACATATTTATGTTTCACAATAGGAAATAGAAGATATACAAAATGTGCAAAGTGATACATTTTACTATTTCCTAAACAATATTGGCTTATCTTGAACTCGACCGCTGTCACGACCCGGCTCATGTGGAGAACCCACACTTTTAAAGTAACTTTAAAAAGTACAATCCAAAACAACAAAATAAAGAAGTCTGTAATCTGTAAAGTCAGTAATGTATGCAAGGATGTACCTAAGTGAGGTGTGATTATGATAAAACAAAGAACCACAAACCAAACAGGCAGCAAGTGGTCAGAGAGAGAGAGAAAATGGGAAAGAGGAGCCAGCTAAATAACCTGTTCATCAGCTCCACCCATCTCCCTGAAATGAGCCTGTAAGAAGAAGAACAAACAAAGGACGACCAGAAGAGACGGCAGCAACACATCTAAAAAAGTTAAGATCGGTCTGTCTTGGTTTGTGGGTTTTTCGGTTCAGGTTCAGCTTTGTTTTTTGGTTTCTTAGTTTCTAATGTCATGTTTTGTTCGTACCTTCTTGATTACATAGGTTATATTCGGGCATTACCATTGCGTTTTTGTTTTACAGTTATTTAATTTCACGTCACTGTGTGGTCAGGTTCTGAAACTTCCCATTTTATTTTGTTGCACCTGATCTTTTGTTCACTTCAGTTAGTTTTACTCCTGCCCTTGTCACTGCCGGTCTCTGTTGTCGGGTCCTTTCACCTGTTCATTGGTCATTGTAGCTCAGTATATAAACTGCACGCTTTTTTAGTTTTCTGCCAGTTCATTGTGTTCATTGTGTCATCCAAGTTCCTGTTTTTTCTTGTATGGCCTACTTGTTTATTTCTGGGTTTCAGTTTTGTGTACAGACTTTGTTGAGTTTTTTCCTACAGCATCCCTTCGCTTCCCCTGTTCAGTCATCATTAAAGTGTACTTTTTGACCTTTGGCGACCTCTTCCTGAGTTCCTGTAATTGTGTCCTCTTCTACCTTACATCTTGACAAGGGCCATGTTTACTACTGCATATCATCCGCTCTACTATTCAGAACAGTCTGTAATGTCTGGGAACTGAGGATTCCTCTGGGAGAGAAATGCTGTACTACGTTTGCATATGCTGATGAGCCAAATGTTTTCAAGTGGTGAAAGGTTTGGACTTCAGGCAAACCAGTCCATGACCCAGATTCTTCTATTATGAAGCCATAATGTTGTCATATATGTAGTCCTAAAAAACACATCAACTGGATGGGGGCATGTGTTACTCTAAAACCTGTATAGGTATTGATATTGTCTTTTCAGATCTGAAGGTTGCCAATTCCATGTGCACCAATGTCATACCATCAGAAATGAGAATTGTGAACTTGAGGATGTGGTGTCCAGGAACAATTTCAAATTTTTATTTGTCTGACCATAGATTTTGATGATAGAATCAAAAGATGATCAAGAGCTTCAAATATTGATCCAAGGTCCTGTCCTTTAGATGTCTCCAGACTCGCCATCCATCCATCTTCGATACCCGCTTAATCCATCAGTCAGGGGCAGGAGCCTATCCCAGCGGTCATCGGGCAAGAGGCGGGGTACACTCTGGACAGGTCACCAATCCATCACAGGGACACACGAGACAAACGCTCACACTCACTTCTAAGGACAATTTTAGAGTCACCAGTTAACCTAAGATGCATGTTTTTGGACAGTGGGAAGAAGCCAGAGAACCCGGAGAGAACCCACGCATACATGGGGAGAACATGCAGACTCTACACAGAAATGCCTCAGCTGGGAGTTGAACTATTTGACAATAAATACTTGTGCAGGACAGTTTGACAGTTCTCCACACAGAAAGAACCAGCCGGGAGTTGAACCTGGAACCCTCTGCTGTGAGGCGACGGTGCTGAGCACCACACCACCGTACAGCCCGTCTCCAGAAATTTAGCTTCTCGTAGATTGTTAAACCTCTCTCCATCTTTACTTCCGAGAGTCTGCCTCTTTAAGGTGCTCTTTTCATACCTGTTCTTCAAGCTGTTTAGTTTAGGAACCATATAATTTTAGAGCCTTTTTTACCCCGTCCCAACTTTTTCAAGACGTTTTCTCCTTCAAATTCAAGAAGAGCTAAAAATTTTCAGAAATTGAAAATGTCTCGCTGTTGATATTTTAAATGTTTTCTGTGTTCTCTTGTGAGTAATATATATATTTATGAGCTTTTAGAAGAATGACATTCTGTATATACATTTTACACAGCATCTGAAGTTACTGAGCCTCTAGCTATTTCTCACATTGTCATTCTCACCCTACCAAGCTCTTTATCATCATCAAATCAAGTCCAGTGACTGATGCCTCAATTGAATAGACAGGGTGATTGATCCATCATATCCATCACCATGCCTGTCTGTAGCACAGTATGGTTTCATCTTTTTGTTCTCTGCAGAATTTCAACCTTTGTACACACACATGTGGTTCTGTCTCTGAGGATACTCATATCCTGCTTTGTGTGCATCATCTTCAGCAGCAGACTAATTTCTTTTACAGATGTGTTCAGGTGTTTGGGGTTGCCACATACTGACTGTGAGAGAGAAAGTGAAGTTAAGGGGGGTGTTTGATATTGTGCTCAGGTGTCAACACAGTATAAGATGTCCCTAAGCCTAAGCTAACTCCCCCTTTTCCTGTGTTTTCCCCATCATCCATCTCACTGACAGTAGCAGAAACAGTAGCCTCCCCAAGAGCTCCTAGAGGGGCCTCAGCTAACAGTAGGAGGCCCTGCTCCCTATGTATGGTTGCCTTGTCTGCAGGAGAAAGACTGTTCACAGTCTGGTTAACTTGTTGAGGACACCCCACTGTCACTGGGCTGACCCTTGCATGGACCTGCCTTGAGCTACTAAGTCCCAAATCCATTTATCTCCTGGACAGTTTAACACCTATTCTTGGCCCTCACACTTGATCAAACTGTAAAGGACCAAAGCTTTTTCAAAACATTAAATAATTCTACCCAACATAACAAATCCATCCTATGTGCTCTTAAAGATGCTCTTTTTCTTTACTGCAACTTTTTTTCAGGGACAAAAATTGCATATATTTTGGGATTAGCATGTTGTCTACGATTATAGGGACATAGAGTGTAAGCTGTTTTCTAGGCTCAAATTACACCCAGAAATATTTTCAGTCTGTAAATCAACGTTCACAAATGATTGCAGATGTTGTAGTTGTAAATGAAGCTTGGTCACACTGTAAAATAAAACTATATGAGAAATTCGGATTGGTACATGTGTTCAAAAGAATTCCATTTACTAAAGAAATTTGTGAAGTCACACAAAGACACGAAGAAAATGTAAGTACTTTAGTGAGCACCTTAGTGCACTTAGAAATGCTTTGTGGTGCTTAGATGATGATTCCCCACCATGCTCACCTCAGGATAAATAACTACAACATTCATACAATGATCCTTTTCACAGCATTCAAGCATCTTTACCTTGGCCATAGACACATGAATAGTGTATTTTGTGTGTTTTGAACCCTTTTTGTGACCAGTGCTGCCACTGCAGCTCCATGTTCTTGGTCTAGAAACATGCTTATCATTCACAGTGTTGACTAACTTTATTGCAACTTCTTGTTCAAGAAGTGTTCATGAAACATTCTCCGGGATACAAAGCAGAGCAAGCTTGGGTCATGAATGTCTTCAGATCAAAACATACTTGTTGTCTGACTGACAAAGCGTTGAGTTGCACATATATTCTTCCTGGCACTATTAATGGCATATCAGTGTCAATGCTGTCTTTAAAAGTATTAATATTCATATCAGCATAACTCTTCGTCCTGCATTATCTAATCTCACTTAACTGGATTCATATTGATATCGAGTCCTTTTTTCAGTTCTTATGCTCCTATTAGAAGGGGATAATCTTGTTCAGGAGCAGGAGGTCGTTTTACTTAATATTGTGGCTATCTTTGCTCTTCATTGTTGTCGTCTTCATTCTAAAAAGCTCCTATCAATAGCCACTGTCTGTGGACAACAAGAGTCTGTTCACGTTTCATCCATCTTTTAAAACCGCTCTATCCAATTCAGGGTCTCAGGGAGGCTGGAGCCTATCACAGCTGTCATTAGGAGAGGTGGGATCAACTCTGGACAGGTCACCAGTTCATCCCAGGGTCACACAGAGACAAACAACCATGCATGCTCACACTCACTTCTAAGGTCAGTTTAGGATCTCCAATTAACCTAACATGCATGTTTTTGGTGCTGGCAAGACACCAGAGTACCCAGAGGGAGCCCATGCATGCATGGGGAGAACATGCAAACGCCTCAAAGAACGGCCCCAGCTGGGATTCAAACCAGGAATCTTCTTGCTGTGTTTTGGGTCTCAGTTCTCTTCAGCTTTACTTATACAGTTGCTTGCAAAATGATTCACACCCCTATGAGTTTTTCTATGGAGCTGAAATAGAGAAATAGATTTAGTCCAGTTATCTGTGAGCAATATGTTGTGGTCGACTGATCAAATACAGCTCTGAGATCCAGTAACACTATGTTGCCATTGTTCAATTGGATGGCTTTTGAAGTGTGGTCAGAACCTGGACAAGAGATTGTCAAAACTTTGATTTTACATTAAAGGGGACTGTTTGATATTGTCCTGTAATTATTCATTTGCGAGTTGTCCAAATTGTTCTTTACCAATAGTGGCTTGATGACTGCTGTTTTTAGCACCTGCAGGAAAACACCTGAAAGAAAAGAAGAGATGTGTTAACAACATTCAGGAGGTCTGACATCAGGCTACTGGAAACATTTTTGAAAAAGATTGTTGGGTAAAATGCTCAGACAGCAAATTGAGTGTCTTCAATGTCTTCAATGTGTCTTGAATGTTTTCAAGATCAAATTGCTTGATCGTCATTATATTCTAATCTGACTCTTGCATTTGTATTTCCAGTAGCTGGAATAGAGGCATTGGTTGCTTGTCTAAGGTTCAAATCATTGCAGGCTTTAGTAGATAGAAATTCAGAGGCTTCTGGCCAAGGTTGGTTTCTTAATCTGTCAACAGTGGCGAACAAGGAACATGCAGTGTTCCAGCTTGTCGAATGGGAAGATTTTCCTTTTCCCATTCTGACTGACATGGTGTGTCATCATGGAGATCTTTTCTTACCAGAAATTTAGATTAGAATTTAGAAGTTCTACAAGCCCAATAATTGAAACCATTAAGGAGGATGGTGTGAAAGACACAGCAAGCAAAGCATTTTGAAATTATATCTGTTTGGAGATTAATGTGTACACTGGTATCACTCTCAAAAAATACACAGAAATGATGGGATAGAGCGACATCACTCACTACAACCCTAGAGATGTCTATGCCCTCAGAGATAACCAAGTTTAGGGTGTGGCCTCTTTTGTGGGCTGACTTAGATACCTAAGATATCATTTTTTGGTTGTTCTTTTTTTACGACTTGTCAACATAAATGTTAAAATCATCAACAATAAATATACACTCACAGACTGCCAGAATCTCAGCAAACTCATGAAGAAAGATGGATTGTTTTAACAGTAGAACCACATATTCAATGGATGTGAAGTTTCCATAAAATGTATTTTTACTGCATCTTTAAGCAAAACAGTAACTCTGCCTCTTTTCTCATGAACACACGTTTCTCTGATCAAACTGAAGTTTGGTTTGATAAAAAACAGCTGCACTGTTAAAACATAAAATCATAAATCAGGATTGTGTTTGAGAATAAAATAACCAATGAAGAATAAAGCAAAATGTTTTGTTTTTAGATAATAACTATTAATGCAATTTGCACACAGGACCCTGAAAGAACTAGACCTTTGTCCAGTTGGGGCAATGCAGGATGCTTCTATTGTTGTGGAGGTGGGGTGGAGGCAGGCCAATGTTTCTTTGAAGCTTGTTTTGCAGACTTAATGCAGTTGGTGGACGTTCATGGTGAGGGGGGTTGCTGGGAGCAGGGAAAGGGAAAGTGGCGTGGGGTCAGTTTTGTCCCAGCAGTGACAAACTCTTTCATCTCTTCATTGAACTCCATGAAAGGGGAGGAATGAGAGAAGGAGGCTGAGGGAAATTGTGACCTGTGTTGCAGTTGGGGGGGACAAGAATGTGAATCCTGGAAGGTGGCATTTGGTGGGGATGGTTTTAGGCTGAGGCTGGGACAGCTCTTCTCTAAGGTTTCTGTTGCGTTGTGTTTTCTCTGCCTCATGCTGTAAATCAGCTTTTATCTGGGTCTTGTCTGAGTAAGCAGATGATTGGTGTAGGTAGTAAAACAGCTTGAGGTGAAAAGTTTTATTCCCATCTTGTTCAGGCAAATTCCATTTGCCTTGAAAAGGTGTCTGCAGTCCCAGAAAAAGTAGAAATTGTCAATAAAATGTAATGAAAAAGCAGTACAGGCAGGTGAGTACCATCGGTCCTGTGCCATGAGTTTGCTGAATCTTTAAACTGCTCTTCAGACTGGTGAAGAAGGCCACTGAGAAATACCTCAGACTTCACAGTGCAACCGGTTTTAAGAGGATTAGTAAAGTACTTTGTGATATTTCAGACTGTTCCTTCACAGTGCCATTGCTCCCTACATGCAGTAATTTACACTTTACAATTGGATGAGCAGCCACAATATCCAAAATTCTGTGTGATAAGTGGTAAAGTAGATGACTTGTGTGCTCCTGCTACATATGCTCTTTACGTCTTTTACAACTAAATCCCCAGAGTCTGAGGCCCAGTCTGTAGCTTTCCTTGTAGCATTTTGGGGTCCAATTTCCTCTCACACCTTATCCTGTTGTATGATGAACAATTGTTTTGGGTCAACACTCTAAAGACATGCAAAGACACTATTCTCCAAGCATTCTAGCAAGCACTCACAGCAACTTTGTTTCCCCATTTTTCCCCAGCTGTTACGTTCTAAAGTGCAGACAAACACTTCTGATCATCTCCACACAATCCAAATGTCCCATTAATGTCACAGTTCAATGATACTTTATAAATCCCAGAGGGAAATTATGTTGCTGCGATATAAATGATCAAAGATGTGCTATTGCTATGGATGGATAACAAAATTAGAAAAAAATCACAAATATCAGTGCTGCTTCAAGGGATTTATTCACAATTCCAAAAGATTACTTGATTACTGGCTATTATAGTCATGTGGGAATTGACAACAGATCTGGGCTGACTGACTGAGGACAACCAGAGAGTGAGCAGGCTGACTGGCTGACTGTTAGTGCTGGACTGAGAGTGGACAGGCAAGCAGTGGTGGTGATCTCTGTCACTTTAGTCAGACATGATGGACAACAGAGTGACAGGTGGATGGTTTTTAGATTGTTTCTGTCCAGTTGATCTCTCCGAGCTAACAACAGCAACGTCAATCCAAACCAGACTATTCAAGGAGGTTTTCCCCTTAATCACACATATTGGATTTGATCAATCTGTGTTTGTTGACAGGATATGTACCTCAGACTTTCAAGGTTGCTGTAATTAAACCTTTTCTTGATTCAGAAGTGTTGGCTAATTATCGACCTATATCTCCCTTTTTTCTATTAAGTTCTTGAAAAAATTGTTACAGCTCAACTTTACGATTATTTACACAGAAATAATCTGTTTGAAGAGTTTCAGTCAGGATTCAGAGTGCATCATAACACAGAAACAGCACTGGTGAAAGTTACCAATGATCTCCTCTTAGCCTCTGATAACGGACTTGTTTCTGTGCTTGTCCTGTTGGATCTCAGTGCTGCATTTGATACGATCGATCACAGCATTCTGTTACAGAGACTTGAACATGTTATTGGGATTAAAGGAACTGCATGAGGCTGGTTTAAGTCATATTTATCTGATAGATTCCAGTTTGTTCTTGTAAATGAAGAATCTTCCTCACACACCAGAGTAAGTCATGGAGTTCTTCAGGGTTCTGTGCTTGGACCGATTCTTTTTACTTTGTACATGCTTCCATTAGGTAACATTATTAGACAGCATGGCATAAATTTCCATTGTTATGCTGATGATACTCAGCTGTTCTTATCTATGAAACCAGATGAAACCAATAGGTTGGTCAGATAAACTGAAGTTGTTCTCTTTGGACCTAATATTCTAAAAGTAGAATAGCTGTGGAACCAGCTGCCAGTTTGGCTTCAGGAAGCAGACACCCTCTCCACCTTTAAGATTAGGCTTAAAACTTTCCTTTTTGATAAAGCTTATAGTTAGACATAGTTAAACATTATGTACATTTGGCATTATTGTGGTCATTAACTTGGGTTTCTCTGTCTCAGCAGGTATCCTTTGAATGGTGTTATGGTATTTTTCCCCCTCTTTTCTGTCCTCTCAAACCCCTGCTGGTCGAGGCAGATGGCCGTCCTTCCTGGTCCTAAGAGGTTTCTTACTGTATAAAGGGAGTCGTTTCTCTCCACTGTCGCCTCATGCATACTCAGTACAGGAGATTGGACCAAAGAGAAGTTTTGGTGCAATCTGTTGGTTTCCTTAACTTGGAAATTGTTTTTGAATTGGCTCTGTATGTATGAATTGGACTAATTTTGAATTTAATTAAATGGATTTTATTGGATTATGATTACAATGAATTGGACTCTAATTGGCTTGAATTGGACAGTGTCATTGAAGTGCCTTGAGATGACATTAGTTGTGATTAGGCACTATATAAATAAACTGAATTGAATTTAACTGAACAGCCTCTTCACCTTCCTGTGAGAGATGCAGATCACCTTATTATGGAATGTCTTGTAAGTTTTAACTTGTGTTACCTTGAATTAACAGTAGTTAACTGTGCATACTAATGCTAAACACTGTGAATACTAATGTAAATGTTTTTATTTGTAATAGATTTTTAATATTTTTAACAAAATTTCAAACAAACTTGTTTCACTTTGTCATTATCAGGTATTGTGTGAAGAATTTTGAGGTGAAAGATGAATTTCATCTTTGGAAATAAGGCTGTAACATAGGATGTTGTGGAAAAAGTGGAGCACTGTGAATACTTTCCGGATGCACTGTAATTTAACTTTACATTAACCCTTTCAAACTCAATTAAGTTTCAAATGTGTTGCTTTGTGGTTTAGTAGAGGGGACTCAAATTCAGCACAACCTTGCTGTCCTATTGAGTCAGAATTCCATTAATCAATAAAAGTGGAGGCTACTTGTGTGACTGGTCATACTAATTGGGGAACACCACCACTAAAACATCTGCGTCTTGTGTTATGTAGATGGAAAATTTACCAACGAAGATAATCATTTACTGACTTTGTACAAAACAGCCTTACATGACATCAGATCTGAGGATTCATGAATCCCTCAACTCAATCCCAAACAGTAGTGTACACCAAAAAATGTTGCCTCAGTTTGTGTCCTGCTTCTCGGGTTGATATATGTACTCATTCTAGCTTATCCAAAGACTCCTTGATTCCCATTTTAAATGTTCCAGAAGATATTCATGCAGCCTGAACACCACAAGATAAAGTGCAGAACTTGTATGGGCGACTTCAGAGTTTACAGTAAAATCATAATATATAGGACCAACGAGCAGAAACATCACCTTCATGTTTCGAAATTTTTCGAACAGTTTCACCCCAATTCTAAACCACTCCTTGCTGCTTAGGTGTCTGATAAAGTAGTTCATTCACATCAGCTGGAATCCTTTAAGAATGACCCGACAGACAGACACAGACAGTGATTTCTGGAAGTGTGCCTGATCTCGTGCAATGATTTCCATGACAGAATCTTGGCTGTTTTAGGTGTAGTACCACATGAGGGCCTTGCACACAGAGATTTCTTCGGATTGTCAGAATCTTTCAATGAAATTAAGCACAGTATATGATGGAAAATCCAGTCTTTGGAATGTTGCATTGAGAAGCATTGTTTAGAAATTTGTAGACTTTTTTTGGCAGATTGCCAAATCTCTTCCCATTCTCTTCTTTACCTTTGAGAGACACTGCTTCTCTAAGGTGCTCTTTATACATCCATTCACATTAATGGACTTTCACAAATGAGCCTAATTAGTTGCAACATGTTCTTCAAGCTGTGAGCATGCATGGATGTTTGTTTCATTTGACTCTGTCATGTCATGTTTTGTTTTTGATTGCTTTGTCATGTCTTGGGCTTTCATTTTTTTCTGTTATGATTATAGTTATGTTATGTTTTCAGGTTTTAGGTTTCTGTTTAGTCACTAGTTTTTGCTACGTTTTCCCCAGTCTTGCCACGTCATTAGTTTCACTCAAGTCACCTGTTTTTGTTCACAGCTGCACACCATCTCCAATCACCTCACCACAGTATTTAGTTCCCAGGTTCATGGCAAAATCCTCACCTCACCTTACCTTCATTCATGCCACGTGATTCATGTGTTTCAGGTTTGTCTGGTCAGGTTTTGCCTCTTGTTTTTTCCAAAGCCAAAGCATAGTTTTGTTTATTCCACAGTTTAGATTTATTGAGATCAGGCTTTATGTTCTTTTGTGTTAATTAATCAAGTTTTCCTTTAAAATTTGTATCTGGGTCCTCCCAGATGCATCTGGGTCCTCCCAGACGTCACGCACAACCTCACTCCTCAAGATGTGCTCATAAATGTTTTTCATAAAAACTTAATAAAGGTCACTTTGATACGTTTTATATGTTCAATTGTGAATTAAATGTTGATGAGATTTTAAAATCTTTTCAATCCAATGTTTTTATTTACATCTTCCCAGTGTCCCAACATTTTTAGTTTTTTTTTATGATCTGCATTTCATAACACCTGATGGTAGAAATTGAACCCCATTGCTCTTTGCCAACCACTATGCAAATTATAAAGAATGATGTAGACTCCTATTTGGTTCTGATAAAATATATAAAACTGTTACAGCATCTGAAAAATAGGCTGTAGGATGCACCAAGACCATGTGTGCGGTGATTTTAGCGATATTTTCATGTACTATGATGTCCCACAGAGAAAATTAGAATGCAGCATGCAACATAAAGCCTCCTGCTGTGAAACATGTGAACAGCAACTGTGAAAAAAGACCAGAACTCATTTCCTGCATGTTTTCCTGAACATCTCTGGTGCATGTTGTCACACCCTCTGATGGTGCAGATATATTATTAGAGGGCTGGGAGAAAAATGTGCACAAGAAGTCTAAAGTAAATGCTGCAGACATTTATCTCTGCACATGTTGCCATGCTGGAACATCTGGGGAACATTTCAGGACTCCAGTGCATGTGTGAGGACGGCTTATGACGGTCTGAAGTGGGATACAGCGAGAAATTCACAGCTTTATTTGCAAAAAGCAAAATACTGAAAGAAAGTTATTGTTGTCATCTTCAAGCGCTGCAGTCATTCTTTGGTCAAGATGTTATTTTGATTACTGGACTTTGGCCAGCTGGCCAGTTGCTGTGTCCAACAGACAGCACTCAGACACATATAGACAGTGTGTAGACAGTGGGGAGCTCCAAGTCCAAAACAATAGACATAAATATAGCAGCCCCTGGGAAAGAATACAAATGCTGCATCCATCCCTGAACTAAGGAGCAACACCCAGTCTTGTGTTTCCTGTTCTCTGACCCTTATGCAGAGAATTGCGTAGTGAAGGACCGAACACCCCTCCCACTATCATTTAGACAAATCAGTCATTTATTGTCGTATGCTGGTCCCTTTTTCTTTTTGTTTCATTGCTAATGAGAAATGCTACCAATGAAACAAAAATAAAAATGCAATGAAACAAATATCTGTCTTTTGATTAGAATTCTCTAACACAGAAAAAGCAGCACATTTAGTCACATATATACTTTATATATATTTCAGGCCTTCAGTTAAACCTGGATGTGCATTTCCCTTTTCACTGAAGCCGTTAAGTTTTCATTAAGCAATTTGGTAGCTTAATGACCCCCCCACAAAAAAACATATTGGACTTTGATAGTAACAGTGTGTATTCTTAGGCCTGCAGACAGAACTTAACATTATTGTAACAGATGATTCATATAAATTGAATTGCTAAAAGTACAAAAAATAGCTTAAAGTTGTCAATGTATCTCATAGTTGAAATGTAACAGTTGAAATGGCTAAGAACTCCTCAAGTAGTTGACTAAATTATGGTTATGGTTGTACCCTTAAAAATGAGCTACTTGACTAATTTTGAATTTCCCCCACTGGGGGATGAATAAAGTATTTTTCTATATGTATGCACATGCATGTATGTATGTATGTATATTAAGGTCTACCAAGACATTTACTGCCTTTGTCCACATGCAGTGCTCACTACTCATTACCTAAAACTTCAATTAAACCTCTCTGTGGAATTGAGGAAAAAGTTGCTCCAGCGAAGACCTGCAAGTATTGTGTGAGAGTAAGTAGTGAGAGAAGGCATGACACGGGGGGTGGGGGGTATGGTTAGATTGTACATTGGTAGCAGGCTATGCCTATTTGGGAGGGTAGCAAGCAGGCCCAGTGGGCTTTGACCTCTGCCTCAGTATCAAGGCGCAGGTGGAGCTAAAAGACTGTGCCTCGACAGATGTGAGCTGCAGGATCAGCAGCCACAAGATAGACACATTCAAAGTTCAATAATAAAGTCAGAGCAAAGCAAATTCAGAGATTTGCATGAAAATATCATATATATTTTGGTTCTCAAACAACATTGATAGTCAGACACTAATCAATACTAATATGTGATTTATAATCAGATATTAATTTGCGGCAGCATCAAATCTAATTTTGCCATCTATGCTCGCTCCGCTGACAGATAACTTCATCTTCATCAGCACTGCTGCACATACAGCCCCTCCTCTTGGCTGCAGATTATGATCCTCTCACTTTGCTCAACCCTTTGAAGTGTTGGCTCATCATTTCAGTCTGCTGAGTCAGAACCCGACCACAGTGTAAAAGAATGCCGCCATTCACTGATACTAATTATAACTATGTAAATAATGGAGTTAAAGTGAATCCAATGCTAAGATGCTAACACACAAACATATGTGTGCAGCTCACTAATGCTTCAGCCAAGTACCTATTCCAGTCTTAAAACCATTACTAGTTAATGTTTGGATCATAAACATATAGTTTAACCTACAGAAAAAACAAAGTGCTATTTTATCTTGAAGTTTTTAATGAATTCCTCTTGGATTCTGTTTTAAAAACCAAAGTTCAACTGAATGCAGTTTTTCTTTAAAACATCTTTACAACCACAAAACCTACAATAGACATAAATAATCTACTGATGCATCCATCAGTGTGTGAATGTGGGTGAATGGATAGGAAGCACGTAGTTATGCACAGACTAAGACGTGTTGTATGAGTGTGTGTGAATGGGTGAATGTGGCAATAGAAGCACTTTAAGTGGTCAGCTAGACTAGAAAAGCCCTAAACAAGTTTATCATTTGCCAAACAGCAATTTAGTAACCAGTTAGTCAAAGTAATAAAGTATTGAACAGCTTGGTAGAGGCCAAAATAGAACTAATATGAGTGAAAACTTGACTAACCCTTAGCAGATGGACACAGACCTAAATCAATCTTAATGTTCCATTTTAACACTATGCTGTGATTTGAATAGACAGCTCTGTGTCCTTTCACACTGCACATTACCTGCAGCTATATAAATACGTTTTTTTTCCAAGTCACCTTTATTCTTGTCTTTTATTCCACCTCGTATTGTCTGATCTTTGTGCATGTCTACGTCAACAGAAATTATTTTGCATGAGTGTCAACATGAGTGCCTAAGATGGCTGTTGGTTTGAGGAGCAAGAACCTGACATAATTGAACTTTGTCTTGTGTACTTTGTGTTTTTCGGACTGTCTGTGTCACTGTCAAAGGAAGATCATTGTTGTCAAAAATAGCTCCTTTGTTGGATAGGAGGAAGTGATATTCTGGGGGTTGGTGGCTGAGAGGAGTGAGGTCATGAGGAGGAGAAAAGACCTTGGAGACCATCACACACTGAGGTTCCCACCAGCATGGTCACACACACACACACACTCAAACATAATCACAGACAGGTTTTCACTGCATACACAACACATCACATGGGTCATATTTGATATTTAGAGAAAACCCAAGCAAATTTTGTCATGTATTTAAAGACCGCCTTGATTAGGTCTGAGAACTACAAGACTGGAAATTAATAAAAGCTATGGAGTTTTACACACCTAGATCACTGTAGCCAACTTCTAATGTAGGCTCATTGACATCCTGTATTTGCCCCAAGAAGCAAAATACTTCCAATTGTTTAGCCCTTTTAACACTGCATGTTCAAGGAGGGACCAATGCACCTTTGTTAAGCACTGATGACGTGTAAGTAGAGGCAGCATGAGGGATAAAAGTTGAGTTGCCACTGATAAGCATCTGAGCCAGTAAAAGTTGTCCTCACACAGCCAAATTGGAGTATGTGGGTAGAGGCATGCTGGCACAGCGGAACACGCAGCAATTACCAATGTTGTTACAAAACTGATTTAGCAAAAGCAACTTGTTGTGTTTTGCTCACACTGATGCAATGCTGAGTCATTTGGTTTGGCCTGGTTGAATCACCTAAGGGGAACAAAAACGGCTTAACAAGGAGGGGGTTTTGTGCTTATTTGGCACAGCTGCCATTAAAAAGCTCTTTTGACTGATTGGGGATTCATGATAACACATATGTCTGTGTCAGTCTCCCTCAATGTGGCGTGAAGGGTTATGGGCAATAAATATAATCAAGGTTGGCTTTGCATGAGGACATTGGAAACTCCTGCTTAGTTTCTCAGCTCCATGTAAAGGTCCGGCTGTAGCCTCCCTTTCCTTTAGTCTCTTACCCTTTTCCTGTTGTCTCCTGGAAAACTGCCAGCTGCTGAGCAGTGATTGCTCACTTGACCACCTGTGGCTCATTACCTTCTAACTGTTTATCAGCCCTGCTTTGCTCCTCAATCTCTGCCAGTCTGTAAGTTTGCCTTTATACTCAGTGGGTTTACCTTTGCATTGTGCTCAGTGAAGAACCTTGCCTTTGTCTTGTAACTTTGTTCTTCTGCTCCCTTCAGATGCTCTTTCCCAGATACCATTGTGCCTGTGGATTCTTATAAATAGTTTCAAATAGTCTAAAACTTATTTACCTGTGTTTGATTGAAAACGAATCCTTGAAACTTACCTTCTTGTGACCGTTTCTGCTTAAAGGTCCGACTCATGAGAGAAACACAACTTTGAAAATGAGCTCATCTTACATTAGATGTACAAAAAGAGAAAGCACAGACTTAACTGAAATGTCTTCAAAAACTGGGATCCAGCAGTGTGTCCCATTCTTGGTGTCTTACCCCATTTTTTCTGTTGTTTCCTGTTTATTTTCTCCTATCTGTGTTTCCTCCTGGTAAGGCTGGTTGCGTGGCGTGCTTAATAGTCACTTGACTCACCTATTGTTCATCATCCTCCTAGCATGGTTTACTCTCTGCTCTTTGCCAATTCTTCATTTTACCTGCATAGTACACAGCAGGTCAGTTATCTGTTTCATGCTCAGGGAAGATTTTTTTAAGCTTATCATTACTTACCTTCTGTCTCTCCCGGGAAACACCGGTTTGATACACTCTACTCAACAAATTATGTTTGTTTGAAGCCACTGATTCAACTTCTTCCACTGCTGTTCTGCTTCAAAAAGTAACAAATTTCTGTTGCCTCCAGTTAGTCTCAGTTTGAATTATCTGAAGTCATGTGACAACACTTTTTCAATCTAAAATACTATTTACCTCCCATGAGCCTGTTATTAACTTGCTGCTCTCCTGCTGCTTACAATGTTACTGGATGAACTTACTGGGGACAATATCACATGTGACAATGTCTTTACCTGTCATGAGCTCAGACTGCAGCTGTTGAACAGGAAGATCACCATTGTTGGCACAGTTCGAAAGAACAATTATGAGCTCCCACCTACATGTTTGGATCAAAGGGGAGAAAAGCCCTCTCATCAGAGTTTGCCTCCATCCTAACCACTACCCTCATTTCTTATATTCCTAAGAATAACAAGAATGTGGTGCTCATGAGTATACTCCACACAACGCCTGACATTAGTGATCATAAGGACATGAAGTCAGTCATCATCCCGTACGACAACCACAAGAAAGGAGGCGTGGCCAGTTTGGACTGCCTGCTGGTCGCTGGTCATTTGTTATGTTATCACTGATGTGTCTTCATACAATGCTTTTGTGATATGGAACGAGATCATCACTACCTGGGTGCCTGGTAAGTGGAACCAGAGGGGGGTGTTCCTGCTGAAAGGCACTGATAAATATCCACACATTGAAAAAAGAAAGCATCTCCCCTGCACAGCAGCCTCTGCAGCAGTTGTGAAAGCTGCTCAGAAGGCTGGATCTGACTCTGTGATATCCTGCCTGTGTTGTCTGCTGAGAAAGTTCAGCCGTGTGACCTGCTAATACTGTGTGTGTACTCATCACTGACGTTCTTGCCAAGCTACAAAATCTAAATCTCTGAACATTTAGATTTACATCTGTGTTGACCCATTCCGGGGTTTATTCTGTCTCTTGACGAGAACAGGAATGGAAATTCAAGAGAGCAGAAGCATCACCACCAATTACTCTTGCAGCCTGTGAGAACTAGACTGTGGGGAAAAGTAGGAACTGATCTCTTTCACTGCAGAGGGTCAGACACAACAAGTAGCTGTGTAACTATTGCTTTGATATCTATGTTTGCTACACGTGGCATTCCTGATGTTGTCATTTTAGGTGATGGCAGCTCTGTCCTGGGACGCCCCCTCAACTCAGTGGAGGTGGTAGGAGGGAGGAGGATGGCTAAGCTGTCATCCATGATGGAGAATGACTACCACCCCATGCAGGAGACTGTAACAGCTCTGGAGAGCTCCTTCAGCGACAGACTGCTTCACCCGAAGTGTGTGAAAGAGCGCTATCGCAGGTCCTTCCTTCCTGCAGCTGTCAGACTTCACAACCAGCATTGTTCCCAGTAGACCACACACTCACCAGGACTGAAACAGTTTAACTATGTGCAATAACTACATCTATGTGCAATGCTGTAAGCTAAAACACTGTATATATATACATATGAATGTATGTTCTATATTGTTTATTTAGTTTTTTTTTTTTTCACTATTTTGGGTTGTTTTTTTATCTCTTTATCTCTTGCTGCTGCTGTAACGTGAAAATGTCTCCACTGTGGGACCAATAAAGGTATTCTTATTCTTATTCTAATACACAATACACCATTAGAAAAAGTGGGTAGTCACTAGTGCAGTTGCTGATGGGATATCAGCTAAAACTGCCAACTTTATCTACATACAGAGAGTAGGTATTTGATATAGAAAGTGTTTATGTTTTTTAGTTCCAGAGCTGACTGTAGGAACTCCTGAAAACAAAAATGATCCACGATGTGATTTTTTTTAATCAAACAGGTTGTCTGATTATTTTTTTTTATTTGAAAGGAACTAAAAAGAGGACACTGTAACATTTTTGTGTTTCCTGTCAGCACCTGTAGTTAAGCAATAACACAGAAGTTGTACGAACAACGAATGTATGTATTATATTGTACAAGCCAAGAGAATATATATTGTTAAATAATTTAAAAAGTGACCAGCTGGAGAGGATAATCAACAACAGAAAATCAGGTGTGAAACAGGTCATCAGTTAATTGGCAACCATTCAAACTAAAACAGAATGAATGTGAATTAAAAAGTGATGAACCAGGAAAAAGGGTTTGCTGTAGAGAGTTTTGAACTGAGAGCTAAGCAGCTGGTTGCTGATCGACATGAGGAGGAGAGCTAAGCTACTCAGGCGGAAAACTCTAAACAATAAGTGTGTCTAATGATGCAGATTCAAGTTAAAATAAAGTAACTGTTGGCATAAACTGGTCTGAGACTGGATCAGGATGGCAACACAGGCAGATGAGGAGGATGACATGTGACCGCTAGAGAGAGCGAGGCAAAATAACGTAAGGCGTGATTGGGATTTAGGAGCATCAGACAGTCAAAACAATAAAAGAATTCCAGAAAAAGGTTCTAGCTCAGAGGAAGATAACCGGGATTAAGGCATGTAGGAGAGGAGGAAGGAATTTAGAATGATATTCAAATTCAGAAATGAAGGTGAAATCAAGTCCAATCGTGCTGTCAAGAGAACTGAGAAAGAAACTAGGAGAAATAGAAATGGCCAAGATCCTTCAAGATGGGAACTTGTTGATTATATGTAAAAGTGAGGAGCAAAGACATAAGGTACATTGAGAGCATTTGTTAAAAAGTCATGTGAGAGAATCTGACCTGGAGATCAGATCTGGGTGAGAACAAAGTTAACTGGCTGAGTTATAACTCGCATTCCCACTCATGAGAATCTGGAAAAACCCAAATGAATTATACAGGGTGGCGAGGATAAATAGCTAAAGCCAAAGCAGGTTTATTTGTAGAGCACAATTCGTACTCCAGGCAATTCAAAGTGCTCTGAATTTAAAGAGGCTGATGAGAACAGTGAGTGAAGAAAGAGAGGAAAGTTTTTCCATACTTCTATAGTTTTAGAACTTGGTTCTACTGGAGAAGATACAGACAGGCTGTATGAGCTTCCCAGTCAGACTCTATGTTCCTCCTCCGCTTCGGTGCTGAAATATGCCAGAAATATGGGAATAGAGCAATGGCTTGCAAGGGAAAGCTAATATATCCCAAATGCGGAGGGATCACAGATTTGATGAGCGTAGAGATCATATCCAGGCTAAGTGTTGTAATCGTGGCAGCTAGCATGGTGTCATATGGGGGTTGTGAATTCAAGAAAAGAGCACTGGAGATTCAACAAGTGAAAGGCTGCTCTCACACAGCAGGTAAAAGTGGCCCAAATCTTACTTTTTTACGATAGTCTGAACAGCACAAATTAATTCTTTTCAAATCAGACCCAAGCCACTTTTATATGTGGTCCTAAATCGGATACATAACATTTCATTCTATTTCATTCGCTGGAGGAGGTGGAACACCATATGGAACACCATCACACATCATTGAAATTTGTGCTCGCTTTTTTCTCAACCTTCTGCTTCCTTTTATCACTTGATCATAATTTTGTCAGCTCCAACTTCAGAAGTGAAGCACTCACATGTGTAGTATCCATATTTAATTAGAAACTCAGCACATTCTTATGCGCATACAGGTCACTTCAGGGCTGTAGACTTTCTTACACAGGATTCTGATGGTGGTCACACTTAAATTATAATGTGAATTCAATTGAGCATTAACATCTGCAGTGTGAACATAGCAAGTGACAAACAACATAAGCTATGCTGAAGCAGCAAAGAGAGTGCAGGAACAAAATTAATTAAAAACAAGAAGGGGATCAAAGATGGAAAGATAGAGGGCCTGTTGATTGCTGACTTTGATTCTGATTTTGTTCATTGCTCATGTAATCAACTGTGAAGAGCAAGCGAGACATAAAACAGACATGTGACATCATTGTGAAAGAAATAACAGACAGCTTGAGGCAGACGGAAAGCCAAGAGCCGCTGGAGAAAAGACCTGATTATTCTACAGTGAAATGCAAAGAGTTTGATTGCAAATGGCCAGGAATTTGTGTGTTTCCTTAAAGGTCTAAAAATGAACCACATGTTGTATATATTCAAAAAACATGGCTGAAACCAGAGTTCGTTTTTATAATAGGAGGCTATAACAGTGTTCAGAGAGATAGAGAGGATGGTAATGGAGGAGGCTGAAGCAAGAAATGCAAAATAGAGTTTTGAAGAAAAGTAAAGACTTGGAAATGATAGTAGTAGAACGATGGACAAAAAAAAGGCATGGTTAAAATAATACATTTTTATGATCTTTGTAAGAATCTTACATTAGAGTTGCTGGAGGAACTAGTTGTAAATCTAAATGGAAAAAAGTGTTTGTGGAGATTTTAATGCTTTAATGCTGCTTTAATGGTTATAGATAGAAATGGAGAAGTAATTGAGGAGTGAATGGATAGCACAAACCTAGTCTGTTTCAATTATGGAAATGGTACAAGAATTGATATTAGAAGATGAACAGAATCTGCTATAGGTCTTTCATTAGAATCAGAATTAATTGCAAGTATTTGCTCTGTAACTGTGAAAGGAACAACAGTAGGGAGTGACCGTTATCCTATGATAAGGTGGCTAAAAGAGGCTAAAGTGGCTGCTCCCTTACATTGAAAGGAGTTACTTGAGGTGGTTCTGGCAGCTGGTTAGGATGCCACCTGGTTGCCTCCCTTTTCAGGCTTGTCCAACTGGGAAGAGACTCACTGGAGGGATTATATATCCCATCTGGCCTGGTAATGTCTTGGGATCCCCTCGGAGGAGCAGGAGAGTGTTGTAGTGAAGGTATGGGTTTTCTGCCTCTGTAACCCGACCTGAGATAAGCAGAATACAATAGATGGATGGATGGTTGGATATAAGGAGTGTTTGGGATTAAAGTGAAATATGGATATCCAGTTAGTAATGAAACCACAGCTGTGACAGATGAGGAGAAGGCAGAGATGCTGATTTAAACTTTTATAGAAGTTCATACCTCTAAGAATATTAGTGAAGAGGGGCAAAGGGGAAGAGAGGCCACAATGTTTGAGAATAATATGTGTTTATCAGGTTCTACAATTGTATCCAGACGGCATACAGGAATAGCCAATACTGATGAGCTGCGACACCAGAAGGTAGGCACTCAAAGAACTATGAATTTTAAACACCACAGCTCCACAAACGAGCACTTTTCACAAGCAACTTCTGCTACAATTTGGCCAATGAGCTGATGCTTGGCATGTTTTTTTACTGGCTTCAGAGCTTACGAGCTCAACATCCTGGACGTGGCCTTGGACAAGTACTTTTGCTAAAAACTGTTTCAAGACCCTGTAGGGCCGGTCTGAGCACTTTTTGTCTGCAGCAAATTTTTCTGATGATTCTAGTTTAACGGCATTTGAGGACACTGTGATTTGTAGCTTTTTTAAAACATATTCCCCGGTTGACAAGCTGTCTGTGAAAATTACTTTTTGATGTTTTTAGCCTATCCCACCTGCCATCTCAGGTCCATCTCAGGGCCAACACATAGAGAAATAAGATAAAGAACCACACACGCACACTCATGCTCTAACCATGCAGGTTTTTGGAACGTGTGTTAGGAAGGAACCCATGAATACATGGAGAGAACATGCAAACTTCACACAGAAAGGCCAGACACCTTCTTGCTGTGAAACACCCATGCTAAACACCACAGTCAGTGGGTCTACATGATGAGATTAACTGTATTACAGCTATAGTTGGGTTATGCTCCTTATCTGAGGGTAATTATCCTTGGATATATGGCGGTGAATGAATGGAATCACTGGCACAAAGCATGTCATACCCCGGTACGATAGGTGGCGCTGTCCCCATTTCAGCCATCGCTAATAGAGCCACTTCCTGTTGACGTCTTCACCACCACCAACAACAAACTCAGGCATTCAGAAAGATGGCGAACGCAGAGCGAGATGAAGCTGCGTCCCTCTCCATCTGTGATGAGCTGGTTATGGCACAGAGATGCACAACGGCGCATTCTCCATCGCGCTGTTTGTTTCTTTCTGATGGCGTCAACAACAACAGTAATATCGTCTCCTTCAACTTCTAGGTGACGATCCCTGGAAAAAGTCTTGAGCATGTGCAGAACGCTCGATCCGATCCACTGTCGTCTACATTTGGATCGAGTTATCTCAGGGTCTTATTTCGATCGCGAGTAACTCGATCCAATTTGATTTCTTGTCAGATTAAGGTGTCTACATGAACTGAATAACTCAGTCTTATTCTAATTTAGCCATTAATCCGATCCGATGGCCCGCATGTAATTGCACTCACTGTAGCCCTGAATCATTTTTTTACTTTTTTGTTTACTTTAATCGATACAGGTACAAGAAAGGACTGACTTTTTGCTAAGCTTTCTGACACTAATGTTTTGAACTTACCATATAATTGAAGCTGTCTGCTGGTGCCAATGAAAGTAATCAAATAACAAAGAACTCCTATTTATTTTAGAAAGTAACAAAATTAAGACAACAATTCATTAGGCATGTATACATATATGGCAAGTTTACTTCTAACAGATCAAATTTGCAATCAATGAGATTTGAATAGGTTTGTGACTCAAACAAGTTTAAAATATATTTACACAGTTGTCATTGATGCTATCTCAAATGTAAAAAAACTAACAAAAGCGCACGTTAGACTAACAAAAATGGAAACATGTCTCGTTAATTGTTCGTGGGTTCGTGTTGAGCAAATACTTTTCTATTCAGCCGATCTAACATTTTCCTGAGTTCATTTTTTTCACTCTAGTTGATTTACACTTCACGAAAACAGAAATTAGGGTAAATAATTGTTTTTGCTCAATATGAAGTTACTTTTGATCAAAAAGTGAACCTATCAGCTGTTAAACTCAGTATGAACCTTTCTCTGTACTTAAAATGCACAGAGTATTTGACTATCTTGGGGCTGAGTTTGACTGGCACAAACTATTACTGTTTTTGTAGATCTTGTTATGTTATATTTATGTATTTAGCAGACACCTTTATCCAAAGCAACTTACAGATAGGGTGAAGACCCCTTGCCAAAGGACCCCTACTAGAGACGGTACCTTTCATGCAGGGGATTTGAACCCAGGTCTCCCACATGAAAGTGTGGCAATCATACCACTAAACTAAACTATGGGAGCTGAAAGGAGTGGTCAGTTTTGCTCTTTTCTCATTAAGCGCATCCACAATCAGCCATCATGTCATCACCTAGGTGGAGGCACTCCTGGGGCTAGATGCATAAAAACACATACACACAAAAATTGTGCTCACAAACTGGTATTTTTAAAGGAAGTACAGTACAGTGAGAATGTGTGCACTTCATGCATTTTTCAGATGGAGGTGGACACTTTTTTCGAACAATTAACTCTAATATGAGGTTTAAATGGAAAAAAACTGTCTGATTTGATATACTCCTGCTTGATTGTGGGTGCTGTAAATTACTACAGCTGTGTTTTGTGTGTAACAGCAGTGGATGACCTCTGGAGCGAGACTGTAACAAGAAAACTAATATTAAGAGCTGGCTCTTCTTTTCTGGCTTAAGATTGTCTCAGTTGGCAGGCTTTAAACAGAAAATAAACTAAGATCATAAGTGTAAAAGAAATGTAAGTGTGTAGCAGTACATAAATTGATTACAAAATTACAGGTTTAAAAAGGAATATTTCAAAAGGATCAAACCTAGTAAAACTATTCAAATTTTCTGCCTCTAGATAATCTGTAAAGAAAAAAAGATTCATAAAATATTCACAACTAGCCCACTGGAGGGTGCTAAGAAACAAAGACATGAGCCATACTCCCCTTGCACGGCACACTTCCTCTATCCTCCAATGATACATATTGATAAATATATATTTATGAACACACGCATATTTATATATATAGACACATTTATATATTCATATGCATGTGTGTATTTTTATGTATGTATGGATGTATATATAAATGAAATCACTGACTGGCTCCTTCAATGACAGGCTACTTCACTCTAAGTGTGTGAAGGAGAAATATTGCGCAAGTTCCCTGTTTCTGCTGCAGTCAAACTATACAATCAGCTCTGCTCCCAGTAGCCTTTCCCACTAAACTGAAACTCATTCACTTATTGCACTTTACAGATTGTATACTGTTTCTATATTCAGTAAATACTGTTTATTTACACACTGTTGACACTCAAACTCTTCATGTACACACCATACACTTTGACATCTTATTGTCCATACATGCTGCTCATATTCTTGTTAATATATTTATGTTTATGTATTTAGCAGACGCTTTTATCCAAAGCGACTTACAAATGAAGATATAACAAGCTATAAAAAAAGCTAACAATAAACTACATAGAAGGAAACCACTAGTCAGATTCTGTCAGAGGTGACAGAGTAGAGATAGAGTACAGGCATAGAGGAAATTACAGAAAGATAAAGTGTAGAGATAGAGGGGGTAGGGAAGTACAGGGTAAGTGCTTGAATATTGAGCTGTTAGCTGTGCAGTTCCTGTCCATGTTGTCCACTGAGAGACTTCCTCTGTGTTACCTGTCAGCCCTGTGTGTGACATCATCAGCTAAGTTTGCCAAGCTACAAAAACAACTCCCCAATCCACATGGCAATCTCCAAAGATTTCTGCTGCTTGGCTGTAGGATGTTATGGGCCTTTCTGATTCTTCTCTAAGCTCTAAGTCGATAAGGAATCTGACAAAGCATGATTCGTCAGCGACTCTAACAGACTGGACTAAATCATTAAGAAAGCTGGCTCCACACTTGGTCTCTGGTTGGAGTCTTTTGAGACCGTGGTGGAGAGGAGGTCACTGAATAAGCTGTTGTCCATTATGGATAATAATCAGCACCCTCTCCATCACACTGTGGTCAGACAGTGGAGCACCTTCTCACACAGGCTGCTTCAGCTCTGCTGTCCAAGGGACAGATACAGGAAATCATTCCTGCCACATGCCATCACACTGTACAATAAAACCTGAAATCAGTGGTCATTATTTCTCCATATGCACTTTAGATATATACTTTTACATGTTAAAAATACTGCTCATTTGTACATCTGCTCAAAACTGCTATTGGTATGCTTTAATTACTGCACTACTGCACATTTTGTTGTATATATGTAATATGACAGTTTTTACTTGAATCTTATTTTGTAATTACTATTTTAAAGGGGAATTTTATACTTTTATTTATACTACTTCTGAATAGTGGGTGCTTTTCTGTTTTTATTTATCTAGGTTAGTTTATTTTACGTTTATTTCATCGTCTCAGGTGTAAATTCTGCTAATGCAAAGAAATTTCCCAGTTTGAGATAATTAAAGTATTTCTATTCTAGATACAAGATGTAATTTCTGCCAAGAGTAATACAGAATGAAAATTGATAATGATTGTTCAGAAAAAGAAACTGCATTTCACATAATTTCACTTTGGGATAAATACATTTTTTCACATCATTTAATTTTGATAGTGATTGAAGAAGTCTTAGATAATTTAAAAAAAATATGAGAGTATGAGGGTCAACCTTGTGTTTTCATGGAATCTTAGAGCAGGCTGAAGATGATCCAGAAATAACAGCAAAAAACTCACCTGAAATTCTCCGAAGACACAATGAAAAACATTCACTGCTTGGGAAGAAACTCAGTGGCTGCAGATGGAGATCTATTCGTCGACCTATTGTGGCCAAATTCAAACACAGCAGCAGGAGCAGATGAAGGGCGACCCAGTGCAACCCAGTCTCACAGCAAAATGTATAACAGCTACGTTGGTCCACAAGGGAAAACGAAGTATTGTCACAACTTGGCCCCCAAAATTGTGACAATACTACATTTTATTTGGCCTATTCATTTACATTGCCTTGCAACCAGGTCACGTGACTGGCCAGGTCAAGTTTCCCTCAGCGAAACTTGTCGGCCTATTTTCTGTGACAAACATAACATTTTAAGAAAGCATCTGCATTTGTATGCATTTCGATGGCATTTCTAGCAAGAACTATGCATAATATTTTCATAATATTCGTTCAGGGACTGTAGACGATCTTTCGTTTTATTAGTTTCGCCAAAGATTTTAGTATCTCTTTAAAAAAACGTTAGAATGAAACGTTTTCTACTGTTGTTAAGGTGGTTGCAATGGATGCACCCATGGATGAACCCAACGTTGACTGACTTCAGCTCCTCTGTGCATGAATGGAAATTTGGAATTAAGAAAACAAAGCCTTTTTTCATTTCCAAATGTGGTTTCCCAGTTTTGCGTTGGATATTTTTATTTTCCTTTGTTGACCTGGAAACTATCATAACGTGTGATTGGCGGTTGATCTAGAGCAAACAGATGCTTGAGTCGGGATATCCATGGCATGACAGACATGTCCTCATCCTTCAATGCTATTCTCTTCGCCCCCTGAAAGAGAACAAAGCTTGAGCTCTCCATCGTCGCCAGGACTTCTCGGTGTACGGCATATCCAGCTATGCTAACACGATAGTTTCCATTCACGCAATTTTTGGTTTTTCGATTTAAAAAAAAAAAACTCAATAGGGTTCGTTTTTAGGTTTTTAATGTTTTAATTTCTAAACGGAAATTGGTTGGATGCAACATACAGGAACAGCTAAGATACTGCATAGAACCCTCAAGTTCCCAGGCCTCTGGTGGAGGGCCCTGGCTTGAAAAGAGGAATCACCCACAAGAGAGGCAAGTATGGAGGTTCTATGTGTATTTGGCCCCCCTCCGACCCTGAATCTACCACCCACAAAACTCCAGTGAAGATCCATTTATCCTAGTTTTGTGTTTATGGATATAAATGTTTATCAAACTCTCTTAAGCCTAACTATGTGTGTGTCCTGTGAAAAACAACATACACTGTTGCACTGAAACATTTTATTCAAGTTTTTGAAAGCTGCACTCAGGCACTGAAAAATAGACAGAATTACAATCATTACCGGTAATAGATACATTTTGCAAAAAATAATCAGGATTTTTGTATTTATCACATATAAGCAGAAATACATTTCTGATCCAGATGAAAAACCATACCCCTTACATCTGTTTGATCAGTCTCATCGCCAGGTAACTCACACTTAGCAGAAAACTGTTTGAACAAACTGCTCATAACTAATAGCAGATATCTTAAAAATGTTCGTCAGACATGTGCCAAAGCCATTTATATCTTCTGTAATAAGGTTTCAAAATTGCAAGGAAGTGTTAAGTGAAATTTTATGGGACTGTGAAAAGCCATGGGAAAAAAGATCCTCAGCTTTTCCTCAGGACTTGCCTGGCATTGTACTGCTTCCTGTCCAGGCAGACATTATTATTGTGGGATCAGCAAAAGGACAAAAGGGTGCAGACATATGTGCGAAAGCGCACCCTTGCACACAATAGGTAGTTTGCTTTTTCCCAGGCCTCTTGGAGCCACTGATAATTTCCTGTCTGTCTATCTGTCTATCTATCTATATATCTATCTATCTATCCATCTATCTTGCTCCAAGCTAAGTCACCCCACTTCTTTGTGTTTGGCTAATGTTTGTGATGGTAAATGACTGACTTATTGGACCACTTATAAGTCAAACTGCAATCAATCTGAGAACACTGTGATGATACAATGGGACAAAAGCAACATGCTCATACAGATACCATGGCACCTTATTTTCTCATAATCTCCCTGTCAGCTTACTCTCCCCTCCTTGTCACCGTGGGATTGGAATCTGTCAGTCAAACCTTGTTTTCATCATTTTTGTCCAGTCAGCTCTAAACGGGGATGAATCAGCAGGCCCGCTGCTAGTTCAGATTAACAGACATAAATTCATAATTTCTCACTCTAAATAGACTTTGAATTTATGTGAAAATGCAGATGACTTATACTGACTTGCCCTGTATTTGTATGCATCTTGTGTGCTCATACTATACTATACATACCATTGATGTTGCCAGCCTCCCCGTACAAAGCCGGCATGTGTCATATTCCACTGAACATATTGGGCTGTTGTCTGTTTGAATACACAAAGGAGAGGAGGAAAAGAGAAAACATTTGGTCTCAACTTCTAATCTATAAAAAGCCTATCTCTGTTAGGTCAAAGGGCACTGGCTGTTTATTTTCACTCTTGAAAACACGTTTGTTGTTCATTTGAACACAAGAGGGCAGTGAAGGGCAGCACCTGCAGTGGAGAGAGAGACACAGAGAGAAAGGCTATGCTTAGCTCAGCCTGGCACAAGGTGGCTCTTTGTTCACACAGAGGATTCAATAAAATGTATGTATCGCTCTCAGATGTGTCAGCTTTTGTTACATTAAGATTAAAATATATAAAAACCTTATTCATATGTAAAGTCTTTAGTTTATACAAGTAGTTAAAAAGATTGAAATCAGGAAATGTTGAATGGTAAACTTTATTGTATGAATTTATTTTACCGTATTTTTCGGGTTATAAGGCGCATTAAATTAAACAAAGTTCAGATAAGTCAAACTTTATTTAACTCGCTTGTTGTGCTGCGTCACTGATAGCGTTGAGTTTGAAATCCGCTTCGTCAGCATGTCTCTTAACAGGAGCCATTTTTGGGGCAGCGGGTATAGAAAATGAATGAATGAGTGCACACACCTTAATGTTGAAGCACAGATCGTATTACTCCGCCAGGTTCGTGACTACGGTGGCCGTAATGCTCAATCCATCAGGCAGTGCAGCTTCGTAGCTTACCAAGGCCGTGCTCAAACATTTGGACAGATTTTTGAGCGCCGTGTACCACATAAAATCAGTTCCAGGTCAGAAAGCACAACCAGAATTAATTCATACATTAGGTGCACCGCATTTTAAGGTGCACTGTCGATTTTTGAGAAAATGAAAGGATTTTAAGTGCGCCTTATGGTCTGAAAAATACGGTACTTCAGATTCATCGGGCTCCAGATCCCACATCAGCTGTGTGGATATTTGTTCTGTCTCATGCTCGGTTGTTCGATCTGGTGCTCAGTGACAGCGGTTCCTGCATGTTGCAGAGAACAACTTTGACGTTCAAAGCATTTGTACATGTGTGTTTGTTTGTACTGCTCATCCATTGATAAATAAAGAGAACAAAAGATGAGTCAAGCATCCCCTATTCAGTTGCATGATGAGATGACTTTAGGCAAAGAAAACAACTCAACAATCACTGATATATAGTGGAACTCATACATTGTCGAAAAACAGCTGTGACTGATGAGGTAGAGCAGTAGTCTAACAATCAGAAGAGGGATTTGATCCCTGGCTTTCGGAGTTCACATTTCAAAATCTCCTTGAACAGTACACTGAACCCAGGAAAAACATGGGGATGAAAAAGATCACATGCTTTAAAAGGTGATCTTTGCAGAAAAAAAGAAACTGTTTAACATCAAAAACCTGAGCTACAGCTATAAACAGAATTGGACGAAGCAATTGCTATGACGTTATACAAAAACATCTATGTTCTATGCAGCTGAGATATACATTTATGTCTAAAAAAGGAGCCAAAACAAGAGTAAACACTGATGTTTTATTATTTCACTGGAGAACTTTGATCTTATGCAGAGCCTGTACGTTTTCTTCTGGCCTGATAAGTAAAAACCTTGTATTGGTAACGTTATGGTTGCAACTTACGTTGTTACTATAACCTTTCTCGTCAGGCTTTCCAATGCCTGCGTGTACAAATTAAATTCTGATCTGCTTGTATTTAGTATACTATTTAGTTGCCAGAGAGGAACACTCGAGCTTAAGGAGGATGTATTTTTTCAGTGAGTCAGAATCCATTTGTTAAAAGGAATACAGTATTGATATGTTCGCTGGCATGTTTTTGCAATAATCCAAGTTAATGCATCACGTAGACTCTAGAGGTAGCTGCGTAATTGTAATTGTGTAATTATCAGCTATAAGAACTATAGTATATTAGTCTAATTGCTGGATGTTTTTCTTGATTTTTTTATTTTATTTTATTTGAAACGAAAGGAGCTGATGAAGAGTTTTTTCTCTTGTTGTCACTGCAAGGCTGAAAAAAAATAAATAACTTGAATGAATTAATCAATCTTAAATAAGAAAATATATATCAGCTCTGGTAAAATCTCACCTCTTTTCCACCTTTAAGAAGAAGGGGGATGAGACCTCTGGGGAGCCACTGAACTGAACCTGTTAGTCAATACGTTCAGTTCACAACAACGCTCAACATTTTCCTTCACTGCTTCCAGCTTCATAGACCTCACACCCTCCCCGTCACACCTCTGCAGTGCCATCCTGTACGATAACATGCACAGTTGAGTCAAGATACAGTTGGAGCTATATTTGGCAGGTTAATTGGATCAGTTTCCTTGTAACCGCATACATTCATATGCTGCCGACTCCTACTTTGTCTGTGGGAGATCATTGTACTTTACATGCAAGCACAACTGAACTGACTTCACAGATTTTCTTTTCTAGTTATGTAAATGGTGATGATGTCAAATGCTGTGGTGATAAAATCTGGATTTTATTAGGGAAGAGTGATATTCTCAAAATGCTTAAGTATCTATCCCAGCTGTGATTGGGCCATCCTGGATGGGTCTCCAGTCCATCACAGGGCCACACAGAGACCAACAACTCACACAACTATGCACACTCACTCCTAGGGTCAATTTACAGTCTCCAATTAACCTAACATGCATGTTTTTGGGTGGTACTTATACTCAAAGAGTATGTCAAACTTGCTCAAAACTACCAAACATTCAGTTATTTTCAGGATTTAACCTTTTAAATGCCAGCTTAATTATTTAAATGATTACTTATTTATCACACAAAAAAGAGAAAAATGTTATTTTCCATATGATTAATGGGAGATGGGGCTTTGGTGGGGATTAGAGTCTTGGATATGTCAAAGAAAAGCAACAAAATTGATTTAACAACAACGGTTAAGACAATACTTAGAAATCTTTAAAGGATGCAGTAGGAGTATCAGGAAGGCAACATTTATTTCACCAAGACATGACTGCAGAACATCCCCCTAATCTATATGGGCACACAGACCACAGACAAAATGATAACAGCAAAGGAGGAGGGATAGCAGTGCTTGTTAACAATAGATGGTGTAATCCTTGACATTCCATTGAGACGGAGCATCTCAGCACCTCAGCTGTTAAACTGTTGGTTGTGAGTTTCTGTCCATGTTGTCTCATGAAATAACTTGAGGACAACATAGTCTGTGTTACCTGTTTACACCATGTGACATTGCCCTTCTGCATCCTCACTGGCTTTGCAGTGTCAGTGCAGCAGTCTTTGGGTGGTGCGTGGGTTTAACTGTTCTAATTGTATTCATTGGCTGCATCTGTGCATAAAGCATGATTTGGTATGGCTTGAAAGTGGGTCACCACTCTTGCAGCTTGTAGTGTGTGCTGAGAGTTAACACTAACTGGGTTAACAATAAACAAAGTATATTCTTAACCACTTTAATTCAGTCTCCATATTATGTTGTGGCCTAACAAGCTGGGTCATAATGATTCAGTTTAATTCACTTCAGTTTATTCATATAGTGCCAAATAACAACAAATGTCTTCTCAGGGCACTTCAGAGACACTGTCCAATCAAAGCCAATTTGAATACAATTCATTGCAATACAATCATAATCGAATCATATTCATTAAATTTCAAATTGGTCTAATTCATACAGAGCAAATTTTTAAAAAGTAGCCTCGCTATGGAAACCAACAGATTGCACCGGAACTTCTCTTTGATCTAACCTCCTATCCTGAGCGTGATGGTGGAAAGAAAAAAACTTTCTTTCGAAAGGAAGAAATGTTCATCAGGACCAGAACCAGGAAGGATGGCCATCCACCTCGACCAGCTGGGGCTGAGAGGACAGAAAAGAGGGGGCAACAAGCACCGTAACACCAGGCCAGAGATACCTGCTGAGAGAGAGAAACACAAGTTAATGACAACAATGATGTCAGAGGGAGGAGAGGTGCATCATGGGAGCTCCCCCAGCAGTCTGGGCCTATAGCAGATGTTTCAGGGTCACCTGAGCCATCCCTAACTATAAGCTTTATCAAAAAGGAAGATTTAGAGTTTTGTTTGTTCTTACATGGATTGAGTTTTGCCTGATTGATGAAATGTGAGGAGTTACACTCAGGTGCCAAAATTACAAATAAAGGGACTGCAGCTTGCGCTGGTGAGCTGAAGCATGCCAGCCAGATGAACTCAAGACTGTGAGTCCGATTATTCATTGTTCCTCTGTTATGTAGAGCCATCAGTGTTTCAAGTCCTTTTTATGATGTCAGTTGGTTCCACAGCTGGTTCCACAGAGAGGGGCCTGATAACTGAAGGCTCTGCTCTGGAGACCTTTCAGAGAATTTGTGGGACAGCCCAATAATAAAGAATTACAGTATTCCAGTCTTGAAGTAACAAATGCATGAACTAGTTACTCTGCATCACCCTGAGACAGGATGTTCCTGATTTTAACAACATTATGAAGGTGAAAGAAGGCAGTCCTAGAAACCAGGTTTATATGTGCGTCAAAGGACAGATCCTGGTCAAAAATAACTCTGCACTGTGGGACTAGTGGCATGTACTCCAGTTACATGGACAAACTGTAATCTATCAGACAAAGATGACTTGAACCAGCCTAATGCAGTTCCTTTAATCCAAATAACATGTTCAAGTCTCTGTAACAGAATGTTGGGATCGATCGTATCAAATCCTATCAGAGGCCCTCCTTCAGAGGCCAAAGCATCCAGAGAGAACCCACTCATTCCTCACAGAAAGGACCCAGCCTAGATTCAAACCAGCTGGTCTGATTATATATAAAACCACTGTTTTGTCTGTTACATTGCAGCATGCTTGTCAGCTCATGCACATTTTATGGCAAACACAACACATATTGGGAAAACTGTAACTCGAAAAGGAATTGCATTTTTTTGTGGTGGTGCAGTTTCTCAATTGAAACAACAGGAATGGTTGAGTCCTAATTGGAAATATGAAGTTGATTTATGTTATGCATAATCTCCTCTTCATCCAATCATCCTCCGTCTGTGGCTGCGTCTTTATATCCCTATGCAATCTATTTTCCTCTCTTTAGGTGTTAATCAAGATTTACGTTTAGTTTCTCTGCATTTATGATATATTTTAGACACGGAAAACAATCTTTTGCCTCTCCCTTCGTTGAATTGCTTCTTGAAGGAGTTTATTACCAGCTTTTTAAGGCCTTCCTATTGTCTTTTAACTTAAGACCAATTTGTAAATTTAGGCTTGTGCAGGTGTTTGTTTCAGAATGCAAACTAAAAGCTGACTGCATATCTTTATTTCATATGACCGAGCGAAGTCACATATTTTTTTTCTTATTCATGTTGATGAAGATAAAAATTGCCATTAATTACAATTGTGTTTAATGTTTTTTCTGCCATTACAGTGGTGTTATTAAACCCTCATGAGTATAGAAATAGCTGTTCAGTAGGCTTAAACATTGAGAAAAGTTTTACACAATCACTGCACACATTCTACCGCACTACCGCAGTCATAAACTAAGGAGCCATTCCTCACAACTACAACCCCAGTAACCCCAACTCCCCCCTCCTCAGGACTGAAAGAAGAGGTCCTGTATGCACCGTGTGTATATCTTTTTTGTAAACATTCTTTCATTTAAAAAAATGTGACAAACACTGTGGTTTTTCTTACAAATGTGCTGAGATTGTATTTACTGACTGGCCTTCTAATGTCATGAGGCAAATTTCAATGCATCATTATGTTTATGCATTTGGCAGATAGGTAGGCAGACAAGGTAAGGGGGTCTTGCCCCTTCAGGGGGTAATACCTTGCATGCAGGGGATATGAACCCAGTTCACTCACATGAAAGGTGGCAATCTTACCCTTTCACCTATTACAATATCCAGTCCCACATCATCACAGTTAAGCATCACAGGAGATGGTCAGCATTTCTGTGATCCTGTAATTGTCACCAAATGTAGGCATTTTTAAATCCAGGTTTCTTTTCTCATGTGTCTATGCATGGAATCTGCACGGTATCTTTTAACTTATCTAGACTGTTGCTTGTTTTTATTCATTTTAATTATTTTATTTCTTTCTATTTATATTCTTTGACATATTTTTAATGATTTTTCTGCTCCCTGCTGCAACGCTTTTATTTGATGTAAAGCACTTTGAATTGTTTTGTACATGAAATGTGCTATACAAATAAATTTGACTTTGACTTAATTGGCTATGTTAAATTGAGCTATTATTGTGTATATCCAAAGAAACAAGTAGTCCGTAAAGTAGAAAATGGAAGCAATTAAATATTTTTCAGGCAAGTGAAGGTTCTTGTGAGAACAGCACAAGCTGTGGATCTGTTGACATTAATGGTGCTAGCATCAATATCCTGATAGAAGCAAAAAGGCAGCTACATGCATGGAAGTACATGTTTCTTATATGTCAAAAGAAGAAGGCAATAGTTGAGGAGGGAAAAGGCAAGTAAATGGGGATCAAACTATCTGTGATTAATGCACTGTAAAAATTACTCGTATTTCATTGAAACTGTACCAATAACCTCTTGGGCAAGTAAGAGCAGGCAGGTTTCTTGGGATTTAATTTCATGGAAGTTCAAGTGGAACATTCACATAGATAAAGTCAAAGACAAACGTGAAAAGGTCATCAGTATACTTGTTAGGACAGGAGTGGGGAGGAAGTAGAGAAACTTTCCAAAACACATACTGGGCACTCATGAGATGTGTCCTTGACTATGGATGCATTGCTTAAATGTCAGCAGCTAAATCAAACTTTAGAAAGTCTGAAGGGTCACAAGCTCCGGCCCTGAAAATTTGTTGTGGAGCTTTGAGAATGTCAATATGTGCAGTTCAGGTGGATGGCAGAAATGTCATAAGGATCAGAAGACTAAAGGTGATGTTTGCATACTGGGTTGATCTTCAGGGTCACTGCAATACACAAACTGCCAAGAATATTCCAAAAGACTGTTGAGAAAACAGTGAATCAAATTTTCTGGAGTTTTGCATGTTTGCTAATACCGAAGTAGAAAGCATCAATGTCTGTCAATTGCAGTTCAGTCCCATGATTCCAGTTTCTCCTTGGTTATACACCTTGAAATATGTAGACCTCACAATACGTCTTCCAGCATTATACGTAGTGCACAGTTGCTTTGACCAACATTATTCCAGTTCAGTCTTGTTATCTACAGATGGCTCCGGGGAACCCGACACAGGGCTTGCGGGTGTTGCTGTATATTTTCCATAGAGTGACACAGTGTGCCTGCTCATATATCATTACATTCTTTGGAACGCTGAGCAAATGCAGTATCTTGGCTCTGAAGTGAAGAGAAGAGGGGAATGAATAATATATCAACATTTGACAATATTTCATCACTTAGACGTATAACAGCAAGCAGATACAAATTGTAGTGAGCTGAACAAACCCCAGGAAAGTGGATTTGATTTCTTTGTCTTGGCTTTTAATGTGTTTTGTTTGATTGTGTTTCTCGTTAGTATTTTTTTATTTGGTTTGAATTAGGATTTATTCTCGGTTTGATTAACTGTTTTGCTTATAAACCCTCTTTTATGGTTTTCCTGAGTAGTTGTTCTTGCTTTTGTTTTATGTGTCTGTGCTCCTGGTTTTGTCTTGCCTCAAACTCAGTCCTAATCTGTGTCTTTGCATTCATTCTGTTTCACATCCTCACCAGTAGATGTCCTCAGGTCTCACCTGTTGTCACAGCTGCAGTCACTTCTGTATTTAAACCCCATGAATTTGTTCAGTCTTTGTCCATTTGTTCCAGTATGTTTCCTGTGCACTGTAATTGTGTTTTTTTTTTTATTTATTAGTTCAGTTTCTGGTTTTGCAGCTTTTGTTTTTTTAAATAAAGTCACAGGTAAATGGACTTGTACTTGTATAGCGCTTTTCTAGTCTAGCTGACCACTCAAAGCGCTTCACTACATGCTGCATTCACCCCACTCACACACATTCATACAGTCTTAGGATATAACTACGTGCTTTCTAAGCATTCACACACATTCATACACTGGGGGAGCAACGTGGGGTTCAGTGTCTTGCCCAAGGACGCTTCGACATGTATCCTGGGGAAGCCAGAGTCGAACCACCGACCTTCCGATTGGTGGGCGACTGCTCTTCCTCCTGAGCTACAGGGTGTTCCGGGTCCTCTGTCTTCCACCAAACCGTAACAAAGACAGTTTACCTTTAGGAAACATTGAGCAGAACAGAAACTACGACATTCATCAGGACACATGCACCTTGTGGCAGAAATACTGTCTTATTAGGCATCGATGTAACATACGAAGGCAAGTTTGAATGGGAGGGAGGGAGAAAAGTTCAATTTGGATTATCACGAAATGAGCAACAATGAAGCTAAGAAATGTTTAAAGATTGTAGTCACCCAGAAACTGGCACATTTCTATCCCCGCTTAATTCAATTCAGGGTTGCGGGTCCAGCACAGGGCCACACTCACCTGCGGGGGAACCCAGAACCCCGAACATGCGTGCTGTTGTTCGGTGGGAGGAGGCTGGGGAACCCGCAGAGAACCCGCAGAGAACCCGCACATGCACGGCCAGGAGAGAGCATCCTCCGCTCCACACTTCAGTCCAGCTGGTGGCAGTACAGCTCCTTCAAGCTGGTTTTCTGCCAATAAAGCGAAAAGCAGAGTGAGAAGCAGCCTCAGCATCCCATATAGGTAAGATAATGGAAAGAATGATAAATGAAAGAATGATGTATTATATAGAAATAAGGGGATTGGTAACTAGACATCAGAGTGGGTTTAGAAGAGGTCGGAGCACTATTGATCCAGTAGTATGCATTGAAGACGATATAAGAAAAGCACAAGTAAATGGAGAAACAGTGGCAGCAGTGTTTTTTTATGTGGAAAAGGCATATGACATGTTGTGGAGAGAGGGATTGCTAATTAAAATGCATCGAATGGGAATTGAGGGAAACATGTTTAACTGGACTATGGATTTTTTAAATGAAAGAGTTATACAAGTTAAAATAGGGTCGGAGGTGTCAGAGAGCTATGTGGTAGAGAATGGCACACCGCAGGGGAGTGTGATAAGTCCAACGCTATTTACAATAATGATAAACGATATATTCGACAGTATACCAGCAGGAATGGGAAGATCTTTGTTTGCAGATGATGGGGCGTTATGGAAGAGGGGAGGCAACATAGATCACATAGTTAAGAAACTACAGGAAGGGATAGATCAAGTGGAGAAATGGGGAGAAGAGTGGGGTTTTAAATTTTCAGTGGAGAAAAGTAAAGTAATGTTCTTCTCAAAAAAGAAAATTAGTGAAAATAAAAAGTTAAACTTGTACAGAAAGAACTTAGAGAGAGTAAGCAGCTTTCGATTCTTAGGAATGATAATGGATTCTAGATTAACATGGAGGGAGCATGTGAAGGGAATTGTAGAGAGAAGTAAGAAAGTATTGAATATTATGAGGTGTTTGGCTGGGTTAGAGTGGGGTGCGGATTTTACAGCATTAAGATATATATACATAGCATTAATAAGGTCTAGAATAGATTACGGTTGTGTGGGATATGGATCGGCAGCAAAATCAGTGCTCTCACAATTAGACATAATCCAAGCCAGAGCAGTAAGAACTTGTCTCGGAGCAATAAAAACAGCACCAATATGTTCACTACAGGTTGAAGCAGGAGAAATGCCACTAGGGCTCAGAAGAAAACAGCTAATAGCCAACTACTGGGTAAATTTAAAAGGACACAAAGATGAACATCCAGCAAAGAGAGTTCTGGAGATGTGCTGGGAAAAGGGGAAGGAGGAAAAAACGAGTTTTGGGTGGGTCAGTGAGGATTTAGCAGAACAACTAAAAATACAACATGTGGAATTCAGCCCAACAGTTCTGTGGACAGTAATACCAAAATGGATGCTACAAGAAACAAATGTAGACTTAAACATGTGGAACATCAAGGAAAGAAATAAAACAGCAGATCTAGTGCAGGAATTTTATAACTATGTGGAGGAAAAATATAGAGAATATGTGTATATATATACAGATGGGTCCAAAGAACAGGCAACAGGAGTAACAGCAGCAGCAATGGTGGTTCCCATTTATAATAAGACAATTTCAAAAAGAACATCAGATCATTTAAGTATATATGCAGTAGAATTATGTGCAATATTGATAGCAATTGAATGGATGGAGGGGGTGAGGGATAGGAGAATAGTTATATGTAGCGATTCATTTTCATCACTCTTAAGTATTAAAAGCGGAACAGCAAAAACACATCAGGAAATTTTATATGAAATACAGTTAAAAACATCCAGGTTAATGCAACAGGGGAGGGAAATAGTGTTCATGTGGGTACCAGCTCATGTAGGAATAAATGGAAATGAAAAAGCAGACAAAGCTGCTAAGGATGCAGTAAAGAAAGAGGTGGTGGAAATTAAAGTAAAATTATCAAAAACAGAAGGGAAAAGTTTAGTATGGAAAGAAATAAACAATCAGTGGAATATATATTGGAAGAATCAGGAAAAAGGAAGACATTTATATAAATTACAAAGTATAGTAGGCGAGGCAGGGTGTTATGGACAGAACAGAACAGAACAAGTCATTATTAGTAGGATAAGAATAGGTCATTGTAAACTGAATAATACACTTAAGATAATGGGGAAACATCCAACTGGGCAGTGTAGCTGTGGGGAGAAAGAAACAGTGGAACATGTGTTGATAGCATGTCCCAGATATGGAAGGGAGAGGGAAATAATGAAGATAGGGCTGCAGAGGGCAGGAATAACAGAATATAATTTGAAAAACATAGTAGAATCTGCTAAGTCTAAGGAAGGGAGGAGAATAACAATAAGATTCTTGGTAAATACTGGAATAATTAAAAGAATATAGAAAAGAAGAAATAAGAAGGGAAAAAAAAGAGAGAAATTTAGTCCAGTAGATGGCGGCATATGCAACACCAAGGATGCCAGCTGCCATTAAACATCAAAGAAGAAGAAGAAGAAGCCTCAGTCTGAAGGCGATGCAGGACGAGAGTTTTCGTGTCGGCTGTGGGCTTTTATTTTGTTTCCAGTGAATTGAAACCCGCATTTTGTGACAGGGACACTTAAAGGAAGGTGTCAGTGAGCCGGAGAAGTTCTCCCAGAGGTCACAAACATCAGTGAGAACAGTAAGTTCAGGCTTTGTTTGGGGGTAGGATTAAAAAGTGTCGTATATGTGGGTAAAGTTACCTTCCCGGTGAGTGTTATCGTGTTCATACCTGAGTTCATACCTGAGTTCATACCTGAGTTCATACCTGAGTTCATACCTGAGTTCATACCTGAGTTCTTACTCTGTTCATGAGTAAACTGCGGAGGGTCCGTTCAGGAATCGTTGGAAATGATTCAGTCTGATAGATGTTGAACCTTTGGACTATTTGCTTTATTTAACTCGTTTGGTCATTGTGTTGGATGATTTTTTTGTTAGAAATGTGATGATACTTTACTGAAATGAGTAAAAACTCGTTCTGTGTGCAGACCGTGAAGAGGCCCGGCTCGGACCGCTGAGGATGAACTGTTTGGTTCTGCCTTTTCTTCTTGTCCTGCTCAGGTCGGGTAAGTGTTCTCAGCCGTGGCTTCTTCGACACTTTGAGCCCTGTTAGGCGTGTCTCTGTGTCCCGTGCTTTCCTTATTACGTGTCCACTTGTCGTTCACGCAGGTTTCGGTTCCCTTCCCGCTCCTGTGAATGTTTCCATCAGCTCTGTAAACTTCCATCACGTCCTCCACTGGGATCCTGGGCCTGGTACCCCTCCAGGGACGGTGTACAAACCCTTAAAGAGGTAATCCCGTTGGCTTTTTTCCATTCGCACACCCTAATGAAATGTCCATCTCTTACTGCCAGAGCTGGCTGTGACTTTTTTCTTTTTCTGAACTGAAACACGTGAAGGAGCCGTCATGGACTCTTGATATTTGATCACAATTGTAATGAAATGTAATCCAGAATGCTGTTCAAATTTGGCCAGTTTTGGACAGGTTTTTCTGATTTCTTATTTTTTTTTTCTCCTTCAGTAAAATTTAAAAAAAAGAAAAAGTGTTCATTTTATTTTATCATCTTATTTGCTCGGGACATTAATGAACATCATTTTGTTAGCCTTTGGAGTCCCCTTTCATGCCCATTTGTCCCAGCGAACATCCACAGGAGACGTGAACCCGGTTCTGTTGCAGCAGAGTCCCATTTTAGTGTTGCTGTAACAGAAAATGCACATGTACATTTCTGAGTGGAATACATTAGACAAGAGTGTATTTATTTAACTATGTTCTATATTTTTGTGATGGGTGCTGACAACAATGTGCACATTTCTTACAGATGATCATTAGTGCCTTCATCAGAATCCATTGTCAAGGGAGAGAACAAATTTAAGAAGGTCACTTTGCTTTGAGCTTATTTGTTACCTCCTAACAAGGAAAAGAAAGGAAACAAAGGTCATGAAAATGACATTTAAATGAGACGATGGGGAAAGAAATGTTGCTGCAGCAGAGCCTGATTGACATTAGCTCAGCTTAAAAGTTGCATTTCATGTTGCCTGAAAGTTGAAACGACTTATTAATGATGATAAATAATTGAATTTCCTGTAGATTCCAGAAGTTTTGCCTTTCCTGAAATACTGGGGGTTTGATGGTTCTGATGAAGCTGCTGCTGTTGGCTCAGAACAGGACAAGAACAGTCTCAGCACAAATTCAGTCCAACAGTAAAGCTGTGCAATGGATCAGGTGTGTAGAGAAAAGTCTAAAGCCCTCTAAAGATGTTTGTCTTGTGGGTCTCTATTCACAAGACTACAAATACCATCTTTTTGAGATTTATTCCCATCATTGTCCGAATGGAAGCTTCAAAGTAGATGAGCAGATGTAAGAGAAAGAAGTAGATTTAGTCCATGGCTGCCCTGTGACTGACTTTTTCAGAAAGTAAGAGAACATGCATGGAGCTGTAGCTACTTTTCAGCTCGTTTCTCAGGACACTTCTCCTATTCCATTCTGGGTTTCCTACAGGAACCTCAAAGAACCCAACTTAACAAACCTAAAATGTCCCATTTAGAATTCAGTCAATTAAAACTTAGCAAGTGCACGCTGGAGGTTTCCACATGAATCTTCCTGTATTTTACCATCAATTCTTTCTTTCTGACCAGTCTTGCGGTCCCTTCTAAGTTTCATTGTGGGTGTCTTGAGAGATGTTGGGTTTGTGACACACCCAAGAGTTTTTTTGTTTGTTTTTGGATGAACAAAAGTTTTATTCTCCGTGATACCTTTCAGAGAACTTTCTTAGTCACTCTTCTTCAATGTTCCGTCATATGTGGCTGGAAGTGGTCCTGCAGACAGATGCTTAAATCTTTGCTCGGGAGCTTTTCTGCTCCTTTCAGGTCGAATTTGGGCTCTTCTAACCCTTTTTCACCAGGTGCTGTCCCAGTTTAGAGCTAACCCCCCCGCTTACACCAGTACTTGCACTTGACGTCCATATTAGGGAGTTTTCCACCAAACATTTTTTGCGCTGGTTCTGGAGCGAGTGCTGGTCTTTCTGAAAAACTGGTGCTGCATTAGTGACCAATTTATGCTGGGCCAGAACAAAGAACAACGTCTGTCAAGTGCTGAGGGTGGGGTTGTGAAGACCAGCCAGATCAATAAAAATTGTGATCACCTTGTTTAAAAACCCAGACAACAGTGTAGCAACTACTTTGCTTATTAAAGAAACATTGTTATGAAGGTGAGGTGGCAGTGAAAGATTAGTCTTCCCCAAAGTTTCCAACCGTTCGTATAATTTTGTCAGTTTTGTGGATGCTTACCAATACCAAAGTGTTTGTTTTCAGCTAAATTTAAACTGTGTTTGCGGTGACATTTTGATGGGCAGATGAAATGATACTTACTGAGGGACATTAGACTATCGTAGCAGCCAGGTACAGAGAAACACACAATTTAAGAGTGTTTGACAAGTAAGATCAACGGTAAGGTGCAGGAGTCGTAGACCGAGGTCGGCAGGACTCACTCCGTTGGTAATTGAAGGTTAAACTAGTAGTAATTCTGGGATTACTGTTTATAGTCTGTAGTGTGTATATATAGTATATCACAGAATATATAAATGTTTGGGCTGTCAAACGATAAATTTTTTAATTGCAATTAATCCATTTTTTTTCCATAGTTAACACACGATTAATGTCTATATTAAAAAATATAGAGTTAGAATCAAAGAAACAATGTTTTTTCATCTTTTATTCTTTCAAATGAAGAAGTGCATCTTAGACCCACTTGACATGTCTATTTCAAAAACACAGCACATAAAGTGTGTGGTCCTAAAACTGAAGAGGTAGTAGCCAACAAACAGAACAGGGCCTAATGACAGTTAAAAGAATGAAAAACTGCCGTTAGACACATCAGATTCTCAACTCTTAGTGACTTTTCTCCTATTTATTAAGCCAATTGCTGTGGCCGCGATTAACCACGAGTTTAAAAAAAAAAAAGTGCACATTTTTTTGACGGTTCTAATATATATATATGTGTGTGTGTGGGTGTATATATGTGTGTGTGTATATCATCATCAAAACAAGTTGAAGACGATGTATGTTCTGAGGATGCACTGCATGCAGTTTCAGGGTGAGCTTACTGACATTTTGTGCCTATGTTACAAAAATAGAAGTACAATAACAGGAAGTGAGGGGAATGAGAGATGGGGATAGACATGTGACAACTTTCCCCAGTATGAGTCAGACCTGTTTCAGTTTGTGATTAGCAGTTTAACCTCCGAGGTTTCCAGGACCTTTTTAAATCTCAACTGTATTTAAAACTTGATTAGATTTAGCTTTAAATACAAATTTATGAATCTTTGATGTATTTTTTATGAAATGAAAAATACTTAATTTATTCTAAAGGGAAAACAAATTGTTGCAGTAGTTTATTAATCATTTTTCACACAATTGTGTATAAATCAACAAAAAAAACCCTGTTTGTATCAATCCGTAGAAGCACTACTTGCTGCTGGCTCCTGCATCGTTCTGTGTTGCAGCGGAGCTGAAGAAGCTTTAAACTGATCGCACTTGGATGGTTGTTCTTAATGTTCATTGAGTTGTGCAGCATTCTTCTTTTAAGAATCCGCTCAGAGGCTCCAGAGCAGCCCCCAGCACAGAGCCTGCCTTCTTTATCAGTTTGCAAAGTTTCTTTGAGTCTCTGGCTCTGATCCTGCTGCCCCAGCAGATTGTCGTCTCCACCTCTGACTTATAGAAGACATGAAGGACCTAAGCTTGCCTAAAGTAGTACAGTCTGTCATGTCCTTTCTTGTAGACAGCCTCAGTGCTGCCTTTGCAGTCCAGGTAAACCCTCAGGTATCTACATTCCTCAAACACCTCCACCTCTTCACCTACGATGGAGACAGTGTTTGGATTATTCCAAACTTTCTTTCCAGACTGATTGAAATGACTCTACATTTGTTGAACCCATTTCCTTTCCGACTTTCTAAAAATGTGTGCAGTGTGCTGAAAGCATAAATAAATGCTGATCACATTAGCCAGTTGTATAGAAAACGCGTATGAATGATGCATTAAATTTCTCTCTGGTGTGAAAAGTACTCTGACATGACACAACATGTGATATAATGAGACCAGCATGTCAGGGCTGTTGTTTCTTGTTAATTGCTTGGCAACTGATTGATGTGTAGTGGTTTAACAGGCTTCTCAGTAAGAACACTCCTTATACTGAAAGCTTGACAGACATAAAATTAAATGATCTTTTTCTCTTTATTTAGGGTGTCTGGGCATGAGTTGAATTTGAACAACAAATCAACTAGTAAAACATCAATTCAACTGAAGCTGAAGAACAAGAAGATTTATTATATTTCTGTCTTGGCGTTCTACAACCAAACCCAGTCTCCACCGTCCAAGCGAATCCGCTTCACTCCTTGGAGCGACAGTAGGTCATCATTTGTGTTTTAAAAGAAATCCTGAACTCTACGAAGGCTTATTACATTGTAATTATTCAACCTACCAAATATGTGACTGAAAATACAAGTTACAAAACAAGGTTAGAAGATATGTTTGATAATAACGGCCACCGCTGCATTTCATGCACAATGCATCCTGTGTTGATGACTTAATCTGGTTGCGCTCATTACCATACAAGTTTGGGCAGCTAGTAAAGAAAAATGCAGTATTGATGCATTGCTATATGGTGCTTCTCAACTTTCCTACAGAAATCAAAAGGAGAATAGGGGGCTTGCTAAAGACACATGGCTGTGTTCTCATCATGCTGCCCCTAATGGATTTCTTACCAACGAAGGCAACGAGTGTTATACCCATTTCTTTCCACCTCCCACTTAGATAGGAAAAATTGTTACAAACCAGAAAAAAACCAGAGAATACCAAATGAATCAGTGCTTAGAGTAACACTGCACGCTGATGCTGATACTTGAGGTTTTGCAAATGAGATTTAGATTGGTCAGTAACTCATACTGAAACTGACTTGATACGGTACTTACCAATAAACACACACACGTGATCTCTGAAGCGTTTATCATATGTACGACTACTAAGTCAAATGTGTAATTCAAATGGGGAAGCCGTAACAATCAAAGTTCAGCTGAACCACAACTGCATCAGAAATGATGCACTTAAAGGCCATCCTCTCGTGCTGTGCTCACTGGAACGCCTGACGATGGCCTACGGGTTTCCATTGAAAGGCAGCCGTCACGCATCAACTTCACCCCACTCTCATATTCCCACTTCTCTGCAACAAATGTCATTGTAAATCTAAAGAGCAGTGCAGTCATAAACTGCGTGTTTGTTGTCTTGGCTTAGTGATATCATGGATTTTTTTTGATTTAGAGCAATTGTATTTATTGTTTTTCATGGTTCACATACTTTATTTATGTGCTGATTTGTGTCAAACTAAATTTAGTTGTGTAGGAATATGTAATGACAAAGCATCTTATTTTAAATGAGATAATTCAGTTTATTTGGATGTTTTACTGTGTAAAACCATGATGTGGATAGAATAGTTGGACCTGGCCACCATGACATCACCCATTGGTTTGTAGACTCGCTTTTTTCCGGCTCATTTTGGTCCTTTTACCAGCCGAGTCCACAACTAACTTTGCTCCACTGTTCGAAGCCCAGCAATGGTACTCGGTTCAATAGATTAGCCCTAGGACTAGAAATTTATCCCAGATTATACGATATTCAATCTTAATTTGATTAAACCTTTATTTCACTAGTTGGCCAGTTAAGCTGGAAATCACTGGAAAGAACCGGTACCACAAACGTAAAGCTGAAAAACCTTTTTTCTTTTTCTTTTTTAAGCCAAAATAGGTCCTCCAAATGTCACAATAGCTGGAAGTGACACGTCCATCCAGGTCAACATTTCACTGCCTCAACCTCACAGATATTCAGAGATAGTTGATATCCAGGCATTCTATGATATCAACTTCAGAGTCCTGTGGAGGAAAGAAGCAGGAAGGGTAGAGGTAAGAAATCTGTGTTGCATTCATTTCCACCTATAGTCTTCTTTTAATGTTCTACTTGGTCTAATAAGCAATGATAGATGGAATGATAGTTACTTTTTTCATCAAATTTTGGAATCCAGCAGCATACACAAGGAAAACACTACAATAAAAATTAAAAAAACCCAAGTATGAGATTATAATATGTTTTAATATATCATAAATTACAACTATGCAGTGATAGTCCATCCACCAGTGTTGTACAGACACCATAGTATGAAGTATGTGCCGATATAGGATCCGATCAGCGAGTAAAGGCAGTGCAGTGACTGCCAGGGTGAACCGGGAACTGTCCATGGAGGTGGACCATAGCAGGGAGGCAGGTCGTGAAAGGTGCTTCTCACTGCAGCTGTATTAAGTAGTGTACATGTGAAAGACACGTTTGCAGTTAGCAAAAAATAGATATGCTGATTAAACATGCAAACTATTATTAAAGCACGGACAAAAGCAAGCAGTTGTGCATAGAGGCCAGTGTAGCACATAATGCCTGTCAGGGTTAGTGGTTGCATAGAGGCAGCGTCATGCCCAGTAGTTAATTTCACTCCTGCACCTCTGTGTTGAATTTAAGAGCTGAATAGGCTTTCTTAGTCTGTCTGTAGAGCAGAAGTGCCACTAAACATGCTTCTTCCCTGCCTGGTGAAGGTGGTGCCCGGTCATTATCCATGAAGTAAAGAGCTGAGTTCTGCTCAAGGTGTGCCCAAACATGTTAGCAATAAACTGAAAAAAGAATCCAGAGTGGAGCATAAAGGCCTCTGTTGAACACATGTTCACCCTACGTATTTATATATGCATCTATATCTATCTATGAACATCACCCAACCATAGATATGGTCAGACTTGTTGAGACAGAGTTATTAAGATAAAATAATAAGATAATCTGCCTATTTATAGGGGTCACAGATTCATACAATTTATCAATTTGAAATGTTTTTCTTTTTTAACTTTCAGGAGTTTGAAACCCGTAACAAAAGTGTTACTATTACCAACTTAGACAATGGTGTGAAACACTGCATACAGGTGGACATAAAGAGTCGCGTGAACAAAAACACTGAACCATCTGCTTGGTTCTGTACCGTCACTGGCACCGTGAGGCCGACAAGAGGTAAGCTGAACATTCACAGCTGATTGTGCTTCTAAGTGCTGGTGCTGAATCAAGGATTCAGTTTGGAGGCCTGATGAAATACTCCAGTAGAAAAATGTACCAGTTTCTAATGAATTAATTTCCTCCTATCACATGAGTAGCAACAATTAAGCTTCTGTAAATGACCAAATATCTGTCGTTCAATGCTGCGTTGCTGTTGGTGGCTGCTCACGTTCATTCCTTTGACTTTTCAGTTTAAAAAGAGAAACATGCCGGTTGTTGTGTTGGGATACTCTATAAGATGTCAATAAAAAACAGAATGCAGTCATTTTAAAATCTCAAAAACAAGAATTTTATATTTTACTATTTCACAAAAATGATATCGGCTCCTCTTGAATTTGATGGTAAAAAACTCACCTCATGAAAGTTGGGGCAGGGTCACTGTGGCGTCCTGTAACAACAGCTGCTGGACCTTTGGGAGAGAAATGTTTTTCTGATAAAGGATTCTGGGTCTTTGTCTGTCTTATAGTTCATGAATCACTTGTTTAAAGGTCTGCAGGTCAGTCCAGTACCTGGACTCTTCTAACGTGATGCCAAGCTCTTGTTATAGATGCAATGTGTGGTTTGACATTGTCCTGCTAAAATCAGCAAGGCCTTCCCTGAAGAAGGTATCCAATTCCACTGGCACCAGTGCACCCCCATACTACCAAAAATGCAGGCTTTTAGACTGAGTGCTCCTCACAAGCTGGATGGAGCGTCTCCTGTCCCATCTGGAGGACACAGTATGAAAAAGAATGATTATATTTTTATTTCTGTCCACTTTGCCCTGAGAAGGTGGCATTTCTGGATCATGTCCACATGTGGCTTCCTCTCTGTGAGAAATAGCGTTGGTGGATGGCACTGATGAGCCCAATCCTGCCTGTTTTTAATGCAGTGCTGCCTGAGGACCTGCAGACCACGGCCATTCAATCAGTACTGTTTTTCAGCTTGGGTCATTGTCAGATAACCTCAGACTCTTTTGATGATATTATGTATTTGAGATAATTCTAGTTGAGGAGCAATATTCTGAACTTGTTGCACAATTTTAAGGTTCTGTTTTTGCATCTGCCTCTGCATCTCTGAGTTGCTCTATTTGTACCCAGTGTCGTACCCCCAGGTTACTGCATGTTCTTTCAGCTGCTTTTCTTGTATTTTTTTTGTTTTTTGGCAGTTTATAGAATTAGCAGATCGTTGCATTCAGTTTTTTTTTTATTCATGTGTATATATATATATATATATATATATATATATATATTAGATAACAGTGTTGTTACCTGACACAGAAATGAAATGGCAGAGTGAAGCAAAAACATTCCCTCACTGAGAAAATGATGTATGTGTTTTGTTTTTTTAGGCCTTATCGTTATGAGAGCTGTGAGTCCTCTTGTGATCATTGTTATAATCCTCGTGATGATGGGTATGTTTTCCCTCTGCTACACTGGAGTCCTTTGGACATTTAAACCAGCTGTGCCCAGATCACTAATGGTAAGCTATGAATTCTATCTAAATCCAGTCTTTTCACTTTGAATTACCTTGAACTTAAATGATGGAAACATAGTATTCAGTAGTAGTCCTCGTGGGATGCTTAGCAGTTGGGGAGAGTTTTCCGTTAACAGTGTGGAAACATCCAAGCTCTTTAAGTTAAAACTATGACTAAAAATACCCTTTTCTGAAAGGTGGTGATGACAGTGTCACTACTTAACCAAATCATATGAGCAGGAAAGGGCTAATAGCTATCAATCCAACGTTTAGCTTGTATGATATATATGATCTGTGAGTTCAGCTTTGTGTATTTAGCACTATTTCACAGCTATTAAATCAGGCTTTTATTTGATTTTTATTGATTTTCTTTATTCCTTTTAATCAATATTTATCATATTTAATTTTTGTTCTATATTATTTTGATTATGTTTTAACTCCATGTTTTAGTTAGATAATTTAACTATATGAGCTGAAAAGCTATTTTGTTAATTTTACACCCTTTTATATTATTTTACTGTTTTTAGCTCCAGTGTTTCCTCAGGGGGGGCGACCACACTGGGAGCTGCTTTTGGTCCACTGAGGGGGTGCTGTCCTGTGGACTGCTCTGGCCCGGGCGGGTGTGGGGCCTCTTGTCTGCCCGGGTCGGGCTCTGTGGTCGTGGGCCGGGAGCCCTCTCAGTGTGGTTGGCCCCCAAGGTGGCTTTTTGCTTGCCTTAGGTCTGGGTGCCCGACCGTGTGTGTGTGTTTGTATGTGTGTGTGTGTTCATCTCAGTGTCTCTGTGGGTATTTATGGGGGTGGGAGGGTTGGTATGTTTTATCATTGTTGTTTTCAGCCTCTGTGAGGCACTTTGTGTTGCTTTTAAAGTGTGAAAGGTGCCATATAAATGAAATTTGATTTGATTAAAGACACATTTAATAGACATAATGACATGATTTCAATGACGAGATGATGAGCTAACATATTTAGCAGAGATGATTTGTCTTTGAGTTGTAGGTCATTGCCACAGTCTTTCACTCTCACTGTGCTTGTCTCATTATTTCCTCTTTCCCATTCTAGACAGTTCTGTGCCAAAGTTACATCCTGACTCCAGACAGGATGATACCAGACCCAATCTCCATTAGCTCAGAAATCAGGAAAAAGAAGAAGCGTAAAGATCCCCAAACGTATTCTCTTTTCAACACAAACAGTGACTCAGAAGAGGAAGGCCATAGTGAAAAAGAAGAGGATGTGAAACATCTGTACTTGGACAGAGATGGAGGTTATTCTTTAGCTGGAAGTTCCCATGAGGATTCTGTTATGTTTGAACAAAGCAAGTTGGCTGTGTCGGAAGATTTTGGGAGAGTCATGGAGTGTCTGTCAGCAGAGACGCCAGAATCTGATGAAGATGATGCCAAAGCAGAAGGAGCAGGGATGCCTGTCATGAATAGCTTGGAGCAAGTTGGAGTCAAGGCACAAGTCAGAGGGGCTGAGGACAAAGAACTGAAGGAAGAGGATATTTTGGACACCTTTGGCGATGTCAATCTGTTCTCTGTCACCCTTGCCTCGCTACCTGTAGGTAATGAAGTTGATGAGGAAGAGGAGGGGCAAACAAAAGACTCTTTCCCACACTTACCCAGTCTGAAACGAACTGAATCAGATTATCCAACACCTGTGCAGCTGGAGAATCATAATGAAGACAATACTGAGACTCAGTATGATTGCAGATGTGAGTCTTACGAAGAGGAGGAGGAGGAGGAGGAAGAGGAGGAGGACGAGGACGAGGAGTTCTCTGGGTACTTGGGACACAGATGATATGTTGCTGTGATCTGTGCTGTTTTATATGCTTGAGTATCATCAATGCATTTTCTCCCTGCAGGTGCTTGTTTCAGTTTATTTATACTGCACCAGGTGGCCACATGTGTCATCTCAAGGCACTTAAACTGACAAAGAAAAAGCCGAACTATTAAATCTGGTGGTGTTTTGCTCTTTGGCTCCTGCTACAGATGTGGAATGTGACACCACTGTCCGTCACAACAACAAGGCTGAGCCATGCACATGCACAACCATGCATGGGAATTTGATTTCATCCTCCATGAGGCTGACAAAGATACCAAAGTCTTTTGAAAAGCTGCAAACGTCCAAGATTTTGGCATGAGTTTTGCAAAAAAAAGTGAAAACATTTTTACTTGAGGAACCTGAAACAGTCTGAAACAGACTGATGAGGCTCACTGCAGCTTCATCTGTGAGGCAGAGACCATAACGTTAAGGCTGTGTTTCACATTTTAATCTGGAATACATTTCAGAATGTGGATGAACACATTGCTGTATTAATACTGTGGGTTTCCCATTAGCTATGGTACAAAGCAGTAAAGCAAATGTCTGGTAATATTGGTACATATTCTGTGTGTTTTAAAACAGGAAAGAGTACAGCAGAAGTATGTTGTTATTTAGCTGCTGGTGTTTGACGTGCTGCCAGACAGGAAACCACTGTTATGATCTGTATGATCTGTGGCCTTTCCGATGTACTTCATGCATGCCAGCCCATGTTTCACCATCTTAAAACAGTGAAATGTATAAGAACCTAACAATTTCCATACAGATTTTCATTTTAAATCGCAATGGAAGGAAAGCATTTAAGTGTATTTTTTTTTTTTTCAAAAATAAAAATCTCTTTAAACGACTTGCTTTTCACCCTCCCAGCAAAGTGATTTGGTGCTGTTGTGAAAAAAATCCAGAATAGACGACATTTCTCTGAAAGTGCTGCTTTTGGTGGTTTTCAGCCGAGCCAGATGTGAGGGGGACTTTCTTGGAACCTTTGGTAGCACAAAGCTCGACCACATCCTCTGACTGCAGTTTTTAGGTTGAGTGACTTCTCTAAAACGTGGCGCAGCCGTCATGAACGCTTTTAACTGGTGTGCCGGCGTTTAATGAAAATGTTTTCATCCACCATTGATGTGAATTTATCCACAAACTAAAGTAATGTAGTGGACTAATTTTAAATTAAGTTATTTTGCCTACATTTACGTGTCGAAAGCATAATCATATCCTTGACCTTGTGCTGACTTATGGCATTGAGAGTGAACAGTTAACAGTGTTCCCTCATAACCCTGTCTTGTCTGACCATTTTTTAATAACTTTTGAATTTACATTACTTGACTACACGGTTTCTGAGAAGAATTCTACATATAGAAGGTGTCTGTCAGAGAATGCTGTAACCAGATTTAAAGAGTTGATTTCATCATCCTTTTCTTCACTGCCATGTGCTGATATGACACAGGATGGCTACCTAAATTTTACTCCAGTAGAACTTGACTCTCTTGTTGACAGCACTATAGCTTCAATGCGTACAACACTGGACAATGTTGCCCCTCTGAAAAGGAAGGTAATCAGTCAGAAGAGGTTGGCTCCTTGGTATAATTCACAGCTGCGTGCGTTAAAGCAGTCTGCAAGAAAGCTGGAGAGACAGTGGCGTTCCTCTAATTTAGAAGAGTCTCAATTAGTCTGGAAAGATAGTTTAATAACGTATAAGAAAGCACTTCGTAAAGCTAGAACTGCGTATTACTCATTATTGATAGAAGAGAATAAGAATAATCCCAGGTTTCTTTTCAGCACTGTTGTCAGGCTGACAAAGAGTCTGAGCTCTGTTGAGCCATGTATTCCTTTAACTCTCAGCAGTGATGATTTCATGAGATTCTTCATCAATAAAATTGTTTCTATCAGAGAGAAGATTAATGGAATCCTTCCCATTATTATCACTGATGTATCATCAAGTAGAGCAGCTTTAGAAGTATCTTTCGAACCTGAATTGTATTTAGACAGCTTCTGTCCAGTTGATCTTTCTGAGCTAACAACAGCAATAGTCTCTTCTAAACCATCAACTTGTATGTTAGACCCAATCCCAACCAGACTGTTCAAGGAGGTTTTCCCCTTAATTGACACTTCCATATTGGATTTGATCAATCGGTCTTTGTTGACCTCAGACTTTTAAGGTTGCTGTAATTAAACCTTTACTTAAAAAACCTACTCTTGATTCAGAAGTGTTGGCTAATTATCGACCTATATCCAATCTCCCTTTTTTGTCCAAAGTTCTTGAAATAATAGTTGCAGCTCAACTTTGTGATCATTTACATAGAAATAATCTGTTTGAAGAGTTTCAGTCAGGATTCAGAGTGCATCATAGCACAGAAACAGCACTGGTGAAAGTTACCAATGATCTCCTGTTAGCCTCTGATAGCGGACTTGTTTCTGTGCTTGTCCTGTTGGATCTCAGTGCTGCATTTGATACGATCGATCACAGCATTCTGTTACAGAGACTTGAACATGTTATTGGGATTAAAGGAACTGCATTAGGCTGGTTTAAGTCATATTTATCTGATAGATTCCAGTTTGTTCTTGTAAATGAGGAATCTTCCTCACACGTTGGAGTAAGTCATGGAGTTCCTCAGGGTTCTGTGCTTGGACCGATTCTTTTTACTTTATACATGCTTCCATTAGGTAACATTATCAGACAGCATGGCATAAATTTCCATTGTTATGCTGATGATACTCAGCTGTACTTATCTATGAAACCAGATGAAACCTACAGGTTGGTCAGACTACAAGCCTGTCTTAAAGACATAAAGACCTGGATGACTCAGAACTGTCTGCTTTTAAATTCAGACAAAACTGAAGTTGTTCTCTTTGGACCTGAGCGCTTCAGGGAGAAATTGTCTAGTTATATAGTTACTCTAGATGGTATTTCCTTGGCTTCTAGTTCTACAGTGAGGAACCTTGGAGTTATTTTTGACCAGAATTTATCATTTGACGCACATATAAAACTGGTTTCTAGGACTGCCTTCTTTCACCTTCGTAATATTGCTAAAATCAGGAACATCCTGTCTCAGGGTGATGCAGAGAAACTAGTTCATGCATTTGTTACTTCAAGATTGGACTACTGTAATTCCTTATTATTGGGCTGTCCCACATATTCTCTGAAAAGCCTCCAGCTGATCCAAAATGCTGCAGCCAGAGTTCTGATGAGAACTAACAGGAGAGATCATGTTTCTCCAGTTTTAGCTTCTCTTCATTGGCTCCCTGTTAAATTCAGAATAGAATTTAAGATTCTTCTTCTCACTTATAAAGTTCTTAATGACCGAGCTCCATCATATCTTAAAGATTTAATTGTAAGATATTTTCCTAACAGAGCACTTCGCTCCCAAACTGCAGGTTTACTTGTTGTTCCCAGAGTTTCTAAAAGTAGAATGGGAGGTAGAGCCTTCAGTTATCAGGCCCCTCTCTTGTGGAATAAGCTGCCAGTAAATGTCCGGGAAGCAGACACCCTTTCCACTTTTAGGATTAGGCTTAAAACTTTTCTTTTCGATAAAGCTTATAGTTAGGGATGGCTCAGGTAATCCTGAAACATCCCATAGTTAAGCTGCTATAGGCTTAGACTGCTGGGGGACCTCATCTGTCACACCTTTCCTCACTTTGCTCTCTTTTTCCCCTGTTTAATTTCAAAATTGATTTTATGTACATGTGACATTATTGTGGTTATTAACCTATGTTTCCCTGTTCCAACAGATATCCTTTGAATGGTGTTATGGTGTTTTTCCCCCTCTTTTCCCTCTTTTCTGTCTTCTCAAACCCCAGCTGGTCGAGGCGGATGGCCACCCTTCCTGAGTCTGGTTCTGCCAGAGGTTTCTTCCTGTTAAAAGGGAGTCGTTCCTTTCCACAGTTGCCACAGGCACGCTCAGGACGGGAGATTGGACTGAAGACACATTTCGGTGCAATCTGTTGGTTTCCTTAGCTAGGATATTAATTTTTTGAATTAGCTCTATATGAATTAATTGGATTATGATTACAATGAATTGAATTCCAATTGGCTTGAATTGGACTATATTACTTAAGTGCCTTGAGATGACAATTGTTGTAATCTGGCGCTATATAAATAAAATTGAATTGAATTGAATTGAATTGAAATATGAAGAAAAGCCACATCGTATTCTCAGCTCTGTAAAACATGTGGAGGCCCATAAAGGTGGCATCAGCGGTTCTAACCACACATCTCGGGTACAGGTGTGAAGCCGAAAACTACGTACAAGCGAACACGTACTCTGCTCGTCATTGTAGTCATTACTGAGGTGTAGATACGGCTAAAATTGATCCAGTATTCTTTGGTTTTATTAATGGCAGCACGTTATATGAGAGTTGTACTTTAAGAATATTTAGGGTCTCTTTCCTGTGTTTTTGGCACAGCTTTCAGCCATTGATGGAGCTTTCTCATAACGTACTGCCATTAATAAAACCTAACAAGAATATTGGATCAATTTAAAACAAACCGTTGTAGTCTCACACAGGAAACTATTACTACTTTATATTTTACTAAATATTCATAGCAGGCTGCTCAGTAAATGAATGACCTGAAGCCTGTGATCAAGATTAGATTATTCCAAACAATAAGGTGAGCTCAAATCACCGGTGCATTGCAAGGAATCGTCAGATTTTGAAGTTATTTTTCCTGCAGGTAATGTCAGTGGAGGAAGTTAAATGAAATGGCACTGGTCTAACAAGTTGACTTTGATTTTCAAACTCAAATGCCAGTGTACTCCAGGACATTTAAACATCTTCATCAAGTGTCTGAAACTGGGTTCTGTAAGCAGACACATCGGGGTGCGACCTTGGGTAGGATGAAGTGAGCATGAATGAATGGATGTCGGGGTGCAGAGTACATAGGGAAGGACTGTGTAAACACTTTCCTACAATACAAATCTCTTCTTTTTTTCACCAACAAAGTGGCTCTATGGAAAAATCAAGGTGTCATTGACCAAAAGTGCTTAAAAAGGCCAATAAAAAAGCCTGAACAGAGTCCACTACATGCCAGTTCAGTAACATAACTGCAAGTACAGAAAGTTTCTCTTGCTTTCTGTAAAACTTTAAGAGAAACATCTGAGAAAAGCCCTGGTTCGATTCATGTTCACACGTCTGCTCCTTAAAACATACAAACAACTCTGACTCGATTATTTTGTGACCTCTCAATGCATGTGGAAACGGCTGTTTACATTATGTAGCCTATTGTTTCTGTTGTTTTTTGTCACTGAGAATATTAAGACTTCACCACATTTCTCAGTTGTCAGGTGTGTGTGTTGTAAAATGACTGCATCAGTTATAACATAGATGCCTCCAAGTGAGAGTTCGGTTATCATCACCATGTTCTTATATTTTCACTCAGCTGTGATGTGGGTTTGCAGCCCATGAAACTACAGATGTTCAGTAAATATTCTACAAATATGTGATCAGGATACTTTGTCGAATGCAATCTTATCACGTTGTTTCACATAGGTTATGCCATATATTTTGTATGAGTGATGATATAGAATGTTGTTTATTATCAAGAATCGAAAGAAAAACAGAAAGAATTAAAAAAATAATACGGAAATGTTTAAGTGAATATATATTATTATCATAGGCTGTTCACTCTCCGCTCATATTTATCCTCTTGAATCACCGAGTACAAATGGGTGGAAATGATCACTATGAAAGTTGCGGCCGCAAGGTATTGTGGGACAGAAAATTAAATGAAATCGTAAATGAGACCTTGAAGCCCCTTTCTTAAACATCTGGAGAATTTATAAAAGTGCTTATCCTGGATGCTTCTCAAATCATGTCAGATAATTTAGCTTAGTTAGGAAAGTTTTTAAGCAAAGCAGATATTTCATCTGGCCCCGGGAACATTTATGTTTACGATATTTTGATCAGGCACCTGCGTGGTCACCTACTCCATTAAACCTGTGGTCTTAGCATAGAAAAAGAAAGTAAACATCCACTGATTGATCTACATGATGCGAATAGATCGGTAACACCGTGCAGTAGACAAAATGGTTGTGTGATATTTCTTAAGATGATTGATAATTTTTTTGTGGAAATGTATCGTATCAAGCGTCCTACTTCGTGTAAGGAACTATTTGAACCCTGTGAGTTACAGTAGCTTACATTGATGCTTGTTCATTTACTGTCTAGCGATACGTTTCCGGTGCGTGTGACTTACAGTAAAGACATGAGTAACTGTCATTCCTCGGAAACAACTTCCGACGGAGTTTTTTCTATCTTTCGTCGGTATTATCTTCATTGTAATATGCCTGTTTTCAGTTTACTAAGATATGTTTCGTGAAAAGTTTTTCCGAAATACTGACAGAAAAAGTAGCGACCTGTCTGCAGACTCGTTATGACAAACCCTGGCTGTAACGAAAATGAAACGAGCAACAAAGTGCAGAAGGAGTGTGTCGGCTGCTGGTGGAGGAGGGGGTCCCGGTGCACCGGGGATGGGTTGCCCATCAGGGGCGTGCTGCTCTGGGTGGTCTCATGGCTGTTCCTGGTGCTGCCCGGTGAGTTCACAGCCAAACACACACCTTCTTCTGTGTGTTTTAAGTTGTCAAGATTGCATCTAAGTTAAGGTTGTTCTTCAAAGAAATTGTAGTTTTATAAATGATGGAGCATTGACAGACTGTGAGGAGCTTACTATAAAAAAAAATCATTCATTCGTTCATTTTCTTGTTCTTACTACCCATTAAAACCCAACTTTGATGCTGTTGTATTCCACATTGAGCGACTGTGAATCCCTTTCCAAAAAAGTTCACACAGATGTTCCAGGTTCTACCTCAGAGCCAACAACTTAACACCGTGTCTGTCGGTTCTTCTGCAGGACTAGAGTGAATATTGTTCATCTTCCTAAAATTAGACTCTGGCTTTTGTGGAGTTTCAAGCATGATGCATTCAGTTCTGCATCTTACAGTTACCTCTTTTAGGTTGTCTTTAATTGGGTTTTTCTTTTTTGACATGTGAGTGAAGCAGAAATAAAGACAAATGTGTTGTTAAGCAGGCAGGCAAATATGAACGTGAAGTCCCAAACGCACACTGCAAATATTTGATATTCCCTCCGCGAAGTTATCGGCGTTCTCAAACTGTTGAATTCACACTCTCTGGCACGTGAATGAGTCAGTTGCATGTTTGAGTGAGCAGCTCGGTAAACGCAGTTTTTAATGTGCGAATCGTCTGCACACAAATGCAGTTTTTGGTCCCTGAATAGAAATCTTTTGAGGTAACATGTGAAACTCCAGGGTTGGATGGGGTATCTGGAGGGGTCGTGCACTCTTCTGGCCCTCATTAGATGCCAAAGTGAACTTATATTTTATGAAATTTAATGAAAATACATTTGATTCAGAATATAAATCATCTACATCAGACTCAAGATCGTAACAACCTACTAAAACAAACATAATATTCCATTAAAAACTTCCACAATCCACACATAAATCACTTAAATACACAGAACAAATGAACCCAAAGATAATCTCCCACAATACCTCAAAACAAAAAAAACACAAAAGTCATAACCTTGCTTTATAGTTGTACAAACAGTTCTTATTTTCCCAAAAAACATCCTCTGGAAGCTCAGTCCATACTCCCACAGCCCTAAGAGTAAAAAACTGTTTTCTTTTTGGTAAAAGAGTTTTAGGGAGTTTCCGCTCACTTCTATTATTCCAGAAGCTGACAATAGGCTCCACTTCAGAATCGTAGATCTTGTGGACGAGTTTGTACAACTCAATCATGTCACCTCCTACAGACAGGAGTCGGCAGTTTTAAGTGCCTCGACCTTTCTTCGTTAAGTGCCTTAAACACTGATGCAGTTATATGTAACTGCATCAGTGTGAAAATGTGTAAAACTTAGATTTTAAAACACTGTTAATCACCAGCATCTCTACACCGAGGCGTCGCGTTAGCAGCATCTTACTGTGGAGGGAGCAGGGTAGATTATTTCATACGGTACTTTGAATTATTGTTCAAGTGTTTATATGATATTTAGAATACTTTGATACTTTTCTATGAATTTTAATACTTGAATTGTTTATATTGCAGCTGCGAGTGAGCTCCCAATGCCCATCAATGTTATCCTGAACACAAGCCATTTCAATCATGTGCTGAAATGGGAGCCTGGACCAGGGACACCCAAAGGAACCTACTACTGTGTCAGCATTGGCACAGACAGGTGGGTTTTCTCTTTTGTGTCCAACTCTTTATGTGCTGTAATAGTCGTCATCATGCATTTTATAGGTTATTTTCTCCCACCCGTTTTATCCTCAGGTGAGGCTAACTCAAACAGATGGTGCAACATGACATGTTTAACTGACCATACTGTGGGAAATACATTAAGAAATTAGATATAAACCTAAACATACACATTCACTAACATAATTGTACTGACACAGTGGCTGATGCATCACTGTGGGTGGGACATGCAACAATAATCACAGTTTACTGCCATGATCCAGAAAAGGACTCCATGTTCTGAGGAACGAATCCTGTTGTCCTAAAAGGCTGGATGGGATTTTCTCATATCCTGCTGTAGAGGACATCAGTACTGTCCAGACAAACAAGCATTTTCATGTGCAGCCTAATAAAAACATAAAAAGAGTCCAGTTTGTAGGCTACATAGTGAACTGTGATGGGTTTTTTCTCAGCCTTGTAACCATGGCGTCAGAACAGAAAACAACCGTTTCAGCTCAGGGTCTGAAGTTAATTTTTTTTTTAAATAATGATAATAAGTATTGTCACGTGTTTAATGGGACCAGCTGACCCGAGTCCTTGGATCTAAGAGCTCTGCTGGGTTTATGTTCTCTGAACATATCACAGATGGATTTTGGGCCTAAACCGTTCTGGGATTTGTAAAACATCAGTAGACTTTTAAAATCTATTCTGGGACTGACTGGAAGTAAAGATTTTAAAACTGGTGTGATGTGTTCAAATCCCCCCTGGGGATCCACAGGTCACCCACAGGTCAAAGCTATTTGGTCTGAGACTCAGTTAGCAATTTCAACAAAATACTTCCTGTCCTCGAGATAGAACTGGAACCAGTTTAAAGCACTACCAGAGATTCCGGTAGATTGGGCCGGTAGCTGTTCAGTACTGTGGCGTCAAGACTGCTCTTCTTTAGAAGAGGCTTAATGACAGCAGGCCTTTGGAAATGTCTTTTTTTTTGTATGATTTATTTTTGGGATTTTGAGCATAACAATGTAATGTAAAATAAATAGAAAATAAAGTATTTCTGTCTATGAGACGAGGTACAAGCAAAGAGGCGGAAAAGTTCCAGTCTTGTGTGAGATGTTAACTAGATGAGTGATATAGAAACAAACTGCTCAGGAGAGACTTTAGAAATCCAGTGGACAGTTCATCATGGCAGCATGTCGATGAACTCAGACTGCAGATGATCTCTGACTGTTTTGTCAGTGACAGCTGAGAAATGTGTCAGCTCCAGGTGTCCAGCTGGCTGCAGAGTAGTTCTTTGTGTTGTGGAAATTATTGCATTTTAGTGCTTCGAACTTTGTCATTAAAGAATATTTCAAACTGATTACCTTTAGATGTAGAAATGAGTTCTAAAGGCAGTGAAACTGGAGGGTTTGTTAATCTGTTTACTGTGGCAAACAGGACATGAGAGTTGTTTCTGCAGTTTTTGATGATTTCAGAAAAATAACTCTCCCTTGTTCTACGCAAAGTCTGGTTGAACACATAGCTCTTCTTTGTAAACCTCATAAGGAACCCGGAGCTTTGACTTGCGCCATTAAGAAAGAGAGAGTCATCCAATTTATGTTTGTATTTATTCAAAAGGAAAGATGCACGTGTTATATTTCTTTTTCAGGTTTATCAGAAGGGAAAATGGCAGCATACACAAAATGTAATAGACTTTTGGTATTATGATCATTTTGATTAGAATAATCCTACTGGTTAGAAATGTTTTCAGTTTGCTCCAATTCTGTAGTGATTCAATGTTTTGAATGACAGGCAGAAAATCAATCATTATTTTCCTAATGTTGCATATAAGTCTGATTCCCTTATAAGTCATGCCTGAGGGGACCCACCTGATCTGCCAGCTGCTACTAAGTGACTCAGTCAGTGGGTCTACATGCTGAGATTAACTGGATTACAGCTACAGTTGGGTTCTGCTCCTTATCTGAGGGTAATTATCCTTGGATATATGGCGGTGAATGAATGGAATCACTGGCACAAAGCATGTCATACCCCGGTACCATAGGTGGCGCTGTCCCCATTTCAGCTATCGCTAATAGAGCCACTTCCTGTTGACGTCTTCACCACCAACAACAACAAACTCAGGCATTCAGAAAGATGGAGAACGCAGAGCGAGATGAAGCTGCGTCCCTCTCCATCTGTGATGAGCTGGTTATGGCACAGACGATGCACAACGGCGCATTCTCCATCGCGCTGTTTGTTTCTTTCTGACGGCGGCGACAACAACAGTAATATAGTCTTCTTTGACTTCCGGGTGACGATCCCTGGAAAAAATCTTGAGCATGTGCAGAACGCTCGATCCGATCCACTGTCGTCTACATTTGGATCGAGTTATCTCAGGGTCTTATTTCGATCGCAAATAACCCGATCCGATTCGATTTCTTGTCAGATTAAGGTGTCTACATGAACTGAATAACTCAGTCTTATTGTAATTTAGCTATTAATCAGATCCGATTGCCCACATGTAACCGCACTGAGTGACTGTTAGATCATTTCAGATTTGGTCCATCTAATTTTCTAAGCAGATATACATGAGAAATTATAACCCAAAGATTTGTGTTGTGGGACCGTGTTGAGGATAGCGTGACACTAATAAGAAATCATCTGCATATGGGAGCAGCCAATGCCCCTGGTGACCAAGCAGGACTCCTTTAATGTCTGAGCTGCTTCATATTGTGATGGGCAAATGCAAAGATGAGGGGCGATAATGGACAGCCATGTTTTGTGCTTCTATGTTATTGGAAAGGAGAAGATGTGAAGCCATTGTATAAGATGGAGGCTGTAGGGTAACCCAATACATGCTAGGATTAATGGCCCAATCCCAAACCTCTTCACAAAGTGGAACAAGGGCTCCCATTCAACCCTGTCAAAGGCCTTTTCCACATCTAGTCAGAAAGCTGTGACAGGGTATGATCTATCTCTAGTTCCCCAAATTGTGCGCTGGAGCCTTCTCATTTTCTTTGCAGATATCAGCCCTTAACGAAGTCTACTTGGTCTAGATGTATTGTTGTAGGTGGAATGTTTTCCAGTTTTTTTATAACTACATTCCCCAGGGACATAGCTCTTTAACTTATTTTATTTCACCTTTTTATGAATCAGTATAATTCAACTGTCTCATACTAATTAGGGAGTTGACCATTTTCCAGTGCAATGTTGAAGACAATGACCGAGGAGCGAGTATATCACTAAATGTATTCTGAAAATCTGCTGAGTAGTCATCTTCCCCAGAGGCCTGTCCTGACTTTAAGCCTTTAATAGCATTTTTTTTTACCTTCGGGGAGATTTCACTTCCCAGCATGTTCCTCTCATTTGAGGAAATGGACAGAATTTCAAGGGTTGAAAAAGCTTCATATGTGTTTGTAGAAATGTGTAAAGTTCTTTCACATACTGCTTTTTTTCCTGTAACTACTTCATTTTTAGTATTCAGAAGAGATGTGATCATGTTTTGTGTAATTAACCCTTTAAACCAGCAGTTTCCCTGCCCTTTCATCAGATTTATGATAGTGCTGTTTAGTACTGAGCAGAGCAAAATCAGCCTTCTTTTATTTCTTCATGCATTTTTTTCTTGCAAGTTGTTTGGTTTGGATTTTGCCCATGTTGATACTTTAGTTGTTCCAACTCAGCCAATCTTTCCTTTTCTAAAGAGGCTCATTTTGTATTCTTGTTTCTCAACAATTTAAAAGGGACACAGATTGCATCAGCACTTATTATCAGTTATTAGTTACAAGTGCAGAAAGGTTATTTATGACCGCAGGACTGCAGAATGTACTAAAACCTAGTAAGGCCTAAAGCTCAATCCATCCATCCATCCATTTTCTTTACCCGCTTAATCTAACTCGGGGTCACCGGGGAGCTGGAGCCTATCCCAGCGGTCATCGGGCGGGGAGGCGGGGAACACCCTGGACAGGTCGCCAGTCCATCACAGGGCCACACAGAGACAAACGACCATGCAAACTCAAACACACTCCTAGGGTCAATTTACCAGTCAGCAGTTAACCTAACAGCATGTTTTTGGATGGTTGGAGGAAGCCGGAGTACTGGAGAGAACCCACGCATACACGGGGAGAACATGCAGACTCCACACAGACAGAACCAGCTGGTGTTCTAACCAGGAACCCCCTTTTAACAAAAGAACATTTTAAAACCAAAGAACCCTTTTAAACCACACAACAAAGCCATTTGAGAGGTAGAACCTTTTTCTTGTATTGTTTTTTTAGCCTTCTTTGCCCTTCAGTCCACAAAAACGTGATATAAAACCTTCTTACCATCTTTGAAAGGGAGAAGCAGGCTTATGTTACATCTAAACGTAGTTCTACTACAAATGAAATTTCACGTGCTGACTTTTGAGGACAGCTACCATTACCAATAGCACTTTTTCTTTAGGATGTTTTTATATTTTTTAAAGGCGTCTCTTAAACTTCTATCACTCTTCTCTGGCTCTAAAGGCTTCCCCAGATTCCAGTGACTGGCTGCAAGCATGTCCAGCATCCGTTGATTTGCAACCTGACAGAGGCATTCTCAGACCTACTGGAGAGCTACACATCCATGGTTAAAGCTGTGCTCGGAGCACGGGACTCACAACCAGCCACAATCACAGGATTCACACCCATCTGTAAGTAACTATCATGGAGTTGGAGGAGGCTATAACAGACTCTTACACCTATAAAGATCTGTCTGTCGGTGGCTCGGCACTTCTCAGTCACGTGTGCTGTTGTCACGGCATCAGCTGTGACAACAGCACCGTGTTGTTTATCACGTTCATGTATCTGTTTATTTCCATGTTTCTATCCATGTTTGAAGTAAGTGGGTTAGAGCCCCGCGGTGCTGGCTTGATGCGTGTAAGCAGAAGCAAGGCAGGACCATTTCCCTTTTGTTTTACGAGCTCTCTTACAGGCACGGAGGCATATCAGCGAATCAGTTTCAACCCCACATCCCCTTTGTTCTTCCACACATGGCACGATGCAGTTTCTGCTTGAAGGTTTTCTCTCACTGAGGAGGAGGCGGGTCTTGTTACCGAAGGCTGTGTTCACACTGCAGTCTTAATGCTCACTTCCAGACTCTCTTTATCTCTTTTGATCTTTTGCTGATTTTTTTTTTGCACACGTTATAATTTAAATGCGACCACCATCAGACTCCAGTGTGAACAGTCTGCGGCTGAAGTGAATGTGGGTGCTACACATGTCTGAGTGCGTGTGTCAGTTCTGACGTTGCTGTGCAACTGAAGCCGATAAAATTCTGACTTTAATTAAGTCCTCACTGTGTTTCCACTCACTAGCTTCGTCAAAGGTGTCCGCCATCTTGCCCGTCGCACCTCCTCCGGCGCAGAATTGTGACACCGGTCTCACTTCAGTGATGTAAAAGTCGGATGAAATGCGACTTGACCGTTCAGACTGAGATCGCTTTGAAAAACATCAGATATTTATCCACTTTAGGACCACATATGAAAGTGTCCTGGGTCTGATTCGTGCTGTTCGGACTAAATGGCGCCCATGGAGCCATGCACTTCAGCTTTTAGCCTGATAAAAACTTTTGGCTGCAGTCTTGTCCTTTGGTCTAGTTTTGTCTTGTTGTCGCGTCCTGCGGGCGTGAGGCGCCGACATCCGGACCCGTCTACCATTGTTGGGTTGCACCATCTGCTGACTGGACCACTCCTCTATGGAGCCGTTTCAGGGCCATAATGTTTCCTAAGGTTTGTTTTGTTTGCAGCAAAAGTTTTTCAAGTCTCGTTAATTCCTTAAAAATGGTTTTGAATTTCATATTTTTACTTTTATATAATTTTTTTTTCTCCAGTTTCAGATTTTATACTTTTAGATTTAGATCTTTTTTTTTTTAGATTCCTTTTTTTCCAGTTTCAAACTTTCTGGTCTGGAATGAGGGGCGGGGCTTCAGATGTCAGCAGTGTGGAATCAAGAGTGGCTTTTAGAGAAATGGCTTTTAGTTGCAGCCATTGTTCTGTTCCAATTAAAGGTACAGATTGAGACAAGGACACTATGTCAGGATGTGCAGCCTCCGTACCCTGCCTACATGGAGGAGGCTCACCGGCTGTCTGGTCAGCACAAGTCTCCCCCAGCGACCACAGCCTCGTCTCGGCTAATGATTCTATCATTTGCTGCTGCCTGTTTTTCACAGTTCTTCTTGTGGGAGGTTGCCGCTGAGCAGTGGGTGGAGTTTTTCTAATGGAGGGTGGGTGGAGGAGTTTTATACTTCTCTATCATTTGCATAAAAGTTCAGAAAGTTATTTTCTGTTGGCAAACTGTGTTGCAGTGAGGGAGACATGGTTTAGATCTCCAGAGCTACCGTAGCTCTGTATGTTCTTGGGTATTGGCTTTGTAACCTGGTAACAGCTGAACTGATGACATCATATGGCACATCAGCAGAGGTGCGGGGTAAGGTTGAAAATCCAGTTGCTGTTTTACCTGCTGACCTGCTCGTCTGTGTGGTACACTGTTACCTGAGGATTCCACGAGGGGGGCACCTGATCACTGCTGCCAGATTTACGGGATGTAAGCAGAAGCACTGACGAACGGTAAATATGGGGTGAAGAAGTAACAGCGGCGGTACTGTAGATGCTATGTGGGGCCTCTACATCAAGCACGGTGCGAGAAATTGACGAAACAAAACATTGAAACATCAAAAGTTGGCTTCCACACCCCCTCGTACATATTGCAGCACGCGCAGTTAGTGTATTTTAAACTGATCGTATACCCTGTGGCCAGATTAACAGAGGTGAGCTGGCTTGGTAAAGGGTGTGGAAGGAAGCTCACAGCTAACACTTATTCCCCTCAGGCTTGTCAGGTCCATGAAAGTTCCGGTTGTGACTGAAAATCTTTATTATCTTTTTTATCTCTGCGCCTCCCAGTCCACATGGACCCACCCATACTGACTGTTACATCCTGCGGCAGAGATCTGTGTGTGGACCTTCAGCCTCCCCTGGAGCGTCTCCGGGAAAGCTATAACAATATCAATTACCAACTTCAGATCAAGAGCAACAAGAAAGATGGAGTACTGGAGGTACTGAATACAGAGGACACTGGTTTATCAACCTTTACCATAACCAGCAAGCATTCAAAAACGGTATCAGGCCTGCATGTGAGCTTGTTGCTACAAGGTATAGGTGAGGATGTCAGACAAAGAGTGATCTCATAAAAATGGAGATTGAAAAATAAACTGCATATCTTTAAACTTTTATAAATGTCACCTGTAAACTGTTGGATGGTTTTGGTTCTTTACTGGATTGAATTTAAGGAATATTTATCGAACACATCAGCCTTAATCTAGCTTCTTGAGTTGTAATTTATGAGGGGAAAGCATCTTACTGATGTGACATCTGTCTGTGGTATTCATGCATGCAGTTCCGCAAAGAGATCAGGTCTCTGACAGGAGAGACTTTAAAGGACCTGACATCTGGAAAAGAGTACTGTGTCTCAGTCCGCTTCTTCGACAAAATGGAGATGAAGGAGTTCCACTTCAGCCGACCCGTTTGTGCTGTAACCCCTGGCCTCTTTCCTGAAGGTACGGTTTTATGGTGTATGTTTTTCCCACTGATGCATCTGTTGCATCCGTACACTCATACTGGTGTTTACACTGTTGTTGCATTTTAGCAGCCAGTCAGAGATGGAAGCTCGATAGAACTAAGGGAGAATTTCACACCAGGACAGTCCGTGGGACTGCAAAAATTTCACACCTTCATTTGGTTCGTTGGACAGTCCGTTTGCTTTGCCATAGTAAGCAAAGCGCTCCAGCGCTCATTTGCAAGTGGACTGATACTCCCACTTTCAAGCGGACCAGAGTTCGCTTGTTTGGTTTACAGCAGAGTTTGGATGAGCTTTCACAGTATCCGAGGGAACAAACTCTGGTCTGTTTAAAGCGGACCAAACAGCGCTAGCGTGAAAGTATTACCTCAAAAGTTAGTACCTCAAACTGCTTTTTTTTTTTGAGATGGCTCCTGAACCGTTTCATTTTGCATTCGCACATGAGTCAGGGACCTTGAAAGGGACTGATGTGACGCAGCCGTCTGCGACAGACATGTTACTTTAGTGCCACTCAACAACAAAACAGAACCCGAAAAGTAGGAAGAAGAAGGAGAGCAGAGCGCCACAGACAAAGGAGACAACGTCTGAGTTTAACTTATTAAACAGGTGCCGGTTGTGTCGGTGTCTGAGTAAACATTTCAGACAAGGGGCGGAGCTACCAGCCACCAAACACCTACATCATGTGTTCCTATGGAACCCAGAAAAGACCCTGCCTCCGAGAAGGAGCTAAAATGGTTCTAGTTCCTGAGGGCCGTGGTCCCTAGTTCCTGAGGGCCGTGGTCCCTAGTTCCTGAGGGCCGTGGTCCCTAGTTCCTGAGGGCCGTGGTCCCTAGTTCCTGTATGTCTGAATGCACGAAAAAACGGCCCTAATTCTGAAAAAGTTAAAGGAAAAAGGTTCCTACAGTGGGAATGCGCCTTATGGTACCAACTTCACCCCAAAGATTTCTTACAAAAGCAAATGAACAGACAAATATGTGGAAATTGTTACAAAATGAGGAGTAGATATTGAAGTTTTTTTAACTCATTTAATGCACCTCTATATGGACACCATTAGTTGCACGAAGCACATCAAGACGATACTTGATTTCTTGTTTGCTGTAGCGCAGCCTCATCAATGCTGGCATTGGTATCAGTGATCTTTTGCTTTGGATCAGTGATGTCCCGCATCTTTGTTCGACACACGGTTTCTTTAACATAACCCCATAAAAAGAAGTCATGGGGAGTGATATCTGGTGAACGAGGTGGCCAGGGAATTGGGCCATCCCTTTGTTCTTGTTCGCCCACTTTATCCAACACTGTCCCTGTCTCCATAGAGTTCTTGTGCCATGCACAAATTGACGGACATGACGGGGAATCTCCTCCATACTTAATTCTGTAGTTTCGCTACAGAAGTAGCCATTTTTTAGGGCTTAATTTAATATTATCTCTTTCATCAACAGGATAGCTGAAATACACAAATGCAATGTGATTAAAAACTTTGATAACTACTCAGTACATAGAACAAATCTGAGTTTTCCAGCAAAGACCTGACCTGAGAGACGAGTTTAATTTGTAAATGATTTACCAAATACTGTATATTTAAGTGGCGACTGAGATTTTGTGTGGGAAATTCTGGACTTTTCCACTTAATTTTATTTAAATACTATTTTGTCTTTGCTATTGCTTTTAAAGGAAGATTCCCTAGATTTATTTATGATTAATATCCTCTCTGCAGACCTTCTGATCTCAGCTGTTTTGTGCTCATTGGTGATCGCTGGACTAGTTGTTTTGGGCCTGCTCTGCCACACTGGTTTTATCTGTCTGAAAAAGAGGCCAATGCCATCAGTCCTGGTAAGTAATGCATATTTCAAGTGACAGTTTAAGGAGGGTGTGATTTATGTTTCTAATTTATCATGCACTTTACTCTATGTCAGGACAAAGTGACCTGATAAAAAAGTATGATATAAAAGTATAGATATTCAGCATTCAGCTGTATGAAATGTGTAATGGAAAACGGAAAACATTTATACGTAGGAAATAGTTTCATATTTTTTCTTTGTGACTTCATTATTATCTGATAATAATTTTTTTAATGGACAAAATTAACCTGAAAGTTAGAACCAAAGATTTAAACATGCTTCTTCTCTCTTTTTGCCCATCTTTCTTTGTGTATCAGACATCCATCCAACACTTAAATGAGGACCTCTCTGCTGCATCCTTGCCCTCTCTCTTGAAGCCTTGGCCAACAGCACCCCCTGCAGGTGAGAAGAGTTACAGACAGTCATTCTCAGATGAGAGTGATGAAGAGTATACAACAGAGAGCACCAGTGAGAGCACAGGACATGGCTATAAGGAGCGTGTGGGCACTGATCTCCTCACCTCATCTTCATCCATTTTGGCCCCTTTTTCTGCTGAGCCAAAACAACCATCAAGTTTTACCTTCAACAAGACGACAGACTTCTTCAGCCCACCGCTCAAAGCACAGATTTCAACAGAAACTCAGTCTGGGGCTTCTTTGAACACATTGAGCACAGAAAGTTTGAATGGAGGAAGACTTGAGGCAGAGGAGAAAGAGCAGGAGATGGTGGGAGAGAGTGACGTGAACCTCCTCACATTGACCTTTGGTGTGCAGGAGGAGGTGGAGTCACTGCTGGATGCACCAGAGCTGAACGATCTGAATGATTCAGATCAGTGCGGTGTTACTCCATTCCCACTCTTGCAAACTGCAGCAGAAGATGCATCCTGTTGTGAAAATAAAGAGGAGGATGAAATAGATGAACCTTGTGGATACATGGAACGCCTACCTTCACATGTCTCAGAGTAATGTGTGTAGGACGCTTTCAGCTGTGAGTTACTCACAGGATTCTCTGATGTGTTAAAACCAGCGCAGTAAAACAGACTGAAGATGTCAGGGTGTGTAGCAGCTGGGCTCTCACTTTACATTTCATCACTTTAGTTGAAACTGATCACTCACTCATTACATACATAAGACAGCCACACTATCTGAAGCTTTCTGATAATGTGGAGGGATTTCAATCCTTGAAATCTTTTTAGAACAGATGCATTATGGTCATTATCAATTCTATAGTCTTTTTGTGCTGTCTCTCAGATAACTCACTGTTTGTGCTTTATCAATTAAAAAAGAGCAAATATCAAACATAATTTAGATGCGGTTTCACAATGATTGCATTTTACAACACAAATACGAACTTCCACGCCTAAGACAATCTAACAGGCTGGTGCGAAATCATCAGATTTTATATGAAAGCCCTCATTCTGACTTAATGCATTCTAACAAGCACTCAGTGGGAGGAAACAAAAGTTTTAGCCGTGCTTTTATAGTGGACCTGCTATTATCGGCTGGTATTTTGGTGCACCCCAGCACAGCGAAATAAGGAGAAACTGGAAACACGAGCAGAGAAACAAACCACCACAGTGCAGCTCCGTTTCTTTTGGTCCAAAAACCAGTGATAGTTGCTGACATTTCAGGATGTGATCTGGGAACCCTCTCGCTGTGAGCCCAATGTGCTGACCACCGTGGACAGCTTTAGAGTAAAGTAACGTGTAATTATGATAAGAAAATGATTAATGATCTCCACAGGTGGCTGTGCAGTGGGATGTGATGTAGGCTTCTTTGTTACTTGTGAGGATGTACGAGGAGATTTTTGTCATTTTGGCCGAACCAAAGGCAGATAGGTCACGTTTCGCTCTGGAATGGAAACGTTGGTAGAAACTTTTTTACTCCTTTCAGAATATGTATCTTTGCTCAGACAAGAATAAATTTCATCCTTAGTATTATTACTAGTCTGGATGTTTAACTAAGATCTAGATTCTGTTTTTATGTTTGCTTAGCAAAAATGATGTCAATCCCTTTTTTTAATAAACAAACCAAACATTAAGCTTATATCGGAGCTTGTAAGTTTAGATAATGTTTTCAGGTGTTATTTACCTTCTGCTCATGTCTGTGAATGTATTGTATGAACAGCAGCCAGCCTGATTATGTACAGAACACATCTTTTATTTTTTTATATTTTACTAAAAATGCTGAAATACAATTTTACTACTTATGATATCAACTCTGTATCCAAACCTTTTTTGTATGTGTATACTGACATTTTGCCATTCATGAACACAGTCGAACATGTGAAAAATAAAAACAAAGAATCTGCACACAGGGAGGCCTCAAACCAGGCGCCGTATTCCTGTGACGGCGCCAAGCATCACGCAGGCCGCCGCCCACAACTCTTCTTTGATCGGAAACACCGTTCATTTATCTTGATACTTGTCATCCATTATTTGGCTGATTGTAGAATCTTCCAAAGCGATGTTTGTTTCAGTTTAAAATAAGGATAATAATAGTATTGGCCAGGCCAAGAAGAAATGAACTAATTATAATGGTAAGCGTTTGTAAAATGTTAAACTTTTTGAAGAGCAATTACTGACACATTACGACACTATTCTGAAGACAGCATTGGGTTCTTGTAATTATCTGGAATCTTATTTGAATGCAGTTTATTTCTGTTCTAATCCTGTTGATCTTCTGCGTAATCTTAAACTGATCATTATCAACTAGTATAGACAGATTTCACAAATATACACAGCCTCAGCTTGTAAGAAGTACAAGTACTGCTGCTGCAAAAAAAACCCTTACCGAGGTAAAAGTGAAAAAGTTTTTAAGTTTAAAAGCTATATCATTTGAAATTAGTTGTTTAAATCTTTGGGAAAGCTCACAATAACACAAAATAAAAAGTAACCACCAAATATAATAAAACCAGAAGTTAAACTGAGATTTCTTATGTGGAGATGTTCTGTAGTTTGTCGGCTGGGGTTGATGCACACAGATGAAAAGCATCTGCGAGTTATTTTAGATCAAATTGGCTTTGTGGAACGCTGATGATGCATTTCATGGAGACCACTCTTTTGTCCATCTCAACTAAATACATGATAGAAGAAGAAGAAGACAAAAGCCACAGCCTGTTGTAATTTTGGAAGGTCGATGTTACTAAGAAACTGACCGACGTTACCGTCTGGTGGACCATTTTGTGATGAATAGAAGGTTTTACAGAAGTCCCTAAAAGCGTTGTGGCTTACATCAGGGTCATCGGTTTCCTTCCGAATCCCTAACAGAAGGGATTGTTGTTTTCTCTTTGTTTATCTTTATTTGATTGGCGAGGAATCTTCCAGATTTATTCCCTCGTTCAAAGTTCTCCAAGCAAAGTCTTTGCATCAGAAACTGTGTTTTTTTGTCAATAATTTAATTTAACTCAAGTTTAGCTTTCCTTAATTCATTCAGTATGTGTCCCTCTTGGGAAGCACTGTAGGCAACTCCTAATTATTTAATTCTGATATTGTTTTTCTTATTTGATGAAAAAGAGATTATTTTGCCTGTCATTACTGCTTCTCCGTCTTCCCAGAGAACACAAGCTGACATTCCTGGCAGGTCATTATTTTCTTCATATATAGACCATTCTGTTTTGAAATAATTAGTGAAATCAGGGTCTTTTAGTACTGATGTATTAAATCTCCAATTCCTAGCTGGTGTTGTGACTCCGTTGTTCATCAGTGTGATAGAGACTGGTGCGTGATCGTCGACAGTGATGGGGGGGATTCTGGTTTCTGAAATATCACTAACCAAAGAGCCGCTAACTAAGAAATAATCTATTCTTGAATATGAGTGGTGTACCGGTGAGAAGAAGGTGTATTCTCTAAGAGTGGGGTGGTGGGAGCGCCAAGCATCACAAAGACCAAAATCATATTGTTTAACAATATTTGTGGACTGCCAGTTCCGCTGACTTCCTGTAGTGCTGCGCCTGTCCACTCCTGAGTCAGATACCATGTTAAAGTCCCTCCTATGATGAGTGTGTGATGAGTGATCAGAGAGTGACGTGAAAAAGGAGGGGTCATCAACATTTGGATCATATATATTTGCAATGCACAAATTCATATTTTGGATAGATAAGTTAACTATTATAAATCTGCATTCTGGGTCTATAACTGTACTATTTACGTAAAACAGACTTTTCTGTTTATGAGAATGGCGACACCTCTTTGTCAGGATTTGAGTGCACATGAGGAAACTGCTGTGGGGAGAACATCAGCTGCTGTCTTGATAAATTAATCTCCTGTAGTAAAACAATGTCTGCCGGTAGATCCTTCAGTCAATTGGAGATTTTCAATCTCGTCCCCCTGGACCCAGCTCCATGCACATTCCATGAAATAAACCTTATTTCATGAAATGTGTTTGATGCTTGCTAAAAAAAAAAAAAATGTGCGTGTGCACATATGCTTGCCTGAACATGCGATTGATTGTGCACTTCTGTTTGTGAGTGTGTGCGCCGTTTGCTACTATGTGTATGTGCGCTGTCAGTGCTGTGTAAATGTGGTGTTTGATGGCGTGGGCTGCACAAATCTCTATGTGTGCCATACATGTTAACATTATAATAACGTACCGAGGTGGAAACGCAGCAGGTTGGGGAAGAAAGACAGAAGAGAAAAACAGTGCAAGAGAGTATTTGTGTGAGCGAGAAAATAGCCCAGAACAAACCCAAATAAAACTATATCACCTGCATAACCTAATATTCTTGGCTTGGAGACTGACAGTGAGCTTTCTATTTTGCCTTAATAGTTGACTGTTAATTAAGTAGAATATTTCAGGGTTACATATGTGTGCACAGACTTTTTGAAGGGCAGGGTCGGAAAGAAAAAAAAAAAAGCTCATATAGCGGGGTCCTCACCACTGTAGAGGGCAGTTTAGCACACCTTTTGGCTCCCAAGGGGGCACTTTAGCACACCTTTTGGAGAATAATCTTAGGCATCCCAAACACAGAGAAAAACTTCACTAAAGCCTTAGTGATAACAGAAGCTTTAATCGTTCTCAGAGGAATAGCCTCAGGAGGCCTGGTAGACGTACACATCAAAGTAAGTATAAACTGATTACCAGATTTGGCTTTCAGGAGTGGTCCGATACAATCAATAACCATTTTCTCAAATGGTTCAGTACACACAGGAATAGGACAGAGGGTGCAGGGGGAATGGTTTGATTCGGTTTGCCGGCTACCTGACAGATGTGGCAAGTGCGACAGTACTTAACCACATCAGACTTAAGTCCTGGCCAAAAGAAGTGTCTCAGAATTCGGTTGTACGTTTTTGTGACCCCCATGTGTCCTGACCAAGAATGATCATGAGCCAACATGATTACTTGGGACCGAAAGTCCTTTGGCACAACCACTTGATGAATCACAGACCAGTCTTCTTCAGGATTTCCACTAGACCAACGACGCATCAAACCATCTATAAGAATATAGGCATCAAACTATAAGAATATAGGCCATCTTTTTCTCCGTAGCCTCTGCCTGAGATAGAACACTTGGAGATGGACTCATCCTGTTGTTGGGCAGATATAAACTCTTCTCGTGATGCACGTAAGGAAATGTCCACTGAAGCCGGACAAAAAGAACTTGTAAGTTCACATGGAGTCTCAGGCTGGCTGATAAACCTGCCCTTTTTACAAACACGTTCCATGGCACAAAATAATTCAGACAAATCAGGACCATATTTCTTTGCTTGTGCCCTTGGAACTTCACAAGCAGAGAAAATTTCAGGGGAATGTTCAATATCATTCCCTGAATCCAAGGCTGGGCTGTCCAACACTTCAGGAGCAGGTACAACCTTTGCACCTGCAATGTCATTCCCTAGAATGAAGTCAACACCCTTGATTGGCAAGAAAGGAAGGACGGCAACCTTGAACAGTCCATTAACAAGAGAAGAACGCACATGAAGGAAATGCAAAGGAGCTGAAACCTGTGTCATTCCAATACCCTGAACAATCACACTGAAGTTACAAGAAGTCCTTGCAGACAAGAGAAGAATACCTCCCCGAATAATGGATTGCGAGCCCCCCGTATCTCTCAGTATAGTCACTGGTTGTTGGCCTTCTATATCCCCCGTTTCTGATACAAAACCTTTAGGCTGAGCAGATGCAGAAGAAAACTGTTTGCATTTCAAAACAAGACACTGACACAACATGACATGGCCTTTCTTATGGCAATAGAAACAGGAACGTGCCTCACGAAGAGAAGTTGACGATGGACTGTTCGTCCTCTGAAGATTTGATGCAGACAGTTTATCAGAGGGTGACATGAACACATTTCTATGGGTCAATATAAACTCATCAGCCATCACAGCTGCTTTTGATAAAGACTTGACCTTTTGTTCATTTATAAAAATTACCACCTTCTCTGGCTGTACACTCTTAAAGTCCTCTAGTAAGATCAACTGTCGTAGAGACTCGTACTCACCTTTGACCTCACTAGCGGTACACCACTTATCAAAAAGGACGCTTTTTCTTCTGGCGAACTCAAAGGTGTGGCCACTAGATTTTGTGTGTTTCCTGAATTTTTGCCTGTAGGCCTCTGGTACAAGTTCATAAGCACACAGTATGGAATCTTTAAGTTTGTTATACTGTAGGCTATCCTCAACTGAAAGTGAGGACACTACCTCCTGTGCCTTCCCCACCAGCTTACACTGAAGCAATATGAACCACATATCCTTAGGCCAATTAAGAGCCATAGCAATCCGCCCAAATGCATTTTAAATAAGAATCGACCTCTGTCTCACGAAATGTGGGCACCAATGCAATATTTCTGCTCACATCAAATTTCTGAGACTCAGAGACCCTTGAAGCAGCTACAGGTGCAGAGGCGGCCATTTTGGCTGCCTTTTTCAAGGAAAGTTTCATGGCCTCCACATCAAGCTGTTTCAGTCTTACCTCTTTATCTGCCTATTTTTCTGCTCTACGCTCCCCCCTCTCATCTGCCTCAATCTGCAGCTGTGCAAGGTGAACCTTAAGCCTGGCATCCTTGCTAGAACTCTGAGGATCCGGGGGTGAAGGTGCGCTGTGCCGGAGAGTTACGACAGGAGCCCCACACTGTCACATCCCCAGAAGAAGCAGACGGGGAATTGCCACCCGTCACAGGTTTAATTTCAACAGGAGTTTTTATTGGCAGAAATACTAATGGCAGAACCCGGAGCACAAGAACCAGGATCCACAAACACCTGCAATTCCACCAATTTTTCCACCAGGATTGCCTTAATATCACCCTTTGTAGCATTTTTGGACACATGGACATCAAAATGTGCTGCAATGCACAACAAGTCATCCTTGCGGCAGACTTCAAGTGTGTCCAACTTAGGGTTGTCCAGGAACTGCTGTAAATGAAAGGACATGATCACAATCACATACGAACATCAATATCATCATAATCCGAGGTTGTCAGTAGCACTGGGAAATATTTGAGTATCCCGGACGAGCCCCCTCTTGTTACAACCCCAGAGGGGGTGTAACATACCAACAACCAAGGAATGAAGACAACATGATATAAAATGATAGAAATATGTTTATTTGATTGAACTGTAAAAAGGATATCAGCTGCTTTTATTTTTGGGGGAGGAAGGGACAGATGGTTGGGCTAAACAAATAAACATAATAAAACCAAGCCCAACTTTCTACTAACTCTAGAAGGTCAAATCAAACAACCAAAACCTAACTTATCTAAAAAGGGTTAATCAAAACAGATACAGAGGGTGGCACTAACCACTACAACTAGTGAGCTAGACATAAGATAACCTGTGGGCAAGAATATATATAGTACCCCAGCTTACCTAGTCCACATACCTCCCACCACATACCTGACGTAGCAGCATCCAGTTTCACAGTTAATAAGCAGAGCAGAGCCATGTGTGAGAGGGGACAGAGCAGAGATAGGGTGCAGGCATAGAAGGAAGTGCAGAAAGATAAAGTGCAGAGATAGAGGGGGTAGGGAAGTACAAGGTAAGTGCTAGGATAGGAGATGCTCTCTGAAGAGCTGGGTTTTCGAGAGCTTCTTGAAGATAGACAGGGACGCCCCTGTTCTGGTAGCACTCGGTAGGTCATTCCACCATCGTGGGACGACACATGAACAGAGTTTGGATTGTCTTAGGCGTGGTGTAGGAGCTGCTAGACGACAATCCTGGGACCAACGGAGGGACCCAGTTGTGGCATATGCCTTTGCAAGAGCATTCAAGTAGATGGGAGCTGTTCCATTAAGCACTTTGTAGCTAACATCAGTGACTTGAATCTGATGCGGGCGGCTAAGGGTAGCCAGAGGAGTTCAATGAACAGAGGGGGGACGTGTTCTTTTAGGCTGATCGAAGACCAGACGCGCCGCCGCGTTCTGGACCATCTGCAGAGGTTTCACAGCACAGTTAACCTATGCTTCAAAATATCTCCAACAAGAACATTATTGAGACTCTCCATTCTTTATGGATGCAGGACTGGTATTACCATATCATTATACCAACATTGTGTACGTTTTGTGCAACAAGAACAGACATATCAGTCTCTGCATCTCAATTATATGTTCAAAAGCTCATCAAACCTAGGTTGTATGAAGGTTGGCAAAGCATCCAGGGAACATTGCATGCAGATGTATTTGGTCTTTCGAGTGCATGCAACATCGTGGCACCTGTTTGCATTTTTCACCTGGGTGAGCTAGGGCCAGTGATTTCCTTTGCCAAGCCTGTCCTCACAGGGAACTTTGGTTTGCTTTAAAGAGGAGGAGATTCATCTTTTCAAATCCAGAAATCAGGTAGAGGCACCAGGCATTTGCAATGATCACAAAAAATGAAATGAAAAAACACTTTGACGTATCACCGCTTGTTCATCTGTGGGGATACATTGCCACACATTGGTCAACAAGATCCAACCCAGGACACATAAAAAGGCTGAAGTTGTTTCTCACTTATGGCCCTGATCACGCCTACACCAGAAGTTGGCGTTTCAGTGCCGTGGACATGTGAATAGGTAGAAGTGATTGAGTAAGCAGGTAGCTAAGCTCCTATGGATTTTTTTTAAAATTATTATTATTCCTAGTTTAATTGTGTTTGTTCCTTCGTTATTAACTGCAGTTAATAGTTAATACCTCCATGTCATCTTTGTCTGTGGCACTTTACTTTATTGTCTTCACCTCCTCTGGTTTTGGACACCATCCCAATTGGGGAGACTGGAGCAAATGGAGTGAAAAAATCTTCTACTTCTAAACACTCAAAAGAAGTAACAATGATGATTGATTTGGAGGGAGAACGGGTAACTGTATTACAACTGTTACATTCCATAAGATTATTACATGGAGGAATAATGGTTTGCTGGTAGATTGGGCCTAAATCTTTGTGACGTTGACAAAAGATTCAGTAAAGGATGGATTATTGGATGGATTTAAGATAGGCAACAACTAGAATCATGGGAAGGAAGCTGGTTGTGTCATTTCTTAACCTACCTGTTCACCTTACAGACAACGAAATTCTGGACAAAATGAGTGGATGGGGAGTGGAAGCTGTCTCAGCAATCAGACGTCACATGTGGCCTGGAACAAGAATCACAGATTGGACAAGATTTGTAAGGGTTAAGTTCAATGACACTGTGCAGTCTCAGGCGTTCAATTTTTCCGGGTAATACATGACAGGCAGGTAAAGGTCTGCAGAATATGTTTGCAGCCAGGACATGTAATCAGAGAGTGCCCTGACTTTATATGTCTCAAGAGTGGAAAGCACAGCCATTATGCTCGAGAGTGTGCTGGAAGAGGAGAAAAGTTTGCAGTCTGCTGCAACACTTTTGAGCAATGTGTGTGTGGGAAAGCAAGTACTGTGACTGACACTTGTGCTAATTCCTACAGCCGACAGGGATACCTCTGAGACGGGAGGAGAGGAGGTGGCTGAAGGGAGGACTGGAGAAATGGGTCTTGCTCTGACATGAAGCGGTAGAAGAAACCGCAGATCAGCTTCTGGAGATGTGGAGAGCTGGAAAAAAGGGCTCTACCTCCAATCCGCACAATGGTTCCTGCTCCTGGGGTGCAAGACCTTGCTGCAAAGCTGGCGCAGGGGAGTACAGGTGCTAAGACATGGGAAAACAGCATTGCCACTATTAATATGAGTGAGTCCTCCGAGAATATTGTCTCAGCGTCTATAAAAGAAAGTTTGACTACAATATCTCAAGATGATGCCAGTTCTCAGCCCTTATCTGGTCATGACCCTCTACTGATGATATTGCATTGATGGAGCCTTTCCAGATGTGAAAGTTGCTAGCAACTTCTGATCTGACCTCTGACTGCAAACCTTTTCTCCTCTGGCTCTGACTCTGAGATGGAGTTTCAGCTGGTGCAAGCGCATAAAAGATTAAGCCAAGGCCAGAAACGCTGAAAAATTATGAGACTGCACACTCTTCTCCTCTTCCTAATGCATCTTTGCTCTCTTGCTGTAGTGAGCCTAAGAAGTAAACGGAAAATTGACAGTTTTTTCGTGAACAGAAAGTGCGATTTGTTAGGCTTACGGGAGTGGGGTCCTTCACAAATTTTACAAGCCCAACAATATTTATTGAAAGGTTCTATTTTCACATCCAATGGACCTTTGGCTGCTGTGATGTGGCGCTACTTTTTTCGGGAGTGTTTTTTTTCCCAATATACAACAATTCATAGTGATAATGCTGGCAGACTACCGGTAGTTGATGCTCAATACAGTAAAAGAAGACTTTTTTTAAACAACTATGGACCAAACATGCACACAGAACGTTGTTGTATGAATTTCCCCATTGCGGGACAAAGGAAATCTAATCTAAATTCTCACTCCGTGGATCACATCTACGTGCTCTGGTTTTGGTGACTTCAACATGCTGCTCTCTGATATCGACGTCTCAGTTGCAAACGTATTAAAACATAATGTCAGCGTGGAGAATTTTACAATCCGGGATTAAATGTTTCTTCCGTAGGCAAATAGCTTCGGGTCGTTTAAAGCAGTCTCGGATTGATTTATGCCTTGGGGGGGCCTGAAGCCATTTCAGTGATTAATAGCGGTGAGTTTAATTATACTTTTCTCTTTTGCTGCCTCTAATGGAAAACAAAGATTATATTTGATGTTTTGATAATGGTTTACTGGATGATGAAAAATTATTTAGTTATGAAAAATAAACATTTAGATTACATTTCTGAAGAAGTTCATTTAGCACACAATCCCCTGGAACAATTCTGGTTTGAAGAAACAAACTATTTACTTTCGCATCAACAAAAAATGGCGAGAAGAAAAAAGAGCAAAGCAACAAATTCACAATGAGCTTCAGCAGTTAACCCTAATTGAGATCGTAGTGTCTTGCCAATGTTAAAAACGGTTAAAAACTAGATGTGATAGAAACTTAAACTTAAACTTAAACTTATACTTACATAGACTATATAGCGTGGCAAAAAATGATAGTTCAGTACCCTCCTCTTTCATAAGAAGACTCATCACTCCACTTTTCAAAAACCAAGGCAGTAGAAAGCAGCTCCACGATTATAGGCCCATCAGTTTACTCAACATTGATTAGTTTTAGCAAATGGACTCAAAATGGTTATGTCCCGTCTCAATAACATTAATCAAGCTTACAGCGTCCCAGGATGTTTGATATATGATACAATACTGACCGCAATGAATGCTCTGCATAACTTAAAATCCTTTTTTTCTTTGATAACTTGTCCAAACTTTATTTGATGGGTAGTTTATAAGCAGAAAAATTGATTTAGTGTTGAGCAAAAAGGACATAAGTAAATTCCTCCTATTCAGTCTTCGAGTTCTGTCTGTCACTTCCAGGCATGTTCGGCCTATCGCTGCTGCCGGCGCAGATCTGGCCTACCTGCGAGTAAGCTTATGCTGGAGTTCTCTCCATCATCACACATATTCTATTTCTATGGTCACGACAAGGCTGTCAACAACAGAGCCCTACATAACGATGCCAGAGTGATGAGCTTTGCCATGGTAGCAGGGATAGAAGTGATGATTTGGAACACTATCATGGCAGGATTGCCCATTGCAGGGGTCTTTGCGTAAGGCAAGCATTGTGTGGCTGTCTGTAAGAGGCAAAGGTCTCTTAGAAGGGCTAACATATCTTTTTAGTATGATTATATGCCTTAACAATATTACATAAGAGAGATGTTAAAATTCAAGAACATAATACAACAACACATATCCAGAAATGTTTAATTTATCATCTCTACAGCCTGTGATGGTTTATGTAGTGCTCCTGACAAATGCCTAATATATATATATATATATATATATATATATATATATTATGGCATGCCGTTCAGGAAATTAATCTTTGAATATATGGAATGAACCTTGAATATATTGAATGAACCTTGAATATATTGAATGCAACTCTGAATATATTGAATGAACCTTGAATATATTGAATGAAACTCTGAATATATTGAATGAAACTCTGAATATATTGAATGAAACTCTGAATATATTGAATGAACCTTGAATATATGGTATGAACCTTTGAATATATTGAATGAAACTTGACTGACGTCAGACTTCACGGAAGTGCCAGCGGCCATCTTGTCTAAGGTGTGGCACTGGCTACTGTGGCGAAAAGCGAATGACAATGAGTCAGTACGCTCGGAATTTTGTAGGATGAATATTAAAGTATGAGGACATCATTAACACACTGGCGAATGCATGTACGGGCCAAAATCCTCCCGATAACCCTGCCCTTTCTTCTAACGAAGAAGTCGTGGCAGACTTACGACAACAGGCCAGGCAGCTGTTTATCAGGCCAACCTCAGTATGCCTTCAACCTCTCAGGAGTGCCCCAAAACGGCAATGCAGGCTGAATATTTAGTTAAGTGATGAACGTATATGATGATCCGTGACACAATGTCCACTTTGGGCACGATGCATTTGTCTGTCCGCAATCTGCTGTGAGTAACGTGAACAAAGCTGTGTCGCGGATGATCAAATACGTTCAATACTAAACTAAATATTCAGCCTACATTGGTCTATGAATATGGGTGATTCTTATTGTATCTAAACAATATATTAAGAGCTTCTCTTTCAGTTCACGAAATCCCTGTAGCCGCAGCAGCTTCTCCAGTGCCGCGTCAGAGCGCAGTGTCATTACGCACGGCCATTCACTGTGTTTCACCTTTATTAAATCAACTTAAAACTTTATCAAGCTAACTATACAGACCTACATATAGACCTATACACACAACAGACTGTTCTGTTAGTAGTTCTGCTTTTGTTATTTTAAGGAGAAGCCGTGTTACCAGGGCTCATTATGGCTGCAGTGAGGTATTGTCTATATTACATCAGGGCCCTCGTGTTATTTTAAATAAAGCCTATCTATTCCAACATCTTGTGTGTTGGGTCCTTTCTTGTTTACGGGTGGAGATTGCACACAGGGACTGTTTTGGGGCACTCCTGAGAGGTTGAAGGCATTCTGAGGTTGGCCTGATAAACAGCTGCCTGGCCTGTTGTCGTAAGTCTGCCACGACTTCTTCGTTAGAAGAAAGGGCAGGGTTATCGGGAGGATTTTGGCCCGTACATGCATTCGCCAGTGTGTTAATGATGTCCTCATACTTTAATATTCCTCCTACAAAATTCCGAGCGGACTGACTCATTGTCATTCGCTTTTCGCTGCAGTATCCACACTTTAGACAAGATGGCTGCAGGCACTTCCGTAAAGTCTGACGTCAGTCAAGTTTCATTCAATATATTCAAGGTTCATTCAATATATTCAAGGTTCATTCAATATATTCAAGGTTCATTCAATATATTCAGAGTTTCATTCCATATATTCAAGGTTCATTCAATATATTCAGAGTTTCATTCAATATATTCAAGGTTAATTCAATATATTCAGAGTTTCATGCCATATATTCAGAGTTTCATTCAATATATTCAAGGTTCATTCAATATATTCAGAGTTTCATTCCATATATTCAAGTTTCATTCAATATATTCAAGGTTCATTCAATATATTCAGAGTTTCATTCAATATATTCAAAGATTAATTTCCTGAACGGCATGCCATAATATTTATATATATGTATATATTTATATATATATATATGTATATATATATATATATATATGCATGTATTTATACTGCATATACTTGAGGGTTATGCTGTTCATGTTTTTCACAGAAGGTGGCAGTATTTCCTTATTTTACACTCCAGTCTCTTTCTCCTTGCTCCTGTATAATTATAACACTCCAAAACTATTCACACAGTCACAGAGCAGAGATTTTCTTTAGGTATATCTTTCATTAGCTTCAGCAAGATTCAGATTGTTTGATTGATGCTCGTTTGTGCTGCAATGATTCCGAGATTAATCAGTTTAAATCTGTGAAATTAATCTAATTTGCTGAACTCAGCAGGAACCATGTCTCTTTGGCTGGTTGCATGTGGTCCCATTTACTACCCTGTTCATCCACAAAGTGACTTGATTTTGGAGACAGCTTTATTACTTGAAGATCAATCATTTCAATTGGTGTTGATAGGTCCACATCTCTCAAAAACACCCTCAAATGCTGCTCCAGTCATTACTGAAATGCAGTGTCTTGTTGCACGTAGCATCGGAAGTATTATACTCCAAGCTACAGAACTAACTGAAAGACTTGTGATCTTTCAGACAGCCACAGTTCATTGTCACGTCTTCCTAAATCTCTGTTGTCGCAAATTTGTTTGCACGGTAAATACATGGAAAATACTAGTGGCACCTATGGCTCAGGAAGAAAAGCAGTTGCCTGCCAATCAGAGGGTCTGTGGTTCGAGCTGGGACACATGTTGATGTGTCCTTATGCAAGACACAAAAGCCCACATTGCCTCCCGATGCGTCCTTCAGTGTATGAATGTGTGTGATAGTGGAAACTACGGTGTGGTAACTGTGGTAGAAAAACAAAAAAATCTGCACAGACTAAGATGTGTGTGAGTGTGTGAATGTGGCATGTAGTGTAAAAGCGCTTTGAGTGGTCAGCGAGACTACAGAAGTGCTATATAAGTACAGTCCATTTACCATTTGCAGTATGTTTGCAGATCCTGAGCATGATTGTGTGAAAAACAGGTTTCTGCTGAGAAGTTTATAAATTTGCCTTTTCTTCTTGCTATATCTGAGATTTATATATCCTATTTTCCCTCTGCTACCTCATTGGCTGCTAGGTCACCAGTTTTTTGTGGACGCATACACACAGTTACACACTCAGCCAATGACAATGTGACATTGATGTAGTGTGGTTGAATACCTTATGTGAGAGTGAGTGATGGACCACTCGCACTGATGGCTGTTGCCTAAAGGCATATGTGTGTGTGTGTCTGTGCTCAGAGTGGGTTCGAGCAGCATTGGAAACAGAATTATATTCCAACTCACATGTAACCTCGGCAGAAAAGAAAGAGGGGTCAAACGCCAGGGGAACCAAGAGAATAATAAGTAGCTACACTGATGTGCACACCTTCATACAAAGCCCCTCAGGGAACAAACTCCATGACTTCTTTCATGAGGTTCATGAAAGATACTTACACATGACTCACCAAGCGAAGCTTCTCGACGCACACACACTTATGAACATGAGAACTGGGCAGAGGTTCAGAGGCACAGATTGAAGGTGATTATAATTCACAGCGAAGTCTAGCTGGTTTAGTTATCTCCAGCTCATCCATCTATTTCTGTGTATGCATGTGTGGCTGAGCACTCATCAAGGTAACAGGGGAAAAACACACCAGCAACATATAAATCACAAAGATGGGTGAATTAAGAAAGGAGAGGAAGAGGAAAGGAAATAAACCTAACCTATAATAAAGAGGTGAATGCAGAACGGATGCCAGAAACACAGAAGGGTCGAGGAAAACACAGGACAGTATTTTGTGAGGTCTATGAAACAAAAATGGTTCAGAGGGATCAAACATTTGCTTTAAGTTCTCCTGATACCAAGAAAACATAATCTATTCATAAATATCAGCAGTGCATGAACATTACTTTTTTACTGGCATATATTTAATTAAATTGCAAAACATTGCAACAAGACAGACACTGTGTTCGGTCTCAGTAAAGACAGAAGGCAGTGATTTGCAATTCTCATAAACCAATATTTTTATTCATAACAGAGCATAGAAAACATGTCGACTACTGACAGTGAGACATTTTTATATTTTATGAAAGATATTATCTTATAATGGCAGCAATACATCTAAAAAAAGTTAGGACAGGGCCATGTTGACCACTGTGTAGCATCCCCTCTCCCTTTACCAACAGTCTGTAAATGTCTGACAACTGAGGAGACCAGCTGCTGGAGCTTTCTGGAGAGAAATGTTGTCTGATGTAGGATTCTCGCTGCTACCCTCACAGTCTTGGGTCTTTTTTGTAATATTTTCCCATACATTGTGCCAATTGTTTTCAGTTGGTAAGAGATTCAGACTGCTGGCAGATCAGTCAAGCACCACAAGTATTTCTACTATGAAGCCATGCTGTTGTGATAGATGCAGTATGCAATTTAGTATTCTCTTCCTGAAATATGCAAAGCATTCCCTGAAAAAGAGTCTGAATGGGAGTATATGTTGCTCTAAAACCAGAGCACTGATGATGCTTTTACAGGTTTGGAAGTGACCGGTCCCATAGGCACTCGTGCAGCCCCCAGAGATGCGGTCTTCATGCAGATTAAACTGAGCTATGATAACAAGTCAGATGGTCCCTCTCCTCTGTTATCCGAAAAATGTCCATGATTTAAAAATTTCAAATTTTGATTTGTGTGATCACAGAACAATTTCCACTTTGCCGTAGTCCACCAAATGTGCTTTGGTCCAGAGAGGATAGCTGGTTTACTGGACTATGTTCGCATATGGTTTCTTCTTCACACGATGGAGCTTTAATCTGTATTTGTGGATGGCATCTGTGTTCATACAATGATTTCTAGAAGTGTTCTTCAGCCCATTTAGTGATTTCTTCCATGGCAGAACTTTTAATGCAGGGCCTCCAGATTCTTTGAATATTCTGATGATATTGGTGCTCTTATATACCCACTCACATCATTGACTTGTTGCCAATAAACCATATAAATTGCAACATGTTCCTCCAGCTGTTTCTGTCACGGCTTGTAAAGCCAAAATTAAACAGATTCTTAATGAAACCACAACAAAGACTGCTAAAACAATAAAAGATTTATTGAAGCAGGTGGTGAAAGTAGTTATCTCAGCAGATCCTGGAATCAGTTCAAAGGCAAGGTATTAATCTCTGGGAGAAAGAAGAGCTAAAGGTTCTAAAGGTGACGATAGGTGATAATCCACAGGAGAATCCAGTCAGGGTTCATTTTACTAAATGTTCTGTCTTACTGTCGAAAGGCCTTAGAAGTGTTTCAAGGGGAACCTCTGGTTGTTCCGGGAGGATGCTGGAGTCGTACGAGGGTGAGCAGGCAGGTGAGTAAACCACAGAGAAACCAGTGGTTCCTATGCCTCTAAGTTTCCAACCAACAAAGTAACAGTGGAAGACCCCTACTATTGTTGGTTAAAGTATACAAAAGATTGTTAGTAAACTTACTGAAACAACTGTAATTCTTATAACAATTATTACAAACAATCAACACAAAGCATTTTGAAATTCAGAACTTTTGTTGGGACCTATGATGATTTCACTGAAAAAGAATCCAGCCTCACTCAATCCTGTTCTAACAAAATCTTATCATGTAAAGGAAAAGATATTTGCACAGATATTGTGTTCTTGATATAACTATATGCTGCATGTGTTGTTATACTGTGAGAACTTTAATGTTTGGGCATTTGGAGGATGGATGAGAAACTTGGGTCTATGGATCTGAAGTAATTTGGCTGTGGACCTCTGTGAGAGTGACCCTTAGTACTATGTACATTACAACGTGTATTCTCTATCCTCTTTTTATTCTCTTATGGTGAAGTTAGCTCCTTTAACGGTCATGTGTTCATATCTGTGTCACATACATACAGATGATGAATTAATGTGTGTGTGAAAGGGTTTCTCTGCCATGGACCAGTGACACATTTTTGCCACATATTTTTATTGCTAATCAATGTAAATGACACCATTTTTCACACACTGTCACTGTTGCTCAATGAGAATTATGCCATGCTTTTTAACTGTCACTGGTAATCAATGAGGGTGGCACCATCATCTGCATCTCCTGATCATTCCAGCTGGTGATCATTAACTAAGCTGTCTCAGGTTGACATATGATCATCATGCATTAAAGCAGTTATGGTGATAGGTCGTGTGTAAGAGAGAGCACGGGAACTGCACAAAACATGTGAAGCCAAAAAGAAAACCGACAGCAAGAGAGAGTTAACAAAACACAGACAAAGGTCTCTGGAAAGAATCTGACACAAGAGGGACACAAATATTAGAAAACAGAGTAGCCACATTTCCACCCACCATCCTCTCAGGAATCATAAAACAGTACAGTAGACACAACAATCTCTTTAACTTCCTTCCTGTCTTTAATGAGTAGTTCAAGGTCAAAGGTAATGCATCTTATTGCTGTGCATAAAATCCTGCACGAGGGAATCCAATGTGATACCAGGATTTGTAAATGTATTGAAACCTGTTGGAATTCTTATTTATGACTACAACGGTGTGTGCTGCATGCATACATATATATATATATATATTTATATATATATATAAAAATATATAGATATATTTATTTATGTACAAAGTTGCAGTACTTTGAAAAACATTTCATTTCAAAAGATTTGCAAAATTATTTGGAAATACAGTAAGAGCAATAAATAATACAAACTTAATTTGTAAGGAGGAGTTTCTAAGCAGCTTTAAAGTGAACATCTGGTCTGAGCTCCTTTATCCTCCAACATAGCCTGAACATGGTCTTCAGGAATAGTTCTCCAGGCTTCTTGAAGGACATCCCAAAGCTCTTCTTTGGATGTGGGCTGCCTTTTGTTCCGTTCTCTGTCAGATGATCCCACACTGCTTCAATAATGTTGAGGTCCGGGCTCTGGGGAGGATTCATCCCTCCATAAGACCTGTTGCCACTGATTTTCAGTCCACTTCTTGTGTCATTTGGCACAGCTCAGCCTTTTCTCCCTGTTTCCCTTCCTTAAGAATGGCTTCTTGACAGCCACCCTTCCATGGAGTTTCTCTATTGCTTTCAGATTCAGTTTATCTGATGCATTTAGTTTTTTAGGCCTTCGTCTTGTCCATTTTCCTCAGTTTTCTTTAAAGACACAATGCCAAGATATGTCAAGCTTTTAGATAATAGCGTTTTGGGAATCACCTTGTTGGTGCAAAAATTCTTTGACTCTCAAACTGTGATATCTTTGGCATTTTCCATAGATGCAACTTCAAAGATGGGGACATTTTACTTTATCTAGTAACAAAGTACCTAAAAGCAACAGTGTATCACTGTTAAGTGGCTTGAAAAAAACAAAAATAAAATAGAACATTCCTCTGATAATGTTCATGTACAAAGACTGGACTGAAAATGACAGAGTAACCAATATCCAAGAAAAACTGCGAAAGACCCTCAGAAACTCTAGAGAGTTATTGCTCAAGACCACTTTAAGAGACTGCTTGGAAGCAAAAAGCAAAAAGAAATTAAGGATGGCGCAAGAGTTTAGCAAAGTACTGTATGGGGATTTTAATATTTAGTGTTCACCCTCGTGAGTCAACTTTTGGCTTCGTGACCAAATCTATATTCAAACTACAACCAAAAGATAATCCATTGGCTGTTACATTAGATAAATCTGAGCTTCCGGCAACTGTTGGAGGTTTCTTTTTCTATGTGTAGTAAAAGTCATAATGAATGTCTCCTTTGCAGCTAGTCATCATTTTATTTAATAAGCTGACATCATGGCTACTGGGTGTGGTGCACTTGTAAGAACATGGGAAATGTACTTTCCCATCTCAGTTTTCATAAAGGAGTGTGAGAACAAATGGAATTTATTTGATTAACTTGACCTGAGCAAACTTTCCAACTGAGGCCAGCTTCCTCTGAAGCATTTTACAAATGCAGAAACGTGCAAAAAATCTTTCTGAAACAGTACCCCTTTTTCTCATTTGTATTGTATTTCCATCAGAAAAGCTTCCCTTGTCTCTCTATCTAACAGTGTACTGCTTTGTCGTAGCTGTTGTTTTAACCTCTGTAACTGACAGCTCTTTTTCATCCATGAACAATTGCAAGTTCTTGACCCTTGAAACAAGGCGAGACTTACTTCCACCACTTCCTGCTTGGCACATTCACACTAACGTTTGACCCTACATTTAACCACATGATATAACTAAGAAAATAACTCACAGTCGTTTCTTTCCCAAGTTCAAGCACCAACAGATGGGGGAGCAGAGAGACTAGAAAAGTGAATGAGGAATATCACGGTGGTATAGAAAGAGGCAGACAAACTCACAGAGACCACACAGCAATCACGTCAGTCACAGACCATCACCAAGAGGTGACCAGGCCATCTGTGACTCTGTCCGCCTGTGAAGTGGCTTGTCTCCAAAACAGGAAACAGCCAATATTCCAGTAAGAGAGTACACAGAACATTTCTATTCAGACACAATTTGATGTGTTCAGCTCTGAATTTACAGCTAAAATGTGTGTGTGTGACTGTGTGTGGGCAGCCGATTGTTGTATCATTCACCTTTGGTTTTTGTATATTTTGTCTCTGTGGACAAGTGGACGCTTTCTTTACCACAACAAAGTAATACATTCAGGATGGATTGAATGAGAGGCTTTATAGATTTTCATGTAGATTTATGGTACCATTGGACTGTCCAATGAGTGAGTAGATGAGATTCTGAATGTCTGCTGTGCATCTCTGCCCATATGAATGATGACTGCGGTCAGTAGTGATCACACTCAGTTTGACAACATCATTGACCTCTTCTGCTTATTTAAATCCAAAACCGAAACTGAAGTCTAATATTTTTGCTTATTTAGCCAGAAAGCACGTCCTCCGGTATCACTGTTCACTGATTTTATACTTTCCTCTACCTCTAGATGACACTGTTGAATAGCACAGACACACTGACATTTGTCAGTAGGAGCAGCACGTTGATAACAGTTTGCTGTATACTTACTGGAAATGTACTCAGCTGTACTCACACCTGAAACACATGATGGTACAAGTACAGGACTGTAAGATTGTTTGATTTACTAGATCTGACACGTTAGAAAACCAGAATTCTCACAAGCTCGTATACTAAAGTTTGACTCTCACACATTTTTATCTTCAGACTTGAATTCATCCCAACATACAGTCAATACCACACAAATCATGTAATAATCAGGACAACACTTTTGCTGGTTTTAAATTGTTCTGTGGATCCTTAATGATGGAAGCTAAATATCAAAGGTCTATCTGCTCTATGACTGTGTTTGCGTGTGAGTGGGTGTGTGTGGGTGGTGGTTCACACAAATGAGCCCACAACTGTGAAAGCAAGCTGGATTTCTTTCAACAGGAGTTTTGACGAAAGACAGATTCCCCTCAGATTCCAAGTAGAAAATGGCTGCGAATCAGTACCATTTATTTTCCTACGAGTCTCTGCCTTTGTTTCCTACCCTCTTCATAGCTCTCAGAATGTCTCTTGATCTTTAATGTAAAGACTTATTCCACTCGCACACACCCAGTCATTGTGACACACTGTGACACCACTGCACACAGACAGTTGAAGATGGATAACACTTTGGTAATCAGGTGTGGATGTGCATAAACAGAAACCAACAGTTTGGACCTTTTTGCTGACTGTCCTCTGGGAGAGAGAGTGCCCTCTAGCTCATAATGTTCCTGCTTCTGCCTGGGTGTCACCATTTCTCATGCTGCTGACCTGCTGGTGGTGGCAGAGATTCGGGATCAGACCTCATCAAGAAATCGTTCAGGTTGTTTGCCGATGATGTAGACAATGCCCAGCTCATTCATTTAGTCCTAATGAAAAAGGGCAGCAGAAAACACAACAGAAAGGCTCTGGGTGACAATTAAAATGCTTTTTATGGATAGACATTAGACATTAGACATTTTGCCATCTACTCATGAAAGAAGACCCTTTCAACATTTTATACTTCATTTATTATTTATTTTTTCTCACCAGTCTTAACACACACAACACATCTCTATTAATTTATTTGACTATGACCTATAACTCAAGGGATGAACCAACGTTGTATCCACACATAACAGTCATAAGAATCAATTTAAAATAGTTTGTTTACACAGTTTGCTACTAGCATCCTGGTGCTAAGACACATAATATGTTCTCCTTTGAAAAGTTGCATCTACAAAACATATTTTAATAGACATAAACAACATTTTTGTCCCAAAAAGGTGATCTACAAAGACCACATCCCAGCACAGTTTGCTGTTCCTTAAGAACTTGTTTTTAAGTTTTGTACAGGTGGAGGACAAAAAAAGAAGAAGTGGCAGGCCAAAAAAACTATTTACAGTAGATGCACAGGACCTGAAAGTTATGTCCTTAAGAAATAGGGGACAAATAGTCCAGCAAAGACCTGACAGGACCTGAGAGATGCATCTGGACCTTCAGCTGATCCATCTACTGTTGGCCCAAGCCTCATCAGAAATGGTCTCCATGGAAGGGTGGCTGTCAAGAAGCAATTCTTAAGGAAGGGAAACAGGGATCATATATCTCTTGTGACCAGGCAACACTTTGGGATCACCTAGAAAAGAGATGGAGAGTCTCGCTGGGGAGAAGGATGTCTGGGTGTCCCTCCTGAACCTGCCTTCAAGACTCACTGTCGGATGAGCAGAGGACAATAGACATGGATGAATAACAACATCTTGAGGTCTTCTAATAATAACTGTTATGGTGGTTATTGCTTCTATTAATTGTGCCCCCTTTTTCTGAGTTGACGGTATATTGTGGACTACTGGCACATTGAGAAATCATGTGGAGAGAAAGGAACCCCCTTCTTTGCAAATGTTACTATCAAATATATGAAAAGACTAGTAAAAAAATACTTTTCTGCTGGTCAGTGTCATTTGCCAAAAAATGAAGAAGACTGCTAATTGCTGTAAGTAAAATATTTAAAACTATGCCTCTCCGAAGGGTATTTGTTGAACTGAATTCTTTCAACACACATTCTTTCTTTGCACACAGCTTCAAGGATAGATTAAATGATTTTTTATGTGAAACACAGAATACAAAGTTAAGAAAACAACAATGGGCACCTTAGAAACATTTTGCCTCCTGAAAGATATGAGTTTTTATTTGTGATCTCATCCTGCTGGTTGCAAAGTAATTGTGGCTGTTTTACAGCCATGTGAAAAAGAAAGTACATCTTCCATCAATTCAAAGGTTTTTAGGACACCAGAGGAATAAATTCTTGTGTTACATCTAAATCTGCTTTAAACCTACAATATAATGCTATTGAAAAGGGCTCCAACACTTTATTAGACTTCAAGGACAATGTGAGGCAAGAGGTTCAAGGGATGCCAAGAAAGGAGGGATGAGAAGAAATTACAAAAGAGGAAGTAGCAGGCAAGAGTGGCTTAAACTTCAATATCAGGATGGCAGTTTCCAGTAGAGAAGGTGAGGGATAAATAAAGTGTGCAAGTGAGATGTAAAGGAGGATAGGTGAAGACTGAATGTTGTGATTTAAGGAAGAAGAATAGATAAAAGGGAAGAATGTGTAACCAAGGTGTGGTGCTGCAGAATCTGGAAGAGGGAAAGGGCTGAGATAAAGAGGGATGAAAAAGAGCAAGAGTAGGAGGGATCAGTCTGAGAGGACGGATGGCTGGTGTGGGGAATAATATGTCATGGGGGGAGGAGAAGGAAAGCACACAGTATGAAGGAAGCAGCATTCGATGCAGTGTGATAAATGTTGATGCTGGAGGTGAGAGCATGGCAAGGGAAGCTAGATGAGGGGAAGATCGGCTGAGACATGAAATACTATAATGGAACAAATACTATTGGGTTTTGCTAAACTGTAAATTATGATGTCATAAAACATTGCATTTTTCATCACGTGCTGGACATGTTTGTGCTCTATAATCTCACGATGATATTCTTGGCATGCATAGTTTTTGCTGCATGATTTTAGGGCAGATTAATCTGTTCTTGGTTTGGTGATGGTAAAATCTAATGTAACAAATGTTGGCATATCACCGGGAAATTATTCATCTACAAGTGGCAGTTTTCTTTTTATGATGATAAGACTGTGATAGTGATAGGGTTTGTGGGTTTGTGGACTTTTGTTTCTATTCTGTTTTCTTGTTATTAAGTCACATTTTTTATTGCAATTTGTTTTGTTGAATCCTTATTTGTCCTTTTGTTTCTTGCTACTTCGGTCATTAGTCTTGTCTTGATTCAGTTTAGTTTCACCTTCTCTCCCATAGTCGTCCCCCCTGTTCAGGTCATTAGCTCCACTCACTCACCTGTGTTCAATCTTCTCAGCAGCAAGCCTTCACTGATCAGTTCTCCACAGTATTTAGGCTCCCTGGTTTCTCACAAACGATTGTCAGATCACCGCCGTTACTACGTCTTTGGGTTTTTCTAGTTCATATTTTTGGTGTTCTGGCTTGGCCGCGCTTTTTGTTAGTTAGTAAATCAGCCTACATCATCCTGTCTAATCTGTGTCTGCATTTGGGTCCTTGTCCTCTGTCCAGCACCACCCATCCTGACCGGTAGTGCTTGCTAAAATAGATTGCATTTGCCATTCCACAAACCTACAGTTCATTAAAGCTGGTATTTATTTAAGCTGTGTTACATTTTCTGGGGTGTACATATTTCTAATCTTACACTAAATGAAATGTACGTGAAAACTTTTGCATATGTGGTTGGAATATGGTGAATTAATAGAAATGAGTCACAAATCAGTATGATGTTTCAGTTTACTTTACTTAGAATTACCATCACACTCTAGTACTATAAGATTTGTCAAGGGCCAGCAAATTAAGAATGACAAAAATGTGGCTATGACTAGTAATTATGAACTAATCATTGCCAGAATATTCACTTGTGTGGAATCTCCCGGTAGTAAATCATTATTATTTACTGAAGTACTAAAATGGAAGTAATTATAGAGGCACTTACAACATAAATGTTTAAACTTTTCCTCATTTTTTTCCCCTTAACTATGTAGATTTTTGTGTTGCTCATTGAAATGTGTTACCAAGTGTAAGGAAAATGATTTACAAGTTGAAAATATTTTTCAAAACTGCCTATTTATCCATATCTAGCAATCAGATTATCTACTCAAGCGAACAGTTCAATGCAAAATTGAAAAAGGCTCCAACAACTCAACTATTTCATCACAGGACCTGCAGGTAACTCTTGCAGCTGTTGGTGCCATTTCTATGATTATAAAGAGTCTTTACAGTTTGACAGGAAAAAGCTTTTGTGGACCTGAAAGAAGAACAAAAAATATGTTTGTCAGTGAACATATAAACACATGTCTTTAGGAATAATGTGCTCGAAACAGTTTAATCAAAGGCAGAGTAGAGTTGTTTAGTCTGTGTGAAATATGTCTACTGTTTGCTGCCAAAGGCCCAGAATCTTCTCAGGAGAGGAGCCTCAAATCAGCTGATCTTGTTGTTATCACTCCATTCTAAAGGCTAGGTGTTATCTGAGCAGATTCTTGCCACAATTATAATCCAGTAGTTTTCAGTTGTGCTTTCTGGTACACATTGTGAAATATGTTGTTGATTTATTTATTTATTTAATTTTTTTACCTAATCAACCAACAAAATAGCATAATGTAATGTAGCAATTATTGTGAAGGAATGTCCAAACTACAATACTTTCCTAAAATTACTTTTAGTTTAGTGCCTAAAGTTTACCAGTAAAACTGTGTTGCCTTACCAAGTAGATATGATGCCTAAACTGAGTGAAACTGCAATAAAAATGTGAAGGAATGAAAACAAGTGAATTGTGTTGAACTCAAGTCACACAACTGAAGACACTGCAGATACTCGTACATGTCATTTAATGTGAGATTAGAAATATGGACTCTCCAGAAAATGTAAAAAGCACAGCTTAAATAAATACCAGCCTTCATGAAGTGTAGGATCGTGAAATGGCAAATGCAATCTATTTCAGTAAGCGCTGTGTCAGAATCTGTCAGGATGGGTGGTGGACAGAGGAGAAGGACCCAAACTCAGGCTCAGATTAGGCAGGATGTTATAGGAAAACTTATCTTGATTTTTTAACTCTAACAAAAAGCGCGGCCAAGCCAGAACACCAGATATCTAAAAAAAGTGACAGAAAAAGGCTGACGGGGTTTAAATTCAGCTCAGTTGCATTACAGTCCGTGGATTCATTCCGCCATCTCCTTCTAGCTCCTACAAGGTGTTTTAGTGCATGTTAAAAGTAGCAACTGTGAATTTTTGCAACACGCCCTCCAACTGGAACAGTCATATACATTATTTGTTCATACCCCTCAATGTGTCTCAAAAGAGCATCCTGTGTTTGCACCAACTCACATGAGTATTTTCACATCGAAGCAGTCTTTCATTGAAGAAACCAAATAGTCGTCATTACAAGAAAGAGTGAATGGAACGGCTTAGCACTTGGGCTTCTCTGTGTGAGGTGAGATTGAGACTAACAACCACCAGAGGTTACATATTCTTTGAATGTAATTATTGTCCATGTCGGTCTGCATTAACAAACGCTACATGGGAACGGTTTAGGGAGGAAGATGTAGCCATGTGACTTTTTTTCAGGCAAACAAAGGTATGAAACAATTTTTCAAATTAGTAATCTAGCAACGAAACAGATGACTATAGTTCGTACACGAGATACACAGTTAGTCTACTGCAAGAAACTATTTTATTTCATATCCAGTCAAACACATATCTAAAGCATATACAACAAAAACAGAATTATATTGAGATAATAACATTCATTTCGTAAAGTGTTATTGAATGAAAGGCCTTTAAAATGCTCACATTTCCCTCATGGTCTGCAGAATATGACTCAGGTTTATAGAAAGCAAACCAAAAGCAATTAAGTCCCTTGCAGTTCATCACTGAAATTGAATTGTGTGAAATACAACCCAGTCATTATTAGCTGGCTGCTGGGCCATTACCAGACACCCGGAAATATACATATATATTATACGTAAATGAGAAAAGCAGATGAAAATGGATAGCACAATTTTAATTAGGCTAGAGTTTTGTACTATGTTATCATGGCCTTAAGGAAAAATAATGAAGTTGCTAATGACTGGTACGTCTTTATTGCCTCAATCAGATTGATTTCACACAAGATGACGAGTCACAATTCTTTGAAGCAATAATACACAGAGTAGGTCTCTTTTCTCAGTATCTACTTTCAAGTTTTCATTAAAAGTTTTCCTGCATTCCTTTAGCTGACTTTTGCCCGTTTGGATATGAAAGTGTGTTTTGTTCTTAGTGTGTTTGTTTGCATGAGACGTACAAGGGTGAAAGATGGACTCAGAAAGAAGGAATCAGAAAGAACGACAGACAGTCAGGAGCACAGGCAGATAAAACCTCAGTCTTCCATCTTACTTCAAATGCAGATGGTTGTGTTGGGATTGGTTAGGTTGTTTTACTGTTAATGAGGCACATTGGGGTGATAGATGAAGCTTTAATTTTGAGAAGGAATTGAACTACAGGCAAGGGAATCATTAGTTAAGCAGTGTGACAGTCTTGCCATCCATCTGTGCCTCACCATTCAGCCACCTTGGTTTATCATTAGTCAGACACAGTGTCCCAGCTTGGTCATCTATCAATCTGTTGCTTCCTACAACTATCCTTCCATCCATCTATTCACCAGTCTTTCCACTCCACCACTCGTTTCAAAACTCATCTTTGATCAGTCCATGTTACCTCTCATTTACCTTCTTCCTTTCAAACCTTCAACAACTTATATAAACTATTTCTACACTTCTATTTAGTTTAGATTTAGATTTGAATTATCAGCTGAAATATTCCAAATCCATTTGAACACCTTTTAGGGTTGTGATGTCGATTTAAAGTTTATAGTTTCAAGTAGGCATAAAAACATCATGATTATATTAAGAAATTATGGATCAGAAACAATAAAACAAATATTTGCCGCCACTTCATGTGAACACTGCCTTATAGGAAACAATAGGCAACACAAAGCGTTACCATCACACAGTTTTTGAGCCTTTATTGTTGAACTTGACACATTTTTTGCTGATGATAAATGTAGCTTTTGCACCTTCTGAAGAGAGACTGGGCTGAGCACAGTACATACCCCATTAAATGTGTACATATAAGTGGATAGCATACAGAGTTTGTGTTGAGGTTTGCAGGTAAGAGCCAGAAAAGACAGAGGAGTTCAGGTGAGAAAAAGGTAAGTGACTTTATTTACAGGTGACACAAATTAAACATGAACTTGCAGGTTCATGAAAGGCTTCTCCTTTCCGGTAATCCGTTCAGTCTTTCTGAAAAGCACATAGCAGAGGTCTTAGTAAAAATCCACAAGGAGCTTGACATGAAACGTGAGTGGTAATAAGTAACTTGGTCAGCGTAGTACAGCTGGTGAAGAAGTAACGAACTGGTGACAAGCAGAGAGTAGACTGAAGCTTAAGAGCAGCAGACACCAGATACATATTACACACAAAAAGTACACCCATTTCTCAAACTAACTGGTATTGACAGGTGACCTTGAGATGACCTAGTGTGTTAGGGGAGGGGTTAGGGGAGGGGTTTAAGGAGAATGATAAATTAAATAATGGCTCATTACAGAATAAATTAAAGAATGGTTCATGTAAAGGTCACCTGACAATACCAATTAGTTTGAGAAAAGGGTGTACCTTGTAGTGTGTGTCATATTCTTGCATCTACTTTTACGCAGATTGTAAGATTTGTTCCTCTAGTTTAAGAGTTGATTGAGATTTTTTTTTTTTGGTGTAAAATACACGATTGTGATTATGACCTGATTAAGTCAACCAGTTCTACAGAAATATGAAAAAATGTGAATCCAGCCTCTTGAACCAACCCGTTCTTCCTCCCAACTCAACACATACTCACACTTTGTCAGGAGCTGTTGTGTCCTGTTTTCAAGTTACACTACAATACATATTATTGATTATTTTTGCGTTTAAATTTCTAACCATGCTGTTGTTGTAACTTTTATTGGTTGTCATTAACTTGTGTTTCTCTTTCTCAGCAGGTTTTCCTGGCCTGGGGTTATGGAGCTTGTTTTTTCCCTCTGACTGGTTCTGCCAGAGGTTTCTTCCTGTTAAAAGTGAGTCGTTTCTCTCCACAGTCGCCACATGCACGCTCAGGATGGAGGATTGGATCAAAGAGAAGTTTTGGTGCAAGCTGTTGGTTTTCTTAGCTAGGAAATTGTTTTTGAATTGGCTCTGTATGTATGAACTGGACCAGCTGGATTTTTAATTATTTGATTTGATTGGATTACGATTGTGTTGGAATGAATTGAACTCTAATTGGCTTCAATTGGACTGTATCATTGAAGTGCCTTGAGCTTACATTGTTGTGTTTTGGCGTTATATAAATAAACTGAATTGAATTGAATTTCTGTGACCCATGTTAGTTGTTAAACCAGCACTTCAGTATACTTACCACTAAAGTATTCAGCAGAATGATATTTTACTGTCACACTTCACTGTTGGCGCAGCCACAGTGTCACGTACTGCCACAGAAGAAGAGTTAGCAGTATGCACCTGTAGAGCTGTTCCACATGCGGCAGAAAGTGATGATGAACCTGTGTTAAACACTGAGATGAAAGGCTTGTGACCAAACAGCAGTATGTGACAAGTTTATTCATCTATTTATTTAGTCATAGCTTACTTATATATTCATGTATTTATTAATATTATTATTACTCTAGTTTTTAGTCACTGTTTGGTTAGCATTAACCTTCAAAATCTATTGGTTAGATGAAGGAAAGATCATGACTTAAGCAGTTCAACCTCGCCAGAGAAACAACTGGTTACCTGAAACATTTTTGAAAAACTTTTTCAGAACTTGTTAAGGTAGTAACTCGGACAATTAAGACAAAGGAGGATATGCTTGTTGCTTTCTGATGTGTGGACACATGTCATTTCAACACATTATCATCACACACTACAGAATGCAATATGAAAATAACAAGCTTATTTCACATCATTCTTTTTGACCATTTTGTACGAGGTTTTGGAGTTTGAATCTGTTAACGAGTCGGGTGTACCTTGCCTCTTTCTCTATAAACTGCCAACTGGGATAGTTTCCAACCCCCCTTAAACCCTGTTAAAGATAGGTAAAATAAGTAGGTTTATTCATATAGCGCCTGTCACAGACAAATGTCTCAAAGTGCTTTACAGAAAAAGTTAATCCATTAATATACACAACGGCATCAAGACGAAATACTTCAAACAGAAATACAAAACAGTCACAAAAGCCCAAGCCTAAATAAAACCTTCATGGAATAAAAATGTCTTCAACTGCTTTCTAAAAGTATCTACAGAGTTCAAATTACATGAAACTAAAGGCAGTGCATTCCACAGTGTGGATGCTACTGCTTGGAAACATCGGTCTCCTGGAGACCTGAAGCGAGTCTGAGGGGCCGTTCAGGATTCAGAGCAGATCAGACTGTGAAAGAAAGTGTATGGCCGAATCAAGTCAGCAATACAAGGAGGAGCCTGTCAATGTAAAGCTCTGAAAGTTCATTTTAAGAAAATTCTAAAACTGACTGGTAGCCGTGAAGCGACTTTGAAACAGGGGTTATGTGAGTTCTTCTGTTTTAGCGAGTCAGAAGTCTCGCAGCAGAAGATGAGCTAGCTCCTTCTCACTGAGACAAGTGAACAGACCATTAAAGTAGCCGAATCGTGAAGAGACAGAAGTATGAATTATCATCTCGAGTTTACCTGTTGACACAATTGATCTGAGTTTTGAGATGTTCCTCAAATGAAAAAAGCTGTTTCTTTGTTGTTTTGAGTGATGTTCCAGGGACTAAACCTAATAAAAAATTACACCTAAATTACTGAGACCGGGCTTCTGTAAGAATCCTAAATCTCCCAGTTGCTGTTTAATCTCAGAGATGTCCAGTGCAATAATTAAAGTTTCAGTTTTATCCAAATTTAGCTGTTGCTCAACCACTGCTTAATGCTCATCAGGCAGTTAGTTAAGGAGAAACTGGCCATTATTAAAAGCTCTCCTGTCAAATATGTCACACATGGCTGTTATTGATGCCCCTTCATTACTCATTATCGTTGAGAGCCTGAGTTAGTGCTGACTAACCAGAACCTGCCTGGGACACACATGTGTGTTGCCTATACTGTACACAAACACACACAATGTTGATAAGCTGAACACGTATGCAGGATTATGCTGTTTTACTCAGCCTGTACATGCAATGTGATCAGAAGTCACAGAAACATTTCTGAGATAAAACCATGCCAGTTACCAAAAGGTATTTCATGAAGCAGAGGCTAGATTGTTTTACAACAGTTCAGTTGATGTCACTGATCCATCACTCACACCCTTCGCTCAGCCATTACTGTAAACACAAGACTATGTCTGATTTATAGGTCACAGGATACCGGTGCTGTTTACACTACAGATACCTCCCTTTCCTGCATATGGGAAAACCATGCGCAGTGTTGAAACTCACCTGACAGATGCCTATTATCAGTCTAACGCTCCTCCTGTTTGCAGATACATTAGTTTTATCAGACCTCACACAAACACATGCACATAGGCATATGGAAGTATTTCCTCTTGTTTGTGTAAGGGTCTGTCTGTGTTGCCTTAGTGTATAGTTACACACCATAGGAAGCCATGTTGGATTCCCTCTCAGCACATAAGGCTCAAAGGATCATTGAACGTGCAAGCCAAGACGAGCTGATACTGAAATGACTTTAACTTGAGGAACATACCATGGATACTAAAGCGAGCCAAAAGTGAAGTAACATACTAATTTTAGACTATGTTTGTGCTGCAGAACAAGTACTGTATGTGCTTTCCTCAAAGATGTACTTAGCAGCCACATAAAGAAAACTTGCCTATCCTCAATCCACCATAGAGCTGTTGTGCATTGTTTGTATGGGCAGAACATAAAACGCTTCAGCCTCAGATTTCCAACAAGATGTCTTGAGTTCAAATCCAGAAATATGCTTTCAAATACTTTTGTTTTCAGTCACTCTATAGTGTTGATGTACCACAACCAATTTGCTAAGTACAGGGAAAAAAATCATTTTATGGGTAAAAATATGCCTTTTGACAATAATAAACTGACATGGGAGCATGTTTTATTCCCTCTGCATAAAACAGCTCCTCCAATTTCTTGGTAGCCTCAATGACATGCCTCACAGCATTCATTTCAGACACTGGAAGATAATACTACTTTTTGAATAATAAAAGGGACACCCTATGACTGTGTCATTACAGATCCACTTTCATATTACACATAAGCCAGATTTCCTATGTTGATTGTCATTTATTAACTTGCATTTAATAGATGTGAATAATAACTTCCAATAATGACCAAAAAAGATAATTGCATGCACTTGAGGTTATTTTTGCCCATATCAAAGAATACGTGATGCGCTCTACGGGGGAATGAAAACTTTCCTGCAAATCTTGTCTGACCTGGCAAAGCTTTAAGTGACATGACTCACCAGCTGTTTCTGGTCTGAACAGGCAACGGATAAACACATGTAATTAGCAGGTCTTCCCAGATATTTCCGGAGAAGAAACTAATTCCTGAAGAAGAGCTCTCTCCATTTTTCACTGTACATCACAGGTTACCTGCTTAAGGTTTGTATCTGGTTAGAACAACTACTTCCTCTGAATTGCAGTCACAAACATTGCAGTATACACCACCACCCTAAAACAGCCCTACGCAGCTAAGGTGGTGTGGTACTCTGGCCTTGGCCTCCTCCCACAAACCAAAAACATGCATGCTGAGTTGACTGGTGGGTTGACAGTAGGATCGTGTCTCTGTGGTGGCCTTGAGATGGACTAGCAGCCTGTACGTGTACCCTGCATCTTACCTTGGGGCGGCCGTAGCTCAGGAGGAAGAGCAGTCGCCCACCAATCGGAAGGTCGGTGGCTTGACTCTGGCTTCCCCGGGCTACATGTTGAAGCGTCCTGGGCAAGACACTGAACCCCACGTTGCCTCCCAGTGTATCATTGGGGGTATGAATGTGTATGAATGATTAGAAAAAGCACGTAGTTAAGTATCTTAAGACGTGCTGTATGAATGTGTGTGAGTGGGGTGAATGCGGCATGTAGTGAAGCGCTTTGAGTGGTCAGTTAGACTAGAAAAGCGCTATACAAGTACAGTCCATTTACCATTTACCATTTACCATCTTCCCTGGTGGCAGCTGGGACAGGCTCCAAGTCCAAAATTTCCATATTAAGCGTATATGGAAAATGAATGAAAACAAAAAACAGTTCATGAACGTCTTTGATCTACATCTTATTTGCAGATTTTGAAAAAAGATCACACATTTGCTTGGCTTATGAATGCAAGTTTTAAATCATATGAAGTGATTCATTGAAATATTAATCCATAAAACTTTAAAACTCCTAAATGATGCCTTTTACAGAGGGCACAAAATAAATCCTCAGTATCATTCAGGCACTGCTTTTATGTGATATGGCTTCTACAATACATCCTGATATTTCTTTAATGGGGCAGAACCTATATTGTTAAACACTACAGGGACAGAGCTTGTGGGATTGCATCAGTAAAATAATAGGGAGACTGTGGGCGTAAAGTCTTGCAAACTAATTACAGAGTGATGAATTTGTCTTGGAACAACAAGCAGCATCTGAATGCTGCCTTGTCTCCTTGACTGATTACACTGAACAACCTCCTGCTTCATCCATCATACATCTTTATGGCTTCTTTGGGGAATAGTTTGTAAATGTGTACACGTTGCGTATGATTGTGTGCTTGCATGAGCTTACACACATGTGCAGAGCAAGGGGTGGATGAGTGCAGTTTGTGTGTGTCAGGAGAGGTGTGGTCGGGCAATTAACCAGCTGTGCTAACGATCATCTCACTGCAGAATCACACAATGTTTTACAGTGCCATACAGCACTTTACTGCCTTTGTTGTCACAGTGATATAGTATTCTCACCCATAAAGTGCTAGTACTGGGTGATTGTTTTGTCCTCTGCAGGCTTGTTTTTTTCCATGCTAACACACACAAACACACACACACACACATCTGCATGTAAATCCAAGCAAATGCAGATTCATTCAGTTTGTCCTTTACTCACACAAACATTCACACACGCATTTATATACACTACCAGTCTTTTATGGCTTGTGTATTTTTATGGCTTGTGTCCACTGGTCTGCCCTGGGACCAATCTCGAGCCATAGATCTCCTTTATCATAAGAGGAGTGTGGTGAGGAGCAACACTGTGGTAACCATGCTAGAAATTCTTCATCTCCTCTACCTCCATTATGGCAAGTCAACAACTGTAGCTCAAATAATGCAAATGTGGGCAGCTTGGGAACATAAACGAAACCCAGTCCAGCTGTGGGAAACAAGTTTTTTCTGTTGACAAAGAGTCATGTGTTGTGCTGGCAGATGGCCACAAAGAATGCAATTACAGTTGTTGTTTTTTCTGTCTATTTGTTTCTTATTCCTTATTTAATTTTTTTTTTAATGAAATAAGCAAAATCCCAACAAATTGCAGCAGTAGTGATGAGATACAGAATATTACCAGACATATTATGAGACATTACTCATAACTTATTGCAGTTATCTGCAGAATTGTCTTGAATTACTTTGGATGAACTGACCATGAAACATGGAAGTGTAAGTGTACTGATATGAGCTTGCATGGGTGCAAAAGGTGCATATAGACATTACATTGATATCCTCTATTCATTGGTTCATTAGCAGCTGAAAAGAATAATCTATAAAGAATGACAGGACATCTCTACAAACTTGAAACTAGTTGAATCTCAGATACAAAGGTGTGCGTTAAAAATATATTGTAAGACGATTAAAAGGTACTCTCGCTAATGAGAGATGTGCTGACTTTTTTTCCAAATGGTTCTTTATGGACCTTTCATTATAGCCTAATTCTTATTGATAGTGTAATTTTGGGAACAACTGAACCAAGAAGAACAGCTGTTGCTTTGGGTATCCTTGTGGTACGATCTAAACTTGAGTCAGAGTTCCACTAAAAGATTAAAATCAGACTCTTTAGAACATTTTTGTGTGTGTTATGTTTTATATATTTTTAGTTATCAGGTTTGAAATGCAGCTCTTTAGACGAGTGTTTCCCAATCCTGGTCCTCAAGGCACCTCGCCCTGCATGCTTTCCATGTTTCCCTGCTCCAGCACATCTGATTCAAATGAATGGGTCGTCCTCAGCCTTCTGCAGAGCTTAAAGTCCTGACCCATTCAGGGCGGGGTGCCTTGAGGACCAGGATTGGGAAACACTGCTGTAGATAGTCCTCTCATGTGCATTTCTATCACCTGTACTTAACACGATAAGTTAATTACATTTTGAGTGAGTAATGTTGCAGGTGAGACCTTCCAGTGGGTATTTTTTTAGCATCACAACTTTCATTTCTTTAAGTACAGAAATCTCTCTCTGTCATACATTTCTGTCTATTGTCCAAGCATGTGATCTACTTTGGCTGGTGTGTTGCTTGAGTGCAGTGCAAATTTAAGCATGCACCAATGAGTGATTTCAGGGGTCTTGATCTGACCTGTTAGCAATAAGGTGGAGCCTGTCACTTTTACTGCTAGGTGGCAGGCGCTGAGAGGCAATTGAAATGCACTGTGACATCATCCTTTATCTCAGTCCTGTTTGAACTCAATGCTGCCGTTTCAGAGGTACATGCTACCAAGCTGCAGCATACCATCCTCCATCGCAAAAGTATCTTCACACATAAGCACACTGGGGCCCCCAGGAGCAACACATGCAACGTCTTAACAGAGCGTCACTGCAGCATAAGCCCCGTGACGTCCAGCCCGTGTTGTTTGCCGACAATTAGCTTGTTAATGTTTGTTTGTTTAATTCTTTTTGTTGCTTTTTACCGGCGATCTCCTCCATTCTCCCCTGCGTCTGCTGCGAATATAAAACTTACATTCTTCTCCACACCCTCTCGTCTGGAGCAGCTGTGGACTGCACTGTGTATTGGTGGAGTTGTGTGTGTGAAAAGTGTGAAACACAGTAATGGCATTTTTGTCTACATGTGTGTGTGTGGTGTTCCTGGCCGTGCACCCTGGTGTATGAATTAATGGGTGCATGTGTTTTTCAAGTGTGTGCTGCACGGGGTCTTAATTAATCTCTGTCGTTAATAATTTAATCATGGCTTTTTGTTTAATAAACAGTTTGGCAGTGATGTATTGCGGCTGGGTCAGGTAATTTGATTGGTGGTGGAAATGAGCTGGGTATGCATATCACTCTCTCTCTCTCTCTCTCTCTCTCTCTCTCTCTCTCTGTCTATCCCAGAGATATTACTGCTGGCATCCAGGATGGCGAGTGTGCACATGCAACAGGAGGAGGGCAATTACACTAAGATGCCATAATGATCAGTGATGGATGGAGAGAAAGTAAATTTCAGCTAATGGAATAACACTGTGGAGGGAAAAAACAGCAAAGAAAAATTTCAGAATTACTTTACATTACAATGTACATTTCCATCAATGTCTACTCAACTATCATTGGGGGACCCAAAATGAGGTTATCTCCTGTTTTGTGCCAGTACATCTAATGAACCTGCTTTTTAGACCAAGATGGAATTTTGAGCATTTCTGACAATCAGCACTAGATGGCACTCTTGAATAGTTTGCCTAAAAATGACAGCACCCTCAAAGAACTTCTTGTTTCTTTTCTTTCTCTCTTACTTAATCTTAATCTTACTTACTTAATTTTCAGGAAGCATCTTGTTGATGAAATACAGCTTATATAGTTCCATATTAATATCATTTTATAGGATACATCAAATGCATTGAAATTGCATCTTTGTTTAGTCCCCATTTCAACCAACCGGGAAATATGGGTTTGGGAAAATATCTGTATCAACCAAAATTGTCTCTCTTTCAACTCAGAAGTGAACAGTTATAATATATAATTGACAACCTGATGTTATAACAGTGTTTTCTGTGACTGAAACATGGGAGAAGAATTTTCTTCGACATCCAGACCAAAGATTCACCAATTTTCGAACAAAAACCCAAATTTGAATTTCGGGTTGTTTTTTTCTTGGATCTAAACATGATTTATATTTTTACATCTTTTCATATTTATAGCTATTTAGAAATATGCCAAGAGCTTAATTGCTTGGGCTCATAATGGACAACAATTTGAAAGAGATATCAGTGGCTAAATGAAAGTTACAACTACGACATAACGTTGAAATTAAGTTTAGTGCTCAATGAAAGTGGAGTATTTTAGGACAAAACACAATCTTTTCTTATCCTAGGTAGATGTTCAGCTTGCAGCCAAACCCTGGTTTCCAAAATAAGATTCTTATGACACCTGACCAGTGCATCTGCACCAACATTAAAGGATGTTTTCCAGGTATCTACGAATTACGAGCTTAGAGAAAATGGCAGTATTTGGACTGTGACATAAGTTTTTCAAGACATTCTATTTGAAATATGGATAATGGATACAACATTAAAGGGCCAAAACCCAAGTTCTAATTTTTGTAGTGTTATGAATGCAACCTATGCATTCAATGTGTCCGTTACAGAATCAAAAGTGAAGCCAGACCAAACATTTGGTTACCAACAGCAAATCTGTAATGCCATGACAATTGTTTCATGTCTTTGGATTAAAGAAAGACTTCAAAACTATACATCGTTTTTAAGGGGCCTCTTTTAAGTGACAAGTAAATTACCCAAAGGACGTGGGTCACTAAAAGACAACACTTATATTTAAAGAGAAAATTAGTGGGACTAAACAAAAACCAGGCATTCCAATTAGTGAGTGAGTGAGTGAGAGAGTGAAAGACTTGGATATGTTGAGTCACAAAACGACACGTCGCAAAACACAAATCATTTGGATAATTTGTTTAACTCCCGGTTGAAGGTGAGACAATATGGATAAATGTGAACATACATGTCCAGCAAGTCATTCATAAATCATTGTAAGGGGAAATTAGGTCAATACAAATAGGTCATTTTAACTCGTTTAATGTTTCATATGAAAAGTCCTTAGGATGGAGAGATGCCAACAAGAAGTTTTAATGAAATCAACATAAAAGCCGTTGTTAATGTTCATGGAAGATATTCATTTGTATTGCTGTGACACCCATCGAGTTGATTTTTGTTATGCTGATAACCCAAACTCAAACTCAAAACCAGATTTCTGCCTAAAAACAGATATGACAAGTTACACTTAAAACATAACAGGTATAAGTCTTGAGCGAAGTTATGTAGATTTAGTAGATAAAAATATATATTCAGTACATCTTTGTACATCCATTGTTATGCTGATGATACTCAGCTGTACTTATCTATGAAACCAGATGAAACCTACAGGTTGGTCAGGCTACAAGCCTGTCTTAAAGACATAAAGACCTGGATGACTCAGAACTGTCTGCTTTTAAATTCAGACAAAACTGAAGTTGTTCTCTTTGGACCTGAGCGCTTCAGGGAGAAATTGTCTAGTTATATAGTTACTCTAGATGGTATTTCCTTGGCTTCTAGTTCTACAGTGAGGAACCTTGGAGTTATTTTTGACCAGAATTTATCATTTGACGCACATATAAAACTGGTTTCTAGGACTGCCTTCTTTCACCTTCGTAATATTGCCAAAATCAGGAACATCCTGTCTCAAGGTGATGCAGAGAAACTAGTTCATGCATTTGTTACTTCAAGATTGGACTACTGTAATTCCTTATTATTGGGCTGTCCCACATATTCTCTGAAAAGCCTCCAGCTGATCCAAAATGCTGCAGCCAGAGTTCTGATGAGAACTAACAGGAGAGATCATGTTTCTCCAGTTTTAGCTTCTCTTCATTGGCTCCCTGTTAAATTCAGAATAGAATTTAAGATTCTTCTTCTCACATATAAAGTTCTTAATGACCGAGCTCCATCATATCTTAAAGATTTAATTGTAAGATATTTTCCTAACAGAGCACTTCGCTCCCAAACTGCAGGTTTACTTGTTGTTCCCAGAGTTTCTAAAAGAAGAATGGGAGGCAGAGCCTTCAGTTATCAGGCCCCTCTCTTGTGGAATAAGCTGCCAGTAAATGTCCGGGAAGCAGACACCCTTTCCACTTTTAAGATTAGGCTTAAAACTTTTCTTTTCGATAAAGCTTATAGTTAGGGATGGCTCAGGTAATCCTGAAACATCCCATAGTTAAGCTGCTATAGGCTTAGACTGCTGGGGGACCTCATCTGTCACACCTTTCCTCACTTTGCTCTCTTTTCCCCCTGTTTAATTTCAAAATTGATTTTATGTACATGTGACATTATTGTGGTTATTAACCTATGTTTCCCTGTTCCAACAGGTATCCTTTGAATGGCGTTATGGTGTTTTTCCCCCCTCTTTTCCCTCTTTTCTGTCTTCTCAAACCCCAGCTGGTCGAGGCGGATGGCCACCCTTCCTGAGTCTGGTTCTGCCAGAGGTTTCTTCCTGTTAAAAGGGAGTCGTTCCTTTCCACAGTCGCCACAGGCACTCTCAGGACGGGAGATTGGACTGAAGACACATTTCGGTGCAATCTGTTGGTTTCCTTAGCTAGGATATTAATTTTTTTAATTAGCTCTATATGAATTAATTGGATTATGATTACAATGAATTGAATTCCAATTGGCTTGAATTGGACTATATTACTTAAGTGCCTTGAGATGACAATTGTTGTAATCTGGCGCTATATAAATAAAATTGAATTGAATTGAATCTTTATCAAAGTTATGAGAAGAGGGTAGAATTGAGAAAAGAAGAAAATTTTGTCTTATTCCCCAAAGTATCTTTTATTGAACAAGGTGTGATTTGGATGTCTACAGCTACCACTTAAATTATCACGCTAGCATTTTTTAAAAATCTTACAGCAGAGGCAGCGGCTAAAGGGTGAATGGCGATATAAATAGGAGCAAAGTATGTGCTCATCTTCAGCCAAAAGGATCAAAAAGGATTTTTTTTACCACTGAATAAAACAATATACAGTATTCTGAAATCAAAGAGCTTTTCAGGAGGATATCATTTTTCTGAGCTGGCCAAGTTAGTCACCTGATGTCAAACTCAATGAGCAGCAATCCACTTGTTGAACACCAGACTGAAAGCACGGAGGCCCCACAATGACCAACAACATATCTGCAGTATACCACCAGTTTCCACCAAACTATTACATGATCATTTTGTTTCACTTGAACTGAGAAAAAAGGAAAAGAGGAACATGATTCTTCAAAAGCAATTCTAACTGGCACTGAGAAGAAAAATCAAAGACACATGGAAAATAACTAAATGTAGAACCTATGTGAATATAACACATTTAATCTCTATTTATATCATACATCTCTAATATTTAAGTTAACCTCATTCTACTAGACATTGCTTGTGCAGCCAAGTTTGAACGGACTCTATGGCAGAACACAATGAAAACTAAGGTTTTGAATAAAAGTTTATTTCCACAAAGGTTATGGTTATTTGTGTCTGAGAATCCAGGTTTGGGTCCAAGGACAGGCTGAGAGTCAATGGGAGAGAAGAGTTAGTTTTTTTACTGAGGAATGATGCAAGTCTACAGATGAATCCAGTGAGAGTTCTTTCTGAGATTGAAAAAAAAACTAACAAAGAAATATATATTATTGCAGTAGGCCTACCTGCTGTCACAAACGTGTTAGCGTTAGCAGTGGAAGATTTCAGAGTTGCGTTTGCATGTTTTGGACTCCTACTTTAGCTGACCTCAGTTCCTTTGATGGTTGCTTTTAGAGGTTAATTTATAAGCAGTGTAATCTCAGACTGGTGACTTCATAATAAGGTAGCCAGAGTGTGACATCATCTGGGAAGTCGTAAATAAAGCACCGAAGCCTGAACTGTGACACCTGAGAAGGTACACTAGAGAGACTGAAGCCAGGAGAGTGAATAGGATGTTCTCCACTGAACCATCCAAAGTGTATGCTCACTGGTTGGGTAGTAAGATAAGGATAAACTCACACTGGTTGAAACTGAACAATACTGGAACAGCATATGGGAGAGAGAAACATCACATAACACCAAATACTCCATGGATCCGAGAGCTGACCACAACAGCACAGAACAGGAACCAGTGACCATCACAGTGGCAGAAATCTAAGAAAGAGTCTCAAGAATTAAGAGCTGGACTGCACCAAGATCTGACATGATATATACCTACTGGCTAAAGAAACTAACACCTCTCCATGAATGCCTAGCAGCATAAATGAACCAGCTGCTAATGGATGGGGCCCATTCAGACTGGTTAACCTAAGATCGGACAGTCCTGATCATGAACGATCCTGAAAGGGGGCGATTTTATCCATCTACCGGCCAATAACTTTTCTCTGCACAACATGGAAGCTCCTGTCAGGCATTTTAGATACATGAGCGGGGTCCAGAGGGTATTTTGGAGGAACAACCAAGGAGCTAAACACCAGCTACTGATTAACAGGACTGTCACTCAAGACTGTAAGATGAGGCACAAATCTGTGTACTGTCTGGATTGACATCAAGAAAGTCTGACTTCATGTCACACACATGGATACTGGAATACTTTGAACTCTACAACATCAAAAGGACACTAAGAGCCTTAATCAGGAAATCAATAGGACAGTGAAAGACAACCCTGGAGTCCAATTCCAAATCTTACTATCAAGTGTGCTGTCTACTAAGGAGAAGCTCTAACCCCACTGCTGTTCTGCATGGGCTTGAACCCCCTCAGCTACATCATCATAAAGACTGGCTGTGGATACCAGTTATGAAGTAGACCGACCATCAGCCACCTACATGGATTACACCAAGCTGTATGCCAGGACTAAGTGAGACATTGACTCACTGATACACCTCACTGGGAAATACAGCAAGGAGATCGGGATGTCATTCACAGCCAGAGTTCTGTTGAGATCTAACAGGAGAGATCATATTTCTCCAGTTTTAGCTTCTCTTCATTGGCTCCCTGTTAAATTCAGAATAGAATTTAAAATTCTTCTCCTTCCCAACAGAGCACTTTGCTCTCAAACTGCAGGTTTACTTGTGGTTCCCAGAGTTTCTAAAAGTAGAATGGGAGGCAGAGCCTTCAGTTATCAGGCCCCTCTCTGTGGACCCAGCTGCCAGCTGTCTGGCAAGCAGATGACTGCCCTTCCTGAGTTTGGTTCTGCCAGAGGTTTCTTCTAGTTAAAAGGGAGTCGTTCCTTTCCACAGTCGCCTCATGCGTGCGCAGGATAGGAGATTGAATCGAAGAGAAGTTTTGGTGTAATCTGTTGGTTTCCTTAGCTAGGAAATTGTTTTTGGGAACCAAAATGCGTACTAAACTGCCCTAATGTCCTCTCTTTGGAGCCAAAACACGTGCTAAAGTGCACCTTTGGTGTCAGTACGTGGTGCAGGAAGGGAGGACCCAGATGCAGACTTCATAAAAAGGTAACTGAGGTTTATTTCCAAAATTAATGCAACAAACAAAAAGCGCGGCTGAGCCAGATAATCAAAGATACTTTACTATGAAAAAACAAAGCAAGACTATTAAAAACAAAACAAGACTGATTTAACAAGACTATGAGTCAAACCCAGACTTAGCGTTTCGTGAAGATCATGGAAGGTTAGTGAGGATTTTGCAATGATTGATGGTAACCAGTAAACTATATACTGTGGGGAGGTGATTGGTGATGACGTGCAGCTGTAGAACAGAAAACAGGTGACTAGAGTGAGACTAAGTGACAGGGGGAAAAACATGACCAGAACCTGAAAACATAACAAAGAACCAGAAAACAAGAATGTCAAAACATCAAACGTGACACTTGGGAGCCAAAACATGTACTAAACTGCCCTAAAGTTACCTCTTTGTAGCCAAAACACGTGCTAAACTGCTCTCTTTGGAGCCAAAACACGTGCTAAAGTGCCCCCTTGGAGACCAAAATGCGAATTATCAGTGTACATCTCAGGTAGCGGTTCCTATTGACAGACATCAACAACATTTCATTCAGTAATTTTTTATTGAAATTTCTATTGTTTTTTAGTGTGTGTTTGATCAAACAAACCTTTAAGGTATATGGCTGTTGTCCATTAATGTTTTGGGGGGGGGGTTCTGCCAGTCATGACTGACATTTAGATACATCCAGGTCATTTCACTTAGTTAGGAACCTCCCAAACCAAAAGAAAAATTTCACCTGGGAATATTCTTGCTTTATGGCCTTTTGTCTCCCCACACCACCTCCACTAAGTTGACATTCTGAGTCCTTTCCAGGACAAGTACGAAATAATATCCCTTCGGTGTGATTGTGGCCTGTGGTGGGAATCTCCTCCCACATGCACATCTCTAAAAATATCTCAGAAGGGGTCTGCGTGTGAGGCATGAAAGGAGACCTCCTAAATAGCACTCTTGAGCCCTAAAATGACTTTTAGTCTGCTGTTATTTTCTGTTTCCTGCATGCTTCAGAGCAATTTCAATATGCAATGTAGATAATGCAGTTAGAAGACAGAGCATTTATTATACTGAGCTGCTGTTGATAAATGAGTTTTCATTTCAATGTGAAATAAAACTGCTTAAAAAGCTCACTACATTCTGACATAACAATGTTAAGAGCAAAAGTTGTTTTTCTTTCAGTGTTTGTCACAGCTGAACAGATTAAATGACACATTCTTCCCATGAGAGCGTTGACTGCCTTGTTGAACATGTGATTAATAAGACACACTGAGCTGGAGTTTACGTCTGGTGGTGCTGTACACATAGATACATGGCATTTTTTCTTTATGCTAATCATGTTTTCTAAATCCTAAAGGGGATTATACATGCATGAAATTACTTTGAAAGGTGTGTTTCTGTGTGTAGGGCGTTTTGTTTTATTTTAGCTGAGTTTTTTGTATGTGTACACTCAAATGTGTATGAAAGACAACACAGGGGCTTGGCTGTGTGAGACCGTCAGAATAGCTCATTAACTGGTGGAATCACAGCGGTAGGTGCGGAGAGGGCCCACTGTCCCCTTAGAGAGAATAACTGAACAGATGTTTACTGTGAAGAAATCGTACAAAAAAACAGACACGAAGTTGACAATAACACACTCTCACACGTGCATTACAAACATTAACACCACAGCATGCACACACACCAAAAAAAAATCAGAGGACAGAAACATGAACACAAAAACAACAACAAACATGTTTTATGACACATAAAACAGAGAGACCTCCTGAGCTCAGTGGGTTCCCTGTCATATACACAGATATTCACTAACACCAAAAATGTACACTTACTGTTAACATTCATGCTTGCACACTATGCTTAATATTCACATTTTAAAAAAGGTACACACCATACTTTATATTAAACCTTTCCCTCTACATTAAAATGTGGTGTGGCGTACAGTAAATACATCATATACATATGTGTGTGTGTGTGTTAACAAGAAAAAATATTAAGAACTAATCTGATTTAAATTTTTTCCAATCTTTGGATTGTCTTTATCTGCAGGTACACAAACATTTAGACCACCATTTCAATCTGAGGTTGTTTATTGTTACTTCGGCCTGAGTCATGGTACCCAAAATACAATGTGAAAAAGGTCAATTTAGCTTGAAATCAGAAAACTTAATACATAAGAGAGCTGCATAATGCAGAGATCAAACAAAGTGAAACAGAATCTGATTCGCCACCAAGCTCCAATTGGTGCAAAGACATAACTAATGACTGTTAAGTGGGGGATGATAGCCCCAAGCTAACTTCTCTCACTCCATAAGGATATAATACATAATTCATAGCCAGCAGCTGAATGAATGGGGAGAAAGAGAGAGAAATATAAAAGATAAATTAGAAAGAGAGGAAGAGGGCAGAGGAGACAGAAAAATGTTTGAAATTTTTTTACATAATGTTAATAAAAAACAATGTAAAATAAATGTACTTTTGTCACAGGGCAGAGTGGGACCCAAGAAACAGAACTAGACTCTGAGGAGTAAAAAGTCAACAGGTTTATTAGAAGTGATGTATGTCTCTGAGTTCCCAAAGAAGTTTTCAAACAGAGTTCTCTCTTGTAGGTCTTGGAAATCCAGTGAGGTGGTCACGTACTCCAGGGCTGGCAAGCAGGCAGACAGGTAGGTATCCAGGTAGAAGACGAGGATCAGAGGCAGGTCCGGTTTTGTGAGTGGCATCGCCAGGTACTGCGGAGTTCACGACAGCCAGGTTTACAGGTATGAGTTCTTCAACGGAGACAAGGACAGACTGGGTTAGCAACAAACTTAACATAAGCAGGTGTTAACAATGAACAGGGTAGGCCAACTATACCACATAGGCATCACAATGATCTGGCGTTGAATGGAGGCGGTAGATAAGGAGTCAGCTGAAGAGCGTTGATAAGAGACAGCTGTGCCAGGAGAACCTGCAGAAGCCCAGAGCAGCCACACCCACATCACTCATCACAGGGACATACAGCAGGGGGAGACCATAACAAGCACACACACAAGAGATAAAAGGGGAAAATGACACAAAAGAGAAAATAAAATATTATTTCATTTTCATTTTATCAAATTGTATTAATTTCTATAAGCAAACACACATACAGTGTGTTTTTGTGTGTGTGCGTGATGTGTGATGGAATATAGTGTGGGAAAGTATGCACAGAGCATGTATATATGTTTGAATGGTAATCGTAGCCATGTGTGTCTACATAAAACCTCTTTTTCAATATTTGTGGTGCCTCACAATTAGTATAATGTGTTTCCTAGCCCCTTACAGCTGAACGCCTAACCCCAACCTTTATCCGAACCATAAAACCAACTTTAGACCCTCAAAAAGTTCCTTTAAACATGTGGGGCCCACCATTTGGCCCCCCAAAAAACACACTGGCCCCCACAGGTATAGCTTCTTGTTTTTGAACATTATGAATATAAAAATACAAGTACACACTTTAAAGTAACATTTTTTTGTTTGTGTGTATGCTGTTTGGCAGGCAGCTTGGTGTGTGAAACTGAGATTGAGGTGACAGTCAGCCTGTGAGAATAGTTAGCATCCAGCAAACACACACAAACTCATTCACATAAACACACTTTGAGCACACAAAGCAGCAGATGTTGCTAATTAAAGATTCATGCTCACATTCCTGTGAAAACTCAATGTGGCAACAAACACTTGGGACAGGACGACAGGGAATGGAGAGAGAGAGAAAGTTAGTGACAGACAAAGAGCAAGAAAGAGCGAGGTGAAGTAAAGCAAATGATGGAGAACAACAGGATAAGTGGGAGTAAGATAAGCTGTTTTCACACATGAGCCCCAGACAGTGTCTGGAGAATCTGGTCCAGATTTTGTCCGCTGGTGCACTTTGCACATGTACAAGACAACAGGAGGTTTTCTGTTTGAAATGCATTGCACAACTGCCAAACATGGCACCCACAGTCCCACTTGCCCCCCAATATGCCACCCCAGTTTACAATGAATTATATGAAACAAATATCCAGTGTAAACTGTTGGTACCTGGGTGAACCTCAAATGCCCAAGTGCAAGTGACCGCTGCACATTATGTACTCCAAGAACTACACACTCCACTCCCTCACAAAGCACAGCAAGGGACTACTGTTGACAGGTGCATCAGAAATGATTTTGCCTGAGAATGTGAATTAATACATGAGTAAGTAAAATTAAGTTTGATCTGTGTGTGTATTATTTGATTAAGGAATATTGCTAAATACAAATTAGGTCTAAAATAATCACTGCAACTATAAAACATTACGCTGCAAACAGTGCTTTGGAAGCTAATATTAGGATCTTGAACCACACCGAGAGGACATATTTGGCTGCAGGTGATCACATCATGTTGTCATCATATTTTCACCTGCAAAGTTCTGTGTTATTTGTACATAAATACTACAACATTTTTAAAATCATAACACAGCATGGACTTTGCAATTGCAAACAGATGATTTTATTCATACTAGTTTAAGGAAAGATTATGGTTAATGTGGGGTTCTGCATCTTCCCCAACTGGGTAAGTTGGGGCTCAACCTGACAACCCTCCATTTGATAGATAACCTCTATTGCCCCTTGTTTTGGAAATAACATGAAATCTGTCATTTCATCTCTACTAAATTAAAGAAACCTTGATAACAGGGGCACCAACCTATCAACCTACCATCAACAGAAGGAAAATTATAGTCAATCCTTATCAATCTCACAGGGTTTCTGTGAGTTCTCGTTTGAATTGACTAAAGTTATATAAAGAAATATCTGAAACATCCCTGGGCCTTTGAGTTGGCAGTTAGCTGCCTGTAGGTGGATTTATGTTGACTTTCAACGTGCCTGCCAAGTTGTTGGTCTCTCTCTGCCGTGCTGGGTGTGTCGTCGGCAAGGAGATGAAGTCTGGTTAGTATTGCATCAAAAATATAAGCAAAATTGTGTTTGAGTTGGAGTGGGTTTGTTTGGTCAAATAAGCCAACTCTGGTGAGGTTATTTAAATTCAAAAAAAGGATTTAAACTTAACCAAATGTTACCAAATTGCACTGGCTCTTTGTAGGGAGAAGATGTGCAACAAAAAGATGGGCGCCAAGCAAAAACTACTTTTTCTTTTTTTTTCTTTTCTTCAACCTTTCGTGTCAAAGGTTTCTGGCAGTTTGTAGTTTTGATTTGTGGAGGCGGGGCATGACGTGAGCTGAAGCTCACATTTCAGTGTGCTGTAGAACAAGACTAGCAACACCAGACAGTACTTAATAATCTGGACAGTTATGTGCATAGATAAGCTGTGAAACAAGGTATAAAATAAAGGCATAAAAAAGTGTAGATTAAAATATGAAATAAAGATATAAAATAAAGAACATACTCTAAATTCTGAAGGCAAACTGAAATAGTATGGATCACTGGTGGATATCTTGAATACCTTTAAATCCAGATAGATGCCTGTAAGGTTACATGCATATGAATAAAGAACTAACACGTGTTATTCTCCTGTGTTAACACCATGGAGCACACACAACAACAGAGAAAACTAGCTAACAATGGAGTTAAGCCCTTCGGATGTGCCATATGATTGAATCATTACTTTTAGGATCTGTGACAATGACCACTAGATGGTAATGTGGCTCCAAAGACCAGTTTCCTCATTAAATTTTATTTCTTACTATACTTTGTACAGTCTTGTGAGGGGTGTCAAAATTCAGTTCCTGATCTAGATAGAAACTTTAAATAAAATATGTTAACAAATTTAACATAGTTTCTATTATTTAGTTGGAAGTTAACCTAAAGAAATGGTCCTTAGGCCACTGTGAAATCTAGCTAGACTTTTATTTTTGCAAGAGGGTAGACTCACTCTTCCTTTTAGAAAAGTGGTGATTTGCAAAGTTTTAGATGGGAGAGCATCTTGTCAGTCTGTTGGTCCAATGTAATCTCCCACATTTCAATGATAATTTTGTATATTTTATCTGATAAAAAGTCTGTAAGTCTTAGAAAATAGTGACCAATTAATGTTTATTCAAACAGCTGTGAACAGCTTTTGAGGTTTAAGTTAGGTTTATATAGTGAAAAACTACTCATCAGTGGCCTCATTCTGAATAGCTGTGAGCTTAGCCCCCATCAAAATTCCACCCTGATTTTTCAAACTGTTAGCCCTCTAAACTCCTCAGTTCTTATCTTGCTCGACTTATCAGTTGCATTTGACACTGTCAGCCACTTTATTCTTTTTTACATACTCTCTAGCATGGGCATCACAGAGAGAACACACTCCTGGTTGGAATCATACCTCACTGGTTGGTCATTGAAAGTATCCTGGCTTGGTCACACTTCTGTAGCACACCACCTCGCCAGAGGGGTCCCCCAAGGTTCAGTACTGGGACCTCTTCTCGTTACCATATACACCACCTCACTGGGCCAGATCATCCGATCACATGGCTTCTCATACCAATGTTATGCTGATGATACCCAGCTCTATCTGTCATTCCCACCTGGCGACCATACGGTCTCAGCATGAATCTCAGATTCATATCAATCTGTCATGTCAATCTGACATATCAAAATGGATGAAAGCCCATCACCTCTAACTTAACCTCTCAAAAACTGAACTGCTTGTCTTCCTCTCCAAACCAACCATATACCACAGCATCTGCATCCAAACTGAATCCCTATCTCTTGCTCCATCAAAGGTAGCTAGAAATGTGGGTGTCATGATTGATGACCAACTAACCTTTAAAGATCACGTTACCTCTGTTGCTCATTCATGCTGTTTCGCATTGCTAAACATAAGATCAGACCATACCTAACCCAACACGCCATCCAGCTTCTGGTACAGGCCATGGTCATCTCCCACCTTGACTACTGCAATGCTCTCCTAACTGGTCTCCCAGCCTGTGCTGTGAAACTGCTGCAGATGGTCCAGAACGCGACGGCGCGTCTGGTCTTTGATCAGCCTAAAAGCTTTCTGTACTTTCCTCTATGCCTGCACTCTACACTGTCACCCCTGTCAGAGTCTGCCTAGTGGTTTCCTTCTGTGTAGCTTATTGTTAGCTTTGATGTTAGCTGTAATGCTATATCCTCATTTGTAAGTCGCTTTGGATAAAAGCGTCTGCTAAATGCATAAACATAAACATAAATTAATTCAACTGTAGGTATGACAATGCTTGCTCTGTCAACTGAGAAGCAATATAAAATGACAAAAAGAGCACAAGAATTCATGTCTCTATGAATTTTCAGGCCTGCTCTATTCAAATATGACCGTAACTTAGAAGTAGGACGCTGGCTTGGTAAAGCCTATGTGATGATCAGTTAGAGTGACATTACAAAACTTGTTTTCACAAACAGTTTGATGACACTGTGTGGGAAAATGGCATAGGCATGAGTTCATCACATTGAATATCTTTGTCCTTAAGATCTCTCCTTAAGTCACAGATAAAAAAGCTGACCTTCACACCTTTTAGGGAGTGTAGAACTACATCAGTAGTGCAACAGGAATGCCAAACCATGTCTTATGAAATAGTGACATCTGCCTGGCTGTGATCACATTGAGTCTGATGGTAATCCGAGTCTGAAGTTTGAAATGTTCAGACACTGTGTTGATATGTTCTAACAGTCAAAGAGTGGCTCAAACCTGGGTCTACAGATGTCTTACAGCGCTTTGGCAGCATTAAAGAAAGCATGCTGACAGGTGGTGATTGTGTGTTTGGGAATAATTGCATTCCAGAAGAACAGTTGGTACATGTGAAAGGTCACGATACAAAGTGGGGACCATGCTCAAGAGTGCCATGTTCAGATATAATGGAAGACCTTCACAAGGTGGGCGTTTGCAGTTGATTAGAAGTTATGTCACCTCATCAGTGGAAGATTATCCTGCCAAGATCTTAACTTTGTTGGAGGATTTTTAAATGTGCCAATACATAATTCCAATAAAATTGTACAACACAGAACATTTTATATATGACTTCTGTTGCATTTCTTTTGCTTATTTGTCATAGTTCATCAATGCAAAGACCTGTTTAAATTTAGGTTACTGTTGGTCTCAGCTGAGCTTTAAACAAACCTGTGACTCAGCCTATAGTGAGAATTTATAATTTTTTAGAAAAGCTGAAAGATGAAGTCTCCTATGGTCAGTGTACCTCACCAAAAACCTTGCAGCATTTAAGCTCTGCTTGACAGTCATCGAGACAGAAACAAGAGTGTTTATCTTACCCACTGGGTTGGCAAACACAGCCTTTTACTTCAGGGGTGAAGAGATTTGACATGTAATGGAAGTCCCAACTGAAAACAATACTCTTTATTCTCATTTTTTAACTTCTTATAAACAATTCTATCCCAAAGTGCACAGAAAAAAACAATCAGCCAATTTTAAATGTTCTCCTTGGCCACAGGCTTTTTGCATTTTGCTGGAGCATTGGATGCAATCATTATAGCCTTTTCTTGGCATTTCCAGGCAATCAATAACTGTTTCAGAATTTTGTGGATTGCCTAAAGAAGTTCATATCACTTTTAACAAAGACTGGGAGCCACTTACAGATCATCTAAAAAAGCACTCAGGCTATTTATCCAGATTCGAACTAACACAAATATATGGTGACATTTGAGAAAGCAGTCAGTTATTTAAGGACATGTTTCGCTTTTACATCTTCTCATAGAGTCAACTTTTGTTGGCGTGGGATAATAACATATCGATTGTTGTGGAAAAAATGGATTGGGGCATTTTGACAAACATGTCAGAATAGATTGTTTGACATCACTACAGGTTAAACACACATGCATGGATGTGCACACACTGAAACAACGAATGAGTTGAGACGCTCACACCAACTGTGTTGGCTGCACATTGCTCTTTAGTGATTTGCTCATTTAAAAAGTGCCAGGGTCAAACTCTAATTATGAACAAACTGTGAAAGGTGTTGATGCTCCTTCAACAGTAAATCAACACTTGGGTTTAGTGGCGAAGACAGAAGCAAACAAAACATTACTCTTTAAATGACAGCGACTGCATGTTTGGCCGGCATCCAAAGTCAAAATGTTTTTTCTTCTTTACCACCTGCATGAAATTAAGTTTAATCTGACAAGCCTGGTTCACCCATTTAACACTGTTTTATCACATTATCTAAACACCATCCTCACTTTTCCATCCATCTATCCTCCCCCTCCTCCACCAATCCTATCCTCCATGCCCACCCATCCACCCATGTTCCCTGTCCCTTGTCTATGATATTAAATTAAATGTAATTAAATGAAAATTAAATTAAATGAAAAAAATTATGAAAAAATACTATGTTTTCCCCAAATGGAAATGATATAGTTGCAGTATTTCTTCATTACTAGCTCTCATCATAAACACTTATTGCTGCTGGCAGGAAGGACCTCTTTATTCCATCAGAATAAAGTCTATCTATCTATCATCCCTCTCTACCCCTTATCTATGCATCCATCTATCATCCATCCATCCTTTTTTCTGTAATTAATTAATCTATCTATTGTCCTTCTCCCTCCTCTAACTCTATTCATCCTTTCTCTTTCCTTCCTTCATCCATCCACCTCATCCCTACCTTCTCCTCCCTCTTCATATCCATTCATCCACTCTTCCTTCCTTATACTTCCTTCTTTTTAAGGCTTAATTTGAATGGGGTCCTCAGTTGGCTTGGGCCAATGACCTGAGATAGAGCCTCAACCCACCAATAACAAGACGTCCCGGATGAGTCTAACAGAGGATATTTGTATTATCCGTCCACATTTTTCCTCACACCAACCAATGCTTTGACTCCCAACAAAACCAGTAATCTTACACTGTTGTGCCACGGTCCTTTTTGGTGAACATATAGGTCAGATGACTCAGTTTATCTTTATTGCAGGGGGCTTTGCATGTGGTTAAGTGTGCTGTTCCTGAATAATGCTTTGTGACAATTTGCTTTAAAATGTGTGAACTATTCTGCATCTAAATGTGTAATTTTACATTTACTTATTATACAGAAGATGGTCCACTGTATAATTAACTTCAGAAAAATGGTTTTCAAAGACAAGTAGAACAACAGAAATTCACAATTAATTATTCTTTCATTGTAATTAAATAACCATTTATAACCAACATGACCCTGAGTGGCACATAGCATCCACACTAATTACTAAATTATTGTTTTTACACTATCCATGGACCGCTCTCACCCTTCATGTTCGGTTCAAGACTGAGTGGATAGGCAGACAGAAACAAAAGGAGAAATCAAGCGAGACAGAAGAGACAACAACACGGAAACAGATGAGAAAGGGAGAAAAAGATGAAGAGAGATGGACAAATCATGGAATAAACCCAACAGATGGATAATATGAATATGCATTGATCAGGAAGTATGACAAAAGCCACAGTTTTAATAAAGTACTGCTGGGCTTCATTCATGACTGCACTGAATGTGTGTGTGTCGACACTGTGCATACATGTGTGCTTATTTGGTACAAACTATGAAAATTATTATTGGAACTCCTACAGCCATATTAAAGCCATTTCCAATACATTTATGGTTATTTTCTTATGGCTCCCTAATATCACAGAGACATTACTAAACCTTGTTTGGAGACTTGACTGCTGTAATCTGGAGTCCTTTCTGCTCCAGCTTTGCACTTTTGTTTGATTTGTGATTTGGTTTATGAACCTGCAGGGGCCTTAATGGAAGAGACACATACTCTCTGATCCCCATTATCTACCTTCTGCTGCAAAGAGAGACAGATAAGAGAAGGAGGAGGAGGAGGAAGAGAGGAAAGAGGCTAAAAATGACAAACAAGTCATGGCCCTCATTATCAAATCCCATCAATGGGAAGAGAAACAGACTGGGGGCGATGGAAGAAGGAGGGGGGGGTGCATCTATAAATTGTACAAGAGAGAATAGTAGGATGTTAATAAGAAACTGAAAGAGCAGAGAACAAGTGATTTACTAACAAAAGAAAAGGGAGGCTTGCCCATAGAACAAGAAATAATAGGAAGAGCAGGCCAAGCCTCTGATGTGCATGTGATAGGGGATGAAGGAGCCCGGTCAGCCTTCATAAGCCATTGATTTACACAGCCCCACTCCCAACCTAATATTTCATCTGTGCTACATTTGCAATCTCCCATCCAGTGTGGCCATGAGCCATTACTGATGGCCAGGATCACAGCATGGTGGTCCCCTCAGAGTAATGAGATAGGGAGAGGTGGAAAGTGAGAGACAGGGCAGGCAGGAAGGAGGAGGCAGGGAACAAGGTAGAGGACAAAAAGAGGGATAATGGTAGTGAAGCTGAGGAAGAGGGTGGATGGAGGTCTCTCAATGTGTCATTATGGAGCATGAAAAGGAAAAATCAAATGAACAAAAATACAGCACAGAAATGGGGGGGGGGGGGGGGGGGGGCATTAAAGCAAAGTCCACCTGCCTTCCTTGTTCTCCTGATTTTTACTTTCAAAGAGCTCATGCTTTTTTTCCTCATTCTGCTTCATATGAGGCATGTAAGGGGCTGTTTAACAACGACATGAACAGATGGCAATATAAGCGCAAACAAAAGAGTCGTTTCACTCGACAACAACTCGAGGCCCCCTGTATGATGTCCCTCTGTTTCTGGTCTCTCAGAGCTGCATCTCCTTCTGTCCTGCTTAGACTACCTCTGTCAATTCATCTATACTGCATCTATCTGCGTTCTCTTTGGATATTTGTGTTTGTCACCCTGGTATGACGAGTCATGAGAAGCCTCTTTCAGACGTGCACTCATTTCCCTTATCATGATGGCAACTGAACAGGTCTGCTTCATGGCAGAATGAGTCACCCTGGCCACCTTTCAACAAAAATGGGTCAGATCTAATACAGATTTAAAAAAAACAAAAATCCAGCAAGGTATGAGCCTGAGCTGCTGATGCTCTGATGAACAGATCAACACAAACAATATTGGGTTAATTTCCAAACCCAAACCTTAGTCCATGGTCTTCCCGACCTTTTAGGTGGTCTCCATAAACATCTCTTCACGTCATCAAAAAATAAATAAATAGGAAAACTTGCTGAATGTTCTCTACAATATTTGATGCCTCTCTTCTTCTTCTTATCTACAACATGTATGGAAGTCGCTTACCTCAAATAAAGTGAAATGGGATGATTTATTCTAGCGGTAGCAACAATATTTGTTGTACAATTAAAACTTTGCATCTCACCTGATGTTTTATCAAATGGTTCTCAAAAGACAAATATTGTATGTATACTGTGGATCTTTTTTTAATTGGGTTTGCATGACATACCTACTGTAAAGAGGACTCAAAGTGCTCTGAGTTTGGTGAACCAGTAGCTTTTCTGACAGGCAAGCTAAAGCTAAAAGCTACACTGAACAGGCCTCCAGAAGAAGAACATTTTCACCATCTAAAACATCTCAAACCTAAAAGATTTCATAGTCGTTCAAGCAAGAGCTATATTGTAGATATTTCCATTTCTGCACCAAACAGATGTTTACACTCTCTCCAGTACACAACGTCAGTGTAGTAAAATCATCTGGGGTGTGTTCTAAAGCTCTGAAATCCAGATTACAACACAGTGTTGCTATATTGACTGTGTCACTCAGATCCAGGCAACTATCTGATGTAGAAGTAGTTCTGTGTAAATGTCCACAATGCAGTCTGCTCAAACCACAACAAAAAAATTCCATGCAAAAATTTGCTTTTCTAGTTTCTATGTTCTGAGTAGCTTTTAGCTTTTGCTCTCTGGTTAGAAAAGCCAAACAGAGAGCACTCTTACAGCCATCTACACCAGGTAAGAACTCATGAGTACTATACACAACCCTACTTAAAAAGAAAAAAAAAGAAATATCTCTTCAATGGATGCTTTAATGAACATAGATACCAAGTCAACAGAGATTAAGGCAGTTTTGAACATTAATCTGACATGTGTTCCGTACATTCATATTCAAATAATTGTCCTAAACTTATTATAAACTATTTCTTTATACTGTTTCTATTTTTTCTTAAGATATCTTAAAACTTCTTAATATACTGTAATGAAAATCAAGTCTTTTGCAGCCTCCTTGTAGAAAAAATTTAAATTACTACCAATGTAAAAAAAAAAGATTAAGAAAGGATCAAGATACAATGCATATATGTACATGTAAATTAACTCAAAAGCTTTTGAATAGAATAAAAGGTATAATCTACCACCTTATATCGATGGTTGCATAACAGGGATATATCTTATTCAAAAGCATATAATATTGTTACATTAAGCTACAGATAAAAGTAATTATCACTTCACTCTGATTATATTTGATTAAGTCTTTCTCTTCACACCCTCAGAAATCACAGTATGTTATTGTTGGGGTAATTTTCTACTTCAAAAGCTAATTAAGTCAATCACAGCACAAAAGGACTGACTGTGACCATGAACCACCGTGCACTACATTTAACAAGCCAAAATTGCCAAGAAACTTTTATTATCTTTCTATTTGTCAGAAAAAGATTCATGCTTGTTCTGCTTTGAATTAAGACTTGTTCAGGACAAACTTGTTCAATTCAGACTTGATTTTAGTTCTGTCTTAGAGGTCTGTCTCTCTGGTAATAATGAATAATTAATTCTTATTGTTATCATCCATATGAAAAATGTAAACCGTGTTTGAGAATGAATGATCAAACTCCTTCTCAATCAGTAATCAGGCTATGGAAATTAGGTGTGGTTAGCAGGTAAGTAGACATGCCCACTGAAAGTTTTGTGACTGATTTTCTGAAGCCACTCTTGTATTTAAACAACAGTATGTTATCAGATAGTTGTGTGTAAAGTAAACTTAAACCTCTGTTTAAGATCCTGAATGCTTGAGAAAAGGTTCTGTATCCATTGTATTCTCCCAGGCCCCACACAGAAATCCACCTCCACAGAATGCTGCTACCACCTCCATGTTAGACTGTAAGGATGGTATCAATGATTTATGCCTTCTTACCTGCATGGGAAATGTGTTTCAGTCCGTTGTTCAGCCTTTGTTGTATCAGATTAAATTTTTATTGTCTAAGAATCCTTCAGGTGCCTTTTGGAAATTTCTCATAAGGCTTTAACTTTTAATGAGGAATGGTCTCAGTCTCACCACTCAGCCGTAATGATTTGTTTGGTGGAGTGCTGCACTGGATCTATTTTACACAACTGCAGTTACCAGTGGAATCATCCTTCATTACACACTTTGGCACTGCATTTTGAGCACTTTATGCAGTCTGCTATCACAACACAATTCCCTCAGCCTCGTGGGTTGGTTATTACTCTGAGAAACGCCATCATCTGTGTGGTCTTATACAGACAAGTGGGTACCTCCTCTGATTATGTCCAGAGATTTAGGATGCACTAGAGTTTTTTGCACACAATAACAAAACATGCATAATAAGATTTATGGAAAGTTTAAAAGGGTTAAATAAATTATCATTGGAAAACGTATATTTAGTCGATAACGGCGGCCGTCAGTTGCAACCAAAAATTGAAACAAAAGTAGAGCTTACAGATTTTGACTCCATGACTCCACATCAGAAATGTGCACTTCTCACAGTGGCCTTGTTCACCACAGAGAACTATATAAATGAACTGACAAGGCAATGCTCCTCTGAGCGTGCCCAGAATGAGTGGCAGGGCACTCTGAACACGATTCTGTCTCGCCATCGCTGCAGGAACAGTGGAACCTGAACGAAGGGCTCTGATAGGCCCAGTGGGGAGGAGATTGCTCTGTCTCTGATTGGATGATTAGGGGCTGCAGGGGCTCAAATCAGCCGTTTTCAGGAAGAGAATGGTTTTGTTAAGTGGACTGGCACTGTGTGTGCTCTTTGTGTGAGTTCTCTGGTTGTGTCTTGTGCCCATTTCAGTGTTTTGAACTTGCACACATTCTGAATGCTTGTGGGTGTTTTCATAAATAGGACAGTCCATTTCAATAAGCCAGGCACATTAGTACATGAAAAGAGTAGAGACAGGCAGTACTGGGACGAGGACAAAGGTGATAACAGTGGTGATTCCACTAAATGACAGATAGGTGAAGCAGGAGACAGAGGAAAAATAAGCAGAAAGAAAAGAAAAGTAATGAGGACTACACTAAAAGAAAACATAGGAAATGTGGGGCAACAGTAATATATACAGTCATTTTCTCACTGAAGGATGATGTGCTCAAATATGTTTGCTACTATCCCCAGATGATAAGCAGATATTATTTCTTCATTAAGATCATTGCTGATGTCTGTCTTCCTTGGCATTGTGTTAAAACACACCTGAAAGCTACTTACCCTCTTAATACCTATGGAAGCAGTAAAGTTGTTCTCAGTTTTTCATACGCGGCTTCTGGAGTTTAGATTAATTTAGCTGAAGTCCTCATTTGCTAGAAAATGATATAAAATAAATTCTGTCAGCCTTCATGTCTCATCCAATGATGTTTAACAGTAGCAGAGGTTTATTCAGTGATGTTAAATTGTTCCATCAAAAATACCAGAAAGGACAGGGATCTGCAGTCTCCATCTTTCAGAAAGCCGCTTCACAGATTTGAACCTTCAAAAGCTTGGTTTTGCAATTAAGTGAATTATAAAGTATTATGCTGAAAATTATGAAAGAAACACTGGGAATAAAAGCAGACATGTACGATAAAATCTTTCTCTTTTCTTGTGTTTGCTTCCAAGATACCAGGACAGATAGCTCCTTGATGGTTCCTTGCTTTTATCCACTGGTTCTGCCTGTCAGAGCGCTCCTTTACCAAGGGAGTGGCAGGTCTTGCACAGGTAGGGACTCCTTTCTCCCCCACTCTCATGCTCTCAATATTTACCAGAAAAACAGCTGAGTTTGCCAATAACTCATTACAAAGATATTCCAGGCTTCTTTTTTTTTTTGGGAAGATGCAGCAAGAGGCCATTTCAGTAAGTATATTTTTGTCTTATTCTCGTTCACAATTCATGCCATCAGCGAAAAAGTCATGAGCAACCAGCCCAGTACACGTGCCCAGTGCCCAGTAGCAAACCAGCTGCATTACCCGGCTGTGTCACCCATCTCCCTGGGAAAACACTCTCTCTGATGCAAAAGGCTCAGATAGCCTACGGTGAAGCAGGCCTTTCCCAGAGAGTCGACTACACACCGTGCCAGACTTTTAAGACAGCCATCTCTCAAGAGATAAGTCCAGGGCACACTGTCTCTCTTCCCTGAGCACACGGGCACTGTACCGATGGATTACTCCTAAAGGAATAGAGGGAAAGTGCTTGCTGCATCTTCTGTCAAAAGTCTATGAATCTGATGCTCAGTGAGTGAGAGTCAGCACCTCTGGTCATTTCTAAAATGTTTTTGCTGTTTTTCCTTAAACCTATGAGCCTAACAAAGTGAATTTTGTGTCAGAATAGACTTAAATTAGGTGCTGAGAGGCAGAGATGTGGTTGGTGCTTATTGGCATATTCATAGATGCCCTCACTCTCTGGAAGAGGAAGAAATTATGAGTCATGTTCCGTGCAATATTAAGACCACAAGAGATTTTTTTTTTCTTAGTTGAAGAATTACTTAAAAATAATACTATAATTGTCTTTAGGAAAACAGATGAGTGATTAATAGATCAGTAACTGCCCGATTGGGACTTTAAACAAATAAGGACACCGTGTAATAGATGAAGCCTTGTTGTTCATCTGTGGTTGTATTTACCTAATTTTAATACCTGGTAAGGACTGGATCATTTCTATTATGTTCTCAAACATAAAACCTTAGAATTGAAAACGGTGCTTTCTTTTCACATGGTGATTGAATAAAGAACAGTGGTTATACTAGTCAGCTGGGGTACCATGACAACTGATGGACTGAAAGAAGTGTGAGTACATGCAGGCTGGTTTGATCTGTTCATGCACTGATCCATTGCAGCTGCTGTCATTACCAACTGGTGGGATGTTGAAAAGGTTTTGGAGAGTTTGCTAATATTTTGCAGCCACCATTTTCATGTAATCACTGTTCCTGCTTCCTTCTTCACACAGTGGTTTAGGGGTGAGTGTGTTTGTTTTGTTGGAGCTAATGATTTTTCCACTCCTCACAAAGGACATGCTGAAATTCCACACATGACAATTTAAGCTATGTTAAATATAATTTTTTTGTAAAATTTGATAAAACTTACACTGACAAACATTCTTCCAAAACAGTGTTTAACATGCAAAGAAAAAATCATGAAAGACATCTCTGTACATTTTATCCAAAACAAAGGATTATTGTGCCTCAGATCTATCTGCATACCCATAAGCTTGAATTTGTCATTGTTAAAAGTATTTCATTGTATCATTATGTTGTAGATAAATCCTAATTATTCCATTCTGATTATATTTGATTAAGCCATTCTCCTCACACTCTAAGAAATTACACAATCTCTCTGAAGGAGTAATTTCCTACTTCAAATGCTGATTAAGACAATCAGAGCACAAAGGCTCTTGCCAAGACCCAGCATGCAAGACGTTTAATTATCTAAAATTCCTAACAAAGTTTTAATTTTCTTTTTCTCTCTTTGTGATGTGTGTGTTATGTGGCCTAATAATGCATTTAATAAAGTGTTTCATAGTAAACCTTCAAACCTTGATTACAGTGTAGTTTTGCAGTTCCATAAAACCATAAAAGCTAAAGTTAACTCAGATAGACGATATCTCCATATCAACTCATTTTTGTCTTTTGTTTCTATATTAGTATTTCAGAAAAAGAGTTAAGAGTTAGGATTTTGGTTGTGTATGTGTAAAAAAAAAGCTACACATACAGAAATGTAGACACTGAGGGTAGTTGTGGTTTCCTGATTACATGACATGACAATGCATTCCCCTGATGACTGGGTTGGGTATTTAACTCTGGGATTCATTTTCACATATTTTTGGATTTAAATGGGACAAGTATGTTTGGAAATTGTGCTTATGGCCCTTTTCCATTACATAGTGTGTGGCAGTTTTTGTTTTCTGTGATTTCTGTTTATATTCAAATAACCTGTTTAGTTTTCCCCATTTTTCTGCATTATTTAGAAATTGTCTCATGTCACTCCATTTGGAATTTGCTCTGAAGGACCCTTCTTTAACAAGCTATGTAGGCCTATCACACTGCCACTCACTTTTCCAAAAATAATTACAATACCATCTCATGGCATGACCGTGCAAAACAAAGGTGTAGGGCTAAGAAGTACTGCAGGACCAAGGGGTGAAGTAGGACTGGGTCTTATTATATCATGAGAGATGATGGGCATTATGAACAGGAATTTATTTAAGCCAGAGATGTTTTGGAGCATACGCCATCAGCTGTAATTCACTTCCTTGTTGGCATCCTGTCTGAAACCTGATGGCTACATCCATCTTTTAGATATAATCTGAGTTTTTATCAGCAGGCATGAGCTGAACCAGTCATAACCACCTTTTTGCAAGATTTTGCATCACCCCACAGCAACTTTTTTATTCAAAACAGCAACTAGCAACAGACCTGGCAACTTTCAGGACCAACATCCACAGGACTGAACTGCAACAATGACATCTCTTTTTTCATTTACACTAAATGTTATCCTTTTTACTGCGTAGATATTGCTGCCCTTAATGTTTTAAGGCGCACACATGCGTAGGCGCATAGACACATTCAGATACTCAGTATGCCTGAGCATGTTCCCTGTTAACACATAAGCCACATGCAGTGGGTGTTGTTGAGTTACCATGGCAATAAACTCCAAACTGAGGCTCAAGTCTTGAATATATAACTGGCATGCAAGGAGTCACTTTGTTCTCTGCTGAGTAAAGTGTCCAGCATGTTAAGTGTCCTACCAGGGAGGATAAGACACTTGATCATGTTTATTCCAATAAGCTTGCTTATAAAGATAACTCAGCATTCAGGATAAGGGACAGCTCTCTGTACAGCACTGCCAAAGTGAACCTGAGGAGAGGCATTCAACAGACAAAGGAGGCGTATAGGAAGAGGACAGAGGGCTATTTGACTGGCAAAAACCCATGGCAGATGAGGGTATCCAGGCCATAACCAACTACAGAAGTTAGAACCCCTCATCCTCCATCAGCTACAGCAACACAGGGCCAGAGGAACTGAACAACTTTGCTTCGAGACCACCACACACCTGCACACACTGCCTCTCCAAGACTCCAGCACCTCTACCCTCTTCTCCACGATAATGAGGTGAGGAAAAATCTGAGAGCAGTGAACCCCAGGAAAGCTGCTGGACCTGGCGGCATGCTGGGGGCAGGATTCAAAGCATGCAAAGACCAGCTGGCAGGGACAACACCTCAACAAGCTGTTCAACCTGTCCCTGACACATGCAACTGTCTCTACATGTCTGAAGGCCTCCACCACCACCCCCATTCCCAGAATAAAACTGCCATAGACAGCCTCAGTGACTACAGCCCCATAGCCCTCACATCTGTAGTCATGAGGTGCTTGGAACGACTGGATTCCCAGTACATCGGGGCTGCCTTCCTCTGTGAGGATGCTCTTCATGGACTACAGCTCAGCGTTCAACACAATCATTCCAAACATCTTAATCACCAAACTGCTCCATCTACATGCCCTTTCACTCCTCTGTGGAAAGTGTACTTACATACTGTCTGGGTGTGCGGTACATTGACTCTACAGCGGAGGACAGAGAGGCTATGCAGAGGGTCATAATCACCACCCAAAAAAATCATCAGGGGGATGACATGTGGATTTCAGCTTCCTGTCAGTCTTGAGGATATGGCTGGGGGGAGTGAGGGGAGAGAATTTATTGTCCTGACAGCTTTGTGTACGAAGCTGTTCCTGAGTCTGGCAGTGCAGCAACAGAGGCTCCTATATCTTCTTCCAGAGGGTAGGAGGCTGAACAGTCTGTGTGCCGGGTGGCTGGTGTCGCTCACAATCGAGGTAACTTTCTGGGTGAGGCGGGTGGTGTGTGCGTCTTGCAGGGAGGGGAGTGGGGCACCAATGATGTTTCCAGTTGTGTTCACTTTCAATGGTGCCCCGGTAGAATGTGTTCAGTATGGGTATGGGAGCTTTCGCTCTCTTGAGCTTGCGGAGGAAACAAAGGCACCTCTAGGCTTTCTTCGCCAGTGATGCAGAGTTGGTTGGCCAGGAGAGGTTCTCACTGATCTGCACCCCCAGGAATTTGGTGCTGCTCACTCGCTCTACAGCAGCACCATCGATGGTCAGTGGCAGGTGTTCCGTGTGGCTTTTATTCTGAAGTCAACCACACTCTCCTTTGTTTTGCTGATGTTCAGCAGGAGATTGTTGTCTCTGCACCACGTAGTTGACCTCCTTCCTGTAGTGGGACTCATAGTGGACCCAGAGTGGTGTCATCCGCAAACTTCACCATGTGATTGGTGCTGTAGGTTGGTGTGCAGTCGTGAGTCAGCAGGGTGAAGAGTAGGGGACTGAGCACACAGCCCTGTGGGGACCCTGTGGGCTTGTGTTATTTGTTGTTTCGAACCGTGCAAAGAAGCTGTTGAGGTCGTTCAGCAGAGAGATGTTGTCGTCGCAATTCTGTGATGTGGGCTTGTAGTCCGTGATGGTCTGTATGCCCTGCCACAGGCTGCGCGTGTCCCTGCTGTCCATGAAGTGGCTGGTGATCTTTTTTAGTCATGTTTTGCTTTTCTGATGCCACGGGACAGGCTGGCTCTCGCTGTTCTCAAGCCAGTTCTATCCCGGGCTTTGAAGGCTTTGTCTCTGGCCTTCAGCAGTCAATGGACAGCCCCTGTCAGCTATGGCTTCTTGTTAGCTCGAGTGGTCTTTGTGTGGGTCACATCATCTGTGCATTTGCAGATTCAGGAGAAAACAGGGTCTGTGAGCTCCTCATTGTCTATGTGGTTGTTGTGTGTAGCTGCTTGCTTGAACATGGCGGCTGTAGCTCAGGAGGAAGAGCAGTCACCCATCAATCGGAAGGTCGTTGGTTCAACTCAACTCTGGCTTCCCTGCATGTCAAAGCATCCTTGGGCAAGACACTGAACCCCACATTGCCTACATGGGGTACAGTGTATGAATGTGTGTATGAATTAATGTATAAAGTTAAGACATGCTGTATGACAATGGGTGAATGTGGCATGTAGTGTTAGAAGTGCTTTGAGTTGTCAGTTAGACTAGAAAAGTCTATACAAGTACAGACATTTACATGACCCAGTCTGTTGTCGCAAGACAGTCCTTAAGTTCAGAAGTCTTCAGATCCCTCTGGTCACACTAGAATCTCCTTCTGTCTGAAAACTGTTTTTTCCACTTTCACTCTGGGTAACTTTCACGCCTATATGCTGGCATTAGCATAACAGTGATGTGGTCGGAAAGTCCGATGTGGGGGAGGGGAGGGGGCTTGTAAACTCCTTTGTGCGATGTATAGATCAGGGCCAAGGTGTTTCTCTCCCTTGTTTTGAAATTGACATGCTAATACAGTTTTGGTAAGACTGTTTTGAGATCAGCATGATTAAAATCTGCAGCAACATGGTAAACCCGTCTGGCTGTGCCGTCTGTTGCTCGCTGATGGCCTGATACAGTTCACAAACTACGGCATTCCTCTCACTGTTGCTGGAGGTTGGAGGGATATAAACTGCGACTAGCAAAATCGCAGTAAATTCCCTCGGCAGAAAGAAAGGACGGCACTTTGTGACCATAAACTCCGCCGGTGGTGAACAGTGTCTACATACTACCACAGCGTCCTGGCACCACGCGTCCCGAATCTAAACAGACCCCACCGCCACGTCGTTTACCTCCGTTAACATGGGCTCTGTCCGCTCGATGGCATGTTAGCTGCTCAAGTTGTACAGCAGAGTCTGGGATGTTGCCATTAAGCCATGTTTCTGTGAAAACAAGCACACAGCAGTTATTCACTGTCCGATTTGCTGACCTCAGCGGTCGTAAGTGGTCCATTTTGTTGTCCAAGGAACGTACGTTGGCTAGAATGATTGATGGTATGCTTGGGCAAGTTGGGTTGTCTGCTGGCCTAGCTCGGATTCCTCCACACTTGCCCCTCTTCTGCTTCCTCACACACCATATCCGACGTCTCTTTACCGGAGCTGTGGTCACAGTTGAGTCCAGCTGGTGTAGTCATCCTGGCTCATTGATGGTTGTCTCTGTTGTAGTGTCCAACACTTTGAGAATCTTGCTCTTGAAGATGTCTAGCAGAGCTTGTTGACTGGACTTATAAGACAAACATGACAAACTTTTGGACAAATATTTATTAAATAAACAAACACTGCATTCTCGGAAGCGTCTACCACGCCGCCATCATTGCTGATCATCCTTACCATTTTTTTGTACCCTGGTGTACAATGACAATAAAATCTATTCTATTGTATCATTCTTTTTTCTTCTTCTTTCTCCACTTGTATATGTGCATGTAATTTAAAACACAGTAGATCATGAGTACAGAGTACAAGTGGCAGATGCTGAAACCCCTTTTCCCATTGTGACACAGGTCTGTTGTTGTTAGGGTGGCTTGAAGTAAGCTATCAACTTTCCAATTAAAATTCAAGTTTAACCCATACAAACAAAAAACATCCTATGGCTCTCAAGTCTTGGATATAAGCTGACAATGTGCAGAAGTCTATTGAGAGTATATTTATATGCACAGTTGAGTTGAGGTGTGGCTACAGTTCGACTTGACCATTTGATTAGACCATCGTCCTTGTCCCGGTTTACATGCAAGGGAGGGGAACTGAGTCATTAACCAAAGTAGTTCTGATGCCATACTGGACAGTGTGAGAAAACATTTAAGATATTCTGCTGCTCACAGTGGAAGATCATCATACATGTAAACATAGCCAAACCTAAACAGTGAATGGTGACTTTTTGCACTTATGAAATCAGAATTATTTTTTTTAGAGCAGCGCAACAGTCTGAAAATGCTTTAAGAGACTGCAGGTTGCTTTTGAGTCACAGTTTGAAATTAATTTAGTGTCACGACCAGGCAGAACACAGATGCAGGGTATAATAGTCTTTATTATCAAGGCTATAACTCTCCAAGGCAGATAAATAAATATCAGCTATCAAAATGATCTAGAACACTTCTTCCAATAAATAAATGGGAAGAAGCGTGACTATAAATAAAATTATCAAACAAAAGGTCACTCCACTCTAGGAGGAAAACAAAAGACTTTTAACTTTGTCCAAAATAATGGGAAGCACTCTTTCGATGGAGCCAACGTCACAAAAACACTTAAAAATTGGAGGCACTATGAAAAGTTTATCAAAACCAAAATCACTCCTTACAGAGGAAGCAAAAGATTTTAACAATTAAACTAAATCTATGACACAAAATCACTCTCTTGGAGGAATGCAATGGAGCAGAACACTATGGCACGGTTAGAGTGAGCGTACAAACACGAGGGCAGAAACGAACACACTGGCACACGACAAAGGGAGACACAGACTATAAGTACACAAGGAGGGAATAGGGAACAGATGGACACAATTGGGAATCAGGGAAGACAATCACTGGTGACACATGAGGAAGGGTAAGTGACCTGAAACAAGAGGAGAGTTATTGTTTCAAAATAAAACAGGAAATGACAAGACAAAGAAACCCAACAAAATAAGACAAACCCCACACTTTCACGCAGTGTGATATTTAGCCATTTGACAAGAGAAAGAAAAATATATGAATGACAGAAGCTTTCTCATGAATTGGCTGTATTAGAATAAACTCATTTTACAGTTTTCACTGTCACTTGTGGCAGTTCTATATTGTTACCAGCTTCATCTTTTGTGTGCTGAACAAGAACTTTGGAGCATGTGTCTAAGACAGGGATGTCAAACTCCGGTCCTCGAGGGCCACTGTCCGGCAGGTTTTAGATTCTTCCCTCCTTCAACACACCTGATTCAGATTCAATAGATCTCTTTGAAAGATTGTTAAATTAAGCACAAGCCTGCTAATGAGGCATTGATCTGACTCGGGTGCGTTGAAGCAGGGAAACATCTAAAAACCTGCTGGACAGCAGCCCTCGAGGACCGGAGTTTTACATCCCTGATCTAAGACAGGTGAGTTTAGTGGAGTGTATACATGCAGGACTGATTTAACCCCCCAACAGCACGATCTTAGTGTGTTAGCCAAGCTTTTTCTTAACATTTTGGTTCCCTTTTGATGTCACTAAAAATGATCATTAAATTTTTCTAGTGTCACGTAAGTCATAATCCTTCCTCATCTACAAGGTTAAAGAGTCGAGTCACAACACTGACACTATTGATCCAGTATCACTTTAATATTCATGCTGACATCTTTAGAATGGACTGCCTCTCGCTAAAGTATACTGTGTGCCACAAGGCCATGCTTTTTTCATCTGGCTGTCAGTCTGTCTTTTCCCTGCCACATTCCATACATGCTTCTTTTTTTTTTTTTACATCAGAGAGCAGTTTTTTTTTTAAAACACCTTCAGCTGTAATAAAATGGAAAGAGAGGGAAAGAACAGGTTATCAGAAATGTCAAAATCTTTGAAAGGTCATTGTGTACGAGTGTGTTTGAGTCCAGACAAAACTCACACTTGAATGCCAAATCAAATGAGACTTTTTTTCCCCACTAAGATCCTTCTTTAACACAGAGTTTTTACTTCTCACCCACCCTCATTTAGACCTGTGAACCGCTCGAAACACAACATGTTGAAATTCAACTCAAGAGTATGAATATGTCTCTCCTTTTCTGTTGTAATTCTGAGTGTAGGGCAGGATGCACAATGAACTGAGAAGAACAGGCAAGTAGAGAAGGTAAGTGGTATATTTACAACATATGTGCACGTAGGCAGGAACTGTTGAAGTCCTCACTCTGTGGGGGTATTCAGTGGCTCTGAGACAGAGGAGGATTGTTGGAGAATATTTGTGAATATCTGTGAAGGTGATTATTCCAAAACAGGTGAAGTACTAACCGGTAAGTGCTTTTCCTGAGAAGCTGGTGGTTGTAGAATGTTTCTTGGAAATGAAAGGATTCCTGAGTGTGAGTGTTCTCCTGATTATGAATGGTTTCCTGATCAGAGATGATCTCCTGGTTTTGAATGGACAACGTTGGCAGTGCTGAGCGGCTTTCCGACAGAGGCTTGTTGGCAGCTGGCCCTGGTGTCGACTTTTCATGGAAGGAGGACAAAAGGTAACATGAGCTTCGGCATGAAACATTTGACTTAGACTTGAGGCTACGTCATGCTGTGTAGACTATGTAGAACCGATAATCTGGCAATGAGACTGGAGTTTATAAAGCTGCAGGAACCAGATGAGCTAATCATGATGTAATCAGTGCACACAAACAAACATATAGAAAACAAATACATAAACAATAGCACCACTACTGATGAACCCTACCGACATACTTGACATGAGACTGCTTGACAGAACGCCACAAGAATATATCCACACCACAGGAAATACAATGGGACATTCTGAAAAAGGAGTGTGAAGAAGAAACATACACCCCACATGGAGGCAAATCATACTTATCTTAATCAGAGAAGCTGTAATATCTGACACTGTGGGCACAGGACAGAAAAAGGGAATTTTAATCATGCTGTACAAACCTGAATATAGGATACTCCAAAATGAATGAATGTGTCCTCACAGTCATTCCTGAATATTTTTGCAACTCTTTGTATGATACTTATCCTTTCTGGAGGAAAGGAAAGCAAAGAGAGCAAGAAAAGGAATTTGACCATCAAAAAAGATATAGAGAAAGTTGTGGTTTCTTTGCTGGGATTACTACACTTTAATGAAAAACTGGTTTAGTCTAAGTAAACTCTAGAGGGAGAACTTACCACAACTCACAGCATCCTACCGAACGGATACAGTCAAATTTTGGAGATTAAGCTTAAAAACTAAAATAGAAAAATTGTCTCAAGTGCTAAACTTTCACCAAACCAGATTGTTGTTCACCCACTGTTGAGAGACCAGTAGAAACCGATTACCAACTTCAAGTAACCTCCACCAGGATAAGCCATTCTGCAACGGCAACATTTTCAGCCACAGGACAATCACAGGGAAGTCAATCCAAGTTCTGTCACCTCAGTCTACGGGTCAGTACAGCACGTTCTCAACCAAGATTCAAGTTTCCTCAGACAGCATCTAACCTGCCTCTCCCTCACAGAGCCAGAGACCCGTTGCTGTAAACAGAACTGAACTAGTCATTGAGCACATTTCATTCACCTTTGTAAATAAACCACTCAGACCCATCCAGGGTCCTGCCTACTGGTTAACCTTAATAGAACAATCTGGCTAAAGGAAAATGGATCCTTATGGAACTGAGCTGGAGAGGTCGCAACAAGCGCTAACTAAACAGAGACACCTGTTGGGTCATCACAAGCAAGTTCTTCAGTCATTAATGGAGACCAACCAATCTCTATTGCACCAGCTGACACAAATAACTTCTCAAGTGTCAACTTTGACTGTCACGTTCATTTCGGGGACAGATGCACCATCAGCTTTTCAAGCCGTCTCTCCCTCTCCATCTTCTCCTCTGAGGGAATCCTACATGCCCGATCCAGAGTTCTTCTCCGGTGATCATGACAAGAGCAGTGGTTTCCTTCTACAATGTACTATGGTTTTCCAGCAAAGAGCGGCAACATTTCAAACTGATCAGTCCAGAATATATGATATCATGGAACTGTTGTGAGGGAGAGCTTTGGCTTAGGCAGACGCTTTGAATTCACGTACACAAGTTTTTTCCGTGACATTAAAAGAGTTTCAAGAATTCAAGCAAGTTTTTGGACATCATGGTCACGGAGTGAAGTCTTGACAATGCCTTCTGTCACAATCATGCATGGCTGTGATGTGATTTGAGTCCAAGTCTTAGGTGGGTGGAGCCTGGTTTGTTCCTGCTACCACACCTGCTCTTCACCATCCCCATTTACTCCTCTCTCTCTCGGATTATTCATCTCACCTCAGGAAGACCGGTCCAATCATCTTCATCCCTCTGCAGAATCCTCCCGTGCCTGGAAGTCTCCATCACAAGCATTTCTTGTTTAATAGACATTTTTCCTTTATTCCCTCTGGTCTGCATTAGAGTCCCTTTTCCTGATGGCTTGGGCTCAAGCTGTGACACCTTCTCCATCTGTAACAGGAAACACAAAGTGTGGCAAACTTCTCCGTAAATAGAGTCCAGTTGGAATGATTCAGCTTTACAGGGAGTTTTCATGAATGCTTTGTCTGAACCCTTAAAGGATGAGTTGGTATTGAGGGACAGACCAACTCACCAGAATTTTCTAGTTTCCCTTACCATCAGGATAAACAATCGCATGAGAGCGAGAAGATGAGGAAGGTCAACTCACCAGCCTACATCAGCAGTGGCATCTCTTCAACCGTTACCTGTCCTGATCATTCAGTTCAAACATTCCATCTCCAGAAAGAGAGAAATTAACTCCATGCAAGTTAGAATGCAAATCTTACACCAGATGCAAGAGAGAGACGGATAAGGTCTGAGTGCTTTTATTGCGGTAACCCAGACCATAATGTGGTAAATTATTCACACTTTATTTATTGTACCATCTCCTTCATCACCCATGTGCTAGGTTGTCCATGGTTACACAACCCAGTTTTGGACTGGCAGTAGGGTCAGGTGTTGAGCTGGGTTTTTCTTCGTAGATAAGAACTGAATCTTGTGTTGACTATCAAGGGTTAAAATACATTATAGTCAAAAAATCAAGTATCCTCTTCCATAATTAAATTCTGCGTTTGAGATCTTGCAAGATCCTCCAAGTTGGACCTACCCAATGCGTATCACCTTGTCAGAATCAGGGAAGAAGATAAATGAATTGTTAAAGGAGAACTTGGTATTTTTAGTACACGTTCATTCATTCGGCTTAAAGTATTGGTGAAATAAAGCCCCGTTCACTCCATTATATGGATATACGGCAATCGCTAGTTATCTAAATATCTTCCGAAGGATGCCAACTTTCGCCAAACTGTTCTCGGTGAGAAGATAAACGTATTTCATGCCAGAAATAAGGTCTAGGTTTAAAAATACTAGAGTTCCCCTTTAACACATCACAAAGTGTGGCGTGGAGGTGATGATGGAGGACGTGAATTCAGATTATAAATGAAAACTTGATTTCAAAGAACTGTAACAAAAAAATGCAGCAAAGTGGGAATACTAAAACCTTAACTAACAAACAAAAAACCTGACATGAACGTTGACAAACCTGATTCAAACATGAATGATGGCGAGGCTCTGACAAAGGACATAAAGAAACTGGGAGACTAAATACTATGGAAGGTGATTGGTGAGTGAAGGCAGCTAAGGGAAGAAACACAGGTGAAGTGAGTGAAGCTGATGGCAGGGCAGAAGAAAGACTGAAGTGAAGACATGGCAAAGCTAAAGACTAGGCAGAAACCTAAAACATAACAACACGATTTTGTTATGGAAATCACTGCATGCGTGATTTCTTCCAGAAATCACTTTGAATTCAGATTGCCATTGTAGGTTAAAGCTCTGTTATGCAAACAAGAAGCCATATGTGAACATGAACAAGAAACACTATCATCTCCTCTTTGCCAAAGCTAATTCAAAAGGCACTAGGACAAAGTGGAAAACTACTCTGCAGTAAAATGAATAAGAAGGTGTTATTCTTTTGCAAACTGTGGATGCCCTGTCTTCTGGACTGAAGAAGAGAAGGGTCACCCAGCTTGTCATCAGTTCAAAAGCCTGCATTTCTGATGGTTTGGGGATGCATTAGTGATTATAGAGCTGGCAAGTTGCACATCTGCAATTTAAAGGTATTTACAGGTTTTAGAGTAATATATGTGCCCATCTAGGTGACTCTTTTTTTCAGGGAGGCATGTCTCAGCAAGACCATGCAAAACTCAATACAGCATCTATTACGATGACATGACTTTGTAAAAGAGTCTGAGTGCTGGACTGACTTGCTGGCAGTCCAGACCTTTCACCAACTGAAAACGTACAACGAAGAATCCCCAGGACTGTAGATCAACTAGAATCCTATATCGGACAAGAATGGGACAACGTTCCTCTCCCGAAGGTCAACCACCTAGTCTTCTGAGTTCCCAGATGTCTACAGAATGTTTTTAAAAGACGAGAGGATGCTACACAGTTTTTTCTGTGAATTAATTTGTGATATGTTCGAAATCAACATGTTTGTGATTGGCTAAACATTTTCATCACTAACATTTCTTTATTACTGTAATAATTAGGTTCAATGTCAGCTTTCTCTTACAGCGTATTGCTGCGGTACTTGGTTTGAATAGTCATTTTTAGAGCCAGAGGGTTGACTTGAACACAAGTCAATACACGCTTTAAAAGGTGCATATCATTTGCATGCACACACATGACCAAGTGTTTACTATTGCTGTCATTTCTAAGACAGCTTAAAAATTTACACTCAAACACTTCTGTAGGTGGATATCAAGACGTTCAAAAACGTATTTTTCACCAGCTTAGGAGCGTCGGTTCTCTGCATTCTGTGTACAATTCTTTGAACTGCTTTGGGATTAATCCAAAGCAAGAGTCTATGTCAATCTCTACAATTATTCGCAATGACAATGTTTGGATGAACAAAGCAGGCCAAGACATTTCCAGTGAAAATGCTGCATTTAACATAACAAAAGGATGCTTTCCCCCTTCATCTTATTCTGTTCCCTGAAAAACCTTGATTTCATTCAGGCAATCAGTCAGTTTGCCATCATCTGGTCTATTGAATGCCTTGATGTTCAAGCACCGCAAGCTTCAATCTTTTTCTTAGTCCCTCACAATGTTTCTTGGTTTCTTTATTTCTCTTAATACTTCCAGCTTACTTTCTTTATCTCTTTGTTTCTTATTTCCTCTCTGAGGATTTGCCCCATACATACTCTAGTTATCTATTCATTTATTTATTTATTTGAATATTTAATCATATATTCATTTGTTCCTCATTAGCATTAGGGCAGAGGGTGTGATAGTGTGTGTATGTGTGCAATGGAATGGAGGGCCTGGATAAGAGAGGTCAAAGAATAAGGATGATGTGGTTATGGGTTTGGAATTAATGAATTTACATACGGTAATGGGGAATGTTTGGCAAGCAAAATGTTGCTCCCAGGCGGGAACAAGTCTGACCTCTGACAAAAGGACTGATCACAGAAGCAGAGACACAAGGAGAGAGGGACTGACCTTAGAGAAAGCAGACCGTTCTCCAACTTAATTTCACAGACACTCATTTACAGACGTTTTCATAAGAGAGAGCGCAAAGGGAAAGAGATTAAATTGCTTCATGCATTGATAATATCTTATATTTTGTATTAGATGAAGACAGGACAGGACCAAAGAGAGACAGGGGGAGAAAGATTGGCAGACTGACCAATCTGTGGTCGATCTCCTTAATTTCACAGATGCTCATTTACAGGCGTTTTCATAGAGGAGAGAAGGATTAGATTGCTTCATGCATTGAAAATGTCAGATTTTTTGTAAAAGAGTGAGAAAGGAGATGGAGGGCGTGAACCCACTGGTCATTTCGTCGGCAATTCCTCCGAATCCAATTCAGAGCTAGCCTCCTTCCCATTCCTTTGCCCTATTCATCAGCTCATATCAAATTATTGTTGCACTGAAAAGGCTGATGTAACCAAGCACACTGATTTAACAGACCACAAATATTCCATTCATATTCCATCTTTTTTTGTTGTTGTCAAGATGAAAATACTCAAATGAATGAAGAACAAATTAAGGTATTCTACTTTTTTTCTAGAAATGGGTTTGTTTTCTCTGCTCACTTTGGAAGCTTGTTTACCAAATTTGGATGTGTGGAGTTAAGAGGGAGATGACTGATCAGCAACCATCTCCTCATGATTATTCCAGTGATTGTTGTCTGGGGTGTCAGCTGGATGAATGGATAACATGCATTTATGTACATATATCGCTTCCTTTCTATTAATGCTGTTCTGGCATGATAATGGCTTCTTTGTCTTTGATTTTCTGAAGTCAGTACCTCAGATCTGCCAGGACCCCATGTGTCAGACTGCAGTTTACACAGAATGAATTTGCTGTGAATTTCTGGTGGACTTCCAACAGCTTCAAACAGTGTTCTGCCATTAGTGTAGGACCCAAAAGCAGATTCTCAGGAGGTACGTGGACTTACAACCCTAACAAAGCAAAGGCGCTGCAGAGGTTGGGCATCAAAAAACAGAAAACTGAAAAGATAGGCAGACAAAACAGGAAACGGGTTCAGAACTGACAGTAATGATGACAGACTAGTGAAGAACAAAGAAAAGCAAGGATATAAACAAGGAGAGGTAAAAACAAGGGTGGACCAATTAGGTAACTCAACACGTGCATGTGTTAACCAAAGCAGGGGATACAACTGACTGTGGGGAAAAGGAAAAAACTAATATCAGAATAGAACAGGAAGCAAAACAACAACACAGTAACATAAACCTACAGACCACATTATTTCACAACAAACTGAAGGCAATTTAACAGTGTAAAACAGTAGATTTCTCACAGAAACTCACTCTTACTCACTGACACCATGAGTGAAAATTATTCCTGGAATTTGACTGTTTGAATCAGTGGTCTGTTCACAAGCGGTTTTGGGATAGTAAAAGAGAAATAACATGCTGAGCAAACTTCATTCTTGGGAGACTTCTCTAACACCATAATGTCTACAGGCAACAAACCAATGTGAGTAATAACAAGTAGTCAAAAATCCCTACACAAAATTCAAAATAACAATGTAGTGTCAGAATCATGGTGGAATAAACAGCTCCATGTTGTTGATTCAATTCAGTTGTATTTATACAGCATCAAATTACAACAAATTGTTAGATAATGTAAAATTTCAGCTATCATTATAGTGGCTCAACAGTAAGATACTGGTATATATTCTAATGTTAATAACAATGCTTGACAGTGTGCAACCTTTTGCTAATTTTATTGCTCACTTCTGCAGTAATATTTGGTCCATCTCTGCACTGAAACAGATTGACACTTTTGGTGTATTTCAAAGAGCTTGCTATGGCAAAACTGTCATATTCCATGCATGAAAACAGATGTGGAGGAGAGGTGTACTGCTATCTTTGTTGATCTAGTTACATTACCAGTAAATGTTTGGGGCTAAATGCAAAAGGCACAGCAGAATTATAAAAGACAAGGCCAACAAATTGTTTTAATCTCATCAGGCCTGATTACACCATCAGAAAAATAGGAGCTCACCTCATACTTCTTTAATAAATCACATTGACAGAGGGTTCAAACGATGAAATTAAAATGGACTCTGAATATATCTAATGTGCTTGTGCACTGACACAGATTCAGCTTTTTATTGGTTTATGTCTTCTGTCATTGCTGTAGATTCATGTCTGTTCAGACAAACTGATCAACCTAACTTATAAATATAACTAATTTAGGATATGGTTGAGAAAAGAGAAATCCCAACACTGTGGCATGTTATAATACACACATGGAAAGTCACATCCTCAGCCCCAAAACTAATAGGCTTCAGGCGCTGTCTGAATAATTCTCTGCTTGTTACATACACATAATTAGTTCTTAAAGTAGTTTTCCATGAATATAGTATCAATTACTGCCTCATGCTTCGTTATCCTCCCAAGAGACAGGTGGATTTAGTCGCGTGCATTTTCTGACGTGACAGTGTGTTAATTGAGCTATTAGCTCGAGGAATACGTGTTCGTGTGAAAAGGGGAGCGAGAGAGACATGCAAATTCCAGCGTGTTCACTTTAATTTTATCAGTGCTTGAATTCTTTGCGGCCATGCTTTAGATCAGGGATGTCCAAAGCCGGTCCTCGAGGGCCGCTGTCTTACAGGTTTTAGATGTTTCCTTGCTTAAACACACCTGATTCAGATTAAATGGATATTTTCAAAAGATTGTTGAGTTCTGCAGCATCCTACAAATGATGCATTGATTCTGGTGTTCCAATCACTTCCGTGGCCACAGGTGTATAAATCCAAGCACCTCAGCATGCAGACTGCTTCTACAAACATCTGTGAAAGAATGAGTCACTCTCAGGAGCTCAGTGAATGTCAGCGTGGTACCATGATAGGATGCTACCTGTGCAACAAGTCTAGTCTTGAAATTTCCTCCCAACTAAATATTCCACAGTCAGCTGTCAGTGGTATTATAACAAAGTGGAAGCGATTGGGAACGACAGCAACTCAGCTATGCAGTGGTAGGTCACATACAATGACAGAGCGGGGTCAGCGGATGCTGAAGTGCATAGTGTATAGTACAGACTTCCAAACTTCATGTGGCCTTCAGATTAGCTCAAGAACAGTGTATAGAGAGCTTCATGGAATGGGTTTCTGTAACGGGTGGTGTATGGAAAATATTGCAGTACAAAGGACTCAGAAGACAGTGATAAAAAGTTCAACGTTTTACTTAGACTCTGGCAGACAGGCAAACAGTTTAGAAACCGGCAAACAGGAATCAGGAGAGGAGAGGCAAAGTTCTTGGTCAGGGACAGAAGGCTAGGTCGAATTTCCAGGAGGCAAACAAAGCAGGGAATCAGGGACAGGCGAGGTCAGTACTGGGAAGGCTGGCAGGAGAACGCTGGCAAGACTTGCATGGCAAAGAACAATCTGGCAAAGGAGTGACTGTAGAGCTGGTGACTATATTCTGTGCTGATTGCACGTGATGAGAGGCAGCTGTGTGCACAGGTGGGTGGAGTGAACCTGATGAGGTGGGTGGGGCTGACAGACTGAGTGGGTCAGAAGCAGGATCAATGGAAAATTACTGATGGCTGGATGACCGTTTCCAATCCAAGTAACAGATGCATGAACTAGTTTCTCTACATCACCCTGAGACAGTTTGTTCCTGATTTTAGCAATATTACGAAGGTGAAAGAAGGTAGTCCTAGAAACCTGTTTTATATGTGCGTCAAAGGACAGCTCCTGGTCAAAAATAACTCCAAGGTTCCTCACTGTGGGACTAGAAGCCAAATAAATACTATCTAGAGTAACTATATAGCTAGACAGTTTCTCCCTGAAGCACTCAGGTGTAAAGATAATGACTTCAGTTTTGTCTGAATTTAGAAGCAGACAGTTCTGAGTCATCCAGGTCTTTATGTCTTTAAGACATGCTTGTAGTCTGACCAACCTATTGGTTTCATCTGTTTTCATAGATAAGTACAGTTGAGTATCATCAGCATAACAATGGAAATTTATGCCATGCTGTCTAATATTGTTACCTAAAGGAAGCATGTGTAAAGTAAAAATAATCGGTCCAAACACAGAACCCTGAGGAACTCCATGACTTACTCCAATGTATGAGGAAGATTCTTCATTTACAAGAACAAAGTGGAATCTATCAGATAAATATGACTTAAACCAGCTTAATTCAGTTTCTTTTAATCCCAATAACATTTTCAATTCTCTGTAACAGAACACTGTGATCGACTGTATCAAATGCAGCACCGAGATCCAACAGGACAATTCCCAGGTGTTTTATGAATGTTCCTTATTCTGCTCTAGATGGTAAAAAGGGTTGCACATATGTGACATGTTAAAGATCTCTGCAGGGACCAGGGATGATTGATAGGGCTACTATCACTGCTCTGTGTGTGGTCCAGGTATTTCTACTGTTGTGGGGACCTTTGTCTGCAGATGCAGTTTACACATTCTCAGTTAACATTTCTTTAATGTTAAGATTTTAGATATAGGTTAGCAGTAGTCATAATTAGTAGGCAATATCGAGGCTAGAGCTAATTTGCAGTAAAAAGAAAATTAGGTTAGGTTAGAAAGGTCTCTTAAGGTGTGGACAAACATGCATGTACATGCGTGTGTGTGTAGTGGGGGATTCTACTGACAGCATGCTATTCTTTCCACTGTTCATTGTGATGTAGGGTTTGACCATTTGTGTGGGTATGTGTGCATGAAGGACAGGGCTTTAGGGGTGTGGACAGAGTGTGGCTGATCGAAAACTCCCTGCTGACAAGTTCTAGTATTGATCTGTCTTTATCTGTGCCCCCATCACAGTCTCACACACACGCAACCCACAAGACCCAACTGCAGGATACGGGAAAAAAAAATCTTTCAGTAACATGAAAGATGTTGAGCACCTAGTTGAGCCATTTATTTTGTTATAATATAATGATGAAATCTGGAGATTTACAGTGCAACACAGCTTGTATAATAATGAAAGCAGGAATAACAATGAGCCACACAAATAAAAGGGCATTATTATTTGTTATTGTCAAAGAGACTGATATTCATATAGAACCATTTGCCTTGGGCTCTTTTTCACACAAAAATACATCATATCATTTCCACAATGATTTTCAGGCCAGAGAGGTTATGTGGTTAAAATGAAACTAGGATGGGTTGAAAAGATTTGATAACCTACCTACACCTACCTGAACATAATGTGGTGCAGTCAGAAGAGATGCTAATCTTGTGGCTCACAAGTATAATTAAATCTAAATCTTCCCCACTCTACTATATTGACACGATGTGAATATAAAGGGGAAAAAACAATAGGATTTTATTCAAAAGAATAATGCTTTTTCTTAAATGTATCTTAAATCTTGATGCGTGATGAATATCAAAGCAAAAATCTTGCTTATTTTGACATCTAAGGCAAAAAGGAAATATCTTGAAAAATATGAAAATAAGCTTTTTTAGTGATGAGAGGGAATCAATACCTTAAAACTGAGGGCTGTTTTTCATTATGGTTGAGTTGGGACATCCGACCTAGGCTAGCTATTATTAGAAATATAGGCTGATAACAGCAAATTATGCTCCATTTAAATCATACAAACACTGTAGAGATGTCTTCCCCAATTGGAGGATAATATTGATCTGACAAATTTACAGAGACAGAAACTAACAGATATGCTAATAAACATTAATGACTTTAGCTATCATCACTTGGTAAAATCACTTATTGCTGGTCGACAAAAACTGGAGTGGAAATGACACAACGGACACCAGATTTAAAACTCTGGGATGGTGTGAGTATCGGAGACATTTACCTGAACCTGGGCTTTGAAATATTTGTTTGAACTCATTTGGCAATGGCCTCAATGTGACTGACGTTGATTAGTATTGAAAATTCCCACTCTCCACCTTTAAATATGGATTTGTCGCTACAAGCGACATCTTCACATACGGTAATTTAAGTCATGATGCAGCTAGCACCTCTGTTGTTACTACCATGGCTTGAAAAGAGGAACCAAATATCCAGAATGTCAAACAGGATCATAATGTACCTTATCCAGTAATATCTGCAATAAGTCCCTTTCACTGAAATTATACCTCTGCAGCACATGCAAGCTGTGACGATCACCAGTCATGATAATTGTACTTATTACTGCCCCTTTTAGTTTGCAATTTTCCTTTGATCCTGAAGTATCTATTCAAATGCAGACTTGTGCCACACTAACATAGTCTGTGAGTCTTAGCTGTGCTCTTTTGTTGCGTTATTTTGGCTTTGACTTTTGTATTTTCATGTTTAGTTTTGCTTCCTTTTTTTGTTTTGAATGTTTCCTCCTTGTGCATTCTGTTACGTTTTGCTTCCTGCTCTAGTTCTACGCCAGAGGTCTGAGTGAAATAACCCACAAGTATCTGAGTACTTGCCAAGATAAGGGCTGGCCCAATTCTCCAAATTCTCTCTTCAAATGCCTCAGTGCTTCCTTTGTTATCTTCCTTAGACTAGAAAACACTGGGCTGTCTAAATTTGTTGTTGCTACTATATAATTCCAAGAATTCAGATGTGAAACAATGTCATCCCTGAGGTTTGCATGAGGTGTCTGGCTGGCTCGAATCTGTTAGCCAAGGAAACTCTTCTGTAGCAGTGAGCTGTATTTTGCCTCAAGCAGCGGTAAACTAAGCAACTAAAAATAATTGTTTTGAATGTAGCAGCAAAGTCATTGTGGTGTTCTGCAAGAAAGTGCCATTACAGCACAGGAAATGTACCAAAGCCAGCAGTTAGGCACACTTGTGAGTGTAACTGTGTATACAGCTCCATTTTTCTTGTGTTATAGACATGCCTCAGTTTCCTTTGTTCCCCTGAGAGCCGTGAAAAGATACATTTGATCTGAAGCGACTGGAGAAGATTTGGTAATAGGGTGGGTGATGAACACTGAACATTATTTTCAGTGATCTGAGGTGATGAAGAAACTGGTTGAAACATAAAGAGTGATGTGTCCCTGTCCATCTCACATTCAGCACGTGTCTTGTATAGATGTGTATGCGTTTGAATCCTGCATACATTACACCAGCGTCTTATGACACTGTGGCTTTTGATTTTCTCTAAGGCAGAACATATTTTACCACACTGATTTGTTTGTCAGGGAGAAGATGCACCTGGCCAGACAGCAGGAGACCATTCACATCCTAGCATGTTCACTGTGGCTCCTAACAGTTCATAATGGAGGAGGTATGAACACTGCTGGGGTAAGGGTCTTAACATATGGAGTGAGGAGGGAAAATGAACAAATATGAATCAAGAGTGCAAGGTGTGAATACAAGTGTGTGCATAAAAAGTCAAAGGATGATCTTGGCTTGGCAGAGATTTGCATGACATATACAGCTGAGTGTGCAGTGTGTGTGTGCGTGCGTGTCTATGTGTGTCAGCTACTTTCTAAAATTCTAAGCTTGATCAATATACCTAATAGTTTCAAAATACTGTTGTTACTACCTCAAAGTGAATATCTGCTTCACTGTATTCTGTTATTTCACAATTCGCCAGTCTCCATTTCAGCTTGAACGAGTTAAGTTGATATCATGGCTTTGTATGTGTTCAGTTTTATTTAGCCTAAATCATTTGCTTTTAGAGAAGTAATGTTAAATCAGCTTTCTTTCCTGATGTAACATGGGAGATTTTCCATGCTGGTGGCTTTGTCAGCCTTTATTTTGCTGGAGAAACCTCCTGGTTTTGTTAACATTTTCACCCTTAAAGCTGATTTATCTGTTACATGTTTAATAAATTGTTTCTCATATCTTAGATATATGAGGCACCTTTTCCTATCAACAATGGGCACAGATGGAGTCACAGACCTTTTCTACAGTAGACTTAGAACTGTGGGGTAAGTACAAATGTAAGAAAATGAACAAGGCTTCCATTCACTTCAACTGTCTGGGTAAGCTATGGCAGTATTACAGAGTGAGAACACACAATACACAGCACCAGGACACAATTTCTCTTCACTCTGTTTACCTCAGACTCCTTTCTGACAGAACTATTAAGATGATTCTGCTGTTGTGGGTTGTGTCAGTAGCTGATAGAACTCTTTTTGCATTGGTTGGACACAACCACCTCATTTTGAACATGCAAAAGACAAAGAAGATGACTGTGGGTTTTAGGAGTAGTTAGAATAAGTATTCCCATCCTGGGAGAAGATGTGGAGAAGTACTTCAGACTTGAGGACAATAGACTGGATGGAAATGCAATACTATGGCTGTCTATAATAATGGACTGAGCAGGCTGTACTCGAGCAACTTAAGGTCAATCAATATATGCAGTGAGATGTCTTCGGTTAGCCCGTGATGGACAGTGCAATTCTTGCTCTGGTCATCTGTTCGGGCAGCAGCATCTGAACCAATAACCAAGCTACCACTGTTGTGTTTTTCTTTCAAATCTGGAAGATGCTAATAAGAAATGGTGAATGTAAAACTGTTATTAAAATAAATCCAACAATGTGTAAAAGAAAAATATAAACATTGTGCCTCATCTTCCCTATGATACAGGATCTCAGGAAATTGCTAATTCTTCTTGAAGATGTCCACAGCAGCTGCTGTTGTGTTCTCCTCCATAAGGTCCAGTTTAGACAGCTGCTTCTTCTACAGAATTGCAACCCGGACTCTGCAGCCTCCTTTATTTATATCAAACCAACCGATGGAATATGTACAGTACACATATCTTTTTTTCTTTTCTTTTTTGCTGCTTTTTAAAAGATTGCTTCAGATAGACTACAGGCCTGAACAAACTGATAAAGAAGAATGGCTCTGAGCTTGGGAATACTGAAGTCAATAGAGCTAATTACTGAAAGAAAAATCTCACAAAAGCTGCTGTACATGATGGAGAAAACAACACGACCTATTGATCAAACAACAGTGTCTTCAGTCAGATACTTCTTCAGCTCCTGTACTGAGGGTCCTTCATGACCACAGCAATAGCCTTGCATCATGAAGATCTGTAATGTCAGTTAGTTCATCTTCTTATTAATTCTTTTTTTTTAAATCATCAAATATTTATTACACTGAAACAATATCATTTCCCTTTGGAAATGAATTAAGTATTATTCTATTCTATTAAATTTGATTATTGAAAAGAAATGATTATTCAAATGTACTTCTAACTTTAAATCTTGCATCAAAGAAAGAAAGAAAGAGCAGAAAAAGTTCTCCCCTGGGGTTCATTAGCAATAGAATTCAGTGACCCAGAAACTAGAACCAGCTCAGATGAGTATACATTTCAGCTGCTAATTACAAAGTCAAACTCCTCCTAACAGAGTGGGCTTTCCTCTTTGAAGATGAAACAAACAGTGAAAAGCCAAGATGTTTTGCAATTACAGTTTTAACATTTTGAAATGGTGCCAGCCACTAGAAGATGTTCGAGAGCTTGTTTAGGTTTCAAGATCCACGACATACTCATTCATAGTTTAGAGAACTGCAGTGGACTTTGTAATATTATTCCTTTGACGGTTGATTATAGCCCAAAAGTTCAAAGTTAAAACATAATCTTTGACTATTAAAACGCAACAATTATTTGTAACAACATATGTAAGACTGGAGTTTGTTTCCCATTTTAGTACTTTCATAAAAATTTCTGACTTTACAGTCATGTACATTACATACTAACTCTAGAAAAATGGGTTGATTCTACTCAAATTTGATACTGCTGTGTCACGTTAGCATTGAGCTTTGGTTCGGCTTGTTTTTGCCAGATGTGGAAACTTGGTGGCTAAATTCCGTGTACATTTGCAACTGAATCAAAACGTTATTTCCGACTACAGCATTAAGACTGCAGCTTAATGATGCAGCCGTAGATTTTTGATCCTACTAAAATTGTTAAGGGAATTACCTTAAAACAGTCATTTTATTCCCTTCTGTATGTCACATCTGGCTGTTTGAGCTCCCACTCGGAGCACGTCCCCTTTAAGAAAGTGACAGCAACAGGCGGCGGAGGAGCTGGTCAGGAGCTGGTCAGGAGGGACTGCAGTGAAGGAATTCCTAAACTTTTACAACACAGTGAAGTGGTCTACTTACTCTTTCAGCTCACGCTGAGTTTGTCAGAGACTGTGAAAATAACCACAGCGCATCCTTAATGTGTCTGCCATTGATGAAGTAGATGCAAATGACCGCTCGGAAAAGAGGTAACTTTGCGTGAGGAAAACTTATGGAATGATGCCCGACCGACTGCATCCCTCCCTCCAAAGTTCAGCTAAGGTGGCTAACGTTAGCTAGCGCAGCAGCTCGCTAAATGTGAGGCGAAAGTTAGTTTGTTTTTCAAAACAAGTTGAAGTTCGTTCTGTTGGAGTGGAAGGAGGTCTGAGGATTTGGGACAGTTGTCTCGAAGTTAAAACTTTCATCCTTGGCTCGTTGTCAAAGCCGGGCCAGGTTACACTACCAAGCTAGTACGTTTTAGCCAAGTGGAGCCAGGCTGCTAGCATCTGCAAAGTAAAGTTTATCACAGTTAGTTAAGTCACAAAGAGGAATGACACGACAAACTTCTCGTTTATGTGTCAGTGCTGAACTCCACCATGAGAGGACTGCAGCACTTTGACGTCGCAGGCAGCTTTCTTTATACTTTGAGCAACTGAGCGGCATCGTTCCCGGTGCTTGAGGAGATGCGATGAGAAAGGAGTCGACAACCGCGATGACCACTGCCTGACAAATTAGTATCTGAGCAGGATGTGCTGACTACTGCACGTGGAATCACCATGACATGTACCAGTGGAGCTCCAGTGACTCTAGACAACTTGAAAATCTGCATGACATTGTGAAGAAGCTGGTCTGAGTGGTGTCATTTAGTCAAGCCACTCATTATCAGAGCGCGTTGTAGCTTTTTGTGCTTATTCACATCTCCAACTTATCTCCTTATCAAGCTGTCTGTGGTGCACCCTACAATTTGGAGCATCCTTGCATTGTTCTGGTAGTTGTTCATCACCTGTGTCTGGGGAGCCTGCGTTTTGAATGAAGTGGAGTGCGTTATAATGAAGGTGACGGTAACATTTGGACCGACGGGTGTGGTGGTGCCATGCAAAGAGGGATGGACTGTCAGGGACCTCATCCAGCAAGCCACGCAGAGATACAGAAAACTCCTGGAACAGGTAACTCGCAAGTTTGTAAAACACAACAAGCACTCAGAATGATCTTCATGAGATCACATTTTCAGTTTCAGTTCAGTAACTGTCTCACTTTCCATTGCTGGAATAGAGCTGCCTGTGAAAGCAGATATTAAAGCAGATTTTTCAGCCACCAGTTAACTACATTATTCATTGCAAAAGGTAGGTTTTTAATAATCTTTTGAGATTTTCATGAACTTCAGAATGAAGTTTTTATGAAACAGCCCTTTCATAATGTTTAAGGCTGTCTCTGAAGTTATAAAACAGCCACCCAAAGCTCCTTCATTTTTATATTATGAAAAAACCACATGATTTTCACACACCCCAAAGTGTTGGGAAATTAGATAAAGCCACGGAGGTCCACCGCTGCATAATTGCAGTATAAAAAATTAAAAGCGTATCTGATATGAATTGCGATGATCCAGACAGGAGCAGATACCAGTCATTTCCAATTTAGTTGTGAGTGTAAAATGTAAATGACTCTGTCTTGTGATTCCTTTATGACTGCTGTTGATTCCCTGCAGTGGTCTCAGGGCAGGAACCCCATGACACCCATCACACAGCCAAATCATCTCAGTGACTTGCTTCGTATTGGGTCCATTATTCAAAAAGCACAGCGGTTATATGGATAGATAGCCTCAGTTTTGATTGAAGGAGAGATGTTTCAAAGCCGCGTGTGCGCGAGCGTGCGTGTACAGCAGCCGGAGATGCCCTCAGTTTTTCCACCCCGCTTATTGTCTTGCTCCCAGTACTCCCTTTGCCTTTTAATCTGCTTTCACCTATCCATATATCACCCAGTCAACCCACACAGCACTTATTTATCATTCTTATCTTTCACACGAGTACATCTCCTCACCTCCCTCAGTGCTGTGCACATAGCTGGAACCTTTGTTTCCCTTTGATGTGAACTGTTCCTCCTCTTTGAACACTTCCTCCTGTGATGAAATGACTCAGTTCCATGTAGAAGTAGAGATTCACAGTATACTCTTTTTTTTTTTTTGAAGGCTTTAACAGGATCTGCACATTCAGGGGAAATGCACCGTGCACGCAGTTTCTCAACAAGTGTTAACAATCAACTATTATTGATCAGAGTTGTCTGTTGACAACATTGAGCACGGTGCTGCAACAAGGGCTCATTGTGCTGTTCACTTTGTATGCAACTTAAAACATATGAGGTAGACAAACTAGCTTCCAGTTTTACATTAGAAGTGTTTAGTTGTGTTTGAATGTGGTCATTCTACCGGTCTTGGGTGTGAAAAAGGTACCGTTGTGTCTGACCTTACTTAAGACCAGCAACATTTCAGGTCCTAACTTTAACTTGATGATTTTCATGCAGCACATTCAGGCTTGGACTAATGCACCTGATTCATCTCTGAGCTGGCAGCATAGTTACAGAGCCAAACTGGACTGTGTGTGGGTTTGTCCACCAAAGTTTGCTCCAGTGCAGAAACGGATAGAAATGAATCTTTTGTAGATTTTGCTTATAACTGTTACACATTTTCAGATGATGCACTGATGGATAGGGTTGCCTCAAACGATTATCTTAATAGTCCACTAACCACCCATTATATATTTTTTTGACTTGTCGACTAATCGGATCGTACGTAAATTAAATGTAAAACATACGGCTTATCACACCAGCTGCTCTTATATAACCATCATTATCTTTCAGCTTGGTGTGTTTAAGGTATATGTTAACTAAAAAAAGACAATTAATATCATAGTTCATTAACCCTTTAATGAAATATGCAGCTTGTTGCAACAAACAATTATTTAACTGTGTAGCAAACACACAAAAATAAATTCTTAAGTATCAAATATAACAGCAACATGTTCAGTTTGGACTCAGTCAGGACATTTGCTTGCTGAGGTGTGCATGTAGCTAGCTTTGTAACAAAGCCGTCCATTGAAGATGAACGTACTTTTTTAGCACTGAAACGTAACGTTAGAAAACATTAGTGTTATAATGTTACAGAAAACGCATGAAATATGTGTGCTAAGGTTGATTAATCAAATCGTCATCGCTAATGTTAACGTTTACAGTTATCAATATGAGTAAGTAGCAAGTTAACTCTCTGTTTACGCTAATTTTAGCAGCTAACCAGCCAGTTAGCTTACCAAGATGATGGTCCCTCTTCACAAACAGCCACAACAACATGCTTCCTTTTCAGGTGCTCGTGCATCGTCGTTGTGCTGCTGTGGAAGGCAAGTTCTGCCTTACAGATATTGCATTGCACACATTTGTCTTCAGTTTTCTTAAAACGTTCCCACACTTTTGAGCTCCGTTGTCATGTAGCCATGATACCAGAACCCGTCTGGTTTAACTTCCTGTGACATCACGGCTGACCCCCGGTTACCACGGTTACCCGGTTACCGGTTACTGCGCATGTGTGTCAAGGACAGAAAGCCAGACTCAGCAGTGGAAGGTGCCGCAGCAGTTTTGACAGAAAAACAAAGTTCAAAGAAAAAAAAACCAAAAAAAAACGACGCATCGACTATTAAATTAGTCAACATAATTAACATAATCGTGACTAGTCAACTAATCGTGGCAGTCCACTGATGGTCCAAACTCTGTATGACCATCGACTGGAAGTGTTTGCTTGTCCTGCTGGCTTAGAAGCTGTGCTGCTGCACTGATTTCTCACCGTACTTTGGACTCTTTTTAACATTTGATATGATGACTGACTATGCGAACGTATAGTTGTGTACAAGAAACCAAACGGGCACAGCTGCTGGTTAACGGAGACAACCTTTTTTGTGTGGATATGGTGCTAGCGCTGTGTGGAAAAAGGGAGAGCTCCTTGTGTTGCATGCAGATGCAGTGCATGTTGTTATGAAACTCTGTATTGATCCGGTGTGTGACACTTAAACACTTAATTTCCTGCATGTGTCTATGAATTGATTTGTTTGGAACACTCATGCTGTGTTTACTCTGGCATAGTGTGGTCCTCTCTCAGTTTTCTTGCCTTTTTGTTTCTATTCTCTCCCATTTTTCTGTAATTAGCCGTTCTACTTCCTGGTGTTTTTTTTCCTGTCTGGGGCAGTGTTGAGCACAACCATGCTGAAATGACCTTGTTTTTTGGTGAATTTTGAGCTGAACAAGGCCATTTTAGCTGAGAATAGTAAAGTAAGCACTTCTCTTTCTTGTGGGATTGAACAACATTCTTGTAAACGGTGAACAGTCAGGCTAAAATGTGCCTCTGACGGAAGCCACAGAACTGGCAATTATTTCAGCTCCAGAGATGAGCGTAATTACTGTGCATGCAACTAATGCAACTGCATTATGACACTTGCACGTGTGTTCACTTCGAGATGTGCCAGTCCCACCGGAGACAGCGAGACTGAAACTGACTCAATCTGGTGTACCGGAACAAAAGGAGCTTTCTGTAGGCAGCTATAAATGAGTGAATGAAAAATGAGGCCTGCCAGGTGAATATCAGGGATTTAATTGATGACTTTGCACAGCAAAAAGTCAGAGGCGAACACCTGGCCTTGGCACAGACGGCTGCTTGTTCACCAGCTCTGTCCTCACCTGTGTCCTTCGCTGTCACTTCGTAGGACTGCATCTGCTGTTACGCTCCCACACCAGATCATGTCACACAGCTGCTGCTCTCATTTCTTCATTTCTTTCGGGCGTTTGACATGTTGTTGCTGTTTGTATTGCAGTTGCATTCCCCCCCCCCCCTTAGTAACTTAAAGCTACTTTCAGTTGGTGTGATGCTGATTGTGAGACAAAGTGTTTGTCACAGCGCCTCTGCTGGCTCATACGGTTTCATGGGTGCGGATCAAAGTAGGGACTGGAGTAATAGCATGTTTCTTTTCAACATTAAAACCTTCATGTTTTTGACTATCTTGACAACACAGATGTGCATTTATCTCTTCAGAGAGAGATGGACCACGGGCCCATGTAACACTCTTTAGTTCCATAACATTTAGTTCATATTCCACATAAAAGGAAGAATTCAGAGGTAGTCATGGAAAAAACAGAGAAATGAACGTTAACTACTTAATTTTAGGTCTACGAACTTGGCTCCAAATTTGGACAAGTCCAGTTTTAATCAGTGAACTTTGGGCTAGTTGTTGTGAAGTTTGTAAATGCACAACACATTCCCTGGGCTTAGGAATGAGTTTTTCTCTTTAATTGCTTCATCTCATTTGGTCTTCACCACGTCTTGCTTTTGTATGTCTTATATGTGTTTTTTTCCACTGCCTTCATGTCACTCTGCAACTCATTTTTCTGCAACACTAATCTGTTGTAGCTGTATAATTATGACTGGTAATTTGGTGTTTCAGGATTAGAAAACTGGGATGTGTGTGTGTTGCACAGCAGTCCAGTCCCTCTAATCTCCCGTCCCAGTGCTTGGAAAATCATATTTTTTTTAAATGTTCACAGAGACAGCTTGTTTTCTATCTCTCCCCTTCTTCCCTTCCCCCATCTGCTTCATCCTGCTCAGAAAATATGCAGCCTGTATTAAATTTTTTTATTATCTTGTGTGATTCTCTGTGCACCTACTGTTGCTAACCAACACTAGTGGTCCCGTGTACCAGCTACTTTGTTAAGATTTCCCACAGCTGTGCTAAAGAGGAGCTTAGGCTTAGCACAGGCAGTAAAGATATGTTGAAGTGAACCTAAGAAGAGTTGGGCTCCGAAATATTCAGTCTCAAAATGAGTTTCAGACAACATCTTGTTTGAGTAGTTCTAATTTCTTTTCTTTTTGGTTAATATTACAATGTTTGTTACCCCTTTGTGTCACACAGTATGGGACCAAAGGAGAAGAAAGGCATTAAAGCTGTAGGTACACCACAGAAATGTTCTCAGAGAACTATGGTCTTTTAGGTGGAATCCTTTTAATGTCCCACTCGGTTTTCATCTGAGAAACCGGACTAAATAGAGTTATACCCCCAGGAACAGTCGTACTTTTCATATTACCCAGAACCATTGGGGTGTGGGTGGTAGGACTAACCATGTGTGACTGGTCAATGTTTCTTTTGTCAGTAATCTTACATTTAATCTCCACCATACCTTGTTAAAATCCGTTTCAACTTTTAGTTGAACTGCAGGAGTAGTTGTTCCTGTTGCTGCCTGCTTCAGTCAGTCATGGTGAGCTGCTGTGGTACAGCAAGACTATGAAAGAATGGAGAGAGAGAGGGTGTTGTAGACAAGAAAGCAGTGAATCTGAATAATAAATGTTGATTTCTAATGGTTTCACAGTGGTTTTGTTCTAAGGCTCAAATAAAAAAAAAAAAAAAATTGAATTGTATAATATCAGAGTTGGAGTGAATGCGACTGAAGTGTACTTCCTGGGTTGACTGCTCCCTGTAGGCAGCTATGACCACACACAGAAGAGCCAGGGCTGAAATAAGCCTTTAGCTTCATTTAGGTTCGGAGGGATTTTGGTCAAAATGAGCCTCAGAGACGACTGTTTGTTTCTGTAGGGGAAATAACACAGTTGTGGTATACTGAACTACTGCTTTAAAGCTATTTTCAGAGGAAGCTGTAGTCTTGCTTGACTAACTTACATCATTAATTTTTATAAATGTTTTTTTATGGGCTCTAGTGGCCTGGTGGGCAGAAAGAGGGGTTGAACCTGGACCCACCCGGTGCCCCAAACATACATAATCCTGAGCTTTTTGGATATACATGTAACTCAATTACTCATGCTGAGCTGTAAAATCAAAGTTAAGAAGAGATAACTACTGTGAGGAAAAACTAAAAATGTATTTCTGATTGATAGGTTTTGTATCTGACCTTTGCTAAAACGTTTATTCTTTAATTATGGCGTCTCTTTTGTAAGACACAGTGTGAAGATAATGTGTAACGGATTGACTTTATCTGTGAGATGTGGAGCAGTTGATGAACTCTTCCTTGAAAGACACATTAGCTGTGTAATAACTATTTAAAATGCACGGTTTGTTGCCACAGTTTATTGATGGTATCAGTTTATAGTATTCAGAGCAGCAAGGATAGAGCGAGCACAATAACATAAACTGATGAAAGAAACTGAATTTCATAGGACACTGCCAGCTATACCACTGGTTTTATTAATCTATTAAATTCTGATCCATTGAATTCTCTTTTGATTCCATTTTTTTTATTGGCGAGGGTCATTCGAGGGGAACAAAAGGCGTGTGCTGCTCTTTGGGATTAATGGGGACAATACTACAGAAATACACAGGAAAAAGAAACGTATACTAAATGAGTAATTTCTTTTTACTTTATGAATTAATGTGAAGACTGATTTGAATCCGAACATGTTTGAAAAAATGTAGTGTTTAAAACTTCTTCTTTTAGATGCCGCTCTACCTGCAGCATTCATTTAATGAAGGTTTCTGTGGCTCAAGTATGCAGAGGGCCAGCATGGAAAAACTGTTTGACAAGTTAAGGGTTAAAAACATTGCTGAAGTGAGAAGAGCAGGAAAGTCTCTCTGCATCCTGTCATTATTGGACACATCAGTGAACACTGCACCTTTATCTGCTGCCATTTGTTTTCATACCAAGGAAAAATGATCCTGCTAACAGCAGCAGTGTGATATAAAAGTATCACTTTAGATGGATGAACATGGAGGCAAGCCATAACTTGTGGGTAGGAGAGAGAGCATGACTTTATTTAAAACCATTAACCTCACACAAAAAGCCTAAGAATTAAAGAAAAAAGAAAAAGGAAGATACTAGTATAGATGGCATCGAGAAGAGGAAGGGGGAGTGAGAGGAAGGCTGGGGCTGTTTTCATCGGGAGTCACCAGGAAGTTATCAACTTGTTGACCGACCTCTTAATTACCTTTAGGCCAAACGGATCAGTGTGTTGCTGTGTTTTAATGAATGTCTCCGTGCACTGCCAAGTTAAATTTACTTCAACTTTCCTGGTTTGATTGATATTTAAGCAGTTCCAAAGTTCACTTAATGAAAAGCCAAAGAATAAAGCATTTTACAGAAAACAGGAATCTTTCTGGACAGTAATTTAAGCCTTGAAAATGAATCCAAGTCTCACCGTTCTGTTGTTAACATACCAAACCGGGTCCTGTGGTGCAGAATTGTGCTGATGAGAAATCTCAGGGTATAGTAACACAGTTGGCTCCAACTCTGCTGTCATACTAACGTAAACTTTGTAGCCCCTCAACAAACTCTGGAGCAACCGTGGGACACCTGGTTCTCTTTGTATCGGTGCCTGTTAATGAATGTGACACGTTCAGACAAAATGCACATAAGATACACATTATTGTCCAATTTATAGATGCATCACCTACATGAAAAAAGTAAGTAGAACCTGACTTGGACACACTCCTTTAAAGAATATGATCCAGATTGGGTCACTCGGGTGACAGACCAACAGTTTAGAAGCAGTTTACCAAGATCCCCAGCGTTTCATCAGAGAATATGAAAGGTAAAGTGTGCAATGTGTCGTCGGTGTGCATGAAAACAAATGTGCAGAGATATGACTTGTTGGAGATGTGCGCCACAAATAAGCTCCAAAAGAAGCTCTCTGTATGAGCGCTTTGTTATCATTGTCATCATCTAAAACTGGGCTCACAACTTGAAGGAACTTGTGTTTATGGAGGCTTTTATATGTTGATGTCATCACTGACCACATTGACTTCAAGTCTGCATATTGATGTTGGCTAATATAATCTCAACAGCTCCACTGCTACAGGCCAAGCCTTTTACATGTCTAACATGAATATGAGCAGCAGTCCATTTAACAGAAACGACTGATGTTTCCAATCTCTTTATGTATGACAGTAATGAGGATTATAGTTCATTTGAAAATTTGAATCGCACTTTATAGGCCCAGCTCTGGTACGTTAATGCTAGATAATCAATAAAAAGGAGATGAAACATGGATTAATGGTTTTAGATAACTGTGCAAAAAGACATTTCCAATTGGGGTGACTCTTGGAGGGCAATGAAATAAGACTTCAAGATTAATGAGATGAAATTAGATTAGCGGATCAAATGTTTGCTTTTCCAAATCTGACAAAAAAGCCAATCATTTTTAAGGTATATTCGATTTATTAGCACTTCTACGCTTTGGTCTAAATCTGGTCCAGTATTAAAACTGTGGAACAGGATGCTGGGGGTCCAAGGTGTATTTACAGTATTAATGTCAATGCTCACCCATGCATACACAGACTGAAAGGTGGGTGTATATGAAAGGGTTCCTGCTGATGTCTGTATCGTGTAGTTTAATTAGCAAGATCCAGATGAGGCATGACCAAACAAGTGCAGGGAATTATTTCTGAGAGTGTGGGAGAGGCAGGGAGGAGACCTGCCCCCTTTCCTGCAGAAACACTGAAGGAATATGCTGATTTGGCCTCCTCTGTTTGGTTCTATTGATTACATAAGGTGTGATGGCACACATATCAGCCTCTTTTACACCAGCCTAAAGTCAAACCATTAGGTTGGGAAAAAATGTTTTTGATGTGAGCGCCTGAAGGTTGAACAGACTGAGTTCCATATTTAACTTATTAGGAAAAATCTTTGTTGATTTGACGATTGAAGAATCATTTTATCCCTTTAATGTCTTAAATGTGGAGTGTTTCTAACTCAATTCGTTTTGGTTGCTATGGTAATTAGAGTAGGGTTAGGGTTCACAAGATAGCTCAAGGGATAATTCTTCTCAGGTTTTGTTATTTTTTTTCCCCAGAACTTGGTGTTCACTGCGCGTACAAAATGATCAGGAAAATAGTCACAGTTGGATAGGATTTGGTGCATTTCCACTGCTCTTATTTTAATTCAGATCCTGCTTATTAGTGCTGGTTCTCAGAAGCAGAGGGTCAAACGAGTCACAACCTTTTTCACTTTCATTTGGAGTTGTTTCAATAATTGGCACATTATTTCCAGGTTTTAATGGACTTTGGCTGGAACGTACATCGTAAAGTTACCTCTTTGGATACTCAGATTATGGAACAGCATTTCTTTTATGTAACTCTTAAAAAAAACGCAGAGGTTAGATATGATGAGTGAAAAAAGAAGTGCAAAGTAAGTACATCCTGTGTTTAAATGAAAACCTTCAATGCAGTTCACACTCCTGTGAAAGCCTAGTTGTGACGGAGCTCTTCTGCAAAGTGGGAGACCAGAAAGGCTGACTGTTTAGAGAAAACAAACGGGGGAGATGTAGGGAGTTCACCACATACCTGAAAAACACTGAATGTTCCAGTGTTTTCCCTCTGGTTAGAATTTTTTTCAAGCTGCTTATCACTACATGGAGTTATGAGAATCAAAGACAAATTAACCACGAAAATCTGTAGTAATATCAGGCAAAACATCGTAGAACGTTAATCCTCCTGATTTTTGGGTGAGATTGATGTGTTTACAGCTCTTATATCCCCCCAAGTCCTTCGAGGTTTTTAACACGCTGCTGAATAATACATTATCATTTTAGATCAGTTTGCTCACGGCTCTTATGTCTAAATCTCCATCTTTATTTTAGCAGTGTGGCTGTTGGAAGAAAAAAGGGGATTGTTGATGACCTAAAAACAGCAACGGGTCAACAAAGGAATGAGGATGTTGATGTAATGCAAATACCTTCAACCACAGCACGTTTTTGTGCTTTCCCACAGCAAACACATGAAAGAGAAGCCACTCCAGAGCCCTGGTTCATGGCTGCAGCCTCCAGCTTCAAATGGACAAATGTGTTTCCAGGACGTTTCATGGATGTGCCTGTTGCTCGTAGTTGTCAGGTTACAGTCGTGCAGCGTTACAGCTGATGCAAGTTTTTATGATTGATCGATTATTATGTCCACTGCTTCAGAGAGATGCACTATACTGCCAAAAGTATTCACTCACCCATCCAAATAATTCAATTCAGGTGTTCCAGTCACTTCCATGGCCACAGGTGTATAAATTCGAGCGAGCCAGTTTGGTGTGGAAGAACCTGACTGTCCTGCACAGAGTCCTGACCTCAGCCCGATAGAACGACTTTGGGATGAATCAGAGCAGAGACTGTGAGCTGTGAACTGTGAGGCCTTCTGTCCAACATCATTGTGTCTGACCTCACAAATGTGTCTCTGGAAGAAAAACTCCCATAAACACTCCTAAACCTTGTGGAAAAAATTGAAGCTGTTATAGCGGCAAAGGGTGCGCTGACGTCATATTAAACCCTATGGATTAAGAATGGGATGTTACTTCAGTTCATATGTGTGTAAAGGCAGATGAGTGAATATTTTTGGCAGTATAGTGTATTTGTGTTATTGATAGACTCATCAATGTTTTCTCATTGATTAGTTGGTCTGCACATTTACTGTAAAAAGCAAAGAAAAGTCAGCCATGCTTTAATAAAGCTTTAATAAAGCCTTTGACACCTGAGACTACTCAATTCAACAGAACAAAATCCCACACGTTTTAGGATTGATTATGTGACCTGAACAGCAAAGTATTTCAGCAGTTTAATAAATCAGTTATGCTGTACTCTATTATCTGTTAGCTATACTGATTGCCCATTATGCAATTATGTTTTTATAAAAGTGGCAACATTGAAAAAAACAAAACTGTGTTCATGAATCATCTAAAAAGTGCACAAACTACTGTCAGATCTCCAGAGTCCTCGACATCTCCATGTTAATGATGTGCCAGTTGTTTTTCAGTAATTTGATAAATGGCCTATTAGTCCTGGTCCATGTACTTCTGAGATACATTGCAAATTGAAATGGAAGGCACCACATTTATTCTGCTGCTAAATTGCACAGATACTGTTAATCTCTCTCTGAAGCTAATTTTTGCTGGAACCATTTCAGCTTTAATGCAGATTGGCTGTCCAAAGCAGGCTTGGCTTTTTTTTTTTAATTCACTCGATAAAATATCATTTGAAATTAGTGGCTTAAAGCAATCATGTCCCTCTTATGAAGGGTTGATGATGAATTGATGACTTGTAGAAACAAAGCGTAAAACAGTTGGAATATATTCTGACACCAAAGCCAAGAGCAGAAATCCTCAACATTTATTTTTCTACACTGATGCTCTGAAACTTTCCCCAGTGAGTCTAAAGTATCCTGCCTGGCTCCACAGATAACGTGTCCCAAAACCATGATTGGTATTGCTCAAGGAAGGTAAACACTTTGCAAAGAAGATAACAAAACTATGTTAATGCAGTGTTAGGCAGGTCAGTTTAGTGGAGCTGTACAATGAATTTCAGTAGGAAGGGAGCGAGCCATTCAAGTGCCTCTCTGTGTGACATAATGGAAACAAAATGGGGTTTGCATGGACCGGGGCTCTATTTAACTTGGTGTAATGGTTTATTCTAAGTAACCACACGTGCAGTGTATTACATTTCTACATTGTGTGGCACCAGAAGAAGATCAAACAGTGTGTTTAGCGAGCTTTCTCCCAGGTAACAGCTGTTGTGTAACCACACATCATGTCAGTTTACTCAGTAAAGAAATGTGATCAGCAGACATCATCAGGGTTTCACTTGTAGAATAGGTGTGGCACAAAGGCAACACTAGGTGCTGCTTCCTGGGATATTTGCAGCTCTTTTCTGCAGTCAGGCTGCAGGAATGATGGGAGACACGTGTGAGCAGGTGTAGTAAGTGTAACAGCCTCATTCATGTGTCTCCGAGTTCCTTCTGATTGATTAGCTCTGATAGAGAAGAATTAAATTAGTTCTGTGAGATGAACGTCCAGAATGTGCTCTGTGTTGGCTGGCCTTCTCACTGATGCCTTGTCCTCTACATGCGCCTGACCCTGAAAGCCTGAGTTAATGGAGCACCACCCTGTGATGTTTTGACTCGTACCTTTCCGTAGGCTGTGTGTGGCTTTTGTATTTGTGTGTGGATGTGAGTGTGCTGTTGTCTCAATATGTTGTTCAACAACCAGCTCTGTGTAGTCAGCTGTCCAGTACAGTGTCGGTGTCATTAATCACAGACCCAACACAGCGGAGAAAGGGGGTGAGGAGGGAGAGAGAATGGGCCAGGCGAGAGTTGTAATCTGTGCAAGGGACCTAAGGAGGGATGTGTGGAAAGAAACTAAGGAGAGGGCAGAGATGAGATGAGAGGAGGGTGCCCAGGAAGAGAAGGCTGTACACTGAGGAGCAGAGAGGAGCTGGTGAGCAGTTGAGAAGGAGTTTGTGGCTGCAGTGAGCTTTGGTTTGGCTCTCTTTTATTTCTCTGTGCACAAAGGATTCTATTACTCTGGTGTCCAAAGGCCTGTGATGCAAACAAGTTATTAGTGACCAGCCACTGCTGCCTTTACTGACACTGATTAGCGTGTTGCTGTTTTACACACACTTCAGTATCAACTCTGAGGATGGTCAGCTTAAGATGCACATACAGTAAGTCCACCAAGGGCTGCTGTTATTGCTGATCAGGACATGTTAAAGCCAGTTACAGTAAAGGTTTATGTCGCGTATACACAGGGCCATATATTTGCATAAAACTTTAAAAGAAGACATTATGAAAAGCTGCACATAAAAAGGTAAATGGGAGAAAATAAACTGAAATGGAACATGACACAAGCCAATAATCATGAGCCTGGAGTTGCTGCTTGGTGTAAGACATTAATGCTTTAAGACCAGCACCCAACATTGGGTTTTCACAGAGCTGAGTGCATGAAGAATAAAGGGAATGCTTTATGTTCTTTATCTGAATGAATAAGTCTCCTTTGGTAGTTGTTTTCTGTGATTCTAGGTAAATGAGCATCTTGATACTGAACACAGGAGAACCAAGGCCACGGCCTTGGGGAACTCCTCATATCAGTTTTTATTCTCTCAGTTGTGTATTTTCCAGTTGACACAAAGAAATCTGTGTCCTCAGTAATGAAAGCTGTTGTGTAACGTTGCACTGTGCCACAAAGCCGCTCAATTTTCAGCCTTTCGTAGTAAAATAATGTCTTCAAATGCATTAACAGCAAGAGATTCAGAATGAAGTTTCCAGTGCATACGAAATATAGAAAATAGATCAATTAAAAACTACAAAAACCTAAGTTAACACACACAGACATATGTTGCACGTGTCCGTAACTGTGTAAACACAAATGTGGGATGTGTTGGGTGGAAATGATTAAAGTGAAACACATTTTAATAGATCAACTATCTAGTCTAGCAGCATTTAAACGGTGTGATGACAGATGGACAGAAGCTGTTTCTGAGGCCTGAAGGCAGACGCTTTAACAGTGTGTGTCCAGGGTGAGACGAGTCCTGTAGGACCCTTTTAATGTTCCTGAGGCGGCAGGAACTGTGCAGTTCTTCGATTGAGGGGAGAGGGCAACCGACTATCCGCTGGGCAGCCTTTTTCTTCTGTGCAGCCAGAGAAACGAGCACAGACACAGAAGTTCATGATGCTCTCTACTGTGCAGCGATAGGAGGACACCAACAGTCTCTCAGGGATGCAGTTCTTCCTGAGAACCCTCAGTAAGTTGGGCCTTCGTTATTAGCTCAGCCCAGGTCAGGTCCTCGCTGATGCTGACTCAGGAAGCAAAATGTGATGCCATAACACAGGCGATCTGTGCGTGACACAGCAGAAACCCATTCTGAATCTGAAATGGCTTCAGCCGTTGAGGTTCACTGTAAATAGAGTTCGGCACGTGATCTGCTGGTTTTAGGTCTGTTTACATGTTTTTAGATTGACAGTTTCTGTATCGTCTGTTTCCAGGAAGGAGATTTTCTGGTTCGGACTCATCATGTTGAATACTGTGATGGGGGGATTCTGGACCCGGATGATATACTTAGTGATCTGGTGGAGGACAAAGACAAGGTAAGAACCTGCAGAATAGTTTGCTTTCTCCTTTAAAAAAAAAAAGAGTTTTAATGATCTCTGACCCCCTGAATCACCGGCAGTAAGCTGAAGAACAAGTCTTGCTTTCTACATGATGTCACAAAAAAAAACCTTTGTATACTTCTAATACAGTCCATAAATAGCACTGTGTATTTCCTAGAAGGTGGTCCCATACCGTATCCGTATGTTGTGTTCTGTGTGATGAAGTGTGTGCTGTAGCCTGTGTGTTCGCTCTCTTACTTATTGAGCTGCATTCCCCTGGATAGAATCTTGCTTCTCTTGCAGAATTCAAAGGTAAAGGTTTTAACTTGCCTTTAGCATTAGGCAGTGTCATTAACAATTCCCTTTTGGCAAACCCAATCCATATATTTCCATTTTTCATCTTCCCCTCCAAGGAAAAGCTCCCTTTTTTCATTTAAGCCCATGGGAAGTCTACTTTTTCTGTCCTTTCTACTCTGCATTATTCGAATGTGATAAGTTTCCTCACTTTTTGGACTTTTTGAACTACGTTTCAGGACCTTAAATGAAACTTGAGTTCTCTTCTGATTGCTCTTAGTATTAAAACACCGTCAACATGTTTTAATTAGCCTTTTTCCGATGGCAAACTGAATTTTTCATGTGGTTCACAGCTTGAAAAAAAAAAAAAAAGAACCTGCTGGCAAGAAAATGTAGTGTTCAGTCTTTCTGTGCTCTGCTCATACTGTATGCCTTTTAGGACGTTTAAATATTTCAGAATTAGTGGCACTAATTAATGACAAAGATGCTGTAGTTAGTCATTTCTCTTGAGGTAGTCAGCATCTTTTGGAAGAACAGCTCCCTCTCTTGTTAACCAGGGCTGATGCTTCTGTTTCTCCTTTCATGTCACAATGATCATTCTTTCTACTTCATGAGAGCAAAGTGTGTTTGCTACATTTGAATTAACAATGTTTATAATCTTGCATCATATTTAATTTTTGTGTGAGTGATTTTAGCTCAACAATGTTAACACAAGGCTCCAGTGGAATTATGACTAATGGGAACACTCCCTGCTGTACAGAATTAATGTTCACTCATGACATTTTCAGAACTATCCTGATTAGTCCTCATTTGTCAAAAAGAGGTGGTGACACGGCACACTAAGCCATGGCTCAGGAGCCGCATGAATTACTGACAAGAACACAAAAAGGGCCAAGAGAGCAGCAACCGACCTGGAAGATTATTTTCACAAGAGCCTGTTGCCATGGTTTTAGAGTAGTGTGGACTGGTCCCGCTGTTAGCTTGTTGTCACTTGCCCTGTGTTACTGTGTCCTTGTTTGCAATGCTTTTTTATCTGGAGGTGTTACAGTCTGGAGCTTTAGCTGTGATCAGTCGGTAAAGCACGAGCTGTGCACTGCACTGGATTTACAATAAAAAATGAGTGTGAAAGAAGATTGAATGATTTCATTACTTCAATCATACGTCAGAGTTGCGTTTGTCCCTTTTTGACCCACATTTTTCATTGAATGTCTGAATTCTGAGAATGTAAATGCTATAAAATCTCCTTAAAGAAGTGAAAATAGAAAGTTGTGTGCTAAACATGTGCAATTCGTGCAGCAGCTCTTTCCTTTATGTAGGACCTGTACCCACAGGAGGCAGATGGTGTAAAGAAGAACTGACTGTCATTATACTGACGTGACTCTTACTCAGTTGTAGAGTCAGCCCACAGGTTCCCGTTTACACATTTAGCTCAGGTTTAGTCTCCATTTAGTTAAGAGGTTCAAGTCTGAACAATCAGAGTATGGATGGAATATTTGACTTTTATTGTGAGTTGAACAAAAGTAGAATTTAGTTAATGGATGATAAATGGTTGATGAAAATATAGAAGCATCCATCTCAGTAGAAGTAAAATGATCAGATAAGTGCTTATTGATTTGAATAGCAGTTGAAACTGGTCCAACAGGTTTCTGTATGGTTGGATAATTACTGTAAATGAATGTGTTTGTGGGGGATCTCTCTAAAAACTGATGCCGTAGTCATTAATAACTGTTTTTGAATGTTGTCTCTCCCCTCACATTCATGCAAAAAGGAATCACGATGCTTTTTTGTGTTAACACTGAAGCCAAATATCAAAGCACACAAGCCCTTAAAACTACACTTTCCAATACTCAGATCAAATGAAATGCCACACACAAATATCCCAAAAAACACACATATGGTAAGATAGAGTCGTACACACACACTCAGAGGAATATCCTGTGCAGAATAATACCCAGCAATGCACACCCCTGAGCACCAGAGATTGCATATGAAATGAAAGTGTGAAATATTCATTGGATTCTGAAGCAAGGCTCTCATAGTATTACTGAGCTGAGATGAATAAATGGCTCCTAATCCCAGATGAGTGTTTTACTGTAGGCAGCCTGAGTCTGCTTGGCTTTAGGTTTATAACCACAAACACAACAGAGGATATTTGAAATCTGCTGAAGACAGAGGTCAGAAATCCAGTTTAGAAGAATCCATGGCTGAAATATTCTGCTGATACACTGCATATTACTTCATCTCATACATTAGAGAAAGGCTTTAAATCTTTGGCGGTTGAGGTGATATTTATCCAGCGAATGCAAACGTGGGTGTGTTCTCTGTTTTTAAGGCCTCATTCTTTTGTTGGTAATAACGTGATCTGTCTGTGGGTTCATTTTCTCAATAACTTATTTGCCCCGCACACTGTTTATTAAGATCTTTCGTTGTTTTGATTTGATTCTGCCTGTACTGTAATCAATGTTAGTGGGGTTGAGTGGGTTGTCTTCTTAAAAAACAACATAGCGTATATTTCGGGCTACAAAGCGCACCGGGTTATAAGGTGCATTAAATGGAACTAAATTAAAGTTAAACTTTATTTAACTCGCTTGTTGTGCTGCGTCACTGATAGCGTTGAGTTTGAAATAAGCTTCGTCAGCATGTCTCTTAACAGGAGCCATGTTTGGGGCAGCGGGTATAGAAAATGAATGAATGAGTGCACACACCTTAATGTTGAAGCACAGATCGTATTACTCCGCCAGGTTCGTGACTACGGTGGCCGTCATGCTCAATCCATCAGGCAGTGCAGCTTCGTAGCTTACCAAGGCCGTGCTCAAACATTTGGACAGATTTTTGAGCGCCGTGTACCACGTAAAATCAGTTCTAGGTCAGAAAGCACAACCAGAATTAATTCATACATTAGGTGCACCGCATTTTAAGGTGCACTGTCGATTTTTGAGAAAATTAAAGGATTTTAAGTGCGCCTTATGGTCTGAAAAATACGGTATTTCTCCAAAGCAACAACGCCAGGCTATCTCAGCTCAGGCTATCTCAGCTCAGGCTTTCTCAGCTCAGGCTTTCTCAGCTCAGGCTATCTCAGCTCAGGCTATCTCAGCTCAGGCTATCTCAGCTCAGGCTATCTCAGCTCAGGCTTTCTCAGCTCAGGCTTTCTCAGCTCAGGCTTTCTCAGCTCAGGCTTTCTCAGCTCAGGCTTTCTCAGCTCAGGCTTTCTCAGCTCAGGCTTTCTCAGCTCAGGCTTTCTCAGCCCAGGCTTTCTCAGCCCAGGCTTTCTCAGCTCAGGCTTTCTTTCTCAGCCCAGGCTTTCTCAGCCCAGGCTTTCTCAGCCCAGGCTTTCTCAGCCCAGGCTTTCTCAGCTCAGGCTTTCTGTCTCAACCCAGGCTTTCTCAGCTCAGCCCAGCCTTTCTCAGCCCAAGCTTTCTCAGCTCAGGCTTTCTCAGCTCAGGCTTTCTTTCTCAACCCAGGCTTTCTCAGCTCAGGCTTTCTCAGCTCAGGCTTTCTCAGCTCAGCCCAGGCTTTCTCAGCTCAGGCTTTCTTTCTCAACCCAGGCTTTCTCAGCTCAGGCTTTCTCAGCTCAGGCTTTCTCAGCTCAGGCTTTCTTTCTCAACCCAGGCTTTCTCAGCTCAGGCTTTCTCAGCTCAGCCCAGGCTTTCTCAGCTCAGCCCAGGCTTTCTCAGCTCAGCCCAGGCTTTCTCAGCTCAGGCTTTCTTTCTCAGCCCAGGCTTTCTCAGCCCAGGTTTTCTTTCTCAGCCCAGGCTTTCTCAGCCCAGGCTTTCTCAGCTCAGGCTTTCTCAGCTCAGGCTTTCTCAGCCCAGGCTTTCTCAGCTCAGGCTTTCTTTCTCAACCCAGGCTTTCTCAGCTCAGGCTTTCTCAGTTCACGCTTTCTTTCTCAGCCCAGGCTTTCTCAGCTCAGGCTTTCTCAACTCAGGTTTTCTCAGCTCAGGCTTTCTCAGCTCAGGCTTTCTCAGCTCAGGCTTTCTTTCTCAGCTCAGGCTTTCTTTCTCAGCTCAGGCTTTCTTTCTCAGCTCAGGCTTTCTCAGCTCAGGCTTTCTCAGCTCAGGTTTTCTCAGCTCAGGCTTTCTCAGCTCAGGCTTTCTCAGCTCAGGCTTTCTTTCTCAGCTCAGGCTTTCTTTCTCAGCTCAGGCTTTCTTTCTCAGCTCAGGCTTTCTCAGCCCAGGCTTTCTCAGCTCAGGCTTTCTTTCTCAGCTCAGGCTTTCCTTCTCAGCTCAGGCTTTCTCAGCTCAGGCTTTCTTTCTCAGCCCAGGCTTTCTCAGCTCAGGCTTTCTCAGCTCAGGCTTTCTCAGCCCAGGCTTTCTCAGCTCAGGCTTTCTTTCTCAGCTCAGGCTTTCTCAGCTCAGGCTTTCTCAGCTCAGGCTTTCTTTCTCAGCCCAGGCTTTCTCAGCCCAGGCTTTCTTTCTCAGCTCAGGCTTTCCTTCTCAGCTCAGGCTTTCTCAGCTCAGGCTTTCTTTCTCAGCCCAGGCTTTCTCAGCTCAGGCTTTCTCAGCCCAGGCTTTCTCAGCTCAGGCTTTCTTTCTCAGCTCAGGCTTTCTCAGCTCAGGCTTTCTCAGCTCAGGCTTTCTTTCTCAGCCCAGGCTTTCTCAGCTCAGGCTTTCTTTCTCAGCTCAGGCTTTCTTTCTCAGCCCAGGCTTTCTCAGCTCAGGCTTTCTTTCTCAGCTCAGGCTTTCTTTCTCAACTCAGGCTTTCTTTCTCAGCCCAGGCTTTCTCAGCTCAGGCTTTCTTTCTCAGCTCGGGCTTTCTTTCTCAGCTCAGGCTTTTTCAGCCCAGGCTTTTTCAGCCCAGGCTTTTTCAGCCCAGGCTTTCTCAGCTCAGGCTTTCTCAGCTCAGGCTTTCTTTCTCAACCCAGGCTTTCTCAGCTCAGGCTTTCTTTCTCAGCTCAGGCTTTCTCAGCCCAGGCTTTCTCAGCTCAGGCTTTCTCAGCTCAGCCCAGGCTTTCTCAGCTCAGGCTTTCTCAGCTCAGGCTTTCTCAGCTCAGGCTTTCTCAGTTCACGCTTTCTTTCTCAGCCCAGGCTTTCTCAGCTCAGGCTTTCTCAGCCCAGGCTTTCTTTCTCAACCCAGGCTTTCTCAGCTCAGGCTTTCTCAGCTCAGGCTTTCTCAGCTCAGGCTTTCTCAGCTCAGGCTTTCTCAGCTCAGCCCAGGCTTTCTCAGCTCAGGCTTTCTCAGCTCAGGCTTTCTCAGCTCAGGCTTTCTCAGCTCAGGCTTTCTCAGTTCACGCTTTCTTTCTCAGCCCAGGCTTTCTCAACTCAGGCTTTCTCAGCCCAGGCTTTCTCAGCTCAGGCTTTCTCAGCCCAGGCTTTCTCAGCTCAGGCTTTCTCAGCTCAGGCTTTCTCAGCTCAGCCCAGGCTTTCTCAGCCCAGGCTTTCTCAGCTCAGGCTTTCTCAGTTCACGCTTTCTTTCTCAGCCCAGGCTTTCTCAACTCAGGCTTTCTCAGCCCAGGCTTTCTCAGCTCAGGCTTTCTCAGCCCAGGCTTTCTCAGCCCAGGCTTTCTCAGCTCAGGCTTTCTCAGCTCAGCCCAGGCTTTCTCAGCCCAGGCTTTCTCAGCTCAGGCTTTCTTTCTCAGCCCAGGCTTTCTCAGCCCAGGCTTTCTCAGCTCAGGCTTTCTTTCTCAGCTCAGGCTTTCTTTCTCAGCTCAGGCTTTCTTTGTCAGCTCAGGCTTTCTTTCTCAGCCCAAACTTTCTCAGCTCAGGCTTTCTTTCTCAGCCCAAAGTTTCTCAGCCCAGGCTTTCTCAGCTCAGGCTTTCTTTCTCAGCCCAAACTTTCTCAGCTCAGGCTTTCTCAGCTCAGGCTTTCTTTCTCAGCCCAAACTTTCTCAGCTCAGGCTTTAGTTGGCTTGACCACAACTTGTAATAGCGGCTGTCATGATGGTGGTTGTTGGCTTTCATTTTTTTTTTTGAGCGTCTGTGCATGAATCCATTAGAAGAGGACCTTTGACATGTTAGTTGATGCTTTCCAAATGCAGCTGCATTCCTCAGTGAGGAGGAACATTGTTATGATGAAGAAGTGTGAAGAAAAACACTTCTCCTAAAAAGAAGATGAGAGGAATTATTATTCTAGATTAGAGGTTTTCAAAGTGTGATTCTCATGGGGGCGCCATACATTTTCTGGGCAGGCTTCATGAACGGAGGTGAGGAAGTATTATTATTCTATCAAACGAAGGTTGAAGGGCTCAGTTAGTTCAGTTTGAGAGAAATTTGTTTGTTTTTCCAGTGTCAGAAATTTATAAATGGCATAGGACAGGCTGTTTCTGTATTTAGTGTCATCTAGCATGTCAAACAGCAGCATGTGGTTATTTGTGCTCACTTGGTAAGAGTGAATGAGTGAATCAATATAATCATTATCTGTAGGCAAGCAGAAATTCAGATAAACTAAGAGAAAGGGCAGAGTGAGTGTGGCGTCCTTTTCTTAAACTTTATCAGAGGGATGGCCTTTCCACCTCAAACCTTGAAAACTCTTATCTGTATTGTTAGATTCATACATGTGTTGCACCACTCAGCGCGCTCTCAATGCTAAGTGTGTGTTTCTAAGCACACAAGCACCGATTACAAGACCCATAGAGGGAGAGTGACGGCTTTCTCTGGGAAGAACCACTCATCACTAGATCTTCACATAGCTATTTTTTCTGTGTTAGGTTTTCAGTTACTTTTTGCACAATGTTTAAGCAGATATGATTATCGAGAAGTTTGCCTTCTAAAAGGTAAGTGGACCTCACTAAGTCTAAATCATTTCAGTAATATAATATCCTATGTGATAAATGACTGTAATACTAACAGTGTAAAACAGTTTGGATTTGGATTTACACATTAAATGATATATCATCAGTAAAATAATAATAATTCATCAAAGGATTCAGGATCTTTTTTTCTCTCTGAAAGTCTGATTGGTATTATAAGATAAGATACTAAAACATGCATTTGATGATAGTGCCGACTCTTGGTGTGAAGTCAGCCATCACCTCACTGCAGCCAACCGTTTCACCCTCTTACGGTCTTATGTTGTCATTATACCCAAGATCAAGCCTAACTTTTGTTTAATTTGACCTCAACTGTGCCATTTGTAATGGCATATAAAATGCCCCAAAGAGAGAAACAATGCTGCTTGATGGGCGCAGCTCCTGCTACAGAGCACAGTGAGCAGAGAAAAAAGACCTCGGACTCCTTAGTCATAGTTAATAAGCATACTCATGTTTTCATTTGTGTCTTCCATGCACACAAATAAGGTATCTGGGGTTTATGTTGGGGACTGTGTGCTGGACTTGGAAATGGCTTCATAGAACAAAGAAGTGTGTCGGTTAAGGGTGTCTTTTGCAACTTTGTGGAGCATTTAGTCAATTTGTTAACTGTTAAAGACTTTAATATCCAGAGTGGCTCAGTGGTGCAGTCTCCTTACTGTGGGCCAGCTGGCGCCTTTGTGTAGAATTTGCACGCTCCCTCTGGGTCATTCCCAGGTTCTCAGGTTTCCTCCCACAGGTTAAAACAGGTTCTCAAAATCTAAGATTGTGGGCCTCCCCTCAGATGAAGCTAGAAATAAGATGCCCTCTTTAATTTAGCCGATACCCTGGATTCTTTGATGGATATTAATGAGACACACCAACTATTAAAGTTGGGACTATGTTCAGAAAACATTGAACACATCACTTAGTTTCTCACTCATGAAACGTGGTCAATTGAGTTTCTAAATGTGTGTTATTAGTTTGCCTTTCTGGTCATCTTGAGTCTCTTTAGTGTCAAAGCAGTTGTTTTATGAATCCTGGTGTGTTTTTTTTTTGGTATTGCTGTTCTTGATGAAATACTTGGTTGATTATTTCTCTTTCTGGTTGCTTTATGTCTTCACAGTTATGTATCTCTGTGATTGTTTAGAGGGTCTTTATTTTTAGCTGTTGTAATTTTGTCTGTCTTTGTGGCAGTTTAGCCTCTTGATGGTTGTTATCTGTGTCTCTGTGGCTGTTGGAGCTGTTTGTGGTTGTTTTGTGTCTCTGGGATAACTAATTCTCTTTGAAAATCTCTGGTCGAAAGCATTTAGTTTGCTGTCATGGGTGATTCTACACTGGCTGTAGGTCTGAGTGTGAGCACAAATTTAGTGTTAACCCTGTGATGGAATGGTGACCTCTTCAGGTGACCCCACCATCTGTTAATGGGGAAGATCCCACCACTCCAGGAATATAGTGAGTTTAGAGAATAGATTTATGGATGACTTATCATTTCTATGTAAGAAATCACACCTATCTGTATCACCAGACAGCAGGTGAGCTATAATGTGGAGTTTCACCTCAGACCACCATCCAGTCACCCTCCTCCAACACGCACATACTCCCTCACACACAGTTTTTTCTCCATTACCCTAATGTCTCCTTTGCACGTTGTTTTTTAAGCCCACTCACAGCCGCAGAAAATGACAAGTAAGCAGAAAATATGGATCCCCATCAGCGTTTTTTACGTTGCAGGAAATGTATTTCCTAATGCATTTTCCCATCTTGTCTGTATGCAGAAACAGACTTTTCCAGGGTTTGTTGAAAGGTGGATTTTCTGATCGGACGCACAGAATCTACATTGAGCTTTTGTAACCAAAAAGATTTAAGATCAAAGAAAGCCCCCTTTCACTCTGACACCCCCCTTAAGCACACCCCCAGTCTTTGTTACTGTTATGTTTTTTAATACATCTATGTTAGCCCCATCACCCTTTACCTGAAGAAAAACACAAAGGATTAATGATGTAGAGAGACTCTCACTCTAAATCACCCCAAAATATGTTATATAGCAAGTCATTAATCTGCACCAGCTGACACGTCCGCTGCATGTATGCATACAGCATGCACAGAGTGGAAATGGTGCTCTGCTAATATATGTTAACTGTCAGTATGGACTGATGTGTGTGTCAGCGCGTTGCAATCCATCAGTGAGGAGGCCATAGCCCCATCAAGAATAATTCACAGTTCAGCTAATGGTTGTTTTTTTTTCATTCCTAAAGAAAGAGGTTTATGGTCCCTCTACCCTTCTGAAGGACTAGCAGCTACACCTGATCACACACACCGGACGGTCAGGGACAACTCTCACATACGATTACTACACACGTGAAGTCGTAACTGATATCACGTACAGAGGATGGCCAGAAGGTTTTACGTCTTTTACCCTTTTGAGGGACTAAGAAGAGCAACGCTGCCACATATGTTAGTGTATGTTACGCACCACTGACGATTGTAGTGGCACACCTGAGATTTGATTAGGTATTTAGGGCTTTTACACGGGCCTTCATGCCAATGCGTTCTCTACTTGTTGTACATAATGGGTTTCTGCTGGCAAATCTAGATTTAATGAGATAGGATGTGTTATTCAGGACAGCGCTGAGGCGACAAAACCCGAAAGTTGGTTTCAGAGTAATGCTGGTTGACCTTTTTCAGCAATGTCATATCATACTTTACATGAAAAAAAAGCTCTTTGACTTTTTAGATAACAGCAGCCATTTCTGTTGGCTCACAGAAATGAGGGGGGAGAACACTTTTCTCTCTTAAAGCCCAACCAGAAATGAACTGACTTCAGATGACTAATGAAGGAAACAGACCATATACACTTTACACCAAATAGACCTGTGCTGTTGCCCCTAAAGCCACACCCTGAGAAACACAATAAGACAGCAAACTGTACATTCTGCTGGTCATTATAGCTGCACAAACCTACACACACCAGGATAGCCAGTAAATGAAACCACTGAAACGTGTTAAAGCAATAAGCAGCAATGCTTTCTTTAGTGGAAGGTCAATATTATTCTCACCAGTTGTCCACCTCACAGGAGGCCCCGAGGGGTCAAAGGTGGCTGCGGTACTGTTGTGTGTGTGTCTGTGTGAGACAGAGAGATGTGTTTTTCCTCCTGTTCATTCACTTAACCTTTGCTGGTTGACGTCTCACTTGGAAAGGAAAATATGTCTGAACTCACTTGTCCGGAAAGATTTATTGATGAATATAATTAGGAGAATGTGGAAAAACAGCAAGAGCACAAGACCAGAAAAAGCTCGACTTTTATCAGTTCATCTGTTCACAAAGTAAAAATGCATGAGCGTTGCTTTTTAAAGGAAAGTAACAAGTCTATTTAAAGCCATCTTTTCTTTTATCCCTGCTGGCTTTTATTCCGCAGTTCAGTTTGATGCTAGTGCTCAGCTGAGAGGTCTGCTACAAACACAGATGGCATGTTTTCATTGCTTAAGATAATCTAACATCTAATCTAAAATCATAGCAAAGTAAAGATGTAAAAAACTTCATGAGTAGAACAGCTTTCCATTATGTGGACTGAGTCTGGGGTCAATCCCGGTCGACCCTGGGAGCAAGAGATAACAGAGCAGGCAGAATGAGTACGGGTTGAAGTCAGTGACCACATTCAAAGTGAAGAGCAGACGGATGGGGAAAACGACCACTATTTGCTTTATAATTAAGGAAAAGTACAAAGTTCCACCTCCGTCATATTGAATTAGGACTGCTAAAGCTTGAAATCATTTCTCAGATGATTTGATACGTAAAGTGATGAAAAAAATCCTATCGGAAGGGGAAATTGATAAGGAGAAAATCATTCATTAGCATTTAACACAATACTAATATGATTATTAAGCAGAACACAGAAGTGCAACCTGAACGATGGGATTTGTTGGAAGTCTGTCTGTTGGGAAATGATCTGGGATTGAAATGTTGGGATTAAATGTGGAATGAGGCCACCTACACAAATTATTGCTCCTCAGTATTTCATATGGCATGTTTTTCTAATCCCTTTCAAGTCTCATTGTTTTGATTTGGGTCATGGTTCAATTAATGTTGACACGTCAACCAGCAGTACACACACACACACACACACACACACACTGAAACACAAAATGTGGCATGAGCCTAATCACCAGCTACCTAAGAATCCACTCAAATGCTGCCAGACTGTCTGGTGTCTATTGTCTTCATTATCTTGTCACAGCAGAACAAGCAGATATGAATAATCACATTACAACCACATCATCTTTACTTATCAACTCGTTAACTGTGGTTTGGTGTGTGTGATTTCAGTTACTGCTGCTCCTCACAAAATGTTTGGAAGTTTCTATCAGTGTGCACGTACTGCACAGACTTAATGTTCTGATGGAAACTGTAGGGGAGGATTATGGGGCGTTATGCATATTAACCCTTCCAACAGGGCCATAATTGTCTCATTTTTGACTGGCTTCTATTTTCTTCCTCAAAATGACATCGTTGAGCTGGTGAAAAGGGAGGAATAAAGGACGGGGGGGGGGCAGGCAGATGTGCAGCAGACCAGGAGAAGGAAGAGAGAGAAAACCTGAACCAAGTTTGGAGAACAAGTGGGTTTAGATAGTTTGTAAGACTTGAAGATAAAGATCCCTGAATACAGCTAATGAGACATTTGAAATAAAACAAGTGTTTCGTACACCTTCAGGCAGTGTTCCCTCTCTGGAGGAAACTAGTTCATTTAATAGAAGCTTTTGATTTTCTTCACTTTGAAAATGCTTCGCACCGAAAGCCATTCCATCTGCCTCCACATACGCCTTCCTTTGTTCTTCATTTTGTCTTTATGTAATCATCTCCTGGAAAGGTTGATCAGTCCTTTGCCACGGGCTGCATTTTGACCCAAAGTATCTGGTACTGTTGGCTTCATTCACGTATTCTGGCACCTTCCTACATAGTTGTGCTTTGGTGTTATGCTTATATTTGAGCTTTGGAATTTGACCAAAACCAATAACCCTCCTCCGCAAAAGAAAAGTAACTTTGTTCTCACAGTCGCTGCGCCCTCTCCCTCCTTATTCACTAGTCAGCTCACACTGTTAGTGCACACCATCTCTCCCCTGCTGCTTGTACTGGGCGAGAATTGCCAAGTTTGTTCAGTGTGTTCACAAAAGTGAGAAACGAGCTCATTTGAAAAGTTATAGTTGAGATAGACCCTGGTCCCTGTTGTGGGAGTGTAGGAGCTTCAGGACCATCTAAAGTTTCCCCATACTTGGGGAAAGTTCCTGCGGTACAGATGTGGTCATAGATATATCATACATGTGCACAAACATATGACAAGACAGCGCATACATCAAAATAACAGGACGGCCAACTGTGTTGGAGAACAGAATGTGTTCAAACTGTCTTTTGAGAAATTTAAACTAAAAGTATCTCATGAATGTCTTAAGAAACTTTATTCCAGTTTCATTGTAAAGGCTTTGAAGTTCAAGTAGTCCGACGTGACAAAGTCAATCAGCAGCACTGCGCAGATACTGTGGCTCTGCCTGTCAATGTTTAAGTCTAAATAAACTGTGCAGCAGCCACACGTTATCACTACTTCCACACTGTTGCCAAATGAAAGTCATTGTTGGTGCTTAATTGAGTTATTTGTTTCAAGCACTAACATGTTCAGCAGCTATTACATTAATGTGTGTGCACGCTATTGCAAAGTCGGTACCTCAGCTGTGGGAGACTTCAGCTTTTTCAGAGCTGCATCTGTTCGCAGCAGCAGCTGGTGTTATTTGCCACTGATAGGTGTAGTTTCCATGTCCATGGATGTGGTAAGCTGTACAGAAGAGGTGATTACCAGAGATTTAGATGCTTGATTCAAGATGATGTGCATTATTTTCTTTATTTTGGTCTATCTATTGAATAAATCAAAGTGGGGTTAAAGTTGTTAACTGACATGCAGCCCAATAAGACAACACAAACATGCTGTCTCTTTAACTTGTGGATGTCGTTAAGGATTAAAGTAGTCCTTTGCTAATTAGTATAAAGCTGTACATGTTGTAACTGACATTCAGCCCAACACAATCGTGCTGGCTCTTTAACTTGTGGTTAAAATAGTCCAGAATGAAGAATTTAGAAAAACTAAGATATTCAAATGTATGGTTTGTAATGTTTCACATTGGTGGATAGACTAAGGCATCCACAAGGGGAAACAAAGGTTGTTTTCCAACTCAAAGAGTTTATCTTGCTTAAATATTGTAAAACCATCACTTATTTTGTACGATATCAATGTCTGCTTTACTTCAGCCACTGAATAAGTCATGTGATGGCAACATGAAACCACAGCCTGAACTTGGCTGACAGAAGAACATGTCACGATGCTAGAGTTTCAAGCTTGATACCAATACCAAGGAAAATATTCTATACCTGCTCTCATTTTCAATACCACAGTGGGAAAAAAATCAGATGTTTTTTTCCACTTGCTGTCCTACCTAAAAACAGGAGCAGGTTAAACTGTGTTTATTACTAAAACGTTTATTAATAGTGATGCTGATATGGAATGAATATTAATGAAATACACAGCTGATAGTGCCCTGGTGCAGCGCTGTAAAATACTGTCTCACTATTTCCGAAAATGTTCGAAGCTCTTGGAACCAAAACACAAATGTTTTAAGCAAATAAACATGAGAAATAACAGAAGAAGTTGTTTGTAAAAGTAAAAAAAGGACTGTGGAAAACACCAAAGTAAAGTAAAGTTCGGGAACGCCTCGCACAACCTCCTCTATCTCAGTAGGGCTGTAGCGATACACTAATCTCACCATACGATACGATAGATGGCAGTCAACCAACGATTCGATGCGATTTTATACGATTCGATTCGATCCGATTTAATACACATCATTTTCTGAAAGATTTTAAAGGGACAGTGTGATTTGACATGAATCGTAGCTGATTGGACTGGTGGTCCGACCTTTGAACCAGAAGGACAACACCGCCAGACAAACGGAAACAAACAAACATGTCACAACCGTGTCTTCAGCGTACGCAGTTTATGTTGTGAATATAGCATCATCAACCTGCTTGTTTTACTTCCTAAATACCATATACACAAATCCAAATTCTCTACAAACTCTCACAAACCATCTTCTAAAATTTTTTAGAAAGAGCTAAAACAATAAATTACAACAATCCTACATTCTATAAACAGAAAAGCCATCAAAACCACTGAGCTATGCACTTTCTATAACCTTTTTATGAACTAATTTATCACTGTTTTGTATAATGTGACCCCCCCCCCGGCATTGTTTAATGTTCTGTGTTTTCACTTATTGTAACGTCTGACTTTATAGACTTTATTAACGTCGATAAAGTTTGCTATAAAAAAAAAAGAAAAGATAATAAAATTGATACTCGCGACTGAAAAATCGTTACTTTATCGGGAAACAAAATATCTATATATCGCGTATCCATAAAATCGCTCAGCCCTACTTCATAGTGAATATTTGTTGCCATGTTAGCTGTGTTGAAAGTCAGTGTGAAGAGCAACGAATCATCTTGTAACGAGACGAAACCTGAATCTCTTCAGGGTGCTGATCTTTGCAGTTCTTTGTCTTTACTGTAAAGGTTTGAGGAGCGGTTTGAATTTTAAAACTCTGAAAAAGTAATATTTCTGCCACAGATTATAGGTAAGATTAAATTAAAGTTAGGTTACTGTTGGCATTAGGACAAGGGCTCAGATGGGCATTTTCATCATTAGGGTTAGAGCGGGTATAGGGTTGCATTACATCATTGAGGGTCCCCCACACGAAGTTTCTGCGTGTTTGCATGACGTCTATGTATTAGATATCATTCTAAGTGCATGCATTGTGATTTTTATGTGTGATTTCAGTGCATCATCCTTTGAAAATGCAGCAGCCGTTTTTATGTCTTCCATTTTTCCACACAACACGCCCCATAACCCATCAGCCAGACGATCTCTTTAAACATAACCTTTCACGTCACATAGCCTCATATGTTACAGACACACCGTGCTTCACATGATCACATGCACAGATGGGTAATACAACATTACTTGTGTGGCACATTTTGAATAGGTCTGTTATGCTCCATTAGTTTGATTGCCTGCAACCCGTCACACATGATGGGCAAAGACAATAAAAGTAGACTCGAGCAAAAATTAAATGGCTGTTTTTAATGCCTTAATTTAATGCTTTAATTTTAATATTGTTCATTTACGACACAATTGATGTGATTAGGTTGTTTCACTAATGCACAGATATGTGGTGCATGCTGAATAAACAGATATATCTCTGCTTCTACATGCACACACACTCACATGCACGCACACGCCCACCCTCACACACACTCTCTACACTCTTCAGAAGCAGTGGAGTGGAATAATGGACAAGACAGTGGAATAGTGGGTAGATTTTATCATTCACACTCTTTTAACCACCAGCCATCTGCTAAATGTACGTATTCCTTTTCTTTGTGTCAGTGGATGTGCGCATGCATGTGAACAGATGCACACGCACACATGGATGGGAGGATCACACAGTTAATTCACTGCTACAGACTAATTAATATAGAACCCAGTGTTTTGCTTCTCATTTACTAATCATTAGTGAAACCTCTAAACATATGTGGTACACACCTGACCCACGTAAGTGCAAGCTAAAATCTGTTCCAGTTTGTTGCTGAATCGATGGTACACTGAAGGTTTTCATTAGCAAACAACACTTCATGTGATGTTATCATTCACTTTAAACTCAAATGCTCTTATGTGAGGATCTGCAAAATTTAGCAATGATGTATACCTGAAATGATAAGTCACTCTTTGGATTCTTTAAGTATTTACAAGAGACATCAGCTGTTACCAGCTACAATAGACGGTTAGCTGGTGACTTCATGTGTAAAGCTGGTGACTTCCTGACTGGTGTAATATGCTCCTTGGAAGAACTGTAAATGAAATTGACCAGTGGCAAATAAAATAAAATGAAATTGAAAATAATCCTAGTTTTTTCATAAATGGACATTTGCAGTCGCTGTTGCTGCGATGTCCAGTGTTAACTTACAAGAGAATAGAAAACAGTGTGGAAGGCTGTACTGCATTATGAAAAGTTAAAAACAGAAAAGAAAAATCAGTTAGCAGACTTATTATCAGCTGGAGCAAATACCCTTTGTAAATAGCTAACGTTCAGGGCAGAAACATTGTTTGCTCCCCGTTATATTAGTGTGAATCCGTGTGTGCACTGCAGTAACCTTACAGATAATAATAAACCGTTATTTAAGGAGACATGGTTTGGCCTCAGTTTTTTCTAATTAATGGAAAAATCTTTCTTGAAGGTCATCCTAGACTGGCTAATGTATCATTATCTCTGTTACATTGAGAGGCTGCTCATTATGACAGGATAAAGAGGAGACAACAGTGGGATCTCACCATAATGAACCTAAGTGCTCCCTCTCACAGCTCTTTGGACTGCCTTTGTCCTCGCTTTCTCTCCCTTTGCACTGTTTTAGTTAACAGTAACTGTCAATCTGTTAATGCAGCTAGTTAACGCCCGTCTTTGTCTCTTGCCTTTCTCCAGTACTTTCTTTTCTTGGGTCCTCTTGCTCTCCTTTTTTACTCAAATGCATTTCTTCCCTTACCGTGTTCTGAGTTCTCTCCAAGTATTTAGTAATGATTTGGCCTCTACCTTCCCTCTCACCCCCTTCCTTTCCCTTTGCCATGTACCTCTTTCCTTTAATGAATCCAATCATTTCTGAGTCACACCTTAAAGTCTTAGCATTTGTGTGTGTGTGGACCCTTCATTTGTTAAAGGCACATACAGATGTGATTCAGACTTGAGACACATATTGGGCCTTAACCAGGAACTAGGGGGGTTAATTGAGTAATGGCATTTTTGAGAGGTAGAAGCTATTTGGAGGGTGGATGACACAGAAAACCAGAGAGAAAGAAATGATGAAAATGAGCACATCAAGAGGATGAGAGTGAGACAGTTTGGTGCAGTTAGAAAGGAGGAGCGGGATGTTGAAGAGATAAAGGGGTTAATTGCTAGAGTAATTAAAATATAAGACAGAGGAATGGTGGTAATTTAAGAACAGGGGAAGAGATGGCTAAATAAAGACGGATGTGGGGTTAATGGTGACTGTGTGTGAGGTAGGCAAGAGGCAACATAATGGCAAGATATGGAAGATTGATTTTAGGTGAGAAAGTGTTAACAGAAGCACTGAAATGAAACGGTGAGTGAAAGTGAAGGGGTTAATTATGAGAATAATAAAGGATAAAGCCTGCAGTGTTCATGGACCTTGGCTCTTAATTAAGGAACACATCTGCACCTGAGACCTTCTCAGAGTGGATGGATGGATAGCGCTGCATGCGATTGTTAATTGTTATGAAGTCGACCTCATCATGGATTCATTGTGATGACGAATGAAATGCTGAGTGAGTGTTTTGTTTGGGATGGATCGTGACATTTCTGGTCAAACCAGATGAACAGCTTCCTGCCTGTCTGTCAGTTCCTGAGATTTCATTGCAACAGGGGAACATGTCAGCCTTTACTGTTACCTCATGAGACCAGATGACCATCCACTGGTTTCTGTTTGTCCTTCCATCCATTATCTGCCAGTGATCCCTCTCTGCAGCCACATCCTCCAGCTTTTCTGATCAGACTTTGGCTGAGGCATGCCTGAAACACCTTGCCTTGATACATCAGAAAGGCATTCTTACTTGATGTCCTAATGACCTCAGCTGGCTCTTTTGGATGAAGAGGAGGACAGACTCCTGGACCCGAGCTGTGGGGCTGAGGCCAGCCTAACCCCAAAATACTCGAGCTCCAATTCTCAACAATTCATTCCCAACTTATTACAAGATTTGACCGGTTTGTATGGTTGCTCCTAAAATGTCAGACAACAAAATGATTTCATTTAAAATAATTCGGTTTTAGTGAGAACATGCACATCAACTGAGACTACCACGGCACAAAGAGGTGTACTACAGCGTCAAAGTGTCTTAAATGGGACGCTGGAAGACTTGTCAGCGTCATTCTGCAGTTCATTATGGCCACAGCAGAGATGGCACAATTTGCTGCTTAATCTAATGACTTAAAAGCCTCACGTCATAGCCATTTAAGTCTTTGACGATAAGATGCTTTCTGCTGGCAGAAGCCCTGAGCTGTTCGATGAAATCTACCAGAGGGATTGAAGGCCAATCTGAAACGGTGTTTCTGTGCTTTTTATGGGCTGTAATCTGTATTAAGGTGGATTGTTCGTTAAGCACCTATCATTCAGTGTCAACGTGGATTTGATTTGCGGCACTGTGAACATGATGCCGTCTGTTTTGAAGACTAATGCAATCACTGCCTTGTTACGAGCCTTTCTCTTCACCTCAAGCTGAGAGATGCTGGAAGGACCACTTCTCATGTCAACCCTTTTAGAAAAGCAGCGTAATGTGACCTCTGTGTCTGCAGCGTATGAGCTTTCACAGAAGATTTATCGAATGTGTATATGTTGTCATCACACACAAACTGCCAGCAGTTAGAAGAAAGATTTAAAATCATTGACGGAGTAATGTGCTGGGCTGGGAGAGCTGAAGAGTGAACCCGTCTCTGAGTGTGATAACGGGATCATTTAATTGCTTAACACCTAATCACACACTCACTCATTCTTCCGCACACGCAGTCAGATCATCAGCTCCCCGAGTAGGCGTCACATAATTTCTGTCATTCACCTTGAGTAGGTGGTGGTGGAGGGGGGGGAATGAACTGTTGGAGCGAGAGAAATATGCTTTGTGCTAATTAAAGGTCAGAGGTATTTGCAGTGACTTTTTCCTAAACTTTCACAAGTTAAACCAAGTTTTCCTAAAAATCCTAAAATGACATTTTGCATTCCTTTCATAGTTTGTGTTGATTTCACCTTGAAAACATTCATTAAGCTGTTTTTACAGCTCACTGATGCTTCCTTAAATGTGTAAAGACTATTATTATGTTATCTTATTAGTGCTCGTCCAATGCTTTGGCGAAGAGCTGTTTCACTTTAAGCCCGGTCACATTTCCTTACAACACATTCAGTAGTTTTATCAAGAAGTTTTCCTTTATGAACCTCACCAACAAACCAGTCCTGAGGAGATTTGATTCTCAAGTTCTCAGTAGATCGCAGTAGATCTGAATATCACAATAACAAGCTGCAGATGTTAGTTTGTGTGAGCGTGCGCCGTCAGCTCCAGGCCACAGTGCACGACGGTCTGTGTTGACCCATGTGTGGTGCAACTGTCACAGTTCTTGGCATCTACTCTGCGGACCCTTTTGAAGCTTAAAATGCAGAACTATACGCCTTTGCAGAAATATTTGCTGAAAGTAGTTTTTGTTTTGTTTGGAAGTGACATGGTGTGATTGATTGAGTACTTGTAACTCTGAAGCAGATGCATAGTCTGCAGTACAGGATTTGAACCCATAATCCCCAGAAAGTTTGAGATAATCAGCTTGTGAATGACTGAAATATTTTTTCCTACTTCCACCTTCTGTCTGATACGAGGAAATAAAGGAATTTGTCATTAGTTAGTATCCCTTAAAAAGGCTACTTTGTGCACTGATAAGCTTGAATAGTGTGTTTGTGTGGTTCTGTGGATTATGTGTACATGGCATTGATTCAGCTGACAGTTATTGATGGTTAACTTTTGATTTGTTAATCCTCAGATTACATCCATCAAAACACTGTGTGTTTACAAGTTTGAAGCTGTAGTTGCATGTGTGTCACGCATGATGTGATTGTGTGTGTGTGTGTGTTTGTGTCTCAGGCTTAATCAGTCATATCTGACAGACAGCAGATCCTACGTCTAAAGCCGCTAAGTCAGTCATTGTTATGTTGAGAGCCCATTGAAAGAGATAAGATGCTGGAAAGAAAGGAGAGAAAGGTGGCTGATTGAACTGTCAATGGATGTGAGTGCTGAGGATTAAACCTCAACGTAAATGTGAACATTGACAGAGCAGAAAGGTTCAATGCAAAGTTCTGTCAGCAGACCACTAACATTTAAGACATCAATGCAATCACACACAAAACCAGTTCTTTTTCTGGTGTGACATCTGGAGCACTGCAAAGTCTCTGTGGTCACAGGTCGGTCAGTAACATTCATACACACATTCTGTGCGTCATTTATCAAGTAGAATATTTTCTTTACAGAAGAGCAGAGAGGACTTTTAAATGAAAGAATAACTGATTTCTTAGCTGAACAATTTTTCCATCCTTGGAAGGCAGAGGCCTCCAGATGTTCACCTGGACAGCGGACTGTCCTGGAAGTGGAGAGCACACTTTGGTTCTTCAGTGTTAGCAGCGACATGTTGTGTATTTTCTGTGAGTGGCTTTGCATCTGTGCTGGGGACATAGTGTGTTCAGTCAGAGGCCTCTTCAGCTCTGCTGTCACACTGAACAGTCCAGCAGGTTATTACTGACCACAGCCATAACCCTACATGGTGACTTTAATATTGAATAAAGACTGATAACTATAGAATTGTTTTCTTTTATGCTGTGAAAATCATTTTCTTTTGAGGGACTCATGAAGTATTAATCAGTTTACTTAAAATCTCTCATATTTAATTTTTTTTTAAGAACTAATTGACTCTTTTGTTGTGCCATGTTAGGAATACTTTTAATGTTCAGTGTTTGATTCAAAGCTGTTCATTCATTTGTGCTTTCTGAAGCCTTTTTTGGTGCTGTTAAATACTGACCTAAAGAAATGCCTTATCTTCATTCATTGTGCTGTGTTCACTTTACCTTTTGTACTATAAATATAAATGAAAAAGAATTTGTTGCTGGATAGAAAATGCAGGTATTGTGTCTCCTAGATTATTCTTCAAATATTAAGTGAGCAGCTTGTTATTTTAGCTTCGACACGGCTGTTGCTCTCAGATTGACTCAGCACTGCCGGCAGGCTCCTGACTAACATTAAAGCAGTGAGTCGCCCGATGCCAGACCAGAGTGAAGTAATGGACACGGGTTAATGTACTCTGTGCAGGTACACAATGGGAAATCAAATGGCTGTGACTGTTACAGGGGCCTAACCACCCGAAGCATCCCCAGCTTGTGATTGGCTGTAACACCAGATTTAATATGGAACGATGAGAAGTGATGCAAACAGTTACGCTCTGAGTTTTAGGCTGCTTGTTGCAGACTTTGTCTCCTCTTGCAAACACCACTCATTTTCCTGAGTAACGTTTAAATCAAGGCGATCATGAATCCAGTGCACGAGTGCTCATTCAGCTCCTTCTATTAAGTGGCAGTTTTCTGTGGTTCCAGGCTCTGCTGGTTATGAGTGCTACCGTTTTGGCTGTTCTTGGTAGATCATTGAGAATATGGACAGAATGTGTCCCATCTGTGCCACAGAGTTTCCATAATGCTGTTCCATATGGCCAACTGTGGTATAGTTTCAGCCTGAGGGAGACGGTGGTAGATAGTTAACACATATGCACTAACATGCTCGCTCACAGATATTCTTCTTCATGTGTAAAGCATGAATGCATGCTATGTGTGGGGATGCAATCATGCACTCTACAACAAATGGGTGTAGACAAGCACACACACCATCTGCGGGACTGTGGAAACAGAAGTTGTCACTGTATGTTGGCTGTGCGACAGAAAGGGTCTGTCTGAAGTTCACAAAGTCACTGAACATTTCTGCTGCTGGTACTGAAGGAGGCTGTTCCACTTCTGACGGCTGAATGTCTGTCTGTGTGTGTTTTAATCTGGCTCCCTGTCAGCATCCAACAGTTTGTACCGGAGGTCTCCCCCACGGCTGCATGTCTGTGTTTCTCCTTCTTCACAGTGTTTCTGTCTCCATTCATCTTTTTCTTCCTGTCGGTTTTGTCTTGATTTCTCAAGCTCTAGAGAGAGGTGAGGTGACTGGAGATCAATAGAGGGTGAGCACACACAGAGCTGCACAGACACGCAGCTCAGTGCACAGTGTTGAAACTGCTGAGCAGGTGAATTTCATCCATTCATATTCTGCATACAGAGATGGCACCATCCCTGTTATCGATCACCGCGGTGATGGATCGATTTTAGTTCCAAAGCCACAGTCGGACTGTGTGTGTGTATTTTTCTCCTTGTCATTTTGTGTAGCATAGCTGTAAATGCTTTTATAATGACGTGCGCATCCTTCTCAGTTTTCTGCTTTTTTAAAAAATTTTTTTATCCATTTGTAATGTTGAGATTTGCAATTTTCCCTTTCATTCTATCTATTTCATTCTACCTTAAACAGTAAGTGTAAATAGTCATAAAACACCTTAAACACTGGAATTAAATAGTCAGATTAAACTGAATATCGAGTGTGAGATTGTAAGGGCTGCTATATCAGATTCATGTCTTAATCAATAAGCTCTTTGTTGCCATGTGGCTCTATCCAGCAGAGCAAAGTGCTGGAACATGATGATTTACATCAGCTGATTTGTAAGGAACTGCTACAGCTCAGAGGGGAGAGACGAAGGGGAAGAACTGGAGCAGAGGGAGAAAAAGAAGCCAAAGGAGGCTTGTTAAATGAGAGGAAGCAAAATAATAAAAACGGATAAATAGATTAATAACAGCAGGGCAGCCAGAGAAGAGAAAGAAGGAGAAATGGTGAGAAAAAAGAAAGGAGACAAAGTGAAGCCAGGGGGCTAAATGGGACTGAGCTGGAATATCTGCTGATGAAAGGCAAAAAAAGCCAGCGTGATGCGTAATGAAGAAGAAGAGTTGATCTGCCTTGGGGTTCATTCAAATTCTCTTTGTAATCTGCAATGTTATTTTTGCCCATCACATGGAAGTGCGTCAGAACGTTCTGAAGGTGGTGAGCCTGGATCTGTCCTGCTGATAGAAATGGGCTCAGTGGGGCACCATGGTTTGACAGCTCAGTGAAGCTACGCAGGGTGATGGTTCAAAGCTTTTTATCTGTGGATCACAGGCAGGAAACAGTTAATTTGGTGTAATCAGAAACATATAGATGACCTGTGTGTGGGTGGGGGGGGGTGAAATGGCTTTATGATACACTTTAGATGCAGTTGCTGTTGACTAGAGCTAGGTGGTGCTGTCAGTCCATCCTGCATCCTTGTATGTGTGCGTGCACGTGCACGTGTGTTTAACTTGGTGATCAGGCTGGGTTTGTTTCTTATGAGGAACAGTTGCATCAGCGTGTGATGAGCTGTAATTTTAGACCAGGAAGATCTGTTCTTATCCTCAACTCATTGTGTTCAGAGCGTCAGAGTTCATTAACAGCTTCTTTTTTTTTAACAAGGAAGCGCCATGAAGAGCTGCTAAAGCACAGATGGCATCAAATTAACATATTTGCAATGGGAAAACATCTCAGTTGTTGATTTTCTTTTTCCTCTCTGTGCATCTCTGTCAAACCAGCAGCAAAAGTTGTGACCAGCTTCTGAAATAACATGGACAGCGTAACATGCCCTGACTGTTCATGCTGTAGGGACAAGTGCTGTCATGTATGGCTCTGATGGGAAAGCTGCGGTGGTGAAATGTTCCTTGCCAAGGTTGTTGGTGACTTCATAGGATGCCAAAGTACACACACACGCGTGCGCGCACACACACACACACACACACACACACACACACACACACACACACACACACACATTCACTCGGGCATCATGGATTTCTTTCAGGGAAAGTGGTCCTGAGTGGAAATCAAAGGTCAGTGGTGTATAGCTAGCTTAAACATATTCAAAGGCTTTGTGTGTGTGTGAGTGTGTGTCTGTGAGAGTGTGTTCATGCACTGTTATTAAGCTCTATACAAGGCGCAGATTGTAGCATTTTATTGATCCACACTAAAGTAATCAATCAAGCCACAATCGAGCTGATTAAAAAGCTTATCATTTGGAAAAAGATGGTAATGTAAGCTGTCTGTGTGCTTTTGTCCGTGTTATATACTTGAATTCCTTTGGTCTGACTGTATCAGCTTCATGTTCCCTTTTAATTTCAGCAGAACACCAGGATCCAGCTCGGCACTTATCCATCGTCCTCGCACACCTTAGGCGATTACTGCATGTCTTTCTTAGCACGGACACGTTATTTTCCTCTGGTTTTTACAGCCTTTAGAGCATGTTTGCATCTCTTTAGCTGTGAGCTAAACCCGTCAGGGGCCCTTATCTGTCCAGACTTCTCACAGTGCCAGCTCCATCTTCACAGTTGTGCTGTTTGTAATGTTCATAGTGTGTCACGGCCCCTCTCATTGACTTTGTTTCTATTTTTGCATGATTTATTTGATGAATAGTTAAAAAAAACATCTTCTTTTGATAACTTTGAGCTGTGCAAAGCTGCAAGACAAATCATTGTATTTACTTGGACTTTTTGGTTGAGGTCTGGTACACATTCCTAAATTGAATAATTATTTGCAGCTTAAACCTCAAATTGTCAAATAGAACAGGAGAGTAGTGTTGATCTTAGGAGCAGCTGTGACTTCCAAAGAAGAAAAGTTGAAAACATGTGTGCTTGAATGTGGTTCCCTCCTGTCAGGACCCACACTAGCATCCACTCACCTGATGTAATCTGTGCAAACCTTGTCTTTAGCACACACTAAAGATGTAGTGAATACAGATAGAACTTAGAAGTAACACAAAAATGTTATTTTCCAGAAATCATGGATATTTTAAGAGTCACTAATACACGGTAAAGCTCACAAACTTACTCAGTTTGATCTTACATCAAGCTCAAAGCAAACAATTTATTTGTCCCAAAATCTTCTCAAACCAGATAAAGAAGCTCAAGTGTTCAAGCTCTCAAATGGATGAAGGTGTTTGTACACGAGCTCGTCAGCAGCACGATCAGAGCTAGATGTGTGCTCTGGTAGAACACAAATGTAACTGGCATCTTCCTCTTATAGCGTGCTGAGGTTACATATAACGACACGCTGGAAACGCACACCGGTACAGTAAAGTGCAGCCGAACACCAGCTCCTGCAGAGGATGTGTCCAAAGTTTTCTTTTTGCAGAAAATGGACACGTCACCTCTGTAGCTGTCTCAGGCTTTTTGCTCTTACTCTCTGACATTGGAAAGGTTTTTACACTACAGCACATCTATCACTTTCCATCCTAATTCTGTTTCTCCCCGTTTTGTTTTCACTCTGTGCAGGATGGTGTGCCTTTGCTTTGCAGGTCTCCTTCTGAACATGACTTAAGCAAAGATCTCATCCTTCTTATCACCTTGATCACTCTTTGACACTTAAAAATCTCTGGCCCCATCTGGGAGTTTTCATCTTTTAATCAGAAAGTGGTTCTACTGTGAAACTGACAGATGTATTGAAACTGCTTTAAAAAGCATGTGCAGGTTTGTTAGATGCTTCCGTCTCATCCTCATCTCTGTATTACTCATTGCCATCTCTGCAACATGCTGCCATGCAAGAGCTGGAGAAGAATTGTTCAAAGTTTGCTCTGAAGCAGCTTATTGACGGAAAGGCCAACCAGCCATCATCATAGTTACATAACTAAACAAAGGTTTTATTTTCCAAATGAACATGACGAAGAAAGTGTAGAAAGAAAAGATCCTGACAAAGAGGAAGATGATTAGAATAACAAGCTCGACGTAAAGGAAACTCAGAGGAGTCACATTGGTTTTGTTATAATGGGAGAGATGGAGCAGGACAATGAGAGAAATCTGTGTTAGACAGATGGAGGTGGGGAGGGTGACAGAACATGGATGTGTGAGAGTTTGAGAGAATAGCTGGTGAGATATGGATGAGAACATGGCAAGAAAAGGTGCGATATTGTGTAACTCCGCACTATTTTGCTCTCTGCCTGGTGAGGCAGTGCTGGATAGAAAGTGTGCATGTTTCTACACAATCAATAGATTTTATAGACTGCTGTATCTGAAAGAAAAGCTACAAGCAGGTGTTAACAGGTATTTTACATACAAGGATTTTGTATGGGGTGTTGGTTTCGCTGGAGCAGGAAGCCTCTGGCATTGCTGGCAAAGTCCCCTTTCTTTACTCTGAGTCCCTATAGACACAGGAGTCACAGACACACACATGCACACACACACAGGTCTATTCAACCTTTGCATGGAGGCCCCCAGAACACTGTTGATGAGCTCTGTGCCATGTTAGGCTAAACGCAGACTCAGTGCAATACTCAATGCTCGCCGAGTGTCTCGCACATGCGAAGGGACACGAATGGAGTCAGCCGTTAATCAGTAGGCACACACTCACAGGAATGCTGGGCTCCTTGGACGTCCTCTATAGGGTCCTCATCCACAAGGTAACACACGTGTTGTGTGCATGCTCTTTTTGATCAGATACAACACATCAAATGCTCTTATATGTTCGTCCGGCGTAGTCCTGCTGATGAGGTCCAACTGTTCTCTGGTTTAAAATTGTAAAAGCATTAGAAAGTAATTAGTTTGAATCTTTTTTAGCAAATGTTCTCTTTCTTACATTCACGCTGCCTCTGAGCTCAGAGTTGTGTAGCGCTAACCCGAAGGGACAGTTTTTATTACACACAACCAGTTAGAAAATCAGACAACCGGGCAAGAGAAAAGAACTCATCTTAAGACTTCTTTGTTTCTGTTTTTCAGAGGAAAAGCTGTGTTTTGCCACTAAAGCAGCAACTACGCTATCTTGTTTGAACCACTGTCCGAACCACTCTTTGAGATACAGAAAGATAAGAAGATAATAACCAGTAACATTGTGTGTTTGTTCTTTAGCTGATGGCGGTGTATGAGGAGCAGGAAGCCCAGCAGAGGGGTGTGGCCAACACAAGCCTGACCCCCAGTCCTGACCTCCACCAAGCTGAGCTCTCTGTTTTCCAGCCAATCACAGGAGGAGAGATCGAAGTCAATTCCTCAGCCCTCAAGTCCAGTAAGTCTTTATTTGTGCCGCCCGGCTGTGCGTTGAACTGATTTGTGGCATTTTCACGTCTGTGTTCATCAAACCTTTTGAAAGAAACATTGTGTCAGAAACAGTTTGATAATGCCTTGGTTAATGCTGGGATGTTTGACTGCTCCTGGCCGTCGCTACATGGATTATATTTAGATGTTACCATGTGCTTTATACTTGTTATTTCAGCTGAAAAATATAAGCGTCTATCCCTGGGAAGACATGTTTGTTATGACTTTGGTTTAATTTATATCTCACCTATGAGCTCTCTGAAACTAACCCACGCTAAGAATCTGTTATTGCATCTCAACACATTCGAACTCGAAGCTCCAGAGTAACTTTTTCAACTACAAGCATTCTTGCTCTCCAATTAAAAGTCCTGTTAACCCAAGCAAAATTTATTTTTACCAGCATTTGCACTGACACTCAGTGCTGCTGATTTATTCATTATTGATTAATACTTTGGTAAAAATAAACTCTAAAATAAAAAGTACTAATAGCAGAAGTCATAAAGTTTCTTTGAAAGCAGTTTGGTATTTCTGTTAATTGCCTGCTAATTTAATTTTAAAAGCAATTAACAATAATAAACTTAGGATGGGAAGAAAACAAAGTTTCAAAGTTTCAGAGCCGTTTTATACTCAGGAGGCACGCTGGTAACTTAAGATTCCAGTGCAGACAAAGGTCAGGATGTGATGGGTGGGACAGTAATGAAAGCAAGGTGGCAACACTTTAAATGTTGGAGGCAGTGTCGTGGAGATGCACGATGAGGTGTGTGTGATAGTGAGTCAGATGTGGAGACAGGAAGTACATGTGTTCTGTCAGGCTGCAGAGCATGAACTGATGTCTGCCTGCTTATTGTTACCTGGACCAGACCTTTCTTTTCATAGCATGTCTCTCTTTGCAGGGCTTTCATTTCCTTTCTCTCCTTTCCATCTGTTTCTGTCTTACTTCAGGTCAAGTGGTTTAGTGGAAATACTGTACAGTGAGGCGGCTTAGAGCTGTCATACTGACATGTCAAAATGTCATTTTACTGGAACAAAACAAACCACATTGGTCATGGACTGGGTGTGCTTACAGCTAAGAAAGCAAATACTGACTTTTCAATACATTTTGTGAATGTTGTCTTCAAAATGTGACTTAAAAAAGTGTGATTATGCTCATGCATTAAGTGTAAACTGTGTTCTCCTTCCCCTCAGATTATATAGTTTCACTCTCTTTATCCGGTACTCTACAGTAGAACTTAGCACATCTGCATTAATATTGTGTATCTCTTGTTTTATTCTCAACAGCTGCAACATAAATGACATTTCTACTTTCCTAAATCATGAAGCGGCCTTCGCTGTAAGATCCAGACTCTGTTAAGACGGGAAGTTTAGTCTGTTTCAGCACGGTCGCCTGTCAGCAAAGATTAGTGGTAATGTGTGACTGTCATGGGAGATTAGAAGTAACAGAGCTCTGGAGACGATCACTGTCGGTGGAAGGTCAGCGTTAGGCCTCTACCACTGTCTGATGTTCCGCCTCCCAGTCCAACTGCATTTCTACCTCTCTGCGTCTTTACCAGCTCATTGTCCATTGTTCATTGATTCTGTTTTCTATGTTAAGCTCATTCCACATCTTTCCTAACTTTTTCTTAATCCGTACTGCACCTCTTTTTCTGTTCACCCCCATTTTCTCTGCAAGCCTCCTGTTGATAGTATCTTGACTTATCTCTTAAACTTTTTCATAAAAAATGTGAAAACTACCAGCGATGTAATGTATTCTTTACAGTGGAGGGTACCTTATGGCCAAGTTGCAGCCTTATGGCCATGAAAGTGTCCGTAGGGTCACACTCTGATCCACCCATTGCTCGTTACTCCTGGTTTAAAAAAATCCAGATGCCCATAGCCAAACAATAAAGTCAGACTTCATTCATCCATTCTTTAAACCCATGTTAACCTGTTCAGGGTCGCAGGGGTGTGGGGGTTCTGATTGCTGGTCTTACCTTGGCTTTGTTTTGAACCTCAAAACGGCCCGACATGCATGTTTTTGGACTGTGGGGGAAAACCACAGTGTCTCGCTGTAAGGCGATCGTGTTACCTACCACACAACTGTGCTACCCCTAAACTAAAACAGTAATCCACAAAACCATGGGTGATGTTGCTGTGGCTTCATCCATCTTTTATTTACAATTTACAGTCTGTCCAAATGCTACTGTTTCTACGACATCTGTTCTGCTTTCAACTCTACTAGTTACACATCACACAGGCTTTAACATCTGATATCAGGGCTGATGTCAGTATACACTGCAGCCTGGACTGTGTCAGATGGCTGAGAAACTTTTCAACAGTTCCTCGGTAATAGAAATATGTAATAGAAATGTACATTTTAAGAGTATTTTGTAACATTTAAAAAACATCTAGATCGACACGTTACACGTTTTGTTCATTAAACTGTCAATTACAGTTATACATTGTATGTGCACCTCTTTTAATCCCTTACTTTTGTCATAAATTACAGTAAGATGAAAAATATATATATAAAAGATAAAATATGTCCCCCTTTATCCCCCATCCAACCATCCCTTTTTCATTGCTTTTTTCAAGGAGATGAATTGATTAGGTTTGATGTAATCCATATCCCCCAGCCGTTCTTAAGAGCACCAAGGGTCCATTTGTGACGATCAATATGTGACCCTACAAATATCATTTGGCATGTCCTTTGAGTAGTCCGACCAGATTGAGTTCTCTCCACTAGCACCACCACCCTTGCCATTATATTCCCAATTGAGCTATAGGCGCTTCTATGACAGTGCTCTTAATGTATATATAGATTGATGGTGCCTATAAGCGTGGATAGTATATTTGAGGTTTGGGAGTGTACCACAAAGATAATAATGATACCACAAATGTAATTTTTTTTAGATATATTTGCTCAGATTTTTTTCAGTGTTGACTTTAATTTCTGTTACTCCCTTCCCAGCCCCATCAGCACCACTGGCATTAGTGTGCTATGTTCCACTGATCACTTTCTGTGACATGATGATTTTGTGCTGAAAGCTTATAAGATGTGAAAGTGTCACTATCATATGTTACCTTTTGCACACACTAATCTGCAAATTAGCCACTTGTGACACCAGCATGTTCAACAATGGACCACCTCAGCTGACTCCTTTTGATGCGGAGGAGCAGCGGCTCTACTCCAAGCTCCCTCTGCATGGCTGAACTACTCACCCTATCTCTAAGGCTGGGCCCAGCCACCTTCTGAAGGAAACCTATTTCAGCCACTTGTATCTGCGATCTTGTTCTTTAGGTCACTATCCATCTGTCCATCTCTTGCTCCAAGCTGCCATCACTCTTGAACAAGATACCCAGATACTTAAACTCCTGCGCCTGAGGCAAGGACTCATCACCAACCCAGAGAGATTATTCCACCTTTTTCTGGTTAATAACCACGGCCTTGGATTTGGAAGAGCTGACTTTCATCCCGGCTGCTTCACACTCAGCGACGAACCTCTCCAATGTGTGCTGAAGGTCCTGAAGTCAACAAAACAACATCCTGGTGGAGTCCAACACGCACTGTAAACAAGTTCAACTTAGTGCCAAGAATGCGTACACAGGTCTTTGGTTATACAGGGATGGGGTAGCTCGTAAAGGTGAATCCGGTACCCCATGCTCCCTGAGCAAGAGGGAACCAACGACCAGGTCTACCAATCCAGAGGCGTTGACCCAGACCTCCATCCGACATTGAAAATGCTTGTCAGCCAAGACAGCCCCACCATGTCCAGAGCCTTTTCAATCTCAGGGCGAATCTCGTCCACCCCTGCAGCTATACTGCTGTGAAGCTTTGTGATGACCTTGACGACCTCTGCCAAGGTGATGGACGAGTCTTCCCCCAAGTTCTCAAGTGCTCCTTCCTTCGCTCGACAATATCCCCAGTTTGGGTCAGCAGTTCTCCACTCAGGTCAAGCACAACCTGGGAAGGTCCCTGCTTTCCCTTTCTGATCTGTCAAATTGTTTGCCAGAACAACCTTGAGGCCAACCAAAAGTAGAAGTCTCTCCGAATTCCTCCCACACCAGAGTTTTTGCTTGAGCAATCACCAATGCTGCAGTCCTTTTAGCCGCCCGGGACAACCAAGCCTGAAAGGCGTCCTTCTTCAGCTTGACGGCTTCCCTCACCGCTGACGTCTACCAGCTGGTCCTCCAGGTACCGCCATGACAGGCACTGACAACCTTCAGGCAACAGCTCTTGGAGGCAGCATTCGCAATGGAGGTGACAAGACTACAAAGTCAATCATAGATACCAAGCACACTTTATGAGCCACCTAATGCTTGAACATGGTGTTTGTGATGGACAATCCATTGCTAGCACAGAAGTCCAAAAACAAGACACCGCTCGGATTTAGATCAGGGAGGCCGTTCCTCCCAATCACTCCTCTGATCACTACATCTTTGCCAACAAGGGCATTGAAGTCCCCCAAAAGAACAATGGAATCCCCAGGTGACACCCCCTCCAGGACGCCACCCAGAGACTCCAAGAAGGCCGGGTAATCTGAACTGCTGTTTTTGCGTAAGTCAGAATCTTCCCTCCTGCGACTTGCAGCTACTGTGAAGTGACCCTCTTGCTTACCGGAGAGAACTCCAAAACGTAGGCGTTCAGCCTTGGGCTTGTGAGTATCCCCACACCTGCTAGACACCTCTCTCCATGGGCAACTCCAGAGTATGAGAGAGTCCAGCCCTTTTCCAGGAGTTTAGTTCCAGAGCCAACTCTGTGTGTGGAGGTGAGCCCAATAATATCTAGAGTGTTGGGCCTACGTGGAGGTGGCGTACTTTATCTTCTTTGGACTAAGCCCGACCGAGCCCTTGGGGCCGAGATGACCAAGTATCCCTTCTCTGGGCGAGGTAACTAATTTCCTCTGGTGCCGCTCCGTCGAGGACTTTGAATCGCTCTCTGTCTGACCCCTCCCCTGAGACCAATTTGCCATGGGAGACCGTTCCCAGGGCTTATGCCACCAACACACCTCTCAGGATCATCCTCCACCACGTTAAGGTGGTGATTCCATGGAGGATTTTAAGTGAACTATGGGATGATATTTGATTTTAATAGCAAAGCAAAAAGCAAGAACAAAAAAAGTTTTAATTTTAATCACTGGTTGCACTGGTGTGCCTAACTTTCTTGGGTGAACCAGCACAAAAGTTAGGTGCACCCAAACACCGCAGTTTTACAGGTTCACTCTTTCTCAAGCATAGAAAGAAAGTCCCCTTTAAGTTTTGATAAATCTATCTGAATATAGGTGTCATTAAACCAGGAAATACTTTTGGTTTGTGACTTCTTTTTCGATCTCACTCTGTTTCTTTTACTTTTACTGACTGCCAGTCATTACACTGTTTCACTCTTTTTATATTATTTATTTATTTTGTAACGATCTAGAAGTGGTAAACTTTCATGAGTATCCATGGAGTTGGCAATGTGCCACTTATGGCATCTGTTCATTTAAGCACATTCTGCTCCGCTTTGGTAAATGGCTGTCTTGCTGTATAATTATTAAAAAATTAATTTTCGTAGATAAAGCTCTAGATTCTGTCGCTGTTTTTTTTTTGTTTTTTTCAGTTCCCCCATCAATAGCTTTATTACCTGTAAGAGCATCACATTAATGTATATTTAGGTGTATGTATTAGCAAGACTTCCTGTACATTCTTAGACATTTTATAATCTTATAAGCATGTAGTAAATTGTATAGAAATTAGGGTCTTAGATTTGTTTCACTGGTAGAAAATATTATCTGAAGAGCACATAGTGTATTGTCACAACTTATGTTTAGTTATCCACCAGCTCTGAGAGTAGGCCTTGGTTTAAAAACACTAAAAGGGTTTCTCTGCATATCGTTCACTGACGTTTTTCTGTCTCTCTGTTCTTTCTACAGACACACCCCTGCTGGTGAGAAGCAGCAGTGACTCAGCCCTCAGCCCCCAAACAACAGAGACTGAACCCTCCTTCAGTGAAGGCAACACAGGGATGGTAAGACCCTGAAACAGGATTATTAAAAAATGACCCATGCAACACTTGGAATACCTATTGGAGATTCTGATGAACATAGGCAAACACCTACTGCTATTAACACATTTTAACACTCATAAATGGATAAAAAGTCCTTCAAGGAGATGTTTGCTATGTTTTATGTACATTATGTCTGAAGATAGTGTTGATATATATGGTCTGATAAGGACTAGTACTCAAAAGTAGCTTTGAATGTTTTTTCCCTGGAGCAAGCCTAGGTTGTACAAAATGGGGGACAATATACATAACCTTTGATCATGTATATATATATGTATATATAATAAAGTATTTTTCTACTCTATTCTATTCTATGAAGCCATAGCTGTTCCTCTAAGCAAAATCTATTGACTAAATTTCCCATAGTTACAGTCTGTTTAATCAGTAGCTTCATAAGAAGGAGTTGCATGTTAGTTTGTTTGTTAAGCTGACTTGTGTTTTTCATCCCTTAGTAGTGTAAAACAGTCTTTAAGCAATAAGAAGACGTAAGTCTATGACCCAAAGTATCATCATCACCTTACTAACAGGGATCAGATATGACCTGAAGTCTTTTTCAGGGACTCCGAGCTGAAGTGACTGGTATCTTTATATTTATTATGTCACCTTTCTTTTTTACATTTGCATGGGTTCATCAGCTTTTGGAAGATATTGATTCACTTTGATGTATCATCATGGACAAAATGAGCTTTACTCTATTGCTGTCGTAATCTAATTGGCAGATTATCATAAAATATAATAAGCACATAAAGACTCAACGGGATAAACACTTTGATTCTGATGACCCTGTGGCTCTCTCCTCGTTCATCATTCTACAGACAGAAGAAGCATTTGCATCACTCTTCTTAAAGCTCAGAGAACAGTAAATTATTGATATAATCCTTTCTCCTACTAATGGGGATATCACTACATTAGCGATATTTTACCCTGTAGATCATCGTCTTTTCAGTTTGATGCATATTTAGAAAACAGCAAACAAAAGTCCCACCTTAGATGTGTGTGCGCCAACACATGAGAAAGTATCTGATTTGTGCTTGTGTTGTACTCTTCAATGTAAAGAAACGCACACACACTGTATAGAAGCGGTGCAGTAATTGGGGAGAACTCCTTTTCCTTTGCATACTGTCATTGTTTAGATTAGATCATTAACCTGCTCTGCTATAATGAATACAAGACCAAAATAGAAACTTTATGCATACATTTTCCTACTATAACAATGTGTTTTGTTACCATTTTGATACTCAAGTGGGACACTGACACAGGCCAGCGGTGTGTGTGGTGGATAGATGTGGCTAAAGGTTTGAGTTAAATGATGCCTTTAGTGTCTGTATGTCTTTTTTATCCAGACACATTTTCTCACATCAGGCTCCATTAACAATGATGGATGTTTCCCAAGTGTTTCCCCCGTCTCTTTTCATACTATTTCCTCAAAGGGCAAAGGGCAAACAGGGTCTTCTGTTGCATCATCTGCTCTTTCCTCTCCTCCTTCCTCAGAACTGCTGATCTCATTTTCACATCTGTCCCCTCTTCAACATTTTGAACAGCAGTGCAGTACCAGCTGTCACTCCCTATGTGACGACAGTGTTTATACACGAGCCTAACGGGAACCCAATAAAAACCAGACTTTGAATTGTTGCCCCAGTACATGTCGTCATCTGCACCCCCAAAAGCAGATAACTGATATAAAGAGTGTAAGCTTTTTGAAGTTTTCATGGATGTAATTTGAACTCAACCTAAACTTTGAATTGTCTTCATCTCTGTAGTTTATTCTCCGAAGTATAATTAAATTCCATTATTCATGATCAGCTTTTATTCAAAGTGAATTATCCTCGCAAAATATTTCTTTCCACGCTGTAAAATTAGCACTTGTAATACATCTTCCATTGTGCTACCTTTGCCACCCATAATGTATGCTAGCATTTATAATGAGCTCATTTTCAATAGTTAATACATTTGCTTGTCAAAAGCTTTCTAAAAAATCAATCTAATGCGTGGTACCAGTTGGATAGAAGTGCTGTGGTGATGTTACTGTTTCACATTTACATTGTAGGACACAGAAAATCCCTCAAGTTCACTGGTTACTTTAACTCCTTACTTGATTGGACTCTTGAGTCATGAACTGTTTGCCTTTGAGACCCCTTACTGGACAACCGTCCTTCTTTCTGTTGCTCTAAGTATTCCCCTTAGAGTAACCTGTTTGCAAGGTTCAGTTCTTTTGGGGATTGTGATTGGTTCTCAGAGGTGGTCAGTGTTACTACTTATTGTTGCTGAGGGTGTTTGTGACACTATGGCATGTACACTGCACACACAATTATTAGGTAAGTGAGCAATTATTAAGTTCCTATTATTTAGTTTCCATGCGGATTTTTCAACTCCAAACCACATAAAGTTGAATGATAATTGGAATTAATATTTTTCAGGGTTAATAACACAAACACCTGAACACGCTGAACGTCCCTGTTATGCCCCAGGACCGCCATACTCCAAAACTGCAGCTTGTGTGCAGTAAAAAGATGAAGCTGAAACAGCTACGACTGAACAGCATTCACAGTGTGAAATGTCAACATTGTACTAAGAAGTACCTCAAGACCACTTTTGAGGGTTTTATGGGCAAATGGAAAGCGGAGGAATGGGCCTTTGTCTGGTTCACAAATGGACACATAGCACCACATGGAGTTAGTTCTCAGAAGAGTGGAGACAGTTTAATGCTTTGAGCTTCTGTCATTTGAAATGAATCGGTACCTTTTGGGGTTAAAAGTTTGACTCGACTCTTAAACCTTCTACATTCTTCTGGAGGATGCGGTTCAAGCTGTGCGACGGTAAGTCATCCTTCAGCAGGACGCTTTAGATGAAGAATGCTCCAAAAAAAAGCATCTATCAGTGCTACTAGTTTGCCAGCCAGCTAGATTTGAAAGGCAGATATTTAAGGAAAAGAACGGTGTATTGGGGGGTGGCTGTAGCTCAGGGAGAAGAGCAGTCATCTGCCTGTTGGAAAGTCGATGGTTCGATTCCCAAAGTGCCCTGAGGCCAGATGCCTACTGATGTAAGAATGTGTATGATAGAGAAAAAAGCACTGTGTAGTCTGTAAAACTGTACAGACTAAGACCTGCTGCATGAGTGTGTGAGTGAACGGGTGAATGCGGCATTTTGTGTTAAAGAGCTAGACTAGATAAGTGCTCTATACGTAATTAAGGGTGTCCATAGAGGCAATCGCGTATTCCTTTAAAGGGAAAAACTGTTTTCCTTGAGTGAATGTCATACTGTTATACCTTAGCGTCAGAGGCAGGAAACACTGCCTCTTGGGAACTTTTAGACGTGAATGTTTACCGTTTCAAACTATGGAAACCTTTGTTGGGACAGGTCCGGGCTGATAAGGTTAAAAGGGAATGCTCTTTACAGTGTCTTCTCGACACTACTGCGGTATTTCATCTTGCTTATTAACTTAGCAGTTCAAATTTCAATTAGCAGAGACAACCTTCGAACTATCTACTGGTCCATTAAACAGATTCAAGAGCAGCACTACCTTTTGGATAAGATGGAACTTAAAGTCAGTTACACTCCCTGCTAAAAATGATAGACTGATAGCAAAACATTTTTATTTCTTAGCTGAACATTCGGGTTTTGCAAAACATACCTTAAAAATCTTCTTTTTTCAGATGAAGTAAAAGAAGAACTTTGGAATCATGAGCCACATAACTTACAGTTAGTACTCTGTTGCACCTCCTTTCACTTTTATCACAGCTTTAATTCTTTGACTCCACTAATGGAAAAACAGTGTTGTTCATTTGTATTGTAGGATGCATTGTGCTCATCATCATCACTAAACCTCCTTTCGTCTGATTTAAATTTCCACCCCTTGGTTTACTGCAGAGGTGGTGACTGACATCTCCCATGGCCCTGTACCTGACACCCACCCCCTATCATCAATGATTGTAGAAATGTGCTCGTTGCCTGAAGAAAAAAAATGGCAGGGAGATTTCCAAGGGGACCACAGCCCCACAGATGATGATGGATTAAGGCCAGTAAAAGACTGGACTCCTTGAGTCCCCAAGTGTCAACTGTGCTCACACAACAGTGCAAAACCCAGATCCCACGTCATAAGACTTAGAATAGTAAACATGAATGTAAGCAAAAGATCTGCCTGATTTCTTTATTATTATTCCGATTATTTTCTGCATAAACGCACCATGTGTCAGACGGTGCAATACTCAGCAGCTCAGCTCAGTGTGGGACAGTAGCTGGACCTTTATCAATAAATCCGTCATCATGGGCTGCGTTGAAAGTTCAGCTTGTAAAGTCTAACTTTTGGTGAACATCATTACATATTGAGCCCAGTAGGCTGACGTTACCACCATGCTGCTGTGAAATGAGGAGCTCATTAAGAAATATTATCAGCTTACATTTTCAACAAGTCCATATTTAAACTATTAGTTATTTTCTCATCACTAATGACTATGCCATAAAAATAAAGGCCTTTTAAGTTATTTCCCAATCCAAAGAGCACCTCAGATGAATGCTGTTGAATTCAGGAAGTGCTCCTGTACAAGTTGACTCATTTTCTTATTGAGCCAACAAGAATATATAAACAAGATAAATGTATGTTTATCAAAGACATTAATTCCAATCAAAGATCGCAGCTTTTCCCTGTGGAGGCACGTGCATACAGTTGGCGTGTAGGATCCCGTAGTTCTGTTGGGTCCTGTTCCTCTAACGTTGTGGAACCTCTGCTCTCGCTGTTTGGATGCAGTGCGTTACAGTGAAAAATGAATCATTTGGGATGAATCTTTATCTGAATTTGCTCAGAATAATTCAACAACTGGTAGCTGTTTAAGTCTGTAGAACTATATTCAGCTTAATTTTGTCTCAAAAATCTTTGGGGACATGTTAGTATGAGGATAGATTTTTTTTTTGCCTGAACTCAGAACTCAGAGAGAGCAGTAGGCAAACCAGCTGTCAGTTACAGCAGCCATCAGCAGGCAGTAGGCTTCTGTAATCCCTCAAGTCTTATTAACAGAGCAGTCATTTTCACATCAGCGGTACACTTGTCACAGGTTTCACATTCAACAAAGAACTATAGTGATTTTTATTTATTTTTTTTTGGGCAGAGGGAATACTAAGTATTTCTTTCAGCACCAGCATCTTATGGCCCTCTTGGTTCTGCTTTGCCTTCAGCTTCATTCGGGTGTTCTTGCCTTCACTCCCCACGTTTGGCTATTTCAGTTACATGGTGGAAATCGGTCGTTACAACATAAGTGCTAAAAGGTATAAAGAAAAATCCCTTCATTATTTGTCCTCCTACCAACTTTCTGTCTGCTTGATGGCCTTCGGTGCCACAAATGTTCCCTCTGTCTACACTTTTCAGTCTTACACCTGCTGTGCTGCAGTAACTACCACATAAGTGTCAGAGTGATAAATGACTCTGGAAGACTTCTACAGTAAATAAAGAGACTCTTTCCGCTTTTCTCATACATGTCTTCTAAGCTGCTGTCACAGCCCCCCCCCCCCATCTCCTTCTCCATCCCTCTCTCTCACATTTGTCATACGTGCACACCCTCGCTCATCTGTCTCCTCTCAACCAGACGGGTTCTTATAGGGGTAATGGCTCCAGAGTAATTGTTCAAATTGTCACTTGGCCTTTTGCTAAGAGGGAAAGAAAGTACTCTTCTTGCAGTGATTCTCTTTTTTCTTTCCTTCTGCTCTGTAATTCTCTCTTTATTTAATTTCAACTCTGAAAGATTTGTTGGTCCAGGATAGCTTCGACTTTTTAAAGGCCAGTTTCTGCCTTGCTTAAGACGTACACACACATGCACACAAAAGGTGGGTAGTGTGATAATCAAACAGGAAGTTCTTCTTTGGTTTGTATGCATGTGTGTGTCCGCTGTGCCACCCTGCATCAATGTGTGTCAGTAAAATGATTTTGTGTCCGCATGCATACATTTATTGACTATTTTATGTAAATTGCTGTGTCAGCTCTTGTTTTGTTCTTCTTTTCCAGTGCCTGTGTGTGTGTGTGTGTGTGTGTGTGTGTGTACAAGTAGAGAGTTAAATCTTTTGTTTAAGGTCCAATGTTTACAAATGTGTGACATGTAAAGTGCAACCAGCTGAATGCGCCTGACCTCACCCTTCCCTTCTTGGCTTGAAGGAAAATGCATGGAGGCTGGAAACAACAGGCCAGGCCTTTGAGTTGTCATTGTTTGGTTTGACTCTTTTGTGCTGCTATGACAACAAGGAGTTGCTACATGGTATAAACTGCTGTTTTAACATGATAAAAACATGCGATTCTATACCATAAATCTTAGTCATGGAAATGAAATATGGCACATTTATCAACAGGACATCCAGAATATTCCTTTCTTTTAAACAGAAAATATATTTACAGTTTATTTTACATTTGTCATTTCTTTCTGTTTCAGCCCTCTGGCTCTTTGACGCTTGAGAACACATTAATTTTTATGCATCTATATATTCCTGCGGGAATATTTCAAGACTGCTTATCATTAGGTATTTCCCTTTCATATAGATGCACATGCATAAATACACTGACACAAAATGCCCAGCATGCACTATTGCTAATTTATCATACTCACTCTGAGAGCATTTTCAGGGAACACTTAGGCTGATTGGTCATTCAATAATTAGTAATATCACTAATTGTGTGCTGTTTTATCCACTTTTAGCACTTATTAAATTGGACCTAGAAGAAAAAATGCTTGCAGCCCATTTATTACAGGCATAGTTACTCAAGGTTGGATTATTCATCACTAAGTCAAAATGGAAGTCCTGCCTTCCTGTCCTCCAGATTTTGGAGGGCCACTAATGCTCACAAGTATTGATTAAGCTGTCCAATGCTGACAGATTAATGTATTAATTTCTCCCCTGCAGTTGCCCCCAGCATTACCAATAAATCCCAGTCTTTTAATAAATATATTTTTGTTTTGTGAAAGCATCAGGTCTTCAGTCATTACCTCTAATAAGCTTTTTGATGTAATCATTTATTACTGAAAACCACGGTGTTCAGCCTTTTTGGTGTTTTCCATTGCTTCCTTTGATAAAAATATCATTGTATTTTTCATGTTGGATTGGGCTGAAAATAACTGGGTTTGAAGTATGGGGAGAGTTCAGTGTGTGAAACATTTAGAAGCATTCTTAAAATCTCTCAAACATTACTATGACTAATGAGACGCATTTAGTTGTTCAGATTCATTTACTTGTTTTAAATTACCCTTTAATAAGTCACATACATTCTCATCCTTTGTAATTAATAATTTGCTCTTCTGAATAGAGAGAACAAGGGAGGGAGACTTTTTCTTCTTGCATTTCTTTAATGAGACATACAGTTAAGCACCAGTGGCTTTGCAATTAATGTATGAGTGACTGTCATGTCAGTAAGGTTAGGATAATTAATGTTACCTGTCATCCTCTTACTAATTAAGCTCAAATGACAGCATCAACAGTGAGGCCAGACTAATTGATTTTCAAGCCACCAAAGCCCAAACATATGTTTACTGTACTGGCAGTGTGTCATTTTCTGTCGAGTCTCATTCATTTCGTCCTCTTCCATCTCTGTACAGCAGCCACTGTCTTTGATTTTTAGAGCTTCTCTCTTGACTCAATCTGACGCTTGTATTTTTTCTTTACTGCTGTGTTTCATAAGCAGTTGGCGAGGGTCATATGGCAGTGTGGGGGTGGTGGGGTTCAAAGGTCATGTTAGGAGTTCATTAGTGCCAGTTCCTAACACAGAGCCTCATCGACCTGCATGTATTTCTCCATATGTTTACACAAATGGGAGCTGTGTGGTGTATGCCTACGCTCAGATTACACATGTGGTATTTATGTATGTGCCCGTGTGCTAACCTCTAACGCATGATACAAGACACATCCTCTTTGATTTAAAGATATTTGAAGCTTCCGCTGCAGTAGACCTGGTGCTTCAGATAGTACAGCTGGAGCTGATGGTCTTGAATGAAGAAATGTAGACTTTATAATATTATGAATTGAAATGACATGTTGAATCTTGAAAAACCCACGTATTCATGTGTAGTTGCATGATATGAATGCAGGTCAAGGAAAATGTACTTTTACACACAAAGATTAGGAGAAAAGATGCTGCTACAGAGGTGCCGTAAGGACCTCTCTCTGTGTGCACTGCTTAGATCAATACTTCTCTTTCACAGTATACAGAACTAGCTGACAGAAAGCATAGTGACCTTTACATCGGTGGGAGTTGTTGCACAGTGTCTGACTGTACGAAACTGTACAGATATTAATGATGCAGAGCTTGTTCAAGACAAACAGACACACTTGATACCTAAAGATTAGTGTCTTGGATTACATGAATTTCACCTTCTTACATCTTTTTTTTCTTCTCGTGGTTGTCATGCCTACTATTGATGATATTTATTACAACATTGTCTTTAAGTATTAGATATTAATTGCTCTGCATCGTATTTTCAGCTCCTTCTCTCAACACTTGGCGTGTTATTCATTCGTCGCCTGCTTTGTCTTTCACAGCGTAAAGGCTAAGTTGTTAAGGTCAGGCTTTAAATGCAGCGCCGTAAAGCTACGATCTGAACACTGGAGCTTCTTTAAGTCTCCACCTATGCACTCATTCTGTCGTGTATTCACATTTTGATACACATTCATCCAGATGGTTCCCAATAGCCACATTATCTTCTTCTTTTTCTTTTTTATCAAGTCCTTCATGAAGTGTTGAACTCTCCAAATGTCTATCGCTAAGCGACTAACAGCATGGCTGTTCTGTGTGTTCTCTGCAGGCAGCCGGTCCTGCTGTGGGGAGGCCTGCGGGAGTGGACCGCACCCAAGGCAAACACACCTTCAATAGCGGGTCAGTGCCGATATATATATCTACTCGTTCTGTTTTCATTCATTTAGTTAATATTCTACTGTGATAAACTACTGAGGTTACATTTGGTTAAATGTTCAGAAGAGACTCTGCATGTGTTAGTCGAAGATAAGTTGTGTTTGTCTGCATTCGTGTTGATTGGTCTTTTTTTTGTGTGTATCTGTCCCACTTTCTCATCATTATAAGCTGTATTCTAATCCAGATCAAGGCCATCACAGATATAGTTGGTGTAAAAAAAAAAAAAAAAAAAAAGCTCCATCATTAGCTCACAACAAAAGACTGCCAAAACAGGGTCAGGGTCACACACACACACACACACACAAGGCACATACTTAGGCTGCCATACACACATGGTCTCAAAAATAAACAGCTACAAAGACACTTGCATCTGCTATTTTTACAGGCAGACACAACTGAGCACACACACATACACTAATGAGTGCTGCTTAATTAACGCTGGGGTGCAGAAAGCCCTGTGTCTCCTATGGGCCTTTTTTTGTTTGTGTCCATGTGTTTATTTTGGCTCCGTGAGGCAGGCTCCTACGTTCAAACACTAAGGCAGGATAGACGGTTAACAGAGAAAATACACCCACAACTTGCTGCTGTCAATCTGTTTCAGAGTGACCAGAGTGAGGCTTTTTTGTTTGCATGGGCTGTATCAACTGAAAGTTAAAGTTCCACTTCCACCAGTCAGCAAGTATTTTGCTTAAACCCTTTTTCTGATAGACATGCAGCCTTCATAGAGAAGTGTCATCCCTAAAGTTAGTAAGACTGAATTAAATAATAAACTGCCAGTAGAGTTTAAAGCCTTAAAAATGCTCACCACAGTTTAAAGATAGAAGCAGCACCAGCATGTTTCTTGTCACTGTGTTGTGGATATTATGCATATTTTCACTTTTTTGCCATGGCTGTACATAGTCCAGATGAGTCAGATGATCCTGTTCTGTTCGTTATGATATCAAACGGTATCACAGATACTTAAAGGAGCATTGTGTAATTCTCTGCTGTTCATTAGATTCTGTCATTTCTGAGTGTGCTTTGAACGCAACACTCCACGCTTCGGAGAAACTACGGTGGCCTGATGCTGCGTGCAGCACACACTACCCAACACATCCATCCCATCCTCAAATGTGTCACGATGTCTTCTCCATCGAGTGAAACCACTTTTAGAGATATAAATTATAAATAGATGTTACATTTGGTCAGATCTTCTGTGAAAAGAGAACTTACAGTGAATGTCACTGTTAGTTGTTCTGCATTATATCAGTGTATATATATCAGCATATATACCTGTGTGGTAATAAAAGCTAACATCACCTACGTAAGACTAAAGGCGGTTTGTATATAGTCTGATAGAGGGATAGCATTAGCAGGGAACACGTTGTATCTGGCTGACATTATCTTCAAAGCCTCTTAGTATCACGTTACACTTTGATTGAAATCAGCTGATCACCGTAACATGACGCCGAGTAATTTCTGTCCAGCTAACAAAGCTACTTAGTAGTTTTGGTGCATAAACTCACGTGAATCAACAGTTTTCAAGAGGGACACGGAGAAAACGTTACGTTTGTTTAATCAGACCAGCTGATCGTCTGCAAAGTAGCGGCGAATCGCGTTTGCGCCACCCTTTGTCCCTTCTAGGCCACTGTAGTTAATATGGCGACGCAAGTGGTGTCCTTCCAGGTAAGCCTTTGTGTAGAGCGGACTGCTGTATATGTAAATAAAAAGGTGAAATCTAAAGAAATAAAAGTGTAACGACTCGTTTCATAGGGTGGCTATATAGCACTAACAACATAGTTATATATAGTTATATTCTATTTCTGTTAAGAAATCACCACAATTATTACACACTGCTCCTTTAATAATTGGCATGCTACCTTAAAGGATTATATCCTAATACCGACATCATCTACTTTTTCATGAGTTGTCATTGGCAGTAATAAAGTAACTTACTGCATGTTAGACTTTCCTTCATTTAACCTGAACGTCTCATTAAGACGAACAAAAACACAGCTGAGTTTTAATAATCATACAAGACCAGAGTGCCCATATTCCCAAACTATGTCTAATGGCATGATTAATGGCAAACAAAGACAGTAAATGGGCAAATTGCAATTTTAGATAGTGGCTGTTGCATCAGTGATCAATATGTGAGACAGTTAGTGGATCATCTATTACTGATAGCTACGATACTGTTTTAGAAACACCAGTAAGGACCAGAATGCATTTCACTGGTAGTAAAAACAACAGAATGAATAGAAATGTGACGTAAACTTACTGGTATGTAGGGAGAGTTAGAGCTTTGTGGTGATCTTACCTCAGAACTAGCTGCTTTAGCTCCTCCGTAACAACCTAAATGCTGCTGTATGCAACACAGACGGAAACAGACGAGACATCAATGCACTCTGTAAAGAGTGTGGGAAGCAATCAGTTTCTTTCTCTTCTTTCTGTTGCTGCAGTATGGAATTATTTTACTGTAATACACCATTCTGCCAGCTAACTGAATGTCTAAGCAAACATAAGAGAAAATATTTAGGTTTCATTACCTGTGATGGAGGTATTCAGTAAAATAGCAGTAATATAAAGTTAATACAGGTTTAAAACACCCATTCCCCTTTGTGTCATTGTTCTCTACAACTTTTTCCCTGCACATTTCCTCTCATGCACACACACTGTTTGCATATGAACCATCTCAGCTGTGAGTAATGTAAAAGTGATGTAATGGTTTTTGTGGTCGCCGGGGAAACGATCCTTGAAATTGCGAAAAGTCCGAAATGAGTAGAGGAATGCAGCCATAAATACTGGAACAGCAAAGCATTCGTTAAGGGAGCGTGCGTGTTTGTGTGCGGCTGTACATCAGTCTGATTGTTGTGTATGTTTTTACACGCACATTGTGCCCCCCCCCCCCCCCCCCCCCCCCCCCCATCAGAGTGAGTCTTCCTGTGCCTTTAAATGTGAAGCTTACATCTATAACCACACTGCATGCACAGCAGAAAACTCATTCCAGTAGAATCAAATTCCCCTTTTTTCTACTGAGAAACAGATTTACTCTAAATGAGTTTATTTAAATGGCGTTTCCAGTCCAGTATATGATATTTCTTTGTGAATACGGCGCAGTATGGAAGCCTGGTGGCGAGCAGGTAAATGTGTCTCACTGGGTGCACAAACTTTTTTGTGGTTGAAATGCACATCTGCATTGAATACACATCTGCATCCGTGTTATGGAAAGGAAGGGAGTCTGATAGTGATGGTGCTGTGATACTAACCTGTGTGTTAGTGCCTCTCTCGCTGCATTTGTTCCTCTGTTAAACTTTTGCATTTCTACAATCTCTACCTTTATTCTCAAAATGGAATATTTGCAGTTGATTATTATCAGTCATTTTATTTGTTCACTCATCCATGAAAGACTGGTGTGCTTTAAATCCTTGTGTATTTACTTTAATGAACCTACAGTTGCATACAATGTCTTTGCTTCTTTGGTTTCTGGTTCTTTTTTTAGTGAGCTGTAGAGAGAAAGGAAATGGGTTGATGAATAAGAACAGGGATGAGAGGGTGGGATGCATTGAGATGAAGAGAGTGGTTTGGTGATGCATATCCTCCTTTTTTATTCCTCCTCTGTGTTTCTGTCTGTCATAGTGAGGATCCGTAAAGTGGCAGCTGGATAAAGAGAACACCTGCTCTCTTCATCTCTTTGCTCCTCTCTGTCCTGTTCTCCCCTTTGTACATTTGGCTCTTTTTTCCTCTCTCTTGTTCACTCATTGTGCTCCGTCTCTCTTTTCTCAAGTCTCACCCATTCTGTCTCTCTCTGTCCACTTCATTTTTTTGCATTGATGCAGCCTGTCAAACATCCCACAGAAAAAAATGAAAAGGAAATGCAAATGGATCTCAATTGCTTGTGTGTGTTGGAGGTGGAGTGTTCAGATCAGAGGCACAGCAACGAGGAATGGAGAGAGGGGGATGCGTGTTATTTTCCTGTTTATATTAATTCTATTCATTAGCCTTGTCTAATTAATTCAGTACCTCCTCCTTCCCTCATTTCACTGTTTTACTTCCAAACCTTTCCACACCCCCCCCTGTCCCGGTCTCTCTGCTCTGTCCTTTCTCTTGCCATTCTTAGACTGACACTATGAAACATGAGGTTGAAACATCTCAAGTAACTGCAAGCATGAATTGTGGTGGGATATTACTTCAAGCTGTGACTGAGATCTTTATTTACCTCAGCTGCAGAAGGTAATAGGCATCTATGTTTGAAGCAGGTAAAGAAAAGGCCTGCTCAAGAGCTAATGTTTGGTTTGCCCCTCCTGGGAAAATGATAGAAACACGGTCGGGCTTCGGGTTGTTTATTTATTTCTTTGGGGAAAAAATCTACGCCATGACAAATATACACAGACAGGGCATGAATGCCAACACAGGGTTGCTAAGTAACAGTGATTTTGTTTATTTAACGTGAGAGCAGGTGTCTAAGGCCTTGGAGTGTGTATGTAAGTGTGTATGTTAGCCTACCATTGTCCAAGAAATAAAAAAGGTTCAGACGCAGTAGCCAGGTTCCCTCTCCTGATTCTATTCCCTCTAAAGTGCACAGAGAAAATGTATCCCTTAGCATGAGGTGGAGCCTGTTTGGAAGAAGATCCGAGGCCTGTTGGGAGGTGAGGACAACTTGAACAGGTTAAAATGACGGGACTCACCAGCTGTTTCCTGGTTGTTTTCCCGTTTAATCGTGTAAAATTCCATAGTATACCCTACACAGTGAAGTTTGCAGTATCCTGTACGGTAATAATAAGCATCTTTCTGATGGTGTATTATCACATGACTTCTCATAGTGGAGCTGACAGCTCTGTTATCCTTTGAACTGGTCAGAGATGTGATGCAACGATGAAGTGCTTTAGAACATAAACTGGGCCTAGGAAGGAGAATCTCTGTGTTGACCCTTGAAAAGTCTACTTTATTACTATTGCATTGCATTGCATTGTGGGAGGTTGGTGTTAATGTACTGTCCACTGCTGGCGTATTGATCTGTTCCTCAGGAAAGAGTATGCACTGCACATGCTGCTGGACATAACGAAAAATCTCACGTATTTTTCTCGCATATTAAGTAGGAATTTAGTATGATGGATGGAGTTGAAGTCATTTTTGTCCTGACTTGCATTTCTGTGTTCCCAGTTGTCTGGATTAATCCAGTTTTGCTGAGTAGCGATGAGGCAGCATCAGCTTTGTGTTTGTACATGTGACTGTGAGGCAGAGTTTCACTCTGAGACAAAGAGAGAACTTGTTTTTGCACTTTGCATCTCTCCCCTGTTACCACCCACATCATCAGTAACCCCCTCTCTGGAGTTTATCAGCATCTGTACTGCTATCTGTTGATGGGGATTTAGGGATGGATGGATGGTCTAGAGAGAGGCAGCAGAACCGGCAGACAGGGTCGGCGAGACAGACACCCAACAGCAAGCACAAAACAGAGTTCACACAAACACACACACGAGGAGCAGAGAGAAGGTCACGAGAGGATTAATTGCTGTGCTCTGATAGATAAACTAATCAAACAAACAAAGACTTCAGCACGCACAGACATTAAAACACAGACAGAATGTAAAGCGGATGCACACTTGAATAATCCTAACAAGACCGAGACATTGAAAGATTGAAAGTAGGGAAGAAACCCATCGAGAAGAAAGGAGTGAAAAAGTTATTGAAAAACACACACACCCACTCTCGTCTACTCCTTTATTGGTTTTGAATAGACTGTCAGCATTCCCTTCTCTGAGGCCCATGTTCACAGGCACGGATTAAGTCCTTAACAAAAAAGTATTTTTAGCACAGTGAAGGCATCCATGGAAAATCAGCCTCAGATAGAACTTACCCAAACTTTACCTCAAGTGGCGCAAGGTTTCAGGACTGTTTTCATTCTGCTATGTGTGTATGAGTGAGCCAGTTCTCCTTCCATTTTACATCATGTTTTAGCCCTAAGTGTGACATTTTAATGTTTGCAATTAGCTTCTGTCACACATAACTATCACCCTGCCAGATCTGTACTGCCCATGTGCATGTAGACCTAATTATTGAATGAGACTCCTCTCCTTATCGTCGATCACCTTCATCATCATCATCATCATTATTATTATTATTATTGTTATTCTTGTTGTATGCAATCATTGTAAATATTTATCATTTTTGAGCTACTCGACTAATTTGAATTTCCCCCACTGGGGGATGAAAAAAGTATTTTTCTATTCTTCTATTCTATCATTTGCATTCTTGATGGGGATTACACTTTAACTCTCAATGATCAACATTATTGTTGTCTCTTTGTGTGCATTTAACCGTACGTGTGTGTGTGTGTGTGTGTGTGCACAGCCTGACCAGAATGGTGGAGATCCTGGGTGAGGACAGTCCATTAGGAATCCACGTGGTTCCCTACTGCTCATCACTCAGTGGACGGTGAGTTGTGTGTGCACAGACACTTAGTCAGGCTCATGTATACAGAAACAAGACATGCTCACTATAGAAGACCTGTTTGTGTATTTGTTTAGCGTGTCTGAATTACAAGCACAGGCATACAATAGATTACAGGAAGACCAAATGAGTGTGAGTGTCGGAAAGATTTCAGAAAGAAAAGCAGGATGACTTTTTCTGACTGTTCTCATGAGTCTGATGACCCTGTCACTGTCCTCCTTATAGTCCCCTATCAGGGTTCCTCCTCTCCTTTCATTCTGTCTCATCTGCCTTAACTTGAATAACATCTCCTTTTGAGGAACCACTAGTTTTGCAGTGTTTGGTGATTTTGCTCACATCTCGTAGGGATATACGCTCCTTATTCACAGTATTAAGTCCTACCAGAGCTTTCGTGGCATCTTACAAAACACTCATGTTCTGTGGTTCATAGTAAGATTCGCTTATTATAGGTGACTTTGGCCTTGTCTTTAAGAACAGCGTTGGTTGTTTTCATAGATCGTTGCTTGTCTTTGTTACAAGATCTGATGGAAAAAAAGAGCAGAGGGTGAATCCTCATGCTCGGCACTCTGAATGATAGGGCTGTAATTAAGGTTTTAGATAGGCACCAACATTGCATTTGCTTAAAGGGAACTTAATGTGGGAGTGAGTCATTAATTGGAGTAAGCTCTGTAACATATAAAAATTCTATCTGCAGTGTTTGTACACATCATAATGGTAATATCGCCCTACTTAGATTAAAGTCAGTAGAGGGACTGTTGGTGTGCTGTACACAAAGCCACTGTGACATTCTGCAGGGTCCAAATGCTTTTATCTGTCCCTTTATCACATATTTATCTACATTTGTGCTCACCTCTGCATCTTGTTTGTATGGGTGTTTATTAGAGGTGATGTTCTCTCATCTCCTGGTTAGCATGTGACAACATTAGCTGCAGTGACACACGCAGACAGGTTTCTGACATGGCTGTTACTCAGTCAAGCATATTCACTGTTTGTTCGGGCTACAGTCGCTGATGTTTTTGGTCTTCTTGCTCATACTGATGGACGTTCCTTTGAACCTCCACATAGATGGAATGTTTTTTAACCGAGGTCTTTAATCTCCGATTCTCCTGCCAGGTCTCTTGGTCTGTTTATCCGTGGAGTGGAGGAAGAGAGTCGTTCAAAAAAGGAGGGTTTGTTTCAAGAGGATGAGTGCATTGTCAAAATCAACAACACTGACCTCATGGACAAGACGTTTAGCCAGTGAGTATAACTCAGTTTGTCTGTGTTGAAAAGAAGAGGAAAATACTTAACTTTCAATAATGTGAGTATTCATTCAGGAGTATTTGCAGTCAAGGCAATGGAAGAGTTATTTATTTTATTTTGAATCATTATTGAGCCACAAACGATGCAACTGATGCTCAAGACAGGTAGCTGCTTTGTCGGCAGTACATACAGATAGTGTGTTTATATTGCATGCATAAAGTACCGAGACGGCTACAAACAGGTGCATCAAAACTAAAGCAAATAGAAAGAAAAGAGCAGGTCAAAGCAGGCGGAGCCAGATGTTTCTGCCATCAGGCTGTTAACAGCTGCTTTGAATTTGTTTGGAAAATTCAGCTGGTGTCACAGCTGATTCCAAGCAGAGAGCAGCATGTTTAAACGTCCTTTTTCCAATTCATTACGGGCTGTAGAGGTGGTCAAGAAGAAAATGTTTGGGTAGTGACAGCAACAGCTCCCCAGAAGTTTTTCAGTGATGTAGGCCAGGAAGTAGCTTTGAACAGACAACCCAGACATATTTAACTTGAACACTATGAGAAAACTATGAAATAGGCTTTCAAGGTTTGTGATGAACCTCCATTGTAGACTCATGCATTTTGCATGCATCTCATGCATGAAAGCATAGCAAAGATGTATGCATGTAAGTTACATGTCCATAATCCATCATGCACATAAAAGTGGTCGTGTCCACTCTCTTTTTGGCCTGGAACGGAAGATAAGGCTTTAATCGTGAGGGAAGGAGGAACAAAAAAGGAAAATGGACACTTTTTTCACCAGCTGCTGGTGCCTCATATGCTTTATTTCTGTTTGCTTACAGATGCTCCAATAAATCACAAACTCCTGTTTCTTGTTTTCCTGGCCATGAATTAAGAAAAGAGAATTGGCTCCAGATCTTTGCACAGCACTGACAGTGTGCTGGCCTTTCTGTGTCTTCTTCAATCTTATTCCTCAGAGCAAAGATTAAGCTTCGTTGTTCGAGTAGCTTTGTCTCGGTAGAGTTTGCTTACTGTACCACTGAAACCCAGTATCTGGGGATGTAACATGATTATAGAGGGAATGCAATAGATTTGACGCAGATCTTATGACAATTACAACACATCACAGTGAACACATAGTCCACACAGCAGTCCTTGTCCAGTATTCAATGTGGTAATAGGATTATATGCAAGGTATTTTATGCTGTAGTGTAGGTAAATGGATTTTCATAGTAGAGGTTTCCACCTGTTGTTCAAAAACAGGTGTACAGTCCTGTGTGTGCACTCTGAAAAACAGTTATTCACCCAAAGACATTTGGTTTTAAAAGCATGTGCGTTTGTAAGTGAACAAAGCAAGAGAAATTTCAATAACAATAAAACAAAGGACTGTAATCCTGCCCGAAATTAAAGCTGCCTCCAAACATTGAGTGTGTGTTGGGTCTCACACACACAAACACCCGGTATTTCCACGATTGGTTGGTCATGGCAGGTGATATGGGGCTCAAAATCTGTCCAAGTAGATCGATGAAAGTTCACTGTGAACGACGTGTGCTCACACACACACACACACACACACACACACACACACACACACACACACACACACACACACACACTGCCAGTGTCCTTGCCTGGCAGCTGGATTGAGGAAGCTTGCTTGATTAGAATATCATTTTTACACAAATGTGGCTGCACCATGTCCAATAGGAAACAATGGTGATGTCTTCTGTGGACAATGGTCAAGTCCCACGTATCACAACACAGATTTCACTCTAGTTTCCTTGTGCTGTGTTGCTTCGTTGATGTTTGGAAAGGTGTGACACAGATGCTTGCTGCGACTGCCTGTTGCGTTGAATGGCTTCTCTGTGCACATGCTGTAGCAGAAGAATGAAGAAGAGATGACCTCCCACCCACGCTGCCACCCTGGAGTAGTGCTCCATCAACAGATGTTGGCCCTTGGATTCACATTCACATTAAAATCAATGATATCACTATTGCATGAAGGATGGCGAGCACCAAAGGATGTTTTTTTTCCATATCTGTGCGTAGAATGCTCGTTAGAGCTGAAATTCTTTTTATTTGTACATTAATGAAATATTTCATGTTCTGTTTCCTCTACCTTGAATGACTTGCAGGTGAAGTCTCAGTGACTGTAATACAGGGCAGATTATGAGCAAACTCATTTGACCATAATTATACATTACATATACTGTGTGTTCATTATATATAAATTATGTATGTATTACAAAGCAGATTTTGTCTTTATATAAAGGTACGTTTCTGTCTGTATGTACGTTGTCCAATAAGCTTTAAAGTATATTTAAACTGTATCTAATCTGTTAGGATTCAGATAGATTTCATTTGAGACTTTCTGAACAGTCTCTTGTTATGGATAGTTGTAATCCTTACACACGTCAAAATAATCTAACAACGGGAGCATAATCAGATAGAATTATGAGGTGAATGATGGTGTGCATCAATCACTCCTGACTAAACGGTCCCTCTAACTTAGAGTCATCTGATATAGGCTCATTCTCTGCAAAAATATCTTTTTTATTGATCATTATATTGACCCTCTGGACAGGTGTCATGGCTCCTTGAACTCAGTGAAGATGAAAACAGAAAAAATAGAACTCATCATGCAGATGGACTAATTGTCATGGGATAGAGTTCTTCATTTTAATGACAACACTTTGTATGAATAACATGCTAATTCAAGTCAAATACTAAAGTGTAATATCTTCACCTTCGGTATGAATCTGTTTTTTATAATCTGGTTTACAATGTGCATATTATTGTTTCTAACTTCATTAGTTATTTTGTCAGATATTGATAACTGCACTGTGATTGTAAATGAAACTAAATATGTCATGTTTATGCCTCATGGAGTGTTCAAAAATCATCTACTTCTTGACCAAAACTTTCCCTTTTTTCCTCTCTACTTCCATTTACCCGTCTACAACCCTGCCCTCATCCCTTTCTTTCTCTTTTATCTTGGCACTCATCCCTCTCACCCACATCGTTCTAGAGCTCAAGACTTGTTTCGTCTGGCGATGCGTTCCCCGCTCGTCTGCTTGGAAGTCGTGCCCTCTTCCAACAGAGAGCGCTACGAGAAGAGTCTGATTGGTCAGCTGTTCGGCAGCAGTGCCGGTCCCAACAGCAGCCCCCATATCACCAAAACCAAAGAGCCCCCCCCACCTGTCAAAGCCAAACCAGTGTTTAAGTCCTCTGCGAATCCAACCACAGCACTGGCAGAGGAACCTGCCTCTCAAGAAGGTGTCACTGTAAGTAGCTCTCAGGGTTTCCAACTCAACGTGGACATTTTGATGCATTTTTAGATCTCATATACTGCACAGTAAAAGGTGGTTGGAAGGCCATCAACACAGGGTCAAATGGATATTAAACACAGTTTAGCCTCCACAGTATTGAATGGACATGATAATAGAGATAGCACAAGACTGCTCAGCTTTCAAAGAGAACATGTAAGGCAAGGCGAGTTTATTTATAGAGCACAATTCATACGCAAGGCAATTCAAAGTGCTTTACAGCTACATAAAATCCCAAGAAGGCAAATAAAATCATTCCAAAAACATCAGCAATAAACAATCATCAATTTGTTAAATTAAAAGTGAAGAGTGCAGATGAAATACTTTCAGTTGTCATACGCACAGCTAAAAATAACTGTTTTCAGCCTGGATTTAAATGTGTTTAAATATATTTATGTAAGCTAAATGCCTTTTATACATAAGGGTTCATGAACTAAAATTTCAGGTATTGAAAGCAGCAGACTTGATATTTCCCATGAGCTTTACTCTTAAGTCTCACAGAGCTCTGGACAAACTGTATTTGCATTTTAATGTTTCTACTTTTTATGAAATTCCCACATTATTTTTACTCTCTGTCCACCTCCTCCCAGAATTACCATCTGTTAAAAAACCCATGTAACTGTGTCGTCAACGTCACCATGGTTACTTGGCTGACATTTGAAAAAACAGCTGGCAGAAGGAACAGTTTCTTAGCAACAGCTGATGATCTTATTTTATTAAAAATAGTTTCTGTTGTTTTTTAACTCGGCTGCTTCTTAAACATTTGACAGGACCACACACTTTTGTCTTTGTTTACTCTTGGAAAGGGTTGTGGAATGAACCAAAATGGGAAAATTAAGCTTTTGGAACAGGCCTCACGTCCTGATCTCACTACAATATAAAGTATCTTGACTGTGCTTAAAAGTCAAGTCTTTGCTTGGGACAAATTTAATTGAACTCTTATCAATTGTGTTGTCCGTGTATGTTTTCAATGAGAGCACGTTTGGACACACCAACTCATGCATAGGTTGGTCTTCTTCGTGACTGTTTTCTCCATTTTAGAGAAATACTGAACACATTCATTCTGTGAGAGAAATGCAATGAAAAAATACTTTATTTATAAGGCAATATAGTGCTGCTGTATTGTTTTTTCCCCAACAATCCTTCTAGTCTGTCATTATGCATGGTTATTGCTGCTGGCAGGAATGACCTCCTGTGTCCTTCTGTGTTGCAGCGGAGCTGTAAAAGCCCCTCGCAGATCACACTGTTTTTATGAAGAGGGTGGGCAGTTTTATCCACTATGTAATCTGGTTGAGCAGCATTGTTCTGTACAATCTGCACAATGAGCGGTCCCCAGCACAGAGTCAGGCTTCTTTCTCAGTTTGTTCAGGTTCTTTGAGTCTCTGGCTCTGATGCTGCTGCCTCAACAGATGGCTGCAAAGCAGATTGCACTCTCCACCACAGACATAAAGAAAACAGTGAAGGGCGGACGCTTCCGTGATGAACATGTACGCTCTGATCTGTCCCCTCTTTAAGACGACCTTAGTGTTGCATTTCCACTCTCATCTGTTCTCCAGGGAAACCCTGCAGGTATCTGTACTCCTCAGCCACCTCCATCTCATCACCTGGGATGGTCCTCCAAAAATCCAAAATCATCACTGTATTTATCTATTTTTTTGTTCATGATGTGATTGTTCCCACAACATGCCACAGAGTGGTGCCCCGTGCTGCTGACCACCTTCTCAGACACAACCCTTCAGTCTCACAGACTGTGCTCTGTTTGTCAGGTAGTCAATAATCCAGCCATCTGTGGAGGCATCCGCCTGTGTTTTCGGCTGCTTTTTGCATAACAGCAAAGGCTAAATAGTTTTAAAAGCACTGGAGAAATCAAAGCATGATCCTCACTGGGCTGACTGTTTTGTTCAGATAGAGAGTGGGCTGGCTATAGCAGGTAGATGGTGGCAGCGACAACACCAACCCCAGGACGATAAGTACACTCTAGTGGGTCCTGAAAGGGGAAATAGTACATAGAAAATCATGTGATGAACAAAAAAATATATGTTTGATATGTTAGATTCCTCAAAGCAGCTGCCGTTTTACTTTAATGAAGGTTTGGCACTCTAGACGTAACTTGATGAGGTCATTGAACGGTTTTCAATAAACCCGTGTGCTGTGTCAAAACGTAATTAGCTGAACTTGTATGTTCTTAATGGAAAGCTATTAAAGCAAGAGAACGGTGGAGGGCTGCTGCAGATGAACTGGCCACCACAATTATTCAACCTGAACTCAGTTTAGATGGTTTGGAATGAGTTGGACCACAGACTGAAAGCAAACAGCCAAGAGCTCAGCAAATCAAGAAAAGCTCTTCAGGATGGTGGAAAAGCATCTTAAGTGATCACAGCAGTGCCAAGAGTTTACAAGTGTGTCGTCGGAACAAAAAGTGCCGCTTTGACCAATCAGAAATCAGAAATGTGTTGTTTTTTGTTACTTACCACATCATTCCACATGTATTATTTCATGGTTTGGGTCTTTGCATGTCTGCGGTATTGTTTAGAAATATTCCAAATGAAGAAAAGCCTGACCAGGAATAGGTCTGTCCAAACTTTTCACAGGTTTCTGAAGAAAGCCACGAGTAGAAGCAAAAGAGCTCAGAGGTGTTCACAATTCAAGTGTTCAGAGAAACGCTTCCTTTAAAAGTTTAACATTTTAACTGTATATTCTTTTTAAATCCATTTGGTTCTGTTAGAAAGTCCTGAAATCTGTATCATCTCCATTTAGACACCAAAGGGGAGGAGTGAAAGCCCGCTCCTGAGGAAAAGCCCTGCCCTCTCCCATTTGGTGGCCAGTAAGAAGGCAGGAAGAAGACTGAGAATCAGCTTAAAAAAAGGTGGGATCAGCGGGCCACAGAGCAGGGCCTCACTCACACTGTGCTGAGAAGTGTTCTGAAAACACTGTTGTTGTTTGTCTTTGATCCAGTTTGTGATTATTTCTGTATTCTGTTGGTTCACTCTGCCATAATCAGAATGATCCAAATTACACAACACCATCAATAGATACATGTCAACTAATGCTACTAAAATGTTATTTTAAAGTCATTTCTTCAATAATTAATGTATAAAACGTTAGATTAATTTTTAATTCAGCTGTTTAATTGTTGTTATTGTCTGTTGTTCTGTCCATTTATTTAATCTTTAATTTAATAATTTATTGTATTTATATATTTGTTAATATTTCTTTATTTATTCTTTTTTTATTTAATTGTTTATAGATTCAATTTATTTATCGATTTATTTATTTATTTTTGTGTTTTAAATTTACATTTCTTTCATTTCAGTACGCTTAATTATGCATATGAGGGGGGCTCATTTGCATATTTTAATAGACATTTTATACAGTACTTAGTGGATATTTTTCTTTTAGCATATATTACCTTGTCAATGCAAATCTTTCATATTTCTGTGTTTAGTTGTGGCTGTGGCAGTATCGGTCGCCCAGATTTGTGCTTATTCCTGTAAAGCTTCCTCTCTTTGTTCTCGGCTGAGTCCTCTTCCTCTCACCCTTCCTCTCTCCATCTCCCTTATTCCTTCTCTTCAGGGTCTATTAAGTCTTTATTGATCTGTTCATTTCTGCTGATATGAATTCATACTGGACCAAACTGCTGACTTGGCTCTGCTAAAGAGACCAGACTTAATGAGGTCTATAAAACACACTGGTGCTTCTGTCTGTGTATGGTGTTTTTGTGCTCACATGCATGTGTATGAGTACTTTCATTCACGTTTACGTGTATGTGTGCAGATATTTTCTCCGATAGGCTCTTGATCATTATCGCCTCCCTTTCCAGAGCCTTTTCCTCTGTGTTGCGTTCATATCTCCTAACACCTTTTCATTGCCTCCCTCTCATTTTCTTTTTATGCTTCCTGGCCCACACCTGAACCCATCTTTTTTAAGCCTTTACACCTGCAGAATGTCCAGCTGCAGCTAACAGCTGCACACACTCTCAGTTCCCCATAACTTAAAATGATCACACATCCAGTGGTCAGGAGCTGAGTCAACAAGTGTGTTGAAGCTCTTGGGAGGAGTTTACAGTATTTGTGTGTGGGAGGATGAATTGGAATTTTTACTCCTGAGGAAAAGAAACAGTTACTGTGTTTGTGTATCTAGGCTCAGAAGGCCTTGGATTTACTGTGGTAACCAGGGATTCTTCAGTTCACGGGCCTGGTCCTATTCTAGTGAAAAACATTCTGCCACGTGGAGCTGCTGTCAAAGATGGACGCCTTCAGTCTGGAGACCGCATACTGGAGGTACAGGACAGCTGACCGATACGTGTTATTTAGTAAATCAAAACCACTTAACCACAAATCAAAAGTCACTTATTTTAGAGACAGTAGAACAAACAAAAATGTGGGAAATAAAGATGGTATTTTGTGTGTGTGTGTGTGCCTGCATAGGTAAATGGTGTGGATATCACTGGAGTGTGCCAAGAAGAGTTGGTGTGTATGCTCCGCAGCACCCGGCAGGGAGAAAGCGTGTCTCTGGTGGTCTTGCGGCAGGAAGACATGTTCCTGCCCAGAGAGATGGTAAGAACCAATCCCACCGTGGTACCGACAGTCAACAGAACAAGATTCTCTCGTTCTCTGGAGGGTTGCTGATCAGATACAGGGATTTCTTATTCATTCCCATTTGTGTGTTCAATTTTCAACTCCCTCTAATTTTGCAGTTTTTCAACAGCTAATCAGCAGACCTGCCAGGATGATAAGTGCCAGCTCGACAGATAGACATTAACTTCACAGGTGTCAGGGCTTTTCTCAAAGATTAACCTGATAAAATCTCTCTTTTTTAAACTTGGTGCAATTATAACATAGTGTTTGAGAGGATTCCGTTCTGATTGGATGAAATGAGCCCATTGTACAGGATGTTGTGTGTAAGTGCCCTCCCACGCCTGTTGTTGATGCTTTGTTTCTACACTTTCTTTCTGAATAAACATCTTTTATTCATTCAGATTGTTCTCTCTGTTTTTTCTGACTTTTTCTGGCGCTCAGCCGCAGTTTTTCTGAATTTCTTGTTACCTTTTGACAGTTTTGTGGGATATTTGTGCTTCACTCACTAAGTTTATTTCTTATAAAAAACAGAATCTTGTTTTTATATTGGTTGTGTTGTACAGCTGTAGATCGTAAGTCATTCTTGTTTTTTAGAGTCTGGTGAGGACTAAAACTTCTCTCTTTGACTTTTAGAAGTCACTTTGCTTTCACAAATCGACTCTTTGACACACAGAGGTCTGGCTTTCTTAAATTAGTGTGAGTTAGTATTTCCATAATTGCTCTTGCCTCCTCTCCCCTTGTCACTCATTGCTTCATGTTTCCCATCTGTCTGTGTCTTATTCTCCTTTCATGTTGCTTATTTTGCCTCTTCCCTTTGTGTCTCTTTCCTCTCCTGTCGACTGATGTTTCCTCAGCGACTGCCGGGACGGTCCATGCACAACAAGTGCATGTGACCTTGAGCCTCATAGGAAATTCTGTTTCCTTTTATGTCGGAGCCTCTCGACCTCTGCAGCTCGGCGCACATTTTACCACTGTAGTGTTGTAGTAAAGCAGTAGTAAAGCAGAAAACTCTCACTGTAGCCAAGTCCACAAAGGGTAAATTATTAATGTCACAGTCTATGATTGATTATTGTTTAAAAGTCTCTGATTGAAATGGACTTAATGAAAGACCAGAGCACAGAGCAGAGATCTGACTGACAGCTGGCACACACGCATTACCTTGGTTAATAATTGATTTGCATGTTGCCCATCTCCCTTCCTGTACATAGACCGTTAATAACTTGATTTTGTGCTTGGCTAGTCTCTGGAATCATAGCTCTAAAATCACAACAACTGGTTAGTCTGGAATTCGAAATGAGAATTAAATTCACTCTGTTGTCATAGGTAAGTTGCACCACATTGTTGAACATGACCTTTGACCTTTCAGCATGACACACACGCTGGTACAGGAGAACAATATCACACACCGGTTACTTCACTCCCCTTTGTCCTGTTTTATTTTTTCTCAAGCTCCCTCATAAAAGTCTGAGTATTGTCCTTTTGTATAGAAAGCTGTGCATCACAGTGTGTCCCATAGGTCCAGTATTGTTCTGACTTCCTGTTGCCCATTTTAAAAACGGCTTAAATCATTTTTGGATTCAAGGGCGCTGCTGGTGTGTACTGGAAATAAAATGTGCCCCACAGATTGATTCTTGACTATTTTCACTTGTTTCAAAGATTGAATTGGAAATAGAAACTAACCTGTACATTTAGGTGTTGATTAGATATACATGTCTGTACCCATCAGCCTCTTGTTGTTTCTTCTTTGTGGTGCTTTGCCATGACGGTGCTGCAGCTGACACCAGTTGTTGTTTGTGGAGCTTTTTGTTTTGTCTTCAGCAAGTGAAATGAAACTAATCAGGTGGAAATCAGCTTTTTGACTTGACTCGAGTGAAACGTTCCACCTCTCGACCTTCTTCTGGGTTGGGATGTTTTGGGTCCATCTTTACCGTGAAACGCCATCCAGTCATATGCTTCAGAACGTGAGCAGTTCCAAGCCACCTGCACACTTAACTTCTTCAGTCGTTCTGGCATGATTTGATCTTTGTTTGAATGTGGTTGAAAGTTTAATGTGGCTAGTCTTTTCTAGAGGCTTCTGGGTGGTTTGTTCCTTGCGGTTGATCTTTATGGCAGCAGTTATGGTATTTACAGTTATTACTTTATTCATAGTTATTACTTTATGGTTAATGATGGCCTCGCATCCTGGGCAGTGTTCTTCACTTGTCTGGATGTTATGAAGGTCTTCTCTTTACACCACTGCTGTTTTCTTTGGACCGTTATGATGTATGTTGCTTGGTGTGGTCAGTTTTTAGGACACGCCAAGCCAACCTGCTGATATCCTCACAGTTTAGATGGATTCTAGTTGTTGTTATTTTTTGAAAAAGCTTTTCGCACGCACAAAGTTGCTTTGACCTCAGTTGATTTGCATGAGGGAGGATTGAAACGGCTATCGTGTACGAGTCCTCACAGAGCAAACATTTCACTCGTATGACTGATCCCATGAACAAGCAACTGTTTCTGCTTCTGCAGAATAATCATGGCCATTCAAGCTGACATGAAAGAAGAACCGCAGCATACCCAGTGTCCTAAAGACCTTTTTTCTTCCTCAGAGTTGAGTTTTTTGGTAATGGTACACTGCTCTGTTGATTACAGCCACGTCTTATGAAGCCTTTACCACCATTTTCGGTATAAAGGAGCTACTTTGGAAAGAGCTGAACAGAAACTCGAAGCTTTGAAGTTAGATAACAATGGTGGTATGATCATTTCTCAACATGTTTCTAAAATTTTAGTTTTATACAAACCATTAAACACAAGTGAAACACTGTTCTACGAGGTTTTGCTTTCTTTTGGTTTATGCCCGTTTGTTTGTGACAGAAGAGGGATGATGATGAAATGATGCAAGGATCTTCTCTATCCTCTCCTCCCTCTCTTCCGTTGTCTCATTTTAGCCCACCATCTGGTGTTGTCTGCTAATGTGTGTGTGTCGCTGTAGAACAAAGACTTTGCACCACCTCGACACGCACACACACTCTTCCTGAGTTACTGTTCTGTGACATACAACAGATTCATACACCATCCACAATATAGCAAGTATACATCCCGCTGCGTCGGCCCTCTGTGTAGCCGTTTGTATACACACACACACACACACACACACATTTACACGTACAACATAAACCATTTTTTCAGTAATTTTCTTTGCACACGAACAAGCATACGCCTGCTGAGTTGGCTAGTGTCTTGAAACTAATGTTAGAGACAAAGATGCTCTTTTCTGGCTTCAAACAGTTCACATATCTGCTTCCCTCTTCCTCATATTTGTTTCTGTCCTCATGCAGTTTTCTTTTCTTTCATGTCACTGACAGCTCCTTCATCTCTCCACATATTACAGTACAGGAACTCTAAAGAGATGCTTATCACAGTTCCAATTTTTAAAGAAATAACCATCATATATATCTGACAAGTATGAGTCCATCATACATGAATGATATAAGTTAAATAAATGTCTGACAAAATAAAGGGTGAAAATATTATTCAGAAACTTTGGTTCATGTGAAAAGAGTTTTTAGAATAAAACAGTTTGTCTGCCATGACTTTTCCATCAGTCTGTAAATGAAACTACAGAGGAAGAGGAACACTTCCTCATGTGAAAATACTTTTTTGTTGCACACATGATGAATATTTCTGCTCTCCAGCTGCTGGGATGTCATAACATTAGAATTAAATATGCAGCTAAGATTTTATAGACCAACAAATAAACTGTGAAATTTAAGTTTCATGCAGAAGAAAATGAAAACAGTCTACAAGTGTCCGACTGGACTGAAGGTCATTGTGCTTCTAACAAATGAAATAAGAGTCAGCGGAACAGTTTCTGTACAGTAAGATTTTAACTTGGGAGGCTCATCTACCTTCCTAAAAACACAAAAGCATCCATTTTCTATACCTGCTTAATCCGTCAGTCGGGTCGTCATCGGGCGAGAGGCGGGGTCACCCTGGACAGGTGGCCAGTCCATCACAGGGCCACACAGAGACAAAGAACCACACATGCTCACACTCACTCCTAAGGACAATTTTAGAGACACCAGTTAGCCTGACAGCATGTTTTTGGACGGTGGGAGGAAGCTGGAGAACCCGGAGAGAACCCACGCATACATGGGGAGAACATGCAGACTCTACACAGAAAGAACCAGCTGGGAGTTGAACCTGGAACCTGTGAGGCGCCGGTGCTGACCACCACACCACCGTGCAGCACACAAAAGCATAAAAAATGATATTTTATCTGACACCACAACACAGTAGATGAGGATTTGAATATAAAGACCTCACAAACTCTTTTTTTTCTTACAAAGAAGTGAACAAAAAGTTACTCTGTCATTTCTGTGAAGCTCTGTTGATCTGCATGATGGCCTCTGCCTGTCCTTTTTTTCTATTATTGCAGCGAACATGCTTTTCAGTGCCAGATGCTCCTTTCTCTTTCTCTCTCTCACACACACACACACACACACACACACACACTCAGACATGAAATCAGTAAACAGCAACTGGTGACAAAGCAACTTTATTGAACAGTGTCTTCACTCTGATTATACCTCATCCATCACCACTGCAGCCTGTGTGTGCGCTGGTGCGCTTCTTCCTCTCAGTCTGTTGCATCTTTCTGTGTGTCTGAGTGTTACATCTTGCTGATATTGTCAGCAATGTGACCTCACAGAGTCACTACAGTAGATCCCCCATCTGTTACACCCTCAGAGACCTGTTATACACACACAAATACACACAGCCACAAGCACACACTCTCCTTGGCAGCTTGGTGTCTCTGCAGGAGCTGCCATCATCCCGTAGAGAGCAGTGCAGAATCTTTCTTCTCTCCGGTCTCTGGCATCTTGCTGTTTATTGAAGCTCTTTCAGCTTCATCATCGTTGTTGTGTCTTAAAGTGCAGAGAGCGTCCCTCTCAGTCCTCCATATCAGGTCCCGGTTCAAGCCTCTGGGGATCAACGTGGTTCTCTGACTCTTTCTAACGCTGTTACTCACAGCAAAGCAAAACTCAAGGTGAGAGCAGTAATAAACTAATTGTGAGCATGCTCTCCAAAGCAAAATATATTGCTGATGTGATTTCTTGTTGAAACTTATCCCACAGCATGTTAGCTGGTGCCTCCACAACCCTCTAAGGAAGATGCACCTCCCAGCTGGCCAGTACAGCTTAGTGCAGAGACAGGACGAGTTTGCTTTGAGCCTTAGAAGCTAGAAGACCTGGATATCCAGGAACTGCACACGTTCTCAGACTTTTGAACGTGTTAGACACATGGATTAATTGTTGTTTTTATCTGTTAATCTGCACACAAGTGATAAAGCAAGCCAGAGTGTTTGTAAATTAGGAATGATAAAATACTGAAATATTCCATTTATATATGTTTAAGTATTTCTGCCTTTTTCAAAGAGAGACTTTTTGCAGCTGAGCGTTGATGCATCTGACCCTTGCCTTATTGAATTACCACGTTAGAAAAGCCGAGCACCTGTATATGTTAGGCCCAACACTTTATGGTGCGTCAGAGTGACAACCAAGCCATGGGATCATTAGTCTGAACTGTCTGGGTTTGGTTGACAGGATTGTGTGATGGCACGGATCTGGGAAAGCTCTGTGTTCACATTCCAACGCGTGTAGTAGTCTGTGCCACCGTCCGTTTTCTAAAGACTGAGCTGGACTGATCAGTCTTTTTTTATCACTTGTAAGTTTGTGTGTCAATCGATGGTGTTGTGGCAATAGACGTAAAATAGATTAATCAGATCCCTAAGTTACAGTGAAAGTGTGTGTGTGTGTGTGTAGAGTCAGCACGTCAGGCTTCTGGTAAAGCAGCGTAACTGAACAAATGTTTTCTCTTTTTTCATTAAAGTCTGCACAAGCCTTCGCTTCCTGTGGCTGCTTTAGGTGCCTGTGCTTTTTACAGGACAATCCAGCGCCCTTTCAACACGTGTGCCTCTGGCCCCACATCCTATTCTTACCCAACCTTTGTCCTGTTAAAGCCACATTTCATCAATCCTCTGAGTCCAGCCTGACATTTTGCCTGTGAGACTCCCCTTAAAGCTTGAGTGTGTAGAAGACAGCAACCTCCATTTTTCAAATGTCTGGTACCATCTGCAGACATGTAAATTTCCACAACTTGCTCTTTTTTGTGCATCTGCTCATTATTGATTCTTCTTAGTTGGATTGGAAGTGCTTCATTGTCACGCAAAGGTTATAGACTGTTGGTTATTGACTTTTCTCCAGCCATTAGGGGAGAAGCGATGAAGGGGATTGGACAACAGGGGAGCATCCTGAGTGGTCAGTGATGGGACAGTTATTTTCTAAGTGAGTAGCATTATGGAATGTGTGGTCCTTGGGAGTACTTTACCTCACCCATTTGTGTGTGCGTGTTTGTGTCTGGCACTGCTGCATCAAACTACTGTTGTTTTGCCTTGTTCAAATGATTCTTTGGCCATCGTTCCCACAGCGTTGTGCTTTCCACACACACCTGCTGACACTCTCAGGTGATAGCACAATAGAAATGTCTTTAAGTTGACCCCATATGTTACTCACACAAATGACTGAAACTCTCATCATAATTCTCCCTCTTCATTCCTCCTGTAGGGGTTATGTAGGCGAAGAAGTCGAGTGTTTCTGCTCATTTTCACATAATGTATCTCTTCATCATACCCTCCCTCAGGTTTTCTGGCTCTTGTTTAATAGAACTCGCGCTCACCGACTGAGCTGTCTTTTTGATAGCATGTCCTCCTCTTGATCCATCATCGTGGCACCCTATTTAAATGTTAAATGACCAGGACAGCAAGGTCCATCGACGCAAACGGCTTTTTTTTTGTAACTGAGTGGGTTTCATAGAGTTAATGTAGCAAAAAATCAAATGCCTTTTTCTTACAGCCACGAATGGAAGGCAGACTCACAGGCAGCTTTTTGTTTTCCCATTGGACAGAAATGCCCACCTATCACAGCACTGAGGGTGGAATACTTAAAAATGTTTTCATGAATTATAGTGTTGTGAGAACTTGTATGTGTTCTTGTCTAGAAATGTGTTTTTCCTGGGTTATAGTAGGATCTCTCCTGTATCCACCTCATTCTGAGGACTCCCAGAACACTCCAGTCTGATGCTAGATGATGACTTTGCAGGTAAATTATTGAAACTCTCAGGCTGTGCTTATTCATTTACCAGGAGATTTAATACATCACCCAGAAAGAGAAAAGACAACTTTACATACATTTGCATATCTTTGTCAGATTCCATAAAACATCTCCCAGCCCTGTGGGTGGTCTTGACCTCCAACTCAAAACTGCTAGTTCAGACTTTTATGCAGTAGAAGAACACCCATCATCTCCTTCAAATGCTCTCTGAAATGACTTTTCTGTTGTGCTGAGTGGAAGAAAAACAAATCATGAATAACTAAGGAAGGAAGGCAAAAAAAACAGAAAAGTTGCCAAATAACATAATTTAGACACTAATAAACTGTCGTTGTAATTCTGCACAGAAAGTAGCTAACATTTTTCTACAGGGGGTTGAGAAGTTCCTTCCAAGGTCGGAGAGCTTCCTATCAGGTCCCGACAGTCAGTCAGATGGGGAGAGCTTTTTCCGGCAGGGGAAACGCTTTTCTGCAGAGCAGAGGACTTTGTGTCGGCTTAACGCCGTTAAACCTACAATCTCTACAGACAAACGCCGTCTAAAAACCTAACGCTGCTGACCCACCAGAACACACCCGCATAGACCGGATTCATGCTTGTATTGACAGTTACACACAGACATTTTGAAGGTGAAATGGCTGCATTCGTTCTGAAACCTCTCTGTCTTCTGTAGCTCTCACTAATATTGTCATATCTCACTCTGAAACTTGTTCTTGGATATCATGAAGAAATGGTACACAAACACTGGCATTGTGGACATGGCACAGGTAACTTGCACATTTCCGAGGACACCATTTGCAATCAGCAGTACACACAGGCTCTGCAGCAACATCTGCAGTCTATTGGACAACTTTCAGCAAGACGATGCCAAACCACATTCTGTGCATATTACTCTAAAGGATTTCAGGTGCTAAACTCGCCTTCCTCCAAATCACTGGCCTTAAACTGAACAGAAACCCTGTTGGAAGGGAAAACAATTAATTTGGTATTCCACTTACAGAGTGTTGGTTAAAAATGATGTGATGCATCCCATGCCTCGGTCCTACCCTCTTTGAAATGGGTTGTTAAAATCAAGTTTAAAAAAAAAAAAAATCATTTGTAAATCATTAGATTCGGTTTTAATGACCCAACTTTCATGGAAGCTGGGTTGGAAGATGAGATGATGGTTTGGGAAAGCTATTATTTTTAATGGTTTCTAAAATGAGTGCTCATTGCTCTTTGATCAACTCAGTAACATTCAGGCTGTTCTTAGATAAATACGGTTTACCTTGCAGTGTATTTCAGATAGTGTAGGAACCATAATCCATATGAAGTGGAGCGGTGTTGGCTCTCCCGCTGAGCCATCTCAGGCTTCAAACACACTTTTCATCTGGCAGATCTGATGCTTTCTTTGTTTACAGTATTTTCCCACCAACTTTGCCTCAGACTTGGTCATTACAGCAATACATCAGCCTTGTTAATATGGTGTTTTTTGCTATCTTTTTGGGTCATTTTTGTGTCTGCGGTCCATCTTTGGTTCTCTTTTACTCTCAGGTTTTTCCATCTTGCCTCGTTATATTCCCTCGTGCACTTCTTGCTGCTTTTGTCTGTCTTGCTCTCTGTGTTCATGGTGTTCTTCAATTACCTCTTGAAAATGCACAACTTTTATTGATATTGCTGAGCTGAGAGAGAGGAAAAATGGGTATATATAAAAGCGGAAAGTCCAAATGGCTTTTTTTTCCTTGTCCTTTTATTCTGACTCTGACCACACTGTCTTTAGTCATAGAGAAATTTAGCTGAAAAACACCTTGTGATAGTTTCTCTCAAATGGAAAAGCTTTTAGTTTAGCTTTTCAGTCCCAATAAGCTGAACTCTGTCTTCACATCCACTCTGTGTTTCCACCCCACCCCCCCGTCTGTCATCAGTGTGTCTCATCGCTTCTACCTTCTCTTCCTCCCAGAAGGACGAGGTGTCCCGGGCGCCAGGCATCGTTTTGGAGAATGGGAAGGAACAACTCATGTTTGAAGTTCCCCTTAATGACACCGGCTCTGCGGGACTCGGCGTCAGCCTCAAAGGGAACAAGTCCAGAGAGACAGGAGAGGATCTGGGAATCTTCATCAAATCTATCATACATGGGGGGGCTGCATACAAGGTGACCTAATATCCTCATTCATATCCAAAGCTTACCTCATCAGAGGTTACATCATCCTTTGACCCATTCAGACCTGTGGCCCATTCTTTGCTTATGTTTGGACATAATTAATGTTTAGAAAGACTAAAGTGGAACATCATAAAGAATAATGATTAATATCAAAACCTATCTTTAGATAACAGACAGCCTAATAAGTGTCACTTCAGCTGTCTCCTCTTCTCTGTCTGTTCCTGCTCTGTTCACCTTTGACCTCTTATTCATGCAGACACACTTGAAATGTCATGGACAGCAAAGACAGATATGCAAGCAAATGTACACACAATAAGTCTCCGGGTGCAGCTGTTTGCTTCACAGGCCCACAGAAATAAATGGAAAAGCACCCGCTGTAAATAACTAGCAGGGGAAGTCTGGCTGACAGAGCTCATGGTCGTCTCTGTCAGTGTGGTGGTGCCTGAGTCACACTGTCATAGCAGTGGGCTCATTTTGCTCTGACTTATGTCAGCTTTTGGGTTTCTACATTTATTTTGTTGGTTTGTTCTCAGAGTTGCTCTCTGAAGGCCACAGTTGTATGTCTTTATTTATAGATGTCTATTTGTAGTTGTTTTAACTAACTAATGACTTTTATTGGTTACAAGAGAGAATATGAAAAAGCTTCACACTGAAATGAATCTTGCAGAATGTTGATGGCTGTATAAATTCATGCATGTGGACAGCGTAACGTGTTTTTTAATGAGCAGTGTTCATGTTGTTGTGCATGACAGTTAAAGTAAAGCAGCATGTATTTTACAGGATGGCCGTCTGCATATTAATGACCAACTGGTTGCTGTAAATGGAGAGTCGCTGCTGGGACGCTCCAATCACGCTGCCATGGAAACGCTCCGCCGATCTATGTCGCAGGAGGGAAATGTCAGAGGGACAATCCAGCTAGTGGTGCTAAGGGCTTCCAAGGTAAACTCACTGTTTAGGTTTTATCTCTGTGCAAAGAAAGCTTTGCCTCTGTGTTACTGTAACGATCACAGTGCACAATAATACTCTCTCTGTGTGACATTGTGCTCACATACACCAAGTGTGCAGCTCAGTCTCCTCCCTGATCCTTGTCCACATGCAGGTGATGACCCAGAAAATTAGAGGAGCTCTCACTCAACATTTCACTTATTAACGCCTCCTCCCACACACTCAGCAAGTTTGAAGTAGATCAGATGAACTTATGTCAAGATGGACTCTCAGATATCATGGCCGCTGTCACAGGCGTGTTATCTGAACTGGTGACAGAACATGTCTGCGAGCACAGTATTTAAAGCATTTAAAGCTAAGAGCACACAGGCCTTCGTTTGTCTGTGAAATAGAGCAGTGGCCCCATAGTTGCACCAGCGAGGACAGAGGTTGTAGCCGGTGGAGCTCAGTACCTGGGTGACATTACAACGCTAATAATACGTGGTGTAATTTGTGTGTCATAAATCAGTCATAGGCCTTCAAAACTATCTGAGTTGTGAAACTATCTGTGATCTTACAGACACCCAGCGACACTGCGACTTAAACCCTGACAACAAGCTGAGAATTCTTCACACACTAGAACCGGCTGAAAAGAAAATAAGATCACTTTTCTTCTGCTTCAAACTTAAGAGTGCACTTTGTCAGCTGCCAAAGCCTAAAATAGATCTGATGAGCAGCTGTTAATAAAATCAAAGAGCAAGCAGGTAGAGAGAATTCCAGACTGATTCACTCAAATGACATCATTCGATTTTTAAGCAACCATTATTTCTGGCGTTCTTTGACAGTAAAGGTTTGGGTCATAAGGGACACATCGGCTGTGACTCTTGATGCTGGTGAGCGTCGTCTCTCCATCACAGAAACGAAGATGAGGAAAAAAGAAACATCAGGAAACAAACATGCCGCTTCTCTCATCTTCACTCTGTATCTCACATGCCCTCTTTCAAGCCCTTAAGAAATACACCATTTTTTTTGGTCTGTTTCCTCTGCCTCTTTTACTCGTGCCTTTTAGCCCTCCCGTTCGTTCTTGGCATTCATGACACTCTGCTCTCTTCCCTGTTCTTACAAGCGGCAGCAAAAGAGCATTTACACTTCAGCTATTCACATTTTGTGTGCCTGTGTTCTTCTGTGTGTGAGTGTTCTTCACTCTGCTGTATCTCTTTTCTTAAAAGTAAAAAAGCCTTTAAATCTCTTCTGCTTTTTAGATTTTGCCTTGTGCAGAGCTCTGTAGTCTGGACAAACCTACACAATGCCAGGTGGTTGGCTCAAGTGTGAATGGCACTCTGCATGACCAGCTGCTGGTTAAAAAAAGCTACATATGGAGCCAGGATCTTATGCTCATCCACAGTCACACCAAACATTCAGACATAGAGACAAAGTACTGACCATTTAGAGAACTGTTGGTGCTCATGTGAGTGCCTCCGTACTGATGCAGCATAAATGTAGCAGATGCAATTATAAAAAATACTGGAGTGAAACGGTTCAGAAGCACGTAAAAAACTGATAAAACCTTGTAAAATGGATTGCTAATTTCCTTAAAGTAAGGCGTTAGAGCATTAGATTGTAGGTGGTTGTGCATGTGCTTGTGTGTTTTGGCTTGCAGGCTCAGTGCATCCCCTGTCAGTAGCTGTTGGAAACTTCAAAGATGTACATACATGGTGAAAAAGGAAGGGAAAAAAGAGAAGATGATAAAAGCACAAAGATTAGAGACTGCACCTTAAAAGCCCTTTTCAGCTTCAGCATTGATGCTTTTCAACATAACAGAAGTGGCCACTCTACTTCCCGCCTCTCAAATCCCTTTCTATTCTTTTCTTGTGCATGTCCTCTACTCCCTCCTTCCTTCTTAGTTTGTTTATCTCATACCAGCTCACTCTCTCATTTTATGCACCGATTCTTTCTCACATTTATTCGTAAACTGATGTAATTCTCGACCATTCGTAGTGATGCTGGGACACAGGAGGGAGAAGGGACTCTTTTAAACATGTACTCTTTCATGTTTTTGATATTAATCACTGGAAAATCTCTTCGCTGTGCTATTTTTCTGTTATGGTTCCCTAACATCACACATCTGTTCATTTAGCTTGTTGGAGGACCTCACATGCCATAGATTACAATGTACAGTCTATGCAGCAAACTCTTTGATATTTGTCTGGTGAAAACAAGTGTGTAACATTACATAACAATATCATGAGTGGTGGTCCTTTAGATGGCACCTCTTTAACTTTGCTTTATTTTACGAAGCACTTTACTGTCATGACTCGAAAAGCCTAAGTGAAACAGACTCCAAAGCAGGCATAATCATGACATTTACAGTGATGCCAGAGCTGTCATAGGCAGCGCTCGCCTTCCATCTGGAGCAGTCTGGGGGTTCTGTGATGTGGCCTGGGACAGTGTAGCCCCTGAGGATCTGTAGATCAAACTTCTAACTGTTGAATGAGTGCATCCTGCACCTGCTGCAGGACTTTGTGTTGCACAGCTCCTCAGAAAGGAGAACCTACTTCCAAAAACTCTCATAGAAGCTGACGAGATCAGTGCTTAAAAGTGCTTTAACTTCCTCAAAATCGTTCATTCTTTACTTTTGCATAATTTGCTATTTCCATTCAATTTCAGTTCCATTTCTGCACTATGACAACAAGCCCAATCTATTCTCAAAAGCATGTCTACCTTTGTCAAAGCAAAAGGAAGATATTTCATCATTTTCATGGTTTCCTGAACTGTGATTACAAAATATTGCTGTTTTTTTTTTTTAATTAACCAAAAAAGTATGCAAATATATATCAATGTCATTTCAAAAAAATCTAATGGGTAATATTTTGAGTGAATTCTGAGTCTTTGTCTTCTACAGGGAGGCAGAATAACGAAGGAACACAAACACCATCTTGATGAATATGTACATGAGTTTTCTGAACACAGAAGGCAAATAATGCAAATTTAATCCCTGATGCCAGATAATATACACTGAAAAAAATTCATTTTTTGTTGGAGTATTCCAGAGAGCCCTCAGAGGGCTCTCCTTCAATAGGATAGGTGTCAGTGTGAGCGTTCGTGCCACACTCACATGGAAAAGTGGAGCGGCCGTGGGAAATGAGTCCCCCACCGTCTTCTGAGTGTCTTCCTCTGTAAGTCGCCCCAACATTTAGTTCTGCTGGAGCAGACGAGGACTTACTCCTCTGGTCTTCACTCGGTTTAAATGCACGTCACATAGCACACACATTTGAAAAAGAAAAAAACAGAATATATAATGCCAATTACATGTGAATACTAATGATTTATTCATGTTCTGTTTCTTTTTTGTGAAAGAAAGCTTGCCATACTGTAGTAATCCATGTCTATCGTGTGTGTGTGTGTCTGCTTTGAGAGTGTTGAGTAATGGAGCATTTGTCTGGTTCCCTTTTAGGATCAACATGAGGTGTCACCCAATCGCTCTTTTGACAGCTCATCTGGCCTGTTGGGAGTGATGAGTCCACTGAAAGGTCAGACAGGATTGGTCAGTCAAGCAGACTCCATTCACCCTCCCCTGGTGGCCAACGCTATCTATGCTCCCAGTGGTAGGTGCAGTTCTTTTGGTTGGTCATCCAGCGTGGCAGCTAGTGGGATCTTAACTCCATTTCTGTATTATTGCTCCGTGATAAGAAAGCTCAGTCGCTCTGTGTGTAGGAGCTCAGATGACATAAGGTGCACAGCTGATATGATGTAACAAAAAAAACACACGCTAAAACGAATGTAAACAATATTCCATCCAGTGGAGTGGAACAAATGGTAAAAATGTTATTTGATCGGGATTTTATCAGATGGGGCTGCAGTTATGAAATCAGGATTTTACTAGAGCAGAGCGTCAGTTTGGAAATGCTTAAAGCGACCTCGAGGTAATGGGCTGATTTAAGCCTCAATTTCTGGTGTGTTTACCCGTCTGACTACAGAAACAGAAAGATATGGGATTTAGAGCAGTTTTGCTGGGAATTTGTCTGCATTGATGCACATTTATACTGTTTTAACAAAAAGATGCAGGAGGATGGAACTTTGGAGCTGTGCCTCGGCCCTTCTGATTCCAGTTGGGTGTGTTAGTCTGGTTTCATTCTGCATTCTAAGTCCAACTAACAGTGTTGGTCAGTGTTTGGGTTTTTTCTCTTCACTCTTTAAGGAGTAATACAATCTATATTGTTTGCCTGTAAACTTGAATGCTTTCGCCTGCATTCTCTGGCTCCATGTGAGACCTCCGGGGGAACCCTGAACAGGTTAATGAAGTCGCTCATAACTAATTGCTTATCTTGGGTTCATACCCAGACCAAAGGCTCACACCGTCCTGTTTCCATCCCTTCTGAAGACTCAATGCTTACTAATCATGGCTCTACGTTGCCTGACACAAAACCTAACTTAACCCTAAACTCACCGTAACTTAACTTCACCGTGAAGTTGTGCCCGGTTGTGACTTTTCCTCTTAAAACATGCTCTTCTTCATTCTGACCTCCCTGAATTCAGCTATTCCATGGTTTTCTTTTCACCTCGTATCAGCTTCAAAGGCGGCTGTGTTATTTACAGTAAGTTGATAAGGGCTCAGCAAGCTTAGTTATCATGAAAAATGTGTCTGAAATAAAACCAACATGTACATAAATAATGTTGGCAGCTGCAGTCCAGACTTAATTAGGATCCTCTGCCCCTAATTTCTCTTCCATTTAGTTTCTTTGCTCGCTCTCCCTGCTTTTAGTGTCTCTTTTATTTCTCCAAGTTGTCGTGTTTGGTCGTTATTGGGGGCTTAGGAGAGAAAGTTCTTTCATTTTATCTTCATATTGCAGTCTAACACTAACTTTCTGCTTCTACGCTTGTGTTGTCTCTGTGAGATGCACATGTATGTGTGTCTGTGCTTGAATTCGTCATGTTGTGGGGACATAAATCTGTTTCCCAGCCTTACTGGGGGGAATCTCCCAGTAATGTAAATCATTCAGACTCAGTCTGGTTTGGGGCGAGGTTAAACTTGGTGTGTGTGGTTATGCTTTGTGTTGGAGTTAGTGTGAAGTGATAGAAACGTTACTGCATGTGTCCGACTGTAAACAGGCTTGTGGCATCCCATAAAGTCTGTTTGTTAGAAGGTACGGCTCTATATTTAGTTATTCCTGAATGATAACTGAGCTTGTTTAGAAATGTGTTGTTGCTGCTGTGTGTGGGTGTGTTGGTTCAGGGAATTTTTGGCCAGTATCAGAAAGTGTCTTCTGTTTACACTGAATCTGGCAAACATCTCTGACCTTGAATACACTCTGCTGCTCAGATTCACCTCGGCTACGGTTTCGTTTCCACGCACGCACGAGTGTGTGTTTGTGTACAGTAAGCACATTTCTCTCAGGCTCGGAGTTATTTTGTTTGCTTGGTCGGTCGTTAGCATGTATGTGTGTGTGTGTGTGTGTGTGTGTGTGCGTGTGCCTGCCAGTATTTGACTCCTAATTAACTATTTCACACACTGAATTCATTTTATTTGGCACAAAGGTCCAAATTAGAATGAAGATTTCTGCTGTGTGCTTATGCAGAAGAATAAAATGAGTGTAATGACTCCTTACATATGGATTTATGCAGATGTGTTATTTCTGTATTTATAGATGTCTCTAATTACTTCTCATCCATTTCTGCATCTTATTCTATGTGCTACCAGGATTCTTTCCTTCTGTGGCTCTTTCTGAAGTGTTCATCATCTTGAACTGAAATATAATACCACTTCAGCTATTGTGCAGTCTTTACCAATGTTATTATAGATAACATACTATATAGCATACTCATACTGATTTTGTGAAGGAATTTGTAATTTCCCATATGTAATAATGACCCAGAAGTTTGTGTTTTCACTGAAGACTTTCATATAGCGATTGACAATATCACTGTCCGTCCGGCCTCTAAATATACAGGTAGTTGCAGAGGTCAAATGAGAGCAAGGCGATGCAACAGACAGACATGTCAAATGAGCTCATGACATCATTATGAGGGCTTAACATGGTCTGAGTGCAGCAGCATCCATTAGGTCATGAATCTAACAAAGGAGCCTCAGCCGTGGCCTGACCTGTGAGATCTCAGACGATTGGGACATCATCTTTGATCTCTTGGTGCCCTTCATAATGTTACCCAGCAAAAAGTGCATCTTTGGCTCCGTCCTAATCATAACCGACAGAATGGGAAAATATGCTCCAAAAGAACCACCCCTCATCGGAAAAAAGGGAACACTGTCACGTTGCAGGTCCCTTTAGTAGTTTATGGGAGAAAGCTGGAGAACAGGCAGACAGGGATTCCCCCATTTATCAGAGGGAAAGCCTGCGTTGTGTCTTGAGGTTGACGTCACCCTGAGGCTTCCAAGCCACAAATTTGGTTGAAAAACAGAGAGATATGTAATCAAGAGCAACGGGATGTGTGAGATCCAGTGTTTAAGCCACACTGGGTGCTGTGAATCAGCATATGTCTGGCTGTGCTAGACTGCTTCATGGTTTAATTCTTTAATACATGAGTTTCAGTAGAAGCTACTTTTTACAGCATATTTAGTCTGTTAGACCAGACGGTTTTGCCATTATTTTAGAGACACTGTTTGTTTGTTTTAGATACAAGTTCAAATGAATTGGTGTAACGGAAGTGTCACAGTTCCAGTGCCAGTCCACTGTTTGGACACCATCTCACAACTCAGAACAATACGTCCATGGTTGGATGCTTGTTGGTTCAGTAATTAATTATTCATTCCAAAACCATTTTTGTTGTTATAGGACATTGTGTTGTTAACAGAAAACAATACTCACGTTTAATATTGAAGATATTTATTTGAGTCAGAATGAAACAAAGCTGAGAAAAGTCAGAAATCAAAAGTTACAGGACAAATCAGTGAGTGTGCCAGCCAAATGATTTCTCACTCTTCCTTCGGCCTCAGGGCTCTTGTGCCTTTACTCAATGACAGTTTGAGTTTGTGATGCAGGTGGACGAAGTAAATTTGTTGATTGTAGTGTTGAGATGTGGTGACTGACCTGAGTAAGATGGTCTGCAACGAACCTCCCAGCATGCACCTGCTGCTGAAGAGAGACCTTTGTAGCGATGTCTCCCCTGCTGAGGTCAGCCTCAAGGGAGGCCACAGACCCTGATCCTCTGTGGTTCATTCAGCTGTAAGAGCAGTTTATTTCTGTGGTCTTTTAGCAGCCCTGGAACACACTCCCTAAATGCATGGCAGATTCTTTTTTTTAACTTTAAAAGCAGCTTCTCACACACTGAAATACTGAGCGTTTGATGGCTGAAAGTCATCCCAAATCATCTGGAATGGTTTGGTGTTAGCTGGTTGTAGAGGTCAGGTCATCTGACGCCTTACTGGTCAAGTCGCCCTTCCTTTGAACAACAAATGATGGTCCTTGCAAGCTCAATCCAGATGTCACTGCAGAAATGCTGTAGATTTGCTATATAGCAAATGATACAGTTGTTACCTAAAAGCTATTCCTGTTGAGACTGAAATATAGAATTTGAAACACTCTTCTCTTCCACTGAACTCTGTTTTCATGTCTTAAGCGCTGTCAATTTACACTGGAGAGAATAGTGCCCATGTGTCCACGCAGTTTTACTGCTGTTGAAGGCCCAAAATTAAAAAGCTGTTGACAAATACAGATGACGAGAAGAAAAAGGTGAGTGACAGAGAAGAGGATTCATCAGTCCTCCATTGGAGTCAACTGCTATTGATCTGCCATCCACAACAAATGCCTTTTTCACTTCAAATAGCAGGAGTCAGTGAGAACAGATTTGTGCGTGTGTGAGGTGGAACAAGAATGTGTTTTTGACAGTTCGACTGATTAAGGTGCTGGCAGTGAGGAGGAGGAAGGAAGTTTAAAAGGAAAAAAATCTGAAAACTGAGTGGGAGATAAAATGATTTATGGGAGATCTGAAGGGGGTGATAAATGGCAGTCGCAATATCAGATTGCAAGAAAGTGAGCTGAAGAAAAATAAAGCAGGTGATTAGTGCTGAAAGAGAGTGAGAGGGAGGGATGGAGATGAAGGCGATGTGATATCTTCAGACGTGCCCGTCTTCCTCTCTGGTTCCAGCCGTCTCCACTTTCAGTCACACGTGTGCAGATGCGAGCATAAAGGCCATGCGGCGAGCATTGTGCGGTAATTCCAGTTTACGCTGTGCAGCAGCTCTGCCCTCTGAGAAGTGATGACTGTATGTAAATTACGCTCGAGTGGATTTTGTGTCTGTGTGTCAAGTTGTCATGGACTCGTTTATCAAGCAGGCAAAGCGACACATTTGCTGCAACTTCAACTGCTTTTTTATCATCTTATTTAGCTCGTTTGGCTGCTTATATTTCCCTGACACTGTCTTCCTCCTTTCCTTCACCCACTTGTTCTTATTCTTAACTGAGAGCTGGTGTCAGCATCATAGCTAATGGCAAGTCTTATGAATATTTTTGGATTAAGTTCACGATAACAGTAGACAAGAGTGCTGTGTGTTTAAAGTGGTTTTTTTTAAGTAATCGCCCCCTCTGAGCCTCAAAGGCGGCTTTAAGAGTTAGTTTTCACAAACTACAGATTTGTATGTAGATTACCTCTCTCAGCCCCTCTTTCGAGTCCATCCCATATTCATTTTACGGAACAATAGACCCAAAACATGCCACTGTGTTTCAAGTCTGTTTTCTTGCTTTTTCGCATATAACCACAGTCATTGAGTTCTGAGCTCTTAGAGCAGCAGCGGTGCTTTGTCGTTATCCATGCAGGAAGCTTTGATCACAGTGTTGAGCGTTTCATCACCTGCATTTTGGAAGCACTCTGAGCCCTGCGTCTGATCATGGTAGAAGTGAGAATAAAATGTAGGAAAACAGATTTTATGCACAGCCATATTGTTCAGGTTCTGTTTACAAGTGCAAAGCTCAAGTGTAGCTGCTTGTAGCTGATTGGATTCAGGTAGGTGTTGGTCATGAGAGATGCATGAGACGGGCACATTAACAGTTTGTCTCAAACGCCTTTGTGTATATATTCAACAGGTCAGGGGCCGGAGGCTCAATAAAGTGGCTTTTGTTTTCTCACTCTGGCCTGGAGAGTTCCTTCACTTTTGACAGGCGAAAATAGTAAAAATGAAAAGAATGAAATAAAACTCAGACCAGTGTTTGGAAAAAAAAACTGTTTACGCTCATTTTAGTGTATAGTGTATATAGTGTAACTGTTACAAGGAACACTTGATGCACATAGGTGGAAATACACACAACTCTGCAAGCCACATCTGACCTGGCAGACCAAAGTGGGGCGAGACTCGCCAGTTGTTTCCAGTTTTAGCCGACAAACAAGACACTCATGCGACCGACGGAGTCTTACCAGGCGCAACATAATAACCCAGATATCCTCAGACATAAAAGGAACATCCGGAAGAGGAGCTCTCTCCATTTCTCTCCTGCAGATCTCCACCACAGTGCTTTTTTTTGCTAGTTTCCGGCTAGGACAACTACTTCTTCTACTTAATTACAACCACTAGCAGCATACTGGTGACGTGATACAGCCTCGTTTATTTGCTTCAAACCACTCAATGTCTGGTACACATTTCTTTTTCCTGCTTTATAAAGATAACTTTAGATTTGCTTCACTATGTAATGGAAAGCCCAGTTATAGACCAGTGCAGTCAGCGTCTGTATTTGCACAGTCCCAAAACAAATGACCAGCTAAATGTGATGCAGTGAACCGAAACTAAAACCTTTAAAACTGAGGTGTTACTCAGCTTCGCTTTGGTGTGGACAGACTGTCACAGCCATCATTATTCATGGGAAGGATGCAATTTATTATAATCATCAGTATAAGCTGACCCCAGCTTCTGCAGTCCAGAAAAGATGGCCGCAGATAAATTATGGTCTGATTTTGATTGGCTGCATTGTGTCAGGGCTGCACGGTGGTGTGGTGGTTAGCCTCACAGCAGAGAGGGTTCAACTCCCGGCTGGTTCTTTCTGTCTGCATGTTCTCCCTGTGTATGTGTGGCTTCTCTCCAGGTACTCCAGCTTCCTCCCAACGCCCAAACACATGCATGTCAGGTTAACTGGTGACTCTAAATTGTCCTTAGGAGTGAATGTGAGCGTGGACGGTTGTTTGTCTCTGTGTGGGCCTGTGAGACGCATCTGTCCAGGTTGTTCCCTGCCTCTCACACAATGACATCTGGGTTAGGCTCCAGCCCCACTGGGACCCTGAATTGGGTTAAGAGGGTATAGAAAATGCATGAATGGATGGATGCATTGTATCACTTCTGTTGATTTAATTCATCATTATTATTATTATTATTTTCTATTCAGTGACCAATGGCAGTTATTCTCACATGGAAGAAGAAGAGGAGGAGGGGCTGTGCGGACATGATACTGAGACCAGCATCTTTAACCAACACTCCAATTTACAGGAAAGGTGTGTGTTAGTGCATGTACTTTCTTCCACAGTTGTCACACAGGAAGCGGTGGGTATGAATGGTATTTCAAACCAAACGATGGCTTTCTCATGTTGTATTCAATCTCTGTGTGCAAGCTGTTGTCATCGTTTGGGAAGATTCATGCGGGTCAAATAGTTTTTATAGGTTACAGTATATGTCTATAAGTGAATGAAACATTCATTTGTGTTATTATTGCATCCAGTTCCAGTAGAAACAGTTTGATACCTCTGTGGTTCTGCTTTAACAAGCTCAGCCCATCTCAGTTCCATCTAACATGGATGCTAGTTCATGGCTCAGTTTGCACGATGTCTTCGTGATGGTCATACAGCGTGAATTAGTTCAGAAGAAAAATGTGTGCTGTTTTTGATCTGTTTCAGGGAACACTGTCGAAAATCTTGCCCAGCTCAGCCCCAGTCTCTGAGCCAGAACCAGAACCAGTGGCAGGTCCAGCACATCAAAGCCTCTAAGAGCATGGATCTGGGTACGACTCAGAGCCAGCATCCCAATGGTGGGAAGAATTTTTTATGATCATCTGCTGTGCATGTGTGACTACATGCATCTTCTCACTCTGAGTATTCCTGCTGATGCATGGCTGCTGCACTGGTAGCACACTCATCACAGCCACATGCAGACTCACACCACTGCAGGCTTGTATACAAAAATGTGGGATCTGTTGCACATTATCTGTAATTGTTAAAATATGTTTAGTCTATTTTTGTGTGTTTGGTTGCTTTTTTATGTGCTAACTTACTTACATTGTAGTAGAAATAGAAGATCAGAATGCTTTCTGGGGCTTGACAAATGATGTGCTGTGGTGCCTCTTCATTGATGAATGCTCTGTTTCTTTCTTAACTCTCACATAGTTTTTGATGAACCGAGTGAAAACAAAAAAAGCATAAAATGCAGTGCAGAATTTGAAGTCGGAGTCATTATGATCTTTCATTTCTACACACAAATGTCAGAGCTCCACTTCGCCTGACGTTTTTAACCACCTCTTGTTCTCTGATTGCTGATATTCAGATGCAAGAGTTGAGTGCCATTTCAGTCACTCTGAAAAAGTCCATTCAGAAATACACACGTGTACGTGCACATAATTTTGTCTGCGCTTTTGCATGCATCAGTGTAATATGACAGCGAAGCAACAGCACAACAAAAGCCTATTGTTTCAAATGTCACTTTCTTCAGACCTCCTCCTCAAGTTTGCTTTGCTGCCAGATGTGTGTGCGTGTGTGTGTTTGTGTGAGAAAGTTGGACAAAAGAGAAGGAGACGTTCGTTTGAACTGCACAGACATCCATTTCTAGAGTTTTACATCACCTCGTTTGTATTTTTATACACTTGATCAACAAATGTCCAGCCAGCAAATCAGGATTTGATACATGAGTCCTTGAATGGTATGTGTTTTCATCACCAAAACATCTACGCTGTCTTTATTAATGGTGAATGAGTGAGATTTAGCAACGATTACTATGTTGCTGTTTTGTTTTTTTCAACAAATGATGTAGAGGGGATGACCTTTGGGGATAGACCTTATCCTTTCAGACGAGCCTAACATCCTGCTTGATCCCTCTGACTTTTTCTTATATGCAACATTTCCCTGGTGCTGATGCTAAGAAAATGCACGTTTTTATTCGGAACAGACCTGCAATGAAACATAGCAAGAGTTTAGTGTGCAATGAAAAGAAAAGAGAGGATTTTTTGGAGCAAAAAATACTGTTTATAATACACCAGCAACACAAAAGCTTTAACCACCCTATAATGTTGGTCAAAACCGTATTGTATATGTATATATAGACATACATGTACAAATACACTCACATATATGCATATAATGCACACGACTAACCGCAACATTAGTCGGCGAATATCTCTTCGTTCTCACAGACTTCTCTGCATCACCATGTTATTCAGATTTTGCTCATTAGCAGTGTATGTAAATGCACACTGTGAGTTATTCACAATCATATCCACTCCATCACAGCACATGTGGATTGTTGACTAATAGAGCTCTGAAGAATATTACTTACACACACACACGCACACGCACGCACGCAGATGTCACCATAATGGTGTAATATCTCTCACTTAAAATGCGATCAGAGTTGGACATGAAAAAATAGTTGGAGAGTTTCTTGCAGAATGAATTTTAAACTTAATTCATTCGCAGCCTGTTTAACTTGGCACATTTTAATTAAAGTGATCATTCAGAGTCAGGTGGTTTGGCTTCGCCACAAAGTGGGAAAACAATAATGAGTTGGCACAGTTAGATTTAAGTATTAACTCACTGAAGATGATTACACCTTCGATTGTTGAGTTTAGCAAGCATCTGAGACTCTTTATGCTGAAGATATGATCCATGGAAACATATCATTTAGGCTCATACACTAACAGACCAGTATGCATATCTTATATCTTATATATGTCTGTAATATTTCTTGGTGTCGCGCACGTGCTTTAACAACGTTAAATGACCAGCACAGCTTTTGGCAACAATTTCACGCTCAGTTTTGACTGATAGAGCTCGTCTATGGTGTGTCTGTTAAATGACTTAATTTTCGTTTCATTTGTCCTGATTTAATTTTTCAACTCAACCCAATTTAAAAATTCAACGACTGTTTGAATTTGGCTATAAATTGTGAATTTCAGCTGTATCTTTTTTCTCTCTCTGCCCTCACCGCAGTCTGTGTTTGTCTCTCTCTTTCCCAGCCGTCTTTCTTTTGAATCCCCGTAAACTGATTTTGCTTTGAATATAAAGAAAACCTCTTTCTTTTAAGATCAGAATCATATCTGACATACTCATAGCATGTCGTCTGTTCTATTTTTGATAGAAAAGTAGTATGGCCATGGCAAGGAGGTAGACTGTCACCCCTCCAGCTGTAAGTTTCACCAATTTTTGAGTGGTGAGAGTGGGAATCAAACAACCGGTTACTGGACGACCCACTCTAACCACTCATCCACGGCCGCCCTTCAATTCAGTTCAGTTCAGTTCAGGAGAAGTTTATGTAGACCAATCAAACAAACGAATCATCTTTAAGGTATTTGGTTTGTTTAAACTTGATTATTAGGTTCCACCCTGATGTGTCTATATATATATATATATATATATGTGTGTGTGTGTAAAAGCTGAAACACAGCCCAGAGTATCACTTGTGATTCACAAACTACTTGGCTGGATGAGAAGTCATGTTGCTTCACCGCAGACAGATGCTGCCAGATAAACACATATGCTGTTACATTTTAGGCTTGCTTTTTCATTAGAAAAACATTTGCTCGGTTTGTGTGTGTGTGTGTGTGTGTGTGTGTGTGTGTGTTGGTGCAGTGCTACCAGTCAATGTCTTACTTTGTTGGCTTTAGAAAGGAGGGGAAGTGGAGCAACAGAAAAATGAGGGAAAAGAAGAATTAACTCTGAGAATGGTGATCAAAGGAGGGACAGGGAGTGCAGAGTGGCGAGTCGCAAAAGAAAAATGAAAACACTGATGGAGAGACATGAGGGTAAAGGGCAGAAGGTGAGAGGGATAGATGAGGGGCAGTGGCAAAAAACTGAAAGACAGAAGGGAGGGTGGATGAAAAATGAAGTGAGAGTAAAGGGAGGAAGGACGAGGGCTTCAGTAGCAGTGAAGCCAACATCACAAGAAAGAAGGGCAGATACCCTTCTGTCTTGTAAAATGAGATGGAGAGAATAACAGTTGAGAGACTGATGGCCTGAGCAGAAGGAGCAGAGAAATCTGAAGAAATGGAAAATGTAGACGCCAAGAGAATGGCGCAATCACCATGGCAATGTAAAACATTTGAGCGTGTCTTGCATCAACTTGAGTTTCATGTGTTTCAGTGGCAGACGAGAGCAACGTTGGATCCCTGGATGGAGACACAGCCGGTGAGTCAAAACATGAGTTTCTAGGCCTTTTCTTTTCCTTTGTTTTTTATTGATATAAACCTTTCAAGCCGTGACTGATGCACCTTTGTTATGCATCGGTGTCATGTGTGAAAGTACATATGTGGCATGGAGGGTCAAAGTTTATCCACCGCTGATGGTAACAGAAGTGAAAGAAGCTTTGTGTGAAAGGGCGAGCTGGCATTGTGGAACTCACCGCTCTAATCAACCATGCTGATGTGACTCGGCTGATGCCACAAAGCTGCTTTGATGTGTGAAAGCACACGCTGATGCGGGGCTGATCCTTCTTTTTTGATACATGCGAATTACCAAAGAGCAGCAGCAGGAGGTTAATGCAAACATTTATTTTTTTTTTGCTGACAAGCCACAACTGATCTGTGAAAAGGGCTTCTGACCGACTTAAAATGCACACATGTGCAAACTGCTAATAAAAAGCCCAAAAAATGTCATCAAAATGTGTTGATACACAGAGCAAAGGATGAAGAGAGGTAAAAAGAAAAAAATGGGTTAGCAGAAAAAGAAGACCAAAGAAACAATAGCTCTCTCAGAGAACATGAATAAGATAAGCAAAAGAAAGAGTTTTTCATGTCTAGTTGTTAGAGAGTCTTTGAATCACAAAAAGCCTGAAGACAGCGAACAAGCATAACACGAATTAAGTATGGTGGCCCTGAGGATCAAAACACGACGACATCTCAGAAAACACGACAACGTTTCAGAAAACACAACGTTTCAGAAAACACAACAACGTTTCAGAAAACACAACATTTCAGAAAACACAACATTTCAGAAAACACAACATTTCAGAAAACACGACGACATTTAAGAAAACACGACGACATTTAAGAAAACACGACGACATTTAAGAAAACACGACGACATTTAAGAAAACACGACGACATTTCAGAAAACACGACGACATTTCAGAAAACACGACGACATTTCAGAAAACACGACGACATTTCATAACACACGACGACATTTAAGAAAACACGACAACATTTAAGAAACACGATGACATTTCAGAAAACACGACGACATTTCAGAAAACACGACGACATTTCAGAAAACACGACGACATTTAAGAAAACACGACGACATTTCAGAAAACACGACGACATTTCAGAAAACACGACGACATTTAAGAAAACACGACGACATTTAAGAAAACACGACGACATTTCAGAAAACACGACGACATTTCAGAAAACACGACGACATTTCAGAAAACACGACGACATTTCAGAAAACACGACGACATTTCAGAAAACACGACGACATTTCAGAAAACACGACGACATTTCAGAAACACGACGACATTTCAGAAAACACGACGACATTTCAGAAAACACGACGACATTTCAGAAAACACGACGACATTTCAGAAAACACGACGACATTTAAGAAAACACGACGACATTTCAGAAAACACGACGACATTTCAGAAAACACGACGACATTTCAGAAAACACGACGACATTTCAGAAAACACGACGACATTTCAGAAAACACGACGACATTTCAGAAAACACGACGACATTTCAGAAAACACGACAACATTTAAGAAACACGACGACATTTCAGAAAACACGACAACATTTCAGAAAACACAACATTTAAGAAAACACAACAATATTTCAGATTATTAACGGAAAGGTTAGGGACCATGGGGACAACACTTCTTGCTTGTGATTGGACAAACCCAAGTTAGGCGACATATAATTTCCTGTTACTCTCAGCAGCGTCCTTGTGGCAATTTTAAACCCAGTTTGAAAGGATGGAAAAGGAGCTTGAATTGATAAGAGTATTTTTTTTAAAAAAAGGACATACATATGATGTAATTCGCGATATGCTCTGGACCCATCATGATATTAAAATGTCCCGTGGGAAAGATTGAGGAGTGAGGAGACAGGGTGGCTACTTTTTGCCAACTGAAGCCAGACGGGCCACTGTATCAGAGCTGTGCGGACAGCTGTTTGGGTACAGAACAATGTGGCTGACCTTAAAACAGAAATGGTCTGTGTGTCAAATGGGAGACGGTAAAGTGTAGTTTATGCTTCTCCGTCAATTCGACAGCGTAGCTACGGCGTCGACATGGACCCCTACGCCGTAGCCTGACGTGCACCTCCAAAAAATCCTAACTACGCGTTGCGTTGACGCAGACGCAGACCGCAAGGGCTGTGATTGGTCCGCTCAGAACATAATTTCTGGCAGTTGCTTTTTCCGATCTTAATGGCTGTACATGGCGAAGAAGCTCGTCAAATCTGCCCAGTGACATTCGAAAGTATCGAAAGTGCATTTGTTCATCCAGGTCCCTCAGTGGGTGAACTGTGTTGTAAATTGACCCGTTCCCAGAGTAAAGCAAGGCAAGACAAGTTTGTAGAGCCCAATTCGTACACAAGGCAATTCAAAGTGCTTTACAGCTACATAAAATCACAAGAAGGCAAATAAAATCATTCCAAAAACATAAAAAAATAATCATTAATTAATTAAATTAAAAGAGAAGAGTGCTCCACATAAAATCTGGAACAGGAAATGAAACGTCGCCAGACTTGGGTTCGTCCAATCGCAAACAAGAAGTGCTGTCCCCATGGTCCCTAACCTTTCCATAATCTGAAATGTTGTTGTGTTTTGACCCTCAGGGCCACCGTAATTAAGAGAGATCTTAGTTGCACATTGTAAGCAAAGGCTAGCCTGTGTTGTCCAACTCAACAAACGTCAGTGACTTCTTGTAGCAGGATAACGCACCCTGCCACCCTGCATAGATGGTTCAAGGATGCTTTGAGGAACACAGCGATGTGTTTGAGGTGTTGACTTGGCATCCAGATTCTCCAGACCTCAATCCAACCAAGCATCTGAAGGATGTGCAGGGCAAAAACATCTGTTCCAAAGGATCTGTTTGTGGTTTCGTACCTTCAGAGGTCTTGTGGAGTCCATGGTTCGACAGGGTCAGGGCTGTTTTGGTAGTAAATAGAAGAACTACTCAGAATTATAATAGTATTGTATTACAATGAATTGGATTGGACCTGTAGTTGGCTTGAACTGTCTTTTAAGTGCCTTAAGATGACATTTGTTGTACTTTGGCGCTGAATTGAATTGAATTGAACTGAATTGAATATTAAGCGAGTTGTTATGACGTAATGACCTATTTATATTTCCATGTGCTCAGGTGCTCTTCTTGTGTGAAGGAATTGTTTAATCAATAGTGGCTCTACTGACGCTTGATTTGCTTTTGCAATAAAAAAAATTTAAAGTGTAATGAATTGAAAATAAAAAGATAAAATAAAGAATAGTATACTTTTCTTTTCTTTTTCCTCTCTCCAGCTGTATTTGCATTCCACTTCATATTTGCTTTTGCATCTCGCCTCTTCTGTCCTATATGTTCCTTGCTGCTTTGGATGAATTAAGGAGGTTTGTCAAGAGTACAAAGCATAGATGTAAGTGAATTCATAAAAGGACTAGAGAGAAAGCTACTTTTTAAGGATGGGCAAGGGTTTCTTAATGGTAAGAGAGGAGGAGATGTGACATGACATTCATCTGAAAGAGAGGCTCAGGTGCAGACATGCTGCTGCTTCAAGAGCTCTCTCCTTAGTGGCCTGCAAATGTATCTTTTTTTGCAAGCTGGATCTCAAACTTTTCTCTTCGCCTTGAAGTCTCCCCTATTTGATTTGTTGCCACTTGAATTTAAGAGCACTCCTCATTCCACTCGATGCAAGTCTGTCTTGCGTTTTTTTTTTTTGCCAATCAGCCTTTTTCCACATTCTGCTATATTTCAGTTTTAGATCTGGTGGTACAGACTTATTAGGTCCAGACTCGTTCAGAGAGTGCCAGCACGGTGATATATGGAGCATAGCAAAAATTGTATGGAAAAAATGCAATACATATATATACACACATGAACTTAAGAGACCTCCCGTTCTGAATCCATAGGGTTTAATATGACGTCGGCCCTCAGAGTGCACTGTTCTATGCTGCTGTCTGCTGGGGGACTGGCCCTACAGACAAAAGCTGCAGGCGCCGCCTGGACAAACTGGTGAAAATGGCCAGTTATGTGGTAGGCAGGGAGCTGGACCCTCTCAGGGCTGTGGTGGAGCAGCGGATGAGCAGGAAGTTCTATTCTATGATGGAGAACAATAAACACCCCCTGCACAGCATCCTGGCAGGACAGAGGAGCAGCTGCAGTGAGAGGCTCATCTCCCCACGGGGATGAATAAAGTATTTTCTATTCTATATACAAATATACATATATATATAAGGTACATGTTTTCCTTCTCATTCAGTCGTCAGTCTGGGTTGGGAGCTGAAATGTTGCTGTATCACAGATAGATGACCATGTGAGGCAGAACTTGGGACAGTTGTTTCATGTGATCTGGACTGATGTGGAGAGGCTGACCGGGAAACATCCTGCATTGGAAAAGACGAGTGCTTCATAGGGATTGAAATATTGAAGGCTTTTTGAGGGGAACAAATTAAAACCAATACTGTACACCTCAGGAACTGGTCATATAAGGATTTTTTTCTATGTCAACAGATATTAGTTGTTAATTGGTGTAAATTTTGATGACTTTTGTGTACATTCCTGCATGTATGAACAAATTTAATCTCACCGACAGCTCGCAATTAGGGTTAAACAGCATGACACGTTTATGGAACACGGCTGTATTTACTTGTTTGCCCGGAGGCGGCTTATATTTCCTTAAATTAGATTGCCTTTACTCTACCTCACTATTGACTGAAGCTTGTGTTTTTACACCTATATACAACCCCAGTCTCAGAGAATTAGGAAGGTTGTGCAAAGTGTAAATAAAAACAGAATGATTTACATATCCAATAAAGCAATACTTTATTCTCAATAGAACATAGAAAACATACCAAATGTTGACAGTGAGATATTGAACTTTTCCATGAAGAAAAAGCAACAAGTTCCTCCAGCTGCTTCATTTTAGTTCCGCTTACTTTTCCATCCTTTTGTTGACCAAATCCCAACTCCTCTGAGATGTGTTGCTGCCATCAAATCTAAGACTATCTAATGTTTTTCCAAACATAGTAAAATGCTCTACAATATGTATAAAGAGCAAAAAGAAATGTACGCTGTCTATGCCTCTTTGTTCGGTGACTTTGTTCTGTGTTGCTGAAATTTAGGACACGAGCAGACAAAATGGCAGTTTCCATTGATTTAACTTAGTTAGTTTATTGTCACTCACTCTCAACAGACGGGTTCCAAAATTCCTGGTCTTAGTTATGTTTTCTTTCATGATATGCCTGCTGAATGTCCTGTGAAGTCTCTGAGCCCCCCCCCCCCCCCCCCCCCATCTTCTTGTTTATTCCACTCCTGGTTGATTTCCAGATTTTTTATGCTTTTTGCTGAACTACTTTGACACATTCTCTGTACTGTACCTGTTGCTTGTCAGTGTGTCTCCTGTTTAAGAACGCTACACAGGCCAGAGAGCTGCTGGAGCACGTGAGCCTGGCAAGCTTTTTCCAACCCACTTTCCATGCCTCTAATATATTTTTTTCCCAGCTGAGCTGCATCCAGCAGCTCTGTGGTGGGATGTCAGACAGCTGCGTGGATATGGTGAGGGATGGGAGTGCGGGTGGGGTCCTGGAAAATGTGCAGTTTAAAGACAGCGATTTCTGGGAATGCTGTTTCCAGACTCCAAGAAAGCACTGAGCAACTGCTCAGCAAAGCCACATATTCACACAATTGCACCTTGATGGTAATGTTACAATAGTGGACAGTCTCCATCGTTCAAGTCTGAGACATTTGCAGTATGATTTGGGAGAATTTTGGATTCAGAATGATGGAAACCGGACACTGTATTTCATGTTAATTTTTCATTTGACTTGAAAGCCTCTGAGGAAGCTGAGCTGAGCTAATTTTTATGAACTTTAAGAATCAACACTCACACCACATAAAAAAAGTCCCGGTTTGGCATCTTAACAAATTGAGTCTGTGAGTGCTTGTGGTCAGACATGCCTCACATGTCTGTGGTGGAAGCTCCATCATGCCAATAATATTTCATCTGTGGAAGAGGGAACATATTTAGAATAAATTTCAAGTAGCTCCTGCATGTGCAGTGGAGCTATATGGTCAAGAAGAGTGTCTGTACTATATTGAAAACTATGTTCCTTTGACAGATTTTCTCCTTAAACCACTTGAAATAGGACATTGCAGCCACATGCATGCATACAAAAGCTGTTGACAGGACATAAAAGAAACAGTTGCAGCTGTCTTTCTTTCACTGTGTTTTCCTTGGATGATTAAGACAGCCTGGAGCCCTCTGTGTGTTAGTGTTAGCCTCTCACAGTCACTGTATGAGAGACATTTTCTTGTGAGAGTAAAGGGTGAACAGTTAAAATCCAGAGAAATGATGCAAAGCTTGTTAGGGAGTGTTTCTAGGTTTCTTTACTTTAATGTGTGTGAGAGCGTTTAATTCCTGGCAAACTGTGTCTATACGTGTGAGGAGACACTAGCCAAGCTTTTTCTAATGCAGTAAACTGGTATTAAACTGCTGCAACGCTCGCCTGCTTTTGTTGTAGTTCTCTGTCTTTGTGTTTGCTTCCTCTGCCTGCTCTCTGTCTCCGTCTCTTTCACGCTCTCACTCACTCTTTTCTCTGCCAACGCCATTCAGGCTTAGCGGCTGGCAAACAGGCAGAGAAGCTTAGGACGGACAACAACTCTCTGAGAATGTCTCTGTGTGGATGTGTCAGGGGGCCGTGTGATGCTGAGGGACACTGGTGCAGACCATTGTCTGAATCTCTCCCCAGTGGAACTTTGACTTTGAAAAGCGCCACACACTGACGAGTCTCTGCCAAAACTGTGTCTGTAGAGAGCGGCATCTCTCTGTCCCCTCCTGCTTCCTTTGCTCTGTGATTGTCTCTTCGTTCCTCTGTACATCTCTCTCCTTCTCTGGGATTTTCTGTTTTCTTTTTTCTGTTGTCTTCCAGCCTCTTTGGCTCGAGCAGACTTTGCTTTGGATGTAACCTGAAAGCCACCTTGTTAGGCCGATGAGGATTGATGGATTAATTTGTCACAAGGAGAGAAGCTCAATTTGTGTGCCTGTGTGTCAGTGTGGGTGTGTGCAGATGCAACACAATACCGCCATTAGCTCTTCACAACTGTCATTAGACGAAGAGTTCAAACAGCTGAACTCAGCATTCCCTGTTTTTCATTTCACTATACATTATGTGTTTGTGTTGAAGTTCGATCTTGAATAAATTTCACAAGTGTGTGTTCTCTCCTTCGTATCTGCCTTTTTGTCGTTTGCTTAGCACACACACTGATGTTTCATTGTCTTTGTGTGCACTGTATGCTGCTTCTCTGTATATTGAATGACCTTTGACCCCTCTCCATCTACCCCAGTAAGCCAATAAAGGTGAGCAGTAATCACGAGATGGTCAGTGCTGTCGGTTCTTGCTGGTATAGCCATTCATCTCTCTCATGCTTTATACAGCAATCACTGACATGAACTGTTCTCTGCATTTTATCACGCTCAAGAGAGAAGGAAGGCTATTCATTTCTCTGTCTTTACCGCACAGTTCTGCAAAATATCTGCCACTGTACACAGAACGGGAGGCGTTTCTAACGTTTAAGAGTTGCTTCTACTGCATTTACATTATTTTGTATTTTTAGAGGAGAATGTATTTTTCCACAGACGGTCTTTGCAAAAGCATTAAGAACTGACAAAATATGGAAAAAGTGAAGTAGCTTCCTGCCCTGTGTTGCTGGATTTTGGAAAAAAAGATGGAGTCCAGTTGTCAGGAAGGATGTACAATCTACAGTGAGCAGGACTTTCTATTTAATCAAGTATGAGGAACTGGAATACCATGCAGATGGAAAAAAAAAAAGAAATGTTGTATGTTTGTATAAGTTATTAGTTCAGTATTTAGTGTCTAACATCGTTCTCAGCTCAGTTAGACGTGTTTAGACTAAGAAACCTTTAAAGTTTCACTTTAAGCCAACACATTAAACGTTTTGTTTGTGCATTTAAGCTTGATGTAAGATCAGTGATCTCTCTCTGACGAACCTGAGTGGGCAGACGCTGAAGCATCGCCGACAGCTGACCTTGACTTTTGTTTCAGTCAGGCCTGGTGCCATCTTTTTTTTGATTGTCGTGTCCCAGTGCAACTTCACATGCGTTAAACTGAGAGGAGAACGTCACCTTGATGACAGTTACTCTTGCTGACATGAATTGCTTTTCATTCACCCATATTTCACTGTGTTCCAACATTTGCGCCCCCTTCTTTTTCTGTGTTTTAAGGGTAGCAGCTGTTAAACTCAAGGAACTTGCATTTTATTAGGTGAACTCCATTTTTGTGGACAGCTTGTAACATTACCCTTTTGAAATGAGTTTACTGGTTTGTGCACAGCAAAAAGGTGGCCTTCACAGATTCCAGCACCACTAATCTAATGCTGCTAATGGCATAACATGAACAGAAAATGACAACATTTTAATCACGGTTATTAGAAGGGTAATTAATCATCAATCATGACATCCGGTGGGAAGATTCAGTAAATATTGAGAGATGATATGTTTTCACGGCCTGTGCTGCTTGTTCAGTTATTATGGAGCCCTGTGGTACAGCGCAGCCTTATTTCTGTCAGGAGGTGGGAAACACACACACCGCTTCATGTTACACTGTTAATTACATTAATGATCTTCTCTCCACATCCCACACTATCTCACAGCGGTTGCACACCTGTGCACCGACAGATATTTGCTTGAAAAATAATGCGGGATGGGTTATTATCTGAGGAATTCGATGTTTGGGTCCTTCGGTATGTTTCACGGCTGGGTTTGGAGATGTGTGGACTGTGATATACTGCTTCTCTTGAACATGTGGGAACTTCCACTGATGGGACAGAGAGAGAAGCTGGATTGTGGCTTTACTGAAAAGTCTAGTTTCTCTGTGTTCATTATTTGAAAAGTAAAACTCATAAATAGATGGAAGCATGATTCAGTTCACCAAAAGTTTGGGGCTCTTCATAAGTCTGCTGGCTTTGTAACTGGAGCCTGCTGCTAAGCAGCTCCTTGGTGTACTAATGGCTTTGAAAGTAGCCCGTTGCTTTTCTGCCAACAAAGCGCGTTGGGATAGCTTGGCATTCTTCCTCTTTATGTTTTTGTCTTGAATTTTTAACATATTTTTTGTTTGTTTTCTCTCCTACTTTGTCTTTGCCCTGTCATCTTTCCCTTCCTCTCCCTTTCAGTCCCAGGATTGTTGTCTTAGTTTTTCCTTGTGCATTCTCTGTTTGTTTTCCTACCCCCACCCTGCCCATCCCCCTCAAACCATTTTGATATTCTTGTCTTGCTTGCCATCCTTCTCTCCCTAAAAGCAGCTTAATTCTATCATCTTACAGTTGGACAGCAGTAATTACATTTCTGACACAAATCCTGCTACTCGCAGCAAAAATGTTTGTGAGAGACTGTGTGTTTGAGTCTGTGACTACATATTCATCACCCTGCTTGTGTTGTAGTATCTGTGATTTTGTGCGAGTACATTCTCTGATTAACCAGCCAAACACCACAAAGCTATTTATAACCCTATTTAGGTCATCCTACTACCAACTGCTTTCCACGCAGTGTGGACCCAGAAATTGGTGCACATGCTGGGTGCTCATCTGTTTTAGGCTTTTTAAACTTCCAAGAGTTGTCCTGAAACTATGAAGATCAGGACTGAACCTTGGTCTTACCTTCTGATTGATGCTGCTTTTTAACTTTCGTAAAGCACAAATAAAATGATCACGTCGTGGCATAGATTGCACGTCATGACTGGTATTTGGAAGACATGTTGTTTACATGCACTGGTGATGTGAAGAGAAACAGCAAGGGCCCTCTCATCGGGGCCTGTCCTTTTATATCCGTTTGGTGTATAGTCGCCGTTAAGGCAGCTACGCCCTGTGCAATTTCAGCTGTCTTATAAGTCAAGCCACACTGTGCAACAGGCATGTGATAAACTTGGGTGGGACATTATGGCAGATGTGTGCAGACTGTACAATGAAGAAACCAGCTGAATTGTACCAGGCTGTAACTGTGAAAAGCAACAAGGATTAAAAGTTAGATTTTTATTAGCTGATGGACTGAAGGTAACTGCCCTGTTTACTGTAATATCTCTTTGGATTTGCAGGAAGTTCTAATCCCTCTGCTATTTCTGTCCATGCTGCGTCTTTTTTTATGCGGCCATGGTCTGAGCTGAAGGTCACATTATACTGACAAGACTTGTGCTGCAACATCTCAGCCATATGTGCTTCTTTGTTTCATCCCATTTGGCTTCCATCTCCACTGTTCAGGTTTGTTTTGGTTTTTACACAGTGAGGCCAGTGTAGCAGTGATCACTCAACGCCACACAGAGGAGACGTGGGTCGCGGCAGCCACACTCAAGGACGATCATCTTACATTTCTGACACTGTCAGAAATTTCTCTCTCAGTATTTTTGGTCGCAAGACCTTCACAACAGCAGTCTTTGAACCTCTTTTTGTGCGATGCTGGACTGCCATTTTTAATCCTAATCAAAAATATTCCACAATAATTCATGTTGGTCATCTGTCAGCTGGGATGGCTGAGAATCATACATTGTATACCGGGCTTAGAGGGACAGAGTCAGTCTGTGTATTAGCTTTTAATCCCAGATGTCTCTGGTGAAAGTTTGTAAAACTGCTGTGGGAAATCTGAGCACAAATCTAGGCATGTCTCATGATCTTCAGTCTGCTTGCTCATTTTTTTGTTGTTTATGACTGAAACCAAAATGTCAGATGTTGGTTTAGTCACTTGTGTTCTGAGAATGTCCTTGGCAAATGCAAACATGTTGGCTTGAGGAGTGAAAGGCCTCAGATTAGGGTGTGAATGAACAAAATAATACAGGGAAAAACCTGGATGAGTTTAATCATGGATCTGGTGGAGTGATTCAGATATTACCAGCAGCCCTAATCCATTCAATTTGGAGCTTTTCAACTATGGATGAGCTCTTGAAAGGGGTGCATTATACCTTCCTTAACATCACCTCACATAACATAGCCCTTGAATCAAAGATTTGCTTTTGCATGCAATTTATTATAAGTACATTTTGCTTCCAATATGTAGCCAAAGTTACAAAGTCCTATCGAGCTGATGGATAGTATAAAGATAGTTAATAATGGTGATGCCAAATGTAGACATTACAATGTCTTAATACTCCAGCATTCATGAAAAGATAGGAGTGACTCATTACAAAGGAGATGAGAGAGTTCATTTGGGCATAAACTCTCTTACTGACCCACAAAGATACTCAGTTGTGCTGACAGAGGAAATAACAGGCTTTGATTGGCCGTGAACTGAGAATGTGTTTGGCCAACATATTACCAATGACATTGGATGGCTAGTGTATGGCTAACACCACCACAGCTAAAATAAATGCATTTTCACATGTGCGACTGAAATATTAATTGGATTATTCCACACACACAGGTTAGTTGCCATGCCCTCTGTGCCCAACTGGTACTTTCTATATCAAAAAAACATTTGAAGCTTTAATTCAGTGCATGAGGGTTCTGACTGGTGATAGAACACGGTAACAGTATGTGCTGCATTTCTGAGAGTTTATATTTGTTCAGCCACAGCATCACCACAGGGTTGATTCAGCATAGATTAATCACATACAGTAGCCCTGTGATGTTTAATAATTCAGTCTGCCTCTGAATGTCATTTGGACTGTGTTTATGGATGAAAGTCTCACACACTGTGGCCTTTGTCCGTCTCCTCTCCAAGCAGCAGGCTTACATTATGCATGTGCATACTTTCACTGTGTCTTATCACTCTGTGTGCGATTCTGTGTGTTTGGTTAATGGTTGTTTAAATGGATGTGGAAGACACATCAACCCTCTCATCTCCTTTGCTCTGAAAATGCACACACACAAAAAGCAGCAGTGTGTATAGGGAATCATTAGCTAAAGTGATGCAAGTTTAGCTATCATGAATCAAAGTGGCATCATATCGACAAGCCACAGCCAGCAAGGAATCCAAAATGTGTGTGTGTGTGTGTGTGTGTGTGTATAAGGATTACCAGTATTTTGAGCTGGCAGCAGGCCCAGCCTTCCTCTCTTCCTCTCCATTTTTCTCTGTCCTCCTCCCTGCCACCAGGGTTTTCCCTAGTGATATTCCCTGCAGGAAATTTAATTTGCTCCCTCCCTGTTGCCGTGCCTACAGACCGTTCTCCCCCCATCTTACCCACCATCAGTGTCTTCCCTGTTTTTGGTGGCAGACAGTGACAATCATATTACTTCTTGCCCCCAATCCTGCTTTTTTTTCTTTGTCTTACAAATAGTAATCCCCAAAAGTAGTGGAAAAATCACAGTGGGGCCTGTAGCTGAGCTTGATCCAACTTCTGCAGCCGGCATGCCATTAGCTTTAGCTGGCTTTGTGCTGCAGGATAGCAACAATTACTAGGTGGTCTGCTTAGTAAAGAGCCTGCCAGGTACACTCTGTTCACAACTTCTGAACTATGTTTAGTACACTGAGAATCTTAAGCTTCTCATCAAGTGTAATCTCTGTTTCGTTCTCATCTGAATACTTCCACCATTGCTCTGTAATGTCAGCCTTTGCAAACCCCTTCATCATCCTTTCTGCTACATCCCTCCCTCCCTGAGTAATGCCTCTCACAGTATACTTGCTATGATGGATGGAGCGCCAGTAACAGTGAAACAGACCTTACATCCATCACAACAACAGCATAGTTTAGTGCATCACACTTTTTTGATTTGCCTTGCTCTCCAGAGTTCAGCCACATCATGTTTTTTTCTGGCCCGGAGTCGGAGCCTCCGTGGGCTTTTGTTAAACCCACTCACAGCAAGGCAGTGCGGGGCTGTTTCTTCCGTGTACGTTGGGATTTGTTTTTTTTGTTACTGCTGCTATGATACTATAACAACTCTTTTTTTTTTGCTCTCAACAGCAACCTCAACTCCCGTGGAACTCGGCCCGACCCTTGGCTTGAAGAAGTCCAGTTCCTTGGAGAGTCTCCAGACAGCCATGTCAGAGGTTAACAGGAAAAGCGAGCTCCTTCCATTCCATCGTCCTCGCCCCAATATGGTCAGGGGACGAGGCTGCAATGAGAGCTTCCGAGCAGCTATTGACAAATCCTACGATGGGCCAGCTGAAGAAGATGATGGTAAGGGACATGAAGTGTGCCTCAGTGTGGTAAATTAGAGGCACACATCTATGAATATGTATGTAGTTTCTGTAGCAAACAGATGTTTGGGCTCCCAAGATCAAAGTTGCCCTCATTGTGTTCAAAAAGCTAGATTATTTCTCACTTTATTATTATGTCATTTTCTTAATCACACGTTAATCTTCAGATTTTTTTATTGCGAGTGGGGCGATTACCTTTACATTTTCTCACATTTAACTGAATTAATTCCTTCATCTGCCACTGAGTGCAACAAGCCCAGATCATGATTGTTCCACTGCTGTGCTTGAAAGGTCAGGGGTAGTTGTTTTCATTTTCTCCAAAGATATATTTGCTCATTGCTCCCAAAAACCTCCACTGCAGGAAACTGTATGCATTTACCGCTCTGCAGCTTTGTCACATAGTAACTAACTTACATGTTGACTATGGTTTGAGGGTAAAGATGCGCTGTAGCATGGAATAGCACGAAAAGCTTTACTTTTGCTTGCCTCTCTATCTCTGATGTTGGTGGCTGTTTTTCAGCTACAGTTCATGCAGGAACTGCTGTCACATCACTGATTGTAGAGTGAGATATTCATTCATTTCCCTCAGATTTCCTTATGTTACCATTTCCAAAAGCACAGAGATGTCTTTCTTTAAATTTCACATTCAATCACTTACATACATCTTCGGTGCCTTTTAGATGGATCTTTAATCACACAGTGATTGAGGCATTTTCTCCTTACTTCCACATGCAAGGTGTACCCCAATTAAGCTTTCTCCAACAAAGTGTGACAAGGGCCTTCCAACAGGCACCTCTTGCCTCAAAATATCAACACATATTCCATTCCCAGCTGTGTTATTAGCAGCTAACTCTTATCAGTCACCACCAGAGTAATGAGTCGGGCTGTTTCAGATCACTGCACTCACAAAGGATAGGACTAATAGGGCATGTCAACACCACACACACAGTGGCCACATCTGTCACCATCTTTCTAAATGTTCAGCGCTTTCAGAGCTGCTGTTAATTGACAGAGACCACTTCTTTGAAGTATATCTCACACTTCCGTTTGTTTCATACACTTTGCATGGCCTGGGTCATTTCAGTTCCAGTTGTAAACACGTGGCAGCTCTAAAATGTAAGAGCTGGATTCAGTTGTACCTGCAAACCATTGTTTGTGTGGGTTCTTGACCTGAGTGAGCTAATGCCACAGTGCTTCACAGTAAATCAATCAGTCACTGAGTTTGACATGTTATCTAATCTGGAGTGGAAGTCTGTTCCTGTACTCTTATTTCATTTGATGGCCTTCTTCAGTATTTGTTTGAGGGGGTAAGTTAACAGCTGATAATGTGACTCAACAGATTTTGGCATGCTTTTCTGACACACTTTCTGCACACATAATCATTGTTGGCCTTAGCTTTTTTAAGTTTTAGAAGGAGAAAGAAAATACCATAGATAATAAATGTCATAGAGGCTCACTGTTTTATACAGCTGTGGTCATCAAGGTCATTTTGATTTTCAACCCCGAACAGGAGGGCCATTGCCAGCATGAGCCTGTGGATCTGCAACAAGACACACACATTCTGCTGGTAGACAGTCTCTGTAATTAAAGCTGAAGGGAATATCTATAGAAAATTAGATCTCAATTGAAGTAACTAATTTGGTTTGGTTATCTCATAAAATCTGATGAATAGCTTGTGCGTATGTGTGCATGTGCCCTTGTTTTTGTCATTTGGACTTTTTTCTGGTGTAAATTCTGACCTTGTCAGTACCAGTAGTCCTTTTGGGAAACAATGTGAGGCATAATGTCATTTTTGAAGTCCTGGTTAGGGTTGAGGCGAGGGAGTGCATTGATGTTAGAATGAGGTCAGAATTAGGTGTAAACTGGTAATAGTCAATGCCAGGTTTAAGGTTCAGCTTATAGCGTGTGGAAATGATGAAACAATGCGATGTCCTAACAGGGACAGCGGTACAGCCTTGTGTGTGTGTGCAATCATTGTTATTCAAGGCCTAACCTCCAGTCTATCGATGGAGTAATGAGGCGTTGCAGTTCATGCTTTGAACATTTTACTTTCTTATTTGAAAGAGTTAATTAGTTCACTGTAAGAGTTGATACAGTTGAGGATGTGGAGTAGGGAAACCTGAAAAGAAATCTATGTACAGGTTTATATTTGGGCTGTTTCTAGGTGTTTACAGTTTTGTGTCATGCTTTCTGTTTTCCTTTGTGTCGGGGTGTGTGGTCTGGTCCGTACTACAGAATGATGCTATTCTGTGGGGTTATATCATTTTAAGAAGCTGCATACAGTGTTGCATTGGTAATCTCTTTCAAAGAGTTATTTGCTTTGCCTTTCTGTGAGGGGCCTCCAGTATTCATTCATTTTAATTATTGATTTAAATCTGAAAAAGTACAAGTGAAAATAAGACAAACTGCTAGTTTAGTTTGAAACATTACATCTCTATCCACTCACTCTAATCCCCATCTTTTTCTTCTCCTTCTACCATTCCCTGCAGACGAAGGTTCAGAGCCAAGTTCAGGCCGTGACACCCCTGCAAGTAGTTCATCCCGCCAGGGGGTTGGAGATCAAACAGAAGAGAAAGGCAAAAAGGACAAGAAAAAGAAAGCAAAATATAAGAAGAAAGAAAAGAGCAAGGTGAAAGTAAAAGAGAGGGAGAAAAAGAAAGCTGAAGAGCCTGAAGAAACCGAAAAGAAGAGCAAGAAAATAGGCTTTGGCCTGTTGAGGTGAGTAAAGGGAATTTTTCCGTTTTTCTGGAGTTGCCAGCTTTAGCCACATTGTGCCAAGCCGAGCTGCGATGACACGGACTCTCACTGTTTGGTGTCGCACGGCTGAGCTTCCTTTCTTTTAAAGGGTCAGGTTTTATGGAGATCTGTTGCTCAGGAGCTTGTTTCCGACTGTCTCTGGCTAAGACACTCAACCCCACAATGTGTTTTACCATATGGTCCTCTCTTGTTTGTTGCCTTGGTTAGAAGAATCTGCTTAAGGAATTAATGTAAAACGTTGTATGAGAGGAAAATCATTTTATTAAATACAATATTTCTATTTGTGTCTAAAAGCTTTGCTAAATCAATTACATTCTTATCCATGAGTATGAACCACTTTAAAATATGTGCTTTTACACAGCTGAACAGCCATATTTGTCTTGCAATCTTGCACTATTTGGGATACACCCCTCTACTTTATTTTATTCTATTTTAATCTAGAATTCTATTCTAATCTATTCTATTCCATTTTAATCTATTCTATTTTAATCTAGAATTCCATTCAATTCTATTCAATTCTATTCAATTCTATTCAATTCTATTCAATTCCATTCAATTCTGTTTTAATCTATTCTATTTCATTATATTCTATTCCATTTTAATCTATTCTATTTCATTATATTCTATTCTATTTTAATCTATTTTAATCTATTCTATGTTAATCTATTCTATTCTATTTCAATCTATTCTATTCCATTTTAATCTATTCTATTTTAATCTATTTTAATCTATTCTATTTTAATCTATTCTATTCTATTTTAATCTATTCTATTCTATTTTAATCTATTCTATTCTATTTTAATCTAATCTATTCTATTTTTATCTAGAATTCTATTCTATTAAATTCTATTCTAATCTAATCTGTTATATTTTAATATATTCTATTCTATTTTATTTTAGTCTAATCTATTCTATTTTAATCTATTCCATTCTATTTTAGTCTAATCTATTCTATTTGAATCTATTCCATTCTATTCTAATCTACTCTATTCTATTCCATTGTTGCCCATCCACCGCAGTGGCCTTTCTCTCTGTCCACACATCTCAGTGAGTGGTTGACCTCACAGTAATGGGAGGTGCGTGTGAGTTAAATCTCTGTGGTTTTACATGTAAAATTAGTGCAGCTGCAGTCTTTTGATTGTGTGGTTTTTGTCAGACAATAGTTATAAATCAGGTACTCCACGTTTACATATAATGGCCGTGTTTCAGTTTCAGATTATTTCCATCCAGGGAACCAATGATTAGCAGCTTTTTGGGAATTGTATCCCTCCATGGGAGCCGCAGCTTGGATGCTGTGGTTGCATCAAGGTGACCACGCACTGGCTGTACCTCAGAGGCCAAACTTCTGCAGCTTTGCTATGAGCAATTTTCTGTTTGTTTTTTCAAAGCTCTCTCCATTTGGGTGAAGTTTCTGCTTGCCTGTTTGACATTTCTTTACTTTTTACTGACACCTTTCAGCTGTTTTGGAATCCAGCTCTTTTTGTTACTTATCATACACTCCCAGATGCAGACAGACCACTCAGAGTGGTGCCCCAGTTTCCTTAAGAGGTGCTGAAAATGATCTGCCAGCGCTATTTTGTGTGATTAACTTTAAAAGTATGTATTTTCCAGCGTGAATGAAACCCTCGAAGAAAAGTGTCATGAATGAGGCAAAGTGTTTCAATGAACCATTTCTGCTCTCTCCTTTGATTGCTACCTTATATCTGATTTTTTTTTTTCTCTGTCGAGGTTGTTTGTGAAGTGAGATTTCACATGACCATTACATAGATACTGATCTCTAGAGAAACACTTGCATGCCATTTGATCTGCACAGTATAGTTGCAGCCTCTGAAAACACACTTACAAAAGCAGTCTGTTTGAAGCGGAACGCAGGAAAACACTTCCAGATTTCACAGTCAAATTTTATCACCATGATTAGATCTCAAAATTGCATGTTATTTAAGGTGAAATATTAGGCAATTAGACTAATGTGCACACATTTGACTTAATTGAATATGTTTAATGCGCTCTTTGAAAGTCGCCACCCTTTCCGTCTTGTTTTCCTCATTTTGGCACACCTTCTCTCTCAGTGCGTCTACAGTATTCAGTATATCAGGAACATTTATTTGATGGCGAAGAGATTTATTTTATTTTGAGATGTTAGAATGCTATCTTTGTTATGCAGTTGAGCCTGTAAATCGGTTCATAATTACGACAATTTAGCTCAGTTTACTAAAAGAGAAACAGATGAACATTATGCAGCATAGTTTGTTCTTTTACTACAGTCCCATGTTTGGGACTGCGTCAGGCTGGGAACCTGCTGCTGTGTTTGGGATCTTTGTCCTGTTGATGAGCCAGTTTCAGCCCAGCTTTAGCTGTGGGACAGATGGCCTCACATTTGACTCTAGAATACTTTGGTATCCAGAGGAGTTCATGGTGGACTCAATGACTGCAAGGTGCCCAGGTCCTGTGGCTGCAGAACCAGCCCAGATCATCAGCCCTCCACCACCGTGCTTGACAGCTGGTATGAGGTGTTTGTGCTGATATGCTGTGTTTGGTTTCCTCCAAACGTGCTGCTGTGCATTAGGACCAAACATCTCCACTTTGCTCTGGTCTGTCCAAAGGACATTGTTCCAGAAGTCTTGAGCTTTGTTCAGATGCAGCTTTGCAAACCTAAGCTGTGCTGCCATGTTCTTTTCAACATGCTTTTTGCAGTTGGTTTAGTTTTTGTCAAATGAATTATAATGGCATGATGTAATGTATCGAGTGTTGTTTTTCATCTGAAGATGTATTTATCTGATGTTCAATCCTGGTAAGGAAAACTTTACTTTATGCTATTGTAATAAATGGCATTTTTAGTTTTTGCTCGATATGGCATAACTGTAGTAAGATTTCAGTTCACAAGCAAATGAATTGACTACTCTTTATTTCAATGTAAAGTATTCAACATCCAGTAAGTTCACTCAAACATTTTCTTTGGCTGCAGTTAAACTTTTCACATGGACAGCACTACTTAGATTTAGCCAGCCTGTAACCTGTGAGTGTTTGAGATTTAAATTTAAGTCCTGCCTGTGCAGGACTGAGATCTGAACCGTACTTAGAGTGGAGGTGGGTGGTTGAAAGTGTGCCAGTGCGACTGATATTTTATGTTAACTTTCTAATCATCATTTGCACTTGCATTTGGGTGCAGATGGCACTGGGGACAGGCGGGACATGACCCCCCCAGATTCATAGTGACCCCGATCCCTCCCACCACGGCAGACATCGCCGATAAAACCTATGATTAATGATTCATTTACTTTGACTGGTTTACATTGCAGCGTGCATTGGGAGCATGCTGTTTGTGTGCTACAAGTAATGATGCCTTCCTGTTGCACACGGATGTCGGAATTTCCTAGATCCAAGTCAGATTTTTAATCCCATCTGGTCATTTGATAGTTTACGAAGCCCCCCCATTTTAAGTGCTTCAGAGTTAAGGGGAGATGATGGCAATACCTTTCCCTCTGTGTTCATACCACTCTGTTTGATTATGGTTTGCACAGTCTATGCAGCACCCATGACAACATCTCCAGTTTAATCTAACCAAGTCTTCCCTCTATGCGGATGTCCCTCCAGCCTTTCATCTTATTACCCCCAACCCTATCACACTTAGCCACAAGTGCTGTAAGAAGCCATATTAAACACCCAAGGATGATTTTAGACGTTTCCTCTACACCTCATCATTCGTCACCATGAGAGGGTCCTGATAAGAGCCCTCTGATGAGCTCAACCTTTCTATCCTTCTCTTCTCTCTAGTCATATTTCTGTAGCATACCCACCCTCCCCTCTCGCTACACCTATACCCCCTCATCGTTGCATCATTCCAATTTTTCATCTCCATCTGCTCCCTTCAGCTCCTGCTCCCTATCTGCATTTGATTGCATATAATGGTGGTAGACTGAGAGGGCAAATTGAAGCTATTCAGTGTAGTTCAATCTAGGCCAAGCTGCTGATTTGTCGTATTCATCTGACGGCACCTTTGATTGGCCTAATGGTCTGGAGGAGAGGCAGTGCGGGTTACCAGGCTGTACTCCTAGTTATCTGGCTTTACAGCGTATAATGCTCATGTTTGTCATTGGTTGGTTTACTAATTTCAAAGATTTCTTTACCAACTGCTGTTTTCTGTTCATGCATCAGCTGCAGAGACACTTAATGCTATTATCATTAGAATCCTCCAAAAGACCATTTTACAGTTCATAATGTGAATGAAGACAGAATTTAGCAGAGTCTGTAAATGTAGTGATATAATTACTGTAAAAGAGTGCTATAATTGTTGACCCACAGATTAAGTCAGGCTCTGAATATTTGTTTAAAATGCCCTTTAATGTGGACAGATGGCTCTGTCATCTGAACTGTTGCCACCTGCCAATCAGATATGCCAGTCATCTCTGTGTGTGTGTGTGTGTGCGTGTGTGTGTGTGTGCACTGTGGTAACCATTCCACTATCATGAATATTCATCTGATGATTAAACATGATTGGTCACACAGTCGGACGGTTGTCATATAGTTGGCACATGGTGGATGTGGGATTTTGTGCGTTCTTTCTTTAAATCATGCTGCAGTTGTGCAACCTCCTCCTCTGATCAATGTGGTAAATATTTGAATGTATCGTGCAACTCTCAGAAGGTGTACATTGTACTAGCATGCCCTCTTAACTTGATGCTGCACACACCTAATTAGCGTTGGTGGAGAGCATGGCTTTGTTGCTGATTTATTATCTGTGTGTTTGGCTGGCTGTGAAAGGGAAGGGAGAAGGACCTCTGTACAAATGAAAATATGGCAGCCTTTCAGGTGAGACTGGAAATGGACAAGGTCTGGCAGAATGAGAGAGGGACTGACACTGCCAGTGCATCATTTTATGATGTGTGTGTTGCACGTACATGTCCATGCTGCTCATTTTCAGCTTCAGACTAGTGTGAATTTATGGTGAATGTATGGTAATGAATGCCTGGTCGCCTGCTGGCTTATAATCATGCACTGCTGTACTTGCAGCTTGCTCTGCTGCTCTGTTTGTGTGTGTTTTTTTGCAATATTACCCCAGAAAAACTTAAAACCCAAAAAGCAGCATAATTATGATAGCAGCCACCAACCAAAGGAGCCTTTAAGCCTTGAGTCTGCGCTCTTTGCTTACCTCTAATTTGAGCCTGTAATTACACTCTCCTTCCTATTGTCCCATTTTTTCCTTCCTGCTCCTCTCGCTCCATCTCTACTCTCTTCAAACGGCAGCACCTCTGTTCAACTTAAAGTACTTTGTCGTTGGGACTATTAGCCCACCACAACGGCTGGGCCCATTAGGAGTGACTAGCTCCATTGTGGGCTGTGTAATGGTTGAGCTTCATGCGAGGCCTATTAGCCCAAGTCTGTACTCTCTGTGCCTGTGTATTTTTGAATGTGTGTGTGTAGTGCATAGATGAAAAGGTTGATGGTAAATGGACTGAAGTCCCTGTTATTTGAAAGCGATTTTCTGATTGGTGGCTCTGGCTGTGTTTTGGTAATGATGTCTTTTGGAGTTGAGTTAGTGCTTTTACATGTACAGCACTAATACAGACAGTAGTATTTATTTTATTTTTTAAGACATTCAGGAGGACAGCTACTGTAAATGTTATGTCCATATTACTCTGACATTCATCATTAACCAATGCTTCATCAACACAGTCAGACACATGCAGCTTGTTACCAAATAAACCAGACGATCCCAATCTAGTCACACTTGATTTGCTTCATGCTTGGTCCCTTCATTCCAGAGCCATGCCCTCTTCTTTCTGCCATAGACCTGTTCCTCACAAATGCACATCAGCCATCACACAAGTGAGGTGAGAAGTACTGATTATCTCGTTACAATGGCACCTGTTCGTGGGTAGAATTCATTGGGAAGTGAGTATTATTTAACTGAAGACTTTGATGTGTTTGATGCAGAGAGAAAAAAAAGGGCAAGCGGTAAGATTTTAGCAACTTTGACATGGGTCATAGTGTCTCCATGTGCAGCTTTTATGGGATGTTCCCAGAAAAGCACTGGTCAGGACCTGTCAAAGAGGGAGAACCGGTGAACTGATAACGTGGTCGTGATGCACCGTGGGAGCGATGCGTCCCAAAAGGGTCTGCAACGGGCATGTGAGCATCAGAACTAAACAAGGAACAATGGAACAGCTCGGTCTGACGAGTCACATTTTCTTAAACATCATGTGGCTGGCCAGAGCGTCCCTTCCCTGGGGAGACCTGGATGAGCTATGGGAACAAGGCAGGTCGATAAGGGTACTGTGATGTTCTGCTGTCAAACCCTGGGTTTGGCCACTAATGTAGATGATACTAACATTAACATTGTTGCTCCTCAACTGCACACTTTCCCTGATGGTAGTGACATCTTTCTGCAGGATACTTTTCCAGATATCACTTCAATCATGCATCTCTGAGATGTGCTGCCCAAACAAGTTCCTTCCATGGAGGCATCACCTCAGAACTTTCAGGGCTTTAAGGATTCATTACGACAGGTTGGTGCCAGATACCACAGCAGAACTTCAGAAGTCAGTTAGAGTTTATGCCTCTGCAGCTTGGGGCTGTTATGACTGCAAAGGGGCACCTTCTCATATTAGACAGGAAGTCATAATGTTCTGGCCGATTACTGTATGTCACCAGTTACTGGAACATAAAAACTAGATGATCCATACCATCAGTCTGATTTATTCATTTCATGTTTGGCCTCTTCCTGCTACAGTGGATGCCTATCCTGGTGTCCTTTTGAGTAAATGATTTTCACCTCTTGTGATCACTGCTATTTCACTCATTTCTGTTCTTCTGTAGTATGCATGAAAGAAACACTATTGAGTAGAATAAGCATATAGAAACACATAAAAGTGAAGAAGGAGCACGATTGCAGAGAAAATAGATAAAATTCATAAAAACAAGTAACGTTATGTGAGCCAGTTATAAATAAAAGTTGCAGTAATTCCCAGAAATGATTTCTAAAGCAGTTTAGAAACAACATTACAGGGTCAGGTTTGAGTAAACATCCTGCAAATTCCGGGCAAAAAAGATCACTTCAAATTTCCCTTGCAAAAAAAAGTCAAAAATAAATAAATAAAAAGCTGCAGCTGTCTTCTGACCCGACGTCGCCTGTCATTGTTTCATAATGAGGGAGCACAAGCTTGAAACAGGGGAAGGACTCTGCCAATCAAACATGGTGACAGGAAGTCATTGGGATGTCACTGACTGATGCCATGCCTGCCAATCATCAGTGTCTGTGTGTATGTGTGTGTGCGCATGTACTCCCCATCGTGTCACACCCGTCAGTCACCCGTTCCCTTAGGATCCATTTACCAATGATGGCATTGGGAGGGTGTGACTAAGGAGTGGCAGAGGGAAGGATCGACAAAAGGGCACGAGAGCAGAAAGAATAGGTGTAGTGAAAGTCACAGATGTGTGTTCACTTCTTTTTTTCAGTGAGTTTCCTTTACCAAGAGACACAACCCTCAGAGGGGTGTCAGACCCCTGAGCACCCAGCTTACTGTTCCATATCTGTATTTTTACTTGTTTGTTGTTAAAGCAACACAAGAGAACTTTAAAGCAATGTGCTCCGTACTCATTTTGAAGTGCATCCACCTTTGTTCTGCACCTTTACAGACCTGAAACTGCCCTAGAGCGCCCGGTGACTGAGATACTTGATTTTCCTGCCCTGTACAACACCATCATGGTGCCACGTCACACTCCTGCAACTAGATAAATTACAATATAAGTTTGGGGGGGGGTACAGTGCAGTCATTACAAATAAAGTAAAAAGAAAAAGTAATTAATTCTGAAGTAGATACCGCAAAGAGACCCAAGGCAACTCTATGTGAGGAAGTGAAGAAGAAGAGTACGAGCAAGACACGGGACAAGAACAAACATCAGATTGGATTTACAGCTGGAGGGAGCTCAGAGAAAAGAAAACTAACAAAAAAAAAACAGACACAAACACAGGTACCTTCATTCTTGCTTCCAGTAATAACTTATCAGCTTTCTTGTACTGTAGCATTTGCTTTGCTTGGCTCTGCCGGTGAAGTTGTTCAGTGCAGGTTGAAACTCACGAGAAGAATATGTTTGTGATCAGCTCCCTTCTCTGTGTTGAATCAAAGGAGATGATAAACATGTTTATTTACTCACATTTACTCAGCATCGTGACTAACAGGAAATATGTAACATTACAATGGCAGTGTGCGCATCTATGTTATGTTCTGTACCTGAAACTGAAACACAAGTCATCACCTTACTGACATCACCTTTGTCTCACAGATGGAGCCTCGGGTCTGTTTTAGACTAACATGGAAATAAGACTTTGCAGACTTTCTTCTCTGCTGTCCTGCAGTACATGGCACAGCAATATGTTCAGTGAATTATGATGCACATGTATACGTTTCACTCATACGTCACATTCAGTCCATCAAATCAGAAGTAATGCAGATGTTTTGTCTTTTTTCATCACACACACATATATATATATTGTGGTAAGATTGCCACCTTTCATGTGGGAGACCTGGGTTCAAATCCCCTAGGGTAGGGACCCCTGCCTACCAGTGTCTGTCAAATGCATAAACAAACAGAATATAGTATAAAACATATACCTTCTTATTCTTGTTAGGGCCTGTAATATTACACATTCTCTATAAATTTTTGGTGGCTTCTGAAGGTTTCAGTTTTTCAGCATGACTACAAATTCATGTGTGAGCTGTGCGTGTGCAGGGCTCAGATGGAAGCTTGTTTCCTGTAGGGGGAGCCGAAGAGTGGTGCTTTCAAACCGATTTCTCTGCTCTACATGGTGCTTCACTGGTCCAAATACAGGATTTTACTGTTTATCAGTTATTTTGTGACGGCAATAAAGATTCTATTTAATTTTACTGGTATTGCTGAAGGTAAGATTTATTTTTCAGTTACGGTAAAGGGTTTTGATATAGCCTTAAAACATCCAAAGCTGCTAAAGTCTGGTTTGTAGGTGTAAACGGCCTCCGTCTCATACCATTGGCCACCATCTGCAGCAATGGTATGTTTAATAAAGTTTTGGAAACACTTGAAATCTTGTCAGAGTTGACACTGAGACTGCACGACTGCTTGCATCTTGTTCCTGACTTTTCCGTTTTATGAGGCTGATTTTCTGACACATATGGTGCCATTTGAATGTTGTTTTTTGTTTCATGTTCGTCTTCACTTTGCTTAGACAGAAGGGAGCTTTAAGAAACTTGGGAATGTTTCTCACTTGCAAATGAGTCGCCATACATGCATCATACAGATTGTGGTGTTAGCTCATTAATATTCATGTTACCATTCTGTTCCCACTAATGACATGACAAGAGGTAATGTATTCATCCTAACTGGCTGCTAATCAGCTGCTAATCTTACTCCTTATTCCTTGTGAAATGACGCTCGAGTGATGATGTTGGACAAACTGTGTGTGTGTTATTTTACACCATTGTTTTTTTTTCCACTTAGTACTTTTTAGTAGCTTTCATTCACTATAAGAAGGTAATAGCAAAATGGTGAATAGAAGAACTTGGAATAGGAAAAATGAGTCTGACCTGAAAGACCTTTCTGACAACACTGTGTGCAGTAGTTGGACTGAGATAATGCTTTGTGATTTAGATGATTGTCTTTGTTGAACAGAAGACAACTTGAAAAGGAAAAATGTGAAAATGGAACTGCTGACAGGCTGCTGTGGTAACTTTGAAAATGACAGAAAGAAGTAAAATGGAAGCAAATTATATTTTAGCCTGCTGCTCAACACATTGATGTGTAAAAATGTCAAAGTAAGCCAATTTACTTCCACTTTATTCATGTTGTGAGTCATTTTTACTTACCATCTATCTGTTGTGTGTGTGTGTGTGTGTGTGTGTGTGTGTGTGTACAAATAATGACATAAATTGTCTCTGCAGCTGAAGAAGAGAGGACCACAGGACATTTTTTTCTTTAAATTCAACAGCATCTCTTACATCAACGACGTTAGCTTATTTCATGTATAATGAACTACATCGACACAACTCTGAAAAACAAAGCCGCATCAACCTCTCATAAATGAAGAGCAGTGTTCCAGCTCTGATAGCATTAAAGATTTCCCTGATTCACAGCTTCTAACTGTAGAACGGTGTTGCATTGAAGTCTGTCTCATCCGATAAGTTGCTGTTAGTGTCTGGACTAACTCTGCAGGTCTGCAGCATTCAGATGACTGTTTTACTGGAATGTGGGCCCCTTTAATGTCTGACTATAAGTAAATGCAATCACTGTCAGCACGCATTTCTCTGCTGCAGCTAGATTCTGTTTTGCTGCACCCGTCTGGCTTATCCAATCTTGCTCTTGCCATTACTAACTGACACTCATTACCTACATTTAGCTCAAACTCGGTTACCCAAAAGGCCAGCATTTCAAAGGCCAGCAGTAGTACATTTTTATGGAATGTATTTATTGTAAAAATCATTAAAAACAGTATGTGGTTATTGATATTTTTATTTGAGGTTGTATTTACAAAATTCTTAGACTTAAAAAGGACCAGAAGATTTTTCTGATTTTGTTCTGATACATTCACATAAAATCTGTGTGTGTGTGTGTGTGCGCTTTCTTTTTCACATGACTTTAGGTATCCATTATATTTACATATCTCCCTTTTCTTTCTTAATTTTCTTTCTCCTTTTACTTTTTCCATATGTTGGTAAATAATATTTAAATGGTTGTTGGTTTATTGTTATCAGTCTTTACTCTGTTGCCTCCTTGAGAAATTGAAGAAAACAGATGGTTCGGAAAAGGAGATAAAAGAAGGAAAGAGGTATCTAATGATGGAGAGAAAGTGATACACTAAGGAAGGAAGTTGTTATACCTCTCATGCTCTAGGTATTTAGCTCCAAATGTACATTCACCAAACACTGAGAAACATTTTCTGTACTAATACTGGGGGGAGCCTCAGTGAGAGAGGCATTTTCATACTAGTCACCATTATTAGATGGTAAATAGTAAATATAATGGGACGCACATGGTCAGCAACAATAATCGCATAGACAAGGCAAATCCATGAATTCATGTTTTTGATGGCAAGCCAGAAGTTGATCACTCATCAGAACAGGCTACATCTTACAGTGGCAGAGAGTCATTATCTGAGTTATTGTAGCCGTTCTGTCCGCTCAGTGTGGCTTTATTATTCTGCCATGACATCTGTCATCAACAAGGGGTTTACTTGTTAAACCTTTTTTTCCCCTTTATCATTCTGTGCGGATTGTTGTGCATTACAATTCCAGGACTCAGGAATACGTCCAGCCTACTTCTTCATTACATTAGCAGAAGCTCCTGGCCTGTATCTACATGATTTTGCACATTGCACAGCTGCCAGATGATTGGCTGATTGGATAATGTCCACTAAATTTAATATTTTTATTAAAAATATCCTCAAATCAACAAAATAGAGACGATCTCGGTGCTAAATTGTGCTTTTTTAGGATACTTTCACGCTAGGGCTGTTTACTCCGGACCAGAGTTTGTTTCCTCGGATAGTCCGCTTCCTTGGGCAGGTGTGAAAGCTCGTCCGTACTCTGGTGCAGACCAAACAAGCAAACTTTTGTCCTCCTGAAAATGGGGGTCTCGGTTGCAAATGAACCCCATGGACTATCCAACGAACCAAAGAGAGGAAGTGGCGTAGAGATCAGTGCATTTTGGATAGAAAAAAAAAAACAGGATTATAAATTGCGGTTGCTTGTGGCTATAGTTCCAACTTGTTTTGAACAACCCAGCTGAAAGGGCTGGATTTCCGTCTTTGGTCCCAGCGGATTTTTTTCTTCCTCTTGCTTTTTTCCTTCCTGGTTAAGTTTCGGGCAATAGCACCCCATTAACATTGCTGTTGTAACTGTGTGAGGTTGTCCTGGCTGTTTGATCTGCTTTGAGTGTGAAAATAAACTGAACCAAATGAAGGTGTGAAATCTTTTGGCATTCCCCGCCCAATCAAACAGAGTCCCACAGACTGTCCCTTCGCCCTTCCTTTCCTTTCATTGAGGATCTGGGGTCTGTCTTAAATACACGTTTAGTTGTTAGTACCTGCAGAAGCAGCTTTCCATCCTTTTTCTTTTCATGTAATGATATTCTGTGATAAACTGACACTTGAGAGGGATGACATGGAGCCCTGGGAAAGCTGAGGAGGACATGGTCGATGTTAAAGACAAAGACGTTTTAGAGCAAGTGGAATAAGCAAAATGTAAATGAGGGATCAAGATGAAGGGGTGAACATGAGGAAAGACACAGATAGGATGAGTCAGAAATGAGGGTGGTGAGAGGACAGGAACACTGCCGAGTGGGGGAAAAAAAAGAGTAAAACGTAAAAAGGTGAAATGATGAAGGAGGGGTAAATGGTGGGGCTGGAGAGAGTTGAAGGAAAGGGTAAGCCTCTGTAGGTAGCAATAATTAGAGCAAGGCTTGTCCCCTGTGTGGCAAATACACACACATTCTGTTAATGCACACAGATGATTGCAGCCCTTCATTGCCCATTGAGTCCCCCTCTATGGGTGGTAAATAGGCTTTACCCCCCCAGTGCACATTATGCATTTCAAAGGAACCTTTTACCTTGGCGCACTTTTATTTTATTAAACCTAAAACAGTGGACCAGTTGTACTTCAAAGTAGAAAACGATTTCCTTTTAGATAGTACCTAAGCAGGTACAGTTGTACTTCAAACATATCAGCAGTATTACAAGGAAAATGTGTGGACATATGGGATAATTAATCGATAAATTCACCTGATAAATAAAACATAGGGCATGTTATAAGGTCACAGTATTTGTGTTGGAGTTATTAACTATTAAGCAGGCTTGAATGGTTCAGTTCACCAATTCATACTTGCTACATAGCTGTGCTGTAAAGCTTCTGGTTTGTTTTTTCTTTTCAAGCACCATATGAGTGGGATATAAATGACTGCATTCTTTATTTAGCTTCTGAATGGCTCCTGAAAGAGATATAAATCACACTGACACCCACCGCATTTCATGGAAAAGACTTGGGTATATCAAGACAGAGACTGAAGCCCTAACCCTAACCCCTATACTCTATGTAATGCTTTTTCTCTAAAAACACACACTGATGAATATAGCAGGGGCAGTATGGGGTTAAGTGTCTTGTCCAAAGTCTCTTTGTCACATTGACAGTTTGGGATCAAAAACGCCAACATGTCAGTTGGAAGATGACCAATCTACCAGCTGCATTATGGCCACCCCACTTTTTGTGAAACAAGTAGTGACGTGTTGATGTTCATCTGAGGGCATCAGGGATACACCAATGGATTATTTCAGATCATACTTGGAAAATCATACCTTTTGTGTTCGCCTGCGTGGCCATGTATCATCCTCTGCTCCTCTATCATGTGGGGTGCCACAGGGCTCAGTTTTAGGCCCCCTTCTCTTTGCCCACTTGGCTCCATATTAAGGAAGCATGGTGTGCTCTTCCACTGTTCTGCTGATGATAGTCAGATTTCTATCCCTCTCAAAAAGAAAGATGGAATCTGTTAACTCGCTGCTAAAACGTCTTGAAGACTTAAAGGCCTGGATGGCTCTCAACTTTTTAAAGTTCAACGAGAGTAAGACTGAAGTCATGGTTTTTAGTGACACAGCTGAGACTCCCCCTATTGAGATATGATATTTATGTAAGAAGTCAGCCATTACAAACCTTGGAGTTAAAGTGGATGCTGATCTTAAATTTGACAGTCAGATTAGACCAGTTGTGAAGTCAATTTTTATCAAATAAGGCAGTTGGCCACAATAAAATCAATTCTCCATAGGAAGCACTTTGCTGCGGCACGTCTTTTATCTGGGAAACGCAAATATGAGGACATTTCCCCTATTTTAGCTTCACACGCTGGCCTCCCACACATTTTACGATTGATTTTAACATTCTTTATTTGTTCTTCGTGGCCTTGCTTCTTCCTACCTCTCCGAGCTGCTGCACCATTATACACCCTCCTGCTCACTCAGGTCAGCGGATCCGCTGCTCCTCAGTGGGCCTAAAGCAGAATGTATGCTTGGGGGGGGGGGCTTTTGCTGTGGCTGCTCCTAAAATGTGGAATGACTTACCACTGCACATCAGACAGACTACATCACTGTCTGTTTTTAAATCACTTCTTCTTCTTCACTCGGCTTTTGACACCACATGAGATGTTGATTTAGTTTGTGCTTATTTTATTTAAATTTCTTATTGCATGGCTGGTTATATGTGTTTTAAAGTATTTTGGATTTTAGTATTCTATGTTTTTTTGCCTGTGCATTTGTAATTCTAATGTTTTTATGTATTCTGTACAGCACTTTGGTCCTCGTGGTAATGTGAAGCTCTTCATAAATAAAGCTGGATTGGATTTGTGGCTGTATTCATCTAATTTTTGGAACATGTGGTTTATATTTGGTCCTGAAGCCTAAAACCAGCATACCATTGATAAAAAGTTTGCTTTACTTTCTCACATGACTCTACTTTCTGTCTATCAAGTGGTTGTACTCAAATGCACTCCAAGTTTCCTTTCTTGGTGTTGTGGAAATGTTCCTTTTATATTTGAGAGTTACTTATTTCAAATCAATGGGATGATTACATTTTGAGATACAAGTGGCATGGAGGAAATATATACTTCCCTTATATCTCATACCCCAAATGAAAATCTCCTGCTGCTGTCAGCACAGCACAGCATTGACTCAATCATTCATAAAGTCACTTGTCTGTTGTGATTATGCAGATTCTCAACTGATTATTTTCAATGGCAAATTCGGAGATGACATGAAAATGACGTCATTGATACATTTGCTTCCTCGAGTGATAGAATATTTGTCTGTTTAAGCAAATATGGATGTTTCCTCAAAGTCTGAAGCCATTGTTATAAACTGAAAGAATTCATCAGCATTGTGATGTTCAGTCAGATTTGTGCGTTTCACAACGAGTGCATCCTCTCCAGGAAATGACTCCAGCACTGACCACGCTGTTGATGCTGACCACACACTAACGGTATTGACTGGTGTGGTTCAAGTATTGATATCTGGCCACTTAAATGATCCTTTTTGTCTATTGTGTAGATGCCATCTTTTAATTTAGGTGGCGAGTGCTTTTCTAATTGGAAAACCGCTTGACTCATGCTCTTCTTCTGTTTAATTGATTCAGTTGCCTGTGCACACACTTCCACTTCTATGTGTTTAACAGTATTTGGAGGTTTGACTTCTGATTATTAGTCATTTTTAATTTGAATGTACTTGTACTTTAGTGTCATTTGCTTTCGTATGTGTTTTTTTTGTGGGTCTGTGAGTGAGAAGTTGGAAAGAAGCAGAGAAGAGTCAAAGCAACAAATATTATTCTTGACATTCAGTGACAGGATGTTCTAGAAGCTCTTAACACTGAATAACACAGTGTGTCTATCGGCGTTCATGTCACTGCGTTTGCATGCGCATGGCTGTGGGTTTTTGTTGTGAAAGTGGTGTTAATGCTGTTTGTCCTTCTACTTCCATCCTATCTGATCATTTAAATCAGTTAGAATCTCAGCGCAGTTGTATGTTTTTTTTCTCCTTGTTTCTCTATTGTTTCTGATGACATTTCTTTCCTTTTTATGTCACAATTTTTCTCTATCCAGATTCGGAAAGAAAAAGGAGGACAAAAAAGATGCAAAGGCAGCTCTGCAACGGCAAAAGTCAGACATTCTGAGTGACCATGAGCTTGAGAGGATGAAATTAGAAAGAGAAAGGTGAGGCGTAAAACTGTTTTTATTCATGTTCTAAATCCTCTATATTGAGTAATGACACATGTGCACATTTTCATTTTCATGGAGCACACACTGAAAGCAGTCTGTAAATCTTTTGTTGTGTTGCTTTTCACTCTATTGTCTTTGTCCATCTCTCCTTAGTGACTGCCATTACTGAGTTTATTGTGTGCGTTTGCATGTTTTCTTTGAAGATGTTTCTCTCTGGTGGCTCTTGTCGTAGGTCAACAATCAGTGTCTCATCCACGAAAACGAGCCTTACAATAAGAGATGATGTATACCTTTTTATTGGTCCTGTGTTTGTTACTCAGGATTGAGGCAGGGCACCCTGAGCTACGAGATCAACTGGCCAGAGACCAGCAAGGTGTCAGTGGTGGGCCAGCATATCCAGACTTTGAGGATGATGACGCAGATCCCAACTATGCCCGAATTCAGTCTTTCAGGGATCGAGATATCAGTTCAGTGCCACAGCCACTGTCTCAGTCACCTCCCTACAGTACACTTCAGCCCGCTTATGCCCGCTCGCCTTCGCCCCAAGGCCCCTCTGGCTACCCAGGACATGGAATGCATGTGAAGGAAGCTGGTCCCATCCCTGAGGATGACCCTCTTGATAGGCTGTATGCCAAAGTCAACAAACAAAGAGGCGGCGGAACTGCATCTCCTCCTGCTCCTGGCCCTGCTCCAGCTCCTGATAATGAAAGGTAAGGCTCAGTGACTTCATTAGGTAGAAAAGTCTGAAAATCGCCTTTGTTTGAGGGTGAGATTCATGTATTTTTCAGTTGCACACAAGCTTTGGTTGAGGACTTTCACACAGGAGCAGAATTTATACCGTGTACTCATGAATATTTTTCGCAAAGCTGTGGATAAACCTTTCGCCACATCCTCATGCTGGCCATGAATGGGAATCTCTCCGTTGAGTCTCTTGGGGCCTCCTCGGTGGTTGCCACTGTCTGGGTTCACTCCACACAAAGGCAGGGACAGTGGCCAAGTACACCGTCACCTAACTCACTTCTTTTTCCCTCTTCTGCTCTCCACATTTACAGAGCAATATTATCTCGCTGATGCTTCATATTTTTTGCTTTCTTTCACCCTCTCCTGTTTAAATCTTGCTTATCTGCCACAGACCATACCATCTGTATGTGTGTGCATTTTTCAGACAATAGATAGACATACGTAGTGTGTGTGTTTGAAAATAAAATCCTCTCAGGGCCTTCTGTGGGCCTGATCAATCCGACTGTTTTACCTTTAACATGTCAGTCACACCTCACTAACTCTGGAATATATCTGCCAGTAGAGATGTTCTCATCCACGGCCGCACACACACAAACACACGTGCATCCACCTTATTTCTGCGCCTGTCTTAAAAGCGAGGAAGTAAACCTGTGTGATGGACAGCTCCAGACTTCATAGAGATGTTTCCTGACACTGTTTTGTTTGCATCGTTTTCTTCATGCATAATCGTGGATGTTCCAAAGTCAAGCCTCCTTTGACCTTGACTTCTGGTGCATTTTTCTTTGAGAATATGATAAAGTGCGAACTGTTTAAAAATCTGTTTCCACTCAAGTGTGTGGATCCTTCTCAAATGATGTGCTTTAAGCCATTAAGAAAATGGGAATTGGTAAAATACTCTTTAAGAAGTTGTTGTGACTGCAGATTTTAATCTGGTACGCCTTGGTTTCTGGTCTCCTTGTGTCTCTGTACTTTAGAGCATGTAAATATACATATATGGCTTCGGCTTACATGCTGATAAACCTTGATCCCAGTAGACAGCTAAGTGATGATACTATTATGAAATGACTTTGCACATGTTATATGTTCTGAGCTCGTCCGATCCGAACGTCACATCCAGTGTGGGCTTTTCTTCAAAGATTTCACATGTTGAAACTCAGTTTGTCGTTCTTTGATGTATTCAGTATTTATTTTCTGAGCTTTACTAAAGCTTCTGTTTTTTGAAAGAGGAAACACTGGATCTGAAATTGTCTTAATTTTGGAATCTTCCACCCATGCACCACAGCAGTCTTGGCAGATGGTGCTATTCGTTTATCATCACTTCCTGAAACCTGATGATGAGCAAAATAGCAAAGGAATTCCATCAGCAGAGCAATGAAGCTCACCAGCGTTGACACAAACACCAAAATCCATACATGCATGCAAAGAATGGTGGATTGACCATATAACTAACAAAGATGCATGTGTGTGTGCCAACTTAGTGATACAAAATGTTAGAAAGGTGTGCTCATGCCAGCTGGGTACATCAGTCCACACATTCCGCTGTTAAGAAATAGTTGAACATGATGCTTGATTCTGTGAAAAGAAAACTTTTCAGATAACAACTTATCAGGAATGTAGTGTTGAGAAAAACTTCAGACAGTTTTTCATTTTCGTGGTCAAACATCGTCATCTCCTTGGAGTCAAATGATTTCCCTGCAGTTTTTTTCTTTTCAATTCTGAAATGTCCTTATCGATACACCTCTTCATACAGGGCTGTGCAAAAGTCTTGAGTCAATCCTCATTACTTTATTTATTGCTAGGAAAGCTGGAAACAGGTGCTGTGATTTATTGAAATCTAACTGAAAATACAGTGTGAGAAAAAACAGAGTTTGAAAGTGAATATCTGGTCTGAGCTCCTTTATTCTCCAACACAGCCTGAACCCTCTGAGACGAGCTTTCTGTCATTTCTTTAAGGAGTCTTCAGGAATAGTTCTCCAGGCTTCTTGAAGGACATCCCAAAGCTCTTCTTTGGATGTGGGCTGCCTTTTGTTCCGTTCTCTGTCAGATGATCCCACACTGCTTCAATAATGTTGAGGTCCGGGCTCTGGGGAGGATTCATCCCTCCATAAGACCTGTTGCCACTGATTTTCAGTCCACTTCTTGTGTCATTTGGCACAGCTCGGCCTTTTCTCCCTGTTTCCCTTCCTTAAGAACGGCTTCTTGACAGCCACCCTTCCATGGAGACCATTTCTGATGAGGCTTGGGCCAACAGTAGATGGATCAGCTGAAGGTCCAGATGCATCTCTCAGGTCCTGTCAGGTCACAGCTGGATTTTTTCCTCTTTCTTAAGGACATCACTTTCAGATCCTGTTCATCTGCTGTAGATAGTTTTTTAGGCCTGACACTTCTTCTTTTGTCCTCCACTTGTCCAGTTTCCTCAAATGTTTTAAGGACACACTGCACACCATGCTGAGATATGCCAAGTTTTCAGCTAATAGCTCTTTGGGAATCACCTTGTTGCTGCAGAAATCCTATTTTCTGTCTGTCAAACTGTGTTTTCTTTGCTGTTTTTAATAGATGCAGCTAAAGAAATGGGAACAAATGATGTGTCTTTGTGACAGGCTGCTAGTAACAAAAGATAGAAATTCAAACTGTTTCTCTGCTAAAGTTGCCTGTGATACATTGACAAAACACTGGTTCATCCCTTTAGTTTGGAGCCTTTTTGAATGATCAGTGTCACAAACAAAAAACATCCCTCTGAAAATACACAAGTACAAGGACTGGACTGAAAAATTTATTATTTTGTTATTTATTCAGAGAAAAACTGAAGACATTCAGAAAGCCTGGGAACTATTCCTCAGCACCACTTTAAAAATTACTTGAAACTCTTGACTGCTTGGAACCAAATTAGAAAGAAATAAGCGGTGGCTCAATACATTTGTACAGTTATTTATGTACTTCATAGTTTTAGCTATTTGATTTATCTCTTTCTCGCTGATTTTCTTTAACAACTATTTTATAATAACCCAGACATTTAAGCACACATCCCAGTGATAAATCTGGGTGTCTGCCTCTCAACAAGCCCATCTCCTTTAATTCCAAAGGGCACGACAAATGTCTTATGCATGGCAGAGATTACTGCAGACTCATTTAGTAAAGGCATCAATCATACACACATGATTCATATCACACACACACTTAAAAATAGCATACATGCATGCATTTAGTTGAGGTTTAGCAAAGTTTCTACATTATACGGCCCTTACCCTAATGTGTCGGACTCTCATCCTTTGTGCCAGTAACTCTCTTTGCTCATTGTCTCTGATCTCTGTCTCAGCATCAGCTAAGCAAACACCGCCTGCTTAGAAGATGCTGATATGAGGTTGTTTCCAGTCTGTACTCTGTCATCGACTGAGTCATCGACTGAGGTTCAATTTAAATAGAGCTTAATGATAGGATCTCCATTGTTTGATCAAAGTCAAGCATGCCTGTCTGTCTTCATAAGGACACTCAACGCAGTCCATAGCCTGTTTTTTTTAATTTTGCAACTACAAGCATAACCAGTGCTTGTATTTACCCCACCGTAGCATTTACCTGTAAACCTCCCACAGTATGCTGATGGTATAAACATGTCCTCTCACCACAATGAGTCTGAACATGGGCAGGTGCACGTTTACACATGCAGTCCTTTTTCTGAAGTGACCCCCTAAGCCTTGGATAAAAGCTGGCCTCAGTTTTCTTGAGTGGTTGCCCCCTCCCACCTTGGCCCAATCCACCAGTACCTAACCCTTCCAAGTGCCCCTCGCAGGTTACCATAACAACCACGACCTCTGGCACTACACCAATTAGAAAACAATCAGCCTTGAGAGACCAGAGTGGAGTGAGCTTGGCAGAGGGGGGAGAAGGAGTACTGCAGCACATGTGCAGAGGATAAAGATAAGAAACATGAAAGAAAGCAGGTCCACACAGGGTGTGTTTGTTTTCCATTTAATGAGGACAAAGTCTCACAACTGAATCTAGCCCATAGTCATGACTTTGCAGACTTTCAATGAAGTTTTTAGAATGTGTCGCAGATGTGTTGGCCAGGGTTAGGGTTGTCAAAATGTGCTCAAAGATGGACTGAAATCTGAGCGAAGTGAGTCAAAGTCCATTAGTGTAGTATTACACTTGGTGTATGTTCTTGACAGAACTCAGTAGCTCCTACTGTATCATATGCCTGAGAAGTTTACCAGAAGTGTGCAGAAAAGCATGTGGATAAATGAAAATCCTTAATCTTAATGAAAAGACAAAATTCCATCTCTGCCACCATCTCCCCGCTTAGTTTTGCTTCTCTTAAGTTTGTTTTCAGTTTGCTTGTCTAAAGAGGATTAACAACCATCTGCCTTCCCTGGAAAAACTCTTGGATGAGCAGCAGTTCTGCTTTTGTTTAACATTCAGAAAAAAGGGTTTCTTTCTGTAAAGCAGTCCAACAAAACTCCCATAAGATACTCGTCCCTGTGAGACAATGCAACACAGTGTCACGGTTTCATCATAAACTGCTAATAATGGTACACAAAAGTTGGACTGGTGGAGCAGAGACAGAGGTAGCTGCTTTGTAACAAGCTCATACAGATGAGCTTTCAGCGATGCTTGGCTGGTCACTGCGGAGGCTTCCTTTCCTCGGTGTTGATTAATCCGACATCCTCTCAGCTCATTGAGCATGCACACACAGATGTTTTCTCTTAACACAGTTATACTTATGCACTGTCTTCATCTTGCACACTCTTTTCCTCATGCACACACACATGCACACTGTGGAAGGAGTTTTTAGGGGATGTTCAGTTGCTGCTTTGCCGTGGCAGAGCAGAGGGTCTGAGTGTGTGTGCAGTTTTGGGTAGTCGCATTATTTTATAGGACAACATTGGCACTAGGAGTAGTAACCTGACTGGTGATTTGTAAATAATATTATTACATTTATTCTGTTCAGCTTTGGTTTTTGTTCATGAACCTTAGGATTAGCATTGGTTTAAAAACAGACTTGAAACTCATGAAATGTTGATTTGAAAAAAAGCAAAGCAAAGTGTGCTTTGTTACACATAAGATGCTTGTACAAGTTCATATATGTTTATGGAATTTACCTTAGAGAGGATAGATGTTTCATAGACTTTAGCATCATTGACTCTCTTTGTGAACAAATGGGGAAATTTCAGCTTACTTCAAAACTGCCACAAGCAAATGGTTACAGTTACAAGAGAGACACTGAGGGTGTTTTGGCCCTAAAATATGGAGGGAAGGTGAGAAGTAGGATTAAGAACCAAGGAGATGGGAATTAAAAAAAAGAAAAAAAGCTGCTTAAAGCTAAAGGAAAAATACAGTTTGAAAAAAGAGAGACTTAATCTTAAAAACAGTAAAAGTAGTAAGGCAAGAGTTGGAGAAATGAATGAGAAAAAACCTGAAATGAATCTTTCATAAAATAAGAGGATGTTTTAGAATGGATAATACGTGGTCCAGATAATTGCAGGAATGAGCAAAGTGGACCAACCATTGTAAAGAAAGGGAGAAAAGAGGAGGTAGCAAGGGATTTGGGGGTAAAGAGGCTAAGTGGATGTTTTGGGATAATTCAGCGGATGAGATGGGGAACGAGGTGGACGGAGTGAGGACGTGCACAGAGAATGAAGAGGGGGTCAGTGAATATTCGGGGCGAAAAAGGGCAAATTAAACTGAAAGGAGTAGATGGGAAAGCAGAGAAAAAAGGATAAACTGAACTGAGTTGCTGGGAGTAGAAAGTGGTGAATGTGGAGAGGACTAAAAGGGAAGAATGAGAAGAGGTTTTTAGAGGGGGGGGGTTGATGGAGCGTAATGGGGGTTAGACAAGGAAAGGGCCAGAGCGTGTGTTTTCCGGACTCAAAGTGTGCGATTCAGCCTGCCTAATAAGAAAAAGCTCTCAAGAGGCTCTCGTGTGCTCTATCCCTTCCTCCCTGCTTGCTTGCCTTCCTTCAATAGACCCTTTCTGGGTCTCTCTTCTCCCTGTTGCACTCTCTTCCTCTCATTTATGATTTCCGCCTCTCGTATTTGCACAAGTAGTTCTCAATGAAAAATAAATTCTATGCAAAGGACATCCGCCCGCTTTGGAGCACGTACATGGTTAAAAGGACACATGGGCACATACACTCAGCCTCTCCAAAGGACACACGGTAGAATTATCCTAAAAACATCAGAACACAAAGGTTCTGCTCGGGGACAAATGTATAGTCTTGCTCATCTTTGCTCCTGCTCATTGTATGCTGCTGTATGCTGCTGTATGCTGCTGTATGCTGCTGTATGCTGCTGTATGCTGCTGTATGCTGCTGTGTGCTGCTGTGTGCTGCTGTATGCTGCTGTATGCTGCTGTGTGCTGCTGTGTGCTGCTGTATGCTGCTGTATGCTGCTGTATGCTGCCGTATGCTGCCGTGTGCTGCCGTGTGCTGCCGTATGCTGCCGTATGCTGCCGTGTGCTGCCGTGTGCTGCCGTGTGCTGCCGTGTGCTGCCGTATGCTGCCGTGTGCTGCCGTGTGCTGCCGTGTGCTGCCGTGTGCTGCCGTGTGCTGCCGTGTGCTGCCGTGTGCTGCCGTGTGCTGCCGTGTGCTGCCGTGTGCTGCCGTGTGCTGCCGTTTGCTGCCGTGTGCTGCCGTGTGCTGCCGTGTGCTGCCGTGTGCTGCCGTGTGCTGCCGTGTGCTGCCGTGTGCTGCCGTGTGCTGCCGTGTGCTGCCGTGTGCTGCCGTGTGCTGCCGTGTGCTGCCGTGTGCTGCCGTGTGCTGCCGTGTGCTGCTGTATGCTGCTGTGTGCTGCTGTGTGCTGCCGTCTGCTGCCGTGTGCTGCCGTGTGCTGCCGTGTGCTGCTGTAAGCTTTAATTCCATTGAAATGTTTAGTTTTGATATGCCCAGAACAGTTTTAGTGTGACTGCACAGATGCGTTTGCCTTTTTACAGTGGGTCAGAGTAATTGTGAATGCTTTCTGTGTGATAATTGTTTAAATGACATAAACAATTATAAAAAAAGGATTGAATTCAACATCTAACCTCTAGAGATACACAATAACAACAAAATGTGCATTAGAATACACAGCGGAATAAGAAATCAGGGGTCGGGTTTGGGTGCAACTTTCCCTGTGCTTTAACCTCTCCTAATATAGCTCATAGAGTTAATTAGCTATACTGAAAACAAGTGCATGAATAATTAATTATTCATTACATTTTAAAGCTGTTGCTTTTTAACATGTAGTAATGCACATCCTGTTGGCTGAACAGAGGCTCGGTCCAGTTGTATTTTCACCGCAGAGAAGGTTTTTTCCTGCTGTTAGCTACAGAGGTGAAATAAGCCATGTCTTTAGTGTCTCCCTTGCTTTTCTGCACTACGTTACATGTAGTGTGTAACAGATTTCAGCTGCTCAGTGACCCATGGACATTATCATTTCATTGTCCACTTCATGATATGCCGTCCTTTTTCAGTAGGAACAGATCTGAACTGCAGGCAGGCCAATCGAGCGCACTCTGTTTCTATGACGCCACGCTGTTGTAGGTCACGCAGCTTGAGTTTTGGTTTGGCCCTGCTGAAATGGGGAAAGACCTCACCTTGGTGGCAGCAAATGTCCCACCAATACTCTGCGTTGTGTAAACAGGAGAAGAGCACTTATCTCTGGTGGGTGTACTCTTAGCTTCTGCGGTTGTGGAGAAATAAAGTGTAGAGCAGAGGGTGAAAAGAATAAGCAAATGCACGCAGGCGGAGCCGGCTGCTCTGCACGGAGGCGGAGCCGGCTGCTCTGCACGCAGGCGGGGCTGCGCTGCACGGAGGCGGGGCTGCGCTGCACGGAGGCGGAGCCGGCTGCGCTGCACGCAGGCGGAGCCGGCTGCGCTGCACGGAGGCGGAGCCGGCTGCGCTGCACGCAGGCGGAGCCGGCTGCGCTGCACGGAGGCGGAGCCGGCTGCGCTGCACGCAGGCGGAGCCGGCTGCGCTGCACGGAGGCGGAGCCGGCTGCGCTGCACGCAGGCGGAGCCGGCTGCGCTGCACGGAGGCGGAGCCGGCGCTGCTCTGCACGCAGGCTGCGCTCTGGAGCACTGTGTGTGGCCTCGCTTCTCCATTCATTAGCAGGTAGAGGTAAAACGTTACCATACCATCTTTAGTTTTGTTTTTCTAACATGATCATCTGACATCAAGCACTGCAACGGTACAGAGAGCAAAATGTTTGCATTCGTGATGAAAACAGATCCGATGAAAGGTTGCAGAGATGGGCGAGAAATAAACAGATTCCCTCGTTGGATTTTTCACTATCATCCACAGATACTGTTGGCTGAGACATGAGGCAGATAGGCCTACTGCCACAAGCACAGCCGTATAAGTCAAAGGGAAATGTCTAGCCAGACTACCCCCCCACGTGATTTAATGCCAGCCCGTTTACCACCTGCAGCGCTCACTTTCTGTCTGCTTGGCACACACATGCACACATATACGTCTGTGTCCAAATAATATCAGAACAGACAGTATTCAGTCTCTGTTATTATTTCAGTTTTTTTCATTTCCCCCATGGGGGGATGAATAAAGTATTTTTCTATTCTATTCTATACTCATGCAGCCGCTGACTTCCTTTATGATGAGATGCCACCCTGCTCTGCCACTCTGAGTGTGTCTCTTGTGCACAGCATTTAGGCAGCTAGTCTGATTGATGTCATGGCAGTCGATAGAGCGCTAATTACTCCCCGTGTGGAGACGGGGCTGCATCAGAGGCAGTGTCATATCCTGTCAGCTGCATTTTAAAAACATGTGTCACTTCCTGTTAGATCTGTGGGGGCAAAGAAAGACACGAAGAAACCTGACAGCCCGTACATGTGCCCACAACACATACACAACCACGCTGCGCTGCCGAGGCTTTCTTTCACACAACCCCTCTGTCTCCATTCCTGCCCCTCTCTTTTCTCCCCTCTGACCCACCTGCCAGCATCGGTGGTCTTTTGTTGTCAAACTTCATTAGTGGAGATGTCAGCTAATTAGAGCACGAGCACGAGCTAGGGAGATTAGGAGGAAGAAAACGAGATGAAAGGCGAGACGACGGAGGGAAACAGAGGCAGGGCAGGGGAGATGAGCAGATGATGCAGAGATTAAGATGGAGTAGGAGGGATGAATGATATGAATGTAGAGGTGGCAGTGACAGCTGAGATGATTGCCTGCATACACTCGGAAGAGTAGAAGGAAGGAGAGAATTGGAAAAGAATAACTTGAGGTGCAAGAAACTGAAAATAGATCAGAATGAAAGAATCAGAAATTTGACTTAGTGTACTAAATTATTCACAGTGAAGGAAATTAAATGCCAAAACAGATCAAATAGCGTCAGGGAATCATATAGGAAGATGATGGACAGTTAGTCACTTTGATAAAATCAATTTTTATCTCTGACAAGCGATCTCATGTGTGTTTTTTATACTGTGTGAGGGATTCGAAGCACCACAGAGAAAGACACAGATGGAGGATGCTAATGCAAGATGGAGCTAATGCATTGACCTGTGTCCGTTGTTGTGGTCCAGTTGATCCTTGTAAGACACAGCTGATAACGATCCTGTGCTCTACAACCGGACACCAGGGAGAACACACAGGCGAGCACACAGTCGATATAAAGCTGTATTTCTGCTTCTGTGTGCTTTCACCGTTATCGACTGTGGTCTGTATGCTGGCGTTGCCAAGCAAGAGATGACACCAGCAGAGAAATAATAGCAATGTTCATTTTAGACTTTTTTTTTAAGTGTTCAGATAAATGGCTCCGATACACCAACATAAAGAAACTTAATTCAGTTCAGTGCATCTCTAAGTGAGTTCATTCTTGCTGTTTGTGTCATTGGCTAAAAAAGTTCATGCCTTGTCTTCTTTTTAAGGCTTCTTCCACTCCCGCTGTGATGCTTTTATTTAATGTAAAGCACTTTGAACTGTTTTTTACATGAAATGTGCTATACAAATAAACTTGGCTTGACTTATTAAAAGAAAAGGTCAGAACATTTCATGTTGAGCTGAAAGCGGTGAGATGCTCATCTTTAACTGTGGCATTTGTTTTCTGCATTGACTGACTCAAATTTCCTTCTTTCCTTTTAAAGGTGAAAGCCATTTCTATACAGAATGTACCGTCTCTTAAGCTTTTTACTTTATGTTGTCAAGCTGCATTGATTTTTATTTTTTTTCCAAGTGACTTATGACTTTGTGTTTATGCTAATGAAAGAAGCATAAACGGGGGGTGGGGGTGGGGGGTGGGGGTCAGAAAGCTGGAAACACTCCTAAAAGAATACAACAGCAAAAAAACAACAACACTGACAGATGCTCTAAATTTTTTATCATTTTGTTACAAGAAGCTAAGTTGCTAATAATTGTGAAGCGCATGGGGGGGGGGGGTGGTAATTGCAAACTAGGGTTGCTGGTGTGACTAACTTCATGTTTCTGGGCTCTGGTAGAAGTAATAAACTGATACTTTCTGTTGCCCAGTGAACAAATGTAGAAACAAAAAGTACCTTTTGTTCTTTAGCTGACTTTTAACCGAGTGATCACATGACTTCTGTGCCAAAAAGCATTCATACGCTTAATGCCACCACAACACAGATATGTGAACCATTCAGGTCCCTGCGACAGCCAGTCCCCACTTGTCCAGCCTGGTGGACAGCTCCTCTCTCCCAGTAGCGTCCATCTAACTTCTCCTGTAGCTTGTCATTTCATTGGTTCCTCACAGCACATGCACCACAGCCCAACCCCAAAAATGATCAGGACTGGTTCCACCAGTCTCCACCATGGATCATGCAGACTCTCTGAGATCTCCTTTCTGAAAGTGTAGGAGGTACTCTACAGATTCAAAGCAAAAATCCCCAGTCATGACACTGATGGCTGATTTGTCTCAATTAATCTCTTGTAACACATAAAAAAACATCTTATAAATACGCTATACTGCCAAAAGTATTCACTCACCCATCCAAATGATTAAATTGTGGTGTTCCAATCACTTCCGTGGCCACAGGTGTATAAATTAAAGCACCTCAGCATGCAGACTGCTTCTACAAACATCTGTGAAAGAATGGGTCACTCTCAGGAGCTCAGTGAATCCCAGTGTGGTACCATGATAGGATGCTACCTGTGCAACAAGTCCAGTGGTGACATTTCCTTACTACTAAATATTCCACAGTCAGCTGTCAGTGGTATTATAACAAAGTGGAAGTGATTGGGAACGACAGCAGCTCAGCCATGAAGTGGTCGGCCACATACAATGACAGAGCAGGACTTTCTGCAGAGTCAGTCGCCACAGACCTCCAAACTTCATGTGGCCTTCAGATTAGCTCAAGAACAGTGTGTAGGGAGCTTCATGGAATGGGTTTCCATGGTAACTGCATCTAAGCCATACATCACCAAGTGCAATGCAAAGCGTTGGATGCAGAGGTGTAAAACACGCCGTCACTGGACGAATCACACTTCTCCATCTGACATTCTGATGGAGGAGTCTGGGTTTGGCCGTTGCCAGGGGAACGGTACCTTTCTGACTGCATTGTGCTAAGTGTAAAGTTTGGTGGAGGGGGGATTATGGTGTGGGGTTGTTCTTCAGGAGCTGGGCTTGGCCCCTTAGTTCCAGTGAAAGGAACTCTGAATGCTTCAGCATACCAAGAGATTTTAGACCGTTTCATGCTCCCAACTTTGTGGAAACAGTTTGGGGATGGCCCCTTCCTGTTCCAACATGACTGTTCACCAGTGCACAAAGCAAGGTCCATAAAGACTGGATGAGCCAGTTTGGTGTGGAAGAACCTGACTGTCCTGCACAGAGTCCTGACCTCAACCCAATAGAACACCTTTGGGATGAATTAGAGCGGAGACTGTGAGCCAGACCTTCTGTCCAACATCAGTGTCTGACCTCACAAATGTGCTTCTGGAAGAATGGTCAAAAACTCCCATAAACACTCCTAAACCTTGTGGAAAGCTTGCTCAGAAGAGTTGAAGCTGTTATGGCTGCAAAGGGTGGGCTGACGTCATATTAAACCCTATGGATTGAGAATGGGATTCACATTGAGATCAATTATAACTAATTAAAAAATAATCAATCAAGAACAGAGTTATTGTCATGCATACACACGAAATTTGTCCTCAGTTTTTAACCCATTGAGGTTGGCACCTGTTGAACACACATGCACAGGGTCACACACTCACAGAGACAGAGGCCATGCACAGCGCCCAGGGAGCATGGGGGTACGGGGCCTTGTTCACGGGCACCTCGGCTGTGACAAGGAGGTGGACTGCCACCCCTGGTGAAAAAAGATGTCACCAAGTGGGCATCGAACTGTCAACCTTCCATTTATGGGACGACCCACTGAGCCACGGCCGCCCCTATGAGCGAATACTTTCGGCAATATAATTTATTACTGCTAACTCTGTCTTTTCCCACTTTGGATCTGTACCAATAATCTGAGACCATCTGCAGAGACAATAAAGCGGCCGTGCGTTTGTTCATCTCTGATTGTGTGATTCTCAGAGATGTGTGTCAGATACGCCACAGCTCTTTGGCCTGTTTCTGTCAGATTTATTAAACCTTCCAGCTCAAAGTGATCTGTTAGGGAGTACTACAAACATTTGCTCGGCATGTAATCTCTCTCTTTGTCATCTCTTCTTGTGTCTGGTTTCTTTGTGTATAAATAGTAAATAATTTCTTTTTTTTCTTTTACTCTTTTAGATACCGCACTGCTGTTGCTGATAGATTCATAGCATCATCCAGGCTGCTGTTTCTTTAATTATTAATGATGCTATTAATTCTGACTCTAGTTGAGCCAGGCTGATAATACCTTTTAGAGGTATTTACACTTGTGATGGGCATAACAAATTAAATAAATCAAGCATCTCTAAAGGATTGTCAACCTATGCATATTGTTTCCTGAATGGATTGGGTTAAGATGGTGTTTGACAGGTTTTACATTACACCATTAAAAATTTATATTAAATATGCATGACCTATGATCACATGTCAGATCCCAGTGTTGATTTAAAGCAAGCCAGAAAACAGTTTTCCAGAATGTAACTGCAGGAAAAAAATGCACCTTTTATAAGCAGTGTTGTAAATATTTATAGATTCTAATGACAAGGACATATTCCTTTCCTTTACTGTGGATGCTGATATTTCTTAGGGCTGGTGTCACCATGTTATTAATGGAACGGAGGTCTTAATTATTAATAGCAGCGTTATTACCAGCTATACTGAGTTTCCATTGTGTTTTTAAACATTTATGGAATTATTATTGGTATGACAGAGCAAGAGCAGGAGATTGATCTTCCTTTGCTGGTGTGGGTGTGTGCGTGTGTGTGGGTGTGTTAAAGAGAGAAAGAGGACAAGAACAACTTCTGGTTGAATAAAGAGCCTTCTTTCTTTTAAAACATGTTGGTCGTAACTGTAAGCTCGATGTTGAGTTAGTAAGATGTCAAAGTGATGGTTTTTAAAGATATATAGTTCAGGGATCCCACAACAGTTTAAAAAGGGAATTCATCCCATTCTGCTTTGTTTATGGCTTCCTTGTTTCTTCAGAGCTGATCAATAGCTTCCTTGGTTCCTCAGTTTGTTGTCCTGGAAGTGTAAGTGTGTGTGTGTGTGTGTGTGTGTGTGTGTGTGTGTGTGTGTGTGTGTTGCATAATGCCTGCATTTATCACATTCATGTTTTCTTGAGCCTACCCTCTTCCTTTTATGTGGCATCTTAAATCAAATAAAGTGCACCCTCTGTTTGTGTGTTTATGTGTAATTATAAGTGTCTGTTTGTGTGTGGGTTCATTTCACCCCCCTGTTGTCCCAGGCCCTTTGTCGATAAAACAGAGCAGAGGGTGAGCTGGAACGTGTGAATCATCTTTCTGACATCAGTGCTTGCTGGCTCTCAGTGGGCCGCACCGTGGCGTGGTGGTTAGCTGCGTTGCCTCACAGTCACAACGATTTGTGCACAACAACATCAACACCGTATGAGTTCACACACCGATCCTCTGATGTCACACAGTTTTAATTCAAGTCTTAATGTTTCCAATTAATATCTATTTTTACATCAAATTTTGCTTCAAAATTATTTCAAAAGACATTTTGAGTCTGTGCAAAAGTATCCTAATTTCTCCTAAGTCCTCAGTGTGCAAATATAGCAGAAGTAAGCAGTAAGCATGTAGTTTATAAAGTTATTATATTTAAGGTGCTTATGAAGGTTAACTGATTACAAAAAATATGCTGTAAGAAATGATATTAAGCAGACTTTTATGAAAAAAACTAGTAAAATCTGTAAATTCTTTGTGAAAATAAATAAGTAGTAATTCATTACTACTGTGCTGAAGCAGGGGAACATCTAAAACCTGCCCTGCCCTCGAGGACCGGATGTGGACATTCCTGATGTAAGACACCAAAAGTTCAGGATAGCTTTCTCCATTTAAAACAGACAAAATGTGTCTCAGTTGTGTATTTGAGAAATCTGTCTGAATCTGCAGGGAGTTTGCTGCAGTGGTGCATCGGTCAGCTGCTCTTCCTGTGACTGGTGGATGATGAATGAAGTGAGCTGGGATATTTGCTGTGTTATTTCCTTTGTTATGTGATATTTCCATCTTTCCCAGAAGACATAACGTCTGCACTGAAGGCAGGACTAACTTCTTACTTCTTCATATTTACTAAATGACCATCGATGTGAGTTAACTGACTGCTCCTTCGATGATGTCAGCATTTAAGTCTGCTCGGTCCCAGCCGTTCCAAACAGACAAAATGTGTTCAAAAACTCATTTTAATGCCTGACAGTGAAGTTCTCCTTCAAAATTCTATTGCAAATCTTTCATACTTTTCTCTCCCCTTTTATGAGGTGGACCTTTGGGATAGGTTCCACCCTTTAGCTGCAAAATGAGGCTGCATCTCCTGGAAATCGTTCTTTCACCTGACTTTACTTGTTTTTTCCGATGCACATGCTGGTGAAAAGGTTGATCATGTTAGTATACTCTGGCTTATCTGTAAAGATGTCAGCTTGCACAAGGAACTGCATCTTGGTGCTGAATATTATTGGATATTTTTAAAAATGTTTCTGGATTTTTCCTTCTTTTTTTTAAAGTGAATGAATAAAATAAACGGATGATTGGACAATTCTGTGCTTTTGTCATCTGGTTTCACTCAGTCTCCATACTTTGTCTTTCAGTGTGAGGATGTTCTGTGTTACTGCTGACACAGATGTCCTTTGCTTTTAGGCTCAAAGTGAAAAGACACACACACGGAAACTAGAATACATGCCATTATAATGCAGTATACTGTCCATGATTGCAGGTTTTATAGAACTGTTCCTGCAGTGAAAAGTTTAAATGGGCCGATATGCTGAATGGAACACAGATCAATGTGCTGCAAAGAGCCAAAAGAACAGATGTACTGACACAGATTTAAGGTAATTCATGAAGTAACTTTCTTCTGATAGTTAATTTCATTAGCGCTTGAATACTTGTATAGTTGCTCTGAATCACCTTGTGCTTTATAAAAACCTCTGGTCGGGCTGACAGTCGTGGAAACATTCATTTGTTTGGCTGAAGCTTGTCTTTTTTTTGTTTCAATCCCAGCGTACCATCATTGCTTTGGAATTTTCTGACTCCCAGTGGTTGGACATATAAGGGCACGAGTGGTTTCTTTTGGTTAATCTGTTTTTTACAGGCTGTGGGAGAAGACACTCGTTGAATGACCAGTTTATGGAGGAACAACACAAGTGAGAGGGACACGCTAAGGCAATTCTTGAAATGAAGGAGGCTCTTCTATCAGACACATCTGATGATTAATGCTCTTTGAGCGTTTGGAACATTACTTTTGGATTTCTCCCCTGGATGAAATTCTTTGTCCAGAAACCCAGTGTTTACCAAAGAGATGAGCTATCTGAACAGACAGAAACGTGGTCATTGTTAGCAGGTACACTGGAAGGTGGCAGCTGTGGCTCGGGAGAACAGAAGGTTTGTCCTGATCGGCTCGATCACAGCTGCTACTGTCCAGATGTAGAAGTGTTCAAAGAGTTTTGAACTGGAGGTGATATGTATAGTCGAATGACCCTTTCACATGAATCTCATTTAGTTTTCTGGTTTAGTGATGGCACTTTGCTTTTGTAGGTCCACTCAGCTTAAAAGTCACACTTTGTCCTTCTTGATAAAACTTTCACTTGTTTGGATGTTAAAAATCATCTCTTTTCAGTGTGTGGTTGTAATAGTAAAATATGCTCGATTAAAAAGAATAGAAAGAAAAAGCTTCATGAATGTGTACCTTAACGGATGAATGTGGCGTGTAGTTTAAAGCATGTTTGAGGGATTAGCAAGCCCAGAATATGAAAGCAGTCCATGAACCACCATTCAGTCTGCTATTATTTAAAGTTTATAAAAACAAGCTTTTGACTGGGGATTTAATATTCAGAAGCAAATATCCATAATAACCAAACAGAGCATTTTTTATTCCTGACCCCTCAGAAGGCGTAGCTGTGTTCACAGAATGCCTTCAAGCCATTGTGTGTGTGTGTTGCTGTGTTTCAGACTTTTCATAAATCACTGGATGTTGTATCAGTGTGTTTCTTCCCCTTGGACCAACTCAGTTCATGAAATTGCAAACTGCAGCCCTAATGCTGCACATGGGTTCATACCGTATGTGTATGATTTGACTTTCTGCATTTCCATTATGTGTGGGTGAGTGGATATGTGTGCATGTGCATGACTCACGGGGGTGCCCAGAGTTCAGTGTTGATATGCTGTATATTTCCTCTGTTGACAGAGAGAATATTCATAACATGATTGATGATTTTGTTTTCTTTCCTGTTGCAAGAGACGAAGGGAAAAAAATGGAAAAGATATAGATGGAGGCAGTCAGAATGATCAAGAGATTAGTGTGTGCTCGTGCACAGTGTGCTCACAGGCACACATGCAGACAGGTTTGTCTGTGCAGTCAAAGTTTTGAAGCTGATGTTGGGAGAAGTTGAACAGACAGATGGCTTGTGTTGGCTGCTTCATCATCAGGACAGCTGTCTGCTGATGACATCCCAAACTGTTTTAGATGCACACTGACTCTGGGATTGACTGATTAAAACTTATAGCGGCCTAATAGCACTCAGTGAATTAGTCCTTTAAATCATGCTCTGAACACATTTGCCCTTAAAATCCAAAATTCAAACTCAAATTTTTTGGTTTTAAAGTTCAAACTTTAGGGTTCCATCATTTTCACCTGTGAGGTCTGTAATTGGGAACCTTTTAAAAGCTTGTTCCTGTTTCTGTATGTGGGTGCCTATCTGCATCGGAGCCTCACTCTGTCCGTGTGTGTGTGTATTTGTGTCGCAGTATGGACAGGATCCAGCAGCTAAGGAGAGAATACCAGCAAGCAAGGCGAGAAGGAGCAGTGCCGCCCTATGACAAGATTGATCCACGACGCAGAGGACATGAAAATGACCCACACAGGGTGAGGAGCACGGTCCATACACCTGTAGCAACACATTAAATGACCTAAAAAGACTTTCATGTGATAACTATTTGAACACAATCTCTATTCGGTGTGTTTATTTTGTTTTGGGGAAATTTCTTATCCCACTTTTACTGCATCGGTGGAGCGATCAAAGCCCATGGGCTGTCAGTTTGTACGGTGCTCTCTCACGTGAGTGGCTCCTGTGCGCACTGAGCTGATTGAACTGATACGATCCACTTTTTACTGCCGATGAGACACAGGAGCAAAGTAGAGGTTTGAGTCACTCATCATCCAGCAGGTAGTGTTTTTCAAATCACAGACTTCTAATCACATCCACACAGATGCACTGCAGAGTTCGGACTGTCTGAGTCACGCTTGATGAAGCTGAAACCTCGTCTGTGGTCGTGTTATAATGTTAAAATAACATGCTGAGTGGAAGTCTCCTCCCATATTACAAAATTAAACTAATGAAGATCAAATGCAGCTGTATGTTAAGATGTTGATTTTCTTTCTTTTTCTGCCTTTTGGCATCAAATTCTACATGTGGCGTTCTTTTCTGAAAACAGTGGTGTTGATCAGTGAAGACACTGAAAATCATTTCTTCAAACAGAAAGTTTTTTACTTTTGTGGAAATGGTGTCCATATATGGACTTGCTTTGATGACATAATTTGAAGAAATTCTCAGTAGTAATGTCTGGTTGAGTGAGATTTGTGATGTTGGGAGACAAATGTTTATTTATGATTTAATCCCCTGAAAAAAAGTAGAAGAAAATAGATTCCCTCTGAGCAACTAAATTTAGTTCTCCACCATAGAGGCACAATTAATCCTCTATAACTAATCGACATGTTAACTGGAGTATATCACAGTTTAACCACTGCTCCATGATCAGGTCAAATGCTTCTCTTCTGTCCCCAGATGCCGTCCCGCATCACTGCTGCTCGGTTAAAAGATAACATAAAGACTAATTCTTCGCTGCCGTGTGCATGCTGACCACATTAGTGTGAGACTGTGTCTGTTTGATCATAAATGAGAAAAAAACATACTGCAAACACGTCTCAAAGTTAAACTCCAGCTCCAGAGCAGTAGGATGAGGCTCTCTGACGAGCTGCTTTTATCCAACACGTCACATGAATAAGATTATGTTGATATGTCGTAATGTAGATGCATCGTGTTGTTTAATTTATTACCTGGGCAACAGTTGTTATTAATCAGCCTGGTTCTGCATGCGTAAGAGTGTTAACGTGTTTTACTTGACATAATGTTCATAATTCATGAGTCCTCTGTTCAAAAAGGAAACAATGTCTGCTTATAAATCAAGAAGTGCAGTTTGTGCAGAAATTGGTTCTGCTTGGGGGAACTTCCTAACAAGAAAGTAGTTGTTATTGTTATTTTGACAGATTAGGCTTGTCTCCTTGAAGGCAGTGACCAGTCGCAGCCCTCAGAGCTCTTAGGGTGATTACAGGCTATTACAGGTGATGAGAAACGATGTAGGTGGCTTGTTTTAGCGGGAAACTGTGCTTTTAAAAAACCTGTTGGAACACGGTGAATTTGCTGTAAAGGAGGTGAAGCGGACTGGGGTGGATAGCTGCTGATGTATTTTTAACATAACGTGAGTGCCGTAGTGCTTCATAACTGCATGCTGACCAGTCACAGTTATGCAGTTATGGGTCGCATGAGCAATGCTGACAGGATAGGGATGGACAGCACAAGTTGGCTGTTTTTGGCTGAGAACATATTCATTTATGTATATCTATCTATATATATGAATATCTATATAGATATGAATATCTATATATATGAATATCTATATAGATAGATATACATATATATTAGGGTTGGGCATCTAAGGTATAATGCCGATCCGATACGCATCTCGATACAAAGTATCCGATCCGATATATTAACGATACATGTGTGGCATTTTGCGATGCAATACCATATGATTCACACCCATATCACGATACGATACGATGCGATAATTCAGCACTAGCTAATTAGATCAAGTTTACGTGGTGATGTGAAAGAGGATGCGGTGCCATTCAATTAGTTTGATTATTTATTAACCAAGTAAAACCGAGACTTTTTTACAAACTGGCTTTTCTCTCAGAGCTCGAGTGTCGGTTTACAGTAAAGGGCCATTTTAGAACGCACGGCACATATTATTGAAGTATTTCCAAGATGAACAGAACGTGTAAGTGCAATATATACTAAAAATATATTAGCACTCTTTCAACAGAAAGAAGGCTTACCATTGCACAACAAGAATTGTGATTTCACTTTTCAACTATGAAAATAAGACATATTTTGCCACTGAATATTCAAAACTTAACGTCATGAACTAGCAGTGTTATGCTGCTTTTACTTTGAAACAGTAAAATAAATAATAGAATTAAATAGAAATGAAATAAAATCCCTTAAAGCAAACAGGAGGACACCTTGTGCACATTGGTCAGTCATCGTCAGTTAAAGGTTTTTCTTCAGAAATATCAACTGATAAACGTGATCAGGGTGAAGCAAGCTGTAACTGTGTCTCCAGCTGTGCTGAAAACTCTTTCAGCTGGTACGCTTGTTGCTGGGATGGACAGATATCTCCTTGCTAAAGCTTACAGTAGTGGAAGATCTACTTGCAGTCTCCACCACTGCAACACATCCCCATCCAAACCTAAAGTGTCCCTCTCTATATATTTTAAGATTTCATCCTTCGCTTTCTCCCTGATGGTCTTTGCTGGTGGTCTTGCACTCAGGAAATCTCCAAACATCTGGTCCATGGCAGTCTTTTTCTTTGGAGGGTCATCATCCACAGAAGAGGCTCAGATCAGTTGTGCTAAAAATATTCCTTTCATTTACGATCTGAAACTTACTTGACTATATTGCATCTTCACCACATACTTCTGTCTCCATTTAAACCAACTTTCTTGCCCTCTTTGGAAGAGCTTTCGTCACCTTCTGTTTCAGCTGTCTGGTCCTCTGCCCATGTGCCTGTTGCCTGGTCTTCATTTGGCATTGCTGTGTCACTGATCTCTTCCTTAAAAATGCATAAACATGTAAAATAATGCATATTCATATATTATTAGTTCTAAACTGCAATAACAGTCTTACTTTAAATGTTCTTAACTCTCCATTCATCTGTACCACCTCTGTTGTTATCTTCATGAATTCCATATCTCTGGCATCACTGTCATCCAGAAAAGCCAGGTCTTTAAAACATGGATCAGGTGCTGAGGCACAGTGCCTTCAAGAAATGTATAACAGCCATCAAAGTCCGGCCTGAATCTGTCTTTCATGGGAAATAACCTCAGATCACTCTCACCTGGTTGGATTGCTTTGCAATTTGGCTTGGATTGGAGATATAATGGAGATGGTGGGATTTTGTCCTCACTGAGGAGTGTGGTTGCCACTTTCAGAGGTGACAATTCAAGTGAGATATCAGGTTAGTCGTACTGCCCGTGTATTTTACAGATCGCGGCACGTTTTACAAATTCCATCTGTCTTGTCAAGTCGTCCGTCTTTCTTGTAAAATCCATAGTGTTCCCAAACTTTAGATTTAAAACTCAGTGGAGGATAAATTATCTCAGCATCCTAGATGTTTGTTTTGCTTACTCCTCGCGCTTCCTGACAACTACCTTTGTGCGTCGCTGGCTTCATCCGCGCAGCTGATACATTGAGTTGTAGTGTACACACATCCGCAAGTCCTGCTTAGGCCCACTTTATGTAGGTTGATTGGATTATGCGCAAAAAACAGGTTGACAACACTTGTTAATGAATAAAGAAATACATTCTGTATTAAAAGGATAAGCTGTATCTCGGGAAAAACGATGCATCTCGATTTGCTTCTAAAATTTCATTCATGATTCATGACCGCGTATCGATACGTATCGGTTAATCTTCCCATCCCTAATATATATGCATACACAAGCATTGAGGGTAACTGTGATGATATGATAGTATAACTGTACGATAAGCCTCAGAGTAATAAGTGAATAAATGTTATGAAAAGCAACTAAATATGTCAGAATTAAGCATCTGTTGGAAAACAACTGTTTGTAGCATCACAACAGCCCAGCTGTTTCAGCTTAAGTGAGAAAATGATTGTCAACTAATAATTAAAACCACCTTAAAGCTGTTTACACTAGTTTATTTCAAATGATATGCTGAGGCTATAAATATGCAGCTAAAAAAAAAACCTCACCTGGCTGGAGAAAGATGATGTAGCACCACTTGTGGCGCAGAGAAAAGTGTTTGATAAGCAACCAAGAAGATGAAGAACAGAGGAGACAAAGAGAGCCTGCATCTGTGGTGCGCACCTCCGAAAAAAAGTGAGAAGGAAAAAAAAGATGCAACAGGGTGTAATTAAGAGTTTAATATTCACTCCTCAAAGGGCTCTGTATGCAGACATGTTGATCCACGAGAAACATTTTCAAGTACACAGTAAAGCACAGGTTCTGGAGGTTTTGTCTTTAACATCTTATGACATTAAATTAATTCAAGATGGCCGTTTGAAAAAAGATCACGATCCGATCGAAAATCACTCCATCCCTAGAGTAAGAGCTACCAGCTTGCTTTAGAGGTGGAAATGAAGACATTTTTATGTTGGAAAAAAAGGACAAAGTTTGAAAGAGATCACACCAGCTGTGGACCAACAAGCCCTTCTCATTTTGGATGATGCATTTAGTAATTAAGGTCAAAGTGATTATTTACCTGCCTGGCTTTCTTTGGGAAGGCTAGTCAGGAAAAGTAATGGTTATGACGGGGAGCCTGTAGCAAAATAAGTCAATTAAATTTTTATTGGTTTGTTTGCTTCTGCATTAGATCTTTTTATCTTCTGGAAAGGATTTTCTGCGAGTTTATGAAAAGTAAAAACGATGGAAAACTTATTGGTCGCGAGGTTGCAAGAAAAAAAGAAGAGAGAAAAGGGTCAATGTAGAGAAAGAGAGAGCCGCTCATGCACTGTTACCACCGTATACTGGATGTGTAGCTTTCCCCCTGTGGCTCCATTACCATTTCATTGATTCATGGTTATGAGTTGGCTGTCTCAGCAAGCAAAATGATGTTTGCCTAAAAACAATTATCAAGCAACAAAAGCCACACCACAACTTTGTTTTCAGTTGAGTGCATTGTGTGCTGGTTGGTGGGTGTATGCATTTTGGAAGACAACAACAGACTTTCTTCCAAAAGAGAGGGGAGTGAAATCAGCAGGGTTCTGTGCTGTTGTCACTAAACTACGTACTTACAGTCCTGCATAGAGCATACTTTATGAAAGCCAGTTGTTGTGGCACAGCTTTTATTATTGGATTTCATGATCATGAAAGTTTTCATCTAGTTTTTTTCTGTTCTTCAGGCTTAAATAAATGCATTAATTTACAGTTAGTCATTCACTGTGAATTCCATTTTGTTGTGTAATGCTAAATTAAATAGCTTGGAGACCCTAAGATTTGAAATAAGTTGTCATAAGGCACATTAATTTCCCTGTTTTTTTGCTCTGTGGCGTTTGAAAGTTTGTGAACCGTTAAGATTATTCTTTTTTTCAGCATGAATATATGACCTAAACACCATCGCACACTATTCCAAAAGTAAACCCAAGAAAGAAAAAAGAAAACAAAAAACTTCTAGCTGAGAAAACAATGAAGACATCACCAAGTGATGAAACATGTCTGTGAGTAGCTAAAGTATATGCATCTCTTAAATTATCAGTTAAGTTGGAAGTGAAATTAGAGTCAGATGTTTTGAACTAGTTGGAAGACGGTACTCTGTTTTATTGAAAGAATGTGGATTTATCTCAGTTTTAGCTTCACCGAACGTTTATTTTAAAGTTTCATGGCGCAGACAAAGGAGGTCGCTAAGGAGCTCAGAGAAACCAAGTCAAGCAAGGGTTTGAAAATGTTTCATGGATGAATTAGAGAAAAAGACATTTTTGGAAAAGATGCTATCAGAACCTTTTACAAGTGGTATATTCAGAAAAACTAAAATAAAAGGGTTATCTCAAGGTCATCCTGAGTGGCCCTGTTGAAGGAGAAGTACCCGGGTACTTTTACCACAGCCAGATTTCTGTTGTGTTGCTACAGTTGTGACCTTGCATGTTTCTGATGTGCAGTTTGAGCCGCAGCTGTCTGTCACAAAGCACAAGAGGCATGGACACAGTGGGATGTTTTCCAGGTCGTCACATTTCTAAAAACTGTGTAAGGACGTTGTTCTCTGATATTTATTTGATGATGCTTTAATTTAATATGTTTAAAGTGTTTGTTCTTTGAAACAACAAGGATACTCAGTAAACAGCAAAATAATTACAGCGAGACAGCAACATTTCTCTGAGCTCTTTTTTACATTTATTTTTTACATTAAAGTTGGGACAGGTCTTCACAGAGGGCAGCTGAGAACACTTTATGTAACACTAACACTTTTAGTGCTTAGAGGTCTGTGCCATGTATTATTAGTCAGTGATGTGCAGTTTGGTTCCTGGTCCAAACAACCTCCGCTCTGATGTGGTTATTTTGCTATCCCACAAAGGTGCAGCCAGAGTGAACCTTGACCTTCAGTGAACAGGATGAGGGGTTGGGAAATTCTTACCTAGAAACTCTAGATGTCTCACTTTCCCAGTCACCTTCCATCCCAAACTATTTAGCAACAAACATGCTTCCTCAAGCTTGACAGATGTGGGGTTTTCTGTGAAAATCCCTGTCAAAGTGTGCAGCAGCTGAGCTCATTGTCTTGCCTTCTGACAAAGTTTCGTTGCACTTGCCTGTCCAAGCCGTTCACTTGCATTTACCGATTCCATGTTTGTTGTGCTGCTCTCCAGTGGTGACTTCCGTCTGTTGTAGCTGCATTCATGTCTGTGAGTTTGGTGAATCGTTTTCATTGAAACCTCAGCTTCCAAGCTTTTCTTTGATCATGAAGTCTCTTCCATTTTGCTTTGCTAACTAATTGTGGATATCTGTGCTGCTATGCTAAACCACCAACGTATGACTCAGAGCTATTCAATGATTAAAATAGATCCTCTTGCTTTACTCTTTCCACACTGTTAGATTACATTTTAAGTTCATTAGAATGTGCATTGAAAAAAATGAAAAGAAGTAATAGTTTTGGAATTTCTATTAATAACTTTGACCTAATACTGAATGTCCAGATTTTGCATTTATTGCAATTGTGAGGCACATATGTTCTGTCCTCACTTTGCTAGCTTGGTTTTTAATAAGGACATAAAGAAAACAGATGGCTGTGTAGCCATCTGTTATCCTCTAATCCAGTTTCGCATCAGGTTGCCTTGAGACAATGCCAGCATGCATTGAGCTAAAGATGAGACACAACCTGTGCTGGGTTTTCATTCCATCACAGAGCTAAACAGGTAGAACTCACATTTTCACCTCCAACAACTTTTTCTTGGTCCAGTATGCATATCTCTGACAATACACCTCACAGAAGGGTCCTTGTGGGCCCTATGAGAATGGGATTCTGAAGATCAAAACTTTCCATTGGAACAGTTTCCCCATCTCCTCCTGATTCAGTATTGAAGTGTCTGTGTGAGGCTTTTGACTTTATCTAAAACAGAAAAAGATTAATCCACCTTTGATGTCCCCTAATAGATTCCTGTTTAGACGTCTCAAGCTCATCATTCGACCAATGCCGTCTTGTGTTTTAAGACCAAAGATTACGCTGATTGATCTCAGTGAAAATGGTAACGGGCACAGCATTTACTTATCATCCAAAGCAGATTTGGGCAAATACATATCGGCATTTCAGCGTTGGACTCAAAGAGCAAAGCCCCAAGTGACCATCTGAGGAACTGCAGATTTTGGCACTCTTCTCTTTTTTACTTACCATTGTGTGTGTGTTTGTCCAGCAGCTTTTATTTCTAGTTCTTCTTTACCTCCTTTTTTTCAGTCTATTTCAATCTATTAGTCCCCAATGAAGCTATGAATTCAGGGCAAAAACATGTATGCATGCACAAAGGGGCTGTGCCTGTGAAGTAAGAGTTAGTCACTCTGTCATGATGTAGCTTGAATTAACTACAGGCCTCAACATTTCACCCTGAATTTATTTATGTCTCACATTTATCATTTCTCTTATCTTAAGCATTTTGTGATTTTGAGCCATTACAGCAGGAAGTTAAGGTTTTCTTGGAAATAGTTCACAAAAGCATCCTAACTGACATACTGTATCTAACTGGTGTGATTTGACACATGTATCTTCTGTCTATTATTTGTTCAGAATTCAACCATCATCGTATTTAATTTACAGCAGCCCTATGTTCCTTTCTCTCCTGTGAAGATAATCAAGTGCAGGCGACATTTCAAATAAGGATCATGTTTACCTTCAAAACCTTTAGAGAAGCACATCTGGGATAGATTGAGTCTTGTTGGTATTGGCAGTAAAGATCAAAACTGGCACAACGCTGCAGGACTAAGAGTAACCCTGGCAGAGTTGCTCATCTGTGCCGCCTCCCAGTGTTGCCCCTGCACACATAGAAGAGGATCTTGTATCATATCCTGTTGATCAAGAAAGAAATCCCTGTGCTGTCAGAAGTATGTCCGGTGTATGTAGAAAACCTTATGTGTGTATACTTGTGTGTCCACTTTCCTGTTTTTATTAGTATTAGTTTTTGGAGAGTGTGTGTACATGTGTTTCTGGAATTGTTTCTATTTGCCCTTTGCTTCAAGGCTTTAGGCGTCTGAACTGGCTCCAATATTCTTTCTAACCTTGTACCATCCAGAGACAAGCACACCATTGTGTGATTCACAATAGAATTTGGGAAAATCCCAGCACACTGTTCCCATAACCTCTCTCATTTTCACCGTACTCATTTTCAATGTGTCACTGTAAAATGTATTCTTTCCCTGGACTGCATCCATTTTTCTTACATTCTAGCATGTGTACAGTGATGTAACTTTGCAGATATTGTACAGATGTGCAGCAGTTGATGATTATTTATGATAAGCCCACATATTATTTGAAAAAAAGTATACAAAGCTCTCAGCAGTGTCACGGAAAACATAGCTTTCCCAACTGCCAACAAGAGCCGGCTCGACACCTCTTAAAAAACAGAGCTTGAGAGAAGCTCTAAGTTGTTCTGCAGCACTGGGACGTTGACACAACTTACTGACACGCGTAAAGACAAAGAGCCTTCATAGGATCATAACACTGTTTATTGCCATCATCTGTGTGTATGTGCTGCATTAGTCATGAGTATCCAGCAGCCGAGAACCATAACTAACAATGAACACAGTTTTTCCACCCTGTGGAGGCAGGCTGACACAGAACACTTCTTCTATTTTTGAAGAGAATGGTGAAGTTATATCAGGGTTTGCTTTATTGAACCATTTCTCATGCTTTTTCAGATGATGTCAGCACCTTTCATGTTGTTGTGCTTTCGTATTACATTGTTGAGATTCATTGTTTTTTTCTTGTGACACTTTGTGGTTCATTCCATGCAAATGAACTTTTTATGCACAGTTAATTTCTGCGTGGGGATGCCCCTTTATGTCAACACCATCGGTGTCAGTTATTATTCATATGGAGGAGGATTTCTGAGAAGATGTTCTGCTTGTAGTTGTTGGCTCATTGTTGGAGTTATTTTTTAAAGATTTGCTGTAACTTTTTTTCTTTAAATTATATTTTAAGTATCTTAAGGTACCGTATCTGTGGTTATTGTCAGTATTGTTGTTATGAACTAAATCTTTTCTAGAGACTAAACACAGGGTTAAAAGAGAGTTTATTTATCAATTTGATGCATCAGGTGGCCAAAGATCTGACTCCAAATCGGTCATTTTGCTCCTGTAACTTCTGGGTCTGTAAGCAGACACCTGTTTGCTCACAGGTTTGTTCTATCAACTTAAAAGATGATATGTGGAGCCCAAGATGTAAGGTATTGCAGCTGAAAACACTCTTATAGTAGAATGTCAATAGAAGTCTGATAAGTAATCAAACTCACTTGCTGGTAATTGATCAGAAGGCAATGTGGTAGAATGACAGCGTGGCCTTCGGGTGATAGCATCTTTTATTCATGTGGGCTTGTATTAAAACTCTGCACATATACTATGTGCTTTGCAGAATACAAATATTAGCATAGATAGCAGCTTTCCCTCAAGCATACCACATTATGAAGAAAATAGTGCTGCCTCTCAGATTGTGTTTGAGTTTGTTTACAGCATCTATATTTGATGAAGAGTCCAGAATCAGAACATAAAGGGGATGTCCTATGATTTAAGGGCAACTTAGACAATGCTGCTGAGGAACTTCTTCCAGGCCAAACATTCTTCCTTCTCCATGGGCCTGTCTTACAAAGCAGGAAGAGTTGCTTGGTGAGGTTACTTCAGGGTCATCTCTGGATGTTCAGTATCACAGAGATCTTCTTACTGGGTTGTTTCGCCATGACAACTTCGACAGGAAACCAGCCTGCTCTGGAGCAGGTAAAAGCATTCATCTCATCAGGACTGCATTGTAGAATATTTCCTTGCTGTTTTCTCATACCGTACATGAATGTGTGCAGTATATCAAACTTGCACCACATTATGTCCGTACATTCATACTCATATCTATATCTATGTCCATCTAAATGTTTTAAAGCTAATTGAAATAAATAGACGACTAAAATCCTTTTCGTTAAACATTTTTGAGCTTGGATGATTTGTTGTCTGATTCCAACTCCACCGGTTTCACATGTACACGTCCAGAGATGATAACCAGCACCTTACCACTGCTTGTTGAGATCTCCATTGTTAAGGGTTGTTGAACCAGATCATCTGAAGATACCCTGAATATGTAAATATAATAATATTGTAAAATAATGCCCAAGTCAGTTACTTTTCCTTGATCCATTTCACTAATTACTTCATGAAAACTTCATTATCTGGTTGTGTGAAATTCCCATTCCCAGCTTAAAATAATTTAGGGCATTGAATCATAACAGCAGCTAAAGAAAAATATTATGCTTACACCAAACAGGCACTATAACACAATCTGAATCCAGTGTTGGGAGTTACAGTTTTCAAAAAGATGACTTGTTGCTTGCTGAAATTCTCAATCTGATCTGAAGTTGATATTGAACCAACTAGAGTCCCTCTAGTGACTTTCAGTGCTCAGTTTTTGCATGAGTAGCTCTAATTTATTGTCCTGTGAGAAAACGTTGGCCAGAAATGGTGAAGCAGCAGCTGACTTGTGCTACTGCAGCCTTAGCTGTGGGAGCAGCCCTGCCGGCTTTCCTGCACTCCACCTCCTCCTCACTCTGCAGCCAGAGCTTGTTCCGCCAGCTGCAGGACCTCGTGTCCTCAGCAGCCATAATCTGCAGAGCTCTGCTGTCAGTGACTTGGCAATAACCCCCCCCCCCACCCAGATATCATTGTGCTTACAACGTTGCAGAAAAGGTGTGCATATTAAAAGTAGATGATCCATCAGAATAATGTTGAAGCTGTTATTTTCCTGTTCAATAAGTTATTATTGTTGCCTCAAGGGCCTATTTCAGAAAATAATTAAATGTTTCTGAGTATGTAAGTTACTTCCTTCCTACCTACTCTCCTCTGCATATAAGAGCTTAAGAATTAAAGTGCTCTCCTAAAATAGTCTTTGTGTAGTTTCAGTCCATGTGCTGCAGTCCAGAGCCAACACCAGAAAAAAGCGTCTGTTTTCTGAGCCAGCTGGTGGTTGTTGGAAGCGCATAAAGCTGCCTTTAGAGAAGAAATCTCACAATATGCTATAAATATGGGTCTTATAAATACTACAAAGACCTCTAGAATCATATAGTTTGTCCATAGCATGGAGCTGTGTTTGCAAACAGAAGTATTTGTCATTTCAGTCATGTTGTGCAGACAACAATCCCTCTGCCTCTCTCATTCCTCGTACTCTCTCAAACACACGTTTTTTTATTCATGACCTTGAAATTGTTCATGTGATTTCAGCTATTATAGAATAGAAATAGCCATGCTACCTTGGGTGTGTTATGGATGGACAGGTGGGGGATTAAACTCCAGCTCTCTGTTAGCAGAAAGAGACTGCAGTAAACCTTATAGCTGATTGTGGCCCTGTGTTATAAGAGGCGAGGTTAAGAGAGTCTGCTGTGCTTTACATTAACAAAACTAAAGCTTATTCAGCTTCCTTTTGTCTCCTTCTTCACCCTTTTGATAGTTAACCATCATATTCAGTTTGGTTCATGGTCCTCCAGCATTATTTCTTTCTCCAAACCTTGTAGCTTCCCGTTTGTCCATCATCAATAAGAGGTCCATTCTTTTTGTTCATCATGTTTTTTCCCTTGATATGACATGGGGAATAAAAATGTTTTGTCAGTTGGTTTAGATTATCGATAATGTTAGTCACTCCATTTATACACACTTGCAAGCCCAAGGTGGGGAGAAAGATGTGCAAATGAATACCGTGTGTACTCTGGCCAGAGTAAGTGCAATGAGAAAAACAGAATTTTACAGAAAAAACAGAGAGAAGAGTTATGTTCTTCAGCCGTCCCACTGTACCAAGTAAGACCATATTTTTCCAGTCTGTTTTATTAATGCCAGCTCTGTGTGACCATAAATCCAGGAAATGCGCCGAACCATTCACCCAATCACGAGACTGCACTGTTGGCAGTCGGTACACACAAACATGACACTCAGAAAAGCTTTTTGAAATTGATGATTTGCACGGGATGAATTTCAAAGGGGTGTCATTGCTCTTGTGCTCAGTCTGCATGAATAAAGCCACATACACTGATGTACACACTAAATAATGTGCATGTACCCATCTGAAAAAAATGCTGTTTAAACATGCAGAGAGTCGAAGATAGCCACCAAGCTATCATGTGCACCACAAGAACACACACACACACACAACCAGCTACTTACACTGAAGCACAGATTGTTTTCCACTGGAAAAAACACACAAGTAATGTTAAAGCCCATTGCTCAGGTCACATCCACTTTCTGTCTGAATGCACCCGCAACATAATGAACTTCTATTTGATTGCAGTTCAGCTGTGTGAGACAGGCTTTTGTGGCAGGGAGGACTTTCCCCATGCATTGCATTTTGCTGAAAAGGCCCTTTTTATATACAGATTCCAGCAACATCTTAATCATATTACAAACTTTACACAGTTGGTCAAATTGGATAAAGTTTAGTGTTTGGCATCTGCGAAGAGAATCAATGTAATTTTAGCATCTGACACATCAGCATTATTCCAGAAACACCAGAGTAAGACCTGCAGCCCTTTGTTGACTTCAGTGAATACCTTAATAACTCACAGTAACAGTCTGATCTTTGAGAGAAACAGCAAACTCAAACTCACCCACACGGATACACTATGGGTGCATCTATAGACAATGCACACTTTGCAGTCAGACAGCTTTCTGAGAGATCATGGGATAGAGCCCAATACTTTCACTTGTGCGGGCCTTATAAGGGCAAGCAGAGCATTGGAACGGCACAAATGTGCTGAATCAAATAGAACAGAAGGGAAACTGGGCTTACACTGATGCGCCAGAGCGACTGCTAGACACAGAGGAAGGGGAAAGAAGAACAACACAATAAGAGAGGAGAGGAACAGCCAAACATTTTCAGCTTATAAAGTCATAGAAGAGCCTATTTAAGATGACTGTTACTCAACAGTCTTTCAAGGTCTTTATTGTAGGACTGTTTACTTTGTCACTGGTATCTCACTAGACTTAGAATAACCGTGCAGCTGCGTTTTCTGGAACTAGCACAAATGTATACAACTGCTGAGTCTCTCAGTCATGAAGAGTTACTGCCAGACCCTCTGTCTCTCCTACGCTGTCTTTCTGTCCCTTCTCTGTCCGTGGTGCCATTGAGCTGAGCTGTCTTTCTCTCTCTCTCTGTCTCACTCACACACACACACACAGGGAGATGAGTAATCACCAACGTTTGGTGGTTCTCACAAGCTCAAGCAATTAACAATTGACTTATTGTCTGAGATTTGGAGCGATTAACAGTTAAGTCATTCACACACTCTGACGGAGCAAAATAGTGTATGTGTGGGTGTGTGCTGGGACTGTGTAATAGCACATGTAGTAACTGAGAAAACCTAAACCTGAAAAATGTTTGAAGAGCAGCCAAGGCAGAGGAGAGAATCAATCATTCTATCTACTGTATTAACACCATCATCTTGAGTGGACCAGTCGACCCAAAGTCTCCAAACTTAATTCATTCAGTTTCGCAGTGAAAACACAGTTAAGAGTTACGCTTAGGAAAATGGTGGTAATGATAAAGGTTATGATTAGTCTCCAAGAAGCAAGTGCAACTATCCCTTAAACTGTGAGAACAACTGTGTGTGTGTGTGTGTGTATCCTGCACAATGAGGAGAGTCTTATTCAGCAGTAGTCTTCATAATGAAGACTACTGCTGAATATCAAGCCAAATGCATTTAGAGTCAGACTGGTCAGGGCCAAGAAAACAGTAGACACAAACTTGATATTGGTAGAGATCCTTTTACACACAGACACATCCACACATGATCTAAGCCAGTAAAAATGCTTTAAACAGCTCCAGTACTGTGCAAAAGTCTGGAGCCACCCCTTATTTCTTTATACTTTGCTTCCTTTCTTGTTCTCTTTTAAAGTTGTGTTGAACGATAGTTGTCCAGGCTATCTGAAGGGCTTTCAAAGTTCTTCTTTGACCCTTTTTAGAGAATAAATATAAGAATTGAATTCATTTATTTATTTTTTGTTAAGCCATTAAAAACTGAATCTGAAAGTGGTGTCCTGAAGAAACAGGGCAGAAAAATCTAAGAAAGACCGTAGACAGGATTTGGACCTTCAGCTGATCCATCTACTGTTGGCCCAAGCCTCATCAGAAATGGGCTCCATGGAAGGGTGGCTGTCAAGAAGCCGTTCTTAAGGAAGGGAAACAGGGAGAAAAGGCTGAGCTGTGCCAAATGACACAAGAAGTGGACTGAAAATCAGTGGCAACAGGTCTTATGGAGGGATGAATCCTCCCCAGAGCCCGGACCTCAACATTATTGAAGCAGTGTGGGATCATCTGACAGAGAACGGAACAAAAGGCAGCCCACATCCAAAGAAGAGCTTTGGGATGTCCTTCAAGAAGCCTGGAGAACTATTCCTGAAGACTCCTTAATGAAATGACAGAAAGCTCGTCTCAGAGGGTTCAGGCTGTGTCAAGGTGCTCATAACAAAAATGACTTTCAAGTTTGTTGGAATTTTAAAAACCCTGTTCTCTTAAACGTTAGTTTTATAGTATTATATCTATTTAAATATAGAACAGAAATTGCCAAAGGACACACGTCCAATTCTGGCAATATATAGAGATGAGTGTGCACTGTATACACTTTATTATCCAGTATGTTGGTGGAGATACTTGGAAGTTGAGTTTTTCTTGGATGAAATGTTCAAGTTCAACCAGGTAGGACGTGGAGCATCAAAGCATAGCTATTTTTCATGTGTGGACTTTGCTGGGAAACTCATGAACTTTCATAGTCTTCCTAAAGCTCCAGAACTGCGTGTTTCTGTAGAATAAAGTTACACACAGTTCTGTCTTTAGTATATTATCCCATCAGAAAATAAAAACCTGACATAATTTAACATTTTTACTTAAAAAGTAGGTTAAACAAAGGATCTCTCCTCAAAATGCTGACCAAATTTTCTTTTTTTAAGTCTTAGAGTCTGTGGAGTTCCATTATTGGCTAAACCAGTAACAACTAAACGTCTTTTAAGATTTGCACTTCATATCAGCATATACCGGTATATATAAAATATATTTTATATATATATATATATTAGAGCCGGGACTTTAACGCGTTAATGAAGATTAATTAATTACACAAAAATTAACGCATTTTAATCGCACTTATTTTTGAACCGCTGAACGTTTCTCACTGGATGACTTTCAGGCATACCGATTATACTGGAGCACCAACTAACGTTCAACAAACCACAGTGAGCCAAACATAGCCAAAGATGAAGAAGAAGCAGATGAGACGGCTTTGGTTGGCCCCGGCCGGGATGGTCGGTAGTGTAGTGGTGGGTTGTGCAGGCCCCCCGTGTAAAGAGGCAACACTCCTCGCTGCTGGCGGCCCCGGTTCAAATCCCGCATCAGACGGCCTTTTACTGCGTGTCATTCCCCCTCTTTCTGCTTCCTGTCTCTTTATCTGTCCTGTCCATTTAAAAGCATAAAAAATAAATAAAAAAAACGGAGGGATGGATGGAAGCGTCTATAAGAGCAGGGTTGGTTAAGAACCACCTTCAAAAAAAATAAACAATGTTTTGTTGCTTAAGCTTATGTATTCAGTCATTATTCAATGGTAAACTAAAATCCATGTGAAAAAAATTGCTTCTCGCTGTTTTCAGGTCAAATATTTCTATGCGATTAAAATCGATTAACTAATTACAAAGCCTCTAATTAATTAGATAATTTTTTGTAATCGAGTCCCGGCCCTAATATATATATATAAAAGCATGAGTCATGTTTACTAATGACAGTGTCGGAGCAGCTCAGTGGAAAGATGGCCGTTGAATGAAAGTTGAAATGAGGTGTAAGGTGAGGGAATAGAAGCAAAATGTAGAATTTAAAAGAAAAATGAGAGGGAGGGAAAAATTTAGGAAAACAAAAGTAAATGTTGATCAGATGAGTGCATGATGAGGGTAAGTGAGTGATGTGATGAGATAGATAACACCGACAGAACGTAAAGGGTGAAATGGAAAGCGTAAATGAGGCAGCTGGATGAGGGAGAAAGAAAATGACTGAAAAGGGAGAAGTTATGCATTGGGTCATTATGGAGGAATGTTAATGTGATTAGTGATGACTGACCTCGCTGTCTGGGACTGGTGCCTGGCTGGTCTGCTGACTGCTGAGCGTCTGTTTCACACACAGCCTAAAATGCTGGGATGAAAATCTACATCCGACACATGTGCCGTCACAGACGGACAGACCGAATGCTCGCAAGGATGAACTCGTACTCACATATTGACTGAAAAGCACAGACGCATGTCTGAACACACACATCTTCTATTAAATGCAGACACAGTCCCGTGCTGCTGTGTGTGATTTGTGTCTTCTTTCTGCCGACAGGGAAGAGAGAGTTAACATGTCATGACTTATTATCCGTTTCTAACATCTATGAATCCCTGCAGTCCTCCCTCAAAGTTTGTGAGTGATTCAGGAACCTGTGGTTAATGGGTCCCCTCATGACTACCTCTGTAATTTGTTTTTGCCTGAGCTCCAGGGCGAGAGACATAATTCGTCTTGTAGGTAATGGACATGTGAAAATAAAGAGGCCTTGATTCCATGATTTAATTCTCTGTATGGCACCCAGCAAACTCTTTGAAGTTTATTGTGCCAATGCTGGCAGCTGTTGAAACATGAGATTACAGATGCACAGTTAACTTACAAGAAGTAATTATTCCTGTCTCCCATCTCACATTCCTTTAAAGAACTGACATCATTTTATCCACTGAGGAAGAAAATGTTTAAACCTGTGCGGTGCTTTTGGGATGAGGCATGACATCATACCTCAGTAAAAACATGCAGGGGCATGGGTCTGTGTATGTGGACAGCTGAGATATACAGGTAGTGATTAGACTTTAAGTAGCACCAATGTAAATTGTTGTAGGGTAAAAGGAGGGGCACCATTTAAAGGTTTGGGCACAATAGATTTGAATTCTCAGATCACTTTCAGACTCAGAAATGACTTAACTTATAAGACGTTTGGCTGGTTCACAGTCATTTCAAGGAAAGATGAAGCAATGCAAATTCCAAGCTTTATACACATACTCTGTGTCTGAAACCTTGTTTTAACAGTCAGCAGCCATGGGCTCCTCTAATCACACTCCAAGAACTTTGAAAATAGAAATAATTGATGCCTACAAAGCAGGAAATGTGCTATAGTAACATAGCAAAGTGTTTTTAGGTACCGGTTTTCTCAGCTCATAATTAAGCAATGGTATTTAACAGGAACAGTGGAGGTCAAGCTGAACTCTGAAGATCAAGAAAACATTTTAAGATAGTTTCTGGTAAGAGTTCCAGTAAGGCAGAGCAGAACTGTAAAAGACCTTCAGGAAGATTTAGCAGACTCTGGAGTGGTGGTGCTCTGGTCTACTTTCTTCATTGCATAAACTGGGGTTGTACTGTCCAACAATACCTGCCCAAATGTATCTGCCACAGAGGAGTCATCAGAGAAAAACCTTTTGCTGTGTCCTCTGCACAAAATGAATATCTAAGCTAGCCTGATGTGGTTTGCACACAATTCCTGTGGACTGATGAAATAAAGACGAGGCCTCATTGAACGAAATGATGCATCCTTTTATGAAAAGAGCACCTCTCCAACCAGAAAAGATTGGCTTGAGATTGATTTTTATTTGTGTTTTTACTGCTTCCAGTAGCACATCGAACATTTTACCAGAAGAGGGAAGAATGGATTCACTTGAACACCAGTAGGTGGATGGTAAACCGGTTCCACAACAGGGTAATGATCCTAAACATACTTTAATATCCAAAATGGACTACCCCAGGAGGTGCTGAGAGGTGTCCCATGCCTTCGCAGTTCTGCAATGATCAAATATTTGTCGGAACAAAAATGTCACCAAAGCAGAAGCAATTTTCAGGAAGAATGAACTTACATTTATCTGAAACAAGAACTGTTAGCTTTTACAAGCTGTGATACTTACCAGAGAAGATGTTGCTGTTAGTGATCGCAAAGGGTGCCCAAACTTTTGCTTTATTCATTGTTAAGGTGATCTTTAAAGGCTCAGACATTTGTAAGCAGATGATGGCACAGGGGAAATATTTGTGATAAGAGAACATCCACAGTAGGCACTTCGGTTTCCTCCAACAGTCCAAAGACGTAAAGTGGGTATGTGGGATAGATTTGTGATTAGATTAATGAAAGTTCTTATGTTTCATAGACACATGTATCAGTAAGAAGTCTTGGTTTAGCCATATATCTAAATATCTATTGATCTTTATTTTAATAAAACTTTACAGTGAGCCACGAAACAGCCTGTAAATGACTGCGTGAAGTGATGACATCTGGCTTCTCTCTTTGATTTCATTTTCCAGCAAAGATCTAGGCCTTGAGTGCTTTTTCATCTGGTTCTTAGGCTTACTCAACAAAAGACCATATCAATATCACATGCAGAAATTGAAAAGTTATCCTTTAATCTGGCGTGAGAGCCTCCCTTGTTGCTGCGCTGTTGGGAGAAACTGTTGGAATAATGTCGTTTTTACAGTTTTTACATTCTTGGAAGGGCTGTGTGTGGTTGTGACCATGCCTGTTTAGCTCTTATGACTTCCAGTCAGGCTCTGAGAAAGTTGCCAACAGACAAATGTGCACCCCCCCCCCCCCACACACACACACACACACACACACACACACTACTTGGAGCAGGTATGTGTATATAGAGTGTTGAGTTTTGGTCCAGTGGAGAGTGTTATCATCCCTTGCCAACGCACAGTGGTCAGGACAGATAGCCAAATGGTGTGCGTGTGTGCACAAGTATGTGTGTTGGAACCCCCGCTCCTCTCCCGGTTGTTGGCTCAGCTGTGTTGTTGAGGACGTACACACCTCTACATATCAAATATGTGTACATGAGAGCATGCTGTACACACACTTTTGTCAATGTGTGAGCAAGCAAAGATAAAGTGTGTGTGTGTGTGTGTGCATTTGGGGATTGTCTGCTATTTTTAAAGCAACATGCAGCTCTTGAGCTTCTGAAGCAGAAATATCTGATGCAGAAATATGGTGAGTCATCTGATAGATATGAAATACGGAGAGGAGAGGAGGGAAGGAGAATGTAAATAGATATACACACACACACACACACACACACAATAGGCAGGTTTAAGAAACTCATGAGATGCCAAATGTGTGTGAGATGTAGTGTCAGCTTGAAGTCTCGCCAAGAGAAAGTGCAGGTAGGCACAAGCCGGGGGGGGGGGGGGGCACAAATGTGCCTTTTCAGGTTTCTGCTGCAAGCTTTCAGGCTGCATGATGTGACATACTGTATGTATACACTGTGTTATACCAGCTGCCCTTAGGAAAGACTCTGGATTCCTTTTATATGGTGTAACTGTGGCCACTGTTCTCATTTCTTCACTTATTAATAAGTAAAATACTTCAGAATGACTTTTGCAGTGTTTGCTGTCAACATCTAATGCAAAGTTTGTAATCTAATCATCGATCTCAAGCTTGTGAACAGTGGCATGCACCATAGTTGACGTCATAATACCTGGCATGCTGGTCCTTTGTTGTCACTTTGACCAGTGGGGCACCTCATACTCATTGTTCCAGAAACAGGAAGAACTGCAGGATGAGCTTATGAGCAGGTCCAACAATATTAATGTTGGAAAAAACATCAAATACTGCTTAAAAATTCATCTGATAAGTTAAATCTGTATAGTTTTGTTTGTATATACATAAGAAACTTCCTGTATGATTTCTTCCAATGCCACTGATGTTGTGCAGAAGTAGGTTTAGAAGTTTTTTAAAATGCGGTGAGTGCAATGCACTTCAAGCATCTTCTTAAATGGTTACGGTGCAACAGTACCGTGGTCATTGCACCAGGACTCGATGCCCAAGGACACTTGTGCATCTTTGACAAACGACATAGCCTTTTACAGAACAGCGGTAGTTGACATCCTGGAAAGGAAAATGGGTTGTCTTTCTTTAAATTATCACTTTGCTCTTGTATTTCTCTCGGAGCACAGACTGTTTCCACGTCATGCTACAAAAGCAAAGCGAAAGGCCCACTGAAAGGGTTCAGGGTAACGTTTAGTCAGAGTTGTATTTAATGGAGGGGAAACCTAGCTCTCATGCAGAGATACTGAAGGAAGGGGGCTGGTATTTTATACATCTATCCAATATGACTGAAATAAATGTCACTTTTCATAGTTACACAGAATTGATGTAATGTTGAAATACTGGGGAACCCCCCCCCCCCCCCCCCCAAATCAGTACCGATCCATTGAATTTTTATATAGAACAACTGAGATAGAAAAGAAAATAATGTGTTTGAACTGAGCATCCAGACTGCGACTTAGTAACGGCTGGATAAACTCTTAATCATAAGTATATAAAAGCAAGAGTCTTCTAATTTACGGCGTTTAAGCAACACAGGCTTCTGCAGAGCATGTATAGTATTAAGGAATTATGCATAGCAAGACTTTCTCTGAAATATAGCATGTGGCAGGCTGGCAGTTTAGTTTTCTTTTTTATCTCTTCTGCTAGCAGAGATTCTCCCATTGGTCCTTTCTAAATGGAGAGATTTGTATCCAGCCGCTAACTCAAAACCAGCCAGCCTCTTCAGTGAAGATGTCTCAATAGTGTTTGGGAATTCAAGCCAAGTCCCACACAGCCTCTCTCTCACTCACACACACACTCTCACTCCTACTTTCTCCCTCCTCTCTCCCTCTCTGTCTTCCCATCTGTGAGTTCAGATGAACAGAAGTCTCCTGGGGCTTTTCATTGGCTGAGCTCCACACTAAGAGGCGAGCTAATTGGCCAGTTGGGGCCCAGCCGATTGTTGGAGACAGGGCATTGGCCGAGGATAGGGTCAAGTGACATGTCATTGGTCAGATTAACTCGTAACCTGGCAACATTTGAGGCCTTGCCTTTTGAGAAAAGCCTGATAAGAAAAAAAATGCAAAGGACTCTTTGAGCATAATTTGTGAACAGCTTTTCTGAAAAATAGTTCCAGTGTTTTGGTAATTTAGAGGTGTCCATGCAAGTTGCATGTCCTTACAGACTTTGTGTGAATTTTCAAATAACCCTCATTCACAAGGTTCTGACTTGTTCAAAGCAGTGTTTCACCATCAGCTTATCGGTTCAAACAGGCTGGGTGGTCATCATCTTCCAGAGTTACATTTAAGAGTGTAGTTTTATGTCAAGGCTCCTGTTAGAAAAAGCTTTCTAACATATTATGTTGATGCTTGTCCTGGTAATTTAAACACTTTCCACTTTCCTTGATTTTGATTCTACAGGATAAACCTGCTGCATATGCTGTGTGTTTTCAACCTAGGATGCTGTGTCAGATGTTAGTCAAATCAGAATTCAGTGATTTGCTAATCTCATGAACCAATATTATATTCACAGTAAACATAGAAAACATGTCAAATGTTTAAAGTGAGAAGTTTTACTATTTTATGGACAGCAGTCTGTAAACGTCTGGGAAGCTTTAGGAGAGGAATGTTGTCCCATTCTTGTCTGATATAGGATTCGACCTGCTCAGTATCATCTTCCTTTCTTTCACTAAAACCAAATCAGTTTACTGCTATAGCAGCTTTTCAAAGATAAAGTGTTACTCACACAGCCACACACATCAAGGGTCCTTGTTAGGAAACTGACATCGGTGATCTGTCCACAGTCAGACAGAAAAAAACCCTATCTACCTTTCTGTCCTTCACTGTGGGTTAATATTGATTCACCTCCAACTTTTTTTTAATAAGTAGCAGAGTGAGCTAATCCAGAGGAAATGAGAGGTGGAGGTTAGTCACCAAGGATTAGTCTGGTCCCAGGACATCAAACGTTCCATTCCCACCCTGGAGATAATCACAGCCATGTTAGCCAGGAAATTAAATGACTGCCTTTCCGAGGGTTTCTAATCCCCGTCTCGCTCTCTCCTTACATTTCTTTTTCTTTCCCGCCCGTCTTGCTTTCGCTAGCTCTGTTCTCCTCTGCCCACCCCCACCTTCGACCCCCACCTGGACTAAAGCTAAACCTGTGCAATGGTCAATCAACAGAGGATTGCTTGTGCCTGCAAAAAGAAATCCGTCTCCATTTCCAGAAAAGCATTCAGTGAATGACACCATCTTTTCTTGTGCTGAAAGTCAAACTTGACCCTTGAGTCCAGTGAGACTTTTAAGATAAATTGAAAAATGTAATGTGATGTTTTCCCATCACATTGTCAGGATTTTAGAATTTCCAGGGAATGATGGGCTGTCATTTTTCTGGAAAATATGGGATCATCATCCCACTCTATGGAGATAACGCTCCTAAATACATTATAAAATATGTAAAGCATGCATTTCAGTATGGGTAGATAATCAGCTTTTGCTCAGTTTCTGGTGATTGGCTGTAGAACAGGGAGGTTTTTTTGAGGGGTCACATAATGTAGGTCAGAAAGGAATTATGAAGCAAGTATTACCTCCATTTTCACCACTTCTTTGCACGTCTTTCTCTTTTTTGTTGTTGTGCTAAGTCTGTCATCATTCTTTTACACATATGTAGAGCTCATAAACAATGGTTTTGATTGCACAGTACATCTCTTTCGAGTGTCTCTGCATCGTACAAGCATGTTAGATTTTTGACAAGCTTTGCAGGTTCAGGATTAAAATTCAGTTCATCATCTCATCTTCTTGATTTAAGAAAACAGGCTTCATTTCACATTGTTGATGTAAAACGACCCTCATCAAAACACATCCCTGTATCCTGATTAGTTGTTTTGAAGCTTTAGAAACCGTAAGTGATAGCAGATCTCAGTTTAGATTAAGGCATTATGTTTTAGTTAGTTTCGATTTGAGGATAAGATTACTCATGCACTTTCTCTGGTAGGAAGATGGTACAGCTAGATTTGATGGAAATGTGAAGAGAACTCATTTAGAAACTAAGCTGATGGGAAATAAAGAGGGGAGTGTGAAAAGCAGAAGAACAAGAACATGTTGAAATTGGGAAATCCTGACCGAAGAGACAACAGGACTGCAGAGGTCAAGACTTTCATTAAAAGATATGAGAAATATCTGGAGGACCCAAAAGTCTGGACGAACGTCACCAACCCCCAACTGGAGCCAATCTTCTGAAAGAGGAACTTGGGGTGTGTGAGAGGCGGAAGGAACGAGTGCTACTTTCATCCTATTACAGCTCCATCTAACCTGCCACTGCAGCCACCTGCTCCCACTGTCACACAGTCATAATCTGTCTCACACACACACTACTCGTATTTTCAGACGTCCACATACATTCTCTCATGCACACAGTATAGATGTGGCTGAGCTATGGGCTTTAGCTCTCACTTTAAGTCTTTCCCCTGTACTGAGATATCATAGAAAAACAAATAAATAAATAATATTAAAATCCACAAACACCAAGGCAGCTAAGATTTTCTCGCCTAAGGCACTGACAGAATAAGAGCAGGAGAGTAGGTTAAAAAATGTACCTTTCTCTCATTTTGCTTCTTCTCTCCATCATGTCTTCGTCTCTCTCGGGTAAATTGTCTCCCCTTTAACCTGTGCCACCTTTCCTCTCTCCTGTACTTCTCTGCTCTCCTCCACTCTCCTCGTCTTCCTTGGAATTCACCTGTCTTTGTTCCCGCTAATCCTCAAAAGGGAACTTTTTTTAAGTCGGGAAGTTTCGGGGTAGAGAAGGGATGCACACGGGGAGTGGGGGTAGAGGTAAAGGGATATACTATCTTGGTGGCAGGAAAGGGGCTTATGGGAATCCAAATTATCTTCCTGCACTTTTTTCAGCTCTCCTCCTCAGTTTTCTCTCTGTCCCTTTGTACATGCCATCACCCCCCGATTCTCTCCTCCTCTCTCTTTCTTGTCTTATCAACTCCCCACCTTGCACTTTCAAGGACGAGCTAAACTGTTAAGAGCACTAAGGATTGGATAAACCTGTGTGTGAGCGCGTGTGTTGGTTTCAAATGTATGTGTGTTTTTGTCCTTTTAATTTTTGATTGTGTCTGTGGCTTTGCATGGTTGTGTATTTAGTAATGGTGTGTGTCCACAAAACATTCAGTGTGACTGTGTTGTGTGTATATCACCTAAGGCTTTGCAGCAGAGACTAATCCTATCCTCTCCTCTATCACCTTACTGTACTTTCCGTCTTACTATCATTTATTTATCCCGATCTCTCTTTTTATCCACTTTTTCTCGCTTCTTTCACCTTTTCAAATATATGCTTCACTTTTTATATATATATATATATATATCTTGTATATATATATGAAAAAGCAGTTTCAGAAGCCCGTAGAACTATTGCACAGGACTACTTTTAATATCTGTATGAGAGCTCGGCTGCTTATAAAGCAAATGAAACTTTTTGCCCAGAGTACAGAAAGGTAAAGCAAGTCTGTGATATTATCGTAAACTATGCCACCTCTTTCCATAGAGACAGAAATGAGTTTTCCTGCCTATTAGCTTGTGTGTTACTCTTTACTAGTGGAAACAAACAAGTTTAATTTGATTAATTTCCCTGTGGCCTGATCTGTATGCAAATACACATCCATTTATAATAATGCAGTTTTTGTCCTCTCGCTCACACACGTACACTAAATAAGTGGGATATGATTTGCATTAAGTGTTTTTAATAGCTGTATTCATGGGAGATGCTCTAAGCTGCGTGCTTTGGGAGGAATTGACCTTCTGTGGTCTTAATTGTACCAGAGACTCAACAGCGCTGTGACATTTTACTTTGCTCCACTCTTAATTCTTAGCTCTTTATTCTAGTGCTTTCCTGACATTTCAGTAGAGGGAGGTTCAAGATAAAAGATGATTGGTGCATCTTTGGTGTTGTAAATAGATCAGCAACATTTGCACCGATTGTTTAGTTCACTAAATTTCTCTTCCCTGCTGACAGTATTGAGTTTAGCTGAAATTGCTGAATTAGCTTACCAATACACCAATATAAAAAACATGTCAGCGCCTCTAAAACCTTTACAGTTGACCAGTTGCGGAAACTCTTAAAGGTTCCTGTAAAATGTTAATTGTCATACATACAGTTTAGTTTAGTAAAGATTTACAAATAAAATGTAACTTTTTTTTTCATTTGAGAGGGTCCTTATACATAATTTTTGTCACCTTTGGACAGAGCAGGTTAGCGGTTTCCTGTCTTTAAATGTCAGTTAGCTGGTACCAATCCCCTCATTTAATAAGCTTATTTGCAAAAATGGCCCTGTTTAAAACCAGAAATTAGAAATAATTGAGGAAGAAAAAAGGATATGAGCTGAGAGTTATTCTTCAAAAATGATTTTATCCAAGATGTACTACACCTGCTGCAGTGGCTGTCTCTGTATGGTTAAAATAGACTCATTAGAAAACTGATTAACTATGGAAAGACTGAATTGCTGTCTGTGTGCGTGCACAGGTGAACTTGTGTGTGGATGTGAATAAGCATGTTCTTGTGGGGACGCTTGTTGACTCTCTTTGCTTTACAGCTACTTTGTTAAGAGGCTGTAGTAATTAGCTGAGAAAATGGGAGGCTTTTTTCGCCAGCAGCTGCAATTACTGCTTTCTCTAGAATGACTGGATGGATAAATGGATCGAAAAAGAGATGGTACAGAGTGTTAAAAGAACAGAGCAGGGAAAATAAAGACTGCCTTGCTGTAATGGAGGACACCCTTGAGGAAATGAAAGGTAGTGTAAATGAGTGGTAAGAGAATGGTCAAGCAAATCCAAAAAGAGCAACAACAACAAAAAGCCTGATTATATTTTCTCTTTCTGATGCCTGACATTTAATAGCTGAACCTTGTCTCTCTCTCGCCAGAGACTAAGGTGACATGTAATGAATGTAATTTTAGTGTAACAAGAGGCATTCATCTTTTATACACACCTGTGGGTTTGTGTGAGTGGGAATATGGCTGTATGGATGTTTTTTACAATGTGTGTTTTAATTCTTCTTCCATCCCTGTGAAATAGGAAATATTATGCACTGGGTGAAGTCATCCAGTAGAACCAGTAACACCATCCAAGGAATACCTCAACTGAAGTCATTTTGACACCGTGTGACAAACCAAAGTGTAGCATTTCTATGTCAATCCCTCATGGGAAATGAAATTGTTTCTATATTTTGATAGTTGATTGATGATTTAAACAAAGGAAATAAATAAACAACTCAATGAAAATAACAGTTTTTGTTAATAAAGTTGTCACTTTAGAGATTTATTGGGTCTTGAGTTTGTACAGTTCCCACCTTTGGCCTTTCCTCCTGGCCCTCTCCCTCTGTGTTAAAGAAAGAAAGTGCCACTTTTATCAGAGGGATCAATGAGTAGTGGTCATCCAGAACTTTAACAGGGCTTAAAGAAGGCAAATGATCTTTGTTTCTTGGTTCTTGACCTCGTGAGTAGCTGATACTGTTCTTCACATCATGTCCAAATGCTGCACAGAGAAGTCAGAGAAGATGGTTTAAGAGATTCTATATTAACCTGGAAAAAAGTTATTACCTCAGGTTTGTAGTAGCACCATCTGATAGAATCACTGCTCAAGGCAACGTCTGTGGAGTGAATTCAGCTATGATTACATACTTAACTCGATTCCACCGCTGGGCATGTTGACACTTTCAATGACTGTGGTCCAGTTAAATGTCCCAATCAAACTCAAACCACAGCTCAGCTCAACTATGCTGAATGTTTTAAATCACCCATATAATGCTTAGGCCAGTTAGTGGCATAAACATGACATTAACGAATCTTCAGGTGTGAACGTTCTTTTAATGATTACAAGTCTGAAACTACACCAGTCAACCAGAACTGAGGAGGTGAGACACCTTCAAGAACCAACAGAATAAAAAGTCTGGTTGCCTTTTTTAAGCTTGTGGAATTGCCATGACCTGGACAACCAAGAATCTACACCAGCACTTTAACCAGGGTATTTGGGCTTGGTCTGATTCTCTGTGATGGACTGGCGACCTGTCCAGGGTGTACCCCGCCTTTTGCCCGATGACTGCTAGGATAGGCTCCAGCCCACCCGCTACCCGATTAAAGGATTGACGGTATAGAAAATGGATGGATGGACCACTGATTCTTGATCTTCCAAAGAAAAGGGGCCCCCGCCTCACCTGTGAGAATGAAAAGCAGAGGTTTTGGGACATATAGTTGGCCAAAAGTGAGGAATTGGTATTGGGCCCTTGAGCTCCTCTGCTGCTGACCTATGAGATAACTCCAAAGAGAGCTGCACTCTCCAGCACACACACATGGAATATATGCAACATTGTGCAGCTAATATCGAAGGACCTAAGCTTCATTAAGAAGTAGAATATGTCCCTCACTTCTTGTAAACGGCCTCAGTGTCACAGTCCAGTCTCATCCAGGTCAACACCCAGGCGTCTGTTGTCCCCCAGCACTTTCACCTTATTCCAGGACTAAAATAGTGTTCAGCTTGTTGCTCCTTCACCTAAAACCCACAAACATTCCAAATAGGACTATATTGAGAAGATTTTTTACTAACTACGAACAGTTAAGAAGATGATGACAAACGGACATTGTCATTTAATTAAGGTTTTTTGCTTTTCTTTATTCAGTCAACTGGGAAATGAGTAATTGGAAGCATCCTCACTGTTAACTGACTCATCACTCTATTGGTCCTCCTGATAATGTTTTAAAAATCAACATTGTACAGAGTTCAGATGCAATAGATCAATGCATAAATGACCAATATAAGTGTTGACACCACATCAGTTTAAGCCTGCACACACAAACATTTTTACTGCGTCCGCACACACCATTGGTGATTATGGATGTGACGCACACAAACACACACAGAGGAACAGCAAAGAGCTGTCTTTTAATTGAGTCAGCCCAAAGTGCTAGTTGAGCAGAAAGATAGAACTGATATGGATTAGAGCCTGCCTTCCTTATTCATTGATCACTACAAGGGTGGGAGACAGAATTGGAGGCAAAATTGAGAGGACAAATAGGGATTTATTTATTATTTGCTTATTTTCAGGCAAATAAGAAGTAGAAAATGGCTCTGAAAATAAAATAAAATGAAATAAAGACATGCATTTGCTACACCACGTCTTTTCCTCCAGTCTAATTTTCTATGTGCAGATGAATCCTTTTTTGGTTAAAAAGTTAAAAAGAACTAAACAGCCGTTGTAAACAGCTGTAAATGATAGTATAAAATGGTGAAGTAAGATGGAGGCGGGAGAAAGAAACTTTAAATAAGAGGTAGGGAATGGGATTTAACAGCACTCATAAGAACCCTTTATTTCACTTAAGCAGAGTTGGCTAATGAAGGGAACCGATTAGGTGTGGACAGGGAGAGAATGACAAAGAGATGATGGGGGGGGTGAAGGAGTGCAGGAGACTAAATCACAAAGCAAAGAAAGTGGCACTTCACATTTGAACAAAGTGGTCTCATTTAGGCAGTATGCATTTACCAAATACTCCATGTCGATCTAAATCCCTTTGATATCCTTGAAATGGCTCAAGTGAAAGGGATGGGGCGTCGGAGCCTTTGTGTGTGCGTCATTGTGTCTGTGAGTAAAACAGACGAACAGAGACGAGGGAAGAAAAAGTAAGATAGGAGAAAGCCTGAGTGTGTGTCAGTGCTGAAAGTGATGGGGTGGTGTGTTTTATGGGTAAATTGAAGGGTGTGTTAAAAGGAGAGCGATAAGCCCCTCTTACAGTGTGTGTCCCTGTGTAAGTTTGTGTGTGTGTCTGCTCCCTCTCGCCTCAGTATTAGTCTCTTCTGCTTGATTTCTCTACCCTGCCTCTCCTCTGCTCGCTATGCCGTGAAATGGTTTTTCACTAGACCATTACCCCTACCAGTGCACCACTGTGCTGCCACCACCCTCTCTGAGTGAGAGGGAGTGTGTTTAAGTGTGCGTATGTGCCTGGAGAGACAGAGAGAGGGGGGTGTGTTTGTGTACAGTAGCTGCACTTGAAGCTGTGCGTGTGTTGTTTATGTGCACTGAAGATGAATTGTGTACACATGCACTTGGTGTGTGTTTTTGTGTAAATGCATGTGAGGGTGTGTACAGTATGTCCCATGCAAGCTCAGCTGTCACAGTGTTTGCCCTGCCCTGTGGTCTTGTCGCAGTTGTCTTCTAACATCGAACATTCTTGTCTCGTACACACACTCACAACTACACACAGACTGATATGGACAGCTTTAGTTTTAGCTAACTCCTCACTGAGCCCAGTCAGACATACTGGACTGTAGCTTTCTGTGTGACCTTGTTTCTAAGATAGTTTATTTCCAACGTAAAATATTCACACATCTCAATATAGTTCAACTAAATTCCCTTTTTATGTTCTCATGTAACAAACAAATTGGGTATGTGGTCAACAAATGAATCAATGACTAGGTGCATTTTGGCCAACCAGTACTTAAGCGACTCGGGGCTTTTTTCAAGGAGCTAAAAAATGATTCTGGTCCTGGGTCTGTAGCGTTTCCACTTAGGTCTAATGTTCAGAGTAGATTAGACAAATACATTCTGCTGAAGTGTGGTGCTCCCTCTCGACAGCCTTGCCTACACAGACTCAACATCTGTTGATCGTAAATTTAAAAAAGGTAGCCTAGCTAAGGAGTTCTTTGATCCAATCTCCCGTCCTGAGCGACTGCAGGGTGACGGTGGAAAGAAAAACTCTGTTTTATTTGGAAGAAGCCTCCATCAGAACCAGAACCAGGAAGGGCGGCCATCTGCCTCGACCAGCTGGGGTTGAGAGGACAGGAAAGAGGGGACAACAAGCAGCGTAACACCAGGCCAGAGATACGTCCTGAGAGAGAGAAACACAAGTTAATGACAGCGAGGCACTTCAGTAGCTTCCACTTCTTAGGCACTGCGCTACGATCCCGGTATTAGGACTGCTAAACAGAACATTACAAAAACAAAGTTGGAGTATAAAGGCCAGGCGGTGTCATCTGGTGCCGGGTGGAGGGCAGGCTCAGTGTACTCAGGGTTTACTGTTCACTGAATGGGTAAAAAGTGTGGGATTCATTCCCCACGCCATTTTAAGGCCATTTCATTTTTTTTCACTTTTATTTCACACTCTGAAAACATAAGAACACAGAATAAGAACATAAGAACTAAAGAACCGTCTTTGTCCTTTTGGTTGTGTGTGATGCAGTTATGTTGCATCGCCCTTGAAATGGAGGACATGTGTATAAGTTAAAAAATGACAGGATATGTCTTGCAGAATTTTCTATCAAAGCTGTTGACTTTTCAGCATCTCTTCTTCCCCCGTCTCCCCCTCTTGACTCTATGCTTTCTTCTCCACCCCTTTATTCATTTTCTCAGCTCTCGGTCACCACCCCATGATGCTGTCATCCATTCTCTCATCTCTCACCATCTCCACCTCCCACTTTTAACATCATGTTTAAATCGTGTGGTTAATATCCCTTTCACCTCCCCACTCAGTCGCCCTCGTCTTCACCTCATTCCCTCTCTTGTTTTATAAGTCACCTCTCATCGCTTTTCTCTCTCTTTGCCACTCCTCAGTGACTTCATAATATCATTCCTCCTCTCTATATCTCCCTCACCTGCTCTTTCTAACTCATTTACTCCTCATTTCCTCCATCTCTCTTTCCACCTTTCTCCTCCTTCTAATGCCTTTTCTTTCTTTCGCTCCACCTCTCTATTCCCTCTTAATATCCCGCTGTTTCTCTACCTGAGATATTAAAGCTATAAAGACAGGTGTTCAGAAGAAAGCTGGGCCAGCAAATCTGTTTTATATGCCTTCTGGCAACATTCCCTGGGATACAGAAAGTTGGAGAAAGAGAGCAAAAAGATTTTCTCTTCAATATCTAATTCTCAGCACATCATAGAGAAGTGCTTAGCTTTGTTTAAAACCGGCAGCCTTTTGTCTCCAGCACTTGGGACCCAAACATACACTCTGCATCTACTGTCCTCTACAATGCCTCCTTCACACTTTCTTTCACTATATTGGAATAAAGTGTCATGCCTCCTTTTTACAAAACATTTTGGTTCCAGATGTGCAGATGACATATGGTAATGTCCTGTTCCAATACATTATCGTACCATATATATATATAGTTTTTACTGTTTCAAAAGAGTAGTTGGCTACATTTAATTTCCTTTCTTTGCATAATAATTCTTATTATTTTTAAACATAAGCTTAGATGAAGAGGGACTCGATCACCTGATCATATCTCATTATTATTCCATATTAGATTTTCAGTGTGCCTTAACAGAAAATTGGCTTCTGTATTTATGCGTACATGTGTGCGTTGGTAAAGCGTGTTGATCTCTGAGGTTCAGTCGGCTTTATTTGGAAGTGCCTCGGCAGCTGGAATCTCCCCGCTGAATAGACTGGGATATGCTCTCAGAGGGAAGGAGAGATTGTGTTTGTATGCATATGTGTGTGTTTGTGAAAAGGGAAGAGAGGAATGGGAACAGGAGGAAGAAGAGAAGACGAGTTGTGAGGGTTAAAGAGAGAACCAGTAAGATGAGGAAGCAGGACAGATTGAACTGTCAGCAGCTTGGCTTAATCTTTTTTTTTCAATATGGAGATGAGATGCAACTCTGTTCATGTGAAACTGTGTGTGTGCGTGTGTGTTTGTGCCGCAGTGAGACAACTCCATCCTGTTTTGAAGTAACCTAATCTAGGATGGAGAACCTTTCTACCCCCAAAAAGCTCAGAAGGCCTAAATCCCTAATAGCTAGCCTTTGTCATTCCTAAATTACCCCTGTATCACAAACACACGCGCACACATGCACACACACACACACACACACACACACACATGCACTTATACAGAAAGCGAGGGGCTTATGGGTATGCATTGCACACGCCTGAGCTCACTGTGTTGCTGTTTGCTTGCACTGAAGGCAGAGACATTTAGTGCGTTATTTAGGCTGCTATTCTTGGAAGATAATTCAAGTGTGTTACTACCCCACAGAATAACCATGTTGTTATCGTTTGTTTCTTCATCAGATACCAGGCAGAGGGACAGATCTCCGTATGACACCACGGTATGAAGAGGTTGAGCGTCAGTATGCCTCCTTACCAAGGTACTGAATTTTCTTCTTCCCTTATAAGAAAGAAAATGTTTCCATGCGTGTATGATGGTCCTGTTTTATCTTTTTATCTTTTTCTTTTCTTTTCTTCTCTGCCTCTAATTATATCTTTGTCTTCAGAGGCCTCTTCTCAGCCAGGAACTCACCTTCCCCCTGGGGAAAGCAAACTCAGGCAGGGTTGAAAACTGATCCCTAACCCCATCAAAACTTTACTTTACATTCCGCTTTCCATTTAAATTAGCACTGAAGCCTTACTGATAGAGATCGTCAGAAGATGTGTTTTATGTTAATGAAATCCTTATTACATGCTTGATCTCTGGGATGTTGGAATTTGAGGGAAGCAACACATCTCAGAAAAGTTGAAAACTTGTTTTTTGGTCCATTCAAATGTACATTCTCAGCTTCTCTGAGAGTAGGACTGAAAAAGCCAATAAGGATGCAAAAGACAGCTCTGGCGATATTTGACCATCTATCAAGGAAACATAAGCACTGCACTGTTTCTGCACACCATGCTTGAGCCTGTTACCCGGTGCATTGTGTTGTTTTCCTCGCTGGACAGCATGAAATATTGCAAACATTAGCCAACACAAGAACATAACACCCGCCGGAGTATTTTAATCAATTCTTGAATATTCTCTCCATTTATTTCTCACATGTTTTTCTGATGTTGTTAAATATATTTTCTGTCCCTGAATGCCTGGACAAAAATGTAATTTTTCATCAGCTAACTTAACCAAGTTAAGATAAGCTAAGATAACCAATTTCTCTTCCTGTGGTCCCCAGACTCTCCTCTCTTCTCCTGAGTCCTTTTCCTTCTCTTTGTCTAAACATTATCTTCACTGGTCTGAAATGAGTCCATCATAACCTCGTATGTAAAAAAATCTTAATCAGAAAGAATGTTGAGGAGTTGTTACGAACCTCTTCTCACCTGGTTTTACTCTGCTGCCAACGCCTCAGCAGACACAGCTGTGTCTGTCTGTCTGTCTGTCTGTGCAGTTGGTAAGTTGAGCTGAATGACAGAAGTTTAGATTATTAGAAAGTTTACAGCCAGTTTCCCACCTCTGTTAAAATGGTCAGGGATGACTGTTTTACACCTCTTTTGTGTGTGTGTGTGTGTGTGTGTGTGTGTTTGTGTCCCTGTGTGTGCATGCAAGATAGTGTGGGTGTGTGTTTGATGATTTTGGCAGATGGGATCGAGAGCAGTGATGATAGTCTGGTTGTGGTATCTAAAAAGCCTTGTTAAATCGGACACACACTTGCAAACACTGGCATACAGCACACATTGGTTCTGTTTCCACTTTGAGATTCAATATGATGCATAACTGCCAGTCTTATTTGAAAAGTGCCATGTGGGGTTTTCCATGGAAGTCACTGTGCCCGCTCATGGCAACAGTAGTAATGAGAGCGTGTAACAGTTTGGTATAAAACTCAAAAATCAAGACTAGGAAGTGATTAATTAAATTCAGTTGCTTTTATCAAATAGATCCAGCCCTAAAGAGAGACCTTTCTGTGTTACACATGCTAAATCATTTATGTAGAGGAGAAAACGCTTGAAGTTGGTCTGAGTTCTAAATCAGAGCACTGCTTTCCCCTTGTGGATGAGATAACAGTAAACAGTCTTATACGGTGTCTTGCGCTGCCAAGTCTCACATGGCAGATGCCAAATATTTTTGCAAGCATTGCACTTCTCTCTGCTACAGCCTTTTCCACAATGAAGACAGCAGTCTGAGAGCAGAAGCCATTACTAAATAGACACATTATACCAGAAATAATTCCATTTTCTGAGCTTTTAAACATGAAAGGGGCTGATTTCTTTCTCATTCTGTCTTTATTTGTCTTTCTCTGCATATCTGTCTGCACTGCTGTCAGTTAACTCAGGAGATATTTCAGCGTCCAGAGAGGCAGAGAAGTAGATCATGTTTTGAAACCGCATCCAGGCTCTTGACCTTATGAAAACATATTATTTTGCCACCGCACCAGAAATAGCTGGCAGGCCGTGTGTATCTAGTGTCTGTATACCTGTAGGCTTTTATGGGCGGCTCCAAGTTGTTCCATAAGTGTAGATGTGAGTGTGGGTCTCTATTTTTTCCAAGCGAGTCCAGAAATAGCTGCAGGGTTGCTTAATCAGGTACTGTACATTTGACTTAACATCAGTTAACTGGAGCACTGAGTACATTATGTGTGTGTGTGTGTGTATGCGTGCTGTGGGACGAGATTTTGATGGCTCTAAAATTAAAACATGACCCAGCAGTGGATGATGTTTCCCTGCCTAAAGCACGAACACTTTACCAAACAAACTGTCAGCAAATGTCACTGCTTGAAATAGATACGAGCCTGTCAGGGTATATTGAATATTTAGCTACACGAAACTGTTCAGTAATCAAGTATGATACCACCCCCACCCCAAAAAAAAAAAGAAAAAAAGGTTTGTCTTAGTAAACATATGGTATTAAACATTAAAACCTTTCGTAGTCTAATGGTCAGTGTTGGCACCGCTTCATTGCCTTTACATCCTGTACCGATCATCACTGTCATGATCTGAGCTCGATATTCACTTTTTTTTTTCTTAAACTGAGATATGTAGATTTTGCTTGTGAATGAAAGAAAGGAGGACAACATAGTGTGTCCTTTCACATGAAATCCCCAGAGACTCCCCTCCCTGCCTTTTCACATAATCCCTCTTTACCCCATCTCATTTTCACCTTTTCTGCTATTTTCCCATACTTCTCTCATTTTTTTCTCTTTCTGTCAACAAAGGACCCAGTTGAGAGAGAGGCAGGGTGTCTGTGTGTCTACCAGGTAGAATTTGTAAGAATTAAAAGACATTTGCAGTAGTTAGCTTCATGCCAAGTAAGTGAGGAAGAAAAGTTCATTTCAGAACCACAATTTTAAAAGCTCAAGCTGACCATAAGATACATTTAGTATTTGTTTTAAAAAATAACCCAAAAATCAATGGTTTGGCATCTTCAGTGACAGGTAATGGTTTCAATTTTTCTACAAACTCTGGTTTTTGGAAGCTGTTTTCAACTAATTTCACATCTGACAGAGCCGGACTAGTGGGTTCCTTCTATGTAGTTTATTGTTAGCTTTTTTTATAGCTTGTTATATCTTCATTTGTAAGTGGCTTTGGATAAAAGCGTCTGATAAATACATAAACAGAAACATAATTGTTTGGTCTAGCTGGATTAAAAGGCTCATTTAGACCAAACAGTTCTTTGGCTCTCGAAAGACAACACAACTTTTTGTTATGAATTGAATTGAATTGATTGTCCTTATCCTATATAGGGTAAGTTAAACCAACCCTTGAAGCCTGGCTGTTTTGGATAAGAGAGGTTGTTCTATGAGAGGAAAGCTGAGATCATAGCTGAAAACCAGGGAATGATGCATCCTGAGCTCAAACTTTAAAGACAAGCTTCTAATGTTTGAGAGTGATTGTGATTCATACTGCACACATGCATGCCCATAATGAAGAGAGTCCCAGCACCTGCGTTTGTGTTCACGTGCACTTGTGTTTCAATCTTTGAGATCAGTGCATGGCTATCAGTTTTTGTATGGTCGATATTAACAGGTTGCACCCCATTACTGACCCAAGCACAGGTTTCTTTCTCACCTGTATCAGACGCACACACGCAGTGAGACACTTTTTCTTTTACATCATTCTTGTCATTATATTGCAAAGCAAAAGGGACAGACCTAAACACAATAAGGTTAAAAATCAAATAGTAGGCATTATTAGAAATATAATTTCATAACAAAAGTATTGACCCTGAAGATTTTATCTGGGAAGGAACAACGAAGGAAGGAAGTGTAATCTGTTTGCTTTTATCTATAAAGTAAGCCCCTCCTGCAGGATTTTTGCTCTTTGGTGGCATTCTTTCATTCTACGCTGCATTGCCAAAACTATTGGCTCATCTGCATTTACACACATATGGACTTAAGTGACATCCCATTCTCAATCCATAGGGTTTAATATGACGTCAGCCCACCCTTTGCAGCCATAACAGCTTCAACTCTTCTGAGCAAGCTTTCCACAAGGTTTAGGAGTGTTTATGGGAGTTTTTGACCATTCTTCCAGAAGCACATTTGTGAGGTCAGACGCTGATGTTGGACAGAAGGTCTGGCTCACAGTCTCTGCTCTAATTCATCCCAAAGGTGTTCTATTGGGTTGAGGTCAGGACTCTGTGCAGGACAGTCAGGTTCTTCCACACCAAACTGGCTCATCCAGTCTTTATGGACCGTGCTTTGTGCACTGGTGAACAGTCATGTTGGAACAGGAAGGGGCCATCCCCAAACTGTTTCCACAAAGTTGGGAGCATGAAACGGTCTAAAATCTCTTGGTATGCTGAAGCATTCAGAGTTCCTTTCACTGGAACTAAGGGGCCAAGCCCAGCTCCTGAAGAACAACCCCACACCATAACCCCCCCCCCCCCCCCCCACCAAACTTTACACTTGGCACAATGCAGTCAGACAAGTACCGTTCCCCTGGCAACCGCCAAACCCAGACTCCTCCATCAGGTTGCCATGGAAACCCATTCCATGAAGCTCCCTACGCACTGTTCTTGAGCTAATCTGAAGGCCACATGAAGTTTGGAGGTCTGTGGCGACTGACTCTGCAGAAAGTTGGAGACCTCTGGGCACTATGCGCCTCAGCATCCGCTGACCTGCTCTGTCATTGTATGTGGCCGACCACTTCATGGCTGAGCTGCTGTCGTTCCCAATCACTTCCACTTTGTTATAATACCACTGACAGCTGACTGTGGAATATTTAGTAGTGAGGAAATGTCACCACTGGACTTGTTGCACAGGTAGCATCCTATCATGGTACCGCACTGGGATTCACTGAGCTCCTGAGAGTGAGCCATTCTTTCACAGATGTTTGTAGAAGCAGTCTGCATGCCGAGGTGCTTTAATTTATACACCTGTGGCCACGGAAATGATTGGAACACCACAATTTAATCATTTGGATGGGTGAGTGAATACTTTTGGCAATATAGTGTATCTACATCTGTGTTCTTCACCACTTTTAAAAACCTAATTATTAAGCTCCGATGTTTCGAGGCACATTGAACTAGATTGAGTTTACTTTGATTGAATACATTATGGTGATCTCCATGGATATGTAATGATAACAGCGGTCAGTTGTTCAAGTACCAGCCCTAATCCAATCTGATTAGCTGAACACCCTTTTCGATTTGTCTTTGTTAATCCTTTTATTAGATCAAGAGAGCCAATCAGAATTGTTGTCCAGGTTTCTGGGGAGGCTGTCACTTCCTCATTATAATGATAATTAGATGTTTAGTAATTAGAGAGCAGATGTTTTGCTGTGTCCTCAGCTCCTTCTCTTCTTTTGCATTTCGTCATTCCTGGCACTCCAGTTTCTGCCATTCAGTTTAGCTTCTCCCTCTCTCCTTCCCTGCCCCTCCACTTCTCATTTTCATTCCCTCTGAACTTGGGGTGAAAAGGACATTGTTGAATATCATTTCAGTCTGCCGAGCAGAGAAATGAAATGGGAATGTCTCTCCCTCCGTCTCTCTTGAGAAGACCTCCCAACCAGGCCTGAGAGTTTCCCAGACCACTTTAAAACTGCCGCACAATCCACCCCATTGTCCAGTTGTTTTTTGTGTTTCTCTGGACTCATTGAAGCTCTGCTTGTTTGTTAGTTATGCAGGGGATCTGAAGAAAGACCCTGCTTCTCATGAGTTTCTGTGAATTTTTAAATGTTAATTTTGAAGTGCAATGATAGAAAAGAAAGTAAATAAAAGTTAACCTGTGTAGTGAGTAATGGAAATAGCTTCTTCCAATAAGTTCAGCTGACAGCTCGCATGAATGTTAAACTATCTTTGCTTAAAGAAGAAACATGGCCTGTAGGGCTGTCAATTATTCCAAAAACCAAGATCAAACTGATTTGAAGTAAACATGCAATTATTCAGTTCTTCTGATGTATTTGAATATTATTTCCAGCACACACACACACACTGTTTCATGGCGGCAGCTCCATCCACTTCACAAGTGATCTTAAACTTATCCAATAGGCTGCTGAAGCTGTGTGGTTTCCTCTGAGCCCCTCACTACACGGGACATAATTGTCAAGCTGATCATGGCCTCAGTTCCATTATTAGCTCCTGAGACCCCCTTCCCAAAGCAAGATGGGCCGCATATCTTTGCATACAAGTCTTACCATCTTGTCTACAATATCATTTTTATGAGACTCTGACAAGGGAAGTGTTGTGGCTGACTGCCCATGTCGACTCTTGTATGTGGTGCCTCTGGAGTCTGTGCTTTGTACAAAGTCAACAAGTCCCATTTGTGTTATTATACAATTTATGGTGTGAAATCCAAAATGCTTCCAAAGATCGTTTCTCAGATCATTTGATGTCATGAGTGTTCTCTTAGGGTGACTTTGCTTGCTAGTTTTTCTCCATCTTTGTAGCAACAGCCCTTGCTTCCACTTCAAGCTCATGTTGTCATTTAGCGACCTCTACATGCCATTTTGGCTGAAGCTTTGATCTTGATCATGGACTCTAAAATGTCGGGTTATGACCCATAATCTGTTGCAGTATCAGCAGGTGGGCTTGACAAGCAGGTCTGATATGCTTTCTTATGCGTGGACCTTGTGGTGAGGGAGGAAGGTCGCAGAAGGTAAAAGTGTAACAGGTTTTAGGTCATTCTGGAGTTGAAATGATGGTAAGTGATATTCAGCTCTTATTGAGTGAAGCATTAAATAGTTGGAAAATTTACACACTCATTCTCGATTGTAACTCTCACATAGTGGAACTCCTTTTGAATTGCTAGCAATGGAGATATAACAGATTTCATTGCAGATTCTGGCCATAAAAAGTGAAAAATTCATTTGAACTTAATTGACAATCTTCAACTCCATTTTAAAATGGTCTGTTTGTGTGTATTAATTATTGAATGTGTCATAAATGCGTACTTTCATGCATTATGATGCCTAATTCTGTCTATAGACCAAGAGGATGGACTGCCCTTGTTCCATTTCAACAGTTGCAGCTGTGAAACATCAACATCTGGCAGTACTCTAATGACCATCTGTTGTTTCGTAGCTGCTGAGAGACTTACTTGTTTTAAAGTTAGATAGTTAAACTTGCTAAGCCTGGTGGTCACCACATCGTGCCAACGTACAGCCAATCATAGAACGTGACGTCACCAGCAGGCGCAGGGCCCCGAGCAGATCTGGTAACCCGAGCACATCTGGTACCTACACCGGCTCTGCCTCATCATTGAGCTTGGCTCGGTCTGCTCGCAGAAGGCTGCTCTGACGACGCGCTAACATCCGACATGCTAACATCCGCGCTAACTAGCACTGGCTCTGCCTCATCATCGAGCTCGGCTCGGTCAGCTCGCTGGCGATGCACGTTTTTTGACCCTTTCTCCATGACATGTCGTGTGAAAGTTGTTGTGAAAGTTATTAGCGTGTTGACAGGTAGACAGGCTGTGGTTTTGGAGGTTCAGGTGATGGAAAATACGCCTGACCTCTCACCCCTTATGTGTTCACGTTTTGACCATAAGATGTCGCCATATCTGGCGATACGGTTGAAAGTGCAATACCGTCTTTGGTATCATGTTTCTGGTACATAAAAATATTTAAAATAAATAAACAAGCGACGCTTAGCCTGGCGTGTGGGGGAACCCTGCTTTATTAAAAAACAGAAGGCAAGTGGTTGATGTAATTTATGAAGCAGTTAAAACATGAACGAGCTCAAATTACTGCAACATTCAAGTAATGTGGTGGGAGTAGAGGTGAAGCTGGTGCACATAAATGTGCACATTTATGTTCCTGGATTTACTGTTCCAGTTGTAATTCCACTTTCTTATTTCTCACTGGAAGTGGTAGATCGCACAGTCGAGGTGCAAAGCAGAGCTTTTCACATACACTGAGATTATGTTGACGGTTCCTGTCAGCCGCCTCACTTTCATATGAATCCATGACCACACTGCTGTCTGATTCTATCTGGCAGTCACAACTACCATTTCAAAACTCCTTTTCGTGTTCCAGATTAGTCCCCTTTGAGGGATCAAAATTTTGTGTCAGTGATTTGTATCCTTTAGTCCTGCACAGAGTAAAATCTCCCCAGCTTGAAGCTATTAAATTTTGCCTGAGGGAAACCTTATTGGCTCAAGATGTGGTATTTTAATGGGATATGGTGTTTTTATTTTATATTTCAGGAAGTCACCCACTCTAGTACCTATACATATCCTAAGTGGTTCTGTATGATCTTACCGTAACTAAATGTCATCTTTGGTTTGATCTATTTCAGCTTGTGTAGATGGACATGGCTCAGTCAGGCAGTTTCAGCGTGCGACCAGTTCACTGCCATAGTGATCAGCTGGTCTTTATGCCTTTTATACAGGTACATTTTAAAAAGTTTATGAATTGCAACTCAGTTCTCACAGTTTTATCTAGGGCTTTATTTGTTGCTGTCATGATAAGAGCATGAGATAACATTAACATTTTCTCTGGTATTAAAGCTTGTTATCGTGGAAAGTTTGTTAAAGAGCATTTCAGGACCGCTAAAAGTAATATTTGGTATTATTCCTCGACATAAACATTTTAGAAGCTTGGAAGACCTTGGTAGGCAAGGCTTTTCTTGGATTGTTTTAGTTTAAGGAAATTGAAACATGTTAGTAGTTTGCCTGCAATTTGGAAAATTGTATTAGTGAAGATTTATTGTCACAGTTGGTTGAGACTTTGACATTTTTTTCTGGAAATTAGGATTTGTTTTTTTTTGTTATATTTGTATTTTTATTGATCACTCAAACCTTTTTCCATTGGCAGAATTTAGATTCAGTGATAGTTAGATAGATAGAGAGTGATTAGTTCAGTGATAGCTAGAAACTATCAGTGTGTGTTATCTTGTGCTAATGACACAGTATCAGAAGGATGTGACTCTATGGTAGGGTTGCGTTCATGTTAGCAGTTAAGATAGCAAGGACAGTGCAGTGGGAATGAAGTTACACTGACATGAGCCAAAGATCTGAGGAACATTTACATCGGGTTAGAACAGAACATGTTCTGTGGGTCGATGATCCATCAGCACGTCTTTCTGTGCATTTGACTTGTTGATCGGAATGAGCTGCCTGCTGTAGATTGTCAGCCTCTGTCATTTTGGCTCTAGCTTTGTTGCTCAGTTTCCAAATGGCATGGCCATATTATGATGGGATGCAAAAACCACTCCAAATCCCCATTGTTCTGCCCTCTCTGTGTTTCCGAGGCAACAGTCTCCCACCATCTGGATGTCCTCGTCCCTCAGTTTCTCTCATTTTCCTCTAATGGGTTTCTCCTCCGTCCTGTTCCCATCTCATTTTCCTCTTCTCTCAGAACACTACAGACACCTTGTTTTTTTTACCATTTTACCGTTGCTTTTTCTCATACTTCTCAGTTTTGGTACTCACTGCATTACCGTACTCTTTTCATTTACTCTCCTTTATCGTCATCTCTTCTCATTCTCGTAACACGCCATTTCTCTTAACACTTCACGTGCGTTCTTTAATATGAGCACTTTGCATTGTGCATGGTCACACATTCATAGTGACCCAGCGTATTTCTAAATCTGTGTGCTCAAACACTTGCATACACAGGGGAATGTAATCATGTTAACTTCCTTCACTCATATGTAATTCATGCATGATATACTGCTGGATTAATCATAGTCGACAGAACTTTATTGACAAAGACCGATAGGAGCCTCTGAAAGGTGTTTAGTTTCACTGAAATGCAAACAAGTGTGTGTGTGTGTGTGTGTGTGTAGATGTGTGCTCTTGTAAAGTAGTGCCCATTATTCTCAGCAGATGCTGACCTTCAGCTTGCTCGCTCTCTTGAGGGCAGCACTTGCATTTTGCATTCTTTTTCTATTTTTTCCTTCTTCTGAACCCCCCTCCTCTGTTACTTGTCTTCTTCTTCTGCCTCTCATTCTTCATTGTTGTTTTTTCATGTATTTCATCAGCTTCAAAGACCTCTTGTACATGTAGCCACTCTCTCTTTGCCTTAAGTTTTCACATCTAAGCCTTTTTCCTTGTTCATTTGACCACTTTATTGTCTACTTCTTGTGTTCTACCATCTTTGACTTGACTATCTCAGCCTTTTTGTCATCTGGTGTGTTTCTTGCCTTCCCTGGTTTAGTCTTACTCTCTTCCTGTCCCGTTCATATCCTCAATGCTGTCTTCATCCACTTTTCCCTCTCCTGTCTTACGCTGTGGCCACCTTTCTCTGTCTTCGGTTAGTGCTGACTTCTTCTCCACTTTAAATTCAGCTACCTTCACCATGTCCTTCTCTCTTCCGTTTTTCCTGAGAATACAAATGAAGTTTTTACTCCTTAGTGGTCATATATTTGCCTGTAAACTGTTGGATAGACCTCTGAACACAAATTATTCCTTGCTGTGAAGTCCTCACACAGCAAACAAAATTAAGTTGACAGAGCAGTCTCCGGTGAAACCGTATCTGATGTATATTTTATGAACACTCTTAAGTCACCTTTCAATCTCCCTTAGAGACCACAGTTGACTTAAATGTATTCAGGCTTGTATTTGCATTTCGTCATCCTTTTAGACCTAATACTTTTAAACAGTGAAAGTAACCAAAGTAAGAGTTGTGTCCACATTCTTGGCACAACGTCGAACTCGATTAAGATGCACGTTGGCTCCGTGACTCCACCATGGCTGCCCCTCATCACCAACCCTGTTTGTGAGTTTCATGGATAGAATCTCAAAGTATAGTCAGGGAGAGGAGGGCATCTGGTTTGTGAACAGGGTTATAGTTACAGTCAGGGTTACATCTCTGCTTTTTGCAGATGATGTGGTTCTGTTGACCTTCAGCTGCACTGGAGCGGTTCACAGCTGAGTGTGAAGCAGCTGGGATGAAAATCAGCTCTTCCAAACCCGAAGCCATAGTTCTCAATCGGAGAACTATGGCTTCGGGTTCTTGGACCTCTTCTGTTTAATTTGTATATGCTCCCTTTGGGTCAGATATTACAGAATTTTAACATCAATTATCACAGTTATGCAGATGATACACAATTTTATGTGTCTCTGTCACCAGACGACTGCAGCCCAGCAGACGCACTGTGTCAGTGTCTGGAGGAAATAAACTCCTCGATGAGAGAGAATTTTCTACAATTAAATGAAGGCAAAACTGAAATCATTCTGTTTGGTAGCAAAGAGAAGAGGGTCATCATTGGTAAATATCTTGAGACTCGGGCCCTTACAATCAGTGACCAAGTTCGTAACCTTGGAGTGTTGATAGACTCAGATCTGACTTTCAGCAGCCACATCAAAGCTGTCACCAAGGCAGCTTTTTACCAACTCAGAAACATCAACAGAATTAAAGGTTTTCTCTCCCAAAAAGACCAGGAGAAACTCATCCATGCATTCATCTCCAGTAGACTCCTACTGTAATGGTCTTTTAACTGGACTTCCTAAAAGAGCGTTAAACATCTGCAGCTCATCCAGAACGCTGCTGCTGGAGTTTTAACCAGGACTAAGAGATCTGAACACATCACACCAGTTTTAAAATCTATACACTGACTTCCAGTCAGTCACAGAATAGATTTTAAAAGCCCAAAATCCATCTGTGATATGTTCAGAGAATATAAACCCAGCAGAGCTCTTAGATCCAAGGACTCGGGTCAGCTGGTCCAGTCCAGAGTCCAGACTAAACCTGGAGAAGCAGCATTTAGCTGCTATGCTGCAAACAAGTGGAACAAACTGCCAGAAGAGATTAAACTGTCACCAAATGTAGACATTTTGTGTCTATGCATGAAATCTGCACGGTATCTTTTACCTTATCGGTACTGTTGCTTGTTTTTATTTCTTTCTCTTTATATTCTTTTACATGTTTTTAATGCTTCTTTTTCCACTTCCCGCTGCAATGCTTTTATTTTATGTAAAGCACTTTGAATCGTTTTGTACAAGAAATGTGCTATACAAATAAACTTGACTTGACTATGCAATCAACGACAGATGTAATCTGAAGTTAACATGCAGGAACAGTTAAACCTTTTAAGACAAGAGGCACCATTAGTATTGTTAGCTTAATCGCTGTGCTGAGACATACGGAGCTACAGAGTGTTAGACTTTCAACTGCGTGGGTACCTTTTTGTCACTACAGGGACCAGATTTAGCTGCTCCATCCTGCTGCCTGATGACACTTTGAGCCTATTTTATTAGCTGATCAGAGGGACAACAGTTTATGAAAATAGTGTTCCTCCTTTATTTCTATGACTGGAGTTTTAATGTCAAATTACTAATATTGGATACATGTTCTGATACCATGTGCAAAACTATTCCAGATGATATTCGTTCTAAAACAAAACAGATGTGTATAGATTTAAACATCTGATGTTAATTGAGGTAGACATTGCGAGGAGGAAGAGCAGTCGCCCACCAGGAAGGTCGGTGGTTCGACTACAGCTTCTCCGAGTCACTTGTCAAAGCGTTGAGACACTGAACGTTGCCTACACCATCGGTGTATGCATGTGTGTGAATGTAGTAGGGTCAGCTGTGTAACTGTATAAACGTAGTGTGTGAGTGAGTGGTAGAATGTGGCATGCAGTGTTAAAAGCACTTTGAGTGGTAAGCTGGACTAGAAAAGTGCGATACAAGTACAGTCCATTTACTGCTCCATATCTGAGTACTTATGTTTGTATATATCTCAACATCCAAACTAAAATCCCTTCTATGTCATCCTCTTTTTCTTGGTTCTTAATTCCTGGTTGTTCAGTGTAAGGGCAATGTGCAAAAAACCAGTGAGAGTTAGATGAACTGTTTTTTACAAAGCAGTGACTGAACAGAGGAATGTAGATTTGTGGCTACAATAACAAGGAAGCCCAGCATAGCATTTCAAATTGTGACTCAATCCAAATTCTGTAAGTCCACTGTGCCTGATAGGTTTTTCTTTTGGGTTTTGTGAAAGTAAAATCCAAACAACTAGCTTCACAAAGAGCAAGCAACAATACACCAAAGTGTCACAAAACCAGGAGAGGGAAGCGTCCATTCTGTGTCCTCTAACACTTCCGCTCTGTTTGTACTGCATCGCTGTTGCTAGCGTCCTCAGCCTGGATCAGGTCTGCAAATACAGTGGATTTCATCTGGATATTCCTGACCAGATCTACAGACCAGGCCCACCTTATATCCAAGAGCTGTGATGTGCCACTGTTTCTCATTCCCGCTCTACATACTTGGGCATCTTTTGGTGTTTAAACATCATCTGCAAAAAAAATGAATGGCAGCAGTGTTTAGAAAAGTCTGAATTCATCCCACAGATAATGGGGAGCTGTCATTCCCACAGTATCTGTGCAAGAACACCAGCCTCACACAGCACAGGTATATTGTATTTGATTAATCTGATAGCTGTATAATGAATTAGAATGACTGAATCCATCTTTAAGGTTAAAACATTTGGCTGAGCAGGATCGTGTTATTCTACCCTCCTTCGCTGATATAAAGTAAGACCCTGCTCAAGGTGTTTTTTTTGCCCACATCTCCATGTAAGTAAAACCTGAAGGCATCTTGGATTCCACTGAAGTTTTATAATTGTCTGTGACCCAATCCTTGACCAAATGGTTGTTAGCTTTAGCAAAGTGTGTTGAACATTTCAATGTTTTGTCTATGTATTTGGTCTGCCTTCTAATCCTGGCTGATAATACCCTTGCTTAGCCTTTGACCCCATCTTCTAAGCATTTTGTGGGAACTGATGGGGTGTCATGGGACTTCAAGAGGTCAAAAGCCAATAGTGGTTTAGGAATCACACACACACAGAAACACACACACATATTAACCACACAAGCCACAATGACAGCTGAACCAACAGAATGCCATCTCTGACAAACAAATACACTCAGTCACACAGTATGTAACCACTTAACCAGGAGTAGGAAAACAGCTTAATGCCTTTTTCAGCTTCTCTTAATAAAACAGGAAAACCTCTCCCTGGTTCCTCAGGTGTCACCCTTAGTGGCTTGGCTCTGCTCTTGTAAAAGTATTTGTTTGTTTAATTCTCACAGTTAGTACTGTTCCAGATGCCATCTGCTGTACAAGTGCAGTGTTCCCACACAGCCGCCCGAGTTCGTCTCACTGAGTCAAACTGCTTGTTTGTCTGAACAAAAGTCATCTAAGCTTCATACAAATATGCACTCTCCTCTACCACCTCTATTTGTTCATGGTACACACAGAACTACATTTACATGTTGGCAACAATGTCCTTGTACATGGAGTAATGGCAGAATTTCATGAATATATCTCAGGATTGCCCTACAGTAAAATAACAGTTTACCTAAAGCTAATTTTCTAAAATTCATCAGAAGATTTGTAGTTTTTGTGTCTCCAATATCACAAATATTCACCACCTCACCTTGTTTAACATTTAAAGTGAAAGTTAAAGACGTTAGGCAGAGTTCTTTTTATTTATCCAACATGATCTGGCAAGACTGTTGGACTTTTGGCAAGTCCTCTGGACATCTAATCCATCCATCACATTTAGGAACTCCATGTGTGCGTGCCAATCAGAAGAGGATTCAGGTTTTCCAGATGTGAAGTGTGTCACTTCTTTCTCTGTAACAAAAGTAGACAAGCAGACAGGCTCCTACTTTTACAGAGAGCGGCACAAAGAATTGTATTTTTCAGTACTATCTGGTAGGTAGAACTTTATCCTTAGCATTTAGCTTAGAAGTTAGCAAGGTTAGAAGTTAATTTGTGTTTCACTTCTACTTATGTGAAAAGCAAACAAGTCTTCTAAGGTCATATGTCCATCTAGTGCTTTTGAGCAGCACTGTTTTGGGGGCTGGAGTTCAGTTTCATCCCAGCTCTTTAATAAAAGTGTCCCCCACATGTGAGGGTTGACTAAACATGTAACAAGAAGCTGTGGTTATGGTGTTATACCTCGTATGTATCATGCAAATATTGCTCAGTATATACAGAAATATTACAGACAGCGCTAGAAGTGCCGCTCTGTCCATATGATGAGTTGCCAGAAAAGGAGCTTTTTAAAAATCTTTGCAAAAAATCTCACACAAAAGTAGCATAAAAATGAAAAACACATGCTTCTCAAGTCCTCATGGGAACAATTTAAAAAGAGCCGCCGGCCCTCATACGGATACTCAGGCTAATGTGTCCGAGTGCTGTATATGCTGGATGTAGTAGATTAAAAGAAATGCATTTGCTCTTATGTTTTTTTTAATATTTAATGTACAGATTCTGAAGCCATTATCTTTGTGAGCACATGATATTCATTAAGACCTGAGCTTCCTTCTGCCCATGCCTGCTGGTGCATTCATTCACAGCTCAGCCTCATTGCGATACTATCACAAACTTAAATGTATTAGTTCATGTTCTGGGATACTGATAATCTACTGCGTAACAGTAGTTGTATTTTTTTGGTGCTGCAAAAGGATATTTCAAGCTCACACTTGCTTCTGATCAGGTAATGCAGTGCATTTGATCAGCGCCCTCTTAATTCCTGTGGAAGAAGTAAGGAGGGACTTAGTTATTGGTTATTTGTTAAATCAAGAGTGTTGTTCACATGTTGTTCATCTGAGGTTTATTCATCTAATTTTATGACCTGGTAAGGACCATATTATTTCTTTTATTATTATTACTGAATGTCCTGAGGTGTAAAACCTTAGGATTTTTAAGGGGCTTACTCTTTATCTGTCTACTTCATTTTATATTGAATTTAGAAGACGAAACAAAAGATGACTAACAAGGTCTTCTTATCAGGGTCTATCCTCTCCTCCCTCTGGTGACTGACTTTATGCTACAACTCACTGTATAGAGATGTTCTAACTAAACTAATTGCGTGGGAGTTTCTATTCCAGCACAGTCCTCAGACAAACAGACTTCGCTGTCTTTTCCTTTACTTCTTTAGTTAGATAATAACATATTTCACCACTCTTCATTATTTTCCACTTAAGCTTTTATTGCCTCTTTGTTTGCACTGTGTCTCTCTGTGATTAAAGCTTCATAATGAAGTATCACATTATGAAGATGAAGCAAAGTTAAAGTTAGTTTCACTTCAGAGACATTATACTGCTGCAGCTCCATTTTCACTGTAGCTCACGAAATGACATTACAGTTGGAACAATTGAAATGATTAATCGGCTTTTTTACCAGACTGTCAAAGTATTGTGACTCTCATTGGCAGATAGTCTGACACTGTTGAATGCAGTTTGACGATATGAAATATTTCCATCCATCCATCCATTTTCTATACCCGCTTAATCCGTCGGTTGGGTCGCGGGGGGGTGGAGCCTATCCCAGCGGTCATTGGGCGAGAGGCGGGGTGCACCCTGGACAGGTCATCAGTCCATCACAGAGCCACACAGAGACAAAGGAGACAAACAACCACACACACACACTCACACTCACTCCTTAGGACGATTTTAGAGACACCAGTTAACCTAACATGCATGTTTTTGGACGGTGGGAGGAAGCCGGAGAACCCGGAGAGAACCCACGCATACGCAGGGAGAACATGCAGACTCCACACAGAAAGAACCAGCTGGGAGTTGAGATATGAAAGATTCCCCAAGTCTGAAATCTAAAACTATTTGTAAGAGGATATCAACACAGGTTATGGATGGAACTGTGAAGACATAAAGAAATAACTGAATTATAGCCTTACTAGTTTATTTCCACTTATTCTCTTTGCTTCCAGCCCATTAAATATCGCTCTTTGCTTCTCCTTTGTTTTCTTCTTCTATTCCCTCCCCTGTTTCATCTGTAACTCTCCTCTCTTCATGTTAAAGTTGTGCTGATTGTCTCTGTACTTCACAGTTGAGACAGTCAATCTGTGATGTGGCTCTCAGGAGATTGTGAAGGCATTGTGTCTGTCCTGTCTCACTTTCTAAAGGGCTGTAGGATGACTGCGTGGATGTGTGAGTTAGTTTGTGTGTTTCCACTAGTGTGGCAGCTGTATGCAGCTCTTTTAGAAAGAGTGAGCAGAAGTGTGTGTTTATGAGAGAAAGGGGCAGGTGCAGAGGACATATAACGAGTCGTTGTTTCCTCTGAAATCCATCAGAAATCTTTTAAATACCATGGAATTAGAGCGGCTCACATTACTCTCAATTACTGTCAGACCTGGAGAGAACCCCCCCCCCCCCCAATTATCCTCTCAAATATCTGACCTGATCTATGAGTGCATTATCTCTATAACTAACAGCATTAGGGAAGTCATCCCTAAACAGGTATTACGTTGTCGAATTTCACTTCAACCTATCCTTAGTGGATTTTCTGTTCTGCTTGGAATGTTTTCAATTTGTCTTTTTGGTTGATGACTCTCTCAATTACGTCCAACTACTTGTTGCATGTGCCAGGAAGCTTTTCTCAATCGTTACATCTGTTTCTCTCATTCTGTCTTCCTCTCACATACACACACATGGGCGCACATACTCCAACAGACCACCAGCCTGCTCATTTGGTCTAAACTCCCCTCCAGCTGTGTTCCAATTTGCCTCCTCCAGAGTATGTGGAGTTTGAGAGGGGGTGATTAGTAGCTAACAGTGTGTGAGTGTGTGTTTGAAAAGCGTTATCTCAGTCTGCGTGTCCACATAATTGTTTTGGTTCTCATACTATATGCTTGTCCGTGTGTGCATGTGCATGCCAATAATGGGTTCCATCCACATTACTCCATAATCCCCAGCTGCTGTGCCGTGCTGACCGGGTTCCTGGAGGGAGAATTCCTAACTTGCCACCGGATTTACAGTGGATTCTCAAAAGATTACCACTGGATTTCTACACCATTCCCAATATGGAAACTCTCAAAACAATCTAAGGCCGCAGTGATTGTTTTCATTTTCAGGCTGTCAAATGTTGTATTGATTTAATCAATGAATGTTTCAGTCTGTAAAATGCCAGGAAAAAGAGGAACGTGGCCAAAAGTAGGAAACTATAAAAAGAATCCCGTTTACCGCCCTTATTAGTTAAGTTTTTTAGTTATTCTTTTTTAAAACTAATTTCCCAGTTTAACCAAAGCTTACAAGGGAATGATGATGGCAGGTGCAGGTGACATGATGGCACTCCTGTCTCAACAAGGCATGAATTACCTTCAAAATCTCTACTGATCAGCCCTGAAATGTGCTGCATATGTCCCTATCTGATGAGAGTCCACACATAGTTAACCAGCCTGTTCCATATTACAGTAAGCATGTTTACATACCACTCAACGCCAAATAAATGATCGTCCTAGTCTTGCCAAATCCAGACTTATATTCCACATGAACATGTTAGTCCAACTGAAATCACACAAAATGAAGCTCTTCAAAACTGGGCTGAAACACCCAGGTTATGGGATTGGGACCAAATCACTCCTGCGTATATAGTATCCGCTCAATAAAACTCAAATGGGCATTTGGCACACCGCACATGCTCCAAATTAAAACATTTCTGTGAAAATAAAAGCATCGGTGTAAATTAATGCAACTGTGTGTAAATCCTGAAAAAAATCAATTTTTCCTGCATACAGCTCACTTTTTTTCCTCACTACCTTTCATCACCCTCATACATTCCCCGTCCGTCTCTTTGCTTTTCCTCTTTCTTTGCTGCCCCCTTCACCATTCCACTGAGGCTAAATGACGGACTGATACACAGGTCCTGCAGATCGGCCGACAGGCAGACCTGTCATCATAAAACACAGAAAAAGCAGGAGACACATGGGCAGACAGAGAAGATGGCAAACTGTCATGTCGGTCGTCTTTCCAGCAGAAGCGCAGACAAAACGGCAGCAGATAGCAAGAAGAGAGACATTTGAGACACACAGCTGATACGCTTACCCTAAGTGACTTGCAATAAGTAGAGCAGAATAAGTCAGAACCAGAAGACAGGTGACAGATCGGTTGACGGAGGAGTTGACATAGTGGCAGAAATGTAATGTGTGTGTGCGTGCTCATACATGCATAAACATGCTAACAGTGGATATGGAGGCAGGAGGGGCAGGGGCAGACATGCCAAACATGATGGGTATGTAGTTAGTTAGACAGTTTCCACTGCTGACCACCCAGATTGATACATGCAGGCGTCAGCATGGAGACCACCAGCACTCTGTGTGCGTGTGTGTGCACGAGGCTCTGTGTGCTGAACTGTACAAGTTTTTACGTGCAACTCTGTTTGATTTCACCTGTCTCATGTCCACAGTAACTTTATTTCCAGGCATTATCAGCAGATGAGTTTTCAGGTTGGTTAGAGGCTGTGTGGCCACTCCCACTGCGTCATTATGAAAGTAATTAAGACTCACTGGACCTGAATATGTATAGCACCGGTCCATGCCTCAGTGTGCATGATTGTAAGATATTTGTTTGATTATTTTTTACTATTTTCATCTTAAACACATGTACACAGACAAACAAGACTGACGCAACATATAAAATGAAGAAAGAACGAATGAGACAAATGAAAGAGAGATAAAATGTAATACCTCATAAAGTTTGCTATGTGGACAACACGTTCGTGTACTTGCTCTCCACTCAGCACAAGACATTGATATCTCTTAACAGGAGTCGACTAGAGTGCCTCAGCTGCGTGTATGTGGCTTTGCTTGAGTTAACTGAGCCTTAGCCCACTTAAAACTGTCACACGTCACTTATGTTCTGTTGCTATGTGATCTTTGGCTGGACTCTCTCTCTGTTCCAAACGTCTCCTGCAGGTTTTCATGAATATTTCAGGCTTATAGTCAGCAGATTGAGTGAAGTGTACTATTAACATTTTCTGCTTTGACATGTTCAAATCTATGAAAAGAAGATCAGCAGCCAAACAAAAGCTACGTGCCCTAATGTGTTCATCGTGCCAGCAGTAGGTTGATTTCGGGCAGAGCCGGAGGTTCAGGTTGCATCGCTGTTGTGGAGTCATGCAGGTCAATCTTGTCTGTTCATTTGATTGCCTCTCACAACAATACCATTTTCATTCTTAGCATGTTTATTTTGCTGGAATTTCAGTTTCATTTTCTCAGGCTGGAGTATTTGAAGATAATAACTGATCACAGCTCTCTTTCCGTTCACCACAACGCTGTCATATCAACACAGGCTGTGGAAGGACAGATCAGGGAACTTTGAAGGAGTGTGTACTTGGCTGTATACTTGGGGGGTGGTGCTGTTGGCTGTGTCTAACTGGACCCTCATTGACATGCAGATGTTGTTTTGTCTGTTTGCAACACAGTCAATTTCTTGTTTTGATTCACATGTGTGTGTAAAAGTTCTTCATCTCAAAAATGTGCAACTATCTTCCAGACGGGGTCCGTTGGATCCAGCAGAGTACCCGGTGCAGCCGTGGTCAGGTCATTACCCAGGACCTCCCCAGGTCCAGGGGTATCCTCAGTCTGGCCCAGCTTACACCAGCTATCCACCCGGCCAGCCATATCCACGGCCAGGGGACCCTCGAGCCCACGACCCCGGATACTACCCCCACCCAAGGTAAATATGGAGAGAAGCTGCTTCATTTTGTGCGGCATGATGCAACATCAAGATGGCATCCTCTAACACGAGTCCCATTAGAGTCGGTGGTAAACAAGTCTCAAACGTGTCGAATTAATTAGACACTGATCGATCGGTTGGTTATCAAAAGGTGAAGGTGAGTGTTTTTTTCTATTTGTTACTTAGTCAATCATTTTTTTCTGTTTTGTTTAGTTTTCTTTTGTTTCTGGTCAGTGAACACAACACATGATACAGTTTTTATCTTTGACCCAGATATAGCCATTTGGAATATTCTTTGAGTGGAAAATACAAACAAACTCTCTGTTGACAAGGCTGTGATGTTGTTGTTCGTGCAGAAAAACGAGATTAAACTGGACCTACATTAGTTGGTAGCCTGTTGAAATCCTTTTTCTCACCAGGGACATTCTTTTAATTTACTAATGTAGCATTTCTCTGAAGCACTTGAGATGAGTAAAACTTGTGCATAGAGGGAAAAGTCTGAAGCACACAAAACAGATTTAAATGGTGAATCTCTATGAGTTTTGTTTCTCATTGTTATTAGCGCAGTATGAAATGCACACCTGTCCATCCTCCTTAGCTTTGGTACTTAAACAACCCTTGTTTTCTGCCCATAGCTCCCAGCAGAGAGGGCCCCTGCGGCAGGATGTGCCTCCATCTCCTACCCCTCCACTCCGTGCAGCACGGTACGACACTATGGCACGTGGAACTGTGGGTGGAGGTTACAGGTAGGACTCATTTGTGGATGAAGTCGGTTTCAGGTAAATTATTATTTATGTTTTACAAATCATTGCAGTACTACTTTAAAGTATTCAGTACATGACCAGGGACCTCTGTAAATCTGTGAACATGTTGGATTGGTTCCAGGCCCCGGATGTAGCCTGGTTAAGACCAATATGACCACCGTATACTGGGGAGGGAGGACGACAAGCGCAGCAACACCAAACAATCCAAGACTGAAGAATGCCATGACTGCAGCTGTGTAGACTCATCAGGTCCAGAGATGAAAATACTACCAGCTTCATGTGGTGCAGCTCTTCTGCTGCCAGTGAAAAAGAATCAGCACTATTACCGCCGTATGCACTGTCTGTGTTGTGTGTTTGTATGAATTATATGGTAATGCATACATGAAGGTAAAGAAACTTCATTACAGAGTGGCACACTTCATGCGTGTCATGTCATTTGAACTCATTCAGATTGCTTTGAATTTTACAAGCATATTAAATGATGAGTTCTTGCTTTTCACTCTACTCTGATTACTCTGAGCCACAAAGGTCCAGGCTGTGCAGGCTTACTTACAGCTTTGCACTCTCCCATATTCTTCCAGCTGGTTTCACTAATGCTACTCCAACAAGACTAGAAAATAATGTCAACAAACACATGTAACAGGGCTGCAAATCTTATGTCAGGTGACTTTTCATTGCTATGTAAACTCGTCTTTAAGCTGTAATTACATTAGGACCGGCTACCTGTCTTGGTTGTACCCTGCCCTTTGCCGGATGGCAGCTGGGATAAGCTTCAACCGAAATTGGATTAAAAATGAATGTATGAATGTAATCGCATTAGATTTGACAGAATAGCTCAATTTTGATCTCTGTCACTCAGACTCATCCCTGTCAGCCGTGGTGCCCCTTCATGTTCATTCTGACGCTGACTGAACAGACTTCGATTGAGTTCCATCACATTTGGGAACGCCTAAATTATGATCATTACAGTAATACCGCAATTTTACTTGAGTGCGTTTGTTTAAGCATTCCTTCATTCTTCTGTAGGAGCTTTTCAAAGAAAAAGTTGTAGGTGACTGAATGACTCAGCAGCCGCTCCTCCTGTGCATGACTCTGTATTGATCAGGTGTGTGTGCGTGACAAGGGGAGGGGCCAGTGAAAGAGAGGAGTGGGGGGCTGAGATGAAGTGCCGCACGTAGCTAACATTGTGTGGGAAATCCTGAATCAATCTTTTCTAAAAGTCAGTGAACTGCTGGTGGAGCAGGAAATGTTTCCAACATGTTAGTGTCAAATAATTGTAATAAAACCAAACGTGTGAAGCAGTTCATTTTTACATAACAGTAACTGCAGGGATTTGATCCTCATCTTGAGTGTTAGTAGAAAATATGATGAAAGTGGTCAAGTATTTCAAACTGTGTTCCAGATTCATTGTAGCAAAGATATTCTCTGCTCTGCTAGTAATAGCTGCTTAGTCGAGATAAAAAAGAAACGTTCCTGTTGTCATTATGACATTTTATGCTGTATCTGTAGATGCTAAACTAAGAACACAAACCTCCACAAGGCACGTAGTTGGGTTGATGTCTGAACTTGTTAAATCAGTTGCTCAGTCTCAGATATTTTTCCAAACAGGGAGAACACCACTACACCAGTCTCCACAAAAACATTTGACTGTTTTTTAGCGAATTACGGAAACCTTTACACATCACTCTAAAGCGCCGTATGAATGATCTGTGAGTTGATCTGATTTATTTAACCATGATATTTCTGTTAGTAGACAGTAGTTTTAACACATTCTTGGTACTGGATTAGATGCAAGCTGATAGCAAACAAATCTTGTTTTGCAGCACTTATGAGTGACTCTAGTTCTGCATCAAAACTAACCTACAGTCCAATAACTCAAATCAACTGCAGTAGTACTAGATCTCAATTTGACATTTGCATCAAAGTCGAGGCAGATTAGCAGTAGTGCACAAGCATTTAGCTTATTTAACTAAACTTCTACTTGAATGTATGATGACTGTATGATCATCTGTATTTAACTCATCTGTTTATTGAACCATCTCAGAGCAATTCAAATTTGAACAATGTGGTATTTTAGTGTCACTGCTGCTGTAACAACAGGATTTTCATCAAAATGTTTGTATCAGCCTACAAATGACAGCATTAAGATTAAGACTACCATAGGATAAGTGCAAGTGTTTCACAGAGATGTTATGGGGTTGATTTTCTCTCTGCGTTACTTATGTCGTGCGCTGTAGTCTGGATGTGAGGAACATCTCTGATGTGAGCCTCAGAGTGCTGCTCCACAGCGTAGATCCATTTAGCCACTTACTAAACCAGCAGTTATGTGTCACTGAGTTCGAGTCCAGCATAAAATGTCTGTGTTTTACTCCACAAAGATCAGCTGTATTCATTTCAATGGACTGAATGTATAATGTGGCATTTAGTGATGAGGTGGATACGACTGAGGATGAAATCCCATTGAAACCATAAAGAAGAATGTAAGTTGTTTTTGTTTTGTTTTTTTCTTGGAAGAATCTAGAAAGAAAGAAGTTACTGAGTGGTAGAGAGAGAGAGAGAGTGTAGATGTAGAAAAGGAGGTCTATAGAAGATAAGAAAGAAAGAAAGAAAGAAAGAAAGAAAGAAAGAAAGAAAGAAAGAAAGAAAGAAAGAAAGAAAGAAAGAAAGAAAGAAAGAAAGAAAGAAAGAAAGAAAGAAAGAAAGAAAGAAAGAAAGAAAGAAAGAAAGAAAGAAAGAAAGAAAGAAAGAAAGAAAGAAAGAAAGAAAGAAAGAAAGAAAGAAAGAAAGAAAGAAAGAAAGAAAGAAAGAAAGAAAGGAGTTGAAGGATTAAGGTTTGTTACATTGACTTTGGGAAACACCCACAAATATATTTTATGCTTTTATCATTTTCAGCAAATGATACTGGTCCAAATGTACTGGTCCATATATTAGTGAATGATCAGTGTGAAAGTACACTTTGTGACCTGGTGGTCAACTCACCAATGGTTGGGTTCACTGCTTTGCTCTGTGCTGACAGTACAGCAGAACAGAAGCTTGGAGACCGTTTACAGTAGCAGGACTTTACCCGACCATATTTTAGACATTTTTTCTTTCTGCAGATGAAACGTAAGATGTTTAATCTGGTAATCTCATCCAGCTATATGGCTGAGCACGGAGCAACAGATAGAGCACCATCCCTGGATCACATGAACTAGTTTTGGTCAGAACAGTGGGCTGAAATCAGAGGTGGAGGTTTCCTCAGCTGTGTTTCTGAGTGCTGATCAGTGAGTGATGAAGCTTTTTGAGCTACAGTATTTTAAGTCGTATCAGATCACATGAAGGTTTTTTTGTTAGTCCTCTGATACTGGTACACATTTCACATGTATGTAACTCCTCACAAGCATTTATCTTTGCGTTATGTTTTCATGATAGTTGATGTTGTGGTTGGTTTGAGCAGAGCCGCAGGTTGTTTGGCTGATGTTGCCATGCTTCTGTGACAGAAATGACTGCCTTCTGGCAAATTCACTTCTTTATTTGTATCTATATGCCAGTTAAACCAAAAAAATAATAAGAATAAAACAAATTTCCAATAGCTTTCTCAAACTTTTGAAAGACCCTCAACCAAAAAGAGACATGATGGCACTTTGTGTAGCATGGCAAACACGTCAAACAGCCAGTATGGCTCTTTCATTCATTTAGCAGTTAACTATAACTTGCACAAGTTGAAGGTACTCACTAAATTTGTATATGAAGGGTTCTGGTACTCCTGGTTCTCCACCAGCGAATGAAGGAACCAACTAAATAACCTCTTTGTCTTAGAAGTATAACATTTTTTATTACACTGCTTGTATCTTAAAAAAAAGATTAAAAAAAGAAAATTCATTTTATATTTTTGCAATAACTCCATTATTGTTTTTCAGCATTTTATATTTATGTATATAACATCTTTTTTTGCATTAAAATCACTTTAAAACATGCTATTCAAAAGGTGTCATATTTGAATAAATGTTGAACATTTGCTTCTCCTTAAGTTGCACTGCGTGCCCAGCACATCTGCTAAGGTTAATTAAATATGAGTCAGGAGAAATGATTTCCCTCATGTACCACGTACTCTGCAAGGTGAACCATTAACATTGCCAACCCAATTTAGTCCATCATTTAAGCAACTGATAAATTGTACCTTTGTGATAAGAGATAGATGTTGCCCCCAAATTAATGAAAGACTAATTATCAATTAGAAAAAGAAGATGAGGAACACTGATTGTGGCACAAAGTTTTAGTCATTTTGTGTGCCATCGTACTACTAGGTCACTTCCCTCTCCTTAATAAGCATTTAGTCACAGTGTGTGGCTTAAGGTGCTTTTTTATTTGTCAGGCACCCTGGGTGCTGGGCTCAGGCTGCAATCAGACAAGTTCCAGTAACGGGACACAGAGGCCATGGAAACGTTTTATCAGCCAAGCTGTAATTAGCATATGCCAGACGTCTTGGCCAATGGGGAGAGAAAGATGGAGTAATTAAATTCTCTTGAGTCAGAGCCAAGCTCCAGTATGGATCTGCAAAGTGTGTGTGTTGAACAGTCGATATCCTGATTGTAATGTCTACGTTGGTCCTGAGCATGTCTGAACTTAAACTAGTCAAAGAGATTAATTGCGGTGCACCTCTGGACTCCTCTCACCGCACTGATCAGACATGTTGCAACCTTAGAAAATCTGAATGAGTGGAGGACTAAATGCCTGGTAAGTTGGCTGCTTTACCTGACTGATACACTTCTGACTTTTGTCACTTAGCTTAAAAAGCTAAACAATTGATTGTTACGTTGCTTTGAAAGACTTTCAGGGTAAATAAAACGGGAGCTGCTGATGATGATGAAGAGCTGCCTACTCAAGGGCAGTAGAACTAGTCAAGGTTATCCAATTAGCTGAAAGCACTAAGACCATTCAGAAACAAAGATACAGGAAATGCTGTGGCTGGATGGGATTGGATCTCACTAAACAGGGAGTCTCACAGACGAACTGTCGCTTAGTCTGTTTGATTCACAAGCCTTTGATTGGCTTTTCTGAGCTTCTCTGAACACTAAAAGCTTGTTTAATAAGTGATTGTCTGAAGCTTGTCATTTTAGCCACCCTTTAGGGCCAGTGCTTTGTTGTGGTTGTAGCTCAGCTGTTATTTAGCAGTAATGTCATTTTAATTAACGTGCATTCACAAAGCACTTCATTAGGCACACCAGATTCAGGGTGTTGTATCTCATATACACAATAACAGACACAGTGGTTATTATTATAGGGTAAAGAAAATCTTACTTTGCGACTTCCCAACCTAAAGAGTGCACCAGCCCACTGTATTCATTCGGTTACCTAATCATCAGTTGTGTGGTAGCAGACTGATGCATAAAATCCTGCAGATGCAGGTCAGGAGCTTGTAACCCTATAAGAATGGAGTCAGAGACAAACATTCAGTGGGCAGCAATAGCAAATGGGAACAATTTGATGACAGAGCTCAGAGGAGAAAGGCCACAGCGGAGGGAGTCAAAACAGACCACTGTAGCTCTGATAAGTACTGTCGGAAAGCAGGAAGGCATTTCAGAACAGATAACACATGGAACCTTGAGGTAGATGGGGTACAACTGCTGAAGATCACTTTGGATTCCTCTCCCATCACTAAGAGCAGAACTCAGAGGCTGGAGCTCCCACAAACTGCGCAGTGAAAGAGTGGAAATCCGAGTCTGGATTTCTGCTGAGGCTGCAGATGGAGCAGTCTGGATTTGCAGTGGCCTTGGGCTTGTTCATTTTCCTGACTCTGTTTGACAGACTGTCAGAGAACCTGGCAGACTCACTGACTATATGAAGCAGTCATTGACTGACTGGGTGTGTAATTGCGCCAACTTCCTTAAGGCAGGTCTGGCATGCTGTAATTATTAGCAGTTATTATTAATAGTTTTAATGAGCATTTTAAACCACTGTAATTAGAATTTCCTATTATGAGAGCCTGCCAGCTTGGGGATATACGAGTGTGTCTACTTGGCAAGGTATTGTTCAGTCATAGCTATTACTGGCAGCTGCCTTTTGTTCCCTTGACTTGATTGTTTTGCAGTGTTTGAAAGCTGTCCTTAGAACTGCCAGACCTTCAAAAATCCTCCTTAATTACTGCCAATGAAGAGTTTAGCTTTCTCCATAACGTGGACTCGTGTACAGGTCACATCTGGGTGTTGTGCTCAATATTTAACTCCCTTCCGTAAGAATAATTTGAATGTGAATTCACCACTCTTGATTGTTGCTTTTGGAACTTCAATGAGTTCAAAAGTTTAGACCAACATTGACTGAAAGGGATGCAGTTGAGTTCTGCATTAATCAGCACTGCTATGCAGAAGTGAAACATGAGGCCATATATCAGTTTTCCATTTTGTCAGCAGAATTCATAATCTACTCACCGCTTTGTGTGTACTTCAGGAAATAACAGGAATTTCTGTGCTCTGGTGGGGTTGTTTGGGAGGATTCTCATAAAAAAAATGTTTAAAAAAAGAGTGGAACGTCTTTTAGACAAAAGTAGATTTCACAGATGGGCCAGTGCTGCACTTTATTTATTTTGTGCAGTATTGGAACCGTATGTTTTTGAAACCAAGAAACCAATTTCTGGAAGACTTCGGAGTTTATCTACAATACAATGAATATGTACTTTGTTCATTTGTTTGAACCTTGTTTGACCAGTGTCTTCACTGACATTCTTCTTTGTGTTGTATGTAAAATTTAGTAAAACTAAGAAGTTCAGACCAAAAAAAAAATAAGAGGATATACTATTATTATTATTATCACTATTTTGTGCCAAACATAGTCTGAGACTCATCAAAAGTTTCCAAAAGAATATCTCTTCATGCAAGATTGCAAAATTACCTCAACATCTAGCACCCATAATAATGTGAAAAGTGCACAGTTGGACGTGTGTGACCTTCAGGCAACACTACGGGACAAACCATCATGCTATCATGATCAGCATAGCCAAATGTGCTCAGGAATACTTGGCAAACCACATTTTACTCAACACAGTCCTCTGCATCCAGAAATTTAACCTAAAATTGTATTATGCAGAGAGGAAATCATGTATAAATCCTACACAGAAACACCAGAGTTCTCTGAGCTCAAACTCATCTCTAATGGACAGAAAGACTGGACACATTGTCTGTGGTCAGATGAGTCCAAGTCTCAGTTGCTTTTACTCTTCGAAAAAAACAGATGTAGGGTTCAAATATGAGCAAGACCATGTAGGCTGTTATCAGGCAAAGATATATCTTTGCCTGATAACAGGGATGCATCAGTGCCCTGAGCATGGATGACTTGCATATGTGTGAGGGTGACACTGATGCACAGTCCTTGATTGGATTTTTAGAAGACATATGCTACCATCCAAGGCTATTTCAGTGGGAAAATGCCAGGTCTCCTCCTGTACAACTTCCAACAGCATGGCTTCAAGTGTGTGTGCTTAACTGGCCTGCTTGCAGTCCAGATCTGTTTCCTGTTGAAAATGTGTCCTGAGAATCAGACAGACTCAGACTGCTGAGCAGCTGAAATCTGGTTTTCAGCAGGAATAGACAAAGATTTCTCTTGCTAAACCCCATGTACACACTATCCTCAGCTCCTAAATGATTAGAGTAAAAAAGGAAGCTTGATGTACCACAGAGGTCAACATGCCATTTTTTTTAGTGTTTTTTTAAATTGTTTATATTTTCTAAATACATTGATGTTGGTCTGTGAATATACTGAAATTAGTTTCTCTTGGCTTGTATTTTAGAAAATGTTCCAATTCTTTATGAAAATTAGGTTTGTATTTCTGTTTCTGTCCACATTTGTATATTGGGTCTTTAAGTATAAGTCACATTTAGTTCATATGTAATGAAATCTGCTATATAAATTACAATTGCCATGAACATGTTGGTGATTCTCATTGAGTCTATTTAGGTATTCACTGTGCTTGTGAATCGTCGGCTATGTTGCTACAGTACAACATTCGCACTCTAGACTGTGGGAATGTGTGAACACGCCACTGACCACATCCAAAGGCACCAGGCGTGCAAAGGTGGAGTATTGGTTACAGTAAATTCTGTTATGTGTGTATCTCTGTCAGTCCTCAGATTCACATCCTGACAGGGTCATGGACAGTGCATTAGGAACACAGAGTGCATTCTATTAAGTACTCGTGTGTAAAAATTACATTTCCTCTGTCCCCTGTGCACTGTAATGACTCGTGGTAAACTCCACTGGCAGCTGTTTCCCCTCTTCCATCCCCCTCACACACACACACACACACACGTGCACATGCGCACACTCACGTACACACACGCATACAGACAGTGCACACATTTTGACCAGGTTTAACCTTGAGGCATCTCGCTAGCTCTCAGGCTCACTCCGCCTCTCTTGCTGGATCTGTCAGGCCCTGGAGAGGCCAAAGGCGAAAGGCCTGCCTTTGTGTTCCAGGCTTGATCCACATTACTGGGTCACACTGGGTGGGATGTGCTGAGCTGCTGAGTTCAGCTGCCTGTTAGCATCATCTCATGGTTTGGGTTCAGCATGAGACTTCAGAACAGAGAAGAGAAGTCAGGAATTTTAAGCAAACAAAATTTTGGCCCGCATGTTTGACCACACACTCTGTGTGAGCACACACAGGATACTCCAACACTACTGAACCTCTTTAACCAGGAGGAGTCTGTCACAGCTTCATGTGGCCTCTCAGTTGGCTTACACATGCAAAGACTCAATCAAAACTGCAAGACATGACAAAAGCAACTCATGTGAGTTTGTGCAACTGAATGCTGGACCTTTGCATTATAGAAATCACAATTGTAGAATGTCTGACACATCCACTAAAACACCAATTACTACAGGTGCTCAGGTTGATGAATTGTTTCAAAAGGTCACAACCCTAACTTCTTTGTGGATTGTCAGCTTCACGTTCCTCTCTGGCTTTTGGTTAACGAAGTTTCAGCATGTGTTTCAACACTATCATGAACAATATTCAGCTGTTAATGTTATGGCTGGGTATTACTGCCAAGCTAATGTCTAAAGTTATATCTGGGCCATTTTGAGGCCAAAAGAGTTTTTTTTTTTTTGTTATTTCATGGCAAACTTCAAAATTCTCGTTGTACAATTTTGAGGGACATGGAGGACTTTTAAGGGGATTTATAAATGTGGAACTTTATTTCATAAAAGCTACTTACAGAATTACTACACGTTTCCAAACAGCAGTGTTCTGCTTCAGATCTGAAGTAACAGCTCAATGTGCTGCCATAAAACTGCATGACACCAATAAGCAGCACTTGCAATCTTTTTATTACAGACACTAATTCTATGATTATTATTGTCATCATTATAACCTGTAGCTATTTAACCAGAAATCATCTAATTTAAATCAAAAATGTATTTTTTGAGAGGGTCCTGAACAGTACTACACATACAAACATGTAACACAATAACTTTTTATCTACAAGGTAACATGAAATTAAATTTGAATTGAGAGTGCCCAAATGCTGAAAGCCCAGGAGACTCATCACAAGTCAGAAAGTTTAGCATAGCTGAGATGACATGGAATAGAGGAAATCTGATAATATAATGAATTCATCATATCTACACAAGACAATATGTAAAAAAGAGTTTTAAGAGCCACACAGTCCACAGTGTTGCAAATTACATGCAAATATTGTAAAACGTACTCTTAATATGTTAACTTTTTAGACTGAACAACAAGTTTCAAATATGAATCTTTACATACCAATAATAGTTTATCAAGTCGTGCCTCTCAGGGTGAAACAGAGACAAGTCACTTTATGGTTGAGACACTTGTGTGGTATTATTTGCAACAGATATTTTGAATGGGTAAGAAAATCTCAATATGGAACATTAACACTAACTAGCTTTAGTTAGAAGTAGTTAGCAATAGTTAGCACTTTTTATGAATTAATGAATGATTATTTTGATTTATGGAATGATTTTATTTGCCTTCTTCTGAGTTTATGTATCTGTAAAGCACTTTGAATTGCCTTGTGTTCGAATTGTGCTCTAAGAACTTTGGGATCAACCACTTTTAAAGCTTTTCTAAAAGGGTCACACCTGTCTCCATCTCTTATACACAAACTCGTATTGCAATAGTGACATTTTAGCCTACATACACTCCCAAATGTCAGTGACAGCAATGGGCCAGCATGACATGAGCAAATACAATTTTCCTAAAATACATCTCTTTTTCATCACTTTATAATATCCCTGTCAGAGCTAATATATGCTTTAGTTTAGAATTTATGAACAACTGGCTTGAGTGTAGGAAGGTGACAAAACATGTATACACAAACATATATCTGTGACCTACTAATCCTGAGCCAGTGTGACAAGTCTCAAGTCTCTGTCCCTTTGTTGAATCTCCGTCTTTGTTGGTAATGGGTTGTTGAGCCATTGAGGTAAACTCAGTCCGACAGCCATTTCATGTTTTGCTGTAAGATAGGTTGCTGAACAAAGAAAAAGCACTGGAAAGGATGATACAAAGAATAGAAAGAAATTCTGAAGGGAAGAGAGTGAGTAACGAGGGCAGAGAAAGAGCTTTATAGAAGAGTGGCACACAAGGACAGAGAGCTCAAAGGAGATTGGAAGATGGATAAAAATGGCAGGAAAAGGATATAATGCACAGATGGCCCCCAATCTATTATCTCCTCAGCTTTCATTAATTTCATGAAGAATTCATGCAACAAGCGATGATAAATCACATTGTATGAGCAGTACTTCTCCCAAATGCACCTAAATTTGAATGTGTATTCCCATTCACCTGCCACCTTTTTTTTGTAAGGGAACCTCTCATCTGTACTTTGGATCCAGTCTAACTGTTTCATTCAGGCTTCTATTCCTCACAGCCTTTGGCAGACATCATATGTTGAAGGTTTTTTTCACAGAAGACAAATACTTGTGTTTTTCAAGCACTTTTGTAAGGGGTGAGTCATTTGCATATTCTTTTTTTTTCTCTAACTCTCTAAATTTGTCCCACCCATACATCAACCCACTCACACTCTGACATCATTGTGTACTGCTATATTGTCAGGAACCATTTAACCTTTAATGTCCCTCTGCTAGTCGGATATGTCTGTTATATCCAGTATGCTACATTAACGTTAGAAAGGAATGTCTGTACCCTTTTAACTTTCTTTTCCTAAACCTAAACACATAGTCTTAGTGCATAAACTTGGCCAGGTAACTGTGTTGTTTAACAGAGTCTCAGTAACAGTAATAGTTATAGTAAACCTTGCCAAACAAGGAATTAAACCTAAAGTAAATAGTCAGTGAGAAAAAACAGAAGTAGAAATAAAGGTGAACAAAATTATATATATATATATATATTTCATTTTATTCACCTTTATTTCTTTCAGAGGTCCACCTCTGATACACTTGTGAGCCAGCAAGTGGGGCCTAGCTGCCTCTCTCTGTTATGTGTACGTCACCAGAGATGAACAGTGGCAGAAAACATATTTTCTTCAACAATGAGCTGCAACAGATATGTGAAAAAAGCCACTGGATTTGATAAAACAGCGGTACTCAGTGCCCTGGGAATGAGAATGGGTTGTTTTTTTAAGCTGGATGGATGGTTCTTTGTGAAATTGACGTAGAATTTACAGCAGACTCTCCATGTGACCCAATGTGAGCGTTTATGCTGCACCTGTACATCAGTAAGTGATGTTCCAAAGCCGAAGGTGGCAGCGAGGTCTCTGTGCCTGAAAACAGTGTTTAAGTCAGTCTGTGGGAAGCTCAAAAATGTTTAACAAAGATCACTATTTCTGGAATTACAGCAACACAGAGAAGGCGTACCGAGGATATATAGCTGCACCATAGACTGTATGTCAGCCTGACGTTCAGGCGTAATTTTCGTTTTTTGTACTGAAATTGTCAATAACCTTCTAAATAAATTCAGTGTTAAAGAACAACCAGAAGGACATGAACAGGCACTAGACAGACAGTACAGTGTACCTCTGTGAGACAGAACTCAGTAGAGAGCTGATGGAAACTACTTTATCAAAGGCCTGTCTGGACACAAGCTGGGAACATTGTGATTCGTCCGGCTGCAGTAGTCTTAATAAGCCACCCAGGTGATTTAGCTGGTTTGCTCCTCTGTCCAGTCAAGGGAAATATGTTAAGATATTATACTGTAGTTTTATAATTAGTTTTCCACTTTACACAAGATTTCTCATGCAGCAATGGTGGAGTTCAATTGGTTCTGCTTTTTTCAGAGAGCAGGCTGGGAAAGTAAAAGAAAGTTGTGTAATTGGAAACAAAAAGGAATAATGCTGACATCAGTCAGTGTGTCTTTAAGAGATAATTCTGAACTGTGTGCCACTAAAGTAAAATAGTTTGATAGTTTTCCCCTTGTACTCCAAGTTGATTAAACTAATTGGTGTGATGGAACCAAAAACATTGAAACTGCCTTCATCTGAGTCATCTCAGAGTTCAGCTTTAGGTTAAGAGTTTCTGAAATCTGCTTCCATCCATTCAAAGCTCTAATACTCCAGATGGCCCGTTCGACTCTGGCTACAGGATTCAGCTGATACTAGTTTGTTGGTAGAGCCAAAAGTTGATCTTCACAAAACTTTGACAAGTGCCATGTGCTGGCATTGGAAAGTGGTGGACAGATTCTCTCCCAAAGCCCATGTTATCCTCTGGAAGGCTGTGATGGAGCCGGAAGGACAGAGGGGAGGAGATGGGTGGACCGAGTGAGGGGTTTATCAGGTCAGGACCCTCCACATGTCCTCTTCTCTCCATCTGTCTCATTGTGGCTATTTATTGGCGCTCCCTCTGTAATGATTTATCTTTTTTTTTTCTAAACGAGTAGCAACCGAAACAGTCTTGGAGACACTTGGACGATCTGTATTTCCTGAGTGTGTTACAGTCACATAATAAACACCTCAGTTGTTGTCCTGGAATGGGCTTGAAGGCTGAGCGAAGGGTGAATGAAAGCCTTAAATATGGATTGAGGAGTTCAAAAGGATGAAAAGTATTACGGGGTGAGGATTAGCTTCTTCTTTCCTTATTTGGCTGATCAGGTTTGTTTCCAGTGTCTGCATACATTAAATACATAAAATACATGATTATCGCCCTTTATTTTTGTTTCTTTTTACAGTGAATGTGGATTTCTAACCAGATGCCACACTGAGCAGTCATGGACTTCCTCATTGACTCTTTGATTCAAACGCAGATGCCAAATATTTGCTGAATATTTTTGAGACTGTATGATTCTGGAATTAGTATTCATGTTACAGCTACACATATGTCTACAAACCTGTCTGATACCCTGTCATTTTCTGCTGTGACCTCTCTTGGCCTCAATGTTTTTGTGAGAAAAAGTATGAATCTCCAAGAGATTGTTCCTGGATAAAGAAAAAAGACAAACATCATGATAGCAACGTCGTAGAATAAAGAACATAACCACTTTAAAGGGTACATGATGTGCTCATCACCAGTCCTTTATGCAGCCACTTATTGTTCATTGACACTAAGCTGAAGCTCTGGTCTTGAATGGCAAATTGTTAACTGATAAAAGTAACCATTTCTGCTTCTAATTGGAAGATATGAAAGCTCACATCTATCCAACATGTTAAAACACAATCAGATTTTGAATGGGATAGATTTTCGCTGGCATTACTTTCCCCCATGCACTTAGTTCATGATTCAAACACATTCAATATGAATATCAAAGAAATGTGGACACTTTGTAAAATGTGAATGAAAACAGAATACAATTATTAGCAAGTTTCATAAACCAATATTTGTTGTCGATGATGTTTTTTAAGATCTCATGAAAAATAGCAACATTGGAAACATGTTGCAGATCAGGTCTGTAACACAGCTGGTCACTTCCTGAATCTGGAATCCTCCAGCGGGCTGCTGCTCAGTCCACACAGCCAGCTGGCTGGCTCACGGAAAGACTCATATGAGTCAGTGACTCTAAGTAGTAAGTTAAATATTGCAATAAACAAGTGGTTAAACATACTAGTGTTCGTCGTGTGGCTGATATATTTCATGCACATGCTATGATGATTATCATTTTTTAAATTATTGATATTAATATCAGCAGCAGTGCTCAACAACACAGACTCAAGTGAACCAGATCCCTTTGGTGAGTGGCTCAGAGTAAGCGAGTCCATAAATGGATAGATGGGCAGAGATTCAGAGTCTTGAAACTCTATTTAAGAAATAATTTTCCTCAACATAAAATTGCCAAGACTTTCACTCTTACATAATCTGTTGTACATAATACCATCAAATTCAAGTTGAGCTAATATTTTTTATTAAATAGTTAATGATCTCACTTTGAATATTTGACATATTTTCTACATTCTGTTGTGAACAAAATAGGTTTCTGTGATTTCAAATCATTGCACTCTGGTTTTTAATTGACATTTTACACAGCATCCCAACCTTTTTGTAATTGATCTTGTATATGTATGTAGAGTGTACTGTACAGGCCCCCTTAATGAATCGTGGAAGTGAGCTCTGAATATGGAATGAAAGAGTTCCTTTCAGATATTTTCTCGAGCAGCTGTTCATTTGTGATGCTTGTTTGAAAGAAACTGAAAACTAGATTCTTCCCTTACAGGGAAAACTGTTCATTTAATCATCATGGGTGTAAGACTAGCTTATTTTCTGTCATACAGAGATGGGGGTTCTGTGTAGCTGTGTGCTTGTCTGCGCTCTCAGAATGTTGTGAGACCAGATGTGAGGATGGAGAACCATGGTCGCTTCATTTAGAAAGTGCAACACACAGGGTCCTTGTGTCCATTTGTAAACTTTGTAAAGAGCATGTTTTGTAAATGGAGCTTTCTAAATGATTTGAAAAGCAAGGCTTTTATTTTTTAAGCTATGTATTCCTGTTATGTCACATTCATTTCAACAAATGTTTATACCACAGACCAAAAAACACTTTTTTTACATTTACATGATAGAAAAAGAGCAATGGTGCAGTGTTAGTGTGGTATAATTACATCATAATGGTGGTTCTCTGTCTGTGAGAATGTGTGTGTGTGTGTGTGTGCGCGCACACAAAGAGCCCGGGGAAACTGTTAAGAGAGAATTAAAAGAGAAATAACCAACTGAGAAGGAAGAACACTTGAGCTGTGCTGATCAGAATGCTGTTTGAGGTTAGGATAGCGTCTTTGTTGACAGTGTGGATGTGGATCAGCTGTAAGCTCTGGGTGTATTCTTTGTATTCTTTGTAAGACTTTGTGACAGATAGGGTTTGGTGCATTTGGGTACTGCAACAAAGCCTCTTAATTTGCGCCAAACCACGTTTTGGAGACTGATGGCAGAGGCCACAACTTTTTTCTCTTGGAAACTGATATGGAACTAATCCATGAAGCTAAAAAGCATTTGTAAGTAAGTGGTCCAGAAAGCTTATTAATAATAATGTTCATCAGTGTTCAGCCCAGCCGCACACTCAGACACACACACACACACACACGCTCTGACAGAACATTGTTTCCATGAACAGACACACTACAGTCACAAGGGAATTAAAAGCACTAGATTTGCAACAAACATGTAAGAACTCTGATTATACCTGAGAAACATGTTTTTATAGTCAATGGGGACTGAGTTCATTTTCCAGAATATTGTGTCCGTTGCAGCTTTGCTTACTGAGCAGACACTGAAATGCAAATGAACTGACAGGCAATGTGTGAATTCTCCTTCTCTTCTCATTTTAAGCTCTATTGCTGCTGTGATTTGTTCATTTTTCCCTTCATTGAATACTGTAATGCAGTAAAGGTCTGGCTGACCAAATTACAGGAGGACAAACATATTAAGATCCCAAAAGAGGAGCCACAAAATGACTTTTTAAGTAAATTAAGACTTGTATAGTATCATGAAATTTGATGGAACACCGGTCTGAATTTTATTTGAAAGAGAGTGCCTTTTCTGTTTTTCATCCTACAAGTACAGAAACGTTCAGAAAGTGGAAATAAAGATGATAGCAGATATGAAAATATATCTGTACTCAGGACCTCTGGCTGTGGACAAGGTTTAGAAGGATAAAAGAAGCTGCAAAAGAAAAACTTCACACTGTTCTACCATTTTTCCAAATATTAAGCATATTGATCCATATATTATTTATGGAGTCTAGTCTTGATTGACTAATTCAGCTATTTTTACTTTTACAAAATGTGTTAAATCTTGAAGAAACAAAGTGGAGAATCATCCGTCTTCTGTAGGACACACTCAAACGGGTATTCAGGTTTGTGGGTATACATTCACATTTGTGAGACATCTTGCGCGCTCTCATCCCAAACACTTGATGTGCATTTACACACGAATTACAGAGACAGAGTCCAGAAAGTAAGGGATGACAGGGGGAACATAAACAGGTCTGGCAGGTATGCTAACACCAACCTCTCCCGTTAAATATCTGTTCTCTTACGTGCGTCACTCTGTAGTCACTCAGAGAACACTTAATAGCTCCTGAAAGGCTTTTTTTTTTTGGCTAACACATTTAAACATTGTCAGTTTGTGGCTTGTGAAGATGGAAATGTTCAGAATTGCTAAAATCAAGGAGAACAAGGCAGTTGATTGTAAACTGCTGACAAAAAAAACCAAAAAACTGCTCCCTCAATCGATATGCTATAGTTGCTGGATACCACTTCCAGGTGTTGATAATGAATTTTTTAAATGAATGTGTCTGTTAAATATCGACAGTAATGGATTTGGTGATAGAAAAAGTAGCCTCTAAAGACAGGCGTAGGAATGAAATGGACCAAGTTATGACTGCAATAAAACTCACTTTCAGTCTTTGCACTGATTCTATCTCCACTCGTGAGCGTATGGAAAACAGAGAGTATTCCATGTGTCCAATTCTGGAGGCTTTTCACAGGCTTTTACGTCTGGTTGAAGATGTACATTGAGTGGGTCTTAAACACTGCTGTGTTCTGCTTAAACATTAAACATGAGGCTTTCATGCTCACAGAGCTCCCCAAGACGCCTGCTTTCATACAGACAGTTTCCACATAAAGACTCAGAACCAACATGTCTGTGTAAGTGGATACACATGCACAAACACACATGCGAAGGTGCCAGCACATCCACACAGTGTTGGCTTACATCTAAACATGAAAAGCGTAAGAAATGGTTTTCCCCTGGCTTGGATAGAGTTTCATCCTTTCGGCTTCAAGACTTTATTTGCTGCTTAAAACATTACAACTGAGGGAGTTACCCTATGCTCCAAAGTGCTGCATTCCACCTGGCATGCACACATATATACACTTTTGTTTTCATCCCTGCCTCCAACAAGCGACCAGCAAGCACACTTCACCATCCCTCGCTCTTTTTTTACCTCTTTCACATCTCCGCTCACTCCCTCGTGCACACTTGCGTACACCCACACACCCTCCTGTAGGTGTAATGTTACGACGACGCCTGTTAACATTCACAGGCCGGGCTGCTGAAGCTTTCCAGATTGTTCTGTTTAGACAAACGCTGCCACAGACGAGCTGTGGAGGTGAGGGATGGAGTGCAGCAAAATGTGAACATAAAAACTGACAATCAGAGAGTGCAGCTTTACGCACAATTAGAGTAAATGACGATGCTCTGTGCAGGATGACTCTGCTTTCATTTTCATATTTATGTATATGTACATCCAAGCTCACACACACACACACACTCACAGTTACCATTCATCCTGCAAAGGACCCTTGGCCTTTGTATCTCATTACACTGCTGGAAATGTCAGCATTATTAAAGTGGCCTATTTGACTTAATTGAGAAGCAGAGTGAAAACAAATGCTTCAGTCTAGTTTGTTTTCTCTGGGCTCACCAGCACTCTCCTCTCCTCCCAAACTAATTCATCAAAAAATGCTGCATTCTTCTTTCTTTCTCTTTCCATCATCTACATCAGTCATTCTTTACGATTGTACTTTTTCTCAGTCTCTCTTGATTTCCTCGCCATCTCAGAGCTGATGCATTTTCAACATAATATCAACGATGAATGTTCTTTTTGATGCAACACATCTCCATCTAACTTCAGTAACACTTTTCACTTTCTTCTGCACTACTAATAAGTGTCTTAGTTTTATATTTGGTAAAACCATGCTTCTTCTTTACTATTGCGTTCTATATCACGCCTTTCAGGTCGTGACTTTTTGATATGCCCTGAAAAAATAAAAATAAATAAATGAAAAGTTGGAGGAGTTTCCACATCCGTTCATGGTCAAATAATGGGAGCGGACAGGGGTCCGTGCATGTGCATACAGTTTCTGTATAACTGATATTTATATGAGAACCATGTGTGCACACAGCTTAATCAGCTAAGGAGTACAAACGAATGAATCTACACACAGGTTTAAGCAACTGCTGTGCCATATTCCATATTCCAACATTTATGAAACAGTTAGCTGATAAAATATTGAAAATGAGATATTATAAACATGTATATATTTTGAAAAATAATATTCAATTGGATTTCAGCAGATTATGTGTTGTCTTTGTTCCTCAAGCCTCGAAAACCATTGAGGTTTCCCTCATTTACAACGATGTTGAGGTACAACAACAGAAAAAAATACAGACAAAACAAAGATTAAGGCAAAATGAAAAGATTGGGAGACAATACTCAGTACTCCTTAAAACAGGTGCACGCTGAAGCAAGGTGGTTTGAGAGCAAAGTCTTAAAATGTCCAGGAGTAGTGAGAGAGTGTCAGTCATGAGAATGTTTGAAGATGGTTGGTGCACAAAAACGAAAAGACGATTTTCCTGGTTCATAGTGGACCCGTGGGACTTTAAGTGTAGGATAGTCAGCTGAGCGGGTTTGGTAAGTTCCTGTGGTCCGGTCCAGCAGGGATGTGGTGGTAAGTGTCCAGTGAGAGCTCTGTGAACAAAAAGATAAAAGTGTTTATCCATTCTCTGTGTGAGAGAGGTCCAGCCAACTTTAGGTAGCAGTATTACAGGGATCTCCCGTAATAAACCTGATGGCAGAGTGATCAACTGAGTCGAGGGGTTTGAGAGTGGTAGCAGCAGTATGCCTATAGATTATGTCACCATAATCAAGGACTCATAACAAGATTGCCTCAACTATACTTTTCCTACAGCCCAAGGGGAAACCTGTTTCTGTATAAAAATTCGAGTTTTTGCCGGAGTTTTGTGACAAGATTTTCAATATGGTGTTTAAAAGTAAATGAGTCATCGAGCCAAATGCCAAGGACCTTTAGATTTAAATTTCTTCTATTTTGCTATATTTACATTTTACTCAACTTCTGAATCAGCAACAAAGCATTGATAAATCACAAATATATAATCCATTAGGCATTAAATCCTCCGAAACACCAATATATTTCAAAGCAGACAAAACTCAGCGATTTGCTGCCTCCCTCCTCTTCATCCACGCTGTCTACCTCTGCTCTGTTTGTTTCAGACTAGAGTTATTTGCTGCTGCTCTGACACAACACTGAACCTTTCTTTGTCAGACATGACACTTGCAGTGAAGCAAAGAGACAAAAGTGAATGCTTGATCGCTCCTTCATACTATATACAACCTAACTCTTTGACCCATGCAACCTCGCAGACTGACAAGGAAATACGGCATGTACTCACATTCAAACACAGCCATACGCTCTTAAAACGCTGGTGAAAATGTCACACTCTAAATCCTCTCATTTCCTCTTTCCTGTAGCTGGTCAGTCAGGCGTACGTGACACCGAGTATCGATAGCAGGGGTTGGTTTGGCTGGCCCTGTCAGGAACACACTCAAACACGCACAAGCACACACACGCTGAAGGCCACGAGTCACAAAAAGTACACACATATAAACAGGCTGTCTTGCAAATATATGCACTCAGGCTCAAGCACTCACACCCCTGTGGAGGCCAGAGCTGTGGTTCAAATCCTGCCCAGCAATGCTTAACAGATACCGGCGCCGGCATCAGATGTGCGTGTGTCTGTGTTGTTCATTGATGGTCAGCGGTGCATTTCAGAGCCAGGTGATAATGAGGTCCTAGCTGACTGCCCTGCCATGTCACTGCAGGGTTTTATATGTGTGTGTTCGTTTGTCCAGACAGGTCATGGACTGCTGCTCTTCACTGCAGCCCGTGCTGCTCCCCATACAGTCGTCATCACCCGTGGAGGGTCTGTCTCCCTCTATTGTTCAGCTCCCTCTTGAATAACTGTGCCCATTTCAGATTATTTTCATTTGCACTTTCTTTTCTTTAGATTATATTTAAAATGTTCAAAGTTATTCATAAGTTTAACAGTAGTCTGGAAAGAGTGGCGTGAGACTGGTGGGGTGCTTGGGGGTTGAGATTCTGCAGTTTGCCACAGGTCGGAATCAAACCCTGACAGGCTGCACCAAGTATCGGGGTCTGGAAGGAGGGCAATATGCAATGTGGCTGTATTTTAGTTTGTCATTTAGGGCCCTCGTATTAACAGCACTTTCACAAGGGAAAACCTTTGAATGCAGACACACTTCAAACCTAACATGCATGTTTTTGGATGGTGGGAGGAAGCCGGAGAGAACCCGGAGAGAACCCACGCATACATGGGGAGAACATGCAGACTCCACACAGAAGGGCCCCAGCTGGGGATTGAACCCGGAACGGTGGTGCTAACCACCACACCACCGTGCAGCCCCCGGAGATGATTTACAGTTGAATAGAATAACAAAAGAGTAAACATAAAACAGGTTGGCATTTAAGCAGCATTCAACTGTATTAAAGTAATGCCTTTGATTTTTTTTTTAAAGAGATCAAAACTGATCACTTAGCTAATCAAGTAGATCCGTAAATTAAGGCAGATGGTCAGTCACTGAGGTGATGCACCTCAGTTGAAGCCTGCTGTGCCACTCCAACACTATTCCACAACCCTAAATAAGAACAGGTTCCATGTCATTCTTATCACCAAATTTAGACTTTTTCAAAGCTTAAATGTGACATGAGGTCGTTCAGCCATGGAGTGTGTGTGGGCAGATCAGCATCACTCCATCTCAACAGAATCTTGTGTCTAGCCAGAAGAAGGGCAAAAGGTAATTGTTGAGGTTAAATGGAAACCAGATTTGACTACAAAGACGGCAGAAAGAGCCCCAAATACAGCCCCAAAGACTGTATAGCACATCTGAGGATCAGGGAGAGGGTTTGGAAAATGTCTGTCCAGTATTTTTTTAAACTATCACATGACCAGACCGTATGAATGACGGAGGCCTCTCCACCACCGCATTTGTCAAAGCATGGGCTGACTCCTGGGCAAATATGACACAGCTTAGCTGTGACCTTGAACTGCATTAGGCACTGAAGGAGGATGTATGGATTAGGCTCATTATTTTAGGCTCAGATATTTGGACACCTAGATCTTTTTCCTATGCTGCACTGATGTTAATAGTGGAGGAGTGTTTTATGTTAGTGAGCTTGGCATATGTGATGGACATTAGTCTTCTGCAGGTTGGGTTAAGATTTAGGAACATTTCAATCACATTGATTTTGGGTGCACTGGGAAGTGTCTGACCTGAAGATATCTGAAGAAGTGTATGTTTGGCAGACCGAACTTTTCTGCAAGTTGGGCAAAAGTTAGAAATAAAAAGATCATTAAAACTAGCAATGCCCTTTCTGTGCCACTCTTGGAATACTGGGTCAGATAGAGATAGTTTGATAGCCAGCAGAATATCTTAAAGGCTTTATTTGCTACACACTGAGGCAAGAAACAAACAAAAAACTCACGGGAGAAAAAGATAATAAGAAGCTAAGCAACATGAACATGACAATGCTCCGGCAAAGTCCAACTATAAACCAGGAGTATACATACTGAGGGAGTGACTGAAAAGATGTAGCTTTTTATATTTAGGACATTTGTCTGATTTTGGAATGAACTAAACAGAATGTGAATGAAAATGTAGCTATGTGCAGTCATAGTAATTACTATATTATAGTATATTTTTGCGGTAATCATTAAAAACTAGTATTTAAGTAAGGAAAAATAAGAGAATGAACAATAAAAAAATCCAATGAAATAGCATTAAAAAGCTGACTATGTATTTCATCTAAAAGACACTGTTGCCGTTTCAAATAAAGTGAAAAAAAATGTTGCAAAGATACTAAGAGTGGTATGGGAAGATGTGCAGAGGAAGAGGCAAGACTAAACATCAGATTGGATTTTTATTGCTGAATATAGCTCAGAGAAATAACAGGATGCTTCATTGTTGCTGCTGGGAAGTTATAACTGATTAGCTATCTTGTTTATTTGCATTTGCTTTGCTTGGCTCTGTTGGTGAAGCTGCTGACATGCAGGCTTAAATTCATGAAAAGAATACAATAATTTCTCTCTCTGCTCTGTTTAGGATGTAAATCAGAGGAGTTTGAAGCTCGGGTTGATTCCTGCACTACAACTAATGAAAAACATTGAACAAATACATAATGTTACAACGGCAATGTGTTCATCCATGTTATATTGTTTATCATATACAGAAACATAAGTTATAACTCTGTCTTTTTCATCCCTGCCGAACAGATGAAACCTCATTTAGCACCTCCGTTACGTTTCGGACTAACATGGAAATAAGTTCTTCTCTAGTTAAAGTGTTTGGTCAGTTTCAGCCAATTTCCCACCAAGATCTTCAAAAATATTCTCTGCTGTCTTACTATCGATGACATGGTTATATATACAATGTGCTTTATGTTGCAAATGTACTGATTTTACATAAACTGAACAAGATCAACAAGAAGTAGATCAGAAAAAGCTAACAGTGTTACAAATGTACTCAAACTTTTTTGGTTTGTTTTGTGCTTTTCTGAGCATGTTTGCTCATCACATGTAACGTAGCATACAGAAACATGCAGTCTTGTTCTTGTTAGGTCCTGTAATATTATACCACTTTGTCTGTCGTCATACTTGGGGGGCTTCTTTTGTCAGCCTCTAAAGCATGACAACAAATTCACATGTACAGCACAGCTGGACTGAGACAGAGGTTTGTTTTTAAGGCAGTGGCGCTACATCCCACAACTGTAGGCGGAGCCAAAGAGTGAAAGAATTTGCTAAATTCTCGTGTCGTGCTTCAGCGTTTATAAATGCTTTCCTGTTTTTCTCTATAATACACATTAAATGGTCATAACAATCATTTTTGAGTAGTAAAAAAAATGTTTTGTTTTCTTTTTTTAACTTTAACTTTAAATAAAGATGATCTAATGTGAATGAACTTGTGAATTAAACATCTAACTTGAGAGCACAAAAAAACAGTATAGAGCTTACAGGATATGTAGCAGAAATGTGTTTGTGATGCTGTCATATACTAAGAAAGTTTTATTGTTCATACATCCTTGGTCTTCACGCTAAGAATAAACAAAGTGTGATTACTTTATTCCTTTGACACAAATCTTTGGATCTGCATGAACAAATGTTTCCAGATTAGTAAAGAGAGTTGCAAAATTAAATGAATGACCTCTTATGTTTCCCCAACATTTTGTAGTTTTCATTTCTGTATGTTATGAGTCAGTGTTGAGATGCTTGTGAGCTGCATGTAGGTGGAGAAGAGGCCTGCTGCTGTAACCTGAATGTTAACACAAGAGAAGTTACAAGAGGTTAAGTGTGAGCAATGCCTGTGTAGATTACAGATTTTAGATGGTGTTTTTAGACTCTGTGTGTTTTTGTGTGTTTTAGACACATGGTTGCATGTGTTTCGCAATGTGTTTAATAAATGAGGAAGGGCAACAAAGGTTGAGAGCAGTGCATACTTCCCAGCTGACTTGATTGTGTCATAAGAACTGCACATGAATAATAATCATAAACACAAACACCGTAATGAGCTATTCTTCTCCAGCTAATTTAGGTAATCTGTCTCATCTGTTTCTACTCCATACTGAGATCCAGTTTAAAGTAAGAATTAATTTATCTAGGTTAAACCCAAACAGTCATTTAAAACTAAAATGATTTCTTTAATGAAGTCCATATAACATTTTATCCTATCCACTATTTCAACTGATTACATTGATTATTTATCCAAATGCAGGATTAAACTGGTTCACAAATTTATTCACAAAAATCAACCACATCAATTTCACTCATGGAGTTTAATTTCCTCATCACAGTCCTTGGGAAAAAAAGTATTTTATGGTTCTGGAGGAGGTTTATCAGTTCAGGGACTGACCAAAATTTTGTTATTTATTTGCTTGGAAAGAAACTGTTGAGCTTCAGAGTTCCTATAGATAAGATTGTCAGGATGTCTGCTCTTTACTGCTTTAATACTGACTGATCAAATACAGCAGGTGTAGCATCCTAGTAAAGGACTCCAATTTGAACAAGTAGTACTTTAATTGGCATGATGTTTTTTTCAAGAGATGTTGTGCTTTTTTGCTTGGAACAACAAATGTGTGAAGCAAAATATCTGCAAACAGTAAGTGGAAGGATAAGAAGCTACCTGCAGCAATCAGGATTACAATCAGAACATTTTAAAAGGTAGCATACTGCACAGCCAGACCAAGTATCACATAAGATCAAGAAAGATAAACCATGACTTGAATTTATGACATGAAACAGGCTTTTGGGTATCTTCTACTAACCTGATCTCATGAAAGAAGCTGACATTGCTACATTGGTGTGGATTGCAAAATGTTTGTGCAATTACTACATTTTCCATTGTCTGTCCCCTTCACAATTGTAGCCTAAGTTCTGATGTGCCAGCACACTGCCGTCCTAAAATCACTGGCAAAGCTCATCCACTCTCCCTCCCTGCACGAGAAACCCAGAGCAATGAGACTAGAAGAATTTAGCTGGCAACTGTGCATTTCCATACATATCTGTACGTGATGACATGCTCCGTCAGTATCTCCCCTTTATTGAATTGACCAGAAAACGCTTATAGGAAGCAAGGAAGTGATGGCAGAAGTTGTTAATTAAGTGGTAAGGATTAGGATTAGGCATTAAATATACACGATTAGGTTCATATGTCACAAAATACATTTCTAAAAAAATCCACATATTTGACATTTACACAATTTTATAATCATGAGTTCTGATTTCAGAGTTTAAGAGAAAACAACAGCCTTAGCAACACATTACCATCTTAAAAATCCCAACCTTGGATTGTGACACCACATATTGGACAGGTGGACACATGTACATGTTACATGCTTCCTGGTGAGATTGGGCTGCATCTACAAAACCCCAATATATCCTCAATGCACTTTTCTGTCTGTTTCTGGATACAAGGACAGTACCAGACACTAAACTGATTTAAAAACATAAGATTATCTTCAACACAGTTAAACACAATATGATGTGTGTGGAAAGAAAATAGGAGTTGAAGGGAAAGTGTTCTTTTGTGACCCCACTGCTTCACTTTTTGGTTGTCAGCCAAAGTCTGTCGACACACTTTGAAAGAAAACATTATGAAATTAGATAAGATGATAAGATAAATAAGATCCAGCTTTTTCAGAAGAAACTACAGCTTCTTAATTTGTGTTTCGACTTTTTTGAAACAAAAGTAAAGCTCATCAGTACATTATTTTTCCTCCCCCAGATTCTTTTAGCCAAGCCTTGTTTGTGTGCACTGTTGTTGTATTCCCCATGTTGTGGGGACTTAAATGTGTTTATCCAGTCACATTGTGGAGACTCGACATTTCAATTTGGACAAAGAAAAAGCACATATTTATAGTGTTAATCATTAAATTGAATGGATGAAGAATGTTTAAGGTTAGGTTCGGGTAAGGTTTAATCCGAGTAGCACTTTTGGTTAGAGCAAATATCTGGGAAGTGAGTGTAAGTGAGAGTAAATCCTCTGAAGTGAAGGAAACATGCACGTATCAGTTTCTGTCCAAGTCAAATAGAAATGTCAGGTCAGCTGTACAGTGTCGGTTGCTCCTATGGTCAACGTGACAGAGGAAAGAAAACAGTTTCTTGGAGAGGCTGTGAAATATAAAAGAGATCAGGGATTGTAGGTCACTCAAACTTGCTTCTTCTCTCAAACACTTGACCTCTGTTTATCTCTGTCTTCATCCGCTGTTCTTACTGTCTCTCCATCCTCGTCTTCTTCCTCCCTTCAGTCACACTGACATATTGAAGTGACTTCTACAGTTCTTCTCTCCATCACTCTTCTCGCTCTCTGCCTCTCTGCACTCTGTTTCGTTGACATACAAAAATCTGACACCACACACACACACACACACACACACACAAAAAGTCACCCTGTTTGATAAACAAGCAACACAGTGTGTGAGCGCAAAGAAGCTTTTAGTGGCGCCTCTTATCTCGCTTCCTCTCAACACACAAAAAATAAAGAACTCTGAACTGGCTCGAAGTCTGAATGTCGTCTTTGAGAGTATCTCACCCTCCTGACAAACACACTTGCACACACAGCCTTATTCTTCCTTTCTCAGACTCCATCCACCAACACGGACCGGCTGTTGTGTGAAGTGGCTTAATGAAAGCACCCTCACAGCAGTGTTGGTTTGTCACACTCACATATGTGCACACAAACTGTCCATACATCAGATGAACTGTGGAAAGAAAAATACAATCATGAATGAAGCTGAAAAGTTTCATGAGAGTGTAGAATTGGAACTGGGGTTATTTTCAACATCCTGGTCAGACCAAATCCATCTATATTCAGAGAAGTTGAGGAAGGATCCCGATCTAATGCGGTGGGCTCAGTGAATAAACACAGTGATAAGAAAAGGAAATTCCATCAGTTCTGCTACAGAACTGATCAGTCCAAAGGTGGCAGCTAGGTGTTTGACTTTGAATTATTTCTGTACGGTCACGACAATCACAGAAGAAATGTATCTCCGCTTTGCTACATGGAAATTACTGCTAGTCAACATGTAATGTTAATGGACCATAGTTAATACATACTATATACTATATGTGTAGCATGTGGTAATCATAGCAATTTCACAGTCAAAGCTCTGAGATTGTTCAGTGATTAATGTTCCGCGCTCACTTCCCTGCTGAGACACAGCTTTTGTGCCGCTAACGTTACAGAAAACATTTAAATACGTGTTGAAATATCATGACATTGACACGTGCTACATAAAGTTGTCAGAGGTTTAAACTTTTGGCTAAAATGTCTAAAAGGGAGGCATTAATCCACAGACTTTCAGTGAGAAATACAAGTTTAAAATATTTATCTACTTCCCCCATTGGTGATTCTTTTTATTTTACTTTGTTCTTATTCTCAAATGGTTAGAGTTAAGACTTTAAAGTTCATAATTAGATTCAGATTTTTAGGTACATTATTACATTTAATGAAAATATTGCATATTTTCTGGCGTGGCAGATTTGACAGCCTTCAAACTTTTTCTCCATTCAACAGTTACTGTTCATGTTTATGGAACACCTCTTTTTCTCCACTTCCCCAATGAATGTCTCCATTTATCAACAGTTCTTTTTCTTTTTCATGAAAGTCGATTTAAAGTAATATGTCGCTGTCCCTTGTGTGTCTGTATGTAAGTAATTACATGTGTTCATATATTCAGCTGCATGTAGACATGTATTGGTATATTCAGTTTTCGGGTTAACTTTGATGTGTTGTCATGGAAATCTTCCTCCTCTGGATCTAGTATGTATTTGTAGTTGTTTAGCTGATTGTGGAGGAATTGGTTGCTTTTAATGCAAACACACTGACTGGCAGAGAAAGTTTAAACATTAAACCACACCAGAGAGAAGATGTGAGATAGATAGAAAAAGCTCAGAGAGATTTAAAAGTGAAAAGTTTTACTTTCTGCCATTTGAGGTCCACACTGATGGAAGAGTTTTGTTCTTTCATAAACTGCAACTGCAGAATTCAAACATAATTTTCAAAGATAATCCCTTGATTTCTCCAAGTCACACTGCAGACGCTCATTAGCTGGTGGCAGAATGTGCACTTTTTCTTTCCATGAAAGCTGTAAGACTTTATTTCCTTACAGAGAGAAAGACTAGACTGTGCATAGTCCACAAGAAAAGACCTGTTCAGCTCGTTTTTTTATTTGAATTCATTTGCTGAGACATTAACCGCTGGTGCAGTCTAATCATCCCTTCACAGCTGTGGCCATCTGCGTGTCTATCTGAATACATATGTTAGTATGGAAACAGTTTTTCTGAGGGAGATGGAGATTACTTAGAAAACTACCTGAAACTTTTTCTTTCTTGTGCTGATTTAAACTGCCTCTGATTGGGGCTGCTTTGCCTTCTTCTTTCTTCTTTCTCTCTGACTTTGCTATCTTGTACCCAACACATGTAGACATACATGCTCACTCCATCTAGTGTCTAGTGTTGGTGTGAAAGACCAGTCATTCCAATATGAGTTGTCCTTATCTGAAATAAATGTGTGAAACTCTTTTTTTATTTCCTCTTTATGATTTGCTTTGAAAACTGGCAAATATTTGAAATATTTTGACTTTTGCTTAGGAACTCAGAGAGATAATGCACGATGGGCCAGGAAGTTTTAATCAACAAAGTAGTTAACAGGCTAACAAGCTATGAACTGAATGCTAAGTTTTAAACATGTTCCAGATGAAAACATCAGCCGTACTCAGCCAAGACTAGTATTGACAAAATGGGAAACTATGTTAGTGTGAAGTGCACACGTGGCAGTTTATACATCCTTAATACATCCAGCATCTTTCACAAAAAATATTATCAGCACATCAACCTCTTTCACCTTTCCTCTTCACTTGTGTTATATCTGTCATGGTAACTCCATGCCAGTATAACATGAAACTGGTCAAGAAAATTGAAAACAACATGCATTTCCTTTAGTTAGTTTCCTTTGAGTACTAAGGCTAGTGGTGCTAGGATCATCATTGATCCGTGATTCGTTCGGATCAATATCTTCGGTTCGGCACGCATGTCATCCGCGGATTGATTTATGAAAAAAAAAAAGTTCAGTCCACTCATGGTCATGGCGAGCGGAGGAACGGAGGAGCTTGAACGCCCCGCGTCATTTAAGTCCCCTGTATGGAGAAAAGAGGTTAGTGGATAAAACCGTGACGGTGTCTAGACACTGTGGCACAAGAAAGCCAAATGACAGAGGAAGCACATCAAGCATGGACACGTATTTGAAGCAACATCACCCCGGTTTCACTGACAGGAGTGAAAACGAAGGCTGCTCTACAACCGCATATCACCGCAGCAATTATGCAGCCCCTTGTTGCACAATCCGACCGGGTTAAAACCATCACAAACGACATGGGTGTGTTTATAGGTGCAGACATGAGGCCAAGTTTGGTTAAAGGAAGGAAATATGCCTGTTTATGTGGCACTTTAAGTTGTTTTTAATTAATTATGTTAAAAAGAAGATAATATGCCTTGTGCACATTAAAAGGATTTTATATGTTTTAATTTAATAATTTAAAAGTTAATAAACAAAAAGACCAAAGACCAAACTTATGTTTATTTGTCTTGTCGTGTCTTGTTTTTGTTGCTGATCCGAGAAATTATCCGATCTGTGAGTTTTTTGATCTGTTGTAGCCCTACTAAGGAGCATAGTCCACATAGCAGATGGAACTCACACAAGCACTTCACACCAGAAGCAAACAAGAAATGCAATACAAGCTGGAAATGCAAGAAAGGGGCTGGGTGTGTGTGTATGTATGTATATATATATATATATATATATATGTATATGATACAACTCTGAAAAATTGTTGTGTTTTCTTTATAACATGTCAATAATCGTGGCTTCTTGATGACCGTGTTAATATTAATTCATACATGTATGTACAGATCATGTGGAAAGCAGCCAACAGGCTAATTGAAAGCAGAATTAGGAGCAGATGGGACAAGCTTGCAAACTCCTTCAACTTGACCAATAACACCAAATTCTCTAGAATAACCACTGCTACGATTGCGTGTTGTTTCACCTGCAGATGTTTGGTAGATTTCACTTGGAGGCTGGGTGGAAAATGTCTGAAAGAAGTCCAGAGTGAACATTGTGGACATTTGTGTTCTTACTTGCCACTGCTCTGGACCATCTCTAGAACAGTTAAGGACTCTAGCACATGTATGAAAAGAGAAATTCAGGATGCTCTCCTGTGTGTCATTTTAAATTGAGTAACCACTTATCCCTGCACAATGTAAACAACTCATCAGTCTGTAATCCATCAGTCTGTAATCAACTTGCTAAAAGACTATAGAAATGGTGCCATTATCATTCCCATGTCTGCACTAAGTCCAAACAACACCTGAAAATAATTCTTGTATCTTGATTTTTTTTTTATTCTTTCACAACTGCAGAACATATGATGGTAAATCATGCTGCCAGTTGCTTGGCAATACACTGAGCTGTGTTCCAGAAATAAGCACGAACTAAGAATATATGTCAGTTTGAGAGAATTCCTCTGAATATGCTGAGAGTAAACAGAACATATCAGCACGATGAAAAATAAATTGTTATTGGTTATTGAAGTCTAACGACTTTTTTTTGCTCCTTTTCCTGCTCTGTCACCTTTTGTTCACCTTTTGTTTACATTATTTAATGTTAAATTTGGATTCCAATTTGTAGTGCTTAATCTTTACACCCCGTACATTTTCATTTTCTTCATCGCCCGGACACTTTTTTTTTGTTACCGGTTAGGGATTACTATGCTGTTCGTTATAGCCACATGTACTGTGGACGACATTCATGTGCTGATGACACAATGCAGACTAGTTTATTTGCTCCAAAAGAGGTAATAGATACGAGTCTGATGCACATTTTCTTTGAAGCACGGTGTGCTGCAAATTTACTTTGCAATGGAAACGCAGCTACTGCAAGAAAAGGGGTTCAAAGTTAGCTGTGGTACATGACATTTTGGAAGTCTGACAAAGCCCTTAATTTAGACTTTAATATCCTTACAGTGTACATGTGTAGATTTAGATTGTATGTTTTGTTAGAGACTAGACAAAGAGTCTAAAAAAAAATAATTACAGGCATTTTATGTACTTACTGAATGTGTTTGAAAGAAACAGATTCATTCATTGACATGAAGCGTGAGAGGAAAAGACATGCCTTCATCAGCCTGTGTGTGTGTGTATGAGTGAAATGCATAAAATCTTAAACAAATGTATGTGTGTGTTATTTGTAAGTGGGTGTTAATTGATGCATTCTCCCCTTTTGTCTGTGTAATGGAAAGGCACTTCTTATTAAACTGTCACTCACAAATCTGTGTGCCTGTGTGCATGGAACAAGAGAGCGAAAGGAGGATGGGAGCAAGTCATTATAACGCAGTGTGAAAGGAGAAGAGAGAGGTTGTAAAAGGAGAGCGGCACGGGAGAGAGTGCAGGAGAGGTGCAGGAGAACAGACCATTACAACAATTAGTGAGCCTTTTAAAAAGCTTTCCGTCTCGGCCGTTTGATATTGGAATTAAACAGTGTGTCTCTGCAGGAGGCTGTTGGGAAATTAGCTTAACAATACATAAACTGGGACACACACCCTCGCTCTTCATCACCTGTGTACGACTTGTTTTGCACTTTCTCCCAATTTAGTCATTTCATTAGAATTAATTTGAATTCAATTCCATTCAAATCAATTCAGTTAAAATAAAACCCTTTTCAGTTTACCTCAGTGAAGTGTGCGCAGCTGATGGTAAATTTTACAGAGTGTTGAAAGAACATCAAGATAGCACATTTTTCTGATTTAATCAATTTGCTTTCATGTGTTTGGTTTTACTTACATGGCTGTAACTTAAATATAAAAGAACAATAATCAACACCAATGTTAATTTGGAATCTTATGAGACAGAAGCCCTTCTCAGAGACTGAGTACATAACATTTATTTAGACTGTTAAAGGAAAAGCCATACCACAAGCACAACATCTACCTTCTGGCATGGGGGAGTAATGGTGTCAAAGTCAACATGTTGTAGCAAAAGATTTTAGCCGGTAACGCAGGTCACTCTATAGTAATATTCCTAATTCACAGTTTATTACTGTCAAAACTGGAAATACACCAGAGCTTGTGGGAACTTCCCGCAAATCAGAAAAAAAGCATGTCATGGTAATGTTTATCTGGACAACACCTTAAATAGCACTAGAGTGCACTGAAAATGTACCCATATTTGACACTCAGTGATTGTATTGAAAAATTATTTCAACATACACTAATATATAGAAATATGTTTCATTGCATACAGCACATTTGATATAACTCTTATGGAACTTTTATGGAACTGTATTGACAAAGTTTTGAACTTGATGTGGAAATTTATTCTTGAAGGCAATATTTAAAGTCATACTAAAGTAATCTCACTCATTACTTATAAGATAACTAGAGGCTGTATTCTATTTCTCTGATTTGCCTGTTTTTATGTTACTATTGAGGTTGTTCCCTTCTAAATCTAAATAAGGAAAGCAATTTTTGTTTGGATGAGACGAAGCCTCTTCTTCACTCAAGCTTTGCTTTAGTAAGCTGTTGAAATCACCTGAGTCATGCTTCCATGTGTTTTTAGTACCTATTTTGTATGCTTTTCTTGTGCTTGTATTGATTTAGTTTCTATTCTGTCCTTCAGCTGAAATGATCTAGTTATCCCACTGGCATAAGAAAAATAGAATCCTACTCAACAGTAATGGGCTACGGCATGTACATTAAACTGAGATTTTAGTACAAATCAACAGAACATTCTTCACTGCAGGAAGAGGAGCTCAGCCAATTCCACTCCTTTGTTTTGGATGTGGTATGGTCATCACCAGGGAATAAATGCAGAGCACAATAGGGCTGGTACATCTCCCAGCAAACCTTTGAGGTTGAGAAAACTCTTATGCTGCATTCAGTGGACACTGGGAACATGGATTTTCCAATGTCTAACAGGGATAAATCAAAGAAAAGGCTACCAGATACTGGATTTCCATTTTTACTAAATAAAACTGCGGACAAGGTATATTTTTTGCGCTGGATAGATAAAATATTTTGCTTCAATTCAGATCACAGAATGCAGAATTACAGAACAGTTGAAGTAGAAGCTGGAGGGATGTTCTGCTTCCTGAACTGGACAACAGGAAAGAAAGGTAAATAAATGTCATGGCTCTTGTTTCCACTGGTTTAACTCTGCAAATGTACACCTAACACAGAATAAGGGTAAAATAGTGTTTTAGTGCTTCCTCAGAGGGATGGCAGGCTTGTCTGTATGTGTGTGTTTTAAGAGTCACAACCCATTAGTCTTGAGGCCAACTGTGCTTATAAAGAGTTGAATTTAACTATTGTTTAAGCAAGACAGAAGAATTTTCTTTTTGCTTGTGTGTCATGCATGTTTGTGTTTTTGCTGTACAATAAAATTATTTTCCAAGGTCTTACTTGCCTAAGATCTTGGAAAGAAAATAGGTTGCTTCTTTAGATTCTCATATTGTTTAGTTTTTTGTTGGTTCTTCATTTTCTGGCTGACTGCCAGCTTACAGACTGGACATGCTGTTTGTAGAAAACTTTCACATGACTGAAGTGATTGGCTGGACATCTGGTTTTGGTACTTATTGACTGGTTAACTGACCAGCTGAATGACTATTGACTACTAAACATCCCTCACAGAAGCAATTCTTCACTGACCATTTGTCTTTTGTCTGTTTTATTGCAGCCCCATAAAATTTAAGAGTGAGAGAATAACCCTAAAAAGACCAAAGCTGTGTAAGTCAGCATGTGTGTGTGTGTGTGAGAGAGAGAGAGAGAGAGAGGGATAGAGAGAGCGAGAGTGAGAGAGATGCCTTATTAAATCCTTTGTATTCTTTCCTGTGCCTTGTTCTGAGTGCATCCAGAGCTATAAACAACAGAGAGGCAAATGGAAGAGAAAACATAAAAGACAGAGTTACATGGGTCTTTTCATTCTCATTCTAGACGCTCCACCTTCACCTTTGTATCTACACTACTTTTTTTCTGTAAATCTGCTAAATCTATCTGTACCTGTGGGGGGAAAGATTGAGAGGGATAGAAGTTAAGAGACTGAGTTGAGAGAAAAAAAGAAAAAAAAACTATGACAGGTTGATGAAAACATTGTTTGGCACTTTAGATATGATTACCTTCCCCTATACCCCCAATAAAGAGGAACATAAACCTACACCCGGAGATGGCATGCAATTTTAATCATACTGTAATGCAATAAATTATGTGTTCAGTAAGCCAAGGTTAAAAAAAGTTAGACCATATACCTTTAGATATATGTTCAGCCACATAATCACTGTTGAAATGACAGCATTCTGCTATTCACTCATCAAGTGAGAATACATAGATAGATAGATAGATAGATAGATAGATAGATAGATAGATAGATAGATAGATAGATAGATAGATAGATAGATAGATAGATAGATAGATAGATAGATAGATAGATAGATAGATAGATAGATAGATAGATAGATAGATAGATAGATAGATAGATAGATAGATAGATAGATAGTGTATAATGCTAGTTTTCACAGAACAACATGTCATCTTTCTGTGACAACTCATTTTAGCGAGTGACACATAATGAGGCTAGATGGGTGGAGTTGGCTTTTCTACATCTTTAGGCTTGTGGAACAGGTGGTGTAATGGAAGACTCTGATTGGTTTCTGACCTACAAGGGTTTTATTTCACTTGTAGTAACAGAGGCTGTTATCTTCTCTTGTAAAACATTTTCCTTTACTTGACCAGAGCTCACTGTCTCCGTCAGTGCTTCCTTGCTGAGCACTGTGTGTGTCAGACAGACAGAGAGGAGAGGCTGTGAGAACACCAGAGAACATTCAGCAATGTTTTCCAGTTCCTTTGGCTCAGGGGTTGTGAATAAATATCCATACGTGGATGGATTACTTTGAACAGCTCCAATGATTAACTAATTATGATGTGATCTGTCTTATTCCTCCACAAATGTAAGGCAAATGAGCCCACTACTACTCTAATGTTGTGTGCCTGCCGTGGTTTTGGTGTGCTGAAAGTGATTTGTATATGTGAACAAGTCCTAACTTGAGATTGCCAATTTGTTGAAAAAGTAACCAAGGTGCTCATTCAGGAATGAAGCTGACACCATCAGACACAGTCCGATTAAACAAAGTGAGTACCTGTCTGAGAGGTGCTATACAAAGACATGAGGACTTTCATCTATGCACTGGATTAATACACTTCCACGCATACATATTCCACACACTCTCTCAGGAACAGTCTTTTAATCCTTTATCTTCACTCTGTCCCGGCTGAGCTTTTCATTACAGACCAATTAGATAGAGAGAGGATGGAGGGTGCTTAATTCTTTCGAACCATGTGGGTTTATATCAGAGAAGGGGACAGAGGGTGAGAGTAAAATTAGCAGGAGGGGGCAAAGCTTGAAATGTGGTAGACAGTAGGTGGTAAAAGTATCTATATGGTTTGTGTATGCATGTATGACACAGCAGTAAGACACATAGGCAGAAGCATAATTTGTCTTACTGACCATACATAAAATGCACGGCAGAATCACAAAACAATATAAAAAAACAGTTTCCCCAATGATGATCAAGTCAAAGCAGGTCATCAAAGATGAATTAGCAACTTTGCAGCCTTTTGAAAGACTTGATAACAAATAACGACATGACAACAAATAATTCATCATTTTGTCACGTCATGCTTACTGAAAGGCAATCCGTTATTCAGACGGATATTTATTCACAGTGAGCGTATACAACACCATAATTAATCTTAATACTCAGTTGGAATTTTAGACAACAATAGAGTTGCTCATGTTTAGGTTGTTTTTATTGGTCAGTCATAGTGCCTGCTGCCCAGAGCCAAAATCTGACCCAGATTTCAGCCGTAAGTGATCACACATGATCACTCATGCTCCCTTACAGATTCAGTGTTGACCTGTCACCAGCACATGTTCCACTCCCATGGTCGAATGTGTGTGTGTGTGTGTGTGTGTGTGTGTGTGTGTACCTATGTTCATATGTATTTTTCTAGTATGCTCTTCGTGTACTGCACACTTTTTTCTTTTTATGTGCTAAGTCAAGCCTGTATGATAACATTATATGTCAGTAAATGTGTGTGTGTGCTTGTATCAGTCCTCTTTCTGTATCATTGAGTCATTCAATGACACATGACAACATTACACAGTTTAAATTTGTGTGTGTGTTTTTTTATATCTGTTGACACACTTTAGAAGATCTGGGAAATTAAACAGCTGTTGACCCTCTTCTGCATCTCTCCCACCCATCTCAGACGCTGTCCATCAGCCAATGCTCCTCCATCAATTAGTGTCAACTAATATGTATGTGCATGTGTGTGTGTGCTGTTTGGATGAAGGATGCAGTCAACCATCTCACTGAAGCAGCGCACCAAATCACATTTGCAGGCCGATATAGGAACCCAGTAATTTCCATCTCCTTCCTTTTTTTTTACTCAGTACACACACTCATATACACAAACAACCACCTGCACACACGCGCACACAAACACACACACACACATATATCTTCTTGAAGACACTGATTGACATAATGCACACTTTTATCAAAAGCCAAAATGTCCTCTATCCTGCGGTACAAGATCATGCACATACACACAGACTTATGCTCTTACATACAGACACACAAGCAAACCCTGAGTCTAAAATCTGGTTATTTCCTCGTAGTAGATTATTATGGTAATCTGACAAGTCCAGTTGCTAAGTCTACCAGCTGCAGGAAATAGGATTTCACCGGAGGCATTTAACTAGATCCATCCATCCATCCATCCATCCGTCCATCCATCCATCCATCCATCCATCCATCCATCCATCCATCCATCCATCCATCCATCCATCCATCCATCCATCCATCCGTCCATCTATCCAGCCAACCAGCCAGCTTGCCAGTAAGGTATCCTCTCCTCCACACCAGACTAGGAAAAAAAGGATTTACTTCAGAAAGCATGTGTGTATTCCTCTCTTTCCCTCAATCCTCCTTCCATTCATGACTTCCTCTATCTCTGCCAGACTGCGAAAATAGGATTTTCCCTGGAAGTAACTCCAATTATTATATCACTCCCCCACTGGTCCCCACTCTCTTTCCTTCCCTCTTTCCTATAAATAGACACCTAACTACAACTGTAACAATTGTTCAGTGGTAGCTCCCTTCTTAATTCACATAATCAAAGAGGTAATCCCCAAGTTTGTCATTTTTACATTTTGGTTTTTGTGGGTGGAGTTTTTTGCAGTATCTGCACTTGCAGAGCAACTTCCCTCTTTTACTTGTGTCAATTCCAAACCTACACAAAATATCCTGTCTGACACAGCATGAAACATCATTGAATTACAACACAGTGCACAAAGCAAAGGGGAATCTCATTCAGCACTTGAATGTGTTTCATGGATGGAAGACAAGACTGCAATGCCTGGAAAAAGTATTCATACCTCTTGAACATTTTGTCATGTTTCATTCACAAACTTGAATGTGTTTTACTTGGATTTTATGTGATAGACCAACAGAAAGTACATACAAAGTAAGTAGTGTAGTGTACATTCATATTCAGCCTCCTTTACTCTGATACCCCAAAATAAAATCAAGTGCAACCAACTGTCTTCAGAAGTCACCTAATTAGTAAAATATTCCACTTGTGTGTACTTTAATCTCAGCTGTCCTGTGAAGGTAGCAACGATGGCCATTGAACACACAAGACATGTCAGGGATAAAGTTGGGGAGAAGTTTAAAGCATGATTAGGTTATAAAAACATATCCCAAGCTTTGAAAAACTCATGAAGCACCGTTCAATTCATCATTTGAAAATGGACACAACTGCAAAGCTACCACGACATGGCTGTCCATCTAAACTGACAGGTCTGCCAAGGTGAGCATTAATCAGAGAAGCAGCCAAAAAGCCCATGATTACTCTGGAGGTGCTGCAGAGATCCACAGCTCAGGTGGGAGAATCTGTCCACAGGACAACTATCAGTAATGGACTCCACAAATCAGGCTTTTATGCAAGAGCAGCAGGAAGGACATTGTTGAAGGAAAGTCATAAGAAGTCCTGTTTGTAGTTTACCACAAGCCATGTAGGGGAGACACCAACCAAATGGAAGAAGGTACTCTGGTTAGATGAGACCAAAATGGAACTTTTTTGCCTACATGCAAATTGTTATGTGCAGCGGAAACTTAGCACTGCACATTGATCTGAACACACTATCCACACTGTGAAACATGGTGGTGGCAGCATTATGCTGTGGGATTGCTTTTCCTCAGCAGGGGCATGGAAGCTGGTCGGAGTTTATGGGAAGATGGATGGAGCCAAATACAGGCCAAACCTGGGAGAAAACCTGTTAGAGGCTGCAAAAGACTTGAGACAGAGGCAGAGGTTCACCTTCCAGCAGAACAAAGACCCTGAACATACAGCATATTCCTATGTTATAATGGCCCTACCATAGTCCAGGCCTAAATGCTATTGAGAATATGTGGCAAGACTTGAATATGACTATTTACAAATATGGTAAATGGACTTGTACTTGTATAGCGCTTTTCTAGTCTAGCTGACCACTCAAAACGCTTCACTGCATGCCGCATTCACCCCACTCACACACATTCATACAGCACGTCTTAAGATTCTTAACTACGTGCTTTTTTCTAATCATTCATACACACATTCATACCCCAGCGATACACTGGGAGGCAACGTGGGGTTCAGTGTCTTGCCCAAGGACTCTTCGACATGTAGCCCGGGGAAGCCAGAGTCAAACCACCGACCTTCCGATTGGTGGGCAACTGCTCTTCCTCCTGAGCTACAGCCGCCCCCTATATGCTATTTTGCATATACAAATGGTCAAATATATATATAAATAAATATATATATATATATATATATATATATATATATATATATATATATTGGTTCAAATATATATTGGTTCAAATATATATATTTGAACCAATATGTATATAATTTTTCAAGCACTGTACATGTAACAATCCTTCCTTCACCCAGATTAGAGTTAGGGTTTTCTACTTTTTCAACTTTCAGTTTATATGCAGAGAAGCAAGTGAGAAAAATGAGGTATGTACTAAGTAAAAATAATGTATTTAGTCCCTCCATCTGCTACAATATGGAAATGCTAATATGAGTTATTTTTTTCCCCCTATCACTTGATGGGATGGAAGTTAAAAGGACGTAGCTATAGGTTATATTTAAGAGTATGAAGAGTGTTTATTTGACATGAATTATCTGGATAGTTGCCACTCCATTCATATGGAGTGTGTAATCAACAGTGTAATGAAGACATTGCCTGGATGTTTTTCAAATAATGTCTGGATTTTGGTGTTTATATTTCTCTAATGTATCTTCTCCAGGTAGTGTTCTTAAATGACATTTTAATACTACAGTGTTTGGATGCATACATTTATTTCTTTAACAACACTTATTAGAATCAGTGTAAACACTACGTCCATCCATCCATCCATCCATCCATCCATCCATCCATCCATCCATCCATCCATCCATCCATCCATCCATCCATCCATCCATCCATCCATCCATCCATCCATCCATCCATCCATCATCTGCTGCTTATCCGAGGGTCGGGTTGCGGGGGCAGCAGCTTGAACAGAGAAACCCAGACGTCCCTGTCCCCGGCCACTTCCTCCAGCTCTTCCGGGGGGACCCCGAGGCGTTCCCAGGCCAGCCGAGAGACATAGTCTCTCCAACGTGTCCTGGGTCTTCCCCGGAGTCCCCTAAACACTACGTGACCACTGAATTTAGCACAATGGGGGTAAAAAAACCAACATTTTTAGATGTACTCTGGATCAGATTTTGTTGCAGTGTAGTGTAGTGAAAAACAAGTGTAAATTTCTGGTACATGACAATGTAATATGGATCATTTTATAATACTTGACAAAATGTTGATTATTCCTGGGTTGTAGATGCTAACACTTTATGATTAACCCCTGATGTCTTAGTTTTTTGCCTGTTGTGTTGTATCTTTCTGGAATTGTAAGCTCATGGACTTCTTAGTTTGCATTTTATCATGCTTAGCAACATGCCAGCACCAACACAACCTTGTATACCTTGTTTTTTAAACTCAGTGTTATTTTCCATCTTAATACATTTCTTATCCAGTATCCCTCAATCTCTCTTTCCCTGCACTGCCTGACTTTTGCCATCTCAAATTTCTGTTGTGATTAGACTGCTAAGCCATTTCTTCATCCAGCAGTTTCTACCACCCTTCCCCTGTCACACTCCTCCTCCTACTACTATTACTATTTTCCCCAAATCCTATATTTGTGGTTGCATAAAGGTCAAAATATTTTTCATTTCAGTCACCTATAGGAAATAGAAATGTCAGTGTTGTAAAGGAGCTTTGGTAAACCCAGGAAGTGAGTTGTGTGAGTAGCAGAGCCTCAGTGTAAGTCCTGAGAGTGTATTTTCTGTCTGCTTTGGCTCATGGGTTGTTGCTGGCCCAAACCCAAACACGATCTTTGCAACTAAAATTCCCCAGGTAAAATTCCCCAAAACGGAATCAGCCTTTAACGATACATGTTAAATGTCCTTGCTCCTCTGTATTCTTGTAATTGAGCATGTTTTCACTTGATTACAACTTAAGACAACAGACAGATACATTCAAGGTGCTTACAGCCAAGATTAGCATACAGAGGGCATTGAGTAAGAGCGATATGAGTTATCTTTACCTTACATGTACTGTCAATGTAAATAGAGGAAGGGAAGGAGGAAGCAGCAAAGCAAATATGTTGAAGTAGGGAAGAAAGACAGAAATTAGGGGGTATCTAATTCTGCCTGGATTAGATGAAAAGTGGAGAGGCAGAGAAAGAGGCTGCAAATGCTGTAACATGACAACTCACACTGATAGTGTGTGTAATCAGCTCTCTGAGAGGTTAGAGGCCACTTAATCAGTGTTGGGTTTCCTGACCCCTCATTTTATCACGATCAGATGCCGCTCTGTCTCTGCAGCTTGTGTGTTGGTGTGATGTCGGTTCATGATTAAGCCATTAATGATAATCCTATCAGTTTGTTATCTAAGGCAAACAGCAGCTCCCCCAACCATGAAAACCACTGTTAATGGGCTTTCCACAACCAAAGAGATCCACTCCTTAAACATAGTCAGACACACTCACACCTTTCCCCAAGGCCATTGGCTGTAATTGGACAAAGAAGGATGAAAAGACATTTAGCATCCTGTCATTGAAAGTATGTCTCCGTGTGTGAGTTTCCTACATATTGATGAGCAGTGACCCGTACTTCTCTGTAATTCCACTCTTACAGTTGAGTGACTTGCCCACAAACAGGTCTGTCTTTTGTTTCTCTTAAACAATACCACCATACATACAGACTACTGTCTGCAATAGGAAGGTAGTGGATCGTAAAATCAGTGTGTGTATGTGTGTGGTTCTCATACATTAAAGTACAGTCAGTTTCAAATATTGAAATTGTGAGTTTTAGGAGTGGATTAATCATTTTAAAAAATGGAGAGAAAATAAACTGATTTAAATTTAGAATCAAAAAGAGATAAGAAAACAATGAAAGGGGAGATAGAGCTCACTGTCTGTCTTGTCAGACAGTGATTGATGGTGCAGCTGTCACACTTAAATCATGTAAATGTAAAGAAATGAATTATTTTGGAATAGGGAAGACAAATCGCTGTAATGAGACTTACATGAGGGGCAGCCAGTATCACCAGGAAACATGTTATACATAAGTTTGTCCACTTGTCCAAAATGTTATGGTGTCACAATCCATGTTTTTAAAATATGAGATGATAAAGTGTCTCTAGGCTGGTGTTTTCTGTAGGGCAATGTTTGTGTGATATAAATCACTTTCCTGTTGATCCATTAAAAATGTATTTTTACAACATACAGCCCTTATCATTTACATTAATTCCAACCCTAAGCATGTACTTTAAATGGTTAACCCTAACCATTAAAATTCAATTCAATTCAATTCAGTTTTATTTATATAGCGCCAAATTACAACACTGTCATCTCAAGGCACTTAAATAATATAGTCCAATTCAAGCCAATTGGAATTCAATTAATTGTAATCATAATCCAATGAAATCCAATAAATTAATTTCAAAATAATCCAATTAATTCATATAGAGCCAATTAAAAAGATAATATCCTAGCTAAGGAAACCAACAGATTGCACCGAAACTTGTCTTCAGTCCAATCTCCCGTCCTGAGCGTGCCTGTGGCGACTGTGGAAAGGAACGACTCCCTTTTAACAGGAAGAAACCTCTGGAAGAACCAGAACCAGGAAGGGTGGCCATCCGCCTCGACCAGCTGGGGTTTGAGAAGACAGAAAAGAGGGAAAAGAGGGGGGAAAAACACCATAACACCATTCAAAGGATACCTGTTGGAACAGGGAAACACAAGTTAATAACCACAATAATGTCACATGTACATAATATCATTTGAGAAATTAAATGGGGGGAAAAAGAGAGCAAAGTGAGGAAAGGTGTGACAGATGAGGTCCCCCAGCAGTCTAAGCCTATAGCAGCTTAACTATGGGATGTTTCAGGATTACCTGAGCCATCCCTAACTATAAGCTTTATCAAAAAGGAAAGTTTTAAGCCTAATCTTAAAGGTAGAGAGGGTGTCTGCTTCCTGGACATTTACTGGCAGCTTATTCCACAAGAGAGGGGCCTGATAACTGAAGGCTCTGCCTCCCATTCTTCTTTTAGAAACGCTGGGAACAACAAGTAAACCTGCAGTTTGGGAGCGAAGTGCTCTGTTAGGAAAATATCTTACAATGAGGTCTTTAAGATTTGATGGAGCTTATATGAGCTTTATATGTGAGGAGAAGAATCTTAAATTCTATTCTGAATTTAACAGGAAGCCATTGAAGAGAAGCTAAAACTGGAGAAACATGATCTCTCCTTTTAGTTCTCATCAGAACTCTGGCTGCAGCATTTTGGATCAGCTGGAGGCTTTTCAGAGAATATGTGGGACAGCCCAATAATAAGGAATTACAGTAGTCCAATCTTGAAGTAACAAATGCATGAACTAGTTTCTCTGCATCACCCTGAGACAGGATGTTCCTGATTTTAGCAACATTACGAAGGTGAAAGAAGGCAGTCCTAGAAACCAGTTTTATATGTGCATCAAATGATCAATTCTGATCAAAAATAACTCCAAGGTTCCTCACTGTAGAACTAGAAGCCAAGGAAATACCATCAAGAGTAATTATATAACTAGACAATTTCTCCCTGAAGCGCTCAGGTCCAAAGATAATGACTTCAGTTTTGTCTGAATTTAGAAGCAGACAGATCTGAGTCATCCAGGTCTTTATGTCTTTAAGACATGCTTGTAGCCTGACCAATCTATTGGTTTCATCTGGTTTCATAGATAAGTACAGCTGAGTATCCAAGCACAGAACCCTGAGGAACTCCATGACTTACTCCGATGTGTGAGGAAGATTCTTCATTTACAAGAACAAAGTAGAATCTATCAGATAAATATGACTTAAACCAGCCTAATGCAGTTCCTTTGCAACATCCAGAGCCCTGAGAAACTCAGGACGGACCTCATCCACCCCTGGGGCCTTGCCGCTGAGGAGCTTTTTGACCACTTCGGCAACCTCAGCCCCAGAAATGGGAGGCCCCGTCTCTGAGCTCTCCGACTCTACCTAGGATTGAGGAGGTCCTCAAAGTATTTCCCCCACCAACTCACAATGTCCCTAGTTGAAGTCAGAAAAGCTCCGACACCACCATACACAGTGTTGACTATGAGCTGCTCCCCCCCCCCAAGACGCCGGATGGTGGACCAGAATCTCTTCGAGGATGTTGTAGGGCTGTCTTGGCTGAGACGCCTCTGCAGCATCGTATGGACATCGGGGAAAGTGCCTCTGGACTGGCAGATCGGGGTGGTGGTCCCCCTCTTTCAAAAGGGGTGTGTTTCAAGAGGGTGTGTTCCAACTACAGGGATATCACAATACTCAGCCTCCCTGGTAAGGTCTATTCGGGGGTACTGGAGAGGAGGATCCATCGGATAGTCGAATCTCGGATTCAGGAGGTGCAGTGTGGTTTTCGTCCTGGCCGTGGAACAGTGGACCTGCTCTATACCCTCGGCAGGATCCTGGAGGGTGCATGGGAGTTTGCCCAACCGGTCTACATGTGTTTTGTGGACTTGGAGAAAGCATTCGACCATGTCCCTCGGGGAGTCCTGTGGGGGGTGCTCCGGGAATATGGCGTGCCGGACCCCTTGATAGGGGCCATTCAGTCTCTGTATGACCGGTGTCAGAGTTTGGTCCGCATTGCCGGCAGTAAGTCGAATACGTTTCCGGTGAGGGTTGGACTCCGTCAGGGCTGCCCTTTGTTACCGATTCTGTTCATAACTTTTATGGACAGAATTTCTAGGCTCAGCCAGGGTGTTGAAGGTGTCCGATTTGGCGACTTCAGAATCGGGTCTCTGCTTTTTGTGGATGATGTGGTTCTGTTAGCGTCGTCGGGCCATGACCTTCAGCTCTCACTGGAGCGGTTCGCAGCCGAGTGTGAAGCGGCTGGGATGAGAATCAGCGCCTCCAAATCCGAGACTATGGTTCTCAGCCGGAAAAGGGTGGAATGCTCTCTCCGTGTCGGGAATGAGATCCTTCCCCAAGTGGAGGAGTTCAAGTATCTCAGGGTCTTGTTCACGAGTGAGGGACGAATGGAGCGTGAGATTGACGGGCGGATCGGTGCAGCGTCTTCAATGTTGCTCTGCACCGACCCGTCGCTGTGAAGAAGGAGCTGAGCCAGAAGGTGAAGCTCTCTATTTACTGGTCAATCTACGTTCCCATCCTCACCTATGGTCATGAGTTGTGGGTGGTGACAGAAAGAACGAGATCGTGAATACAAGTGGCCGAAATGCGTTTCCTCCGCAGGGTGTTTGGGCTCTCCCTTAGAGATAGGGTGAGAAGCTCAGTCATCCGGGAGGGGCTCGGAGTAGAACCAGTGCTCCTCCGCATTGAGAGGAGTCAGATGAGGTGGCTCTGGCATCTGGTTAGGATGCCCCCTGGACGCCTCCCTGGGGAGGTGTTCCGGGCACGTACCACTGGGAGGAGACCCCGGGGAAGACCCAGGACACGTTGGAGAGACTATGTCTCTCGGCTGGCCTGGGAACGCCTCGGAGTCCCCCCGGGAAGAGCTGGAGGAAGTGGCCGGGGACAGGGACGTCTGGGTTTCTCTGTTAAAGCTGCTGCCCCCAAGACCCGACCCTCGGAGAAGCGGTAGATGATGGATAGATGGAACTGGAATCTATCAGATAAATATGACTTAAACCTTATGACTGTTCAAGTCTCTGTAACAGAATGCTGTGATCGATCGTATCAAATGCAGCTCTGAGATCCAACAGGACAAGCACAGACACAAGTCCGCTATCAGAGGCTAAGAGGAGATCATTGGTAACTTTCACCAGTGCTGTTTCTGTGCTATGATGCACTCTGAATCCTGACTGAAACTCTTCAAACAGATTATTTATGTGTAAATGATCACAAAGTTGAGCTGCAACTATTTTTTCAAGAAGTTTAGACAAAAAAGGGAGATTGGATTTAGGTGGATAATTAGCCAACACTTCTGAATCAAGAGTAGGTTTTTTAAGTAAAGGTTTAATTACAGCAACCTTAAAAGTCTGAGGTACATATGCTGTCAACAAAGACAGATTGATAAAATCCAATATGGAAGTGTCGATTAAGGGGAAAACCTCCTTGAACAGTCTGGTTGGGATTGGGTCTCCCTCATGAGTGAGAGGAAAGTAAAAAGTTTATTAACTTTTGAAACATTGTGCAGAGCATCCAAAACCAGTAATCTCAACAGGGCTACAGCTTATTCAGAAAAGTTCCAGTAACAGCCACTCCCTCTCAGGCAACAAGCCTGCAACTACTCCAGTTTTTATGTCAGTTTCAAAACCTCCATGTGAGGCATTAAAGTCAGTAAAAGTTAGCTTCTGTTAAAAATCTGTCTGTCTGTTTGTCTGTCTGTGATCCCAAAACTGACACCTTCAAATAAAATATTTTTCATATTTTTATTTGATGCAAATGACAAATTAGAGGAGTGGCTGCTTCCATTCATGGTTAAAATGAGAGTTCAGGTTCAGGTCTGTGCATATTGCATTTTGTAATGACTGAGACTGATTAAATAACCAAATGCATGGATTTATATATTTGACATAAAGAATGTGGGTTTACATTTCTGGATTCAAGCTTACTTGCAGTTTTAGTCATTTAACTATTTTGCACCTGGCCCCTAGTTTTCATTGCTTATATTTAAATAATTCATATCTAATGATAAAAAGGAATGATAAAAACATTTGTTTCACAAATTGAGTATTACTTTGATAAACTGTTAATCAACTCTAAAGTAAGACCACTCTATTCTTTTTGCTGTTCAGTTGCTGTTCATATGAAAAAGAGCAGGATATGATTTCAATAGCTAGTACACACACACACACACTAGCATTTCAATTACACAACTGACGAGTAGTTACAAAGTCAGTCTGACTTTTCTGTAGAACCCGTCATTTCCCCACTGAGGAACACTAAGCTGCTAACTGCTGCTGCTGTGCTACCAGCTGAGTGAAACATCAAGAGAGGACAATCCTAATCTACCACAACACAGAGAGAAAGACAGAAAAACAGAGGGGGGAGGGAAAAAACATAACACGAGAGAGTATAAATAAGAAAGTCAGACAGAAGAGAGGCAGGAAAATGGTATATGATGAAAGAGACATGTAGAGAGAGGGAACTGTGGAAGGAAAGCTCAGAGAGTAAAAAGTGGGAAGAAGCAACACAGTCTCACAGCAATCAGTGAAACTGCCAAGAAATGTAATCTGTTGATTTGTAGAGTTGAAAAAAAATCAGCTTTTCGTGTACATGAAGTTAAACAAATTACAAGCAGGACTATAAAGTTTCAAGTTGAAAAAAATCTGAATCAGAAGGAGGAAGGGGCGGTGATGATTCCAGCCAAAGCAGTTCTCTTTAAAGCTTTTCACAGTACACATTAGCTGAAGGTGTTGAAAGGAAGTTGAAAGCGGTTGCCATCACATTGGAACACATATAAAGACACAAGACTCAAAACATGAGGCTCATTTAAGCTTACACATGGTGATGGATTTTAAGTATTAAATCAACGCAGAAGGACTTGCGTGTAGTCCTTCAAAAACACACACAGGTCAAATGTTTGGCTAGGAGTAGGCTAACAGCGAAAGATTTTGTCACAAAGATAACAGAGAGCCAGAAAAAGAAAAAAATCATTCTACCACAACCCAGATCTCTGCCCACTTTGACCTCTCTGACTCACTTAACTTAACCTCTTTTACACAACAGAGCAAAACTGAAAGTCAAACAACCAACAGCATCCTTACATATTTCTGAGACTGTCTCCAAGATGCAGCAAAATGCTGTAGATATCTGTTTGTGGACTAGCAATGCAGAGAGGGTGCAGAACCATGACTGAAGCTTTAAGCTGTACTCATGTTGGGAACAGAGTAGGACAAATGCTGTAATTGTTGTGAGGCTGCAGCTTTTTGTGCTATGGACCAATGTAGCTCATACACGATCTGTCCATGAGAGCAGGTTGCACAGAGAGACACTTCACACAGGTTTTGAACCAGTAGCCTCCTTGTGTTAAAGGCAACGTTTCCAACGACTGCACTTCTGTGCAAGAAACTTCTACTTCTGAAATAAAGAGGAAAACATAGTTAAGTGATAATGAGGCTAAAATGAAAAGGGAGAAAGGCAGAAGCAATGGAACATAAAGAAAGTTTTTAGAGAGTAGACATTTTTCACAAACCCCACACATCTCAGACGGCCTACTGTGATCCCTCAACACTTTGTGCACAAATTGTTGAATCAGTCTGTGCGTGTTGGTCTGCGTGGGGTTGTCTATATATTTGTCTCTTTCTATCACCTCTGTGTCCCTGTTAATAGCTCAGCCAACTTCCTGCGGTCTCCACAGGCTGGACTGTGATTATCACTACTTAGTTGTGCACCCACACAGAAGCGCACCCACACGAGCACGGGGATGTAGTTCTAGCAGTAAGCATGTCAGTTTACGGCAGCTTCCCGTAAGATCTGCTTTGTAATATGGCTTTATTAATGAGGCTTTGGGGAGTGTATATATGTGTGTTTGCATTATGGAGTGTTCAGTGCTGCTGGACCCACGCTGGAGATACAGCAGATAAATATGGTCAATCCATGGAGGCATGGATGCACACAAATATTTAGCCTATGTGTGAATGTGTCTGCTTCACATACCTATACCCACATTATGGAGGGTTTATATAAAGACTGAAATGTGTACAGACAAATTTACAACTGTTCTAAAGAGAGATAAGAAAAGAGGAGAAGACAGATAACATGATCCATGATGAAGGAGAAATCTTGAATAGGGAATTTAATTTTGGAAGGCAATGAGACTCTGGACATAAAGTCCCTGGAGTCTGAAGGTGTCAACAGGTTGAAACTACACACGAACAATAAGTATATCAAGCATACTGGCAGCCTCCAGCTATGTCAACAGACATAATTTAACTCAGTGGTATTAAGACATGCGTACAAATATTTATTCAAAGGCACACACACACACACACACTCACACATGTACAAATGAGGAGAGACTGATGGACACAGAGCTGCTGGTCCTGCTGAGATCACCATTCTCCCTATGTGCTTGTTTTATGATTCCTATTGCTGGATGCTGAGCCATTTTTCTATATATAACTGCAGGAAAATGTTGTGATAATCCCGATTGAGACATATTGTAGCTTCGATTTAAATCAAGATTACTTTCAATATTTACTCTACAATCATATGAAAAAGAAAGTACAGCATCTGTCATTTCTGAGGTTTAACATAACAGGACATAGCAAAAAAATCTAACTGGTCCCAGGTCTTAGAATTATGGCAAATACAACCTTAGACAAACAGCAAGTCAGGCTAAGGTCTGGACTTTGACTGGACCATTGCAAAACCTTGAGCCTTTTCTTTTTCTGTCATTCTGTTGTAGATTTGCTGCTGTGTTTGTGGTCATTGTCATGTTCCATAACCCAGTTTTGTCTACCCTGTAGCTGTCAGACAGATGGCCATCTAGAATACTTTGGTATCCAGAGGAGTTCATGGCTGACTCAGTGACAAGGTGCCCAGGTCCCGTGGCTGCAGAACAAGCCCAGATCATCAGCCCTCAACCACCGTGCTTGACAGCTGGTATGAGGTGTTTGTGCTGATGTGCTGTGTTTGGTTTTTGGGTTCATCTCCACTTTGGTCTCATTTGTACTAAGGACATTGTTCCAGAAGTGTCATATGCTGTTCTTCATTTGATGCTGTATTTAAGACCTGTGAGGACCAGATGATTTTGTTTGTCATGTCTTGATACCATATGTCTTATAAATGAAAGAGAGTGTACTTTCCCTTTTACATGACTGTACTTTTTAAGTATTGTAAAATTTGTAAAGTTGTGTTTCAGTTAGTATCAGCCAGTTCTTGGAGGTGGGTAAAATAGAGGGCTCTGTTGGCTTGAGGTTTGTTTCAAGTGGCCAGCACTGACCTCAGTTCCAGTGGTTTTACTCTAGGGGAGATTTTCTTTGGGGCCAATATGGGAAAAACAAGCATATCGCTGCTTTAAAAAGCACAAGAAAAGAAAAAGCATGTTCACACATGGAGGTCCCAGTACAGCTGGTCTGCACCATTAAACTCCCAGGTGAAATGGGCATCCCACTCCACATTTAGGGGAGAGGCATGAGAACAAAAGAGATGAAGGTGGTGACATTTGAAGGGGGGTTAGGGAAGGAAAACAAGACAAGGAGTAAAGATTGAGGTGAATACACAAGTACAAGAGAAAAGTGATGGAAAGCTGACGAAATAACAAAGAGATAATGGGCAGAATTTCAAATGTCTGAGAAGTTAAACCATAAAATCACTCATCAAATCAGCTAAATGAGAGAGGATGGTGGAGGTGCAGAATATTGGCAAGGTGTGGACAGGGCCAGTATTACTTGTTGACAAGCAAGCCGAGGAGCTCTTCCCCTGACGCAGAGCAAGGATCAGCTTTCCCTCTACTGGTTTCACAGCTCTGCTGAAACACACACACACACACACACTACTGTGTTCCATGAAGATGCAATTTTGTTTCACTTCTCTCTAAACTAGACCTAGTAGTTTAGCTAAATAAGATCAACTTAACTTAATGCAGAATGTCAGAACTCTGATAGAGCGTAATGAATAACAGGAAAAAAGATGCAATGCTGAAATTATTTCTGTAATGAAACTCAACATCGGTGATGTTTCAGAATGAACAAAAACTTAAGAACAGCTTGAATGTTGATTTATGGGCACAGTTGACCTGGTGCATTTGAAAGGCTTGCTCTTAGTTACCAGATTATTCCAGTACCCCTGCTGCCTCTCTTAAATAGTGGCAAGTTAAAAAAAGACTGTGAGTGTGAGTCAAGACTGCAAGCATGCCAAGGATTTTTTTCTAGAATATTGGCAATCTACTATAACTTGCCCATAGTTTTCAATTAGGGAGAGACGTTGGGCAGTTAGCAAAGAGCGGAGTCAGAGGCCTCTAATTGGATTCTTGGTGATGTCAGTAGTTACTTCTGGGAAACCCATACCACTGCCAAGCAGAAAAGGTGTCATGGGTAAGCAGAGTTTAACAACAGCCTTGCAAGTTATAAATGTGAATACTGTATAAGAGGGGAAAGTCCAAAAGGTTTCAGTATGTGTGGCGAAGTGGTGTGATTTGTTCCTGACAGCTTGTGGAATGCAAAATCATTCAGTGCGCTCTGTAAAACAAAGAGTTGAGATGTGAATTCACCCAATTTTTAGTATTTCACTTCAATTGGACTGATTGTCTCTTTCTGTGTAGATAGAATATAGATCTAATATTTAAGCAGTATTTTTAAGAAATTGTTCTTCATATTAAAAAGTGATGAACAGTATAACAGCTTAACAGTTTGACAGCTCAGCTGGATAACTGGTCTCTCCTGCTCAAAAAATATGACATTTTTACAAACTCAGTTTGTAAACTCAGAGTTCAGATGAACGCTATGTCGATCATGTGACTGCTCTGCGCTCTCATCACCTGACAGATTCCAGTCGACCAGGCTGGGTTTCGTTTCAGTGAAGAGACGCAGCATGAAGGCAGCTGGAGGGGTAGGAGAGACAGGTTACAGAGGTCGTAGGACGAGAGGGAGCCGAGGAAGGAGAAGGGTGACAGTTACTCCTTCTCTGGACTAACACGTACACACACATACATGGACGCTAATCTGTCATGGAAAAATAACTCAATACTATCAGACCTCCAGAGATGCCTGAAAACATTAGTGGCAGTTTGATGGTGTGTGTGCCTGCTTGTGCCTCTACCTGTCTGCTACTGTTTGTCAGGCTGTAAAACTAATCTGCACATAGAAAAATCCCCCTCCTCACTACCAGGACAATATCATATGTCACTGCTGAAGACAGACTGCTCTCAGAAAATCTTATGTCACATAAGTTCAAAGGGCTATAAATAATCGCCACGAGGTATAAAGCATCAGCAATCGGGATTATCTTCTCTGTCATGACAGCTTGAACCGTTTTTTTTTTCTTCCCACAAGATCTCAGTGCACAGCATGATTTTGTTTTACTGAGCGGCCAGTGGTGAGTTAAGCTGTGTCATTATGGCCCTGCTAAATGTGTGTACATCTGTGTGTGGATGCGCACAGGGTGTGCCCTGGGAAGGCAGCGCTAGAGTTAAGAGTGGTTTAGTTTGTCAGACCACAAGCTTTGCTGCTGCTGAAATACACCTACCACTGATATACTGCCTCTGTTACACTGCTGAGAGTGAAACAGCAGCATGGCTTTAAACTCTAAATGTCTGTTCGGTATAAGTAGGCAGGAATCCACTCACCTTGTCATTCAGGCCTGCTGACATGTGTCAGTGCATATAAACATGTTTATCTATGCATGTGTGTCTCTATCGTATTACACTCCATCCTCCACCCCTTGTTCAGATTCTGCTCACTAATGACCCGTATACCCTTGGTAAACAGCTAAGCTTGCAGACAAGAGGCTGTGCATGTGTGTTTGAATTTGCATCAATGATCTCAAGCATTATTACCAAAACAGCTGTTCTGCATGACTAGTAATTCTGCTGCTGTAACAGGTTCCCTCATTTCTTTACATATTGACAGGACAATGAGAACTATGTGGACTCTAAGTAGTCTTCAGGAATAGTTCTCCAGGCTTCTTGAAGGACATCCCAAAGCTCTTCTTTGGATGTGGGCTGCCTTTTGTTCCGTTCTCTGTCAGATGATCCCACACTGCTTCAATAATGTTGAGGTCCGGGCTCTGGGGAGGATTCATCCCTCCATAAGACCTGTTGCCACTGATTTTCAGTCCACTTCTTGTGTCATTTGGCACAGCTCAGCCTTTTCTCCCTGTTTCCCTTCCTTAAGAATGTCTTCTTGACAGCCACCCTTCCATGGAGACCATTTCTGATGAGGCTTGGGCCAACAGTAGATGGATCAGCTGAAGGTCCAGATGCATCTCTCAGGTCCTGTCAGGTCACAGCTGGATTTTTTCCTCTTTCTTAAGGACATCACTTTCAGATCCTGTTCATCTGCTGTAGATTTTTTAGGCCTGACACTTCTTCTTTTGTCCTCCACTTTTCTAGCTTTCTCATTTATTTAAGAACAAACAGCACACCATGCTGGGATATTCCAAATTCCTTGGGAATCACGTTATTGCTGCATAAACACAGTCTGTCAAATGGTGTTATCTTTAACATCATCTTCGAGGAAGAAATGTGGTCAGAAAAAAATCTTGAATGATCGTGATCAGCGATCACTTAAACGTTTGGTGACAAGTCGTAAAAAAACACCAGTAGAACTCACAGCTTTGTTTAATAGTGAAAGTATTTTAACAGTTCCACATGCACGATGAGAAGAGAACTCAAGGCATTGGGACTAAACAGCTGTGTAGCCTTAAGAAAACCACTGATCAGTGGAGAAAACAAGGGAGCATAAAGATTGCACTGTGGAGAAATGGAAGAAGGTCATGTGGTCTGATGAGTCCAGATTTACTCTGTTCCAGAGTGTTGGGAGCATCAGGGTAAGAAGAGAAGAGAGTGATGCCCCCATCATGTCTACTTCCTACCGTACAAACCTGTGGGGGCAGTGCTATGATCTGGGGCTGCTGCGGTTGGTCAGGTCGAGGTTCAGCAACATTATGAGCCCAAAGAATGAGGTCAGCTGACTACCTGAACATACTGAACAACAAGGTTATTCCATCAGTGGATTTATCTTCCCTGATGGCACGGGCGTATTCCAAGATGACAATACCCAGATTCATCGGGCTCACATTGTGATGGAGTGGTTCAGGGAGCATAAGTCATCATTTTCACACATGGACTGGCCCCCACAGAGTCCAGACCTTAACCCTACTGAGAGTCTTTGGGATCCTGTCTGACTCTCCCATCAACTCTGGACAGAAGTAAATGTTAAAGTAAAAGGCGGTCCAACAAAATGTTGGTGTGTGACTTTTTGTGGACGGTCAGTCGAGAAAGACATGAGAGGTGGCTCAAGACTTTTGCACAGAATTAATAGTGTTTTTGATATTTGGTCACAATGCTGCCTTTCATATTCCTCCCCATTTCCTCATGCACAGTAAACCTGCTGTAAAGCAGCATGGGGTTCCACACCACAAAGCTCTCAAAGCTGTGTTATGGGCCGCTCTCTGTTGTCTGCCCTTTCACTTTCTTTCTCCCTCCTTTCTCTACAGCAGGGGGGGGGGGGGGGGGTATGACAGAACATCCAGGTACAGAATGAGAGGAAGCTGAAGAAAATTAGAGAAAGTTTGAGATAAATTTTGTGAACGTTTAAAGAAGAATCAAGGTAAAGGTGTAGGGGGGTGAGAGAATAGAGAGGGAAATGAAACTGCTCTTTAATCAGCGAAGGGCTGTATGGAGGCGGACCGAGGTGCCTACTGTAATCCGATACACGCTCGCGCGCACGGCGAGCACACACTCCCAGACAGGGGATTGAGTGAGCAGTCCTCCTCGCTGCCACAAACTCGCCGGAGATCGGAGAGGAAGGAGCGCAATACCGGAGCTTGTCGGGAGAGGGAGGACAGACAGAGAGGCACTCAGTGAGCGTCAGGACGCAGAAGAGACGGTTTTGTAGGAGCAGAGTGGAGAGGCACCGCGTTTACCTTCTTCCGAGCAGTTTTACGCACAAAAATTGGATCTTGTCTTATCTTTATGCCCAAGAACAAACTGCTGTCGGGACATAATATTAAAGGGAAGTTGATGAAAATTCGCCCCTCATGAAGAGAGTTGCAGATTTGTTCATACTGAATCTGTTCGAGGAGGAGAGACACTTTTTTTTTCTTTTTAGATTTTGATAAATTTGATTTGTTTGCTTATGTTTCTGGTGGCTCTATTTCATTTGCTGCTTATTTCAAATCTGCAGTTTCTTCTATCAACTGTGTTGCCACGGTCCGTTCTCGCACGCGTTTTGACTGTCGCGGAGACCCAGTGCTGTGGGACTGTGCGCACCGCAATGGATTTCGCGGGTTTAAAACAGCGTTTAGAGAATGAATGACTCTGATTTTACATCAAATTACGCTGATTTTTATTTTGCACCAGAGAAGAAGCAGTGCTACACACAGACGCAACTCATATGAACTGTGCATTAGATCCATTGTCTCATTCTTGGACAGCACAGTGAATGCAAACCGGCTTTTGGATTTTGGTCTCTAGAAACAGAAAATTGTGGAACAGGACAGTCGGAAAAGTTCTCCCTCAGCTCTGTCACAGATAAACCGAAGAAAATCCACAGAAGAAGAGGAGGTGTTTACTATTTTTTCTCCATACCAGAGGGGGAAAGATGGATTTACTCGTATGGTTGTGTGGATGTATACTGGCGTTTCTTTTGCCTTCGGGAGCAAAAACAGAGGAAGGGGGTAAGTTTGACACTTTTGCTGCTCGCTTAGATGTCTCATAAGGTGCTGAATGGAAAATAAACAGCAAGTTTTCATTGAACTCTTGAGTACTACAGAATATCCCCTACCCAACTCCCAAAAAGTCTGTTAAACACAACAGATACTGACTGACGATGTTTTACTGTCTAAAATAGGCAGTGAATGCGGGTATTTGCGGGATATTTTAAGGAAACCATGCATTTGACCACAGCCAGTGGATACAACAGCCTTCACTTCATTTACATTAAATTGAACACTACATAGAGACATTATTTTATGTTATTTAGGCACAATTAGGAGGCAGCCCACAGCTTCAGGACGGCCTCAGATATGTGAACAAACTATAACTCGCCCTGTCGGCGTCGGCCATAAAAGGCGGGGTGGTAAAATTAAAAAAGTAAGACACTAACGTATTACCAATATCAGCGATTTGTCTCTTCCAAGGTAATTTAACCTGGACGATCAAACATCGCCCCCATCGTCTGTCTCCATTGTTCCACTTCACTGTTGCTCTCAGCCCGTCCATGATGTTGGCTGCGCATCGATACTGGTTTTTTCGCCCTGAAAAGTATGTTTTTTTATTGTTAGCTACAGCACAATAGAAAAAAATGTCAGTGATAATAAATACATAAAATAATATCCCAATGATAAACTAAGGTTGTCGGTAAATTATGTCGGCGTTCTGCCTCAAACAGAGTTTATCACCCGTTTACCTCCGAATCAATATTTCAACATTCCGCGATAGTTTTTCCTGGAAGTCTGGCAAGTGAATGCATTTCAACACTTTGCTGTCCTGGTCAGCATTCACGTAACTGACAGCTGCTCGAAGAGGTGGAGGTGACTCTGACCGGGCTACCGTCTCCTGCTGCCAGGGGTCAGCTCCGGCGCTCCACACGGGCTTCAGCTTGGTTTCCAGCGACTCAAGCTCCCGCTGCCGAGGAGTGAGTGAGGGACGGATTTTTAATCAGCATAGACTTTATCTGCTGTTTGCATTTAACATTTTTTACACAGATTGTGATTAGAGAGATAACACGAGCTCTGACATTCACACAAAATCGGACGCTGCGATGCATTTTGCGTAAATCTCTGTGCGCCTTTCAATGTATCTAAGCAATCTTTACGCACAAAGAGAAAACTAGAAACGGCCAATTTTATGCACTTACGCAGCCGCACAGAGACGCATTTTAGATCGTTTTGTTAAATAAAACCTACTTGACACCAGTTTAACGCAGCTGCGTTCACTCTCTGCTCAGCCGCCACAGGTGTGGGGAACTTGAAGAGCCAATGAGTACCAAGAATAATGGACTATTTAAAAAAGTTAGTTTGGCAAATAATATGTTACGGTTCTCATAATCGGGCTTCTATTGCCTTGTTTTTAACAAGAAACTGACTGCTATTGTGATGACAACCGTTTTTTGATCATAGATGCTAATTATTTCTAACTGTGTTAATGTAAAAAGCAGAAAACGTAACTTGGCCATCTCCGAAGTTAAAGTTAAGGTTGGAAATACACTCGTGTGTGCACATTTAAAAAAAAAAGGAAATTAAAAGTGCAGCTATGGAGAAGCTGGTTGCAGTTTAGTTTTATATTGATTTAGGGCTTTTTTCAGGTCTCATGACTGGGATTGAGTTGCTTGTTTGCTAAATGTTGTTTTGAAGAAACGCAGTTTGCAGAGAGCACAGAGGAGGCATTCTTCATATTACGTGCAACTCTGATGTGAAGAAGTTTGCCGTTCTGTGGACATTCCTATGATAAACCTGAAATATTGAAAGCAGAAAGAGATGAAACATTTACACTAGCCTATATTTACGACTGTCTAATCCATCCATTTATCCATTCAAAGATTTCTTACCAATAATCATCGTTTCTTTATCCATGTAAAACAATATTCTGTTAATCTTCATCAGTGCCCTCAATATAATCTTAATACTCAATTGTTTCACATGACACGCACTGACAATCATCACATTTAGACCTATTTTGTCGGAGGACCTGTTGATGTACTGCCAAACCCACTTTTTTGACAACAGAATATCTTCAGACAATCGGTGAAACTTCATATTTTCTGGGGACTTCCTCAAGCTCCCTTCCAAATCTCCCCACTGGCATGCTGAGCACCACCGGAACATCCTTGTTCTCATAAGCTTTGTAGAATGAAGCTTCCCCAGTAAACTTTTTTAGATACCCCTCCTCCTCTGTCTCTGGAGAGATGAGCGAGTTAAGCATGGTGAGACTAAGAAGTGTGTACATATAGTAAGACACATAAGGGATGGAAGTACAGAGAGAGAAAGTAGCAGAAACAGGCAAAAAGGGAAGCTGGAAAAAAAAAGAACGAAACGGAAGAATGATTTTTAGCCTCGCTGTTTGATCCTGTTTCTTCATTCCGTTTGATCACAACTGTGCCTGGAAGCGAGATAAACGGACATAATTGGCCACTCAAGACCAGCTGTCTGCCTCCATAGTGTCTCTGTTGAAGTATGCTAGATGATGAAACATGATCATTACGATAGAGAGTGGAAGAAGAGCTCCAGCAGTGGGGTGAATTGCCCACAGGTAGCATTAAGGATTGATGCATGTTTTTATTAAAGCTATTTTCATTGCTCCAACAAACTCACTATAAGTTCATGAGTCTGAAAGAGAGAGAGAGTCAGCAAGTTTATATACCTATTTATTGTAAATCATTGAATTTCAGCTGTGTATGCTTCAACCATGCTTGCGTGAACCAGAGCAGGAAAGTTTCCCCTGATTTCAATTGTTACTGGTTGTTTTTACTTTCTTTTTTTTTTTGGTCATTGCAATGCAAAGTCAGCACGTGACCATTTGCTACAGTACTTTATGAATAACACGCGTCAGGAGTTTTTTCTATTTTTTTTCTAACCTCAACCTAAGCAGGTAGGTTTGTAATAAGTAAACGTTACATTGGTGCAGGTCATAGTGCTTTGTTAGCCATCAATAAAACAAATGGGCTTTTACCTCCGTTTCGTTAACTCCATATTGAATTGACTGCCAGCCACATACACAGCCATTCTATGTGATTACCTCACATTAGACAGGATGAGCTTTTTAGATTTGGATATTATTGATTTTCTATAAATATGAATCTAATTGGATTTGTTCTTTCTAATAAGATTTTGTATTATGTGAATAATTACTGAGCTCATATGAATATTGGCAAGCACTTCGGACAGGCTTCATAACAGCTCCATGGAATGAAAAGTCAGCTTACAAATAAATGTTTAATATTAGCAGCAAAATATATTACAGCTGGCTATAAACAGGGAGGTCAGTTCGTGACTGGGGAATCACTTTCTCTTGGTTTCTCTGTGTGGTTCAGATAATGTCTTAATTTGTAGTTTCTGATCGTGTTTTGTACTGATTGAGATGTTTATTATTCGGACTGAATTGTTAGATGTATTTCATTACCAGTACTGATGAGAGGACATTCTAATAGAAAAGCTGTTTATGCTGCCTTAACTTCAGAAATTGGGAACTTTCTTCCTTGGGCAACAAAAAGAGAAAATGTGAGAGAAAAAGATAGAAAGAGCAAGGGATCATGAGAGTTTAGAAGTGCAAAAGGGAGAGGGGAAAGGAGAGACACTGCGAGGGTGAGAGTATTAGAGGGCATTAGTGTAACAAGAGGACAGCAGTACTTGAGGGGAGCTACCTGCAGTAAACCAATCCAGATTTATTCCCCACCGCTGCTGTGCACAGGAGGGTTTCAACCCCAGGTGTGACACTAAATAGAATTTGATAAAACACCAAAGGTGAAAGATTCAAACGCATGCCTATAATTGATAATGAAAACAAAAGGCAGTTAAAGGGATGCCTTGACTTAAAGAAGCACAAGCCATGTTTCAGCCATTTTATCGCAACAGGAGGCTTTTTACTGAAGTCAGAGTTTTTTCTTTTGTTTAACAGAAAAGCAGTCATGTTGTTTTTTAATGTCACATTTCCATTTAAAGCGTTTTAAGTGACAGTGCTTGTGTGAGTGTGCCGCTCTGTGGCAGGTGACACCTTGCTGCAGACTTTCCTCAGATTTCATTTTAATTACCTGCAGGTAGCAGCTGTTCTCCAGCAGGTTCCAGGATTAAGAGTTACCGTCATCCATCTCGCGACTCAGACCTTTCTTTTTTTGTGTGTCAAACAAAAGGAAAGAAAAAATAACACAGCATCAGTCTTTCATTTATTTGATTATATATAGCCTTGTATTGGGGGGTATTGCTGACATCAGCAACCCATAAAACAGTGAAAGACACGAGACCAGTTTCCCTTTTGCACATTCTTCCTCTGTCTTTCTCCCATCTATAAAACAGATAGAACAATTAGTGTAACCAGCAGGATGTTCTAATTACAGTTATCATGTCATTAGTAAACTGTTAGTACTCTGGGGTCTTCATTGGCCGCTTGTAATGGCTAGTGTAATTATAGAGGATAGGCAGACTCAAATGTGTCAGTTGTGTTTGTACACTTCACTCAGATGGAAGCAGAAATCAAGGGAATCCCTCAAAGCACGATATCTACCTGTCCTCGCTTTCTTTAAAATCTTCAGACACTATAAAGAATATCTGTGTGTGTGTGTGTGTGTGTGTCCGAGCCTTCGGAAGTCCCTCCAAAGCAGTGGGGTGCGAGGCCACAGGTTGTTTTCCTTTTTCTTTCTTCCTTCATGCTAAATCATCCTGTTGTTTCCCCCTTCACGGCACTTTAGCTCGTCTATAATAGCGCTCTGTCTCTTTCTCCACACCTCCCTGTCCCTGTTTTTCCTCACCCGATTCAGAAGCCTCTCTCACCTTTTGTTCTCCCAACTCCGACACGGTGGCAAATCTCTTTTACTATTTGAGCCATTTGTTTTTCTCTTTCTGCCTATCGTCTCAGACTCCGTCAGTTTATGTTTTCTCACACTTGTCGGAAATTCATTCACACGACTTGTTAGAGAAAGAAACTCATTCATACACGTCTGAGAAACATGATGTGTGACTTTAAGTAGGCTGATTCTGGTATTTTTCCAATTGCCTAAAGGAGTACACTAGATTTAGGCTCCATTGATCATTACAAAATCTTTACATAATCGGCCCTTTAGAACATTAGAATGACTGATAAAAGGCTCCATTGATAGATGGCAGACTATGCTAATGTCAAACTCGGCAATTTTGACATGTGGTACACAGATGCAAATATTTCAACTTAAATCTGACGTTTCAGCATGGATTAAAGAACAGACACCACAGTTTTTTTGTTTCTTTGTTTTGCATTGTTTTCATGTGGATATCTCTTTTAACATCTTTAGCAAACCCCTTCATGTTAAATGTTGCATGTCTTGAGATAAGGCTCCAAATAAGACGTGACCAAACTTTCTAGGATAGCATGATCCCACCAATGCATGTATGTAGCCCTTTTCTTTTATCGGTTTTGGCGTATTAGAGAAAAAAAGGCATCCTTCTTAATCCATCGCTGTTCCTTCTTGGTAATACACACATGCCAAACAGAAGCGCTTCAGCTCCACATTGATATTTGGACCAGACTTCCTTCTTGGCTTTAGGCAGAAGAAATAACTTGCGTTGGGTTGGTTAATGATGATCGTTGGAGTTAAAAAAGTATTTATTTTACCAAGTTTTTACCCATCATGTGCAGTTGCTCTCATGACCAGTAGAGGTAACATATTCCATCCATCCATCTCTTTTCTATACCCACTTAATCTGTCACTTTTATCAATTTTAAGTAGGTCTAACATTTTAAGATGGCTCTGACAAATGATCACATTGAAAATGCCTTTAAAGGGCAGTGACAAATTCTAATATTAGTTTTTCTACTAGCTGTTGCTACTTTAAGGTATTGATCCTAAATCTTTGTCTATTTTCATTTGATGTCATATTGTCACTTTGCATTTCAAAGCCCTGTGAGTTCAGAAGCTTGTTCTTGTGTCAGAACTTTTTCTTTCCAACACTCTCAGCTTAATTTTTTATTACTAATTTTCTCTGTATTTTCCACATTTATATATATATATTTAGACTCAGATCCTTTGTAGTATTCCTTTGTCCTTCCTCTCTCAGTTTTGCTCATATCCATATACACACAAACACACACCCGGAGGTTTTCCACTGTGTCTTAATGCAGGGCACCTGGAGAACACAGCTCCACCTGTTTTGGTGTGCGTATTTGTGCCTGCGTCAGTATGTGTGTAGCTTGGATTTTCTGTCCAGTGAGCTTTTCTGAGCTGCTGACTTTCTCCTTTCAGATGATGAGAGACAGATGTTCTTGCATCACTCTCCCTTTCTTATTTTCATCCTGCTCTGCCTTCTCTCTCCTCTCCTCTCCTCTCTTCTCTCTTTGTTTGTCCATTTCCAGAATTCATTGACTAAAAGCTTTTGGCTTTGATCCAGACAACACATTTCAGTTTGTCATTCTCAATGTTTCTCATATTACCATTGAAAAGGCAGAAGAATATGTTTAAGGAAACAATGCTGGAACCCCTCAAAATGGTATAAACAGTTAAAGACATGAATTGAAATCTGTAGGCAATTGATCATTTTAGTCAGGCTTTGATTCACATGGTCTGATTTTTAAATTTAGGGACCAATTAAAGTCAAAATGATGAAAATGCTTGACTCACTGTACTGTTTAGAGTATTAGGGCCGGTGTTGTTGACAACTTTCCTCTTAACAAGCTCTCTGGTTAGCTGGGTGAGACACATTTTCTCACTTTTTTACACAAACACTTGCTAAACTGTTAATGCTTTCATTACGGGTTCAAGCCGTTTGAAATAACTCACATTACCAAAGTTCTCACTGATTAGCAAATTGATTGCTTCAGGTGGAAAAGTGTCTATTTGGAGTCAAGTCAAACCAGGCTCCCTCAGAGGGAGATGAAATCTGTAAGAGATCTTTGAAACAAGGTCAGAACATTTGCATTTGGGGCCAACAAACAAGGCTCTAGGGTTCAAACTAGTCCAATTGTGTAAAGCAAGCCCGTGTTTGTTCATGTTTTGGAATATGAAAAGTGTGGTTCACTTTTGTATGAAGACATCTGTATCCGTGTTGGGGTTTGAGCATGTGGGGAGAAGTTGCTGAATAGGTGTTATCGGGATGCAATACCGAACATGGTGGTGAGCCATACATAATGCAGTGACCTGTCTTATACCCCTGCCCAACTGCTTAGCACCATTTACCGCTTCTTATGTGTGTGTGTGTGTGTGTGCGCATGTGTGTGGCCTGAATTCAGTAATGTCTTAACCAGACGGGGAGAAATCATGTTCAGTGGCTTGTGTTTGCACATTTGTTCTGAATGTGGTCTAAATACAGCGTCTCCCTGATGATCTTAAATGCTGGTGTGGTTTTGTTCAAAGCTGTCTTACAGCATTAACACTGGGAAAGTGTTAATATACAGGACAAAAAACACGGTGGTCTTTTTGAAGTGGTATCTTTTGCTCATATAGGTATGATATAACAACTGCCATGTCTGCAGCTGATCGGAGCAGGCAGGGAAAGATGCTGTAAGTTAAAGCACAGCTTTAGGATGACTGTCTTTTATCTGTTTGATCATTCTTTTCATGAACTCAGCATATCGTCTACTGTGACACACCACACACACATACTGCACTGCACTGCACAGCATGCAGACCTGAGTTCTTCAGTACAGAATACAAATAAGCATTGATTTTGATTTGGAAGCTGTGTTTAATAATTGTCCTTTATGTCTGCGAGGGACCGAGACAGTTAGACATGAGGACACAGTGATAGTTTCCAGAAAAATGGGTTTCATTTCACCAAAAATGCAAAAAACACACAAACTCAACTAACTACACTTGACCCTTAATAGAAAATAAAACTGAACTCAAGTCATTACAGCAACTTTATCACCGAAGTAACTCCAAACTAACTGTTCAAGAAAATCAAACTGACCTAACACACAACAAACAAAGGGGACTTAAATACTGGCTGATCAGACCAGTCTGACACATAAGGGGAAACAAATCAATGGGGCTGCATGTGTTTACCGACCTTACAGCTGTGTGGCTGCAGGTGTGGCCATCACAATGTCCTTCCATGAAATCTTCATCTATCACTGCTAGAACTCGAGATTCTAATGTATGCATAGTTAAATGTGTATGTGAACACAGCAAAGGAGCAAACTCTATCAGATCCAAGAGAATGTCAGCTTATTGCCCTGTTTGGATGCACTAACACTTAAATGACTTGTGTGCATGTCTGCAGATTAATAGACCTTTAAAGTGGAGCAGACACATCACTTCATGCACATACACCGCCTGTCTCACCATTACAGTAGCCTTATTCATCATATGCTTTGAGGTGCTGTCTTTATTGGCTACATGCCAAAGTTGAGAGAGGACAGGGTAGTTGCACTGAGCCAAAATATTTTTAAAAAATGGGTAAACAGACCGAGAAATACCTGAGGTATATTCTGCTGAGCTGGCTTGTTTCACAGGTGGTTGTGTTATTGTCTACACTCACTCTATTTCCACAAGCCAGTTAGTCGTGGCTGAAAATCATTTGAAAGAAAAGAATAAATCTTTCCTTCAAAGAATAAACATCTGACTGTTCCTAAAGCCCTTTTCAGACATGATTTATGGAACATTTGTGGTTTGATCACTCTGTAAGAGCATCAGCGACCCAAAGCTGTTATTGATGTTTATTTTAGAGAATCAATCGAACATACCAACAATATTTTTTTAAGAAATCTGGCTTCTCTTTCTTAAGGGTAGGAGTGCATAAAAATTAACGTAGTTGTTTTCAACTTAAGATAAATGTTATCTTTAAATTCACCTGACTCCATCATCATCTTTGTTCTATGTATTAAGAATGTGGGAGAAGAAGCTGCAGCACAGCCTCAGACACTGTAACCATTCAGGACAGTTCTCCTTTGTTTTTGCTTTCTTTATTTTTTTAAAGGGAAAAAGGATTTCATGGTGCATAAAATATTGTTAAGGAAAACCATGAAGTAGAAAAATTTAGACCGCAATTTCTATTAATCTATTAAATGACTGGAGTCCTCTGAGAGCAGATTAAATGCCAGTTTAAGGCCCTCTGCCCCTTTGCATACCTGTCCATTACTGTGACTGCAGAAGGACACACCAGTGTATTGATAGTGATACTTTATGTGACTTAATCTAAGATTGTTGCTGCTAATTGTTACAGAGAAGCCCTGAAGTGCTCGTCTATACATGCAGTTGCTATGTTCAGTTGCCATCTGATCGGAGAAGGCGTCATGTTTTCAAGGATCTTTAAGCTAAATTTGAGGCGATCATTCTTGACCCAGTGAATGGTGGCACACTCCAGAACTGAAGTCATAAAGCCTGCCGAGCTAGATGCTTTAGTGTCATTTTGGCCAGGCATGCACCTCCCATTATTTGTAATTTGACGCAAGCTGCAAGACCGACACGTTTGAAAATTAGAAGAGCTGGAGGTTAGCAGGCCCATCTCCACAAGTACCAAAACCCAAGAGGGTACAATTTTTATAATTATTACAAATGTTGTAAAACCATAAAAACAATGCTTAAAAAGTAGAAACTGTGTAGTTATTTTGGTGCTTCATGTTTGACTTCTTCCAGTACTATTCCTGTGACATAGCTTTTTCCGAGTAGTAGCACCTACACTTTAGGATGAAGACTGTTGTGAGTCCAGCATGCCTCAAGCGGTGGTATGAATAGTTTTGACACTTTTCTAACGTCACAATTAATCTATGCCACCAGCATAATTATTACTTTTTTCGTTTTCATGTGACGGAATCTAAAAATGTGGAGTCACATGTTTTACATCACATACAATGAGCTAGCCCAATAATAAAGAATGCAATATAAGTCCCACGAAAGGTTATTAATCAGTTCGTTTTCTCTACCAATTTAAGTCTTTAAATTGAGCTAGCTAAGCAGTGTGCTATAAGTGGTGTTTGGCTGATGCTGCTGTGAGATTTCAGAGTGGTTAAACACTAATCCAGGTGGAGCTGAGATGAAATGCATCCGGCTTGGTTACATAGCTCTTGTAACTCTACTCCTGTATTACTGTATATCACCAGGGAGACTGGAAACAGATAGGTGGAGTCAGACGGGAGTAGTTAGTTCACAGCATGAGGTATAAGGAGACAGAAAGATAACGAGTGGTGGTCATTAATTGTTAGCAAGCAGAGTGCGGCAGACACCAGATATAGGTGCCAAAGTGTCAATCACTTCTTGTGCTGAATGCTGAAATGTGATCTCCTCTGGCAGTTTCACTTTCTGACTCTTACATATATGACATGTATCAGACCACATGTAGGCCTATTTTGCAGTGGTGACAAAAGTGAGATTTTTCATGTGTATTTTTTTGCTCGCTTTAATTACTTTTGAAGCTGGTGTCTGGCTACGTGTTTACGCTGTGCCTTGTGCGTCTGCTAATGTTTGCATGTGTGACTCCTCTCAGAGTAGGTTTGCAGTAGTCAGTCTATTATTAGCTTTCAAACATGTTGTATTCTGCCGAGTAGTGTCACTTGGCTATGTCAACCCATCGCTGCACAGAGGCAATAAATAAGATGTCATAGCACAGGGGGCTGCATGGTGGCTCAACACGTTACGCAACCTCCACACAGATTTACCTCTCTTATTTTTCTCCTGAGGCTGGTCTCCTTTTGCATACCAAGCCATGACTGAAAGAATAATACAGACTGTCAGGAGCGTGATTGTGAGTTTGTTTGTCTTTTCTCTCTCAAAAACAGGAAATTATTTTAGTTGTTGCATACCAGCCAAGTGTTTCCCATCGAACATCCAACATTCACAGATGCTGTTTTCATTTGAACAACCTGGTCTATTGTGGCCATCATTCTCCCCAAATATTTGCTGAAAATCAATTTGCTTTGTTAAAGATAAACAGTTTGATCAATTGTGTCTGTGTGTATTAAACCTATTCCTTGTTTACCATTGAGTCCTTTTTCTTGCATCGTTTTGCAGAGAGGTAGAGGGATTATAGTTTTCTTTCTATATATTAAATACTTTGTACTGTTTAGGGAGCAGACAGCTTGTAGCCTTGGGAGCTGACTGCAGCCTAAAATATGCCATTATATTGGAAGTTCTGAAACATAACAAAGATTGCATTCAGTGTATGTCCACCATGATGGTTTAACTTAAGTTTTATGGATCTTAAACAATGAAGAAGCACAGCTCAAATAGAAAGTCTGCAGAGTCCATCAAAAAGAGCAGCCAGCAGTCTGGACAATTGACCCTATAGATTTCATACAGTGGAGTTGTGTGCGCGTGTGTGTGTGTGTGTGTGTGTGTGTTATGTTGCTGGGTGTCACAGATATCTATGTGTTACCCCTCAATGCCAGGATACAGCTGTGGCAGTGAATGAATGGCATTGTTTATGACATGACACAGACGTATGACTGCTGACAAGTGAATCCACTCTGTGACAGTGACTGTGGCATCTGGTAAGCTCTGTGTGCACGTGTGTGTGCGTGTGTAAGATAGTGTGTGTGAGTCACCCTGGGCCAGAATGAAGTCTTTGTGCATCAGGATGCTGCGATGACTTTTGACACCGTACACACACAGAGACACTTTACTTTTGTTTCTCATATCCTGTCATTGCAAACAACTCTTATCAGCATTTCATCTGGTTAGCCTAACCTACAGTTTGAATTCATGCATAATGTGCAAATCTATTTTGAACTGACCTGGGTGAGTTTGTACTTCCATGTGGTGAGTCTTTATAATTAAACAGCTTTGACCCTGATGAAACTCTTATCTGCTACCCCAAGGAAAGGTATTGTTGTTTCATGTTGTGATTGGGGACTTATTTGATTGGTATGCAAGCCCATTTCCACCTCTACAATGAAAAAAAAATCCTGCTGTTTTAAACTAGTATTGCAACATTATGACTCAGTAAATAAATTCTTAATTTCCAGATAAATCAGAATTATGAGAAATGATCTCAAAACTTTCAGATAGAATCTCAAAAATGATGACGTACTCAATCAAAAGGATCAGGTACTGAGTTAAATTTTTTAGATAAGTCAAGTGTGTGAGTTACAAGGTCATCAATCTTAGATAATAAGGCAACATTAAGTTAGGATATTAAGTCGTACTTTTTTACTTAAATGTTTTTTCAAAGTGATAGATTAGTTTATTTCTTTAGAGCATGAGGTTGAGATTTCTATAGATATGTCTGTATTAGTTTACGTTACAATATCATCATATTATAACATTTTGGCAAGGTTTTAACACTTTCAGTTACTTGTACAGAAATAAAGAGAACAAAGCCATTGCATTGCTCATATGTTTTGTTAATTTCACTTACATTTTCCTTTCTTCTCTCTCTTTTCTTCCGCTTCTTCTCTCTTTGTCCAGCATCTGAGCCATGCGGAGGCTACTTAGATGCCAGTGATGCTGGCTACATCACCACCCCCGGCTACCCGCTGGAGTATCCACCCCACCAGAATTGTCGCTGGGTCATCACAGCCCCCGAGTCTTCACAACGCATTATTCTCAATTTCAACCCACACTTTGAAATTGAGAAACTGGACTGCAGGTGAGGCTAAAGTGCACGGATTACCTGGGCTGGCTGGCAAACTAGGACTTTATATAGACAAAGTGAGACTGAGTGGATTCAAAGACAGAGAGATTTAAAGTTCCATGAAAAGTTGGACTGCATCTGACAAGTTTCACTTACTTCTTTTTTCTCCCTGGAGCTTCTGTCTCCTCTGTCTCTGTGTGAGACTTGTTGGGTGTATTTGGTGAACTTCAGCCCACGCTTCTTCTGTTTTTCTGGCTTTTAGTATGCCATAATAATCACTGTGGGACCTCCCTTGGTCCCCTGTCTCTAATTATCAAAGTCTAGTTACAACACATTTACTGTTCCAGCATGGTTTTCACACTTTGGAGCAATCAACACAGATTAGAGGATTTGGTGTCCATCATTGTGTTTGGCTGTTTGGTTGCTCAGTGAGACTGACAGAAAGGAAAACAGTTGCAATAAAAGCAGGCTGAAAGGCAAACAGGCAGGCAGAGAAATTACATAAAAATCGCATTGTTGAAGAAGACTAGTTAGGAGGCAAACATTATATCTACACTATATCAAACCCCTCAAAGGGTATGATGTGCAAATGTTTCATTTCAAATGACACATGGACAGTTATCTGAAAAATATATGTAGACACAAAACACATAAAGTGAATTTTTCTGAAACAATGGTTGGTCACATCTTAAGCCATGTGCCTTAAAATACACTAGTGGAAAGTTTTTATCTCTGTGGCTGCCACGAAATGGGTAAATGCATCTTCCACACAGAGGAGGAGAGACCTCTGGGACGTTATGAGCACTGTGAGCGTAAAGACTACAGATTCAAACCCAGCAGTGCAGACAAGCACACACTTTTCAACCTGTGTTTCAGTGCTTCCCCATCTAGTTATTAACATTTCAACCACATCAATTATGAATAGGGGAATTCTCCCCACTCAGATGTACCAAAATCATTCAGATATTTCTTTGTTGGAATTAAAGCATCAATATTTTACTGACTGCCTGTTTGTTGAAAGGCTAAGAGGTTGAAAAGGTTTTGCCCTGTTTTCCCACTCTGCTGTGGAAATAGGAAAAAAAAACACTCTTCTGTCTCCAGTCGTCATAGTTTTTCCAGTTACACTCAACATCTAGTTTGATACATATTGTTGGATTCTTGCTCTTTCTCTCAGTGCTTTCTTTTCCATCTTGCCCATGCACATGGTTTTCTCCCTTTTGCTCCCCTGCTGTTCGCTCCTCTTTTTTTACTTTCTTGCATTCATTTGAAGTCCAACAGTTTCCCAGTAGGATGAAATGTAGTAACTACTAGAAATATATATATTTTTTTTACTATAATGCATGCATGTAGTATACTGCCTGTGCAGAGCATTAAACCTTTATCTTACGCAGCTTTTAGTTTCAGTCATTTTTTTAAAAGTCATCTTCCAGGCCATGCAAGGAGAGTGAAATACTGTTGTTGTTGTTGGTGACGCCTTACGATGAAGAGCTATTTAGGTCTACAAGCACTGTGCCCCAAGTGTGTCTGTATATGTGTGTTAGTCTGTCCAAGGTTTGGCTGAAAATGAGCTGTTAGGTTCAGAGGGCGAGAGAGCCAAGGAGCAGAAGTTGGTGTGTGTGTGGCTGTCTGTGGGGGGTGAACATGGTCGTCCAATGATTCTCAGCAACAACCATGACAGACAGACACACGCATGCCAGTGTTTAGTTCTTCATCTGTGGCTGTCTAATGTGTCCTGCATTTGATATGGTCATGAGAAAGTTATCCATGTGTTTCTTTTACTAGCTTTTAGAGACAGAAAACTGCTGTTTATCTCGAGTATATGTGGAGGAGAAAATGCAAACTTATCTTGTTGGGACAAAGAAGCCATCTATGCTTTCTGACAAAGATGACATTATGAACAGCTATATGGTTCCTCTCAATCCCTTTTTTACACATGAAAAGACCCTCAAGATATTTTGGCCTCTCTCTTTTACACAGTTGTCTATCAACTAGCGCACACAAAATCTCATAAGTAGCACTTACCCCTGTTTCACAAGGATTGTCTTATTTAATCACTGTAATGAAGCAGTTGAATCTATTATGATCCTGATTGTAATATAGGATAGAAATCTTCACTTTATGACACATTACATTTGGAAGTGGTTGTAAAAAAAAAAAAGGAAAATAATAATGAATTAAAAAAAAGTATTCTTTAAAATTTGTATAGAGTGGCAATTTATATAAAGGGAAACAGCTGTTGGGGACTTAGATAAATAAACAGGAATTCAGACAGACTTGTCCCTCTGCTAAGCTGACTATATTCAGTCAGATCATGATTCACTTTTCCCCTCACATGACTGTCACTACATAGCAACACACCAGCCCGTTATAAGTGACAAGTTTCAGTTACAAATATGCTGCATCTGTAGAGCCTGAGTGTGTTTCATGAAGTAATACCAAACCATGTGACAGGTGACAAGCACACAGGAGAGAAGATTGTGTGCTTCAAAATGTCTTTTTGTTGCAAACAGTTAGGAAATTAATAAATAAGTTAAACTAGGAGCTTTTTAGTTCAATGGTGAGAAGCTGACTGACTCACCACTGCAATGGGAAGTGGATGTAAGGTTTGGACCAGAAATACACAGAAATGTTCAGACTCAGCCTCCCCCACCCGGTATGCTTGACGTGCTGGTCCCTGAGTGTGCAAACTGTGGGTCCAGCACAGCACTATAACCCTGTTTATTTGTAACCTAAGTATTTTCAGATGTTACTCATTTTTGATTATGTTGCTAATAAGGAGGATGGATCTTAATAAGGGATCTTATTAGGTCTCGTTATATGAGCCTGAAAAATATGGATGCCTCAAGCTCATTTTCCTTCAGCTTGGAGAAGACCACAGCCAAAAGTAATGTATGGCCTGAAATGATCAAATGGGAGAGTAACAACAGATTCACAGAAAATAAAGAAAGTGGCAGTTGATTTTTATACTGATGGGCGACGGATGGTGCTCCAATCACTCATATGCAAATCAGTGCTAGTTTGTTTAGCAGTCTTTTCGCTCTTCTACGTCCCGTATGACTCGTCTATACTTATATTGTTACTTTGCTCTCACCCTCAGTGGTTACAGTTTGAAATTAAAAATGCATGGTTTGGGTTAGATTTTAAACAACAATGAGAAAATTAGCATGCTCAACTCAAAAACTCCCCTGACAGTTTGACGGGTGCCGATCCCTGATAAAACAATAACTGAAAAAGTCAGCCCTCATGAATACATTTCATAACAAGTTTTATTTGAACAGTAACAACGGGGTTAGATATTTAGAATATATGGTATGTGGTATACAAGGTTACGCTTTTTAATCCTTTTGGGTCACAGTAGCAACATGTGACCTAGAGGTAGCCCATACAAAACAACAGCCTAGCTCAGAATATACAAACTGTTGTAATATGAGGTATTGGTTGAACACCTTTTTAACATTTTCCTTGTAGTTCACTGCACTGCTTAGTCAGAGAGCAAGCTCTCTATTAGGAGTGTTTTGGAGAGAGGACACACACTCATGTACACACACAGACAGCAGCACAGACAAAAGTGCAGCGTCAGGGTCCGCTGAGGGCAGGCTCAAATCATCCTGACAGCTACCTCCTGTCCCTCTGTCTCCTCTCCTCTTTCCTCTTGGCTCTTCCCCCATTCTCACCCCTTAATCCACCCCCCCACCCCCCCCCCCCCCCCCACACACACACACACATACACTGCCCAATGGATTCCATCTATCATTTTTCACCTGCTCTTGCAACTTTATTGAACTCACCTTCTCCTCACTCTTCCCTCCTTCCTCCCTCTTCATCATGTCCACTCCTCTTTTTTCCCCACCTTGTTCTACCTGCTTTGAGTGCCTAATATCTCACTTTCTTTACTTCCCCTCTCCTCCTTCTTTTCACCTCATCACACCTCACCCTCTTCCTTCTGCTATGAGGCAGTCTTTTATTCCACAAATCATTATTCAGCATTTGCTGTAAAAAAAATGTAAACAGCGGGCAAATTTCCACTCTCCCCTGCTTCTCGCTATCTCTTATATTCTCACTCGCCTCCTCTCTGTGCCGCATCTATACGTATTCTTCCTAGACTTTTTGTCAGACAGTATTTGTCTCGTTCTCTGCAAATCTCTATCCCAAACAAACTCACATATCATGGAAGTCTTATCATGAAAATCGAAAGTGTATGTTGTAATTTATCAGGCTTTTTACAGGTCGAACCCTGTGATGAGCAGAGACAAAAGGTAACGGAAACAAATGTATTCAAAAGGGGGTAACAAGAGGTGCTGAAGTCCAAAAGGTGACTCAGGTTGAGAACTCGGGATCTGCAGATGGATCCACATCCGGATGGATGGATTATGGATAATGCAGACAGTCACACAGGCCTTTTCATGGTTGCATGACTCACACAATAAGTGTGGAGTAAAGCGATGAGTCAATAAGTGATTTAGAAGCTGCAGTCAACAAAAATGGTTTCACTAATGACTTAGACCATGGTTTTATCAGTCATTTAACATCATGCTAGATCTGTTCTTTCTCTGGTGTGAGTGTGAGTAGAGTCGTATTGCGCCGGAGGGATAGCATCCTCCGAGGCGCCTCCTACGACAGTAAGTCATGGAGCTTGCATAGTACCACCTGATAACGCTATCAGGGTGGAGAAGGTGTTGTTGGCTGTCGGTGAACAGGTAGGTCATGGTAATCTTATTTTTGCTTCTACAATGAATAAGGCCATTGTTGTATCTCTGAAGAAGGTGTCTTGTGTGACTGAACTGATTGAGAAAGGTGTTGTTATTCGAGATCTTTTTCCCTGATGCCAGTGCCGACAGTTTGTACCAATGTGTCAGGTGTGCCACTGTTCAAATGAGCTTTTGGAGACTGAGCTTAGAAGTTAGACCCTAAGCTCAAGCATGTGCAGTTTCATAGAAGGCAACTACTCATGTTTCTTGATAACCCGACTCAAATTTTGGAGGGTGTCCTTTAGGGTTAAATGTGGCGATGGCAGTTATATGTTCTACGGCAGCTTGGGGCAGCTTAAGTGTTTAGAGTGTGGCAATGTTGGCCATACAGACAGCAGGTGGAAGAAAAAGAGCACAATGAGCATGTTTTAGCTGGCACCAGAACGTCGGATGGTGGAGATGCCTCCGAGCTCCTGGTGGTTTCTGGTCGTGCAGATGGACCCTCGATGGCAGCAACTAACCCGGTTTTGAGAGACAAGGCTGCTACATTGCTGGTCACTCGATCTGTGTCATCAAAGTCGCTCTCTGTGGTGGAGACTGGTGTGTTAATCCCATTCTGTGTTGACAATGGTTGCAGATAAAGAAGATGAAGTAAATGAGCAATCAGTGGTGTCTGGTTGCCCTAAAATGGAAACTAAGGGTAGACATACAGGTGCCGATGAGAATCTAAATATGGTTTTTGCAGCCAGGATACTGAAGACCCAGAAAATGTTGATTATGAAACTGAGCCTGATACTTCTTCTGTTTCTTTTTAGCCATTGCAAAAGAGAGATATGCACTCACTATCCTTTCTATGTAGTCTTTGTGTGGACTAATGTAAAAGGTGGTAGGGACAGGAATAAAAAGGCCATGAAAGATGAGTTTGTTAAGCAAGACAAACTTGATATTAGTTTTTTTACATGAGACTCATACTGACTCAGCTGATGAGCTACATTGGCAGAGGTGGTGGGAGGGCTCTTGTGTTTTAAGTCATGGGTCATATTAAAACAAAGGGGTTACAGTTCTAATTTCAAAAAGAGCACATGTGGTTTTATAACATGATGAGGTGGGGAAAGGGAGATTACTCATTGTCAAAATTGAAGTCGAGGGGTTAGTTTTTTGTTTAGTCAGTGTCTATGCACCAAACATAGCTGGAGAAGGAGGTGATTTTTTAAAACACTAGGTTCTGAATTAGAACAGTACAAAAATGATCACTTAACCATAGGGACTGGAACTGCACCACTGACTTTGTACTTGATAGAACAGAAAAAGAGCCTCATATTCAGTCCTCGGATGTCAGGTGCTTAGAAGTGGTTGATGCTCAGAAGTTAAACCATGCAAGCTATAGACAATATCCATGGGTGATAACGGGATAAGTGCCGCAAGAATAGACAGGTTTGACATATCTGATGCACTTAGGTCAGGTTTGGTAAGTAGTGAGGTAATCTGTTTAGCAATTGGTTCAAAAGAAAACTTGTATCATATTGGCCCTTTAACAATAAGCTGCTTCAAGACATAATTTTTTGTGAGACCTTAGGACCTTTTGGTCACATTGGACTTCCAAAATAAATATTTTTCCTCTCTGGCAATGGTGGGAGGTTGGTAAAACATATATTCTCCACTAAAAGACTGAAAGCAAACTTCAGGACAGTATTAAAATTATTAAACATTCTTTGTTTACCAATCAAAGTCTTGCAATGGACAAACATTTACAGGAAAAAAGATTTGAACTCACAAACACAGTGAAAGATAGAGTGAAGGGGGATCTTATTAGGTCTCGTTATATGAGCCTGAAAAATATGGATGCCTCAAGCTCATTTTCCTTCAGCTTGGAGAAGACCACAGCCAAAAGTAATGTATGGCCTGAAATGATCAAATGGGAGAGTAACAACAGATTCACAGAAAATAAAGAAAGTGGCAGTTGATTTTTATACTGACTTATTTGCTGCTGAAGCCTGCTGCCTAAAGAGTACCTGCTGAACTTCTCCTCGACTAAATGAAATGGAAAAGGGAAACATTGATGGAACTCTAAATCTGGAGGAAGGGACTGTAGCCCTAGGTCTAGGCGAGCCCCTAGATTGGATGGACTCTGTGGAATTTTTTAAGCATTTTTGGGATATCCTCAGTCAAGTTTTTCTGGCCTGTTTCAGGTTGGAGAAGTTACTGGTGTCTTGTTGCAAAGCGGTTTTGTCACTTTTACCAATAAAGGGGATTTGGCCGTCCTCAAGAATTGGAGATCTGTGGCCTCTTTATGCACAGATTATAAGATACTGTCTAAAGCATTGGCTGAAAGGATACCTAGAATCAATAATTCATGTGGACCTAACTTACTGTATTCCAGATCGCAATGTAATAGACAATCTTTTCTTATTTGAGATGTTTTTGAGTTAATTACTGTTGATAATTTGTGTTTTGGCATAATCTCATTGGACCAGAAAAATGTTTGTTAAAGGTGGTGGTCTTAGTAGACCAATCCTAGTTAAGAGGTCCCAGTTAAGGACCGGCTTGAAAGTTCTTGGGGTATTGTTGGGTACTGAGGAGTTTCAGAAACAACCCAGGTGTTTTACAGAGGACATGTCCTGATTACTAAAAACATAGTTGCCTTGATGCTGTGGCGTAAGCTGATAGTACTCTGTCCCCCTAAAGACTGAGAGAATACAGCATACGATCTTGGATTTTTCTTGGAGCAGTAAATACTGGAAGCATGGATTTGCATTTTATTTTACCTGTAGCAGGAGGTCAATGCCTCGTTGACATTTTGTCCATGGTTGGATACAGCAGAGTGTCTCTAGCGAAGGACTGGAAGACTGGTATATGATAAACAGCTTTTCCTTCTGCAGTCTTGACGGGTTTTTCAGCATTTTTTACTTCTGTTCTGGAAGCTTGGGAAGTTCTGAAAGCTGGCAGGGAACCTGCTGCCATTCCAGGTCTGTGGAAATTTCAAGAGCCTCTTTTCCACAATTGCTTGATTAATGCAAGCATTCTCACATCAGTCTCCATAAGCTCTGTCTTGAGAGAAGCAGGCTGTGTGAAGCTGGGACATTTGACCTCACCTACAAATGTGTCGAGCCAGAATAAAGACCAAGATTGCTGGCCATAATTGTGGCGGACACTATGAGATCCCTTCCAGAAAGATGGAGGTGTTTCATGTCTGCTTCAGCGGGCATTTGGGATCCAGAAGCGCCATACAAGTTTCCATCTCTGACTGTTGCTCCCAATGTGGAAGAGTGGGAAGAAAATTGCTTTCTTTCACGGCTGCAGAGTTGGGGGAGTTTGAGAGCTTAAAAAAGAAAACGGCCTATTACATTTGTGTAAAAGTGAGACATTTCTGGTCCTTGAAAGACTTAAAAGCATTGAGGTGGGTAGAGTTTTTTGGAGTAGGCTCTACTCTGAGAAGACGCTTGTAGTTTCTGTACAAACTGCCTGTTGAGAAACAGGTAGCAGACCTCCAATTGAGGATTGTACTTGGTGCCACAGCTTGAAACAGATACAAGGCACATATTGATCCCAATTACTTGGGGAATTGTATATTTTGGAATGAAACTGGAACTCTTGTAAGGTAAAAGGGATGTTCGATATGTTAACTGACGGTGTTTCTTTCCCCTTGTTTGTGTATGACCCAAGATATTCTGCAAGGAAGAAGCATGTTTGCCAGCTGGTCAATCTAATTTTTGCTACTGCCAAACTTACTATATGGTTGACACGAAGAAATTGTTCTGAATCTGCCGGTTGGGTGGATATAAAATGTTGTTTCAGGGAGTGTTGAAATCTCCACTAAAGGTTGAGTATGCTTATTTAAGATGATGGGCGCACTGCAGACTTTCAAGTGTACTTTGGCCATAGAGGGAGTATTATGTATTCTGGGTGAAAATGAAGTGATGACATATCCTTTTCTCTCTCTCTGTTTTTGGGGTATTGAAATAAGAAGAGGTATTGATATTGGCCTTGTTTTTTTGCTAGTTTAATCTATAGTGAGTTATACTTCTATACTTTATAAAGGTTACTTTAAAATAAAAATACTCTACTCTACTCTACTCTACTCTACTCTACTCTACTCTACTCTATTCTACTCTACTCTACTCTACGTCTTTGTATGAAGTGGAATCTCAGTCAGGTATCAAATATGAACATTGCTGGCTAGAGCTGTAGGAATATCCAACATGTAGACACACCTGGCTGGCAGGCAGAAGTTCCACCAATAGAAAAGCAAATGGTAGAGTGATGTGATGTGACACTGGCCTGAGGGTAAAGTGGCAGAAGGAGAAAGGTGGAGAGAGAGATGAAGAGGCTGTATGACAGAAGAAGCAGGAGAGAGGAGCAATATGTGGAGTGACAGTTCGATTACCAGCTGTGGGCATTTAGCAGCTACCTGCATGTTTGAATTAACGTCACAGCAACACTCCCAGCAGGAGACTCAAGGGTCCAGACAAGACTTTGAACACAGAGGGGAGGACAGTGTTATTACACAGCTGCAGAAAGAAAAGCTAAGAGATTTCATTGGGACTCAAATAAGTGGTACAACACATATTTTGTTGAACTAAAAATAGTCACAGTGTAAACTTTCAGGAAGTGACGACAACAGGTGAGTATTTTGCCCCGTACAGCTGAGGTCAAAATAGCAATGCCAGAATATGTGTGGAGACAGGTGTCTTGATGTGATTATTTGTTCACGTTTGTCACAGAGCTGCACAGATAGAAGTAGCTCAAAAGTAGCTCCTATACATTAAAAGAGGTATATCATGATCTTTTTTCCCACAAATGAATACAATTTCCCGAGGTCTTAATGAAGGATGTCACATGCTTTGGTCAAAATATCACAGAAAAGCTCTTTTGTCCACAATGAATTTACATCTCTCTTCAAACTGACCTGTAGAGTTTTGAGATCCACTCACACCTCTTTGTACAAAGTTTGAGATTGGTAATTGCCAGTAATCCCTGAAGTGCATTAGCATATGACAGGGCATACATTAGCAGGCATACAGAGCACGGGCTGCACTGTCACTGTGTTTAGTTTAGTTTTTCAGAGGGTAACAATAAGAACCACTGAAATTAGTAGGAGATCCACAAAAAATCTGAACCACTCAGTGAATGAGATATTTTCAAACCTAGGTGGGCTGAAAATATATTCCAAAGCAAAAAAAAAGTCATTTTTATTTTCATGATAAGTAAAAGTAAAGAAAGAAATCAAACAAAAATGTCCAACTTATCACATTCTATAAAAACTCATCTGGTCATGATTTAAATACCCAAATGCTTTTAGGAAACATGTAGCTAGAAGCAACAGAAAAATAATCCCAGTATGTAGCCAAATACTGGATATATGGTCAATCTAAAATAAAAAAACACAGTTATGGAACATGGTTTGAGTAACGAAATATAATATGAAAAAGGTTGCAATCATCAATTTAGATATGAACAATTAATTGGAAATATTGGAAAAATAGTTCAGATATTTATCTGATTGTTATGGATCCATGACCCAAGCTTCTAGGTTTTGCCTCCAAATGAATGCCATTTACCACAGCAAGAATATGCAATTCTATTGTATAATAATGAGTTTTGACAACGTTTTAACGTCAAATGAACATATTTGGAACATCACGGTTATGATGGGGTCATTGAGGAGGAAATCGTAGCTCTTCTTTTTGGTCTGCTTGTGTATGTCCGTTGAAAAAAGTTGACACTCACCGACTTAAGAGCTATGTTGTTACAGAAAAGTACCTTTCAAGATTTGTTAAGCTCCAGAGTGGTGACTCAAAGAAATCCACTTACACACCCTCAGATAGTGGTAATGATGATAATATCAGTGCTCTGATTTACAGACACTCCTCTAGGCCCTGAAGGTCTGCCTGATCAATGTTTGTCACTGTAATAACTCTGCATATGTTGGTGTGTGCATGTGTGTGTGTGCATGTCAGTGAAGGACTGATCCTGATCAATGCGTGTTAAAGCCATAATGAGGAATCGATTGGTTGTCCTGGAGACTGCAGCTGGACACACGCATACACATATTGCACATACACACACTGTCCAACAGTCCATAATAATATGCCTATTACTTGATATCAGTGAAGTCAGCCACCCTCCCGACTCTCTATTAACTACTTCAGTGACAGATTGACTGACTGCTCTACTTTAAGTCAGTGCATGTGTGTGAATATACTGTACAATACTGTGTGGGTCACACTGTGTAGAAACCTGGATAACTCCAGTTTTGATTTGATGATGATTGGTTTATTGTTTATAGTTTTCAACACTAGGTACCAATGTAGTGCAAAGGTTCGTAATCCTAATTTCTTCTGATGATTTTCAGCCCTGCTTCAACAGCCAAAGTGATGCTTTAATTACACAGAAATATAATGCTTTAAGACTGCACATAGGCTAGATCTCAAGGACAGCCTGCTCAAACTGTTTTTTCGAGTTATCACATCAGATTTGTGTCTAAATTTTGCCAACTTCTCTGCAAAAGCTGTTTTGGTGTTATCAGTAAACTATGCTCGTAACAGCTCTCCTTAAAGCTTCGCCTTAGCAGAGACCGTCTCTCAAAGGGCCAAACTTCTTTCAGTATTTGTACTTTCTTCATGCTGTTCAACATTGCACTCTGCTTGTGGCAACACTGATTCCACTCAGCTGTCAATCTGGAAAACTCCAGCTGGAATTGCATTTCTTCTGAATCATTGTCTCGGAGGGTGTACAAAAATGAGAATCAAAAGAGAAAAAACAACAAAAACACCAAGAATTGTTGAACTACTAGTTTGCTATGGCTTATAGTTCTACCCAGTTAGTATATTTACATGACACTAAAAAATTTGCCAAAAACAGACTACAGCTGAAATCTGACCAAAATCATAAGAAATTGAGCTTCTCATTCTCAGGCTTACACACAGAAGTAATACAGGTGGGGTTTGAATTACTCTTGCATTTATAACTGTCTAAACCAGGTACAAATGGGCCTAGATGCTTCACACATTTCCAAAGTTCTAACATTGCATCTTTTTGTAAAAATATTGAAGCATAGTAATACAGCCAAATTCCCAATATGGCTAAAGATGCTGGCAATTGTGCCTAAAAATCAGCCCATCAATACTGCGTCAGCTGTTGCTTAAAGCAGCTGCTTTGCTCTAATAAAATACTGATTTAATAACACAGCGTCATCTGACAAAATCACCATTCAAGCACCTTAAAGATGACATCTGTGAAGGTAATTCAACTTTACTCAACATGTGGAAAGGAAGATGGTATACTTAAATGGCCATATCAAACTCCAGCCGTAACTCTACTCAGTGTGTATGTAACCAGTCTGAGTGTTGCAAGAAGCATATGAGAACAGTTAGAGGGGAAAGAACTAGCAACACATCTAATTATTTTCTTAAACAGTGCAGTCTCGCTTCTCTATGAACCACCTTAAAATATCTCCAATGGCTAAAACTGAACTGTGTCATTCACAAGACTAAAGTGGAAAGGAGGTGTATAAATGAATCAGCACATATGTTTAATTAAGAAATATTTCTGTGTACACAAGTGGTTTCACTTCCTTTTCTGGGAAGCTTCTCTGTAAAAACAGAGCAAAACAATGTACAGCGTGATTTTTTTTAAGAGTTTTCAATTCCAGTAGGTGCCTGAAGCTGCATTTGATGTCACTGTTGACTTTATGTTAATTTTCTCTGTCAGCTCCCAAAGTTTTGAAGAGTGTTTTCAGTTGAGTATTTTTCTATTTTACTACTTAGGGCAGATGAAATAGTAATGAGAAACATATCACAATCTAACAATACATGCACAAATATGGTTCTGACCTCCTAATAACTTGTGATATTATTTATGTATTGTTATAAATATATTTGCTTCACCATCACCACAATGTCTAACATAAATGCAAGTCAGACCTGGTTTCAGCTCTTTTTATTGTGTGAGATAATGTGCATGTGTGCCAAACAGACGTTGTGTCTACAGCTAAAGGCACCCCCAGTGTTTGAAAGATATCTGCAGGTGGTAGAAGACAACTCCCAACCTGAGGAGTCAGGCATTTAAGAGGAATAAGAGGTGGAAGTTAATCTGTATCAGAGGCTTTTCCTAGGTTCCTGTCAGGTGGGCTTTGGAGAGCTTTCTCGCTATTGAAACACTCCTACCCCCAAAACACAAACAAGCACAGACAAAAAAAATCTGCCAGAATCTCAGATCTTACAGTCAGCTTTCATTCCACAATGCAATTTGTGCTTATAGTCCGTGAGTGCTTCTTTATAGCCTCCCACGATGTTGACTTTGGATCCAGCATTTACAATTTCAAAAACTCCTTCATGTTAGAAAGAATGAAAATCCTGCTGCTTGTTAACAAATTCATTTTGGGGGAAAGTGTGTGAGAAACAATTTGGAGTTCTTCTCATTCCCTTTGGCAAGTCATGGTGAATCACTGATTGGCTGCAGTGAAACGTATTCTGGGAGAGGAGAGAGAAGGAGGGAGAGATGATGGGATTAAACAGGTTGTTAGAGGCTGTGCACCTCCTACATACACACACACACACACACACACACACACACACACACACACACACCTGTCTCCGTCTGTCAAAGGTACAGACAAGGCAGACTGCCTGCAGTTTCATGTTCTCTGTCTGACCCTATGCAAAGTGTACTGGCTACATTTTCAAATTCTTCTCTTCCCTTTGCATTTTGGCAGTGTCTGTAAACCTGAGGGCAGCTTTTTCAGCTTTGCTCGCTAGCTTTTCCAAATTGTTGAAATTTGAAAAAGCTAATGAGCTTAAACTGTTTTTTTAGTTGCATAAAGGTGAAGGTCGAAAATTTCTCTTTGCCATCTTCGCCACTTCTTTTTTACCCACTCACAGGGTCGTTGTCACTGGTTTTGTGCCTAAGCACATAACACAAAGCTACAGAGGGAAAGAATGCGCGGAAAAGCAAATCACTGAGGGAGTGGGCAATAAAAAGAAAGAAAAACGAATGTTGGGTGGAGATGAGTAGCTGTTAAACAAAGTTGTCACTCCAAGAAAGAGGACGGAGAAACTGTCAACGCAATGAAGCGTTCTCCGGGGAAACTATGACTGGAGCTGTGGCACATACATACACACTTACTCACACTTGCATGCACATCCACATGTGCAGATGCACACACAGACAAGCTCAGTGCAGTGACAGCTTGCATCATAAATCTGGTGTTAGTTCCACACAGAACACGATGGGGGAGTAGGAAGTGTGTGACCCTCATTATGTTGGGAGGTTGCTCACCTGTCAGATGACACGCAGACACTAACAAACACAAACTCAGGGATGACTGCATGCAGAGGAAGAGAAACTGTTAGAATGCACACTCTTTGGTACTGTTACACACACCACATCTGTATTCTTGGCAGCATATTGTAAAGCTGTCAGTGGTCTGTAGTTTTGAGTTAATGTCTGTTGCCATGAGTATTTTTGTGACATGATAAGAGGCAGGTTGTGTCACATGCTGTCATGTAAAAAGGTTTCATGTATGTAGAGGCAGTGTGTGAAAGCCCCCCATTGATTCAGCAGCTTGTAGAACCACCATCTTAAAGTAATGGTTTTCTGAATGGCAGCATCAGTCTCTCATCATGGTGGAGGAGTTTTGGTCCACTCTTCTTTACATTGCAGTTTCAGTTCATTGAGGTTTACAGGCTTTTCTTTTACGCATTGTTCCTTCAGGTTTCCGTCACATGTCAGGTATGATGTCAAGACTTTGACTTGAATACTTTGATTAGTTTCTTTCTCAGTTTTCCTGAGGTAGATTTGCTGCTGTGCTTGGGATCATTGTCCTTTTGCATGACCCAATCTCTATGGATAATTGCACTGAGGTGTTTGTGCTGATATGATGTGTTTATCCATCCATCCATCATCTACCGCTTTTCCGGGGGTCGGGTCGTGGGGGCAGCAGCTTTAACAGAGAAACCCAGACGTAAGTGTCCCCGGCCACTTCCTCCAACTCTTCCGGGGGGACCCCGAGGCGTTCCCAGGCCAGCCGAGAGATATAGTCTCTCCAACGTGTCCTGGGTCTTCCCCGGGGTCTCCTCCCAGTGGGACGTGCCCGGAACACCTCCCCAGGGAGGCGTCCAGCAGGAATCCTAACCAGATGCCCGAGCCACCTCATCTGACTCCTCTCAATGCGGAGGAGCAGCGGTTCTACTCCGAGCCCCTCCCGGATGACTGAGCTTCTCACCCTATCTCTAAGGGAGAGCCCAGACACCCTGCGGAGGAAACCCATTTCGGCCGCTTGTATTCGCGATCTTGTTCTTTCGGTCACTACCCACAACTCGTGACCATAGGTGAGGATGGGAACGTAGACTGACCAGTAAATAGAGAGCTTCGCCTTCTGGCTCAGCTCCTTCTTCACAACGACGGGTCGGTGCAGAGCCCGCAACACTGAAGACTCGTGAACAAGACCCCGAGATACTTGAACTCCTCCACTTGGGGAAGGATCTCATTCATGACCTGGAGAGAGTATTCCACCCTTTTCTGGTGGAGAACCATAGTCTTGGATGATGTGGTTAGTCTTCACCAAATGCGGTTCTGTGCAAACATCTCCACTTTGGTCTGGTCTGTCCAAAGGACTTTGTTCCAGAAGTCTTGTGGGTTGTTCAGATGTTTCAGAAGAGGCTTTCTCCTGCAACCCCTCCAAGCAAGCCATACTTTTTCAGTCTTTTTCTTATTGTACTGTCATGAAACTTAACATTTGACATGCTAACTGAGGCCGGTAGAGTGTGAGATGTAGCTATTGGGTTTTTTGCAATTTCTCTGAGCATCGCATGGTCTGACCTTGTGGTGGACTTGGTGAGACGTCCACCCCTTTACAGATTGATAACTGTCCCAACTGTTTTCTACTGTTATATACTTATATAGATAATCTTCTCACTGAAAAATAATTGGACTCCAAATAATTTGGAAATGGCCTTACAACCATTCTCACATTGATGGGCAGCAACAATTGCTTTTCTCTTCTCTGCTGATAGGCACTCACACTGATAATCTATTAGTCAAGTGCATTTGATTAGCAGCTCTTGGCTGCTACTTACCCTCTTAATTCCTATAGACGCAATAAAAGTGGATTTAGTTTTTCACACATTTTAGCTCAGTTTTTGTCAAATGAATAATGACACAGTGTAATGTGTTGTTCTTCATCTGAGCTTTTAGTTTTTAATAATGTCTGGAGATATAAAACCTTAGAATTGAAAAATGATATACTTTATTTGTCATTTGTATTCGTACACATGCGCACATTTGGTTAATAACTGTCATTATGTGGGAGTGAGAGTAGTGCATGAGGATAAATTAACCTTAAACAGTCATTTCTTACTGTATTTAATGGTAAAGTTCAATAATGTTCCCAGTTTCAGTCATATTTAATACCTCTCCAATCTGAATACAAATATCCTGTCCCAGTTATACCCTGGTGCCTGTTATTTAAGGAATAATGTGAAGTTGGGTGTCCATGAAATAATCTTCCTGTCCTCCTCGGTGACAAACCAGCATGTGCATGTACTTTTTGGCTTTTCTGTTTAGGAATGAAACACATTAATCTGAATGCAAGCTAACAAAGAGTGAAAAGATTTACACCCCTTTGATATTCATGTATTTTTAATGTGTGTGAACCATGGCACAACATTTGCTATTCAGCAGTACATAATGCCCTCATCTGTGGAGTCACTGGGAGGCCTTCTGTTGCTGGCTGACGATATTTTCAGTAGTATCAAAGATTACAGCTCTAAAAGTGATAGAAAATTCTGAGCCACAAATCTATGGGTTTAGCTAAATCTAGTGTCACACCAGTGATGTCAGCAGTTATTGGTATGATGTACATACATGTGAAAGTAAGCTTTAGACAAATTTTTGCTTTGCTGTAAAAAAAAAAAATTCGCTAATTTACGGAGAACTTGTGTAAATCAGAGTCAAACTTGAAGTCTTTGTGTTTATTTGTTCCAGGAATTTCTTCACTGGAAGCTATTTGAGAGTCAGGCAGGTGTGTCTTTGGTATCCAGACAAAGAGGCAACACTCCTGCTGTGGGTCTGCAAGACAGACCTTTACATTTGTTGTCAGAAAACATGAAAGTAACAGAAATAGTAATAGATTCTTTTGTCAGTGCCTTCCTTTTATAGAGAACAATTCACAGCATCCCGTCTGCTCATACATCAATGTATCTACTACACATTGTCTGATGTAATGTTGTTGACAGTTCCATGTTCAGAGTTTTTTGTTCGTATGTCTAAAACATGCTACAAAGAGAAAGATGTAAAACAATGAATTAGCAGCAGCATTTCTTATTGTGACATGGAAACTGTCATTGCCATCCAAAGGATGTCTCTCCGTGTATCAAAACATGTATGATTAATTTACAGTTTAGACAGTATTAATATTGAAACCACACTCGTGACTTTTACCCCAGCTTCACTTAGATAAGATTTAGACTTTATTGTCATGTAGATACATGTAAATACAGAAAATTACTCCTCCACATTTAACCCATCCAGGTTTGGCACCTGTTGAACATGCACATGCACATGCATAAGGACACACACTCATGGAGACACTGGAGCAGTGGGCAGCCATTCACAGCGCTCATCAATCTTTTTGAGCAGTCAGAGTGGGAATCAAACCACCAACCTTGTGGTTATTGCTACTGAGCCACGGCTGCCCACTCAGTGTAAGAGTGTAAGATATCATTTAGTTCTTTGTGAACATGCACAAGCATCTCTTGCTGCATTTATTTAAACTCTGCTGATAGTAACTGTGCTTTCAGAAGTTCTTCCAGTATCTCGTAGTTGCAAACAAACTGCTCATTGCCTCCATTCTATTAACAAATCCGATGTGTTGCATGCCAAATGAAAGAACTAATAAAGAAAGAAAACTAATCACATCGGAGTCAAAGCAGCTTTGAGGATTTAACATATTTTTCTTTCTGAAATGAATTTCCCCTTCCCCTCCTCCACTTAACAACTCGTCAGTAGATTAAACTAGCATCTGCTGATGTTCAAGTGTGTACAAAGCTAAGAAGACTACATTTTGCTGAAAGTAATAAAGGAATGTTTGCTTTTGCCGTGACTTTCCACATGCTGCTAATCTCTGGATTCCAATAAAATGACAGTTCTGTCAAGTTAATCAGAATTAATCCAAGAGCGAGGGTATTCATGAACACACTTGTTTGTCTTCTGCAGGTATGATTACGTAGAGATCCATGATGGGAACTCTGAGTCAGCTGACCTACTGGGGAAGCACTGCAGCAACATCGCTCCTGCACCAATCATATCATCAGGCCCCTCGCTCCACATCAAGTTCGTGTCAGACTATGCCCACCAGGGGGCGGGCTTCTCGTTACGCTATGAGATCTTCAAAACTGGTAAATAGAAGGATTTTATTTATTTATTTAATGTTACTGATATATAGTTTTATCATCTGGGAAAATGGCAGGGAAATTTGACGTGAATGCCAGCTCAACTGCTGTGCATAATTCGATTTTTCAGCCACCAGGACACCAAGCCTGAAAATTTACTGTTGTTTTGAGTCCATTTACATTTTCTAACTTTTATTAACAAGCGCTGAAAAAAAAAAGTCCCAATTACTACAACTCTCACATTTGGAGAAACTTTAAATTACTGTATGAATGGAGTTCATACAGCTGAGTAAGCTATTAGTGACTGTATTACAAGATACTAGAGGACTCAACATGCACCATTAGGTGATCAAGCCTCGTTTATCTCCCTGGTGTCAACGAAGATGGAAGCAAAATGTTGAGAGACACAGCAGAGGACCATTGACGGTCCTCTAGTCTGTCCAGGCGGGTCATTTCTTCACTTCAAGGCACTTTGTATGTGTGCATAAGTGTGTGTGTGCCTAACATGGCTCCCCTTCACGCTGCCATGGGTCAGCCAAAGTGAGACCAATTGAGATCAAGGGCAAGTGAGACAGAGAGGCGCGTAGTGTCAGCCCCACAGCCGTCTTGTCCCATTCCCCCTGAAAGCATTCCTCACATGCCTGCTTAATTGAGTCCTGAGCCCTTTTCCCCTGAGACACACACGCACACACACGCACACACAGAGGGCTGAGGTTACTAACACAACACGTGCGGCCGTTGGTGTTTCTCGCCATTTGGGATTTCTGTGTGTTAGTGTATATGTGTGTGTATGTGCCTTGCACATGACAACCTGATGGACTTGAAAACAACAAGGGTGTCAGTGTTCACACCCCAGGAAGAAAAAGAGAATGAGAGCCAGAAAAAGAGGAAGATTTGTGAACAAACTGACTTATTTTGGACTTTGACATTGTAAACTTACCAGACATGAAATATAAGACTGGAGGTTTTATGGGAGAATTCACTGTTTTGTTGTTCTGATCTATGCATTGAGTTGCTTTTATGATGCTTTTATTTCATGTTGCACATTGTAAGACATTTTTTTCCAAGCTGGAGAGAATTTTCTGTACACGTATGGGAACATGCAAATCCAGTAACGGCTGAGAGCTATTGTAAAGGAAGAGGCAGACTGTGCAAAATGCATACATGTGCATTCACACAGACTAGTTATTTTAAGCCCACCCCCACAATAAATCTAAATTATTGAACGTTCTGTCAGATATCAGGAGAATTTAAGTGCCATTTAAAGCAATACTTACACAGCTCTGATCCTCAGACTTCACACAAATACCATCTGGATGTCATCAAGCAATAAGAAGCCCACATAAAAATCCCAACAATAAATTTATAATAATCAAATCACTGACTGTTGAACCCAGCATTTAGGTCAAAGAAAGTAATGCATGAGACTGCAGCAGAAGTCCATTGTCCTCTCCTCTCTTTAACTCCTTCAGTATAACTGACTCAAAGGGACTAGTCGCACGTTATCAGCCTTTTTGTTGTGCAGTTTGCTTTCACTGCTCTCAGTGATGTGATTTTACTTTACAAATCCTGAGTGTTAAAACATATCAGCATTTCCAAGACAGATTAACTATTTGATACTTTAGAATAAAATTACTGATAAACACAAAAGCAAAATCACTCATTTAACAAAATAAAAGTGTTAAGATCTTAAATGATTATTATTTCATGTTTTAAGTTTCTTCAGAGGCTGACAAGTAAGTTCTATTGTACAGTGAAGTTTTCCAGAAAATCTTCTAATTTATGTATCTGTAATGTATGTAATGTTTTATAATGTTTTATTTATGTTTATAATCTAAATGTATAATCTGTTTCCCTTCAATTAGTTTTTCCTTTTCAATAAGCTGAAATAAGAACAAAGTCACAAAGAATAGTATGAAGCTGCTTTCTGATTGGTCAAAAATAAGTAAGACAAAAGAGAGTTTCAAAATCTATCCTGCCAATACAAAATGAGCCAAATTCTCATGGGGTAGTTATTTCCCCACAGAAAGCATTTTCAGCTTTCTTTGGCAGCTTTTTAGATGTCACAAAGTGATTATCAGTTAGTAAACATCTTCCAATGACCGAATAACAGAGTCAACCTAAATTAGCATTATTTTAGTCAGGCAGAACTGTTTTTTTTTTCTTGTTTCTTCCAAACCTTTCATGGTTGCTTTGCCTCTTCTTGAGAACTGTACAGTTCTTGAGCTGGTTGATTCCTTCAAGGAGTCCGTGCTCAGTAGCATTTCCATTTAAAATTGAAGTAATGCTTATATATTTTTCAGTCATCTCTGGCAGTAACGACGGAGCCATTTGGAACGTTAAAGCTGTTGTTACTGCTGACGGGATCTCGTTATCCCGGAAGGTGCAGCTCAACGTCTGTTTGTGTGGGGGACTTTTTGTGAGAGCGTGTACAAGCTGTGTGTAACAAATATTGTACAGACTCATGGTGAACAATCTAAATATTAAGTCCATGACAGACAAAAAAAGCTATTCCTCTCCTCCATGTTGTTTTTCAGCATTTTGAAAATATTTGAGCTGCGATGAGAAAAGCCATGTAAAAACATTAATACAAGGGCTGAGAGTGAGCAGGTTAACCACTCATGATTTATATGATTAGTTTATGACACTACTGCTTGTTCAGCTTCTCATTTAATCTGTACACACTTTTGCTCCACTCATGTTTACTGTCATGGTCAGAGGACCTTGTTTGCTAGACTAAGAGTTTGCCGAGGTCGACGTAAAATCTGCGTGAAAACTGTTGAGCAAATCTTTTCACTGAGATGAGAGACCAGCCTTTCTTGTAATTAAGTCACTTTGTTTCAGTGTCCCACATTGTAGGATCTTTATAATAGCCAATGGCTTTGCTTTTTCTTCCTCTGGAGTCCTTTGTTCCCTTGAGTGAACATTTCAAGGCAGTCTCCGACACAACTCCTGCTGCTGGGATTGGTTTCGCAGCAGTGTTGCACGTCTGTGTAATCAAAGAGTATATGATACATAAATACGTGCCAGTTGGACCCATGCGGGGATTCAGAGGAAGACATCAAAGTTTAAACAAACACGTAACCACTTATAAGCCAAAATGAACAGAAATGCCTTACTTGTTATTGTTTACAGCTCTGTTACCATGGATACAGTAGTAAATTTCCAGCCAATACTAACACAGATGCAAAAATGTGGCAGCCAATCAAATTTCACTGTCTAGGCTGCGTGCCCCCAGCTGTTATTGTGACCTAGAACTCACCAGACACACACGCATATGAATGCACTGATGCAGGATGGATCACGAATGTGGGGCAGCTTGCATGTCTGCATGGGAACCCTAATTCACATGTTTACATGTACAGTTCTTACTTCCATCACTTAGCAATATTGCATTGACTTTCATTCATTCCCAGTAGACTTATTCTGGGTTTACCTGAACAGTGGCAAACATCACCTCAGCTGAACGCCATTTTTTCCCTAAATGTGAAAGGAATCAAATTGAAATTAAATCAACAGAGTAAACAGATTTTCAGGAGTCATATAAGTACACCTACACACCAAAGGCTGTATAATGTGACAAGTTATCGTGACAATCCCTCTAATACCTGGTGTTGCTTACATTCTACCCAATGCCTTTAGGCACATCCTCTCAGCCTCTGTCCGACTTTTCATCAAGTGAGTTTAATAGAGTCTAACCATCATATCACTCTCTCGTCCTCCCTCTGGCTTCAGCTGAGGAAAGTGATTCCAGATCTGACCTAATAACAAGCAAAATGTTCTTTGCAGTACCAGTAACAAACAGTTTTGATGTCCTTCAGAAAGCTCCTTGTTAGCAAAATAAGCAGAATGTTTTCCCCTTGTTATCTTGCCATCTGTTCTGATAAAAGAAATCACCAATAACCTACACGTCTATGATACTGCAAACTAACTGTCATTAGTGCTGCTGGCTGAGGGATATTTGAAATCAAGACGTAATATTACTGTCCTTTGCAGAAGTTTTCTGCTGGAAAAGTTTTATTCTAATTGATTTTGTTTGAAAATATTTAGATAAAGCAGACAGCATCGAGGCTGATGGAAAACAGAGTATTTTCACTTTAAACCAAGACTCGTGTACTTGTTACAGTGTACTTGCATAATGCAATTAATTTTGGTTTCACATTGCAATTATGCATTGCCCCCAAAGTATTTATGAAACACCCTGTTGCCATCACCTACTACACTGGACATTGATTGGTTTGTAGATGGGTGTATAAGTGCTGTTGATATATTGTCAGTTCATTGATTTGGCTTCTATCACCACCAGAAAAAGATTCATCATTCATTTACTGCCATAATAACGAAGAAGGGGGTCCCCACATGTGATATTTCTCTCTCCCATATACTCCTCCAGTATTGTTCAGTCTCAGCCCCGGGTGGGTCTGTTCTCATCTTATTACCCTGCCACTCATTGTAAACTTTGGATGGTTCAGTGGAAAACATCCTATTTACTCTCCTGGCTTCAGCTTCTCTGGTGTACCTTCTGAGGCAGGTAGCCTCAGCTGTGAGTCGTTGTTTGGCAGTCTCCAGTGCCTCAGGTATGGAGAGTTTGTTGTATTTCTTAGGTAGTTTCCTCTTTATGGCACCTTTCTGAAGCTCTGATAGCTGGCTCACCTCCCTCAGTGCTGGGTAAGGGTGTTTAATATGTGTTTGTATAAATATGAATATACTGTACATACAAATGCATATAAATATAAATATGAGTCAGTGACAGAGGCTGAAATACAATGTCAGAGGAGTTTCAGCACCATGTGCCTCAAACTTAGATGACACCCAGGTTGAATTCAAACACAAACAAGGAAAAGCCAGGCTGTGGTTTTGCTGGGCGTGTTAAACTGTGTGTGGTCTCGTGCAGTGTGTGTCTTTCAGCATTTATGTTACAGTAAATTTCCTTGGCATATGCACTGACGTGTGTGTGTGTCAGGAAGGGGTTGTAAAATGGGTTTCATCTAATTAACAGCCTTTTGGTATGAAAGATGGTTTGACTGGATGTCCTCATGTCAACTTACAGAATGCACGCAACACACATTTTCATACTATACACCCACAACTGAGATAAATCAGTGCTTATATGCCAGCACGTCACTTTACGGCACGCTGACATCCTTGTCCTGTCTCCTAGAGATCAACAAGGCACCCGCACCAGATCTACCCAGCAACACATACTCGCACACACACAAGAAAACCTCCAAACCTTACAAGTGAAACGTGTTTCTTTCACAGTTATCCTGTTCAAACAGATGGGAAGTAATGAGAGTAGAATAGGAAATGAGACAAGGTGGAGTTTACCCGGAGAAAGAATGTGGAGTGGGGATCGACCAGAGCAAGACAGGAGAAAGGAGGGCACAAGTGTTTTTGCTATGTTCATGAACATGAAGTAATGAGAGGGGAATAAAATTGCCGTTGGCTACAAAACTGGTCAGGCGTTCACTGTACACACACTTACACACACATGTTCGTAGTCACGCAGACCCATGTTTTGCAGCGACAGCCTCTGCAGGCAAGCCAGACGCAAGGGAAGCCCTGTGAGAAAGTGTCTGTGTCTGTGTTTGATGATAGGGAAAATCACAATAACAAGAAAATCAGACCAGAAAGTGGGACAGAAAATAACAGGGATAATCAAGGGAGGCGGTTTTTATCAGTCTAAAAACAGATCAGATAGATGGAGGGGAGTTATTAATTTCTCAGAGAAAACTGATCTCCAGGAAAAACATGAGGAGAAACAGAGTGGCGACAGCATATTGGGCAAGATGTTCAAAAATAAAGAAAAGGGTCTTGTACATAGATTTGTTTGCTTGATATAGCATCTGTCAGTTCATACATCTATGGTATAACAAACTAATTACCTCTACTGAAAGTAACATGTTAGGTGTAGTCTTTAATTTTGGAGATATACTAAAACTGACTTATTCTATGCTGTGACACCACGTCACACATTGCAAAAGTAGCACACGACTTAAAGCTGAAGTTCTTCGAAGAAGACTTGGTAGAAATTAGGGGAAATATAAAAAACTTTTTGAACCCCTTCTAACCTGGCAGGGATTTAGGATATGTGACCAAGAAGCTGAGCTAACAAACATCAAACTGACATGACTGAATGTTGTTTTCCTAGATACGATACAGTATTCCCAGAAAATTGAAATAATTTCTGAAAAATTACAAAAAAGTAAATCCCAGAGGATAGTTCCTTTCTTCTTCTTCTGTGGCTCGTCTGGCAACACTATGCAGCGTAGTTTATTTGTTTCAAACTATTAATGGAAACGCCATTTCTTTTTCCTTAGAAGACAAGAATCCTTAAATTTGCTTCGAGACTAAATAGCAGCCCAGCTCGTACTGTTGTGTATTCCCAAGCGTTAGTGAAATAAAAATACAACTTAAAACACACCTCAGGCTGCCACATAAACACAAGCTGTTGAGCAGCTCACATACTAATGCTAACAGCTGTACTGATTAAAACTCATATCCGTGTGTTTTGACATAAAAAATGAGAGGAAGGGACTTTACAGATGTGACTCAGACATGTCAAAAGTACAGTTAGTTCCAAACATGCACAACCAATGCAAATACACTTACTTAATTCTCTTCATTTACTTCTGGAAACATGTAAACAGAATAGCAGACACCCAAACAGGCTGTAGGGAAGTGGGTTACTATAAGAGGCTTAGCTGGTGTGACAGAGTGTGTGTGTGTGTGTGTGTGTGTGTGTATGTGTGTGTGTGTGCGTGTTAGGTCTCACATGGCTGGCTGCACTGGAATAATGGTCCAGTTGGTGAGACCACATTCACTTTATAATGTGTGTGAATGTGAGTATTAATAGAGGGGTATTACAGTTGTGTGTGTGTGTGTGTGTGTGTGTGTGTGTGTGTGCACATATGATGATATCTAAAAGCTCCCCGTAACTGCAAGACCACCGATCCATGGTACTGTCAGCAGACATGTCTGTCTTTCTGTCTCTCTAATACCATCTCTTGCTCACTCGTGCCCGCTCATTTTTCTAAAAGATTAAAGCAGGGTGGAGGCTTTTCTTCCATTTTTTTTCCTGGAGCTGCAGGAAGACACTCTAGCCTAAGGGTTTAGTACAACCCCTTACAAAAATATGGCGTCTGTGGATGTTCATTCAGCTTTTTTAATTTGTTTTTTTTTTAAAAAAAGATAAATGATGTTTATCATTCTGAAAATGATAAACATATCATATCAAGTAGAGGAAAAGGATTTTGGAATGATGATCCAAATAAATAAATCATAAAAATCACACTACTCTGTTACACCTCCTCTGGCTTTTATGAATTCTTTGAGGCATGAACTTCACAAAAGAAAAAACAATATTCTTCATCAAAAATGGTTTGAACTTCCTTGTATAGCAGTTGACAGATCAGCTTTGCATGATGGAGCTTTGTCAGTTTTTCTTTCTTATTTGATCAGTTTCAATGAATAATTTCCAATTGGACTAAGATCCAAACTGTTTGCAGACCAATGAGTTTATAAGTCTTTCATGAAAAAATTTTGAATGTTCTTTGCTCTGTGGCAGGATGCATTATCATCCTGGAAGCCGACCTCAGCATTATCAAACTTCCATTCCACTGATGGAATTTGAAGTGTCCAAAATTTAAAGTCAACCTGTACATCTACTGTAAAGTTATGACGGGTATGACTGCCATCTCCCCTGGTCCTTTACCTGACATCAGCCCCATATCAGTAATGCATGTGGACATGTGCTTGTTTTCTTCAGGCAGTCAATTTTCTATGTTTTATAGACCTGCACAAAACAAATCGTCTCAGTCCAATCTCAGTGCATTTGGCATCATCTCCTTGCCAAATGCACTGAATATCTTTTTCGTGCCATCATCCACAGTCCATCCTCTCCATTTTGCTTGCACCCTGAATGGTTAGGGATAGGTGTTAAAAGTACCTGGTTAGGGTTAGCATTAATGTACATGGTTATGTAAACGTGTTACATAATGCATACTGTGACAGTACCAAAAATCCAAATGGTTATGGATTAGACACTTTTGGTTTTAGATTTTACATATTCAATTCTCAGGCAATTTCTGTCATGATGATCTAACCCTCACTGAAAGAAAACAGTAGCATAGGGATACATTACCATCTCACAGTTTACAATAATGGATTGTGATTCTGCCACATTTTGGACATGGAAAGATACCACAAGATTAGCATTGATGTAAGAGTGATGTTATTACTGTAACAATAAATGCCACATATTCACATTCTAGATTGCAAGAATTGACTTCAAAATACATAATGTACTACCTGATCTCTCACCTGAATGTGTAACAGCTAAATTGCTATGTCCACAGCACAAATGTGTCTTTTGATTCCACAACAGTGAAGAGCTCAACACTTGTCTATGTGTCTATGTTTTCCTGACTCATTTTCATATGGAGCTTACATCTTACTATGTGGTGATGCTGGCATTTGACATCTTGTTGCTTCATCACATCATTGATATTTGATGTCTTGTAAATGTCAACACTGTTGATCTGGTTGCAGATGCTTGTCAGGAGTAAAGATGGGTTGGTCACGATCCAGTTCAAGATCCATCCTGCACAATATTTTCTGCAGTACATTGATTGTAGGGTTTAGACATCTTTAGACAATCCATGGTTGGAGTTAGAAACTCATTTCACTAATCTTTGGTTCGATTCCCCTCATGTCAGACATCAAGCTATACAACACAAAATGAATGAACGACAGACTACGGATGCGCTGTCATGTCATTATTCAAGAAAACTTAGATACCACAGCTGCGACTTATGAAACATTTTGAGTTATTCTGAGGAATTTAAAAGCAACCTCCACTAAAAACAGCACATCTGGGTTAGTGCCCAGAGTAATCCCATTAGTTTAAAGTATGAAGACAATCTTTGTAGTCCACATGCTTTTCTAATTTTTTTTTATTTGTCAGGTTAATAATGCCATCAACCAACATCAAACTGCTATCAGGAACAGTTTTTGTTTAATATATGTATCTTATAATACGTTTTGTCTCATCTTACCAGGCTCAGACTGTTCCCGTAATTTTACCAGTCCCACGGGTCTCATTGAGTCCCCAGGCTTCCCTGACAAATACCCCCACAACCTGGAGTGCTCCTTCATCATCATTGTCCCGCCTAGCATGGATGTCACTCTCACCTTTCTCACCTTTGACCTGGAGAATGATCCCCTGCCAGGCGGAGATGGAGAATGCAAGTACGATTGGCTGGAAGTATGGGATGGACTCCCGGGAGGTACAACATTTACTACACTTTGTTTTGTTCTTGATCATTTAATCTCTAGATTATTTGTGCTGAGAGTGGGGTTCTTGGTGGAAATGTTTAGCAGTAGTTCACCAGTGTTGTGAGTCAGTACAGTAACAATTTGTGTATCCAGCCTTGTCTATGTCATTATTGACTAAGGTGGAGCAGCAACTATTTTAGTAGCAATGCAACGGTAGATGAAAGCTGAGCTTACAGGCAGGAGGCTGGCACCTACTGTGGAAAAACAACATAACTTTGAAGGGGGAAATAAAATAGAAGTTGCTGAGCTGAGGGAGAGGAGACTGGAGGTGAGGTGGAGAACAGTGGTGAAATAAGATATTTCTGGTCTAGCTTCAGGAAATATTGGAAGAGTTTAGAAAGAAAAATCTAAGGCTAAAAAGACCTCGGGTCTAGTTTCAAGCAATGGAAGAAGTAGAAAGAAATAGTGGAGCAGTGGAAGGGCAGCAAAAATCCGCTGCTGTTGCAGAGACTATAACAAAGGAAGTAGATTTTGGTGTGAACATACAGTAAAGTCCTGAAAATGTATGGTCCACCTTCAAAAAAGAGAAACTTCAAGAGATTTCAAGGGAGTACAGCAACAGAAAATGGAGGAAAAGGTTTTTGCAGAATTATAGCACTTAAACAATCTTATAAAATGTACTTAAAGGCGAAGTATACACAATCACAGGTATTTATTAAACACTGGGTTCAATATGATATCGAACCACACAGGGATTTCCTTGACATAAGACAATTCTCTCACCATTCTTTAACGAAAGTCACCTCGTTCTCAAAGGTCTGTCTGGCTGTGGTCCAAAATTGGTGATCCACATAGAGTTCTGTGTTGCTGGATTGTTGTTTTATGTAGCAGTGTACTCCATAATGCCTCCTTTCCTCAGTATTGTCTGCAAGAAACTCAACATTTATACACGAACATGTGGAAAATCCCCTCAGCAAAGTTAGCACTATTGCCTGTTTATTGGGTTCGGACCTGTCATGTAAACAAAGTGGTGATTGCTGCTTACCTTAAAACCAAGGAGATAGCGACGCACAATCTGACATCGCAAACCCAAAACCAGGGTTTTCCATGCACAGGTAAAATCCCTCAACGAACAGTGATTCAACCTATCAGAAAAGAGAGCCAACAATGGTGTTCTGCTTGTTATGAACTTTACTGTCAGTATGAGAAAGTGATGGTACACAGAAAAAAGACAGCTGCATACAAGCATAAAGACAGCTGCTCCACAACATTCTGAAAAAGGTGGAGGAAATTAGATGAGAGGCTCCTGCTCTTTGTGATGGAGAGAGATGACAAGAAAGAAAGACGGTAAAAGGAAAGGAAAGAAATGCAGTTGTAGGGGGTTGAAAGGGAAGAAAATATACAGGATGACAGTCTGAGATGAAGAAGTTGTTCTTTGCATGATCATAAAATACCGAACAGGAAGAAAGGATGAGAAAAAGTCAAGTAGGAAAAGAGAAAGCCTGAATGTGTTGAGGTTAAATGGATGGGAAGAAGGGAAGAGATGCTGAGAGAAGGTAAGATGGCTGATAAATCTGTATACAGATAATAGGGAGAAGGGGAACAGATGAGAGAATCCAGTTTTTACCTGATTAGACAACAAATCAAATAAGGAAAGAGAGAGAAAACTCGATATCTGAGCTAAAATTGAGTTTCTTCATTTGCTCCAATGTACATACATGTGAATAAGTGTGCTGAGATTTTATCTCCTCTGATAAACTGTCTTGTCAATTGTTTGCTCTCAAAGCCATTTATCCACATCATGAAGGAAATGAGACAAAAAAAATACAATTTACTACGCATTACATTTGTTTTACTCTACTCTTCTCTTTTTCCTGTTTTCCTTCTCTTCACCACCATCAAGAAAAGAGTTATTGCCATTATTTGCTCAAGAGCCCTATTTCAAATATCCACCCATTCCAAAAGGGGGGAAAAAAATCAATAGCACAAATCGATCGCTGGTTATTTTCTCTCCTCCTCCTCTGCAGGCCTCCTTATGTGTATATCTCTGTGTGTAAGACAGGAGCAAACAGGAGTTTGCAGGATAAATGTACTATCTGTGCTCCCACCCCCTCACACACAGACACACACTCCCCTGGGCTTTAAATCCCAGTCATCTGTTTATGTTGACACATTCACAGCTCGTGGTACAGTGGCCTTTTAGAGAAGAAGACTGTAGAGGAATCACTTAGATCCTTGGATTTACACACACACATACACTACAGTATATAGTATAAAGTGCACATTGTAAAGCCAGGTTCAATCCAGAGATAGAGAGGGTAGATAACGGGAAGCGAGGTGAAGTGATGAGCAGATATCAGGGGAGGAGGGAGTAATAGAGATAATAGATGAAAGGGAAAACAGCACAAGCAGCAAAGGAGAGAGATAAACTAATGTGAGGGTTAAGGGATGGAAGGATTCAAATACAGATCTCTGTCTTGACACCTGGAGTATTCTGTCATGGGTCAGAGAAATAAAGAAAGAAATGATGACACACGGTTTCAAAGTTACTTTCAAATTTTTCTTGAGATTGCTCGCTAATCCAATAAATGTTGTTTGACTGACAGTGGGCCCCCTGATTGGTCGATACTGTGGGATCAGGGTGCCCCCTGAGATCCAGTCATCTACTGGGATTCTCTCACTGTCCTTCCACACTGACATGGCCGTGGCTAAAGATGGCTTCTCAGCTCGATACAACATGACGCACAAGGAAGTCAGCGAGAGTAAGTTTAAGGCAGCATTGTGTTTTATTTAAAAAATGAACTTATCAGTGTTGGTTAAAACATCTTTGTCTCCAGCTTTTCACTGTAGTAATGCATTTGGTATGGAGTCAGGAAAGATCACAGACGATCAGATCACGGCCTCATCAAGTTTCTATGATGGACACTGGCTGCCACGTCAGGCCAGACTCAATTACAACGACAACGGATGGACGCCGAAGGAAGACAGCAACAGGGAGTACATTCAGGTACAAGTTTTGGAGCTGAGTTTAAAAAGGAAAAGGTTCCTCAAACTTTTGCTTTGGTTAGAACAGTTCAAGGAGGTTATTTTTATTGACGTTTGTTTCTTTTATCAGATTGTGGAAAAAATGAAAAACTCCAAGCCTCACATACAGATTAGTTCAAACGCAGTGTTCCGCCTAAACTAAAAATAAGCTGCACTCTGACTTTAACAGAATATTTTTCCATTTCTTGACATAACAACTCTTCCGCAGATATATTTGTGTCAGTGTGTCTTTATGTGGGAGTTAGTGAGAGGTAGTGAGTGGGAGGAGTAGTGCCATCAAGGTTTAGCAGCCTGAACGAGGCATTGTTTCCTTTATTTTATCACTTTTTGTGCCATCCGTCTGCTAAGTTTAAGTTATAAGGCTGTCTGAGTGAGGGGGAAGAGCGAAGTTTAGGTTCACTCAGGCCAGCCAGAAAAGCGCTTTTCAGGGAGACACCCTCTGTAAACAACAGATTATCTTGTCGGTTGTCACTCTCTGGTTGTCTCACAAAGCCAGCCTGCAGTTTTAGCTGTGCTTTTTGTTCAGGTCCAGTAATCTTATAGGGGGATTGGTTTTGTTTCAGGTGCTTTACTTGCAGTTCTTTTAGACCTTTAAAAGGGAGAAACATGGCAGGGTTTGTATAAATGCTGTAAAGCACTCACCAATCTTGTAAATCCATCTTTTGAGATTTTAAAGGTAGATCTGAGGGCCAGCAACTCTGCTTTATCATCACCAACCATTAAATCAAGGCCTGGGGGTTGTTAAATTCCTTTTAAGGAATGCAGTTTATAGTAGTCCATGGTCAAAATATAAAACACAGTTTAATTAGAAAAAAATTTCAATAGCATAAATATATCTTGTGAACCCTCAGATTTATCTTGCTACGCTGCACCTCAAGCTGCAAAGCACTGAACTCAACTGACCTTTACAGTTTTCTGACTGGCCTAGCTTCCTGCTCTCAGCTTTCCACATAACTACAACATCACACTGCAAAATTTGAATATGCCAGATTAGGCAATTATTAGATTATTAGAGTTTAAATTGTCCCTTTGAAAGCTTTGCCTGTACACAGCACCTTAGGAATACATTTAGGGTATTTCTAAGTCATTTAAATTCACGCCAATTGTTTTAATGGTCAGGTATATCAATTAAATTACAAGTCCTCCAATTGAAAACCATGTAGAGCTGCCCCAACAAGCAGCAGAAGGGAAATGGTCGAGGCGGATGGCCACCCTTCCTGAGTCTGGTTCTTCCAGAGGTTTCTTCCTGTTAAAGGGAGTCGTTCCTTTCCACAGTCCCTCATGCTCAGGACGGGAGATTGGACTGAAGACAAGTTTCGGTGCAATCTGTTGGTTTCCTTAGCTTGGATATTATCTTTTGAATTGGCTCTATATGAATGAATTGTATTATGATTACAATGAATTGAATTCCAATTGGCTTGAATTGGACTATATTACTTAAGTGCCTTGAGATGACAATTGTTGTAATCTGGCGCTATATCAATAAAATTGAATTGAATTGAATTGAAATACGACTCATATGAGCAATTCCACACCAGTACAATCATCATTCTAAAGACTTTTGTGTGAGAAGCCACAAAGTCCTCATAAAGATGGAGGGGTGGCCGATGTAGCTGCTGCACTTTTAACCGTGGGCCTTGTGTGACGTAAGATCGTGACTAACATTTATTCTTCATCACTTAGAATTTAAATGCAACTTCAACACTTTATTAGAACATTTTGTAACTGGATTTAGGCAATAACTTTACCTTTTAACAATGATCACCTTTTTACAAAGCAAATGCCATTCTGCTTGTTTCCCTAGCTGCATGGAAACACAGCAAGTTAGAATGAAACGTTACTTTCTGGTTAGCTATAGGAAAAAATTGAAAATTAAACTGCTCGGGTAGGGTTAGAAAACATTCATAGTTAGGGATAAAAAAAAATCTTCTTTCAATGTGACTGTAATGTGATAGGCGCTATTTTTACTGTTCATCAGCAGTTGCTCTCATGACCACCTGAGGTTCACATTCTTTGAAAGAAATTATTGACCATATGTGCCGGCATGAACAAACACCACATGGGTTTGTTTTTAGAAGGTAGACAAGTCTCAGATCTAACCTGGCTCCCTTGCTGTTATGAAGCCTCTCTTGTTTTCATCTTGTTTCCACTTCCTTTATATTAGTGGGAATAAGGGCTGGCTCATAAGGCACGTTTACATGAAATTAGAAAAACATCCATCCAAAACCGGATTTTTAAAATGTGTGTAAACATGTTAGTCTGACCAAAATTGAGCTTCTTGAAAACATGGGAATAAATCTAGGTAATGCATTTGGAGATTAAAACCCTCCATATTTACACTTAACTTTAGTCCAAATGGGCCTCGATACTCCGCTCATGTTCCAAAGGTAAACTTTGCTTCTTTTTGTAAAAACAGTAAATTCATATCAATACAGCTGAATTCTGCTCTCATTCACATATTCTTCTGTGATAAAAAAAAGTATTTCAACTTCAGCGATCACTGTAAGCATTACCAGACTGGTGCACTGCCCTATTAAATTCCTGATTTTATAACTGCAGCATTGTCTAATAAAATCCCCTTTTAAGTAACTTAAAGACAACGTCTGTGCCATGAAATCAGCTGTACTAAGTAAGACGATCCCCCACGGAGAAAGGTAGAATGTTTTCTCATACAGGTCACAGTGTTGCGGTGTCAGATATACTATATAATTCAACTCAATTTTGCTCCTGTGCATGTATACTGGGATGAGGATGGGGGTGAGAATCAAGCTGTAACTCTGAGTTTGACTCAAAATGGACATGTAACCGTGCTCACAGATTGTTACAGATGTGGACTAAATACAGTAGTTCAGTGGCCCAGAAAGACACAGGAATGGACTGTGGCCATCAGTCTGGCACTTCCTCTCTCACTTACAGTACCTTCTTCAGCTGACAGCTATCTCCCTCCAGCCATCACCTAAAAGTAGCTGACGTAAAACTATGCTATACTATACTTTTTCCATATTTGAATGACCTGACTTTTTAGATTTTATTGTCTGTGATGCTTCAGATGTTTGCGTAAAAGACAGTTGGCTGGAAATGCAGCCTCTATCTCTCTCATGTTGTATTTTTTCCTCCTCTCTGGTCCCTGGTGTCAGTGTTGGGTTGTTGTGTCCTGCAGAAACTCTCAGCTGTTTCCTTGCGTTAACAGAGAGCAAGAGCCCCCACGTGCGTGTCAGTGTGTGTCTTTGTGTGTAATAGCTTCTGTCTTGACGAGCAGCTGTCATAAATGCCAACGTGTCTCCCCTTCTTGCTTCTTGCACCCTGTGGTGTCTTATAACTTTGAGTGTGTGTGTGTGTGTGTGTGCTGCCTCTGCCTTTGCAGCTTAGGCATGCATGCTTTGCCACGGTGACTCAAGAACCATGTGTGTGGTTTAACTCTCTCTACGGCACTTTTTCTGATTTAACTTATGCTGTTTTACTATTCTATTCTATTTCTCTACCTTTATAGATTATATTCTGGTTTGGTCCAGTGAGGTGTGCTGCAGATTGATGATGCCAGCTTTGGTGGCTCTGTTATTCTAACAGCTCTGTGATTGATGAGAGACCTTCCCTGGGAAGGCTCACTTAGCATCTCTCTCTTTCATTTGTTCTTCACCTCCTTCCTCTTGTTTCCTTTTCTCTCTCTGTCTACGTTATTCCTTACCCCCTCCATCTCCTCTCTTCTCCTCTCTTCTCCTTGGTTCTGGACTATTGATTAGTTGTCTTGGTGGATCTCGCTCTTGCTCCAGCAGTGCAGGTACACACTCGTGTGTGTGTTGGAAGTAATCTAAAACACCTGTCTCACTGACAGATAACAAACACTGCATTTTACCTCCCCCAGTGTTTTGTATTTTATCCCAGAGGGACATATAGCTCACACTCACACAGCACAGTCAGATTAATCTACAGGTTTCAACAGCTCCAATGGAGGAGAATAAATGTTGTGACCTTAAATAGAACCTTTCTCATGTTCAGATCTCTATTTGTCTGTCCTGAAGTGAGAGCTTAAAAAATGTAAAATGCTCATATTTCTATGAAGGAACTATTAACTACTACAATCCTCAAGGAAAATCATGTTTAACTTCAGGTATGAGCAGTTCTTTCTTCATGTACAAACAACTTCATGGTTTCTGTGAGGTATATTATTACGTTTACTTGAGCTATTTTCAGGTCTCTGGTTTTTCTATATTAATCATCACAGAGCAACTGCTTTTTTTTTGACAGACACTCTTTATCAAACAAATGAGATTCCTGACAACCTCAAAAAGAGTTGTTCAGGTTGGACATTTTAGAAAGCGATCTCCAAAGAGTTCAATCTCCAAAAATTCACAGGCTGAGAACCTGCATACAAATGAGGAAATATTCAAATTGATAACAGTCACAAAGGAACCCAGAGAACTTGACTAAGATTAATGTTTGTGAGTTCACCATCAGTGAGCGACCATGTTGGTGGTGGTAAGAAAGCCTCTGCTCTCCGAGCAGAACATTACTGCTCGTCTGCAGTTTGCTAAAAGGGCCATGACCATGAACACTGCTGAAAAGGTTTTGTGGATAGATGAGACCAAAATAGAAGTCACCTTTAAGGATTTGAAAATACTGGATTCCTGCATAAGAACCTTTTTTTTCATCCCTCGAAAAACTGTGGTGGTGGTATCATGATTTGTCCCCTGTTTCCTGCATCTGCACCAGGGCAGTTTGCCATCATTGATGGAACAATAAATTCTGAGTAATGCCAGCAAGTTCTGAAAGAAAATGTCAGGATATCTGTCTTTGAAGTAAATTTCAAGAGAGAGTGGATAATGCAGTAATGAAGGTACTCTAAACACATAAGTTATTCCACTATAGAATAGTTAAAAAAAAGAAAAGAAGGTTTTGGAATGTCATGTTAAAGTCTTGATCATAATCCAAAACAAATGTTATGGATGGACCTGACAAAAAAAAGAGAGAGACCGACCAACATCCCAGAGCTGCAGCTGTTCATTAACATAGAATTGTGGTAATTTCAAAAATCAAATTTTTAAAATTACTGTGTCACCCACATAAAGTAATATTACATGGTTTTACTCAATAAACAAAATACTAATTATAAAAATGTTTTGCAACATGTTCAGTTTGGTGCTCTTTATTTTATTTTAGGACTTATGTAGACATGACGTTTTATTTCCCATTTATATGAATAAATGAAAAAAAAAAAACATTAAAACAGCTTCACAACCTTCTAAACATGATCTAAGTATCAGTATACCACTCATTCTCAACACTGCTGTGCAAAATAAATGCACATCTGCTTAATTATGAAGTGGGCAGCCCTCATCCTGCACAATGGCGCCCATGTATACCACAGCACAGCTAACAGCATGCCAGACCTAACATCCATAATTAGAATTGGGGAGGTGATTATTGCTGTTGTACAGGAGGAAATGAAAATGAGTCCAGATAATTACTATCGATCTGCCAAGATGCAGAGAGGAAAAAAAAACATGGGGAAGGAGATGGGAACAAAAGTAGACTTCTGTTCCCATCTATATATATATATGTACATATGTATGTGTGTATATTTATATTAAAATATTCATCTATTACTATAAAGTTGTGTTTTACTTGTAGAACTTTTAGAAAAATGGCTTTAAACTAATCTTAGAAATGTAATTAGAAATCCTTTTCTAATGTGACTTCAACACACACATCCCATTTTGTAAAATGATTACTTTCTGATATTAGTTTAGTATTTATTTAATGTATTGTACCTGTCACTGTTGTTGTGTATTTCAAACTCAAGCCATTTTCAGATCAAAATATATTGATCTTTTTCTATTTTTTATTTTTTTATTCAATTATGAATGATTCTGTTATATAATAAAACGTAAAAGCTTCTCTCCCCACCAACAGGTGGACCTCCATACTCTAAAGGTGCTTACAGGCATCGCCACACAGGGTGCCATCTCGAAGGAAACTCAGAAGATCTACTATGTTACCACCTTCAAGCTGGAGATCAGCACTAATGGAGAAGACTGGATGGTCTACAGATATGGCAAGAACCACAAGGTGAGCACAGACACACATGATAGGAACTGGAGCACAGACACACTTGCATTCTCACGGAAGAGGTAAAGAGAAATACGAGATGGAATAACTGCAGCCAGAGTTGACCACAAATGCAAAATTTAACCTGTGTCTACAATTACAGCTGTTTGAATGCCATTCAGTAGGCTTGATTTAAGGGTTTATGACCAAGCCGTGAGTGAATGCACGCCTCCAAGCTCAGAGTGGTACCTCACATCATCATGTACATTTATACTTCACATTCTGCTTTTCTCATCACATCTGTTTCCTGTTACTCTCTGGTCAGAGTTCTGCTGAGTTTTGACCTGACCGAGCAGCACTCTTAGCTGTTTCTCTCAGAGGTGTTAAGGCACGATATGTCATATATCAGTCAGCATACAGTGGGGGGGCTCCAGGTAGAAACGAAGCAAACTGAACTGAGCGTCTGGCTGAAGCAGCAATTAAAGTAGAGGAGCATTCCAGCAGTTGTGGTTGGTTTTTCCATCACAGCAATTCTTCCCCTGAAATGTGGGCACACGTTTTTCCTGTGGTGGAGCCCCACGTCCAGCTTTGTGCTGTAAACCCTTATTCCTTAATGAACAGTAATGCATGCACACATTCACAGATGCATGCATTTTTCTCTGAGGGGGAAACAAGAGATCTAGTATAACTATCTGGGGTTCTTGCGGACCTCATAAGACTCATAGCAAAGGCTAGCTTCCAAAGAAGTTATAGACGGATAAAACAGAGTGTGGAATAGAGAGATTATTGAGGGAAAAGCCTTAGGACTGAATGTAGAGCAAATGAATTTGAAATCATATTTATAGGTATGGGGTTGGACAGTAGTGTGATACATAGCAAAGTCGCCTCACAGCAACATCGCGTCCAACTGTGATGGACTGGAGATGTGTTCAGGATGAAGCCTGCCTGTCACCTGATGACAGCTGGAATAGGCTCCAGACCCACTGCAACCCTTAAGGGCTTAAGAGAACTAATGAATAGATGATAATCATCTTCAAAGAATAAGCAAACTCTAATGGTTGAGAGAACAGCTGCATGTCAGAGAATGCATTTAGTCCTAAACATATGTTTTTGTCAATCCTTGTGAAGTACTTTTGACTTCTAACTCTAAGCATGTAATGCTATTGCCTAAATCCAACCAGAAGGGACAAATTGACGTTATAAAATGCTGTTGTGCTGTAAGTAGTTTTAACCAATGCTAATCCAACCAGGATGCCGTCTCTCACTGCGTTTCTACTACTTGTCTTTTACTCGTTACTTTAAATTTAACTTTATGCTGCTGTACAATCGTCAAATATTGTTAGATCTTTGGTCTGTAGCGAGAGATGTGGTGAAATTGAATCATGCTGGACATAAGACGGCGCCCACGCCACTATCGGGGAGCCCTACTCTCCTCGTCCACACCAGCGTGGATGACTCGGATAACTGACGAAGTGGATCTGCCGGTGCCTGCCAGGACTGGCCTGGTGAACGCTAGTTAAAACGTTCATATTATACGTTCATCCTCACGTCCAGAGGATTGGATTTTCTCTGTGTTACTGAGACATGGTTAAATGATGGTGAGTTCAGCGCTTTTTCTGAACTTTTACCACAGCACGAGCGACTACATTTAAGAGTCACTCTAAATGTCAGCAGTTATTGCTGTCATCTTCTTACTCCAGCTTTGAACTGAACGTGTTTGGGCAGGGCAGCTCTGTCACAGTGCTGTGTGCAGTGGTCTATCGGCCTCCAAAAGTAAGGCACAGTAAGGACTTCACATGACTTTTCTGATTTCCTGGCTGAACTTAAACCTAAATATGATTGTTTCCTTATTTTTGGGGATTTTAATATTCGTGTGTGCTGCCCTGATAAGGCAATGGCAAAAGACTTTTTAGAACTCATTGACTCTTTTAGGCTCATGCAGTTTGTGTCTGGTCCCACACAAGAACACGGACACACTCCCTCTTGTTTTATCATTAGGGGCTGCCTGTGCGTAATTTAGAGCTCTGTGACGTCGTATTTTCGGACCATACGCTGGTAGTGTTGAGGTTGCTCTCTGCTGCGTCACGCTGCTGTCCTATAATTAACCCTTCCACTGCTGTTCAGTTCTCTGCCGTATTGAGTCAGAACTGTACCATCCCCGAGTCTGTGCAATGATACAGAGAAGTTTAGCTCGTTCCTCCTGCTGAACTATTTTAGATACTGTGGTGCCATTAAAAAACAGGCAGCCTAAAACTACATCTGAGCCCTGGCTGGATGACACAAGTGCCATGGGACTGAACCAAAGTGGAAGAAAGACAAACTGGTGCTGTTCTTTCAAATCTTAATCTTGTTTAAAACTTGTCTTGTTTAAAACAAATGACTCTGTTCTTAATGCCTCACAGACTGTCGGCATCTATCCTTCCTCTGCTGTCTGTGAAAGCTTTCTTCAGTTTTTCATAAGTAAGGTTGCATCTACAGGGGCTGTTACTGCAGCTTCCATATATGACCCCTCAGTCTTTGTCCCCTGTTCTGGTGTTTTTGATAAGTTTGAGTCTGGGACTTTGGTATCTTTACAGAAGATTGTTGATCATCTGAGGCCATCAGTCTATCCAAATGATGCTGTCCTTCCTCAACTACTGAAAGAGGTTTTCCCCACTATAGGGTGGTCCTATACTGTTCAGGTGTGGTCCCTGTAAATCTGAAACACACAGTAGTCCACCCCCTGATTTTTTTTAAAAAAGCCACTCTTGGCACCACAGTTCTTTCTAACCACAGGCCTATCTCGAAACTATTATTTCTCTCAAAGATCCTCAAGAAGATTGTTTATCGTCAAATAATGGCTTTCATGGAAGAACATGATATCCTAAAGGTTTTCCAATCTGGATTTAAAATGTTACACAGTACTGAAGCTCTTTTAATGGTTTTTAATGATGTGTTTTTAGCTACTGATTCTGGTGACTGTGTTATTCTTGTGCGTTTAGATCTAACCTCTGCATTTGACACAGTGGGCCGTACTATTTTACCCTCTCGTTTGGAACATTGGGGGTGTTGCACTTGTCTTTATTCTTAGGCAACATGGTATTTAATTCCTCTGTTATGCAGATGACAGTCAGATTTATCTACTTCTTAAAAAAATGGAGGCTATTCTGTAAAACCGTTGCTCAAGTGCCTTGATGACATAAAGGCCTGGAAGGCTCTTAACCTCTTAAATTTGAATGAAAAAAAGACACTTTACCCAGTATATCAAGCCAACTGGAGGTTAAAGTGGACGCCGATCTTTAGCTTGACAGTCAGACCAGAGCAGTCGTCAAATCAAGCTTTTTCCATTTTTTTTAAATTTGGAACAAGCTCCCTTTGCATATTAGACGGACCTCGCCTGTGCTTGCTTTTAAGTCTCTTCTTAAAATCCATCTCTTCTCCTTGGCCTTTGACACCATTTGTGTTGTTGACTTCCTTATTCTTATTATTTTATTGTATATTCATGTATATGTACATTCATTTTGTCTTTTATCTACTATTCTGCACAGCGCTTTGGTCCACTGTGGTTCTTTTAAAGTGCTTTATAAATCAAGCTAGATTGGATTGGATTGGATTGGATTGGATTGGATTGGATAATAGTGTTTTCAACGAATGTTGTTATGTTATTGACTGAATGTAACCCAGAAGTGAAGAACAGTTGTCGTATCTGGGTGTCTAACTCCGTTCCATAGTTGAAAGTGCAACCGCCTGCCCCACTAATCTTTCCCCATTAAAAGGACTTTTTTTCCCTCCAATGTGGAAACACTTATATGCGATGTATTTTCCTCCTATCACCTGTATGGCACGACCTAATAGGTTCAATTTTCAAAATTTGGCTGTTTTGTGTGGATGACTTGTTGCTTATGATTTATAGAAGAGTATGATTAAATGTGTTAGTTATAAAGATGCTGTATGCAGGAATATTTAATTCTGTAGTGAATAAAATATGGGAAATGGGATGGGAAACTGACCGATCAGTCATTTTACCGTGTATTGTGTCTCCACCTCATGCAGTAGCAGCTGCAGCCCAGTTTTCTGTCATAGTGACATTAGGCCACAGTATGAAATTATAAAAATCCAATATGCAAAACAGATTAATGACCAGTGTTTTGAGATGAGTTGCTGGTGTCACAACCCATAATACCCTTTAAATCCTCCATAACCGCAGAAAGCCACCTCAAGCTGAATATCAAGAGATACAGAGAGGAGGGCGTGTCAACATATGAATGTCTGTGTTTGAGGAGAATGGCTCTAGAATGGATTAGTAGCAGCTTCTGGTCGAATACACCAAATACACCATCAGATACACTCAAACAAACTGGTAAGGGTCCTCTGAGCTGTTCTGCTCCCTGGTGTGTCAGTCTGTGCAGTAATCTGACGGTTCTGATCAGAGCTGCCAGTCACTGCAGTTAATTTACTTCTGTGTCACATTGTTACATTTTGGATGCTAACCATAATTTAGTCTTTGTGCTATGTTCTATCCCTAGAGGGAGAAATGACAGAAGCAGAAAAAAGTGAAAAAAATTTCTGCCATGTGTTTGTATTCCGGTTATATTTCTGATGATGAAACTATGGTGTCAGGATCTGGTGTACCATGACATCCCATCTCAGCTGACTCACCTCAGACAGCTAGTCAGTGTTTTGTGTTGTAAATAACTTGGCTGAAGTGGAAAAGATCTGTTAACAAAGTGTAGTTTTGAGTGTAAAATGCTGTCTGCCTTCACAAAATAATTCAAAGAAATTGTTTTAATAAGTGACAGCAGACCTTTGTTCACTTCATAGAGGATTCAGTTTCTAGGTTTGATGTATTTCTTCTGTCTCTTCCTAAGTCAGCATAGAAGCCTCTCAGGACCAGACCTGTTTTTCTTTTTATACTTTTGAGTTGAACTTTTAACTAGTGATAGATCAATATGTTTTTTTTCAGGGCCGATCCTGATTATTAGTAGTCAAGGAGACCGATAGCCGATATTTGGACTGATATTGATTTGCAGTAAAAGTGAAAATATTGGCATCAAAATTTTGTGTAGTACAAACTCTAACACCTAGATTTGTTTAAATGCCTTTAAGCGTGTGTTTATTAAACAGATTTTCAGAAACAAAGATGACATATGCTCAACTCATCATGCTGAATTTATTACAGCATTTGGAAAGCCTGTAATTGATTTTTATTATGTAAATGTTATATTTTAACATGTGATAGCAGGGACCCTGTCATTCAAAACGAGGTTGCTATATTACTAATGATTAATGTTACTATAGCTGAAAAAAGGGACAACTGCAATAGGAGAGACTCACACCATTCTCTAGCCACCCCCTCAAACTGCTTCCCTGCAATAAAACTGGACTGAATTGAGTTCTTTAGGACTTATCTCTCTCTCTCGCTCTCTCTCATACACACACACACACACACACACACATCTACCATCACGGACTATTTCCATAGCTATACGTTCAGCAGCCCGTTGAGAGGGACTGCGTGGCGAGCGGAGCTGCCGCTTATGTCTAAATAACGTTATTGGGCTCACAGTAACGTTACGAGTTGTGAGTTGTAGAGGGCTCGGATGTTTATTACAATTTCGGGAGAGTTTGCTGCCTTAACGTACCTTCGAAACATATATCTGCTCTTCGTAGCTTCTTCTCCCGTCAAAACTGTTTCTCGTCTGCGGTGCGCGCACAGCTCTCACTGCTGATTGGCTGCTACCTGGCTCTGTGTGTAACCAATCAGATGGTGCTGTGGGTGGGCCCATGCTGGAGACAGAGAAGAGACTACAGACAGAGAGGCGCAGCTGCATCAGAGCCAAAATAATCCGGTTTGAAATTGATCTCTCATTGACCATCGGAAAAAAAAGGACGATGCCGATATGCGTCAAAATGCTGAAGAAAATCGGCGCAGATAATCGATCAATCCCTACTTTTAACTGATTCCTGAATCCTCACCCCTGTCTGTTTACTGCCTGATCTTGTTTCTAACCACACATCACTTCACTGACATTTTCATTCACTTGTGTCTTTTCTAGTTTTCTCAAAATCTCTTCGTTCATCATTTTCTCCCTCCTGTCTACTCATTCACTCTCTTCACATCTGCATCTACCTCTCCTTCCACTTTTCCCATCCCCCCTCTTTCCCTCCCTCAGCACTCAATCATTTATTCCTCCCTTTCCTTTATAACTCTGAGAAAGTAATGAAATAGACAGGCACGTTGATGCAGTTTAAACAAATGACTTTTTGTGCTTGCCGTGGTAATGCTTAAGTGTGTATATGCGTGTCAATCTGGAAAAATGATTGAATTAGTGCTTTATGAGCAAGAATCATTAAAAACAGAAATTAATGGAAGCCATATGGACAGAAACAGAACACATCATACCGTGTGCACTGGCAGAAACACACGATGTACAAAATACTGTAGTTCATGCATACAAAGACAAGAACCCATATAGAGAGATGTATGCTGACAACTACGTTCTTCTTATTTTTTTAACATTTGTCTCAGATGAGTAACTTTTAACGAAGCAGCCACTGTGCACACACTCTCACACAGATGCATGTACACACTTAAACATCTGTGAGCCAGCCCACAGGGGTGGTGCTGTTGTCACACAGCATATCACACTGATTTGTGATGCTGTAATGTATTTGATAACGTAATTAAAGGCCTGTTGTGAACCAGATGGGACATAAGGAATTCATGTTAATGTCCTGAGATTTTTTTGGCAGAGGGTAATATTTAAGCATAATTTACTCCAACAAAGCGCTGAAACATACTATCAGAAATACATAGGAGTGAAAGATGGGAAAGGCACCCACATGAGTCTGAATGGTGTTTTATGTAACTTTTCTGTTTTTCTGTGTATGTACCTGTCTTAACTGCAAAGCAGCCGTCCAGTCAGTGTCAAATTTTTCAGTTGCTCATGTGAAGTTGCAGAATACAGACAGAGAAAATATCTGTACAACTGAAACTAGTCAAGGATTTGGAACACAAAATTTCCTGGGGGCCATTTTTATGGGAGGTTGTGTACATGACAAGGGAAAACCACTGATTTTCAGCAACCTGAGGTCTCAAGTTGAGAAATGATGTTGACTCACTTTCAGTCTGTGTTGTTTGAGACCTTCTTTAGAGAGTTTTTATTCACGTTTGACGTAGTACAAATGTCCTTATGTATCACCCTGAATTGCTGCAGGCAGACCTGACTGTGATCATTGCAACCCTGGAGCTCAGTCAAGGACCAAAATCTTCTATTCCCACTCCAACCAATGGGAGGGGGGAAAGATGGGGAGAGAACGTATGAAGGAGCATATACAAAAGTTTAACTGAATTTGCAAAGAAAAGAAAGAATGAAAAGAACAAAAAAAGATTTGAATAATAAACTGATAGTGATGTGAAACTGAGCAGGGAGGAAGAAAGATGGAAACCAGAGGACGAAAAGCAAGGTTCATAGGGGAAGAGGTGAGAGAAGGAAAGAGGCTGATGAGGGGAAGAAATGTTCTTCGGGGAATCACAGGCTGAAAGAGAGAGTAATGGATGGATGGATTGAAGCAAGAAAGAGGGGGGGAATAATGAGAATAACAGATCAGGGTGTTGACCACAAATCCCCCTGGATAGATCAGAGATCTCAGCAACACAGCCTGGAAGGATGTCAGTAGGGGAGGAAAGAAAATAAAATGTCAAAGTAGAGGGAGGAAGGCTGCGAGGTGAGGGAAAGCATGAAGGGAGGGTGAGGTCAAAGGACAGGAGGAGAAACAAGTTTGTGACAAATGAAGACAGGAAAGCTTAGAGAATAAAGGGAGAAGAGAGACAAAGGTGGTATAATAAAGATGCTGTGTGTCATTTGGTCTCTGAGCTTTGTGTATTGTACCGTTACACATTCATACATGAACACACAGTTGCATTCAGCTGCCAAAGACAGGTCACTTCCCCAAAGTATAAGTGTGTGTGTATCTGTTTTTTGTCCTGGTGAGAAGAAATGAAAGGTGATGGAGGGTGTTTTACTGTTTTATAACTTGATGCACACACACACACACACACACACACAGAAAGCACAGACATTTGCATAATTTAGCATGTCTGACTCTCCTGAGTGACTGTGGCCTGCAGCATTACGACAAGGTCACTTACACACACAGGCACACATGTTTCTTGTTCCTCACAGTCCTGTGGGGTGAATGTATTCCTCATTAGATATCGTTTAGTTTTATACAAGATCTTATTAGTCGTGTTTTGCCTAGAAACCAGAATCAGGTACCCTGCACCTGCACACACTCATCATTTTCACTTCAGCAGGTGTGTATAAATGAAGGAGAAAACAGAACTCACTTGCAGTTTGCCAAGGTTGAACTTCACTGAAAACTATTTGATAGCATTTTTTGAGAAACAGCTTGTTATTTTTTGTTTTGTGTGTGTGTGTGTGTGTGATGGGGTGGGTGAGGTGAGCATCTGTTCACCCTCCACCTTTGTTGGTGTCAGCTTCCCATGTTTCTGAACACTCATGACAATGCTGACAGACTCACAAAGACACACACACTTGGCTGGGTTGCAGGTGTTGTCCATTAGCTGATTATTATTGATGCCCTTTAGACACAGTGTTAACAGTGAATTTAGGAGTTTAAGACCTCAGTAATGCTACATATCCTCTTACACATCCCCTCTGTGGATTCTCACTGCAACGCCATGACCTGGGAGCAGTTACAGGAATAACAATATGTTTTGTTAGTATGCATAAACAAATGTTTATTATTAGTTTAAATTCAAAGGTTAACTTTGGTGTGACACGAAAATGTGCACTATTGATCCATATCATTATTTTTTCCAATCTACAAAAAAGACGATATTCTGCATGGGTAACAAATAGTCAGTTACACAAATGAGTCATAATGTAGGTGATCGTTAATAAGCTCACAACAGTGTAAAATATGACCTATGAACCAGGTAGAAAAGCTTTTTTTTTTAACTCTTTAAGGTTAGCCATTTCATATGAAAATGTACTAAAAAGATATACTTGAGTGGTTGTTTTCAAGAAAAACTATGGATGCATGAGCAATAACGCCGACAATATGCCATGATCAGAAACCTAATGTGACAGCTTGTAAAGATGCAGGTCACTCTGACAGGATGGCTAAATTGTTGCTTAGTTTTTAGGCCATTTTCCTAACTTGAAAATTAAGATTGTGGTTTCTTTTGGTGCAGCTGGTACTCAACTTTTAGGAGATCATTTTTGCAAAATATTAAGTTACTGTAGACCTCAGACTGAATGAAGAATTGAGCAAAATTTATGAACATCCTGCTAGTCTAACTTTAACTTGTAAAGATCAATTCAAGGTCAATTCTTAATTCAGAGGTACAGCTGTTAGCTTTTTGAGGACCTCATGCAAGTCCACCTGTGTTGATTAAATCCCTGATTAAATCCCTCACTGTGCGTGAGGTGACAGTGACGCAGACAGATATATCCATGCGAGCATAAATGAGCTTTCACATTGTTGTGCGTATTTGAACCTGTATGACACTGTGTATGTCAGTTTGAATTTAGACCTCCATAGTGTTAGTTGGAGTTGGGAAGGCTTTGCTGTGTTTTCTTTGCATGCTCCAAGCTATGACAAATAAAAACAGATGACTATTCAATGTAACAGTTCTATTGTTGTGTGTGGAGTTAATAAATGTTGAACAGCAGTCACTTATATTGAAATTACTACAACACAGAAAAGAGAGAAGACAATGGAGGGGGTGAAGTGTATAACCATCGATCAAAATGACTCACTATACACAAAAAGACAGGTTTGAAGATTATAAAAAAACATGTAACAATATAGGGAGAATACTAGATACTATGAGTACTGTGAGCTAGCCTGATACTTCCATTAATCTATCCTGTGTTCCGGCTTTGTCCTGTTGGAGGGTCCTGCTGAGCTGGAACTTATCCAAGCTGACCCTGGGGAGAGGCAGGTCATCAGTCCCTCACAGACACAGGCATGCATGCACACTCTCTTACTGGCTAGTGTAGAGTTACCGGTTTACCTGGGAATCATGTTTTTGACTTATGGTAGGAGCAACCAGGAACTCCACTAAGAAAGTCCATCGCAGGGGTTTGAACAATTAAAAACTTCCTTTAAGGTAACAGAACAGAGCATCAGCTTCAGCTCTGTGATGCCCAATACTGACAGAATTATGGCTTAGTACATTTTTTATTTTAAAAAGGTTTTAGTTTTGAGCTGTTGATTTGCTGTATTTACACCATTTACAGTTCTGTGTTCAGCAATGAGCAGCAGGTTATGGGAAAGCTACACAGGCTAGAATGTTGGATGTGCTGCTATGACATAGTCTCCACATCAGTCTTTTGAAAGCATAATTCTCGTTTAAGTCTGTCATGTGGTTACTGTCACAGTGTAAACCATATATATATGTATATATATGTATTGAAGAACATGAATAGATGTCATATATATATATATATATATCTATGACATCTATTCATGTTCTTGTGTGATAAATTGTATTTGATTACAATTTTTTATTTCATGGTTTGTTTGGAACTTTTGTGTTGGCAGTGGAAGGGTAATGGTACATCAAACAGCAGCTTGAATTGGAGCTGTGTTTGGTGACCCTGAACACAGTAGATAATTGACTGAATTTAATCTGATGTCCCTGTTTTGTGTTTTTTTTATAAACACAACGTGTATACAGACCCCGAAGCCTGTCACGCACACTCATACTGTACACACAAACACTTCACTGAAAACGTTAAGAGCCGGTAAAGTACAGCAACATGAATAGACACACAAACATACATGTGCACAAACACCCATTACAGTACGTACACTCTTACAAAAGTATATATGTGCCAAGGAAATGTTCCTGTCTGCACCAAGGGAAATTAGAAAGCACCCGCCAGCCCCCAAATCCTCAGAGCGAGACCTCATAATTACACTTTTACACACACTAAGACACACACACACTTGTAATTACAGTCAGCTACCACAATCCCATTAATTCTTGTAGGGCCTTCAGGCATTTTTCCATCATTTAGGTGGCCACGGTTTCTAGTGTGAAGGCCTGTGAGGTCACCAAAGCCGACTTTGTGTTGTTCAACCATTGGGTCATAGGTTAAATTCCCAGCTGGCTCAGTGGCCTGCTGCTGTTCCGGCAAGTCAGAGACTCCCTTCATCCATATTTTGTCACCCCTGATGGGTCCTGCTGTTTAATGGATTGAGAACAGGAGGAAAATAACGAATTTACACTCACACAGACACACATTGATTCACACAGAGCTAAAACAAAACACCTATAAATGCGTATCCAAGCAAGTAATTGCAAGGCCTTTGGCTCTGTTAAATAAGGCTCACTACTCTCTGTAATAAACACACTGTGTTATCAGCACTAATGTAACATAACAGAAAGGGTTTTGTAAAAAGAACAGAGAGGGATTTTTTCCCTTAAATTTACAGCAGTACATCATCATGGCAGCGTGACAGAGTAGGAGATAGAGATGTCGAAGAGAAGGACAGAGAGGAGGGGAGAAAGTGAAATGATAGGGAGCAAAGCAGAAGCCCAGCTGTGTTTTCCTGTGGAGAGCTCAGCAGTGATGACTGCTGGAAAGAGACAGACTGAGAGGGGGAGACATGACACTCTGTCAGATAGACAGAGATATGAAGTCCTGATGTCAAGAGACAAAAAGAGTGCTTCTGGCCATGTGTGCTTGCATTCAATTTCCTTTTATCTGTAGTTGTGTGTATTTTCACAGGAAATAATTTTGGGTGTGTGTGCACATAGTGACGAGTGCAGGGACTCTGAGGGCAACATGTATGACCAGAAAAAGGGTCTGTGTGTGTAAAAGAAAACGTGTTAGGATGTAGTTTAAAATTGTGTGTTTGTGCACAGAGGGGTGTGTTTATCTTTGCACTCAGAGCGTGATGGATTAAATATGTTTTCCTTTGTGCTTGTGTGTGTGTGTGTGTGGATGTGGTTAAGTCAAGAGGAGTCAAGAGAAGAGGATTCTCCTCCACATACTTACGCCTTTGATTTATTGCACACTGCATGTTTCAGACTATGTGTGTGTGTGTGTGTGTGTGTGTGATTGTATAGGTCAATCTTTGCACTTATTCTTCCCCCTGTAAAAGAACAATATGTTTATTTTGTGCATTCACAGTTCTGGATTTACTGTGCGTCATGACACAGAGGAGAAACATTTCTCATGAAATCTCATATTGTCCTGGGCTCTAACCACAGACGGAGCCATGTCAGCCCCCATCTCTTCTGTTTTAATGTGAACACACTTTGACCCATGAATAAATATTAATGTTATGTTGCTACACTTGGAAATAAAGAAAGTAACCGTATTTCCCAAAATATTGAACCATTTCCAGAAGGGTCACATTTTTTCCATCTTATTCTCCACAGATTCCAGAAATGCAGAAGATGTGAGGTGTTCAAATATTCTAACAGTTAAACAGATGTTCAAAACACAAAAACAATTCTCAGAAGTAACACAACCTCCAAACATCATCAAAATTAGATTGTGTTTTATAGAGCACAACAGCATTTCCTTAAAACACAACAGTCAAATAAAAGCTACGTTTCAGGCTCTCCTGCACATAACAGAAACAAAAGAAATGTTTTCTTTTTGAAACACGCTCTGCACACCTAAAGAAGCAACAACTGTGTCAGCGTGGCACAGAAAATCCCACTGTATAGTTGAATTAAAAAAAAAAATCTTTTCAGTATATCTGACAAGCAGATTTTCAGCTTAGTAATGTTCTTATAGAAGAAGTTTGCCCTTTTTGGTGCTCCAACTGAGACCCAGTGCTCAATATCACAGCACACTTCAAAGTAGGAGCTAAACACAAATGCGCAGCCTATGTCAGGCCCATTCAAAACGCTTGATTCAAAATCTATGAGAGTTGGAGAGGTCAGCCCAAAAGCACTGTTCATACCTAGGGAAGCCAAAAAAAATAGTGCTTATGATATAGTGCTATATATGCATGAGCTTGGATTTGAATTTTAACTTGTTATTGGGCATGTTGACCATTTTAGGTAAATCATGTCGTAAATGTGTGATTTTTTTTCTTTTCGTGGTATGTCCACAGTCAGAACTTATAGGTCTCTTGTGCTCCTCCTCTAGCGACTCTGTGACACCCTTCAACCAACCCATTAAATAGCTTTTTAGAATTTTTACCACATAGATGGGCAGACATTCTGAGCATCTCATAAAAAAACTAACACAAGCTCTAAATGCACCACATGACCCTGCAGGTTCAGTGTCTCTCCATGAGGGTAAACACCCTGGTTATTGTCTTTTTCCAACAACGTGACTACTGTATGACTCAGTTATGGTTCTCCACGCTGAGCTCCTTTGTTGCAGCTCACTCTCCATCCTGGTCCAGGTACCAGTGTAGTATTATTTAGTCTCTCTATTGTGCTCTCTGTACAGGTTTTCCATGCCAATACTGACGCCACGGAAGTGGTTCTCAATCGGATCCCACAGCCGGTCCTGGCCCGCTTTGTACGAATGAGACCTCAGATGTGGAAGAACGGCATCGCCCTGCGGTTTGAGCTGTACGGTTGTCAGATTACGGGTAAGAAAGATTAAACGTCTTCTTCTGCAGAGTTTATCAGACTATTTTTTGTTGGTCAGTCTCTTCGTGGGATTCTTGTGAAAACACAGTTGTCATTTTGCCAAGTTCTATACCAGTGATATACTGGCTTTTACACTGGGTCAGAGGGTGGGTCAGAGAAAAAATAACACCCTTAGAGAACATTCTCCAAAAGAACAGGCAAAAGTGAAAGGTCAGTTCTTTTCTTTTCGTGTATGTAATCAGATGAGAAGTGATACTATAATTTCCTCATCCTTCAGTCCCATATATCATTTTTTCACACTTTCATCTGTTCTCTCTTTCACATGCACACAACACACCCACTCTTGTGCACTCACTCTCTTGCCCTCGCACTTTCAAATACATAGCTCCCTTCTCTGACTCCCACTTGCACACACACACACGCACACACACAAAGAGACCCACATCTGTCCTAATAGAATAATACTAGAGTGTGATGTGTGGGTGATAACATCAGAGAGTAACAGGCTCTCAGCTTTCATCTGCAGCCCTGGCAAACAAACACGATTTCAACCAGAATAATCAGCTCTATACTATAAATAGATAAAACTTAATTATACTGTCTGTGTTTGTGTGTGTGCATCTGTATGTTGTGGAATAGTAAAAGAGAGAGGGTTTCAATCCATCTAAGTGGGCCTGGATGTGTGTCTCAGCTCCACTGTATCATTATTAGGTTAGGGCCTCTCTCCGCTGCCATTGTGGCGGCCATTGAGAGGGACAGATATGCTCTTATCCAGGAGGGCTATTTCAGCACCCACACAAATCAAAATCACACCAAAACAATATGCTACCGTGCGCATGTGTGTGTGCGCGTAAATGATACCGTCAGACAGGGATGTGGAATATATCAGGTATCTTGGCTGCTTTTTTCTAAACTGTATTTTAACACCTAAAATGTCATTATATACCACCTTTCTTTTCTTATTTTTCTCAGCAGTGAGAACATGTTTAACACACTTTTTGGCCATTTTCTGTGTCTATCCTTTATTACTGGCACTTTGTCATTTCTGCAATCTGTAATGGGCCTGAAGAAAACATCAGCTTTACATGCAACACCTCGACAGTTTCATACTAGTCTACCTTTTGGTGAGAGGATTGACAGAGTTTGACATTTGAGATGTAAGCAGAGAAAAAACAACCTGTTGTGCTGTAGTGAAATATGTCTTCCTGCAGAAAAAAGCAAACATATCTGCTGATAGCCATGCAGTATCTTTTCAATTTCTTTCCCTGCTCACAGACATATAGGCAAGCACACACTGGAACACACTACCAGGGGGGATGCGATAATGCCCTACACAAGCCTATAAAGGCAGACATAAAGCAGCCACTCAGTGACATGTCATTAACTTAAATCACACTTTTATGTCTCCTGTTCTACTTTCCTCTCACTTTCTACCTTTCTCTCCTCCATGTCTCTCTGTTTTTTCTTCCTCCTCATTCTGCTCCCTCCCCTGCCCTTCCGTTGCCTCTGCTGACAGCCTCCATGCCTCCACTTCTCTCCAGCCCTCTCTCATTTTCTTCTCTCCATCACCTTCCTTAAATTTTCCGGACCCCGGCCTCATTCAGCAGCTCTTTCCTCCTCCATCATCCTAATCTCATTTTATTTTAGAGCTGCAGCGCTTATTTTCAGCATCTTTATCATTTTCCTCGCCAGGCTTGTGTGTCGAGCATGTCCATTTGTATCGTCCAGGTAAGGATGGTTATCAGTGGTTATCTGGTTATCAGTAAAAGCTCGGTGGGAGTTGGTGCTCGCCCATGTGTGGGTGACACATCAGAACATACAGCAAAGGAAAGGAAGTGGGTTTGTGTGCGAGGACTTGACTACTCTGCGGTGATGCACTTTGTGTGAATGTGTGTGTATGTGTAAGAGTGAGTTTAAGAGCTCCCATGCTAGTGTGTAATATCTGTCTATTTCTGCTGGGATGTGAAAGGGAGGATATTCTCGTCGACTCCCACTGCACTCCTGAATTAAAAGGCCTGCTGGAGTGCTGTAACTGGGGTGCTGTAGCTAAAGTACAGAGGCAAAAGTATAAAACAAAGCAGTGGTAGAGTTTTTGTGAATGTTCATCGAGTGTGCCTCTGGCTGGTGTTGTTTATTGTTAATACATTATTCACTATACTGAGGCAATGTTGCAAACGTCATGGCATTAAACATTCAAGACCTGAAGAATGTCACCATCAATCACCGTCAGCACTTGCTGTCGGCCCACTCTTTCCTTCTTTCTCTCTGTGTGCATCTCTTTCTACCTGTATTCATTCTCTCTGCTTACTCTCTATCTTTTCAGTCCTTCTCTCTGTTAAACCATTTGTCCATCTTTTTGTCTCCTCAGGATCCTTGAACTCCTCTTTCCTCCCTTTTGTCTTGTATGTTCCCTCTTCCTCTGACTTCACATCTTTTTTTCAGCCATCATATTTTCACTGTGAATTTTCAAACAGAAGTGGCCACATTGTTTGATGCCCCGTTGTTGTCTGTCATTATTAATGGCAATGCTATATTTTGATGCTTTTTGGATTAAAACACATTTTTCTGTGTAATAAACAGAATCTCTTTGATCTGCAACATGCTTTTATTTAGTTCTTCCATTTGGGAGATCTCTGGCTCAATCCCCCATGCACAATCCCCTTTAGCTCCTTGGTTAAAGTTATGCATCTACTTTGCAGCAGCAGGAAGGAAAAATAATGAAACAGGGTGAAGGAAAGCAGCTCAGTGGGGCTGCAGAATGTAATACATCAGCCATCGCCTTAACAATTTGTGTCACGATCAAACAAGATTAGAGCGAAACTTTTGTGTAAGGGGTGCATGAACCTCAGTTAGCCAGTCTGGATGTGGAACAGTTTGGCCTTTATAATTGTATGTTTTAGATTGATGTAATCTGGATCAGGATCCCTTTGTGTCAAGTTTTAATGCATTCTCTTTCTTTAGCCTCAGTTTTTTTTAACATGCAAGGTGCACAAACTTTATTAGTCCCTTAGCTGTTTTGATGCCTAAAACGTATTCAAAAGGAAATAAACTTTAAAGAAATGGACAAAAAAAAAAACAGAACTTCCTCTGACATCTTTTAAATTCACCCAAGTAAAAATCTAATGTTTTTCATTTTTCTTGTTTGGACTTGAAGTAGCATAACCACTGGAACCTTTTCCAGAAACCAGGTTCTTTTCTCAGCTCATTTTAACCACAGTAACCACAGGCTAAAAAGAGTTCTGAGGGAGAAATTGAATTGCTAAAAAAGAGCATTGATACGGCAGCAGTACCTTTCAGACTACCCTGAACCTTTGGAGTGAGGCTTGTAGAGCTGATCATTTCTGATTGGTGGAATTTTTTCATCATTCTGATTCTACCTTTCTGTCCTAGTCACCTCATATTTAATATCCACAATCCAATTTTGACCAGAAAGCAGTGAAATCAGTAAATAAAGTGTTAAACTCTGATCTTTTCACAGTAGCTATGCTCTAAAGCTTAAATAAAAAACAACCAAAAACAAATAGAAGTGAATACCTTTGGCAGATTATATATTAAAACAAGTGAAGAGCGCTTCCTGTCAGCTAAGTGTAGCAGTGTCGAAACTCTGGCAAGAAAAAAAACTTCAGCAGACTTGGTATGTTTGATCTTCCCTGAACTTTTGACCTCAGTGAAAACGCAACATATCCAGGGCTGATATCATCCTTTAGCTCCTGAGAAAAAAATATATAAAAAAGATTCCTGTTGTGTGCTGAGCGTCATAACCCTGTGAAAATTAACTCAAATCACGTTTTCTGCCTTCAGCTTAAGAAAACAAGCATAAAGTTCTCTTAACATTTTAGAAAATTGCCCATCAGTAGTGTAAAGTATTCTTTCTCTCTGTCTCATGTTCAGATGCTCCCTGCTCAGAGCTGCAGGGCATGTTGTCTGGACTGCTTCCTGACTCCCAAATTTCTGCATCCTCTATGAGGGACATCCATGGCTCCATGGGAGCAGCCAGGCTGGTGGCCAGCCGGTCAGGCTGGTTTCCCAACCCAACACAACCCATAGCTGGAGAGGAGTGGCTGCAGGTATGTAACTCTAACTTCCTTTTTTTCTATTTATATCACATCATGCTTCATAGGACTAAACGCTTGCTCTCTTCAGTCAAAGAGACTGTAAGTTGGGCTCGAGGGCTGGAGGAAGGGTCGATTGACTAGTTGGAGTGTCTTTTCAGTCTTTTTGATAGTGCTAAAAAAATAATTTATTCAACAAATCATTACCCAAATAGCATAAACTACCTTCTACATTTAAGTCACCTAAATACACAAAAAACTCTCTGAACCATTCTTTGAATTATATTCATGAACTTGCAACCAAAAAACTTGCTTTTCAGCTCCAAAGTCTAAAATCCCTTTCCCACCTGGACACCCCCAAAGTGAGACCTCCTTGCTCTGCGTGTTGGTATAACCAGCAAATGAAAAGTCAGTATCTGACGTTCCACCCGGAGAATGAACAAACAATAATAACAGTGATTTTCTGTGTTTTCAGGTGGACCTCGGTGTGCCCAAGATGGTGCGTGGCATTATTACCCAGGGTGCAAGAGGGCTGGAGGGCAGCACCAGTGCTGAGAACAGAGCATTTGTCAGAAAGTACAAACTAGCATACAGCTTGAGTGGTAAAGACTGGAAGTACATCACTGACAGCAAGACTGGGTTTGCTAAGGTAAACAAAAGCAACACACATATCATCTCTCTCTGTCTAAGAAATACATTGGAACTCCCTGTCCTCTGAGTGCCAATGTCCCACATTTAGTGTATTTATAGCTGTCTCTCAACTTGGTCCTCCCCCTTCTTTGCCTCCTCTCTCTCATTCTTGTCAAAAAAAGTCATTTTATTCCAGCCTCAGCTCTGATAATAATTCAGTTTAATCACTTCACTCTTCTCACTTCTGTCTTTGCCTCTCTCTTAATCCTGTACTGTCTCTGTCTTTCATCCACTTGCTCATTCATCCCCTATTTGTCTCTCACGGGTGTTAATTAAAAATGTCTTTCCTGCATCGCCACTCAACGCTGCTGGCAGCCTAACGCACCGTGAGACAGGGCACTTCGTTTTCCTGTCTGAGACTATGTCTTAAAACGCTTTAATAGTACCATTGAGTGCCTGGATTTTCTCCTGATGCTAAAATCCTGTTCTCTCTCATCTGCCTGTCTTTTTAAATGAGTGTCCTGGGAAATTCATCATAGGTTTTTAAAACTCTGAAAGCACAGAAGACAGAAGACACAGCTCAGTTAATGAAACCAACAGCAGTCTGGTGCAGTCAGCTTTAAGCTCATGATAAAGTCTGCTACCCAAAACATTGGAAAATCAAAGGCTACATGCTTTCAGTTGTCATTTTTATGACACATCATACTGAGCCAGAAAATAATACTGATGGGTTGTGTTGTATGACTTCAGACTGGCGTACTGTTTTCATATTGTTTGACAGTGAGTTTTGAAAGGAATGGAGTGGAATATCTAAATCTAGAAAATCTTTCTGCCTCAGCTTAATTTTTAAGTTTTTACATGATGGACCTCAGTATTAAAACCCTTTGATTTTTGATCCAGTGTGACAGCTTTGTGGCTGGTAGCTGTTTTCTGTGAAGGAAAAAATGAAACAACAGTTAACACTGTTTCTTCATCTCTTTGCTCAGATATTTGAAGGGAACAGCCACTATGATACTCCAGAGGTGCGGAGGTTTGATGAGATCATCGCTCAGCACATCAGAGTTTTCCCAGAACGGTGGTCCCCTGCTGGGATCGGCATGAGGATGGAGGTTCTCGGCTGCGACCTGCCCGGTAAGAGCACACACATGGTAGCAGAGGGATGAGCGCACTTGTTGATGGCACATGAAGATAAAACAGAAGAAATGTACTACAAAGTGAAGTCCTATTACACCGGTCAAAATTTAAACACTTCAATCTCAGAAATTGTGATCCAACACATCCTGTTGAATCCAGTGTAGTCCCTGGGAGGTAGTGGTAGTTCTCAATGCACTGCAGCCCCAAGAGCACGAAAGGTAAACTTCGTACTCTTAGCAATGGGAAAGGATTTAATAGGCTTAAATAGTTTAAATTTAAACATGCTATTTTTTGTATAAGAATTATATAAAATGAATTATCTATCTTGAAGTCTTTTTGTTGTAGTTTATATCACAAAGAAAGTGTATTACAGCATGATAGATTTATATCATATCTGATACTGTGTAACATGATCTGGAAACTTTGTTAAAGAGTGAGATTTGAGAAACTTAATCAAAATTGTAAATAAAAGAGTACATAACATTATGAGACAGGAAATACTGACAGGAAATTAATTCATTTGATACAGAATTAAAGCACAACAATTCAATGTCTATTATATTTATAAAAGTATAAGGTGGCCTCCTGAGAGATTGTTTCTTGCGCTACAGCTCATCTTTGTATTTTAATCTGCTGTTGCAGCTTCCTGTCTCTGTCTTTGTGGGTATATGTACTGTACTGTACATGTATATGTGTGTCTGTGTGCATATACTTGCTCTTACTCATCCTGCACATATTCTTGTGGCTGAAGTTAATCACGTTGCTCCATAGGAGGCTTTTGAACATGTCTGGACAGGGATTAAAATGTCTAGGTCATGGGACTTTAACTAATAGTGGCCAGCTGTGTAATACATTGTGCTCAGAGTCTATTAAGTTAGCAACATGTTGCTATTGTGTAGTAACGGATTAGCTGCACTACATAGTGTGCTGAATTATGGTATTCGTGATGAATCCATGATCAGTTATGTTGAAAATAAAAGGCCATTTTTTCTCGACCAGCTGTGAGTTTAAGTGGTGATTTAGCATGTCGTGTGTGTAGAGTGATGAATGCAGGCCATTAGTCTATATGTAACTTTACTGAGCTGTGTAAGTACAATTCATTATAACATGCTTGCATTGTACAGACCTTGTTAGTTATGGCAAGCTATTTTTTTCTTAGTTGCATAGTAACTTTGGAAATAAAGTAAGCCACTGTACAGATTCTGTTACATTTATAAATTTGTGCAGTAATGATGTGCTGTAGAAATTCAACACCTAATGAAGTGGAGACAAAGGATACCTTGTCATTATGGTTGTGACATTTTAATGCCCTGTGCTGCATTTTAAAATAAAACATAAAGTCATAGTCCCCATAATTAGATCTGAAACGCTAACGGCATATAAATGATGTCCTCTTCACTAAAACTCTCTACTTATTTTGCAATGGTCCTCTAAAAATGGTGTTTCTATGGCCAGCCTCATTTTCTTTTCTCCATGCGCCATCAGATCTTACTTTACTCGCATTGTGACATATAAAAGGTGAAGACAAGAACTGGAAATGACCTGCTCCCAACAGGCATTCAATTTAGTTTCAATTCAGTTTATTTATATATGCACCAAATCACAACAAATGTCATCTCAAGGCACTTCCAATTCAAGCCAATTAGAGTCCAATTTGTAATCCAATTAATTGAATTCAAAATGAATCCACGTCATACTTACAAAGTCAATTCAAAAACAATTTCCTAGCTAAGGAAATCAACAGATTGCACTGAAACTCCCTTTTAACAGGGAGAAACCTCTGGCAGAACCAGACTCCAGCTGGGTTTGACAGGACAGAAAAGAGGGGACAACAAACACCATAACACCATTCAAAGGATACCTGTGGGAACAGGGAAATACAAGTTGATGACCACAATGATGCCAAATGTACATAATGTCATATGAGGAAATAAAAGGGGGGGAAAAAGAGAGCAAAGTGAGGAAAGGTGTGACAGATGAGGTCCTCCAGCAGTCTAAGCCTATAGCAGCTTAACTATGGGATGTTTCAGGATTACCTGAGCCATCCCTAACTATAAGCTTTATCAAAAGGGAAAGTTTTAAGTCTAATCTTAAAGGTAGAAAGGATGTCTGTTTCCTGAAGCCAAACTGGCAGCTGGTTCCACAGAGAGGGGCCTGATAACTGAAGGCTCTGCCTCCCATTCTACTTTTAGAAACTCTGGGAACAACAAGTAAACCTGCAGTTTGAGAGCAAAGTGCTCTTGTGGCAGGAAATGTATTGAGTTTCTTGACTGCTGCAATTACTGACCAATCAGGTCTCTGCTTGCAGTATATAAACGCTAGATGTCAGTTTACGTATCTCTCATGCTTTGAGCTCTCCTCCAGTGTTGAGTGCACGCCCTGTTATCTGACTTCCGTTGCTCTTGAAGGTGTGAGTGTCCGTGATGTTTTGTTGCTTTAGTCACTGTAATATTTATTACTTATTGTGAGCATTTAATTACCCTCAGATCAGCTCGTGGTGGGGCTTCATCCTGTTCTCTTCTGGATTGTTCCCATCAATCTCTAATGTATTGGTATTAAGCAGGTGCTTTGCCTCAGGTTTATACCACTGGTATTGGAATAGGTGTCATGCTGCCTCCTGTGTTGGGAGTCACTGCCTGATTGGTATGTATCGCTGTGAAATTGAAAATTTCTAAATCAAATCATTCTCCGCCATCACACAATGTGAGCATGCTCACGCCACAGTGCCTGTCACTGCTGAGGTAACAGCATTCCGACCAGTCAGTCATGCAACCAGGAAGTTTTTGCAACGTTACATACATAAAAAATATATATAGTGTATATAGCCAGATAGTTTTTCCCTGAAGCGCTCAGGCCCAAAGATAACAACTTCTGTTTGTCTGAATTTAGGAGCAGACAGTTGTGAGACATTCAGGTCTTTATGTCTTTAAGATATGCTTGTAGTCTGACCAACCTATTGGTTTCATCTGGTTTCATAGATAAGTACAGCTGAGTATCATCAGCATAGCAATAGAAATTTATGCCATGCTGTCTGATAATGTTACCTAATGGAAGCATGTATAAAGTAAAAAGAATCGGTCCAAGCACAGAACCCTGAGGAACTCTATGACTTACTCCAACATGTGAGGAAGATTCTTCATTTACAAGAACAAACTGGAATCTATCAGATAAATATGACTTAAACCAGCCTAATGCAGTTCCTTTAATCCCAATAACATGTTCAAGTCTCTGTAACAGAATGCTGTGATCGATCGTATCAAATGCAGCACTGAGATCCAACAGGACAAGCACAGAAACAAGTCCGCTATCAGAAGCTAACAGGAGATCATTGGTAACTTTCACCAGTGCTGTTTCTGTGCTATGATGCACTCTGAATCCTGACTGAAACTCTTTAAACAGATTATTTCTGTGTAAATGATCACAAAGTTGAGCTGCAACTATTTTTGTTTTACTAGAGACTATTGCTGTTGTTAGCTCAGAGAGATCGACTGGAAAGAAGCCGTCTAAATACAAATCAGGTTCGAAAGATACTTATGAAGCTGCTCTACTTGATGATACATCAGTGATAATAGTGGGAAGGATTCCATTAATCTTCTCTCTGATAGAAACAATTTTATTGGTAAAGAAGCTCATGAAATCTGACTGTGAGAGTTAAAGGAATACATGGCTCAACAGAGCTCGGACTCTTTGTAAATCTGGCTACAGTGTTGACAGTGCTACAGACATGGACTGCTGGCTTCGACTGATAAATACAGTTCTTTATTTCTGAATGTGTGTGCATGCGGAGAGAAAAAATGAGCCCAACGGGAAATGTAAAAAGGAGATGCAGAAATAAATGGGCTTGGAGAAATAATACCAAATACATGACAAATTAAACAGATGTTAACAGAAAAAGTCAAATGAATACAGTTAAAAATTAAAGCAGATATAGCAATACAATTCACATTTCACAAAATGATTTTTCATATGACTTTTGTAACATTTATTGGCATAGATATTTCATTTATTGTGCCTTTTTTGTATGTATTTTTTATTTCAGCAGTTTCAGTCCTTTTACACTTTTTTTTTTTTTACAGTTCGTCCCTTTAAACATTGTCCTTTTATACACCATTTCAACACTCCCAGTGAACAGAAAGTATAATTAAAGCACATAAAGGTGACATCTCTTATATATTCTTTTTTTCCTGGTGGCAGCCTTTTTTCATTTTGATTTTCAACTGACTGAGGGAAAAAAAAGTAGGAACATTAGGTAGGTAAATATCCCCGGGCATAGTAAAATCACACTGAAACTTAAATATTAATAGAAAAGATATGACTTTGCCCTTATATGTCCAGTCAAACTGACTGCAGTCTCACTGGCTGTGTTTATTATATCCATACACAGTATTTCTAACTGCATCTAATGCACATCATTTCAGCAGGCATTACTGAAAAGATCAACATCTTGACTGCTGGAGTATTCGCTGGTCTGGCTGTCTATGTCTGCATGCCAGATGTTTGCCCTCTGGATTTAATCTGTGCATTAGAGATGATAACAGTTCATTCCCACTTCACATGAACACCACAGCAACTGCTCCTGCTACTATCCTATAAATATAGCCTCACAGTGAGATAAACCCACATCTTAAATTTCACTCATCCTTTGAATTGCTCTAATTGTAACTAATCTGAATGTAATAATGATACAGAAAAACACATGATCTCACTTGTCAGAGATGAACTATTATTTTCCTAGTACTATAAATAAAAACAACAGAATGCACATTTGAAAAGAGAAAAACATCGTCTTTTGTTTTGCTTTTGCATGTGTGTGTTTGTTCTAGCAGTTGTGTTGAGTTCTGGAAGGAAAATAAAATATTTAGCACTGCATCAGCCTCAGTCCACTGAGCACAGCTGTTTGCACATAGGTCACAACCACAAAGAAAAATGCAGACATTCATTTCTAGTGGGCTTTTGCGGGCTTCTATATATTCAGACAAACGCTCAGAGTTACAGATTGGAAGAAATCCACAGAGTAAAATGAGAAAAGAACTAACATCAACTTTTTCATCTACATACAGGAGACCGTGACATAACCCATCATATTCATAAAGTGTTTTTCACCCTTTGGAAAAGATGAGGCTGTCTGCCTCATTCACGTTTGACCACGACTTATTTTTGAGCACATGAATATTAGAATTGCATTGTACAGAAAACCACTTGTGTCCAAGTTAGCTTCCTGTGTGGTTGTTGGCATAAATAAAAAACTGTTCAGTCTTGGTATTTACTCATGTACTCCAGAAAACATGCACATAAGTTTTTTTGTGTTGTTTAAGATGCCTTTATTTACCATGCAAATGTTAAGACAAAAAATAGCAATTCCATTACTACTTCTGCTGTGTTTTCATATGATAAAATAAAGTGAATTGACCCAACAATTTCCTCACATGAGCGAGACAATCTCAAAATCCAATTCAAAATTACAGATACAGGGTTCTTCAGGGCACACAATAATGTTGTTTAGCATCTCATTATTGTGCTAAACCTTCGGTGCAAACACAGAAACAAAAGCCAGAATATTACTGCTCATTTCCAATCATTCACGCTAGCTATGGAGGCAACATGTAATTTAGGTCTTGTAACCTCAACTATTGGATGTGAACTGAGAGCTTACAAGCTGCCAGTTTTGTTCATGTTTTCAATGACTGAGCTATCAGAACATCTGCTACACTCTCATCCCTTTCCACTCTACACCTAGTTGTTGGCAGGCAGGCAGGCACAGATGTACACACAAATACACACACACACAAACACCACCTGTTTGGCACAAAGATCAGGGTTTGTTCTTAGTTACTAAATACATGCTTAGTTTCTCAACTCCATTAAAAACTACAATGTTATGTGGTAATTGAGAAAAATAACAGAGAGGAAGTGACAAACACAGACAGAGTGAAAGTTTCATGTCCAGAATCTTAAAGTAGCTTCTAAAAGCTTTGTCTATATTCATCTTCTGCTGCTGCAGTTCCTATGAGCATAGGAAACTTAGATACTGTAACCAAACACAACAAAACCACAATGATTTGCCCAAAGAGGGAACTGCAATCTCAGTTAACTGATGATTTTTAGTCAGTAACTGTTGGGGCAATGATAGCATTGGCTCTATGAAACTCACTGTGTCACTATAAAGCTTTGGTTAACCTACAGACATACAGAAATGTGAGAAAGAAAGTACACCTTCTTTGGATTCAAAGGTTATACTTGACAAGACATAGTAAAAACAGTCTGGTCCATACCAAGGGTTAAAGTTAGGCAACTAAAACCTTGGATTGACAACAACACATGGCAAATTACACTTGGTCATTATTAATTTGACAGAAATTAAGTCAAAATGCAGAACCGTGTGTGAAAAACCAAATCCACTCTTACTGTGTTAATAGTAATTAGGAGGGTTATAGCAGCCAGGTGCTACTAATCAGATGCACTTGACTGCAATTGATTGATCATCAGTCAGTGTGAGCACCTCGATAAAAGCAGACGTTTTGGCAAACTGCTCTGGAGCATTCAGGTGTGGTAATACAGTGCCAAGGAGGAAAGACATCAGCAATGATCTTAGAGAAGCAGCTGTTGCTGCCATTTCCAAATAATTTGGAGATAGAAGATTATTCACAAGTTGAATAGATTCCCGAGAGTGGATGTCGTAAAAAGTTCATTCCGTGGCCACATAAATGCTCAGAGAAATTATTTTTAAAAAAACAACAAATAGCTACATCTCAGCCTCTACAGGCGTCAGTCAGCATGTTGAATGTTAAAGTTGATGACAGTCCAATTAGAAAAAGACTGAACAAGTGTGGCTTGTTTGGAAGGGTTGCAGGAGAAAGCCTCTTATCACTAAAAGGACATGGCAGCACTTACTTGCTACCGAAAGTGGTTCTACAAACTATTGAATCATGTACCTAATTTTTTACCACTGCTTGTTCATTTTGGCTCAGTTTTTAGAAAAGCAGAGATTATTAAGATTATCTTTTTTTAATCATTGCTATGAGCAGGTGAATCAGAATGTTCCTGTCAGTGCATAATGCCACAGATTTCCTGTTAGGATTGTACTGCAGGTAACCCGTTTATTGGTTATTGTGTAAGATGCAGCAGTAAATGAAAGTAAAGGACTTTCCTTTTTCTGTCATTTTCATCTGGACAGAGTTAGATCAGGAAAACACACAAACACACACACACACCAAATGCAGCCTTGAGAGACATACTGTTGATTTTTCTTGAACATTTTGAGGTGCTCTGCTTTTCCAAGTTTCACTCAGGTATTCTTGCCAAGTGTTTGTGTGTGTGTGTGTGTGTGTGTGCGCGTGTGTGCGCGTGTGTGCACGTGTGAGCAAGTGAGCGTCACGTCCAGCATTGCTGATCATTATCACATGTGAGCCATGGCTCCAGTTCAAATATATTCATGTGATCGGTGGGATGTGTCCTCAGTTACACCCACTAGTATTTCTCCCCTGCTCCTCCTTCCCCATTCTTTACACACTCCTTGTCTTTCTGAGGGAATTGAAAGTAATGTGATTATAAAAACTCAACAGAGGCCAATACTAACTAGCGTGGAAATTATTCAAAGCATGTTGAAAAAAAATGTATCATATTGCTCTGAAGTATACTTTAAAAGGAATAAGAATCCTCACAAAACACAGCGGTTGTAGTTGTGTTCAAGGTACAAGCAAAGACACAACACATGATTATGTCCTATCAAATATTGATTAGCTTGATGTCTGATTAATATTTCACCCAAAGCCACTTGGCAATAAATGGAAAAATGGAAAATAATGTTAGATACGGGGCCCTTGCTCAAATTTCTGTGGTTTCTGCTGTACTCACTGTGTCTCCTGCCAAGGCCCCTGAAGCAAAGCCCAACCACCCTGCAGACACACACTCACACACTCACCAGTGTCATCACTTTCACTCCTCTCCTTTATACCCATACTTTCTCTCCCCACTCTTTATTGCACATTTACTTTTTTCTGCAGAGATCTTTCTTTTAATAGAAATCTATCGCCTGTTTGTCTCAGCCATCTAAATCCAAAGCAAAATAAAGCTGTTGCCAGCAATACATGTTGCTTTCATTATTTATGAAAACTCCCGCAATCCCAAAGATTTTCATGCCTCTTTAATCATTCAAATCAAAACAGAGGTGTTAAACCAGCAGCCAGATTAAGATTGTGATTCCTGACAGTACAATGCACTGGTGTGCCATGGTGTTGAAGAATTCTTTGTCCACTGCAGATGTTCAGTGCCCTGACCTGGGCCTGTCGTACTGCAGAGGCACAAGGCCACGTTTGCAGGATATAAGAATGTTTTCGGGTTAAGTGCCGGGAAATCAAGCAAACAGTCACAGAGGATAAGCTTTTTTGAACCACATACAACAATGTTTCATTTCCTTTCGGACAGTTAAGTTGATCTATTCGTTCTCTTTCCCTGCTTGTCATATCACACATGGAAACATTTAAGCTTGGGCTCAGGTTCATTGTGGTTGACTCTGTGTTTAAGTATGTCTGTTTGCAAAAGGGCTCAAACTTTTCCAATATAAATATTTAGCTTTGGCACACCATTCCTTTACTACTTTTCCCAGATATGTCTGCATCTTTTTTTCCATCAATTTCCAATGTCTTCTATCCATCCACCCCTCTGTCAGTCTGTCCATCTGTTCAGTGCTACTTTATACCTTATGCAAAAATGTAATTATGGGGTTTTCCATGACGAAACATGAAGACTTATCTTTCATTACCCACGATTTACTGGCAGTTCATCAGTGCTGCACTATACTTGCTGATCACGCATAAAAAAGTTAGATATAATATAAATATAATAAGTTAGCTATTAGTAAGATAGAAAGCTGCCCTTCCCATCTCCAGAGATCTCATTGATACAAATGTTTCTTTGCCACTCTTAAACTAATTTCCTTTGTAGCTTAGTTTAAGCCTTTCATTGCCCCCAGCCTGCTTTTATCTTCTCAGTTGTTGTACAATGCCTGACTCTTAAAGCCACAATTACAATCACGTACCTTGTGGTACTTTGATGGCACAATGGGCTAATGAGCAATTCACTGTTAGTAGTTTCCTGACATGAAGAGCATCCTCCCTTTTAGCATGTCAGCTGTATAGCTCATGGCTGTACCTTTTAGTCACACTTTAAGCTCCATCATTGGTGGCTTTTTAACCACAGTCACATGCTTAGTTTTATTATTAATGGGGTAGCAGTAACTCTCCAACATGTCTGCGAGACATAAAATGTTATGGTTCAGTGTAGCACTTACTATAACAACAGATATTATTGGTAGGTTGCTGAACAATGACCTAGTTGGGCATTTAACCTAGAAAAAGTCATGATTACTGTCGCACTTCAAGCTACCCACAAATCAAACTTGCACTTTTACTTTTTAAGAATAGTCATTAGATTTGGCATTCAGTTTGCTGGGATGAGTTTCATCCAAAAAACACTCGTGTTTTGTGCCATCACTTGTCATTTGATGTCACACTTAACATTCAACAGCCCTGCTCTCTGTACTTCCATTACTGGAAATACTCCTACAAGTTTCCAAGTTTCCAGTCACTAAAAACTGCTTCCAAATGTGGAATACACTTTTAGTTGTAAATATTGAATTACTGTGCTGTAAGTCTAAAAGAGAATAGTTTAAAGCATCTCGTGTCACACTATAGTCAAAGTTGTGAAGGAATTTAAGTTGTGAAGATTCTACTTACACAAGCTAGATACTTGGAGCAATTACTGTAGCCATTCTAAATAAAGAACTATCAGTAGAGTACCATAAAAAGGGCTTACCTGTCATGAAGAAAACACACACGTGCAGCATGTCACCAATAAGTGAGGAACAACAACATTCGCTCTTTTTCCCAGATGCACACACTCACACAATATGTCAGTAGTCATTATTTACGCTGACACAGGTAGATTTATACCCACAGCTCTTTCCATAATTGAACAGTTTTCTCTGTTTCCGTTTGGTTCCACCCAGTCAGCAGCTTCACAATGAGCCCGTGGGCTCACGACACCTTCTGTTACTCAGTTTAGAGAATGTGTGAGTGTGTGTGTCTGCGCACACATACGTGTGTTTGTACGAGGGAGTCATGGCAGTTTTCTGTAGATGACCCATCTAAAGAGTGCCTCTTTCACTACAACAAGTAAAAGAAAAACCTCCTGCAACAGTATTACATTCTTTTAATATGGGAAATGTTGTAATTAAAGTAACTTATTCAAATTATTTCACTGACCTTTACAGTAGCTACATAGAGGACCTTGATGAATAGAAAGAGTATGGGGATGACAGATGATGAAGAGGATATGGAACGGAGGAAGTAAAGGAGTGGGGAGAAGAGACAGAAAACAAGATTGGATCGGACAGGTGGAGGGGAGATGGAGGTAGAAATAGGAGCCTGACAGGAGTTGTATGTGGTCACTAATTGTGGGTGGAAGGTAGAAGGGATTAGGTTCCATCCTCCGTGTTTCTTATGTTTCTCTGTCTTACCCACCCCTTCACTCCCACCCAGTGTGGGCTCATTACAGCAGTAAAGGGCACCAAATTAAAACAGCTTAATGTCAGCAGCTGAGAGTATCTATTTGTGTGTGTGTGTGTTTCGGCTTACATAACAATCCTGCATACTTTTACTGTGAGCAAACTCAGTAAAATGATGCACATACACAATGCACAGCAGAGGACAGGATGAACCCAGACGCCACAGAAAATTCAAAGCTATTACTAAAGGGTTGCAAAGGTTAACAGTTTACTCTCTAAACAGGACACACACAGACAGAGCCATCACCATATGAGTCATGGAAACATTTCACTGCAACTGAAGAAGATGTAAATCAACAGTGTGATCAAGTTTACTGAGCTGGTGGTTAAAATCTGCATAAAACAACACTAAAAAGAGCCGTTCAACAGAAACAAGAAAAAGAAGAGACACAATCTCAATGAAAAGAGCTGTGGGCATGCAGAAGCATGGGGCGAGTGGATATCAAAATACCTCAGGGAGGGGTGACAGAAAGAGAGCAGCGAGAGAGAGTTATGAAGAAGAAAACTGCAGATGTGGGAAAACAGAAACAACACTGGGCAGGATTTCACTTCTATGATATGCTACAGATTCAAGAGAAGATTGATTGTGTGTGTGAGTGAGTGAGTGAGTTAGCACTTGTGTTTATGTGTGCAGAGAGATTTTGGGGCTGTTGATTGTGGTTTTGCACAGTGGAGCTGAATTTGGTCAGATTTATTATGACAGAGAGGGAGGATAGGCAGATGTGGTGTGCATATGAGAAAGAAACAGAGATGAAGGAAAGGGAGAACAAAAACATCAGCTGAATGAGAGAAGTAGAAACAGGAGCAGCTTCTGAGATTAATTAGGTGAGAGGTTTGGGGTGTTTGTGCCACAGAAGCCAGAAACTCTTCTGTTCCCTGACGTCAACGTATAGGCATACACTCACATTCTCCACTGTGTGTGTATGTTTGTGTGAGGGAGAGAGCTGGTAAGACTTTCATGGACATTTAAAGACTTGGTAACTAACTGAAGAAAACTGCTTATTTAGACCAGAAGGTCATGGGGTTACAATGACTTACCCCAGTGGTGATGTGTTTGTGTGTGTGTGCTTCTGTTTGATCTATCATACACTGGTTGCATGCTGCTGTGCTCCAAGGTCAGTTTGAGAGCAGCATTTATCATCACAGGACACAATTTTCATGGGGTCTGAGAAGCAGGAGCACACTATTCCTGAGGATGTATTTACATAGATGTTTGCAGGCACACTTTATTTTAAAGTTAGAGATAGAGTTGGGTAAGATACGAGTAAGGTTGTTTGTGACCAAAAGATGTGGTTTAAAAGGCTTTTATTCTTCTACTTTGTGTATTCATATGTGTAAAGATTGGGGCAACATTTTTTCATATCTTATAGTGAAGCAAAGTCAACAAATTTATTTTTCTTGTTGTTGACGTATTTCACTAGTAATTCCATGTGTGCCATGTTTCTGTCTCAGGGATCATTAGACTTGCAGTCATGTTTAATTTCTATGGGGAAATGGTCCTGATAAAACTGCCCTGATTATGGGGATCTTTTATATATGAATGAATCTGCTAAATGTCTGTATATGGTTGACACGGCCTATCGGGCCTCTCTGAGTTTCATTACTAACTGTAAGCCATTGACACAACACTGTGAGTTATACACTCAAGTTGGATGGGCTGCTCTGGTCCCCCAAAGACTCAGTCATTGGTATACTTTTATGTATAAGGCTTTACTTGGTCTACTGCCTTCCTATATTCGTTCCTTAATTGCACAGAGAGGTGCTGGTCCTTACTCCTTCCGTTAACAAGACTTTTGGCTACTCTGCACCTCTAGCATGGAATATGTTTCAGAATGACTGGAAACTAACAGGGTTAATCTCTTTGAGGGCCTTCAAATCCAAACTGAGAACACTTGAGGCCGACTCCACTACATGTCCTTGTTTTTCATAATCTGCCTGTAAATTCAATACTTTTTCTTTCATTTGTTTGTGTTTTTATCTGTGTAATTTGTAACTGTGTTTTGTATTTGCTGCTGCCTATCTTGGCCAGGTCTCCCTTGAAAAAGAGGTTCTTAATCTCAGTGGGCTCTTCCTGGTTGAATAAAGGTTATAATGATAATTATAATAATGCAATATGCCAGTGACAGGCCCCTACAAAGAGAAGTGTACAAGCATCTCTGTGTGTGTGTCCTTGCATGCCAAGCTGCAGTGGATCAACTGAGTGATGTGGCACAGTTCTCAGCATGCCAGCTGACTGCTTCAGCTCACTGTGTCACTGCTTGGATTGCAACAAAGTTCAGTTTTTTCCAAACAGTCCTGGGACACAGCAGTAAACATTATTATTTACCATAATGTCTACACCGCGGCTTTGCTCAAGAGCACAAACGTACTCCTGTGCATATTCAGCAGAGTCGTGAGCTGTTGTGGAGCTAATTGTGGGTATTTAAAGCACAGCTTTGGTTTTGTAGTGGGATGTCCTGTGTGGCTGCTACTCTTACAGTTAGAGTGTGTTAAAATTTGAATTTGACACAGATATGCTCGTACTAAAGCTTGATTAAATGTAAAGTATGGTGTTCTGCCATCTTATATTATTACCTTTTGTCCTAATCACCTTTTATTTTTCCTGCTGACAGAAACCACCACTCTACCTCACACGGTGACCCCCACGTCTCCCAGAGTGGAACAGACAACTTCTGCAATGAGATCTGGTAAGCACACACACATAAACACTTTTTTAAGCACTCTTGCACACACTATTCCTCCTCTCTTGGAAATGCTGATGCCTTACAAGCACACATTTCTTTCTTTCTGTTCGTCTCACATCCACACACGCTGATGCTCTTAAGGTCAAAGTCATGATGTCACTATGCACCACAAGGCCTCTGGGCTTTGAAGTCTGTTACATTCAAGAGTCCCACAGGAAGCCCTGTTTGAGGGAAAATAAGCTCTCACAGCCAGTGGATCTTGCCTCCTCACACACACACAGACACGCACAGGGAATATGATTTCACAGCTATAGGTCAATTGACTGCAAGTAGCCTCACTGGAGTTTATGTGGTTCAAGCGGCATCATTTTAACATTTTATTCTCCCTTGTTTCTTTTTTCTCGTTTCTTTCCGTGTTTTCTTCTGTTATTCTCCTTTACTCCTCTTTTTGTACTTTTTTGTTGAAAAACGCTTGCTTGCTTGCCAAACCATCCAAACCATCTAAACGCAATGGAAACGTTCACCAACCACATTGTTCAAACCTGATTCATTGCACGGCAGACTTGACAGTTCACAATCATAACTACAAGTGTTTTGCTTCTGACTTTTAAACGAACATGACTGCCTCCTGAAACACATCCTCAACGTTTTACACTTGTGTCACCAACAACAGAAAAGTCATTCATGGGATCACACAGAGGATTAGATTCTGAAATTGAAGCTATCTTATCAAGTTTGTTGATGTTATTTATCTCTGGAAGATGACAAACATGTGTCCAGCTGCATAAGAAAAGATTTATAAGGAAAAAAACACTAGACAGCTGGCTTTTGCTGTTTGCTAGCAGTCTGTAGCTGCACGTTTATGACAACAACGCACATATATTTAAGAAAACAGCCACAGATAATCCGACTGAGATATGAGCATTTTCACTGATGCCACTTAGCCACATGTCAGATATATGTAACTGATCTAGGACCACATGTTAATGTGAAACAAACTGGAATGGAAAATCAGAATTTATTATTCGATTTCTATGTCCACACAGTCTGATTTCACATCAACAGAAAAAGATTAGATTTGCTTCACTTTAATGTTATAAAAAATAGTCAATGGGTATATTTCTCAAAGTGTTATGAAAATAAATGGGAACTGGCCTATATGGGAGCAAAAAGAATATGGTTAAAATCTTAAGGATTACATAAATGCTAAAAAAAAAACACGAGTCGTTGATCAGTTTTATTTCAGTGATAACAGATGCACTTCCAGACATATTTATTCATAATCTGTGTTTCTCTGTCCACTCACAGCCACCACTCCATCTCTGTCAGCGATGTGCGACTTTGAGCAGAGTTTGTGCGGCTGGTCGGCTGATCCCCACTCAGGTGTGAGCTGGTCCCTGCACACAGTCAGCAGCAGCTCAACTGGACAGAGCTCACATGGAGCAAGGCAGGACCTGGCGCTGGGATCTGATAGTAAGAACATGCAGAACTGTACCACAGAAGACAAAGTGCAAACACAGTTTGGCTAAACAGGTTCCTGATGGTAAATGGACGGTACTTGTATAGCGCGTTCCTCGTCTAACTGACCACTCAAAGCGCTTCAACACTAACATGCCACATTCACCCATTCACACACACACTCATACAGCACGTCTTAGTCTATAACCACGTGCTTTCTACTCATTCACACACATTCATACACTGATGGCTGCATCAGTAGGACTGCTCTTCCTCCTGAGCTACAGTTTTTTTTAATGAAATGGTTATGCTATGATGCTCATGCTGCGTACTGAGTTATTAATTTATAGTTTTCTAATGCTAACCAGTGAATGTTTACTTATGAAAAGCATGGTAACCTGTTTCTTGTGTGCTTCTTCAGCGGTTCATTACGATATAGATCTTTCCTGAGGTGAACAATATTAATCACACCATAGGGGAAACACTTAATCTTCAGTTAGATGAAACTTATATTTATAATGACATCAGCCAGAATGAGTTTGAAAATATCAACATATCAGATATCAGCTAAAATTCAACATCACGCGTAGCTTGAATACATAGTGGTATACTAAAGGATGCCTCAACTATGCAGTTTTATTGGGCGAAATGTTCACGTGACGAAACGTGGCCTTAAAATTTCTTACATTTAATTTGATTAGAATTCTTGAAAATACCTTTAGATTAAAAAGAGTAAGTGATAGTTGCAGTTATAAATTTTATCCATCAGATTTTCCAGCCACAGGGTTGCACCCAATTAAAAGGATTTATGGGCAGGCCTCTATTCAAACATTCATTTTCATTTCATTTCTTTAAACATCCGAAAGACATCGTCATGCCGAGATGTTTGACCTTCCTCATCACAAAGCCTTCTCCTGCTAATTAAGAACAAAGCAGTTATCCTGTGGTGGAATATTATACATCCCAGTGCTGGGAGGAAACACCAGAAGCAACCATGATGCAAGAATTTCACTGAGATCTGCTAGAATTGTTTGGAGTTTCGAAAAAAACTAGGTTTAACAGTTTTACTTTCCTTAACTAGTTTGCTGTTTAGTCGTCTCATTTACAGTTTTTTTAACCTCTTGTTATTTTCAGACATAGTTGACAACTTTACTACTCTTCATCTCTGTGTTCTATCTTTGGAGCATCTTTGTTCACTGTAATGATTCTACTCCAACCCCTTTCTTTCACTTTTCTCTGCTTTTTTCCTCTTTTTTCTATACTGCACTTTATTTTCCACTAATGTCCCGACAAAAGTCCTCTTGCTCTCATTCATTGTCATCTAATTTTTTTCTTGTTCCCTTACAGCCCAATGCCTCTTTCCTTTATAAGTCAGTCACCTCTTTTTCAGCTCATACTACTTTGTATAATTCTTGCATTTTCCCATCACTTTTCATCTCCAGCCTTCTCATTCCATCACCTTTTCTCTTCCTCACTGACCTCATCCTTTTCCCTCAGTGATTTTTGCCTTTTTCCACATCTGTCCATCTTTAATAAGAGAGCATGAGGATAACCAAGACTGTTTTATCAATCACACTTACATTCCCTGTCTCACACACATACACATTGGACTTACACACCCATAAGGTGCACTCACATAGCCCAGAGCAGTCAGATAAGTCAGATGATGGCTTCGACAGAAGTGCTGCTTTAGCCTTAGCGTTACCCTAACCCCCGAGGCTCCACACGCTTACACACCACAACTCACGGAAGGACTCTCCGTGTATTAAACACTCAAAGTGAGTAGTTTTTTTCCGCGTGCTGACACATGACCTTGCCATCCAGCAAGGTTTTGTTCGTATCTGTTGAAACCATCTAGTTTATGGCTGACCAAGCACCTCCTTCATAAACAGACTGGGCCGTGACATGAGGCAAAGCTCTATTGCACATCTCACTAGGCTGCTGTGTGTGTGCGCCTGCAAACATGTTCAAGCCCTTACGGGTGTGTGCGTGTGACAATGTGAAATTGACTTAGCAGCCTCCCTGCCTTAGTGTTTGACAGCAACATGACATTAAGTCTTGTTCAACAGCAGCATTAGTGTGGCACCCTGTCTAGAAACTGTCTCCATATGCAAATCAAATCTGCAGCTCTTGTCATTAAGGGCCCTTTTAGGGCTTTAAAAGAGAAAAGTCAACCAAAAAGGAACTCATAAGTTACTCTTTTGATCTCAGATATGCCAACATATGCCATGCTGAAATTCCTCTCTTTGTGGAGACTTTTATGGACATAAAAAAAACTGAATTCTAACTGATAAGTAAAGGAGAGACTACAAGGAACTGACAAGGTAACCTTAGTTTCTAAAAACATTGTATAAAATGTTCCTCCTGTGATCCAAGGCATGTAACAGATGATAGACATATCAGTTGTGTCTATGATGATAATTTAACCCTGTGTGAAACCTCAGTATACACATAGTATCCAGGCACATACAGCAGCTGTACATGCACACAATGACTGACAGACCCGTCAGTCATTGAACTAACACGCATGGAAAAAATTCACAAACACACACACAGACTTACACAAATTTCCCTCCCTTCCTTCCTCCCTTCCTTCCTCCCTCCCTCAGAGCTAACTCTACATCCCAGCCTATCCCTCCCATGGAGAGTTGTTAATTAATTCCCTTCCTTTGTACGTTTGCCGAGATCAAACGCAGAACGACAGAAAAACACAGCAACTTTTCTCTAAGTGTGCCTAATGAGCAACGGTAATTTAGGTCCTCTTTTTTCCATGCCTCCAAGTGAAGAGTTGAGTAACCTAAACCCAAATGCATTATTCATTGAGAATAATGTGCTGCGAAATCTGTCAAACCTTTTTCTCGCTGTCATAGCTGACTGAGGTGACAGATGGCCTGTCTTTTGATGAAACTACTGGTGTATTTGCAGCTTGAGAGCACCTCTTACTCCCCGGCCATAATGGACACAGCAAAAAAACAGCAGAAAACAGGAGCAAGCTAATGATTATGATTTTATTTTTCAGTGGAGAAAAGCATTATGTTTCTACATTTCTCTGTCAGCCCTGCTCATACTTTCACCCACTCACTCCTTCCTTCCCCTCACCGCCTCGTCCTTCTGAACATGCTTACAGCATTAGAATGATTAAGGCCAGTTAGCAGAGCTGTGTGTGTGCGTGTGTGTGTATGCACTGTATGTCATCTGTGTCCATAGCTATTAGTGGCCATTATGAAATGGCAGTCAAATTTGTGGTTGAGCAGCTCGCCACAGAATGATGGTGGTAATGTCTTCAAATCGAAACTACAACAACCTGCTGTCTACAAAGCACTGTCTTAAATAAGAAAATAAAGTAACATTAAATCCATCTACTGCAATGAATGCAATAGCTCATGTCAAATGTATATTTAAGATATGCAGAGCAGTGATTTCACCCTCATTCTCCAATCTGCATGTAGGCTTAGTTTATTCATATATTTACGAATATATTTTATTTTTAATTTCCTCCACAGAGAATGAATATAAGAAAAGTATTTTTCTATTATTTTCTATTCTATACTATTCAATTCTATTCTATTCTATTCTTATGGAAGAGGTGTTTGGAAGGTGCATTTTTAAGAGTAAAGGGAAATACTTATGGATCCTTTTTTGATGTGTCACACACTCAATACAGAGTAGTGTTGAGGTTTTATTGTTAATTGAAACTTATTGGAGTCAAATGCACTTCTTGGTTGACACATCTTTCTCCTTATCCAACCAGATTTTTCAGGGAACTACCTTCATCTGGATGCAGGCAGCCACACCCAGCGCAAGAGAGCCCGGCTGCTGAGCCCTGAGGTGGGGCCAGAGCAAGGCCCACTCTGCCTTCTGTTCTACTACGAGCTCCAGGGGGAGGCACAGGGGAGCCTAAGGGTCCTGCTGAGGGACAGCGACCAGGAGGAGACCCTCTTATGGGTCCTAAAAGGCGACCAGGGGCCTCATTGGAGAGAAGGTCGGACCATCCTACCCCAAAGCCCCAAAGAGTATCAGGTAAACAACTGATGGGCAACATTCATTCACTTCTCTGTGCCATATTGCTCTCAAATGCACAAAATCCATCACTGCGTGCTCTAGATAAAGGAGCTAACAAATAAGCTCAAATGTAATGGTCTATATTCTCCTTTTATCATATAGGTGGTGTTTGAGGGGTTCTTTGATCACCCTACAAGAGGCCACATCAGAATAGACAACATCCACATGAGCAACAGCATTGAGCTGGAGCAGTGTGCACGTAAGTTCCATAATGTGTCTGTTCACCTTTTAGCACATTTATTACTACGCTGTCCTCACACCAGACCGTTTGTTGTGTGTTTGCTCAAGAGACCTGATAAAAGAAACTAAAGGGGGAATAACTACTAAAATGTTGTATTTACACACAGACACATCAAAAAAAGAAAGAATATACTGCATACAAAGAGAAAGTAGGCCACAAAGGGCCGTTGGGCATGGATTCTAATTTATCTTTCATTATATCTCCCTCAGTCTTTTCCTGTACCACTCTATCATACTGTGTCTCCACTCTTCCCATTCCTTCTCTCTCGTTGTCTATCACTTTATCCATCCCTAACATTGTCTTCTGCACGGAAAAAAGGTGTGTGCTTTGGTGTGATTCCTGAAGGGAATCATAATGTTGTAGGGATCGTAATGCTTCAGAAGCAGTTAATCTGTCCTCATATTCTCCTGCACACAGACCCTAGCTGAACAGTGACAGTACTGTTTATAATTGTTGGCTTCTCTTGTAATAGTTGCTATGCTCAGAAAAAATCAGATTCCTAAGATGTAGGAACCTGTTGTTGGCAAGGAGCATGGAGCTAGTACAAAATAATATCAAATTCGGATACAGAAATTATTGGATTGAGAATTTTTTCAACTTTGGTCTGCCTAGGATTTAATATTTCTGCCTTTGGCGCTTCTCTTTTGTCCAGGATTTTTTAAGCGATCCAAGCAAGACTCTTGAGGGCTTTCATCTGGGATAGCAGATTCTTTTTTCACTTTTCCCACCACTTTGTTTCCACTGTTTTTTTTTCTCACTCTTCCCTCTTCCTTCATTATCATTTTTCCATTTCTTTTATTTCTATTTTCTCCTTTTCATAATACATGTCACATGCTCCAGCAAAAATACCCAGCAGTCACTTTCCATCATGTTCTCACACCCCCTGACCCTTGAGCTTTCCTCCACCCTTCCTTCCCATTTCTACATTTCCTTCTCTACATATTGTCCTCTACCCTTTTCACCCCATCTTCTATTCATTCCCTTCTTTTCTCTGTACTTTTTTTACCCAGCATGTTTGCTGCAATTTAAACCTTGTTTATCAAAGTGGGAAAGAGAATGCAAGATAATTAGGGGCAAATACATAAAAAGAGATACACAGGATTACAAAGCAAAGAGAAAAATAAACACAGCATGGACATGCTTCCCCTTTTCCTTTTTGTCTTCCTCTATTTATTTTCGCTCCATTTTGGAAAAATAACTCACATCCTGGAAGATTTATGGACCTTTCAACATCAAAACTATGTCTGAACTAGGTAAATCTGAATTAATCTTCCTAGAAAAGACTGAAATTTAGAACAATTTTGCAAATATATCAAAGGACCCTTTTTCATTCAAGTTGACACAATTTCCTGAGGTCTTAATTAAGAATCTATCATTTGCATGGTTCAAAAGACCACAGAGAAACCTTACAGCAGCTCAACTATGACTTTACAGCTGTTTTCATAGCAACTAGTTTTAGGACGTGGAGTGAGCCATACAACTCTACTTCTATGGGCTTGTGTCTTATTTGAGATCTGTTCTACTGCTTCAAGCTACCATGCAAACACGAATCTGGACAAATTACATTCATATTGGCTTCATAAATCCTAGGCCTCGCTGTCATTTAATTCGTCTGTGTTTTGCTTAATTCTTTAGAGTCTAACCTTAGAAACCAATGCTCAATGTAATGGTGGAATGCTGCTGCACTGCAGATGGTAGAATTCAGTGGCCAATTCGAAATTGGGATTTCCAAGTTCCATCGGGGGGAAAAAAGCATGTTAAGTAAGATATGTAACTACTGATCAGAATTTGCTTTTAATAACAAAGCAAAAAGGCAAAGAGCTGATCGAGGTACAGCAAATGGAACATGCTTTGAACCTGAAATTGGGCATGACTGAATACTTCTACTCGGAACGGGGAGTGTGACGTAGAAATCCACCACAGTCTGAACTGCTCACTAAATGAGAAGTGTCTGGGTTGTTTTTGAGTTTGCATTGACTGCTAATATATGCCCCCGAGCACAGAATAAGTAATAGAATTAGATATGATTACCACAAAGTAATTAGATAGAACAATAATGTTAATATGTCACATTACACCAAGTATGAAAAAATCCTTATTAGTCTTATTGTATTTCATGTTGGAAAGGAAAATATTTGAGTAATACCTGAATAAAATCATATTCCAACAACTTTTATTTTGGCCCGACTGACTAGTGAAACAATTCTGGTAAAACTGATCATTATTACTTCTGATCTTTCTGTAAACCCCCATCAACATTTTTTTTCTCTCTCTCTTTTCCAGAGCCCCTTCCTGCCTTAACTCCTGGAATAATCAGTAAGTTTTACCTGCTGTGCATTTGTTCATTCTTTGCCAACGTGTCTGTGCTTCCTGCTTGTTGCTAAGCTCAGCCTGCAGCACTGCACTGGCCCTCAGTAACCTTTTTAGTTCATAAGACTTCATACAAAACAGTGCTCTAAAGTATATTCACTTATGTGGGAGCTAAACTTTGACTTGGTGCATTATTTCCAAACAAATAAAAATGGGATTTTGTAAATGCTTTGTAATTGGAGCTTCAAACAACTGGACCGAAACAGTGAAATACTTTAAAGGGATATATTTCACTTATAGACTTAGATATGTATACCTGGTCCATATACAGTTCCAACACTGCAGCTTGATGGAATGGGTCCACTGCATGACTCCCTGCATGCTGGGCTGATATTCTTGGTTAATGGTATCATAAAGAAACAGACACATGATCGTTCACTACAGCAGCGACTGTCAGACTTCAATGGCAGCCACGTGCAGCTGTAATAGAAGACTATCCTCCTCCCCAAAATGTGTCCGTATGACATTTGTACATGAAGACGGAGACTTGTTAAAAGATATACAACCTTAGTGGTTGTGAGAGTGTTTTTAAGCCTAACAAAGTGAAATTGATACTAAAACCCAATCAGTAAGTGACACAAAGATTTAAGTAACGAGGCGTCAGCTTATAGACTGAATGAGACTCAGAAGTAAAAAAACAGTAGTCATTTAGTGGTCTTGATCTTGCACCCTCCTAAGGTGTATGATTGAAAGTGCTGTGAACAGCCACACCATCTGCCCCCCCTACTTTTTGGCTTCTTAAACAAAAGACTTGATAATGATGTCTGCTCCGATGTGGAAGTGTCATGTGAGTCACATTTCCCTTCTGCTGCTCATAGGGGTGGTACTAAACATTAAAGGTCATATTTCAGGGTTCAAACAAGTATTGTTTGGAGGATTTGTTGATAACAGAGTAAAACCAAGGTATTTTGGTAGTCCTGAATGATGTCCAGTACACTGAACTGTGTCTCACAGGTGTGCAGTTGTTATTTCGCTTTAGGTTGTGTTTCTTCAGTTAAAATCTGATTCTCTGTAAACTCCTTGTATGGTAAATGACTTTGGCGTGACGTTTAAGTTCATGAGGTCAGGCTTATCATGAAATGAAAAGCACAAATGTCTTTGTTACTATCGTATTATTCAGCCTTAAACATTTTTGGAGCCCAAAGAGAGGCAGCCCTGCCCATGTTTCTTTTTTCTTATTTTGTTGTCACAGAGACAATGCTCCCTTTCCTCCTTCTCTGCTTCTCTACTACTTTTCCACTCTTGTCCTTCTTCTCTGGTCATTCCTTTTTTATTTTCACTTCCATGCCCTCTCTAATTCTTGCTTTGTTACTGAGCCCAGTAAGTTCCTGATCTCACCTGCAAGAAATGCTGAGCTTCCTTTTTTTTTTTCACTCCTTCATCCTCAAATAGCCCGACTGAGGGAAGATAAAAGGGCTTAGGCAGATTATGCTCCTGGATCTCTTTTTTTTAAACTCTGGGATGCAACCCAAACCAGTGGTTCTATGTGTGCTACTGTTTAAAGGCCTGATCGTAAGCATAGTCATTTTGTTTCAAGTTCTATTATTTGTTAAAACATACCTAAATACACTGAGAAGAATATCAAGGCTATTAGTGATATGAAGATGGTTCTTGGATTTAGGGATTTGATCTCAGTTCGTGGGTGCTTGATTCATGGCTGCTGTGTGGTGATAATGATTATTCATTTTCATTCAGTTAGTCATCACTTCTCCTTTTTTTTGGAAGTAGATTTAGGGACAAAGTGGTACTTTTATCTTTGTCAGTGGTATGGGTATTTTTAGGCCTACATGTGTTCTTGGTGTGTAAATAGATCAGACACATTCTTTTTTTGATACTGTTGGACGCTTGAGCAGCACTTACTTTTTTCTCCCCACATCCAGTTCAACAAAAACATGGATACCATTCCAAAATAGTCAAAGATAAGAGACAAGTAAAGTCACATGAGTCAAGTGTGTGACCCAGTCTTTGCTGTTTCTGACACAGTTGAATCCTAAACAGCTATCATAATGTTTTTTTTCAAAATAAAGTCTTGCAAATATTAGAAAATACTTCAGCTGTTGTTTGAATCTATTCACTGATGTGCTGTTATTTATTTGTCTCAGCAAGAATTGAGGCTGATGTGTTTTTGACACTCTCTCATTCATGAGGTGCATATACATTAAAGCTGTTATCATTGGTCACTTAAACGCTTTCTCACACAATCCGACAGGTAAAAATGAGACTGGATATGATTCTTAGTGATTAAGGTATAACGGATAACTGACAGATCATGCCACATATGAAGGCAAACACACTCAGACAAGATACTAATTCTAAAAGAAGTGATTCACATTCCTACTCAGATTGTTCAAAAGTTCTCATTTACATGCTTTAAGGTAAGATTGCTAATGAGTGAAGTGAAAGTCCTGGTATGATAATGGTCAAGTGTTTCAGAAACTTCCTCGAATGCTGGAAGCTTCCTCGACATGTTCAGGTTTAATAAGGGTGCTCTTGAGAAACTTTCCCCTGAAAATTATCTGTCTCTTAATCCACCAGTGGGAAGGCTCTGCATGCAAGCTGCATTGAGAGCAGCTTTACAATCAAAGCCAATTTTAAACCCTTAAAGAGCTCGTCTGAACTTAGAAAAAGACTAAATCAAGGGGACTGGTTGCCTTGAGGTTCTGTATCCTGCTCTGCTCAACTCCTTCATCTCATCTTTCATTATTTCTCTCTTCTGTCTCATCCCAAGCTAGTTTTTGCTCTTTTTCCTTTTTCTCTCTCCTCTCTTTCTTACTCCTGTTCTTTATTTCTCTCTTTGTGTCTTTTTTTATTTTCTCTCCTTTTCCTTTTTTGTATCTTTCTCTCTCTCTGCGGGTTTCTTTCACAGTGAGTTGACAGAGTATTGAAGTTTCAGACAAACCCTTTAATGCAGGATTAAAGATATCATGACAGGATTAGCTCTTTCACTTCACATCCCCATCCTCCCACCCTCTCTACTCTCACTTTCTACCTACTCTATTTCACTGCATTCGATCCACCAATAATACCTTCTTTCTTACCCTTTCTCCAACCCTGTAATTTCTCTCCGGCTTTCTCTCCACTCTTCACTAGTATGAGCTTGCCCCGATTAAAGAAAAAGGAAGAAGAAAGCTAAATCAAGTCACTCGACACTCCCCACCCTTTGTTCAGGTCCCCCAGTCACCGCATAATCAAGCTTTTGCATTCTTTGATTGAATTTGAGCGCATGGAATGGGCCTTTGCGTGTCAATGTGCAGCTAATGTTTGTGACGTTTGCATCAATCAAAAAATACTTGGAAAATGTTTGAAAGACATATGCATCAGCCTCTTTGAGAAATAAGGATTTTGAATACATTAGAATAAGTGTTTGGTTGTTTGAAAATTGCAATATCAAATTAAATCTGGAGCTTACTTGTTTAGTTAAATACCAGCAGCAACAAGTTTACCATTTGTTAAGACCCTGCTGGTTACAGATGCTAGGCCTGTCAAGCTTTCAGTTTTAAAAAGTGTATGCAGCTTACAATACTAACAGTGACATATCTAAACTTATTTTCTAAAGATATATTTAAGCATGAGGTGTTTCATTCAAAACCAGTGCAGGGAGATTTGATAAGCTGTAGCCAGATAGCTAATTGAGCTAATGCTAGCTCCACAAGAAATTAAGTCCTTAGTTGATTTTTTTTTTGCCTCCAGCTTTCCATCTTATACGTCAAGAAATTAGCATCCTCACCCATTACTTATCCATGTACAGTAAAAGAGAAATAAGTAAACGGTTTTCTATTGAAAAATCTAAAGTCTGACACAAAAGTAACCTCAGTAATGAACTTATTAATGTAAGTTCAATAAGGTCGATAAAGTTCTGTCTTATCTTATAGGATTGTCCACTACAAGTAGGCTACATGGTGGGAGTCCTGGAGAGTCCCTGCCCTGTGGCTGTATTTTCTTATTTCCCTCTTACTTTGATTTGTTGTCATCATTAGTGGGTATGTGGACACCAGCAGAACAGTCTCACACCAAAATGTGTGTTATTAGCTACAACTTTCCAGACTTGCTACTAGATAGGCTGTTAAATTGTGAGCGTCCTATTGTAGTAGTCACGCTGAAAAAGCAGAAAATTTAAATTGCTTATGTTTTAATGACGTTGTGAAAGAACATATTTAAAGTCAAATCATGATCTCATCTGTTCTTAACCAAAGCCAATATGTTTGTTGCCTAATCCCAACCAAACAGCGACTAAAAATTTTATTTTTAATATAATTAATAAAACAATGGTATTATAACACACACTGACTGAAAAGTTTAAAACTACATCTTAAACTTAACCTAGAAATACTTGAGGGTAAGAATAGAAACTCCTGTATATGACTCACCGGCCCAGTCTCACCAGAAAACAGCTGGGTTTTTTTGTTGGTTTTTGTGTAGTGCAGCATCATTGCACATGAAAGGGACCGAGACCTACACAAAACTGAGTGCCTTTAAAACCCTAACCATATATTTTGAGCATTTAACCCCAACTGTGTACTTTCACTTCCTAGCATTAACCACTTACAAGTAAGAAAAATGTAGGGAAAAAAATTATCCACGGAGGAGAGGAGAAAAGGAAAAGGACAGTGGGAAAGATTGTGGAGTCGAACAAAAGATCTGAACATTACATCATGCACATTTCCACAAACCCATATTATGTGGATTTCAGTCTCCTTTGCATTTATAGAGTGTGTTGTCCAAGTAGAATCCAATACGGTACTATAATAGGTGCAACTACATGTCAGTTGTGACAAGTGTCCTTGTGCACAACCACGAATGCACAATTATGAGACTCTTGTCTGCAGAGAGGACACGGCCTCCCGTCTCCAAAGGACTTTATGGACTTTATGACTCTATTTATCTACAATAAGAAAACAAATTGACAGTCATGTGACACAGATATGTGCCTGTAGAAGAAAGCAGGCTAACAAAAAAAACTTTTTTGTGAGACATTTCTTTACCACATCACCACCTAAAAGAATGTGCTGTTTGCGAGGGAAACGTAAAACAATTTGCAGCTACATTGCTGCAATTTTTTTCACAACATTGACTTTGTTTGTCGAGAGATATAGAGCATAGTGCCGCTTTTTTAATTGGCTGAGCAGAGCTGAGCTATAAATGTGCATGCACATACAGACACACACTTCCTGCTAATAATGCTATTGCTATATCATTTGTACATTGACCTTAAAAGTAATACTTAAAGGTACTAAGCTACTAGATCAGAGTTGCAACTAATACATATACAAGCTGTATAATCAAATTAGCTTTTGTGGGGGGATTTGAAAAGACTACTGACTCACATTTTAAATGTTACCACACCAGTTCTGCACACTTAAGCATGTGGAGAAATTCTAAGCTTGACAGACCTGCTATGTACAGTCACAACTTAGCAGCTGCAAACTGAATTATAAGTTAGACAACTACCAGCTTTTAACTCCTCGGTAAAGTCTGCATGCTTGCCTCGCTCCTCCTCTGAGCCAATCAGTAATGTGTACTCCTGCCCTCCAGGGGGTGCCATATCTTGGATGGAGCCCACCGTAGACACAGTGATGGTGCAGCCGCTCCCTGCCTACTGGTACTATGTGTTGGCGGCAGGCGGTGCCCTCTTGCTGTTGGTCACTGTAACCGTGGTGATGATACTGTGCTGTCATCGCTACCACTGGGCGACCAAGAAGACCAGCAGTAGCCATCATCATTCAGTGATGTACCACAACAGCCAACAACTGTATCAGCAAGGTCAAGAGAGCTGTTACCAGAACCAAAACCTCAGCTGTAATCTGATCCCTAACCAAAACCAACTGTACCCGGGAGCTAACCCAGGTCTTGAACCCATGCTGACCATAACAATGGAGAAAGATGACAGCTATGGCTCCCGGTGTTGAAATGACTGGACTGAAGAGAAAAATGCATTTTCATTAGAATGCTTATTTAAATTAAAGATATCTAGGGGTGTGGCAGCTTTGTGAAATGAATAAGCAGCAGCATTCTGCATAATCTCCACTGTTCACTGATGAGCATCTACATGGTAGAGGCACCCCAGCTCCTGTTGCTACTGAGAGATCTAATTAAATGATCAGTTAACACTTTTGGCTGAAAATGGCAGAATGAAGGCCTGATGTTAAACTACTTTTCCCTCAACAAAGAGAGTGCTGAAGATGGAAAACTTCAGACTCCAACTCTGATCTTTGAGGAGAGCCTGATAACTGCAATATAGTGCAACTTTTCTGATGTTCTAGATCTGAACGCCAACCCCAAAAAGTGAGTTGGATTATGGACAGAGTAAATTACAAGTAGACTTACTGACAAGCTCTGGACAAGACATGTGTTGTGTACTTCCAGTGTACAATGTCGGTGTTGCTGCCATCTTCTATTAATGTCAAAGAAGGATATGTCTGTCTGCCCTGTTCTGATCTACAGCTTGGACACTGGCTGCTTCCAAATACCCTGTCTGACAAAGAGGGGATTTACATGCAGGTAGAGAGGACACACTGTGTTTGTTAGCAGCATTAAGAGTGATGGCTATGTCTTTGGGACTGAATAAATCTGCAGTTTATTTGTCCCCTTACCTTTGAGAGACTGAGAGGAAAAGAAACAAAAGGGAGTGTCCGTCACTGAAAACTAGACAGAAACTAACATTGCAGCTTTGGCGTGTGAATACCACAACAAAGGCTCCAGTATATGCACGGACACTTTCAAGACTTTTCAGGCCTATTGTGTGACCTTGAGCGTATTTTTCATTACATCCTGGATATGCCTTTTTAAAAATGTGCTTTAAAACTATTACCTCTTCCCCCCCAGAATGAGGTAGTGCCTCAATGTTGAATAAGAATGTGGATGGATGCAGTTTTACTCTACCGTTTGTTGCCTGGATCTTCTGCCTGTCAGTTTAATGTTCAAACTAAAACCCACTCTGTGTCCTGCTCACATTAGACTGTATGTGAACACGGAATGTATGTTTTCCTTCATCTCTCTGCAAGTACAAGTATCCTGAAATCATTGTCATGGACACAAACCATGACATTTAATATTATAAACTAAGAATTTGTTGTACATTGACTTATATCCTGAAAGAAAATAATTTGGCTAAATATTTTGCAGTATTACTTTTATTCAACAACTGAGACCAAACTTACTGTGACAAAAAAAAGCATCAAACTTTTCTGAGGGCTGACATTGGCAAATTTACCCAGTTAGTTCAGAGCATATCAGTGTGTCAACTTGGAGTTCTGTCCTTTCTTTGTTGCCATGCGTGTCATGTTAAAAAAAACTTCATAAAAGCAATGGTGTCATCAATATTCCATCTTTTAAGGCAACCGAGGGTAAGGACACAACTGTCATTCTGGTAACTGAGGAGACTGAGAAGTAACAGATGTGGTCAGATCAGTTTGTCTGTGCTCGCATGCCTAACAGAAACAAAACAACAAAAACAGAAATGACTATTTGTGGGTGATTACGTGCAATGAAGCTGGTGACCTTTTGGGATATTTACAGTCTGTTTGTGTTTTTATCACTGTATGCTTTCCATACGTGTTGTTAGCTTTAGGTCAACACCTGTTTGTCACAGAAGAGTTTAAATGGAAACACCCCTTATGAAGGCTTTTAAATCTCTTATTTGGTTACTTTTCTTTAGTTTGTTTATTTGATGGATATATGTATATATCCTTTCTTTAAAGTAAGAATGTCAGAATACTTATTTTTGAGTTACCAGTTGGGTATGTACTGGAGTCTACCAGTGCATATGAAGAAATGTAATATAATTAACTGTTTTTTCAATGTTGAGATTAGGACCTCTTTCACATTTGGTATCATAATGCATCCTGAGTGATCCGTTTACAAGTGGACAACTAAGTATGTGTGTTCACGCCTGGCATTACAGTACATCCTCACATGCGTCCTGAGTGACACGTTGTCATCTGATCTCAGTTAGCTGCTTTTTATGCAAATAAACACGCACCCTGCGTCAAACAGTCAGCTGCCAGCGAGCATCAAACATCATCAGTTCATCTATCGTGTTTCAGGAACCGAACTACATTGATACTAAGACTCCTCATCATTTACAAACATTTGAATAAGTTCAGTTATGTAACAGAAATTATATGAGAAAAGCGAAGGTGTATTAGACAAATCATTTGTAATGTTGCAGAGCTCAGTGTCAGCTGGTCTTTGCTGATAAAGACGCACACACTAGACTGTCAGCTGTTTTCTTGACAACTTTGTTGTGCACACAAGGGTTGTATGTAAGTGGGTGCACAAGCAACATGTTGATGGAAAGCTAAGATTCTTGTGATTTGATTGATGCAAAGCATTTAGCGATTCAGTGACCATTGGGGTACAATCAATGTCAATAACAATAACAAAAAATCACACCATTAAGACAATTCACCTGTGAATATTATTGGTAACCAGTGATAGATCATTTTCTGACAAGAATGGTCCTTTTCATTGACAAAGCTCAGCAGATACATCTGTTTATGCAGTGGATGTCAGTTGGCCAGATTAATGCATCTTGGACCACATCTGGATGTATCCTCAATCTGTCCTGAGTGTGTTCACGCCTGTATTCAGAGCTGGCCACTTGTGATCGGATCGCCCAGCACTCATGTTAATACCGGATCCAGACAGGGCCTTAGATGAGCACTTTTCTTGTTTTGTCTTGATATCAATTTACTCAAGGATTATTTCTTACATTTACTGTGAATCTTTTAAAGAACTCATGAAGAACTTGGTATAAGAGAGCGACATGTGGTTTGAATAGTAGTTATACAGTCATTCTTTTTATTTACACACTATTTACTCTGTTCACTGAGATAATCTTAATAAGTTTACCAGACATTACCAGACAATTGCTGTCAGTATGTTAAGCTTAAGGTATTTTGAAATGGGAATGTTTGTTCCTCATCCAGTTTATTTAGATGGCGACACATTTGAAGCAAATCAATACATTTTTTTGTAAAAATTATTCAGGTAATGTAAAATTGATTGAAATTCACACTTGTGAGATTCAATGCCGTACTTACTGTCTGGATTTCTCATCATCTTGCGTTGTATGCTACCTGCTACATCATTTTGCTCATGCACCCTTTCCATTTTCATTTATTAATTTTTTTACCAAAACCTGTTTACAAACCTTGTTTGTATTCTATTCCTTCCCTTCACGTCATATCCTCCCAGTCAAAAAAACACAGGAGAGAAAATGAGAGGCAGAAATAGAGGGGAGCTAAATCTCTCTGAGCAGAAGGGCCCATTAAACAAGCCTCTTTTTTCTCCAATGAATGCACCCAGAGATGGAGGGAGATAAAAGAAGTAAAAGGAAAAAAGCAAAGCTCCTCTCTATACATTATAAAGATAGAGTTTTTTCTCTTACTCTGAGAGGGAGGCTAATGGGGAGGCAGGTTGGGGTTTGGATTGAAGGAAAGGGCGATTTGAAGGCGGCGGACAGGTAGTTCCAAACGTATAAGCTGATGAAAGAAGTCTTTTGGCTGAATAGTCTGATGAAGACACACTCTTGATGCTGTGCACACTAACCAACTCACCAGCACAGACCAGTCACGGCTAAGAGTCTATATTTCCTCCTGTTCTCCAATACAGCCATTTAGATCATTGCTGCATGCATATTTTCACAGTGCAGATATTATATTACTCATATTGACTTATTTCATCTTACTATATCTCATAAAATGCTTTTTTGTGCTTTAGTCAACAAGTATTTTAGTTATTTTTTTTGCTTGCATATCTGTTTCTACCTCCCGAGCCCCTTACACTTCCATTTCAATGGACATGTGCATGATTTACACATTATATGACTCATTCCAGCAACCCTGTGCCATAACCCAATCAATGTGGGTCCGAATTCAAATCGAGGAATGATGTATGACTGTATTTATGTTGTGCTAGCCATGCACTTTTCTCTCTCATTCTGTCTCAGCCTATCAAACGTTTTGCAAGATTTGGAAAACCTTTCACAGAGAGCTTTTAAATCAGCCTTCCCTCACTTCCCTCCCTCATCTCCATCACAGGCTACTTTGAAGCCCTTTAATATCTCTAATTAGTTAATGGAGCTGATTGCATTCATAAAACCCTGCAGTAAGCATTTTGAGCCCTCAGGCCATCTCTAGTTTTTCTCTTTACTCCTCCTCCTCCTCTTCTGTTTCCTGGAGACATATCAGTGCAAGCAGTCTAACAGGTCCTCAGGTCCCTACTTGAACAGAAAACGGTGGCAAAGAGCCATCCCTATCTGTGCTGGAATTAAAAGGAAAAAAAGACCATTTTATTTTTCTCTTTACTAATTGGAGAGGGGAGATAAAATGGGACTGCAGGGAGTTTTAATCTCTTCTCAGATCCATGTGATATTTCTTCTCAGGCTTCTCAGCCGGAGGGCTTCCAGCCAGGGTCATTAGAAAGTGTTCAACAGTCGTCCAAAGGGTGTCCAGGCGCCTGTTTTCCCTCCTTTCTTTTTGCAATCTCCCCGTAACTGATTTAATGCTCTGGTCAAAGCCTGCGGTGATTTCAGCTGACAGTGAGTAGAAAGAGTTCAGAGCCTGTGGACAGACAGGCTGCTGTGCAACGGTACATGTCACATGATAGAAAAACTTTATTGTTTTATTTAAAGTAACTTTCACTAAGAGCGCCAAAAAGTCATAACAATATTACGAGTGGGATCATTAGCTTAAGAATCACTGCACTATTTTTACAGTTATTAGAATGGGAGTTATTTATTGAAATAATTAAGACTATAATTAAGTTACCAACACTGTTTGAAATGATGTTTGCAGGCACTGTGGTCTTTTTCGTGCTTGCATGCTTTAAGATGCCTTACAGGGTGGTCAGATATTGTGAATCCCTGTGTTTTCCTCTGTTTTTGCATCTCTTTTTTTAAATTCTGATGATGGGAAATTGTATTATTCTAAAAGTACAATCCCATGTGGTGTTTCAAAGAAATCAACCAACATGTAATTTTTAGTAGATAATTTAATGGTGTTTATAGTTTTTGGATTTCTTTATTAATCAGCAATCTTTCTTGATAATAATTTGTTTTAAGGAGTGAAGATTGATCTTTGAAACTTAGCCCCAGCAAGGGATGAAGCTGAACTGGAGTCAGTTCCAAATGCAACTGGTTTAGACTCACTCAGACTAAATCAAACCAGCCTTTAGCTCCTTGCGTTGCACTTTCAGTACATGAAACATTGATGTACAATATACACACCCGACTCCAAACTGAGTAATATGTAAATAAAAACTGAATGCAACAATTTACAAATCTCACAAACCAAAGTTTTATTGAAAATTGAATGTTGAAAGTGAGACATTTCCCAATGTCATAAAAGAAATGGGCACATCTTGAATTTGATGACATCAACATGTCTAAAAAAAGCTGGGACAGGGGCAACAAAAGGCTGTTCAGCTTCCCAAATTCATTGGAACTGGCTGTGTACAAAACCAACGGAGACACTAATACAATCATAGACAAAATGCTCTGCAATTGAATCTAACTGGATCTAATTCATCTTGGCTTTGTTAGTGTCAGGAACGGTGGTGAAGGTAGGACCCAGATGCAATATGTCAAAACCAAAAAGGTTTATTCCAAATTTAAGGCATGAACAAAAGGCGCAGCTGAGCCGGATAATCAAACATACTTAACTATGAAAGAACAAAGCGAGAGTATGAAAAACAAGACTATAGGGCAAAACCAGACTTAGTGTTTCATGAAGATCATGAAAGGGTAGTGAGGATTCTGCAATGAGCGCAAGTGAACCTAGAAACTAAATACTGTGGGGGCGTGATCAGTGATGACGTGCAGCTGTGAACAGAAACAGGTGACACGAGTTAACCTAACGTGACAGGGGAGAAACATGACAAGAACCTGAAAACATGACGAGAAAGAAAACATAAGAACTGAAAACAAGACTATTAAAACATAGACTGTGACAGTTAGCTTTTATATGGTTTTAATTCAAAATAAGATGAAGTCGATTTTTCCAGGTTTGTCCATTAATGATTGCTCAGTTGAAACAAAGATTCACTCACCCTCTTTTATTTGAAATAATAACATCATATTTCAGTCAGATCATTTTGCAGGTGTCCCTTAAAAGTTTTAATCTCCTACCATTATTCACTGTTTGAGGAGTCTTTGAAGTCTGTAAAGACAGTTTATTGAAATTCTAATATGAAAATGGGAAAATTGTCTCATGGAAGAATGACCTTATCTAACTGAGGAAATGAGGATCTGGATCTTTTTCATACTGTCTAAATTAGGTTCTCACCTCTTATCCTCTGAATATCTATTACAATTTTACTTCATAAAGTGCTTTTGGTTCCCTTGCCCAATAAATGGTTATCAGCTTTCCAGATATTGCTCCATTTTTTTTCTTCTGGGGACTTTAATGTCAACTTCTCTGAAAAAAACTGAGCTGAACGAGAACGGAGCTCCAAGCCCTTCAAAGCCTTGCACTACGGCCTGCCTCAAAAATTTAAAGTTGTACTTTTAGCTTGTTGAATTTATTGGTCTTGGTATAAAAAGAAAATGGATTGTAGTGAATGTGAAGGTAATAAAAGTATTATTTTTCTATGAAACAGTTTTGTGTGGGTGTTTTTTTTTCCACACTTTCTCCATCCTAACTTTACACTCATTGTCTCAATCTTCTGACATTCTCTTCATTTAATTTAATTTCTTATTTCATCACGTACTGGAACTTGTCAGATTTATGCAGGTAGTCTTGCTTAAAAGTTTAGTAAGGCTGGCTTTTCGCTTTTCCTTTGATAAACTGAACACAGAACTAAATGGTTTGTAGAAGATTTCTAACTTGATCTCTTCAGAAAGTTTAAATAAAATGACTCAGTCTTTAAGGTGGTTGTATTTTGTGTTTTCCATCTACAAATGTAGCTCATGTGCAGACAACATTAGAGATGGAGAGAGTTATCACAGCATGAGGTGGACTCTGAGTACTCCCAGCATCTGGATGGTTGAGATTAATACTGCTATTCTTTCTGTCTTTTTAGCAGATCCCAAGACTCGGGATTTTGGAAAAGATTCTGTTTTCAAGCCCAAGCCCCCCATCAACGGAGGTGAGGTCCTCTCCTTTCTGCTTCTGTCCTCCCCTCTTCTCCCCTCTCAGCCTGAGGCTAAAACTGACTGTTTTACAAGTCTCACCCAAAGGCTAGTGAAATGGCTCTTTAAGCAGAGGCATGCCTATGGCTCTTTTCTTTACTCACAATTCCACAAGAAACAAGCCTGTGGCAACAGTGACAGACAGTGTGTGTGTGTGTGTGTGTGTGTGTGTGTGTGTGTGTGTGCGTGTTGGTGTCAGAAAGAGTGAGTAGAGAAAAGTGTAAGACAGCATTCAGAAGTACGTGTCTGTGTGTACACGTAGCGTGTTTCACCTCCTACTCTTTTATGTTCCATGGCAAACAAAGTGAGACAGACAGCTTCCTTCTGGGCACCTAGAAAAACATCTGTCTGTAACAATCACGGTTTGTGTGTGTGTGTGTATGCCCACTGTTCCTTGTATTTTCCAGTCCCTCGACAGATACAAGACAAGTACTCAGCCTTTACCTCGCTAAACAAGTCTGTTTACAGCATCCTTTTGTGAGCGTCTGTCTGTTTCAGTCTGTTCTTCTGTGAAACCATAATTCCGTAATCATAGACATACTTGATTATGTGTATATATTCATTACATGAATTAGCATGATTATGTACCAAGTAGATGTGCGCACTTTGACCCCATTTTCAAATTTCTGTCGCCCTTTTCTATTGGTGCATTACTTATTAGGTTAACTGTCAATATGCAGCTTTACAGTATGTCAACATGTCAGAAAGTGACGTTAAAGGATTGCCTTGAGTATTGAAAACTGACACGAAGGGCTCCTGATGAGGCCGCATTTTACGAGCTGGGACTTAGAATGTGTTACCCAGCAAGACGCTAATGTAGATCATGAATTAACAAGTTGAAAACTGGCTTTAAAAGGTTATGTGTACATATGGGCATGTCATATGTCATATGGCATGTCTGGCAATTCTAATTAGATTTTTTTAGGTATTTTCCGACTTTCAACTGGAAAATGGTCAACTCCAGCATGAAGTCACACTCAGCTCAGATTTCCAAAGCCAATGGAACACAGCAATAGTTTCAGATTAAAACAACACATCAGCGTCTTTCAAATACACGCGTATGGTTACATTATGTTTCTAACATTTCCGGTTTTATCTCCAGATTATGTTTTCCCAGGCTGGCCATCCTCCTTCTCCACTCCATCTTCTGATGTAGACCCATCATCTGTCACCCTTGTGTCAGAAAAAGACAAGGACAATGCCTGGCTGTACACACTGGACCCTATCCTGCTCACCATAATTGTGATGAGCTCATTAGGCGTCCTGCTGGGAGCAGTTTGTGCCGGATTGCTCCTCTACTGCACGTGCTCCTATAGCGGGCTGTCTTCACGTTCCTCTACGACACTGGAGAACTACAACTTTGAACTGTACGATGGAATCAAGCACAAAGTTAAGATAAACCAGCAGCGGTGTTGCTCAGAGGCATGAGGTTAGAAGGACCAGGACCCTGGAGAATGATGGGGAAAGACGTGTCCTTTGATCCCTGCATAAGAAATCTGTTCTCAGTTTGGACAAAATCAACAAAAAAGAAGCACTATCTATAATTTCAGTGTCCCCGACCTAAAATTCTACTACTCTTTTGCTCTGATGTCTAATGGGGGAACATTGTACCCAGAGCTTGCACAACTGTTTATGTGCCAGTGGGGACTTGATCTCCTCTACATGCTTTGTGGCCTGAACCAAGGAAACATCTGACCCCAGTCTCCCTTCCCCACACTCCCATTTCTCCTCTGCCTGAAGGAGAGAGCCTGCTCAATTCTTAAAGCCTGTGAATGAATGAAGAAATGAATATAAATATCAGATCTATCATAGAATATATCCCACCAGCCCCTGGAATGAAGTTTAAAAGGAGTTGAACTGCAGCACCCATGACAAACTGGACATTTGGACCACAAATGACAGCACAGTCTGGAGTGTTTGGTTAATACATTGTTACTGGGATTCTGAATGACGTGCATTCCACTGGAAGGACTGGTGCTTTTTACAGGAGAGCAACATAAGGTTTTGTCGTCATCTGCTAACGGAGACAGCTTGCAAAAATCTAAAAGTTCCAGCTTCTTACTGTTTGTGAAGACTTCAGCACCAGTGGGCCCTTTGAAGTGGGTACTTTTGACTGAAATCAACACATATCAAGTGAATGCTTTTTTTATGGCAAAGAAGGAAAAGATGATGAAAAAGGACATATTACTTTTGTTTGTTTTAGCTATGAGTTCTGTGAGTTTTAAACGTCCATTAGCCTGCCATGTGGCCCACGCTAGCTCCTTTGTCTGCCCTCGCTCTGCGCTTTGTGAAACCAGTGGCTTAGAAGAGTAATGGTGACTGTTTTTGTTCTGTTTTAGACTTGTGTCCATTTGGATAAGAAGGTTAAGAAAAGCAAACTTTGGTTCGTAGCAGCCCTGTAGAGCTCTGATGCCATTTTTAGACTTTTCTTTTAGAATTGTGTTGGACTTCATAGTCTTAACTGTTACTTCAGTTCTTTTCTATTTTGGCAAAGTTTCCATTACAGTTTATCGGTCTTTGCAGACCGGAGAGTAGGAGAAAGGTAAAGTAATACAATAGACAGGAAGTCAGAGGTTTATCAAAATCTAACATGCTGTTATGGAGTCGTGCTTTAGATTCAGTATTCCAGAGTTTCGTTTTTGGTATATATCTATATTTTTTGCTTTTCAGACTGTATGATGCCCAAATGATGGATACACACTGTGTAAACAAAATTTCAATGATTGTTTTATTGCAACCTATGGATTGCCAAAGAGCTTTGTATGTGCTCAGTTGTGGCTGAATTAGTGTTAAAAGAGGCTGGGTGGACTGAGAGTGATGAATTATCATGCTGTTTATCCATCACTCTTAATCCCACCTGCTGCGAAAAGGCCGCTCAAAGGCTGAAGTAAGAGGGAATGACTAAAGGAGGAGAACTGAAATCATACAGTCGATTTTTTTTGGAAACACAAAGGAGCCTTAAGCAAACTACAGTATACGCTGTATCGGAGGACAGCCATCAAGAAGGGCCAGTGCTGCTGGGGAGACACACGCCTACATCAACACACACATGCATACACACAGCCTTGTACTCCAGTGTTTGTGGGTAGCCTACACAGACGTAATGCATTCTTCAGCCCCGCACCTTAACTTGATTAACTGGCCATAGCCTGGACTTTGATATAATCTTAAACCTCAATCCAAGTTTTTATGTTTACTTGCAAGAGGAAATCCCCAAAAGGGTCCACTATATATTTAATATAATTACTCAAAGTAGTGAAAATTACACTCACATTATCAAGAGCCTGGAAAGGACATAAGAACGACCGGTGTAATCAGTCAGTTTGAGCATTTGTAGACACAATAAATCAGCTATTCCTTCTGAGATCAACTCTGAAGGACTATATATGACGCCTCGGCTCAGAACATTTTGCCATGACTTTAATTGTACCTAAACTTTTGGACCTGTAAAAGCACAACAGGTCAGTGTTTTTACAGGCAGATTTCCGATTTATTTGTACGTGTATTGAACTTAGCTGTTTAATTGATCAGCAGCTGGTGATAGTATCGTATCAACAAATGTAGCAATGCTGCAGAGAATTCTGATGTGAGTTTTTTTAATCTCAGCCCAGTCTTACAAGAAAATGTGTAATAGGTACATTTGTCCACAAGTCCAAAACACAGTAGTGTCTCAATAAAGGTACCTGAAAGCCACAAACTTGCTTCACTTGCTTGAGAGTGCTTGGTGTTATTCCACCATCCACTACCTCCTACCTCTTCTAGTGTTTTTGAATGAATTTTGCACAATATTACATTGTGAAGGTAACAACTAATGCAAAATGTAAACGTAATTACAATCTGCAAAGGACAATGTAGAAATGAAATGCTTTTGAAGCCTTGCAAATATTGTAATCTTATCCTTTTTGAGCAAGCGTCACTCTTTCATGTAATGCAAAATTTTGAATGGAAGGTGTAGCACCTAATGATTCTGTTGCCCAAAAGATGTGTTCATGTTATGAGCCTTCATGGGGAAACTACCACCTTTTGCACCGTGGACCAACATGGCTATTTCACATTCTCTACTGCAGTGTTAATGCTTCTCAGATTACTTTATTTTACAATTGATATATTAATACATCCTATTTTTCTCGTATGTTGTTTTTCCTACAGTATAAACTTAATTTAAAACTTATTATCAGTATATACATTTTCCATTTATCTGAAGCAAACTATTGTTATTTGACCATACCAAACTGTGGACCATTTGATAAATTAACGAGCAGGTTGCCTTATGCATGTAAACATAGCTTGTAATGAGTGAACAACGGGGAGAACAGGTGACATACACACACTGCCAATATCTCTGATATCATGACAGTGCATAAAGATTGCATTTCAGGGACATTTTGTGTGTCATTTCTACGTCATTCAGTAGCTGTCTGCATTTTATGGTGCTAAATGGCACACAAAATGGTTAGGATTAGGTCTATTTCATTAGATTTAGTGTTAAAAAGATACAAAACATACATATTACTGTCAAAAAGAAAGTTAGAGCAAAGAGAGAAAGATGTAATCAAGACACAAAGAATACAGGCAAAGAGACAACGAAACAAAAATGAGGAATCTGTACTTTGGAGAATCAGATACTGACTTCTCTGTTGCGCAACAGCAGGTTAAGCTGCATCAATCAAAGTCTCTTTTGCCCTCTGAATCTGTGAAGTATCCGAGTTATGATGTTGTTGTCTGAGGCACAAATTGTGAGAGAAATTGAGGAAGTGGGGAGAAAAACTTGGGATTCAGTTGTGCCTACAGCCCCCACTCTTTGTGTTCTTCTCTCCCCTCCCCATAATAACAGGCCTGCGTTGGTGAAAAACACAAAGAAAATAAAGGGAATATTAAAAGGTGTTGAACAATGGTCAGAAAAGGAAAGATGGAATAAGGGAACAATGGAAAGAGATGAAGACTTTTCTGTCCATCTTATTGCGTTTTCTTTGGACTGTTTTCCAAGTGCCTTGGAGCTCTCTTATCATGTCCTTCTATCTTTCTCTTTCTCTGTACTATCTTACGTCACACTCCGGCTCTACTCTCACATGCAAACAAGAACAATTAAGCAGTGACCACTGACAACATCATGCAACATGCAAACACACACACACAGACGTGTTCATTCTTAACCCATACTCTCTCTCTGTCTCTTGCTTGACTTTGCTAACTTGTTTTCTCTGGAAAGTATTACCTCTCTCTGTCTTGATGGATACACACACAGACACACATTTACTTATGCACAACTGACTGACTCATACACAGTACATTACGACACACCTATGGCACACTGGCCAGAGAACTCAAACTGTTGTTTGTAGACTTTGTACAGAGAAATTTCTTTTTTAATGTTATTATTATTATTTAATAAAGGCTAAATAACAGATAATATGTTTGTGGGTGTCTTTTTGTGTGTATGTTTGAAAAGTGAAGTCAGTTTAATTATGTAAAAACTAGTTTTAAATAACCACCATGAATATTCAAAGAAGCTCTTGGGACCTCAGAGCCTTCAGAAACAAGTGTTTGCACTTTTTAAAGTTTATAACTTTATGTAGACTGTATGGTAATAAAATGCTTAAAAGCAAATGGAGCAAATGGGAGCAATCCATTGGATTTTATATCTATATCGTAAGCTGTTTTCCTGATGACAATAACCATAGAGCAAACATGGCCCAGTCATTCATTCATCTTTTTTCCATATTCACTTCATCCCGCTGAGATTTCTGGAGTCAAACCAGGAACCCTTTTGCTGTTATGTAACAACACTAATCACCACACCACCATGCTGCCAACCTCTCAATCTATCAAAGTAGTGAACTTGATCTCATGAATGAACGTTACGTTGGTTTGCATTACTTAATGGCACACTTTCAAAATAAAGATAGAAAAATTGTACAAAGATTGTAACAAATTTTCCAAGACTGTCCTCCAAATAATGACCCTATCGATTATGTGCTCATACAAGCCAAGCCAACCTACAATTAAGTTTGAAATCATCTGAAACCTCCAGTGGTAATGAGGGTAACTGCATATAAATGGTAAAATGATGTCAATGAAGGTCACTTTGTAAATACAACGTATTTTAGTCTTGAGCTACAATTATTTTCTAATCCTAACCAAGTAGTTTTGATTTCTTAACCAAGTAAATTTCTTGGCCAAGTAAAGTAATTGTTTAAACCCAGGCAGGTGACAACATTTCCTTCCTTAGTGCTGTGTTTACATGTAACCAAGGCAGCCTGCAAAACCGTATCTATGAGGAACAAAAGTTGTCCAGACATGTGGAATAAATATGTGTTCCATGTATTTGGACATCTTTGTGACACCTTCGTTCATGAAATCTCTCACGCAAGACTAATCCTACTCAATCTTCTACAACCGTCCCTCCTACTTCCCCATTCCTTTCTGTGCTCTCATATGCTAATGATTAGGGTAGCAACTAAAGCTACTTGGGCAGTAGGTCTTTAGGTTCCAACGTGGTTGGAAAGTCTTTATGGTTACAGCTTACTTGTTTTTATATTCATGTATATACATGAATATAAAAACAAGTAAGCTGTTTTTATATTCATAAATATAAAAATGAATATTTTTGGGTATTTTTGTTTCTTTTTTTGGAAGCAGCCACACCGATCTCACCCTTGTAGAAGCTGGGCTCAAAGCCTTAAAAAGGAGGCTGGTTCCCTTTTGAGATGCTGACAGCAGCAGCAGCAGCTCTCAGGTTGGTGGTGTGAGCAGGCCACCAGAACACTGCCAGATGCATCACTGAAAGCATGTGTTGGATATATGTTTGCCATGAGAGTTTGAACTAACTAGGTGGATTTTGTTAATTATCAGAGGTGGTCAATTTTGACCTGACAATGGTGCAAGACATTATTTGAGACAAACACACGCGCACACCTTTAGGAAGAGTCATCACTCACATTCACTCTCACCCTCTCTATGTCTCAGAGGTGTTCTGTTGTTGGTACCCATGAGAGGCCAAAGTAGGAGGGATCAAAGATTCTCTCTCTTCATTTAAATGAGCTGTGGAAGCTTTCTCCTAATTAGCATGCAGCTAATAAAACACACAAAGCAAAGCGCCAATGCCTGGTGGAGATTAGCTTGAAGATCACAATAGAAAATTTGTCGCCCACTCAACCAATTTATCTTAAAAGGGTGAGAGCACCAGTGAAACAGATTTTTGCACAATTAGCTTACAATTGAACATGACACCTCTGGTTATGCTTACATTTCTGTCTTTGTATGAGTGTGAATGAGTGTGTGAATGTAAACACAGAACAAAGAATGTAAAGATATTTTTTTACATATTTGCAGTACATTATCTGCCCCATATCCTTGACCATCTGAACTACTGTTAAGATTTTTCAGTTTGCTGTAGCTGTTAAAGGTATTGTCCTAAAGTTTGGTCTTAGCCCCTAATTATCTTTGTGAGCCATTACCACTGGCACTACCTGCATCAGCAGTTCTTTGCCTTTTCTTCTTCTTCTTTTTGACATCACTCCTGCTCTCATTTATTCATTATTTCCTCATCCCACTGTTCCTCCTCTCCTCAGGAGACTGACCTGGTTCTCACGCTTCCGCTGACATAAAACAGGCAACTGCACACACATGCTGTGTACGCTTATACGAGCACAAGCGTCAAAATTTCTGTACACACTGAGTTGAAGGGAGGCTGACACGAAAACACAAGTGTGCCAGCACACATACTTCAGACACATCTCTTGCTGTTGGAATCTGCTGAGAATGTAACCTACTAGCACAGATTTTCACTCTCTGCGTAGTAGCACAAAACACTGATCTCTCTCTCTCTCACATACAAAACTTTTTCTGCTTATTTTTCATCTGATCAAACACTCACACATAAAAACAAAAATTAAAACCAGTAGAATTGCAATTATTTTGATGACTGATAGCTTTGTTCAACAGTGAAAAAAAAATCACAATTAACAAAAAAAAACGTGTATAGTTACATTGTGTTAGATATCCATAGATCTTCCAGTATTTTTTCCCAAAATTTAATGGAGAAGCCAAATAATCATTACTTTGCACAAGGTAAAAAAAAAAAAACATACATCTGTTTCTGCTGCATATTTTGGTCCATGTTGAACCCCTAAGCAGGGCTGTCATAGCTTCCCTGTCCGGAGCCACCACATCTAGCTTTTCAAAGGAGAAACTGAAGTGTTTTCAGCTGGGATGATCCCATGCCAGCCAAGAGCTGTAGTGTCTTTATCCTATACCGGTTGTGCCCTGGGGTCTTCTCTTGGTATAACATATTCAAAATACCTCACTTGAGAGGTATCTTAAATAGATGCCTTTCAATGCCAAACTATCTCTGTAGCTCCGCCCTAAGCTCCAGCTGAATAAATTAGCCCCTCATCTTATCTCAACATAAGTAATCAGACAACCTCTATCTGCTTTTCTATTGTTTTGGTTCCTACCTGGAGAGTGTGACTGGAGATTGAACAGACAGTAAATTATTGGCTCAGTCCCCTCTTCACTACAACTTACAATCAGCCTGTCAGACTGTTATATTCTGATATGCTGATCCAAAATGCTGCAGCCAGAGTTCTGATGAGAACTAACAGGAGATCATGTTTCTCCAGTTTTAGCTTCTCTTCATTGGCTCCCTGTTAAATTCAGAATAGAATTTAAGATTCTTCTCCTCACATATAAAGCTCTTAATGACCGAGCTCCTTCATGTCTTAAAGATCTCATAGTAGGATAGTTTCCCAACAGAGCACTTTGCTCTCAAACTGCAGGTTTACTTGTGGTTCCCAGAGTTTCTAAAAGCAGAATGGGAGGCAGAGCCTTCAGTTATCAGGACCCTCTCTGTGGAACCAGCTGCCAGTTTGGCTTCAGGAAGCAGACACCCTCTCTACCTTTAAGATCAGGCTGAAACTTTCCTTTCTGATAAAGCTTATAGTTAGGGATGGCTCAGGTGACCCTGAAACATCCCATAGTTATGTAGCTCCAGACCGAGACTGCTGGGGGGCCTCCCATGATGCACCTCTCCTCTCTCTGCTCTCTTTACCCTCCATCTACATATGACATTATTGTTGTCATTAACTTGTGTTTCTGTTTCTCAGCAGGACTCTCTTGGCTGTTGTTATGGTGTGTGTTGTCCCCTCTTTTCTTTTCTTTTCTTCCTGTTAAAGGAGAGTTTTATTCTTTCCACAGTTGCCTCGTGCACGCTCAGGGCGGGGGATTGGATCAAAGAGAAGTTACAGTACAATCTGTTGGTTTCTTTAACTACGTTACTTTTTGGGGGGAACTGGCTTTGTATGTATGAATTGGACTAATTTAGAATTTGATTAATTGGATTTGATTGGATTATGATTGTATAACAATGAATTTGATTCTAATTGGCTCAAGTTGGATTGTGTCTTTGAAGTGCCTTGAGATGACATTTGTTGTAATCTGGCTCTATATTGATAAAATTGAATTGAACTTAATTATATTCTTACACTCAAAAACAAGACTCCAAGAAAATCCACTTAAGTCAATAACTTCAAGCTAAGACTGACGTATTTGTGTCATGTGGGAAAGTTCAGAGGCGGCATGGGGGTCTAAAGTTAAAATACCAGTGAGCTGGCAAGAGAGAGCCGAAACACGCTATATGTTGAAAGGCAGGCCGAAACTGTGGAAAACGCCAGCCTAACCGACTTGGCCCCAGATTTGGAGGTGCTAATTCTTGTCAGCCACTTTACAGTGTGTTGCAAACTGCCTCAATGAAAATCAGGGCTTCTGCTCTGTCAGCGCAGTGTCATGAACAGTTGAGCTGAACTCCGGTTAGAATTTCACTTGTTTAGTTACAGCATCACATGTCAGTATACATGCACAGGTGCGAAATCAAGTTAATCGAGTGATCAAAGAATGTCTGATGCTGTGGACTGTGTGGAAAACATTCCAGACATTCTGCTGCTTCTAACTTTCTCTGTGGGAGATCATGATGTATGCAAGTACAGCCGAATTCACAGCACAGATATTGTCTTGAATTTATTTGAATTGTGCTTTGTCAGGTGATGATGTTGTTATGACATCAGGATTTTATTAGAGCAGATAGACAGTCAAAAAGTGCTTTGACATGTAGTTTTTATTAGCTGCTTTACCCAGTTTCTGACACATTTAACCATCTGACAAAAGAAGCAGAAAAATAGACAAATAAAGAGCAGCTTTATTGAGAATTCAGCTGTATTAACAAACACTTCACTGCTTTTAAAAAAAGATAGATAGATAAATCTTTATTGTCACTTTTAACAACAGAACAACAAAACTGAAGAGAATAATAAAATTGAAGGTGAACTTTGGAGCATGTGCAAAGTATATATATGTCCTACATTTTGCACGATTCTGGTTGAACTTACATGCATTTTGAAAGGGGGGGTTCTAGTCAAAGAAACACTGTAATTCATTTTTTCTAGTGTCGTGTAAAAAAGCAAGAGGTGCTCAGTGAACCTAACCAAACCATATCATCCCCAAAGAGCAGGGATGCAGTCCTGATCCTGCTGTAAGTATTCAAATTAACTCCAGCAATTCCGTTACAGTATTAACCATAGCCCTAACCATCTTTAGCTTTGATAAGTTTCACTTTATGAAGGAGAACACCCTGCAGGTGTTATCTTATCCCCCTCTTTTCTTCTTTTTCCAGATCTATCTTTCTTTCTTATATAACACACACAGCCAAATACACACAGCTCAAACATAAGCCATCTGGCAACCTTTGATATGTGGAAAGTTAACCGAGTAAAACCAAGCTGCAGCAGCACTGACAGCCAGGTGAACAATGTTTGTGCTGCACAAAACTGTTGCAGCTGTAGTTTCCCTTATATGTGCACTCACCATAACCTCCTTATGAATTTAAGCATTCATCCAAAAGGCAAATGTACATAAAAAAAAGGCCACATATTTTTTTGAACGTTCACTATAGAGCAATCTTATTGTGAAGCATTCTTCTTAATATGATATATTAAGCAAAATATCCCCAACAACCACAAAAAACAAAATCTACTGAGTAAAAACTTACATTTACATTAAATAGTTCAATAGTTTCCCTCATTGAGGCTCTACACAACATTGTGAGGGAATGTTTGTGTGCAAGTTTGTGTTTCACCATTTTGTGGGCTTACAGTGATTTGTGAGTGCAAATCCAAACTGTGGAATCTGCAGAAGAGGTGTAGTTAATACAAATCCACATGAAAACATGTTCCCACTTTGCAAAGAAAAGTGCAAATGTAGTACTGCTTCTTCCTTTTTTTGCCTTCTCTTTCCATCAAACTCACAGTTCATTTCTTTTTATAATGTAATTGTGTTTTTTGTTTTTCATTTGCATTGCATCTTAATTGTCTGTATATAGTTTTGGCTCAATGAAGCAGCACTAATAACAGAGGAAGGAGCAGGACTGAAAAGCATGTATAAAATAATGAGTTACTAATTTGATTTGTATGCTTGTAGCCTCTAACTGAATCATATATTTCGATTTGTAAATAAAAAGGTAGGCTTAATGAAAAAAATCTTCTCTCTTTTTTAATCGTGCCAACCTGGGTGGGTGGCTGGGTGAGAGAGCTTGTTCATAGTCTTGGCAGCTTGCAGCACCCTGCTCTGCTAATGTCGCCAACTCACTGGCTGCATGCAGTTAAATCAAATTTCACTTTGTAAGACAAAAGCTTTGTTTTTTCTCATGTTCAAACACAACTGTTGAAAATCTAAACACAGCATAAGGTTTATCGCATTCGCCTTTCTGGCTTTTCATGTGTTCAGCTGTTTGCCAGGCTCAAAATCCCTTGAACATTTTGCCAAAGTTAAAAGTTACACTCACCATAAAAAAAGTAGCTTCATGTTTGGTTTCCTTGTCTCTGTTTTCATCCATCATTGGTATTTTAATCATTTTAATCCAGTTTTTCTTCTCTTTCTCTCCACCACCACCATCCTTTCGCTAACTGTAAATCATCTGAAACATCTCATTTTCATTCTGCCATCATTTTCCTTATGAAACATTTTATCATAAGTGTCTTCATAGCCTCCTTCTCTTTTACTTAATATTTTATCCCTTCTGCTTGATTAAGTTGGAAAACATTTCTTCCATCAGCGTTGGAGCGAGCACATTCTGCCATGGTGATATCAGTCTTTCCATTCAGTTGCCTTTGGATGATGCTGAACTGCTACTTAGCCACAAACACTTGTGCTTTTAGAGGCGGTTGTTGACGTTAAGACTCTTAAACAATCCAAGTCTGCGGTTTACCCCACTCTGAGGACCAATAGTGTGTGTGTGTGTGTGTGTGTGTGTGTGTGTGTGTGTGTGTGTGTGTGTGTGTGTGTGTGTGTGTGTGTGTGTGTGCATAAGTAATGAAGATCAAGATGAGATGTGTAATTTTTTTACAAATGCACCCAGTCCAAAATTCCTTTCACTTATGAACTTATGCTAATACCTATTGGTAATAGCTAATGGTATTCATGGTATGGTATGGTATTACTGCTGACTCTAGCCCCATAAATAGCAACAATAGTCCTCAGCAGGGCCTCTAAAGGTGCTACAGAGTGGTCTGCCTTTCATCTGGGTAGGTGGCACAAGTGTGAGGGTGCATATATGAGTGCTTGTGCGTATGTGTGGTAAAGAGAGAGCTGCAGGCACCAGCAGCAAAATGCGTGTGTTTAACACTCGCTGTCCTATCCCACACACAGCCAGCTAACTTTACCTTCCAGCAAAAGCTTGTACCCACACACACCTGTCAATATGTGTTGGATCAAACACAAACTGCCTACAGAGCAACCCTTCGCTCTGTGTGCTGTAACATCAAATGATACCTACCTTTCAAATTGACTGAGTATTTTGGGATGCACTCAGTTGGCATTCTGTCTTCAGTACTGTCCCTTTAGGTGTCAAGGCAGGAATATGCTTGAAACGCAGTGGTTCAATGGCATATCGACAATGTTTTTTTTCAAATAAACACTTGAAGACAGGATACATGTATAGTACTCACTCTTCCTGTACACATTACATCATGCAGGTTAAATCACCCTGGACCAGAACAATTGTCCTCTTCTCTGACATCATTTTCGCTGATGGGGTATAAATATAATATTGCAAAGCATATGATGATTTCCTGAATCATTCAATATAAATTTTTTTCTGATATTTTTATCTAGTTTTGATTGATCTGCTATGAGACATTTCTTTGGATTCTTGTTGGTCCAAATCTACACACCCATAATTTGTATTATTTTTTATGTATGTATTTATTTCAACTATTTAATTATGTTTCTTGGGTAGACAGCTCAGTTTCCAGATCATGTGACACCAGCACCTTCAGGCCAGACAGTGTGCTAACTTCTACTTTTTTAAAGGAAGACCTCTTGGAGCTAACAGTCCTATGGGAGGATCACATGGAAGAGACTAACAAGCGCAAACAGCTGGAGTATCACAAACTGGTTGAGTATCAGAGGAGTGGCTGGAAAGCGTGCTCTGAGCCCATACAGCTGGGATGTAGAGGCTGTGCTGCATGTTCAACACCCTGCTCGGGATGAAGAGAGCTGTCAAGTCTGCCTCAGAGGCCTCAGAGAGAGCCTGTGGGTGGATTGGACTAAAATGATCTGAAATGTGGGCCAGTGATGCTGGGACACAAGTCAGGGTCTGACCAAGCCTGGCTAGGTCACCTGATCACCAGATGAGCTTAAGAAATATCACTGATGATGTGTCCCAGAACAGTGTTAGAGGATCATTTTACAACTTTCTAATTCTACAGCACTGAGTAAAACAATTTCCTTGTGGGTGTTCTTAAAGGTTTTTTCTTTTCCAGTTTTTGTTTTGAAAAAAAAGAATTACCTTTAGACATTTAACACACTAAATAAAACAGGACATACTGCATTCTCATGACATTCACATAGCATTGAGGATACATTACACAACCCTTGTAGTCAAAAACCTTCCTAGTTTTAAATATTTCATACTTGTATGGAGCAGATATTACTGAAAGCTTGTGGCTATGGCAGTGCCAGGAGGTGCAGAAGGATTTAAAGCACAGAGGTTTAGTCAGTGTGGACATCATTTTTTCAGCATTTATGATTAAGTCATAGAAAGCTCTTAAAAACTAGTTCATAATGAACTCTAAAAGGTATTGCAGCCAATTTGCATACAAGTCATGAAATGAATGTTTCCACCTGACAGCAACAATTGGCTGTAATAGTTGCCTTTGTTCTCTCTGTTACATTTTACTTCAATCTTTTTTGAGAAAAAAAAAAGCCTTCTGGTCTTCTGTGATGTTTTGTAATGAAAAATGTCACATGAAAAAATAAGTAATGATGTACGAAGCAGGCTAGCTCTGTCATCATGCATGCGGTTTCAAATAATGCCTTTTGTGTGTGTATGTGTGTGTGTGTGTGTGTGTACTTCTCCAAGGGAGAAAAAAGTCCACCATCAATAATTTTCTAATAATGACCCCATGGCTTTAAGTGTGAAAAGAGCTCCAAAACATCAATCATGGTTCAGAGCATGTCTGTGTGTGCCACTGCTGCATTTCTTTCTGTGCATGTGCAGGGAGGTTATTTGTACTTACTCTTATGCTTTCCTTTGTTTGTGTGTTTGTCAGTTTTACCATGCTGTGCATTCACAAGCAGGTTGGGGCAGTGTGCTTATCGAACTGGCAACAACTGGTTGCATTATTCATTAGCAGACGGAGAGTGACAGATGACTCCCTTTAAGAGTGCATGCATGTTTCAACTTATTCATTTAAGAAGTAATACTGATAAGGCTATTTTTGGATGTGTTGTCATTAAAGCTGCATGATTAACTCAGGATACAACATAGTGATGCTTAACACATCAGAAAGATATTTATCATCAACCCACTCTATTTGTTCTTCTCATATAAGTACAGCAAGGCTCACTTTTCCAGATGAGGAAATATCATGACCTTGATTAAAAACTGAAAAATCAACATTTGTCTATTACAGTTGACCTATACTATAAAGTCATACTGACATACAACCATAGTGACGTGCAAACCCCTCCTCTGGGGGTTTAAACACAGGAAACTAGAATAAAAACTAGAATAAAAATAATAATTGCAATATCATTGTGATAAAATCTTATGATTAATTCATCGTTACCTTACAAATTATGAATTCAATAGTATAGCAGAGCATCAGTTTTTCTCAGTATGTATTTTGAGAATCACAAGAAGTAACTTATAATTTATCAGTACGATGCTTCAGACGTTGGATAAAAGTGAGTAATATTGGTATAATGAGTGGTAAATAAACAACTCGTGAAGAAAGTGGGGTTATGAACAGCAATTCACTCACTGAGTACGGCCCACATTTGATTATCTACACCAACAAAAGTCAGTTTTCCATTGCTGTTTTGGTCAGAAGAGTCAGTCAAATGCTTGATCCTGTCAGCAGGGTAAGTCAGTTGATGTTCATGATTTGATGAGTTAGTCTGCAGTGTGGGAAGAAATCTATGTATTTTTTTAACCTTATTCAGTTGTTTTTTGTTGTGGTTCATATTCAAGGCCAAGACAACGTAAAGATGCGATAAAAATTAATCAAGAAAAATTGTCACACATCAGTGAAAAAATATAAATCACAATCACACAAACCCTGACTTAATCTAAATCTTCTCTAATGTTTCTAACGGTCTAACTTTTTCTTATATATTTCTTATGTATTTTCTTTTCCTGCTATACAAATATACATATACATATATATATATATATATATATATATATATATATGTATGTATATTTCTTCACAGGCACAAAAAATACATTTCACTGTGATTTGTACCATGTATAATTGTGTGTGTGAAGTCTTGAATCCTGTATGTAACATAATGATTCAATTTACAATAATGATTGATTTACAGCTGGTGCTCAGCCCAAGATTGGTTTGAATCATCCATCAATCAGCAAAAGTGAGAAGACTCAGCAAGAGCAGGAGAGGTTCTTCCATTTCCTGCTGAGTTAAGAGAAGGTTACATACCCCAAGCAACTCCTGCCCAGCATGGTGTGTGTGCTTGTGTGTGTGACAAATAATGCACTTTGTTCGCCTTTATGCGTATGCCTTTGTGTGTCTCTTTCTAGTCTCCTCTCAGCATGCAGTGAATGACAGCTGGTGATTTTGAGCAACAACTGTTCAGACTAGAGGAACCCCAGTGTTCAGCTGTAAATAAAAGCTCATCCTGATTTAAACTCTGGCTCCCAACCGGTTTGGTCCTAATCCATAACGTATGTCCTGCATACTGCTCTGCAGGTTTGTTTTCAGAGGGAAAGTTTGGATAAAGCCACTCCAAACACTCCATTCTCAGCAAAGTGAGTCATTACTGAAGCTGCTGAGCTTGCTGTTGTGTTTAACGACTGTGTAGCTCGACATTTCAATCAGAAATTTTATGCTGCGAGATTAAAAAACCATCACAATGCCAAAATCTTTCAAAAAACATTGGATTCATGGTTATCAAAGTGAAAGAACAACAAACTGGACCAAAACTGCTTTGTCCTACCTGGGGTGTTGTTGCCTCATTTTATTTAGCATGACGAGTGCTGCATATTCACATAACAGGTGCACATTTGTAGTCTGATTTGAATTTATTGCATTTGCCTCATTGTAATAAAGAGTACAACATTTTTAAGATGAAGCTAATTTGTTATGTCCTATATCTTGTCATAATTCATATCTAATGGTTGTCTATAGATTTGAATAAAAATGCTGAAAATAAGACAAAAAGAATATTTCAGGATCAAAGTGAGCCATTCCTAACTATAACCTTTATCATAAAGGGAAGTTTTAAGCCTTATATTAAAGGGAAAGTGCATGTCTGGAACCACAAGTAGACCTGCAGTCTGAGAGCAAAGTGCTCTGTTGGAAAAAATATCAACTATGAGCTCTTTAAGGTATGATGGAGTTTTATTATAAAAAGCTTTAAATGTGAGAATAATTTCCAAATATATTCTGGATTTTGCAGGTAGCAAATAAAGAGAAGCTAAAATGGGAGAAAAAGGATCTCTGGATAACTGTCACTGCAGCAATTTGGATCAGATGGGTGCTTTTACCTGTGGAAAAGTTTTTAAAAATACAAAAAAAAAAAAAAAATCTCACATTTATTTTAGTTCTCTAAGTCTCATGCTACGTTAGAAATGAGATGCAACCAGGGGGTAACCTGTGTTTACAGTTGGAACAGCTACTTACACGCCTGTACTGCAATGATATGTGGCCTTTGAATCATTAAGAGAGAAATCATTGTGGTCACAGTGGAGTGGGACACCATCTGCACGCATAATTGGCAGAAACATGAAATGTTCTGTGATGTCACAAGAGTAGTAACAGATGTTGTCAGTGTGTCTTTGTAAATGCTGGTGGGTGGGGGGGCCTCTACTCTGCCCTAACCCCAATACATAAAACTGATCTGCACTTAGAGAGTGTTTTTTATCCTTAATCATAAACATGATGCTTTACATTGTGTTTTTTACAGTCAAATCCTCTTAAACATGAATGAATTAGAAAAACAACAAACTGATTGTTTCAAAATTTGGACTGATCAATTGTAGATTCAATTCTAAAAGTTAATCTTGCAGAAAGTAAAAATTTTTTGAAAGATGTGACTCTGAAGTGAGACAAAATGCTTTACACAATAGAGGCGTTAGTTGATTTTGCAGTGTGTGCATGCTCAAATAAAGCCACACAGACTGTGTGCTTGGGGCTCTAAAACGTCTGATGTTCAGACTTTGTTATCAGGTATCTGGCCTGGTGTTATGGTGCTTGTTGTCCCCTCTTTCCTGTATTGTATTACAATTGATTGGAATGTAATTGGTTTGAATTGGACTGTATGTTGGAAGTTCTTTGAGATGACATTTGTTGTGATTTGGTGCTACATAAATGAAACAGAGTTTAATTGAATTATGTGCAGAGAAAGTCCATTTAACATAAAGAATTGTGAATATTTTCTTTATAAAGGAATGTTTGGCATCTCCCTACCTCTTTTCTGTTATCAGAATTTCCACGGTTTCCTGGGTGCCTTTCACTGGTGTGATAGTCGGTGCTGTCGTCTCACAGCTAAAAGGTTCCTGCTTTATAGCTCGGCTGGTGCTACTGCTGTGAATGCTAGCAGTAGCACTCCCCATCAGTTCCAGGCTCCAGATTGCAATACATAATGATCTATTTTTAGAAATGTAGTGTGATTTTTTTTTTGTTCCCTGCTTTTTACCATTTTCACATACTCATCTTTTTCAAATTAATTCAACTTAAGTGTATTGATTTATTCGACTTCTTTCTTCTTACACCAAAGAAATCCTGACTTACTTTTAAGATGAGAGCTGATAACAGCTTGATTAAAAAGAGATTAGGCTATATCCACTACATATCTTCCATCTAATCCAATGTTAGAGTTTACAGCACAGCAGTCCCAAACAGCAGGTCCCAAACAGCTTGCACAAGACTGGTTGCAGTTCATTTATGAGGAGCATATTTGCATTTAGAAATCTTTAGTTTTGGTAAAATTTCAGTAGATTAAGAAATTATATTTGTCATTTGTTTGAGATTAATTGCAATCAGTGACAAATAGTTATGCAATTAATTGCTATTAAAAATGCTGTCTCTTGGAAGTTTCTCTGAAGATTAACATGAGTATTAATGACCTATATTAGAATTCATCCTTGTTTGTGCAAATGCTTTTGAACGCCTGTGCCTGTCTGTATGTGTGATGTCATTGTCTGTGAGACACAGATGCCAGCTTCTTTGAATGAAGTCTTAATTCCACATAATTTTCTCTTTAATATAGAGTAACCTCCTCCAAACTTCGGTTGTCCTAAAAGGTCAAAGAGAAAAACAACATGTGCTATTGGATGATGTTATCTGCCTAAAATTGAGCTTCTGGGCACTCTATTTGTTTCCTCTCATTGTTTTAATCTATTATGGGCTGCACATCTGAAGACTGAGGAGTACTTGATACATGTTAAACCAATGAAAGGTTTGAAGGTCCTGGGTCTTTAAATTGGTTTGTCCACCACTCGTTGGTTGGTTTTGATATTTAACTAACAAGCTCATACTGACACTTTTCTTTTACTGTACTCTGTCAACACATGGTGCCACCATCTTAACCCCAAAATGTTAAGAGGCGAGGCAGGAGATGTTACAGGACCTATAAGGCTGCATACACTCTGATATATGTGGTGAATAAACGTGCTTAAAAAAATGTGTTCATCTACAGTACAGTTGGCTTTTTCTGTTTTACATTTTTGAGGGAATTCAATGTGGCACATGTGTGAAACGGATACGTGTGCAACCAAGTGCTCATTGTATATACTACATAGCCATGTATTGCAAGACAGAAGAGAACATTTTGAAAGCAGCAAAAAACATTTTGGTGTTTAAATTGGCTTAAATTGACCAAACATTTTTACTCGAGAAGAGCTTATTTCCTTGTTCGTCTGAAAAGGAACTGAGCAACTAACTGAGGCTTCATCTGGGAGTCAGAGATGATGATGAAGGTTCAAATTTTCATTTGAATTTTATGATGAATAGCATAAAATAAAATGAACAAACACGCTGCTGTTGTAATGTTTGTTAGTCATGATACAGGGTACTCAGGCAAATGTCTGGAGTATATAAAGACGTTTCATAACTTTTATCTCAGGGATCAACCGCAGCTTCAATCTTTTCTGATCCACAGCCAACACAGAGCAGAGTGGGGAATGATCATGACCATATTGTTATAATGATCCGTAACCCGCATGTCGGCAACTTCACCAACAGAGCCAAGCAAAGCAAACACGACAGATCAAGAGAGCTAATCAGTCATTACTTACAGTTGACAGCAGTGAAGCCAACTCTGCCTCTGTCTGTCATCCTTTTTTTTCTCTGAGCAGTAAAATCAGATCTGATGTTTGTTTTTGTCCCGTGTTTTACTCGTTCACCGTATCTCTTTTTCCTCACTTCCTTCCAAAGTGTTTTCTTGGGTTTAGATGCTGCATCAGCCACAGTTTTTCTTATCCACTGGCTGTTGAGTGACATGGAACTGTTGAGCAACGGTGTTGTGCCAAGCAGGAAAACTGTGGCATCTCATCCCCGGTGTTCAGTGTTGCTTTAAATACATAAAGCATCGTGGCTGACTTATGAATGTCAAAAATAGTCAGTAATAAAGTCCACTGTTAGTCTAATTTTGGGTATATTTCCCATAACTTTGGGTAGAGCCTGAGTAACATTATTACCATCATCTGGGATCTCAGTGGGGACGCATAGATCAGTGTTTTAGAATCATAAAAACATTCATTAAGATATATTCTTGTTTTTTTCATATTTCCTTTTAATTTCTTGTCTAAAATTAAATATTTCTGACAGGGGGATGCCACATCTGTAAGTTATATTGGTTTTGCATCACAGGAATAAATTATCCTACATTTTTTTTATTTGCCATGGCACCTAAAATATTCATGATCACAATCACCAGTGTTCCATATGTATGCCAATCACCTTTGCTTTTCCCATTTTCCCCTCTTGCTCTGTATACATTCTTTTTCTTTCTCATCTCTTCTTCATTTTCTTCATGATACATCTATCCTCTTTCTTTCCTCCTTGTATTTCTCTCCCTACAGGCTATGGAAGACCCTCTCTTATGAGAACCCTAGATCTCAGTCGCAGTCTTACTCTGGCTCAATATTGTATCATCTATCACTCTGCATAGAGCTGCAGGCAGCTTCAGCCTCAGAGGAAGGGGAACAAGATTTACTACAGAGGATGATGCCCTGAGTCGGTGGTGGGAGGACAGAAAAGTGTGATGGAGATGTGGTTGGACACAATGGGGCAGAGGAAGAAGAGAAGAAGAGTATTTGAAAGAAAAAGGAAGGAATGGTGTGCTGTGGAGATGGAGGTAAAGAGAAATTAATGTGAAAATAAGACATAAGCAGGAAGATTGTTGTGTGGAAGAACAGGGCTAATGAGCGTGAGTGATTGAGCTTATAATGAATGTGCATGAGCATGTGTGTTGTGTGCGTGTGTACAGTACATGATAAACGTAGCACTTAAAGGCCAATGCCTGGCTGCGTGTCCATTAGGTGTTTACAAATGACTGCGGTTGTATGTGTGTGTGTGTGTGTGTGTGTGGTCCACATCAGTGTGATTTATCATTGACCGTAGCCTCTGTTTAAACATTTAAATTCTTTCAGGACATAGGCAGGTGGAAACAATAGAAAACGTTGAGGATCTTTGATCAACTTTAATCTTACACAGACAGAAAAATACCATAATGACACTGATATCAAATCTTTTCTCCAACTCAACACGCGTGAAGCAAATCTCACACTGTGCTTTTAGTGTTACACTTTGTGCATCTTCTGGTTGAAGATGTGAAACTACAGAGAGGTGTGGGTTACATATTTCTATTGTAGTGTCAAAATCAAGTTGATTTCAAATATACTTTGTTGTGCAGAGTTTAGCAGGATTCACACTTGAAGGGATAACTTCTCACATGGCTGAATCACACAGAATTAAAGTTTAAAATGTGCATATGTCTATGTGAATATACAGATTAGCACAAGACTAAAGTGGGGCTGCATATGGATCAGAATCCATTGCCCCTGTCCATTTTCAACAGACATGGGTCAATGGACAGGGCAAAAGCTCTTTCAATGGGAAACTGAAGTTTAGTGCAAAACCATGGGACAAAGGTGACCTTATGTGACAAATTTAGCTGTGAACATCACAGCCAACCACATGGCAGCTGTATTCAGTATTGGCACTAATGTCTGTCTGCATGATAGTGCTTCCTGGCACACTGGCAAAATTACTCAGGTATGGTTTGGTGAGCGTGACAAACAGTTAAAGGTATTGACTCGAGTTTCAAATTCTGTGGGATTTTCTGGTAAAACAAGTCTATCCCATGGCTCACGCCTCTCAGGAGTTTTTATGATGGAGGTTCTGACCACCAGCAGCCACTGGAAACTAATTTTATGCACTGTGTGAAAAGCAAAACAGTTGGTGCAGAAGAAATTTGATCATTCAGTGTTAAGCTGATACTGATGGAAAATACTGAATATTACACCAAAAGCTAACAGGTGTGACACATCGTGGTTGCAACAGTGAGAGAACTGAAGAGAAAGAAGAGAAGTCACACATTAGGAAAGAATAAAGGATGTAAAAGTTGCCATGGATGACAGATGAGTTTGAAAATAAATAAGAGTTTTAGAAAAGTATGGGCATGAAGGACAGAGGCGTGGAGAGAGGGAAATGGAAGGAGGGGAATTGTGTATATGTGTGTGTGTGTGTGTGTGAGAGAGAGAGAGCAAGAGAAAGAAAGTAGATCAACCTCAGACAGACAATCACACCATTCCAACAGTCTGGATGTTCAACTGTTCTCAGGCTTTCCAATTTAATTCACTCGTTCCGCCATGTCAAGTTCCCTATCAAGGTCCTGTAGGGCCCACCACGCCTCCCTTTTTCCTCGCTTCCTAATATGGGCATTCTGTCCCCCCGTGGTACTCAAAGGGATTATAATGTTTATGTCTGTACTGCTTCAGTGACTCTGAGACAGAAAAGAAGAGAGATTGTTCTTGCTTTTTCCACCCTTTGCCACTATGTGATGGCAAAGTGTCTTCAGGACTTCACTACCACACAGAGATGTTTGTGTGTGCGTGTGTGTGTGTGGGGGGGGGGGATTAAGACATCAAAGCACAGATGTATAGAGGGGTACAATATGTCACATTTCCTTATCAAAATGCCAATACAAAATTTATTGAACATCATTGAACATTTCCTGTAAAGGGCAAAATAAACATCGCAAACATCGCAAACATGTCGACATATTATAGTGTCTCATAGATATGTGAAACAATTCACTTCATTTTCAGATATGAAAACACAGAGCACATGATTTTAACAGAATCATTTAGCATGCAGGGTAGTTGTACATTTCTCAGTGGAATCCCTTCAGAGCCAAATACTCTCTGCTAATGATGACACTGTTGAGGTTCTTTCAACTTTTAAAGAAATGTCTCACTCTCAACCCAAACTACCTTCTTTTTAGTGCATTCTTAAAGCAATTACAAAAAAGAAAATCTGGAAAAAATAACAGATACCTAAGATTAAGCAAAGAAATGCACACGATAACTTCAGAGGCAAAAAGTCTCCAGTTTTCCCTGATCTTCATCCTGAAACGAGTTTCCCAAAAATATTGTATGTACATGGATGAAAAACTGAAGGTGGTGTGTTTAATGGGAATGACTTGGGTTGTTACAACCAGCGGTAATTAACCCCCGAGAGTGGACAACAAAAACTTTAATACATTATCTAATCTTAAACAATTTCTGTAATTTCATCATCAAATGATGTCGTTTGTTGTTGTTCCAAGAGACAGCACCAAAGAACAGGGTTTTTTTCAAAGACTTTTAAAAATGGTCGAAGGAAAAACTTGTTTACTCATAGATTTAGTTTATTATTGTGCTAAACCGACTTCCAGCCTCAAGGCAGGTTTTTATTCATTATACATTATAGCATGATGCATTTGCAAGATTTACACTGCCTGTTTTAATATAGGATACCACAGAATACAAATTAGGCTTTAGACCAATTGCTACTATTATAGATAAAAAATGGTAATGACTTACGTACCGCATTGTTGTCTGTTTGACTGCTAAATAACTGTGATTTCATAGTTATGTTTTGCTAAACAGATTTGGGTGCATTTTGCAATGAAAGTTAAGCTAATGTCTGCCAAGTTACTGAACTGAACCAGCAGCAGCAAGAGCAAGAAAAAGAGAAAGCCTGTGAAAAAAAAAGGGAGAAAACCGGCAAAAACAGAAATAAATCCCACTAAAAACAGGGTCCTTAAATGAGTGTGTAGAAAAGCCGCCTGGCATTGGAACAGACACGCCCCATCACACAACAGTTGAAACATTAACTTCTCCGCTCTGTTTTTCCATCTACCATCACTCTTTCTCTCCCTCCCTCTTCCCCTTCTCTCCATCTGCTCTGCCACTGCACCTGGCCTCTTTGCTTTCTCTCACACCATTTCCGCTCTTTTACTTCTTTTTCTCCTCTCACATCTTTTCTTGTCTTTCTCAATTTGCCAGATTTTACCCTCCTCCTCTTGCTCACTTTCCTTTTTGCAAATGAATAGTTCTTTCTCTTCTGTGTCTTCCTCAGTCTGTCTCTTCTCTCCATCTGACAGCATCTGCGTCTCAACTATCAAAGCTTTTGACATCACCGTCTCCTCCCTCTCTTTTTGTCAGATTGAGGTCTTTACAGCTTAAAGTTAACTCAAAATCAGTTTTTTTAACAGATTGTGCGTTTTCAATTAATCTCTAAGCCAAATGTCCAAATTTATTTCTGTCCTTTTGAGACTATTTTTTTTCTACCAAACCCTATTCCTCCATTCAGGCCAGTGGCTCACTGTTTGTCCATCTTGACCTAGCATGAGTGGCCAATGTCTGGACACAGAGAGTCAGAAGTCTCCTAAAGATCCCTGGAGCGGACTGACACGGTAGCCATATGGCAGTGCAATGAGGGAAAGGCTCTAAACACCCAGACAGAGAGACACAACACAGACTTCAACAGACGCCCAGTGTGACGGAACAAAATGTGTCCTCTGTGGCCAGTGGGCATATCCTCCACCCTTCAGTTTCCCATGGAGAATTGATATTATTCTCTGAACTGCTTGGCCTGCCACAGTGCATAACCCTGACCTTATGAATAGGTGGTGACATGTGTGTTGGAGCATTGGTTGTGCACAAACTAAAAGGAGTTAAGAGGAGGATTTAGTGAACCATTTCAAATTTGATGACAATCTCACTGAAAGACATCACTAAATTCACAAGAAAAGAAGACTTTGAATAGAACAAGGGGATTTAATAAAAGAATAAGGCTTCAAGACAGAGTGCAACAACTGTAAAAAAGATCAAATGGATGTGACAAAACAAGCAAATATTTGAACAATTTCAAAATGTGACCAGATAACAGTAAATAGAGGTCTAACCAATTGTTAGTCCCAAGGCATCAAATACTGCCGTTCTGTCAAAGCCCCTGGTGTCACTGAGATACCCACAAAGCTTAGCCTGACATACCCAGCAGTTCAAGATAGAAAGCAAAAAAAATCAAACTTCATTACATCATTTAGGAGTATTTATTAATGCACCAGTGAAAAGGTATTCATAAGGTGACAATAGGTGAGGTGAGGGAAATTCAGTGGACTTGCAAATGAAAATGGAGGCCAAGAGCATGTGGGGTTGTCACTGACTGGCTGCTAACACTCAGCTTCACATCACAATCACATGACTCAGTCAGGCAACTCAATTTTCAGCATAGATTTAGGGACTAAAACAATTTGGTTAGTTTTAGGAAAAGTCTAAAATACACATAGCAATTACTTCCTGGTTGATTTGGGGAGCCAGAGATCCCCAAAAAATGGCATTGCTGGGTCAGTTTTGTCTTCTAGTCTTCTCTTGTCTTTTTGTATCTAAATCTAATAGAATACAAGACTAAGAAAAAACTAGAAAACTATGGTCTCACATGTGGTTCCTAAACAATGCAGAATGCGGTCCAAATCCAGACTGTTCTCATGTGTTGTCATGAAAGTGGAATGAGAAACCAAGCGCTACCAGAAATTGGGCATCGCTCACTTCCCTCAAGCGTCTCTTGAAGACTCATCCGATTTGAAAACAACTCCTCTCCTAACACCTCTAACAACCCTAACATGCCCACTTTGCACCTGTTCTCCCAGGACTTTAAACAGATTCACTGTTTCCTCTGACTAAATGTAAATGAATTTCCAAGGCAACCCAACAAATGATTCCACCATTTATGGTCCAACTCACTGGTGTAGTGTTGAGGGTTAATTCATAAAAGGCTTCTGCATATGCCAGAACTTTCTTGTGCCCTCCTTTTTACTGATAATATTGAAGAATGTAACATTAATACTGTAAAGGTTAAAAGTGAAAACCATTCCTCTGGAACCAGTTCTATTTAATTGTGGTTTTGATAGATATTGCCACTGCTATTCTTTGCCCCTTCTAATTCTACCATGTTACTTGATTAAGTACATTTTACAGAGCTCTGTGGGACATAGCTAGTACCATTCATTTCCATGGTGACATATTATGCTCTATTATGCATGTGTATGCAATAGAAATAGTTCTGAAAGTCACTCAAATATGAATCATTGCAATGGGGTTGTGGAAATCTGGTGACTGTCCTTACACTGGCTCTTTTCTAATAAGATAATCATTTTTATTCAGGCCGCTGATTTCTGTCCTGTTCAGCGTGTTCCACGCCATTACACACACACACTTCCAAAATTAAAAATATTACTCACTTTTGACAATTTCAGTGTTCCTTTTCATGGCTGGCCCATCACAGTCACAGTTCATGTAAATGAAAATGTTGGCATCATGGGGAAACCTTGTTTATCTTGGTGTTTTTGTGGACTTTTGATGTCCTTTGAGGGAATTATAAATGCTTCAGCTTACAGATAAAAAGAGTCATCACAACTTATAAAACAGATATCAAACATTCAAATACTTTTTAAGATGCTCTTGTGTGGATGACACAAAAAGGAGGGGTTGGGATTTTTTGCAGTTGATCATATACACATGGCGTTCAGTCCTGTCAATGACTGTGCTAACGTATGAATAAATGCACATCAGTTCAACTGTTTCATTTTTTGGAAAGGAAACAGTCAAATGTGGACTCTGGACACCAAGTTACATCTAATATCCCTGACTGGAGCTATGTATGCAGCCACTTTTGTGTGTGAACAAACATCACTGAGATTCACAAAGGCTGATATCACTTTGAGGAACAAAGCTGTAAGCTGGGACATCTGAACCCACAAACAGCTTAATTAAACAAACTAAACAAGCTAACTCAAAGGACAATGCACACAAACATGTACTGAAGGACAAGAAACCAAAGCTCAGGCTGAGTCATCATTTTTCAGTCTGTTTCTTTACAATCCAATGAGTCTTTTTTAGTCTTTCCCGTCCAAAACCCCGTGGAGAAGCACATGTGGTTAAACTGGTCGTCTGAGTTAAGAGCTTGTTTCTATACTTTAAAGGCTGTTCTGTGTGAGGAGCTGATCGAACAATCTGTGCTCACACATCTACACAGGTGATTTATAGGTGTGTCCTAATTAAATTTCCTTGCTCTGTGACAGGTAAGGGGGTCATTTCCCGGACCAATGGAATATGCAACAGTTTTGGTTGGGAGGAACCCTTCTCCTGTCCATGGATCCATCAGAGAAAACGCAGTCTAGAGTCATTTTTCAGAGGAGGAAACATTTCTGTTGGACTCACTTCTGTAAAAATTTCAGTGAATGTGACGTCTAACATATTTAAAATCTCAAGTGAGCAAATTCCATTGAACTTTTTCCATTAAATACTATGAAATATGCTCAATATCCCTCATGCTTCCTTTTAGACATGTCTAACCACAGCTCAAATTCATTGATTTTGCTCTGTGGTTATCGCCAAAGTATTCCTGGAACACATTTGTAATTTTCCCCATCTCCTTTTTCTTATGTACTTTCTAATAGATTCCGTGGTTGCTTAAGGATTACCCGCTACTCATGTGACCATCTGTAATTCATTATTTGTGGGTATATTTCAAAGTATTTGGACTCAGTATTATAAGCATCTCTTGGAACATGTTATAGTTCCAAAAACAAAGGGAAGTTACCATTTTTGAGAGGAAAACATGGGTACAGAATTCTAGATTAAACACACAGTGATCAAACTTGTCCAATGTCTGTGTAGGTTGTTTCCAAAAACACCTTGATGAAAACACACATTTTGCTTGGTCAGACATCTTAATTTAATAATTCCACTGTCATCTAAACCATCCAGTGTCTCTGATAACATATACTACTACTTTACCTAGACAGAGTGTGTGAGACTGATATGGAAGACATTTTAATGAGAAGCTAATCATTATGTTCTAATTGAATGAGAATAATGTGATCTCCAGTTAAGCAAATGGGGCCGCTGCCATCATTGTGACGCTTGCAGGGACAGTGTTTGTTCTCAGGCTGGTGCATCTTTCCCTTTTCAGTTAATTGACACTCTGCACTGACTGCAGTTCCCCCATCTAAATAGTGGTTGTTATGGAAACATCGTTTGGTGTGACAGATGCGTTTCAGGATACGGCAAACCACAAGGGACACATGGATAGAGAAGAAGAGCTGGTGAATAGAAAGCTGAAGAATAAATAGAATAAAAACACAATATTAAACCATCACAATGCCCACAGTGGATAGGTTTATTCATAACATGAAAGAAGAGATTACTAAATGCCAACAAACTGGCAGGCATGTGTCAATGTGCAACATTATTCCACCTGAGTACAGATTTAAAGACTTAATTAAGCGGAAGAAATTAAATCATTCCCAAAAACAATGAGTGAAAATTCCAACCAATTCTTCTGTCTTGCTTTAATTACTTTAGAAGATTTACTGGAGCTGAGATGTGTTGGATAAATGTAGACTGAAAACAAAAACAAGCTTGGTGAAACTGCCATCAACATTCAGAGCTGAGGAGTTTCTCATACAAACTGCACACATTTGAAATTCAAAGCTGCTGTCATTTCTGCCACACTGCTGTGCGAACTTGTGACTTAAACATATTGATGTTGTCTGGAATTATTCCTTTTTTTTACACAACTTCCAAAGAAGGGCCTAACAAGCGCGAAAACAGGTAATCGTCTCCTCATTATTTGCTACGGTATGACATCAGTCCAATACTTGGATCAGGTGCACCACATCTTAGGGTCAGAAGCTACCGGTGTGTGCCTGAGATAGCGCCAGCGTGTATTTGACAGAGGGGGGGCGGGCGGCTGTCTGTGGATCTGTGTGCAGATGGGGGGTGTCTCCCATCTCTGCCTTTCAATGTTTGGGACACCTGCTCCCAGCATGTGGGAAGGAAATGACAGCAACAGACAGGGACGAGCATGCAGCCTGTTGGACATGCGGGTGCTGCTGCAGACCGTGTGTGTGTTAGTGTGTGTTCATCACCTGGCTAAGTGGGTTGATTTCTGGCCCTGATAGCACAAAGGATGATTGGCATCATGGGTTTGGGTATTGTTGATATCTCACAGGAGGGCAACTGCCACAGATGAGCTCTGTCAAGCTGTCTGCCAGTCAAACCCCCCCCCACACACACACACTGCTACTCCTTTGACTTCTCTCTTTTACTCGCACTCACACAAACGTACAACACAACTGATCTCTCAGAGACTCATCCTTTGACTCCTGTTTGTTACTTATAGATTATTTTACTCTGCCTCCAAAGACACACTCATCACAGGCCTCAAATCTTTTCTGTATCCTCTATGTACGCAAACACACACAACCTGTGACAGCGAGTCACATGACCAGTCATTGAACCTGGTACACCGGTAACAGCAACAACAGCCCTCTCCTCAGATGGGCGGGACTGTCTCATTCATTTGTATCTTTGGATGAGTCTGGGAATCTCTGCAACTTGTTTCATCTCTGTGGATGCTCTGGTTGGCATTTAGAGAGAGACATGCATGTCAGTGCAGCAGCTGAGACAGACAAGGAGAAGCCATGTTTCACATGCACCGTGAGGGTTTTAGTGGGAGAATTTCCATAGTGACACTTTGATGGGGACTGTTTTCATCACCGCACCTGACAGAGGAGCTCCAGAGGTGCTGCTATAATGTGTATAAACTATTGTTAAGTTAAGTTAGTTAAGACTTTATTTGTCATGTAGATGCATGAAATTTCTCATCCGCATTTAACCCATCCAGGTCGGCACCTGTTGAACACACACATGCACAGGGTCACACACTCATAGAGACAGACACTGGAGCGGTGGGCAGCCAATTACAGCACCCGGGGAGCATGTTGGGTATGGTGCTCAAGGGCACCTCAGCCATGACAAGGAGGTGAACTGCCACCCCTCCAGCTGTCAGTTCACCAATCTTTGAGCGGTGAGAGTGGGGATCGAACCTCCAACATTCAGGTTATTGGACGACCCACTGAGCCATGACCGCCCAGTGACAAAACATAGTTTTACACGCATAATACATTAAGATTTTCCTCACGAGCAAAGCAGATGCTTCCCTTTGTATCAACACTGGGCTTCTCAGGGACTGAATGCATGTTAGGTGATGCAGTCCCTTACAGAGAAATCTCTCACCATTTGATGTTAGAGTTTGGTCATTTTTCTTTATTATTATCCATTATTATTATAGTGTAGAACAATAACATTTAATATAATAATAACATTATTGATTATTTTAATACATATAATCTACGCGGTCCAAGCTAACACTGCAATCTGTGCCAGCCAATGTCCCAGACTAAACTAGCTGTCACCAGAGTCCTCCACTGTTTACAGGAGGTAAATGTGGCACTTTGAAAAGTGTAATTTGTTGTGAACATCTTTACATATCCAGCCCAGTGAAACCAATATGCTGCTGATATAAAAACACAAGAAGAGCAGCAACACACAACCAGTCAAAACCAGGTAAGATTATTAAGAAATAGTGTCAGCTTACATTTCAACAAAACCACCAAAACTCTAAACAATGAAACATCATTTTATGATTTAGTTATTTATTGAATCAACAATAATATTCAAATGATAAAAATGAATATTTGTTTAAAAAGTTCGACTTGTGAGTTTTGCCCCTGGATGTGGGAGCAGCCAGTCTATTTGTAAGCTACAGATTCATCTGTAATGGGTGCTTTTTGGAGAAATCAAGGACCACACTATGCATCAGCCACTGTTGTCACCAGACAAGCCTTTAGTGATGCTGCTGTTACAGTGTGGGCAGGTGTGTCTAGTCAGTACAGAACTGCCTTCAGCATTTTCTTCAGACCTGAATCCCATAGAAAACCTGCTGAGTCAGCTGAGTCGCCATGTAGAGGCTCGCAACTGTATCCCCAGAACCTCAATGACCTGAGGGCCGCCCTTCAAGAAGAGTGGGATGCCATGCCTCAGCAGACATTAAGTCGACTTGTGAACAGCATGAGACGTCGTTGTCAAGCTGTAATCGATGTTCAAGGGCACATGACAAGTTATTGAGACACTGACATTTTTTGTTGTGGTATACCCACCACTGTTATTGGCTTTTGTTTGAGATGAGGAAACCACCAGTAAATGCCCTACTTTCATGATATAATATAAAATTCACAAATATGATACCAAATACAAGACATGGAAAATAAGTACATCTTATACTGTGATATATATAATAAGTGATCTTGAAAATCACAAATTATTCTATCTTTTAAATCTTTGCAAAAATAATACCCACCAGTACGCTACCCAAAAGGTCTAGAACAACTTCTCAGTGACTCAGCAGCTGGGTACATTAACCAGCCTTGTTCAAGCAATGGCACAGAGTAACATGGACGTTCTTCGGCTGGCATTTAGTGAAAAAGTAAACAGCTGCCTGATGCTGAAGTGATGCAGTGTAAGACTGATTATACACAGCATTTACTGGAATTACTGTGATGTTTGTTAGGTTTGAGCTGTTGGAGATGGAGAAAATTTGCTCCTTTGTGGCCTCTCTTTTGTTAGCTTAGCCTCCCCGTGAGAATTCCTCCCGGCTTGTCTAAACTGAGAGCACTCTGACTGCTGAATACTGCAGGTAAGACGCTGACTACTCAACAGCATTTCATTTTTATTTTTAAATTTCATTTAATTTTATGCAAACCTACTTTACAAAAAAAGAAAGAAAAGCCTCTCATCTTGAAGGACCTTTGTTCTCGTTTGTTCCACACTATTAAAGTTGTGGAACAATCATTATTAAAAGAAGCTCTGTTGGCCATTTATTTGAAAGGGGGTGGTGGGGTGGTAGTTTCCTCTGCAATGTTTTGTTGTCTCCATCCGCCTCAGAGTCCTGTGTACACAAAAGCTCTGTTGAGTCACCCATGCCTCTTCATCCATATTTCTCCTTGAGCATGTGCAGGCATATTGTCTGAACTGGTGACATAGTCACAAATCAAGAATCAGAGCTGTAATACCACCTGTAGGGTCACAGTTGACGTCTCAGCGCTGTTGCCCAGCAACAGAGGCAATTTCTTGTTGGGCCTATCCAAACTGTATCCCCAGTAACACATCCACATAGTTTGAAATAGGTCAACTGAACCGTTGTTGAGATATTTTCTTATTTTCAAAATGGTGATAATCACAAGTTTTATGTAAAAGATGTACGAAACATCCAGGTCTGAAAAATAAAGCCAGGTATCCTAAACCTGCATTCTTTATCCGAGCCAGCTTGAAGGGACTCATGTCCGTGGATTTCTGTTGATCCCCCCCACTTGTACTGTCTAGTATTTAAAATACGTAGACGGCCAAAATGCCAAACACCAGACTTAAAAATGCCTCAGAGCTGCAGGGATATAGCACTTCAACTGAACAACCTGAATTTGTTTCAAGACGTCCCCAAATCAAAACGACCAGATACATTGGGGTAAATACATCCCTTGGATACATCCCTGTTGGTAGCACAAAGGAAATGTGAGTCATGACTGCTTCCACATTGGAGGAAATATCAGCCTGAAGTGTTTCCCTTGCCAAGCCACAGAATCCTCATAAGGAAAAAGGAGGAGTGTGGACAGCACTCAGGAACACAAGTTTAACACTAAAATGCAACATTTGCTTCATCTCATGGTTACATTTAGCCAAGAACCCAACAACACTTTACTGGAGCACTTTATTTTTTTCCTATTTTTGGCTAAAAATGTTCTTAAAAGAGACACCTGCTGGGCTGTTTTTTTCTCCAAACACACAGTGGAAGACTTTATTAAATTTATACAGATGATTCATGGTTGTGCATCTACAACATGCATGTGCTGTTTGTTCTTTAACATAATTCAATACACAACATTCGACACACGACAGATAAATAATAAGCTTTTCCTAAACAGATGCAAACTGCTGACATGAAAACTGCCAATTAAAGACCGTGCTTTAGTATGTGTGTGTGTGTGTGTGTGTGCATGTGTCTCAGTTCTGGTCTGAATAATGAGGCATTTTACGGAATCTGGCACATCATCGTCTCACCTGGCAAAGACACGGACACATACACACACTCAAAAGCACAGAAAACACACTTACACGCACAAGGCAGCCCTTTAGGGATCAATTACCACTCACTCACATCTTTATCATTTCAAAGAATACCGCCTCAGATTGACCAGACACATACATACATACAACCTCCTCCCCTCTCGCTTTCACACACACATATTCACAAATTAGATGTAAAGTTTTCACAACGCCACTTCTCAGAAAGCTACAGTATCTCCCACAACAGCTGGCTGAACTACACAATAGGCTCCATTGTGGTGATGCTCAGAGAATCCCAAGGCTGTGTGCGTTTGTGTGTGTCCGACGTTTTCCGTTTCAGTTTACCTGTCCAATTTGTGGGACATCTGGAAATACCAAGAACCGGCTCTCTCCAGACATGATCAAACAGACACTCGCACAGGAAAGCAGCAGTACACTTAGCTTTCACTTCCTCTGTCCATCCAGATGCTCCACCATTTACTCATCTTGTGCAGCATTCAAGTTAATCGAAATCACTGTTCAGCAGAAAAGGGAAACTTTATTTGGATTTCAGCGCCAGATCAAAGAGTCGCAGAAAGATGTGAGCCCAAGAGAGAAAATGTCCAATCAGATCAGAATTTCACAGAGAAAGTAGCAGAAATTAGTGGAGGGAAACATTTTTTATTGGATTTTTACATACAATTTTGGCAGTCTCAGTTTTAATGGAAAGCTCCGTCTTTATCTAGAGTCGGCCTATCTTTGTGGAGATGAATTTGGGGTTCAGAATATTTGCAAAGGTCTTGTCAGCATGTGAATCCATGAGATTAGCAGGCATCCAACTTAAATTATATAAAGTTCAAACCGAGCAGTTTTCAGCTGATGCCATCTTGAATGCCAGCAACATTTCTTAAAAAGGTTTGGACAGCAGCTGGTTTATCACAGGGTTGCATCAACCTTTTTGTTGTGTTTGGGGAACTAAAGACACCGGTTTTGTAGTTCTTTCTCATCCTTGCTTTACACAGGATCTGTTAAACAGTTCTGGACCCCCTCTATCCGACACTTCATAATGTGCCCGATGTTTCCAGTGAGTGACCGGCCTGAACTGCAGGCAGGTCAGTTTAGCTCCCAGACTCTTTTAGAGCCATGTGGTTTGGTATTGTTATACTGAAAAGAGAACAGGCTTCCTTTAGAAAGACTCCACCAGGATGGAAGAATGTGTTGCTCCAAAACTTGCATACAGTATATCATTCAGCATTAATGGGGTCTGTGCAAAGGTGCACATTAAACTACCCTATTAGCCATGTGCACAAATGCACGACCCAAACCATCACAGATGCTGGCTGTTATGATTCAGATAAAAGGCTGGATGGCCTCTTGAGAGCACTGCAGCTATGATGAGCCCAATGGGGCCATTTTTGGATTGTTTTCACTGTGTGGAAGAGCTTTAACTAGTATTAGTGGAAAAAGTGACAAACGTTCACTGTCAGTAGTTTTCAGAGTTCCTGAGCACATGCAGTGATTTCTACTGTTTTTTTAGAGCCCTCTCAATCTTTACTTCTGAAACACTGACTACAGGTCAGAAACATGACTGCATTTAAAAAGAGCTCCCCAGAGAGACAGCCATAAGACGATTAAAGCACCGGGAGCAGCAAGGCAGAGTATGTTGCCCCAAGACATTTTAAAATGTGAACTGAAGAGGCCAGGGATCAAACCTTCTGATGGGTAAAGGATGACCCCATCTCCTGAGCCACAGCTACTTACCGGACAATAGTTTCTCCTTTTTCTTACTAAGCACAACACAGTTTTATCTAATTTGTAAAGGCACATTAATGGGATATCAGACTTTTGGGCTTGTGTTGAAGTACTTTAGAGTCGTAAGTGTCCTTTCAGCAGCTGTCAACAACCCGAGCTCTCCCAGTTTGGAGAATCAGCAGTATTCCAGATGGGTGAGCTAAAACTAAAAGCCAATCTGAACAGGGCCAACAGAACACATTTTTCATTTTAAAACCCCTTAAACCTAAAAATTTCAAAGCGGTTTGAGGGAGAGCTAATTTGAGGATATGTACACCACATCATGTCTGCACTGGATGCTTGTTAACACTTAGGTTGCCACACCGTGTGGAGATATGGATCATTTTATGGGCCCCCTTTGTGTAACTCTGTGATGCAGGAGTATAAATGTAAAAAGAGATAGCTTTCTCTCAAACCACCATGCCATTTTTAAGCTTCCAGTTGTTAGAGCATTCTGACCACTGCAGGTAAGACACCAACTGCTTCAAACCCACTGTAAAAAAAGAAACCCACTTTCTGTTCCTCAGCACTGTTGCAATGACTTTTTGTACCCAGCCCCCGCGAGCCTGGAGAAGCAGACGTGGCAAATCAGATGTGTTCAAGCAAGTCATAACAGGAATGATGCTTCTTCACAGTTTGAGAGCGCAGATCTCTCAGAACTGTTTAAGAACTTAAAAATCTGTTCTTTCATGAAATTAATTCAAAATAATAACAATATACTTACCACAATTTCTTTGGGTGCTATTGCTGAAGTAACGACGGCACATCAGGTGATGCTGGACAAACATTTGATTTAGATTTTTTGTTCTATAATCATCTTTCAGCTAAGGTTAAGTGACTATCAAAATTAAGAATATCATTGGGCAGCCAGAAACAAGGCTGACGGTTGCATTTGGTTTTCACCCAACAGTAAAGATATCTTAATGTAAGAGATGCCACGTAATATCTGCTCGGTGTCATCAGGGCACGTGCGTGTGCCAGATTTCAGAGTCCACCCAGAGCTTTTGAGCACGCTTAAGCAATCATGACCTGGCATAAGGTCCATGTACAAAATCAATTATTCATTTGGAAGGTGGGGGAGAGGCGGCCCATCTGCTGAGGGGAGCAGTCCTGGCTGACTTATTGAGCTGTAGGACGTTCTGCTGCTTAATAATGATCCAACCATGTATCGCTCTGCAGCTTGGACCAGTCAATAAGAGCAAAGTCACCGTGTTTCACAGCGTCTGCCTTCATTTTGGTATCAAATGATGATTTCCTGTTATTTAATGTTTTTCTTTTTAATAATTGTACTTTGCTCTAATTTTTTTTGCTTTGTGCAACCAGAAGCATGAGCCACAAGAAATTTGGTTTATTCTGCCTTGAAGAAAAATGAAGTTTCTTTTGATGAGGCAACTGAAGAGATGATGAACAGTTAATTAAAAAATAAATAAATAAAGAATACTCATGTGTTTAGAAAAATACCATTAAAGTGCTCAGAAAAAGAAAAAAGTCTTCACAGACAGCATTGTTCTAATACCAAACCACTGTCACAAATAGCCCCCATGACTCAATAGTGACCAACAGCAAATGAGACTAATGTTGAACCTTGAGATGTTTGACTGGGGTGTAAATGTCCATTTGTGGAGATCTGACTCGTTCTGGAGCGACACTACACCCTAAAGGCTGAAATTAGCACTACACTGCAGTCAACAGATTCATCTCACCAGAACTGCTTTTACTCCAGGCCCATTTCAAGGATTTCATAGTCAAAGCTTTTTACCACCAGCTCAAACCTAAATTAAGAGAATCAGACACAAGACGCAATTTAGAGTTATGCTATGGGAGGAATTAAAAACTTGCACAATGCCTATAAACAAAAAAAAAGGTAAAAATTGAACTGTGCTGCCATCTAGTGGCCAGAAGGACAACACACAATATGACAAACAGCTGGGTCCAACTGCAGTTAATCAAATATACCGCACACCACTGTACCAACCGCACTTAACTTCATTAAGTACGGTAACAGTGACACTGTCACTGTATCTGACACAGAATAAAGGCTTTACTTTCTTACAGAGCAGCTAGATTAAAAGAAGAGCGTCCGTGTTGTGATAGTTTACCTTAAAAACACCTGATCCACAGCAGAATCCAACAGGAACCACTTAACAGTAATTTATCACTTCATTTCAACATAATCAAAGCAATAAAAATGAACGACAAACAACTGTCTCCTACTGTAGCAAAGCTTTACTGAGTCATGGTCAGATAATCCAGAAAAAAATAGAAAATTGCATGTGAGACATAAATCAGCGTTTCATCCAGTAATCACTTACATGTCCTACTGCTGCTGTAATTAGAAAACATCCCAAGGCTGAACATCTGGAGTACCTATGACAGCATCATCTTCAGAAAAAAAATAAAAATATATATATATATATATATCTACTTCATGACAACAGCTGGCTGATGCCATACTGATAATACATAATCAACTATGTGCTACAATACTTTTGAACAACACGTAATGTTGGAAGCATTACACTGAGTGGTAGCATAAATACTGCTCACTGCTACAGTAAGAAGACATTGGAAAACAACCCCTTGTTCAAGATAATGAAATCATCGTCATACTGAAAAAGACTACACATAACGTGAATGAATGTCCAACTTAAAGACTACAGTAGTTAAAAAATAAGCATCAGTGTATTATACTAAATCATTTGGAAAGTGTAGCAACAGGCATCACTTTCTCCATGTACAAAAATCTGCTTTAAGATATTTCACAGGTTTTCTTCCACTTCTAAACCTTATCGGCCATTGTGAGCTTAACATGAGCAGTCGTAAAAGTGACACGAATCTGTACTGTTTCCAGCATTCTTAGATGAGATGTGTTGAATACATTCAGTTATGTAAGGCAGGTAGGCAGCTACAACATGTTATGAGTAGAGTCAAACTGCTGTCTGAAAAAGAAGCCGTCGGGTTACACGACTCCAGAGACAACAGCAAGTCATCAGCTTTCACTACTGGCACAGAGGCTAAACTGACTGTGGGATAAAACTTTAAATAAAATGTTACACCTTCAAATAGTTTACCAAAGAGACACAGAGCCAACTACCACTGGTGATCAGTTCCTACCAAAATATGTGAAAGTTCTGCAATGGGCATTTAAAACAATTTAAAACAAACAAAAAGGTAAGAAAAGAATATTAAAAACATATTTCTAAAAGCAAAGTGGTCATTTCCATCTCAATCCACTGCAAAGTCCAGTGTGGCAAAGAGAATCCAGTGAAGCTTTCAAACCGAGGGGCTGCAACAGACGACTTTCACAGTGACTCGTTGAAAAGAAAGACCCCCACCCGCGTGTTTCATCATGTTTGGGGTACAGATGCATTCCTTAGTGTCATCTTCACAGTCATTTTTCCAGTGTACTTCAGCAGCTCTACGTGTGAGAAGCTCAGATCCAGCGGTGCGCACCATCAGGGCTAAAACACATCCCTCAAACATTCAAAGAACAGAGGGCACTAAAACAGACGACCTACCATTTAAGTCACCTTTCAGTCAGAGGCTGTTGCTTTTTGTTAGGCATCGCTGATCTCCGATCAGTCTCTGTACCACCTGCTGGGAGGTGGTGCTGCTTGATGGAGGCAGAGGTGTGTGTGGATGACTCAGAATGTGGCAGGTGGTGGAAGAAAAACAGGAAATTTACACACTCTTAACACTAGAGCTTTGTTTGTTTTCAACATTTTTGAAAAATATGTGATATGAAAAATAAAATGTCCCGTCACTGATCTGTGAAGTAGTTCTGTTCGTCAGTGAGTGTGTGCAACTACAAATACAAGTGTACTGCTTGAAAGCTGCCTCGTCCTTTCCTCCGAGCCTCAGATTGTGGGAAAGCTGTTAGAAAGAGGAGTGTTGTGATGGTGGCTCCTCATCCCTTCATCAGAGCTCAGTGGTCAACAGACCTCTGGGTTTGGCTCCATCTTCCGAGGCTGGTGGCTGACCCACAGTGCTGTGGGACATGGGCCGGGAGAAACACTTTACTGACAGAAGCACTGAACGCACAGCCTTGTGCTAACTGGACAGTCATGTGCACTTAGCTTTAATTTGCTGCCTGGATTTCTCTGTTCATCACAAAAAATACCAGTCACATGCTTAAGAAAAGGGAAAAAAAGCAAGAAACTAAACTAAACTTCTGCTGTGCCGCCCAAAGCCTCCGCAGTGTTCTACACACTGAAACCGTGCCTGAGGGAAGGTGGCATTTTTCTGCTCATCAGCACACGGCGGCAAACTTTAAAGCTTTAAAACAAACTTCAGGTGCTTCGGGTTTAAAGGACAAAGATCTTTACCTGGTGGAGATGGCATTACGTGTGGGAGCGAGGTGGGGAGGGGTTGGGGTGAGAGCTGCTCCCCCATCAGCAGGGAGAAGAGGGGTGACCTTAGATGGGGGGTCTATGTCGAGCAGGCCGTTCGTAAAGATGCCAGCAGGCTGCATTAGAAAAGGATGAGGAAGAAGGATGAAGGTCAGCTCCTAAAGAGCCACTACAGCTGCCAGAGAGTATGCTATGCACGAAAATACTCCCTTTTAATATCATTTTAAGAGAAAACCATCACAAATGCACAACCAGAAGCCTGCGACAGGCCAAAGGACAGATACAGAGGAGAACTCACAGCGGCCGTAGGGATGATCCAGCGGGGGGTGATCAGTGCTTTGGGGTGCTGCACCACAGGAAGCTGGAACACAACAGAAGACTGCTCTCACACCCTCCATCCAAATCAGAAATAAGCTTTTTTCATATCTTAATGACTACCCTGAATATGGATAATTATGAAAAATGCAATTATTTATGAATAATGGTAAGAACATAAATGCATTTCTGTTTTAAACAAATGCAGCTTTTTTTCCATGGAACTTTATCTCCTTTGTTTAAAAGGCAGATGTGAACACTGTTTAGAGACATGTTTGCACAGAAATGTACAGTTACATGTCCACTATGTTGAGGAATGGAGGCGTCAGAATGTGCTTCAGAGGTCACTCCGAGATAACCCAACACAGAGCGAGCTGTCAATGTTGCTTGTTTTGGATAAAATCTTATTGGAAGTGGAGTTGGTTTGAGAATGAAGCGACTGTCGCTGCAGAAGAAAGAGGGAATATATTGTTTTTGAGAGAGCAGCTTCGCCTGCACATCGAGCGGAGGACAGCCATAATGAGATCTTCTGCCACTGCTGTGAAATGTTCTGTGCACCCAGAAGCCCAAAGGAACTGTGCTTTTCTGTCAACTTCCTTTCATACAACCAGGACAGAAGAAAGTGAAAGCCTCTGTCATTCTGACAGATTAGAAAACGAGGGCGAAGCACCAAAATCTTATGTACACAGCAACGCTCTCAATAACACGAGACCTCCTGCAATAGACCACTGTGCAGCAGGGGCTGAGGCTGCGTCCCTAATTAACTGTTTTTTAGGCTCAGGTGGGCATCATCACTGGCCTCTACACATATCAGGGTGCTTACAATGCTTTAAAGAGCTATGGACTGAAGGCCTGAGGTGTGTCTGACCAGTATGGGGCATCGGGCGGTGCACAGGCAGCACGTGTTGCAGGATTTCCTTCTAGTAAACAGAGTAATTGCAGATCTATAAAACCTCACATTCAGAGAGTCATGTTGACTCTGGATCACCTCACTGGGAACAATATTATGCTTAAGTGGAGCGGGCAACTTGAGTCTCCAGTGTGGCAGCAGAGTGGGGTTCAAACTTCCAAACCGGATAAAAAGCCATGAAAATTCACATGTCTGAGGAAAAAAACATAATCTACGCAGCAGTCTCCTTCATGCATTTGATCACATAAACGTTGTGCTCATTCAAGCAGAACTGCCTTAATAAGGACATGAAAACTGCTGAGCTACAACACTATCAAATAGATGCTTATTTTGAGCTCAGTTTCAATGTTCGTGCAAAACTGGAAAACACCTTTAAACTAAGGTTTGGTTGAGTGAGCAATGTTCAGCTTAGGTTAGGACCGCTGACCCGTATTTGCTCCGGGTCACTGTGTGTTGGCCTGAAACAGCCCTGAATTACTGCTGCTGTCCATTCAGGAGTATTTCACATCATAGAAGCCTTTTCTGTGCAGAGGTGCACAAACAAGCCACCAAGAGGGTTTTATGACAGATGATGGAAGAAACTCCTCCAATATAGAGTGCGCTGACACTTACCGGGGGAGTCGGGTCAGTGAAATCAATCAGGTTGTCAGACAGCAGGGCAGTGTTTTGTAGATCAAACTCCTCTGCTTTAACCTGCAGCACGATGAAAGCAGTCTTTACCACAACTTATAAACAAGAAACACAGCCTGTGCACCATAACAAAATATGCTTCAGAATGTCCTGACGAAGGCTGATCTAATTTGGGTCTTCTGCTGGGATGAGAAACTAAACCCAACATTCTTGAAAATGTAAACACTAAGATGTGGTAGTGCTTTATGGTGACAGTTTCCTTCAAAGTGAGTCAGTGCAGTACTGGAGATCATCGTTCTCACACACACACCGAAGCGTTGAAGGGGCAGTTAAATGTGCCCATCATGTCATGATTTAAATGACAAAAACAGAGCTGAAACAAGAGTTGTCACGATACCACAGTAAGTAACCACGATACTATACCAGACAAAGTATCACGGTATTATCGCGATACTGCAGCCTTTTTTAATTATTATTATTCTTATGAACTGCAATGTATTTGTACAAGTTATAAATAGTTATCAATGACATAATGCTGTTTGGTGCATGATAAACATAATTCTGCCATGGTGAGTGTGTGTGTGTGTGTGTGTGTGTTGTCTCGTGTTTGTGACCGCTGTGCGAGCGTCTGGGAGAGACAGAATTTTAGTTTTGAAGCGAATTTCTATCGAAACAATGCCGACTTCATGGAGTTCGTTCTTGCCAGCAGAAACACACGAACAGCCAATCAGCTAATAGACGGGTGGAAACAGCCTATCATGTCCCCGGACGTCACCAGTAACAGGCAAACAGCCAATCATTCAGCAGCTGTGAACTACACAGCAGTGGTTGTCGTGTGGGTTTGTTTACAAGGGAGTAGCAAGCGGTGAGAAGCCGGGAGGAGAGTCGAGGCGGCCGCTGTGTAGTGGAAACTGGCACCGTTACTATAGCAATCCACGGTAGTACCGTTGTGTAGAATTTATAGTTTAGTAGAAACCGTTACAATACGCAGAGTACCGTGGGTATCGTGCAACTCTATTGGAAACAATGTTATTTCCCTGCTCCTTACAATAGCCACTTTGTACATGTTAATTAGTTCAGTAGTTACCAGGATAGTTGCCCAGCAGTAAATAATTAGTGTGAAGTCATTCCACCTACAGCAAATCATTTTGTTACCTTTGGTGCCAAGCCTTCGCTGGCAGCAGGAATCTTGGGAGCAGATGGATTTAAATCCTCAGTTAACTTCTCAGAACTAAACAATGGACAAAGAGCATAAATGACTGTAAATACAGGTTGTGGCACAGTGGTGTTTTAATGCATTTCAAGTTCTTCATCTTTGAACAACGCCACATATGAGGGAAAACAACACATAGCAACAAAAACTGCGACTGTTTGCTCTGTGACTCAATAACTTGTTATTAAATCTGTTCATTTCAGCAACAACAGTGCATATTCAAATCTCCAGACTGAAGCAGAAAAACAGCCTGGAGAGAGGAAGCATTTCCTGCATCAATGAGCTCAGAGTCACGCAGCGTTTGTGAAATGTCTGTTTTTGGTGTCACTCTCTGCCAGCAGTATCCAGGCAGAAATAAAGCCATGTGACTCATGTTACACGCACACACGCACACACACACACACCTGCATTACTCAATGACACCAACAGATGTCAGCAAAAGCTACAAATAACAGGCAGCAGCTTTGTTTCCTGTTTATTGGTTGAAGTCTGAATTATTGATACTTTCCATGGTCTCTGAGTGATGCAGCCCATAATGCTGTAGTTGTGAGTATCAAACTGTAGAATTACATATGAAGTTTGATACCATTGAAGGAAAAAAACTTTCTAAACCTCTTCTAACCGTTGTGGCTGTTGATTAATGTGTTTTCATACTAAGAAATCCCTTCCTGACAATTTTTTTTTACATAATAGCAATAATAAGGGAAATATTTAGTTATGCTATGTTGTTTGAATAAAATGTTACTGATGATTTTCAGTAAGTTATTCATTTGATTTAGATTCACTTGAAATAAGAAACATGTCAAATCCTCAGTAGAATGTCCAGCTTTTTATTAGAGTGCCTGTTTTGCTCATCTGCTCTCCCTGGTTCTCTGTCACATGTTCTCTACCGATGCATACAGAACAACGTGAAGCTGAAATACAAAGAGATTTCATCTGATAGAAACAGTAGAGTGTACATGGCACACAAGGCATTGAGCAGAAAAACACACTGACCTGGCCGCAGCAGATGAGACCAGAGAGGCGGGTTTGATCAGCTCCCAGGAGTCTTGGATGTCAGGGCGGCCGCTAACAGAAAGAGACGAGTTACTGCCCAGTCGGCCAGTACGCACCTTCAACCTGGCAAACAGACAACGCATTCTGTTGTTTTCATACTGCACATACCAGCATGACACATTCTGTCTGTTTTAGAGATAAAACATGACTCAGAGGATAGGATTAAACTGTTCCTACTGCACTGAGAGAGTCTTGGCACAATATAATATGCACTACACTGTCCAGCTTAAAACTATATCACAGTTGTATGAAAAAGCCCATTTTTCATGGTTCTATTAGCAGTCACTGCATTTTCAGACAGAGCATTTAGGAAATCCTTTTGTGTTGTTAAACAACATATTGCAGAAAAAGGACAAATTTTACTTAAATGTGAACTGAAGAGTCTCAAGTAAAACCTTTTCTTTATTCAGAGTGGTTCAATAAAAACCCGAGTCAGATCATTTCTTGTCCATACACTTTTCTTTCTAAGAATAAAAAGTGAGGGATGTAATATTGTGAGCAATGTGAAGAATTTAAAAGGTTAATCAGCTATAGCAGCAGGCAGTGCTGCGATTGGCTCAAACAAAGCATTGAATGACTCGTAGCATGACTCATGGTAACAACAGCTTTTCTGCTCTCCACTAACTGAAAGGAATCCAGAGTAATGCTGCATACATGAATAAAAAGTCTTTATCTTTAGCAAAGAAGTCTTAAAAATCTCTATGCTCCCTTGTTTTCTCCACTGATCAGTGGTTTTCTTAAGGCTACACAGCTGTTTAGTCCCAATGCCTTGAGTTCTCTTCTCATCGTGCATGTGGAACTGTTAAAATACTTTCACTATTAAACAAAGCTGTGAGTTCTACTGGTGTTTTTTTACGACTTTTCACCAAACGTTTAATTCGAGATTTTTTTCTGACCACATTTCTTCCTCGAAGATGATGGCTCCCCTCTATCCTTCCAGTTTTTATTAATGTGTTGGACAGTTATTAACCCGATTTTAGTAGTTTCAGCAGTCTCTCTTAGATGTTTTCTGTGCTTGATGCGTGACAATAATCTGACCCTTCTGAAACAGATGAACATCTTTTCTGACTTTTTTAGAAATGAGAAGCTGCTCACTGCTTCAGTTATGGCTTAATAACTTGTTGCCAGCTGAAACGTAATCATCCATGCAGCAATTATCCAACAGGAGACTCTTACCCATTTGCTTCGTTAATTCCAGGTGGTAACTTTTTTTGAACAGGCAGAGTATTTTCTATTATTAAATCTAATTATAAAGATTTAATTCCCACATTTTTTTAGTTTAATAAATATCGCCTCCACTTTTTTTCCAATTCTTTTGTGCTCCTACCTGGCAGAAGCCTCCTGCAAGTTACAGTTCTTATCTCCAACTATTATGACGTGTTCCTCCAAAGGCCCCTACAGAGGAAAACAGGCAGACATATTAGAGACTTTATCGACATTACTCTCAACTCCACTTGACAGCAGAATAAAAAGTATGAGATATTCCACATTTCTGGCACGCAACAGCTGCCATGTTGTTGTGACACACACAGACACACAAAAGCCCACAATGCCAAAGACTTTTTTAGTTTTAAGCTCAAATGGAAGCCAACCTGAAGCAATGTGCAAATCCACATGTTGAGAAAACTGCCAAATACTTTGGTGTAAAGTATGACATGGTGGTCTCAGGAAAAACAGTTTAAAGATTTATCAAAAATAAAATAATTATGGAGTATAAAATGAGTTTTCATTATTTACCATCTACATTCCCAATCCTGGTCCTCAGGACACACAGCCCTGCATGTCTTCCATGTTTCCCTGCTCCAGCACACCTAAATCAAGTGAAGAAGTCTTCATCAGCCTTCTGCAGAGCTCAAAGAGATGAAGAGCTGACCCGTTTATTCGAATCAGGCGTATTCGAGCAAGGACACATGGAAAACATGCAGGGCTGTGTGCCATGAGGACCAGGGCTGGAAAAAAGCTAGAACAACTAATGCCTCCTTAATGCTTCTCCATGACGAACAACGAGAGAAATAAAGCAAATTATCAACAAAAAAAAAAACTACGACCAATGATGATGCTTTCATCCTTACACATCTTCCAGATTAAACTAATCAATACAATGAAGCAATGTATGGAATAGCCAAAAAACTTAAAAACTGAGCTATAAGAAATACTGTAACTATGTCATCAAGTGTCTTTCCTCCTTTCATTCCTTTCCTTTATATCCAGTTCAGTGGAATCTAACCTGCACTTTGACAGCAGCAGCCTCAGCCTGAGCTTTCAGGATATTGCTCTTTAGATCCTCTGGGAGGTGCAGTGGAGTGACAACTGGACTACTGCCTGTACTGTTCAGACCACACTTCTCTGTGATCTTCACCACATCATCCTGTTGGACAGGACAAACAGCTTAAAGGGTTAGTCATCTGTATCAAAAAGGCAGCAAAAGTGTTAGTTTTAGCAAATGGACGCACACCTGATTGTTCATGACCATATTAACATTGATATTATTTCTTGGAGCAGGAAGGAGTGGACTACCATCCAACTCCAGCTGCTTCAGACGAGCTGCTGCTTCTGTGGAGACATAAAAACAGTTTTAAATAGTAAAATGCAAAGAAAAAAAAACATTTTATAATCATTCTTACTTGGGATGTACTGATTGTGAAAATCTGGGTCAATACAGATGCCAAAAACAATCATGGAGCTGATGGTTTTATTTTTCCTTGAATGCCAGGTAAACAATGAAATGTCTCATTTCTAGGGATTTTCATGCTGTTACACCAACTCAATGATTTTTTTTCTGCTTACATGCCCAATAAAATGTTTTCCCCAATTATAAAAATACAATTGTATCTACTGAATTCCCCTCTCAGTGTACCAGTGTGCCCAACGCACACACCACCATCATCATCTGTTGGGTTTGTTGACAACTGACTTCATTTAAGTGAGATATCCGCACAATACAACCCCGATTCCACAGAAAGCACTGATTTTCCAATGTCAAACAAATATTTTCGGACGTTATGGGACACGCTCAGTATTTCATGACAAGTATTAGCTCATCTTGGTTTTGATGGCAGCAACATGTCTCATGTTTCGCACTGTGTAGCATCCCCAACAGTCTGTGAACATCTGGAACTGAGGAGACAGTTGCTGGACCTTTGATTGAGGAGTGTTGTTCTATTCTTGCCTGATAGAGGATTCTAACTGCTGATGCACCAAATGTTTTAAGGTGGTCAAAGGTCTGGACTGCAGGCAGGTCAGTCCAGCACCCGGACTCTTCTACTACAAAGCCCTGCTGTTGGAATAGATGCAGGATGTGGCTTTGCATGGTCTTGCTGAAATATGCAATGTGTTCCCTGAAATGTTGCTAGTTTAAAAGGCACTAATGACATTCAGGCTTTTGAACTGAGCACTCAAACAAGCCAGATGGTCCCTCTCTTTAGTCCAAAGGAATAAAAAAATGACTTTTCCTAAAATGAGTTTGTATTTTCAATTAAAACTGGTTTTATATATAAATTACTAAAAAAGCAGAGAAAATATGACCAACTCTAGCAGACCGCACTAAATTTCATGCTGTTCTGTCCCATGGTTGACGTTGTACTACCAACTATTATTTCCTCTCTGTAAAGAAGGTACTCTTCTTGTCTCTCCTGCTATTTCATATTCTAGTTTTCCAACAAATAGGCTAACTGATCAGATTACACTGAATAATAAATAACAGTGAATTTAGTAAGAGCTGACAAACCTTTAGACCTCTCACTGCTGGAGGGGCTCTCTGAGAACCGAGAGACACCTACTTTCAGAGACTGATCCGGATGTTCTGCTCATAGATAGCATGGCTGGTGAGCTTCACAGCACATCAACTATAGGCAATTTACAAGGTTGTTTGGTTATAATAATAACTTAGCTGCTTAGTATTATTATTAAGCATTTGATTATTTTCTGTAAATGATCAAATGTGTCATTATCAGTTATTGTCATTTATATGGAGTTTTTTTTTTATTATATTGAATCAGTTTCAGAAAATGCCAGTGTATCATATGACAGTTTAGTACAGCATATGTAAATGTAAGTTTCAATGTCATTTCATCATTTGAAAGACTTCAAGAAGAAGAAATGAATGTCTCAGGAGAACATTTATCATGAGAGATTATTGCATTTGGAATGCAAAGGTCAAAATGACTTCCTCTGGCAATTTTAGTACTTGATGTTAATGTAGTTCTACCCGAGTGTCCAAAGATTACGTTTATGTTCGGCCATGTCCACACACTAATGCCTCCATCGCCTTCTGATGAGGTTATGTACAGTAAAGGATAAAATATCCAAACTCTTCACAATTTCACATTGAGAAAAGTTATTTTGAAATTGCTCCACAGTTTGCAGACATCTGAGAGACCCTTCCCCTCTAAGGTGCTCTTTTACGACTCTTTCATGTTACTTTTTTCTGCAAATTCTAGAGAAACTAACATTTTTCACAAATTAGCAACTTAATTCCAGTGTTTCCATGTTCTATTCGTAAGTAAATGTTAGTTTATGGGATTCACAAATCATTACATTCTGTTCTCATTGCATTTCATTTTTTTTTTTTTTTTTTTTTTTAAATTGAGGTAATAGAAAAATATGAGCAGAGGTAGATGTAAGAAATAAAAATAAGGGAGGCTGGCAGTGCCAGGGTCCAACAAATGGTCAGAATATTATCACATGCATCTTAAAGGAAAAAAAAAAAAAGGTTTTAAAAAGTGAAAATCTTCAGTTTCCACCATTATTATTGTCTCACTGCAAGCTGTTGAAGGTGTGGTTGTTCTAGCCTCACCAGTGAGACTGAGTGGATTTTCTGTAGTGACACTGGATGTGGCATAGGCACTGCATGATGCAAGCTCGTCTGTGGTTGACACTGGGGGGACGACAGGAGTCCTGAGGACTTCATCAATGCACGTCTCCATCAGGTCAGCAGCCACAGGCACGCTGGAGGCATAAAGATATCAAAAAAGGAGAAAACACTTCAAAGATCCATCATCAATTAACATGAAATAAATTTTATATAAAACCAACAACCAAAAACAATTCACCTAAAAAGTATTTAGGATTACACAGCTTACCTCTGTCATCCGTAAGATATGAACGGACTCCTCTGATAAAAGGGCTGGTTTTACCATCATTGCAGACATTTTAGAAAAATATACCATTATGACGGCAAATACTCCAAAAATGGAAATTAGAATAATGCTAATAAAAACACAAATGAAAAGAAGAGTCCAGCCATGGATATAAGCATTTAAAGCAGGCAATAACTTCTGTGGGTTAAAACTTTGAGACGTTTGAAGCAAACATTTGATACAAAGATTTTGCTAGAAGTTCTTCCAGCAGCCTGGTTTGTCACCTCATATTTCTATAGCCTGAAGATACAACAGAACTTAGGATGTCTGCTGCATATTACATTATTATGTGTGGAGAGGACAACAAACAAAAAGATGCAAAGCTCGGTCCAAGGCCTCACAAACCAAACGTATATAAACATAGGTGAAGGAAACGGTATGGACAGTAAGGACGGACCCTGCCATCATGAGGGAAATAAACCAGGAAGAGGAAAAACCAAACAAAAACAGACCACAGACTTACTGTCTGCTCCTAATCAAACACTATACAGAGGCGTGCATTTGTGCTAGTCCCCATGCATGTAGCTGATATTTTCAATTGATATCAGTCTGTGTTCAATAGCAACGGTAGCAGTTACATGACAGCAAAGGATGAGACAAATCTTTACTGTACTGTACACAGAATGGTAATCCTTCACCGCATTAAAGGGATAAAAACAACTTCTGTGTCATTCCTGTTTTTATTCTCTAAAATGATTTGAAATAATTTAAAGAGATACACTTCATTTGGTCAGTCAGTCATGTAAACATCTAACTAAGCAATGATATTGTTTAATCATCCTCTACGTGTCACTAACAGTTATACAACACAGGAGCTGAGGCGTGAGTGACCAATTCAGCATCCATCTACTCTCCATGATCTTCTCTTTTCCTTTCATCATACCCTCTGTGCTAAGCCAGCACCACTACAGCTGTGTTCACAAGATAAAGAGACCTGAACCCAACTCAAGAAACTGCATTTAGTTTTGATTCAGTGTTGAACATTTCAGACCATCATGATGGAAGCTGGATGAGAAGGTGCAGTTGATATATGAGCAAATTTAACAATAGAAGCAGTACAAGCTTCCACCAACAAGCAGAAAAATCTTAAACACTTTCAAGAATCAATGTGGAAACGGATTTGATCTGGGATATTTGGAATGTTGCTCTGCGAACCTGTGCAAAGACGAGAGAGATATCAGCCCTCTTATCCAACTCCCTTTAAAAACACAGCAGCAGATCGATGAAATGTTGGAGCAGAGTAAATACAAAACAAATCATATTTCATAAAAAATAAAAACACTGGATGGAATTAACATAGCAATGGTGTTTTAAAGATTACAATTCTACAAAAACAGGAAATTCTTTGTCTGAGTGAAAATAAGGAGCAAAGACGAGCAAAACCTCCAGAAACAATGTGACCTTCAGTGTTGTTTCCCCGAAGAGTCGAGAGTGCAACTGGATTCCTAAGCCTCACACTGATACCATCTTACATCAGTCAGCCAGCTTCATTGTGTGTTTGGGAGAGAAGGTTGGGGGGGGGGCATGGAGCAGGAATGGGAGAGTGACTTCAAACTTTCACTGAACAAACATGAAAAGAGAAAAGGCATGACATGCAGTGATGAAATGGAACATTATGAAGCAGGAGGCAGTGTGAGGTCATGATTTAGAAGTGTCAGTCGGACGCTGGTCTGATGAACTGGCACTCTGAGCAGTTACTGCTGAGGAATGCTTCATCCAATAAGGCATAACATGTAAGGTCTTCCATGCTGTATGGTCACAACCACAAGTGCCAGAAGCTTGTCAAGGACAAGTCACCTCGAGGCCGAGCCACTCCCATTTCTTAGCAGGCTGACAAACTCATATCAGTACAGAAGGTGAGAGCGCTGTCAACGGGTTGCATGAGTCCAACTCCTTGTAGGGAGCTTTGATGCGACAGGGGCAGGGTGTGGATGGAGGAAGGAGGAGACCTGAGGAGAACAGGGCGGAGGCAATGGTGAAGAACAAGAGGAGGGGGACAAACAGGAGGTGGAAGCATAAAGATGCGGGAGAGTGAGCGTTGAGGCAAACTAAAAGCAGCACTGGTAGGATGGGTGTGGAAAAAAAGCATGAAAGCAGTAAAGGAGGGAAAGCGGTATAAAACAGAAGGAAAGAAGAAACCAGCAGGAGGCTGCAGACAAGAATTTAGGAAGCAGTAAGTTAATACAGGTGTGAAAGAAAATGTCTAAATCATCTTACATGACCTGATGTGTCCAACGGCCATTTGTGGAACAAAGTTTCATATCTTCTGCGTTTGTGTCTCAGGGTTAAATGATCCATTTTACTTTGCCAAAGGACAGTCTGTTTTTTCATTTGAGCCCTCACAAAACAAGTCATTTCAATGCATATGAACCAAAAAGAATAAATAAAGCGGTCATGCGTCAGCACACTGAATAAATCATGCAGCTTATAGTACATTGCTACAACTGTAAACTGGTATGCCTTCAAGTGTGATATGACACGTGTTGGCACATGAACACTCGAGTTAAGTGAAGTCGACTGGATGTCTCTGGAGTGCCAGTGACCTGGCTTTGTACCTCTAGTAGTGAGGTTGAGGTTCGATGGCTTGTGTCAAGTCTGTTTATAGTGTTTATATATTCAGTGCTGGAGGCCCAGAAGAAGAGGCTTTTATTCATGACAGCTCTCCAGAGTTTAGATGGGAAGACAACGTTCAGTTTCCAACTGCCATGGGGAAATAGTGACTAACGGTTGATAACTAAATGGTCAGCAGATGAACTTTTACTGACCTTAGTATTTTTCATGCAGTGTCTCATTGGCAACAGAGATGAATTCTAATTAATTCCAAAAGCACTGATGTGAAACTCGTCCACCCTCACTTATGATATGTCTCAGAGATGTGAAGCAGCACACAGGAATTAAGGGTCAGAGAGAAGGCAGTAGTTACAGGCACAGCACTACAGGGTAGCTTGGACAGGGACACAGAGAGCTTTAAGGCAGACTTTTGCATAAATAAGGCAAAAATACACACGGCCATCGTGGGGAACATGACACTTAAAGTGACCTTTTGCTCATTTCAAATATTTTTTTAAGATATTTATATACGTTTTATATTTTCTATTTGTTCAATTTGTATTTGTTAACATTACATTTCCATAAGAAAGCTTTGATGCTATTGCACAATTTTAAAAGCAGAACACACCTTCCAACACTTTGACTGATGCTACACTGTCAACGGTAAAGTGTCATATTACAGATTTACACGAACGTGCAAAAGGCTCATTATTTCTGCTCATGTCATCAGGAGACCAGCTGAGGCTTGCAGAGCTGCATGCAAAATCATTAGTTACAGTGCCTTTATAAGCAAAACTGATAGATGTGTGGAAAATTAAAGAGCATCAGAGAGATCAAGAATTAGTTATGTAACAAAGTCACTTTGAAAGCATCCTCCTCACCCTACCCGGCTCAGTTTTAACTGTTGCTATGAGTTAACGACGTGAAAAACAACTCCAAGGCCATCTGGCTTCATCAGTCTCATTACAGATAGAGCACACTGGAACTGGGAGTCTGACAAACAGAACTTTTCCCTCATTGTAGGGTTGTGCTTTGGCGAGGCGTTTCCTTTGAGACACGCTGAGTTTATGAATCAGTACCATTTTATTGAAATAACATCTTTATTGAAGCAACTTTAAAAGTAACCTAGAAACTGTTCTACTTGGTTGATCATTCCTATGTGTACACATGCCTATATTATGCTACTTTAGTACTTCATCCATCTTACATTGTCACAGCCTTCATTCTGCTGTGTTTGTTTAGTTTTTTTGTAGATTCACAAGCAAATAACTAAGAGTAAGATGACTACCATTAGCTTAATGAGTCAACGAGCTTCAAACTATCATCAAATGAGAAAATGTGGGACAATGCTCCACTGTTACATTGTCCCACATTTTCTCCTCCTTCAAATTTAGAGCCTTATGAGAGGAATGACCAGCTTGAGCTATTCATGGGAATTAGCTTCTTTTTATTTCTTTTTCTTTTTTAAACCCACCCAGAGTCACATGAACACCAAACACAGCTGATTCAGATGAAATAGATCCCTTTAAAAGCCTGCTAATGATGCACTGATTTGAATCAGGTGTGTTGAAGCCTCAGGACCCTCAATCCCTGAGCTATAGTATCATTAATGTGTTGAAAATACGAAAAGCCTTTCCCTTCATCATCATCCTCAGATACGGTTGTATTTTTTTCCTTTTATCATTTGGAAAATGTATAAGTTTAAAGAGGAGCAGGTGAACAGGATGCACAGCAGGGTATTAGATGAATGAAAGAATAGATACCTACACCGTAGAGGGCACCACAGTCGTAAACAGAACAGATCCAAAGCTGAAATCATACCACATCACTGAGTCATGCCACCAAATCAAGATCCCTACACAGCATCCCATATCACAACACTGCTTCCTGCATCAATTAGGTTGGCATTTCATGCTGATCAAGAGTGGACAAACAGCACATCACATTGAGCTGTTGTCTGTCCACTGCAAGAGAATGTTTTCCAAAGCCAAATCATGAAGCCCGCCACTGCACAGCGATTGATTGGTTAAAGCCAAAGCAGTTTCAGTGTTTGGTTGTACCTACCCAGCCTGCCTCCAGACAAGACCAGTTTGTCCTCAGTACATGATAATACTGGAACAAACAGGGGAACATCGTGTTTACAACAGCGGGAAACAAAAGCCTTTCATCAACATGCACACACTTTAAAACTTTTAGGACAAAAAAATCATCCCAGGACATCTGTACACATTTCTCAAAGGAAGCGGCTCAGAGGGAATAAACAAAAAGAAATAGATAAATGAATAAAAAGACAATATTAAGAAGATTGGAGCAGAACACCAGCCAAGTTTTTGTATGTTGCATTTAATGAAGGAAAATATCCTGTCAGCATCCATCTAACCTTCCCATGGCCAACTGACTGTCTGACATTCTTTTAAGAGCCGGCTGTCCAGCTTTGTTCAATTTCAATTTGGCACTTGGGTGAATACTGTGCTGCTGCATTATACACAAGAGAAAACAAATACGATCCCGGCATAATCTGCAGTGTATGATGCCAACTTGTTTTGTGGAGAATTCCCTTCCAGCCCCACATAGAAGGTAAAAGCAGGTATGGACAAACAATGCACACATAATTAACTTTCTCCTTGCCTCTGTCCTCACTTCTTTTATCCTCTTCCTGATCACAACATGACAGGGTCAGTGGATAAGCCATCCTAAGCCACTCACATGGCATTAGACCAGGAAAAACACACCTAGCTACTTCTTTCAGCAACCAACAGGGATCAATTCAGCCTGCTCCAACCTCTTCTAATCCGGTTTTGTTTTCCTCACCATTAGTGAGCACTGGGCAGTTGTACGCCATCACTCGCATATAAAAATTAACTCAAACTGACTTCAAAATATTGTTTTAGATATGTTATGTTTTTTACATATAGATAAATAAACAAAAGAAGAGTCAAGATTGTGGCTTAACGGAGTAAAGACCTCAAATTATTTGGGTACCAACCTTCGTTTTTCTCCTCCAGGGCTTCTGGGCAGAGCCTCGATTTCCACTGGTCCACAGGCAGAAGCTGCTACTGGGCTGACCACAGGCGTAACAGACCAGGCACCTCTGCTGGAAGAAATCTGGAGGAGGAATTATATGACATATAGCCAAAAAAAGACCAGAACAAGAGGACAAAACGGTGAGAAAATGAAGCAACAGAATAAATGATGAAAAGGCTCAATATTGGACATCATTTAACTTTCCATTGTGTGAACACTTGACTCCTTACCTTGCCATCTTTGCTGGAGCTGATGCCATTACCTGAAGAGAGAACGCTGAGAAAAAGATAGAAGTTAGACTTTATTCAGACCACACACAGCAACACAACATTCAAAGTACTGCACATGCACTACGGTATTTGATTTTCAGGGTCAAATCAAATCAAATTTCATTTATATGGCACCTTTGGTACTTTAAAAGCAACACAAAGTGCCTCACAGAGGCTAAAACCAACAATGATAAAACATACCAACCCTCCCACCCCCATAAATACCCACAGAGACACTGAGATGAACAGACACACACAAACACAGACACACACACACCTATCAGACAGAGACATGGCCAGGCACCCAGACCTAAGGCAAGCAAAGAGCCATGTCAACATCCAGGAACACTTTGAGAGTCTCTGTTTGTTTTCTGAACATTACACAGAGGAATCTATACGAGGCATCAAGCCTTCAGGCCATGACACACAAACCATATTTTGTACAACATACAATATGACATGATTCGTACATTCCATTCTTTGTTTGAAGTCTTCTACGAGCCAATTTACAAAACCCCAGCTGTGATTAAACTTTTAGCCCACACACACTTTCCCATACCAAAAGGCTCCGTATGGAAGCTTGAGACCAAAGTGAAAAGTATGACACCGTGTGTGTAGTGTAGAACTTTAAGTAACTGAACTTGTTGAGGCTAGAAGCAGTTTCATTCTGTGAACTAATTAAGCTGTTCTGCAAACAACATTACACAGCAGCCGTTCAAGGATATTCACTCAGGGACATACAACACGACAGTAAAAGCTTAAACAATGCAGGGACAATCTCAAAAACAGGCACCAGAACAATCCCATTATTCAAGCATCAGTGTACTTACTCCTGGGGGTTGAATGGTCCTGCAAAACACAGACAGCATACAGTAAGTATTGTGTTGGGAAGTTTAAATGGTTAGAAATGCCATTTTGCTAATCAATCAACACTTCTATATTAATATAGATCAAGTGAAATTGTTTGGTTACAGTTTTATAGCAAAAGTTTAGTGTTCCCTGGAGTTTTAGGCCGGCACACAGCACAGCAACCGATTCACTTTCACAGTTGGACAATCAAGCATCTCAGATAGTTACACAGGATGCTCCGGAACATACACGCAGAGCTGGTCAGAGAACTTTTACATTTCAGTAATTCCTTTACAACAAAAGAGAACGTTCCAAAGAGAAGTTTCCATCTGGTTGTTACAGGCAACAAAAAAGAAATGACTTCAACAGCACAATGAGGCGCACAACCCTGAAGGGGTCACACTGGAACTGACATAGATTCTGCATGAACACTTGCTGCTGGTGGGTTTTAAGCGTATCACTCTTTGCTGTGCAGGTAGTTTGTGCTCTCTGATGTGAGGGAAACTCTGGGTGTTACCACTCAGAAAGAGACGTAAGTGACTCTGAACCTTGAACTTATTGCCGGTGGGCTCTTTTCTTCAAATCTTCTACCAGACATACGGTGCCTTCTCCTCATTTATTACACCTAATCAGTGTTTTGGTGGATTGAAATGAGTAGCCTTGCAAGCAAACCCTGTAATGCTCCAAAATCAGAGCTCATCTCTGGCACCTTCTTATTTTTTTCTTGTGTTTTTTCTTTTTCATTCTAAAAGCTGGAATGAAGAGAGTTGATCCTTTTTTATTGGTGAGTTTGCTCAGTCAATGACAGAGTCAGAGCTCTATCGATGGTACATCTGTATAGTGCTTATGTATGCGTTTAACTCAGGTGACTGAGCTAACACAGCTCTGGGCGGTTCTAGGACTAATAGCTTGGAGCTTCATATGTTGGAGTTAATCAGGTCACTTCAGTTCAGGGTTCTGCTCAGAGTTGGTTTAACCTGACATCTGAAATGGACTCCAGGTGTGTGACTGAGTGATTCTTGTTATTACCTCTGTTCTGCATGGTTCTTCTGGAGTAGCGCCGACTCGGTCTCCTCTCAAAGGAGGCTGACCGCCTTGCTTTATTGGCCTTGGTCGTCTGGTACTCCGTCTTTCCACTGGTCACAGAATCACAAACACTTTTTCAGAAATGAAATAAATCTACCTAACAATGTCCCTGCCACAAAAATAACTAACACAAGAATGACCTCTGCTGAACTCTGGACCCATCCAGGCGATAACCTCCTACCAACAACAAAGCCCTGCAACCTCTGTGTTAAATCAACATTACCGCCAATGCTTATCCATCTGGGTAATGTTTAAACACACAGGGGGGAACAAGCTGGCCACTGCAGTATGTTGACAGGGAGTGTCTGTCCAGCACAACTGTAAGTAGCTGTGTGTATACATGTGGGACCTTTTTGTATGCTCAGAGAATGCACTGTACCTCAAATTAGGATAATCCTGTTGGTACACTCACACACATGGCACAAAGGGAAAAAAGGGACTCTAAATTAGAGGCACAGCACTCATCAGAACTCACCCATCCCCCAGAGTTTACTTTTAACCCAACCCAACTTCAGCCATTCCTCCCACCAACTGTATTTCACCTGCCTGCAGGTCAAGTCCAACATGACAGACACAGAGTCCTTTCATGATAAACCAATCAATAGCTGCAAGTTTCAGACGTAGTAGCACTGAATTCATAATACTTCTTTAAAGTTTTTCCAATGATCAGTTTAGGTGCAACTATGAAAGCTAAGTATTTACTTGGCCATAAGATACACTCTAAAGTTGACTAAAAAAGTCAAATAAATTAATAGTTCAACCTTTCTGAGGTTCTGTCCTCTACCCCCCACATTTGTCACCTGTATCTGAAGCGAGATCCCATGCGAATGAATCCAGACTGTGCAGAGTTCTTCTGCACCGGCCCCCGCAGCCTGAAGAAAGCATGGTGTTCCACAGCACACTTCCAGAGATGTTTACAGGCCTTGGGGTGGTCCATCCTGAAGACAAAGGTGTGCTCCTGCTCTTTATCCTGAGGAGGATTGGTGTGGGATTAGAATTGGAAAACTCAGAAAGGAGGAAGTGTTATTTGATCTTTCAAACGTGCAAATATGGCAGGGGGGCATATTATCATATGCTGTTCAGCAGTAAAATAATTCAATATAGTTGCAGGAAGTCGCTAAACCAAGCTCACTTCTACTTTTACTCATAAAAGCTAACGGAAGAATGAATGGTGGCTTTACAAGGGCAGATGCTACCTCATTAATCCACTTGGCAATAGTCTGGATGAAAGTAGGTTACAAACTGTGCTGGAGCAAATCCAGAGTCACAGTTTTGCATTTCTTTGCTCATTTTTATTTGTTTTCAGGTGAAATTCTTTCATTTCAGACAGACAAACACCAAAACACATGAATCAGACCTGCATGCAGTCTCTGCATGTCGCAGATCCCATAGAAAAAATTAAATCGAACAAAATGAAGACGTTTGCCGAGTACGACGCCCAGTGACCAACAGAAAGACGGAAGTATTGAGTTTAATGTAGGTATGCGTTTGGGATTCATTTTAAAACCAGAAAGAAAACCTCTAAATAGGAAACAGCACGACTCAAACATACAACGGCTTGTTAACTTGAGCCCTGGGATATTGTTTGCAATTAGTGGATTTTTCTGAAAAACAGAAGAAGAAAAAAAGTATGACACATTCTAATTTTTTGTTGGACCACCTTTATCTTTGTAGAAACTCTGCGGTAGCCAATCCATGTGTCAAAATCATGCTTCCTGAACTGCTCTTTTACAAATGGAGCACAATGAATCTGGGATGTGTAATTTTGGAACCTTTGTCATCACGAAAGAAAAAAAGTATTCATAAAAATCCTGATCATTCACTATATTCAAGGAGTCCAGAACGTTGCTGAAGCTACACCTGGCCCAGTGAAGCAATCCCAGATCATAAAGCTGCCCCCACACTCGGAATGATGGATGCAGCACTTCATCTGGTAAATCTCGACTTACTTATCCTAACTGATAAGGGGTTTTCTTAAGATTACACAGCTGTTTGGACCCAAAACTTTAAGTTCTCTATGCACTGCAGGTGTCAAAAAGCTCCTTCACTATTAAACAGGATTATAAGTTTCCCTGAAGATTTTCTTCTATTTGATTTCACCAAATTTTCAAATGATCTTTATTTGTTCAAAGTTTCCTTCCATCCAAATTTTCTTACTCCAAGATCCATCACTATCCTTACAGGTTTTAATTACGCATTAGACAGATTTAAATCCAGTTTTAATTGTCCCAGCTGGGTGGGTTTGTATGCTTGATGCAGTCCAATAATTAGACTTTCTGAAACAGAGAAATGCCTCTTTCATAACCCCAGGCCGTGTCTTCTAACATGGTTGTTAAATTAATTTGAGGCTACTCGCTGCATTGGTTAGGGTTAAATAACTTGTTGCCAGCTGAAACATCTTAATAACTTAAATAATTGCCCTATGGGAGGCTCTCATCTATTTGCTTAGTTAAATCCAGGGACGCAGTGTATTTAAATTTGAGAGGCCAAAACTATATTTGAATTAAAAAACACAACTGAAGTCTTCAGCAGTTATCAAAATAGGCATCAGCTAAATTCCTGTCTGTCTGTAAGTCCACTAATCAATGAATTGACTGTTTGCTTTGTTTTCCCTTGTGCGTGTGTCAGAGAATGGCGCATACCAGGAATACCAGAGGGGACAGGCTTCTTTATTAACCTTACTCAAAGACCCATGGAGATAAACAGGCTCTCCCTCTCTCTCGTAGTTTTACAGGAGCAGACCTCATGGTCCAACATATTTCTACAGCTCAGATACAGCTACAAATGAAAGGTTTTTGGAGGAATAGCCCTTTAATGGAAAGACGATTAAAAAAAAAAATATTTGAATTTAAAAACGAACAGATTTTCTGTAGCAGGATCAAAGTTTCTTGCATGTTCAACCTTAGTTAGTAAATAATTAACTAATTTAATGAAAAAACCTTAAAATGTTTCGCATAAGTTGACAATGCTGAAGAAGAGACACGAGGAGTCCACATACACTTGAAATGAACTATAAAAAAAAGCTTTTGATCTAAAGAATTCTTGGCTGAAATCTGGTAGAACAGGGACAAAGTGTAGTACAGTACAGTCATATCAGAGCCGGTGATAACCGCAGTACGCTCTGTGCCTTCAACATGTTCTCAGTGAAGTGATGCTGTGTGAGCTTGTGTTCACCTGCTCATCATCTTCCACTACCACAAGTGTCAGTTTGCTCTTCTTGAAATCAAGACGAGTTATTTTGGGCCTGCAACAGAAAAAGAGTTCAACTTTCTCACAGAAAGACACGTGACATGATTAAAAGCTTTCATTTTAAATAAAAAAGTGTCATTAACATGAATGAAATAATATCTTCATTAATAATCTATATAAATACATTTTGTAAATGAAAATATTTCAGTTAATTCAGTCAGAACTAAACATACCAGAAGAAGAGTCCGATCTTAGTTTGGCCTTCAAACACCAGAACTCCAGTGGGTGTCAAACCCAGACTGTACTCATTACCATCTCTTGCCTGCAGGCCAGAGATGGAAGAACAGGAAAAGAGAAGAAATGGGAGACATTTAAACAGATCCCATCATATATTTACGTTCTTATGCACATTCCTGTTACTTCCCGTTTATCATCCAAAACAATTTGGGTTTAAAATCCAAGCTTTGCTATTGATGTGCAGCTCCATGTATGTTTAACTGCACCCATGTAAAACAAGTCGAATCAGACTTATTCACCTTGACCATGTGCATGTCCACCCCATACATTTCCAGCCACTTGGCTTTATTCAGGTAGTTTATCTCAGCTTGTGCTGGGGTCTGGCCTCTGAAAAAAAGCCAGAGAAAACGATGATGTGGTGTGGATGCAGTGTATAACTTTCGGACCACAATAAACACAAAAAACGTGCTGTTGCCGTATGCATCGCCGTTTAGTGAATGCTTTCCCTCTTATCAACATCAAGTGTAGTTAAATGAATGCTTACCTGCACTCCTTCCATGCGTTATATATAGCAAGCTCCACATCTTCTGTCTGGTTAGGGATGAACCGAAATTCTGACACCAGGTCCAGGTTATGTTCCAGTGGATCACAATCACCTAACTCAGCTGAAAACACAGACACAAATACTCATTGTTTACAACGACAGATTAGTAGCTTGGTTCAACAAAAAAATCATTTAAAAAACCGACAACATCCTCAATGTAATTACTTGACCTGGTCCTGAACTAAAACCTTTGGAACAGAACAAGATGGCAGATCTCAGATATCCGAACTGACTAAATAACGGAGAGCCTTCCTCACAGCACAAACATAATGTGCTGTGATCCCTTTCAATGGACAAAGGGTCACAGATTTATCAGTTTTAAAATGGAGACAGAACATTGGTTCAAGCAAAGAAGAAAGTAAATCATCTTATTAAAACTGGAATGAGAACAGCAGAATGAAAACAAGAGAAACTTAAGCACAGCTGTGAGGAGACCCTTTCACTGGGGAACAAGAATTTGCTGTGGGCTTTTCTGTCTAACAGGCAGTCCAGCCAAGAAGAAAGGCTCAGGTTATAAAAAGTGATAAAAACTGATTTCATCTTTATGCGCAGAGGATATAACCACAGAACATAAGTAAACATTTTCAGAAAATTGTAGCACATTTCCTCACGATTGAGGGAGCAAAATGGACGCCAAAAATGGAGAAAAATGACATTTAGTACTTTGTCGTACTTTCTGTCTTTCAGGACGGCTTGAAATTCTTTGAGGCATGGACTTCCCCAATGAAAAACAATATTTTTCAGCAATCAGGGTCCCAACTTTCTCTTACAGCAGTTGACAGATCAGATTCCACCGAACATATTCAATCAAACTTAGATTCACACTGCTTGCTGACCACGTCAGTGAGCTGATGCCACTTTCCTGAAGAAGAGTTTAAACACCCAAATGCTGTATCGTCCTGAAAAATGAGATCAGCATTACCAAACCTCCTCTCCATGGATGGAATGAAAAATATGTCAAAAATTACACGTCCACCCGTGCATTTATTATGGAGGTAATGGCTGCCATCTCCCCTGGTTCCTCACCTGACAACAACCCCACATCATCAATGATGGAGGAGATGTGCTTGTTTTCATCAGCCAGTCATCTTTCTACACTACATTGCCAAAAGTATCCGCTCAGCTGCCTTTACACACATATGAACTTAAGTGACATCCCATTCTTAATCCATAGGGTTTAATATAATGTTGGACAGAAGGCCTGACTCACAGTCTCTGCTCTAATTCATCCCAAAGGTGTTCTATTGGGTTGAGGTCAGGACTCTGTGCAGGACAGTCAGGCTCTTCCACACCAAACTGGCTCATCCAGTCTTTATGGACCGTGCTTTGTGCACTGGTGAACAGTCATGTTGGAACAGGAAGGGTCCATCCCCAAACTGTTTCCACAAAGTTGGGAGCATGAAACGGTCTAAAATCTCTTGGTATGCTGAAGCATTCAGAGTTCCTTTCACTGGAACTAAGGGGCCAAGCCCAGCTCCTGAAGAACAACCCCACACCATAATCCCCCCTCCACCAAACTTTACACTTGGCACAATGCAGTCAGACAAGTACTGTTCCCCTGGCAACGGCCAAACCCAGACTCCTCCATCAGAATGTCAGATGGAGAAGTGTGATTCGTCCAGTGACGGCGTGTTTTACACCTCTGCATCCAACGCTTTGCATTGCACTTGGTGATGTATGGCTTAGATGCAGTTACCATGGAAACCCATTCCATGAAGCTCCCTACACACTGTTCTTGAGCTAATCTGAAGGCCACATGAAGTTTGGAGGTCTGTGGCGACCGACTCTGCAGAAAGTTGGAGACCTCTGGGCACTATGCTCCTCAGCATCCGCTGACCTGCTCTGTCATTGTATGTGGCCGACCACTTCATGGCTGAGCTGCTGTCGTTCCCAATCACTTCCACTTTGTTATAATACCACTGACAGCTGACTGTGGAATATTTAGTAGTGAGGAAATGTCACCACTGGACTTGTTGCACAGGTAGCATCCTATCATGGTACCACACTGGGATTCACTGAGCTCCTGAGAGTGACCCATTCTTTCACAGATGTTTGTAGAAGCAGTCTGCATGCCGAGGTGCTTTAATTTATACACCTGTGGCCACGGAAGTGATTGGAACACCAGAATTTAATAATTTGAATGGGTGGGTGAATGCTTTTGGCATTATAGTGTATGTTTCATTGGATCTGCACAAAACAAAAGTTCTGACATCATCTACTTGCCCAATGCAGATTGGGGATTCATCACTGAATATCACTTTCATCTCATCATCCCTTGCCCATGACTGCTGATTGCCATGACCTGCAGCAGTAAGGGATTACATTTGACTTGTGTAAAGGCTTCACCTTAGGCTCTGTTTTAAGACACTTCTGTGGAAGACAAAGGTCTGGCTGCCAAGTGGGAAACGGCGCACACTTAGTACTAGGTTTAACAGATTGTGTGTTTACCATCTCATACAGTATTGAGTGTGTGCTTTGGGTCATTTGGATAAGCTGGCAGCACACGGGAGCAAGACATCACCTCTTTCCACCAGTCAATCGACTGGCATACTGAAAAAGGAACAGTATATAAGACACGTCCCATAGTTTGTGGAAAACATCTAAATAAACCTGCGCCATTCTGGAAGAAGATTCTTTGGACAGAGGAAAATGGGATTCACGACAGGACGGCAGAGAAGATGGGAGAGAAGACTATCTACATGGAAGAGACAGCTCATGATGATGCAGCCTTACAAACATGGTAGAGTCAACATTATGGCATGAGTGCCTGCCAATAGATGACTGGATGAATGCTGTTCATTTCGGATGCTGAGCATGAGCCACATTGCATCATACTACATATACATAGTGATCTAAATCATAACTCTAAAGCAATCCAAGAGCTTCTGAAGGTAAAGAAACGGGGTGTTGCTTCATAGATACAGAAAATTAAACAGACAAGAAAAAAGGTCTACAAACAAGCAGCAGCTGCAGGTTAGGCCTGGATTCTTAATGGAGGAAACTTTGGTGAAAGAAAATGTTTTAACATCATGATATTTTTAGCACTTGCATGCAAATATGCAGTATATCAATTTATTTTTGTTCTAAGCGTGTGAGAATGGTGGGACTGGGAGGGGGAAAAATTCCTAAAAGGTTTATATAACATAACAAACCCCTAAAATACAAAAACAGTTTGATTGTGTCATTCAAAATCAGTCAAAAGTAGAGTAAAGAGGAAAACACATGAAAAGGAACACTGTCCAGATACTTATGGCTCTGACTGTAACTGGAGGGGGATAATAGAAGGGTGGAGGGAGAGAGATCAACTGAGGGAAAGAGAGAAAACAGAGAGGGTACTAGATTAGGGGGCCTCCGAAGAGGATAGAACACTAATGAGCTGGCATTAACCCCACAATGACTGTGTGTGTGTACGTGCACCCAAGGGTTTGTGCTCGCAATCCCATTCCATGAATGTCTGCAGTGGTTCAAGCTTTGTTGTTCTGAAGGCACTCTGAACTGCTAAAGGGACGCTTGCAGGTAAAGACTGCATTTCTGACCATTAAAAAAAAAAAGAAAAAGTAATGGCTTGTTACTGTTTCTCCCTTTTTTCCCCACTTAAAAAGGATTTTTTGTCACTAGTGGCCTTTATTGGAAAGTTGCTCAACAGGAAATGAGGGGGGGGTGCAGGAGAATCGCCCCGAGCCGGGAGTCGCTTCGAGGACGGCAGCATCCAGGAGCCTCAGCCTCTGCATATGGGGTGCCAGCCCAAATTTTTTTATTTTTACATTTTCTACTTATAACTGTGGAAATGGCCGTAAACAATATTGATACATTGATTGAGACATTAAACTTGTGCTATTCTACCACTGTGGATAAACCCAATACTGGTTGCTAGTTGTGGAATAAAAAAAAAAACATCTTTAGATTCTTCAAACATGAAGAAGTTCCTTCAAAACATTCAAGATACATTACCTTACACAGAGTAGGATAGACCTTACGGACAGACAGATTAAAGACACACTTACCCTGTAGTGAGAAGGCAGCCAACTCCATCGCTGTGTCAAATGGACATTCTAACCTGAAAGTACAAAGCATGCTAAAATGAGTTACTGTGAAATGAAGAAACGTTAAAGATGAAATAAAAACTAACATTTTAGTAAAACACTTTATGACTGTGGCCGGCTGGCCCCAACCACTTTCTAATAGGGTTTCACTGCTGTGACTCCATTCCAGTGGCCAACAAGTGAGGCTCTGAAATGAATGTAGGCATGATTACCAGCAAAACTGATGGATTTGTGTAAAAAAAAAAAAACCTACGGGAGGAAATGCACGTAGGTTTATTTCACTGAGATAAAGAGAAAGAGATAACTTATCTCTTTCTTGTCTACTCTCACCATTGTCTCACTTTGTTCACCTCTGAATAATCAAACTAGATACCAGTAAGAATGTGCTGAACAAACAAAACAACTACTGTGAACTACACAGTAAAATATGTCAGGTTGATGGTTTGTTTCAATGGCAGGGAAGCTACAGGGCTTGAATGATGAGCTGGCCACCTCTAATGGCAGAGTTAATGATCCAATCAAATCTGTCAAATCCACAATTTATTTTTCTTAATTGCTTCATAAAAAGTAGAAGGAAAATGACATACTTGCCACTGAGGATGTCTTGTTTTAACTGTAAAACAAACAGGTATCTGAAACAAAGAAGAAACAAGTGCCAACAGTTAACTATTGCAATGGGAGGTCAAACGCTTTGAGATGAGGTGAAGAAACCCCCATCAGTGTCAAACTGGGAGCGTGTTACAGGGTAATAAACTGAATTATTTTGATACCGGCTTAATATGCAAGGTTTAACGCAAAGGTTCCTTCTTATTTACAGCTGAACACGCGTCTTTGTTTTAGTTGATTGTACTCGAGGTCAAACAAGCATATTAAATAAGAAATTCAATTCATATTGCTCCCTTGTCTACAGTAAAACTTCCACATTAGACTGACTCTCTACTAGTGTCCACAAAACATAATTGTGGGATACTTAGTGTCATGCACCCATCCATTACTATCGAATTGTATAGTTTCTGCCATATTTTTGTTCAATGTAATCTTAAAACCCCACAACAGACCATCTCTGTTTTGTGAAGCAGTCAGGTCCCTGATATAAAACCACCACATCACAGGCGTTTATTTTTTATTTTTTTTTATAAATCAGCTGTAGCTTGAGTCTGACACGAGAGAAGTAACAGTCCAGAGATATTTCCCACTGTTAGATTAGCCTCTCCCTCTACACATTCGTCTGTGGAACTTTCCACTTTCAGTTCTGCCTCTGACAGCTTTCATGAAATTCATGGAGAGCTACACAAGTAGCAGCAGCAGGTGCTCCCACCTTAGCTGCATGTAGAGAATCACAACATTGCCACAAGTAATGAATCAAGAAATCTGCTGCCAGTTATTTTTTATTGACTGCCCATTTAAGCTCTGATTAGCAGCCGTTTAAACTTGTAGGGCCAACAACAAGAGCGAGCTGAGGCGAAGAGGTCCCCTGCTGGGTCTCCTGGTATTGGCAGAGTTGGGTAAAAGAAAATACTCTTCAACACACCACGGAGATCCCAGCTGCCACCTCCCAGGTAAAACGTACACGTGATCAAGAGGACACTACTTTGCTGTGCAGAACTGAACCATAAACGATGCACTAAGGTAAAAAAAAACAGAAATAAAGTACATTTGTATAAGTCTAGTTATCATTATAGATAAACATGTTTATAACCCAACAAGTTAAAAGGCAGTTTTAATGAAACATGAATAAATAAGCAGTATTTGGGCATCAAAGGGAGCTTTACATTCATAAAGCTTCCGTTGGCAAAGTAAATGTGTTTGGCATTCAGATTATTCTGCTGCCGTGATGCTGGCTCGGACAAGGGGAAAGAAAAAAAAGCTGGACTTGAATTTAAACTAACACTAATGGATCATATGGTTTTGTTCAGCTGTGCTATCATAAAACATTTATGCTTTATGCACTGAAAAATGAACAATAATTAACACGATTAAAGCTAAATTACATTCAGTTCATTTATTACGCAGAGCAGCCATTCAGAGATTCAACATGTCGAAAAATGCACGTCACAAACCGCACAGACGGCGCTCAGATGCTCCAAACACTCCCCATGGCTGATTGTGTGCACGAATGTGGCTCTTATAGATGTAACTTAAAGGTATAATCAGTGTCATTAAGCACCTGGTGAGCTCCTCGTGCAGGTTGTTCGGTTCTGAAGAGTAGAACTTGACTTTCATGTGAAGGCAGTATGGTGGACCAACTACAAGAAAAACAAAAATGACAGCTGAGTGATTAGCTTCATCGAGTTTAAAAGTGATATGAACGAGGCAAAGCACATGCACGAGTAAAGGAAACCTTTGAAAAACATGCATGGTACTTTACTCAAAGAAGTTCCAGTTCTTAGATCCGTGCACCGCAGGACTACAGACTAAGACAATGGTGTTGGTTTTTAATGTTAGCATTGTCTGTAGCAGCCAATTAAATGTACCCAACATGCAGCCAATTCAGTTCATTCACAATTTCCATTTTGACTGAATTCCAGGAAAATCTTTTAGCAATGAATCGACAATTTACAGAAATACCATGATGCTGTCAAATTTTTAATTGGAAGGGAAAAAAGAGATCTGCGTTTGTTTTTAATGAACCCTGTTCACTCTTTAAGGTCTTTCACTGAAAGTAAAGGGACAGTTCGGCATTTCAGTGTCAAGTCGCCTTCAGAAACACAGTCGAGATGGAAAAACTTAAATTTTGTGTTGGTGTTTGAAGTATTTTCAGCCTGAAGCAGTGCTACAAGTTAGTCTGGAGTCCTGCACGTTTCTGATGGCGTAAACAGTTAGGCGAATTAAATCGGATGATTTAACTAATAAAAAAGTTCAATACTTACTTTTCACTTGTTTTTTGATACTTTTTGTGACATCAAGCCAATGCTGAATAAAAACAGAGATGACGAGAGGTAAAACAACAAAGCATTTTCATAAAGGTTTAGTAAGCATCACACCCAGCAGCCTGTAGTTGTTAAATCTGACCTTGTGCTTCTTCTGGATCAGTTATAATAACTAAACCATAAGTAATAATCAATAACACGTTTGTTTTGTCCTGAACAGCTTTAATGTTTGAAAACTTTAAACAAAACAAAAAGGAGCATCATGCAAAAGTTTGAGCACATCAACAGATACGTGATCTTACAGAACCGGATCATGTTCTCAGATTTTATTGAGCTTTTCGGGGCTGTGCCTCGTTTACAAGACAGCTCAACTGATGCAAAGGTTGAAGCTTTGTAAATACCCAGAATCCACATAGTTTCTCCTAAAAATAAGCAGCCAGCATTTTCAGATAAAAAAAAAATAAAATCTGCGCATCAGCACATTCAAAGTGGGATAAAACTAAGTGGGAATGGCAGTCGATGTGCAGGTGAATGGATCTACAAAAGCTTAGCCACCACTTCATTTAACAAGCAACTTCATTCTGCACACACACACACATTTACACACATGTGCAAACACTCAAGTCAGTGATCTGATCAGTGTGGCGATTCCTCTTGGAAGTTGAGGCTCTATGAGGCACAAACAATGTTCAGAGGAGGGGCCACAGTTATGTGTAAGCAGAGACCGAGACACACAGACGGAGGAGATAAGAGAGGAACTCACAGCACTTTCTTGTCTCCTCTCCCCCACATTCCTCATTACAGTCCTGCCTCTCCCAGTCTCCTTTTTTCCTCTTAACTTCCAATATGCTCTCCACCCTTCTCCTGTCTTCATCCTTCCCTTCACCAGCCCCCACCCCTCCTTCAGTGGCAGAGTATCACTGTGAAAGACCAGGGTCACTGGCAGACTACTGACTTAAAGCAGTTTGTGTTGGAGTACAGCGTGACACCCAGAGCTGACAAGTGTCCCTTAACCAATCCTTTTAGCCTTTTCACCAAAAGAGAAAGTCCCCGTCTAAAGCCTTCCCAGAAATGGATTAAGGGGAAAATCAGAAGTCTGACCATGAAATGCCTGAAACACACTCGTGACATGGAAAATATCCCCACAGTAAAGTTGACATTTGATGTATCATAAAAAACATTTTGTTTTAAAATGCCTAAAATATCAGGTCATATGTATGGTGTGTCAACAGTGCCAACTCCATCAGAGTCCTTACTGGAACTTGAGCAGAGTCCATGAAGCGCAGCCCGAAGTAGTCTTTCTCTACGATGTCCAGATGATACATGATCTGCTCAAACAGTTCCTCACCTTTGGCTTTTTTCTGATGAGGGAAACAAAAAAGAAAAAAGGAGAGGAGACGTCAGATTAAGAGTTCAAATCCTCATGATGATGCAAGTTTTTTTTTTGTTTTTTTTAAAAAAGAAAATGATTATCTGACCATCAAAGTAGCTGCAAAAACATTTTAATTCTTCTTTCGATTATTGTCCTGAATGACTTTTTGCTGGGAGTACATCTACTTTCATTTGGACAGAGTGAATTTCTCCCTGAAACAATCTGAGAAATACCAACATGACATTTCCAGAATCTAAATAGGTGTTGCCCTCTCTGATGGGCCGTACCAGTTACTGCCTGTGTTCTTCTTGGGAAATTTCTTCCTTACATGTTCCCTCACACAAACACACACATGCACAAACATCACTCAACACTTACATTTATACGACCTCACTGCATCTTCCGTCTTTAACTGGCTCTGTTTGAGCACACAGAGAGGTGGCTAAGGAAGGGCTGGCTAATGAGTGGCTCCATGTCTTCTGCAGAGCTCTTGGCCAACTTGGGGGGGTAGGCCCCTGCTAGTTGGCATAACCAACAAGGCATGCCGCTCCCCTACAGTACCCATGGAGAGAGAGCACAAAGCCCTTATTGTGTGTGTATGCTGTACTGTCTGCTTGTTTGCAGTCTTTCTGTCTGCCTGCAGCTCTTTCTCTCAGACATTCTGTCAAGTATTTCACTGTTGATCTAAGAAACTGCACTTTACAAATCCATTAACCCACCAGTGTAGTGACGTATCCATCTGCAACGGGCATAAACACAAAGTGTAGAACAAGAGGGAAAACATTTCTATGGGCTACAAATCTCGGGAGCAAAAGTATCTATGTGAAGCTGAAAAGGTAGTTTGTGTGTGTAGAGGGAAGCATGAATAAAAGACAAGGAAGTAAACATATTGAAGGAAAGAATGTGAATCTTAATGTTGTGTGGAACTGGGTGTGGACATGGATGTTCCTATACAGCAGTATCCCTTGGCAACAACTTCTGAGCGGCCTTGCATTCAACAAACACACAAGAACAGCAGTGAAACATTTCAATGAGCCCACTGAAGGTGTGTATTAGAAATAGAATAAAATACATTTTTAAAAAATACTAACATTCGTCAGAAAGTCCCTTGATTTCTGCCAGCTTGAGTTTATAAAAGGGACAACGTACAAATAATGAACACTGAAAAAAAAGAATGGTGGTGGAGGAAAAGAAGTACTGTAAATCCCAGACTATAGAGCGCACCTGAATATAAGAAGCACCGTCCCATTTTAAAAAGAAAATCCATTTTGTACATGTACAGGGCGCACCGGATTATAAGCCGCGGATGTCCACATTGTAATATGAGATATTTACACAGAAAGATGTTACACCTGAGGACTCTTAAACCTTTAATTAAATGCGTATGGTCCCATAAACATCATAAACATGCAGTAAATGCTCTTTTTCCCCTAACAGTGCCTGTAACACCGATGCTTTTAACTTAAATACCTATCGTAACGCACAAATACGTGGCAGATATACTTTTTTTTTTCTTCTTCCCCCTCAAACTGTTGCCTCCAGCACGGCTGGTTCGAAAAAAGAAAAAAGTCATTGATCGCCTTTCATTTAAAAGCTGCATCATATGCATTTCTTCGTTTGTTTTCCATGTTGAGGTGAGTACAAATGACCGATTTACAATAAGTTAGCGTGTTTGATTTATTGTACAATTTCATTGGACCACTGAACTATTCGGTAATTTTATTGGTCTAATGTTACGAGGCAAAATGTTTTTGGCGGCATGAAAAAAAAAAAAAAAAACACATTAGCCGCTTTGAGCTGCTCAAAACCTGGGAAAAAAGTAGCGGCTTATAGTCCGGAATTTACAGTATATCCAATAACAAGATGAAACAGAATCTTACAACAATTTACTTTATCAGAGTCACACGAGTGTCTGAAGATCAGCTCCCTTTTAATAATGGAAGTGTTGCACTTAATGGTGATCTTTCACTATGATAAATGATCTTTGCTTTGGTTTTATCAAAAACAACAGCAGGAAATGTGGCAAGAACACGTCGCTGGTCTTTAAAAGGTCCTTTTCAGAGGACCTGCTTGTTGTCTTTTAACTGAAAATTATAATCTAAAGCAGCATCATGTGGAAATCTGAGGTTTTCTTTATTGTTGGCTGATAAATGGTCCAACATTGAACACAATTCAACAGGACATTCAACCTGATATTCATTATATCCAGTTGCTATTGTTTGAAAAAAGGAGTTAAAGTGAATATCAGACAGAGAAGCGACACATTATGTGTGCAGCTCAGTGAAAGTCACATTAATGTGTCAACCAGGTAGCTTAAGTGGACATGCAACTCAGTCAATTCATATTTATTCCACCTGAACATCATTACTGATAATTGTTTTGTCAATGAACACAGTTTCAACCAGAGAAATATCAAATTGCTGTTTTACTTCATAGAAAGGGATTATTGTTAATGATTTAATTCTATATCTGTTTTAGTGAGGCGCACCCGCATTATTAGTGGAAAAAGTTAGTCTTGAGCCCTGTTAGTTAGAAATAATCTATGCCTCTTCATCTGTCATTCTTCCCTCCGTGGTATCTAAAATAGTATTAGGTATGCAGTATTTTTGGGGTATTAGATTTAAGTTTGAAATTATTGTGACAGCCCTACTGCTAGCATGGCTCCTTTTTAACACAGCCGACATAAAAAAATCCCAGGTTTTCCACATAATGGTAATAGTTGGGCGGGCCACCCAGGAAAATGAGTGCGTAACACAGCATGGCTGACAGGTCACAGTGTGCCTTTAGATTAAGTTGTGAGGGAAGACATTTAGCTAATTTAGCTGGACAGCGTTTGAAATCAATACTGATCCACAGACTTGTGAGTTCTGTAGCAGATTCCTTATTCTACAGAAGAAGAGTTTATTCGTCCACGCTTCCTCAAAATGTAACCAGGAATGATGCTGCACATGAGCAGGGACCGGCTTACACAACCCACCAAAACCAGCAGAATGTTGCAACTCCTGCATTTCATGTCAGAACTCCGCAGAAAGCCAGCAGGAGAGTACTGGGAAGAAAAACATTGCACGTCTTTCTTCATCTGGCTGTAACATCATGGAAAACATTAAAAAAGCATCAAGGGTGGCAGCGACATGTTACGTTTTTCCTGTGTGGCTGGATGGATGAAGTGACGATCCAGTGCAGTGTTTTCCTGTCAGTAGCAGACTGGACCATATTCAGCTGAGTCTGCATAATAAATCAAACAAAGGCTGATGTGTAGACTTAGCAGCCATTCAAGTTGAAGTAATGAGCCTATTGTAACAGTTTTGTCTAAAACCAAGGCAAGCATCAAAATGATCTAAATAGTTTTCCATTCACATCAAAGCACAAAGGGAAATTTTAAGATGTCTATATTTTCTATGAGAAATATTCTGGAATATTCTAAAGCCATTTAGTCTCCCATAGCAGACCCAGACCATGTGAGTAAATGCAGTTTATTAAACATGCACTACCAGTGGCATTGCATGAGGTTCTGTTCAAATAACGGCCATGCGGTGTTATCCATTTTTCTGAACATAAATGGCTCAGGGTTAGCCAGCATCAGACTTTTCAAGAGTCACAACTTCAGTGCACAAGTTTAAAAAAAAAAAAAATCACTGTTTGCATTACTCACTTTAGCTCTTTCCGAGGAAAAATCCCCCAAGATCTCAACTGTGTTCATATCTGTTACCACATGGCTGGATGATGCCTCCCACCAGCCACAGGACTGCTTCCAGAGAACTGACTGGGAGGTTTTTGCACACCAGGACCTGGAGAACCAACCTACAGCAGTCTTGGATTACATCAGGTTCTGCACGGACAATGTCACCAGGAACAGACGTATGAGGATCTATCCCAACAGGAAGCCCTGGGTGACCAGGGAGGTCCAGAGCCTGTTGACAGCCAGGAACACTGCTTTCAGGTCGGGGACACGGCACTCTACAGTGCTGCTAAAGTCAATCTGAAAAGAGGCCAAGGCAACACACAGAAGGAGGATAGAGGACCAGCTCAGGAGCAGCAACACCAGGCAGACGGAGACCCTTCCCTGGCAGAGGAGATGAACATCTTCTTTGCCCGCTTTGAGCTGACACCAACAGCAGCTCCATCACAGCCGCCTGTGCATGAGAACTGGTGTAACAACGGGACAATTACAGACCAACACTGTTCCCCAAACCTGGAGTACATGTCTGTGACATGCCGGCCTTTTTTTCTCCCGAGAGAGCCAACAGTAGTAATCATCACTGCTGTGTATATTCCACCCGGCGCCAATGTAAACACGGCGCTCTCACTCCTGCTGGACACCATAAACCAACAGCAGCGGAAACACCCCGACGGTGTTCACATAACAGCAGGCGACTTTAAAAAGGCCAACTTGAAGATCGTACTCCCAAAGTGTTCTACGAGAGGAGAGAGCACTCAGGATCATGTGTACTCCAACATTAAACACGCATACAGAGCCATGCCCCTCCCCCACCTCGGCCAGTCAGACCACCTTTGCATCCTGCTCTCCCCAGCCTGCACCCCCCTCCGGCGCAGTGCCAGGCCCATCACAAAGGCTGTTCCAACCTGGCCTGCTGATGCACTCTCCAAACTGCAGGACTGCTTCAAGCAGACAGACTGGGACTTATTTAAACATGAAGAGCAGGAAACTCTCACAAGTTCTGCATCGGAAATGTGACTGTGGACAAAAACATTCAGGTTTTCCCAAACCAGAAACCCTGGATGACCAGCCAGGTCCGAGGTTCTCCTCAGAGCCCGCGGCGCCGCTTTCAGGTCAGGTGACAGGTGGCGGGCATACAAGACATCACAAACTTTAGAGACTGAAGCAACAACAGGAGACCTGAGTGTGCTGCTGGCAGAGAAGCTTAACTGCCCGCTTTGAAACATCAGTGCAGCGCTCACCCGCTCCAGCCCTCCCCCACATCCACCCGGCTGCTGCTCCACTCTACTCACTGCACAGGAGCACGATGTCAGACGGGTGCTCCTGGCAGTGAACCCTAAGAAGGCTGCCGGCCCAGTCGGACTTCCTGATAAGGTGCTCAGAGCGTGTGCCCACCATCTCCCTGCCATCTTCACCAGAATAGTCAACCTCTCCCTGGTGCAGGCAGTCTTCCCGCCCTGCCTAAAATCAGCCACAGTCATCCGAAGAAGACTCCCACCACCGGCCTAAACGATTACCACTCCGGTAATCATCAAGTGCTTTGAGAGACTGGTTGTTTAGCACATCAAGGACTATCTCCCCCCAGACTTCGACCCCCACCGGATGCTCTTTGTGGATTACAGCTCAGCCTTCAATACAATCATTCCGGACATTCTCATCACCAAACTGGACACACTCGGCCTCCCCGCTCTCACATGTGCCTGGATAAAGGACTTTCTCACCGACCGGCCCCAGACTTTGAGACTTGGCCCCCACCTCGTCTCCACTCGTACACTGAGCACTGGTTCCCCTCAGGGCTGTGTGCTGAGCCCCCTCCTGTACTGTCTCTACACCTACGACTGCAGTCCGGCCCACAAAAACCAAGGAGCTCGTCCTCGACTTCAAGAAGCACAGCAGACCCCCTCTACATCAACGGCGAGTGTGTGGAGGGGGTCTACACCTTCTTCAGTTAGGTTTCTTGGCGTCCTCATCTCTGCTGACATGTCCTGGACAGGCTCAGCAGCAGCTACACTTCCTGAGAGTCCTCAGGAAACACAATCTGCACTCATACCTGCTGCTGACCTTCCACCGCCCATCCATCGAGAGCCTGCTGACGTACTGCATCACAGTATGGTACAGCTGCACCAAGGCAGACAGGGAGAGGCTTCAGAGAGCAGTGAAGACAGCGTAGAGGATCACTGGCTGCCCTCTCCTCTCCCTGATGGAAATTTATACCCCCCGCTGCCTCAGCACAGCAAAAACCATCACAAAGGACGCTTGATTGCAGTTGTTGCTGTTCAGGGTGGCTAACCTGAACCTTAGGCTCAGGGGGCTATCACTTTCTCACACAGGGCCATGTAGGTTTGGATTTATTTTTCTTCTTAACAATTAAAACCTTCATTTAAAAACTGCATTTTCTGTTTATGTGCGTTGTCTTTTACTAATAATTCAATTTGTTTGATCTGAAACATTAAAGTGTGACAAACATGCAAAAAAATAAGAATCAGTATATAAAACCAATACAATTCTGTTTACAACAATACAACTCTGTCTATATTCTATTCTGTTTATATTATTACACCAGTGCACTATTTACCACAATCAGTGCAATTCTTATCTTCTCTCTAACAAACTAGCACAGAAATGGCTAGAAAGAAACAGCTGATACAGATTTGCACTTTGAGGAAAGAAGGATACACTGAAAGAGAAACTGAAAAACACCGAATGGTGTCCAATAAAGGAGTTCACTTCTCCCTGAAGAGGCTAGAAGAAACTGGAAGTGATGATGGTAGGAAAGTGTCTGGAAGAAAGAGGGCTACCACAAAAGAAGAGGATACACATCACTGTCACCAGTAAGAGAGATCTGCACGACAAATAAGGGAGGAAATCAACATGAGAAGGTCAAAACGAGGCTTGTTGGTACGGAAGCATTTAAAATGGTACAATACTGCGCTTGGATGAGACCCGAACTTTTTTTTTTTTTATTATTATTAAAACGTTGCCATGTGACATCACCGTCACATGACAGCGAGCCAGCCGGAGCAAGCAGGCGAGCAAGTGAGCGAGCAGCGTCAGAGAGAGATAAAGGAGAGAAAGAGAGACAGGAGCAGGGAGAGAATGGCAGCTGCTGCTATCTCCACCACGACGCAACTCGTAGATAAACCAGGTGCACGAAGTGCTACATGGAATTAGTTCGGCTTTGAAACAAATGAGCGCGGCGAAGCCATTAACACTGAAGCACCACTGTGCAAACGGTGTCAGGAAACACGTCTGGCCAAGGGTGGAAAGTACGCTTCCAACTTAGCAAAACACTTGAAGGACAAGCACCCAGACCTGCATAAGGAGTTCAGAGAACGACAGGTAATAACTTATTAACCCATGAAAAAAGCAGCGTTCAGTGCTAAAGGCAAGCAACGCCAGCCCCCGTCACTCCCCACAACAGAAAAAAATGAAAGCTGCATTGCAATTAGCTACCACTTTCTCTGGTTTAAATATTTCTATTATTTTACGTGATATTCTAAAATTGTGTTTCTGTGCATTACAAAAAGCCTGTCTTTGTGGTAGTTTATTTTATTTACCGATGCATAGCTAAAGTTCTAAGATTTTCTATTAAAGTCAATAATGACATTTTTTGTGTTCCCTTCTTATTTGGAAAAATATCGAGAAGACATCAGAATACATGTTGGTACCGGTATCGATACCAAAATGTTGGTATAATGACAACACTAGTCAAAAAATATCTCTGACAACTGTGAAAAGATGTTTGAGAAAGGCTGGTCTGAGGGGTCGGATATGTGCAAAAGAAACTGGAGACGAGTGAGCAGAAGCACAAACCTTTGACCCATGATGGCAGGAAACAAGTTCTCTGGACCAACAAAAGCAAGTTTGAACTATTCGGTTCCAATCGCAAAGTCCGCAGACAAACTGATGAATGTCCTAAAGCACCGAGCAGAACGCGCACAGTAAAGCATGGGGGTGGTAGTGCCATGATAGGGGGATGTTTTGCAGGTGATGTGATTTGTTTGAAGTATCACGAAGAAGGAACAGAACCACTCCACACTGAGGTTAGTAGGAACAATGTTTTCTGACTCTTTCTATAATAATCATGTTTATGTTGTTGCAGACTATATCAATGAAACACACTAATTAATTTAACCTGCTTCTTTTCCCCCCACTACCAACCCCAGGGTCTCTGCAGGTTTCAACAAGTCAAATTTAAGACTTTTTAACACCATAATGAATACAATTTAAGACCCATTTTACAACCATACTGGCAAAAAAGTACAAAAGGCCTGAAGGAAACTTGATTTGAAAATGATTTTTTTTTTTTACAGCTCTTTCACAGTGGAATACAAAATGCTTAACCCAACTAAAAACACCAGAAGTATTTCTACTGTGAACTAATATTTGTTTTACTGTTTACTTTGGAGATGAACCCCCCCCCCATTTTTGAATTGCAACACTTATATGTAAACGAAGTGAAGAAGAAGAAGTGGATTGTGAAGGTCCACATTAATGGATACATGAAAATACAGTAACCACGGTAACATTAGGGGACGTGGTGCACAGTAACGGGATTTTACATCGTGTACGAACATCGTCACGTTAGGGTTTCTCATCAATCTCAGCGTGTGTCAGTGCACGTGACGTTAGGCTGCTCTCGTTTCCTGAGCAGAACCCAGAGGAAAATACACCGTTAACGGGACGTCGCTGATCTGCAGCAGCAGCTGGTCGCTATGACAGAGAATATATGTGGTCAGGTCTGAGCTTACGTGTGTGTGTGTGGAGGACGAGAGACCTGCCTGGGGGAGAACACATGCCTGGGGGAGAACACATGCCTGGGGGAGAACACACGCCTGGGGGAGAACACACGCCTGGGGGAGAACACATGCCTGGGGGAGAACACATGCCGGGGGAGAACACATGCCGGGGGGAGAACACATGCCGGGGGGAGAACACATGCCTGGGGGAGAACACATGCCTGGGGAGAACACATGCCGGGGGGAGAACACATGCCGGGGGGAGAACACACGCCTGGGGGAGAACACACGCCTGGGGGAGAACACACGCCGGGGGAGAACACACGCCTGGGGGAGAACACACGCCGGGGGAGAACACACGCCTGGGGGAGAACACATGCCTGGGGGAGAACACATGCCTGGGGGAGAACACATGCCTGGGGAGAACACATGCCTGGGGGAGAACACATGCCTGGGGGGAGAACACATGCCGGGGGGAGAACACATGCCTGGGGGAGAACACATGCCTGGGGGGAGAACACATGCCTGGGGAGAACACATGCCTGGGGGAGAACACATGCCTGGGGGAGAACACATGCCTGGGGGAGAACACATGCCTGGGGAGAACACATGCCTGGGGGAGAACACATGCCTGGGGGGAGAACACATGCCGGGGGGAGAACACATGCCTGGGGGAGAACACATGCCGGGGGGAGAACACATGCCTGGGGGGAGAACACATGCCTGGGGGGAGAACACATGCCGGGGGGAGAACACATGCCTGGGGAAGAACACACGCCTGGGGAGAACACACGCCTGGGGGAGAACACATGCCTGGGGGAGAACACACGCCTGGGGGAGAACACATGCCTGGGGGAGAACACATGCCGGGGGGAGAACACATGCCTGGGGAGAACACATGCCTGGGGAGAACACATGCCTGGGGGGAGAACACATGCCGGGGGGAGAACACATGCCTGGGGAGAACACATGCCTGGGGAGAACACATGCCTGGGGAGAACACATGCCGGGGGGAGAACACATGCCTGGGGAGAACACATGCCTGGGGGAGAACACATGCCGGGAGAGAACACACGCCTGGGGGAGAACACATGCCTGGGGGAGAACACATGCCTGGGGGAGAACACATGCCTGGGGGAGAACACATGCCTGGGGGGAGAACACATGCCTGGGGGGAGAACACATGCCTGGGGAGAACACATGCCTGGGGGAGAACACATGCCGGGGGAGAACACATGCCGGGGGAGAACACATGCCTGGGGGAGAACACATGCCTGGGGGAGAACACATGCCTGGGGGAGAACACATGCCGGGGGAGAACACATGCCGGGGGGAGAACACATGCCTGGGGAGAACACATGCCTGGGGAGAACACATGCCTGGGGGAGAACACATGCCTGGGGAGAACACACGCCTGGGGGAGAACACACGCCTGGGGGAGAACACACGCCTGGGGGGAGAACACATGCCGGGGGGAGAACACATGCCGGGGGGAGAACACATGCCTGGGGGAGAACACATGCCGGGAGAGAACACACGCCTGGGGGAGAACACACGCCTGGGGGAGAACACATGCCTGGGGGGAGAACACATGCCGGGGGGAGAACACATGCCTGGGGGAGAACACATGCCTGGGGGAGAACACATGCCTGGGGAGAACACACGCCTGGGGGAGAACACACGCCTGGGGGAGAACACACGCCTGGGGGAGAACACATGCCTGGGGGAGAACACATGCCGGGGGAGAACACATGCCGGGGGAGAACACATGCCTGGGGGAGAACACATGCCTGGGGAGAACACACGCCTGGGGGAGAACACACGCCTGGGGAGAACACATGCCGGGGGGAGAACACACGCCTGGGGGAGAACACATGCCGGGGGAGAACACATGCCTGGGGGAGAACACATGCCGGGGGAGAACACATGCCGGGGGAGAACACATGCCGGGGGGAGAACACATGCCTGGGGGAGAACACATGCCGGGAGAGAACACACGCCTGGGGGAGAACACACGCCTGGGGAGAACACATGCCTGGGGGAGAACACATGCCGGGGGAGAACACATGCCTGGGGGAGAACACATGCCGGGGGAGAACACATGCCGGGGGAGAACACATGCCGGGGGGAGAACACATGCCTGGAGGAGAACACATGCCTGGGGAGAACACATGCCTGGGGGGAGAACACATGCCTGGGGGGAGAACACATGCCTGGGGAGAACACATGCCTGGGGGAGAACACATGCCGGGGGAGAACACATGCCGGGGGAGAACACATGCCTGGGGGAGAACACATGCCTGGGGGAGAACACATGCCTGGGGGAGAACACATGCCGGGGGAGAACACATGCCGGGGGGAGAACACATGCCTGGGGAGAACACATGCCTGGGGAGAACACATGCCTGGGGGAGAACACATGCCTGGGGAGAACACACGCCTGGGGGAGAACACACGCCTGGGGGAGAACACACGCCTGGGGGGAGAACACATGCCGGGGGGAGAACACATGCCGGGGGGAGAACACATGCCTGGGGGAGAACACATGCCGGGAGAGAACACACGCCTGGGGGAGAACACACGCCTGGGGGAGAACACATGCCTGGGGGGAGAACACATGCCGGGGGGAGAACACATGCCTGGGGGAGAACACATGCCTGGGGGAGAACACATGCCTGGGGAGAACACACGCCTGGGGGAGAACACACGCCTGGGGGAGAACACACGCCTGGGGGAGAACACATGCCTGGGGGAGAACACATGCCGGGGGAGAACACATGCCGGGGGAGAACACATGCCTGGGGGAGAACACATGCCTGGGGAGAACACACGCCTGGGGGAGAACACACGCCTGGGGAGAACACATGCCGGGGGGAGAACACACGCCTGGGGGAGAACACATGCCGGGGGAGAACACATGCCTGGGGGAGAACACATGCCGGGGGAGAACACATGCCGGGGGAGAACACATGCCGGGGGGAGAACACATGCCTGGGGGAGAACACATGCCGGGAGAGAACACACGCCTGGGGGAGAACACACGCCTGGGGAGAACACATGCCTGGGGGAGAACACATGCCGGGGGAGAACACATGCCTGGGGGAGAACACATGCCGGGGGAGAACACATGCCGGGGGAGAACACATGCCGGGGGGAGAACACATGCCTGGAGGAGAACACATGCCTGGGGAGAACACATGCCTGGGGAGAACACATGCCTGGGGAGAACACATGCCTGGGGAAGAACACATGCCTGGGGGGAGAACACATGCCTGGGGGAGAACACATGCCGGGGGAGAACACATGCCGGGGGAGAACACATGCCGGGGGGAGAACACATGCCTGGAGGAGAACACATGCCTGGGGAGAACACATGCCTGGGGAGAACACATGCCTGGGGGGAGAACACATGCCTGGGGAGAACACACGCCTGGGGGGAGAACACATGCCGGGGGGAGAACACATGCCGGGGGGCACGCACAACACGCCGGGGGGCACGCACAACACGCCGGGGGGCACGCACAACACGCCGGGGGGCACGCACAACACGCCGGGGGCCTCAGGTACTTTAGTTCCGTTTTGTTGTTACGTTATAGCTCCTCAAACATAGAAATAATTAAAAGCAAGACTGAAGCTTGTGAATTTTAACGTTAATACATTTTTAAGACCTTTCAAATTCGCATTTAAGACATTTTATGAAATTTTAGACATTTTAAGGCCTTAAATTAAAATAATTGGATTTTAGACGTTTTAAGACTTTAAAACCCTGCAATACCCACTTTGCATATCTTAAAATGGAATAAGAAGAATTGTAATACAGAAAAATTATCTTCTTAGTATAAGTAATAAACTGAGTTTCTTGTTTCCATCTCCTTACTTGGAATTTTTATATTTGTAGTGTCTTGATTTGCGCACACACACGACAGGAATGTGTGTTGCAATATTGTTGGCAAATATATTTGGTGCCTTTTAGACTTTTTCATATTATTCTCAAAAATAATACTAATAAATGAGAAAATTCTGACCCTTCAGTGATGAGCAGCATACGTCAACAAATACTGGTCTTTAAGGTCAAGAACACTGACCCAACAGAGAGGATAAGCTTCCCATTATAAATTACATTTGAAGGAGAAATACAATTAAGACTGAGACCTTCCAAGGCCTCCTGCTTTTAGGGACAGGAACTATGCTATAAAAAGGTATTTTCCAACGTACTTCTTTTCCCTGAATCTTAAAGCGCCTGCAAGCATCGACTTAATGAAAGAACGAGCTCCCAGTATCCCAAGGTCAGAGCCAATAACATTTACAGAATGTATCACATGGCTCAACTCTGAACCCTCTCAGTTGCATTACTGCCGTTTTAATTTGACAAACAATCCACCAGCTTCTTAAACTGAACTTCTGTTCATCTGAAATGGTGAATGAGTCAGAATGTATCCAAAGATGTTCCCCAGCAACAGGGGTAACCTAAGCTAATTTTTCAGTTCACACCGACTCTGATCACCTGATCTGTGCCAGACATTCTTCCATTAGTTGTTTTCTAATGCTTTTATTAATCTATCAAATAAATCTATGCGTGTCGAGAATAAAAAAGGAAATTTAACGCTCACTTTACAACGGCTCTGCTCTCCTCAGCTCAGCAGTACCCAATAAGCATGTACACATGACACGAAGCAAAACAGGACTTTTTAAATGCACGTAAGCATGTAAGGTTGACCACAGTCAAGCTTCTCAAAACACACCCAGAAAAATGGCAGCAGTTGGAAGAACTATTGCAGGATCAAACGGGCCCAGGTGCTCTTAAATAACATAAATGTATATCAATACAGCCAAATTCCCCAAAAACCTGCTCTCCTTCACATAGTTCTTGGCTGTTTGCTCCAATAAAATCCTGATTTTAGAATGTCACATGACAACAATCACTATTAAAGTAAGTTAAAAGTCAACATCTGTGCAGTGACTTTTGGTAACACTTAAATGGACGGTGATCTCCCACAGAGAAAGTTAGATGAATGCCTTGAACGTTTTCTCTCACAGTGCACAGCTTAGCCGTGTCAGACACACTCTGTTCTGCTTCCATGATTGTTAGTTGTTACGAGGACGGCGGTCGAGTTAAATGACACAGTAGAGTTGTAAGCATAGCTCGACTAAACTGTGCATGTAACCGTATCAAAAGTCCTGGTTACATGTGACAGACGTGTTTCTTCAGCGCCACACACAACAAGATAAAACCTGCGAAAAGGAAGGAGAGAAGAAAACAACAGCACCAAGAAGCTAACATAGAGAGCGAGGGGGCCACCGTGTCAGGAGACGGAGAATCCAGCAGCGGGCGATACTTCTTCGTTTTATGGAGGAAAGAAGGAGAGCAGAGCGCCGCAGACAAAGTTTAACTTAAACATGCGTCGATATTGACAAACGTTTGGTGATGTCATCTTTACTCAGAACACAACAGCATATTGTTCAACTTAGCACACCAATCACACAGCCCTCAGTGAACCTGAGGTGGACGGAAGCAGCTGAAAATATCCTCTAACATGTTGAACATTGTTATAAAGGTCACATTGTACAACAGAAGCACTGCAGATGTTATAGGTGTTTATTTCAAGACCCTGTCCCTGTACAGTCACAGTTTGTCCGATCAAAAGCTGCAACACTGCACAAAAGTCCCTCCATAGCTGTGCACACCTGTCTGTTAATGTGACTGCAGCAGTTCACAGCTATGCTGACTTCAAAGTGACATGTATGTGTTACCAGGACTGAAGTAATAAGATTACTGTTTCAAATGTTATGTCAAAGCTCCGGGTGTGTACTTTGCACGTGACACTGACACCGTCAGTTAGCACCAGATTAATGGAAAGCAGAGCATTTGTGAAAGGAGCTTTCGAACCTCAGCATAAAACCACGACCACTGATCTAAAGGCATTCAGGAAACTGCTGGAGCATTAAAAGTTTCTTCTGGGACATAAATAAAAGGCCTGAAAAGCTTTAAGTTATAAACGGCAACTTTAAACTCCATCTAGAGCAAAAGCAATGACTTTATGTTTAAGTTATAATAAACCCTGGAAAAAAAGCAGCAACAAGAAAGCATGAGTGGACAAGAGAGGAGGAGGAGTCCAAGCAGCCAACTTTCCTCCAGAGCAGAGACTGAATGGTCACACGGGGCAACGCTTCTACGCACACCTCGATGAGCTGACAGGAGGGTACATGTTAAGAATGTGACAGGTCTAACGTCACAACTTATGGGACAGAAGATTCAAAGATGCGCGACGTCACTTCTGAGTAGGCATTTTTTCACCTCCCATACCGATATCAGAGGTTTAGTATCAGCCGATACCGATGCGATACCGATACAGAAAAACAGCGCAGAATTATGGTAACAAATGGTACGTTTCATTGTGTGGAGAAGACTGGGATCATTCTTTTGTGAAAATCAACATCAGACTTGACTTAAACATTTCTTTCCTATTTTTTTTTTAAACAAACATAAAAGTACTGAATTACTTATTAATTTAATAATTGTGTACCAGTAAAACAATTTTAACCATAAAAATATAACCAGTATAACTGGTTCAGTCGATTAGGGATTCAAATCCAATGTAAAACAAAATATTAAATAATAAAAGAGCTGAAATTGAGAAAAAAACAATAGCTTCACCAGCTTGGTTGGAGGACTTTCAAATCAAATAGCAATCAGCCTTTTATATAGATTAGTGCAAATGGGATTTAAACATCCATTACAAAAGCATCCGAACAAAACAATAGCTTCTCTAGCTTGCTAAAAATTAAACAAAAAAACTTTTTAAAAAATAAAAATGAAAAAAAACACTAGAGGGGCCAGAAGGCCCTTGGATGAACATCAATGCTGGACAGGACAAGGGGAAAAAATAAAATGAAATAAAATAAATTGGCCGATATGAATCGGATTGTCACTGATACCCAATCTCCATTTTTCTTCGATATCGATACCGATATCCGATCCAAATATCGGATCGGTGCATCCATACTTGTGAGATATGCTTACATTTAAAATAGTAATATTAAAAATGCACTCCTGCTGAGGCCAGTCAGGAATTCTGTGCTGGATAGTTGTACGGTAAAGATCTGCTTTCATTTACAGTTCATTAAGCAAAAGGATGTTTTTAATCTTCTCTGTAACAGTGAGGAGTTATCCTGTGCACATCTTCCATGGATTTAATGTTAAACAGATGATCTTAAAGAGAATTCAAATACTAAACTGCCCTCAGTGGAGAGCTGCAGTTTGTAGAAAAACAAAATTGTTGAATCTGTGAGCCACAGAAACAAAGATCACACGAGGGAAAAGAACAAGATATCAAATTATACTCTGAGTATTTATTCACATAAACAATACTGCATGATACTTCTCCAACAGAAGCTTGGCGTTTTCCCTATTTATTAAGAAGACAACATAAAAGGCGAGAGCTGAAAAGATGAGATGTATGAATTAAAGGGGAGAGACTGTTTGGCGATGACTCCAACAGGTCATGTGATGCTGTCATGTGACTGTTCTCCAGAGAGGATCATGGACTTACAGGTTATCAGCAGGACTGCCACACACGCGCACGCACACACACTTCAGAGGCTTAACAGGACTGCTCTACTGACACAGGCACACAATGGTCATTAGTCCAATGCTTTCACATTCCAGATGATATAACCTCCCCAAAAAAAGTTTGTCCCATGGCTACTTGACGGTAATTTGCCACAAAGTAGAATTCAGTTGGCATTAACTGTCTTTTTAACAGAGAAGCAAAGAAAAAGAAATCATCCATGCCTGGTTTGGCACACAAGTCATATAATTCTCTACATTTATGTCCCTCATATGCACGTGAGCTATCGATCTGTGAAAGTCTAGCAACAGTCCTTACCGGCAGATCAACGCTGACATCCGTCCCGTCCAGTAAGGATACTCGGCAGGTGATGATGGACTTTGCATCCCCGGCAGCGGGGATGTGGGTTGTGGCGCGCTGAGCCTCTCGTAAACGGGCTTTCTCAGCATGTTTCCGGATGGAGCGCCGCCCCAACGTCCTGCGAAGGAAACTCAGCATCATGGGTGAGCTGGAGGGCAACAGTACCGCACCTGGAAATGAATGATGAAACATACAGAAGAATGTAGAAACAGTTATGTGCTTCCATGCCACAGAAAATTCTACTTCTGCATTAATATGACCGGAAACATCTAATTTTGTCCTGGAAGATGAGTTTGGATCCAGAGAACGTAGTTTACCAAACGAACAAATGTAAAAATATTACACGCAGTTGCATGGTTTGTGATCCTGTGACGCATTCCACTAAATAGAGGTTTTGAATGTTTTCAGATTGATTGCAACAGCTGTGAGGCCAGTAAATCAGTCCTGCCCTGGATTTGTAATTCATGCAGATGTATTTGCTGTCAATGTGGACTGGAGGGATTCCCACGGTGGGTTACCTATGGTTGGTTACCTATGGTGGGATACCTATAGCTTAAATTTCGCCATCTATGCTCACAGATTGGTAAACCGTGAGTGGAGATTTCCAAACAGCTTCTTTCTTCAGAGAATAACAGGGTGTGTCGGTGTGGACAGGACTTCAGCGCTGCTCCACAAGTTATAGGGAAACAAAAGTGCAGAATGGTTCCCAATACCAAGCAGCACCTAGAATAAAACGCCAACTGCAAAGAAATGTTAAAAAAAAGGTTAGGGTCCAACCACTCGACATCATGAAAGGGGTCACTAAGGTCAGGTGCTTCTGGTCAGTGGGATAACAATCAGTGGTGGATGAAAGGCCAAAGTAACAGATTACTCCAACGCAAGGAGTGAGTTAGGAGTATGTGAGGCCAAAGAAGACTTACAAACAGATGAAAAGCCCTCTTACATTAGTGTTCATCTGGTAAACTCCTTCACTGAGGATCAGGCAAACAGCAACAAGCCACGAGACACGAATTGTTTAAGCAAAGAATGGTTCGTGAAGAATATAACTCATGTTTTAGGATGAAACATCTGGGACTCCAGACTGAGATCCAACAGAAGGACATCAGAGTTAAAACTCATGACTGAGCTTAAATTCCTCCAAGCTGAAGGCAAACTATGCGTTCATATCTGGTGTTGCGTTAGCCTGGCGACGACAGCTGTACACTGACAGTGAAAAACTTCGGTGGCTAACTGTGTTAGCATTCAGAGGCCACCAACAGTCTGATAACAGCTACATCTGATATTACTGTTAGTTACCTTCGCTCAGCAAAGGAACAATCAGTCGAACTGACGTAAATGAATGGTGAGCTTAAATAACCAACTGCCGTTATTTTATCATTTATTTATTGATGCCAACTTAACCTCCACCGAATAAAACTGTTTCAAAAGACACATGGATGCCTCTCGGTCCGGAAAACACAATACAGGACACTTGAATAGAGATACGGTCCCGAACAAATAAATCTGAAGACGTTAGCTAACAACCCTCGCTTCAAGCATGGGTATACTCGTTAATTATCTCAGCTTTCAGGTAAGCGACAAAAAGCTGGACTGTACTTTTACGGGGACGAAAACCCCTCACATTTATGAAACACACCCCTAAATAGGTTTTATATCTGTGGGACAAATCTTACGATGAGATGACAAGTAGAACCATTTAACCCTTTAGCTTCCCCGGTAATATCAGGGCCTGAAGTACAAGCTGGAGGCAGAAGCAACAGGTGTGCACTTGTTACATCGTACAGGCCAACCGCCACATAAGAACTCACGAAAAAAGGTAAGGCTCCGACCGTGCGAGCAGGTCCCGTCCAACAAAACGAACACAACGCTTTAGCTCCGATAGCTTGATTCGATACACACTTGCTCCGCAACCACTTGAAGGACCGAGGACGTCTGGATGATGGGATACTTACAAGAAAAACCTCCTCAGGAATTCACGGTGAAAGCACGTCCGCTTGCATTTTAGACGACTAAACGGAGATCTGGTACATTTCCATAGTCCGTGGCCTGTTTTTTTTATTGTATTGTTCCTCTCTTTTATTCCACCGCACAAGCTCCGCAGGATAATTTTCTCTCCCAGGTCCCAACAAAAAGTAGGAGTCAAGCTCTCCTCAGGATGTGACGTCACGACAAAGCCCTAACAAAAACTCAATTAGCATTTTTAAAGCGACAAACTCCTCTTTTTCGTCGCTTTCCCTCATCTCATGTTAGAACTTTTGGAAAGAAAGGCAACTCTTGGCTTGTTTTTTCATATTGTACATTTATAGAAACTGTTCATCTGCATTTGTTATGCGACTAAAGCAAAGGACAGCAAAGCTGCTTTTCAAGTAGAATTTCAAATGTTTGAAAAGACAAATAAAAGACACTTAACGACATCTCACGGTTTTTAAACGTTACAGTGTGAGATTACGCCTTAATTCTCTTATTCGGAGTCATACAGCGTTTTCCGGCCCTGTTTGTCAGCAGCGCCCCCCTCTGGTTGCTTGAAGGTATAATAGTTTATATGGAGACAGAGGACCTTTGCTTGCCAGTTAAACAGCCAGTGAGCATTTAGGGCGGCTGCGGCTGTCGTGTTTTAATCGGGGACACAGCCCTGGGACTCATCCCTGCATGTCTCCTTATTCATTTTTTCTGACATATGTTTGTGTGTGTATGTCATAAAAAGTGTATGTCATACAAAACATTTAGATGACTTGAGTCTTTGCACCAGAGATTAAGTTGAAACATGACTGACAGTGAAACACCATGTAAGAGGACTTCTCAGTAGACTTTAACAAAGTAATGGTTGGTATTTGTTCCCTCTGTAAAATATTCCTCCTATAAACTGTGCCTGCGCTCTGGTACATACTCCTAATACAACTCTTAATCTCATGAATTATTTACAAATGATCATTTCAAAAGGTACCGTAAATCCTGATTTGGATTCAGAGATATGGTTGTTTATTTTTTAGCACTTTGGTTTTATTCTGTGTTTAAACCAAAAAATCAAAAATAAGTCTTTTTAAGTTGTAATCTAGGTCTTAAGCAGCCGCACCCCCTTTCTATTCTGCTAACTAATGTTGCCCAACCTCACTTTTACAGTGTGGAAAAGCAAGGTGATCTGAAGCCACGTCTCCATGCTTTGACAGACAAGCTTTAATGGATCATAATCAAACTTATAGACATGTCCAAAGCACTGTAAAACCATGAAACCAGAAAGAAACGAGCAACTGAGGACAAAGGGTATAATACGGTCAATACTTAGTCATCATGTTGTGGTTCATTATGTATACAGTTGCTGTTATAGATTCAAAACTGAAGAAAACTTGAATTACACACCATTAGAGTCATCCAAAAGAGAAATAAAAGTAAAAATGAAAACAAAATCTGTCTGCTCACAAATGATTTTCCCTTTTATTTTAAAGATTTTTTTCATATACAACATTGTATTTACATTGTCTAGTATTATTTACACAAAATTAACAAGTGGCACTGTGTAGTTAGGAGTCCTTTCCATGTTCCGTACAGGTGTCTTGGTTTCAAACAAAATAAAAATGATAAATTAAAAAAAGAACTCATTTGAACTACTCACTTTTTTTCTTCTTAATCCAGTAGCACTACCTGCCACTCAGCCCTCTACAAAGTGCTGTCCCTTTCCTACCCAATTAGTACTGATATTATCTTTACAAAAATACAGCTAACCTCAACCTTCTCCACGTCTGAGCCCCTCCAAACTACTTTTCATCAGTACCCTAAACACAAAAGACAGTACCAATTCTGTGTCAGCAACAGAACGTCGACAGCTCGTTCCTGGACTGCAGAGCTGCTGGCAACAAATCATCACGCTTCTTTGAGCTCAAGCTTGATGCCACTTTAGATGTTCTGCTTTGATTGGTTTTAATTTGGAGACATTTTGATACCAAGAACAGAGGCTGATTTTTTTTTTTGTTCTTTCACTTATATGCTCAAACACATTTGCATGGTACCTGTAACTTGTATGAATCAGCAAAAAAGAAACAGTTACTGACTGACTGACTAGCCTCGCTGTGTCCTGTGGAAAACAAGCTGTGCCTCTGTACTCATGATATTCTGCTCAGATGTGACATGTGCCCAATGCCATGCAGAGAGAGTGGGATCCATGTACGATGATCCAACAAAGAGGCATCTCTTTGGGGGGGGCGATGAGAAAAATGGAATCTGGATGTTGTGTGGGCTATTCAGAGAAGAAGTTGAGCTGACTTTGTGAGTGATGCAATACGGGAGAGATTAGGTGGAAAAAAAGGGTGAAGAGGAGATCACGCTTATCTTGATCCCACCTCGACATGTGGCAGGAAAAAGATTCAACAGTCTAAAAAGGAAGATATGAGTACAGTGAATGATCCAGCACGACTCTTTAGTTCTGCTTGCATTAAAAAAAATACATTTTAAAAATAGGGTTTGTGGCTTCATGGCACAACCTTTCATTCCAGTTCACAGACAAGCAGGCTTTAAATCAGACAGCTAACAGAGTTCACGGCAGAAATGGTAGAGGAGAAGAGGTACACATTAAGACGAATAAGAAACAAGCACTCTGTTCCATACACACACACACACGCAGCAGTAGCTTTTTATCCAGCAGAATCCATCGTGGGAGCCGGTGACAGCAGGTACTGAAGCAGCTGGTGAGGAAAAATATGAAGAGGCTTCACTCCATGGACCACACGTTCATACCACTATTTAAAGAAAAAACTCAAGCAAGTTGAGCAGCTTTTGTGAGATAAATCAGCCCCATTTTATCTTCTATCACTCATAACACAGCTGGACTTAAAAGCAACATGTGCCTTAAAATAGTGAAACTTCACTGGGAAAGATGGAGGAAAATTGATTGAATGTTTTGTTTGGCAGACACATTTATCAGTAAGGGCTGGTTTTAGCCCCCGCTGCACAGACACTTGGTTCAGGCAGCATTTCATTCAGAAATATCCTCTGGAGAACAAATCACTAGTCAGAGCAGGCAAGTGAGGCTGCTCGTTAGAAAGGTCTTGAAGCGCTGTGTGTAAATAAATGTGGAGGGAGCTGTCAAAGTTCATCCACTCCAAGGTTGAGATCAGTTCACCAAAAGTATCGAGGAAAAAAAATGGGCAGGAAAACAAATACTGATTGCTTCAAACTTCTAGCAGCTTTCAACCACTTTTGAACTGATTAATTACACTGACGGTCAGACAGCATGAAATATTAAGGTTGTGTGAAGTGGATCAGCCGAAAGTCATGGTGAGCAGAGGCAGGATGACTTCTCACACAAAACTGGGCTTTGCTGTCTGTGTCTGGCTCAAGGACACCTCAGCTTGCTGCAGTAACACTGTACGTATCTGTCGGTGACGGTCTGTATTTGAAGTAAGAAATGATCCGATCTCAGCCTCGTTAAATTGTTGGTGAGACCACATGTTTACTGGAGCCTCTCATGAGGCTTTACTCGGTCTTGCTTTTTGTATTTTTCCCCCCATTCATGCGTGAACACTTGTGCCAAATAACTGATCAATGCTGGGACTATTTGCAAAAGTTAAAAAGAGGTCCCCAGTAAACAATGGCCCAGAGAACTGTAAACTAATGATGTCGATCACCACACCAAACGATGGCCACTTGTGTGTCTGTCAGCTCAAAAACACAGCACAAAGCAGGAGACAGTATCTGACTTGCCACAGCATTGAACAAAAGGTGAGAAACAAAGTGCTTTCAGCTGTCCACCTGTCAGTCTGTGCTGTCAGCGACGCAGACAAGAAAGCTAAGAAGAAAGATCAAACCAAATACAATAAATTAATCAACTGTTTTTCTCACAAAAAGCTAAAAGAAATAAAGTAGTTAGAGGGGGAGGAGTCACGCTACTTCACTACCTAAGATTTAATCCGGAAAGCATGAAGCTCTAGACTCATACGAACAAAACATACAGCTTTTTTTTTGTTCAGTGGACAGGGTTCGACACAAACTAAAAACACAATAAATACTCTTTCTGAAGAACAAAAGATTAGGTATATCTCTTCATCAGCTAAAAGGACACTAAAAAAAGGCAGGTCTGTCTGGCAGACTCGCTCAGAAGGGGAAAGGGGGACCTTTAGGGTAAAAAAAGAAAAAAAGAAAGAGGGGGGGCGGCTTTCATCCACAGGGGGAGCCCCTCCCCTTCGTTCTTATGGCACTACAGCAATTCCCCATCAACATTTTCTGCCCTCGTACTTTTCCATTTGTTGTATCATTTTTTCTTTACTCTGATGACATTTTACCCCCCCAACGGTACCTTTTCAGCTGGATTTTTTTTCTTTTGTATTTTATTTCAATCTTGTCCACAACTGTCACGTTTGGTTGTCCTTTTTCCATATTTGTCAGCATAAAGTGCAACAGTGCTTTGTTCTCTCCCGCACCCCCCCGACCTCCACCTGGTAACCCCTGACGACACCCTCAGGTCAGACGACATGGGTTAGCAGGGTCGGGTTCGGCGCCAGGGTTCGCGCTGGTCTCGCTTATCACGCTGGTGGCGCTCGCAACACTCGGCTCCTCCACTTCCTCCTCCTCCTCTTCAGTCACTTCTCCAACATCCAGCACCTCCACTTCCTCATCATCATCATCATCCTCCTCTTCATCCAGTCCGCCCTGCAGCAGCTCCCCTTCCTCTGCCGCTGCCGTCTCCTCTCCCTCTTCTCCCGCTTTCTGCTGCTCTTTCTCCTCCTCCTCCTCGTCTCTCTCATCACTCGGCTTTTCTCTCTGCTGGTATACGGCCATTTTGAGCGGTTTGACCAGACCTTCTGCGTAGACTTTCACGATGGCCTCGCACACAAAGCGATACTGGCTCTGATAAAGGAAAGACACAACAATGGATATTATAGCTGTTAGCTTGGCTCGGCTGAACATCTGCCCATACAAACGAACAAATCGACTTACAGGTGTTTGAATCATCATGGCCCTCTGATCTCTCATGGTTCTAACAATATCCAGTGGATAAACTGGCTGACCGCACTCCATTAGACACAAGGCCGTTTCCATTGTGATCAGAACCCCTGTCCGACCGATGCCCGCACTAGATGGAAAGATATGTTGTTCAGTCAATTTAAGTGTATCATAACCCATAGAACAAGAGAAATGAAGATTGAAAAGGCAACAGTGTTGATCCCCGGCTTGTCATATACCTGCAGTGCACCACCATCGGCTGGTCCTGTCCGGCCCGTTTGCTCCGTACCAGAGCTACAAAGTCCAGAAAATCTGTGGAGTCGTCCGGAACGCCGTGGTCTGGCCAGGCCAGGTACTGAATCTGAGTGAGCTCTCTCTGCTGTTCACTCTGAACAAGAATAAACAAACGACTTAATACATCTGTCTGACACTTTCTATCCACTCTAATCTCAGTCAAGACCAAATTTACAAGTAATTCTCAGATATCACGGATAGTAAAATCCATGCAGGTGATTAAAGTCTATGCGGGAGACCTCCAAGCATGCGTTATTGAACTCCTCCAACACAGAAGCCTTTCTGTGCATCTGTGAACTTTAAAAATGTTATGAAACATGCTGTATGAATAAACATCTCTGGTTTTATTCTTTCCACTCCACAGAAACACATCACAGTTGTTTTACTTTGTAAAACATGATATTTCACAGTTAACTCTAAATACCCATTCTGCTGCTCAGGGCATAGGCGAACCAGGCAGTCGCCTGGGGCGCCATCTGCTGGAGGGGCGCAAGAATTGAATTCTCAAAGTGAAAATTTTTTTCTTCTTCTTTTTTTTAGAATTATACTCTGAGATACGAATAATACATTTCAACCTATTCTTCAAATTTTTCTTTTAAATAAATAATAAAAAGAACAGAAAAGCTCAATATGAAAAATCCGGCTGACATGCGCCCTGAACCTGAGGCTAGTGGAAGGTGAGGTGGGGGAGGGGCAGCGCATCCCCGCTTCTTCAATTAATAAACAAGGACGTTGTCGTGTTATTATTTTTTTTCATCTTTTATAAAGAAAAGGGCACCCAGGTGCTGCTTTTAGAAAGCAAAGGAAGGAGGAGGAAAAACTGGCCCAAAGCAGAGGTATGTAACATTAATTAACTTTGAAAGCATTAGGTGTTGATTTCTTCATTCTGGCTAACAGCTACTGCAAAGCTAAGCAAGCTGTGATAAATAGCAGCACTATACTGTCGTTACTACTGCTAAAGTTACTACTCACAGACAGATTCCCTAGCTATTATACTCCACTATACTCCACTATACTCTACTATATATATGTCTTGCAAACGGCTGCCAAGCTGACATTGTCTGAACTTGTGCAGTAAATAGAGGGTAAAAGCTTCAGAATAAAGCCTAAACACCAGGAATGTCTGAGAGGAACCCTATAAACTCTGTTTATTGTAAGCTTGGCTGTTGGCTGCAATGTAACCTATTATCCAAATAAATCAGTGTTTACTATTTGGATTTTTCCAGGTGCAATGAAAAAAAATATTTGAAAGCACAACAGGCACCTGAGGAGCCTAACAAGAGGCCTCACAGTCTTCAGCTGAGCCTTTCCATGAAGAAGAATGGAAGCTTATTCTATTTTGGAATATGACTCAAGTACAATTACTTTTCATGATCTGTTTTTATTAGTAAATATAATATGAATATCAGCTTGGAGCCATGTTCATTGTTTTTAAAAGTTTTGCTACAAAGTAATATATCAAAACAGGAATGCCGAAATTTCCTGGGGGGGGGGCAAAGACTAGTCTCGCCTGGAGCGTCATATTACCCAGAGCCGGCCCTGCTCCTGCTACAGAAAACCGCAGGTACAAACCAATGCTTCTTCTGCAACTCAGACCCTTGTGTTTCTCCTTAAACCTGCTCTGCTGCATCACCATGGTAACACATCCTTCTCCATGGCAACAATAACAGGCAGAGGAGAATGCTAACTGCCTCTTATTATATCCATATATTTCAAAGGTCACGCTACAACACAGGGAAGTGATCAGGAAAATAACCAGCAGGAACAGACGGCGAGACGGAAATGTCACCGATCCCTGATCGCCCTGAAAATCTCTGGCATGAGAAGTTACATGTTACGTATCGTCCTGCAAAAACTCACCTTTGCATTTCACAAAATGAAAGTTCAGCATCACATGTTGAAGAAAGCATTAAAGCCTTAAACAGGAAAATTAAATCAACTTCCATTCTGCATTCCTGCTTTTTTACAAACATCCCACTCTCTGTTTGGGTTCCCTCTCTGTTCGCTTCAGCAAAGTGACTGACTGGGTGGTTATGTTGTCATGGCAACCAGATCCCAATATGTGGCTGGCTTGCAGCAGCGGGAGCCAGAAAAAGAACAGCCCACACTGGTCACTATGGCAACACACCTCCTCGGGGTCCTCAGTAGCTCTTCCTTCCTCAACACTGGTCCCTCTTTCTGATTGGACACAGAGTCTCTCTGTGCGGCGTCTTCACCCTCCTGTCCAGCCTGCTCTACCTCCACTCTGTCCTCTCAGCTGTGTGTGTGTGTGTGTGTGTGTGTGTGTGTGTGTGTGAGTGACTGAGTGGTTACCTGCGTGTGCATGAGAGTCATCTCCCGGACCAGGAAGGCAGAGTTGCCCTCTTCGTTGTGACATGTAACTGTGAAGTCCCCGTAGGTGGCGCTGCTATCTGGGTTGGGCCAATACTGGTGACACTTCACCTTTAAACACAAAGCAGGGATTCAGCCTATAACTGAACATCTAACATATCCAAACTGTTACTCTAAGCTCAAAGCTCAAAGGTCAGGGTCTGGTACTCTTCAGTTAGCCATCTGTTCCTCGATGTCACATTTAAAACAAGCATTTATCACATATACAACAGACACAGTGCAAGTGAAGCTGCTTCCAAACTCCAGTGCAGAAATAATGATTATCAACTTTGCTGTCACAAGACACAAGATATTTTTGTCTGCAGCCTGGCAGGGTTTCTGGAGTCGTCTTTGTTACGTAATGTTGCTTTCAAGCTGTGAAGAGCTCCCTCTACAATTAGAAAAAAGACAAGTTGCACAAAAGTCTTTAATTGGGTGAGATGTACCAGTGCTCTGTAAATAATAAAATATTCTGTGCGGTGGGATTAAAGGACAGACTTTTACAAACGGACGACTCGATTCACAAAAATGATGCAGCACTTTAGAGTGTTGTGAGTCCACATTTCAGGGCTTTTCTGAAAAAATTTGGAACAGAGTCACTGACTTTATTTCCAGTCCTTGTCCTTGAATGAGTGCTTTCACATACCCGCCCCCTCTCAACCTGCGTAGTCAGCATGACCACCATGGATGAGCCCTGCTCCCAGGTCATTTGCCAGAAGTCCGGGCAGGTGTTGGGCAGAGGGCCCTGGCATGCAATGTAGCGGTTTATCAGACTGGAGGCTGGAATCTCCATCTGCATAGAGGGGGACACAGGGAGTAAGATGCAGAGGTGATGACGTTTTTACTGATTAGGACTGTCACCATGAAACATCAGTCTAATCTTTATATTATATATCCCTACAGTTACAAATGAAGGCTTTAGTGTTTGCTAAATAATCAATAATTGAGACACAGAGTAAACAATTATTCAACTGCGAATCAGATTTTTAAAAATCCCTGTTTGAAAACTGAGGACCTCATTGGTTTAAACGCAAATACTCTTCTTGTAAAGGTGCCTCCAACATCACCTCAACAAACCAAACTATCACGTTTCAGATAAGTGAAAAAAGAGGGAGGAAGTATACGTGTATAAAAAATTAACTTTCCTGCATTCACCAGTGTGGCCAGCATATCTCATCAGCTGTTTAGATGGTTACCGTATGATTGCTCACACAAGTTCTATGAAAAATGAAAGCGAGGGCTGAAGGTGAACAAACTTACATTGATATAGTTTGCATTGATGTAGTCATCTGTGCTTTTCAGAATGACCCGCGTGGCATCATCTGTCAGGAAAAAGAGGTAATATTACACATACAGAGAACAGAGGAGATGACACATGAGCGAGAGGAAAACAGGCTCAGAAAAGAGAGCATGTGATAGCAGGAACTAAAGGTCAAGTTGAGCGCTTATTTGAACACCAACGACAACCATGTTTGCTCACGTACAAGGAGAGATGTCTCTGTAGCGATTTTTGGAGACGTTCTGAGGTAATTTGGCACACAGCATGGTCATCCCCGGCCTCTTCCTGTACAGTTGCTGTGGGAGAAGAAAAAGAAATGATTATCAAACACCAAGCTTTCTTCTCTCAGTTTGTGCATGTTAGTATTTTTTGTGCAGAAGACTTTAAGTGTATATCTATTCAAATATTTTCCTGAGACGATAAGCAAGGCACAACACAGAAGAAGAAGTAGTTCAATGGCTAGGAGCAGAGAAAGAAAACCTAATGGCTTATTTGTGTGCTTCTCTACTTTATCTGCTCAGGTTGTGACTGTGAATGTTTTTATTTCTCTCCTCACATCAAACTGTGCCAGTATGGCTCCACTGCCCAGGCCTTCCTTCAGCGTGACCATGGAGTCCCTCAAAGCATGCTGATCCAGCTGAGCGGGGTCCTGTGGGGACTTCTCAGGGATGTACTGAAAATCAGGCTCAGAGTCCACCTTCTCCTCCACCACATCATAGATAGCTGAACGGGACAGGAAAAAGATATTGCACGGTTGTTTATGTCGGCTGAGACCTCAGGTGAGTTGATTCATCTTGAAATAGGACAAAATATATCCTTCCAACAGTAAAATCCAGATATGAGAATTGAAGGGCATTTATTACACTGATGCAGTTTGCTTTGGTGTAAGAGAGGCTCGAGTGTGTAAATCCCATCTGGGGAAAATAAGTTCTAATAACAAGAATGTCAATGTTTCCTCTTTTTTGGTAGTTGTCCGTCTCACTGATTAAAGGAAATGCTTTTGCATGTTATTTCCCCCACACAGAGAGCTGAGACATACAGAAACCAAAACTTTACAATTCCATTTTACTTTGACCGGGAAACCTTTTATACAGTTTAGATTTTTTTATCATTCACTTTTTTTATATTAAGACTTGTTTACGTTTTGCTGTGTTGTCCGGGAAACCTAGAAAATAAATTTCAATTCTCAGTATGTCTGTGGATGTGTTGCAGAACTGACAATAAAGCTTACTTTGACTTTGAAATAGGTGTCCAAGCTTTTCATTAATACACCCTGCCCTCACAACGCTTACAAAAGTGTCTACAATCTGTAAAAAAAATCTGGTGGCACTGCACAAACTAGTTCTTTCAGAGGAATAAAAGGAAATGAAAGTAGCACTTACACCTTGTGACTGCTAGAAGTAATCCTAATATAGCCTCTCAACCAATGAATAGAGAACCTTGTTGACAATAAGGATCTAATTTATCACAGTGTTACGTATTCGGGTTACATGACAATTCTAAGAGAATTGCACCTCCAGCCGGCTAAGTGACCGAGTGAAAGATGATTTGTAACATGTTCAAATCTGTCCCAGTGCTTATGATGGAGGGGACAACTCACCGTTAGGTCTGACCAATAGGATGAGCTCTCCAGAGTGGCTCTCACAGCTGGCTTTGATAAACATGACCACCTGGTCATGGGTGTGGTCAGAGATGTCCCGCCCATTAATTAGTACCACCTGATCCCCCTCATTAAGGCGTGGCACACACAGGTCAGCCTGAAGAGAAAGACGGGGAAAAAACAGAGAGAAGAACGGCAACAACAGGATGTGAGAATGCGTTTTTTCTGTCCTGAAACTTTGTGAGTGTTTGGATCAATAAAATGCCTGCAGTGGGGGTGCAGCTGGTAGCTGAAATGACTGAAGGTGTCGGCTTGTGGTGGCTGAAGTTACATTTGACTCTGTGGTTAAAGAGCAAGCCCGTTCTGTTTGATACATGCTATAATCCACGTCTCTGCATATGAAACTCACTGATGTTCCGGGAGCCACTCGAGACACAATGATGGGCATCTTCTGATCAGCTCCACCCTGGAGATAAATGGATACCTTAATAACACAGCACAACGGCTGGAACAAACTTCCAGAGAACATTTCAGGCAAGAAGTGTGGATGTGTGATGATGTGGAGATAAGGACAGTTAGAAGTAAAGATCATCTACAGAACCACATGTTCCAGCTGAGTTCAGCCCTCACCTTGACGTTGAAGCCAAAACGTCCGTGTTCGTCAGGTCTCATCTTGATCAGGACCAGGTTATCATGAGGGACTACTCCATTCAACTGCAAGAAGGGAGTTGAACAAGGATGAATGAAATGTACATCCTGCCGTGCTCCACATCGTACCTCTGTAGTGCCCTGCTAACTCTGATCTAACTCTGATACTTTCATGGCTCGAGGCAGTTTGGACTGATCAACAAGAAGTACAGAAATCTTCTTATGTTCACTGAAATCTGCCCTTCATTTAAATCTCAAGTAAACATCTAAGAGCATCAATGATTCATTCATAGCCACTAGGGGGCAAACAAAAAATGTTTATTGAAGCCGTTGCAATTTCACCTCCCAGTGCTGTTCTGTATTTTCACTTCAAACATAAAAATCCCTTTCAGATCCTGTTCATCTGCTGTAGATAGTCTTTTACAGGTCTGTCACTACTCCTTTCTTCCTCCACTTGTCCAGTTTCCTCAAATGTTTTAAGGACACACTGCACACCATGCTGAGATATGCCAAGTTTTCAGCTAATAGCTCTTTGGGAATCACCTTGTTGCTGCAGAAATCCTATTTTCTGTCTGTCAGACTATCATTGGCACTTTTTCATAGATGCATCTAAAGAAAAGGGAACAAATGATGTGCCTTTGCAACAGACTGCTACTAACAACGTGTCTAAACTTACAATTTAAAGTAGTGGTCTGTTAGTAGAAGTATTGGTAATGTGTACACGACACAACACTGGTTCATCCCTCGAATTAGGTGCATCTTTTTTTAATGCTTGAATAATTCATCGGTCAGTGTTAAGTGGCTAAAAAGCCAAAAACAAAATCCTCTGAAAATGATCAGATACAACATCTGGACTGAAAATGAGTCCACTTTAATATATTACAATACACAAAAACTTAAAACTATGTTTATGCATTTGGCAGACGCTTCCGCGACTTACAGGTAGGGTAAGGGGGTCTTGCCTAAGGACCCCTACTGGGGGTAGTACCTTCCACGCAGGGGAGTTGAACCCAGGTCTCCCACAAGAAAGGTGGCAATCTTACCACTACACTACCCTTATGTGATGCGCGTGTGTGTAGAGACACTCACAGTGATTTTGTCAGTGTTGACGGGAACGTCGTACATCTCGTTGAGGTGGTTGTCCAGGAGGCTTTGCTGGGAGTGGGCCTGGATGATCTGGCTCAGAGTCTTCCTGCTCAGCTGCTTGGGGGGCAGGGCCGGAGGTTGGCCATCTAACCCGTCTGGAGATCTGTGGGAGGCAAACGGAGGAAGAGAAGGGGACAGAAATTTAATTCAGACATAAGGAAGCAGAAAAAAAAGAGAATGGAGCAGGAAGAGAAGTTCAGATGAGATTACAGTCATTTCTTTTTTTCTATCAATCTGACATGCTCCAGAAGTGATGACGTCTGTCCATTAGAGAACAAGTCACGATGAGCATTAAAAGAAAAATGGATGTTATAGTAGTTGTGGGTGTTTTATAGACCTAGAAACTAAAGTCACACATAAGTCAACACAAATTTGATAAAGAGCTGAACTGAGAGGAGAAATGTAGAAAACCAGATAAGGAATATGATGAGAAAAAGATTGTAAGAGAGAAGACAGAGAAGCTTAATAGCACTGTTAGTCACAATGCATTAACCTCAATAAAAAAGGCAGCAAGAGGAAGGAAAACAACCCCCTCCATCATCCAGACAAGAAAAGGCAGTCAGTGTGCAAAGTGAAACAACACGGTCAGTCAGTTAAGGCTTTCAGCAGCGCCGTGGCTCACTCTCTGGTGGGGAAAAGCCAGTCATTTCAGAGTGTGTGGGGGGTGGGGGCATCACTCAAAGAGCATTGCTTTTGTTTTGGCTGCTGCCACTGGTGCCACTTTGTGTCTTAAATACACACATACACAAGCTAACATTTATTATGGGTCAAAATCAGGTCAGGCCTTCAGTTAGAGGGCAGTGCACAGCGGGCCTGAGCCAAGACGGCACATCCTCCTCCTTCACTTAATCCCCTGAACATAACACACGTGTGTGTGATGAGTGCGTAAACATCTGCATGCATAACCCCAACACAGGAAAGGCCCTGGGATAAGGAGAATCAAACCAAATGAACAGGACAGGACGTATCTTAGTTTTTCTGTCTGGTCGACTGCTTTTATCCAAATACTAAATCTTTAAAGAACATGGCAGAACAAATGAGCCTGAAGTGAAATGAGTGAATGAATGTCTGACTGACTGAAAAAAGTAACAAATGCGTGCATGATCGAACAAGCAGAACAAACATCAGATGACATCCAAAAACACTCGAAGATAAATTAGCAGCACGTAAAGTCCCATAAAGCTGCATGCGATACTGTCAGACTGTTTACTGTGTAATCCCATAATTCTTTCTTGGAAACACTGCATTCAAAACAGCACATGTCCCACAACTGGGGAAATCTGGATTAAAGACCTGAGCAAAGTGATCAATCTGGAGACGGCAAACATGTAGTTGCATTTCGATCTTCTACATTAAAATGAGGCTTTTCAAAAGAAAAAGGCAGCTTCAAACCTAGTGCAAAGCAGGAGTTATTTAGAAATGACAGTGTTGTCTGGACTGGACCAAATCTGTTGGAAAAGACACTGAAACCGGAGATAATTCAGAGCACTACAGAGAAAATAAAAACAACTTGAATTTGATCCTATTTACAAGGATTTTCTTCTGGAAATTGTAACAAGAAAACTATTTTCTGAATATCTGCTGCCAAATACAAACATCTGGGACAAGGAAGGTCCAGCAATGGACTGATTTGAGCCTCTGAGGAATTTCTCAGAGGAATCTTCTCTGTGAAGGGGAAAACACTTTCAGGAAGGGAAACTGGAACATTTTATTTGTTCCGATTTCACAGGAATTATTTTGAATGTCTGTCTGACACAGCTGACCCATTCTCATTTAAGTTTTATGGGCAATAACGGTCTAATGACAGAGTGTCCAATCATTTATGTCAAGAAAGGTGATATTTTAAACACGTGCACCCCACAAACAAAGAAAATATGTTAAAGACAAACAGTAATCCTTGTTTGTTTCCTGCTAATCGCTTAAAATGAGATGTTCTATTTTTAATATCATTTTAATGACATTTTCAGGGGTTATTTAAACACAAAATGTTCTCAGATCAAACCAAAGACAGCTAATCAAACAGCATGCATGGGTAACGTCTGTGTTGTCTGAGGGAGAAAAGCAGGTGATTATGTCATCTTCTGGCTCTGAAATAGAGCGATGAGCCACTAAACTTGGCGTCTGCCTGTGTGCTTTGCAGGCAGTGGAGCTGCCACTTTGATGTTACTTAACCACACTGATTTCCAACTGAGAAATGTTCCATCTTCCCAGCTCCTCTACTCTCCAACTTCAGACTTTGAAACAGCAACGTGGGACTTAAAAGAACTTTACCAGATCCTTTATAGTGTGTGAGCACTGTAAGGAAATACAGCAGGCACAAAGCTGAGACTGGCTCAGCCCTGTTGCACAATCTCTCCACCCTGCAACCTTCTATAAACACATTTTATGGGCTGTTTCTCAAAGGGTTCATCTTTCCAATGAGGTTGCCTAAGTGACACTGGGAGAGGGTGTGAACTGTTGGGAGAAGCCACAGACACCGACAGACATTTAAAGACATAAAAATAAAACAGTCAACGCAGCAGTACAGTCAGACAGACTGAGACTACCGCTGATGAGGAAAATGGAACTGCTTAATTAAAGGGTGGCTGTTTCTCAGGAGATGTTTTATTTATGAAGCAGTGAAATTATGATCTAACCAATGCTCTGCAAAGTCAAAAGTGATGCTTTTCCCAAAGAGAAAGAGCTTTAAACACCATGGCCAGGATGAAAAACAAGAGATGAGTAAAGGATAGAAGAAAGAGAAAAGGGAGCGGTAGAGATGTACACATTAGAATGATACAAACGGCTCCAAGAATTAGTTCAGGTGTGCTGCAGGGATGAGACTCACGGTGTCGAGTCCAGGCTGATGCTGTTGGCCTGCGTGGACGAGGCCGACTTGTGATTGGAGGAGAATACAGGCAGGCTGGGGGAAGCATGGATCACATGATCAACCAGGTGGCCGACTGATGAAGGGCGTAGTCGTGTGCCTTCTTGTACAAACAGCGAGTTCCTGAGTGCACACAAAGAACTGTAATGTTTAACGTCAGCTGTTCTGAGAGCGATGGAAGTGTGTTTGTCGCTTCACGGAAATACCTCAAAGATTTTGTCTTTCATTATCGTCAAAAACATTGTTGTTCAGACTCATTGTGGACTTCTTATGGAAAAGCATTATTTTAGTCATTAGACCAGTCATAGACATTGTTGAGCATTCCAAACTCTACACTGCAGACAGGCCTGGCACAGAGATGATGTGACATTTTATTAAAAAAAAAAAAAGGTGAGATATCATGGTTGGGCTTTAAAGTAACAAAGAATTTAGCTATTTGTTTGCTCTGTGGCTCCCCCTACAGTTTTGTAGACTGAAAAACAGTGAACGGCAGTATCTCGGCCCTCGGGCACTCCAGGGCAGTTTCAGGCCCAGGAATGTGCATAACATCAAGTGTCAAGTCAGTGTTCTTCTAAATGAGTCACGAGCACATAGTTTTAAGGCTCACAAACTTCTCTGGTTTTGCCTTAAAGACTTCCTGCACCAAAAAGTTTACCAAAAGTCATGCAATGACCCCTTCACATGTTGAATTTCCCCCAATGGAGGATGAATAAAGTATTTTTCTGTTTCTGTTTCAAAAAACAAAAACGTTTGTGAGGACTGTAGTCAGAAAACCGACTTTCCCATTAAAGAAGATGTGTGTTATTTCTAGACTCACTGGTAAAAAAATCAAACAGGCAGAACTCACTGGTTGGGTGTGCCGGGCGGTGAGCGAGTGGGCAGACTTTGGGTCTCCAGTCTCTCATCTGATAGGCTGTTCCTGCTGACCGACTCCCAGTCAGTCCCACCCATCAACTTCCTGGCCAATGGCTTACTGGGAGACCTGCTCAGACCAACATATTAATCAGCTGTGCCCAAATGGGAACCATAATTCTCACTACTTTTATGCCTCATTTCAACTGCATGGTACTGCTCGGCTTGATTTGACTTTACGTGCTAATGGTAGGGGGATGGTAAACCTCAACAATACAACAACTGTTAACTCAAGAGTTCTTCTCAACTGGGTTGGAACCAAAGCAAGTGATCACCTTCTGTCCACAGAGGAAGACCAAAAGGAAGGTGAGTATAGTAAGATTCAGTTAAGCTGTACCATGAAGAGGAACCGAAACACTCGACTAAGCCAATAGCTGTTTTCGTACCTGGCAAAAACTCTGTCCTTGATGCATTTCTCCTTTCCATACTGTACAGACTGCACTTCTGTCCGCCCGCTGAAGACAGAAACAACAAAAACAGCAATGAATGAACTGACTTCAAAACATAAACCTTCATTTGATGTGAAGTCTAGCAGGCTTTTAAAAACTGGTTTTTCTGCACCAAGGCATAGAATGATGGCTACCTCACATATCCTGTGTTTGTTGATGTCTTTGATTAAAGAACCTAAACACCATCTGTGATACCACAGCTGTTGCTTTTTCTATCATGATCTTAACACTATTCAAATAATAACTTCTTTTATTTTCTCCATTTGCATTGTTCGCATTCTGCAAATCTGGAACTTGTGCACAGTCCGAATTTGCCCATGTGCCTCCTTTTGAAATCCTCCTCTAACACACAAGCAACTATATCTAACCATTAAACCACCAGCAGCAGCGCCAGTTGACTACCTGAGGTTTTTTTTTTAATAACAGGACATTTGTGTCAGAAACAAATGATCTCACACTGTACCATGTCAAAGTAACACCAGCAGTCTGCCAGCCAGTAACAGAAGCAGCATAATTGATCTTTTGAAACACCGTTAATACCATACTAAACAGCCAAAAGTTAAAAGACTATCCTTATATGAGAATCTATCGATACCTCAAGGGCACGCACGAACAGCTTCAAGCAAAACAACCGGCGAGGCTCGCTCACGTTGCATCACTGCTGCTCAATAAAACATCACAAGACTCTCACCTCATTTCTTACATTGAAAAAGAAGAGGAAAAGATCAAAAGGAAATGAAAAATGCCAACAGAAAAGTAAAACAAAGCTGACATGAGGTGACATTATAATCCAGTAAGAAGCATTTCATTTGATGCTTTTAGTCCCAATTACAACGTGAACACTTAGGAAGGACATGTCAGCTGAGAAATATGTCGACTGGTTGGAAGCAGCACTGGTGTGTGGAATTAACTAACATAACTGTGAGTGGACACAAACAATTTCTGCAAAACCTAACAGTAACTGTCAGCACAAATAAGCTTTTCAGTAAACTATTCATAAATTATATAGTTACGATAGGACAGAGATTCAAGAAAGTCTATTGTTTCAGCCTCTCAAGCCAAAGAGGAACAACAGCATGAATTTCAAAGAAGAAGCACTTCTGCTGGGTCTTTTCCTGACGTGCAACTGCTGGTGAGTCAAACACAAAGAGCACGATCACGTCTGGTCTGTGTCTTTCTGTTCCTCTGGGCACATGCATTTCATTCCTCTTGTTCCTACCAGTATCTGAACTTTGAGCCCAAGGTGAAGTAGTGAGTGAAGAAGTTCTTCTGCGGGGGGACGGGTCGCTCCAGCCTGAAGAAGGTGTGGTGCTCCACGCAGGCTTTCCACAGGTTCTTACAGGCCCGATAGTTGACCATATTAAAACCCAGCAGAGTCTCGCGAGTTTCCGTCTGTGTGGAGGGAGAAGAAGATGAAGTTCTGTGGGATGCTGAATAAGGAAATTCCCCATAGTTGGGCCAATTATTCATTCATTCAATCCGTTACTTTAAGTTGCTGCTGCTGGTTAAACGTTACTTTTCATGTGTAACTATTTTGACCGTTCAGTTGCTCCTTACGTTTCTCTGACCATCTTTTTTCATACATTTACACTTTATTCTTTACTTTTGGCTTTTTCAGCTCATCAGTTTCGAGTCATCTTAAAACTCTCTTCAAAACTTTGTGGAGGTTTTATTGTATATTACATATGACTTTTAGCCATTTCATTCATCAGCCTTTGAGTACGTTTGGTTTTCTGTCTGCTCAGTAGCCCCTTTCCTTCCCAGGCAAAGTGAACTTTGCAGAGACTGATCCTCTCCTCTGCACTGTGGATGCACGTTTCTCTGAGGTCAACAACAGCGAAGTGAAAAATGTAAAACCACTCTGTTGGCCCAGGGGCGTCAGACATGAAAAACTCTGAATGCACATTTCTTTTGGCTTGACTAGGACTTTGTTATCTTGTAAAAACTTGTGAGAAAGTACCCACCTAATCTACCCTCTCATGGTGTTTGGTCATGTTTCTGTCGTCTTAATTGTGTGCACAAGCCTGTTTGAACCAAGTTTAGATAACTAGCCTTTGCTAACTCATACAAAACAGCAGAAGAATGACACAATAGTAACAGCAGGACATTTAGTGGGTCAGAAGTACTCAATATGTGCTGGAAATTTCAGTTTTTTCTTAAATGATCTGATCCAATACAGGTGCTTTGAACAGCTCAGTGAATAAAGATGAAATACAAATACATTACAACATCAGCTGTTGACAGTTTTTCCTTAATCTTACCCTTTAAATCTTGTAAATTTTAGCTTTTAGTCTTATCAATAAATTATTAGAAGCAATGTATTTCTTTAACACAGATTACAGAAATGCAAACATAGCACACGGAACATGTTGTAATGTGTTATTGTACATAGATTTAGTTTTACAGCCGGCACAGTATGTACAGAAAAAAAAAAACCTCACGTTGGATCAACTCCATCTGTTCAGAAACTAGGATGTAGGTGGGAGGTGGTGTTCAATAAGGGTAAGGACACGTGTGTGTGTGTGTGTGTGTGTGTGTGTGTGTACACCTACCCCGTCTCTTCTCAACTGGACGAAAAACTGTTTGCACTTGAAGGAAATTTTCACTATTTTCAACCTGGAAGTAGGAAAAGGCAAAAAAAGAAAGTCAGTTCCTTACCAGCATTCACACACCATCATTCCAGTTTCAAACGTAAACTCTTCATTCTCCGACACCTCAGGGTGACAACGTTGGATTCTTTGGAGGACTGTGCAAACAAATGCTTTGAACGTCAAAGTTGTTCTCTGCAACATGCAGGAACCGCTGTCACTGAGCACCAGATCGAACAACCGAGCATGAGACAGAACAAATATCCACACAGCTGATGTGGGATCTGGAGCCCGATGAATCTGAAGTACCGTATTTTTCAGACCATAAGGCGCACTTAAAATCCTTTAATTTTCTCAAAAATCGACAGTGCACCTTAAAATGCGGTGCACCTAATGTATGAATTAATTCTGGTTGTGCTTTCTGACCTAGAACTGATTTTACGTGGTACACGGCGCTCAAAAATCTGTCCAAATGTTTGAGCACGGCCTTGGTAAGCTACAAAGCTGCACTGCCTGATGGATTGAGCATGACGGCCACCGTAGTCACGAACCTGGCGGAGTAATACGATCTGTGCTTCAACATTAAGGTGTGTGCACTCATTCATTCATTTTCTATACCCGCTGCCCCAAAAATGGCTCCTGTTAAGAGACATGCTGACGAAGCGGATTTCAAACTCAACGCTATCAGTGACGCAGCACAACAAGCGAGTTAAATAGAGTTAGACTTTAATTTAGTTTAATTTAATGCGTCTTATAACCCGGTGCGCTTTGTAGCCCAAAAAATACGGTACATTTGTTCTCGTTGGAAAAAAAGAAAAATGTATGTTGCCAAACTAAAGACTTTTTCCCAAAAAGCAACTCGCTTTCAGATTTAGTTTAGATGTTCCTCCTTCGCTTCTCTCTGCCGAGCAGAGCTGCAACTCCCTGTAAGCAGCAAATGTAAACTAACATTCATATCAGATGATGTCACAACTGTAAAGATCAGTATCTGCTAAATACAGCGTAGTATTACTGCCAGTTAGAGCGTGCAACAGCACGCACAGGGAGGGGGGCGCTACGGACAGTGTGTAGGACCGTGAAGGATCAGCTTTTTTAACTCGTGTCACTTTTACTACACTTTATAAAGTGTAGTAGTAAAGTGTTGTAGAGTTCTTATAATTGACCTGACACTACTTTTGCTCTTTGTTGATATTTGCATTGTTGATGCAATCAGAATGAAAAAAAAAGCATCCATGCATGTATTTCTGGCTCACTGTGCTTCCTCATCACAGAAACAGTAAAAGCAAAGACCAGCTTTATCAGGAATTCAGTTGTATCCAAATGAAGCGCGTGAGAGCTCAGATGGCAGTATGCAGATGTTAACTGCTGACACAACAGGCTGAATGAATACACTTTGTTTTACGTTTCTTTTCTCAATACTATAATACTAAGGATTAACAGAACATTCTGATATATAGAGCACACTGATAGAAGAGGAGACTAAAGCTGTCATTCTGTGGAACAAATTGAGAGGGTAAAAAAGCTGCAGCAGACAGAAGAAAGCATGAGATCTTAAACCAGAAGGAGGAGAAAACTTCCCTCCTGTAATTAATTCCTCACAGCTTAGAACGATACTTCCTGTCACAGTGTTCACGAAGCTCATGCAAAGTTTAACACCTCCGTTGAGGCCTCAAAGTGCAATACAAAAAATAAAATGAAAAATAAGTCATTCAAAGCAGGAAACTCACTTTGTTTCATCAAGTTTAGACTTTGATTTACTCAGCTTGATTAACACAAAGCTTGTCAGGCATTTGAAGCAACCCAATATGCTTTAGAGAAGATGAAATACAACTTTAGGCTTAGATAGGAGCTGGTGAAGAAGAGGAGCCTGAAAACTAAAGGCTCTTCCTCCCGTTTGGGTCTTGGACATTCTGGGAATAACAAACCAACCAGCAAGGAAAGGAAACACTTCTTTTGGGTTGATATGGAACAATGATATCTTTAAGGTGGTAGGGTACTCGACCATTGATGCTTTGAAGAATCTTTCGTTCTATTCAGCTTGTACTAAAGAGCAAATGCGCTACGGGAAAAATGTTTTCTCCCTTGCCGGTGCCAGTCAGTACTCTGGGTGCCGGGTTTTGGATCAGTTGAAAGATTGTTAAGGAGTTATTTGGACACCCAGCTCAAATGGCATTACTGTATTCCAGCCCAGAGGTACAAAAGGTGTAGACCAACTTTTCAGCATCGCTTTGGGAAAGCATGCTTCTGATTTTGAAAATATTCCACAGATGAAACAAGATAAAGGTTCCTGATTAAATTGAAATTAATCTAATTCATACTTGTAATGAAAAGTGATCATTAATGAACAGAAGTTTGACAGCAATAGAGTCAGAACACTTCAACAACACCATAGATTCTCATATAGCCACACAAAGAAGAGACAGAATGAATTGTGCTACAATCAGAGGACCACACACACACACACACACACACACACACACACACACACACACACACACACACACACACACACGTGTGGCCGCTGTAAACCGTCCTCCGATGAGCGGCGGCAGCAGCAGAGTAACATAATCCCCTCCTAGAGTTCTGTTGCTGCTGTGACTCATCGCTCCCTGCTAAATATATTTTACATACTTACTCACACACACTTGGATGGACAACCACACACAAGCTTAGGCAGAGTGTGAGTCATACCCCATCTAAGTGTGGCCCTGCTGCGGACAGAAACAGGAAAAAGGCAAAAATCTAAATCTGCAGCTCTCTTTATCCTTTCTTGTCTCACATTCTAACTGACACTAAGAGGAAAAATGACAACAAGAAAGGAGAGACAGTAAGAGCACGGAAAGAGCTTAAACATATGTAGAAATGATCATTTTCTTCTGTTGAAAGAGGATAACAGAAAACCACTGAGAGCAGAGTTGAGGGACACTGTGGACTATTATGTTTCGCTCTTTCTGTCGCACACATGGTGCTCAACAGCTGCTGGAGACACCACTGTTGGACTCTAAATTTAGCTCAACTGACAGAGGGACTTTGCGTTGACTTAGACTCATTGCACAGAGTCGTACTCTTTGCAATGCATTTGTTTACCACAACGCCAGAAAAACTAAATTGCTCAAATGAACAAAAAAACGCCCATGCGCACACACACACACGCACGCACGCGCACACATGCACGCACACACACACACAGATCAGCTGCTGTGTGCATCTGGTCAGAGTGTAGCCTTCATGTCAGTAAATTATCATCGGGTTCCTCTCACACCCTCTGCACCCATTAACATTTAGTCTCCCATAAAGCAGCAGCAGAATACAAGAGATTTCCAAAAATTGATTCTTTGAAGATCGAAAAAGAGACGGACTGATGAGAGGAAGCAACAGAATGAGGAGAATGGAGGTCAGAGAGAACAAGCAGATAAGATGCCACTAATGTTTCCACAAAATTCTAGTGTAACAAAAAGTTCTCCAGTCGAAGAACTGTATGTAATCATCTATGTAATTCTAGAGAAGATCAACAGAAGCTTAAACATTAAAATGCAATGCCAATAATCACCATGTGAGAGGCTTCCAGAATAATATGCAGCCAAGTTCTCTGTAAAAGGAGTTTCTGGAGGCAGTTCAAGTGGAGCTGGCAGCACATTGATGGGCAGAGAGGTGGATTTGTGACAAGGACATCCACACTTCAAAGTATGAAAATATCAATGAGGAACACTTTTTTTTTTCGCACTATCAGAGCTTCTCAGCAGTGTTTCCCATCCACACAGACCCACTCATTTACACCTGATAGCTGCCAGGTTCCCTGCCAGAGTTCCAACAGCTGTGATCTCTGAGCAGGTGGAACTGAAGCTTCTTTTATTTACTCTGAAACTAACGCTTTTAGTTTTTCAGGTTCAGAAAGTGCTCGTTTCTACAGCGATGATTACACATTCACTGATCTGTAACCAGTGTAACCAACTTCCTTCCTCAAAATAAAACATGGAGCCAACTTTCTAACACTGAACTGAAACAAATGATATGATATGATCATCATCTCCGGGTGTAAAGCTCTCACAAGAGGGATCCACAAATTGCCCCTCATCATACACGGCTGCACTCCGTCTCAGTTGGACACCATGTAAACCAAATCCCAAGCTGCCATTTTTCACCATCATCTCACTTAAATACCAGGGTAAGAAATAGCATGAGATAAATCTCTCCAGAAAAACTGGAGGTACACACTTAGTGATGTGCGTTTCACTGCGTGATCGGTGCGTGTGCCACTCACCATGGGAAATAGTTGATCCGTACCCTGTTTTTGTAAACCACAATGCCAGCAGACATCACTCCGATGAGAATCTCTGTGTTACTCTGGTCCTGAGGAGAATGAAGCAGAGTGTGTGTTGAAGACAGAGAGCAAAGCCAAAACCTTCAACAACATAAAACCTTTCAAGAGGCCCAGGGGCCGGTTTCGTATACATCCTGGGCTATACGAACACAAGCGGACAGTACTAAATACAGGTGTGAACACACTCAGGATGGATTAGGGATGCACTTAAGAAACAATCACTCAGACCACAGTCAGAGGTGCTCTTCTAGGCCTGGATGCAAATGTGTCCTGGACAACCTACTGATCTGCCATTACTCCACACGAGCAGCAGCTAGAGCCAGGATGTTTTCCAGCTCTTCCAGTTTGCGGTTTGAAAAAGAATATGTAAAGAACACTGTCACAGTTGGGCACAGCTGACGGCTATGTTCAAAAGATGCAACAGCACTGGCAAGGTGGACTCTGTGCTCAGCAGGGACTCTCGTGCACCAACATGTGTAACTGGGCCAGCTGCCACATGAGCAACGCAAACAGGGGGGCACTGTAATGATCTTCTTAAGACCCTCTCCGGTAAGAAGATCACTGAAGTGTGACTTGTGACGCAGCATATTTGATATGTTTAATTCAACTGTTTAATAACTAGAACTCATACACAGAATCAGCCCTCATGAGCATTCCAGACATTTACTTTAAAACTGTTGAATCCATGTGTAAGCCCCAGTTTGCTCAATGCTTAAGCTTTACACCTTTCCATCCCATCATGACATCAGAGCTAATACTGCACCGTTCTAATTTCCTTCCTGTGGATCCAATCTGTAGGAAGAGCTGGAAATGACAGCCAGAGGAGGTCATGTAAGGACACTTAAAGCTTAAAGCACTTTGATCCTTTTTTAACAACTAACTGTTGGAGCTGAGAAAGAAAAGTGAAAGCATATTAAACGGTGCTTTTAAACATTTTGCTTCTATCTGCTGGTATTATGATAAGAGCGAACGTCAGTGTGTGGCATTTCTGTGGAGTGTGAGCGTCTACTGTAAACACTGCAGTTCCTCCAACCTGTTCTCATTCTCAGTGCAGAGACGCTTGGCTGCTGGCTTAATAAAACAGTGCAGCATCATCCATGTTGTGCTGATGAGGACGTGACAACCTGTTATGGACTGGAGCTTCTTGATATCAGTTCTAATCATAATGGTTGAGAGGATACATAGACTAAATCAAGTGAAAATGCTTAGATTTCTTTTTTTTTTGGGGGGGGGAGCAAGGAAGTGAGACTCTTGCTTTTCCTGTCGGGAAAAAACTTGCTTTGGATGTGCTGAAATACGGAAACACACAAACATAAACTGCATGTAGACCAGTCTTTACCATGCACTTACACAGACAGGCATGGAATAAATCCTTACTTACCCTTGCATAGTGTAGCTCTACCCCGTAGAGCTCCAGCGTGCGTGCTGTGTTCAGATAATTAAACTCTGACTGGGCAGGAGACAGACCGCTGAGAGGGAGAAGGGTACAGAGACAGACGGGGACGCAAGGTTGTGTGTGGGTGAGCAGGGAGCGGCGATGGCAGGGCGGTGTGTCAGAGGTACGGCAGGAGAAAGAAGACAAAGAGAAACAACAAAACACAGGCAATCAGAAATAAACTGAAGCAATGGGAGGGAAAAGGTCAGGTAATCTGCAGCATATGCAGCGGTTTGTGTGTGTGTACATCTATAAGTGTCAGCACACAGTTAACTACGTAAAATTGTGAGTTTTCTTACACATTTTTCCTCCTTAATTTTAGTGACTATGATCAAAACTACAGGCAGAATGAACCACTAATGCTGCAGGTTCAGGAAAGTCCACACGCGTGTGTTCAGCTGTGAGTGTACCTGTGCTGCTGGTGATGCTTGGCAACCTCTTTATGGAAGTCTTGTGGGGGGTTTGGGATGAAGCTGTAATCGGACAGATAGCCAGGACTATGATCCGTTTCACTATAGTCCCCCAGCTCAGCTACAGAAAAGGAGAGAAAAAGACAGATATACAATTCAGTTGTGCTGTTAAATGGAAAACATGCTATAAACCCCCTTAAACCAGCCCAGATACAGGTCTTTGAACTGGATGCTGACAGCAAACTGGATAATCCCTCTCTTTGTGCTCACCAGAACTTGTTTTTTTGTTTTTTTTGCATTGTCAGGTTTTTTAATTTGCACACAGTGCCAGCCTAATATTTCACTTCTAAAAGACGGGACTATCTGCAGTGCTCTTTTCACACCTTATCGGGTTACTGACCTGGTAATTACTGTTGTAGCATTAAACTGCAATTATTTGTTGACCCGTACCCACCTTTTAAAAAATATATATATTTTTTTTTATGTAAAACATCAAAAATGAGCAGGCATTTGGAAAAAAAGATAAAACATAACTGCTGATTGATCAAGTCAAAGTTTTCTTTGTACAATTATTGAATCAACAAAGGCTTTGCAGTGTTTTCATTAACATTTTTATAGAGTCTACTAACTGTTTGAAAGAAGGTTGTAAAACTATTCATTAAATGAAGTAACACATTTTTACAATAAGCTTGAGAAATAATTAAAATGTAACGCATGGGCTGTTTTCAGGAAGGAATGGAGCGGACTCTTCTAAAGCTTTGTTCACACTACAGCATTGTCAGGACATTTTTCAAGTCACAGACAAACGGCTCAGATCTGAGGCAAATCACAGACTTGATCAGACATGGGATGCAGAACCATTCCAGTCTGACCGAATATTTAGCTTTTTTATTTTTTCAAGTGGTCCGAGGAGTCGTTAAGTGAGCCAATAAATACTGCCAATGAGAGCAATGGATACAGAGGACACAACAGGGAGAAACCCAGAGAAGTTAAATATTCACACAACCAACATGAGCACGGAGGAAGAACTCCGGTGTGCTCAGAAAGCTGAGAAGAATTTGCTGGGGACGGATCTTAAAAGCCTGGAATTGATTGTGGAAAGAGGCTGAACAACCTGCTCAACGTAATGAACAATACTGCACACCCTCTACACCTCTCAGTTGTTAAACGTTAGAGGTTTCTTCAGCTTCTCCACAATGAGAACCAGTACGAGAAGTCTTTCCTGCAACAGCCTTACAGTATGGATATCTATAAAGTATTACTCTACCTCATTTAAAAGCTGATATTTCAACTGTGGTCAATCTGCAAAAATATATTTTGCCCAGTTGCAAATAATACAATTCAAGGCAAACCTACCAATGACAACCAAAGGAGCATTAGTAACACCAAACTGTCAGTCTTTGTGTAATCTCCTTTCTGTCATGTGCTTATTTACACAGAAACAAAGTAATCCTAACACCCTGAAAGCAAATGTTCTCAGTCTCTGACAATCCTTTTCTACTAGGAAAAGCGAGCATTATTACAAACTGTGCACGTAAGATTAAAGCACAGTGAAAACATCTGGGGATTAAAACCACAGCACTCCTCTTACAGTGCGATAACTCTGCAGTATTGTGGAGTGGGAAGTTGTTACAGAGTGACTGTATCCCTGTGCAAGGTATCAGCTGAAAAAATTAATGAATAAAACAGTAGTACTTTATATTACCAGCTAAGATAGTTCGAATTTGAACCTTAACAGGGCGATCGCATACATTTGGTCAGGAGCTGGCACACAAACTACAAATGACAACAATGTCTGAACGGGGACTAGCGTTCATGTGTTAGAACTTTTTATTACACGCTGTCCTTCATCAAGCAGTTAGGCCGAGGCATTAACTGCAGCTCAGACTGTAGAGAGGAATTATAACAATTTTCATTCATGGAGAACGAAATGAAAAGTGTTTGCAGACAACAAACACAGAAAGAATTAAATGACTCGCAGCAGCTTTCAGAACCTTCACAGATGAAGAACTAAAAGCAGATTCTATTAGCTCGCTCGCTTGCAGCTGAAGCTTAAAAAACATTGATTCGCTCAAGTAGTTCCTTGACTGACCTAGGAGCTGGTAGCCTAAGTATATTGACCAAATAATCAATTGAAGCTTATACACTCATTGAAGAGTGCACACCACCAGGGAGAAAAGCTGTTCAGCTACAACAGTAATGAACAGCATAATAACCGACAGGTGAAGGGAAAAACACCGAGCATCTGGTTATGATAGCATCTGTCTGGATATTTTGGGCAGCACATTAACATATAAACATGATGTCTTGGATGCAGAAAACAAAAAAAGGAAAGAGCAATGATCTGAATGACTCAGAAAAGGGCCAAATTGTGAGGGTCAGATAATTTCGTATCTTACAGGATCACAGAACTTGACGTCAATTCTCACCCCAAATTCATAAAACAGGCCAGTTCCACGTCAGCTTTTAAGGTGCCCGATACCACAGGACCTGTTCTGAAGTCTGATGGAGTCCAAGTTTTACGGTTCAGACCTTTTCTTGGTCATGATAAACCACACAAGGTTAGAGTTGTGGTTTATCAGTTGTAACTTAACTTATGTTTCAGATAAGTAGGCTACTGTTGGTCATGTTCGATGTAAATAACAGGGAATTTGAGAGACTAGTCAGCCTCCTCTCTATTTATATCAGTCGTTTGATGTGAAATCCATATTCAGATGACAATTTGCTTTAAGTGGAAGAGACAAGCTTGAGCTCGAGGCTGCCTCTGGTGACAGAACTAAGCAAAAAATAAAAGGAAAGAAACAGACAAGATGTTGAACTCTCCATTTTTGATGATGTATTTCCTTATGCTGCACGTAAATCAAGTGTGCATGCATCCATCGCTGTCAACACGAGCCAGTTACACAGAAACCCAATGAAAAGCACCTTTAAATATGTCTTTAAAGTGTTTGATGATTCAACATTTTGATAGAGATGGTAAAACTGCATCAAACAAGCTCACATGACCTGCTTTAAAAACAAACAGAAGTTTTATTTCTCTTTACACTTCCTTTTAAGGAAGAGGTTGCTGTGGTTTTGGGGAGTGTTTAGTCAGTCACAAAACCAGAATTTACCAGGAGGGATTTGTGATGATTTGAGAATGGAAGCTTTAGTGTGGGATTTAGAGTCATCTGTGCTGGCAACTTGGGCTGAATTAGCAGCATAGCAGCTGCTTCAGGCCATATTTCCCCTCCCTCTTTCCTCCCTGAAGCAAACATTTATCTCCATAATCTGTGCTGGCACAGTGAGAAGTGACAACATGGACCGAGCAAAACTGTGCGTGTGTGTGTGTGTGTGTGTGTGTGTGTGTAAAAGCCGTACTGTCAGGGTGTTGCTTGTCTAGGTCAAATCTCTTCTTTGACCTATATACTGTAGCTGTGCTTGCAGAATCTGCCACAAAGGAGGAGCACAGAAGGATATGAGGGGAGCAAAGAGGTGTGGGGTTAGAGGTGGGGTCATTAGTGCATAGAGGGGAGGAGGGGTACAAAGAAAGGGATGAGGAATACTTCAAAAAGAAGCAGGCAGAGCGCAAAAGAGACTGCATGAAAACAATGAACTGATGTATAAGAGAAAGAGAATGTGACACAGATAGACCACTGTGGTGTCAGTAGTCCCCATCATGATGACAAAGGGCCAAGCCAGCATTTAACACCAACATTAAACACAGCAGCAGATGAGATTCACTCCTAAGCCGAACATCCACTGACACACAAAATAAAGTTGGTTTGTTTGGCATTTTTTAGAGCCATTTTCACACATAACGTACATAAAATGAAAGCTGGCATTCAGTCATTCCCATCTTAGTCATTTTTCTCTCAATGTTTCTCACCCTTCATTCAGACGTGACTGTGACAAACGGTGTTCGTGTGAAGCGACCTGACAGAGTCCATAGGCTATGGCAATAAGGCTATGTAACGTCATAGTCCTTCACCATTTTTTGACAACAATATGTCGTGTCACCAAAAGGACTCGTATCAGCGTGCTAAGTGTGCAGTAGTTAGGTGAAACACAGCCACAGTGGCTGAACAATCTGGCTTTTCTAGATTTAAGCTTGTTGAACAGTAGTTTTTTTTTTATTTGTGAGGGTTTCATTGCACCTCATTGTAAGATTGTAGCTTTATTTCACCTGAGGAAACCTTCTCCACACAATCAGAGCAGGTTGTCAAAAGATGAGCTGCATCGTCACACAAAAAGTTACAGTTTTTATTTAATCAAAAGTCCTATCACGCTAACAAACACAGAGCATCGGGTCAAAAGTGCCACGCATAAGAGCAGAAGCTTCAGCTACAGTTCATACACTTCTCTCTTGATTGTTTGGCTCAGATCTATGCAAAGTCATTATCCTTAAGTTATTTTTTGATCTATGATATCATGTCAAATTAACCCCCTGCTGCTGTTAATGTCAACTGCTGCAGAAAGAGAAGCATGCATGTGACCTCGTCAGACTTCTGTCTTAAAATGTAACGGAAAGGCTCTGGGAGGATAATTCACACATGGGGTTTGGTTGGCACCAGATTAACAGAAAGGAGTACATGTGTGAAAGGAGCTTAGGTTGCTTACTGCACAAAGCTGCAACCTAATACAATATGTATGTCACTGATGGCAATAGAAATATCACCACACGACTTAAACGGAATCACTATGGCTTCACAGCTGCAGTAATAACTGCACTCCAGCAACCACAACCATTACATTTAACAGTGTGTGCAGCTAAAGAAAATCCTAATGAATTGCCTTTCCATTGTTATGTGGGATGGGTGTACCCAGGGAGCAGTACTCACATTGAACAGCATAGGATGCCAGCAATGCAGCTGTATTGTGAGGACAGGGCAACCTGGAAATCACAAACAAAGATGCATTTACACAGAATACACAGAAATAAATACATGATTAATCATTGGATCATTATATAAGATGACAAAACCCAAGATATTTTCAAAGTACAGAGATCCCTCATTTTTGATAGCAACAGAAAAAACCCAAGATTCGTTTCATTGTTCTGAAAAGAAACCAGAGAGAAAAGCAGAACTGAAAACAATAATCGGCATGCTTTGGCTTTTATACCCACAAGCATATGTGTTACGTATACACACCCGTCCCTCTTCCAGTCACAGACATCTTGATAAAGGGGGCAGAAAGTTCCACACTGTTTCTACAACAACATCTAATACACAAAGTTGGACATACTCACCTTCCAGTTAATAAATCCTGTTTGATCTGAAGGAAATATTGGTACCTGAGGGGGGATAACACAGGCATCACTGTAAGAGACCGGTGAACCATCGCCTCAGGTCAAATGTTGTATCTCATTTACAGGATATTAAGCTCATTTACCGTGAAAGAAATTTTTGTTATTAGTACTGCTCAACAAAGCTCTGCAGTGCAGCAAACAACTGAGGCCATATATACGGTGCAGGGTTCAGTTCAGATGGTGGCACAAGAGGTCAGGTCCAGGACTTACTGTTCGCTTTAACGAACAGATAAGGTTGAGCTGGGCCGACACCTCCTCTGAATGCTGTTTAATAAAGATGCTGTTTGCAAACAAGCAGGACAGAGTGGCCCCGATTATGGCCCTTATATGGAACATACTGGTTTCTTTTTCCTTTACGGAGCCTGCAGATAATCAATGGAGCTCCGGTCCTTCAAATCAATTTGCAATAATAAGATCCTGCCAGTGGTTCTCCTCGGGTGCTCATACCACCCAAAAACATGCATGTCATGTTAATTGGTGACTCTAAAATTGACCCTTGGGGAGAGTTATTTTAATTAAGCGGGTGTAGAAAAAGGATGGATGGAAGATACTTCCAGCTCCTCCATTTTAAGTCCCTGTCCACAGCCGTGGTGCCATAAAAGTGTGGTTGAAAAATAACAATGATTTAAATCAAGTATTCCACTTAAATTTGTAGAAAGACAACAGAAATTTTCTGTCAAGATATTTGTAAAATATTTTGATACAATGCAAAATGTATTGATTGATCTTTTAATTAATGATTAAGATCTACTACAGAAAATGTTTCATAAATACACAATCTAAAAAATGCCACATGCAACTGTGTGTGGAGGCACAAAGACACTAATTTAATATCAAATTTAGATTCTAACTTACCTGCCTAAGTTTTAAACTGTAGTCATTATTTCCGTTAGCAGTGTCTAACAGGTAGTTCGGTCATAGTTAGCCGGTACATACAATTCTGTTACAGTGCATTTCAACAATTAATCAATCTTTTTTCACAGTGAAGCTAGAGCTAAACATTTGTGTAATTAAGAAGCAAAGCTGAAATGACCACGAGTTTACAAAACGGCTCACTGGGACCACAGCAGCTGATACTGGTCTGCTTGTGGTGTCTTCACATGCTTCTGTTGCTGCCAGAGTTTGTTTAAAATGAATACAACAAGCAGCTCACTGAAAAAGACCAAAATACAGCGTAACATTACGCAGTGAGGCCAACACTCCCACTGGTAAAAAGGAAAACCAAAAGCAGACCAGGCGAGCACGGTGCTGCAGTGCTGATAGCAACAGGTGTAATCCAACAACTCACCAACCATCCAGTGTAAAAAAGGTCAAATGAAACCTCTCACCGTGTGTATTCTTCCTGAAGTTTATTGGGGTCCGTCACAAAGAATTTGACTCTGAAGCTCAAGTTGTGTGGAGACCCCCCTGGCAGAAAGGGAATTTGGAAAGGGATTAACAGAAAGGAAAAATACAACATGCAGATTTATGAGTACGAGTACAAACTGTAACCAAGGGATAGGATCAACAAGATATAATTAACTGATATAACAGTGTGTTCTGTGTGGGATCCATTACATTTCGCTTTTTAAAATGGTTTATAGGTTAGAGAAAATGGCCAAAGTATAAAACAGATCAGCCTCCATCCACATGCTGTATGGACTAAGAAAAAAAAAGAAAAAACAGTGATATTTTCACTCTTTGAGTCAATCAGCCGGCATGAAAACAGAGCAGTCTATGGCTATCAAAAAATAAGTAAAGCAAAGCAGAGTTCAAATCAAGTTTAATCGTTGCTTACAGCAGATTGAGAATTGTATACGGCACTAGCCACTGGAGACTTTTGCTCGAGGCAGGGTTTGGATTGTTAAACGTTACTGACTGCTGCCTCCACCAGCTGGAAAATCTTTTAATCAAGAATTCAAGTTTGACTTGAGTGAACTTTGACTTTCTGATGTTTGCTTATAATGCAGCAGTTGAGATAAGGTGGTGTGCAGTGGATGTCACCTACTTTTTAACTGTTTCCTGATGGGTTTATTGGGATCCAACCAGCGCTGTAAAATATTCATTCAGAGTCACTTAGAGACACCATAAAGCATAACCACACAATCTAAATTATTCAACATGTCTCACACACACACACACACACACACACTTGAAATACTTGCGCACATAGATGCAAATCAATATGAAATGTAGATGTTTAATCTTGTTTTCTATTTACAGACATGATGTCATTAGATTTGTTGTAATATTATATAAGTTAACAAATGAATAAACATACATCAACATAATGATTCATATGGACAATTTATACAATTTTGTAGCAGAACTAACTGACAACTTTCTGAAACAGCAACAGACTGAAAACAGCAAGCATACTAACTGGTGCATCTGAGGCATCGTCAGCCAAGTGCAGGCCAAAGTAGTCTCTCTCAGTCAGCTCCAGGTGCTTAAAGACTGCGTCCAGCAGCACCTGGCCATGATCGGACTTCTGCAGAGAAGAACAAAGAACACAGAATGAACTTGCTGCTCAGCAGGTCACTTGGTTCGGAGGTCTGAGAATCCTCATTGCTGCTCCTGAACATCCCAGTGAAAAATGGTAGAAACAGTGAGCGAGCTGAATCCATTTTCCCACCGCAGACATCTAAATTATTTAAACTCACTGCTGCAGAAACATTGCACTTACATAAAATTCATCTGTGATTCACCCATGTTGAGCCTAATTTAATATTGTTCCAACCCCATGGAGAAGAACAAGTTCATGGGATTCAAATAATGAATGCCTGTGGGCTTCTGGTATGCATTTGTCTATTTTGCTGTGTGACATAAAGCAGCCGAGTAAAGCTGCACAGCCCAAAAAGCATGCAAACAGTGTAATGTTGGTTTTACTGACTTACAGAAAAACCACAGTGAGAACAACCGGCACTGCTGATACTAACAAACTGGCTTGCTTTACCAAACTGGAAACTGGTGTTTGACAGCAAAATTTGTGTGCTGATCCGTTTTTAATGCAGGTACAACTGCTAAAACTGGCCGATCAAATTATTTCCCTTTGCCAATTATTACATGTTTTACCTCCAAGAGGGAAAAGCTGTAAGCTACAACAGCAAGATGAGATGAACAGGTTCCAATAGCATGAATTTTTAGATAATTAGGGTAGTTCATTATCTTTGACTGAACCGCAGATGTTAGCCCAAACAATGGGGCAGAGAGTGAGCTGCCAGCTGTCCTGAAGACAGCTAAGGTCAATCTGGTCCCTTTGTCCATGAGTTTTTGCTGTTTCAGGGCCTCCAAGGGAGACATTACAATCATTAAACGTTTGTTTCAATAGAGATTAAACGAGCTGTGCATATTCTCACAGGTCCGAATGCAGCTTGAGCACCTGGGTGTTGAGTTCCTGTCAATGCGGATTGGAGCTAGAGCCAATAAATACCCACAACTCCAGAAGGATCATTTGACATGGACATGTTTTGACATTCAGCATTGAAACTACATCCTGTCTGATAAGCTTGTGTAAAGCAATGGAAATAACTAAACTTAGAAAAGGTACTGCGATTGTGTGCTTTAAAGGGGAACTCCGGTATTTCCGTCGTCCCAGTAGAGTGCCTGTGTAGAAATCCCTCCGTTAGCTCTCCTATAGCTGCAAGTAGCCACATAACAGCAGCTATGAGCTAACAGAGCTATAGCACACGTTCATTCATTCATTCTTCTTAAAGTATTGGTGAAATAAAGACTGATAATGCCTAATTTAGAGGCTGCATCCTCTAAGCCCCGTTCACTCGCGGCTTTCACCAAACTGTTCTCGGTGAGTAGGTGAACGTATTTCATGCCAGAAATAAGGTCCAAGTTTAAAAATACCGGAGTTCCCCTTTAAAAGATCACAGCCATTTTGCCGATTATGACTTTATCTTTATTGTTTTTAAACACACACAAACGTAGGATGGTGGCCACACTCTGCACACAACTTACAACTAAAAGCATTCAAATTAAAGCAGCTGTCCAGAATTGAATATGGAAGTATAATTGGAAGTAATTGGAAATAATGTAAACCGGGTGGATTGTTCAATCCTTGGAGGTAATCCAGTGTGTAAAACAAAGAATAAATAGAGAACCCCCTGTAACGGGTTGAAATATTTTATCCAATCCACCACTAATAACACATAGATTCCTGAGAGTCTGCAACTTTTAGAGCAGGAGGGAGGTAGGAACTGTGAGAGTACCTCCATTAGAGCTCCCATGGGAGAAAAGAGACACAAACACACAGTTACGGCTCTCGTACCCTTATCCCCTTTGCCCTGGTGACACAGTTTTACAGCACAGCATGAGTGAGAGTGTTAGAGAATCAGAAGACATGATAGCTGACAGTTGACATGGCAGTCCTTTAGGAGGACTCGCAGCAGGCTTGAGTGTGAAGTCGACTGCTGTCATAGCTGACTTGAGTGCGAGTCAACTCTGTGCTCATTTCCTCTCTATTATTGGAGGGCAGATTCTTTTTCTCGTATGCACACTCATCTTCTGTCAAATGGTGTAAATAAATAAAATAAAATAAATCAACCAGTAAAATTACTTGGAATACTTTCAGCTACTGTACGAATTGATGAAAACCCACAAAATATGATGATTTGAAAAATGTGTCTGGATGGAGAAAATGAAGAAGTGCCTCCAGTGTAATGTTTCCGCATGTAAGGCTACAAACTGTGTGTTTAAGCTTGTTGTCCTTTGTATGAGGTAGCTTTTCAGCTGTGATGTGGGAGTCCTCTGTGCACTTTTACACTGTGCTCCCTGGAAAGCCATTGTTGCGTCAGCATGAGTGCATCAGCCTTTTCTGGGATTCTAAAAGCGTGCCAGCCAAAAGTGTGATGCCAACGCAACAGCAAACAGCAATACAGTGTTAAAAACTCAACCAGAAACACCCATAAAGGCAAGCATGTCTTCACACACATTATTTTTACACTTCTGCACATCATACAGCTTAGGGAGAGGCTCATGGGGTAGTGCTCAGTCAGAGGCAGTGTCACAAAGTGCAACGCAATGTAAACTAACAGCGATGCAAAGGAAAAAGAGCAAAAGAATGCAAATGTTAGAAGAAGACAGAGAGTCACAGAGAGGAGAAAAAAGAATGCATGGAAGAAGAGAAAGAGAGTGATTGACGATGCGACTGAGTGAGACAAACGCTCTTTGTGCAGTCTGCTAGCACAGTGCACTGAAACAGTGTCTGTGTGCGTGAGAAGAGAGGAAGAAGACATGGTGATAGAGAGCAATCAGAGCACGAGAGATTGGTTGAAAGAAAACGGGAGTGAAAGAGAAAGATGCAGTGATAACTTTTAGAACCTCAGGGTTTGTCTTCAAAAGGCAAAAGACCATCAAACACAGGATGAAGTGGCACTCAAGGGGAAATCCCAGAGTTTTTATTGTGGGTTTATAAAAAGTGAGATTTTTTCCTCAGGAAACGCAACTGAGGTGTTAGTATGTGTATGTGAGTGGCTTAAGGAATGAAGGAAATTCAGGAATGTGTGAGGCAGCTTGTCCAGACAGGAAAAGAACCACATGAAGCAGAAGTCCTACACTGGGCCTAGAAGATGCACACAATCACAGCAGTACGTTTCACGGGTAAAAGAAATACATATGGGATGAGAACATAATGGTGGATTTGGTAAATGAGTGTGTGGTTAGGCTAATCTCAGTTAAAGAATAGCCTGCAATGTTAAAAAACACTTGTGACCCACCTCACTACATGTGCTACATGACCAGTTTAATGGTTACTGACCAGTTTAATGGTTACTGACCAGTTTAATTGTTACTGACCAGTTTAATGGTTACTGACCAGTTTAATGGTTACTGACCAGTTTAATAGTTACTCAGCTTACACAATAAAATGCTCTGTGTATTGCAGGGATCACATCCACTATATCATGTACTTTATCCACAAATTAAGCTTATACACATGCAAACAATGATTTGCTATATTAAAATGAAGATATGCATTGATGGAAAAAGGCCCACAGATAAAAAATGAATAAGCAGCATCTTTGTAGTTCAAGCCCACCTACTCAAAATGTGCGACAGCAGCACCTGCCTAAAACCAAAACAGAGCAGCTGTATTTCAGCTCCTTCAGTCACAGAAATGCTATAGCAGCAGGTAAATTCTGCTCAAAAAGTACTCAAATTGCAGGACCAACAGTTTTATGTACGAACTAGCGCTGTGATAAATGCCATGTGGACCGAGAAGTCAGGGTGCCCTGAAAATGGGACAAGACAAAGACTGAGGAGTCGAGAAAAAGTTGAGACCAAGACCAAAAAATGTATAGTCTGAGACTAAATTAACGCTTTCTAGTTTGGGATTAAGCCCAAACCAGACCAGAGTATATGATGATTGAAACAAGACGAAGAGGGGTCAGGATCTGAGACTGAGCCAACAGCAAATTTGTGAAGGTCAAGACCAGGTCAAGAGCAAGAGTGACAAGACTTTGGTCCTGGTCCTGACTTTGTCTCAACCCCTCAGAGTATTTCAAGACAAAGACAACATTGAGATGCCAGAGCTAGCTCCAGACAAGCAGACTCTTGAACTTGTAAAGATGAGGTACAGCTCACACCCACATGAAATATTCCCATTCCAATAAAAATACCCAGAGAAACTAAGTAAATTCAATTCCATTCAGTTGATTTATATAGCACCAAATCCCAACTAACGTCATCTCAAGGCACTTCAATGATACAGTCCAATTCAAACCAATTAGAGTCCAATTCATTGTAATCAAAATGTTAAATTCAAAATTAGTCCAATTCATACACACAGAGCCAATTCAAAAACATTGAAACTGGTTTTGGGTCCGGTCCCCCGTCCTGAGCGTGCAGCTAAGATTCTTCTAGATTAAACCGGTCTTTTGTCCTGCGCAGCCAGCACATGTGCACGTATGCACTGTTGCACTGTGAGTCGTACCTTGAACGAATATAGGGGTTTTACTAAGGTTAACTTTCAGTCTGAGAATTTGTCTTTGTATTTTTGTGAATAAACAAATGATAAATAATGTTAAATCCTCTGAACCATCTTTATTGTAAATGACCCTCAAAGAATACAGGCTCAAGGATTTGAGTAAAAAGTTATGCTGACCTGGTACAAAGTGACTTTATCTACATTAGCTACATATCCTAATGCCCCCAGTTTCCTTTTGGACACAATCACTGCGGTCAGTGAAATGTAATATGAATACTGGCAATTTGGACCCAGAATTTAAGTAGTGTCATTAGTAAGCAGACATTGAAGAGAAACTCCAGAAATTTAAACCATTTAGGGGATTTAAAAAATGACTCTTTTGGCTGAGCTGATACACCAGGAACTGCAGCCAACAGACAGATGAAAGGATATCTCTGGTTACATCTGCAGGCAATTCTGTTGGGACTTGTGATACAACTAGGCACAATATCAAAGACTATATTGTTTCATCTTCTCACCAACAATCAATAAACGACTGTTGTTGTTGAAAATGTGTGTAAAGGTATGACCTGTCTAACCAAATATCTGTTAAAAGTTCCTGTAAAGTGCTGTGGTTACTTCACATTCAAAGCATCTTTTTAGACTAACCTTGTTCATATTTCTTAAAGTAAAACAGAAGACTAACTGTATCACAGTCTGCATTGGAACAAAAGGTAATTGCATTCAAGGGTCTCTTTTTGCAGTAAAATACGCTGTTTCAAAGGATTACATATCATTTTTTTAACTTTCCTTTATCTCCAAGTCTGGACTAGAAGCTACTTCATTAATAAATAGCTCTCCCAGATGTCCAAACATTTATGTAGTATGCAGCAGTCACTATGGTTACCTTTTTATTCAATATGAATAAACTGCCACTGGCCTTGCTTTTGTATCAATGAAGAGGAGGATCATTTGAGTGCAGGCTGTCAAGCTATTACAAATTCTGTTTGTTAACAGTATTATTATTTTAACTAAAGACTTCCTATCAGTAAGATAATCAATACAAGCCCTTGTATGCAGACAAGCTCCTTGGTTTCCATGACAGTAAGTGACTGCTTCTGGATTTTCACTCTCCACTAGAATCTCTGCCAGAGAGAGGATCAATAGAAGTATTGTTCCTCTCAGGATGGCTTGCCTTTCCAGGAAGTTACTGCTGCAGTAGGGGTCTGATCAATGACACTGACAGAGACCGACTCAGACCGAGTCATTCATTCAGCAATTTGCAGGAAGAGACTGGAATAGGGGAACTCTGCAGCAGACAGAAAATTGTGAAGGGAGAGCTGCGTCTACAAACTCCATTTTTCAGAAAAGATAGGAGGCTTTATAAAATGCAACACAAACTTTAAACTATAATTCATTCCTTTGTTGTACCTTAAGTAAACAATGACAAAACAAGCTATCTTCAGAGACTTAACTGACAAACTTCCCTGTTATTAGAAAATGTAGACAAACGTAGAATTTGTTGCCCGCAACACACAAAATGTTTTGAGCAAGGAAACTAAACACGAACATGTTTCTAGATTATAGGAATAAAACTGTTCTAGAAGACTCTACAACTAGCAGATTAATTAGTAAAAGGTGAGGGTGTCAGGATTCGATAGATTAGGAACCTCCACTTGAGCTTTGTTTTTGTTTTTTACTCACGAGCGCCGTGGTGTTAAGAGTTCTGCCGGGTGAGCAAAAGGGTGACCTAAATGTGGCTTCAAGTCACAGGAGGGAAGGTTCTGGCAGTTGTTTGTGTGCATGCACCAAAGAGGAGCTCGGATTACCTGACCTTCTCTGGGTGGGGTCCTCGAGAGGTAGAGATTCTACTGTTCTCCTGGGGGGCTTCAATGCCCATGTGGGCAATGACAGAGTGACATGGAGAGGCATGATTGGGAGGAATGGCCTCCCTGATCTGATTCTCATTATAAACACCATGTTCAAGCGTAAGGTGGTTATTAAGTGTGCTTGGTACCAGGCAACCTTAGGCCAAAGGGTGATGATGGGCTTTGCAGTCGAGGGTGAAGTGAAAATGTCTGACAGAGGCCCCGGTCTGTGAGATCTTCAACTCACACCTCCAGGAGAATTTTTCTCATCTGTCAGGGAAAGTTCGGGACCATGTTCGGGAACTCCATTGAGGTGGTGGCTTCCAGGAGCTGTGGCCTGAAGGTTGCCGGTGTCTATCATGGTGGTAACCAGAGGACCTACTGGTGGACACGAGCAGTAAAGGAAGCTGTCAAGGTGAAGAGGGAGGTCTGGGACAACACCTGTGGAGTGGCAGACCGGGGTGGTGGTTCCCATTTTTAAGAGAAAGAGAGTTTGTACCAACCACAGGGGAAACATCACTCAGCCTCCCCAGGAAGGTTTACTCTAGGCTGTTCGTGAGGACCTACGAACTTTAGATTCAGGATGTGCAGTGCGGTTTTTGCCCAGGCCAGGGAAAGGTGGACCAGATCTTTACCGTTGCAGAGTTACTGAGGACGTTGTGGGAGTTTGACCATCCGTGGCTTCCTCAAGCCATGACCTTCAGCATGAACTGGAGTGGTTCGCGGCTGAGGGTGAAGCGGCTGGGATGAAAGTCAGCTCTTCCAAATCCGAGCCATGGTTTTCAACCGGAAGAAGGTGCAATGCTCTCCCCTGGAGTCCATGCCTCTGGCGGAGAAGTTTGAATATCTGGGGATCTTGTGCACGAGTGATGTCAAGTTCCAGTAAGAAATGGACAGATTGATTGGGGCTTCGTCAGCAGTAATGAGGACACTGCTCTGGTCCGTTGTGGTAAAGAGGGAGCTGAGCCGGAAGGTGAAGCTTTCAGTTTACTGGTCTATCTTTGTTCCAATCCTCTACTATAGTTCACAAGATCAGAATAGTGACCAAGATAATGAGGTCAGTAATACAAGCAGCGTTCTGTCGGAGGGTGGCTGGGCTCAGCCTTAGAGATGGTGTGAGGAGCTTGGCAATGCGGAGAGAGGTTTTTTTTGGGAACATCCAACAGTGAGGAGGTCACGGGGCAGACCCAAAACTCACTGGACAGATTATATACAGTATATCCACTCTGGCCTGGGAATGCCTTAGGATCCCCCAGGAAGAGCTGGAGAGTGTTGCTGGGGAGAGGGATGTCTGGGTTTCGTTCCTGGACCGGTTGCCTTCATGACCCGACCTTAAGGATGGAAATCATTGTTGGATGTGCATGTCCTTCAAGCCCTTGAGCCCCAACATGATCAGTACTGTCACATGGGCTTAGGAGTCATTTGGAAAACCCTTTTCACTCAACACAGCCAGCTGCTGCATCCAAAGATGTAATCAGAGATTGTATTACACAAGAAGGAAGCCATATACTAATTCTACACAGAAATGTCAGAGTTCTCTGAACAACAAAACCATCTCAGATAATCAGGAGGACATCAGAGACGTGTTCAGATGAGTTCACTGATATGGCGGCATATATCGGAAAGTTGATCAGAAGACAAACAAATCATTTCCATTGTACTTTCGTCAAACAAAGCTTTAAGTGAATGAACAAATTAGATATTTAAATTTTGATGCATTTTAGAAAGCATATGAGTAATTATTTTAGTGCAAATCAGACTTTAAAAAGAGCAGAAATGTAAAATTCTCTGGTTATCACCAATGAACTCATTGAATGGCACAACTTTAACACGTGCATTTCTGCAGTTATACAAATGCTCACACACGAAGACCTCCACAGCAACAGGATGTGGTCTGTCAGAAAGCAATGTTAAAAGAAGAATTGTATTTTCTGACCCACAAAGGGAATTTCCCAGCTCTTCTCTTCTAATATTTGATCAAACACATGATGACAGACATACTGTCAGTCACAAGCCTGCTTGTCACCTGGTCTGGAGCACATGTAACACACACATATTTTCCCCCACCTACTCTCGCATCAATTTGAGGTGGAGATATTTGCAGCAATGGAAGAAGTGGAGGAAGATTGTGAGAGGAAAGAGGGGGAGCAATGACCGGTAAGGTGTGTTTGGGGTAATAAAAAATAAATCTGAGGGCTCGTTTTGAGACTTAATGAATATATGAATATGGTTTTGTATGACTTTCAGGAAATAGGTGAAATGTACTTTTCAAATTAATAGAATCGTTTTCCATCAGCGAGACTGCAGTGACTCAGTGGGTATACTGATAGGGCCACTGTGTGAAAATAAACAGAAGGCAGAGTCGGTGTACCAGAAATGGTGGGAAAGTTTCACAATACTGATGTCTAAAATATTAATAATTGCTTTTTCCTTCTAGCCCAGGTCCTCATCATTTATTGCAAATATATACAGGAATCTAAGAGCAGTACTTACATTGACTTTGAATGCCTGGACAGTGTTGTCCAGCAGCAGTACGTTGCACACAACCTGTGTGTGCTGCCTGTCTCGCTCCAGCTCCGTCGCCCGGACATTGTAGGATCTGCCAGCAGGCAAGCGGAAGCGCGCGCTCATCACGCTCTTACCAGGGTCTGCAACAACCAAAGGCACAGCAGAGAGGGCACAAAGATAAGCGAGAGCAATGAGAGAACAGGAAAAAAAGAAAGAAAAACAGCTGTGTCACCATGTTGTGGTCTGATCTGTGAAAAAGAGTTCCAAACTGCCTGTAATGCATACATAAAGTCTGACACGTTGCATGTGCGTCAGGTAACAAAAAACAAATCCTTAACCTGTAAAATTAGGCAACGTACAGTATGCTATTTTCTTCCACATGCCTCAGTGTAGGAAGCCAGGCACCAATGCAAGTCTGTACAAGCATGGTGCGGCAGCAGAGAATGAGCGCTTCATGAGGAAAAAAAGAGTCAGCAAAGAGCCGGCTCGCTTCTATAGGTTTTGGAAAGTACACAGCAGGTAAAAAGCAAGATGTAGGACACTTTGTCTTTTCAGGTGTCTGGTTTTAAATATTGAAGCAGAAATAAATTCTAATAACCCCAACATGAATTTCCTCAGCATTTTAATCAATCTATCATCAATATTCCTGACCTGAGAGGCTCAAGATTGGCTGGTAGATGATGGAACTGCACACAGTTGTGTCTCTTATGCTCTCCAGTGCAAATAATTAACTGCTCAATTTGAAGCTACTTCATTTCTGATGCAGTCCGATCTGACTGCAGGTCTCCTCTCCCTCACCAGCAAACAATAAGTAGAATTACCACAATTAAAAATGTCTGCAATTCTTTGATGGAAATTTGCTGAGTTTCACAGGATTTCTTTTCATTTTGGCGTAGCTGCGGCAGTTTACGTTCTGTTGGATATCATATGCCATTAAAATGGGTTCTGTGCCCTTCCTGTCCACCTCCAGCCTTTTTTATTTTCATGTGATCCGCCACGACATGAGACAATAACCCCTGGGGGTTCCTGGGCCCATCATCTGGAGCTGCTGCATTTGTACGGATGGCTCTGTGTGAGCAGATTTGTTTTTTATATAGTGAGGGCTCTCTGTGCTTCTTAGCTGCTTGTCATAACACATCAGCACAAACCCCCATGACCACTGGCAGATGGCGTGCTCTTTGTGGATGCATACTCACACATACAAATCTATACTCACAGCCACCAGTAACAGCCAGACAGCCCACTTTCTTACCACCAAACATTGGGGCGACATGGAGAAGATTACACTTACTGGCGTATTTGGGATGATTACAACTTGAAGAGATTACTCTCTTTAAAAATATCAAGGGTGATCGATACATAAAAAGATGATAGAAACTGTCCTGAAGAAGCACTTTTTGCCTTCCGCAGCATCTCAGGTCAGTATTTTCCGGACCATAAGTCGCATCAGTCAAAAAAAATGCGAAAAAGTAAAAAAAGTTACATTTATTTAGAAATTTATTTCACAAAATCCAAGATCTGCTTCTCAATGAACTGACGGAAACTGTGGACCTCGGCTTGGAAGTCTGCTGGCAGTTTGTGACACGCCGCTGTCCGTGCTCTGATAGAGAGGCGTTTGCTTTGCATGAAAGCAGTAACACCAAGAAGACTAGCCTGCAAAATCATGGAGATTCATCTCATGTACCGGGGCGTGGAGACATAACTGCACCGCTAACGAGCCTCTCCCAGCAGTACGTTGTTCAAGCACCCACCTGTGGACTCGTTCCTCCAGCTCTGGCCATCTTTCTTTCAGCCCGCGATTAGCTTTCTGCTGCTCCATTACTGCTTTTGGCTGCATATTTTATATGACATGTTTTATTTTACTACCTGCAGTTTGTAATCTGCAGAATAGGATTTTCTTTTTGGCTGCATTTTGTTTGTGATAGCAATATTTCTCCTTGGTTCATGTCAGTCAGTATGAATCAACATTTAAAAACATGTTAAATTACATATATTTTGATATATTGGTTGCACCTGACTATAAGTCGCAGGACGAGCCAAACTATGGAAAAAAGTGTGACTTATAGTCACGGTAGTTACTCTGTCAAGTTCTTGGTGAAAAGGTCACACTAAATGCCTCCTGACCTGAGAACCCCTGAGGAAGCACATAAAAATACAAATGAAGAGGAACTTGGTCACAGAAATATCCCTGTTGTAAAAATACCAGCGCGTTAAAGCAAGAAGTGTTCCAAAATGAGGAGAGTCCTGGACTTTTTCTTGGCCTGCCCAGGCTCAAAGGCTTGTCCTCACTGCATGGTTGCCAGGCGACTTCAGAAAGTCTAACAGTCCCCTGATCCCAACTTCATATATAACTGAGAAAAGCTTGATAGCAATATAAGACCGGCATAAGTAAGATGGCACAAGAATACGTTTGATTTTTTGGTGGAATTTACCTGCAATGATTAGTCCCATGCTCCCATTTCCATTGCATTCAATGGACTAAACAATTTCAAAGAGCACATAGAGGAGTATCCATCCAATTCCATATTCAAGCATTCAATTGATTTTACACGTCATTTTCAACAAATATTCTTCTGAGCCGATACTATTCTTTTATGTCATTTCTGTGTGAGAGTGGTAGAAAAATAACCCTGCTGCTGTCAGGAAATTCTTACATTGCTAAGAAATACAGAATCAGCCCACACAGGAAAAGAGCAAAGGCTCGTTACATCAGAATTTATGTGTCATGTAGAGTATTATCACTTTCTACAGTGTCACCAAGTAAAAAACAGATGACAGGATGAGATTAATCACCATCTGTCTGATTCATAACAGTGGGCTGCAGAGCATACCACCTCTGCTCACAGTTCCACGGGTAAAACAATGACCAGTGGCGTGAAATGAAGTGTGTGATTTGTAAGATGTACTAGTCGTACTGTAGGCCCGTTGAGATCAATACATTCTGACTGCCAACAGGACAACCTCACAGAAACAACCACACACACAATACGTGCGATTACAGGCACAAAACCACAAATACGGGCAAATGCGCAGACACAGGCAAGCATGCGCTCTGATGCGTTTGGGTGCACGGTCCGACTGGGAAAGATAAGCACAAACGGATAAAGAGCTGAAGCCACGTAGAAGGAAGGGGGAACAGAGCGAGGCGCTCCCGCCATTGTAGGAAGAGCTGTGGGACTCAAAGATGATGAGCTCTGACAAACAGCCCACAAGCTGCATCACTGTCTACTGCTTGTTTTTCTCCATTTTAAAAAGGACCATAACCTCAGAAATGCATCGTCTCTATCGTGTGCAATCATTACACTCTAATTTATCCCCACCGTATGTTTGGGATTTTATCTGAACAGGACTCCAAAGTGTGATCAAATCAATAAATATAAATCTGTCTGTCTCCTTGTGTGGGCTTTTTCTGTCTACTTTCAGTGGTCTGGCTTTTTTCACAGAAGCAGCCCGTCTCGTGTAATCTGGTCAGTTGTAAAAACTGTCAAAGCCCAAACAGCATCTGAGCAAATCACGTGGGGTGTGAGGTCACTGCTGGTTTGGGGTGGTGGGGGTGAGTCAACCTGGGTGAAAATCTGTGCACTGTGTCAGTGACTAACCCCTGCTGCGGGCTCGTCCACTGTTGTGCCCGCACATTCTGCATCAGGCAGCTTATAACGAGGTGGATTTCTTTACTAATGAAGAATTAGTCGAGTGACAGAGTTGTCCTCGTAACAGCATGGAGAGGCTCATCTGTAAAACCTACTACAGATGCACTGAGAAGCATGAAGTTAGAAGCACCAGTGCATCCACTGTAAAGGGTGAGACGGGTCTCTAAAGCTGCAGTGTGTAACATTAAAGTAGATGTGCAATATGCGTTTTCATCACTGTAGAATCAGAAATGAAACCACTTTAATTCAAGCCACAGGTCTCATCTGCCACATTGCACTGCCATCCTTCTGCGATGTGGTGGTGGGTGGTCTACATATCATGCCATGACTGTACTATTACACATCTGCAACTACGTGTTTCCACAATGTTGTATCAAGATTTTTATGTTAACCTTGTTAAATATTCTGTGATGCTGTCGGGGGGGCACCAGGCCTGAAGCTAAATGATCCTTTTTATTTAATTTGTTTTGTTCTGAAAAATACTTTCACTACCTATTAAACCAACTAATAAAGTATTTTCAGCTCTTCTCAGCTGGAGAAGAATTTCAACTTGTTAACACTGAACCTTTTTTATGCTCAGCGTGTTTTCATTACAACATTCTTTGTTCCTTCCTGCCCTGTAATACTGGACCATTTTCTATTGTACTTTATTCTGGACACAATACTCTAAAATTTCCTGCTCTGCTGTGTTCTTTTCAGTGTCGCTCTGCTGAGCTGGACAAGACAGCCACACTCCCCTGAGAGAAGCCTCCGGAACTCCAGAAGCAAGCTACCATTATTGCTTCCTGCAGTCAGCAGATCTTACAAACGGGCAGGAGAGCATATTGGTGTGTGTGTGTGTCTGTTTGTGTGTGTGTGTGTGTGTGTGTGTGTGTGTCTGTACTATATGAGGGCCCTTGAACCCAAAGCTTCCCTGACTGGTGGGCTCCTCTCAGCTTATGGCTAATACAGACGGTCCAGCAGCCATCCCGTCTGTTCTCGGGAATATAAAGCCCTCATATTTAATGCATCCGTAAAAACAAACACACACTTATTAACAGGCACAAAAACATAAAGGCACACGTGTAACCCATCATCAAAGTCCAGCCGAGACTGACTCACACAAACAGAAGAGGACACAGCAATGAATCACATCCAAGCATTGCTCAATGAGCCATGTTTGCACCCAACAGAAGAAAAGTCCTCAAAGACAAAGCCACAGTCTTTCCAATACGCATTCATTTGCCCATACATTTTTATTTATGCTCTACTTTCTTCTAAGTAACTCAAAGGCATGTTATAAATATGGTTTTCTTTTCCTTCTGTATTGCTTTGGAACAACTGAATTCAGAGGCTTGCATTTAAACATCCCAGCGGAATCGTTAATAATTGCTCTGTATCTTTTTCATAAAGAGAACGAGGCCATAGACAAACAGGTGGTCAATTACAGACAGAAAACTGAAATTCATTTAAATTGGAACATTAAAGTGTTGCATGTATTCAGTATAAACAGAACGGAACTGCAAAGAATGAAACCTGACCCGGTGTATCTGCAGGACGAGATCTGCTCAAGAAGGAGGGAGGAAACATCAACACTTCCTGTGAATGTTCTCGCACTTGTCACCCATCCTCTACCTGTCCCTCCTCACCCCCCTCCGGGTGTTTCACACTCCCCTCCACTGATCACCCACTGCTCCTTGCCTCTCTCTGTGCATGTTCTTAGAAGTCACTGATTGGGAAAAACAAACAAAAACAACATTAAAAACTGGCCTTTGTGGAAAAGGTGTGAGAGATGCAGCTGAAGGAATGTGGGCAGCAAATGACCTCTGATCTGCTGGAGGTTTCGCCGTGTGTGGCCTGCACCAATGCTAAAGTCACATGGTGCCACCCATAATGTGATTGGTGGAGTCAGAAGAGAAGGAAGATGCAGATATACAGATAAGGAAGTGAAGCCAAAAACTTTGCTCACAAAGCACAGACTTTGTGGCTGGGAAATGACGTGTTCTTTGCACTCACAGCTAAATGAGGGAGAGAACAGTGGAAAGATGAGCATTTGGTTGTAAAATGAGACTGTCGCTGATATCTTCATACAACTGAACTTCATGTTGGATTCGACTAGTTTCTCTCCGTTTGAGAACAACTAAGCATCTGTTCCCAGCTGAGGCCCTTCTGCTGCACATCTAACACAGTGATAAGGACCGGGAGGATGGCTCCATCCTCTCTCTGTGTATCAGCTCCAGTTTATTTTCTCCATACAACTACCTTGAGTTTGTAGTTATCTGCCACCTCTATCCTTTCTTTATCACTGAGAAAGAGATTCAGTTTTGAGGCTCCACAATTCAGATGCCTCCTGCATACTGCTGTCGAAGAGCTGCAGAGGTACAGCAGTGCTGGAAGAGAGATGGCAGAATAGCAGTTTTCTCTTGCAGGTTTCTTTCCCTTAGAAAGAAACCACTCGTTACGAAGTCTATCTTTAAGGTTCTTTAAGTCACAAAAATCTGTGAATATTCCTGCATCTTTTAAAGCCCCTCTCTGCTGGTGGAGTTCTTCTACTCATATGCCCTGTGAGAAAGAAACCAGTCAAGTTTTAAGAAAACCATCCTCATGTTGGAAAATAAATATCACACCATTTATTTCCTGTATGGAAACGCAGCCATAAAAGGTACAAGCATATGACATTTCGTGTTTCCTTTCACCACAGCTTTAAAGCCGAAGAGTTCTTGTTTCATTAGGACACTCAGAAGCTGTTAATGCTTAAAATAAAAAGAACAAGTGGAATTAATAACAGCTTTGGGCCTGAAAGATTTCTTTCAAGGCAACATGCCTGCTGTGTAGAAGGCCAAAGCAACCAGAGACAAACGCCTCGGTATGAAGAGTAAAGCACAATCTGTTACCCCACAACAGAAACGCCGTTTAACCTCCTCGTTCACAAATGTCTTTGAAACCCTTTTCCTTATGTTCCTTGATATTTCTTCACCTTTTCTCCTGTTCTTAACTGTGGGTCTGTTATGCAAATTGGAATAGTCGGTGCCAGGGAGCAGCCTCATACTCATGCACACAGAGCCATTCATACACCCCAACACCTGTCACAGAGACCGCTGCTGAATCAAGGATGCAGATGATGCATTCTGAGCCATCAGCACCACATCAGGACTCCCTTAGCCCCAACCATCACAATATCTTTATCATGTCACCCAGTAAACATCCTCCAATCCTTCCCCTTCTCCCTGCCCTCCAGTTTGATCTTTTACATGCTTTGCCTGCCAAACATCCTTCACTGCCTGCCAATCCTTCATTCTTCACCTTACTTACATGCAAATGCCACTTAGAGCAAAGCCAAATGAATTAAATGCCTCTTCCTATGCAATTATTTAAGCACACAATATGGCTAATAGGAGTAAACAAAAGATGCACAAATAATGACTGTAATGGCATTTTGTAAATAAGTGGTAAATGGACTGTACTTGGATAGCGCTTTTCTGTCTAACTGACCACTCAAAGCGCTTCTAACACGACACACACACACTCATACAGCACGTCTTAAGTTATACATAACTACGTGCTTTCTAACCATTCATACACACATTCATGCACCGACTGCGCGTGGGGGAAGTCGAACCACCGACCTTCCAACTGATGGGCGACTGCTCTTCCTCCTGAGCTACAGAAAAGAATAACACTCATCTCATCACAGAAAACTACAAAATCATGTGTGGCTCTTAAACCAAACAACCAAAAACAGCACACACATTTCAACTCCTGTTACGTGCACCAAAACATTGGTTTATGAGCCTGGAAAGACAGCAGCCGACCCAGGAAACTGTCAAACAAAACGCTTCGGTCAGATAATGTCATAGCTACTGAAAGGCTGATGCACTTTATTTCCTCGTGCCATTTAAGAACTTCATGTGGCTTCACTTGTTTCACACTTATATACAGCACAAAGGTCACAGTGGTGGCTGCCTTGCTGTGAAGGAAAAAGCTCACATTTTGAGGTTTCCTGCTTTCAGCTAACAAGTAACACACCTGCTCATAATTCAAATAACTGTCACACTATCACCTATTTAGAAAAATAAAAGAAGTCCTGTTTGTGCCTCTGCAGGCTAGTCTAAGTGGGGTTTTTTCAGGTGACAGCTACTATAAGAGCATGATTATCTTTATAGATTTGCCCCGGTGCTTTTTTACTCTTTGAATTCCCTTGCATTAATTTTAGCTTCAGCTGGAAAAGAATAAAAAATACTATTAACATTTAAAAAGAGAAGCCTCTAAGGTTTAATATATTCTGTAAAGAATGGGGGAAAACATAGAAAAGGCAAACCAGGCACTCAGATTGCAAATATGAGCAGGGTGGAACAGTGTTCCTTCATTTATGCAACAAGAGGCCCTCCTCTCTGCTGAAGCTGCACACACACCTCCAACACACGTCCCGGTGTACACAACGAAAAGCAGAGAAACACAGATGCACGTCTGATTAAAGCAGCACATTCCCCCATTTTTCCTTTTCTGCTGATGCTGGCACCTTTAAATGGTACCAGGGCTCATGTTCTGAACACCCGCATCCAACCCTGGACATTCCTACCCCACCAGCAGGGAGGTCAGGTGTACTATTCCAAGCACACACCCTCCTGCTGCCAGGTCATGTTAGCCCCAACACGCATGTTTGGGCTACTGAAGAGAGTTCAAAGCGAAACTTCACCCGGAGTCTGACACCTTCTGTCTGTTCAGTCATTAGAAGAAAGACTGGGATCGGCCTTTTAAAGTACACTACTGGCTAGTTTATCATCTTGTTGAGAAGATCTGGTGTTCATCGACACCTGACTGCATCATCACATCACACGTTTAAAAGTTAAACCAGCCTGTGTTACAAAATCTCACCGAATGGAAATAAAAGAATCTTTCAGATTTGTACTCAAAAGAATGGGCCTCATGCAAGAACCGTTCGTACGAACAGATCTGTGCTTAAAGGTGTTTTTAAACCTCGACCTTATTTCTGGCATGAAATACGTTTATCTACTCACCAAGAACAGTTTGGCGAAAGTCTGCGTCCTTCGGAAGATATTTAGATAACTCACGATCGGCGTATATCCTTATGACGGAGTTAAAGGGGCTTAAACAATGCAGCCTCTAAATAAGGCATTATCTGTCTTTATTTCACCAATACTTTAAGAAGAATGAATGAATGAATGTGTGCTATAGCTCTGTTAGCTCATAGCTGCTGTTATGTGGCTACTTGCAGCTATAGGAGAGCTAACGGAGGACAAAGTTCAGACAAAAGTTCTGTAATAAAAAAGTAAAGTGCATTTAGAGTTATAAATACTTTTTGAGACAATTCTCTATAATGTAGAGCAAAAAAATGAAAACATTATGATTTAAAACAATTCAGTAGTTTTAATATGGCCTTTTTGCATAGATAAGTAAAACTGTTTCCTGCATATGAGGGAGGAGTAAATGCAGTGAATGTCTGCTGGTGATGAGTCATGAACAAAGAATGACAGTTATGGAGCTTCTCAGAAACTAACAGATACACACAGAATGTATGATTGTCAGGAGTAATGTCTGCCACGCAAGCTATCAGGTAACAAGTATCCATAAAAGCCGTAGATGTCAACAAAAGCTCTCATCTTTCAGTATTGATCGTGTCCAAAACTCTGACATAGTTTAGTTCCAAATGATGTTATGATTATGATCCAGTTATTATGGCATGCATCTGTGTCTTCACAGCCTTGTGATGCATTTGTCTGAAAAGAAAACAAGGTCACATAGCAGAGTCCGCGTCAAAACAGTTTTAAGTCTGAGCAACTCTGTTTGTGCAGCGGGGCGTCCACACATTGGAAATATGAATGGAATTATGCAGCCACAAGCAGTTTGTGCACTTTGATAACGTGAAAGCAGCTTCAGCACTGCTTTTAAGCAACAGTCAAAGAACAATGGGACTGTTAGGCAGACATTATTCCAAAAAAGTCAAAGAAAGCAAAGACTGCATACAAAGATTATATAGAATTAGTCATTTTCACAGTAATTCTGCAATAAACACTATTGTTTGCTAGAAGAATAATCTGATTATGCATTAGCAAAAACCTGAAGTAATGCTACAGACTGCAACCAAAACTGCTGCGTTTGCAACTTCTGCATGTGTGCAAATGTAGTTTCTATGATGCTCATTAGGCGGTTTGGGTGGCCCTCCAGCACCAGCAGCTAATGTTTGCCATTCTATTTTTGTCCATCTTCTTCAGATTAACAATCCATTTAGCATGTACCATGTTCCAAAGTTGAGGTCGTCTTTAGCTTCGATAGAACAGGAGGAAACAAGACGAGGAAGACGGAGAGGAACAGACCACAGGCAAGAAGGGAGCAGCTACGCTGCAGCCTGGGCTGTTTGCACTTGTTGGCAAATGTGTTCAGCAGAAAACTTCTGACATGGTTACCAGGACAACACAGCTCAACCTTGCAACAGAGAGAGAAAAAACGCAAGACCTGCAGAAAGCTAAGCATAACCCCAAAGGCTGAGCCCCTCCTGTTCAGCAGCGCGGTCTCTGAGCTGAGGGGGTAAAGGGTGTGTCCGAGTGTCTCTTTTCTGATAAAAAATGAGGCAGCATGGTGGTACAGCGATTAGAAGTGTGACAGCAAAATGTTCCAACCAGCTGCAGCAGCTGACAGCAGCATTTCTGTGTGCAGTCCGCATGTCCCTGAGCCCGGGTGGGTTTGTGACCTCTGGGTTCCCCCAACTCTGAATTACACAGATAAACTGAAGAATTTCTGCACAATCAACGGCACACTCAGGTTATTGTGTTTGTTGTGTTTGAGAATACGTATCATACATTCAATTATCTGATTGTATAATCAAAGTAAACTTCATTTTACTCATTAGTATTAAAAAAGGACACTTCAGAAGAATTTAAACTTAATTTTTTAAACTGCTTTCATACATTATTTCAGTATGACGAAGGAACAAGAAACCAATGGTAGCTGCATTTATTTCAACAAATAAAATAATGAAACATTTCACTTTTAAACAGTCAAGTGCATCTCAATATGGACACAAATCAGTTTACAAGAGGTCCTTGAATGCAACATGAAGTCTCACAGCTGGGATGTACAAAGTGATGTAAACTTTACAATTTATAGATAAACCAGAGCTCCTAAGCATTTTCCATTTCAAATTTCCAGATTTTTAGGAGATGGTTTTGAAATCCAAAGGTGAATTTGTACGTTATATTATCAGCATGTATGCTACCGTTGCCAAATATTTGCCAGGATATGATTATAGTTTTTGGTTGTGTACTTCTAAAAGAAAACTGCCACCAAATGATTGTTTTATTCAATCTGCAACCCTAAAACAGCACACAAAAGTATCTGCGCCCAACATCTCTGCACCCCTCCTCAGCTTAAAAAACAAGATTAGATTTGGTCTGTTTTATATGCACAAACTGAAAATCACAGTTTATTCACGGTATCCATGGAATCCACCATAAAGCTGACTCAGCCTCTCTCACACAGCAGCGGGGCTGCACACAGGCCGGAGGCAGAATAACACACTCTGGATATCTGTTTGTGGGGTAAATAATCACTTTCCAATTTTGGATTCATATGTTCATTTTTTTCATAGTTTTCACTCATTCCTGCACCTGAACTACAGACATCCATCGCGCTCATACAGCCAACGATCGTGCATGTGTTTACGGGTTCTCATGATGGTGACAAAATGATGAGGATTCAAGCTTCAAAATGGTAGATAGACGAAGAGCTGACGTCATGGTGGCTACAGCCATCTTTTACGTACAATCTACTCGAAAAGTAAGAAGAGAGAGGAGACAAGAGAAAAAAAAACTAAGAAATGTCCCACTTGTTTCCCTTGTAGCCGTCATCCTCACAGGTGGAGCTTTTAAAATCAGTCCTTCACATTTTTAGCTTTAACAAGGTGATAACTTTAAGGTGTGTTTTAATGATTTTAGCAAAGAAATAAGGAATGTGTTTCGTGTTCAGAGCCTGCAGAGTCTGCTCTGCAGCGGTTTGGAAGAAAAGCTTGCAGTGTGAAAGAAAAATCATCATCAATTACCCAACACATGGCGGCTTTAAAAAGTATGAACACAAAGGCACCAAGTTGCAAGTTTGCAACCTCTCCTGTTGCTCAAAGACAGCGAAAAGCAGCTGCGTTGCTGTGATGGAAGTACAACAAAAAAATGACACGCACAGCTAGAAGGTCAAAGCAACATCAGAATGATTTAAAAAAGAAAAAAAAGAAAAACAGCACTTAAAATGCAAAAACTATCCAGACACGATTAATGAAAATAGAAAAAAAAATAGGTCAAATGAGAAAATAGAATAAAAATAGAAAAATGTTAAACTCATGCCACGTTTTTTGCTTTTAATGTATCATTTAAACACGAATAATACAATAAACAAAGCAAACACGGTAAAAATTCATTTGTGTGCACTTAATTTCTCCTGAAGCCAAAGGACTGAACCAAAAACATTATTCTGAGCCCACCAACGATGACAAATACATCCAACTCAAAAGCATGTGGTGTGAAGCGCATACTCGAGCACAAACAGATACCACTTCTTTTAGGCCTGGTTACTGGAATAACAAAAGCTGTCAGTCTCTCATAAAAACTGGAACAGGAGGTAATATGTGACACAGTTATCACAAGTACATTATTTGCTTGATCAACTATCAGGAAGGATCAAAAACTAAACCAAATCCGGAACTAATCTCATGAAATTTCATTAAATCTCTTCATTTTCAGTCTCCTCTCACACTACTGAAGCCTGAGATGGAGACTTAAATAGGGGTTTGACATTTAAAATGACAGAGAAGCAGCAGGTCGTTGCAGAAGCACTTCTAGGAAGAGGCTTTTATGATCAGCCAAATCCTTTAGAGGAAACACAAGTCATTTTCCTGGAAACTCAGCACCTCCTGCTGCTGATCAGAGCTGCATTAAACAGCCTCCAAAAGGTACAGAGTACCAGGATTTGCCCGATTACTTTGTCATATTTACCGATCAGGTCTTAAGGTGTAATTGGAAAGCAGAGAATGACCCAAGATACAAAAATAATAACAATAATATAAAAATGGCACAACCAACAGCACAGGAGTTTTTCCTCCGTCTGGATGCTGACTACAACTGTGTGGCAGGTTCTTTGAATGCAACATGGGCTCAGGCATTCACATTAATACATACATATTTGCCTAAAAAAGTAACTGAAGAGAATAAGAATTCTTCAATTGTAGCAAACAATGGATGAAAGAGAAATAGTTTTTTTCATTTGTTACAATATGCTAAACCATGCTAGATGCTAACATAGCTGCTCCTTTAAAAACATCTAAAATGATTTTCAGAGAGCATGCTTTCCAACACCGTATCTGCTACGGTCAGTCAGTGTGTGTGTGTGTGTGTGTGTGTGTGTGTGTGTGTGTGTGTGTGTGTGTGTGTGTGTGTGTGTGTGTGTGTGTGATCTCATAATGAAGCAAGGAACACTGTTTAACTCATAATAGAGGAAACTTGAGGCCCTGCCTAAGTTTTACTCTTTTAATCTTTTTGGTCAACATCCCTTCAGTAGAAGTCTCTTAGCTGCTGGCTACACCTTATTGTCTGAAACATTTCAAAACAGCACTTCCTGGCTGCTGCAGACGTTCTCTCTCTCTCATACATGCACCGTGTTTTGGTTTATTGTGCTGCTTTTCATGCTACATGTATTGAATTTCCCCCACTGGGGGATGAATAAAGCATATTTCTATTCTATTTCTATTTGAGCTCAGTTCAGGCCGAGCATTTCCAAATGCTAACAGTAAAAAATTGTTCAAGCCAGATATATTTTTTGGGCTAAATTCATGACAGCTAAATCGTGCAACACAGACCAAGAAGAACAGGCGATTGAAAAGCGGAGTAGACGATTAAACAGCTCGTAGCACATAAAACAAGAAGCATGTGTGTGGAAAAGGTGTTGGGGGATATCTCTCTGCCACTGCTTGTGTGACGAGGTGAGGATGAAGAGATGGAGGTGGGTGGAACACATTGTGGTTGGTAAACAAGGCCAAAACAGGAAAGCGTGGGCCCACCTGACAGTCATATTATTGCCACGATGTAGAAAATAAGGTTAGCCGCTGTGGAAGAATACTGACACAGCAAATTGTTGCTATTTCATCTTTTTTTGTTTTTTTTAAAGCTCCCATCCTGAGGTTTAAAAGATAAGAATAATCCACTAACGGCCACAATAGTCGTGTAAAACATATCGTCGTCAATGCTTTAGTGCTACACTCAGATAGTTGGTACATCTGCAAGAAGCAGGCGTTTTATTCATGCAGGCAATCACCAAAGCGGTGCACAGGAGAAGCCTTTGGATAACAGCTGTAGCACAGAACAATGTGCGACAGCACAGCAGCTTCCAGAACTAAAAGCCCCCCCTCGTCCAAGCAGCCGGACTTCTATGCAATCTTTTAAGAGGTCTTGAGCAATAGTTCTCCAACGTTTTTAAAGGTCCTCATTTTCAGTTCAGCACAGAGCAGTTAGAGAGGAATGTGTTTGTTTGTTTCCTTCACAGATTACTTTATACTGACCTATGAATCATTCAAGCACCCAACTCAAGGATGGGCCCCTGGGGTGGTTGTGTATACCCTTTAAACCTAAGCAATTCCATCACTGGTTCAGGACTGCTTCCAGGGTCAGGGCTAAGTTGGTTCCAGCTCAGAACTGGTTTGGTTTTGAACAGCCAACCGCTCTTTAAATGTCTCTTCTAACACATACTTGATCCTCCCTTCATTTTTCTTCATTTTGGAGTTTCTGCTGCAGCCATTTTCACCAAGCTGCTCGACTGAGAAACACTCCACATGTCATGTGGTGATGAAGGGGACGTTTCATCTACAGGCCTGACACACGCAACCCCGAACCTGGATTCAAACAGTGCTTGATTTAGCCTGTTCTGCATTAATCTGATTTCACACAAGAAGATTAGTGCAACCCCAGACTCAGGTGACAGCTTTAACGGGCCAATGACATAGATTAAACGTTTCAAGGGCCACCATTTTGTTGTGTGGAACAGAAAAGCTTTTTTAAACATGCATGCACCCTGCCTTTACTATGACTGCCCACAGTTTTGGACTCTGGGATTGTATCGTAAAACTGAACAATAATTATCTTTTTCCCCCCATTTTTAAATTCATCTTTAGTGTCACCAGAAACCTAAATGATAAAGGCCAGCATATAGGCTTTTCAAATTCACCTCCAGTACAGATACGTCACCGTTGGCTCCTCTTGTTCAGAGGGAGCACCTACTTTTAGGCAGGAGCTGCAAAAGACCAAATAAATAGTGGCTCAGCTGGAGTTAATCAGTCAGCAAGGTTCTGCTTGAGCAAGAGGTGCTAAAATATGCACAGTTTTATGGTCCTGTAATTAAAGTTTTTGGATTAAAGTGTCCAAGAAATGTCACATATTATCTCCTGGGTAATGTACTGCAACAGAGACTGACCGAGAGAAAGCAGGCAGAGTAGCCATGAGTCAGCCCCCTGCCTCATGCTGAAATCAGAGAAACCACAAGAATGTAACAGCTTCTGTTATTATCCCTCCCTGCTGCCTCACAGCCTGATGGCCTGCCCTAGAAAATAGCAGTGAGACTGCCTGTTTCTCTCCTCGTCTCTCACATACACACTCTTTCTCATCTCTGACACATAAAATGAAAATCATTAACAAAGTACGGCAGTCCATTTTGCCTGCCTTTTCCTCCCAGCACACAAATGTTATATGTAGGCACACACACGCAGGTCACGTTGATGTAGAGTAGATCATCAGCCTGTAGACACAAAGTAAAACCAACAAGATACTGAATTCAGTTCAGGACAGACCCAGTCTCTCACATCTCTTCCACAGAGAACACAGGGCCTGCGTGTCAATGGGAAGTGTGAACTAATACAAGCACATTAAAGACAAAGCTGCTCTCAATTCACTTATTGTTCTGTGCCTTTTGTCAGATGGCTAAATGGGTCAGAAATTAAGATGGAAAATCAGCCCATTAGCATTTCCAGACTGTCACTCTACTCTCATAAATCAGTCATTTCAAAACCACAGCGTCATCTAACAAAATCACCATTCTAGTAATGTAAAGACTTGAACTGCTCTCACGTGTACAATGAACTCCCACAGAGAAAGTTGGAAGCAGAAGGATGACTTGAACGTTTCTCACACAGTCCAAAGCATTGCGCTGTCGGACATACTTCAGCCGGTAACTTGATTCCTCTCGTTTGACCACTGGGACACGGACAGTGGTCAAATCAAACGTCCAACCGTAGCTCAACTTAACTGTGCAGGTACGATCCAGATTGAGTTGTTACCTACTTAAGATTTACATTTTCAGAGCCACATTCTTTTAGTTCAACCACATAAAGGGGGTGAAAGAAACCAGTGTAGTGAAAATGACAAACAACACGTATCTATGCACACAATAAAGTCAATACATTTATTTTTGATAAAGAAAAACAGCTCCACAGAAAGAACAGGTCAAACTGGAGCAACACAGAGTTGTACGTGATTTCCACTGCTGCACTGTGAAGGCCTTCATTGGTCACAAAAGGCTGACTCTGCAGCTTTTTGGAGGGAATAACTGCGCTGTGGCCTTGTTTCTGTCTACATGTAGCTGTCTATGGTTCCCAGCTCCAAGCTAAGGCACATTCAGATCAGGAGGCCCCCATTTAACATCAACTACAAGATTTTATCAAAATCTTTAGATCAATTTCACATGAGGAAATATCTTCTGTAGATCAACACAATACTCAGACACATTCAGGGTCTTTGACTGTAACAGTTTAGCACTTTTGCAAGAACATTTTTGTTGCATACTTCTTAAAAAAAAAAGGAAAGAAAAAAGGTTCTGAAATGAGGCCACATTCACCGAGGGAAAAAGAAGATAGCTTGAGGAACAGTTAACTCCTCTCCTCAGGCTACAAGGTCAAGCTAATAAAGGTTGGGGCAGGCCCAAATGTCAGCAAAAGAGCACAGCAGTTTATGCATGCTGTCGACCTCACTGCATCTCCTCCTGCTCACCATCACAATATTTTCACAGCCCACATCCATACTTGGCACATGTCTGTTGGCTCAGCAGAAGAAATTAATGAGAGGAGGAATTCACAAAAAGCTTCGCCTCGGACAAGCTGAGCATTAAAAAAAAGCCTGACAGTGAAGTTACTGGCAGCGGTATGAAATAAAAACGGTGGCAGTGATGTCCTGTGCCCTCCGTGTTTGAGTTGGATATGGAAGCACTTTGCACTTCCTCCACATACCCCCCCCCCCCAAGAAAAACATGCAACGGATAAAACTCAGGTTCACTAAGTAAACTGTGATGGTCCAGAAATAACTGTAAGGTGCCACACAAAAACACCTCCCGCAGCTGAAAAAGAGAGAAAAGCTTAAACTTTAGAAGAGGTAACCAATATAAAACCGTCTACTTTTTATTTATTACATGACAGAGCCAAAGCATAACTACCAGCCTCATGCAACAGTCAACACCATCAGAACAAAATCAGGAGGCCAATTTTGGCTCTGACCCACTGTTCTTAACCAACTGTGTCCTTTGCCCTCCTGAGGTATTCAAAGCTCTTTAAGCAGCTGTTTCAAAGGCAGACCTGAGGAGCTGAAGCTCACACAGAGACACACACAGCTCATTTACCCTTGTGGCAGGTTATAATGGGTATGCTGCAAGAGGGTCAACAACTCTTTGCAAGTCATCACACAAGGGGCACGTACATGAGTGTATGAAGCATACTGAAGGGTATGTGTCATTGTGTGTATGCATTTTAGGGGATGATAGTGAAGGAAAGGACAAGCCAAAACATGTGCTGGAGCATAACTGAGTAAAGAGCAAGAAAGCAGCTGTACTCGCATACCTGAGGGTTGTAAAAGCAGAGCAGAAACCTCTCTTTCAGATGGAAAAAAGCATTCAGGATGTAATTCCAGGACTCAAGTATCAGTTTAAGTGCTTCTTAAGATTTATTTATTCTATTTTTTAAGTCACATTAGACGAGACTAAAAACAGTTCATCACACTTTATTTTGTCCAAGCTTAACAGGTTCTGACTACATACAAAACCGTGAATCTAGATAGATGAAGCCCCCGAAATGTCAGACGTGATTACCAGACTTGCACAGGAGCACGTTTTACAAAGACGGGTGCAAAACACCACAGATTTTGGGCATGTTGTCCCATTGTGTTAAGAGTCTCATCCTATTAGACAAAAAAAGAACATGCACCATCAGCACATTTTTCCGTCTGCTTTGATAAAGTTTGCTGCTTCTCAAACTCAAGTCTCCACTACAGTCCACAAAACCAGCAGAAAATGGGGACTTTACAGCTGAGACTCAGGAGCTCAGCGGCGTGGTGTCTGACGACGACTCAACAACAGTCATTCAGAACTATTTTTGATACCAGACACTGAAGAGAAATCATGAATGATGGTGAATATTTTTAAATGTAACAAAAGTCGAGCACTGTTTGAAATGGTTCTCCTGTCTTAAAATCCCATTGGTCATCCTTTTCATATGCGGATCATCACTGACTGTGTTGTAATCTTGTCTCTATGTTGCACTCTCTTAGTCTGACCACTGCAATAAAATAGAAATCTAGCAAACTTAACCCCATGGCTCTGTTGGTGTAAAGGAGTCCTGTCTTTTTCAGAAACTAGCTTGCAAAACTGACTCATAACAGCCAATGAAAGATGAATTCTACTGGGGTGTAGGTGAATGGAGCCCAGTTTTCTCAATGTACAGTTTTAGTCACATTTTGGGATCATTTTTAGAGGCAATATGACCAGTGTGTCTTCCAAATATGCCTCATTTTGTCCCTCTAAACCTTATGAAATGCCTTGAGGGAGCAAGAACTGGTGTGTGTGTCTGGTGACACATGTCTTGTGTGAGCAGGATTGAAGAGCCTGTTGTCACCGCTGGGTTGGGTTAATAAAAAGCAGCCTACTACCGCGCTCGCTTGGTAAATCGACTGCATTTATGTCGCGCTTTCCTAGTCTTGGTAACCACTCAAAGTGCTTTTGCACAACGAGCCATATTCATAGATTCACACACACTTCTTAGTCTGTAGAGCCTTACTGGCTACACAGTGCTTCTCGTCTATCAAATTCACACACCAATGAACACTTTTCCCCAAGCCAACAGTGGAGCAGACAGAACAGAACCAAGCAAATCAAGCATTTGACTCATTCATAAAATTCTGCACAATTAACAGCACTGTGACTCACTGGAAGTGACACTGATGTTTTTGATCATCCAACTCAACACAATGAAATGTATTCCACCTTAAAACCATGTCTGATAGTGATAAATGCTTTGGTAATGAACTGGCTACTGTTTTGCTGTTTTATTCTAAAGGAAGATATTAAAAGGATCGATTATAGAAAATTCCTTCTCCCTCAGACGCCGCCTCACCCACTTATTGGTCATTTTAGTGGTAACCAATTAATACTATAGCCACGAATGCAGTCAAGTCAAGTTGATTTAAGTAGTGCTCTTAAGTCTTGTTGTGGTGCAGCTACAGCTTTCAGTTAGTGTAACAAATGCAACGTTAGAAAAAACAAACCATTGGAAACCATTGCTTTTAATGCATTAACTGACAGAGAGTGAATCAAAAACGGGGCTTTCTCATCTAATCATTCCCTACAATAAAGGGGAGGAATTCCCCAAATGTTTTATGTGGTATGCATTGTGCATTTTCTTTAAAATCCTCAGATGCACTTTCCTCTTTCAAGACAGATTTAATAAAAGCTGTATTGTGTTGAAGAATGTGCTTTCATAATCCAGGCTGACCCGGGGATACAGCACGATAGTGACAGATAATATCAGGGTGGTTTCATAAAAACACTTTGTTTATGGCTTTGATCTAACCAACAGTGAAACATCAGATCCCTCTTAACAGATGGACAAATTAGCAGAAATTAAGATAGCGAACCAATTACAGGAAAAGACAACTTTAAATGTCTTATTATAGTTTTAACAGCTTCAGGGCACAATGGCATTGATTCTACACGTCTCTGGACCTGAACGAGGGGATCGAACATCGTTCTTTTAAAGATGATTCCCTCATTTTGTGTTTTAGTTGAGCACTGTCCAAAAACTCTGGGAGGTGTTTAAACTGATCGATTATTTTCAGAGAAAATTGACGAAGACTTTCTCATGAGTACAGAAACGTTTCATCACAGGATAAAGGTGACCAACCAGAATGCGCTGCATTTAAACAGCACTTTTTTGTCTTTTCTTGTCTTGTCTCTTGCTCAAAGACACCCTGGAGGACCCTGGGATCAAACCAGTTCTCTTGTGATTGTGCACGACGTCAGGGGTTTTCCCCTAAATTTGCCTCCTAGCGGCAAAAAATAAGAATATATTATGTAATGCAAGGAAAGAAAATTCAGGGGGATAAACAAACATTTCTTATGTCAAAGAGCAACATGTGCTAATCAGACCAAAGAGGGACAAAACGTGACAGCTTTATATAGTTCTCTAAAGGTTACGTTTTGGTCAAAGAAAAGCAGCTCGACTCTGAGACATTCCCATTACAGTTAAGCCATTTCACACTGGTTGCACTGTTCTCTTCTGGTAAGTCACACAGACCAAACAGAGGGGCCTCAGCATTGCATCAATGTGTGCTCACACACACTCAGCAGAGCTCTGATGGCATCGTTGGTTAGAGCGACATATTCTGCAAAGCTAGATCTCTCTCTCTTACACACAGACACACACAAGCTGTTTCGGCCCTGGGACTAACCGCCTTTGCCGGCTCAGAGACAGATCAGTGATGGATCAACTTCAACCCCCAGTTCATCTTTTGTACTTTAACACGGGACAACAACGCGCAATCAAGGCACACGCATCCATCCGTTAGCTAAAAGTTTTCTGTGACCGTTACATGTGCAACCATTAGGGATCAAAATTAATCATTCCATATTTCTCAAGCTGTCTGGCTTGAATTAAACTAGTTCAAGAGAAATCCTTAAATGATGATATTAATGTCTTCACAGAAGCCCCCCTCTTACAAGTTTCACAGTGACAGAGAATGTGCTAAGCACTACAAAGACAATACCCATCATTTTCTTATATAGCAATCATAAAAATGTGTGCTTTTTTTAAAAAAAAAAAAAAAAAAAAGTCTGAGCAATTCACCAGTAATCAAAATAATTTCTCCTGACAAATTGTTAGTGTTGGAGCCCTTGTACATGGGATTTATTGGGAGTGTGTGTGTAAGAAGTCTGTGGTTTTCATCTCGCTAATGTTAATGTTTCAGCTAATCAACCCACTCTGACTGCCTGCTAAATGAGAACGACATTATTGTAATTTGCAGTTTTATCTTATTTGATATGCATGAAGAGACACCGAAGCTGGACGCAGAGACAGAAAAAGTGGAAGACAATAATAAGGGACAGGATGTTCAATAAGGGATTAGATGATTACGGTCTCTAACGGTTTACTGTCCTTACTGACAGAAAACATCTCAAATAAAAGCCCAAGAGCCAGTCAGGATGATTACAAATTCATCATTAGAACCATTTTAAATGCTTATGAAGATTCACAGCGATATTCAGTATTTAAAGCTAGAAAAACCATCCAACTACTATTAATCATTGTTCACTCATAATTGATTTCATCAAAACCAAGTCTACAAGGCCACTGGCTTAGATCTGAGCTTCAAACTTTAAAACCCAAAACAAACAAAGTGAGTTTTCTTCCCAACTCCTGAACGACGTCGAGTCAATGCGGTAAAATCCTGAAAGAGCCATCAACATTATAAAGTCATTCTTTGCAACTAATGAAAACAAAACACATCACGGTCACTGTGGCACTACATGTGTTCCACTTTGGAGATCTAAAATTGTCAAGGCGCCTTCATCCTGGCATCCTGTAGCTGCGGTGTCTTGCAGCAAATAAACACAGCTGTGTTTGGAGTTTGGGAGATGATTTTCACTGAACAGCCATGCCATATCCGACCAAGCAACAGACCACTAACTAGCTGCTTTTCTGAGGTCTATCTAGCTAGATATTTGTGTGAATGGATGGTTGCTTGCTTGGTTCCCTCAACATTGCTAGTCAACCAAACTAAAAGGACTGTAACTCAGAACAGTCGTGGATATGGTGTAAAAGTAGCAACCATTTTGCTTCAAAACATCACCAATGACCTTTAAATAATTGCTGATTGTAAAACTAATAATACTTAAGAATCAAGATAGCAGAACATAACAAGAAACGATCCAGTAGCCCTGTAAAAGGCAGCCACTGTAAAAGGAAATGTCCCAGTTCAGAGGGTTTTCCTGGGCTGGTCAGGCACCTGCTCATCATGATTGAACATGATAGGCTCCTCTTTAAAAGGGCTGTCAACAACAGTCAATTAGTACATAGGAAAGAGCATGAAAAATCTTCAAGGTAGGTGCCCTTTAATCATATATGGCACATCCTCAAATAAAAAACAGGATTCAGTTAAAAGCCAGGCCTCTTATAACAGCCAGAGGTGGAGCTGAGAGAAACAAATAGGGGCCTGCCTCTAATAAGGAAGGACAGAGGAAAGAAAAGAAAATTACAATGTGCATAGCAAAAGCAAAACATGTCAGTCTATACCACTTCTATGTCAATTCCATCAAACAACATGCTGATTTAAACCCGTTGTTGGAATTCATTTAGCATTGCTTAAAGTCACCATTTGATTCCTTAGTTTTAAACCACTCTGAATCAGTCCAGTAAGCTGCTGCATACAATACGGATGCATGCTAAAAGCCTAAAAGCCCTGCTGCAAAGAGGGCTTTTCTAATTTGATAGGGTGGAGGAAGTGTTAAGCGTGTTGTCACAGCTTATCAAACTAACAGTCTGTTAGCCTGTTCGCTACTTTGTTTATTCGACTCTCTGTATGGCCGCTCTGCACAGTCCCCCACAGGAGTTCAACTTGTTCAAGATCCTCGAAGCATTCCTGAGGGAAAAAATAAAACCACAGCGGTGTTTCGCACGCTTGTCGCAACTATGGAGCTCCTCACAGGAATAAATAAATATCCAGCTGACTCGTGCATGAACATGCTGACATATGAATATGAGGACCAGGGGTTTATGTGCATCATTCCAGACTTTGTTTTGAGCCATTGAAATATTGCATTGTAGAAAAATACGAGAACAATGAGAATTTGAAATGAAGACCTGCCTCTAATAAAGGCAGAGTACCCTAAGCTGCTGAAGTAAGTAAAGGCATTGATACACAAGTCTTAATGGCAAGGTTATTAATGTGGGTAAACAGCTGAAATGATCAATGTGATGGCACTAGGTTGGTATTTACAAACCTGTGGCACTGATCCCAGGTCTACTAATCCAAGACATGCAAATGCTTGCATTTTTCCAGCCTGATAATGCATCTGGCCTGAGGCCCTCAGCCAGCACTCTTTTTTCAACACCAACACAAAGCCTTGAAACCATCAAGAAATAAGCTGCCAAGCAAAAATAAAGAAAAGTGGAAAGAAACAAAATGAAAAAAAGAAGGTGGTCAATTGGCAGCTAAAGATCACATTCATTCCTCTAAACTTATATGAGAAAACATGGAAATGCCATAAAACAACTTAAATATATAAGAAATGTATTTTGATCTGTTGGCTTTATCCACTGAGCTTCCCCAAGATCCTCTGAGCACAGACTGCTTGTATAAATGCCCCTGATACGATCTGGGCCCATTTAATATCGTATACACATCATAGCCTTTTAAACTCACGAGAACAAATGCCAGACTTTGACGACTGTGGTACGCAGGCCAGTTTATGATGTGTAATCAGGATGCTGCCTACTTTATGCATCTTGTGAGCAGCTGATAGTCAAACCTGTGGCGATCCTTCTGCAGAAATGCATGCCGATGAACTGGCAGTGCTGGCCCTAAGGAGAGCTCTGAATTGGACATGAATTCACACACCTCTTTGCAGATAAACACTAGAAGCAGCCTTATTTTGCACATAACCGTGTCACACGCTTCACATCCGTCTGCTGACCAAACTAAAAGTGTCAAGCATATTACCGCATCTACGCTTCCTCTACAGATGGCTTCATGAGGTCCCATTTTTGGCAACAAAGACGCTCAGTTACAGTTTCATTTGCTTGCATTTTTTTACCCCCTATGCAGTGGTTAACTTTTGGGGTCTCCAACAGCAGCATCTGGTCATGACTTACTCTGTATCCACCTGTTACAACTCTTCATCTGCCCACTGTGGTTCAACTAACTACAGCTGAGCAATACACGCTTTAATGGCTTTCTTATATACTAACATTATCATCTTCTGATTTCAAGATTATAGCAAATGGAGGAGGAGAAGGTTTACATCCTGTCATGAGAACAGTTGTGAGCAGATGCATGCTTCATGCCTTCCCAGGGAACAGGGTTGGTTTGAACATGGATTCAGACACAAAACTGGTCACAACAAAGTTTGTGAATGTCATATGGTCATCATTCTAAAAACAGATATTCATGTCCTCCATGTTATCTAGTCCCATTATATCAGGGGAGGTCTGATGTCTCTATGACTAATATCTCAAAGAGTTGCCCACTCAGCTGGAACAACAGGAAGGGGAAAGAATTACTCATGTTTGACTGATTTAAATCTACACAGTAAATATGGAATACCATATTTGACTAGGTGTGGCTAAGATTATGCATGCGGTCATATTACAATTTGCCTCTGCATCATACAAACAGTCAGTCTCAAGATACTCGAGGATCTGATGATATTCTTCTGATGGCAGGTACCTTTTGAACCGGTTACCCCAGGCACACCTGCCGCCTTTGTCCCTTTGCATTTCTCTCCACATACTTCTTGCTATCCATGGTCTCTGACACCAAAAACTCTGTCGTGCACCATAGGGGTGGCAGGTTCAGGAGTGAAACCCAAGTAAAGCAGGGCTGTTGTCACTGACAATGTCATTATCACCAGCTGAGTCATTCCACCTCTGAAATGGAGGATTTTAGCAGCACAGACGAAAAAGATTTGAGGTACAACCAAGAGTTCTCCTCGAAATAAAAACGGAAAGAATGCATTTCTATTGCACGAAACAACGTTTGCGCACCGTTATTTAGTTTAGGTTTAGGTACCAACATCTACACAACGTGCACCGAACAAGAAAGTTTACTCTGAGCTCAAACCACACCATCTCAAAGTTTCCCTCTGGCTTTCAAAGTGGTTTCATCTGTAATAAAAAATAACCATTTTACACTGTAATGTTTTAACTTGCAATTCGGTGGCATTTACAAAACTAACAACTTCTGCACTGCATAGTAATTCCTTTCTTAACATATATATATGTAAACATAAAGCCTCACACAGCGATTCCCACATGAATTTGTGTCAAGACCAGTCAGAAATAATTGGTCCAATACATTTCTGGAGACTTATCTGTTAACTTTTTGTTTTAATTGTGTAGAAAAGACCGTGCTGTAATAATTTCAGGTGTCCAATGAGTCAAAAAGTAAAACTGCCCAGAATGCATAATCTATTTTAGGATAGGGATGTGGAGGGGTCTTCTGATGTCACCTACAGGGATCCCTGGGGACTCCCAACCACACTTTTGGGGCAACCTTGTTTTGCAGAACACTGAAGACAGCCCCTGGATTTCATTCACAATTTCTTGGTTGGCCGCCTCGATGTGCAAGCCTGTTCATAAGGATACTGCGCCACGACTGCAATATCATTCTGCAATTTAAGATAGCGCCTAAAGAGAGAAAAGGGGTGGTGAGACGGGACTGTGCGGCTCCATATGATCTCAGCGGCGGCAGCAGACTGACAAGCAGCAGGCAGCAGTGGAACCAACTGCGACCCAAAGATGTGGTGGAGGATTACGTCATCGAAAAATAAAAAAGGAGGACGGCTCATCACAGCAGACCCGCACATCCATAACGGAACACCAAATAATTAACAACTTCTCGGCCACCACACCGCTTGAATCATTTACTTATGAAGAAAATGAATAATTATTGATGTGAATAAAAGCAGGGTCTCTATAAGCGGCTTATCCACTTAGGCCCTCTGCTGTGACATTTCTACAATGTGACATGAACGTGAGAGGAGTGGTAGCAAGCTCCAATTATTTACCAATCAGCGGACAAACCGCAGAAACAGCTCTGTCCTCACGATGTGCCGTGCGTTAGATACATCCGTTTATCCACACAAAGCTACAGCAGCACCGAAACACTGCCACACAATTGGCATTATTATGAGTAATTGTCCATATCGACAGATAAAAGCATGCTAATTTAAATGCCCATCCATTACATAGGTGACGCCGTACTGATTCAACTGAGCGCTAACTGGACTCATTAAAGGGTTTATTGTATACTGCCCAATGAATGAGCTACAAACGACCTATTTAAGTCAAATATATATGCATGCCAAATCAAGGGAGCATAGACAAACTTTTATCGAAACAATAAATCTTTATTTGCAAGCCAACACTGCGCACATGGGATTTTCTCCCGTTTTTTTAGGAACGTAAAGTGAGACGCGAGATATTGAATGGGCTAAGAAACAGTTAGCTAACAAACAGGCTACATAAACCCTGGCTATTAAGGTTAGAGATAAAATAACGTATATTGTGGGCTTTTAGATCCTTTTGGTAGACTCAACTCCAACAGACGTCAGTGTAACTGCGTAACAGGCCTTTTGGAACAGCATTCTCACATTGTTATTTCGCTATTTTAGCTGTGCGGTGAGCAACTTGGATAAAAGTGACAGCGCTAAGCTAGCTAGCTAACGTCAGCTGGCTGTGGAAAAAAAACTGGTGGCCTGTGAACGAGTCTTTCTTACCGTCATAAACTGCTCCAGGGGCGTCCAGTTTTTAGGTAATATATTTGTTGCTGTATGAGAAAATGTTTTGTGTAGGGGCGATATAGCCCGAACATCCAAGTTCAGTTCACCCACTGCCGATGAAACCCGAGCATCACCATTATCACCGTAAACATCAGTACTTGGAGCTCGGCGCTGCTTCACACACATCCATCCGGCAGAACGGGGCCTCCTCCGGGCTCGACCATGCGACTGGCTAGGCGACGACGGATAATCCACAAGACAGGAGCCCCCGCAGTAACCATGGGCTACACACGGGGACTATCAGTCATTTGAGATCGAGAGAATGAGAAATATAATCCCACGAATACGTAAAAACAAACTACGTGTGGTCAGTAAAAAAAAGGCAATACACGAAAACTGTCAATTCACAAAAGAGACAAATGTTTCGGCTTCGACATGCCCAGCATGAGTCTGTCCGTTGTTACCAGCGATCCCTGATCCCTCTGCAGCTGCTTTGCCTGCCTGCTTGCCTTGCAGCACAGCAGCGATCTGTACACCGACGTAATGGCGCAACCTGAACGCGCAGGGGCGGGGCCATGTAGGGGGGCGGGTAGGAGGCGGGGCCGTGCAGAGGGGCGCGTGCTGCTTTGACCAGGTAGACCTGCTGCAAAATCTCGAGGCGCTAAAACGTTTTATATTCAAACCAAACGTTGTGTTTCTGTAAATGACCCAGAGCTGACGAGGATAACACTATTTTATATGTACTGAAACAGTGTTGCTGTCTGTACCAGCAGCAGGTTGAATATGTAGGCTATAATGCAGACCACAAAAAATGTCGTAGAGAGTAAAAATAAGACAATTGCAAAGGCAGTAGCTGCAGGAATGTAAGTCATACTTCATGCTGTAACTCGATGCAAATACAAACGCTGGTTTGTGTTTAATCTGCAACGTGCTTTTACCGTGTCTTTGAATTTGAATTGAGCTCTGTTCCCACAGGAGTCAATTATTGTAGCACTTTCAAAATGGATGTGATGATGGCAGTTCTTAAAATGTATTTCTTTCGTTTAATTTCAAGCCCAAACCTGCCCATTCACACCGAATTAATCTGCTGGCCTTCATTCATGAACATGGCGAAAGGCAGACAGTGAGGCTGGTAAGGTTGTACTGACCTCAAGTGGCTCGAAAAGAAACACGCTGCAATGCAACAAACAATGGGCCATTGTGCACAGCTCTGTCGGGTTTACAATGAGCTAAACTGATGAAGCAGAGTGGTGAGAGCAAGATAATAATCCCAGTGTTGTTGACATGCATATATTCCAAAAGACACTTTGTTGTCGCGGAAATAATAGAGTGGATCTAAAAATGCAAAGCTTATTAAATACAACACTATTTCTACTCACTTTTCCCTTAACTTTTTACCATTTTCTGCACAATCAGATAGATTATTAGTTCATGCATCTGTGGAAGCACTTATGTTAAAGAGCAGTGTGTCAAAGCCCACATTCTGCTGCAAAAACCATCGTACTGAAACAAATCCAGCATCTTGCTCAAGGGCCGAGCGCAGACACACACACGCACACACACACACACACACACTCTGCTGCGTACATTTAGGTTCTCCCAGCTTCATGTTCTTTATATTTGACTTTAGATTTTTTTCATAAAATTTACCCTATAATCTATATTCACTCAGTTTAAAAAAAGCCTTTGTTCAAAGGGATAATGATGATAAAAAATGTTTTTAAAAAAAAGAAAAGAAAAGAAAAGGGGGGCGGGGACTGTATCGCAACACAATTAATAACGTGCCTCTATATTTAACTCACCCCTCACGGTACAAGATTGGAAATGTAATTAAAACACCATATCAGAACCTCGTTAATATGCAGACAGATGACCTGGGGGGGATATGTGCCGCATGACGAGTTCTGAGTCACCACATGCTGCATATTAAGATTTTACGGAGCAGGGCAAGTGTCACCAGGAGAAAATAAACCGTGCACGTGGATTATTAACCCGTGCTCTCGGTTTTGCAATCCGTGCACGTGGATTATTAAACTGTACTCTCTGTTTTGCAATCCGTAGGATCCCGGTGGATCCATTGAGTCACACTCTTTCTATTTTTTCTTAGCTGCAAGGAATACAAGAACATTGCTGTTAACAGTTTGAGCAAAATTAGACGTTTCTCCATGTATATATTTAGATGAAACAAAAGAAAGGAGGTGCGAGAAATACCACCATCTCCAAGATGTCAACTTTAAGTGTGTCTCCCAAGCAAAGGCCCCGCGCTTTGACGCAGTTCCATTTTTACACAAAAAAAACCCCGACTGAAATACAGTTCCACCACAATTCAACGTTTATTTCCTCCTTAATTGTTTTTCCTGCCTTTCATTGAATGCCAACTCGATAAAATACGTTTATCTTCATGGTAAGAGAATAACCAAATGACTTCTGTTGACAGTACTTACCGTATCTAAATACATTCTCATTGTCAGATTAAATAAGCCTTTAAGTATACCGTTATTGTATGACATGATTGATATGTATCACATGTGCTGCACGAGGGTGTGTGTTCGTGCTTAACACTATCCAGCAGAGGGCACCTTTGGTCACAGACCAGCACTGTTTTGTCATTCCTTACTAAATAATCCCAGTGATTTACCAGTTAACACCCATACACGATTCACTCCAAGTTACTCTTTGCATAAACACGTGGACCCTTTTCATACCAGTAATGGTTGATACACTACTGCTTCAGTGAACTTTCCACAGTCAGGAAAGCAGCATTTAAACAGGGTTTCATGTTGCTTTACGCAGAAAAAGCACCTCCTCACTGTGAGCGATACAGCTTATGAATTTAACACAGCTTTTGGATCGCTACTCAGTACTGCTGCTGCCTAAAGCCCCAAAAGGAGAAAATCACACTTATTTTCTATGACTGTGCCTATTCAACATAGAAATCCAGTCTATATAGCCACATATATACATCACATTGTTTATTACTGTAAGGCAGTTATGAGCTCCTTCTCTCTATGGATGAAGTCAATAATCACAGAAGAAATAACACCCCAGACTTTAAAAGACTGTCTTTTTAATTTAACTTGTTACACACTTTGGGTTTCATGACACACTAAAATAACATTCGGCAGATGCCGCATGACATTTTTCTATGGAAAACCTGCTACTGAGGTTCTGAATCTGAACAAAGATGCTCAGAGCCTGTTATTTTCTGTCTTTATGGAGACAATGGGTGAGGCCCAGTGACATGCCCTTTAATCCTCCCCTCACTGTTTCTCCTCTTTCAGCAGAGCCATGATGCCTTCCCTCCTGGATGTGTATGGTGTGTGCTTCAGCTTCAGGATGTGAGCTGGGAACAGGTTCCCACTGGGTGCATACACCTCCTCTCCCTTCTTGCCCATCAATACGCGCAGCGTCTTGTTTCTTGACAGGATTTTATCGTAAAACTCGACCCCTCCTTTGGCGTATTCTCGAGACACTCCAGCCGCTTGCCGGTCAGAGTTGTAGTCAGTCCACTGGCTCACAGCATCCGACATGAGGAAGTAAGAAACGGCACCAATGCCCAATGCTAGAACGTTCGCAGCCCCACGAAACAGCGCAGGCCCGCCATGCAGCCCAAACACCTGTTTCAGCATCACGCTGTACACCCAAACCCCACCCAAGCAGAACGGGGCAACAGCAGCATTAACAATCGGCCCACCAGATTGTAGGCGAGCCACCTCTCGCGCTAAGGCAAACTTCTGTGCCTCGATGGAAAACACCAGAGCCTCCTTCAGAGCAGCACCAGGTTCGCTACTCCAGTCCACGGTTTTGCCATTGATGAAAATGTAGCGGTTTGTAATCCCGCTCAGGTCATCGGCAGAGCTGTTAAAGTTAGCAGGGATGCCAATTTGGGCCCCAGCAGGAAGCCACGGGACACCAGCACCGACCGGATGGAACCCAAATGAGGCAAAGGCAGAGAAGTTCTTGGTGGAACTGATACCATAGTCCTTCAGCACCTATAAACAGCAAAAACACTAAAAGTTGGTCTTAATGCTACTTTGAATACCTTTGTGTTGTAACTTTGTTCATGTAAAGGTATGAAACTTAAACGTACACATACAGTACCTGCTGAAAAACGCCGCTGAGCTTTTCAGACAGCTCCACTGGTTCTCCTTTGAACCAGGCCTGATAGAGCTGCCGGTAGGACAAGTCAGGGCAAACATGGTAGAACATGTTGGCTGCAAAAACTCCTCCACAGCTTGCAACGAGCAGCGGAGTCCGGTACTTCTGAACAAGTACAGAGTACTTGAGGAAATGAGACGCCATATTGCCTTTTTGGTCTTGACTTGACTTTGTGTCAGCGAGGAGCAACAAGCCTCAGCAACTGACAGCTGTGTGGAAGAAAGATTCATTCGTGAGTCAGATCTGCACGTTATACAGACAGAAACTTGAGACTTTGTTGACTAATGTTGGACAACTCCATCCTTGACATTAAAGTTTGTTTCTGAGATGGAACCTGAGCCATGATTGTCATGTGATGTCCTGTCCTTCGGCCTCGGTTACACCTCGTTCATTCCAATGCTTCATCATAAATGACCTAATACCCTTGGTTGATTGAAAATCAAATCAAACAGTTTTGATAAACCGATGGGCTGACTTTCAAAATTTTAAATAACATTTTAGATGTTTTTTATCTGGTTATTCTTGTATTTTACAGCTGCTTCTTGTCAGGATTAAAAACTTTTAAAGTGCTATAAAATAATAATAATCATTAAAATTATCATTATCTACTGTCAAGTAAATACAGAAAAACTTAAGTCATTAATAAAAGTCCCAGTTCCAGCTTTTAAAATGAACTGCTTTTTTAAATGTTGTCACTTGTTTGGTTCCTTATTAAACATGTTATCAACTGGTTGATAATGAAAATTAAATGAAAATATTTAGCTACGCACCAGGCTCCCCCTCCATCATTTACAACAGGAACAGAAAACGCACGCACGCTCTTATATTGACCCATGTGTAGTAATGGTGTAAAGCTGCAGAACTGCAGCTACATCAAGCCAATACATGAGTGTCTAATCCTAAAGTATCTTGTTGTGGACTCCCTTCACTTGGCGCCTGCATAACATTTCGCAGCTCGGTATCTAACCGAGCTCCATTGCACAGAACCAGCACCGACACGTGTTTCTCTTCGTTCCACGACAACTCAATGTGGCTAAAACAGTTGCTCTTATTTTCAATTAGGAGAGAAAATAGCAATAAAAACTTACTGGCTTGGTACATCTTTACAAGGACAGCTGCAAAGTGCACAGCTCGAAACAGTTACATGACGGGTGCGGATGTCCGTAAAGCAATACAGCTGTCGTCATGGCGCTTTGCGACATCTTTTACGACACAACAGATAGAGGAAATGGGAGGGGTGGGCTGTTAAATTGGTTCTATAGTTCCAGATACTGTACATTGTACACATTTTACATTACGTGATGAATGGATCCATAATGTCATTATTGTGGAGAGCGAAAAGGATCACAATTCCCCTTTGTACTCAATACTAAGGGGACCAAAGTAATTGTTTCAAGTGGAAACCACACGTGAATTCACATCTGTCTGCTTAATTAAACATAAACACACTGTTACAAAAATAACAGACTCCAAAATAACACAAACATTTCACTCTTGACAACCTTGTAAGGATTAAATTTTACATGTTACACAATAACAAGCGTGGCTTTAGTTAGGCAACGATGGCAACATACAGCAATATTGTATATGGTGTCAAAACTTAAAGATACCAACCTCATTTCCAAAAAAAGGATCAATTGATAATGGAAATGGAGTCTTTTGAATTAAAACAGAAGCGTAAGTATGTCATTTCTTAATTCATTAGAAACTTTCTTTGACAGACACCAATGGAACTTCTCAGCATCTTCACTGATGAGCTTCATTGTATTCAGAGACTTTAAACAAATCTTAAATGTAATGCCAACCACACACAAAAATGGTGAGGGAGAGGCATAGAAAGACAGAAAAGAGAAAAGAATAAACAACAATAGTGCTCTGTCAGATTCTGCAGTCAACAGATGAACTTAGGACAGATGACAGGTGAGGGTGTCGGGAGTTAATACCGAACAGAGTTTGATATCAAATATTTGGTCTTTCCACGCAGGCAGGGGTTGTGGCTCAACCACTTCACATCAAACTTGGTCTGAGAATCATCAATAAGTTTAAAAATGTTTATTTCTAAATGAAAGTTTATAAAGAACGTTGAACTTTCATCATCTATCCAGTGCATAATATTGTGAAAACTTTCAAGGAGTCTGGGTGATTCACAGTGTGTCAAGTCCAAGGATAGACGCCACTGTTGGATCCGTGGGACTTCCGAGCCCTCAGCCAGCGCAATATGAAAAATGTCATGCCTCTGGGATCAGTAGATCCTTAAGAGTACCTCAGAGAACCATTGTTACCATTCAAAGTCCACTGCTGCATTCAGATGTGAAACCTGAGGCTTTATTACCCAAAGAAGAAGCTGAATAAATAGAACACTTCTGAGTTGTCAGAGCACAAACTCATCCCAGATGGACAGAGGCTGAACACAGGTTTTGTGGTCAGATGAGTCTACGTTTCACCTGCTCTTGGAAAAAATAGGCATTAAGATCTAAATGGAAAAAGTAGGAAAGAACATCCAGGTTGTTGTCATTATTATTGCACCAATGTGCATGGAATTGGACTATTGAAGGTATCATTAATGCAGAGGTGTATGTTGGAATTTTGAGAGACAGATCCTTCCATCTAAGTGGTGTCTTTTTCCTGAAGGTTCCTTGTCATTTCAACAGGACAATGTCATAATTTGTTCTGCACGATGGCTACATAGTGTGTAGCATTATGAAGAAAAGCAGATGAGCAACTGAGATATTGGATTTAGCAAGAACAGACACAGACTTCCATGAAAAGCTGCAACAGTTAGTGTAATCACTGTCCAAATGATTACAATGATATAATGCAACTCGATAACCAATTTTTCTGAGAGTGTTGCTAACACGAAATTCTATAAAATCTTTATATTTTCATAAAACAATGACATTGGTTGGTGAAGGAACTGAGAATAATTCTCTTTATATGAGTATCTGTTAAACAAAGGTTCAGACTGACTAAGTTACTTTTTTGTTGTACCTCATTAAGCTTAAATTGTTTGTTTTACTGACTGCTGGGATAGGCTCCAGCCCACCCGCTACCCGACCGACGGATTGACGGTATAGAAAATGGATGGATGGATGTTTATTTTACTGTTCTATTTATCCTTAAAGGAGACCTTATTGTTTCCAAATGTTAATGCAAGTACAATTATGTGTTTGTATTTTTATGTTCTCTCTCGTCTGTATAAAAAAAAAAAGTGGACACAAGAACAGGCTAAAGTCTAAATGACAAGTATGTAGACTGAGGTGACTAGAGTGGCTCATTTAACCAGCAGCACATCCTGTCACGTGTGGGAGGTGGCCAGGAAGGAGGACCCAGGTGTAGACACAGATGGGAAATCAGAGGTAGACGAAATTTAGACTGATTTATTAAAACTAAACATACAACACAGCCAAACTGGGAGAATATGAAAAACTAAACTGGAAAAAACAAAACAGACTAGTAACAAGAACAAACTGGGGAAACAAACCCAAGGTGGGCAACCTAAAGAGAACAGAGGATCTGACCAAGAACAACTGACACCAGGAGTTTAAAAACAGAGGAGGGTGATTGGTGAGTAAAGACAGCTGAGGGAAATAACACAGGTGAAGGGAGTGGAGCTGATGTCCAGACTGAAGAGAGACTGAGGAAGTGAGAAAGTGAACAGGACTGAGACAAGACAGAAAAAACACAAAAAGCCACAGATCATGACACATCCGGTACCACAAAATCTTTTTTTTCAGAATCTGAATTCTAAAGAGTTTCAATTCCTGATACAAACCGTCTTCGTTGATTGCAACCAGTTAAAAAAAACAGGTCTGTTTACTGCTTAACACATTATCTGAACGCTTTCATCAAGTCTATTTCCTGTGGAGGGGGTTTAGCCTCATTGATTATTCCAGGCATTTCTCAGTCTTTCAGAATGAAAAATGACTTGCATGACCGGTTTTATTAATTTGTTTTTCAATATTTAAGACAAACCATGCAGACTGTGACTCTATGTGAAAACTGTGGAGGAAAAACATTTATTCTATCAGTGACACTGATGAAAGTATAAAAAAAATGTGTTGAGGAAGGTTTTGTTTAATTGTAGGGACTGTTATGAATGGATTATGTTACCGTATGTGTAAGACAAGGAGATAAAGCTGAACAGAAGCAGTAAAGTATCTGCACACGCAGCGGTGTTGTGTTGAGGAGGAAGTGAAACTTGTGCACATACAATATCAGTGAGAAAACTGTCAGAGTGGCATGATGACATGACACCCACTTACACCATAATTCAAGTCACGAAGTGAAGTTGCTGGGACGGTCAAAACGTCTTATGGTCACAGACTTCATGGAGCCTTGGACAAACATTGATACTCTGATGACAAATGTGCTGCTGCTGGTGTTGAGGTGGAAGTGTGCTGCACCCTTCAAAAAGGATGGGCGGAGGTGCAGCGCACCAGCCCATCGAGTACTTGCTTGTGTTGTTTAAAAAATGATTCAATAACCACTTATTGCTGCAGCATGAACCCATGCATTCAGCCCAACATCATCCATCCATCCATCCATCCATCCATCCATCCGTCCATTTTCTACACCCGCTTAATCCGTCGGTTGGGTCGCGGGGGGTGGAGCCTATCCCAGCAGTCATCGGGCGAGAGGCGGGGTCAGCCCTGGACAGTCCATCACAGGGCCACACAGAGACAAACGAGACAAACAACCACACACGCTCACACTCACACTCACTCCTAAGGACAATTTTAGGGACACCAGTTAACCTAACATGCATGTTTTTGGACAGTGGGAGAAAGTACCTGGAGAGAACCCATGCATACACATGTGGAACATGCAAACTCCACACAGAAATGCTCCAGCCAGGATTCAAACCAGGAATCCTCTTGCTGTTAGGCGATGATGCTAACCACCATACCAACATGCATCCCATAATAACAACATGCAGTCTTTAAACAGTATTCTCAGGGATATTCAAGATGTGGAAAAGATTTGAAACATTGGGTGCTGCACAGAGAGGAGAAGATCAGCTCCTAAGCCACAGCTTTCCTGTGATGAGAAAATGAGCTTATGAGAAACACAAGCCCACAATCACATAGCTGCTTGAATGGTAAAAGTAAATCAATTCACGGTGTGCATGTGCACATTGTGAGGAAGTCAGGCAATCAGTTCCTTGTTGAAAGATACAGCTCATTTCTATCTCCATGGAAACGGGCCAGAGGTAATGGATGTGAGTCTTGTGTTTTGAGGGAATGTGATGGAGAAATCCTTATTCTGCTCTATTCTATTTTCTGTGACTGACTTACCATCTTTTGAAACGAGGTAAAGGTGGGTGAAAATATTTCACATGACATGATATCATTATTTATTTCACAAAAACTAAGTCAAATGCAGAAGCAGTGTGTGAAACACTGATTACGCCACATGGTTCAGCAGCTGGTAGAATCAACTTTAGCAGCAATCACTTGAGGTAACAGTATGACATCATCAGCCTCTCACTTTGTTGCAGAGAAATTTTGACCCATCCTTCTTTACAATTTTGCTTTACTTCATGTGGGTTTGTACTCAATCATTTATGTACAGCTCTCTTAATTGATCTTTTTTTCTAGTCTTGATTTGTCTTTTTATTCATGGTTCCTCCTTGGTTGCTCTCTGTTCTTGTTCCTGTCAGTTTTTGTTTTTAGCTCAGTTTGTTTGTCTTGAGTTATTGGTCTGTTGTCAGGTTTCTTTAGTTTGTATTATTCTAGCCTTCAGTTATTGGTTGATAGTCACACTCATGTTTTGTCTTTATTTCTTTTACTTTGACCAGTTAGTCTTGTCTCAGTTTTGTTTCTTGCTTCACCTTCCCTCTCTTAGTTTTCCTCACTTCTTTCCTGTCTGGTTGTTAGTTCCACTGCCACACCTGTGTTCATTATCCTCCGCTGCACTCACTCACCAATCGCTCTGCCCACAGTATTTAGTCTCCCTGGAACTTTTTCAGATCCTTCTTGTTCGTAGTTTCCCCTGTTCTCAGGGTTTGTTCTATTCTATTTAGTTTTTTTTTTTTTTTTTTTACAGTATTCCGGCTTGACTGTGCTTTCTGTTTTATTTTTAGAATAAAGTTTCAGTCTCTTTCAGCCTCCAGTCTTCTACAGTGTCCGTGATTGGGTCTTTCACTTCATTACGCTCCACAAACTGCAGCAAAACTCTTGTTGAAAATGGCAACAAGACCACTGACCCCACCTTTCACTTTCTGTCAGAAACTAAAATTAGTCAAATGGTGAAGGAGTCTCATGAGGTCAGGGAGTCTATGCTCTGCATTGGATTTGTCGTTTCATTACACATGAATATATATGTGCACATGTGAATTCACTATCTGTAAATGAATGCTGACACACACAGACATCAATGGTGTTTAACGATCCATGAGAGAGAATGTCAGAGAATGAACCCTGTAGCCTTTTAATGTTGTTTCAGAGAAAAGGAACATTGCAGTTTGTACAGATTATGTGACCGTAAGGAGGAGAGCCGCCACAAGGAAGGATCACGCTGCACTCTGGCTGACCCTGTCCAACAAATGCCAGCAAAATCTGTAGAAAACGGAAAAAGGAGACACGAAGCAATCAATTCTTAAAGTAAGATCTCATTAACTTGGTTCCTAATCTAGCAGAGTCCATAAATGAGCAACAATGTAAATCAATTCAATACCTCTTGATTGTTTCATTCAAAGCCTAAATAAAATAATCCGTACGTCTAAAAGGATAAGCTTCGGATTCCTTAGCGAACATACTGGAAAAACAGAACTCCTCTGTCAGTGCAGATCTGATAATAGTTCTGTTTACCTTTGAGGAAAAAACTGAAGAGAATTTTTCAAATGTCGTCCATGATTTTTTTTGCAATTATGTCACCAATGTCTGGTGAGATCAACTGCACATATTAACAATCTATGGAAGGAGCTACTGTGTATCCAGGCATGCTTTTAAATGCATCAGGCTTTCCTGGAACAGCTACTTTTCACGATACTACCTCATTTCCCATCACTCAGTCACTGCAACATGTCTAATGCCGTGTTATTTACAGAAGTAAATGCATATCAGGCTCCCTCTCCCTGCTTTCCTGCTTCTGCTGAATTATTTATAAATTTCTTTCCCTCTTTCTTGCACCCATACCCACAGTTCTGACATTTATCATTAAGAGAGACTACATTAAAACAAATCTCCTATCAGTAATGTGTGGAAGTATATCAATTTGTATGTTCTGTTGCACTCAGTATTTATGCTCTGTATGCTATTAATTTTTCTATGTCCTACGTGGATTTATATGTAGACACGTGAGTACTTTCTAACAGTCTATGTCTCTCTAAATAATGTATAAGTACAGGTACTTCATAAGCCTGCCACATTCCTGAGTGTTTGCTCCTGTCCTCTGTGGATTACCATTCAGAGAACCTGCTGGCAAGCAGCCTCATAACTTCCAAGTTTCTGGGAAGTACTTTTTTAAGTGGCTACAAGGAAGTGTGGTTAATAAGTTGGTCAGAGGAAAGCTTCTATTAAAACAAGGAATTTGAACACCTTAACTTTCAGTTACATGAATACCTTTTTTAAATAATTTTCTTTTGATTTACACACACACCATCCTGCTCCTTTTCTCTTGATGTTATTGTTAAGAGTGCAATGTTTTTATCTGGGCCTGATTACTGAAAAGGAAAGACCACGAAAAGTGCTGAATCACATCATCCCATTTATTTGTTACCGCTCAGATCAGGTGAAAAGAACTGTAGGAAGCCTTTGGTACACGATGCAACTACTATGAAATCCTGCCACACATGGCCAATGTAATCCTGAGATAAGAAGTTAAAATTACTTACAAATGAGATGATTATATGAGCAGATAAAAAAATGGTGGCACATAAAGCCATAATCATATGGAGCGTAATCATATGTTAAATTCTTTTATGAGTTGTTCTCAAAAGGGCAATGAAAATAGCTATTAGATTTAGGCCAGTCATATGCATTTATTAAAGCAAATATAATGTAAATAATTATTCCCGAAACAGAAGTCTGACAGCATACAACAGCAGCTTATATGATGTAGGCACACTTCTAACAGGTTTCCTCTTTTCCAATATTGAATCTATTCGACTCCCCCTAAATTTCGGAGGCTAATTTGACAGGACTATCCCTTTAAAGAAGTCCGCTGTACTAGGGAACAGTCCATTTCTCTAAAAAAAAAAGGGGAACTCTGTCACTGCTTCTTTAAATTTGAAAAAAATTGAATAAAAGGAGTCGAGAAAGACAACAAAGGCGTTGCTCTCACATTTGTGTAAATATAGACATGATAATACACTGAAAATCTAGATTAAGCTCTTTCACATCTTTCTTAAGCTCTTAAGAAAAACCTTGTCCACCCCTTTGGGACGTTTCTATTTATAGCATCAGCTGTTGCAATACAAAGATTAGCTACTCAACGTATTGTTTCGCAGATGTGGGCAGCACGTTCCAGTCTGTGGCGAAAGGGCGGCGGTGGTTTAAAGCCGAGGAACACAGAGATGAGGAGGAGGAGGAATATGTCGATGTGAAGACGTCTCTTTGGGTCCACGACAGAGAAGCTCATATCGGTAAGTGGTTTTCCTGGTGAGACTGTGGAAGTCGTGAATTGCCGTTTCTCTATTAAGACACAGTGCAGGAAAACCTTCCGTTAATGTAAAATCCCAAACAGCTCTCAGTATCAACAACTTACCAAAGCCGAGCTAAGCGACTAATGACAGTGTGCTAAACACTCAGAGCAGGCTAGCTGCTTCTAATCAAGCATATGAACGGCTGGATACCGATAGGGGGGTTTCCTTTTTGGAGTTAACTTGAGGGAAATATGAAGCAACCTAAATCCGTTATTCAGGGGCGGCTACTGTCGGTTTCCCATGCTGCTGCTCACTCATGCTCACACACAGACGGGCCTTGGCTCTGTGTGTCAGAAATTCCCCGCGGGGACGAAAGAAAAACACGTCTTTTTTCCCCTCGTCTGTCAGAAAAGAAAAGCCCGTACAGTAGATGTATTTCACGACGGCCTTTATCCCCCCCTTAGCCAGCTGTGTACACACAGTGAGGCAGGAATGGTGTGCATATTAAGCGCTGGATACGGAGAACAGAGATTATTCGTGTGTCAAATCATCGCATGAGATCACTCAGAAGTAGCATTCGGTCAGTGTGCAGAAAGGGAGAAGTACTCACAGCCACAACTGCGTTAATCTCTGACAGTAATATCTGAAAGCATTAGACCATTTGGCAGTCTGGGGGAACCTTTTAATTCCTCCATCAATAACAGAAATGTCAGGCTGCTGCTGATAATTCTGTAGATGCTGAGCCTCAGATCGGTCCTTTCATGTATGTAGTGTCACCTGCAGGGGACACATATGGCATTTCATAGCGTGACTGCAGTGTGGCCTGGAGTGTAGAAAAGCAGGCATTTTGGCCAAAAGGTTGCAGCTTTACTTATTTAGCAAAATGAAGATGCTGGACGATTTGCGCATGTGCATTCAGGCATGGCACAGGATGTGCAGAGTCAAGTCAGGCAAGTCAACTTCAACCCATCAGGTTGCTGTTCAATCTGGGGCGGTTCTCCTTTTTCATGACTCATCTACGAGACATTTCTGGGCTCTACTAAATGATTTACGTTGCTGTAGGAGTTCTTGGATACAGAGTTCATTTTGATTATTTAAAAAACACAGAATTGGTTCCATGAAGGCTTTAAGTGAGCATAGGAGACATGCATAGAAGGAAAACTTTTTGGCAAAAAGAAATGCAACCTTATGTTATGTGGAACTATTTTGGCCACAGAAAGGTGCTTTTTTTGGTGGTTGCCTGCATTAATTGCCACAACTCTAAAACCTTTTTGCCACAAAGTTCCTTAACTGCAAAGCCTGATGTAAATGCCACAAAGAGCATTCAAGTTACAGAACAGATGGTTTGCATCAAAACTTCTCAAAGACTCCTCTCTTCTCCAAAATAATTTAAGGGTGACTGAATTTTTCCAGATAGATCTATTTATTTCGGTGTTGTTCTGTGTAATTTCGTAGATATCGAAGAAAAGATCCCTAGGTCTTGCAGCTCTGCCCTCAATACAAACAGTCTACTCTTAGTGTAACTGTTTAATTTAATTAGATAATTACTGCTCTTTCTGAGGTTGTTTGAATTATTTGTTGAATCTTTATGATGATATTGTTTTCACATGAATAACTGTCCTCTCTTTTTCAAACAATATGCCTTCCAGCCCTGTTATAGAGTCAGGTTTGCATGTTTCACCCACATTATTGCATTAAGTGTATTCAGAAATGTACCTCTACCTGAGAACAGTGAGAAGCATTTGGATAAAGTGACATAATGTTTGCATTGTAACACATGATAACCTTTAATGACAATGACCTGCTTTAAAAAGCTGTGGCCACAACTCGTATAGACACAACAAAGAAAACCACTGAACATAAATAAACGCTAAAATGCATGTTCTTTGCAATGTCAACATACTCGATATCAGTATAACAAAAGACTGCTTGGACTGTAATAAATGGCAGGCTGACAAAAGCCAACATTGGGACTGGAAACACAAGGAAAACCACATTATTGACGGCTGCATTCCATGTGGAGGAAGTTTAAGTTATGTGCATCTTCAACGTCTAACCAGAAAACGGAGCGCAGCCTCCGCTAATACAGCCGAGCTCAATGTCATATAGTCAAGTATTCGTTTCAAGTCGTATTGTCTTCTCAGTATTAAACCGTGATATCGGTTGGGTTTTTTTCTATTACACAGCCAGCTCTTCTGCATATTTAGTCAGGCCAGGAACATGAAATATGAAATGGTGAAAATGTTGTTGTATATTTTCATCATGACGTTTCCACATCATCGTGATGATGTTGCTGACACTGGGCTCTGCTGCTTAATTATAAAGGTGACATTATGCCCTTTTGAACAGTTTGACACAATTTCTGAGGTGTTGTTGTGATGTATAAAACAGGCTTTGGTCAAAATACCTGTTGATTTAAACACAGTGCCTCTCTGTCTCACCCTGTTTTGACACCTCTTCTCAGCAATCTCAACCCCCGCCCTTTTGATGAGGTTAGCAGCTACTCAGCCCTTCCCGCTCCACAATCCAGCTCTATATATAGATGAAGATAGTTACTCTATTGATCCGAGTGGGAAGTAGTTTAGCAGTTGAACTACAAGTTAGCAGAAGATGCTACTAAACAATGCGATGTAATCAACTGTAATGGATTAAGCCAGAGATGGACACAGCGTAACTCATAGTAACGCATATTTACCTTTAATTACTACATTTAAAAACATGCTGATAATGTAATGTTAACACACAGAGAGCGGGTCACAGCGTTCAATGTAGCAGCGAGAGTGAGGAGAGGACCAGGGTTGTGTTGGAAACACTCCTTATCCACACAGCTGCAGGTTGTCTGAGTTACAGAACGGAACTGTTCAACTAGAAAGCTTCAGCTAACAAAGTAATGTGGGAACAATAATGCTCATCTTTCAAAAAGGAACAGCAGTAACTCCTTAGAAGTTGGCGTACGTCATCTTCATTAGCTAAGCTGTTAGCGTTAGCTGCTGCTAAAGGAAGAAATAAATCGGTAAATAAACCATGAGGAGTTATTTCTCAGATACTTCCATTTCCCTGCTCTGAAGTTCAGGCTCTGAGAGTTGGAACTGATCCTCTTTGTGGCTCTGTTCCTTCAGTCCAGCGTTGAACTGGACCAAGTTGTTAAAACAGTGGGATGAAAAGTGTTTGCTGCACATTCACAGTCTTTAGCTAACTCTGCTGGAACATTAGCCTCAGATATAGTTTATCCACTGGGCTCTTATATCCTCTGAGGCTGCTGCTGGATGGAAGATTCATGCTCCTCAGTGCAGCTGACAGCAGAACATTTCCACCAGAAGCTGGCTTCATCCGTCCAGCAGGGTGGATGTGAGTGGGCGGGGCTGAGTACAGGAGGCGGAGTCAACTTAAGGAGTGATGTACTTTCGAGATGAAAATCAGAACGGCTCGTTAAATGAGGAACTTTCAAACAAAGGGAACTAAATGGATACCAGGGTTGTGTTTTGGGTGAGTTTTACACTTGCTGGTGACTTCAGACCCCCTGATATATGCTCCCAGGAACAGGAAGAAGGGATTTTTATATAATATGATACCTTCAAGGGATTTTTTTTTTCAGTAACAATCCAAATTTATGATGAATTAAATAACAAATAAAATAAATTCATCAAGTTTAACACAGTTTGCTCAAAAACTTGAATTTGGACAATATTTCTAGCATTATTTTAGCATGATATGAATTTACCAAAAGCTAAAAATAAACAATTTAAATTAGATTTAAAAGGTAAAGTGATGCGTTCATTGTTTAGAGCTTTTATTTATCTATACCTAAACCCGTTTTATATCGAAGCCATTTTCTCATATGAACAGTGAGAACAATTTCATCTGATCTTTTTCTGCTGTTGCTGTTCACACAAGTACATCACATGTGCTCTCCCAGCTCCTAATTTACATAAAATGACACAAAAAAATCTGAAAATGCATACAAAAGGCCAGAATTACACAATAATTGCATGAGAATATGTTGTACCCTGCTACATGAACTCCAGTGCTGAGAATAATGCTAACAATGGCGTGGGAGCTGCCGTACCAGACAAACTATTTCATTACATCATTTGTAGAAATCCTGCAACAATCTTTTAATGCATTATGAAAAAGTTCTTATGTCAGACAATATAAGAACTATCATTAAAGCTTTGGACAAGCTTCTTTATATTCAATCAAGTAGTGGTGTTGTTATATCATTACTACTGCACATGAGATTTTTAGAGTTAAGAATAACATTGTATTACCACCTTCTTGCATTTCTTTCTTCACTCAGTGTTATCAGTGGGGGGGTCAGTCCTGACATACTGTAACCTTGGTGACATTCCTCAACTGCCAGCAAAAGAAAACAAAATTATCTGAGTGAAGACAAAGGTCAAAGCAGGACATGGCCCCTGCAAGTCACAGTACACTGCTGGAATATTTGTGAGGTGTGGGGGCGTCTTGGTAGTGCATTCATCAGCACTGTTCCGTCAGAGCAGGGAGGTTCTGGGTGTGAACCTGCTGGTTGGTTGCAGCCAGTCTGTGTCGATTCTTGCCTGTTTTCACAGTTCAGACACGTGGATTTCAGGTTACATGCTAATTCTGAATTGGCTGTATGGAGCTGTCAGCTGGGTTAGGTTCCAGTCCCCCTCCAGGATAAAGCAGCTGGATGGATGTTTAGATGACAGCATCACCCGCAGATTAATTCTTAACCAAGACCAAGAAAGTGATAATTAGGTTTAAAGGATTCTCAAGTTAAAGGAGACATATTTTTATCAATGACACAAATATCTGACGTCTTAAGGAAATGTCTGTGAGATGCTTTGATCAGAGTACCACAGAAATACGCTGCGACACTTCCATTTTGAATAGGAAATTTACAGCTCTTTTCAAAGCAGCTCATTTTAGGGGCATAAGTGAACATCCAACTCCTCTCCAATCCTCTCTCCAGCAGGGTTTGTCTTATTTCAGATCAGTCTTACGGCTTTGAGCTACCCTGCAAACGTAAATTTGGATACAAATTACCACTCGATACTCTTGAAGCCCATTATTATCGTATGAGTGAGTATACAGTATCTAGCGAAATCACACAAAGCAATCTCAGGCACACCAAAGTTTCCCAAAAATTCTCTCGTTTGTAGTTTGACCTCGAAGAGATGGTAATGGCTGTCTTTTAGGCGCCGTCTTGTCTCGAGTCATGTGTTGAAGTAGCCCTTGTTGGTAAAACAGTGCACCACAGATAGGAAGGCTGCGGTACTGATAGAGTTGCTGGTAATACTCCAGTCAAAATTCCTTCATCACATTTCTGTTTCATAAACCCTGCGCTTCACCTGGGTTTTAAGTGTTTATCAGCTAATCTTTCCATTTTTATGGGCAAAATTTAACCAATGTTTAAGTTTGTTTTTGTAAAAAAAATGAAAGAACACCAATTAGAAGTGAGAACCTTAAGTCACAAACGCTGGACAAAAATCTGTTCAAGCATTATTAGCTCATTTAATGATAATGTGAACAATATAACTGCTGCCGTGAACTGGCTGTTATAGCAAAGCACAAAACTTCAAACTGACATACAGCACAAACAGGATGAATTAAAGTCTGTTGGAGATGAACACAAGGAGGCTGGATACTTCTACTTTGAGCTGGAAATGTGACGTAGAAATCCACAGCGAATCTGTTTGGCTCACTGAATGACATATTTCCAGACCTGGTGGCCCCAAAGAGCCGGGGGTTGTGTTTTTCCAAGCTAATGAGTGATTTCAGACACCAAAATGGCAAGCACACATGTCCCCTTTAAAGCTCTGTCACGTTTATTGATAGATGTTGACTTGGTCCAACGAGCAGTTTAAACCTTAAAGAAATGTTTTTAATCTAAAGATCTCCCCTGAATGATTGATGAGAGTTAATACCAGAGCAGGGGTGTGTTTTTCCTTATTCCTGTTCTGTGAGTTATGTTGCTGATTTGTTCCTATGTGAACAGGGAACCAGACACTTCTCTCAAGTACCCAGAGACTGTACGTTGGCCCTGTGAACACAAAATGTAAGGTGCAAACAAAGCGGCTGCACCCATTTTTAAAATAAATGTACTCGTATGTTCACATATGTTGGTGGTGGCATATGATGTGAAAGTGGACCATGTGTAACCTGCTGATACACTTTTTTTTTTTTTTTTGCTGTCTTGAAGGGGACATTGCTGTATTTCATGGATTATCACCACAAAGCTGGATTTACAAAATAATTCAAGTTGAAATTTTGCTCTGATGTGGATAATTTACCAAATGCATGTCAAGCATGGCCCAGTCTGTTGTGGCATTTTCAGACTAGTTCCAGAATAATTTAAAGGCCCAAATAGTATCCAGTGTTTTTTTTAAATTTTTTTTATGAAGTTTGAGCTCCAGCCATCCTCTCTTTAAGAAGGCTTGACCAGTTTTATGGACATGGACAGATTGGATTGCAAACCTGTCCAAAGTCAGTGTGTTTAATGCACGCAGTGGCCAAACCCACAGTTTTGCTTGAGTTGGTTAGTGGTGTTTTGGCAAACTGTTCACCACACCAAAGAAACTCTCCTGACACACCCTGCAGTGTTGTGACCCCACTTGACTTCAGCTAGGCCAACCCATGCATGACGAGTGGCAGCAGGTACTGGGATAGCTTGGTGTTTCAGGGGCTGCTATGTGTATTTTGGTTTTTTTTTTTCTTCCAAAACTCTAAAAATATATAATTTTAAGTCTCTTTTGAAATGTTTTGGTGATCCAGTTGTCTAGTTTTGTGGCATTTTGACACTTTATGACAGAATAAGCTTTTTAACATCAGGAATGTGGCTCAGAAATTCTTTGCTCAGCCTGGCTGGCTGCAATATGACTGAATGACCGGCTGACTTTGGAAAGGAAGGAAACATCTTCCTTCCCCCTATTGTGCTGAGCAGGAAAGGATGGACTACAGCCAGCTGACAGCTGTTTCCTGGTGGATGGAGGAGGAATGGGTGCGTGGGTGGGGGTGTAGTGGGAGTAGTAAGTGAATGTGCGCCTTTTTTGTCTGCTCTGAACTTCAATCAAGAAGATGCATAGCAAAAAGGAAAAGATGGAAATTAAATCTCTCATATGTATGGAATACATGGTGTAAAGCCATTTACTACAAACTGTGCATTATATATCAGAGCCAAAATGTCTCCGAAGCTAATTTTATTTTCTTGTTCTTTAATGGGAGCCATTGTCTGAATAAGTGTTGCACAGACTGGAGCTCTGTAAGAGCTGTGCTCCCAGAACAACTGAACCCTTTCAGGACCCCTTTGCACAAAAAGAGGAAAAGAATCGTAACAGCATCTGAGCTACATGGCCAAATTATGTCTCATACATGGCTGAATTATTACAATATACTAAATGAAACGTAAAAACGTACAGATATGGTCTTCTGTTGCTTCAACAGCTCAACAGACGAAGAAAATGGTCTCCAGCACCAGCCATCTCCTCCTCTCCTTCTACAAAAACCGAAAGTGAAACTTAACGAAATGGGAGTTAAGTCTGCGTTTACTCTTGCTTCCACAGGAGGCAGTATAGCATTAGACAGCTTGGCATACAGAGGCCATGACAGTGGAATACAATATAGTGACCTGCCCTGCTCTCAATTAGGGGTGCAACGGTACAGGTACGGTCCGTACCTCGGTTTGTGGGTCACGGTTTCGGTTCAGTTTCAGTACGTGTTTTGTGCGTAGAGAGAAGAGAATTTTTTTTCCTGTAAACTGTAAACATACCAGTATCACTGCTGTACTGAATAATGTAACACTTTTCTTTCAAGTTAACACTTACTAAACACAACTTTCAAATGATAAAATTAGAATTATGACTTGGAGCTCAGAAATTCCGACATTCGCGTACAACTTGAACGCACCAGTAGTTGCAGCACACAAACGCCGCCCTGTCAATGCATGCTGCAATGTAAATTAATCTAACTAACGGAACACTACTCCGCTGTTAGACTCTGTTAGCCCAGCCGTCCACACCAGAGACCAGCCCCCGCTAGACGGCCCACCGACCATCGGAAATTGCCGAACGGGCCAGTTCGGCGGCCAGGCCACGGGAAATGTCCTGGTGCTCCCGATGGCTAGTCCACCACTGCTCTCAACTCCTCCGCTAGTTTTGGCCATGCCTCTCTGTTTTCTTTGTTCCATGTGCGAGCTGCACTTTGAACCCGCCTCCAGTTACAGTGTGACTGACAGGGGGTGCGTGGGTGGAGGCACAGCAGTGATTAGTCATTAACGCTTAGTTTATACTCCTCCATAACGTTGACGTGACGTCGTCATTGAGCATTCAAAGTTCTGTATCGAGGGAACACATTGCTCTGCAATTCACCATGTCGGTAGGGGGGTGCGACTGTGTGTTTGTGTGCTTTCAGGGGTTATAGCCGAATCCTTGCTTCTTCTTCCGGTCACAGTTAACAACAGTAAACAATGGCAACCGAGGTGGAGCTGCTGTATTTGCAGTTGGAGCTCATCAATATTGAAGAACAAATGCTTAAATTGCAAATGTTGAAGCACAGGCGACAGAGAAGACGCTTGCGGAGGTGGTCTGTACGACCGGCCGAGGCTGGGAACGGGTGAATTTACAACCTGGATGAACAAATGCAAGTTTGATCATTTCGTATGTCAACGAGCTTCTTTGCTGTGTACAGCCGTTAAGACGGAAAAAGCAACTGCTGGAAATTACGCTCTGAGCGGACCAATCACAGCCCTTATGGCCCGCGTCTACGCGACGTGTAGAGGTGCACGTCAGGCTACGGGGGAGGGGTCAACGTCGACGTCGTAGCTACGTCGTCAAAATGACGGAGAAGCATAAACTACGTTTAACTAGCAGGAAGGGCTTTTCAGCTGCCTGGGCAGGCACACACAATGAATTGCAAAACCGAAAACCCGCAGTCCATAAGAGTGTGTTGTCCCATGCATAGCGGACCGAACGGTTCAATATTTTACCGTTGCATCCCTACTCTCAGTATAACATAATCTTGTGGGAATATTTTTTTTTAATATTTGGACACGCACATGATTATCTTTAATTCAATGGCACTGCCTACAGATGAAGGCCATACACAGAACACGGTGAATTGTTATTCATTTAGCAATAGATGTAAAATGCTGTCTCGTACAGGTATGGTGTCCTTCCCACACTATCAAAGAAGTCTTCGTTAAATGTAAATAAAAAAAAAACCAATGCAATTAATCTACAAATGTTGAGGTTGATGTATGTTAGTTTAAATTCTATATCAATGAAAGATCTATCGGCTGGTTATTTACTGTTTTGATTATTATTAGCTGGATATTTCATGCTGTTTGCCGCTGATTAGTGATTAGGATGAAGAAAACAGTCCCACGTCTACAGGGCTCTACTGCAAACCTCAATGAACTAAGGCAAAAAGAGTGGTGCAGACTTTATTCACAAAGCTATGAGGGACGAATAAAAGAAGTTATTACATCAAATTATTGCTAATAAAGGTGATTCTACAAGCTATTCGATCCTGGGGTGCGCTTAGTTTTTCACACACCGCTTCTGCATTTTGGCATTAAGGTTTGCTGAATAATTTGTTCCAAATATGTGTAAAAACATTTTTTAAATAAGTCACATATTGTTCATCAGAGTTTGTATTTACCTAATTTTAACAGTTTTATGTCATGTAAAACCAGAGAAATGAAAGATATTCTACTGTCACACATAAGTTCCAGCAAGGCCATGATTATGCTAACTAAATGTGGAAATGAGCTTTTCCTTGATTGGACTAAGTTAGTTCAGGTCTGTACCAGTTCATTCAATCAGACTTTGTTTATATAGAAGTTTTCATATAATTCTTATTTAGCATAAAGTATTTTACAGAATGTAAAAACAATTCTTAAAGGAAATACACCCCAACCTTAAATGGAGGGAATGAGACACAATGTAAAGGCTGAAGAACTGAGGAAACTATTGTTTTTGTTTATTTTTCTTTATTAAAAACAAACAAACAACAACAGAAACTCATAAATGTGTGTGAGGCCACGCTAGAGGTAGAATTCTTAAAAAAGAAAAAATATATAAAATCCTTGAGTATTGTAGGACTTAACAGTTAAGTCTTAACTGATCCTCGTGGAACTCCATAATTAATTTTAAAGCTTATTGATGAACAGTGTTCACAAGGTTGATGGTATGATAATTTCTGGTGCATTTCCGTCCATGTGTGGTCAATATTTACAACATGGCTTTGCAGCCAAATGTAATTGGAGGTTGCTGCTATTCCTGCATGTGATCGCGTGGTTGTTAGATCATCTACACAAAGTCATGACCCTTAGTAATCCGAAACATATCATTTTATCATCTTACATTTTGCACTCTGAGTGCTCTACAAGCGGTGAATAAGGTTTAGATACTTTTGTTACATTGAGCATAGACTTAACGTGTACAGAAAACACTCCTCTGCTGAAGATTTTTATTTTTATGTTGAAAAAGCCATAATTACAAGATACTGTAATCCATGAGTCATCGTTTCTCTTCTGGTTCTGTGGTTCTATTGGGCTAGAGAGGCAAGATGTCATTAGTCTGGTTTCTGACTCTAACCAGACTGTGGTTGTGGTTTCTTTTACTATTTACACTTATTTTATGCTGTCCATATCTTGGTAGACTGTCACCATAATAACAGTGAGGCACAAATGTTGCTTCATTCCCACCAACTGCTTTACAGCAAAAGCTTTTTGTTGCTCTCTACTTGAAAGCTCTGTTTTAAGCCATTTGTCTGGCTAACAATGAAGAGCATTTTAGGACATCTCTGATCTTTGGACTTGATCGTAAAATAACAAAACTCTCTTCTGAACACATCACAATATAAACTTTACATGCAACACCGAAGCTGCTAAAATGTTAAAACAGCTGACAAGTTTGTTGTAGCAATACTTCCTGGCTATTAGAAAGTCCATTGTTTCAGCTCTTATGGCTGATCTGACAGGGGCTTACATGAGGCACATCAAAGTGCAACAAAGAAACGAATCCAGAAGCTCTTTCCTGATACTTATGATGCAGACAAATGTTGAGCATTTTTAAAGGGATACATTATATATTTTAAAGTGCGGTTGCATGGAGTACTTGAAAGGAGTCAGTGTCTTACCTGCTGCTGGTCTACTTGAAGTAATTTTTTTTTTTTATTTCAATTTAATTTTCCTTCAAGTATAGTGGCAGGACATATACCAGTGTAACTTAAAAAGCTGAGCGTGTTTGGCCTCTCCTCCCTGGCTTCAGGTGTATTTCATATCACCAGCACCTCTGTGATCCTGATGAAGATCTGCTGTTGATACAGTTCTTTACATGCGTGCATTAAGACTAATTAAAAATATAAAAGAAAAAAGCTTTTTTTGTTTGCCTTTATCTAATTATCAGGAATAATTTCCCCAGTTGTTTTGCTTTCAGACTTTTTTCCTCAGAGGTTTCTTTCAACCTGATGAGCGCAGCTTTAGATTATAATGGCCATCACTCACACGTAATAAAACTGCTGGCTGAAATTACACTGAACTTTTTCTATCTGTCGTTTGTCTATTTTTCCATCTCTCTGCTATGATTTGCAATTCTTAGCTGTGATCTGTTGTTTCCATAGTGATGAGAAAGCAGCTGCAACAAAAAAAAAAAACTTAACTCATCTCTGCCTTGTTCTCCTTCCGTCTCCTCTTTGTTGACAATCTCCCATTGTTTCTCTCTCTATGTCCTCCTTTTCAGTCAGGTGTGTCTCATCAGCCACCGACTAGCCTACTTCCCACCTGTACCACCACTGTTGAGGTAGCCATGGCGACCAGCGCTGTGCCAAGCGACAACCTGCCAACATACAAGCTGGTGGTGGTGGGGGATGGTGGTGTTGGGAAAAGTGCTCTAACCATCCAATTTTTCCAGAAGATCTTTGTGCCAGACTATGACCCCACGATTGAGGACTCGTATCTTAAACACACTGAAATAGACGGACAGTGGGCAATACTGGATGGTGAGGAGCAAGGATTCAGTTTTCCATGCTGATTTCACTCTTACTTATTTCCCTTTTGGTTTCAGTTGAACATGTCCGCCACTGTCAAATGAGTTGACTTTGTTTGAAACTTCTAACCTCCCTCTTATGGTAGCTGATTTCTATACCGAGTTATTCTCAAACAGAATTAGGAACCTTAAGAAGATGCTGCTGATGTTTTCTGCATGTGGGAAAAATGTTGTTTTCCCCCTGTAAAATATCGATTTACTTTGGAAATCCATTTAACAAATGAGAAAAATTGTGTTATTAGGATTTATTAGTTTATGGAATTTTTCTTTTTTTTTTATGTTTGATTGATATACAACATATAATATATAATTTTTATGTATGATATTTATGACAATTAACGACTTCTTACAAGAAGACAAAATTTTATTAATAAGAAAAAGAAATGGTGATAAATTGTGTCTGTGTCTATATATTTGTCCCATTAAAGTTTGTTGTGTGAAGTGATGCATTTGTGTCCCCACGTCTCCCCAGTACTGGACACAGCCGGTCAGGAGGAGTTCAGTGCAATGAGGGAGCAGTATATGAGGACAGGAGATGGTTTCCTCATTGTGTTCTCTGTCACAGACAAGGCCAGCTTTGAACATGTTGACCGATTCCATCAACTCATTCTACGGGTCAAAGACAGGTAGGATGCAACAACTTGGCTTTATGATGTAGAGCAGGAATGTTATTGAGTTATGATTTAGAATCAGTTCTTCTGATTAGGACGTATTTTAGTGTTTGTTTCTGTGATTGGATGAACTGGTTTGTAGATGAACAGTAGATGGTTTCTTTGTCTTTGAGAAACTGTACAGAAATCACTTCTGAGTTTGTTTGGTCTGCTGAATAAAGGTAGGTTATGTAGAGGTGAAGATTGGGAGATGGATCGTTTGGTCTCATTTACCCTGTCTGTCAAGTGTGAAAACAAGATTAAAAATGAATCTGAATTGATTATACCATCAACCTTGACAAGGTTGCAAAATATGCATGCACAACAATGGTAAATATAGAAAGACAGATTTAACAAAAGAGGAAGTAGTTTTGTCAGATGAAACAGGCATTTACATTCTGGCAATACAGAGAATCTGTTTACAGCCCAGTTGCATATTTCCATTGAATTCTTGCTATTTTACTGCACTGCTTGAGTTGTTAGGAAAGCTGTCAGCTGTACAAACAACACCTAATAATAAATCCCCTTTAGGATTCCATCAGATATGGCACATCCTATCATATATGGTCTGTGTGGTGTCGCCACCTCTCCTGTCGGGTCAGTTTGAGCTTACTTAGTCAGGGATGCTTTTGTCAGGTGCTATGACTCAAGTGCCACTATGATTTTGGGTTATCATATTATTTGGGATTGTTTACTTGTCCTGAAAATGCAAACAGTTTGCACAACATCAGAGTTGTTTTCAAAATAGAATCTGTTAAGTTGGAGATTAAGTTTAGAAGAAGAAAAGCACCTAATCACTGAGAGTAACTGATATAAAACTGAATCTGAGATTGAACAAAAATAGAAACTGGAAATGACAGCAAGTGTCAGCAATCTGTCCGTATTTGGTGCTGCTCAAACTGTTACACATTTTCTCAGAAATCTAACACCTGACAACTCACTGACACACTTTGTAGTGTGCTTGAGCATCTGAGTTCTGCATTAATGTTACATAGTACCAAAAGCTGTATACACCCTCACCAAACCTGTTGTTGACATAATCCTGAGGAATATTAACACTGTGATGAGGTGGAGGTTAGAATATGAATTGTATATTTTCACAGAAATGCTAACATTTTCTGTTTGTCTCCTCTCACTCTCAGGGAGGCCTTCCCCATGGTGCTGGTAGCAAACAAAGTGGACTTAGTCCATCTGAGAAAAGTCACATCAGACCAGGGCCAAGAGATGGCTGCAAAGCATAATGTGAGTCGTGAACCTTTTCTGAATCACTTCCTGAATCCAGATTTACTGTTGGTCATGTGCAGCACCAGTTTTTTTTTATAATGCATTTTGGCCTCAGAGCTGTGTCCTTATATTTGAAATAACTGAATCTAAAATCGGTGAACTCTGATTGAAATGAACTGTTAAAGCTTGAAATCTAAGTTAACCTATGTAACATTGCCAAACAAATGAATATGATACTCATTGAATGTTTAATGGTTCACACTGTGTAACATCTTTTTAACCTTGTCCAGGTTCTAAAAAGTGTTGAACAATGTGCTGATTCATCCATTTACACAAACACTCATACAGCACTGATGTTATTTATGTTCAGTATGATGCAGTTTGTTCCTCTACAATCACACACCCATGAGCATCAGGGGTAATGTGGGAATTCTCTGTCTTGCATACTTGTCAAGGCCCAGAGTATAGAACCGCCAACTTTTCAATTGAAGGACGAAATGTCAGCGACTTGCATGGTTATTCTCCCAGTAAGCCCATCTACACCAGATAAATCTATCTATATTTGGCTGTACACCAGCTTTTAAAAACCTTGGTGACATTTCTGAGCTGGTAAATTGGCATTAGCGTATTTTAGATTTCTTAGAGCTGAAGAATGGATCGCCATAATGACAGAGAACCAGAAATCCTCAGCAACAAGGAGAATGCCAGAGCCAATGGGAAAATAACTCAAGAGTGCGTCCAATGACAGCTTCTGATTCTCCAGTTGAAAAATAATTGTTTTTCTTCCATCTTAAACGTACGTGATAAATGGAACAACTAGAAGAGGTAGACAAAAGTTCTCCTCGACAGGATTTATTTAATTCCCACAGCTGGCCTATCAGTGACTATTCATAGCAAATTGAATGCTGAAAAAAGCTTAATGATACAGATAAAGTGAACACCATTAACAGCAAGAGGGACGGGCAAATGAAGCTGCAGGGTAGGCTTTCTTCCAGTGGTGGTGAATCACTTTGTTCAATAAGGGTTCATTTAGCAAAACTCATGATATCACATTTGACTTTAATTGATTTTCTCATTTCTCCATTGTTTGTCTGCTGCCTAAAGAATAAGTACAATCCACACTTACTACCGTCAGAGGCTGCTGATTAAGCTCTATACTGTCCATGACTCATAGGATGTGATTTAATGCCAGGTCCGGGTAATCAGACTGGAACATTGTGTCCACTATTGATTCTCCACCGTGTAGCATGTAGTTGTTCTTTTTCCAAGGGTTTAATAGTTGTTTTATGTTTCCCTGTACTGTAAATTCCAAAAATATTAAACAAGTTGCTCATATTTCAGTTTGGAATATTTCTTCATGTTTCCTCAGATAACGTACATTGAAACCAGTGCCAAGGATCCCCCAATGAATGTGGACAAAGCCTTTCATGAACTGGTCCGAGTAATAAGGTAACTTCAGGTTCACTTGAGGTTTTCACTTGTTTTCTTTTGGTGAAAATTTGAGATCTTTTCACTAAATATTATATGAGAAAAGCAAGGACAGTAATTTGCTGTTAAGGTTGATTTGGAAACAGCTTCCAAATGAGAGTGCAGTCAGTCGTATTTTATGGCGAAAGCTCATTTTGTGAATTTCCAACCTTTTCAGGGGCTATTTGACTGTTTTTAGTGGACAGTGGCATTAGAGGAGTGTAATGCTGGAAATGTTAGGGTAGTGAAAGTGATTTTGGAAAGAAAAGGAGAAAAATGTTTGAACAATTTCTCATCTTGACATGTAATTTCATTTATTTATACCAGAATATGCAAGTATATATTTTCTATGTGGTCATATTCTTTGTAAAGTGTTATCAGGACCAATCGGCAAAAAGAACTGTTGTCCCGTTGTTTAAGGTTTGTATGTGTATACCTGCATACAGAGCAGCAGAAGACTAGTATTAAGGGTACCTGTGTGGGGGGGGTTTGGTTCATAATGTACCAAAACTGAGAAAATTACCTGGATGAATCCACAATGCCCCCTTGTGGCCAGTCTTAAGAAACCCAGGCATTACTGGAGAAGGATGCAAAATATGATTGATCATTAGTTCAATGTGTCATCTGTGAGCAATGAGATGATGCATCATATGGTGTAATGATGACATCATTGATTGTTCAACCAGTCTGTTCAGGTTCACCTTTTCTTTATTTGTTTGTTCTCCTCAGAGAGACTTCTGAAGAAAACACTGACAATCGAATACATTCATCCATCTTCTTAACGGCTTAGGCCACATGGGGTCGCGGTGACATTATAGAGAGTAGAGAAACCCAGACATCCCCGTCTCCTGCTACTTCCTCCAGCTCATGCTGGGTGACCCCGAGCTGTTCCCAGGGGAATCGAGAGACATAATCTCTCCAGCGGGTCCTGGGCTGACCTCGGGGCCTTGTCCTAGTTGGTCATCTTCAAAGGAAGGCGACCAGAAGGCATCCTGATCAGGTGCCTGAATCACATCAACTGGCTCCTCTCAATGTGGAGGAGTAGCAGCTCTACTTTGAGTCTCTCCCAGGTGGCTGAACTCCTCACCCTATCATGAAGCGTGAAACCCACCATCCTTCCAAGAAAACATTTTCAGCCACTTGTACCGTGACCTCATTCTTTGGGTCATGATCCAGAGTTCATGACCATAGGTGAGGGTAGAGGTGTTAAACTGCCCCGAAAATTGAGAGCTTTGCTTTATGACTCAGCTCCCTCTTCACCACAACAGTCCGGTACAGCGACTGCATCACTGCTGCCGCTTGTCTCAGTCTGCGGCTGATCTCACCAACACTCCTCCCATCACTCATGAATACGACCTCAAGATATTTAAACTCCTCCACCAGGGGTAGGTTATCTCCCTCTACCTGGAGAGGGCATGCCATCCTTTTCTGTGAAAGGACCATGGACCTCAGACTTGGAGGTGCTGATCCGCATACCAACTGCTTTACACTTAGTTGCGAACCGTTCCAGTGTAAGCTGGAGGCACTCATGTGACGGATCCAAAAGGAAAACATCATCTGCAAACAGCAGCGATGAAACCCTCAGACTACCCCACACAGCACCCTCCTGACCTCGGTTATGCCTAGACACCCTGTCCATGAATATCACAAACACGAGTGGAGACTTGGCACAACCTTGGTGGAGTCCAACACACACCCGGAACAAGTACGGCTTAATGCCAAGTATACGGATGCAGCTCTCACGTTGGGCATGCAGAGACCGAATAGCCCACACTAGCGGCCTCATATTCCCAAAGCAGCTCCCACAAGGCCTTCTTCAAGTCCACAAAACACATAGACTGGATTAGCAAACTCCCATGTCCCAAGGTCCTAAGCGAAATTGGAGAGACACGCCATTCCTGCTGAGCACAGATTGAGCGAGACCACTCCGACCCCCTCCTGAGTCACCGGATGGTGCCCCAGAACCTCTTTGAGGCCAACCGAAAGTCACTTTCCATGGCCTCCCCAAACTCCTTCCATGCCACAGATTTTGCTGCCGCAGCCTCAGTTGCCACCGCCCTTCTCGCCCGTCAATACCCATCTGCTGCATCAGGAGCCTCCCGAGCCAACTAGGCCCTGAAGGCCTCCTTCTTCAACCTGACGGCTTCCTGAATCGTTGGGGTTCACAGGTTGCTGCTGTGATAGGCACCAACAAGCCTCTGGCCGCAGCTGTGTGCCGCCACTTCCACAATGGAGGTATTGAACAGGGTCCACATAGACTCCATGTCCCCTACCTGCGGAGTTAGGAGTTGAAATCATTCCGGACAGGTTCTTCTGCCAGCCTTTCCCAGCACACCCTCATGACACACTTGGGTCTGCCAGGTCTAGCTCGCAGTTTTCTCTGCCATCTGATCCAACTCATCACTAGATGGTGATCAGTTGATAGCTCAGCACCTCTCTTCACCCGAGTGTCCAGAACCAATGGTCTCAGGTCAGGTGAAACGACAATAAAGGCGATCATCGACCGTTGACCCAAGGAACTCTGGTATCAAGTACACTTATGAGGATCCTGGTGTTAGAATGTGGTGTTACTTATGGACAATTCATGATGAGCACAGAAGTCCATTCCTCCCAATCACCCCTTTCCAGGTTACCCAGTCATTGCTAACGTGAGCACTGAAGTCGCCACGTAGGACTATGGAGTCCGTCGGTGGGGCCCTTTCCATAACCCCACCCATTCTCTCCGAGAAGGCTGGATACTCTGAACTGCTGTTCGGTGCATAAGTCCTAACAAAAGTCAAGAGTTTTCCTTCCAGCAACTTTAAGCCACATAGAGACGACCCTCTCATCCACCGGGACAAACTCCAACTTTATGGCAGTTAGCCAGGGGCTTGTGAGTGGGAGGGTGCCTTCCACCTTGAGCAACTCCTGAGTAAGCAAGAGACCATCCCTTATCAGGGAGTTTGTTTCCAGAGCCGACACTGTGCGTGGACGTGAGCCCAACTGCTATATCTAGCCAGTACCTCTCAACCTCCCGCACCAGCTCCAGCTGTTCTATTCAGTTCTATTTCATTAGTTAATTTATGTCCATTCCAGTGTTTCTGCCCTGCAACACATTGGCACAGTGAAGCTTTATCACTTTGTAATGTTTCCATTCCTTCTCATAACACTTCAGACTTTCTGGCACTGAGGATACCAGGCATTGTCTATTGTTTCGGTTGTAACATTCATCCTGCAAACACATCTGAAAGGGCACCGACGCACTCCCTGATCACCACAGAGCCTGCCTTCTGAACTAATTACTGATAACAGTCTAGATGGTTCTATTCTTCTTTGGTCCAAAGTACATTTTTATTTCTGTCTTTGAAACAAGCTTAAACGCTGATTAGTCTGATCACAATAAATGTTTCTTCCACTGTGTGATGGTACACTCCAAATCATGATTTTCAAACGGTAATCTGTTTGAAAGTATTTATTAATTTAACTTTTTTTTTATTATTATTTTTTAATTCCTTTATTTGTTTTGCAGCATTACTAGCCCAAAATGCCCTAGTTTCAGCTTTTCTTTGGAATGTGCTGCAGGCTTTAAATGCAAAAATAGCAGTATAATAACACATCAAATGTGGTTAGCAAAAAAAACAAAAACATGATATATCTTGAGTTCATGCTTTTCCTTGCCATTGGATTATTATTATTATTATTTTTTTAAGTTTGAGCCATTTATGCTGCTGCCACTGACTGATTTACAGTAGGAGCTACTGGAAATGCTGCAGCAGAATTATAGATGCTTGAAGAAATACATTTTACATGGAAAATGCAAAATCAGAGCACACACTCAACTAAATCAATAAATCTGGCAATGCACACAATTGTAGCATAATTATGCTATGCTAATCTAATTAGCCTCTGGTGGTAACTTTAAGTGGGCTTGAGAGTGATATCTTCTTTATCTAAGTCTTTACAGTGTGGCAATTCACTTCCTGTAGAGATATTCCTTTGAGACCAGCTTTGACTTATATGAGGGCTTTTTCATTGTTTTTTTTCTTAGATTATGACTCTTGAGTTGTCCTTGTTCTTACAACCTGCTCTGTCAATGCTTTTTTTTTTTTTCACCATCTGCAGACAACAGGTTCCAGAGCGAAACCAGAAGAAGAAAAAGAAGATGAAATGGAGAGCGGAGCGTTCCACGGGTTCCCACAGGTTCCACTGTGCCATATTGTGACCCCGCCCCTTACGCTCCTTGTCAGTCATAACGCACAACACACACACAAACCCACATGCACACCAACACACTTTTGGATGTCAGGGAACTCCCCAGCAGTATTTGACTGCTGGAGCACAAAAAGGAGGGGGGAGATGGCTACAGAATATCATCTTGATGGATCTAGAGCGACGAAGGCTGAAATGAACCTGAAACATGGGGCCGGTGTCCCTTCACAAGGCCTTGGAATGAATGCTGTACCCTCTCTCCTCACTTTCAAAGGTTTTTCTTGACCCCTTGTCCTCCTATTTCTGTATTTAACCCAGAACTACTTGGTCAGATAATTGATTCTAAATCAAGTGTAATTTTTGACCTCAGCATTAAAAGTTGCACAAGAGGCAAAACTTAGCGGGCGGGGGGGGTTGACAAAACTTTTGTCTTCTTTAGAGAATGGAGGAAAAGGGAGTAACTGGCTCAAAGTGGCTCCTTGTGTTTCACAGAGAACATAGTGCTGTTCATCACTTTCTACGTCACACTCCTGCAGCTTGTGGAAGAGGAGCCCCGTCATCCCCACACTGGCTTCTGTGTGTTCTTCCATTGCAGAGTGGACCTCTAAGCACGGTGGATGAATATGAGTGGTGATTTTGGTGGTGTTGGAGGACGTTGGGATGTTGTTACGTGGAGTGCGAGTACAAAGATAATAGCATGTACTTTGTGGTCATGCTTTGGTTTTGTGATGTCAGCCGGGAGATGATGAAGGAAATGTGATGTGTTGAGAAAATGTGACATATCTATTGTGGCCATATGGGCTGTTTATGTGTTGTAACATTAAAAAAAATGGAGAAAAAAAATCCTCACAGTACATGTAATAAGGTTTATACCAATACTGATCTGTTAAGAGCCAAGTTTACAGAGATTTTTACTGAAGATTATTTTCCCACATGTACATGAACAGTATAAAAGAGCCACTTTATTTGCCCTTTCAATTATTTGAAATAGTTATCGATGGTTTGGTTGCCTCTTTAATCATTGTCAGTTGCTGATCCTTGATCAGTACTGTATGAACAGTAGTCCTCGTGTATTTTTTCCTTTCTTAACAAAATAACAAACTTCTTTCTTTTCATATTTTTTGTATCTTAAAGTGTAATACAAATATTTGTGATATAAAAAGTATCTAAATATGGGTGGCAAAGTAGAAAAATTCACTGCTGTTTTACAAAGAATCCTATAGAACTCGATAAATAAATAGAATAGATAAGGGATGATGAGAGCTTCATGCTTCAGAGCTGAAACGGGCTGGTGAAGCTGATTTGCACTGGCCACTAACCAAAATAATGTGATGTCACTTTATTCCAATCCAGGGGCTTTTCCAACTCCACCTCTGAATTCAGGACAGTCTTAATGGACAAGTCCTACTCGGTAAAGGACAGAGGAAAAAAAATACTGTAGCCCTGGGAATACGTCAGTGTTCCAAAGGCTATCTAAAGTGGGCAGTGTGGCACTGCTCTGGCTTGAAGCCATGCTAACCTACAGTAGCTACAAACCATGTTAGTTGAAGGAAAACCTCACAGATGAAGCAGGAATACATTCATTGTATCCATGTTTGTCATGGTGAGGTGGATGGGAATGTGTACAATTTAATAACCTATGAAATGGCAAGTACTGTTATCGGACTTTAGTGTGGGTGGACAACTTTCTCGTCTGGATGTGTATCTACTCTTGAAGGAATACATTTTTGCACTTTTAATACAATTTCTGACTTTCCTATTGGCATGTCATTTTCTTTTCAAAACTGTAAGTCAACTGAAAGGCACAGACAAAAGAATATCTGAATGTAAAATCTAATAACAAAACAAGCAAACCGTTGATTAGAGTTGTAGCCTTGTGTGCCTGTGTATGCCTGTTGCCTTTGCGTTGATTGTAACACATATGAAATCATTTGGGATTTTATCATAAGAAAAGCATAGAAAGTTAAGCTCTACATTTGCCAGTTTTGAATTTAGAAGGTTACCTATGAAAAGTCTCATTTGGTATTTGATAAATGGCATACAAATTCACCTTCCCCTGGAAGTGGAGCCTCAACGAGAAGGAACACAGAATTAATCTACAACTACTGTTAAAGGGACTTCAGAGGAGGACTCAAAACTTTAAAGAAAGGATTGTTTAACAGTGAAGCAACAGACACGACGGCTGAAAAAGAACAATGTGTTTGATGAAAATGTTGCATCATGTGTGTTTGATACCATTTTTGTATTATTGATGACTCTTGCAAAATGTTTTTTTTCCAACTGAATAATTTATTACAGTCTATGTTACCTCATTGTGTCCCTGCCCTTTTTTTTTTTTTGAGTACCCAAGCTTTATGCTTTTTGAGGGTCAAGATAAAGAAAAGGATTTACTTCTGAACTGATAATGGATTTCAGCTTTACTGGACCTCATGTGGATGGCTTCAAAGTTGACAACAAAAGTCCACAATGGGTTAAAACAGTGTGACAAAAGAAAAAAAAAATGCTCCCTTGTTTTGGGTAATACTAAACTAAACTGACCTGCTGCTGGCTTCAGCTCCTTACTGTACACACAGGAGAGTGGAAGCAGTCTTCTCCTCTAACTTGCAGCAAATTGGTGAGTCAGTGTTTTTCTTTATGCACTTCAAACAGACAGGTGCTGTCCATTTTACTTGGGTTTTTACCTGTTGATAAAAATAAATGTTTAAAATGAATATTTATATCAAATGATTTGACCCTGGATTATGTGAGCCAAATTTAGTCCTCTTGTTCTTTCTTTGTAGTTGAAGTCATGAGTTGAGTTGTGTACATCTTGTCAGACTGTCAGTATGTGAAGGGCTGTGTGAACTTTGAATTATGACAGAAAAAAAAAGTTTTCAGACTAATCGCGTACTGTTTTTTTTTTTAAAATACATATTTATTGCACAATGTGTTAGTTTTACAAACAGGGAACAATAGAAAAAAAAGGCACATGTAAGAAACAATAATAATGATGAAAATGAAAAGTTTAATACAAGTAAAAAACAACAACAAAGGACACCTATAATACCCACCCAAAGTATTAGCACTGTGTATGTACTACAACAACTAAGATGTTAGAGAAAAACTAAAAATGGCAAAAATAAATAAATGTACAGCTTACTTGGGGTAATATACTGTCTGCTTATCCCTTCGCATTGCAATAACTTGAACTATAAAACAGGCTCTGGACCATTCTTCCTTTGCCAAATTTTTTTGCAGATCTCCATGAGTCTAATATGTTTTGTCATGACACTTTGGATTTACTTTCAAACAAATCATATAAAAAGGACACCTGTCCCTTGGAGTCTAAAAAGTCTTCAAGGGTAGACAGCGGGGGAAGTTTCAAACCTTTACACTGCCTGGCCAGTATGAAACTTCTCAACTGAAGATATTTAAAGAAATGTTTTGAGGGTATTCTATATGTGGTCAGAAGTTCTTCAAAAGACATAAATGTATGATTGTTTTTAAAGAAATTAGATATTTTTGCTACACCTTGAGATGCCCAAGTTTTGAACCTGCTCTTCCAAGTTGAAAGTCATCATTACCAAAGATAAGAGAAAACTGGGATCCTTTGGAAGTCTCTCCCAAGTACACCAAAGCGCTGTGCCAAATCATTACTGTATTTATGAGGAAGGGGTTTTTGGTCTGTTTGATTAATTAGTTCTTGTTGGCTGAATATAGACTCAAATTTAAAGGAATATTAATTGATTGAGATTCTATTGAAACCCAGGCTGGGGGATGGTCATTCACAAAATAAAACATTCTTACTCTGATTTGAGCTGCCCAATAATACCACACAAGATTTGGTAGCTGCAATCCACCTCTTTCATAGGGTAGATATCACACAGAGCCTGAGCCTGGGATGCCTATTGATCCAAATGAAGAAGGCAAAGAGCCTTTTAAGAGAATGGAAAAATGAAAGTGGGGGAGCTAGTGGAATAGATTAGAAAAGATACAAATACTTGGGTAAAATTGACATGTTCAAAACGTTGGTGAGCCCCATCATAGACAGATAATCTTGTCCACCTGTTTATAAGCTCTGTAATTTTATCTGTTATGGGATTGTAGTTCTCTGGGGCAATTTTATCGATGGTAAGAGTGATCTTCACACTGAAATACACAAAACCTTTTAATGACACCGCAAAAGGAGTATGAACTGGAGGGTTGAGTATCTAATTTCCATTCATTAATAATATTTCTGATTTGATGCTATTTATTTTGTAACCTACAAAGTGCTTAGCAGATCAAGTAAAGTAGAGAGAATCTGTTTCAAAATAGAACAAAACATAATTACATCATCCACATATAAAGCTATGCGATGTTCAATATCTCCTGTCTTTATCCATTCAGGTTGGTGTCATGCCAAGTGGCTTGATAGCAAGGGTAAATAATTTTTTCAAGATCCATAGAGGGTGGGTGTTTTTACTGGCTTCAACGACAAAGTAATTACTGCTGTATTGAAAGAAAGAGGAAACGATCCGCTGTCTAAAGACTCCTGAGTAAAGGTGACATTACTTTGGTTCTAAGGGTTTTAAATATTTCGATGGGCATCCCGTCTGGTCCGGGTTTTTTCCCCCCTTTCATGCTACCTATAGCCACAGACAATTATTCAGCCTCCCAGTCGAGTTCTAGAGCATTTGGGGAGTCTTCCTTTATGGTGGTGAAGTCTAATAAATCAAGAAATTTCTTTTGTTTTTGCAAAGCTGAGGTTGAATAATCCAAACTGTATGAATTTTCATAGAAACTTCAAAAGTCTTCTAATTTCTTTAAGGTCACTCGTTACCAAACCTTTATCTTTTTGTATTGTAATGATTGCCCTTTCAGTTTCTATCTGTTTAATACGCCAAGCAAGGCTTTCTCACCCTGTTCATAATAGGACTGTTTCAGCTTCAACAAGCTTTTAGTTGCCTTATTTGTGGATAGAAAATCATATTTAGCTCTTAGCTCATTAAGTTCCGCAAATAAGTGTTGAGAAGGATTTGCAAAGGAGTTGTTCCATCTCCAGTCTACATTGCTTGTGTTTTAAGGTGGCGGACCTTCACCCCAGGCCCCACTGGCGGGGAGTCCTACTAGGGTTTTGCAGCTTCACTGACTGGAGGTCTTTACCCACAGAGAAAACTGGCCTCTTTCAGGTAGGTAGGTGGTGGTACCGTAGGTTTGCTAACAATCACAGGTTTGGATCTCACATCGCCACTGGGAATAGCACTGCGCAGCGCTTCAGTCTGCTTCTTCCTCAGCTCAAACTTAGCCTGTATGGTATCGAGTGATTACCCAAACCACCCATCTGGAGACACCGGCTCGTCCAAATAAACAACCCTGTCCCTGTCAAGGACGTCAGAGAGAGTCAGCCACATGTGCCTTTGCGCCACCACCGTGTATGCCATCCCCTTTCCCGGGGAAAGAGCCGCAACGCGGGATACACGAAGGATGTAATCCGTCCTCATTCAGGAGGGATGACAGTGGGTTCTCTGGAGTTACTTGTGCTTCAGGCTCTGCCAGACATATGGCCTGGTACGTCTGAAGCTTTTTTACAGAGCTCAGTGTGCGTGCCGTGGCCACTTGTGCCCACTAGATTTTGTCCAGCTGAGACGCTGAAAATCTGCAGGGCTTGGATGGAAGCGTGGTGGGGCACACCATGGTTGTGGAACGGGGCCAAATAGGCACTAACGGCTCCATGGGCAGCGGGTTATCCAGCCTAGTTTTTTCAGCGCCTTCCAAATCCAAATACTGTCCATAGCCGGACACTGACGTGGGTAGACAGTGGTTTTAATCCAACATGATGTTAGCTCTGAGACAAAGTTTGCATACATTGGCAGACGCCTCTTCACCATAGGGCGGGAGTGGTAGGGAAGGCAGGAGATCAAATCTGGCAAAGCGCAACGCTTTTTCAGCAGAAGGAAGGGAGTCCACATAAAAGTCCACTTTTTCAGCTGCACGGCAGTACAGCGAGAGGAACAATGTGTAATCCTGGCTCGCTGGTGCAGCAGCGGCAGTACACTGACCTGAGAATAATCCGTCATGGTCGTGGTCTGACAAGCTATGAACTTTAAGGCCTATGTCCAGGACGTCATTGTCCTCCTGGTGAGCGTCCAACTGGAACTGGGGCATGATGGCGCTCTCGGGGTGCTCCTGCTCAGTCTTGGTTAGCCCCGCAACATACTTCCTGTGGTCTGCCCAGTTACACACAGGGACATTTACCGAAAGATTGTCTCCAGTCTCTCCCTCGACTCGGTGAGAGTAGGGGGTCAGCAGCAGCAACAGCTGTCTTTCCCAGCACCTTGTCCAGAAACGTGACCCGTCTTTCCAGGGTTGAACACCGAAGCTGGCGACAGAATGCACAAACCTCCGGACCACCAAAGCTCTCCTGGCGTGGACGGCCCCCAGATAGATGGGACACACCTTGTGCTGTTCCTTAGTGTAAAGCTGCACCCCTGAGGACAGGGGTGAATAGAAGACTTTTGCCTTGCTTGTTTAGCTGTGTGCTCATGGCGAAACACTAAACTTAACCCGAGTCAGTTGTACCGTGTGAATCGACTGAAAGGGAACTTCCGCTCCAGCTGCGGTGTCAAAATCATGCAGTCTCCCCTTTCTCTCCCCAGTCACCAGATCCTTAACAGGATGAATTTTCCCATAGCGCAGAGTCTGGATGAAGAGGGAAGCTAGTTCTTTCTTTACTGAATCGAAAACTTTCCTCCATCTGACCAGACCAGCAGAAACGTCGGGAAAATGTGACTCTCTGGTTATCACGGAGAACCACACCTTGTTTCTGTTGGCTGGTTCGGAAGCATCTGGGTTGGTAGTTCTGTTTCAGAACACATTGTGACTGTTCACTAGTCCTATGCAGGCTGCTTGTCTGGTGTATTCTCTAAATTTTCATGGGAGCTCTGACACACGTGTGTTCAGTACAGCGCCATAACTGGAAGTGGAATGTCAGTTTTGTTCAAACTGGCGATGTCGGACGGAGGAGCTAGACGAGGCACAAATGAACTGTGGCCTTTTTTTAAAAAAATCTAGCCTCAGGGGTCAATAAAATAAAAAAAAAACATACAAGTAGTGTGACTTCACATGTTTGGCTGATTTACCTTTTGTTGCATGGCAGGTTGTAAACATGTCCAAATTATCTTTGGTGAAGGACTTGTGATGAAATTCATGTGCAGCGGCCATGGTGAGCGTGGCCACGTGTGTTTCAATAATCAGCTTCCTTGCTCATCAGAAGCTCTCCTCATTAATCTTCAGAGCCGCCAAAGTCCATTGAGTTGAGCTCTGCAAGAATGCTGAATATTCCATTTTGCCTCATTGATTTCACGCCCTCAGGGAAGCGAGGAAGGTCGACACCCAGAGCAGCTACTTCATCTCTGTAATTGATTTACATTCATGTTCCTGTCAGAATGAAATTGGTAAAGAAGGGTGCTCAACATGAACCAAGGGTGACAAGATAGTGATAGGTTTAAGGGTATCATTTCATATCATATAATTTCTACCCTGAAGGGCTGAATTACAAAAATACAACTCTTTCCATTAATTCATTTGAACATGGACATACAAGACAGCTTGAAAGTTAAGAAATCAACCTCAACATAACACTGATTTGACCAGAAAGGCAAACATAATGTAATAAAGTAAATACATCTCCGGCATATAAAAATTGTTACACAGAACATAATTTAAAACCCTCTGGTCCTTACCGTGTCTTAAAATGTGTCAAATACAGTTATAAATGAAAGCCAACTCATGACATAATTCAGCATGTCATTATTTATTTTACAAAAACTTGTTACAAAGTTAAAGTTTGTTAAAAACTAAGTCTACCCTTGCTACTTCCACAGGAATTAAAAGGGTAAGTAGTAGCCAGGTGCTTCAAATTAAATTAAATTTGACTAATTGACCATCAGCAAGTGTGAGCATCTCTATAAATCCAAAGTTTAGTCAAATTGCTGGTCTGGAGCATTCAGGTGTGTCTTAACAAAATGTCAAGGAGGAAATACATCAGAAATGATCTAAGAGAAGCAATTGTTACTGCCCATCAATCTGGGAAGGGTTATAAGACCCTGCAATGCTCAGAGTAATTGCAAAACCCCAAAAGCTACAGATCTGAAGTCCGTTGGAATGTTAAAAGTTAAATTTTGTGACAGTATTTGAAAGGGTTGCCAAGAGAAAGCCTCTTCTCTCTAAAAAGAACATTTGGACAGATGAGACATAAGTGAAGATGTTTGGTTATAATGCACAGTGCCATATTTAACAGAAAAGATACGTATCAACATATCAGCACCAACACTTCGAAGCAACTATCGAGCACTGTGGTGGATAATTTTGGCAAGCTAAAGCTTGGCTAAAAGTGAGTCATCAACAGGAAGAAGATGCCAAACACAGCAGCAAAAAGACAATAATCAAGGTGTTGCAGTGGTCCAGTCAAAGTCCAGACCTCGTCCTGATTGAAAAGCTGTGGTGGGACCTTAAGAGAGCTCTGCATAAACCAGTGCAGACCTCAATGATGTGATGCACTAATGTAGAGAAGAGTGGGCCCAAATTCCTTCGCAAGGATGTGAGAGACTAAAAACTTAATACAGAAAATGATTACTTCGAGTAATCAAGTGGTCGTAGGAATCATGGCGTGTGCTTAGTTTGGCACATACCACTTTTGCATTTTGTTTTTGTTTTTGAAAACTAAAGAATGACATGGTGATGAAGATGAAGATGGTGCAGCGTGGGTGGCACCCTGTTGCAACAGCTCCTGTGTTTGGATTCTTTCTTTCTGTTACTTACACTATGTGCCCTCTTCTTTCCTCTTTTTTTCGCCTGGACTGTGTGATTAGTCATTGGAATGGTCCACGCTTACTTTTTGTTGGCCTTTTTGGCTCGTTGTATTTATTTATTTATTTTCATGCTTTCTGTGGTTGGGAGAGGTGCTTAGCAGAGCGCCATGATGATGTCCTACAGCTGCTTGCGCTCTCAACAGTGGGACTGCCCGGAGTCAGGCCCGCGGTACCGGAGGAGAGCAAGAGGAGAAACCGAGGTTGTCGAGCAGGTATGAGGGTGAAGGAGAAGCGGAGGATGTACAAACCATCAGTTCCTTCAGTTACTATGTCAAATAGAAATAGCGCAAACTCCAGCAGAAAAACTCCAAGGATGTGTGGAAGGGTATGAAGCAGATAAACGGCTTCAACATCAAAGACCACCAGCAGGGGGGCAGCCAGGACAAAGCAAATGAGCTGGATGGATTTTTCAACAGATTCAACTCAGGACCCCCTGGTGGGCGATCCCACACGGGAACTGCCTTCACACCTTCTCAGCCACTGCTTTCCCCACAGCCACCCCTGCTGAGTACCCTGGACTACAATCCCCCAATTCCAACAACCTCTTCAGGATCAGCCACGCCCCCCATCATGACTGCGACATCTGGCCAGGTGAGGAGACAGCTGGAGAGACTCCAACATGCCAAAGCAGCAGGATCTGATCAGCCCGAGGGTCTTTAAGTCCTGTGCAGCTCAGCTGTCTGATATCCTGTAACACATTTTCAACCTGAGTCTGTTGCAGGAGAAGATACCGATCCTATGGAAAACACCCTACATAGTACAGGTACCAAAGAAAACCAACCCATCTGGCCTCAACGGCTTCAGACCAGTCGCAATCACGTCACATGTGATGAAAGTCCTGGAGAGACTGATTCTGTCCCACCTGAGACCGCTGGTGAAACCTGCACTGAACCCTCTTCAGTTTGCCTACCAGCCTCATGTGGGTGTGGATGATGGTGTCATCTACCTGCTGCAGTGTGCTCACTCTCACCTGGATGGTGGTGGAGACACTGTGAAGATCATGTTTTTTTTATTTCTCCAGTGCCTTCAACATCATTCAGCCAAATCTTTTGTGTGAGAAGCTGCTAGGGATGGATGTCAACTCATCTACTGTCTCCCGGGTTGCTGATTTTCTGTCAGATAGTTTGTTCGTCTTGGGAGTTGTCTGTGTGATGTGGTGTTCAGTAACACAGGAGCTCCACAGGGGACTGTTCTGTCTCCATTGCTGTTCACCCTGTACACCTCTGATTTTCAGTACCACTCTGAATCGTGCCACCTGCAGAAGTTCTCTGATGACTCTGCAGTGGTCAGGTGTATTAAGGATGGGCAGGAGTCGGAGTACAGGCAGTTTGTGGACAACTTTGTGGACTGGTGCAACCGGAATCAACTGGTCCTGAATGTGGACAAGACCAAGGAGATGGTGGTCGACTTCAAGAGGACAAGAGTCAAGAGCAAGCCTGTGTACATCATAGGCGAGGAGGCTGGAGTGCAGATATTAAGGTGTGCACTTGAACAGCAAACTGGACTGAACTACCAACACCAACGCTGTGTACAAGAAGGGGATGAGCAGACTGTATTTCCTGTGGAAGCTCAGATCCTTCAATGTGTGCAGGAAGATGCTGGAGATCTTCTACCAGTCTGTGATGTCAAGTGCCATCTACTTTACTGTATTCTGCTGGGGGAGCAGCATCAGTGCCAGGGATGCCAGCAGGATCAACAAACTGATACGAAAGGCTGGCACAGTTATTGGACTGAAACTGGAGGCATTTGAGTCAGTGAACAAACTGCTCTCCATCATGGAGAATCCTTCCCACCCTTTCCATAAAACACTACAAGGACAGCAGAGCTCATTCTCCAACAGACTGATTCAGCTCCGCTGTCACAAAGAATGGTTCAAGAAGTCTTTCTTTCCGTTCACCATGAGACTTTTTAACAGTTCTCCTTTGGGCAACAGATAAAACAGTTTGCACATTCATTACTCTGTTTGTATCTATCTATTTCGGTTTATTATTGATTTGCACAAAAAAACAGCTTCATAACTACTTTATTCTATGAACATATATATTTATTCTAATTATCTTTATACTATGTATATATCTCTTTGGCTTATCCTCTATTAATTCTGCAAGGGCAAATTGTCTTGATGCAGCAGCAAACAGTAAGTACACCTAATCAAGTTATATTATAGTCAACAAAAATAAAGTACTTTGATTTGGATTTGATAATATGGCACATGTTAACTTTAGGTTGTATTTAGCTGGGTTTTTTTTCAAATTTTATCCAAATGTGTCTATGTCATGGGACTAAAATAGGGTGTACTTTCTCTTTCACAAGACAGAAATATGAGAAAGAAAATACGAAGTGCACAAAAATCACTGAGAAAAGAGAGTAACAAAGCAAAAACTCAACATGTTTTACCAGGAAGTCAAAGTCTCACAGTGCTGTTTGAAGGTCCTACCACAAGGGGTCAGTACTTACTTTTCTTCCTCATAACCTGAGCACTAAAAACACAATCTGTCACAAATATGTGAAGTGAAACCAAATCCACAGTAAATGCCCTGAAGACTTCATATTACTAAAACACAAATGTCTGAGAAGCATTTTGTTTTTTAAAGAAATTACAAAGAACACGGTTTGTGTTGTTACACAAAGCTCATTTTAATGTAAAAAGGCACTGTGGAAGAGGACCTGTCCAGAATTAAGAGGCATAACATGCTGAATACATTTAGACATTATGAACAGAAATAAACCAGTTGTGCAGAGCAGAAAAGACAACAGGTCTTGTCAGATCAAGGTCATGCTTTTCCAGTATTTTAAAGCACTCCTGTGTTTGGTGCTCAGTATATTATTACCCATCATGTACTGCGCAGTTAATTCATTTTACAAATGATTCCACATTTTACTTCAACTTAATGTCTGTCTCCACCAGACAGACAACCTCCAGATCTCATAGCTTATTCAATTGCCTTGTACAGTATTTGCTATAGACACCACTGACATTGTTTTAACAATGTAGATCAAATTTGAATGTTTGAGATGAAATGATGGTCTGATGTTATTGTGTAGGTGTGGGTCTGGCTTTGACCAAGTAACACAGTGGAAGTACAAAGTTATGAATATAAGAGGTTGAGTTTTTGTCCAACTAATTTTCCGTTGTGGTGACCCAGTGAATTGAAGGCAGGACCTGGATTTGCCTTGTGGTTGAGATAAGGCAGGCAAATAAAATGTGAAACTCTGCACACATTGTTAACAGTATGTTAAACTTCTGACACTCAACAGCATAGAGTAACACAACGGAATGATTTAGTTTAATTTAGTTTCACGTTTTGTATTTTACAACTCATTATTAATTTTTTTTTCAAATCATTGGAATTCATTTTTTACATAAAATACAATTCTTCAACTTACTTTTCATCTGAGATTTCACAGTCCACTGATCTTTTATTGCCTTAAAATCTCTCTCTAAAACGTTTAGCTGATATTCAGTCATGTTCATGTAAGAACAATTAAAAACTAATTATTTCAGTAACTGAACTGCATGTTGTGCTCTCCTTTGTACTGTAAATGGAGTGAACAGAAGTTTTTCTTGTGCAGTACAGCTCTAATATGAGCCACTATGACTCTTGCTGTGGGACAGATTGGTGTATGACAGAGTGAAAAGAGAGCCAGAAATAATTAGTAGAGAATTAAAGAAGTTGCTCATAGTGCACTTACTCAACATGCTGGATTTCACCACCAAAAACTATTACCCCTTATGTGGTGCTGGGGTCTGTTAGACCACTTTTCAATGTTCACTAAATCAATGAATAGAAAATGCTGTTTTTCCAGTATGGAACTCATTTGGCCTGGCTCATTTTCTATAAAACCATAAAAAAAAACTTACAAACAAGCAAAAAAAACATTTGACAGGTGAATACATGCAGCCCCCTCCACAGGGCAATAAAGCTGCGTGAAAACAAGTGATTATGACTTCCCTGTGGACAAACACTGGTTTCAGCCTACCACCAAGAGCCAACACTCTTCACACTATGTTGCCTGTGAATCCACTAAAATATATACTATACAGTACATACTTATACAAGTACATTCACGGCTGAAATATTGTTACATCTCAAACCTTTCTTCTCACACATATTCCTGCAAACGTAACCATGGAAAGTGTGTAAAGCAGAGGCAAAGCAAGGTAAGTTTATTTATATAGCACAATTCAACAACTGGGCAATTCAAAGTACCTTACATGGAACATAAAAGCATTAAAACAAAATTCACTGTAAAAAAAAAAAGAAAAAGTAAAACAAGGTGAGAGGTACAGTGTAGTGACAGTCCTTCAGTTCAAATTAAACAATTGATTAACCTCAGTGGTGAACGGGAAAGCCTTATGGTTTGATTCTAGAGAAGCTAGAATTGACCCAGACCTGAATTTATCTGGGAGTTTGTTCCACATATATGGTGCATAACTGGAAGCAGCATCTCCATGTTTAGTTCTGACCTGGTCCTAATGACCTGAGATGTTGTCACGGTTTATTTTCCGTTCCATGTCTCGTCATTTCCTGTTTTATTTTGAAAATTCACTAATCTTGTCCTCTCGTTTCAGATAACTTGCCCTTCCTCCCGTGTCAAGCGTCTGATTGTCTTCCCTGAAGTGTTTTCACCAGTTCCCCTTGGTCCCTCGTGTGCTCAAATAGTCTGCGTTTCCCTTGTCTTGTGCCAGTATGTTGTCTCAGTGTGAGCGTCATTACCAGCCACTCTCCTTGTCTTGTCTTCGTTCCATGATCCCACGAGCCTGCAGTGAGCGACTCTCCTGCAGTGCATCTTGTTTGGTAATTTATTCCACGTCCATAGCCTTAGTTTATTTATCGTTACGGTAAGTTCCATAGCTTTGTTTTTCCTCCATTTTCACTTAGTGATTTTTCGTTGTAACCATTCATAGTCGCCTCCGTTAAAGGAGAGCTTTTTAGTTAAAGTTTCATAGAGCCTCTGTTTTGAAAGAGTGCGCCTTTGTTTTATCCGCCTCACTTTGAGAGCGAGTCTTTGTTTTGTCAAGAGTCCATAGCTTTTGGTTTTCCTCCCGTTGTGGAGAGATTTTACGTTTGTTAATTTTCATAGCCGCGCTCCTCCTCCACCATAGGTACGGAGGAGAGCGCTTAGGTGTTTTATAGCCTTTTCTTTTGCACTGCCGGGAGAGCGCCCTGCAGTGCCGCTGTGATCTTGTGTTGATAATAAAACCATCTTCAACCATAAGACCCTGCATCTGCGTCCCGAATCCCTCTCTGGTACTGACAGATGTCTTGAAGGTTCATAATATACCAGAAGATTTACAATGTACTTTGTCCTAAACCATTTAACACTTTATAAACCAACTACAGTATTTTAAAATCATCTCCTTGATGGACAGGAAACTGTGTAGAACAACCAGAACATATAGGAAAAAAAACAATGATTCTAGTTTATTCATTTTTATTTCTGTTTATACAACTTTAGATTCTGAGTAAAGCAGAAAGTCTGATTTCTCTCATTTAAACAGGTTAATACTCAGCATAACACAAATGCTTCAAATAAATGATTCTATCAATCACCAAGTTTAAAAAATGAAGTCTTAAAATCCTAAGAGAATGAGCAGAACATGCTTTTTCAAAACAGCCAGCTCACTAGTTGCTTAACTGAGTATTGTAGTTGCTTGTCCAAGGCTAATGCATTTTTGTTGTAGACCTATTCATAATGTCACAGTGTTAGGGGTCCAGCCACTTTTCTTCACCTTATACACTAAATCCCACTGCATTACAGAGTTGTGCTTTCCTGCCCTGAACATCCTGAACAGAAAATCTATGACAAACTGTTTAACAGTGCAAAACACACTTTTCTGCCTTTAAACATGCTTCAAGCATGTATTGTCTAACATATATAAAGTGTTTCCATGCAAACCATATTTTAAATCTTTGCAACTCTACGCCGTGTTCCAAATTATTATGCAAATTATATTTTTTTCTGATTTTCCTAAATAGTCGATGCAAATGACAGTCAGCACAAGTCATCAACTGTTAGAGTATAATTTGAATTCGAACAAACCTCCCTATATGATTACAGTATTTCTTTCAAAAATAAAAAACTTAAAATACACTGTTCCAAATTATTATGCACAACAGAGTTTCAAAACATTTTATAGGTTGTAAAGAATTGAAAATGGTCATTTGATGAATTTGCAGCTTTAGAAGGTCACACTTACTGAAATCTAAAGCCATTTCAATTAAAAACATCTTAACAGGTCAAGTTACATTTTAACATAGGACCCCTTATTTGACAGCAACTTGTGAGTTTTTGGAGCATTTCTTTGCAGGATGTCAGGATAGCCTCCCAGAGCTGCTGTTTGGATGTGAACTGCCTCCTACCCTCAGAGATCTTTTGCTTGAGGATACTCCGAAGGTTTTCAATGGGGTTGAGGTCAGGGGATGATGGGGGCCAAACCATGACTTTCTCTCCTCTTATGCCCATAGCCAATGATGCAAAGGTATTCCTTGCAGCATGAGATGATGCATTGTCATGCGTGAAGATGACTTTGTTACGGAAGGCACGGTTCTTCTTTTTGTACCATGGAAGAAAGTAGTCAATCAGAAACTCTAGAGGTACTTTTCAGAGGTCACACCTTCAGAGGCCCTAAAGTCGACCAGCTCTCCAGCCATGATTCCAGCCCATAACATGACCCCGTCACCTCCTTGCTGACGTCACAGCCTTGTTGGGACATGGTGGCCGTTCGCCAGCCATCCACTACTCCATCCACCTGGACAAGACTGTTTGTCTTGTGAAATCATTTATAAAATGAATGAACTGCACAGTACATGACAGGTAATAATATACCGAACATCAAACACAGGAGTGCTTTACGATACTGGAAAAGCATGACCTTGATCTGACAAGATCTCACTGCAGCCATTTCTGCCTGTGAGCACTGGTTAAGGGTGGCCGAAGAGAAGGTTTATGCATAACTTCAAGCCTCTGGAGGAGCCTTCATCTTGATGTTCACAGGACTCCAGAGGGCCAAGATGGCAGCGTGCACTGTTGCTGCTGCTGTTTGCTCTCTGTTTTGGTGCTACATTTTTTGTTTATCATATACGAGTCTCGCAAACTACGTCTATGAACAGAAAGTCCTCACTGACATTGGACTATGGCACAGCTCGATACATTTCCTGAGGACATCGCCAGACCTCCAGGCTCTCCCTGGAATGTATTCGGTGCCCTCAGGTTGAGGAAAGGGCAGAAGGAACGGAGAGGATGCCAGTCGGGCCTACTAGCCAGGCTAAGGAAGGCACCACACCGGACTGCACTCCCCAGCATTATCCTAAACAACGCCAGATCAATCATGCAAAAATTGGATGAACTGGAGCTGACCATCGCTACTAACAGTTACGTCCGGAACAGCAGCGTGATAATTATCTCTGAAACCTGGCTACACCAGCTCATCCCCGGCAAAACAGTGCAGCGAGCAGACTGTGCTCGCTGCCGACAGGACAGGAATGAGGACCGGTAAGAAGAGAGGTGGGGGATTGTGCATGTACGTGAATAACAACTGGTGCACTAATAGCAGGATTATTGCGAACCACTGCTCCCCTGACCTAGAAGCCTTGTCAATCCTCTGCAGACCATTTTATCTCCCTTGTGAGATATCTTCTGTGACAATTACTGCTGTTTATATACCCCCAGTGCGAATGTTAGCACCGCTCTCTCCCACCTGCTAATTATGCTAAACGAACAACAAGAGTCACCCAGAGGTGGTTCACATCATTGCAGGAGACTTTAACCAGGCATGTTTAAGAACTGTGCTGCCAAGCTTTGTGCAATATGTGAACTGTGCAACCAGATGTAACAGCATCTTAGACCGAGTGTACTCAAGCATTAAGGACACCTATAAATCTGTTCCTCTCCCCCATTTCGATCAATCAGATCATCTGTCACTACTTCTGCTTCCAGCAGAGGGAAAACAAAACCATGCACCAGGGCTATAACAAACTGGCTGGAAAATGCCATCTCCCAATTCCAAGACTTTTTTGACAGGACTGAATGGGATTTATTCCAACGCACTGATGTGGGGAAACACACAGAGATTGTTCTGGCATACATTGAGCACTGTGTGGACAGTGTTACTGTCAAGAGACACAGTATGTCTATTCCCAATCAGAAACCATGGATGTCTGCAGATGTAAAAATACTGCTGAAAAAGCGTGACTCTGTATTCCGGTGGGGAATAAGGAGCAGTATAGCTTGAGTAGGGTGGAGGGCCATCTCACAGATAACAACACAAGCAGGATGTGGCAGGGGATAAAACATATCACCAACTTTAAAGGATTGAAGTTAAGAGAACGGCAACAGCCCTGCCTCCTTCGCCTACTACTCCCTCCTCCAACATCGAACCTTATACTGTACAGGAGCCCGAGGTGAGGCACGTACTAAGATCAGTCAACTCGAGGACAGCTGCCGGACCTGACGGGATACCAAGCAAGGTATTTCAATCTTGTGCGAGTGAGCTTGCTGGGGTCCTCACTGCTATTTTTAGGACATCCCTGTCTGAGAACATTATACCATCCTGCCTCAAATCCACCATCATTGTTCCTGTGCCTAAAAAGACAGCCCCTGCAGATTACTTAAACAGCTGTAGACCAGTGGCTCTCTCATAAGTCATAATGAAGCATTTTGAGAGACTGGTTTTTAATGTCATCAAGTGTATTCCATCATCCTTTGATTCCAATATGCTTATTGAGCCAACAGGTCCATAGAGGATGCAGTTTCCATTGCAACACATGCAGTGCTTTGTGACCTGGAGCAACGGGACACCTATATGAGGATGCTCTACCTGGGACTCCCCTGTTCCATCCGCATGTGGATTACTGAGTTCCTCCCTTCCACAGGCCGTCAGACTTGGCACGCACCTCTACTCCTCCAGCTCGCTCAGCACTGGCACACCCCAAGGTCGTGTGCTGAGTCCACTGCTGTATTCACTGTACACCCATGACAGCACCCCGGCCCACCTCACTACCACCATCATCAATTTTGCGGACGATGCAGTCGTGATTGGACTCATAACAGGGGGAGATGAGTCAAATTATAGGAATTAGATCCAGAGACTGTCAGGGTGGTGCTGTACAAATAACCTGGAACACAACAAAGACAAAAGAACTGGATACTGGATTTCAGGAGAGAACACGGGCGATCCAACATCGCTTTGGATTAATGGAGCATGTGTGGAGCAGGTTAACTCATTCAAGTACCTGGGGCTGCACATATCAGATAACATCTCCTGGTCCATCAACACCAAAGAAATCAGGAAAAAGGCACAACAGCATCTCCATTTCCTCAGGCTGCTGAGGAGGAGGAACCTGGAGGACAAGCTGCTTAAGACCTTCTACAGCTCAGCCACTGAAAATATCTTAACCTACAACATCACAGTTTGGTATGCAGGGAGCACAGCTGCAGATAAGAAATCTTTTCAGCAGATCATTTCCACTGAGAAAGTCATCGCCTGCTCACTTCCCACACTTCATGACATTGCCACTGCTCGCTACCTCAAAAGAGCCATCACCATCTCAAAACACTCCACACACCCAGGACATGAAGTGTTTGAGCTGCTTCCCTCAGGCAGACGCTAACGGTCCATCAAGACTCACAGGTCCAGATATGGACGGACACGTCTAACAGTTTCTTCCCTCAGGCTATCACTGCTCTAAACTTTCAATAGCTTCTTGAATTCATGCATGTTATCTTTTTATTCTCTTGTTGCACTTTGCTTGCTTTCTTTTAGCATTTGTAGTATCTATGTGGAATGTTGTTGTGCACCACGAGGACCAGTATCTCCTATTTTATTGTATTTTTAATACAATAATGCAATAAAGTTTATATTCTATTCTACCAGCAGCTTCAAATACCTGTTTGCTGCTTTGTAATGGCATTTTAGCAGCTGCTCTCTTAATCCATTCTAGATCCCCTTAACCTACATGCCTACCAGTGTAAGTCGCTTTGGATAAAAGCATCTGCTAAATGCATAAACATCTAACATCTATTTGTCTGGCAGAAACCTTCCTCATTGTGCCTGTATCTGCACAAACCCACGTGTGCTCTGAATCAGCCACAAATCTCTTAACAGTCCGATGATCACGCTTAAGTTTACGTGGAATATCTAAGGTTTTCATACCTTGTCCAAAACATTAAACTATTTCAGGAGCAGACAGGTCCTTTTTCTTTCCCATGTTGCTTGAAACATCCTGGAACGTCTTCTTCAGTAGTTTTTCCTTTAATTGGGCTCACCTGGCAAACTAATTATCACAGGTGTTTGAGATTGATTTCAGTGATCCAAAGAGTCCTGAGACATAAAATCATCCATGAGTTTAATGGAAAACAAAAAAAAAATCTTTATGAAACTTGAATACAATTTGCATGATAATTTGGAAGGCGGTGTACTGTCCAGCATACATTGCTCAGCCATTGTACATGACACAGAGCAACTTGGACCTTCATCTGTTAAGAAAAGACTATTTGATGCAAATGCCCAAACTCATTTTATAAAGTATATAGCTTTTGCCCAAACCAACTTTTGAGGAGATATTACTTATTTTAAATTGTGGCACTGGCCTTTTTTCAATGCACTTAAACTGCTTTCTGCTAAAGGTAAGATACTGACTACTTCATCCATAATTACCTAAGAAAACTTTAATTTAACCATTGAGCGAGGTCAGATCAAACAGACAGACAAAGGCTTCTTTGTAGCAAAAGTATATTTATGGCTTTGGGAGCATCCAGCAATAATAACTATTGGTAATAACACTTAGGGGGGAGCTGTTAGTGACCAAAGTGGCGAAAAGAAGTATTCTTTTGGTTGACCCGTGGTGGTGCTCCTGTATAGGAGCTCTTTCATAAAAGAATGAGAGAATTTATTTATTTATTTTTTCCTGCAACATGCAAGCCCTAATTGCATCATTCAAAACCCAGATGAAATGGTTGTGCTTGCAACAATCCCAATAATATGTATTACCGAACCAGTGACATTACTGATACTGACAAATAAAATAGGATTTTTCACTATCTACTTATTTATTGTAATAATTATTTTTGTTTCTCTTCTGGCATCAATTGTGGTCATTGAATAAATAACACTAATGGTTTTCGGTTTTGAAAATATCGTGCCAAGAAAACTACCATCTGATGCTGAAGTGAAACAGTGTACAAATTCAAATTTTAGCTCTATCCATTTATGAAGTTTATGAACGTTTGTGAAGTTTGAGTTGTTAAAGATAGGGAAAATCTGCTACTGTTTAGAGCAGGTGTTGGCTTGTATTTGCTTCAGCATCCTTCTCTGCTTTTCTTCTGCATGAAATGAAGATGGGCAAACAAAGTGGGACAGGCCACATAAAGCATGTGTATCTTATGAATAAACAGTCAGTTCACAGAAACGTTGGGTAATGTTGAGTCTAAAATAAACACAGCAGAAAGACTCTGGCTTGATTGTGAGAGCTACAGTGTGACAGCAGAGTGATGATGAGTAATATACCTCAACTCCAATGAAACATATGCTTATCAAATAGATTGGTAACATTAGAAAGTTACATTTTGCTCTTTGGTTCCCCCCACAGTTGTGGGATGTAACACTTCTGTCATTATAACAAATCTCAGTGTGAGCTCTGCAAATGTACCGTCAAAAATGTCAAGCCTCCGTAGCAAAACAGTGTGGTACAAGGCTTGAAACCAAAGTTGTGTACTGCGAAAAAACAAAGCAAGCTCCTCAAACCTAAAAGTGACCTCTGTAATATCTCTGTGTCTCATGGTGCACAAATCAAATTAAAAATTGTGTGAGGTTACACTAGAGACAGATAAAGATGTTGCAAAATTTAAAAATGAAAGGTCAGTGGGTATTTTAGAACCACAATCAAAATGAAAATGAAAAAGAGAGATATATTTATGAAATAGTCAGTAAAACAATTAAATAAATGTAAAAAAAAATGCATGTGATTGGGGCAATCCATGCCCTCTAGGCTTTATAGGTTACACATCAGTCGCAATACAGAAATACAGCAAACTATTATCTAATTCAACAAGCCTGCTTAAGAGATGCTGCTCTTTGGTGTAGGATCACTGTAGGTTGTGCACTATTCTCAAGGAGGACGCATTAGGTGAAACTTGACCTTTGACCAAGATAAAGTTAGCACAGCAGAACAAAGGCCCCCATGTTTTGCATGCTATCTTAGCCAGCTTTATGTTGATTTTTTTTAATGTTTTCAATGTATATTCATAATTTACATTCTGAGTGTAAAAAAGGGTGAAGGAATGGGATCTATAATCCATGTTGTAGGTTTCAGTTAACAAATGACCTTTCCAAGCATCAACATAGAATATGTCTGATCTCATAGTTTCTATTTTACCTCTGAAGTGGGCTATGAATCCCTTACATTTAGTGTTGGTGGACATATTCTCAGACTTCATAAAAATGTTGTTAGTTAAACTGTAAAATACTGAGAACAGGATATCGAGATATTTTCTTTTTCTCATTTTGAGAATTAAGAATATCTCACCTGTTTGATGTCCTTACTGTAAATGATCAGTTGGTTGAAAAACATTTAAAAATTCAACTTTCAGTCCGTTTTTTTTCCAATTTTGACAATTACTCTTTATGGTTTCTCCAGGGTAACTTTGGGTTTGTTATTCGCCATGTCATGTCATGTCATGTCATGTCATGTCATGAGCGATAAAACCAGTGACAAACCTGAAACATGAATGATGGCGAGGATTCCGCAGAGTGCATGGGGGAACCTGGAAACTAAATACTGAAGGGAGGTGATTAGTGATGGAGTGCAGCTGAGGGGAAAGTGTCACATTTCATGTTTTGATTCATGTCTTGTTTCGTCATTTCTGGTTTTATTTTGAAATAATCTCATTTCAGGTATCTTGCTCTTCCTCTTGTCTCAAGCATCTGATTGTCTTACCTGATTCCAAAGTGTTTCCACCTGTTCCTCATGGCTCCTCATGTGTTCAAATAGTCCCTTGTCTTTTGCCAGTATGTTGTAACTTGTCACGTTCCTCATTCTAGAAATACCAGCCTTGAATCCACGAGCCCATAGTTGAGCGATCCTCCTACAGTGCTATCTTTGTTTGTAATTTATTCCATAGCCATAGTTTAGTCACGGTAAGTTTTCATAGCCTGTTTTGTTGCGTTTCAGTTATCGTTAAAAGTTTCATTGTTCCTCCGCTAGTGGAGAGATTTTGTGTTTCGTTTATAGAGATCTTTGTGCCCCCGTTAAAGGTGAGCCTAGTATTAAGAGTTAAGTTTCATAGTACCTCCCTTCGTGGAGAGATTTATGTTCTGTAACAATCGTGCCCCGTTTATCGGGTGAGCGTCTTCTGTTTAAGTCCGCCTCATTAGGAGAGCGTGTAAGTTTATTTGTAAGAGTTTATAGCCTTTTCTGTTTTCCTCCTGGAGTGGCGAGAGAACCAAGAACTAAAAACATAACAAAACCAACAGATGTGACATGTCTGCAGATAAAGTAATTATGAGATGTCAGAGATAAAAGAGGCATATGGTTTAGGTGGTCTGCAAACTGTTCAGCACAAAATAGGGGCTATTGAAAATAAAGCTATGGTATTGAAAATGCGTGTAATTTCACAGTTCAGTTTTATGAAGTACTGGCAGAGTCGTGCCTTTTGTTATTGTCCTTAATAAATCAAGTTTGGTTTACCTGTACCTCCTGCCTTATCTGGGTCTACATTTGGGTCCTTCTCCTCTACCCACCACCCATCGGTGAATATGTTTTAAGTGAGACTGAATTCATCTGACATAGATAACAGTTCTGTGTAACTCCAGGAAGCAGCTTCTGGTTGATGTGAAGTATCAGTGGATATCACACTGATGACATTTAACTGTTGGAGTGCTATTGCATCTCACCTGGTCAGTCAAGATCCTCTATCCTCATGTAGTGAAGCGCTTTGAGTGGTCAGTTAGACTAGAAAAGCGCTATACAAGTACAAGCCCATTTACCATTTATTGGTTGTGGCGTAGTACCTATAAGAACTGCTCCAATACTTTGGTTTTGGGGTCACATTGTATAGCATATCAATTTCAATGTTCCATAACCCACAATTTACATGCAGAATGCCTTAAGAAAAACCCCAACAAAAATCTGTGCAAGCAGTGCAGGTAGCACTGTGGGGTGTTCTCCAACAGATAAACTACAGAGCATACAGATTCATGTGCGTGCATGGTTTAACTTTAAATCATTCAGCCTGTCAAAACGCTGACATAGGAGTTCTTCGGGGGAGAAGTCTCTGCTCCAACATGAACCCGATTCAAATTATTCACGTGAATCCAAGTATTATTAGGTATCATTTGAGTCTGGTGTGTTAGAGCACGAAAGCACCAAAAATAAGCAGTGCCCAGGGCAAGATTCAAGCAGCACTGCTTAACCAAAGTCAGCCTTGGAAAAGTGGTCCGACTGCATAATGGTGCCCTGAGGCAACAAACAAATAAATAACCAACTATGCTACTTTCACATATTCAAGCATGGGCACCTATCTCTTTAAATTTTCAAATGTATTAGAAATTAAATATTTATAAAAATAATTTGAAATGTAATTAGTCACTGGTGCTGGGTCTCACCTGCAGCTTTGGTTCCTGAAAAGCTGCAAAGAGTTTAACACCTGGTAAAGGTTAAAGGACTTTAATTAAATAATACAGTGTTGATTTCGAGTGTGTTATTGTTTAAGGGAATGCGAGTGCAAGTGTGTGTGTGTCTGCATATGCATGTATGTACATCCCTGCTCATGCCACATACTGTTAGCCAATAAGATATTAAGAAGAGGAAAAAGGGGAATGTTCCTCTCCCACTCTTCATGAACTGCATACTAATAACAATCAAACTATTAATTCATTATTAAGAATCTAAAATATTGTTTGGATTCTTTACTGTAAACCCTTTGGAAAGGGTTTCAGAAACTGCTGCTACAAAAAGGCTGACAGGATTGTTGCAGTCATTCAGAATCCCTGTTAGCTGATTTTGGTGGAATCAAAATGTACTGAATCATCAGTACATTTCATGTCATGTAGTGTGTATCATCACAGCTTCTGTAGGAGGTTACAGTTGGATGAATATTGCAGAGAATTCCCTGAATCTAATTAAAGAGTCACCAAACAAGCAGCCCAGCATTATAATGACATGAAAACACATGGTTTCCATCCCCTACTATTTTCTGACACGTACAGTCATTACGGTGTTCCCTAATGAAAATACATACACAATATGATGCCAGCCATCTGTACTGGAGAACATTAAGATTAATTTTCTGTCTTCTTGGGTAATGGGCTAATTAATATGTAAAGATTATGTGCTTCTCTTTGCATTGAGCATGCAACCTGTTACCACCAGGTATCTTATCAAGTGCAATATCCACAGAATACATCAGAATTAAGTTTTACCAGAGGCTCGGGAAACAAGTTTACCTGGTGTAATTGGGTTAGACAGGATTTTAATTCGCGATATGTAATAGTATCAATTAGTAATACAGCAACTATTTTGAGGCGCACATGAAATCTGAAAAAGATATTAAGCTCATGACCAGCCACCTCCTGAGCTCTATAAATGAATAATGTATACAGTGGTTTGTTTCTTCCTACTATTCATGACTGATCTAGCATTATTTACAGAAAAAGTGAGCTCTGCTATAAGTCCTGCTGATCTCTTAGTGTTTTATGTTACACATGACACGTTTGTCATATGACAAAAATGTCTCCAACCACCACTCATTTCTTGGTATTTTGCTTCCAAGGAGCCTGCCTTTTTGTAAACTTTTAAAGCGGTCTTGAGCAATAGCTCTCCAGGCCTCCTGAATGTGTTTCAAAATATTTCTTTGGACATTGGCTACTTTTTCACTCATTTTCAGCCAAGACCGTGTACCATGTACCGGTACCTCAGGGTTTTAGCTGTTTCTCTGCTTCAACACACCTGTTTCAGATAGATCTCTTCAAAAGATTGTTAAGTTCTGCACAAGCCTACTAATGATGCATTGATCCGAGCTTGTCGCAAAGACAGCATTTGTTCCCCTTTTTTGAGTTATGGCCCCAAAATTGGCAAGGCTAATAGTATAAAAACTAGTTTTAGTATTTATATATAATTTTTTTTGTATTTAGTATTTTTGAAGCAACAAGTCGATTTCCATAGGGCTGAAAACTTGATATATCTGGGCATAGTGTATAGTGTATAGCCTGGACCTCAACATCAATGACTTGACAGAGAACGGTGGGTACAAAGGTAGGGTTGGGCAGCCAATATCCGAAGAAGAGCTTCGGAATGTCTTTCAAGAAGCCTGGAGAACTGTTCCTGAAGACTACTTAAGGAAATTACAATAAAGTTGCTCATAACAAATGATGGCTTTCAAGTTTGTTTGAATAGCACATAATCACTGCGCCTAGGTATTTCCAGTTTTCTTGGCAATATATAAAGAAATTGAGAGTGGCTCAAGACTTTTGCACGGGACCATACATTTTACATTGTAAGCTGGTTCATTGGTTAAGGATGTACCAAGACTCCTGTCCTCCCAAACCCTACTCCCTCAAAGACATGGATAATGGATGGCATTTCACACAGCTTTTGTACTTGGCTGTGTTCCCTTTGTGTTTATATGTCAAAATTGTAAGTGCGTTGATGTTTAGGGCTAATACACAGTTGAGTCCCAGCCACCACTCCTGATTTAACCCCCCTTCGTCCCATGAGTGTGTCCTCTGCTCTGTCAGAGCAGGGTTCATGGAGTGAGACCAGTGTAAACTTGTGTTTCATAAACTCCAGCGGGAAAGTGGTCACAGATGGCAAGCAAGGAGGGAAAATCCTCTGCTTTGTTCAGCAGTGATTAGATATTGATTTCTACAGAAGAAAGCATGATGCATGTGAACCACTGATCTCTCCTAGTTCTTTTGGTGGAAGCTCAGCAATAAATCAGTGCTATTGCTGATGAAACACGAACAGCACTGGTGATAGTTAGAAAAGCAAGAGTCTTCTGTTACAAGAAGGTCTGGGTTAATAAGGTATATGATGCAGATATTAACTAATAATGTATCCCATCAGTGCAATATGACTTACTGTTAACCATAATGATGCAGATTGATGGGAAGTGGTGTCTAACAACTATAAAGCAGCAATCATCCACCTAATTTGGCTGATTAGATTTTGGAATAGGCGGTATCCTCACACATCTGTCCAAAATACATGGGCTAGCAGGGACCAAATAAAACTTCAAGTGGGAAGCTTTAAAACTGGACACGTTTTGTAGTCATGGAAACAGTGTGGCACAGTGGCCTGCATGAATTTCCCAAATGTTATATTTAGTGGTAAGAAATTATGTGTTGCTACTCATTTGAATAATTCCATTCAGATGTCTTATAAAATCCTTTTTTATGCTAAGATCAAATCCAAAGTCGTATGACAATGGATGCTCGTCTGTTTCATAAGCCGAAGTGTGTTTTATGCGTCAAGTCTGAAACTTGAAACCATAGAAGTAATTTAAACATAAAATAGCAGCATTTCTGTTACAATGTCAGAGGAAAACTACGCTCACAAAAAGGGTTGTTTCTATGCAAGTAGCAAAAGATACATTGGTCAACAAAACTGTTTTTGAAATGATAAATGGAGTGTTCTTACATCATGGTTGTAATCTCAGCGGATCCAAACAAGTTTACAGTGTTCTTGCCTCATATACCCAACACACACTAGTGGTAATGGAGTTTGAGTTTAGTGTCTTGTCCAAGGACAGTGAAACAGTATGGGGTCTTTCAACTAAGCATGTGAATTTTAAATACCTCCAAAATAGTATTTCTTGACACTTCTCTCTCATACAGTCATTCCTCTCTCCACTTTATCGTTATATGAAAGCTTTATCAATATACAAGACAGGGAAAATGTTGTTCTGTATAATAAATACATGAAACAAAGTCGGCTGACAATATTCATGTCAACCACAGTGGGTCTTCATACAAATGTATGCAATGGAGAATGTCAAGTCTGCCAACTGTGAAGGACTTTGGTGCTGTTCAACAGAGCATTCAAGAGATTTTTTTGTACCTTTCAAACTTAGAAATAATATTCAGACCTGATAGTGTCACCATTATACTTCTGCGCTCATGTTGAAAATGTCACAGTAATTTTTTGCAGAAAATCACTGAAAAACGCTGCAGGTGTTGATTATCTTTTTTTTTATCTGGTACAAGAGGAGACACTTTGTAAAAACTATTCATCCAGCAGTTCAGTGTTGACTCCAATTTGAGCTTCTTTGAGCCTGCCAGTTTGGGATAAGCACCCTGCCCAGTTATCTGAAAAAAACACAAAGGACTATTCAAATTGCTTTTACATTTTAGGTGACTAAAGCCATTTGGTTTAGAGTAGGTCTGTAAAGCTGTGGTCTCACAAGGATAAAAGCATGACTTCTGCCTACTAGTGTGACCAGGGATGCGAGCTTGTGTGTATTAACGTCTGCTTGTCTTTGTGCTGCTCTGTGTCGCTTTCATTACTTCCTACTCTGGCACTGAGTTTTGGCATTGAGTGTTAAGTTTAAGATGGTAGGAGGGTGGAGTGCTTGAACCAGTCTGGCTGCATACAGTAACAAGACAGTGCTAAGCCTTTTGCTGAGCTCTATTAATGTAGCTCTCTATTATGATAACCTTGTTCCTTTTTGTGAAAGTTTTGTAAAACCATACACTTCAGGACACTTTCTATCTCTTCTGAGTGTAGTGTTTCACACTATCAGATCTTCAGTAAACCACATCATCTTCCCTCCCTGTTACATTTAACTTTGATGCAGTTCCAACCCTCTATAGCCTTGAAAAGTTAGGCATCAACAGTAATAACATATCTGGAACACACACTGTAACTAGACTGCACGTACAATTCTGTTCATATACAGCCACTGTGTCTAAGACAACAGCTTTGAGCCAGATATCTACTGTTGGCAGCATAGGTTCTTTTAAAAGTATAAAAAGAGTATCAAAGACTCTAGTTTGAAAGTTTAAATTACTTTACATCATCATTTGAAACCATGACATGACAAAACTACACTGGCTGTGAGAACTGTTTTCATGAAATAATATCACAACATAATGTATTTATTACAACACAGGACCTCTGGATGAAAAAAACTTCCAAAGGAATATACAGGTTTATGTTCTTTTCAATGTGACTTTTACTGTGATGGATACATATGCTGTAAGCACTCCTCAGGGCTAGTGTTACAAAGATTTTTTTCATATGAAAGTATTATATGAACTGACTGTGGCATGTTAACATGTATTCTTTATTTTCCCATATACAATATTTTACTATATGGTTTAAACCATACTGAAAAAACATACAACTATGAGATTGAGCGGAGGAGTGCTCAAACTATTGGCAGGATGACGGGTGGCTAATCTATCACAACATAACAGCCTTTGTCCTTCAAGGACCTCTTGCACTCTGCCTCAATCAGCTCCTCTTATTTAATCACAGAGCAGTCACACTCACCGGGAAACTGACGGTTTTGAGAGGTAATTCCCCTGGAGACAAAAGACGATCTTGTTGCAGAACTTTTTGGATGAAGAGCATTAGGCAAAGTCTTTGTTAAGCCATTACCTTTAAGGTATTGCAAGAGCAAACATTTCTATACAAGCAACTTTGATTTTAACCAGCAGCAGTTTGCGGAGGAGGTCCACTTATATATTTTTTCTGCTCACAATAAGACAATGGTGGTGGCAAGTTTGGCTAAAGCTATGGACCAAACCATATGTGGCTTACATTGTTAATTTAAACTATAAATATGCTAAAATACTAGATTCTCTATCATCTTAAGTTTCCAAGTTATAAATATGAATTAATGTATATGAATGTACATGAATCAACCATTAAAAACTTAAATGTGTCATTTACTGCTTCAAATCAGAAAAAAACAGGTTTTACTGGTAGAAAAGCGAAGATTCATGTTTAGCACCCTTCCACTTCAGATCCACAGAGCAGACTGCGAATGGCTGTATAATTATAATAACCTCTATAGGACTTGGACCTGGAAAATAACACAGACAGACAGATTTAGTGGGCGACAACAACAATCCAAAAAGTGAAAATTAAAAAAAATTAAACATTTAGGCAAACACCACGAAACCATAAGTCTGAAGGCAGAAGAAATAATGACAGGATCCAATTTGTGTACTATACATAAATGTAATTTTTTTTTACATAAATTTCCCCTGTGTATAACTGACTCACATTTAGTCACAAGTGTCTTTTTTGAGGAGTCAAACATCAGCACTGTTTTTCACATCTCAAATGTCCAAAATTAGCACAAGATAAGCGGCACCCTTTCAGCTAGGCAGGCTTCTGAGATGAACAATGATGTGAACACACTTGATTGAAGCTGAAGTGGAAGGTGAAGAGAATGAATTGGAGTCTACACAAGAGAGCGGAGCGGAGTCTACACAATCATCACATTTCAAACAATTTAATTTATTAAAACAAAACAAACACAATTAAATAAATAGTCAAGCCTTTTTTTTTAAATAAAGTGTACTAATGAAAGCAGAATTCCACTCACAGAGAAGCCAGAAGACAGAAAAAGAGTCATCATTAATTGTAGTCATCAAAGTGAAGTGGAGTCTAAATGCCTGCCATGAAAAAAAATAAATGGCCAGCTGAGCATAACTAGGACAGCCTTCAAGGTGGTGTCAAGATGGCACATCACAGATTGTACCCTCAATACATTGGAGCTGGGAAAGCTGAAACACTGACATTCAAAGAAGTTGAGAATAGACTTGGTGTAACACAAAGAGAACTATGCTTTTTCATAACAAGGGAATTAATTTGACTTATATATTGTTCTTGACATAGTTATTTCTATAAATGTCTTCACATGAATATGATGAATATGCAGTTGAAGGCAAGGGACAATATTTTGGCACTGTTTCCTGGCTATTAATAACAAATTGAGAAGGCTTTGGTTACGGTTTTAAAAAAGTCCATGAAGAGAGCAAAAGAGACAGTGTGCACTGTTCAAATTATTATCTAAAAAAATTCCATTCCATTTTTTTTTTTTTTTTTTTTTTTCATTTATTTATTTTTGTTTACAATATATAACATGTAATAGAACTGAACCGGACCGGGGGACAAGGAAAGAAGAAGAGGAAAGAAGAGGAAACAGAACAAAAATAGAAACAAAAACCAGACAACCAGCTGCTACACATGTAAAAAACCAAACAGACAACAATCCATGGCCTCTGAGGGGAATCCAGCCTTAGCGCCACCAGGAGCACCTGAAAGCAGACAACCAGAGAAAAAACAAACACACAAACAAACAAAAACAAGCACAAGAAGCGGCAATCGTATACAACACAGCTGTGGATATAGATGACCTGAGACGACATGATAATACATCAACTGCTTAGCGAGCATGCTACTGGGCTAATGAATGTGTGTGTGTGTGTGTGTGTGTGTGTGAGAACATGCAACACCCATGGCACAGGATCTACATGGTAACCGTGGTTAGTTATGAGTGTATAAGTGTACAGGGCCACAATCCACAGCCCCCCCCCCCAGCAATCAGAAGCAGGATGAGAGGGCCACAAGACCCAGGCCACCAGCAGCCCCCACGGAGCACAGAACCCAGGAAGCCCACCGCAGGGACAACCACGCATCCACCCAGAAGACTGCAGAGGAAGCCCTCCATTTTTATATGCAGTATTAACTGAGTAAGTTAAAAAAAGTGTAAAAGTTGGCTTTTTAAAAAAAGATTTCTACAAGTATCATCCAAGGTATGAGTTTAGTGTCTTCAGTGCAATGACTTTTGTTTAAAATATCCACAGAGCGGTAAACTTTAGATTGGTTTAAAGTTTTCTCAACATGGGGTAACATATGAAGATATACAGGAATCAACAGGGTGGATGGACTGAGCCTGCCCAGACTATCACTTCAGCACTTTGGTGATGACTTTCTGAGATTCTGAAGAAAAGTCAGTGTAAGTTGATGGCTTTTTTTTCCCTTCAGTGGAGCAGAGGGAAAATGAGTTCTTGGGTGCAAGGTCATACTATAATCACAGCCTATTCAACTGTTTTTCATGACAGTGGGTGCATGTAACCAGGATCTCTTTCTTTTTCTACCAGAATACACTCAGAACACGTTTTTCTATTCATTTATGGTTTCTGTCTCACTCTGTCCCTCCTCTCTGTTGTTACACATAATTTTGTTAAGTGGTTTATTTTACAAGCTTTTTTTTAAAACACTAGGTTAGAATTGGCCCAGAGATGACAATTTGACAGCTGTGTGCCATCAACAGTCACAATCTGAGCAGATTGCTGTTCACAGTGTGATGCCCCGGCGTAAGCACTAAATGCATTAACTCATTAATGAGTCACCGAGTTGGCTAGGCCCACATGGGCATTGTGCACTCAGGTCTTGTTTGCAACTGAAGCACATTATGAACAATTCTAGACCTTTTAAAAGAGCAGGTGAACGGATTTTCATCCATGCAAATTCACTGCTGGAAAGCATGACAAATTGTGCAAATAAGTGAAATATCATCCCCTCTCATCCCTTTCTCAGTCACAACCATACAGTATTACAGCACAAACAAAACATGAGTATGACAAGGGAAAAAAGGCTTGCAAGATCATACTTAATAAATGCTTTTTCCACCATTTGTATACTAAATGCATTGTTAGCACCATGGACAGCTCCTTCAACGTCGTGGTCATTGATTATAATGCAAAAAAAGTCACACTGGCAAAAATGTTGTGAACAGTCTCTTAATTGTGATGTTGTTAATGATATCTTTCTTGAACATGTTCAAACATATTGTTGTGTCTCTATCAAATAATGTATTGCATGCTTTGTGTCGGTTGTTTAGTAAAACAAAATATATGACTTCCTTGATATTTTAGATGTTTAATATGCTCAGCCTCATATGTAAACCACTCAGAAGTTAAAACTGTGGAACAAATTGTTATTCCTAAAGTTAAACATGAAAAATGTACATGATTTTAAAATGTTTTAATTTTATTTTTCTTTAGTATGAATGTCTTAACATTTTAATTCTAAAGAGGCAGACTTTTGTTAGTCGATGTTAACTGGTCTCTAGGCTGTATAATTTTTAGGTCTAACACTTTGCTTTCAATGAAGGAATATCGCGTAATTTGACTGACAATGGATCACAAAGATAACTGTGGTGGCTGTTGTTTACAGTGATGAACTTGCAGAGAATCATCACCTAGTTTTGCAGCTCTTAGAGAACTCAGACTATATCATCTCTGAGCTGATTGGTTATCAGTCCAACAACTTTGTTGATTTGGTTCATCCATTCATTAATGACAGGAGCAGAGAGCCATTTTCATAAAAAAAGAAAGCTCCAAAATGTGTTTAGAACAAATGAGATAGAAATAGTACAAACTACCTTAGCTATAGTGATAACAGTGGAATATAAAGTGTCTGAAAAGACTAAGAAAACTTCTGTCAAAAATAATATTCTGAAGTATTTGTTCACCAACAGTTTTAAAAAAAATCTTATTACCAGAATATACTAAATTTACACTTGTGAATGTGGGCTTCAAGTGCAGATTCTCAGCCTTAACTTGAATGTGTTCACCTTTAAAATGTTATTTGTGTGGATGTTTTTCTGTTCCAAGTGTAACAGCACCATTGACCAAAAATATGTTTTGTTGACAGCTGTGGGTGTGTCCATTGATGGTTTTTACTCAGTTATGCAAGCTAAAGATCTGTAGTTAATTCGATGAATGGCATTTGGGATCTGTTGCTGTGAACTCACAGCTTGTAATAAAAGCAACTCTGTCTTCATCCTTAGGCTGTCAAACCAGATCTATCAGAAAGATAACAGGAACATAAGTAGTGTCTAAATTAATAGTTAAATGCATTATGAGGAAAGAAGACAGGTAGAGGATGGGAGACAATAGTGTTCAGCGACCACAGGCTCCTCTCCATGGTAAACAAAAAACCTTCACAATATTCAGACAAAAATTAAAAAGATTTCTGGAAAAGCGTTCTTTGGACAAATGAAAACAACATATAATGAATGATAGGATGAAAAACATTGAGGAGATGGCCTGAAATAACTTTAGCATCAATAAATCATATGGAGGAAGTGTAATTGCATGGTCATCTGTGGCTTCCAGTGGCACACGGCCACTGTGTTTATTGATGATGTGACAGAGAAGCCACTGGACAAATTCTGAGGTGTACATGGATATACTGTCTGCTCTGACTCGGACAAAGTGATTGGACAGTGCTTCATAGTATCATGAACAGTGTCCCAAGACACAGAACAAAAGCAGCCCAGGAGAGTTGGAAGGTAAACAAGTAGAATTTTCTGCTGTGACCAACATAATCAAAAGGTCCAAATCCAAGGGAACTACAATTCACTAAGGTCAAATCTTAAGGTAGAGAGATCCCACAAACAAACAACAGAAGATTTCTGTGAAGACCCAAAGCAAGACACCCAGTCTTTGGTAATGTTCATTGGTAAGATATTTGATTGTCATTACCACACAATATGAACAATTTAATCTTTGTTAACATTTGTTCAATTATCATATATTGAAGTCCCTGAAAAAACGTTTTTTACATATTAAAGAGATGTCATACCCTCTAATTACGAAGTCTGCCCATATCAAATGTTCTAGAATGGTATTGCATTAGTGGTGTCAGGATTTAGGTTTTTGTTTCATGTATTGTCTTGTCACTTCCTGTTTTATTTTGGAATACTGACGTCTCCTCTCGTTTCAGATAACTTGCCCTTCCTCCCGTGTCCATTGTCTGTCTTCCCTGATTCCCTAAGTGTTTCCACCTGCTCCCCTGGGCTCCTCAAGTGTTTAAATAGTCTTTGTCTCCCTGTGTCCAGTGTCATCAGTCCGTCATTCTAGCCATCCAAACCATCAGACCATCCGTAGTATTTATTCCCTGTGTCCACTGAAGTGAGCATTCCTCCTTCAAAGTTTTGTTTTGTTAAAGTTTGATTCCGTAGCCATCATGTATAATTCTCAGTGTTTATAACCTGTTTTGTCTCCTCTGTTTCAGGAGTGATTTTTAGTTGTAATGTTTCATAGCTCATTCTTTTGTTCTGTCTGGAGATCTCGACCTGCCTCTCTGTGAGTTTATTTAGTAAATAAACATTTGTGCTTTGAACCTGATCCTGCATCTGCGTCCTAAATCCGAGATCCTGACAGTACAAACTGGCCAGTAAAGACGCAGCAGGATCAGAACGCCACAGAGAGGATCTACCCAACAATGGAACCAGCAGTCTTCGTTGCTCTCCAGAGCTGATTCAGAAACTTGACCCACTGTGTGGCCGAGGGGGCCAAAAAGTACATCCGCTGGAAGACCGTTGGCTCTGTCCTGGACAAGTTTGGGACGGGGCTGGTTCCAGCGAACCTCGCACTCCAGGGAGTCTGGGACTTGGCTCAGGAAGAGTATTTAGTGGCTCTAATAGACATGTTCGGAGAAAACTCGACTGAGGTATCGGTCGCGCTTCATGAGACGTTTATTTCTCTTTTTGCTTCCCCAGTGTGTGTTTCTATGTCGCCGTTCCCACAGCCCGCAGACTCCGCCAAGGCACAGCCCGCTAATTCCGCCAAGGAACCGCTAAAGCTGCCAAGCTACAGCCGGCGTTTCCGCTGGGCTCCTCCTTGCCGGGCTCCTCACGCCAGGTTCCTCCTCGCCGGGTTCCTCCTCGCCGGGTTCCTCCTCGCCGGGTTCCTCCTCGCCCGAGCCGGCCTTCTTCCAGCCGGTCTCCTCCACGCCCGGGCCGGGCGTTCTTCCAGCCGGTCTCCTCCACGCCCGAGCCGGGCCTTCTTCCAGCCGGTCTCCTCCACGCCCGGGCCGGGCCTTCTTCCAGCCGGTCTCCTCCACGCCCGGGCCGGGCCTTCTTCCAGCCGGTCTCCTCCACGCCCGGGCCGGGCCTTCTTCCAGCCGGTCTCCTCCACGCCCGGGCCGGGCCTTCTTCCAGCCGGTCTCCTCCACGCCCGGGCCGGGCCTTCTTCCAGCCGGTCTCCTCCACGCCCGGGCCGGGCCTTCTTCCAGCCGGTCTCCTCCAGGCCCGAGCCGGCCTTCCAGCCGGTCCTCTCCGAGCCTCAGACGGCCTTCGCCGAGGTCGCCCTGCTGCAGCATCCTGCTGCTGAAGAGGTCCTGCACCAGCACTCCGCTGACTCTAAGTCCACACCTGATGCCAAGTCTGCGCCTGACCCACCTACGATCCAGCCTGCTCCGGTGGTCCCACCCGCCCACCCCATCTGGGGAAAGTCTGGAAGCCGTTCCTTGAGGAGGAGGCTACAGGCGTCACCGGGGTGGATCGGGTGGGTGCAGCTGTGTCCTCGCCATCACCTGCAGAAACTCAGGTGAGCGCACCTTCACTAGTGGGAGTCCAGGCGGACCCACGTCTGTACTCTCTGCTGCCAGGGGGCGCCTGGACTGTTCCTGGGAGAACCGCACCTCGCATCGCTGCCCTGAAGGGACGTCCGGGTCGCCGGAGATCTGACCTGGCCCTTCAGAGCTCCCTCCCACCCTCTGTTGATGTCTGGAAGCCATCCTTGAGGGTGGGGGTTTCTGTCAGGATTTAGGTTTTTGTTTCATGTACTGTCTTGTTACTTCCTGTTTTATTTTGGAATATTGACGTCTCCTCTCGTTTCAGATAACTTGCCCTTCCTCCCGTGTCCATTGTCGGTCTTCCCTGATTCCCTGAGTGTTTCCACCTGTTCCCCTGGGATCCTCATGTGTTTAAATAGTCTTTGTCTTCCTGTGTCCAGTGTCAGATTGTCGTGTCATCAGTCCGTCATTCTAGTCATCCAAACCATCTGTAGTATTTATTCCCTGTGTCCACTGAAGTGAGCATTCCTTTTGTTAAAGTTTGATTCTGTAGCCATCGTGTATCATTCTCAGTGTTTTTATCCTGTTTTGTCTCCTCCGTTTCAGGAGTGATTTTTAGTTGTAACAGCACGTTCTTTTGTTCTGTCTGGAGATCTCGACCTGCCTCTAAGTTTATTTAGTAAATAAACATTAGTGCTTTGAACCTGATCCTGCATCTGCGTCCTAAATCCGAGATCCTAACAAGTGGCAGCCTGCTGCAGTAGCTCTCGACATTTTCTGCCTTTCTTTTTCTTTCCTTTTGAGATTTTCAAATGAGCAAAGTTTTCCACCGGGGTTTCTGATTTTTGATACATTTTCCTATGTTTGGTGTTCTGGATGCAATGCTGCTGTATTAAGATTACTTTATCGTCATGTTATTCACCCAAAATTTCTCTCCCATCCAGGTTGGCACCTGTTGAACACACATGCACAGGGTCACACACTCATAGAGACAAATGCCATACACTGGAGCGATGGGCAGCTAATCATAGCGTCCGGGGAGCATGGGGGTATGGTGCTATGCTCAAGGGTACCTCGGCCGTGGCAAGGAGATGGACTGTTGCCCCTCCAGCTTTCAGTCCACCAATCTATTTTTGAGTGGCGAGAGTGGGAATCAAACCGCTGGTTATTGGACGACCCACTCTAACCACTGAGCCACAGCCCGTCCGTAATGATTTCTGCTACTAATTCTGACACATTCTTACGTATTCTTAAGCACATTCTGATGCTTAATGGGAGAGTTGTTTAAATTTGGGAGCAGCTGATTAAATTTTCCAAAGTTCAATCAGTCCAAGCTGACAAATCCAGATGAGCTGAAGAAGATGTTGGGGATACAGGGCAGGAACAAGGCAGGCAGAAAGGAGGAGGAGCTTTCACCTGATCGTTGAGGGAAAAGTGGAATAAGTGGCTAATGGGTTGGACAAGCTTGGGACACTGGCAGAGATGAGGCTGGAATATTGGGAAAGCAATGTTATTTGGCTACAGGAACAGCTATAGTGTCTCTCTACCTGTCTTTGTGTCTCTGCATATTGAGCTGTTGGCTGTGAGTTTCTGTTCATGCTGTCGGATTTTACCAAGAGTTTACCAATGTAATCCGCTGCCAACCAACAAAACATTCCAATGCATTTATAGCAGTGTCTTAAGATTTCAACTACACTCACTCTCTGCTACACTTCAGTTTTTGAAAAGTTTGCAAATTGATTTTTATTTTACTTTATTTTGTAATTCATCTACAAAAATAAGATATCATTAAGAATTATTCATGTTGCAGTAAGATAATTTTCTTCAGGAATGAATGAAATAATAAATAATTAATTTATAATTAATTAGATTTAATTTAATTAATATACATCATGTGTAATATAAAAAAATCCGGATAAACAGCCTAAAAATAGTTGTATTATGGAGCAGACAAAGTTACGGAGCCCGGCAGGTGCCACTAGGAGAAACAAAAAAAACAGTGAGCAAAGATTAGTTTAAACCGAGCACAGTTGAATAATCCCTGGGCACAGATTAGTTTAAACCGAGCACAGTTGAATAATCCCTGGGCACAGATTAGTTTAAACCGAGAGCACAGTTTAATAATCCCTGCGCACAGAGTAGTTTAACCTGAGCACAGTTTATTAATCCCTGCCGCAGATTAGTTTAAACCGAGAGCTCAATTTAATAATCCCTGTAAACAGATTAGTTTAAACCGAGCACAGTTTAATAATCCCTGCGCTTAGATCAGTTTAAACCAAGAGCACAGTTTAATATTGCATCCAGATTAGTTTAAACCGAGAGCTCAATTTAATAATCCCTGCAGACAGATTAGTTTAAACCGATAGCAGAGTTTAATAATCCCTGCGCATAGATCAGTTTAAACCAAGAGCACAGTTTAATATTGTACCCAGATTAGTTTAAACCGAGAGCACAGTTTAATAATCCCTTCACAAAGATTAGTGTAAACCGAGAGCTCAATTTAATAATCCCTGCATACAGATTAGTTTAAACTGAGAGCACAGTTTCACCCAAGAGAACAGTTTAATATTGCACACAGATTAGTTTAAACCAAGAGCACAGTTTGATAATCCCTTCACACAGATTAGTTTAAACTGAACACAGTTTAGGTTAAACCGAGAGCTCAATTTAATAATCCTTGTGTTCAGTTTAAACTAATCTGTGCGCACGGATTATATAACTGCTCTCGGTTTACACTAATCTGTGTGAGGGGATTATCAAACTGTGCTCTTGGTTTAAACTAATCTGTGTGCAATATTAAACTGTTCTCTTGGGTTAAACTGTGGTCTCAGTTTAAACTAATCTGTATGCAGGGATTATTAAATTGAGCTCTCGGTTTACATTAATCTTTGTGAAGGGATTATCAAACTGTGCTCTCGGTTTAAACTTTAAACCGAGCACAGTTTAATAATCCCTGTGCATAGATCAGTTTAAACCAAGAGCACAGTTTAATATTGCACACAGATTAGTTTAAACCGAGAGCAGTTATATAATCCGTGCGCACAGATTAGTTTAAAATGAATACAGTTTAGTTTAAACCGAGAGCACAGTTTATCAATCTCTGCACACAGATTAGTTTAAACCGAGAGCACAGTTTATTAATCCCTGCGCACAAATTAGTTTAAACCCAAGAGCTAAATTTAATAATCCCTGTGCACAGATTAGTTCAAACCGAGCACAGTTTAATAATCTCTGCGCATAGATCAGTTTAAACCAAGAGCACAGTTTAATATTGCACACAGATTAGTTTAAACGGAGAGCACAGTTTATTAATCTCTGCACACAGATTAGTTTAAACCAAGAGCACAGTTTAATATTGCACACAGATTAGTTTAAACCGAGAGGACAGTTTGATAATCCCTTCACACAGATTAGTTTAAACCGAGAGCACAGTATAATAATACCTGCGCATAGATTAGTTTAAACCGAGAGCACAGTTTATTAATCTCTGCACACAGATTAGTTTAAACGGAGAGCGCAGTTTAATATTGCACACAGATTAGTTTAAACCGAGCACAGTTTATTAATCTCTGCACACAGATTAGTTTAAACGGAGAGCACAGTTTAATATTGCACACAGATTAGTTTAAACCGAGAGCACAGTTTGATAATACCTGCGCATAGATTAGTTTAAACCGAGAGCACAGTTTATTAATCCCTGCGCACAGATTAGTTTAAACCAAGAGCTCAATTTAATAATCCCTGCGGACAGATTAGTTGAAACCGAGAGCACAGTTTAATAATCCCTGCACATAGATCAGTTTAACCCAAGAGCACAGTTTAATATTGCACACAGATTAGTTTAAACCGAGAGCACAGTTTGATAATCCCTTAGCAGAGATTAGTTTAAACCGAGAGCACACTTTAATAATCCCTGCACACAGATTAGATTAAACCAAGAGCTCAATTTAATAATACCTGCGCACAGATTAGTTTAAACCGAGAGCACAGTTTGATAATTCCTTCACACAGATTAGTTTAAACCGAGAGCACACTTTAATAATCCCTGCGCACAGATTAGATTAAACCAAGAGCTCTATTTAATAATCCCTGCGCACAGATTAGTTTAAAGTTAGAGCACCTTTTAATAATCCCTGTGCACAGATTAGTTTCAACCTAGAGCACAGTTTAATAATCCCTGTGCACAGATTAGTTTAAACCGAGAGCACAGTTTGATAATTCCTTCACACAGATTAGTTTAAACCGAGAGCACACTTTAATAATCCCTGCGCACAGATTAGATTAAACCAAGAGCTCAATTTAATAATCCCTGCGCACAGATTAGTTTAAAGTTAGAGCACCTTTTAATAATCCCTGTGCACAGATTAGTTTCAACCTAGAGCACAGTTTAATAATCCCTGCGCACAGATTAGATTAAACCAAGAGCTGAATTTAATAATCCCTGCGCACAGATTAGTTTAAAGTTAGAGCACCTTTTAATAATCCCTGTGCACAGATTAGTTTCAACCTAGAGCACAGTTTAATAATCCCTTCACACAGATTAGTTTAAACTGAGAGCACAGTTTAATAATCCCTTCGCATAGATTAGTTTAAACAGAAAGCAGTTTATTAATCCCTGCGCACAGATTAGTTTAAAGTTAGAGCACCTTTTAATAATCCCTGTGCACAGATTAGTTTCAACCTAGAGCACAGTTTGATAATCCCTTCACACAGATTAGTTTAAACTGAGAGCACAGTTTAATAATCCCTTCGCATAGATTAGTTTAAACAGAAAGCAGTTTATTAATCCCTGCGCACAGATTAGTTTAAACCGAGAGCTCAATTTAATAATCCCTGTGCACAGATTAGTTTAAACCCAGAGCACAGTTTAATAATCCCTGCGCACAGATTAATTTAAACCGAGAGCACAGTTTAAAAATCCCTGCGCACAGATCAGTTTAGACCAAGAGCACAGTTTAATAATCCACTGGATTTTTTTCTCCTGGTGGCATTTGCCGAGCTCCATACCTGGATTTCTGTTCTTTCTGATGGATAAAGTTGCTGGTCCTAACGAGTGACAGTGTTGTAAATGTTTGCCAGCAAGTTAATGTAGGCTCTTCAGATGTCTTTGATAATGAAATAGAATGTTAACAGATTTAAGTGATTGAAAACAATTCATTCTGGGTTTACTTCTGCATCATAATGATAATTTCATTTAGGACCTTAGCAAACACTGCTCGCTAAACTGCTAACAACAAAGTGTTGTCCGTAAAATACTAAGAACAACTCATGCAGGGAAGTAATTTCAGTCCTTTTTATTTGCAAACAAGGCCTTCATATGACAAAAGCCTGTTTTTACAAAGGTTGACCAGCAGACTAAATCAAGCTGATTCATCCTTCATGTCATCATGACTATTAGTGGTAACAGTGATTTAAACTTAAAAGGCAAAATGCCTGATATGAAAAAAATTCTGCTAGTGAACTGATATTAAATTTAAAATTATTTTGAATTAAGTTAGATTAAGTTAGATTTGGATGTTGTATGTGGACACAACCTAAATGCATAAAAAAACGCAATTAAAAAAATAAACTTTCCCTGTTACAAATAGCGTGGACATACATCGATGGTGCTACTGCTGCTGCTCTTAATCAGCAGCGCGTGCAAGGAGTTAATACTCAAGAAGGAGAATCTTCCATACAAATAACATGGTGGCTATCAGTAATACAGTCATAGAGGCAGGTAGCCTTGCTGCAGTTGTATACAGCGTAGTGTTTCCACGGTAAGAGGTCTCATGATAGCCTATATGAAAATCGTATGGCACCTAAAAAGTGAAGCCCACTGATTGTTCCTCGCGCTCAGGTTTGTATTCACCACATCACAGCCTTAACGGGAATCACCAGTGCGTTTCCGGGACTCTTCCTCTGCAGAGGCAGCAATGATGCGATCGTGAATGATTTTCACAGGAGACATTTCGGGTAACCTCTCCGCACGTCACACGAGATGAGCGTTTGCGAGGGAAAAGGTGGATTTGAAGATTCGATTAAGTCAGATGTGTAATTGGGTGGTTGAGGTTGTGGACCAGAACTTGAGGGGAAAGTTTCTAATCTTATCTGAAGCAGCGCCGATATCACAGGGGATTTAATTTAACGGACATCTCACCGTTGTATTTCTGGTGTTATTTTTCCTACACTGTTGGGAGTGAAAGCAAACCAACGAGCTATGAACTTGCTTTTATGGATCCTAAACTTTTCCCTTTATTGGACGTGCATCGACGCACAGGTAGGAAACACTGTATCCGCTTTTCTTATTCATGCAGTTTTTTTTTTTTTTTTTAGCTTTCTGAGTAATATTTTTTGGACTTTAGTGACCACCTTATGAGTTTTAAATAGTTTCATATTAAAAATAACGACATAGCAAAAACAGGCTATAACATTAGTCATCAGCTGTTAAAGTGAGCGCAACTGATCAAGCAACAGATGTTTGATTTAATTTCATTGTAGACAGACAGTCAGGCCTAACACACCAGTCTGTGTTGAGTTACATTGTCTTGTTTATTTGTCCGTCATTTGTATTCTCCCCTCAGCATTACACTGTACCTTGTAGGTACAAAAGGGTTTGAAGAGTCACCACCCAGGGACAAAACTGTAGCATGAGTCATACAGTGTATACAGTGATTATTGACGCCAGAGGCTGCCACTGTTGACAAGTCTGGTCAACATTCACTTTCAAGGCTGTCATTTTAAGCATTTTATCAGGTATTTATTGACCCCCACAAATTGAAATTTTAGGAAAAAACACCTTAAAATGGTCAATTGTCTCATTTCAGATGACCCTGTACTTTTCAATGAAATGAATGAATGTGATGTGGCGCTAACCCTTAAAAAGTGTGAATGTGACAGTTCATCTGCAGAACAGAGAGAGAATATGTGATAGACTAATCAAGTTTAAATGCTGGCAGTGAAGGGCTGCAAGAAAAAAGTCAAAACATCTTAGAAATGTGACATAAGCTTAGGTTGAACTGAATTTATTATGCATGACATGCTGCCTTAGTCATTAACCAGTGAAGAGTCAGAGTTGTTTAGAGTGATGCTACAAAATGTTTGTCACCATTTTGATTTTGTGGGCAGAAGAGTCATCTTGCTTTTACATAATCATGGACATTGGATCCAGCACCGCAACCCCTTACAGGATTTAATGAATAAAAATAATGCACTTCAAAAATATATCAGGAATTCTGCTGTCACCACTTAGGTGGATGACTCAAGGCAAAAATAATGTAATAACAAATAGTTTAGAAATTGCTCTGTTTATATGGTCAATTCAGATATTGTGTTGGTTTGTTTTTGTTAGTATGTGCCAAAATAATTATTTCAGGAAAATTGATTCAGAATGCATTCTGGTCAGAATATCAATATGATAAGTAGAGAATTTAGACATTCACAAATAATGGCTGTCAATTTATTTAAATTAAACATAAAAAGTTATAAAACAACTACCTCAACAATAAATAAAAAAGGCTTTGGCATATCGAAAAAAAAGGCTTACATAAAATATATTATTGATTAATAATTGCTACCCATATGATTATGAATTAAAAATCCACAAACAAAGTTGAAAATAGGACTAGACATATGTTGAGTCTGTTCCAGAAAGCAGCTGTATGAAACAAAGTCTCTCTTGATCAACACTGAAATGAGAAACTTGGCTCTCAAACAGCTGATCTGTTTGCTCAGTCGGCTCCGTGTTCTGGCTGAGTTAAAGTACTGGGTGGTGAGAACAAAGTCATCATCAATGAAGCTACCACACTTTGATTCACCATGGCAACAGGTAAATGTAGTCCTTACGTTTGATTTGATTTTTTTAATCAGTGATGAGGTGATGGGAGGAAATGTGGGTGGCAACAACTGAAGATGAAAATATGTAAGACATAGTTTAATTATGGACATCTGATTGAAAAGATCTCACCCTCTAATAATCATTTTGGTGATGTAGAGTTTAAGTTGTATTTTGTGTTTCAAAGTAACTGATGTACGTTTTTTTAAAAACAGCACTACACTTAAATGTCTATATTTCACTAAGTTTAAAAAGTTTTAGCATGAAATGCCTTCAAAACACAATCAGTCTACATGCCACCTATTTCCAGCTCAGTTGATTGTTGCCTTTATAACCACAGTGTAAAAACAACAACAGTTTGTCCTGAGACAACCTAATTTCATGACAGAACTTTAAATGGCTACATTTGTTCACAACCCACAACATTTTAGGATGCTGAAAAAAGTTAAATAACGATAATGTCCTTACCGTGTTCCCCACCTTGATACAACTGAAGTTTAGATCAGCACATTCCCATTCTTTGTCAACACATCAGCACCCTACTTCATACCTGTTCCTATGTAACAACCTCCACAAGACATGGGCTTGCTAGTAATCAGTTGGCCAGACATATTGAAAAGGAGGTCCTAACCATAGAACCTTTATGAAACTCTAAGCACCTTTGTGCTGGAGATCTCTGATTTGCACAAATTTTTTGAAAATGTTATACTTATTATACTTCTGGCACTTTTCTGTTTACCTCCTTATTTGTTTGCTGTGCCTCACCTGTACATGTTTAGGTTTAAAACAACATGGTTAACATATCAATCGATTCATAGTTTGCGAATTACAAAGAGCTAAACAGTTCCAGCTTACATATTTCTATGCTTAACGCATCTCCATTACATTCATGTCACATGAATTCTGCTGACGGAAAACAACTGCTTAGAGATACATTACCATCTTACAATTTTTGTGATATTACTATGTTTTGGACACATGGACAAACATGATTTCAGGTAAGACTGGGCTTTCAGAGCGAATGATGAATTCACCTTCCACTGCTGACAAATGAATCACAACAGTAAGCTTCAAGATATCGGGAAACAAACTAATCTGGAAGTGCTGATAGGACAGTGTTGTTCTTGCTGATATGGAGCAATCTCAAACTGAGGCTTCCATCCACAGTGGATGCAACACTGAGCCAAGTAGGGTTCCATGGGCTCAAACCAAGCACAGCAGTACCATTGAAAGAAAGCCCAAATAAGTAAATTCAAACATTGCACAAACATTTATAGATAAACCTTTCTTATATATTGTAACTAAAAAAGAGTTCCTTGGAAACGAAAGCATCTGTTTATGTATAGGCGACAAAATGTGGGCAGTATTGAAAAGAGGAATAGTAAACATTGTGAAGCATGAAGCATTCTGCCTCTGGAGTAGGAGGCATTAAATATATGAAAGAGATGTTAAAATCAGAGGATTACCAAGGCATTTCAGAGTGAAATGTGTTACTAGCCCTCAGATGAAGATCTTGGATCCCTCAGCACTATCAGCATCAATCTAAAGCACATGTTCGATAACACAAAAAAAGTGGTTGAGAAGGCAAACAGGAACCATGATCAGCACTGAGTCTTTACCTAAATCTGATTAAAACACATTTGGAGGAGGAAATATGCAGTCTGACAATTCAAAAAGGACTCCTCAACTCCTTTACGGTTTATATTGTGGTACATAGGAAATTTATGTGTGAAAAAGATTCAAGTGGAAAAAACGCAGCACAAGAGGTCCCTGTGATTTCCAGGGTTTTCAGAGACAGTAAGTTGACCATGGGCTGAAAGAATGAGGCTAGACACTGTGTATCAACAGAGAGCTGCTGCTGCATCTGAGCATTAAGTCACACGTTCTCTGTTTGAAGTAAAACCAGCTCAATATAAAGCCAACCAAAGTTTTTTTTAGAAATAAAGATAATGTACATCAAATGTGATGCAATAATCAGATCATGCATATGATACTTTCTGAATATGTAATAAATTAGGACTATTAATTTACAAATTTATAGGTAATTATGAACTGATCATTACCTAATCAGTTCATAATTACCTGTAAATGAAGTGTCCTTCTTTTATAAAACCTGGAGAAGCACTACACATTCACTGCTTGTTGATTACTGATTACTTGAACAGTGTGACTTTAGCTAAAGCACAATATCATACTAAACATACAGCAGTTTGTTTCTACTTTTTTATCTTTTTCTTTTCCCCTTGTCCTGTTCAGCATCACGGCAGCGGAATTGTAATCTGAATACCATTTTATGCCATTTGCTTTGCCAAGGGAAGCTTTATGAATGTAAAGCTCCCCTTGATTCCCAAGTACTGCTCATTTATTTATTTTTGTTACAATACTTTCCACGTAATAGTGCCAGAACTGACAGGGGGAAAGAGGGAGAGCAAAGAAAAAGAAAGAGAAACAAGATAGAGATAGAAAGAAAGGATTGGAGAAAACAATGAAAAACAAGACAAAACCAGACTACTAGCTGCTATATCTGTAGAAACCAAAAACATCCTACGGCTTCTGTGGGGAAACCAGGTGGAGAGCCATCAGGAGCCTGCAAGTAGACGAACAGGGAGAAAAAAAAAGCACAAGCAGTACAACACCAGCAGCGGCAGAGGCCCTGCCCAATATTCGGGCCAGGCACCCCAGAAAGTCGAAAAGAGTGGGCCAGCACACGCCTGGCTAAGGAGACAGTTGTAGCTTGTATCTCTTTCTATTCTAGTTTAGCAGTAAAGCCTAGAAATATTCTATTTTATAAACTTTCCTTTTCTTGTGCTTCAAGTTAAAAATGTCAAAGTTTCGAAAGAAAGCAAGGCGATAGTCCTCTTATTTCAACAAAATGCGGTGAGCTGGATTAAGATTAAAACATTAATCATGCTTGAATAAAGACAGTCACAGGGTTTTCCTGTCATGGTCCTGACTGACCTGTTGGATATTACTTTAAATAAATTAATAGAATCTACAATCCTGTGAAACAGTGATGCTTCATACCAGCTCCCAAATATTATCGCTGGTGCAAGAATCTGTTAAAAACATTTAGAAGGCTTGATTATTCTATGTAATGGCCTGTGAGAAATTATTTTACACGCTTCTGTAAACTTGACCTGGTACAATAACTGTGATTTTCCTGGACGGTCTGACAGGTAGTGAGAGGACAGTGATTTAAAATGAAAATATTTTTTTATCACTGCATGTAAAAAGTAAATTACGATAGCTGGAATAATTGCCAGGTCTGCAGATAACTGTAAACCACTGTGAAAACTTTGATATGCTTCAAACTTCATCTGGTCATTGACTGGAAAGTGCCCAACTGGTGGAGGAATGAGCATTCTTCTGTCATTTGTGGCCACAAGGGACTGATATCAGGCACTGGCATAATGTTGAAGATTTTAGCAGTTTAGTAGTTCCTTCCTGATTGTGGGTCACTTTGAAAGCAATTTCTTTGCCGATTTTCATTCTGCTTCTATTATTAAGTATTAGAAATAAATAAGTTAGGCAAATTAGGCAAAATTTTAACACAAAAATGTATCAGATGGTTGTAAAATGATTGGAAACATTAAACAAAGAAAAAAGGAAGTTGACAGTATGAGAAGATCAGCCAAATAATAAAACTTTAAAACCATGGACGTACATTTCTCCAAATGGGAGTTCAATTTTTAATTTGTCAGATAAAATACAAGCATGCCAATCTCAAAATCAAATGTCAGTGCATTTCACAGATAAAGGACTTTTTAAACATCCTTTCTAAGCTCTCTAAGGAGAGCGGGGTAGTGTCTGGTAGAAATGAAAACAAATGGCAGCCTTTTATTATAGACGACCGAGTCAAACAGTTTGGCCCAAACCAAAGTAGAACCCCAAGAGTTCCAAGATAGAGTTCAATGAATTGTTGTGGTGACATTTATGGTCCTCATGGAATGAATTTGACATTTTGGTGTCTTGACTGAAATACTCTACTTAATTTTGTGTAAAAGTCATTACAGAGGCTGGACAAGGTTAGACCAAGCAATTTTCCATATGATGTTTACTATGAGGGCTGCTCGGTGGTGTGGTGGTTAGCACCGTCACCTCACAGCATGCAGGTTCCAGGTTCAATCCCTCTGTGTGGAGTTTCCAGGTTCTCCCCATGTATGCTTAGGTTCTCTCTGGGTATTCCAGCTTTCTCCCACATGCATGTTAGGTTAATTGGTGACTCTAAAATTGTCCTGAGGGGTGTGTGTGGTTGTGTGGCCCTGTGATGGACTGGCAACCCATCCAGGGTGTACCCCACCTCTTGCCTGATGACTGCTGGGTTAGGCTCCAGCCCCCTGCAACCCAACTGACGGATTAAGCAAGTATAGAAAATGGATGGATTCATTCTAATACTGTAAGATGATCCTAATAGGCTGCAGAACAAAAAATATGCCAATAGTTTTGCCTTAAATTTTCACTGTAATGAATTCAAAGTTCTCATTAATCAGCATTTATTAGCAGAGTACGTTAATTTGGACACACTAAGAGATAGAAAGTTTTAAGTTATTTAGAAAATGAGATCTTCTACTTGCACTGAAAAGGTTTAAAAACTCTGAACAAGTCCTCAATGTGCATTCTGTATTGTAGCTCTAATAGTTGTTTAATATTTGATCACCTACAAGTTAAAAATGTAAGTGTCATTCTTGCAAAACTAAAGGTGGCACCTCTTAAACTTACTTTGTCATGCTGTGACTGTCATTTTTAGCCAACCTGTTCTCATTCCCAGCTTGTCCAGTAAGGATACTTGTCAGGAATGCCACCGTTTCAGGGACGTCTGATTGTACACAAAGTGTTCAACATTTGAAATATACTGTCAGCATGGCACTATATCATAAAACTGCAGAAAAATGTATTCAGCTGATGATATTGCTGACATGTCACTAAGGTAAAAACTGTAGAAACCATGTTGCAAAAGAACTTAAACCAAACCCAGTAAATGAATGCATAAATACGCTCACCATAATGTTGATACATTTTTTAAACAAACATTTAGAGTTAAAAGTTACAATATGTATGGACAAGCACCAGTATTAAAATGACATTGTACAATGAAATGTTTCTTACTGCTTTCTGACATTATTGCTCACCTTTTTTTGTCTGCAACCCGCTCAGAGCAGATGGTGGATGCAAAGTTGTGTAAAATGTTATTTAAAGTTTGAGCAACGGGTGATTTATTCACATACTTCACGGACATGTAGCATCAGTTTTGACCTTGTTCATTGTGCTCCACAGATGGGGTTTGATGGCCCTCTCTCAGCTCAGGAGCAGATGTACATCCTGTACGAAGTCAAAATGCAGTGCTATCAGAACCTTTCTTACATGGAACCAGGAGCTGAAGGTACAGGTTCTTTAACATATTGTAAAACAAAACACAATTCTGAACATTTGAAGCAACCAAAATGATATGGTCCTACTGAAACAAAGTAGTGCCAAGATTAAATTCAGCACATAAAATACGCTGTTCAGATGTTAAGCTTTGAGTGTGCAAGCATATGGGAGATAACTCATTTGGACAGTACAGTGAATAAGATGGTGACTGGTGAATGACTATGTAAGTCATAAATGATAATCTGAAAAGTTATCTTTAAAGATTTTGCATTCATGAACTTTATTTAGCTAATATGAGAGAAAATTTGCAGGGATCTTCTTAATATGTTAGCAGAAACAAACACTAGTTATGATGTAAGAAGTTCTGTCTCGTAAACACTTTTGTTGTTTTTATTTAGTGATTTAAAAATTTTGGAAGCCTTATTTTCAAGATCTATTAGTTAACCAGAAATACACTGAACCAAACAAGGCTGTTTTCAAGTGACAAATGAAAAGTGAGTGCATCTCTTTCCTTTGGCATTGAACAGCATTCTTGTCAACAGTGAACCTGCCATGCTAAATTGTGCCTGCAAGCAAACTGCTGCGGGTTCATGCTTGGGCAGCAGCCACATATCTTGCAATAATTTCTACAGCAGTCAAAGGCATGAATACTGTATATACAACTAATTAAACTGCATTAGAACAATTACAGATGTGCAGTTATATGCATGTGTAGAATCAGCAACATTCCCGCAGCACACAGCAAGACAGAAATTGACTAAATGTGGCGTACCAAAATAAAAAGAGGTTTCAGAAGACAGCTGTAAAGGAGTGAAATAAGGCTGAGGCCTGCCAGCTGATTCTGAAGGATTTAAAAGATCAAACTTTATAGCAGAAAGTCAGTGGAGGGCACCTTTTATGCAAGTTGACCTTTTTTGCTTTAGCGCAGACAGCTGTGGGTTCTACAGCTCTGTCCCTCCTCTGTCCCTCGCTGGTATGATTTTATCTGCTGTCGTGGTCCCACACCAGATTGTGTCACTGAAATGCTCCTCTCATTTATATCATAGTTTCTTCAAGGCATTGTTGCTTTATGTTTTGAGGTTGCATTTTTTTTAATTGGCTGGCGAACCTACCTAGTGTTACTGAAATGTTGATTATGGGACCAAGCATTTTTCACTGGACCTCTGATGGCTAACATACTTTCATTAATGTGCATAATTTATCAAATAAATTAGGCTATGAAATAAAAACACAGTTTGATTTTAAATATATTGATGGTTAGTAATAAAATTGATTAAAAAAAAGATGTATTTGCATCTGCTCTGATGGGATTAGGGTACATGGTGAAGTACTTCATTGCACTTCTCTACACTATGTTCCACATAGGAGAATTCAGAGGTGGTCATAAAAATGGTGAAATATTAACATGAGCTAGTTCAGTTGAAATTATTTCAAGAAAACTGTTGAGCATAGAAGTGCTGAGTGTCTGAATTAGGACAAAAATTGGGCAAACAGCAGCTTGTGAGATGTGTTTGTGAAGCAGGTGGCTGGTCACATGTAAGTCGATGAGCTTAAACTGGAATTGTGGATATGCTTTCGGAGCGAGCAGGGTGTAGTCAGGGGAGTAAGGCATCCGCTCATGGTGATGTCTTGGTGCCAAAGGCCAACCTTTAGTGCATAGAAGGGCGATAACAATGGATCAAGGCACACATTAGTTATTATTATATGTGGAAATTATTTTGGAGCAGATGGATACTGATGATTGATTTACCTGAGAACAGAAAAAAGTTTGAAGGTGGAATCAATAAGTATCTCAAGAAAACTCTGAAAAATTTATTCCAGCTCTATAGGGGCATGTTTTAATATATGTGTTTATATAATTTTATATCTGCTTAAAACTCTTTGGAGTTATTTTTGACCTCAGTATAGAAAATATTTTGAGAAGAAAATTCAAATTTGACCATGAATTGGCCACAGGAGCTATTATAAGAGGTCACAAGTGAGGCTGATAAAGTGCACGTCAACTTCTTCTGATTCTCTGAATGAACCGCAAGGTTTATAAAGACTTATTTTAAATCTCATATATTGTCATGTCAATATCTCCTGAAAAATGAAAGACGAAATAAAAGAAACTAAACTATTTGAAATTGTGAGGAAATGAATGGTGACTTACAAACTGACTGACTTGGTGTGTGTAACTTTGTTTGTGTTCATTTGTGCTGCTGTGTGTGAAGTCCTGCTGTTTTATGGGAATCTGAAAAAGGTCTTTTGTGTGAAAAATCAAGTTTCTTTTACTACCTATTACATGAAAAACCCATATATAGAAAAAAATGAGCAAACATTTTTTTGACCTCTCAGATATTGTTTTAGGAGGCCTCTGATGTAGAAATTAAGTGGTTTTCAGTTTTTTTACATTTTAGTACGTTTTTAGGGAAATGTTGTAAATTTGCAACGTTGGGCATAGTTGGGAGCAGAACTGTCTGGAGGCACCTGCAGGCATTTCTCCCTGAATGAATTCAACCAAGGTTTCCAGAGTTTGTCCTTCTTTTCCATCCATTTATCATACTAAAAGGAACACATGCATCCCCCGGAGCTCTTACAGGTTCACATTCAAGACTATTCACACCTGTCCCTGAACAATGCAACAGTTTCAGAACATTCAGAACCTGTTTATCTATGTCTTAGTGCTACTAACTGCTGCTTGGGTTTTTGCTTGAGAAAAATAGCTCAGGATCACATCCTTACACATTACAGAAGTGTCCTTCTGTAATGTGTAAGGAGCTCAGGCTATTTTCACTACCACTCAACAAAGACCCAACGAACAAAGACATAACAAGCTCTAAATCAAATTTGATGAATGTTTTTCAAGATAATTAAATATGTACATGTTCTACAGATTGTAATAAAAACAAAAAATATTTAAGGAATTTTACTTACTTTAATCCTGACAAATTCAGTCATGCAAAAAAAGGAGATGAACTCAACAGGAAATTTGCAGGTAGAGTGAGTTCAAGGCCAGATGACCTATAAACACTTCTTCTATCCAATAGCATTGTGAGAACAAATAATAGGATCTATTAACTATGTAAATGTGGTCTTGAGAAAAAAGAAATGTGCAGGTCTTTTTTTAGAATTGTTAAAAGTGATGTTGTAAATTTGCAACCGTGGGTTTTAGATTTCGTAAATACAGCCGAATTTACGTACACACACACACACACACACACAGGAGGGCCATAGGAGACTTTTCCCGTGAATGAGAACATGAGTTACAAAAGTAGCAGCCAGCAGATTTTTGCACCTATGCACTGCGAACAGTGGACGATATTAATTGTAATGTTAAAGGTCTTAAATGATTGTTGGATTCAATATTATTTGTATGAGATGATGACTTTTTACAGTGTTTAATTAGTTGGTTCATGGTGTAAAACTCAGACTATATATGTTTTCAGTTTTAGATTAATACTGCTTTATGTCATTTAAGGGGATTTTCGGTTTTCATGTTTTAATGTGTCAGTAATTTGTAGTGTAGTCATTTTATTATTCATTATTATTGTGATTTCTGTGTTTCAACATTGCTTTTGCTACATGTATATTTAAATGATATAAATAATTTCAGGGGGAATTATGTGGGGAGGAGCAGGGCCTTGAAGCTGCTGAATTGAAATTGAAAAAAAATTATTGAAAAAAAAGAAGCAAATAAAAAGTAAATGATGTAAATCTCCTGAAATGGGATTTTCCTGCTAATTGGTCAAAAGCATAATACAAGCAGGTCATTATTTGTTTGAATAGTGTCACATTAGCCACTCAGTAGACATTAGGTTAATGTTTTTCACTGAAATGTGGAATAATGAGGGTAAAAAAACAGACTAAAAACAAAGCATTTGAGGCAGTTTATCTTCAAATGTCCTCTTTGAACAGGGATAATTCTCCTTGGCTTTGCTTTGGGATTTCAAACCAAGCAAATTTTTAACCTTTTACATGCACAAAAAACAATATAACACATTAATACCAGATAACCTAACAATCACTTTTTAGATAGATCAACACAATTATCATCCAACTGCTGAAATATTATGATTTTATGATACTCAAACTGAGAGTGATTTGGATATACATATATATATATATATATATATATATTATGGCATGCCGTTCAGGAAATTAATCTTTGAATATATGGAATGAAACTTTGAATATATTGAATGAACCTTGAATATATTGAATGAAACTTTGAATATATTGAATGAACCTTGAATATATGGAATGAAACTCTGAATATATTGAATGAACCTTGAATATATTGAATGAAACTCTGAATATATTGAATGAACCTTGAATATATCGAATTAACCTTGAATATATGGAATGAAACTCTGAATATATGGAATGAAACTCTGAATATATTGAATGAACCTTGAATATATGGAATGAAACTCTGAATATATTGAATGAACCTTGAATATATTGAATGAACCTTGAATATATGGAATGAAACTCTGAATATATTGAATGAACCTTGAATATATTGAATGAAACTCTGAATATATTGAATGAACCTTGAATATATTGAATGAAACTCTGAATATATTGAATGAAACTCTGAATATATGGAATGAACCTTGAATATATTGAATGAAACTCTGAATATATTGAATGAACCTTGAATATATCGAATTAACCTTGAATATATGGAATGAAACTCTGAATATATGGAATGAAACTCTGAATATATTGAATGAACCTTGAATATATGGAATGAAACTCTGAATATATTGAATGAACCTTGAATATATGGAATGAAACTCTGAATATATTGAATGAACCTTGAATATATTGAATGAAACTCTGAATATATTGAATGAACCTTGAATATATTGAATGAAACTCTGAATATATGGAATGAAACTCTGAATATATGGAATGAACCTTGAATATATTGAATGAAACTCTGAATATATTGAATGAACCTTGAATATATCGAATTAACCTTGAATATATGGAATGAAACTCTGAATATATTGAATGAACCTTGAATATATGGAATGAAACTCTGAATATATGGAATGAAACTTTGAATATATTGAATGAACCTTGAATATATGGAATGAAACTCTGAATATATTGAATGAACCTTGAATATATTGAATGAAACTCTGAATATATTGAATGAACCTTGAATATATTGAATGAAACTCTGAATATATTGAATGAACCTTGAATATATGGAATGAACCTTTGAATATATTGAATGAAACTTGACTGACGTCAGACTTCACGGAAGTGCCAGCGGCCATCTTGTCTAAGGTGTGGCTACTGTGGCGAAAAGTGATTGACAATGAGTCAGTCCGCCCGGAATGTCGTAGGAGGAATATTAAAGTATGAGGACATCGTTAACACACTGGCGAATGCATGTATGGGCCAAAATCCTCCCGATAACCCTACCCGTTCTTCTAACGAAGAAGTTCGCTCGTGGCAGACTTACGACAACAGGCCTGGCCTGTTTGTCAGGCCAACCTCAGCATGCCTTCAACCTCCCAGGAGTGGCCTGATATTCAAAGTTTCATTCCATATATTCAAAGATTAATTTCCACCTGCTTATTCACCCCTTTGCTCTCGAGTGTCTCCTTTTGTCTCTGCATTGTTTTCTGCTTTTTTTTTGACCAAGTACAAGTACTTTTAGTGCTTCCCAATATCGAGTACCGATATAAGTACTTATCAAGGCCGTTACAGTTCTTACAATTATTTTCTTTAGGCATATTCAACCCAAACACAACTGCACTTTGTGTATTTTAGTAATATAAAACTACTATTAGTGCAACATATTGTTTTAGATTTAGATGCTAGATTCTGTCCCTCCTCTAGACAGCTTTGCTGAGCATAAATTGCAGACCGCTTTAGTTTTGTCACCATCATTCACTTAGAAATGCCTCCACACGTCTTTTTCATGTGGCTTACGTCACTTAAGCCACGTAGTATGTTCCTACCCCTCACTTGACTGGAATATGTTAGCGCAAACACACTGCAGGAAAATTAAGCTCCTGTCACACTGGTATTGGTTCTGTAGTATCGGAACACTTTAATGAATACTGAGTACGAGTACTCGCACATGGTATCGGTACCGATTAGTATCGGTGCATCCCTACTTTATTATATTAACGGTGTACTTCTTATCTGGGCATTGTCTCTGGTTGTCCCTTGTTTGGACATTCCTAAAAGGGAAGAGAGTAGGTGTGAATCTGTAATGTCCCCAAGGGGCAGCAGCAGTGTTCACACTCCACAGAACAATTTCAAAGTTCAGTTCATATAGGTTAAAACTGAACTAGCTCTTGTTAATATTTCACCATTTAAAATTTTGAGTGAACGTCACGTCTGATATCAAAACTACTGTAACCATGGCAACATCAAGCTCATCTGGAACTGTGCCATATGTTGTCACATTTAGTTAGCGTTCAGGCAGACAGCAAACAAACGAACTGTCATGGACCACAGCACACAGGACACAGATGCAGGGTCGTTTTCAAGGCAAGAAGGTTTATTCAAAATAAACAGGTCAAGGATCTCCAGACAGAGCAAAAACAAGAGGCTGTGAAAATCCTAAGCACTCTCCTCAATAACAATATTTGAGGAGGGTGCAGCTACGAAAATTATCAAGCAAAACTCTCTCCACTCCTGGAGGAAAACAGAAAAGGCTATGAACGATCACAGTTAAACTCTCACGCTCTCTTACTGAGGCGGACTGAAACAAGCTCTTCCGATAACTGAAAAATGCAACACTCCTCTATAGGAGGTCCTATGAAATATTAGAAAACCAAAAAAAAAAAATCACTTCTGAACGGAGGACCAAAACAGGCTATGAACTTACCGTGCGATAAACTAGGGGATAAATTACAAACAAAGATAGCTCTGAAGGAGGATCGCTCAACTTTAGGCTCATGGATGCAAGACTATGGATTTCGTGAGCCAAGGACGCTAGAGTGAGGAACGAGACAGGTTGCAACACACTGGCACAAGACAAGGGAGAAGCAGACTATTTGAGCACATGTGGAGCCATGGGGAACAGGTGGAAACTTTGGAATCAGGGAAGACAATCAGACACTTGACACAGGAGGAAGGGCAAGACACCTGAAACGAGAGGGAAGTTGATATTTCAAAATAAAACTAGAAATGACGAGACAAGACATGAATCAAAACCTAAAACGTGACACGAACGGCCACTTGCAAAGTGTGTAGTATCAGGGTAAATGATGCCGGCTCAACTACGTCCGACTTTATCGGGAACCTGAAACGCACAAGGAGAGGTCAGTCTCTCTGTAATGTGAAAGTGAAACTTAGCGAGTGTCGACAGGTACCGCTAACAAACTAATCAAAGTAAACAGTGTTGTAAACTATATGCAGATTATAGTTTCATTGCTCATTACACGGCGTTGCTGATTTATCTGCAGCAGCCTATGAAATTTGGGAAGGACTTTGGTTAAGTAGCCTAGATTAACAGTTACCAAATTAATTGCTAAGCCAAGTCTATGTGGATGTAGCTTAATGTTAATCGAATTTCTGTTTTAAAATGGCCTACTTTTACAATTTCAGGAACACCTGATAAAATTCCAGGTTGACACTATTAAAAAAACTGAAAAATGCACTGAAATTGCGCTGAAAAATGTTATGCATGAGAAGTTCAGGCTACACAGGCAGTTATTAATATGTCTGTTAATGTAGCCAGTGGTGCAGAGCAAGCACACATATTTCCAAATTCATTTATATACTCCAAACAAGCTTTCATGGCATTTCTACACATTGGATTGAAACAGCCCTCTTAATTTTTAAACCTAGACTTTATTTCTGGCATGAAATACGTTTATCTACTCACGAGAACAGTTTGGTGAAAGTTAGCGTCCTTTAGTGATGTGTCGTTCGCGAACGATTCGTTCGATATTAACTAATCTTTTATATGACTCGGGAGTAACGAGTAGTCTCAGTGAGTGATTCGTTCGTTTTCACGCAGCACCCTTCCTCCCCATATGACAGGCGGCTGCTGCATAAACTCAGTCAGCACGACAGGAAACAGAAATGATTAATTCATTTCCATGCAGTACCCTCTCTCGCCACATGGCAGGCGGCAGCTGCATAAGCTCAGTCAGCAGGAGAGGAAACAGTTTTGATTCGTTCACGAGTCAACTCCTCGGGTTACGGCTCCTCGCACAGGAAACGGTTTTGAACTGAACTGCTGGCGGCTAAAAACACTGTGAGATCGGGATGTAGCCTAGCGACAGGATGTCAATAAATGATGTGGAAAGGAAGCTCAAAGAAGGTCTTTACAGCACAAAGACAAAGCAAGGCAAGTGTGATATTTGGAGAAGTTTCTCAATTGTCCGTGAATCTCTTTATTAATAGCCTATAAAATGACGTGTTTTCTCCTGCGGGACGGGAGAAGACACAAAATCAATGCATTTCTATTATTGTGCGGGCATAAATTCTCAAAGTTTTGCGGCTGCGGCCGGGAGCAACACACACGTTGCGGTGGTAATGGTCAGAAATTCAGCGGGAGCGGGGTGAAGAAAACAGTCCCGCACAGGACTCTACTGTAGACAGAGAAACGAAGGAGGAAATGAATGATGTTCATTCATTTGTCATGAAATCATAATTAATTAGTGGTCTTCGGTTCTTGTAGATATGTATAGTGTTGTGTGTAAATAGATAAATGATAATGTAATAATGTGAATAGATACTTTTGAAAATTATATCAACATATTGATTTTGTGTTATACTCTACCATAAAATAATATAATAATAATAATAATAAGACACAATAAATGCACTATTTAACATTTTAGGGACCTTATTGTTACTTTTTTCTCACTTAATTGTGTTACTAATTGTCAAAATCAATGTGAGTTTTACATTCACTTGTTCTCTACCAGCTGTCACGTGACATGGCTGAACGATCGTTCTCGTTCGTTAATTTGTCACGTGACAGCTACTGAGTCAGTGTCGGGCTTTAAACAACAATGGCAGGGAGGATACAGACACAAGCCACCTTATTGTGTGTTTGCTTTCCCAGGTTTTCACATGGTTTGAATTGTTTGTGGCATTTTGTATATTGTACTTTATCAGCTCAGCTGAAGCAAACTATGTTTCCTTCAGTGTTAAGTGTTTAGAACCGTGGCCGTTTTGTGCAACGCCCACAGTAGGGTTACAGCGCCACCTGCTGGAAAAATGAACGAAATGATTCGTTCAAAGATTCGTTCAATTTACTGTTCGAGAGTTAAAGATCCGATTCAGCCAAAAGACTCAAAGTTCCCAACACTAGCGTCCTTCGGAAGCTATTTAGATAACTCGCGATCGGCGTATATCCATATAACGGAGTGAACAGGGCAGGGACTATGCAGCCTCTAAAAAAGGCATTATCTGTCTTTATTTCACAAATACTTTAAGACGACTGAATGAACGAACGTGTGCTATAGCTCTGTTAGCTCATAGGTGCTGTTATGTGGCTACTTGCGGCTACAGGAGAGCTAACGGAGGGATTTCTGCACAGGCACTCTACTGGGATCACTTCATCCACAGCCCCCCTGCAGCACATTTTATTTGCTCTGTGACAGTCGGCTAACCCCTTTAAGTGACCATGTTCTGATCAATTTTGATCCTGCAGTGTATAGTGATATTACATATATTGATAATACAGGACATGCTTTCAGTCCATAACATACAGCAATGCAGTCTTATCTAGATCAAATGGCATGTGTCTAATGATAGAATGTTCATTTCAGTCATTTGAGACATGAGACTTGACTTGGACTCGAACACAAAGACTTGAGACTTGACTTGGAATAAATGACTTGTGAACGCGTCTGTACTGAGTACGAGTACATGCTCGTTATTGGTACCGATACTGGTGTTGATGCATCCCTTGTTTAAATTTATTTCATTATTTTGTAATTTTTTAAAGTTACCTTGGTTCATTATAAGTCTATCTGCCAGGTGTTCTGCTTTCCTGACCTACAGCCTTCAATCCAAAAAGTTGAGATTCTGTATAAAAAGTACATAAAAACACAATGGTTTGCAAATCTTATAAACCAATGTTTTATCAACAATAGATCTCTGAAAACATCATTTGCTAGAAGTAAGACATTTTGCTATTTCATGAAAAATTTGAGCTCATCCTGAATTTGATGGCAGCAAATTGTCTCAAAAAAGTTGGGACAGAGCCATGTTTCCCACTGTGTAGTATCGCTTCTTCTTTTATCAACAGCCTGTAAACATCTGGAACAGAGGAGACCAGCTGCTGGACCTTTGGGAGAGGAGAGTTGTCCCATTCTTGTCTGATAAAGGATTCTAGCTGTTCAGCAGCCCTGGGTCTGGACTGGTGAAAGATCATCCATCACCTGGACTCCTCTACTGGGAAGCCATGCTGTTGGAATAAATGTAGCGTTGTCTTGCTGAAATATAAAAGACCTTACCTGAAAAAGACATCCTTTGGATGGGGACATATGTTGCTCTAAAACCCGTATATACCTTTCAGCATTGATTGGGTCTTCCCAGATGTGCAAGCTGGCTTTTGCATAGAAACTAATACATAACATTGTGGATGCAGGCTTTTAAACTGAGCGCTAATAGTAAGCAAGATGGTGCTTTTTCTGTTTAGTCCTAGTTACTTTGTATCACTATGGATATGCAGAACTTTAACCTGCATTTGTGGATGGCACGGTGAACTGTGAACCATTTAGTAATTTCCATGATAGTTTCCTTGCCTGTTTTTGATAAAGCGTGCCTGATCACAGGTATCTGGAATGGATTTTCAACCCTGTTCCTTGCGAACACGGATGTCTCCAGATTCTCAGAATTTCTTATTATTGGAATATTTAAAGTCTTTGCAATTTTACATTGAGAAATGGTATTCTGAAATTGCTCCCCAATTTTTGTACACAGCTTTTTTGCAGATTGCTGAACCTTGGCTTAGCCGTCCTCCAGAGAGTCTCTTTCTTTAAATGATGTTCTTTTTTATCCCCACTCACATTACTGACGAGTTGACAATTTACCCAAATAGTTTTCATGTACCTCCAGTTGTTTCCTTTTGTTACCACTTACTTTTCTTTTCTTTTGTGGCCTATCCATCCCATTTTCATGAAAATTTAAATGTGTCACTGTCACCATTTGATCTGTTGTCAATATTATATTGTGAATAAAATATCAGTTAATGAGTTTTGTAAATTATCACTTTTTTGTGTTTTTTTTTAAATTTGTTGTTTACACTTTACACGCCATCTCAGCTTTATGGGAATTGGGCTCTTACATATAACAATTCATACCATGTATAATTTTTTTGCTTGTTGTTTTGGCTGAAGGTATCAATTTAGCACAAATGTTTCATTTCAGTGTTTTAGATGTGGCATGCGAAACTTTTTAACAGCCAAGGTAAACCATCAACATGTTTCAGACTGCTTAATTTTCAAAGACAAGATCATCTTATTTTTTGAAATCTAATATATAATGTACAAGTCCATTCAGAAGGTTTAGCATGTTTTTATTGATTGAAGAACATTTGCTGGAATTGTTTCAACAATGTTTCTGTTCCCTTGCAAACTTAAAATAACAAAAAAACTTAGTTTTAAACAGACCTGTAACCAGGCACTCGACAGAAGAATGTGCTGACTTTGTCTCGTTTTCCCTGCAGATGAGGTGTGCCCTCCAGACTGGGACGGCCTTATTTGCTGGCCCCATGGCTCCCCTGGGCAGGTTACGAAGGTTCCCTGCCCATCTTACATCTATGACTTCAATCACAAAGGTTAACTGTTATTTTTCTCATGTAGCATCACCCAACAATGACAACTAAAATGCAAGAAACTTTGAACAAAGAGCTGAAATCAAGCTGAAATGTTTTCTGGTCGATTAATATTTTTTGAAGTACCACTTAAAATCTCACACATGAAACCCAGAGGTCTTGGCTAAGTTTGTGGTTTTCTTTTTTGAAATTGAGTTTCTTTTTTTTTTTTTTCAAAGTTATCAAGTTATTTTCAAAGGTAGTTATCAGTAGTTATCTCGTTATCTAGAATTATCTAGTTTATATTAGTACATGTTTCTGTAGCACACAATACTCACATCCTGAGTGAGGGACAGACATCCATGCAGTTATAGTCCTTGATCTTTTGACTTGCAATAGTAAGAAAAGCTTGTGTTAATAATACCAAATAAGAACCTCACGTTTTTTTATTTTCCAAAACGTGATCATTGAGTATATGTTTACAGGACATGCCTACAGGAAATGTGATGTCAATGGTTCCTGGGTATTTGTGGAGCACTGGAACAAAACATGGACCAACTACTCAGAGTGTTTACGCTTCCTTCAGCCCTTCAGTGATAAGGAGGCAAAAGTAAGTATCACTGGTTAACTATCTATTCCAACTTGACTCGTGGAAGCAACATAAAAGTGTGTGCACACAGATACTTATTATATACGGCAGAAGCGAATGACAGAGAACAATGTTAGATATCCTTTGAGGAATAAACTGGATGAAAGGCAAACCCATGTTTCATCTTGTGTGTGAACAAAAGTCAGACAAAATGTATTAGTCTGACATTAACGCAGACATAAAGATGAGGGAAGAGGGTGATTGTGTCAGGTGTGACTGATGCAGATGAAAGTACAGGAAAGCCAGAGCTGATGGCACCAAGAGAAGGTGGCTGATATTCTACATGCAAAACTCACATGAACATATATGTTCTAACTATATATGCATAATGAGGAGGCTGGACACAGGGGCACAATGTTATAGTAATTAATGGCATCGACTGTGAAGTAGAAACAAGGGATTTTGCTGCTAGAGAGATGCCACCATGAGCCCATCTGTGTCGGAGAAAAGAGAATGGGAGGCCCAGCATAGGGCAGCTTACAGTCCCTCCGCATTCTGAGCTTAGACTTTAGATGCCAGAAATCTGTTTGGGTCCTATAAAATACTGGAGTCACATAAATTACTCATATAGTGAAAGACATTTCCAATTAACTGAAGAAGACAAATGATGTGCTTGATGACATAAGATTTGTTTTGGTCATTTTTTAATTCATTGCATCACATCCAAATAATGCTGTACAGCAGCTGCATTTGTATTTGGTTTTACTCTTTGGAGCGAGGTTCACCTTGCCTCCTGTGTGTCATTAATGCCTCTGTGATTTAGTAAATTGACCACGACATGCCATTAAATGTCTACCTCCTATAAACGGAGAATGCTGTCTTGTCTATTGGCAATTGAGGTTGTGGCTTGCGAGGTGATATATGTTAACTATGGGACATAATTTTCAGTGGCTTTCAGTCTGCTTTATGTTATGAAAATACTGGGTGAAATAGAATTTACCTCCAGTAATAAAGCAACTGTAAATATGATGACACCGTGTGGGCTTTGGCCTTTCGAATAGTATGTAAAATCCTCACAAATGATCAAACTAATTGCGCATCTGCTTCCATGAATAGGATTTTTGATAGATATAGCATTGATTTAGAGACTTTTGTGAAGAGACAGGGCTTTGTAATTTGGCTCTGGCAATATTCTCATGCTTTGTTCATTTTCATACATACCAGGGGGGGGGGATTTGTCCGACAAGGCATATATAACCTTATTGTACATGTGCACAGTTTATCCCACATCTCCAAAAATCTTTTAAGTTGCTAAGTGCTCACATAGGTTTTCAACTACTAAGTGCTTTTGCATTTTGGTGCGGACCTGTTTGCTCACCATCGGTTTAAGCACAAAATCTGTTCACTTCATGCTTTGTGTTGTCATAAATTTTCTTTTAAATGAGTGAAATGTGCTTTTCAGATGATCAATTTATTTTCAATAACCTTTAATGACTAAATTAATTCATTAATAATAAATGATAAACTATTATTATAAAACTATTCAGAACCTTTTGAGAGAAAATCCTAGAGTACCTATTATAGCCTCTAACCTTCGTTTGAACAAAGTCTCTGCAGGCTTTGTTCACTTGGATTTGGACAATATATCCCATTCTCTCTTAAAGTCCCTACTCAAGCTTTGTCAGGTATGATGGAAAAACACTGCCATAGTGTGATGCTACCACCAGTGTCCTTTACTGTAGGGATTGTATTTGCCCAAGGACCTCCTGGTCTTTTCCAAAGTGCTTGGATATTAACCAAAATAGCTCAGATTTTGATTCATTAAACAAGTTGTTTTTCTCTCTCAGAGTCAACATTATGCAGTTAAAGTCCAAGCAGGCTGTTATGCCATCAAGCTGCTCAATAATAACTGTCTGATTGATTGATTGATTGAGTGAGTGTTGCTAAAATAGTTTAGGAATATTTTCCCCAACTCTACAAAGGAATTCATAAGCTGTGATAGACTGAGCATCAGTCCCTCTTCACACCAGGTGTTTGGCTTATGTGTATAACTGAGCTGCTGTGTCCTGGCCCTTTTTGGGTATTCACACCACCGAATAAAAAAAAAAAAGATACTAAATCCATTTGGTTTGCTACAGGTGGACAATGCTAGGTACATCTAAAGGATTACTTAAGTAGACAGAGTGTAAAAGATATATTTTCAGATGTGGCATTTGTATAACTTGCTCAAAGGCAGGCAGTTGGCTTCATAATCAGTGATCATTTGAAATCAGTCTTCCTGTGGATACTGATCAATTACGCATGCATTGGAATGCTGACTCTAAGCACATACCAAGCAGGTAGTGTAATAATAAGAACTACCTTCCTGTGGTGGACTCTGTTCTCTGTGTGCACCTCTGCAGCAGAGTATTCCCTGATTGACTTTTTCCTTATATCTCAAGAACTGAAGATGCAGCTCCTTTGCTTCACTAGAAGTGTTAAAGGTGCAGCTTACCTTGTCATTCTGTATTAATTTGCGAAAAGTTAAGGAATTTTTCAATATTCTATTCACCTTTTGATTTTCAATGTATTGATCAAAGCAGCTGCTCAGACTGAGTGATGTCACACGCTCTGTGAAAATGAATAGACATCACCAGGGAGAGATCAGCTAAATCTTCTGGCTGCTCTGTGTCTGACAGGTTCTTGAAAATATATCATTATCTTAGATTTCAGACCAACAGGTGAGTCAACAAAAGTCCTGCTATGACATCTAGTTAGCAATTGTTTGATCTCTTCGTTTGTCAGAGATTAAGGATTTAAAGCTAAAACATTTATCTGTTTCAGCTCCTAAAACATATTGATGTGAGCTTTCTTGTTTTCATTGCAGCATCCTGTCTAGACATGGTACTGTGAACCATGCTTGTGTATAATTTGAATTTGTGAGTCTGTCTGAGAAAGAATTAAGTCAATAGCAAATAATTCTCTGTATGTTCACAGCAAGACTTCTTTGAGAGGCTGTATATCATGTATACCACAGGCTACGCTGTGTCCTTCAGCTCTCTGCTGGTGGCCCTCATGATCATTGGATATTTCAGGTAAGAAATGACTTTTTCTGTATTGTCTTTGTAACAACTCACAGAACAAATCACAAAATCCTCTGATGAGACAATGGACACAGAAACCTGCATCATCAGACTGTCAGCAGGAACTGGTCCCTTACATGTGTTCCACAGCTATGGATGACTGCTATTAAATTCTGTTTTTCAATTCAATTCAGTTTATTTATGTAACACCAATTCACAAGAAAAGTAATTCCAAGGAGAATCTAGAATTGTTCAATACATTCCAACCGGATACAGTCCAGTGCAATCCTGTTTTTTTATTTTATCCTGCCCAGTTCTTTATAATCCAATTCAGTCTGATTTATTCTGATCGTATTTGCATTGTGCTTATTTAGAAAAAAAGTGTCAGCCATTGTCTATGTTCACATCCACAAATTTATATGATAGGAGTTCTGTCCATATTTTTACGCACATTTCTGAAAAGAGTGAAATGCTAGGCCTGTGTGTGTGTACTCACAAACAATAGAAGATATAAACTAAGAAATGGACATAAAAACAAGCATAAAGAATTTACAAGACATTTGACAAATCCTGATAGTTAAAACTGGAAATGCTTTGGCATTTTGTTTTTGAACTCCACACATGTGCCAGTAAGTTCGCTTAAGTAGAGAGCCACAATTATGAAGTCCAGTGTTTAATGTGTTAACTCCAGAAAGCAACTATATCCAACATTCAGAGCCAACGATTAATGCATACACATCAATAACAGAACCATGGTCAAGGGAACTATTTTTTAATTGCCCAACACTGCCCTGTATAATGCATTTCTCTCTTGGCTGGGCTCTTTGAAGAACTGTATTTTTTATCCACCACACATTCATACAGAGCTTCCTATTCAAATGATATGCTTTTTTTTGACGTAACATATTCACACATTGATGAGCACATTAAGTTATTTCTAAGTATGTCCTCTTCAAGTAAGATGAGACTGTAGTAAAGAAAGAAGGTATTCACAAGACTTATAGGCATCAAGACAGCTCCTGTTGTAAGCTAAAAACCATTAGGAGTTTGGAGAGGGACTTTTAAGAGGTTTAAGGGTTTCTTTGTGTTCTAATACACTGTATTAGAACACAAATGCTATATCTACCATGTGTAGATATAGCAATGTATTGATGTTCTTACCAAAGCAAACCACCTGTCTCCTCCTTGTGCCTCTTACTCCCTTCTCTCTGTTGGGATGTGGCAGACTTGCAGCATGTGCACAAAAACTCACACAGATGCATAAGCACCCACGCACATCTATTTCTGAGTTAGCGAAGTTTCAGCTTTTAATTTACTGAATAACACGCTTTCTCTGGTTAGAAAGACGAACAGAGGAGTCTGGTAATGAGTTTTATGAGCCATTTGGAAGGCTGCATCTGAGGCTTCACTTTCGGTTTTAGCTGCATTTGCTTTGCTCTGGCTTGCTGCTGCTCACAGTAGTTTCTTCATGTCATATTTTGCCTTTTTAAGGAAAGGAGAAAGTGTCTGCTAGAAACGCAAAATCATTGTCTCATTATGTCAGAGAAGAAAGTTTGCTGGTGTGTGGCAGATTTACATCTCAAACAGTTGTACTTCTTTTGTCTTGCAACTACAAAAATGTCCAAAAGCTGAGCTGTTCTCCAACATTTACTATGACATTGAAAAAGAACAAAAACTACGAGCGTGGTGAAAGAGCATCACATTAGCAAATTAAGAGAGCGTGTGAATAAAATAGGGCCTGCCATTTACAAGCAGAAAAGTTCATCACTGTTTCATTTTTGATCAACCAATCACATGTTTTAAAGACTGCAGTATATGTTGTGACAAGTTCTGTTACTCCTCCGTCTCTTCTTAGAACCACAATTATATATAATTTGTACATTATTTAGCCAAAGGAGCCTGTTGTCTCTGCCACCATGTGATATAAGCTGTTTTTACACATGCAATTGGTAAATGGACTGTACTTTTATGGCGCCTTTCTAGTTTACCTGACCACTCAAAGTGCTTTTCACTCACACAGCACTTCTTAGTCTATATAGCTTTTTTTTACAGGCTACCTACCCAGTGCTGTGTTCTACTTGTTCACAGACATTCATACACTGATGAATGCATCAATAAGCAACGTGGGGTTCAGTGTCTTGGCCAAGTCAATTTGACATGAGGGAATCCAGGAGTTGAACCACTAGGACACCACTGATTTGCAGTTGACTGCTCTGCCTCTGTAGCTACAGCCACCCCATGCACTGGAATCCTGAAATATTCTATAGATGTTCTGGCACTGTGGCATGCAATTATTAATCTGTATTTGCACAGGACTTTTTGCAGATATTTTCCACCCAGGCCCTAAGTGAAATCTCCAGAAGATCAGTGGGAGAGCCTGTGTGCACAAACGTAGCAGCAAATCCTCCGTAACATTTACTGCCCCTGTGCGAATGAGCAAGTGTGAGCTGGTGAGAGCTACTGCTTTTTCTGTTTTTGCTGACCTGCATGTTGCTCTCCACTCGCTCCTTGTTCTTATGGATACATTCAGATTCATGGAGAGCTGTTAACACAAGGCAGAACCTTATCTGCTATTCTCAATATGTTGTGAAGAAAACAAACTCCACAGTGTCATTTTTTTCATCATGTCCTACTTCCTGCTCTTGACAAATGTCGCATTTTCAAGCTGTGAGAGAGAAAGGTTTCTAGAAAAATAGCAACAAAATTGTTTGCACGTTCTCTTATTTATATATACATATATATATATATATATATATATATACCATCTGGTACTGATGGATGAAGACGGCTGTAGTGATAGTTTGTGAGGAACATCCTAATTTTTAAGTCCAAATTTTGTAATTTTTATTACATGGCACATCAAAATACCATGTTTTTTTTTTCAATCTAACCATTTATTTAATTCTGTAAAGCTAACCAATTGTTCTTGGTGCATATATATATATACGTATCCCATTGTATTTTTTGATAAAAGAGAAATATTAATTTTAATTTAGTTTTATTTATATAGCTCCAAATCACACTAAAAGCACTTAAATATACAGTCCAATTCAAGACTATTATAATCCAGTTAATTTTGATTCAATCATAATCAAATTAATTAAATTCTAAATTCATACTCATTCATACAGAGCCAATTAGAAAAGGTTGCCTGGCTGAGGCTAAATTAATACCAGTGACAGGACTTACCATATTTATATCCAAACTAGAAGATGAGGACAAGAATCATTTTCAACAGGAGCCAAACTCGGCTCTCTCAGGTGAAAAGCGGATGCCTTCAAGCTGCATGTGACATGGTTTTCTCCATCTGTAGATTTTAAAAGGTAACAGTTTGCAAGTGCTGAAAACTATCAACATGAAAAAAATAATGTGGATGACTTTGTAAGTTAGTATTTGAAGAATGTATGGACAAACTTCCTGTACTATTAATGATGTTAACAGTCACAGCCTGAATTCACCACATTGCTTCAATGATCATGCCTCACTGCTCTCATTGGTTGTCATTAATTTGTGACAAGTGGTTATGGACAGGTGCTTTATCCTGTCGGCTGACAAGTCACACTCCAGCGCTATAATTCCCCTAAAAACTCATCTATGTTCCTGAAAATTGTATGTTTTGAAGTTCTTGCCACAAAGAAATCTCTTATAGCCTTATAACGCCACTGGGAATGACCGGGACTCCTTCCTCAATCAGTGAATAGGGATTTTTGTAATATTTTCTTTTGCTCTCTGAACAGCAATAAGTTTCAACAAAAAATCTCTATCTGAAGCAAATAATTTATGATCGCAGGTTTACTCAAATCAAAGCTTCAGATAAGGATATCCTAAATGGATAACTCGTATTAACAATACACTTAGCAAACAAAGAAAGAAAAAGTTTAATTAAAGTTCTCCTCAGAATATCTGCCATGTGTTGCTGAGTCGGACTGTTAGCTGGTTAATTTGGGAAATAGTTTTGTGATTTTTTCATCCATCCATCCATTTCCTATACCTGCTTAATCTGTCGGTCAGGTTGCAGGGGGGTGGAGCCTATCCCAGCAGTCATTGGGCGAGAGACGTGGTACACACTGGACAGGTTGCCAGTCCATCACAGGGCCACACAGAGAAACAAGCACACACACGCTCACACTCACTCCTAAGGACAATTTTAGAGACACCAATGAACCTAACATACATGTTTTTGGACAGTGGGAGGAAACGGGAGTATCTGGAGAGAACCCACGCATACACGGGGAGAACATGCAGACTCCACACAGAAGGAACCAGCTGGGAGTTGAACCTGGAACCCGCTGCTGTGAGGCAATGGGGCTAACCACCACACCACCCCTTTTGTGATTTTTATTGACAATATTTGTCATACACATCCTGTAAAAAAGAAAGCCGTTGTCACAGTGATTTGAATTATTTACATGTGAAAACACACAGATACAATTGTCTGTTGTAACACAGAAAATTCTTGGTGTTTCACTACATGGGTGGTGAAAGAAGAAAATGTTATCAGGGTGACTAAAGGAGATCAATCCTTGAAGGCCTGGTTTCCATCTCATTCAGAATGTCACACAGAGACCGAACAACATCTTGCTATGGATGTCAGCAAAATCCCGCTAATTTCCTGCTGAGAGCATTATAGCGGGAACTGTAGTGGAAATGTCAAATGGAGGTCCTGGGGATGTCCTTTGTTATATCTTTATTTTTAGTGCTAGGGCTAAAGGATTCTGATATTTCTTCTATTATATCTGCATTCTATTTTACGAGCTGCACATTTTGATTTGGGCTTTGAACATCTCTAGCTTTTACTGGATGAAAACCTCAGTATACAGATATGTGAAATTCCTGTTCATCATTGGAAATTAACCATGCCTTTAAAGAAGACGGGCTTGTGTTCTATCAATGTTATAATGATCTGGCTATATCTGATCAGGCGAATGCAGATTTCAAGAGTAGAGTGGCTTTTACAGTCCCAGATAGAGCAGAACACAAGCTCATCTTCTCCAGAGCATTGTACATTTCCTATATTGAAGGGGCACAGCTGAGGTAATGAAGCTGATGCAAAGAAACCTCTGGGAGTTAATTTTATCACTGCCTGTAACATTAACATTGTTGTTACATCATTACATTGTTAACTGAATGCTTTCTAGTTTAACAGCCACTTTCTTAAAATCAGGGAACCCACAGCTGTGTGGATAAAGTGTGTTACAGGTCTCTCTTCATTGCAGCCATGCTGTGCAACATTATCCACATTGCCCAGTCCTCTGCACCCTCAATACAATGTACTGCTCTCAGTTTATAATGTTACACACTGAGAGCAGTACATTGTTATTAGTACATCCTTAATAATCTGTAATGTTTTTAGCAAAGGACAGTGTTGTGCAAGTTTACACTTCACTAGAAGTAGTTGGGTTCACATAGGTTAAAATTGTATTAATTCATTGTTCACCATTTGAAATTCTGAACTAAGCTCACAGTCTCAAAATGATCTAGTTCATGTTCATTTGTCAATTTTTTATGATCACCAATTCTCCTCTTCATATGGTACATTGTGAAATAGAATGCCATGAGGTAATGAAACATGGGCCCTACAGCTATCTAAGCAGATCCACATCTCTGCATGTATTCATTGTATCATTACCTATCAAGACACTCAAAATGAAACGGTGAGAAAAAAATGTCTTTAGTGAACAGCCTACTCTATATGATCATTTGTGCTCATTGGTGACAGCATATTAGCCAGCAGAGGCCTGGTGACAAACTCTTCAGTATCACAATTAATAACACATTAATATAAGGTAAATTCAGCAGCTGGTGAAAAAAGGCAACTTCAAAAATTCCAGCTGCAACATTACATCATGCACCTAAAATAAACAAGCAAATGAGAGCAGCAACTCTGTGACAAAATCTGGGAGCATGACGGCAGATAAAATCATCGAAAGTGAGGATAGTTGATAAATGCACAGCTGTCTGGACCGAAGACAGTAAACAACTTACATTACAGGTGCTCCGCTCTGGCATTTTGCATTGCAAAGTCATCTGTAACATTCCTCAGATTCAGCGGGCCACTGATGTCATCTATTTTCACTCATGTATAGCTGTCTTCTGAGACCTCCACAACGCCTTTTGTTAGTCTCTGTCTTGCTTTCTGCTGGGGGAATGTTGCTGTGCAGTTCTACACATCTATAACTGCACATGTCTGTGCCTATCCTGATGAAGTTAGAGTATTTGTATATATGATAATTATGTCTGTGACTGGTGCACACACCCATGCGTGTCGGCACAATTCAGCATGACACACTGTCATTCACTGTTGAGTGAGGAGAGTTGTAAAAGTGACGTACAAAACTCAAAGAAAATTTAAACGCCACACGTGACTGCACTCATCTTATTGCATTCATGCACAACACTGGCAGAGTCAGACTTAACACTTTCCATGGATGACTTCCTAGATGGTTCTGTGGAACAAAACATTTATAAAAACATCGTTAAGATAGATAATTTGCGGAGACACAAACAAGTGGAATCCATGGTAACATGACAAGCAATTCAATGCACAAAACTCCTTCAGAAGAATGCAGTTCTGTGTAAAGCCCACTTCCTTTTGAATAACGCAGTGTTTACTAGATTACATCATTGCTCTGTGGAACAAACAATCTAGCTTGTTAAGTTGTTGGTAACATTTCTGTAACATTTTATCAATAACATTATTCAATGATGTAATCATTAAGCAACAAGTAAACACTGCTTAATTCAAAAGGAAACTGGACTTTTTTTTTGTTTGTTTTGAGCATTGAATATTGAACCGTGTTTGTCATGTTACCATGGATTCCACTTGTTTGTGTCTCTGAAAATGATCTATCTTACTAATGTTCTTCCATCAAGAACTGGATCTAAAAATAATTTAGAGTTGAAAATGAAAGCTTTTAAGGCAGCATTACTTCTTTCCACAGACATCTTAGAGTTGGAGATAGAGAGAGAGAGAGAGACGCATCTAAAACAAAAGGCCACCATTTTAAACTGTCTTTAATTTTCACTGGAAGGCTCTGGTATTTTATGACATTTTGCAGAAGATGCAATAATCTATAAACACTTCAAAAGCCTGTTGGAAATCCCTGCCCACTTGAACCTGATGCACTTTACTGAAGTGTCCCTGCTTTGGTTTTAAAGCCTTGGAAGAGAATGCAGGAGACGACATGGACTGATTACTTTGAATCACCGCAGTTTATTGAATCATCCATCCATCCATCCATTTTCTATACCCGCTTCCGTCAGTCAGGTCGCGGGGGGGCTGGAGCCTATCCCAGTGGTCATCAGGGTATGCCCTGGACAGGTCGCCAGTCCATCACAGGGCCACACACACATGCTCACACTCACTCCTAAGGACAATTTGGTAGAGACATGCATGTTTTTGGATGATGGGAGGAAGCTGGAGTATCTGGAGAGAACCCACGCATACATGGGGAAAACATGCAAACTCCACACAGAAAGGCCCCAGCTGGGAGTTGAACCTGGAACCCTCTTACTGTGAGGCAATGGAGCTACCCACCACACCAGTGTGCAGCCTTTATTGAAACATATTACAAATAATACAATGTGAAACTTTTAGTTTTCTCATAGTTAACAATGACAATATGCACCTTCCCTGCCTCACCACAGCTGGAGCAGTCAGATTTAACTACAAGGACTCGTGTGTATGCCTCAAAGAAAAGTTAGAAAAGATGGACTGTTGCCTATTTCTTTCAATGATAAACCTACCACCTTCCATTTAAAGTAAACCATCATAATAATCAATCTCAGTTCTGAATTTTGGGACCTTCTTGATTGTTCTATTCATGGCCATATGTTAGAAAATCCACATTCATGAAGACTTGCATGAAATTATTCAATTAATCAATTATTATTCCAAAGCCCAGTTTTTGCCTAGTTACCATCATTTTCATTTTAATAGCAAAATATAATGTTTTTTCCAAGTCTCCATATACCACATTATTAGAGGTTGTCCTTCTTACTGTTTGAATTTATTTCAGGAACTTTAAATCATTCTTAAAGGCTCACACCTCATATTTGTGACCCTATAACAGATGTGACTAACTGCTTAAACAGCTCCAATCCAACATTTAATTCAATTTTCTGCATTTACTCAGGACCAAACATTTCTGTGTTTATGTAAATCTCTACTAGCCTTCTTAATTGAGCTATTTCTATGAAGCACATTTCCCCCATAGCACATATATAAATCATATACAATTTACAAAAACCTTTTTAACTATAACCTTCTTCAGTACACCTTTCCCCATAGACTGACACTGTGACCCAGTCTGTTGGTATTATATCAGAGCACTGGGTCCTATTAAAAGACAAAACATAAAAAGATAAGATTTTAGGACCACTACTATTTCCATAGTCATTTTAAATATGATCAAAGCCTGCAGCCTTTCTAGTTTTGACTGTCAGGATGCTTAATCATTTCTTGCTCTGAATATTCATCAGCCTCTTGCTGTTTGCTTTCGTCTCCTTTTTTCCCTTTATTATATGCTAATAATGTAAACAGCTAGTAACAGCCAATGCCAAGTTTCATTTACAAAGCTGCATTGAAATAACTTGTGAAAACCCTAATGAGTCAACAGTGAGCTTCTCAAGGGATAACAAATGCAGTTACATCCCTGATATTTAATGCAGCTCAGTGAGACCAATAAAAACATGGTGAGGGTATACTCACAACAAGTTCAAAGTAAAAGTAGCTAAAAGATATTTCTAACTGAAAAATTTCACGCTACACTTTCACGAACATAGCTGGAATACGTTTCCCTCTATGATACTTAAGTCAAATGAGTAAAGATTAACTGCTCAGTAAATTATGCAGGTAAAAACCACGCAATTGAATGGGAAGATACTATGATTTTTCAAATTAATTGTAAGCAGCAGCAGCAACAATAGCACTAATTAGACTGAAAATGTTTCCATCCAAGAATATTCTCCTTTTGCATCCATGAAGAGCAGCAAAATAGATTTCTGGTACCTCAGAGAGGGAGATGTGCAGCATTTATGCTGGCTTCTATCATAGGATTTTCCTGGAACAACAATGTTCCAAAGCTGGAGCTTTATATTTATAATAAGGTGGGTTAGAAAAGTCCCTGACAGTGTCTTCACCTCTAGTTTACTGTAAATTGAAAAATCTTAAGTTACATCTCTGTGTTATGATGCTTGTTAAGCCGGTGGTTTGCAGTACAGGTTTGTGCTGGATCAGCACTTTATCTGCAGTGGCAGAAATGGGCTGATTTCTACTCTAAACTTTGCTCATTCACTGTTCAACTCCTCTGTATGTAAGAGCAGAGGTGAAAATACAAGCAGTCTGTGTTGTATTGTAACTGGTTGTATTTTTTATCGGTCTGTACAGGTAGAGAGAGATAGCCTTGGTAAAAATAAGATAATAAGAATTTTAGTTAGTGATCACACTGTGGTACTCAAATGTTTGGATTTTTGTAAGTGTGCATAACTGAATGAGTAAAAACACCTTAGCTAAAAGCCATAGCTAACGATGAAACATTCCTTTGACATTTTAAGCAAGTTTGTTCTTTACAATTTTATTTTATTTCCTCTTTGTGTGCTCTCAGAGTTATACAAGTGTTGCATTTTCCTTCTGGTCTGTTGTCCTGGTAACCTCCCAGGTATTCGTAGTACTCTACCAGCTCCACCTCTTCCTCCAGGATTGAAAAAATCTTTGGTTTATTCCTTGTCCTCCCAAAATCACATTTTTTGTTTTGTTCATATTCAAGATAGAACATAATTGTTGCCACACAGTACCACAAAGTTCCAGCCTTAGTTCCCTGTACTCAGCTTCTTTTCCATCCCTGATACATTCAACAACTGCAGAGTCATCTGATTATTTCTGGAGATGACAGAACTCTGAGTTGCACTGGAAGTCTGAGGTGTACAGAGTGGAGAGAAACATAGTCCCTGTGCTGCTGACCACCTTCTCAGACACACAACCCTTCTTCTTACAAATTTCCATGCTATGGGATGTTCGGACAACTGGTCTGAAGTCACTGAGGGCAGGTTAGATTTGTTTAGGTACTGGAACAAGGCAGGATGTCTTCCACAGCACTGGAACTTTCTCCTGACTCAAGCTAAGGTTGAAGAGGTGCTGTAGGATCCCATATAGCTGTTCTGCATGGACCTTCAGAACCGTGGGGCTGACAACATCTGCAGCCTTGTTCGGGTTCAGTGTCTCCAGCTGTCTCTTCATCTGACTGCTGGAGACAGACTTGAGGAGGAGGTAGTGGAGGTCTGAGTGTGTACTGATGTGGGGCAGATGTCAGTGAGCCTATGTTAAGAATCATGACTGGGATGCAGGGTGACACTGTAAAGGTGTGACTGGGAGGATGTGGGTACAGGTACGATGTGAGGTCCGAGTTGCTGGAGGCAGGTGAGGACCATGTTGAGTGTTGATCTGACCTGAACCTAATGAAATGCATGTTAAGCTTATCGGTTCTATTCAGACATCAGTTGTATCCCCCTGAATCTTGAGGCCTGTGATCTATTTCATCCCTGACAACACATTCCTCACGTTGTTCTGATGATTTCTTTTCTGTACACTTCCTTACCCACTCTCATCTCCCTCTTCAGCTGTTGAGCTCCAACTCCCTGTCCACCTCGTTGAAGGCTTTCTTCTTCGTGTTCAATATTTTTTTCAGGCCACTGATGATTGATTTGGGAATGAAACACATAAATTTATATAATCTGTTGCACACTCAGTCATGTCTTAAAGCCTTCTCTCATTTGGTGGATATCAGTCATTTAAATTTTAGGGTGATAGGCAGCTGCATAAATCGAACCATTGCCTCTGTCAGGACAAGGTTTTTATAAGCTCTGACTTTCCTACCACAGGAAACAAGCCATAAGTCCAACAAGGCAATAAAGGTCTGAGATCTCAGTAAGAGTTACCTGAGAGCTGAAATCTCATGGGGGTACACCATATTTTGCATGGCTCCTCTTTTTAACTCAACTATACAACATAAAATGATACAGTAGTCTCACTTAAAAGAAGACTGTTCACATTGTAGCTGTAGGCATTTTTTGGATCAGTTTATCTTCTGCTCGCATGGTTATTATCGGAAACTTTGTTTTCAGCCCTTTGTACAAATGTGGTTTGTTTGGATTCCATTGTCTTGACTGAGATTTAACTATTGACTTGCATTATTTTTTTTTTTTTTGACAGACGTCTTCACTGCACCAGAAACTACATCCATATGCACCTGTTTGTTTCCTTCATGTTACGTGCCGTCAGCATCTTTGTGAAGGACAAAGTTGTGTATTCAAGTGCCGGATTGCAAGACTTTGATTCTGCCCTGTTGGACAACTTAAAAACAGTTAGCATAGCGTCACTTGACAAGTCCCAGTATGTAAGTAACAACTCTTCATTTTTTAATAGTTTTTTTCTCTAAATGTCATACCACAGAAGTAAACAGTCTATAGATAAAACATGTTTTTTGTTCAGATGTACATATGTTTCTCAACCTAACCTTCATTTATAAATTGGGATCACTGACTTTTAAGTTCAAAATGTCTTCATGTTAATTTTAAAGAGTATTTTCTTCCTACACTGCAGTAAATACTTACTAAGAATATGTGGGCTTTGATTTTCTTCCCAGTGCTTTACAAACAAAATGATTGCAAATATGTAATGGGGATGTTCTGCTCAATAGTCCTGTAGTCTGTCCCTGTCTGTGACTTGATGGTGTCAATGTAGCTTATTAGAAACCTTGGCTGAGCAAAATTTCTGGCTTTAATGTTCAGGTTTTACATAAATACCACCTAATTGGCTACAGACTACCAAATTTAAATACTGACAACGTTTGGACAATTTAAACACTCTAATCTGCTGTCTTGTGCTATACAACATGATTAATTAGGCTTTCTGATGTCAGCTTAACTGTGTTGTAATTCACCAAGGGTTTGGACCTTGAACACATAAATCCATTCATTTATTTACTCATTGATTCCTCTTGTTTGTTTCTCTTTTAAACATTTCTTAGTTATTGTACGCTAAACTAATTACTGTTCTGTAAGCATTTTTCTCGACCCAGTAATAAACATACCTGGTAATTTGCAATTAATATGCAGTCAAATCACACATAAGGGAAATTTTAAAAGTCTTAAAACTCCACATGCGCAACTTTTATGGGGATTTTCATAAACAGGCACAATTGATTCATTTTACAAGTGAGGAAAAAATTTATTTATTAATTTGCCAGATTAGTTCACTTTGCTGTTGTAGCTCTAACATTTTTTTCCCCAAATTATCTACAAGGTTTCCATATCAAATGCTCATCCAGACTTCTGCCTTATAGCCTGCTGGGTCTGCCCCTCCTACAAATAATACTCACATAAACCAGTGACCATGGTGGATGTCTAAGCTGAGGTCTAGAAAACCTGCGAAAGTGAAATAGATGGCACTTTCTCAATAAGGCAGTGAATCCAATGAATGTGCAGGAAAAAGACTGAAAACAGACATTATTTTGTTCATCAATGCTTTTTCCTGTCTTTTCCACAAAAAATTCAACAGCTGTGTTACTTCAGTGTAGTTCGTGTTAGACATGGCTGCCACAGCTAATGCCAAAACGCCTCTTGACAGTGATAAAGAATAGTATTGTTTGTGGGTATTTTTCATTATTAGGAGTGCTCTCTCCAGTATCTCCATGTCATATGATGAAAGGAAAAAGCAATGATGAAACTACCTGGGGTCTATAAAAAAGTAGCATCAGACTCGGCATTTATAGAGATGCAAACGAGGAATGAGGGGAAACTGTCTTTCTCAATATTACAGATTTCTCTGACAGTACAACTCCATGACAGGTTTTATATTGTGACTTTTCTGGTTCTTAGTACAACTTTATAATAAAATGCAATCATTTATGTAATTTATGTAGTTTGTGACTTAAAGCAGCTCTCTGCCCTCATCAGAGGATTTTGAGAGCAGTCACCCTGTGGTGTTAAACTGCACATTCAGCATTCTGAATGGTGACGGTAAAACATTAAAGTGAGTGAAGGCTAAGCAAAACACAAATTAGAGTGGTACATTTGAATCAAAGAGCCATTCACAGCATGATTCTTTAATAATCAGTAACATTGACAGTGGGAGCTGTAATTTCAATATATCTGCATACACAGTATTGCTATGCTGCTACAAGTATATGGACATATACTTGTTTTATAGACTATAGACTGTGTTATGTACACAAAGGCAAACTGTATAATTTATGTAAACTTGCACAGAATACACACTGACACAGAATAAGAAACACAGAATGCTGTTTTGTTTTTGTTGTGAGATTCCCTCATGTCATTAATAAATCACTTTCAAATACAATGCTCTTATGCTTTAATGTAAGGACATCCAGATGGCATCTATTTTTTCATTACAATTTTTGTGTTATCAAGTGTATCATATTGCATAATTGCTTGTAGCACAATGATTGAATATGTTTACTTTTTTCTATTGAAGATATGAAGAGAATTTTTTCGCTGTGCACAAATGAGCCAAAAGTTTTAATATTGATTGTAACATAAGAAAAATCTGAAAAAGTAACTTGTTTCACATTTTATTTGTCCAGTCATAAAGTAACAAACAGTATAGTGTTGATGATAACGGACACTTTCAAGTTTCATAATCTGTTATGTTTCATACAGATCTTAGACTATAGAATGAAATCAATAATCACAAGTCCATGAGTCCACCATATTGCATTGTATTGTTGGCTAAGAGAGGTAAATCCAGGCCCTTCATGTTAATTTTTTTTCTTCTGTCATGAATTTTAACATTTAAAATGCTAACTAAGGTAGAGTGAGTTGTAGCTCTTGGGCTTTTTTTTAAAAAAAATATTTCTGAGCACTGCATGGTCTAGATTTGGGGTGAACTTACTAGGTCATTCATTCCTGGAAAGATTATCGACTGTATTGAATGTTTCCCACATGTGAATAACTTTTCTCACTGCAGATTGAAATGTCCTTATAATCCTTCCCAGATTGCTGGGCAGCAACAGTTGCTTCTCTAAGATCATTGCTGGTGTCTTTCCTCCTTGGCATCATGTTAACACACACCTGAATGCTGCAGAGCAGCAAATATATGAAACCTGTGCTTTTATATAGGTGCTCATACTGATGTTCTCTTAATCAAGTGCATTTGATTAGCTGCACTTGGTTGCTACATACCCTCTTAATTCCTATGGAAGCAATAAAAGTGTACTTAGTTTTGCACTCACTGTTTCTGCAGTTTAGTTTTTGTTTACTTAGGTTTAGTTTTTGTTAAATAAATGACACATGGTATGTGGTATGTCATATGATGTTGTTAATCTAAAGATTTTAAGACCTAAGACTCAGAGTATTTTTCTTTTTGACACATTAGAATTGAAAGAGGTATGCTTTGTTTTGCTCGTCAGCCATGACTGTTTACAGATCCTTTATTCTCTTTTGTGGATCTGTGGTGTGGGAGCAGTCTGGGTGATGTACTGCTAACATCACAAAAATGTGTCAACACAAAGGCATCATTTCAGTGACAAATATAGGATGAATCTAAATGTTTTTTTTCTCATCAGATTGGCTGCAAGGTAACAGTGCTGCTCTTTATCTATTTTCTGGCCACCAACTACTACTGGATCCTGGTGGAAGGTCTCTACCTGCACAGTCTCATCTTCATGGCCTTTCGGTCCGATTCAAAATACCTCTGGGGCTTCATACTCATTGGATGGGGTAAGTAATAAAAGTGCATTTCTCATGTCACTCTAATGACACAATGGAGTGTAACTGAAGCATCGGTTCTGAATGATTTTCAAATAATCGTATGTCATAGTCATATGTAGTCAGTGCAGAAAACACACGGAACACGGCACAAATGTAACAGAGCGTTTTTATTCAACAGCCTATCTTAAAGGGGAAGTGTATTAATAGTATTTCTACACTTTATAATGCTTATACTAAGAGTTTTATGAGACAAAGTGAAAACAGATAATCCTTTTCCACAGTGTTGTGTGGTTTCAAAACAAGGCGTGTTTCTAACCTCATCAGTTCGATGATAATAAAAAAGTGAACCTGATCGAGATTGGTAAAACGAGTTTTTGATTGCATTTTGATTATTCTCATGAAACAGAGCTGCTGAAACGGTTTCAAGTTGTTATTTCAGCAACTTGGCATTGCTTGTATTGTTTTCACCTGAGTGGCTATGTGTGTATACATGAGTACCCTCATGGCAGGATTCAGTCTTGTAGACATTCTCTGCAGAAAGAAGTTTGATTACTCGTTGGTGTCATGGTCGGTGTGATTCCATCACATGATGCTCTGCAGATACAAGAAATATGTTTACTCTAGAGTATATTTTTAAGATTTCCTATCAATGAAAACTCCAAAAGCAGACCCTTGCACTCACTCCCCATTAAGTAAGCCATTTGGATATGCAGTGGCTCCCAGCTCAGAAATACCTAGGGTTACCGCCACCCATGGGAAGCTCTTTTGGTTGTCCTTTTTTGCTTTCCTATCAACAGTAAACTCTTACCAGCAGTTATACTGTTCAGTTAAGAATGAAATGAGAAGATAATGCTGTATCTGGTCTTGATCTGGTGTTTTATATTATGACTAGGATATCTGACTTCTAACTTGAGGAATGGACCAATAGTAAATCTTAGGGTTTATGGATTCAGCTTCTCTACATATTATCGTCTCTTCTTTGTGGGTTTAATTTGTTTTTACTACATTTAAAAGGGACATTATTATTTAGTCACTTGAAAACTGATGCTGCTGAATATAGAGCAAAAAGGCAAACACAGGTGAGGCAGTGCCCCAGAATGATCTTGTTTCTCCTTCTCATACACATGTGACAAAAAGAAACAAATGACACATCAACTCTTTAATTTTCTTTCTTGAATCCTAGGAGACAAATAGTTTTTCAGCAGGTTTTGTGTGCTGCTTTGGCTTGATTGCATGAATTGAGCTACAGATAAGAGAGGAAGTAAATCCTGTCTGCAAAAAACTCTGTAGACAAGCTGTGTCTGAAAGGTTTCACTGTCAAATGAACCTACAATTATTTTTTATCAGAAGAATTACTCTGATTATTAACAGTGTGCTGCAAGTGTTTTTTATGCCTTAAGAAAAGTTTAGATAATTTTTTCACATGAATTATTCATACAATCATGTTCATAAGGAAATCTTTGTCTCTTCTAAAAATGGCTGAAAAAATATACTGTAATCAACTATGAATAGAACAAACAATAGTGCAGTAAGAACTCAGCTTTTCTCAGTGACATAAGTAATTATGATCAATAATATCATAATTACATCCCTGCACTTTCCTGTGTGTCACACTACCATGAAGCTCAGCAAATCCCTACATGTTTCTTTTCTCGATTTTCCTTCTGAGCTGCGGATACGATACCCAATTAAATTAAAATGTATTCAGTTAGCAGGATCTATTTTGAAAGACAGTTGAATACTTATGGTCCAATACAGTTTCAGTTAATAATTATGTTAACTGTAATGAAGGTGCCACATTTAGAAGAGTTTCTTTGGAGGATGATAGATGGAAGTGGCTTTGCTTCTGGGAGAAATTAATCTTGCCTGACCACAATTACAATCTTATCCCCTCTACTTGCACTTCTGCTTATGCTGAATATTCCAGAGACACCATAAGTAATTTCAACTGCGTTGTCAATGTTAGTGGTAATGATAATAGAGAGTAACTGGATTTCATAATGCTAAATTTAATTTCAGTATGAAGTCTCATATCATAGCAGATATCCTGTGGACAGCATTTCTACATGGTGCCTTCTGTCTGGTGCCTTTTGTCTCCCAGATAATATTTTCTGGTGAAATTCCATGTCAATGTGATCTCACAACAAAATGTGTGATGCCTACATTGGTCTGGAACTCAAAATGCTGCAGATCAACTACAAAGACTAAAATTACACAAATATTACATTTTGCAGCTTTTCTTGCAATAGCGATCGAGTGATGATTACACTGCCGTTACCATGACAACGATAACGTGACAATGTCAACAGTAGATTTAACTTTTGCACAATCACACTTGTTGAGGGTAAGAGGGGTTTGGGATATTAGAAAATAAAAAAAAACAGCTGTTAAGGTGTAGATATTAACTTGGGATGCCATCATATCTTTACTCCCATGCTGCGACATGTTGTTTCATTATTGATGAAATGCTGAAAATTTGACTTTTTCATGAAAAAAATGCTCATCTTGAATTTGATGGCAGAAAATTGTCTCAAACGAGTTGGTAGAGGACCATGTTTACCACTTTGTCTTTCAACTACAGTCTGTAAACATCTGTAAACTGAAGAGACCAGCTGTTGGAGCTTTAGGAGAAGAATGTTGTCCCATTCTTGTCTGATTAAGGATTCTATCTGCTCAACCGTTCAGGGTCTTTTTTGTTGTATTCAGCATTTTTCTTGATGCACCAAATGTTTTCAGTTAATGAAAGGTCTGGACTGTAGGCAGACCATCTAGCACCTGGACTTCTCTACTACAAAGCCTTGCTGTTGGAACAGATACAGCATTGTCTTACTGAAATATGCAAGGTCTTCCCTGCAAAAGACATTTACTAGATGTTAAGGTTTTAGGTAGAAGCACTCTGTCACTTTAAAACCCATATATACCTTCCAGCATTGATGGAGCCTTTTCAGATGTGCAAGTTGTCAGTTCCATAAGACTAATGCACCCACATACCATCAGAGATGCAGGCTTTTGAACTTGGCTCTCATAACAAGCTGGATGGTCCCTCTCTCTTTAGTCTGAATGATGCTATGTTCATGATTTCCAAATAGAGTTCCACATATTGATTAATATGACCACAGAACAGTTTTCCTCTTTATTTCAGTCTATTTTAAATGAGCTTTGGCCCAGAGAGGAAGCCAGCATTTCTGGATCATGTTCCCAAATGGCTTCTCCTTTGAATTATAGAGCTTTAACTTGCATTGGTGAAAGTCACTGTCATGACTTATGCTTTGATTCATGTCTTGTCTCGTCATTTCCTGTTTTATTTTGAAATATTAACAGCCCTCTCGTTTCAGGTATCTTGTTCTTCCTCCTGTGTCAAGTGTCTGATTGTCTTCCCTGATTCCAAAGTGTTTCCACCTGTTCCCCATGGCTCCTCATGTATTCAAACAGTCTGTGTTTCCCTTGTCTTGTGCCAGTATGTTGCCTCTTCCCATGAGTTTTGTGACTTGCCTCTTGTTCCATAGCCTGTAGTGAGCGATCCTCCTGCAGAGCTATCTTGTTTTGTAATTTATTCATAGCCATAGTCAATTTATATAATCACGGTAGGTTTCATAGCTCTATTCTGTTTCTCCGTTTTTTGGAGAGTTTTGATTTGTAATGTTTCATAGTTCCTCCCCTAATGGAGCGGTTTTGTGTTGTATTCTTTAAGACTTTTTGTGCTGCCGTTAAAGGCGAACTTTAAGTTAAACATTTCATAGTACCTCGTTTTTTTAAGAGTGTTCTTGTTTAAATCCGCTTCAATAGTAGAGCGTGACCTTGTTTTGTTATCATTCATAGCTTTTCTGTTTTCCTCCTAGAGTGGAGAGGTTTTTTTGTTCATGTTAACTTTCATAGCTGCACTTGTCCTCAACCACAGTTACTGAGGAGAGCGCTCAGGAGTTTTACAGCCTTTGCTTTGCTCTGCTTGGAGATCCTCAACCTGCCTCATTGCTGCTGTGTTAAAAATAAACACTCTTGCTTTTGAACTGACCCTGCATCTGTGTCCTGAGGTCTGTGACAGTCACATTGAACTGGGTTCACAGCCAATGATTTCTGGGAGTGTTCCTGAGCCAATGCAGTAAATTTCAATAACAGAATCATGCTTGTTTATTTAATGCAGAGCCCATGGGATCATGAACGTCTAATATTGATTTTGGCCGTATCCCAAATGCAGTGATGTCTCCAGAATCTTTAATAGTATTATATGCTGCAGATAATGGAATGGTCTTTTTCCTCTTCTCAATTTCACATTGAGTGACATAAAACTTCACAATTTGTTAATGCAGTTTTTTGCACATTGCTGAACCTCATCTCTATTTCTGAGGGACTCTGCCTCTCTAAGGTGCTCTTTTTATCATCCTACTTTTTCTTTTTAGCACTTACTTTTCAAACCTTTTGTTGCTCACATCCCAAAGTTCTACTGCCATCAAATTCAAGATGAGCTAATAAATGTACTACCTTTCTTCTTTGTTCTATAGCTAAAATATTGGTTTATGAGATCCAAGAAATCATTGCATTCTGAGTTTATTTATATCTGACAAAACAGTGTTACAACTTTTTGGAATCAGGTTTGTATATGTCATCAGAACACAGATATTTGTTATTTATTTCAGGTGTTCCAGCTATTTTTGTGGCAATCTGGGCAATTGTAAGGGCAACACTAGCAGATGCAAGGTAAGAGAACAAGTCTTATCTGTATTCATACAGTATTTGTGACTTCTGTCACATCAACAATGACAAAAGAAAGCAAGGTTTCAAAGAACGTGAACAAAAATAATTTGAATATTTCACCAGGTCAAAAGGAAATCAAACAAAATAAGTACTTAATTGGAGTGTCATTTAAGTCATCAATGAAATCCAATTAAGCATAGAGAATTTAGTATGCTACACAATTCTGAATGATAACAACATGCATATATTACAAGCAGATATTACAGCAGTTTACAAGAGTTAAAACTGAGTTGTAGAGGAAGAATCACCAAATGTTTGGGTCATTTGATGAAAATAACATCCTTTTCACTGTAATGAAAAGGGAAAAAAATATTCTGTGCTCCTGGAATGTCTCTCATTGTCCTTTGTTCAGAAAACCATTGAAATATGTGATGAATTTCTCTCACAAACGCTGTATAAAGTAAAACATTTGTTAAAGGTTCAATATAACATTAAAATAAAACACTTTATGAAACAGGAAGTGTTTTTAAAACGAAATTGGAAAAGTGTATGTATGTATCACTCTCTCTGGATGGATGTAGATGGATGGATTTTTTTATTTATTTATTTTTAATCAAAAGTGACTCATCTTCATTAATTTCTTTCCAGCTCACTATTCAGTCTCCCTTTTCTTGCCTTTTCAATTTGATTATCCCTCCCTCTGCTTTGTGTCAACTGCAGGTGCTGGGAGTTAAGTGCTGGTAACATAAAATGGATCTACCAGGTGCCTATCTTGACAGCAATTGGGGTAAGAGTGTGAAAAGCAGAGTTTGCTGTGAATCCGATTTAAAATGTTTCCAAGAAACTTCAAGCTCTTTTGATAGCTTGAGTATGAATAAGGAGGAAACCATTTTAAACATGGCCAGGTTTGCCATATTTTTGGGCTTTGTGAATATTTCAGTGCTAGGTACAATAGTTTTCTTCCTTTCCTTGGCTTCAAGAACTTTTTCTATTATACTTCTTTGCATCACAAGCAAAACTTTAGGTAAAAAATTTGTAAAATACAAATACACATGCACTTGCCTGAACAAAGAGTCTTGTGGTGGTTTTATACTGCATGAAATGGCTGTTTTCAATTGTGGATTGTACTAATTTTTTATTTTATTTTTAACAACTTTTATTGAGGTTCCAGGAAGTTGAGGAGCAGGTCTGTGTTGAGACTTATAGAAGGGTAAATGCTGAAAGTCTTCAGTAAAATAAACCAAAAGCACAATGTTCTTGATTAAAGGATATATAGTTACAATTAAAATTATTATTTTTTTTTAAATCACTGACTGCAGCCAGAGCAATATTTTTGTTATGATTGATATACAGAAAAACATATTCCACAAAAAGGGACAAAAGGGCAGGTATTCCACATCTTAGGCACTCCCCTCTGTATGAACCTGATGACCAGATATTTACAAAGAGACATGAAGCTCTGCAGACCACAAACATTTCACAGTGCTATGGTTCTCAAACTGTACAGGTACCTTTTGTGGTAAACAAGCTCCCCCAGAAAAAATCCAATCTACAAGTTCAGATAACAGAGTTTACGGTTAGCTGTTACATGTTTCACTTGTAGTATTGGAACCTTGGTATTAACCTCTTTTTTGTAATGGAAATTATGAACACATTTTCTGGGGTAGCAAATGGCACAAAAATCTATTGCAACCCCTGCCACAGACAATTGCAGCTAGTTTGCTAATTGTGGGCATAAAAACAGAGGTAAGCAGCTGACCCTTGGTGGGTTGTGTTGCTTACAGTTATATGCTCATTCTGAAATATGATTAACATCTCTGTACACTTGGACCCAGCCAACATTTTTTATGTTGGGCCCATGTGAGTACAAACTGGGTTGAATAATGGGCCCCATATGGGATTGTCCGCGGGTTCCATGTGTTCAATGTGAATATGGATGAATCTGGTAGAATACAGTGAAAATGTCAAATATCACTACTTTCTTCAAAATGAAATGCTGGCATCACAGAATGGTTTTATACTGCAATGACAGGGACATTAAAAATTGTGGTTTTCATGGAAGTCAATGGGACATTTTTGGCTTGAAGGGTGCTGAAAGGGAGTATTTGATGCAACATGAAAAATACTGATGCAATCAAATCAATTTTGTTGCTGATCTTTGACATATCCAAGACTCTCATTACTACCAAAACCCCATCCCCCTACTATTTATTATATAATTATATTTATATGTTACTTAAAGGGTTAAAATCCTGAAAACTATTGAATGTTTGGCAGTTTTGAGCAAGTCTGAAGTTGTTTTGGAGATTTATAAGCCCACATGAGCTTTCCATGTGGGGCCCATGTCACTGAACCCACATGGGGCCCACACAACTTTCCTGCTTCTGGTAAGCCTGCATCGGCTTCCTATATGGGACCCGTTTTCCTGAAATCATATGGGTCCCAGACAATTTTCCCAGTTCAAGCCCATGCCCACTTGATTCCCATGTAGCCCCTTTGTGACCCATATGGGGCCTACATGTACATGTTGGGTGGGGAAGAGCCATATTACATGCACAGGGAGGTTGTGTGTGATGTTACAGCCGTTTGAGAACTTCAATGTAAACTTCACATTGCAGGTGGAAAAAGCAAGTGAACTCTTGGATTTACCAACTGACATATTCTCAGACATATTCTCATTTGGCACAATAACCTATAAGTCCTTTTTTCGCCATCTATGGATAAGACTGGCACAATCTTGTGCAGGAGTTTTGGACCAGTTTCCCATACCTTACAGAACTGCATCAGCTCAGCTATATCTTTTGTACCGTAAACAATTTTCTTGAGTTGATTCCACATGATCTCTGTTTAATAATGATATTGACTCTGATTGGGTTTCTTTGTCTGATCTGGCTCTACGTTAGATTTACTGTAATGCTTAGGGTCACATTTCTGCAGTATGGCTGCACCATAACAATTGTATTTGCTTCAGTTGGTAGAAATTTATTGCGAGATATTTTGATAAACTTTAGAATAAATTTTACCTCAGTAATGGCATGCTATCTGTGCCGAAAGACAGCAAAGCCAACATAAACTACAGTGCCTTATAATTCATTCCCATTTGGTATTTCATCATACTGGTTTTCAGTTCTCTTTTTTTATGCCAAACGTTGAGCTGCCTGTTCTTTCAAGACTGTATATACAAAACATTTTTTGCCAAGGTTAAAAACCAAATGAAAAGTTGGTTACACTAAACTCTACGTTGGATTGTGAATGATGTGTGGAACTGAGGGATTCCCATGACCAACAGATAAAAATGTGGCTTCTATTGGCCTAAACAAAAATATTTAACTGGAAGATGCAGAACACACACAATACACCTTATCTCATATGTATATTACAGACCTATTAGTATCTTCTTTGGTACACTTAATTACACCTCTCTGTTATTTGCTTATCCACCGCTCCAGCCTCCAAATAAAATCTGACTGGGTTTGAAGACGCAGCTTGTAATACATAAGACACTATTGGGTGCTCATTTCACCCAATAGTGGAATATATTTAAATATATTTAATCCTCCATTATGGTTATATATTATGGTCTGTGGGAAATGGGTAGAATAGACCGCTGACCCTTTCCGCACATTTTAAAATAAAGAAAAGCTTTCCTCAATGACAATAATGTGGGTGAAGGAAAAGTTCAAGTGGGTGAAATTCATCACCATAACATGTCCCTCTTTGGACAAGTTAACACAAGTAGTGGTCACAAAGCAGATAGATATAAAGGCATGTGTTATGATTTCACCAGGGCACTGAAACACACATGTGAGCACAATTAACCCTCAGAGAAGATGTATCCTCAGAGTTAGTTGAGAATGCTTTAATTATCTCTGAGCTACTTCTAAAAAGAAAGCAACACCACAAATAAAAACAAAGAAACTAAGAAGAAAGGTAATTAGAAAAGCTGAATCTGACTTTCCTCTTCTATTACTTAGAAGACTTATGCAGAGATGGTGTTCAAAATGAAAATCCTTTCTACTAAATATGCATACAGCACAGAGAGAGACTGCAGACAACACAATGTGTGCTGGTTAACAAGTGCCCTCTATAGAAGCATGAGTAAACAGAAGACATAAAAAACTATATCTCTATTCCTCTCTTTTTTGCATACAGTATATAACTCTTTCTTATTCACAATCAAAGGAGCTTCATGGTATAGAGCGAAAATCTTGCTTGCCAATCCAAATGATGGAAATCAGTAAATCTCTCTCTTTCATCCTCTATGGAATGTAGCACAGAAATCCTCCAGAGGTCGAGGAATCTTTCAGCGCTGGAGCTAGTTGTAAAAAGATAAATTGAGAAAAGAGATGATGAAGAGAGAATCTTTTGTCGTGCACTGTCTTGCTGTGAGGGCAACTTTCCCAAAAGCTCCGAATTAATGACTAAACTACTTAAAAATTACTCAGTTGTTGAACGAACACTTTTGACTCGGGTTGTCAGTGCATTCAAGGGTAAGTAAGTAGCTGCCATGCTGTGACTGGAAAATCTCTTGCAGATTCTAATCAGAGGCAACATTTACATTATGTACCAGGAATAATACCCTGCAGGCTTTCACCGATTATCTCCTGAAATCACAGAGTGCAAACCATTCTTAATTAGACCTTATGCTGCTTCAACAATTCTTGCACTGATAGAGAACATTAGCTTGAAAAGCTTTTAATATAAGAAAAGTATGGTGGTCATTTCTTTGTCCTCTAAAATGGGCCACTAAAAATTAACAGTGATGACAATTTTACTCAGTATTTACAAAGACAGAGCAATGTAAGAGCTGGTTCAATCAAGAACTAAACCAGCTTTTATTACCCTTTGATCCTAAATTAATCTAAACTCTGAAGCTTTTTATTGTTTTTAAAGTACTTTGGTGAATTTATGGAAATATTTTGAGTATACAAAATTTATTTGCATTTATTTCTGAAGATACAATGACCTAAGTGCTACATTTAGCTCTGTAAAGGGGTGCCTGTATATCTGACAATGAATAGTATTTAATACTATATGATTCACAGATTTGAAAATACTGCACTAGAGCACTAAGCTACCCAGTCCATACAGCACTGATGACATTTGTTTGATCACTTTTGTTTCACACAAGCAAGTCTTTGTTTAGACATTTAATTCCCTTGAAAGCCTATCACAGTTAAATTGTTGTTACGTTTAATGTGCCGATGTAGGAGCTCCCACATTTACAGCATAATGTGAGTGGGACTGGATAGTATGTTGGTAAGATTGCCACCTTTCATGTGGGTGATCTGGGTTCATATCCTGACACCCCTGCATGAGAGATACTACCTCCACGTAGGCAAGACCCCTTATGCTACCTGCCTACCTGGGATATGAGTGTAAGTTGCTTTGGATGAAAGTGTCTGCCAACAACATAAACATGAGTTTTACCTCTTTTCTTGTGTTTTAGCTCAACTTTGTTTTGTTTGTGAATATCGTGCGAGTGTTGGCCACTAAGATTCGAGAGACAAACGCAGGGAGATACGACACCAGGAAACAGTACAGGTTTGTACCCAACTGGTTATGTCCACAAAACCAGCTTTTTTTTTCCATGCCCATACCAGAGTTGGACTTTGTAGAGAATTATTTTGTGTGTCTTTGTGTTCATAAATTATTACACTATGATTATTATTCTGATGTTGTGATTTTTTTTTTATGTTAATAACTAATCACACACTATAGCTGACATCAATAATCATGATCTTTTCTTTATTCTGTTTATGAAGTGATGTACTTGCATGACTGATTGTCTAGTTCATCTTGATTCACTGGTTGTCCGACCTCAGAGAACAGCAACTATCATGCCTGGTTGCCACAGCAGTGACTGTAAAACCATAAACACAGTAAACAACAGTGGTCACTGAGCAGCTATGACCAGTGGGAGCCGATTTTAGGCCAATCTTTCTAGCTTTTAGTTGCTGCGGCTGCAAGCACAGCTGGGTTTGCTGTCAGCCACTCAGCCGCGGCTCTGGCCAACCATTAAGTGGTACTAGTCTTACACTTTTGAAAGCAATAGTGAGTAAATCACCATTCGGATACATTCATTTGCATGCAACCTTGTATAGTTTAGGTTACTCTTCTTATCACAGTATCGCAGAGTTAGTGTTAAATAGATAAGGCTAGTCCTTTGAGGTTAGGGGTAGCTATGGGTAGGACCAGATTAACGTTTCATAGTTTCACATTCAGTGAATGAGGAAAAAGGTGTACCATACTTTTTTTCTCAAAAACCTAAAGATTGAAAAAAATGGGTATGAGGATTAATATTATTTTAGTGGGACAAATAAACAAATTCCTCAATCCAGGACATGGTAAGATAATATTAACAGTTTCACAACTTAATTAGTTCAACAAACAGTAGCTTAGCTTGTCACATAGGTTAGTTTTAATGTGAACAACTTGTTTTCCTGAAGATATTAGATCATTCTTTATAGAGTTTTGAACAATCTTGTTTTTAACCTCTTTACCACTAAAATGTCACTTGATTAATGATAACATTAGTTACTATGCAAAGACATGGTTAACCTGTTCAGTAAGTTCTCTTTTTTCATAGTTTTTGAACTCGAGTGAGCAGACTGATTGGTAATGTCGCTATCCAACTTAACATGAAGTGATGAACCATTGTTTAGTTTTTTTCCTACATAGTTCACATTTCGCTTTGAACTGTTTCTGTTATGAACCTTACTAAACATGAAGTCTATTTTAAGTATGAAGTCAATTGGAATGCAGTGCTTTGTGCACTGCATCTAAGCTTCTACCATCACTGCTTCCAACTTTAACCCATAAACCAACAACTAATCCTTAATCAGACATTTTAAGAAGAAATGAGGACATTTCAACACTGGTCCTCACTAAATTCGATGTACAAGTGCTCCCACTTACACACACAGAAATGCAGATGCATTTTTACATTTGCAATTATCAGTCTTTTCCTCCCCTGCTAGTTCTGGTCTCAGATAAAAACATTTTAATTACAGTGTTTAATCCAACAGCGGTATTGTGCTGAATGGTTCAGGCGAGGACGGTTTGTGTATTGACTGGGTGCACGAAACTAGAAGCCAAATACAGCATGTGTTACACACTTCAAAAATCTAGGAGCAGTTAGAGCAGCCAAGAAAAAAGTACAAAGACAGAAAACGAGTGAGCAAAAATAATTGTTGATAAAACTGAGTGCAGCTAATCGAAGGAGAGTTAGCTTGTGCAGCTTGCTCATATCTAGATTAAAGTAACAACTACAGTCTTTAACAACTTATGATTTATTTTCCCAGTGATGACCATTGGTTGCAACAGTTGTACCACTGTAACTGCAAAAGTAACAAAAAAGGTTTACACCGCAGACTTTCAGTGCAACTTGGCATTCTGTCATCTGCAAAATTACTCAGATGACTCTGCAGTTGGAGGGTGGGCCAGTGACTGGCAGGATGCTTAGTGGCATGGTGTGGGAAAAATATACTCATCTTTAACAAAAAAAAACAAACAAACAGGACAAGATTATTGATCTTTGGCATAAGATTTTTTTCTGTAATATTAGGCTGATTTTTGTAGAAGGAAAAAGCTGAACAGTATTTCCATCCTGCGAGAAAAAGTGGAGGTGGAGGAGGACTACAGATCCTCAGGTGTTCACTTGGACAACAGACCAGACATGAAATGCTACACCAGGGCTTTTTACAAGAAGTAACAGAAAAGATTCTACTTCTTGAGAAAGCATAGGTCTTTCAGTGTTAGCAGTACGATACGGCATATGTCTGTTGTAGAGTGCAATCTGCTTGGTAGTCCCTTGCTGAGCGGAGCTAGTGACTAAAATAACTAAAATAACAGTGACTGCTCCAGAGCTGATGGTGCTGATTGTGGAAAGAAGAATATTGCATAAGCTTCTCAACTTAATGGACAACACTGCATAATCTCAAAAAGACGAAGCCAGCAAGCCGAAGGCTTCTTCAGAGCCACAGCAATAAGGATCAATACAGAAGCCTATTTCTGCCAGCCGTATTACTCTCTATATTGACTGCTTTTTCTTATTTTGTATTTCAATTTTTTCCTTTTGATGATTGATATATACTGCAAAAATCTAATTTCCCTTTGGGATTAATGGAACATCATTCAGTTATTTTCAATTGGGATGCAGTCACATTGCTGTACAGGCAATAAATGCAGACAAGAAGTTGTAAGCAAACCTCTGTCATAGCCAGACATACGTGGGAGAGAAAACAAAGTTGAACAGTAAAATTATCTCTCAAACGGTGTTGTATAAACATCCATCTCGGATGACCTTCCATGAGTAGTTTTCTTTTGCAAGAATGGGTTATTGTCAATATTACAGGCCTACAAGCTTATTGTTGTAGGTAGCTACTTTAGCTAAACTCGATCAACAAACTGTATGAGCATCAGTGACCTTGTCATCATTCACTGTTTATAATAGCACCTCAGTCATAGCAGCAGCAGCTAGAGCAGCTTCAGTGCTCCATCTGTTTGTATTCAAAAGGAGTATGGGATCAACAAGAGTTAAAATAGGCCTGATTCAAATATGTTCCGTCTGATGACTGAAAAATGCATTTAAAACAATCTTTGTATAGACTTACTGTTTAAGGGTTCTGTATATGTGGTACGATAGAAGGTTATGTTTGACGACCTCTCCTGGGTGTACCACTCCTCGCATCCTATGACAGCTGGGATAGGCTCCAGGAAGTTATCAACCAGAGCCATAGATGCAATCTCACAGATGCTGACAATCATGTGGCAGCAGTCATTGCACCAGTAAATTAAAATGAGGCAAAGGAGCTGTTCATCCTTTTCTGTGTGACTGACAATTTGTGTTGTGTATACTGATCCATAAAAGCCATTATGTTAATATGATTTAACAACGTGTTTGTAATGCCCATCTGTTTAAAGTAAAACTGTTGCACACACTCTGAAGTGTGTTTGTGTTGGTATGCAAATACAGCTTTGCAATTTGCTGCTGTCTGCAGGGATTAAAATTGGAAAAATAATGAAAAACTATTTGTTCACACACACTTCTAAAGGCTTTTAAATATTTCCTGTGTGGAACATGGCACACTATACACAATCACACTGCCTATAAAACTGCTGAAGACATCCCATCTACAACTCCACTCCAAGAGTTTGTACTCAGCAATAACTTTATAGGCTCAAATCAAGCATGTATAGCTTTTTGATTTTGATGTAAAAGCTAAGTGACTGGATTTTGATTGGAGTCAGATCTGACTACTAAAAGCTACATGCTACTACATGCTTTTGGGAAACTGAGACCAGAGATTGGTTGAAGGATTTAATAGTTCCTAACGCTACGCCTAACTCATAAGCTGAAAAATGCTCCATTCTTCAGTCTCATTGTCACAGAGCCATGGGAGCCTAGGAAATTGATATGCCTCAGTGACAAATTTGACATCTTGTCCTTGTCCTTTTCTGTATAAACCAGGAAGAATTTGAGCTTGGCAACAAAAAAAAATCTCTATAGTCATGGTATTTTGAGTGTGCCAAATCATTTGTAAGGCAAACATAAAACTAATTAGCTGTTTATCTCCCTACAGTAATTCTTGTTGCTTTCATTCAGTTCAACATCTAATTTGATAAATGTTTGTGGCACATCCTGAAGCAGCTTTGAAAAAAGTCCTGAATGTGCCATTTGCAGCCTGTTTTAAATGGAATGAGGGGCTGACATGTTATGTTCTGTGTTCATTTTAATGTTTTCTAATTGTCCTTTTTAATATTGAATGTATATATTAGTGATGTGAATTATTTACAAATATATATTGTAGGCGTGTTTTTGTCCTCACAGGAAACTGGCTAAGTCCACTCTTGTTCTGGTGCTCGTGTTTGGCATCCACTACATCATCTTTGTTGGGATGCCTCATACATTTCAGGGACCAAGCTGGGAGATCCGGATGTACTGTGAACTATTCTTCAACTCATTTCAGGTACTTTCTGCATATTTTTCTGAAATGTACAGTAAGAGAGACGGTGTACTTTTCACATCCATTTTTTTTTTGCCAGGCACAGCACAGAATTTGCGTTGTACCAAAAAAACTTTGGTAAAACTGCACCTCTTTGATAACTGGATGATGCCATTCCAGCCACACAGTGCAATATTTCTGTTAAGAAAGGATTATTTAGTAGGATTTTCTGCCTGCATACTCGGGCAACATTATTTGATTTGATTACCACACCCTTATAAACCTTTCACTCAACATCCCTTGTTTGGGCTTTTTTTTTTTTTTTTTTTAATTATATTTTTTATTGTATATATTATAAGCTGGCGAGTTTAGCAAGCTGTTAGCCAGACTGGACAGACGTGTACAGTGAAACCACAATTACACACAGCAGAGCCGCTGGTTTTATGCAAAATACTGTTCCACAGAAAACTGATTGTGTGAACATCCAATTAATCTATTTGATTAATTTTTCTTCCATTTCTACTGCTAATCAACAGGTGTCTTGGATACTGACACATTAGAGACACTTCACACAGACTTACGAACATCATTCAGCAATTAAAACCTCAACAAAAAGATCACCTCATGTTCCGCATTTTAATTATAATACTGGTAGACCTGCCTCTGCAGAAATGAAAGGGACTGAGAATGGGAAGTTTTTATATATCTTTACAAATATAGAAGTTTTATATGGAAAATGGTCATTTATGTGGCACTCAGGTATGTCACAATAAGCAGATAATGAAAACACACTACAATCACCAAAAGCAGATACTTAAAGATACTTCCTAAAGAAAATTAAGCCTAAAGAAAGTCTTTATGCTCCTTTCTGCATATCTCAGCTGCTGCTGTCAGGCTTAGCAAACACAATAAAGTGTTCTGATGCTTGTATTCCTCAATATGGCCGGTGAGTAATTGCATGTATATGTGCAAATGTAAAAAATGGCTGTTTACAAAGTTAGCACCAGCGCAACCTATGCACGTAAAATAAGGTGATATTGACACATCTTCTGACGTTAAATCAAAGAGATAACGGAGCACGATCCAATATAGCAAACCTGAGATCCTGGTTTTCCAGTTTACACACAAGTGTTATAGTCAGATTAATTTAAAATTCTTGCTTTTTCAAAAAAATTTGGTTTCATTGCCCAAAACTGTGTTGACAAAGTGCAGACCCCAGACCCCTCAAAATACCCTTGTGTGTATTCTGTTGTGTGTACTTCCTGTGTCGCACCTGGTTTTCTGTTACTGATTGCCACATCTAATCACCACCCTCGGTGTATATCTGCCAGGTTTTCCTTTGTTCAGTGCCAGATCATTCTACGTTTGTTGCTGTTGCTATCGTACATGTTGTGATTTCCTTATTGGCTTGTAAGTCAGTCAGTTTGTGCTTCCTTTGTTCCATTTGAGTTTAGTTTTTTGCTCATTATTCCTGCTTTGGCAGCAGCTTTAGTTTAGTTTTTAATTAAGCTTTGTTCTTATTCGTGTAGTGGCACCTTCAAGAGAAACATTCTTTTGGGTTTACAAAATTTTCATCAGTGCATTATGAAGAGTGCTGTCGCTAAAGGGCTTTTAAATGGATTGCATTGTCACAACCTGTAGCAACTGACAAAACTTGTCAGGGACACAAGGTCCAGTTTGGAGCAAAGACTGCGTGCTCTGTATTGCATTTACACATTGATCTCCATACTCCTGACCTGGTGCTATAAACGCCAGTGAGAATAAAAGGTATCAATTCAATCACATTAGAGCCTCATTAGCAGCACAGCACACATCTCCTCTGTTTGTTTGGAGAGATTGCCTTTACAAGCCACAATTATGCTTGGCTGAATATTTCACAATCAACATTGGACTGCCTTATAATTATCACAGAAACCGTTGTGCTTATTAAGCTTATAAAAAGTTACTCTTCTGCCAAAGAAAGAGCATAGGCAAAATAATGGGATTGTTCCAGTTTATTTGCAACGTTACATGATAATTATCAAGTCAACTTGAATTAAACTTGTTGCAGTGAGAACGCTTAGCCAAAGAAAGAGCTTATAACATTTTTTTGGTGATCAGTAAAACAGAGATGCGGCCTTGGTTTTGGATGCATTTTACCTTGCTGCACATCTGATGTTTGACTTTTACCATGTAAGCTTGATAGTTGCCGGTTGTCAAATGACTATCTGGTTAACACCACTCACTTAAGATAACAGGATACACAATCACAAAGTTTAATCCCTATTTGCAAACTGTATGTGTTAGTAAAAGCACAGAACAGCAATGCATGTATTTTGAAGTGAAGATTACAAAATGTTGAACAAAAAAGTTGTTTTCTTAATTTTTTTCACTACTTTTTCCTTGAGGGAAATACATTGAACAGAGTAGATAACTTTTTTAAACCATTGCTGTCAATAAATCAGCATATCAAATTCAGCATAAGAACAGTTTTGTTAACACATACCATAAATATAGAGTGACTAACTGCAGCCTAACTTATAGTAATCTGTATTTCCATGTCACGGAGTTGGAAAAATCTCAAATTTATAATTGTCTCTTACTGTCTCTGAGTCAGTGTTGCACTTCATTGTACAGTATTGAAGGTTGATTATGAGATTTAATTCAGCTCTGTAACCGAGCTCTGGGGGAGTTGTGTGAGAGTCAATTTATACAAATAGTAGTCAATTTATACAAATATCCCAAGTTTCATTTGATCAGGTCACACTTAGTCAGCATGTGCAGACTCTGGTAAATGGACTGTATTTAAAATATTATAGACTATATATTTCTATTTACCGATTAATGACTAAATCGGGAAGTAAATAATTTAATGTAAAAATTAAAGAAGGAAAATTAATATATTAAGCTCTGAAAATTAATGTATTAAAGAAAATAATGTATATATATATATATATATATCTGCTGAATATGATAAGATTCTGCACTCACTGAAAACATGGCAATGCATTTTTTTTTTTACCACAGAACAAGTTTACTGTAAACTGAAGGTCTTTTGTCATATGAAACAAAAAGGAGGTTTCTTAATTCAGCAGGTTTCATAAACTTCAGGAAGCCCCAGAAAAAGGAGTTCACTTTGTCTTGACTGAGCCTACCGTACAAAGTGGCAACTTTATTGCCCTACTCTATTTATCACTACACATTTTTTAAAGATGGGTCTTAATTTTAAATTCTCTGCAATGATTCCAGTGCCATTGCCTTCTAGTTGCTAACTTGGATTTTTAGGTCTTTATTTTAGTCAAGAACGAGGTCGGTGGATTGTGGTGGTTGTTGAGGACCCAAATGCAGAATAGCAAGCCAGAGGCAGATGGATGATGAACATGAGACTTTATTTAACCAGACGACAAATGAGAATAGGAATAGGAATAGCAATAGCAAGGATCTGACAGAGACTGAGCTAAACCATGGAGCTTACAGAAGGGACTGATGAGACAAGTGACTGCAGCTGAGACCAATTATCTGGAGGTAGGTCTATAAGAGAGCTGAGGAAATCCAAGGGAAACTGGGGACCATTACTGGCGTGTACACGAAACTAAGACAAAATAAACTAAAACGTAAACACAAACAGAAACCAGGACTGAGGCAAGACACAACTAAGACTACATCAGATGAATATCAATAAAAGCAAGAACAGCAACTAAGGCAAATCATAAAAGAGACTAGACACAAAATGACACATCAAGACTAGACTAATATAAACAGATTATATAAGAACACAATATTAAGAACGCAGCAAGAAACAGAATCAAACAAAAAACAACTAAATAAAAATGAATGATAAATTAATAAAAAACAACAAAAAATACAAATGCTAATAACACTGCTTTACCTAGAAGTTTGCACTTTGCTTTCTGAACTTTCACAGTGACGAGAGGTAGAGTGACTGAAAGAAACAGGCACTAAAACAGCTTATTTCGGACAGTGGACAAAATGTATTAGGATAAATAAATGTACAGGATAAACTATAACTGAGAATAAAAGAATAGAGCTTGAAATGAGCACAACAAGTCCCCCCTTAGACTGAATGAACCAGACAAAGATAAAAGGTGTTCCATCATCTTCGAATGCTGCTCCAATCCATTAGAGCAAGTCTAATAATAAAGGATCTGATTCAGAAGGTTTAACAGAATTAAAACTGACAAGGCCGCCCTGTATGTGTCACTCTTGTTTTGAAAAAAAAAAAAAAAGTGCTCATCTTAGGACAAATATGTTGTATTATAATCAATGAAGGATGACAGTAATGTAAAAGAAACTGGAAGCATGACTCACAGGGGCTTACTCTGTAGGAACCTTGTCAGTACATTTCTTTTAGTAAACTTGTTTTTTTTTGGAGCACACAGTGTTACTGATAGTTACAGTCAGTTGGAAAGGAAAGGAAACTATGAAATTAAATGATTTCTGGGTGTGCACCATTGCCAAATAATAACAAAATGAACACAACTTTTGCATTGGTAATCATATGTGGAGACAAGGAAGAATAGAACAATAATTTATACCATCAAAAAACAACGGGTCACCCGATACGCCAAAATAACCCTCAGCTGCACTAGTTCATCCAACAAAGCATTAGCAGACTTATTACAAAGCTCAAAAACAAACGATAGGCCTTAAAAGAATGGATTTCAAAACAAAGATTGTACCTGCATGTAAGTTAACATAATAGTTTAATACTTACCTTTGTCTTGGTTCATTTTCATTTTGTTTTTCTTTTTTGCAAAAGCTAAAACTTTATAAATAATTATAGTTATAACTTCAGAACACATCCCCTGCCATGGCTAATGTCCTGTTTCATAATGAAAAGATCCTGATCTAAACCAAAGAGTTACTGGGGCTCCTCCACAGATGAAGATCAATCTCTCCCCCAAGTTTCACTTGCTTGGGTAGTTTTTTTGTAATCTTGTGGATAGATAGACTGGCAGGGAGACATAGAGACTGACAATACTGAACACAGTACCTCAGCCCTGCATCACATCAACAGCCAGATCTATGAGTTTAAACAACATAAAGAAGCCTACGCTTTATTTAGTACCATTTAATATTTAATTGATGTATTTTACGTAAATATTTCTATTGTAAAGACTTCAATGTTTCTCTCATGAAATAATTATCATGCAAGCATCCACTTAAGCCTTGAAAAAGAAGTGTAAAAAAAATATTCTGGCTCCCAAGAGGAAAGATTCTGATCAGCATTAAACTAAATGTATTTTTCCTTTGTATATGACACTTACAAGGCTGTAGCTCAGGAGGAAGACTATCAAAGAGTTGGAGGTTCAATTCCTGGCTTTCCATGACCAGATGTTGAAGTGTCCTTGGGCAAGACACTGAACCCCACATCAGCCCTAATGAGTCTATGGGTGTATGAATGTGTGCGATAGATAAAAAAAGTTAATGTAGCCTATAACACTGTACAGACTACGATGAGTGTGCGAGTGAATGTGGCTTGTAAAAGTGGCTTGAGTGGTCAACTAGACTAGAAAAGTTGTATGTAAGTACAGTCCATTTATCATTAACAAGAGAGTAGTCAACTTTTAGAAAAACTGAAAGATAGTCCAAGGTGAAAAAAGGTACCGAGTATAGTATTGTACGGAACCAAATTCTGAGCAACACGCAGGGACAGTTTCATGTAATACATCTAATTTAGGCAAACATATTTCTGTTTGGTCAGTCACACGCGCACCTTTTTTGAGAGCACGGTGGCTGCTTCTTATTTTCAGTGAGGTTTATTTCTTTTTACTCTTTACCTTTAAATGAATGTTACTCACTATAAACATATAGCATATCCTTATGTGTCACATTTTGGGACACACTTTACAGTTATTTTGTTCAGTTGAGTTTGATGAATTTAACTTCTAACCATACGATAGGTGTGGGTATAGGACATTTATGTGATGCCCATTTTTTGTCAAATTAGCATCAGCCAGATGACGTTGGGGTCTTAAATACTGACCCTGTAGTTCAGGAGCCTTTATGCAATTGGGTTAGTAATTCAACATTTGTGCTGTGTTACATATGCTCTCGGTGTTCAAGCTTTCATCTTTCTGCTAGTTTTCTTAAAAACTACAGAATTCCAAATAATTAGATTTCTAAAAGGAGACAAGTTTGGGTCTTGCCAGTCTTGATCAGTATGGAAGACTGTTACTCTTGGGACTTTGATAACATAATATATTCATGTGTAAGGGTTTCTAGGCACATGTTACCAAGACATACATACATATACACACACACACATAAACTTGTTTTTCTATCCTTGTCTATCTATCTTATCTGCCATTGCATAATGCATTACCCAGCCCCTTACCCTGACCACCATAGCTTAAGCTAACCCTAACCCTTATTCTAACCATAGCCCAATGTGAACCCTCACCATCAAACCAACCATTTGGGTCCCGTAAAATCTGTTAGACCCCACAATTACAGTTTCTGATAAGGCTCCCAGTTTTGGACCCTATAAGAAAGAAGAGTGCACTTACTGCATTGTGTGTCCAACACTTCAGGGGACATTACATTGACATACTACTGTCAATGGTGTAGAGGGAGGACCCAGATGTAGAATTTTAAAAGAAAAACTTGATTTATTTAACAAAATTAACAAAAAGCGCGGCTGAGCCGGATAACATGAAATCTTAAACTGTGGAATAAATAAAACAAGACTAGATTATGGCTGTGGAAAATAAGACAAAACCTAACCTGACCAAACCTGAAGACCGAGAAACTTGTTGCAATGAACTGAGGGCAACCTGGAAACTAAATAATGTGGGGAGGTGATTGGTGATGGGGTACAGCTGTGAAACAAAGACAGGTGACTTGAGGGAACCTAATGTGGCAAGGGAAAAAACATGACAAGAAATAAATCTAAAACCTGAAAACAAGACATGACAAAAAAACAAACTCAAAACATGACATGACAATTACTTTCATGGAGACTTAATTGTACTTGCCTAACCCTTCCCTTAACTGACACATAACTAGCAATACCCTAAATTTAAAGTTATATTATTGCATTATTTGTCCACTTAAGGACATCATATGTCCATGATTTTATGGCTGAAATAGAATTAAGTTCCACTAATTTGAGGCAGACTCCTTCCCATCATCCTGTACGCGTCTAAGTTGTTTCTGTCATGGTGCGAAGCAGAAGCACAGAGTGAAGCAGGTCAGAACAGAAGGAGCAGAGGTAACAGTTTCCCGCTCTTTTATCAGATAAGAGCAATGAGAAGCAAAGTAATTACAACTTGGAGTCTTCATTATTTGATAAGCATTTGTTCTATACTCAGGTAAGAAAAAGATATAGATGACTGTGATCTCAGTTCCAAAGATTTGTGTCAATCTTTACTTTTCAGGGCTTCTTTGTGTCCATCATTTATTGCTTCTGCAACGGAGAGGTGAGTGAGCTTTTTTTTTTTTTCTTTTCAAATTACATTGATCAGGGGGAAAAAGCTTACAACAAAATATAGCAGAAGCAGAACCTTAGCTTGCTAAAATGATCACTAGAAATGGCTAAGGATAATCCATTATAACAATTTTGGACAGTTTCATCTTCACGAAAACCTTTGTAAAATGTTTCTTTTTTTTTCTATTTTGCACTACTCATCTGAAGCTCCCACTTTGATACTTGTAAAGCTTCTGGATTGACTGAGTTTTGATATAGCAAAGGAGCTATGTTTTCTGTTATATCAGAGCTCCATGAAGGATAAAAGTAAAGATAGAATAGAAATTAATGGCATTATAAGGGCCAACCAGTCTGTGGGGGTTTCATGCATTTTGTCATTTAGCTCCATATGGTGTTCCGCATTGAATGTTTCTCATTAAAACTGCCAATAAAAACCATAGGCAGCAACAACCTGTTTGGGTAAAGTAACTGGTGTTGTTACTCACACTACTTGGGAGTGGAAAATAAACACATACTAAAGACAAATATCTTCTTAGATATTTTACAGTCTTGTTTAAAAACTAAGTTTAGTGTCTTTCAGGTCTAAGGTTTAAATATCAAGTCATCTGGTAATGACCAGGGGCCTCATGTACTAAGACTTGCGTGAATTTCCTACTGAAACATGGCGTACACTCAAACCAAAATGCCCTCCAACGTACAAAAATATCTGGATGTATCAATGTGTGCGCACGCATGAATCCAAGCACATTTCGTTGGTACATCCCAATCAACATGGAATTGAGCGCACATGTCGGAGTAACCGAGTCCTTCCTGTCCACGCCCCTTCTTAAATATGCAAAGCATATTTAAATTAGCCCTGCACCTGCGATTCCTCTCGCTGCACGATCAGAAAAAGAAAAAAGAATGAGTAAGACGGGGAAAAAAGAATAACTTAACGGAAAGCGAGATGGAGGTGCTACTTTCTGAAGCGGAGGCCCGCAAAAATGTGCTCTTTGGCATGCTGTCTTACGATATAAGCAGAAAACGTAACAGGAGTGGGTGGGAGAGCGTGAGTTAGGCCATTAATGCTGTGGGGTCTGAGAAGCTCACACAAGCAGAGGTGAAAAAGAAGTGGTCCGATATCAAGGTGGATGTGAAGCGGAGACTGGCTGCCCACCACCGAAGTGTGGCTAAAACAGGCGGGGGAGCCTGTTTGAACAGCTGTGGGTGACACTGCTCTCTCAGGGGTGGTGGGAGTGTGGGTGACTGATTAAAGGTAAATACCTATATTTGTGTAACTCACAACAAACGTCTTCATACAGTAACTAGTGCAGAAGTGCGCCGGGGAAAAGGTGAGGCTGATTAAGACATTTCACACTTTATGCATGGGGTTATTAACATTTGCACACAGAGACGATCAGGGGCTTGTTAGAAAGATCTTAAGCTGTTGTTTAACCAGAAAAAAACAGCAAGTTACTAACTTTAATAACCAACTATGATGCTGTGAAGACGGGATAGAAATTTTCTGCGCACATGCTCAATGCACTTCATGGGGAATAATATTAGGACAATTACACCAATAAAGTTACTCACCAAGAAGCCACCCGTCGCGCACAGTGCCAGCTTGTAGTCTGTTCCCAACAATTCTGTTACTGAATGTTTGAATCGTGCGTTGAACCAGGCCACCCCCACAAAGTATCGCATACGATCTGTACATTGATGGAATGAAAATGTTTCCTAGTTGATATACAAATTCATCATGTGATGGTGCTTTTATAGCAATGTGTGTGCAGTCGATAGCTCCGATTACATTAGGAAAACCGGCTCTTGCTGCAAATTACGCTTTAATGTTGGCCTGTTCAACTGCATTGTGGGAATTTGATAAACCTGCTGAGATGCAGATAATTCCGTCCCACTCGGCTGGCATGGCTCGGCTCAGGGTCGACTGGTACAGTTCCAATCGGTTGGCCTGCTCCCTCTGGAAAGCCTCGGTTGCTTAAACCCCAGTGTGCACGTCTCTTGTGGCACAAGCAGCGCATGGACCCTCGCTGTGTTGCGCTCCAGCGCCGGCCGCAGCTCTGCGCACAGTTCCAGGAGGATTGCCCTCAAAACGGCTGATGAGCCAGTTTTCATCATGTGCCAGCAAATCCTCTCAGTCTCTTAAAACACGCTTTCTTCCATTTGCACCATTTACAATGTCTTCCAATACCACTAAAGCAGCCATTGTTTTTTAATAGTATGCATTGCAACACTTTGCGCATGCTTTTATATCCACTCGTGTAATAAATCTTGTTTTATTCAGCTTTTATTGCTCACGTCTTTACAGGTCCAGACAGAAATAAAAAAGACATGGACACGCTGGAACCTGGCCTTTGAATGGGAGGGCCCAGTGGTCTGTGGCCGCTACCGTTATGGCTCTGTGGTTGTAGGTCTTAACAACAACAGCACCAGCAGTCAGTCCCATCTGGCCGGTGGTGGGCCTTCAACACGCTCCACCACACTCACTTCGAGTCGTGCTTATCGAAGCTCTGGTTCCCCTATTATCAACGTGCATGCAACCCTCCCTGGGTATGTAATCACCAACTCAGATCCATCCATACCTGAGGAAACTGAGGACAGTGGTCCAAAGCGAGTGGACGATATCTCCCTGAAGGAAAATCTGCCCGTGCTAAATACAAGTACAACTGCTGAAGATGAGGAGGAAACACTGTAGCAGTCACCTAATGTAAAGAAAGGTTGTAGAGACTGATGAAAAATTCTACTGATGGAGCTGTGAAACTCAAGACTTCACACTCTGTAGATGAAGGCAACAAAGAGGCAGAAAGAAGAATGTATTAACAAGAAATGTCACAAACTCTATTTGAATGAAAGCTTGAAATATGATTAAAAAGAAGCTATGATTAATTATTTTGCCATCCTATTTAAGGTGCAGGAGATTTTTCCCACTGCCAACAGGTGAGAGGCAAGGGTGCACCCTGGACAGGTTGCCAGTCCATCACAGGGACACACAATTGATGTAAAGTCACCAATCAACCTAATATACATGTTTTTGGAAAGTGTGAGCAAGCCGGAGTACATGCAAAAAACACATGCTGGCATGAGGCGACCATGCAAACTCCACACAGAAAGGTCCCAACAGAGATTCAAACTGGGAGCATTCTTGCTGTGCGACAGCGCTAAGTCCAACAGCAATGATAATGTATGCAAAATAGTTTGTGCCACATGGTTTATGCTGCCAGTTGGAGACATCACAGTGACTTCTTGGCGGACAAGCTGTGAAAGTGAGCTGCAAACATTACACATACTTGCTGAACATAAATAACAGCACAAGCGCAGTGGTGTTAAACGCTGTTGACATCTGATGTAGACAGTTTGCATATGGACATAAGTTATTTAACAAACACAAGGAGCACAATGTTGGTGAGAAGGAAAGGCTTTCGTCAACAAAAGAGCCCTTGTTTTTCTTATGGGGGGGAAACACCATGATGCCCTTCATTAGCCAGCAGCCCCCTGGAGACCAGGTTAAGTTTGACTTAAATAAAGATAAAAATATCTTTGCATGCACTGCTGAGCAGTGATATCTCCTGCTGCTCCATGCCAGAGACACATGAAAGGTTTCATAGAATCAATCACTCAGACATTTTTATACATAAGAACAAATGATGTTGTTAGGAAGGAGTTGTAAGAAAACAGTGGCAGCACAAGTAGCATGATAGCTGTAAAAAATATCATGAAACTTTGATTTTGCAAACAGTTGTTCTTGATATTTAAATCTACAACCGCTTTAGAATGTTTCATTGTCTTTATTGTCCTGCAAGTGATAAGACAGCACCAGGAGAGACATGGTTTTATGCTTTTGGAATATTGTTTTTGTTTAGACAACTGATGGCGGACACAGTAGCTTTTGAGGCATGGTTTCACAGATACACACACACACACACACTTCAACAAAGTTACACTACATCTTTTCATAATGTTCCCTTTTTCCTCTTTAAACTTCCTTAATTTTCCTTTCAAATGTCTCAGATTGATGTACATCAAAGTTAAATCTTTAATGAGATGAAACATTATTAACAATGAGCTCCATACAAATTCTAACACTGATGTTCTGTTCCCCACAGCTACATGCAGTCAATACTTAATTGACAAGAAAGCTGAGCGAGTCCAAAACTCCTTAAAAACTGTGTAGGAGATTCTTTCAATAGAAATGTAACATAAAATACTAAACATTCCTTCCATTATTGTAGCACAATGGCAGCTGGTGTTTTAAGCAAAATATAAAGCATAATATTATGAACTCCAATATGCTAAAGTTGTCCGTCATTCTTCCCCAGAAGTAAACTTGACAAAATAATTGCAGTTAAAGAATTAGGTTATTGCCTTCAATTAAGTACAGACAAAGATCTGAATGGTCCATTAACCTGTCATCCATCTATCCACTTTCTATACCAGCTTAATCCAATTCAGGGTCACCGGGGGGCTGGAGCTTATCCCAGCTGTCATTGAGTGAGAGGCTGGGCACACCCCGGAGTAGGCCAGTTCATCACAGGGCCTCACAGACAAATAACCATGTGCACTCAGTAAACCTTATATTAATGTGCAAGGACAGGTATAATTGATTCCAAATGTGAAAACGGTGCTTTAAAATCAAAACATCAGTTTCCCAAAAACAAAAGCAGAACACTGCAAAGAAATTATATTGAGCCATGAAGCAGAAAAAAAAAATCAGTAAGCTAAAGGCGCAAAATGTTGCGTAATGCAATCTATCAACTGTTTGCTTTGTAATAACATTGTTTTTTTTTAACTTATTAACTAAAATGGAGAATAATTCCTAGCTCCAGTTTCCAAAGTAAATGGAATGTACTATAAAACAGTGAGTGAAAAGGTAAAATATTTGAAGTGGGCAGCCACCCCACATTGTGAAGAATCGTACATTTTGTAACGTAAAAATCTACCATTAAAAAAACTGGAATGTATGCATTTTTTATTTGTATATATTTCTTCTTTCATTTAAGTGAAGTGTACACATCTTGAGAGAATTTCTGATTAAATTGTATATTTATGTGGATACAATTACTTTTCTATGAATATGACTTTAATAGTGCCACCATGAGTTGCACACAACAGAATCAACGTGATATTAAGAAACTATTAAAATTGTCTTTTTTTCTCCAGTCAGCTAATGGGCTAACTGTAAAGTCTATGGTACAAGTCTGTGGCTTCTTAACTGTATCCGCTTGTTGCATGCCTGTTTGTCAGTGCCTCTCCTGCTCCAGCATAAGCTTTAAAAAAATCTTGACTTGAAAGGATTCTTTGTAATCTTGTCTTTTCATGAATTAATTATATTCCACATTGGGTTTTTTTCTTTTTCTGCTGGGATTTTCGTTTGTCTTTCTTTCAGTGCTTTCCTATTGTATTTCTCTCTGATGATTCACCTTCCTCTTCTATCTTTTAGCTGCTAATAAATGTTTTTATGTTTTCAAATAACTGTTAAACTGCTCTTTGATATTCCTGTTGTCAATCTTAAGGATGTGTTTTAAAAACCCTCTTTAATTTATCTTGAGTAATAAATCCAACACCATCAGACCATCACTTATACTGTACTAAATATGTCAATTCAATTCAATTCAATTTTATTTATATAGCGCCAGATTACAACAATTGTCATCTCAAGGCACTTAAGTAATATAGTCCAATTCAAGCCAATTGGAATTCAATTCATTGTAATCATAATCCAATTAATTCATATAGAGCCAATTAAAAAAATTAATATCCTAGCTAAGGAAACCAACAGATTGCACCGAAACTTGTCTTCAGTCCAATCTCCCGTCCTGAGCGTGCCTGAGGCGACTGTGGAAAGGAACGACTCCCTTTTAACAGGAAGAAACCTCTGGCAGAACCAGACTCAGGAAGGGTGGCCATCCGCCTCGACCAGCTGGGGTTTGAGAAGACAGAGAAGAAGGAAAAGAGGGGGGAAAACACCATAACACCATTCAAAGGATACCTGTTGGAACAGGGAAACACAAGTTAATGACCACAATAATGTCACATGTACATAAAATCAATTGTGAAATTAAACGGGGGGGAAAAGAGAGCAAAGTGAGGAAAGATGTGACAGATGAGGTCCCCCAGCAGTCTAAGCCTATAGCAGCTTAACTATGGGATGTTTCAGGATTACCTGAGCCATCCCTAACTATAAGCTTTATCAAAAAGGAAAGTTTTAAGCCTAATCTTAAAAGTGGAAAGGGTGTCTGCTTCCTGGACATTTACTGGCAGCTTATTCCACAAGAGAGGGGCCTGATAACTGAAGGCTCTACCTCCCATTCTACTTTTAGAAACTCTGGGAACAACAAGTAAACCTGCAGTTTGGGAGCGAAGTGCTCTGTTAGGAAAATATCTTACAATTAGATCTTTAAGATATGATGGAGCTCGGTCATTAAGAACTTTATATGTGAGGAGAAGAATCTTAAATTCTATTCTGAATTTAACAGGAAGCCATTGAAGAGAAGCTAAAACTGGAGAAACATGATTCAATTAAATTCAATTCAATTTTATTTATATAGCGCCAGATTACAACAATTGTCATCTCAAGGCACTTAAGTAATATAGTCCAATTCAAGCCAATTGGAATTCAATTCATTGTAATCATAATCCAATTAATTCATATAGAGCCAATTCAAAAAATTAATATCCTAGCTAAGGAAACAAACAGATTGCACCGAAATGTGTCTTCAGTCCAATCTCCCGTCCTGAGCGTGCCTGTGGCAACTGTGGAAAGGAACGACTCCCTTTTAACAGGAAGAAACCTCTGGCAGAACCAGACTCAGGAAGGGTGGCCATCCGCCTCGACCAGCTGGGGTTTGAGAAGACAGAGAAGAGGGAAAAGAGGGGGGAAAAACACCATAACACCATTCAAAGGATACCTGTTGGAACAGGGAAACACAAGTTAATGACCACAATAATGTCACATGTACATAAAATCAATTGTGAAATTAAACGGGGGGGAAAAGAGAGCAAAGTGAGGAAAGATGTGACAGATGAGGTCCCCCAGCAGTCTAAGCCTATAGCAGCTTAACTATGGGATGTTTCAGGATTACCTGAGCCATCCCTAACTATAAGCTTTATCAAAAAGGAAAGTTTTAAGCCTAATCTTAAAAGTGGAAAGGGTGTCTGCTTCCTGGACATTTACTGGCAGCTTATTCCACAAGAGAGGGGCCTGATAACTGAAGGCTCTACCTCCCATTCTACTTTTAGAAACTCTGGGAACAACAAGTAAACCTGCAGTTTGGGAGCGAAGTGCTCTGTTAGGAAAATATCTTACAATTAGATCTTTAAGATATGATGGAGCTCGGTCATTAAGAACTTTATATGTGAGGAGAAGAATCTTAAATTCTATTCTGAATTTAACAGGAAGCCATTGAAGAGAAGCTAAAACTGGAGAAACATGATTCAATTAAATTCAATTCAATTTTATTTATATAGCGCCAGATTACAACAATTGTCATCTCAAGGCACTTAAGTAATATAGTCCAATTCAAGCCAATTGGAATTCAATTCATTGTAATCATAATCCAATTAATTCATATAGAGCCAATTCAAAAAATTAATATCCTAGCTAAGGAAACAAACAGATTGCACCGAAATGTGTCTTCAGTCCAATCTCCCGTCCTGAGCGTGCCTGTGGCAACTGTGGAAAGGAACGACTCCCTTTTAACAGGAAGAAACCTCTGGAAGAACCAGACTCAGGAAGGGTGGCCATCCGCCTCGACCAGCTGGGGTTTGAGAAGACAGAAAAGAGGGAAAAGAGGGGGGAAAAACACCATAACGCCATTCAAAGGATATCTGTTGGAACAGGGAAACATAGGTTAATAATCACAATAATGTCACATGTACATAAAATCAATTGTGAAATTAAACAGGGGGAAAAAGAGAGCAAAGTGAGGAAAGGTGTGACAGATGAGGTCCCCCAGCAGTCTAAGCCTATAGCAGCTTAACTATGGGATGTTTCAGGATTACCTGAGCCATCCCTAACTATAAGCTTTATCGAAAAGAAAAGTTTTAAGCCTAATCTTAAAAGTGGAAAGGGTGTCTGCTTCCCGGACATTTACTGGCAGCTTATTCCACAAGAGAGGGGCCTGATAACTGAAGGCTCTACCTCCCATTCTACTTTTAGAAACTCTGGGAACAACAAGTAAACCTGCAGTTTGGGAGCGAAGTGCTCTGTTAGGAAAATATCTTACAATTAAATCTTTAAGATATGATGGAGCTTGGTCATTAAGAGCTTTATATGTGAGGAGAAGAATCTTAAATTCTATTCTGAATTTAACAGGGAGCCAATGAAGAGAAGCTAAAACTGGAGAAACATGATCTCTCCTGTTAGTTCTCATCAGAACTCTGGCTGCAGCATTTTGGATCAGCTGGAGGCTTTTCAGAGAATATGTGGGACAGCCCAATAATAAGGAATTACAGTAGTCCAATCTTGAAGTAACAAATGCATGAACTAGTTTCTCTGCATCACCCTGAGACAGGATGTTCCTGATTTTAGCAATATTACGAAGGTGAAAGAAGGCAGTCCTAGAAACCAGTTTTATATGTGCGTCAAATGATAAATTCTGGTCAAAAATAACTCCAAGGTTCCTCACTGTAGAACTAGAAGCCAAGGAAATACCATCTAGAGTAACTATATAACTGGACAATTTCTTTCTGAAGCGCTCAGGTCCAAAGATAACGACTTCAGTTTTGTCTGAATTTAAAAGCAGACAGTTCTGAGTCATCCAGGTCTTTATGTCTTTAAGACAGGCTTGTAGCCTGACCAACCTGTAGGTTTCATCTGGTTTCATAGATAAGTACAGTTGAGTATCATCAGCATAACAATTGGAAATTTATGCCATGCTGTCTGATAATGTTACCTAATGGAAACATGTACAAAGTAAAAAGAATCGGTCCAAGCACAGAACCCTGAGGAACTCTATGACTTACTCCAACGTGTGAGGAAGATTCTTCATTTACAAGAACAAACTGGAATCTATCAGATAAATATTACTTAAACCAGCCTAATGCAGTTCCTTTAATCCCAATAACATGTTCAAGTCTCTGTAACAGAATGCTGTGATCGATCGTATCAAATGCAGCACTGAGATCCAACAGGACAAGCACAGAAACAAGTCCGCTATCAGAAGCTAACAGGAGATCATTGGTAACTTTCACCAGTGCTGTTTCTGTGCTATGATGCACTCTGAATCCTGACTGAAACTCTTCAAACAGATTATTTATGTGTAAATGATCACGAGGTTGAACTGCAACTATTTTTTCAAGAACTTTAGACAAAAAAGGGAGATTGGATATAGGTCGATAATTAGCCAACACTTCTGAATCAAGAGTAGGTTTTTTAAGTAAAGGTTTAATTACAGCAACCTTAAAAGTCTGAGGTACATATCCTATCAACAAAGACCGATTGATCAAATCCAAAATGGAAGTGTCAATTAAGGGGAAAACCTCCTTGAAAAGTCTGGTTGGGATTGGGTCTAACATACAAGTTGATGGTTTAGAAGAGACTATTGCTGTTGTTAGCTCAGAAAGATCAACTGGACAGAAGCTGTCTAAATACAATTCAGGTTCGAAAGATACTTCTAAAGCTCCTCTACTTGATGATACATCAGTGATAATAATGGGAAGGATTCCATTAATCTTCTCTCTGATAGAAACAATTTTATTGATGAAGAATCTCATGAAATCATCACTGCTGAGAGTTAAAGGAATACATGGCTCAACAGAGCTCAGACTCTTTGTCAGCCTGGCAACAGTGCTGAAAAGAAACCTGGGATTATTCTTATTCTCTTCTATCAATAATGAATAATAAGCTGTTCTAGTTTTACGAAGTGCTTTCTTATACGTTATTAAACTATCGTTCCAGACTAATTGAGAGTTCTAAATTAGAGGAACGCCACTGTCTCTCCAGCTTTCTTGCTGTCTGCTTTAAAGGAGCTGTGAATTATACCAAGGAGCCAACCTCTTCTGACTGATTACCTTCCTTTTCAGAGGGGCAACATTGTACGCATTGAAACTATAGTGCTGTCAACAAGAGAGTCAAGTTCTACTGGAGTAAAATTTAGGTAGCCGTCCTCTGTCATATCAGCACATGGCAGTGAAGAAAAGGATGATGAAATCAACTCTTTAAATCTGGTTACAGCATTCTCTGACAGACACCTTCTATATGTAGAATTCTTCTCAGAAACCGTGTAGTCAAGTAATGTAAATTCAAAAGTTATTAAAAAATGGTCAGACAAGACAGGGTTATGAGGGAACACTGTTAACTGTTCACTCTCAATGCCATAAGTCAGCACAAGGTCAAGGGTATGATTAAGGCAGTGAGTAGGTCTGTGAACACTTTGAGAAAATCCAATAGAGTCTAATATAGAATTAAAGTTAATATTTAGGCTGTCATTTTCAACATCTACATGAATATTAAAGTCACCCACTACAATGACTTTATCTGTACTCAGCACTAACTGGGATAAAAACTCTGAGAATTCAGATAGAAACTCAGAATAAGGGCCAGGTGGACGATACACAACAACAAACACAAGAGGTTTTTGTGATTTCCACTTTGGGTGGGAAAAACTGAGAATCAGAGATTCAAAAGAGCTAAAACTAATCTTGGGTCTAGGACTGATTAGTAACCCTGATCTGAAGATAGCTGCCACTCCTCCTCCTCTGCCTGTGGTTCGAGGAACATGAACATTTAAATAGTCAGAGGGAGTTGATTCATTAATGCTAACATGATCCTCCTGCTGCAGCCAGGTTTCTGTAAGACAAAATATATCAATAAGATGATCACAGATCAAATCATTCACTAACAGAGACTTAAAAGGGAGATGTTGTCATGTTTTTGGATGACTAATAAATTCGTCCATATTTCTAGAAATGAGAGCCGCTCCTTCCAAAGTGGGATAGATGCCGTCTCTCCTCATCAGACCAGGTTTTCTACAGAATGATTGCCAGTTATCTATGAAGCCCATGTTTGCTGGACACCACGACTGAATGAGGACATGCGGCTAAACATGTCATCACTGGTCAGATTTGGCAGGGGTCCAGAGAAAACTACGGGGTCCTATATTGTTTTGGCAAAATTACACACCGATGCAACATTAATTTTAGTGACCTCCGATTGGCGTAACCGGGTGTCATTACCGCCGACGTGAATAACTATTTTACCGTATTTACGCTTATCCTTAGCCAGCAGTTTTAAATAGGATTCTATGTCGCCCGCTCTGGCCCCTGGAATGCATTTGACTATGGTCGCTGGTGTCGCTAATGCCACGTTTCTGACTATAGAGCTGCCAATTACCAGGGTTTTCTCCTCAGCGGGTGTGTCGCTGAGTGGAGAAAATCTATTTGAAACGTGGACAGGTTGATGGTGAACCCAGGGCTTGACTTTAGGACTATGACTCCTCTTCCTGACAGTCACCCAGCCACTCTTAAGTCCCGGCTGCTCGGGATCTGCTCGGGGACGACTAACAGAGCTAGCTACGCTAGGTGGCGCCACACTGACTAAAGGGGCCTGGCTCGCTATCGGGTGGTTTTCAACAGTGCAGAGCCGAGCTTCCAATTCAGATAACCTTACCTCCAAAACTACAAAAAGACTACATTTGTTACATGTACCATTACCACTAAAGGAGGCAGAGGAGTAACTAAACATCTGACACACGGAGCAGGTGAAAGCAGGAGATAGAGGAAGAGAACTGGTAGCCATGCTAAGCTAGAGAACCAGACACACCGCTAAAAAGTGAAAAATAAAGACTGTAAGTCTGTAAGAGTGAGCGTTAGAATATAACAAGTATGGGATAGAGTTAACTATGCAAGATGTGTAAATTATAGGGAGAAATAAGGTGATTATTAGTAGTTAAAGAGGAGCGAGAACTGTCACAGTGCACACACAAAGCAACAGGAAGTGATACAATACGTCTTACCGCAAAGCAAAGCCGTCAGTTTCCTACCAGAGTACATTATAATGTGAAATCATAAAATCATTACAATGTACTTTAACACAAGGTTAGACATTAAAAGCATTCTGTTTTGCGACTCCACAGCAGTGTTTCGCTCTGACACATTTGGTGGTACATGTCGGCTGATGTTGATTGACAACCCACAGTCTTGCTTGAAGAGACAGAATGGTTACCTCAATGTCACTTGCACTGATATGGTTTAGTGTGTAAGTTGATTCTAATATATTTCTATTATTAAATAGATTTTAGTATTATAGGTTGGGTGACATAAAGTTAAAGTTTTACCATGTCATAAAAGTGATGAAAAACAGTTAAGTTTAACTTCCTAACAAAGAACAATATAGTTTTCAGTCTTCTCACATTTATTCAGTGATTGTTTTATTTTTGTGAACAGGTTGCTGTTGATTATTATAGATTGCTGAGTAGCAAATATAATCCAGGTAAAAATAATGAATACAATTTATAAGTACATGTTTGACAAAGAAAAGTAGTATGTTAAGCTACAGTGGCATAGTGTGATCAGCTCAGTGTGGTCATGCAGAGGAGAGCTGTTGAACATGGTCTTTATGTAAACAGTAAGAATGATTTCCTACATTGTAATTGACAACAGAGCTGAATTGGTCTGCTTGAAACGAGTCCCACTCTCTCTGCAATGAGTCATTGGAGGGGGCAGAATGGATTGTCCAAGAGCAGTTTGGTTAGTGTTCTCTTATTCTCTCATAATGATGGCTCTAGCCTGGTGAGAAAGTTTATTGATCCTTTTTGCATCTCTAACACTGAGACTGCTCCCCTGGCACAGTACAGTAGACAACACTCACCACTAAAGGCTGGTAGAAGAACTCCAGCTTCCTGTTCTATGAATCTAATCAGACTTATATTGAACTTGTTTACTTTCTCTTTAATGTTGTCAGAGAAGATTCTTATTGTGAATTGGCTCTATTTTAATAAACTAAACTGAAGTTGACTAAAATATCCAGATTTTGTTATTAAGCACAAATCTGTCAATCCGCTTGCCTACACCTTTACTGCTGGTCAACCCCTTCTGACTTTTTAGTGGACAACCAATCCTTCTTGTAGTGTTTAAAAACTGTAGGTGGCATGACTCCAAGTTATATTGGAAATCTGAGGTGCACAGAGTAAACGGAAGGAGACAAGACAGTTGTCTGAAGCACAGCATTACTAACATCAAACAGTGATCTCTGCAGCAACATCAATTTAGGCCTTTCTAACAGACAGCCAATGTTCTAGGAGACAATATATGTCCTGGCACCTATCCTATGAGTAAACGTTCAACCCTGACTGCAAAAAAATTTGGCGCTGTTTAAAATGTAAATAATAAACAGAATGCTATGAATTTAAATCTTACGAACCAATAATTATACACAATAGAACAAAAAAGACGTTTTACTATTTCAAGAAAAATCAGCTCATCTTGAAAGTAATGACAGCAGCACATCTCAAAACAGTTAGGACAGGGCCATGTTTATCACTGTGTAGCATCCCCTTTTCTTTTAACGACCGTGTGTAAATGGCTGGGATCTGTGGAGACCAGTTGCTGGACCAAATAGAGAGGAATGTTGTTCTTTTCTTGTCTGATATAGGATTCTCGCCACTAATCAGTCCTGGGTTGTCTTTATTGTGATTTGCATTCCATCAGAGAAGATCATTAGCTGCATGCCTATCAAGAACCAAGAAAATGGCAAAGTGATGTAGTTAACTTTTTCATTAATTTTACACCAATCATTGTCAGACATGTGGAAAGAACATCTATGTCATTCCAGAGAATTAAAGAGCTAGTAGTACAACCATAGGCACCTGATCAACAGTGCAAGTGGAGCAACTTAAAATGCCTATTTGGCTTAAAGGCATTCACTAACTGAAAACATTTAAATAGACTTGCACATGGTAAATGAATGAAAAATTAGCCAAATTAGAGCCAAACTGCAGAAAAGTTAAAAAAACAGTGTGTAAGTCAACAGAGCCATTATAAAAGATGAAGTCAGACAGACAGGTACAGTGCATAGCTTTATCAGCTGGCCCATTAGCTCACTGGTCAGACAGGATTTAGCTGTGGACATGAGACATTGGTAAAGGAGCTCAATCAGAATTTGCACTTTAATGTCTGGTCCTACATGGCACGACTGGGCAGATGGCAAAGGCAGTCAGCTTTATTTTAATTTATTTATTGTACTTTTCATAGGATACAATTTTGCAAGTTCACAAAAATAATTTGGATGCCAAGAGATCCATTTGCATTCATGTTAAAATGATTACCTCTGTCTCTAGGTAGTTGTATTAATGCCACAGTATTTCATTATTTGAATGAGTTTCTGCTTACACATGTTATTTCTTTCATTACATTCAGGAGAATAGCAAAGAGCAGCGGGAGAGTAAAGCGGGAAAGAAGCAAGTGAAATGCAGGCAGTGGAAAATGACAGTACAGGATGACTGAAATAACTGAAGCAGTTTAAAGATGTCATATGATGTTAAAACTGATGGCCAACTCTGGGTAAACTCAACTACTCTTTAAAAAACGTGTCACCTCTGATATCCTTTAGTAATTGTTCTTTAGCTGTTTAATCATACTACCTGCATACGAACAATCCTTCGTTCCAAAGTTAGATCCACTGAGATGTGAATAACCGATCTTTTCTTCTTGACTCATGAGGGGAACAGAGATGGGGGTGGGGGAACTTCTGATTTGTGCAAAAATGATCAAATTTTCACCTGTCGAGAAGAGCAAACAGGGATCTCTGTGTGAAATTAAGTAAGGTTTAAATTTGATAGATTTAAGGTCATGACATCTGTCTAAATTCTTGCAACTTTTGTCGATTTATTAGAGTTTTGGACTTTTGAGGTTAGCAGCAACCGATTGGCTTAAAATGGTTAAATTATTGTTTAAATGAACCTGCTGTTCTTGTAGCCTGTAACCCACAACCATACAAGGTTACATAATATTTTAATGAACCAAAATTTCAAACAAGAAACTGTCATTCTTCCACTAGTCACCTCCTGATTTGCACAATAGGTTTTGTTCTTAATGCATTCTAGGATTTCACAGCACTCTAACTAATCCAGACTTATAGTGGTGGCTGAATGTTACATTGACAAAGAGGTCAGGTGGTGCAAAAATGCAAAAAATGTGTCTTATTCATTCACGCATTTATTCAGGGAACGAACTTCAGACCCTCTGCCACTCTACCAAAGTTTTTTTTCACGAATTTTACAACATATATAGGTGTCCACGAGTACAACTACTCCACAAATGAAGAAGCCAAAAAAAGATAGAGAAAGCCCATGTGAGCCTGATGAGTTGGCGTAGAGTAAATTATTTCAAAGGAAAATCACCAGCTGACCTTAAAGTGAAACACAAATTTGTCTGAATATGTGCACTGAAATACAAGCAAGCTCTCTTTTCTAAGACGACACGCCCTCCTTCAAGAGATTCTGGACCTCTGCTCTGAGGAATGCAGGCACTTCATAAAGACACAGGTCTTTCAAGCTGAAAGGAAGAAAGAAAAGGAGGAGGAGGTTCAAGTTGCTACATCAAAGTCATGGGCTCACAGACATAACATCACAGCCCAAAGACAGATGTAAGTGCCAGATCTTCGACTTCCCTTTCCTCAAGGGGTAAACTGGGAGGTGTCTGAGGATTTCTCTGTATATATTAAAACATCTGTATATTTACATTAAACTTTCATCTAACACTGTAATAGAGTAATGAAAAACCATAACTATTTCACACAATAAGTCACTTTGTAATTACTTCCATAAAAGCACTTAAAAAAAAAAAGTGGTTTACAAATTCACAAAGCACAACATGACAGATGACCACACTTTTACATTTTCAATAGCCAAGCTTTATCAGAGCTTCCCACAAATCAAAGTGATTACTAATGCAGGAACCTTGTATACTTGTTTGTTGATGAGATGGCAATAAAAAGGCATCTGGATAACAACAAAAGAAACCATGGACCTAATGGTATATCCAAATCAGAGGAGGAAGCAAATCAAGCAGTAACGTTAATGGCAGAAGGGAACTATTTACCAGGTAAGGTAAATCCAAGAAAAACAATATATAAAGTTGCAATGTGACTAACACTGGTTTATCTCCTACTGATAATAGGTTTTTTTGTATTTTTTTGTCAAATTAAGAAAATATCCATGTGAAAAAGTGGGTGAGACCATTTGTCTCATTTATTAATACCATCTTCAGTTCAACCATTTTACCATCAGCAATCATCATTTTACAGATACAGACTATCCGTGTTTGTTTGTGTTTTGTATCCTGTTTCTTTATTTTTCATAGCCCCATATATTTGGTTAAAATAAACTCTTACAAGTATTGTTAAATTTAGTTAAAAATTAATTTAGTTTATTGATTTATTTTTGGTCAGAAGAAGTTAAATCAATATTTACTAGTTACGTACCACACTCACCATGTGGTCAGAGACAAAGGGGGGAAGTGCTGCGATACTTCCGGCTTTTATACTCGGTGGCCTAATCCAAATGAGTTAAGGTAAGACACATTAGTTCTATGTATTATTTAGGTTTATTTATCATTTCATTTATGTATGGTTAACATAAGGATTAAGGGTAAAATCTAATCTAATCAGAGGGATTTATGACTTTGAAACTGTGAAATTAGAAGCCAGTGGAGTCACCTCCATCATTGGTACAGCCAGGGAGGTAGGACCAAGTGAAGAGGCTATATAAGCAGTGGCCTTTTGTCTGTCGTTGTGGATGGAGTGGAAACATAGTGCTGTTCAGGTGTAGCAATTTACTCTTAATTTAAATCATATTTAGCTCAACTAAGTTAACTGTTCAGTTATACTTTTTTTTGTTGTATATACTTTTCTTTGCTACACGTGAAGCTGGAAGCACATGTTGTAAATAAACACCTTACAGTGATTTTTTTTTTAACACACGGTGGTGAACACACGGTTGCCTCCTACTTAAGCCGCTCTGGTCATCTTCCCAACAATTACAAAGAAAATTCTTAACGAAAGTCTCTTGTTTTTCAACGAACATTTAGCCACTTTTTCCACTATCCTCCATGTCAGCAGAGAAAACTGCAAATGTCACTCGGTGTACCATCCAGTATCAACAAATATGGGGAAACTTCAATTTCCAGACATTCAATTTCCAAAAATTAAAGTTAGTAAGTTTGCTCGAAAATGACATGCCCAAAATGAATGGTATTTTTCTGCAATTACAAACTGTGTGTAAACCATCTTGGTATCAAAATACAGCTAATACCTGTGAGACAACCTAATCAAATTTATGAGGGGCAGCTTTAACAAGCAGGTGTGTTGCTAGGCATAAAGCTCCCCCAATCAAATCGCATATTTGTAATCAGAGAGGCCTGCCTTGTGTGGGAAATGTGCAATAGAAATTGTTGCATGAACGTCTCTGCTAAGCTCTCTAATCCTGCTGTTGCCATAAAGCTTCTTCTGAAACTGGAACAACAACTAGGAAAGGTGCTAATGTAGGCTAACGACATTAATCATTTTACAAATATAACATATGACTCATCAAGTCTTTGTACCTGACTCTCAGTTTCTCTCTTTTGATGCTTTGTCTTGTCAGTTCACCCAGCTCCCTCATCTCTGTGCCCACCTTTATCATCTGGATCCTTTTCCCCTCTCTCCCTGTGCGCTTTCATCAAAAAGGCAAACATGTACAACTGAGAATACTGAAAAAGGTATTATCAGAGAAATTAAGTGATATATTAATTAATCAACTCATTGTCAATGTGGTGCATTAAATCTAAAATAAATCCCAAACCTATCAGATTAAAGGACATTGTGACAACTCTTTCTGACAACACAGTGCCATTGTGATTAAAGCTGTACGGACCCAAACAGTTCTCAGCTCACCTCACCTTGTATTTGGAATGAATCTCCATTGTTTAATATTGTGAATTAGTAAAAAATAATTGTCTGTGTTAATGCTACTTCAAATGATCCTGTACTGTACGCTCCTATGAGATATTATATTGGGGCACAGCTGGGCCACGTGCCCCATTAAAAATGATGTGGCAACGAATGTGTTTACAAGCATGACCGAAAGGTAAAATACTGCAATACCTATAAATCACGTCAGTGAATGCGTTTCTTAAGCACTCACCATGAGTCATTTACATTATCATTTTAAAATAGAATATAGGTCATATGATTTATGTGTTGGAAGTGCTAAACAAAATACACAAAATAATTATTATTGTCATAATATTATTGAATTATTTCTTAACAATTTCACAGATAGAAAGGCTAAATACTCTGGTTCAGCATATTGGTGCCTTCTACATGATGGACAAATTACACTCCAGCAAATGACCCCCAAGCTGACAGGTAACCATACAGTATGTTATCCTGACTGTGTGCATAATTACCATCTCAGAACACACTTTCTTTTGAAATATAGAACTTCACCAGGCAATGGTTGCAATGCAAAATCTGTCACTGGAAGAGTTTTTTCTCTTTTGTTTTTAATCAGCAGTAGACAGCCCAGCCTAAATATTTCCTATAAGTGGTCATTAGTGTCATGATTGTAACTTATTTAGCCTCCACAGAAAACAAACAACAGCTGTGTTCTTTAAAAACACTCCTGATTATCAGCAGGTCTGCATTTTCACACGAGTTTAAGCTGGTCTTGGTGAATTGCTTAGGTATTTACTGAAATTAGCTGATTGTGCCTATGTTCATAGATCTGCTCAGTATGAATAGATCACTTAAAGATTCACTCCTCATCTGCATTTTTCCTAGATTGCAGGGTCATGCAAATCTGCCCCGCAAGTAAATCTGGTCCCAAGTGTCTCGGTCACTATCCTTAACCTCTCTTCATCCTCAAATTTGGAGATGGGTATTATATACACCTTTTTTTCCAATCTGCTCAGTTTATTGATCAAGGAAGAAAGAGGTTCAATTCACAACAGTCCAGATGACAGTGACAGTGAATGACAGCCAAAATGATGAAAGGACTCCATGACACACATGATAGATAGATAGATAGATAGATAGATAGATAGATAGATAGATAGATAGATAGATAGATAGATAAAAATCCACATAAGTTGAAACACTGTAAAATGTTTACAGAACAATATACATATAGAATTAAAATCTTAAATCATTTTTTATTCACAGTGAAACAAATAAAATGTAAGTGTCACGACCTGATTCCTGCTCTGCCTGCCTTGATCCTAGTCAAGTCCACCTGTGCCTTGCAATCACTCTAATGCAACTCACCTTTTCTGTTTTTAAGCCTATTCCTCCAATCCCAGATTGTCTGTTGCTGTTAGCACAGCGATCCAGCAGTTTCCACTGCCATTGAACCAAAGGGTTTTTATCTTGTTTTCTGCCTCAGCCTTGTCCCCTCAGACTTTTGGATCTCTGCCTTCAAGTTGATGACCTTTGCCTGTCTTTGGACCTTGCCTCCTTGCCTTGCCCAGAACTATAAATCCATATTCCAGTTGTTACCTCAGAAGATATACTGACCATTGCTGGCACCTTTGTCTTCTTTTGGATCACCAATTGTATAATTGTTTTTGGACTACCTGGTCTCTCATCCTGCTGCTTTGTTGTGACGTCATCACTAACGACCTCTTCAGGTGAATACTGTGTAGGGTGTAACGGATAATGCCCGACGAGATGTCCATTATCAGAAATGAATGGGTGACGCAGAGTACCGTACTTAGCCTCCGCGTCGTCCATTAATTTCTGATAATGGACACCTCGTCGGGCATTATGCCTTACTTAAAGCAGTCTACCACTAGCCTGTCCAAACTCATTTACTCTTCATGTCATACGAACCTCTTCCTGCGTTGGACAACACCTCTGGAAATCATTACCTCTGGAAATCAGAGGTTGTTTTACTGCGGAGCCAGAGGATGAGACCCAAACCAGTTTGCACAATACCCCTTGTTGTAAATAAAGTTATGACTTTTCATTCTGTGTGTGGTGAGGTTTCTTGTCGTTGCATTAAGATCAAATATTGACAGTGAGATATTTTACTATTTAATGAAAAAAATATGAGCTCATCTTGAATATGATGGCAGCAACACTTCTGGAAAGTTGAGACAAAGTCCATGTTTCCCACTGTGTAGCATCCCCTTTAACAGTCTGAACATCTGGGAACTGAGGAGACCAGGGGCCTCAAGTACAAAGCCTGCGTACACACTTTTTCACGTCAACAATCAGATGTATCAAGAGTGAAAAGACCGTGGAAATGTGTGATGTCTCACGTCAAGTTCATGGCTGGCATACACACTTTTCTACAGCTGTTGATTCTTTGGCGACATTTAGATGTGATGTTCGGAAACTGTAAATAAATGTGAACACAATTTGTCCTCAGAATGAGTGATGTGCACACCTGAGACACATGAACAATTAACACTGATAAACAATTATGGGAGCTATAAGACGGACCAGCCTCATCTTTATTGGTTGTACTCCACATGTCTCATACGCTTCTCAGTTTTTTTAAAATTAGATTTTTTGTCAGTTCTTTCAAATAAATGATGCTTAAGTGAGTGATGAGAACAAAATTGATAAAGGCTACAAAATTTGCAATCTTGTGAAAGTACAAGGACAGCTACAGTATCATGCATCGTCTCCTGAATTGCCTTCATTCTAGCTTGTTTGTGTTAAGAACAGGTAATACAGAATAGAGTAGTTAAGATAAAGCTCACTTCTATTACCCTTATATAGATATCATAAGCCTTTAAGCAGGTTTAACTGAAAGGACTTTGCATAGACCTGAATTTACAGTCCAATTTCCCAACATTTACAGTGTAATTCCTCTGAATTTACAGTGTAATTTCATCATATAAATCAGTACTTATAAAACACTTGCCAGTTCTTATTAACTCTTAGATATAGGTACAGGGGAACAACTCATCAATTATTGGAACTGCAGTATAGAGAAGAAACAAGTCTTACTGTAAGTACTTTCTAAGTACTGAGTACATATGAGGAATCCTAGGGAAATGTTTTGACAGAAGTTATACAATAAATATTTAGTAAGCAGTCTTGGGTACTGCAACTTTTAAAACTAACTGATTAGTTTGCAGAATTACTATTTCAACTAGTTACATTACTTTCTATGGAAAGTGACTTGGTGGAAAACTCTTGTATTGACAAATATAGCCAGACACAGGCCCAGCCTTCTTTATCAGTTTAAGTTTCTTTGAGTCACTGGCTCTATTACAGTTGCAAAGTATACTTAATGGAAATTGGGGACTTTAAAAATGATCACACAGAAAGATGGTGATGCTACAGTTGTTAACATCTCTTTTACACATTGCCAGCAACAAGTTATAAATGAATTTCCCTCAAAGTGGTAGCTTTAGCTTTGTTGTTGTAGAGCTGTGCTCATCCTTTAGGTGCTTCTTCAAATCTGAAGTATTGCTCTTCACTACTGTCACATTCCTCCAAAAATGGAAATACACACCATAGGGTTATCAAGAAACGATAATTCATTTAATAAACTCAAAATAATCCAACCTAAACCCAAAGTAACCAAGAAAAAATCTGCTGCCTGTTGACCCAAAAGCAAGACAAACAGATCTAAGCAAGGTGGAGTGCAGAGTGCCTAACTTGATATTTTGAACGTCCTTCTCCCCATAAACATGCCCATTTGCTGTATATGCATGCAGGCACATAATGGCTTTAATAATGTTTATAATGTCTTTTTAATGTTTTAAAAGTAGAGCAACTGTATGTGAAGGGTAAAAATGGCATTCAAGTCGTGTTGAGGAAGGCTTTTTAGCTGCAAAGTTGTTCCATTTCTACTCATAACCAAGTTCTTTTGATTTGAAACCCTAACATAGTGATGTTACAGCAATCAGAAAATGACCAAACATTTGCCATAACGTGTTGTGAGTACATATAATCATAGTAAAATATAAAATTTCTTTGATGTCTTAGACAGTTCCACCTTTAGGTTTCCCTTTTACAACCTTCCCATCTTATTTTGTGCTCGTTCCAAAATTTAGAAAAAGCCAAATGAGAACACCTAGCATCCTCTGGGAGGTGAATTACCTTCCTGTCATAATCCTTTCCATTGTTTCCACTGATAGCTTGATGGCGCAATGCTTCCTGCCAGTCAGCAAAGCGCAACAGCTTGTTAGGCTCTTCAAACTCCCTTCTTAAACAACTCACTTCTTCTTTAAACTTGTGCAGGTGCTTGTCTTAGCAATGCTAATTAGAAGCTGGTTTTGATCTCAGCTAATTGACTGATTAATTAATTAATTGACTGATCCCATAATTTCCTTTCAATTCAATTCAATTTATTTATATAGCACCAGATTACAACAATTGTCATCTCAAGGCACTTAAGTAATATAGTCCAATTCAAGCCAATTGGAATTCAATTCATTGTAATCATAATCCAATTAATTCATATGCAGCCAATTAAAAAATTAATAGCCTAGCTAAGGAAACCAACAGATTGCACCGAAACTTGTCTTCAGTCCAATCTCCCGTCCTGAGCGTGCCTGAGGCGACTGTGGAAAGGAACGACTCCCTTTTAACAGGAAGAAACCTCTGGCAGAACCAGACTCAGGAAGGGTGGCCATCCGCCTCGACCAGCTGGGGTTTGAGAAGACAGAAAAGAGGGAAAAGAGGGGGGAAAACACCATAACACCATTCAAAGGATACCTGTTGGAACAGGGAAACACAAGTTAATGACCACAGTAATGTCACATGTACATAAAATCAATTGTGAAATTAAACAGGGGGAAAAAAGAGAGCAAAGTGAGGAAAGGTGTGACAGATGAGGTCCCCCAGCAGTCTAAGCCTATAGCAGCTTAACTATGGGATGTTTCAGGATTACCTGAGCCATCCCTAACTATAGGCTTTATCAAAAAGGAAAGTTTTAAGCCTAATCTTAAAAGTGGAAAGGGTGTCTGCTTCCCGGACATTTACTGGCAGCTTATTCCACAAAAGAGGGGCCTGATAACTGAAGGCTCTGCCTCCCATTCTACTTTTAGAAACTCTGGGAACAACAAGTAAACCTGCAGTTTGGGAGCAAAGTGCTCTGTTAGGAAAATACCTTACAATTAAATCTTTAAGATATGATGGAGCTCGGTCATTAAGAGCTTTATATGTGAGGAGAAGAATCTTAAATTCTATTCTGAATTTAACAGGGAGCCAATGAAGAGAAGCTAAAACTGGAGAAACATGATCTCTCCTGTTAGTTCTCATCAGAACTCTAGCTGCAGCATTTTGGATCAACTGGAGGCTTTTCAGAGAATATGTGGGACAGCCCAATAATAAAGAATTACAGTAGTCCAATCTTGAAGTAACAAATGCATGAACTAGTTTCTCTGCATTACCCTGAGACAGGATGTTCCTGATTTTAGCAATATTACGAAGGTGAAAGAAGGCAGTCCTAGAAACCAGTTTTATATGTGCGTCAAATGATAAATTCTGGTCAAAAATAACTCCAAGGTTCCTCACTGTAGAACTAGAAGCCAAGGAAATACCATCTAGAGTAACTATATAACTAGACAATTTCTTTCTGAAGCGCTCAGGTCCAAAGATAACGACTTCAGTTTTGTCTGAATTTAGAAGCAGACAGATCTGAGTCATCCAGGTCTTTATGTCTTTAAGACAGGCTTGTAGTCTGACCAACCTATTGGTTTCATCTGGTTTCATAGATAAGTACAGCTGAGTATCATCAGCATAACAATGGAAATTTATGCCATGCTGTCTGATAATGTTACCTCAGGGAAGCATGTATAAAGTATAAAGAATCGGCCCAAGCACAGAACCCTGAGGAACTCCATGACTTACTTCAACGTGTGAGGAAGATTCTTCATTTACTTCCTTTACTTAAAAAAAAGCAGAAAATTACAAGACTTTCATCTGAAAAACAATGTTTTACATGGCCATTATGGTCTATCTAAGCGATTTAAAAAATGTTTTTATTTATTATCCGTGTTTTGTGTTTTTACTGAATGATAATGCTATGTTAATGAATTAGCATTTTCAAACTATCAGATATTAGTTATCAGAAAAGAAACTAGTATCGAGATGCTTTCATTTTTGCTTAAAACATGATTATGCTTGTTAAAGTAAAGTAATTTCCTTTCCTTGCATTTCACTCAAAATTGTAGAGAGGCATGAAAAATCTTTGCATTCACACTCAGACACAAAAAACAAAAAGTCACTGGTCTGCATATGAGCTCATAAACATTTTCAATTAAGTCCTTCACTGTATGTTCAAATCATCAAATTAACTGATTATATATACACCTGTTGTTAAAGGCCCCAGCATCTATAATACGACTAACCAAGCAATGGAACGACAACAAACAACTATCTAAACAAATCAGAGACAAAGTACAGGCTAGGGTTGAGTAATAAAAAGATAGTTAAAACTGTGAATATCCAGACGAGCGCTGTTAAAACCTAATCCTATCAAGAAATTAAAATAATATGGAACTCCAACAAAGCTGCAACTAAACGACATAACCTGAAAACCACACAGAAAAGTCGATGCTGTCAGCTGAAGAGGTAACAAAGTGGCTAAAGGTAACCCTAGAAGAAGTCAATCAGTTCCAAATCACAGACTGAACTGTAAACAAAGTTGGGCTTTGTGCTTGGGCAAGAAAAAAACCCCCAGAAAACAGTGCCATAAGATGAAAATAAGAATTTTGGCAAGAAATCACGTCTGGCAAAAAGCACGTGGGACACTTCCTAAACATGTAGAGTTCCCTACTCATAAGAGACACAAAGTGAACCTTTTTGCCTCGAGGGCAATTGCAAACCCACCACCATCAGCGTAGTGAAGCAAGGAACTGGCTGTGAGATGTATTTCATTGACGAGGCCTAGAAAATTGGTCTGAATTAAAGTAATGATGGATCGTGCATAATACTGGAAAATGACTGAGGAAAACCTGTTTAAGCTGTCAAAGGAACTGAAACTACGACAGAGATTCACCTTTTAGCAAAATGATGAGCTCAAACAAGATTGGTGATTTATGGGAAAACTTTTTAATGTCTCGAAAAAGCCAAGACTTCACTCCGATGTTGGATCTGAGATATGACTTAAAAGACTGCTGTACGCCAGCAGAAGCTCTCCAGTTGGAACAATTTTGTCTCAAGGAATGAACAAAAGTCGAAGAGACTCTAAAAACTATTGACTCTTGGGATGAATTCTAATTCAAACTGAAATAAATTTTTTTTGATTGTCTGTTTTATTTAAGAATATTTTGACCCTTCAGTAAATGGTAAATTGATAATAATCAGAATAGTTATTCTGATTATTATTCTAATTAATTATGAATCCAGGTTTAAAGGCTTTAAATAGAGCAACATTTCTTCTGTACTGCACACTAAAAGTTCTTGTATTTGCCACTGACAGGAACAGATTGTTGTGTCTACATGTATGATTGACAGACAAATGTGACTACATTTAAGATTAAATCTAGCTGGACCCTATAGGCGTGTTTGTCAGTGCAGGTCAGATTTTTTTAACTACAACGTTAAGTCCAACGTTTCCAGTAGAAGCCTCCGGAAAGTGTGATTTCCAGGAACCCTACATGACCACTGAAACAGCTGCATGTGCTATCTGCCTGTGGTGGGACTATACCGATTTCCAGGATTGGCAGCGCTTCTAACACAAATAACTCTTTAATGGAACTCTTTTTTTGCATTTTCTTAATTAGCTTCAGAGCAATAATAATTAGAAGCAATGTATGTTTATTTTCTTTGTATTTAATAAATAAAATTATTAAAATATTCATTCAAAGTGAAAAGGTTCAAAATTTGAAAAAGTAATGGTTTGAGCATTACCCAACAGAGTGGAGGAAATGGCTCAGGTGGATGACCCACACATTTTTTTTAAAAGATGCTGTGAAGTCACTGAAAAATATGCTCTACCAAACAGCAGAGCAGAACATTAAAAGGTTAGGGATGGTGCTTTTATAAATGAAGCTCCCTCTGATCTGAAAAAACCCCCCACTTTTTTTCCCTCCAGTTTTGACTTGGAAGTGACTTCATGGCACTTTTCTTCCCCACTTTTTGAGCTGTGCTTATCTCAGAGTGGGTTATTGGTTGCACAGCTTTCTTTTCACACACAATTTTTTCAGTGCTTTGTTATTTTGCCTCATTGCAGATCCTTTCAGATTCTTTTCACTCCGAATCTGCATATCAAATTGATCTTGATGCATTGCTTGAACTGTATTTCAACTCCATTTTCTTGCAGAGCGTCTTTCTTTGAGATATATATTGAAAAGAGATCACTTTATCAAAGTGAAAAGTTTAAACATCCCTTAAGTTATCTCAAGTAAACTCAGTTTTTAAAGAAGCCATTTGAAGATAAAATAAATGTTGAGTTCAATGTGATACTTCTCTTCCCTCCAGAGGGGACACTTTCACACTTACTAACAGCTCAAATTTTTTAAGCGCTACACTGTCACATGAATAAAATGGTTGATGCTTTGCACATATTGGTAAACATGATAATCAAGTGTTTATGTTGAAATAAATCTTGCTGCCTTGGTTAGATAAAGTACAAGTTATATATCTGAAGTAGTTCTACTTTTGAACCGAATACTTGGAGAAACAAAACTGTGAGTGGCTCTGTAAGGATCACATCCTTGGGCTTCTCTAGAATGGTTAACAATAGAGAGTGCTTAACAGTACAGCCTGAATGGTTATGCGAGAATCTCCAGAAAATGCAAGTGAATGCCTCCTCAACTGACTAGATTATTGACTACCTGATACAAAGATCACAGTTTGGGTAGCAGAATCAGAGCCAGTGGCTCAAAGAAACTTAAACTAATAAAAAAAAAAAGAAAAGTGTGATTGAAGAACAGAGTATTTTTAATCAGAGGCTTCTTCAGTTATACTGCAATGAAAACAGTGTAGAAGGTCATTCCGACCCACAGCAATAGCCTTACACAATATCTATCTGCACAGACACTTGTGGCTCCCCCTTTTTTCAATCAAATTAAATCATCAATAATCTATTATACTGCAACAATACATTTTCCCTTTGGGAGTGAAAAAGATAATATTCCATACTGGTCCATTCTATTCTAGTTAGAGTTTATGGTGTTGTGACTGAATAAGTAACTTTATAATATAACTGAATAAGTTATATTTTGATTTCTGTGCAGTTTTACCTTGGCCTTGAAAACAGAGTGGAAAAATGTGATGGTGGTCGGAAGAGGAATTCAAAACCACATTCCTTTCCATTTATTTCCAAAGACTCTCATATCATGTTGAATTGCTTTAAAGCTGACTTTAGTGGCAGTAAAAAGAAAAATTACATTTTAAATCTTGGCATGCCTTAATGTCTTCAAGTTCAGTGACATTTAATTTGGACAGTACACCATAGTGGAAGTAAAAGCCCTTAAATTAGAAGCAATAACAATTTTCTTCTTTTTTTCTGTATTTTACATTATACCGGTGCAAGTATGATGCATTTCAGCAACAGTACAACAATTTCAGAAGCAAAGTAGTTCTCAAATATTCCAAAATTGCACTGTAGGAATGCTGCCCATTCAGTAGTTTTATGCCACTTAGCCACCACTGAAGAAAGTACCATAGTACATCTGTTTTATGATGTTTTATGTAAAATAGTTGTTTTGATTGGGAATGGAACTATTTTATTTGTTATAGGCACCCTTATACTGAACATGACAAATAGAAATGAGTAAATTTATATTCAACCTCCACTTTTGCATTTTGGAAAAAATGTTTGAGTCCACATGCTGCAGTATGTCCAAATCATATTATGGACATACTGCAGCATGTGGACTCAAACATTTTTTCAATAAATGGCAAAGTTCTAATATCCTTTCTGTTGATCACATCACTTTAAAAAGTCTTTAAAAACCCAGGTGAAATTTTGACATGCAAAAATAATACACGAGGCTGCAAGATACGGGTAGAGGATGGAGTCTGTTAGGGGAACAAATGAGAAGTAAAACCGCAAGAAAGCAAATCTGTCACTTCTAGTTTTAAGCTGTGCTTCAGGAACAAATAAGTCCTCTGCAAGAAGATGTCAGAGTGCATACATGCTTGAATAAGACTCGGGGGTGAGATATGTTGCTGAGTGAGAGGCCATTAAGAGCAACAGTAAAATATTAAACATATTAGAAGCCAGTGTAACATGGTTATAATTTCTGGTTCTTGTCTGGCAGCTTGGTTTTGTACAATCTGTAGTCAGTTTAAAGATTTATTATTGAGACAGGTGAAAAGGCTTTTGCATTAATCAAGATAGGAAGAATTGAGGGGATGCAGTATAATATTCATATCTTTAAAAGATTAAATTGATCAGGCCCTCCTGCACTGTGGCAGGTCCCAGGAAACAGGACCTGCCACTGCCTGTCTCTGGCTGCCCTCTCCCCCAGTCTATGTCTCCATACCCCTCTCCCCTCTGGCTCCTGTACACAGCACACACACACACACGTACGGTTTTGGGGGCGTGTGTGTTCTGTTGGGTGTAGTGGATGGGGCACTCTGCAGCCCCCCGCCCCGGTTTTAATTACACCTCTGACATTACTACTTATTAGACACACACACACATACATCAGGTCTTTGGGGGGTGGTAGCACTGAGTGGTATCTGGTGGGTGGGGCTCTTTGGGTATGTAGGCTGCCCAGTTCTACAAGGTTGGCTGCCCCTCTATTTTAATTGCTCAGTATTAGAAAATATTCAAGAGCCAGAGGAGTGAGGGGAGAGGTCTTCCTACACCCCTGTTGCCTGGGAGGGGCCAGGAGGAAGAGTTGATCTGCTGGGTTGGGTTCTGTGGTGGCTGGGGGGTTGCTGGCCCCCGGATGTGCCCGCTGCGCCACACTCCAGCGGAGTTGAGGGAGGGGGAACAGGATTGGATGCATGTGCTGTTTGAGTGTGTTTATTTATTTTATTTTTCACTATTATTTATCTATTCTTTTAAATTATTATTAGGAATTTAGGAATTTTTTTCCTTATCTGATGTATGTGGTGACCGGGTCTGGGACTTGCTATCCTCTGGCCTGCTTGTGCTGTTCCCGATGGGAGGGGGGGCACTGGGGCATGGCCTACTATGGCTGTCTGGGGCGCCTGGCCCTCTCGGGAATTGGGTGGGGCGTCTGCAGGGGGGTTTGGGTGCTCAGGCTCTTGGGCCCTGGGTCTGGCGTACGGCCCATGTCTGGGTGGCGGGGGCCTGACGGGGTCGGTGGACTGTTGCCCCCGGAGGAAATTTAAGAGAGTGGAGCGAGAGAAACGGGTTGTTTTTCGTAGAGGGAGGAGTTCTTTGAGGTATGTCCATAGAGGCATTGGTGTGTGGAGGGAAACTTTCTACTTTCTACTACTACTTTTTATACTAATTCTTCTCCTCAAATATAAAGGTCTTATTGACCGAGCTCCATCATATCTTAAAGATCTCACCGTTAGATAATTCCCCAACAGAGTACTTCGCTCTCATACTGCAGGTTCACTTGTGGTTCCCAGAGTTTCTAAAAGTAGAATGGGAGGCAGGGCCTTCAGTTATCAGGCCCCTCTCTTGTGGAATAAGCTGCCAGTTTGGGTTCAGGAAGCAGACACCCTAAGATTCGGCTTAAAACTTTCCTTTTTGATAAAGCTTATAGTTAGGGATGACTCAGGTGATCCTGAAACATGCCATAGTTAAGCTGCTATAGGCTTAGACTGCTGGGGGACTTCATCTGTCACATCTTTCATCACTTTGCTCTCTTTTTCTCACTGTTTAATTTCTCAAATGATATTATGTACATTTGGCATTACTGTGGTCATCAACTTGTGTTTCCCTCTCCAGTACCCCAGGGCATCTGCCTCAAACCCCAGCTGCTTAAGGCAGATGGCCACCCTTCCTGAGTCTGTGTCAGGAACCGGCAGGTTGTAATTTTCATCAAGTTTTTCTAATGAGCAACTCTAAAGCTTGCTAAGAGAAACAAATAATAAATCAGGGTTCATCTATGTTTACATTCTTCAGAAGTGTGGTTCTCTCTGTTTTTTTTTTTGAGAGACTGACATAAGAGTGGGTGAAAAAAACTTATTGAATGCTTATTGGGGATAAATAAGAATCGCTTCATGGGAGACGTAAAATTCATCAGGTGTGCTGCCCACACTTTCCACGACATGAATAGTTTCGTATGTGGTGCGTTCACTGCTTCACTTGGATAGGTAGCAAACAGCAGTGAGTCTGCACTTTTGTTGTTGCAGAGTAAAACAGCTGCTTTGTACAAAGTCAACAGTCAGCCTTTGTTTGTAATTATATCATTTACATTGTGATATCCAAAATACTTCCAAAGGCCACTTCTCTGATTATTTAGAATGGCTTTGCTTGCTCGTTTCTCCATTTTCGTAACTATGTGGCAAACATAACATGAGCAGCAAATATTCATGTAGATCCTACAACTGAAACTCAAAAATCTACCCTACAAATGAATATTGAAATTACTGGATCAATGGGTCCAGCTGTAAAAGATACACAGCACTGTCTACCTCAGTGGAGATTTTGGGGAATAAACATGGCATCTCTGAATGATTTCTTGGTCATCGCACATTGGCGCGGTGATTAAGAAAGCTCAGAAACAACCATGTGACTTAAGAAGGCTGCATTTCTTCCAAACTTACACAGGGAATCAATAGAAAGTATCTCACCTAGAAACTGGGGATGTGCATTTCAAGTGAAAATACTATTCAGAATCACAGGAAAATTATTTGAACATTTTTTAACAAATTGTTGCATAAATTATTCATTTTCTTATGGTACAATGACTTTTAAACCATAAGAGGTTGTGTAGATAAAAACCCTCCCCAGCTGCAGCTTGCTCATACTGCTGCCATCTGGCAAGCAATAAAAAAAGTGTAACAAACTTAGAGAAAAGAAACAGCTGTTAGCAAAAAAATGAAACTCCCGCATCTATTAACCTTTTGTCAAACCTAGATTGCATCCATAATGGCTGCATCTCAATGTATAACCTCCTACACAACAGTTGTGTGCGCTTCAGCACGGTGGGTATGTTTTGCACTCTCTGTAGACCAGACATGTGAATCTTAAAACTATAACGATAGATGTCAAATGTTTGGATTTACTGCTTCGTAACGTCAATCACGTTATCTTAATTGCGTAGTGAATACCATTATACACTGCTCTTCTTTTTTGTTAATACAGACTCACTGACTGCTCTGTGACTAAAATGAAAACACACCTTCACACATACAATATTATTTGTGTCATTTACTGCTGTCAGGATGATACTATTTTGACAGAGACACGCATGATTGTTGCATGATTGAAGCGTCACCGAGTCCTGACAGTCTGGTTTTGGTTTTTCCTTGTAAAAGGGAATCGTTCCTCTTCACAGTCACCTCATGCATGCTCAGGAAGGAGGACTGGACCGAAGAGAAGTTTTGGTGATTTCCCTAGCTTGGAAATTGTTTTTGAATTGACTCTGTATGTATGAATTGGACTAATTTTGAATTTAATTCATTGGATTTGATTGGATTATGACTACAGTTAATTCACTTCCAATTGGCTTGAATTGGACTATATCTTTGAAGTGCCTTAGGATGACATTTGTTATAATTTGACGTGATTAATAAAACTGAATTTAATTGAATTTCTTTCTGTTGTTTAATTTTCGAGTGAAAATCATCCCAATATGTGCCTGTTGAAAAAAACAGGGATGGGAGCAGGGAAAAGCACTTACCTTTGATCAGCAACCTGAAGCAACCCAAGGACTCAGACAGCAGCAAACAGTGGAAATCATATCACCACAATCACGATTGAAAAACACACGTTTGTGTTCTATGATCTAGAAGGCTATTATGGTTGTTTTAGTTGGCCAGTTCCCTTTAAGAGTGTGTTGCTTAACAAATTGTTTAATTCTTATGCTTAAGAACTGCGGAACACTCCATTGCCCCAGAATAAAGCTGATTTCTAAAAAATTTAACATCTAATTATAATGTAATCATAACTTAGTGCACCTCTTGTCAATCCAGTCTTGTACCAACTTCTAACTAATTAGATCAAAACCATCTTTGATGATATCTTACCAGTGATATAAAAAAAGCATGTTACTGCCATCTACTTAATGTAGTGAATTTGTGTTGTGCTTTTCTCCTTAAAATGAGAAGATCTAGCATATCTGATGACTTGAAATGAGCGTATATGTGAAATCAGACATGGTACAATTATCGGTTTATGCCCATTTGTCACATTTTGTCTATTCATTTGTTATTTATTCATTCATGGTAAATCATTTATTGACCGAGTGATTCACGACCCTCATTTTGTTTTTCTTTATACTTGTGATATACTTTATACTTTATACTATGACCCATTTATACTATGACCCATTTGTGGCACCTTATATATCACCAGCCTTGCTCAGATGGCTCTGCATTTGTTTAGCTGCCAATCTGTCATCACTGACAAGATGTTTGTATTTTGCTGCTGATTGTGTTGTTCTGTTTTCATGTGACTGACATTGTAGAAGTGAATTGCTGTTCTGGGATGAATAAAGTGGTCTGAATCTGAATTTTATAACAAGAGCAACAGTGCAAATTTGTTTTTGTTTAGTTTTTTTCCAGCTGCAATCAAACATTTTGTGAAACACATGTGCGGGGGTGTGTCATCATAATAATGAGACATGGGAACATACTTTGCTGGCTGTCATCTATTGATGTCACGTCAGGGAAGTTTCCCCACTTGTGCTCTCGCTTGGCTTTTTGAATTAATGGTACACTTTTCACATAACTGTCCCCTGTTTCTGATGAGAATCAAACAGGAAAACAGCTGGTGAGCTTTTTCTGAGAGCAGCAAAGACCCACGGTGCTCCTTCTAACAGGATATTGATTACACAGTTCATGTAGCTAAGACATTACATAGAAGGGAAGATGATGCATGTACCCCATGAAGCATGAACTATGTGAGGACAGATGCACTAATGGACAGTAGTTATTCTGCAACATTTATAGGGCAGGAATGATTAAAGACATTTTTTCCTGTGCAATTTACACGCGGTTGTTGCTTATTTTACATCTATTCCCTTTCAATTTCACCGAAAAAAATCAGACACAGATCATTATTAAACGGTAAAAGCCTCATTATAAGTCAGTAATTTTACTGAATTTCTCTGCTTATTTTAGTAAAAAGGGTGCATTTTATGTAATATATTTTGTAGTATTAGTAGCAATGTTTTGTAGTGAAATAAACATCTACATACTACCATTAAATTATTTGAGGAATGTCTTCATTAAATGACTATCAAATATAGATAGACTCACAGACACACCGAGACTCACAAATAAACTCACAGGCACACACACCAACACAAACAGATTTTCATCTGTAACGTTTACTGTTAAAACTTAAATAGCTAAGAAAACTGTGATGGGACACACATGCAACCAGACTGTCAAAACTTCAAACAAATATTTTTATCTGTAACATATATAATGCAAACTTAAGTAACTAAGCAACCATAAGAAACCTTCTTGGGTCAAGGTGAGGACTCGGGGGTTCAAGTGTAGATGGGAACTGTTGCTCTTCTCCACTTCCATGCCCTCTGTGTTTAAATTGTTGCAAAAGAAGTATCTTGGGAAAAAGAAGAAAAACAGACAAATATATCAATGATAAAATACAGACTTATACACACACACACACACACACAAAGAGACAGACACACTGAGACTCACAAACACACAGACTCACACATTGACACCGACAGACTGACTCACAGATGCATTAAGACTCAGACACAGACACAGACTCACACGCACACTCACAAACACAATCAAATTCACAACTTCAAACAAAGATTTTCATCTGTAATGTTTACTGTTAAAGTTTAAAGAACTAACCCAACCATAGAAAAGTTTTATCTGTGACTGGGTCATCACCACAAACCATGGCTTACTTGAGTCCATATTCAGATGTCCCACCACTCGTGATCTGAAAGGTCTTGGATCAAGGTGAGGACTCTGGGGTTCAAGTGTAGACAGGAGGTACTGCTCTTCTCTAGTTTTGTGCCCTTCTCAGGAATTATGGAGAAAAATCACCTTGGGAAACAGAAGAAAAACAGACAAAATGTATTAATGATAAAGTAACGTCCAAAACAACAACAAAATGCCACATCAAGCAATTTAAAAAAAAAACTTTTTTGTTGTTTTTGTTACAGTTCAATACATAGAAAATGTTGGCTGAACAATCCAAAATGACATACCTCTGCAGGAACTTCAGGGTGGATGCCAGCTTGGCTAGATAATGGATGTTGAAGCTGTAATAGCAACCAAACATCATACATATTGATGACACAAAGGAGGGGATGCTCTCTGGGACAATGGTTCTGTCAACACTGGGCATAAACCGTGTGGAAGTAAAGCAGGATCGCCCTAAAAATGAAGGAATCACACACAAATGTAAGTGAAATGAATGATTGTGCTCCTGAAACTTTTCCGGGCACAGACAGACAGACAATACACACACAGACTGATTCACACAGACAGACAGACAAACACGGGATTTATACGGTTCACAATAACAAAAACAAGCACTGTGAATTCATCCAGACATAAAAAGAAACAGACCAACACAAAGTTAGCTTACCACAGACAATAATGATAGGAGTTAAAGGAGAACTCCGGTATTTTTAAACCTAGACCTTACATTTATTTACTCACCGAGAACAGTTTGGTGAAAGTTGGCGTCCTTTGGAAGATATTTAGATTCCTCGAGATCCGTGTATATCCTTATAACGGGAGAGAACAGGGCAGAGACAATACAGCCTCTAAATAAGGCATTATCTGTTTTTATTTTACCAATACCTTAAGACAAATGAATGAATGAACGCGTACTTTTGCACTGTTAGCTCATAGCTGCTCTGTTGTTGTTATTGGCGGCTATCGGGGGCTTATAGAGGGCTTTCTACACACTCGTCTACTGGGATGATGTCATCGACTCGCGCTGCTGCAGCACAGTTTATTTACTCCATGCTGTGTGACAGTCGACTAACTTCACATTAGTTTGCTACTGAAAGTTTTGTGCAGCATGGCAGGATATTTATCAGATTTTTACAACGTGAACGACAACTTTGAGTACAATGGACGTCCTTACTGGAGTGAATGAGCTGTGCTGCAGCGGCGGGCAAGCCTCCCGATAGCCGCCAATAACAACAACATTGCAGCCAAGAACTAACAGTGCAATAGTACGCGTTCATTCATTCTGCATCATCTATGGCCCTGTTCACTCCGTTATATGGATCCTGAGGAATCTAAATATCTTCCGACTTTCACCAAACTGCTCTTGGTGAGTAGATGAACGTATTTCATGCCAGAAATATGGTCTAGGTTTAAAAATACCAGAGTTCCCCTTTAAGGGGAGCTTGTCCATCTGGACTTCCCCTGCCAGACTGGTGTCCTCCACATTAGAAAGCATCATCTCTTCCCTTTCCTCAAAATAGGCCATTTCTTTCACATGTTCGGAGCAGCCACTCAGCTCAGCACCTCTCAACACTTTCACCCTCGTTGCAGCTTGCAGGAACTTCTTGTTCTTGCTCATGCAAACTGCACTCTTGTAGTTCAGGAATTGTTTTCCCTTCAAGTCCACACTCTGTATGAAAGTTTCCTTAAATGCTATTCCTGTGAGCTCCTTGAAATGCACACCCATGCCAACTTCACTGAAGGCCCAGCCTTCTAGATCTCCTCCAGATTTGCATTGATTAGCTGGGACATCCGCATCAGTTTTTCTCGCTCCTCTTGCTGGCTCACCAGGGTTTCTCCAAGGGGCAGGAATTTTGCATCCCACATGATACACCCATAGGTGTCCTGGATCGCTGCTCTTTGTTCTGAAGGGACTTCATCTGTGTCAGAATCTTCTGTCCAACTCCTTTTTCTTATTTTTGGTGTTGCAGATCTCTTCACATTTTCTATTCTATTTTGCAGTTGTTTCACAAGAGAGTGGTATCCTGGGCCTACAACATCTCCCTCTACAATGTCTTACAAAGAAGTTGGATACTTTGCCACCATCTTTTTGGCAATATCTGCTGAGATCCTCTTACTGACTGAAGAACTTCTTCACATCATATCAGAAACAACAATGCGGACTAGCTCCCTTCTTAGACGAGGGCTCTCGCCTCTCTAGTGTCTGAATTAGTTCTTCTGGGAATTTGTCCCATGGAACCTGGTACGTGTCCATCCAGTCAGCATCAGAGCTTTGGGGGACACTGAAGATGAACTGCCCGGTGACATAGACTCCAGCGATGGTGGAGGTGCTGGCAAGGGACAACTAGATGCACTGCTAATCTCAGGAGTTTGGCCTGCAGAAACAGAAAAACAGACAAACACACACAAACTCACAAACACACACACACATACACACACACATACACAGACAGATTATGAGAATGTTTTTCTCTTTCTATGGGCATTAACTGCATCCTATGCTGGAGTACTTACCTCTCAGCTTCCACGCAGCAAGCACTTTTCTGGCCTCAAAGCCGTCAACAAATAACTTTCCTGGAGGAAACTGAAAATCGTTACCCATCTCGATGCCAAGGGACTGCAAGGTCTCCTCCAATATATCTTTTGATACCTCAGCAAGGTCAGACAAGACCTCGTTGATGGCAATGCGCAACAATGTTGGCTCAAAGTCTGTCATTTCTGGTATAATGAGAAAAATGTCATGCAATATTTAATGTTTTTTAACCATTCATGTGCTCACCCCCATCAGTGTCCAAGATCGTGTTTATCTGGAGAAGATGCTGTGCTTTAATGGAATCATTTGGTGTCAATTAACAATGTAGGATGTTAAAGGATAAAACTCCACCAAGTTACTGCTTTCAAGACACAGCAACATAGCACAGTCTTTTTTCACAGAGTACACATGATACTCAGAGTGATAGTCAGCTTTTGTATATCCATCCCAAAATACACCTCTGCATCATTTTTAATTAAAATAATGAGAAGCTCTCCAAACTCCACAGTCTCGGCACAAGGAAATGCCCTTTTTTATATATTCTTCCTTTGTACTATATGTCTGTGGACACACTAGTGTTGTTTTCTGAGAAAAAAACCTCTCTCACTGCTTGTGTAATTGTCTCACTGTAAAGATTGGGGTAAAATGTACAGCTGTCTTTGACATGCAGAGGATGACTGCTTCCAGACCCCACTGAAACATAAGCCTGAAACATCTGATGTCTCTCTCACAAAGCAGATATTTTTGTACCTTTGTACTTGAGTTATATACCTTTGTACTTGAGTTATAAGTTTTAAGGGTGCGCTGTGGACCACAGATATTTGGATCATTATTTTCAAACTCACTTTGTGTAATTTTGTAGTATCTACAAAAATACGTTGAGTAACTAAAGTTCTTCCTCACCACCAACATTGCTGGGCAAAGGATCTGAAGCTGCTGTTTGGTGTAGGGAAACACTTTGTCCGACTGCTGGTGAGGCAGGGACGCAGCGCGGGAACGCCGCGCCAATAGCGCCGGGACGAGCTAACAGCCGACTGTCATCTTCTGAAGGTCGATTTTCCCCTTCAGAAAAAGGATTATCGAATAGAAGACCCAGCGCTTCTTTTCAGGTAAACTTTTTAGCGGACATTGTGCGATTATTGGAAAAAAATACTTGCTAATGCTGACTATATCGCTCTGCTGCTGTAGCTCAATGGTGTATTTGCTTGGTGAAGAACTCATACTGATTCAACTTGTTGTAGTGCAAAACATTCACATAGAAGGATGACGTTTTTTGCGTCAGAGGTGAAGTGTGACATGTCTGCCAACCAGAAGTAGGAACAAAATACGATGTTATTTTTGCCACAATGGGCCGTTTTATTCGAGACGCCATCTTGTCGACTTAAGTCGACCATGGCACTTAGAGGGTTAAGACATTTCACGCTTTACGCACAGGGTTATTAACATTTGCACACACAGATGATCAGGGGCTTGTTAGAAAGATCTTAAGCTGTTGTTTAACCAGAAAAAACAGCAACTTACTAACTTTAACCACCTATTATGATGCTGTGAAGACGGGATAGAAATTGGGGGCACACATGCTCAATCCACCTCACGGGGAATAATATTGGGACAATTACACGAATAAAGTTACTCACCAAGAAGCCACCCATCGTGCACAGTGCCAGCTTGTAGTCTGTTCCCAACAATTCTGTTACTGAATGTATGAATCGTGCGTTGAACCAGGCCACCCCCACAAAGAATTTGCACATCACATACACACATGCACACATACTGTACATTGATGGAATGAAAATGTTTCCTAGTTGATATACAAATTCATCATGTGATGGTGCTTTTATAGCACTGTGTGTGCAGTCAATAGCTCGCTTCAGATTGCGCTTCAATGTTGGCCTGTTCATCTGCATTGAGGGAATTTGATATACCTGCTGAGATGCAGATAATTCTGTCCCACTCGGCTGGCATGGCTCGGCTCAGGGTTGACAGGCACAGTCCCAATCGGTTGGCCTGCTCCCTCTGGAATGGCCCGGTTGCCCTGGTGATGTGCACACTGGAGTTTAACCCCAGTGTGCACATCACCTGTGGCACAAGCAGCGCATGGCTCCTCGCTGTGTTGTGCTCCAACGCCGGCCGCAGCTCGGCGCACAGTTCCAGGAGGATTGCCCTCAAAATGGCTGATGAGCCAGTTGTCATCATGTGCCAGCAAATCCTCTCAGTCTCTGAACACATGCTTTCTTCCAATTACACCATTTACAATGTCTTCCAATACCACTAAAGCAGCCATTGTTTTTAATGGTATGCATTGCACATGCTTTTATATCCACTCGTGTAATTGCAGACACATGGGTGTGTTAATTGTTGATGTGTCTCAAATGTGCACATTACTCATTCCGAGGACAAATTGTGTTCACATTTATTTAATAGAGCAGTTTCCCAACATCACCTATTAGTGTCACCAAAGAATCAACAGCCATCATTATGAAGTGCTTCAAAAAACCGGTCCGGACCCACATCACCTCCAGCCTTCACCCCGGTTTTGACCCTTACCAGTTTGCATAAAGGTCGGAGATCCCCAACTCTGTCTGCCTCTGGATCAGGGACTTACTAACTGATCGCTCTTAGAGGGTGAGGGTGGACCCCCATGTCTCCTCAGCCATCAGCCTCAGCAACGACTCACCTCAGGGCTGTGTGTTGAGCCCCCTTCTCTACCCCCTGTACACACATGACTACACCTCCACTCACCCCAGTAACAACATCATAAAGTTTGATGACAACACCACCGTGGTGGGGCTCATCACAGGTGGGGACGAGTCGGCATACCGGGTCAAAGTGGAGCGGCTGACAGTGTGGTGCATAGAGAGCAGGAGGGGGAAAGAGATCATTCAGCCATTGTTCATCGGAGGGGAATGTGTGGAGAGGGTCTCCAACTTCCGGTTCCTGGGTGTGCAACTCGAGGACAACCTGACCCGGAGCACCAACAGGAGAGCCATCATCAAAAAGGTACAGCAGAGACTCTATTTCCTTAGGACTCTAAGGAACAATCACCTCTCCCAGAGACTGCTAGTGTTCTATTACCGATGCGCCATAGAAAGCATCCTCACGTACTGTATCTGAGTGTGGTTCTCCAGCTGCACTGCAGCACACAGAAAGGCTCCCCCCCTTCCCTTTACAGGAACTATATAACTCCTGTTGCCTGAGGAAGGCTCAGGCAATACTTAAAGACACACCCACCCAGGACACTTTTTTAACCGCTACCCTCTGGCAATAATTCAAAACACTGAAGGCCAGCACTAACAGACTAAGGAATAGCGTCTGTGCAAGAGCTGTAATCGCACTGAATAACTCAACAACAAAGCAATAAATGTCTATATTTTTCATATGTGCAATACATCAGTGCAATAATTTAATATCATGTGCAATAATTTGATTTCATGTGCAATATCTTTTTAATTGTGACTTTTACTGAGTGTACATTGGATTGTCAAAGGGATTGTGAATGGGATTGTGTTTTTTATATTTTGTACATTGTTTATTCTTATTTCTTTATACAGCACCTGGGGGGACATTACGTCACCTTAATTTCAAAATTTTAATTTCGTTGTAAAATTTGTCTTGGTGCTCTTTTATTAGAAGTTTGAGTACTAGCAGTGGAAAAAGTCTGTGTCTCCTTATTCTGTTTCTGTACCACCCACCTTCCGATTGGTGCTGCTCTTCCTCCTGAGCTACAGCCACCCCTACAGATCTCCTCTTCCGAACTCAAGAGACCTCCACCTGAGCCGCCTTCACAAACTGGCCACAAACATCATGAATCACCTCTCACATTGTGGTCCTTCTGTATTCCACTCTCCCTTCAGGCTTCTACGTGCAAGAACAAACAAACCGAAACACCTCCCTCGCCCCCAGAGCTGTCGAAGTTTGGTTTTGTAAAAAAAATCGTAAAAGTCCTTGGTTAAAAATTCAGTGATGCAATCTTGTCTGTCTTTATTGCTGTGTGGACTGAAGAAATGGGAAATTGACAGAGATCATGACAGACTGGATTGCACATTGTGTTCAGAACAGTCATGGGTGTAAAAAGGAAGTAGCAGAAATGTGATCTAACTTTCTTTCAGACAGCCATCTCCTACTTCTCAAGGTGATTTCATTTTATTTCCATGCTCTGCAGAGATTGAAACCTTGCTGTCAAATTACCACACAAAAGAAGCGTTGTGTTTGGTAACAGATGCAGAGACACCTACATAGCAAGAATATGAAACTAATATGGAGCATGTTAAGTTAATTATTATGGGCCATGGACTATCGTTGGCTATGGATTACAGCAGATGTTGGTCATAGATGTTGATGGCTATTTAGGAAGTAAAATGGGTCAAAGCAGTGTTTGAAACATCAGCTAGAAGGAAACCTACTTTCTCAAAGTCTGTTTTGAGTTAGATTAATTGCCTCAGTTGCTTCTTAATAAATGCTGCTCATCAATTTCGAAGCAAGAATGTGGCTTAAGTGCTCCATTGCTAGTAGACAGTGAGGCAATTCTCAAACACAGGCTGGTGAGATATTTTGTTATATTGTATATACTGGGAATTATAGTGGTATTTAAAGGGAGTATCACAGAAAAAGTAACACAGCACAGTAACTCCATTTTTTCCCACCTAATTATATCCTGTTCATGATGCACTGTTTGTTTTCTTTGGACCATCCATCTAACTAATCAAGATTAGTGCAGGTGGCAGACTTATTCCAGTTGACTAGTGGTTTAAAAATGTTGGATTCTTTCTTAAATCACATTGTTATCAGGGTTAGGACTAGCAGATTCCTTACCAATTTTGGTTATCTTTCCAAGTTTACTCTCCATTCCTAAAAAATAATAAGGTGTCTATGAGAGAGGGACATTTTTATTGAGACTGAAGACAAAACTGCCTGGCCCAGAACATTGTGATCTCTGAGGATAATGTAGTGAACAGACTTGGAGCTGCCACAATCGTATAGGAATCCCATGTCTTTGAGATTAAATTATTCAGTTGAGAGTATGAAACTGGAAAATGTAACTTACATTTCCATAATACTACAGACGTTTTACTCACACAAAAAAAATATATGTAATATAATATGTATATACATTATATACATATATATACATATATGTATATACATATGTAAATGCATATATATATATAAATACATGTATATACATTGCTGCACCACAGTATTGTCATTTTACACTTGTCTTAAAAATCCTGAACAGAAAGTTCAGAAACAAAAAAACCTTTCACAAGTCCTCTACCTATTGATATCTTTAAAGCAAAAACTGTCTAACAAATCTAAATGTTTTCATGCAAATCTCTGTATTTGCTTTACTCAGACTTCAAGTACGACAGCACAGAATGCTGCATCTCTGCTGAAAAGCAGGGTACGCCCTGGACATTTTTGGATGGTGGGAGGAAGCCGGTGAACCTGGAGAGAACCCACACAAAAAATTCCCAGCCAGGATTCAAACCAGGAACCCTCTTGCTGTTAGGCATCAGTGCTAATCACCACGCTACCTTGCAGTTCACAAGCAAGAGGAGTAGCTATAAAAAAATCTCATTATCACTTTGGTTATTGATTGGGTCAAAATAAGGGATGGGATGCAGATAACAACTATCACCGTTTTCTGATATTGCACATCTGCTTTGACAGAAACTCTGTTAATTACAGAACCAAACAAAAGGTCACATACAACAACTACTGATGTGACTGTGTAGTTAATTGAGTACCATCAACTTTTGTTTTCCTTTGCAGGTAGAGCATTGAGATAAATAAAATAAATGTGCAAAACTTTAGTGCTTTATTGGAGTGGGGTAGGGCCACTCTCCCCTACATAGCTGATCATTTCTTCTATTTTTTTATAGAGAGAACTGCATAGCCCCTCTCACACATGCTTTCCATTAATCTGATGGAAAATGACCATGTCAGTATTATGTATGAATTAGTAGGTCGGATGTACTAACATATAGAAGAAGAGACAGAGCAGACTTTACTCCTTTAAGAAGCTTAGGTCCTGAGGAGGTGGAGAGCACAATCTGCTTTCAGTCATCTGCTGAAGCAACAGTAACCGAGCCTCTGACACAAAAAAACCCCAACAAACTGCACTCTGTCCTGGGGACTGCTCTGGTGCCCATCAGGGGCCTTTGTTTCCTAGCTTGAAAGGCATTTGTGAGAAGGCCTGTAGTGATCAAACAACAAAGTGTGTTCAATCAGAGGCTTGCAGCAGCACAAAATAACACAGGAGTTCATTACTGCCCTAAGCAATAACTCTTCAGATTTTTTTTTTTACAATAATATATGACAAATATCTGTTGATTGATTGATAAAATGTTAATTAATTGAATGTAATTCAATACATATATCCCTTTCAACACAAGTGTGAATTGCTGCCGTCACATAAACAAACAGGTTTGCACAGTAGCAGTAGGTTAATTTGACATTAACTGTTAACTGAATAAATAACAGCATGCTGAAACCCAACATTGCCTCTCCATGGTTTCATGTATGATAATCAGCTGCAAGGCAGAGTTTTTGTTAGCATCTAAGCTAAACGAATGATCTTCTTGAGCTGAAGCTTCTCTAACAATATAAAAAACATTAAACTGCTCCAATCCTATGCCATTTTATTTAACACAATGCTGCATGTTTGTTCAATTAATGTGAATATTAATGGTAAAACATATGTAAAGTGATGTCACTTGTTTTCATCCACTGCAACACTACCACAACATACTTGGCATACTGAAATTAATTATGATAATAACACACAATGTTGCAAGAAAATTAGGACTGTAGATACTGACTATCATAATATTGCTTACTTCATGCACTGTCTAATATTCAAATATTGCACTTGCACTGTGGCTCTTTCCATTACTTACGCACACGTTGTAATGAAACAAATCCAAATTTCATGGAAAAGTATCTAATGTGTGAATGACTGAATGTTAAGGGCACACTGGTCATTTGGATATCTTGGCAGCAGTACAACCTTCATATGGGTAGTTACTGGTAAGTGGGTAGAAAATTACATTTATTAAGGTTGCAGTTGCCTGCTTTCTCACTTGTTAAGTGATCTCCTATCAACTAAATAGCAGCCAAATGTGAACACAATTAACCCTTCGTGACAACATTTTATAAATGTCTGTTCAGAGTATTTTGTTAACCCTTTCGGACCAGAGGTGCCCTTTAACGATGGGAATTGCAATACCCACATTTTGAAAAATAAGGTCTCAGATAGCTGAATGAATAAAAACATAAGGGAAAATGATAATCATTGTATTAATCATTTGAGACAAAAAGTAGTATTATCTGAATTAAGCAGGTAGATCCAGATGGTAATCACAACAAATAATTATTAAATTAACATTAATCTAGTTGTTTAATTATTACTTATACAATATGTTGTATATTTGCTTGTGCCTGTATTCAGCTTAACAACATGAAAGAATAAAGTAAGCTGCTAATCTACAGTAAATGGTATTTAGGCAGCGTTATCCATGAATGTGTTCATGTAAATGAACACATGCTTTGCACTCTGGTGGAGGCCATCGGATTTCTGCTGATTTCTGCTCCACATGCAGGGATAACTACTGCATATACAACTAATGCTACTGTATTAGGGTAGTTGCAGATGTGTAGAACTACACAGTAACATTTCCACGGCAGACAGAAAGACACAAAAGAAAATGGGAAACTAAAATGAAAGAGGGGTTCAGAATCTAATTTCCCTTTGGGGTGAATAAAGTATAAAACTTTTAATTTCAGAAGAGAACTATAAACATAGGTGTAGACATAATGTCAATTTGCCATAAACTGGTAGCAGTGGGTGGGGGAGGAAGTGACACAAACAGAAAGCTAATCTAATCTAATGTCTATTCCAAGTTTATTCTCTTTTCAGTTTTGCTGGAGCACTTGTTGGTTGGGGACTTCTGCACTAAATCATCCACTCATCACTGAAACAGTCACACAAAGTATAGGCCTACATAGGCTGATTTAGTATTTCAGCTCACTAAAACGACTGTCAGGTCTCAAATTCACTCTTATAAACTAAATAAAGTAGTCTATGCACTAAAAACACCACATTTTTATTTTTACATTTTATTTAAGAGTTGTTCGTAGAGTAGATAAATGCTGAGAAGTGCATGCATCTGCTCAGATGGCTGAGATGCTAATGTTCCATTACTTCACAGCGCTATGTCACATAAAAGGTTCCGTAATTCAGAGGAACTCGTAAAAAATTGAGAAATTAATGTGGACTTGTTTATTTTGGGACTGTAAACTTGCACGTTGTGATTGGTTTACTTAAGGATAAAGTAAATGTTCAGAGCTGTGTTTTTTTTCATGTCAGTCTGTCCCTGCTTTAACTTTAATATACCCCAAATAGTTAAGTCGAGTACTTTTTTAAGTTAAGATGGCAATTAACCTTGTCTGAGGTTTGTTCTTGTTCAAAGGTGAGATATTGCTCCCTCACTATCACCAAGTGTTGGCTCAAAGGAGAAATAATTGGGTTTCTCTTTTATTATCCTAGATTTTGACCTTGTTTTATATACACAAACACATATATACACACACACATATAGACTACGTACATACATGTACAATGACACATGTTGACATTTAATAAGATCTAGATTCAATCAAAAAGTTAATTAATTTGCTCTTGTATTTTTTTGGACCCACACTTCAACACAACAGTCTGAAGGATCATTGTCTTGTGATGTGTACCACAGATTAGCATAATATAACAGTGCCCCTTTGAGATAGCTGTTCATGAGACCACTGCCTCTGTCAACAACAAAGTTCTATTTGTGGTGTTTAAAACCATATGACATGTTGATTAACTCCTTGCTGTAAACAGCTTTCATGTACTGTAGAAGCCTAATTTCTACAGTACAGTACAGTACTCATACTCATTAACTACCTTAGTTATCTTACTCAGCATGCATTGTCATTTCCAGCCTTGTTCTGCATTTGTTATAAATTCAACCCTTTGTCCAAGCAAAATCCCTCTGATGTAGTTTATCATATGTCCATCATCCTGTCCTGCTTAGAATCTCCCCACTTAAAGAGATTCTGCCAGTCGTTTCCCCCTATCTTCAGACAATATTTCTCCGCTGGTTGTACACAAAAATCAAGACAGACAAAAGATGTTGCCGACCCACTACTCAACCTCAGACTCAGAGTCACTGAACCTCTGATAAATTTCAACTTGGCTCCCATTAAAACCACAGTAACAACCCGAATGATTCTGCACAAAATGACTAATGACAGTTGGCTCATATTTCTTTTTTTATTACATCACAAGATTACTGCCATTAAAAAAGTTACTTCCTGTGCATATTATGTACTGTACATTTTGTTAGAAAAATGTGTCTCTTACAGTGGCTTGCAAAATTATTTTCCCCCTTGGTGTTTTTCCTATTGTGTTGTCTTAGGGGCCTAAATGGATGTTTAAGGAGGGTTTATCATTGGATTTATATAACATACCAACAACCTTGATGATGCAAAATATTATTTTTTTTGTAAGGTATACAAAAAAAATACACACGCACGTATATATACACACATACGTATATATACATTTACATAAATAGTACATGTATAATATACTTTGTATATATACACTGCTCAAACTAATAAAGAGAACACCTAAACAACATGATGTAACTCCAAGTCAATCACACTTCTGTGAAATCAACCTGTCCAGTTGGGAAGCAACACTGGTTGTGAATCAGTTTCACCTGCTGTTGTGCAAATGGAACAGACAACAGGTGGAAATTAGAGGCAATTAGCAAGACAACCCCTATAAAGGTGTGGTTCTGCAGGGGGTGACCACAGACCATTTCTCTGTTCTCATCCTTTCTGGCTGATGTTTTGGTCACTTTTGCGTTTTGTCAGTGCTCTCACCCCAAGTGGTAGCATGAGGCGGTGTCTACAACCCACAGAAGTTGCTCAGGTAGAGCAGCTCATCCAGGATGATACATCAATGAGAGCTGTGGCAAGAAGGTTTGCTGTGTCTCTCAGCACAGTGTCCAGAGCATGGAGGAGATACCAGGAAACAGGCTTGTACACCAGGAGACGTGGAGGGTGCCGTAGGAGGGCAACAACCCAGCAGCAGGACCGCTCCTTTGTGCAACAAGGAACAGGAGGAGCCTGGAGGAGCCATTAGGCACCAGTATGAGATCCTCAGACCCATTGTGAGAGCATATGCTGGTGCAGTGGGCCCTGGGTTCCTTCTGATGCATGACAATGCAAGACCTCATGTGGCTGAAGTGTGTCAGCAGTTCCTGCATGATCAAGGCATTGATGCTATGGACTGGCCTACCCGTTCCCCAGACCTGAATCCAATCGAGACATCCATGTCTCGTTCCATCCACCAACGCCACGTTGCACCACAGACTGTCCAGGAGTTGACTGATGCTTTAGGTCTGGGAGGAGATCCCTCAGGAGAACATTCGCCGCCTCATCAGGTGCATGCCCAGGTGTGAATAATGATTTTCAACTGGAAAATTTCTTTTATTTTTTTTGAGCAGTGTATATGAGAAGTTGCTTTTTCTTTTCTGAATGTGAAATTATTTTACCTCTAATGACATTTTTTTCTTGTTTCCCATGGAAGTGATCGTAAGGATGTCCACCCCTTTGTTTTTTCCTTTTCTTTTTAATGAAACTGTCAAAGCTGGTATCCTGAAGAAGTGCTGTATTGAATTACCATTTTCTGTCAGGCTTAACATGTGAACGGATGTTTAATATGTGGGAGATAGGAGCATGATCACTTGTGACTGTATGGATTTTGGTTTCTGTTACGTGCTGGGACAGTGAATTACTGATAAAGAGGTCGATTCGGGAGGAAGATTGATGGATAGTGGAAAAAAAATTATATTCTCTAGATAGGGGTTATCATTTCTCCAACTATCGCCAAGTGCATAATGGTTCATGTATTTAAGCATTTCTGTGGAATGCCAATTTCTTGTGTTATTTTGAGAGTGTGAACAGTCTATCTTTGGGTTGATGATAGTTTGTCTAAAGTAGAAGTCAAACACAGAGGAATCCACATGAATCATTAGCACAGTTTATCAGGAGCAGTGGAAGCAAAACAGTTCTATTGTCTGGACTGTCATTGTTTCTTTTTTAATTTAGACATAGTTAAATGTTAATTACACTGTCTCATAAATGCTAACATTAATATGCTTATGTCATTGTTTGATACAACATACAAAGTCTGTTTCTCCTTTTCAGATTCAGAACATAGTCTTGTGCAAGAAAAGAGATCCACTTTAAAAATAGATCTCTTTTCTCTGGTTTAGAGGAACGTGATTGGACTGCACAGAGCCTCAACCTGGTCCCTGTTCAACACTGCTGAAATTAACATGTAAGGCGGCGGTCTGCATCTGACCTCACTTCAGTAATGTTCCTGTGGCTGAGTGGCAGCAAATCCTTTCAAATTGCAAATTAATACCCAATGTTGTAATGGAGAGTGAGTCATCTACAACTGTCAATAGTTATATTAAACATACATATAGACACATGAACAGCAGAGATCATCAAAAATACTGCATAAGATGACATTGCAAGCATATTAAAGGACTGATGGAAGAAAAGGAAAAAGTCTCTGGAAAATACTGACCATGCTAAAAGTACAGCTATCAGCTGCATCTAAATTTCATGAACTCTGGTGCAGTACGAGAACACTTTTAAGCCTGGAATTAAATTTATAATCCTCTCATGTCAGACCTCAATTTGAATTCTAATTATACTTCTGCTGTCTTCTTTTTTTTTTTTAATCATGGACTCCGAAGCTACAAAGTCTTTTTTCAAATTTTCATTCACCAGGTTTTAGTAGGTCCAAAAATTCCTCAGCAAAATGAAAATGGAAGTATCAAAAAAAATTCAGAAGCAATAAATCAGAATATGTTGCTCTTAGCATTGAGTCCCTGATATACAAGCAGCTGTATATCAGCTGCTTGTATAGCAGACTGTGTGAGAGCTATAATTTACATTAGAAGTTCAACTGGTGAATGATGGCATTGTTTTTTTTTTGAAACAGAGACCAAAAAGGCATTGTGTTTTTCACTATATGTTGTAACAAGACAGTAAAAAGAACCAGAAAGAGCAGCTAAAGTAAAAAGAGTTGGATGAACAGCTCAATGAAACATTACAAATGAAGGTCACGTAGGTAACAAAAAAAGAAAGTGGAATTCTCCTGGGATAATGGGTAAAAAGTAACTGACTGTAGTTCTTATTAAACAGTTAAAATGCTACACTTTAAAACTGTACAAAGATAGTTGTATTTTATCTTGGTATAATATCACATATTGGAATCAAGAGATTATTATTAGTAGTTATTTTTACAATGTATTCTTATTTTTTACTTTGATTCCAGCAACACTGCAGCAACAACAACATAATATGATTTCCAAAAAAACAAACTGACAGGTTGAAAAGTTTTCATGAATCAAATGTTTATTTCAGTTCATCCACACCACACCTATTTTTAAGTACACCGATTGATGTAAAAAGAAATAATAAATTATATACAATTCACTGACAGACATAGTGGAATATGAATCTTTTTTGTGCATCCTCGGTTACATGGTCAGGAGCAAAACAATGTATTTGTGAATCTTTTCATCCCAACAACTTGTTCTTCCACATACCTGAGATATGTGGAAGATTCAACAAGCAGCACAGAATGCTCCAAATCAAAGTAAGAAACAAGTGAGGAGTTATGAGCTTGCATTAATGAATCTTTGGATATAATGACATGAAAATATTTAAATATGAAAAAAAGAATTATGTTATATCTCTTGGGGTCAACTTAGCTGTCAGAATTTTTAAGTGTTGACTTCAGCTGAGAAAATATCATAGACATTTTTGTCGTTCTTAAGGGCTAAATCACTGCTGACACTAAAATCCGGCCCCCTGGTGACTTTTTTGGTTTTTATATCTGATGCCAAATAGACTGCAGATGTTCTTCAGCATTATGTCGACAATCTCCTCCTCCTCTGAGGGCTGGGGAAGACAAGATAAAAGATCACTTTCTGAGGAACAAGAAATATGCAACAGGTACTCTTGACCACTACTAAGCACAAAATTGCTTGAGGAGCACCTCTGACCACTGATTTAATTTATTTTTTACTAATTTATTTCCTTTTATGCAATTTGACACACCAAAATCTGAAACTATGAGAGCGAAGTTTAATTACTGTATTTAATGGGGGAATGTTTTGCCTTTGTGGTGCGCTTTTGTGAATTAAAAAAAGTCATGCTAGGTAAAAAAGACTGCAGATTGCACTCTTTGATTATAGATGATACAGACTATGCTTTAGACAACTGTCAACACAAAAAAATTGGGATAAAAGCCACATTGTCTGAATGTATATCTGTTAAAATTGATGATTAAAATCCAACTGACTGGAGCTCCTTGCTGCTCTGAAGGCATTCCTGTATGTGACCCATGTGCAAATGGCTTTGATGTGATGTTTGATTCTGCTAATTGTTATTCTGATTTGCTTTTGGATGTGGTCATAAGTCAGTCCTTACTGCAAGATAAATATCTTGCACTATATTTATTTGATCTAAATTTTGTCAGAAAGTAGTGCATTATTGACTCTTGGGTTGTGAATTGTTTTTATTGTGAATTAAATCATGACAGGCATCAACTCAATCCTCACATTAAAAATGTGAGGCTCAAACATCTGTTGGCAACTGTCGGTGTCGTGTAAATTAAAATGATGTAAATTCTTGATAATGGTTGATACGAAACTTTGACAAGCTCAGACTCAGTAACATGTACACATCACTTTCAATGTGCCACAAGTGTGAACTGCTGTGGTCACATTACCATTCTCCACCTCTGTGGGTTAACTTGACATATGACCAGCTGTTCAGCGGAATCTGGCAGGATTTTCTCTTCATTAATCAGCTGCAGAACAGTTGAAACTGTTTTCACTGTGGCTGAAGTAATGCTTGGTGGTTGTAAGCTTGGTATAAATTCTTATGACAAAAACAAAACTCACTCTGGAAGGACGAACATTTTGTTTGATTAGTTCTGCACAGCGACAGTAAATCCTCAGATTAAATAAACATAGCTTTTTCTTTTAATGTAATTTAATTTTAATAGCTACACTCTTACTAAACTCTTACTACTGACTGTTCATCATGCAGAAAAATGACTTTTTCTGCCAATTTCATTCGATGCTTTTTTCACAAGCTTTGCCCACAAACTCTAATATGAATTTTTATCATGGCACGACATGTCAGAAAACTATATTTGAGCCTAATAGGCATAGGCACTGCACTTCATACATATTCAAATTATGTGTGAATCCTAAATACAAATGTAATTAAAGTGACCTAAAGTGTTTCACACAGGAGCAAAACCGTTAACATGACATTTGAAGTGCGACCAACAATGTTTGAAAATCTGATTTTAATTTGGCTGCCACCTTCGAACAGACAACTTGTACAGTACGAGTACAGCTCATTTGCTACCTGTAATGGCTCTCCTCCACTGTGTTAAAACAATGGCCCTTCAACTTTCACTTTGAGGAGGAGAATGAAGTTGAAGAGAAGAAATCTGGTGAGATGGAATGTTGGCCAAAATTTGACCAGATAATCAGGATTTTGCTTCAATCAACGCAAGTTCTGAACTTCTGAATGTACCTAATAAAATAGTCAAAAGATTGATGTACAGACAGTCAATGTATTTAACTTTACACATTTTAGAAGGCACCCATCTTAAGGAATTGCAGACAAATTGCAATTTTATAGCCATTGTTGAAAAACTAATGCAGTTTTCGCAGTGGCAATATAGTGCTTTAGAAAACAAGCTAATGTTTTTAATGGGAACATTCACAGGTTTAAAGTGTACATATATAGTTTCCTTTGTTCACTATTTAACCTGACTTGACAACACCTTTCGCTTTATCTGCTTTAAATTAACTGTCAGCCACATAAATGGGAACCTTCAATCTTTAAGACTCACAAACTGTCTACATTTCTACTTTAGCTGTACTGCTGTGTCATGATACCAATGGGATTTTAGTTACTGTAGATATTATAACTGTATATGATTTGTAGCCTTGCTGTGTCCTACAGCTTAATATTAGGGGGAGGTAGTGAAGCCTGCTTTACTTTTATCAAATAGCTGAATATTATGTTAATGTAGCTTACACTCGTGGGATGCAAAGCACAGAGAAGCACTCTATAAATCCTTTTAGAGGTCCATTTACAGGTATACTCAGGTAAGATAACACTTCTCTATTCTGATATTTCAAAGTATGTATATATATATGTAAAAAGGACAGACTGACAGTGTTAACATCCAAAGGATTTTTTGAGGCCAAATCTTTTTTTTTTGTGGCAGGATCCCCATATGGTTTGGTCAAACAATAGAATTACACATACAAGAGGGACACTACAAGAAAGTACGGTATTTTTGATATATTACCTTATGATGCAATTGCTCCGTGTGTAGTGCTACGAGAATCACTGAGATGAATAGGTTGAGCAAAACAAACGTAATGAACACAATACAGGAACCAAAGAGTAATCCACCAAGCAGGGGGTTGTTGTCCAACACCTAGAAAACGGGAATCAATTTAAATGAAACCTTACCACAACAAATGACATAATTATCAATAAAAATCTTTATTCATTACATGAATCTAGATAGAGCCATAACATTATCACACAATTTCCCAGACACAATTCATGCCTAAAGCCTAATTCATCAATCTATGTTTCTTGTACTCTTTCAGTGAAACATTGTCGCATTAAAATAAGCATCCATGTTGTTGTTCTCGTGCTTGTTGGCCCACACTATCCACACGGTTTAAAATTGTTTCGCCTCACAGCAAAAGAGTTCCAGGTTCAATTCCTGGCTGGGGCCTTTCTGTGTGGATCGTGCATGTTTTCCCTGTGTATGTGTGGGTTCTCTCCGGGTATGCCGACTTCCACCCACCATGTTAGGTTAATTGGTGTCTCTAAAATTGTCCCTGTGAGCATGTGTGTAGTCATTTGTTTCTGTATGGCCCTGTGATGGACTGGCGACCTGTCCACAGTGTACCCTGCCTCTCGCCCAATGACAGCTGGGATAGCCCCCCCCACACACTGTATCGCAAACAATACCTGGATCAGATCACTCACCTCATCATAGTTAAAGATGCCGATCTGCATACTAATGATGGTCAGAAGAGAGTCTGTGAATGTTTTGTAAGACGAAATCTTCCAGCCATAAATGACATTGCTCTAGAAGGAGAATGGACAAGAATAGATCAGTTTGAAGGCAGAGGAATTAAATGATTTATATCTTAAACCAGAAGGAATTTGTAAGTTAGGATAACAACATTCATGGATATATTAAGAAAATCTTCACAACCACATCAACGTGCAATATAGGGTGTGATATACAAAGGAGGATACAAGGAGGATACAAGAATCCAACACAATTCAATGACAGATCGTAAAATAAATACATAGCAATTTCCCAAAAATTGAACAATAGCTTCTGTCTTCAGTTCTTTACTGAGATACATCCCCTGTTGTGTTACTGACTGCGTTTTCACTCTTGTTGTGATGTGACTTTCGATGTAACAATGTCGGCTGTTGTCAACATTAACAGAAAAATACAGTTTTAGGGGTCAGTGTGTAGTGTTAACCCCCTGACCTTCAAGCAAGTGATTGCTGGTTCAGAATCTTTTCCACAGTTCTATCGCTTTTACACTTCAGCAACACTCCACTCATTGTTTGCAGTTCCCATCGTGCGATGCAATGCTACCTTCCAGAAAACTACCAAAACATTGTCATATCACAATTTTGAAGCCTGGATTGTAAAATTACTGCATATTAGATGTGTGACAAATTCTTATTTCACAATTTTTGGTGAGAGTAGTCTTAGGAATTAGTCATACTGTTTTTCGAGAAGTTTAGAGGAAAAATATTGAGAAAGAGAATTACACTTGGTGCATTGTGGGAAAACAAAACAGCACTGGCACTTGAACAGACTGCATAAAACAAGCAGAAACAATAAAAGGCTCATTTATCCTGGGATTGGCAATAGAGAAAAACAATTTAGTACTGATGAAAATCATGGTATTTTAGATGGTTGTGGACCAAGTTTTCACTATTATCATAAATGCTGGATGCATTTGAATGTAATCATAAGCCAGTCCTTACATGGATCCATTATATAGGAATTTAAATTGTTACAAGCCCATTTGTAACTTTCATTCGAGGACTTTAGTGTCCTCACCAAAGGACATACAGACATATGAAACCTCAATAGGGGCTTTGTGGAGTGACCTTTACATGGAGCTCGCAGACACCTCCGATCCAATCTGAAAGAACCTGGCCATGAAGAACGGGCAGAAAACAGGAGATAAACTGCCCAAATTCCAGTATTCAAAGCTCGTACAGACATACCAAAGAAAACCTAAAATGCCACAAAGTAGCTTCTGTAAAATATTGTTTAAGAGTCTGAAATGAGATATTTCCGTTTTGATTTTTAACAACTTTGCAAAAAATGTGTTTTAACATTTACTATTATTATTATTATTATTATTATTATAATAATAATAATAATAATTATTATTATTATTATTATTATTATTATTATTATTATTATTATTATTATTATTATTATTATATCAGTTATTGACTATATTTTTAATGAGTAGATATATGCATTTTATCAATAAGCAAATTAAATCATTCATACAATGAAGGGAACAAAAAGTGAAGGGGTACTAATATTTTCTTAAGACACTTTATTTTGCAGAATAATTTTAAACGTCTTCATCCCTTAGTTTCAATTGTCTCAGGGGTATTTTGCAGAGAAGAGGCTAACTTATTTTTGCTCCCAGTACTGTAATACCATCTTAATAATAGGTAAGAAATGTTTGGAAAGGGAAGGATCTGAGTAAAGCCATAGGATACTCACTGCAATGGAGTACGCCACAAACACGATGACAATGATCAGAAGAAAACCGGATATGTCGCTCCAGGCTCGCTGCAGTGCAGCTGTGATCATGTTCATCTTTGGGTTCAGTCTTAGGAGGTGCCACAGTTTGACAGTAGCAAAAAGGACGATGAAGGCGATGAGATACTGGAGCATTAAGTCAGCTGTGGCTGTCTCATAAAAACTGGCAAATCTGCAAGAAAAGATATTAGTTATCAAAAGTTGGAGCAGAATTATAACCATTTTTAAGCCCTACCACGTATTGATAAGTTCAGTTCAGTGTATGATGGTCTCACTGGTCTTTGTTTTTTTGGTAGTAGGTCATATCACGATTTCCAAGCAGGGTCTTCACAATAAAGACAGCCAAGGCGCTCCAGCTCAGTAGGATGATACTCAGCTCCAGTAGGTTCCACTTGTTTTTAAAGTAAACCCAGCGTTGCTGCTTCAGTGACTTACCCTTTCGGGAAAAGAAATGAGAGTAAGTTGCCATATGAAATGCAACAGGAGCCAGACTGTGTAGATGCCAATGGATTTGTTGAGGTCTAGGCAGCAATACAAGAGGAAATATGTTGTTTTCATGCTGAACAAAAGCAGTTTTGCTCATCTCCAATTTGAAAACTGCCCAGTGAACTTCAACAGGGTTGCATGTATTTAAACATATTTCCTTTATTATATTTGTCATTTACTCTTTGCTTTTATAACCAGTCTTTGGAGCGAGGGAGGACACAAAATAGTAGCCCATTGTCTCATTACAGTTAAATTACAGTTAATGGTGGACTCTCATGAGCATAAAAATAGCCCTTAAGAAAGTGGAAAAACATCATTAAGTTATGTCACATAATTGTACTACACAAAAAAATTGCAAATGACAGAAGATTAATGCTATTCGATTCAGAAAAAAACTATCATCAACACAATACCTTTTCTTTTGTAATATCTTCTGGTATAGAACAGAGCTGGGCAAGTTTTAGTAGCTTCTATCAGTCAGCTACAAACTGCATTTGGATTTGCAGAGAAATTACTTAATTTGATTAATAGTCGTTAAACTTAAAATCTGACTCTGTCTTAATTTTTCCCACAGCATGGCACAGTAGATCACATCAGTGGCATGGAAAAAAAGGCTGTTAATGAAATAAAAAAATATAGACCTGGTCAGAATAAATGGCACCCCTGAATGGTGAGTACAGTTTTGAATATCTTCAAAAAATGTCCAAGTTTAACTGCCAAACCTGAAATAGTCACAGAAAATAAAACTTTGTTTCTGTCCTGATGACAATGATTTTTTTCATGCCATCAAACACAACTTTAAAAAGGGTGGATTTCAGTTGGACCTCTGGTTCTTGTCTCCTGGGCAGGACTCAGTAGTAAGTAATCCACAACAAGTGCAATTTGATGCTGTATATTGGACATAATTACGTGCATCCTTTGGAGTAATTAAAATGAGTTATTTGAACAAAATAAATGAATGCTGTTGTCAAAACACATAACTACAACACAATCACAAAACATATTGAAATATAAGATTGGCCACATAGGCTCCAACCCCCCCCGCGACCTGACCGACGGATTAAGCGGGTATAGAAAATGGATGGATGGATGAAGATTGGCCACGTTGTGATTTTGTCAGAGTTTCAGAATATGAAAATGTTAATATGCTTCCAGGACACAGAGAAAATAAACTGTGAGAAAATTGCATATTATCATAAAGTCATGTGTTTTAATAATTCTGTCACATCTGTTGGTTTTGTTATGTTTAGTTTAGTTCTTGGTTTAGTCATTAGTTTCCCTTGTCCTGTCATTAGGTTCATCTACGTCACCTGTGTTTTGTGCTCATCTGCACTCCATCACTAATCACCTCCCTTCAGTATTTAGTTTCCAGGTTCCCCCATGCACTCTGCCAGATCCCCACCGTCACTCTTGAGTCAAGGTATCAGGTTTGTCAATGTTTTCCATGTCAGGTTTTTTTTTCACAGTTCTAGTCAGGTTTTTGTTTTGTCAATTTTTCATAGTCAAGTTTTTGTATACCGGCTCAGATGTGCTTTGTGTTGTTTCTTTTGAATAAATCAAGTTTTACTTTGAAATATCTGCATCCGTGTCCAACTTTCATCACACAACCACAGCAACCCACCCATTCATGACAAATTCCTACTGACTGTGTAATGGGTTCTGCCATCGTTGTGTCAGTGAACTCTGCCTAAATGATGGACTTTGAACCGATTTGTGGACAAAAAACAGAATACACATTGAACTATTAACGGAACATAGTTATATCAGTATTTACCTGCAGGACCGTGTAATAGAGGACGAAAAGCATGTAAATGATCTCAGCAGCCATGACAAAGAAGTAAAGACCATCTGTTGACTGGTAAAGGCGAATACTCTGCAGCTCACTGTAGAACTGAAATGCTCCTTATAAGACAGAACATTTGATTTACATACAGGCAAAGATGTCTTTCGCACAATGTGCTCAGATTATAATTACATCAAATTTAAATCCAATATAATTCTCAAGGAAATTATCCCTAAAGCTGTTCATTTGATGTAATTGCCATCTTTCAAGACAGCACTCCTTACCTACTGCGGAGGTCTCCATCAAAAGAGTGACAATACAGAAGAGGTTCACATTTGCATTATAAACCGTAAACTCGACAAAGATGGCCCTTGTGTACATATCCAGCCACTTGTTTCTGAAAAGATACTCAAGTGTGCTGTGGATGAAAAATGAGAATATTTCAAAGGTTGGCCATGCTTGTCTTTCTCATTTTAACTGTTATACATATGTTGAAATGTAAAAGCTCGAGCCAGCCAAAACATACATGATGAATATGCATAATGTGATCAGAAAATATTTTCTGCGCATACGTTAACACTCCAGTGTGCTGTTGTACATACCTGCTTGCATTTGGTAAATCCGGGCCAAGCTCCACCACAAAGCCTCCTCCCCTGTAGAGCACCATTTTGCCCCAGACAGGGCGAGCCCTGAGCTGAGCCTGTGTCTGGTACTTCCAGGGACTGGAAGTGCTTGCAGAAATATTATCTGTTACAGTGTGATTCCAGCCAGGTTCATAGGAGCCCGTGTCTTCCACCTCCCATGAATACGAAGCATGACAGTCTGGCACTAATGTGAGCATGGGGTCTGCAATCTGACACGAGTTCCTCTGTGCTCTCAATTGACGAAGACGGGCATTACCCACCAGTTTGGAGTTTCCATCAGTAATAAATCCTGAGTCACAGTATTTTACATGTACATTGTTATCACAGCTGTTATCCAGCCATAACATTATGATTACTGAGGAGGTCCAGACCAACATTGCGTCATTGCAAGATGCACAGTTATCTGCAAGTGGTTTAATGTTGTGGTTGATCAGTTCGTGTTTTCTGCACTGTAAAGCCCTGTACTTTAATGCTTGCACACTGCAGACAGATTTACTTGCTAAGACTTGAATGCTCATACTGCGTAAAAGCATGGAACGTCTTGCCTGTCTTGTCCTGCAACAACTTTAATAAAATGTATTCAGAGAAACTAGCACATCCTTGATATTTCAGAGGGGAAACGAGAGATAAAGGTACAATTACAAATTTCCAGATGGCTGAAACTGACAGCTCAAGTCACAACATATAAAACATGATGTGGCACCATCTGGCACAACTAATTATTGTTTAATCTGGTATGAGCCTACCTGAAGGACTTTGATAAAACCAAAATGAAAGCTAAACCACCATGTGATACTAAAAATATAACTCAACAAGATTTGAAATCCTAAAAACATTCTGTTGCCACTATGTGGAATTGAATGCTGTTAAATTTCACTGGATAGTTGCCAAAAATAAGCTCTTCTGGACAGCATCCAAGGTTGTTAATAGCTTTCACACCAACAGACTTTTGGCATATGACGGCAAAAAGACTGTAAAAGTTGCTTTGACACAAAGCTTTACAAATCTACTTCAGTGTTTTGCTTTACTGAATAAATCACTTTGATAAGCTTTTATGACTTGAAACAAAGTAGTTGTCTACCTTAAAGCACAACAATTCTGGCTTACAATGACAAGAAAAGCAGCATTCTACATATGGTTTGGGTATACAATTTTGAGATAAAGATCTACCTGGATAATTTCCAAAGAGGTTTGTGAGTAGAGAGTCGCTGGCCCAAGTGAACACATCTTGAAGGCTCATGCTGTCTGAGACATCTTTAGTGAAGCTTTTCCTAATGTGTTGGTTCAAGAAAAAGGCATTGGGGTCTCTCTGGCCATATGCCAACAGCAGCAACATCCACATAAACCCCATGTAGGCTGCAAACACAACACATAAGGGTTTGAACATCCAGTGCTTCAATTTCATCATAAATTGATGGTGGCACTGTTTATGGCAGCTGTGTAGCCACAGTGGACTGTACGGGTTATCTTTTGGACTTTTGGATAAATAAAATATAACATAAATTTTCACATAGCACATTGCAGATCACATTTGTTAACAGAGCAATCAGCAATCAAAGAATACATTAACAGACTGAAAAGCATTTTCACATCAATCATAAAAGCCAACCATGATCACTGAGCCAAACAAATGCACAAACTAATACAAAACTATCCTTACTAAAAGTTTAAAAGTTGGACACCAGATGGGGGGAGTGGTTACCTCACACCTTGTCTATATATACTATATTCAAATTAAAGGGATTACCCAACTCATCTTAAAGCACACACGACAAAAACAAGCAAAAGTGAGAACACAACCCTTAATTTAGCTTATTTAGTTTGTCACTGAAGTCATGTACTACATCCAAACAGGTCAAAGAATAAGTTAAATCCATTTCATCTTGATCTGCTCAAGGGATCACTTTTACTCCAGCCATGTGGGTTGAGCAGCAACGTCCTCTTAAATTCAGCCAAAATTCAACTCAAATTCTTACTAGTTTTGAGTTACATAGAACACTGTTTTCATTTTGGAAGCAATTTATGTTCACAAACTGAATCAGTCTTTCCGTTCAACTCTAACTCCCCTATCTGTACTGCTCCAAGTGGTCTTTGTTAGTTGGCTCTGTCCCTCTCAGCAGCTCACAGGTGTCACTAAATGATCATCTTTCTTCACCATTCCATTACACTATATGTGTAATGGAATGGTGAAGAACCGTATATTTTTCTGTTTTTCTTTCTGCTATACCATACAGGCTCTCATATAATTACAGTAACAGAGGAAAAATTTAATTTGGTAAAAAAAAATAAAAATAAGCCATATAAAGTGTTCTCACTCTGATCAGGATCTTTTTTCTATGATCCTAATGCTCCTTATGGATTTCCTTGAATTGTTAACAGTCTGGCCAAATTGCAAATCTTCACAGATAAAAGCTTAGTAATATCAAAGAAGAGTGCATACTCACCTAAAATCTCCCTGAGGAGAGCACTGGCTTTCTGCTCCATAATCTTGTTCCTTTTCATTCTCTTAATGTCTGCAGGAGGAGGTGGCTCATAATAACGGACATCTCGTCTGCTTATTTGGGCCTTAAAATCACCTGAGGGTGCCGTTATATGTTTTAATAGTTATTTTCATTTGGGACAGACAAAGTGCATTTTGGGAGTATTTACACATTACCTTGATTTTTGTTATCTCTTACAAAAGCCACGTTTTTTAAATCTTCCTCATCAACTCTTTTTATTATGAGTGCAAAGAAGACTGCAAGGCAAACCACCTGTAGTAGGATGCATAAATGAGTACAGATTACAAGTTAAAAGTCTGCACATTAAGCATATTGTCTAAATTTTAAGACAATGAAATTCACTTACACAATACAATTCAGTTTCATTTATACAGAGCAAAATCATAACACAACTCATAACCAAACAACTATGACAACAAGCTTTTAAGAACAGGTTAAAAACAGAATGTTGTCAATCTACTGGTCATGCTGTAATGTTGTGGAGGGCAAATCATCTTCTCACCTTCAGTGGCTGAATGAGAAGAACACTCTGGAAGAAGGAGACAATCATGGATGCCAACCAGCTTATAGAGCGTTCCTTCCCAAATTTCAAGCCATAGAGCATTGTGAAATATCCTGATACAAGACTTGTTGCAAGCACCAGAAGCCAGCCAATGAAGATAAACCACCAAGGTAGCACCCCATGATGGCACACCTGTCTTTTCTGACCACCATCAGTAGCAGTGACATCTGCTGGACTGGACCTGTGACTGAAGAGTGAAAGAATGCCTTTATTCTTATCATTCTTCTTATTTTTATTATTCAATGAAATGCTGCTCATATGGGATTTTAAAGGGAAATCTACCACAGCACGATCAATTACGAGACACACTCAAAACTCTGTTGACTGTGTTGAGAAAAAAGACAATGATAAATAAAATAAAATAAAAGGAAAAATCACAGAAAAAACGAAAATAAGAGCTATGAGATATGTGTAAATGCTTTGGCAATTTCTACAAAACCTAATTGAATATAAAAAGTGTGTGGTTATCTTTAATGAGTATCTTTTGTACTTGTCAGATATAGGTTCATCTAGGTCGATGCAGCTGGATGGGAACAGCTGATCCTCAAGCAAGCTCTTTATGCCCTTGACTTGCTGAAGGGTCTGGCTGTAACTGTGAGGATTAGAGAAGCTGGCGGGGCCCAGCTGACTCAGCTCCTTGTCAATGTGACACAGTTGCTGGTACAGGTGCTGGGTTTTGTTGCTGTTCTTTTGAATCCCCTCCGCTGCTGATGCAGGACACACATAACCGCTGCTCTCTAAAAATGCACAAAGGTCAGACTTGGTGAGCTGTATCTAACTTGTTTGTCACACTTCTTTAGGAAAAAGATGTTTTGGTGTGTTCAGGTTGCTTATTTCTGCACAGATATGACTTCCCAAACCAACGTCGGACCTTTATGTCTATGAAATCACAAATGTGTGGGATAAAAAAAAAAACATTTAGGGTAAAAAAAAGTCTGCTTTGTTTGAATCTCTTTGAACCAATCACAATCAAGGTGGGTGATGATGAATTTAGGATGCAGTAAAAAAGGGACTGTAAATTGGCATCAAAGTGGAGTTTGCTTTGGTGGAGCTGGCATGCAAATATTGCAAATATTGTAACCATATTTACATCATATCTTATATGATTTCCCTGTGGAATAAGAGTAAGCTTATTCCAGAAGTCAGTTATTTAGTAAGGATGGTTCCATTTCTGATTTAATTACACACCAACTTTTGGATTTTCATGTAGTATCCTTCTCTCCTGAACAGAGGGCTTTTTTTTCATGGCAGCCCCCTACAAAAATTAATTCTCCACACTGTCTAAACAGTGGATATACCAATTTATATTTGATAGTGCATCAGATCCCTGGTTTTTATCTCTTTAAAAAGCATCATCCTCAGTCAAGTAGAGCAGAAAAAGGGATAGAGCTTCCGCTTACTTTATTGCTACCATCTGACCCATACAACAAAGCACACCTGGTAGCTGAGACTGGTTTTCAGACAGGGCCTTGTCACTGGTTTTGCAATTCTTCTTTATGAAGTCTTCCACTTTATAGAGGATAGCATTTATGTCTGATTCTTGTCCAGACTCAAACTCAGAGCATGGGATGTTGCTTGCTGCCATCTTAGAGAGTGAATGAGCAATTCTTGTTATATCCTAAGAGACAAAATGGCCAAATACAAAATGTTTTTCTAATTACAGCTATAAAATTACATACAATAAATCAAATTGTAACATGTTGCATATTAATTAGAGATTTAAATACTTTATCATAAATATTGAAAACTAATCTTTAACGTATACAATGAAATGTTATATTACATATGATATAAATTAAACAACACAAGTAGATCTTACTAGAAATATTTAGTGCAAAATTTGAATATGTAGGTTCATATTGCACAAAAACAGAAAGCACCTGCCTCAAAGATTGTGTCTACCGTTGCATTAGCATTATTGTCAGATTTGATAGCCATCTTTGGGGTAACTGTCTGTGAAGTGCTTTCCTTCTGGGGGTCATTTGTTTTCTTTGTTTTTCTCTGACAACAAGATGTCTCCCGAGGATTTGTGTTTCTGAAGATGCTAACAATGAGGATATTCACTGGAAACATAATTAGTGAACTCTGTACTCCAATCATGAACTGCTGCCAGGTAAACTCAAAGTGACCTGAAAAGAGAGACTGTGTGAGACCAGTAACACAAAGGGCTTTTTCCACAGTATTAATGTAGAGTACATTGAGCGGTAATTAAAATGTAGTTTACCCAAGTCCATGACCTGGTCAGACGGGTCTGTTGGGATCCCATAAAACATGATACTGGTCAGCATGGTACAGAGTAGCAGGGAGAAACAACATGACACTCTTTGTACACATGTGAAGGTGCTACTGGGTGGTCGACTGATCACAGAGTACCAAAGGTGCCCGTCACTGAAATCCTTTGTTGTCTTCATGAAGAATAAATTACTGGAAGATAAAAGCAGCATTTGAAATAAAATAACTTTGAATATTCATAAACTCTCAATTAGTGATGGCTTAGAATTGTTTTTTAATCTCTTTGTACTGCAGAAAAGACTTGGCCGAGATGTGAAGTTATCTGACTTCGGACAGTGAAGAAAAATCCACTAATCCTCAGTAAATCACCAGCTTGTGTTAATGCTCAATATTTGGATAATCAACTGTAATCGGATGAAAGTAACAGATTTTATTGTATTATTTTCATTTTTGAAAGTGTAATCCATGACTGATTTCTGCAGTTATCAATCGCCTAAAAACTGATCTGTGCTCTTAAAAATGTTAAGAATAAAAGAATGTTTATTTTTTTTAAGTGTTTTCTCTCTGTTTCTCCTGTTAACAGCTCCTGCACTCTAAGGCAGCAATTCCCCTGCTCCGGGCAAAGAGTCAGTGAGACCTGCGAGCCAGTGAGTCAGCATGTTTAGTGATGATCCCTGTGGCTTTGGTCCCTGTTTTCTCAAGGACAACTCTGTCAGGGTCTAGTTGATTTAGTCAGAGGAGCCTGCAAGTCAGCATGGGTGTCTGGAGGGCTGACCAAACAAAAGCCGGGCGACATTAGAAAAATAAACTTACTGACTGACTGACAAGCTTGATTGTACTCAGGGTGTTCTCCAGATAAATGGTTGGAGCAGTGTCAGTCTTCATAATTTTTTACAGTAAGTTTTAAAATTCAGCTGTTTTGGTCAAATTTATTGGGCTAATGGCCATGTCCCATGTCCTTTCTGGTATTTTGATATCTTCAAATAAACTGAATCTTGTAGTTTAACATCTTTGGGGAAGAAATTCAGGCTTGGGAAATCTGGTTTCATGCATTTATTGTCATAGATAGAACATGTTATCTGCAGTCTCCAGAAAAAGAGCAAAATACACCAAAAGGCATCTCGACCTGGCTTGTGCTAACTTCTTGTAGTTTGACCTACCCGCACGTAGTTAGTACTGGTTCCTCCAATGCTTCACATGGAACATGTGAGCCGTTTGACCACTTTTAAAAGAGTGTGAGTGGTGCTTGACAGATTCAAAGCTGAAATGCCTATCTACTGCACTGATGGTTGGCTTTGCTCAGATCTATTGTGAGACATGGAAAAACCTAGATTTTTAACAGAGGGGGTACTTTAAATAGTATATAAATGGGTTTGTTACCAGATACATAGCAATGTAAGTGCAGAAGAAAAAAAAAGACTTTTCTTACATTAGACTTGCTGATATTCAAAATTATATCCTAGCCAGCTATTGCATCTCATTTGCATTTGATTTGTGTTCTTGTCATTCAAATTCAAATGAAAAATCCCAGTCTCTGTTTTCCATTCACCCTCTAGACTTCAGTGGTGTGCTTGTGTATGTAAATACTGCCATGCTTATACCTTACCTGAACTTCTTCAAATCCATCTCTGTTGAAACAGGAAAGACTTTATCAAGGCAGCAATCACCCATGTCTATTGCCAACCAGGAATTGCATAGGAAATGCCATTTCTGTTCCGTCTGTAAATCCTGCACCATGATATTTCCAACAAACCTGAGAATACACAAAGACTTAAACTTGTTAAAAAAGTGTTTATTAATAATTTATTCATGTCCATAGTTACACTCCAGCTGACAACTTGTCTACGTATATGTGATGACTATGTTATCCTGACAATAACTAATATGTGAAGCTTTTTGCAAGTTCAGGCCAATAATACTATATTCACATATTCTTTTTATTGTATTGTAAACATTGTATGTGTCTAATTAGGCAGATTATGTTCTTTTTCAATGCAATTTGCATGTGTTTAATAATTCAGAATGTTCCTACCAGGCAGGATGACTCCCTGAGTTGTCGTGCCACAGTCTGATGCCCTGCAGCTCTCCAAGTGAGAATGGTGTAATTAGCAGGAACAAATCCACCGCTCCCCTCTCAAATACGCATTTCTTTTGATCAGTCAGGTGGTGGCGTTCACTGTTTCCCTCTGCACCCAGAAGAGTTATAACAACCTGAAACAGTTCAACACCAAAAGTAGGATCTTTTTAAGTATTTTTTAAAATATGTGTACACCTGCTGAAGCACGCCTTTAAATCTTTTTCCCATTGCCAGAAGTTCTGTGTTTACTCTCAGAGCTACAATGTACGAACAATTGGAGTTCAGTCCAGTGATTACCACTACGTCCCTGGGAACCAGCCTGTAAGCTTTGACAACATGAAGGAATAGTGCACTGCATCCTGCAGGTTGTGTTTGACCAGTTTCTGACAGTCACGTCTTTCTGAGATACTGGACAGTTTTTGACTGGCAAAGTCTCACAGAGCCGGACAGAGAGTGAGCTCATGTCTCTTATTGCCAGCGTTTTTTTGTGCTGGCGGTTTCAGAACCACCACATGAGACGTTGCATATGTACATTGCTACTTAAAGTTGAAACAGGAGAACAAGCTGAAATTACATCAAAATACCGTCATATGAACAACCGACATCATAATGTTGCATATGTACATTGCTACTTAAAGTTGAAACAGCAGAACAAGCTGAAATTACATCGAAATACCGTCATATGAACAACTGACATCATAATGTGTTGATAACAGCAGAGTTTTTCTGAAACCTTCATCTTCACCTTCATACTTAACTTAAATATTCACCCTTTTGAATTTGTTTCAGCTCTTCATCAGCCCTGATGGAAATTCAGATCTCTTCATTTGGTTAATGTTTTGCTGTGTTTGCCAGCTAAAGTAGGTATTTTGATATTCTTGGAACAAAAGTTAAACAGAGTGGAGGAAGTGCCAGTTTATGGGAAAGGCTGTTGGCAATTAAATTATCAGTCTACAAGAAATTCAGTCAAAGATGCAGTGGATATTTTATATACACATATATTATTTTCTTTTCTTACATGGTTTTTCTTTAACTGCTCATCTAGCCTTTATCATTGCAGTTAGGTTCTATCTCTTACTTGCAAAGCAAACTAAGAAAAATACTATGTGAAAACACTTTTCAGTCTTCTTTTTCCCTCGGGATAAATAAAACCTCTTGAATCTTGAATCTTTTAGCCTTCACTAGGGGTATCAATTATCATAACTTTGATCCTAGGCAAATGCTCACCTGCATGGCTAGTACCACAGTTTCTTCTTGTGCAGGTCTACTGCATGAACATAATAAGCATTCTTACCACTGCTATATGCTGATTTACACTTGCCAATAATCCACTGCAGATCCATCAACCACCCACGTATTTAGTATTAATGAGTTTGTGTGTGTGTTTTTTAAAGAGAGACAAGCACCTCCTGGAGAATCCTGGTTGCACTGCTGGATCTTCCTGAGCTCCTTAAGAAGAACAAAAATGTTTATTCTAATTCCATTATTTGTCTGTTTAATGTATGTGAACTCTGACCTTAGAGGAAGTGGAGGCTCCTATACGATGCCCAGTACTGACACTCAACAGATAGCAGTACTTGTCCATCGGGTCAATGTCTTCTAACACTGTCACCTTCACCTGTTTACAAGTCAGCAAAAAATACATAAAAACAAAAATACAAAATAAGAATTATGCGACAAGAAATAATTAAATTTATTGAATGAGAGACTCAATTAAAAATATATAAATATTATGTGTTAGATAAATAGATAAATAAATTAATAAAACCCCAATTCCAAAAAAGATGGTTGATGTATAAAATATAAACATAAAGAGAATGTAATCATTTGCAAATCTTATAAACCAAAATCCTATTCAGAAATAGATTATAAAAAAACATCAAATGTTGAAAGTGGGAGACTTTACTGTTTCATGAAAATCTTGAATTTGATGACGGCCACATATCACAATAAAGTTGGAAGAAACAGCTGGAGGGAAAAAGCACTGCGTAGCCTGTAATACTGTAAATCTAAGAAGTGCTGTATGAGAGAGTGAATGGGTGTATGAGGCTTGTAGTTTGAAAGCACCATGAGTAGTCAACAAGCCCACTCATGAAAGAGCTCATTAGAAGAAGTAAAGATGAACAGAGGTTCAGAAATCAGCAAAAAACTGCACTTACAAATTGTGGAGCTATTTCAGAAAATGTTCCTTAACATACATTTGTCAAGACATTCAATATTCCATCATCTACAGTACAAAATGTCATTAAAAGATGCAGAACATCTGTGTGACTGGACACAGCTGAAACTCAGTGTTGCTTACCTGTTTTGGTTTTACCCATGATGGTTCATAACATCAGCAAATCGTTCTGATTTTATCTACATTTCATCCAGAATCTCAACTTTTTTTACAGATGAAGGAAAATTCTTTTCCAAATCCAAGGACATTTTAGTATAATCACTCCTTGTCAAAATGAGAGTTTTGTTAATTGCTGTTTCCATATGTCCATGAGCAATATGACTTGTTGACAGACTTAAATGTGTAAAATTAATTTCCGCTTTAACACCACAAGATAATGTTTTCTTTCTAAATGCTTAATGTCACTGGGAAAGCTATATGATATGTTTTCACAAATTGAAGGTGCTGGAGAGACACTTTACCTTGGCTGTGTCTTGGATGTCTTTTCGTCGCGCCCACACAACCACCAAGAGATAAGTAACAAAGAGCGCGCCGACAAAGCACACAACCACTGGATTCTCAGCAAAGGTCGCAAATAGTTCTGCAGTGCGTGATGGGTCCACAAGATTGGGAGTGACAAAGAAAGAGCTCCCAAAGAAGGTGAGGTGGTTGCAGAGGCACTGTGTGACTAAATGTGAGGTCTTCACACCAACCTTTAAAGAGAACCACCTTTATTGTCATAAAAGTTTGGACAAAGCGCGACACATGAGGGGCAGACTGAATAACTGTACTTACTTTGCATCCAGAATCGCTCCAGTCCAATTGTGATTCATTCCAAAATTTACATGAGGATATGATGGGGGTAACAGATAAACTGGCATTGATGGATTTTACACCAGGACCCACAATAGGCCTCACCACAAGATAGTGCAATCCAGTGTTTCCCTTTAAATGTTTAGGGTCAAGCAGCCATGTGTATCTCTCCTCTGTGTCATACACACACATACACACAATAAAAAAAAGAACAAAACATTTTTTTGTAACATTTTAAAGAAAAAAACAAAATCATATCTCCATACTACACAAACGTATTTATTACCTTGTGTGGATCCCTGCAGAGGCATCTGTGTCATTGCTACATAATTTGCCTCAGTGGGGTAATCCATATAGCCGAGGAACACTTTAAAGGGTAAAGGATCCATGGAGGGCACCATCTTTAAGAAGTACATCAACATATTTGTAGTAAGAGTGTAAGCAATGTAAGCATATATAAGACTGCTGTCCACATTTGTATCCTGTATGCCCTAAATTTTGTTTTTGTTTTTCCTTCAAGTAAAACTGTGATGAGCAAATAGGTGAATCATGACGTTACTGATGGTAAAACAGTTTCAAATTAAAAAAAAAAATCATGTAAGAACATAATAGCAAAGCTGATATAAAATGAGGTTTTTAGTCAAGTTAGCTGTATTGCTATAGGTTCGAGAATGTCAATCTGTCATTGACAGAAGTGAAATATTTCACACAATATTATTATCTTAATGAGAGGAATCTCTGCTGATTTTGGTGGTTAAATATGTGAAATTGAACCAAACACTTAGGATCCCCAGATAACCACACTTTTAATGTTTTGTCATCAGCTTAAAATTAGTCTTTGTCTGATAATTGTTTTTATGACAATGCATGCAAAACCTTATATCAGGGCGTGTTAAATTTGCATTTGCAATATTTGCAAAAAAAAATCATTAAGGTAACAAAAAAAGATCTGCTGCCACTGACTTATTAAAATGGAGCTTGATAATCGGTTTTGTTTTAAAATCGGACAAAAACGGATGCTGATTCTCAAGGGAGTTAGATTTCTTCAAACACTTGTGTGTAAATCCTATTCACCTTCAACTGCAAAACAATTTTTAAGCTCCTTTCAGATTGGTAACATTTAAAGTCACAGAAACCATCCAATTAGTCATAAAGCATGGTTCAAAGTATGTGTCTGAAGCTGAATGGAGGAAGTTCATCAGGGTCAGTAACAGGTTCAGCATATGGGTCTTTGTTGTTGCTTATCTACATTCCTTTCCCTGGCACATCAGTTATTCCTAGTAAGGTCCCTTTTCTCTGTATTTTCTGGTCTTCATCCCACTCATCATATTTGATTATTTTGATCATTTTTTAAGCAAAAGAAAAGATAACCTGATAGCCATGGTAGAATACTCAGGTGACAGTGTACGTACCAGAGATGGTGCTCCTATCCCAATATGCAACACGCCATCAGCCTTAACTGCACTCTATGCTAATAGTGGCATTTAGCCAACATACAAAATTAACATGGTCAACATTGTAAATATTATACATCCCACACATAAAAATATCTCTCTAAGTGTGCTTCAATGCAGATGTGATCTTTTGGCTTGAGTACAACCTCACACTACTGGCATATCTGGACACTTTTCGCCGCAAGGTCACCTACCTTTAATACCAGGGTAGTTTCGGCTGAGGGAACTTCTATGATCGTGGTGCTGTAGTTTCCCAGGTCCAAAACAGAGGTGTTCACTTGTTCTCCAGCAGGCCTTGGCAACAGAATCTGTGGTCCCGGTCAAAAGCCAGAAAGCATTTCCAGATACTGACAAACATTTTGCTCACCAATTCAAAACAGTTTTTAGTTACTTAATGGTCTAATCTCAACTTTAGATAAAGAAACATACTTTTAACTCATCTGTTGTAACATATGCAAATAATTGCAGGATGCTAAGTGGTTACAAACAACAAATCTGAGCTGAACAAACGGCCTTGTCTCATTTTTCTAAATATTGTTTGTATTTATGACTCCCAAACAGCAAACACCTGGGCTAGAGCACACAAAAGATACTTAAGTTTGCATCTATAATATGAGAGGAGACTCGCATGGACCAGAGGCAATTAAGGCCAACCACAACAAGATTCTCCAGTGCTCTTAAAACTCAAAGTACTCTTCATTGAGCCGTAAAAAAAAAAGTGAAATACTTCTTTAGCTAAACTATTGAAAACAACAAAGTGTGCTTAGTTGTTGCTGTGCTGCCAAGAACAGAAAATTAACAGATGGCTGACAAATTAAAGGAAATGAACCTCTTGCAGGCTGAATTATACAATGTGTGCGTGGATTAAAGGGCCACTGCAAATTTGTTCTGGTGATCACTTTTTTTTCTTTGATGACCTAGTTCTGTCCCGATATATGTGGGCTACACCATCATGATAATGTCCCCCATCATGAAGCACAAAATGTCACTGATGAGTATGAAACAACATGTATCACATGCTACCATATGTCCTTCAAAGTCACCAGAACTCAACCCAGTTAAACACTATGGTAGACTATGGGCTGACATGTTGTCAAAAGATGAATAATCATCTATCCCTGCAGTAGAGTTCCTGAGACTTACAGGAGCAATAAAGGTCACTATGAATGTTCTGCCAGCAAGTGGTTTCCGGACACCTTATATATAGACTTTAGGCTCCTCCCTACATTTGTGATTTGATCCAGCCTTATACTTCAGCTCGTAGCTTGAGATCCTCTGAGAAATATCTATTGATGGTCCCTCGCACTCGCTTTAGGACCCGGGGAGACAGATCTTTCCAAGCTGTTGGACCAAGAATGTGGAATGAATTACCACTTTACTTGCGATCACTTGACTCTGTGAATTTAAGAAAGGTGCTATATAAATACATTTTACTTACCTACTTATATAAAACAAATTAAGCTAAAAGTATTTGAAAAATCCAGAAATGGTAAAAGAGTAGTATAAACTATTTCCAATTCCTTTTTGTATGTGACACAAAATTCTTGGATTACTTCATAACTGTGTAGACCTTTTAATCGTAGAGTTTTTTAAACCCAAATACAGTCCAAAAACTATTTCGATGTCAAAAAGCTGACTGAGTACATGTTGCACTCACAGCCTTAAACAATATATTAAAAGAATAAACGCCGCTTCAAATTAAATTTCCTTCACTTACACAGTCTTTACCTAGAGAGGATGGTAAAGATTCAATATTTGGTGGGTCAATTAAATACACTTTGAATACACTTTTCACTTCATGTGGTCAGACTAGGTTTTTGTTTTTTCACGTAGTGACCAATCTTGGAAAGAAGTCTGTATTCTGTACAAGAGGATGTGTGTCTCTGCTCTCCTCTGATGTGGACAAGTGATCATAGTTCAGAACAAATCTTGGATGCTGCACTGACCTCAATGTCTTCACTTAGGTTCTCCACAGGGATACCGGATCCATTTTTTGTTGTGAGGGATAGAGCACCTATTAGGCCACTGATGTTAGCTCTCTCATTCCAAGAAAATGGGTTTTTATCTAAACTCAGCATCTGCCAGTATATTCAAAGAGCAAAGCAGGATTAAGCCTTATTACAAGTCAGGCACTTCAGAAAATTGAGAAAAACTTTGATTTAACATGCTTTATATCTGTAGAGTACATGCATTGGTGTACAAATACACAACAAATACACAACCTCTCTGACTTACACGAACATCCACTGATTCCTCTGAAGAAAACATGCTAGAAGGAAGCTCTGGGAGAGAGAATGTGGGGCGGGAACTGTTGGCAACACTTACAGAATCTCTGTATAAATTTTCAGGTGTCACTCTGTGAGAGAACATAAGCAGACCCACATAAAATGAAAACCCCCAAATGTACTAATTAAAAGGTAGGGTATAAAAGCAACTTGACTGACAGTCTATCTTTTCTTGTCCTCCTCAGCCTTTTTCTATATTGCTCAACAAATGTTTGCCTACCTCTACAGCTAAATGTCATCCACAAATTTGCTGTGATAGCTTTAGTTTTAGAAGTGCCTTTGTGACAAAATTGAATCGCTCATATGGTCTTGTAAATATGGTGTTTTTGCTGTTGTTGATGATACAAATGATTTTGTAAGAATAAGAAAGGTAAGTGTGATGGTCACTGGCCTTTCACTTTTCTTTAAAGAGTGTTTATCTGACCAAGACATCCAAAGACAAGTAGATATTTTATAAAAATCCTAAAAAAAAATGTCAATTTTCAGGGCAGATATGCTCTGCATTTAATTATAATGAAATTTAAGGGGAGTGGTGGGCAGGTTTGTTACCTGTATCTCCATCTGAAGTTTTCATGGTAGTTTGAACTAAGTGTAGATTTAATGTTCAAGACAAGGTAGTTTTTAAATTAACTCAAGTAATCATCTTTCAAAATGTTGTGCCATTGTTTTCAGTCTCTGTCACAGTTTTTAGATGAAGTGAAACTTACCTATTGACAAACACACTAATAAGAGATTGATTGACTATAGTTGGCCCCTCATTGGTCTCCTTCACTTTCAGTAGTGCACTTTGTGTATTGCTAAGAGTTCCTAGAAGAACATCTGAGATGTTTTTCTGCAAAAGACGACACAAAACCTTTACAACAGGTACGTTTTTAACATTACTAAGTGATTTACCAGTCAATTCAGACGTACCAAAAGGCTAGTCTAAAATTGGGTATACACAGCAGGACTTTGGGGTGTTTTGGACAATAGAAACTATTTTGGTGGTATCTGTGGTCATGGCCTTTCGACATCTTACTGAGATGTAGGACCATATTCTCTCTGAGTGCATCCCTCAAAGAGTACATCACTGGAGCGTGACAAGTAACTTTGCAAAATAGAAACAGCTTTGCAAAATAGAAAGTGATGTATTCTAGCCGGCCTATTTACTTCCAAGTGTGGAACAGCTATGTTAAATGTTTGAATTGTTTTTGTTTTAATCTAACCATGTATTTACAATACCTGAAGCCAACAAAAAACTAAAACTAATGTAGCAATATATTTTGATGTAAAATTAGGCTGTATATGATACACAGAGCTGGGGAGACTAAATTTTGTCAGAAAGGTCAGACAATGCAACTAAAAACAAGCAATAAAACAGTAGATGTTCTGAAGGGCTGCAGATACAGGAATACACACATGTAACATTAAAATTTGAAGTTAATGACTCACATTGGAAGAATAGAACAGGATATTGCCTACTGCCTCCACAATGATGCTGGCTGCAGTGAATATTTCTTTCTTGTTGTCATCACTTTTGCTCACATTCATGTGCAGGACAGATGAGCTGAGGTTTTTCAACAATGTAGAGGCAGCAACCTGTTGATGGGAATCATATTAATGAACCAGAGTCAAAGCAGCACTTATAACCTTATTTCTGGGGATGTTTGGATGCTCTGTAAAATGGTAAGTAAAGTCAAGGAACATTGTGTTTGTAAAGCATCTTACAGAAAATTATTACAAAGTGCTTCACAGTAAAATGGTAGAACATGAAAAGTTAGCCAAAAGTAAGTAAAAAAAAAAAGTTTTTAGCTGCTTTTTAAAAGCGATCACTGAGTCCATAGATCTTAGGAAGCGGGAGAGAGTTAAAGAGTCTGGGGCCACTGTTGCAAAAGCTCTGTTTCCTTTAGTTTCCAGCCTTGTATGGCACAGAGAAGTCTCTGATTACATGACCTCAGGGATGATAATTGTACATGTAATAAATGTTGTCTTTTTATAGTTTTGGAGGTGAGGTTGTCCAAAATGGCGGCTCCATACCGTTGAAAACAACTCGATAGCTAGTCAGGTCCCATTAGCCAGTGCGTAATCACCAAATATAGCTGATCCCCTTAGCTGTCATTCAGCAGATCCCACACAGCCAGGACCCCATGTTGATTGGGTGATGGTCAGGAAGAGGAAGTATGACCCTAAAGGCAACCTACCACCAACCTGTCCACATTTCTTTCCCCTCACTTAATGACAAAACGACTGAGGAAAAAACCCTGGTAATTGGCAGTTCTATAGTCAGAAACGTGACATTAGAGACACCGCCGACCATAGTCAAATGTATTCCAGGGGCCAGAGCGGGCAATGTAGAATCGTATTTAAAAATTGCTGGCAAAGGATTAATGTATATACAGTAGGAAAATGACATCCGATTACACCATCTGCATAGTAGTAATAGGATCTGTCTTTAAAAGTGCTCAAAATGTGAGGACGAGGGAGCAGATATGATATGATATATATGATGACGAAGGCAAGAGAAGTGGACGAAGCAGCCACATGAACACGTTTGTTCAGATGGATATGCAGTGAACCACTCCAAAGACACCCCAATACACCCACCAAGTATCTTAAAATGTCAATAAGAACAGAATACAAACATTTCCATGTCATTCTAAAATTCATATTTAATATGATGAAGAAACTGCAAATTTTGTTAATAAAGAAATTAAGAAAATGTGCTCATGTAAATTTTGTAACTGCAACAAAAATGTTTGAAAAATAATTGCACAATGTAAGCATTTAGAGCTGAGGGAGCCAATTGCTATAATTTTTTCCTAAGGTGAAATGTTTTCCCATTCCTTTCTTATTTCAGCAGCAGTTTTTGGCAACAAATATTCTTAATAGCTTGCTCTCCTCCTCAGCACAGAAAGCACAGTCTGCATGTTTTCCATTATTTGTTTGTTCTTTGCATGATAGGGTTTAAACTTACTTCTGCAGATGCAGCAACAATACATTATTACTTACTGACAGTGTTTTTGAGTGCATACAGCATTTCTATAACAGAATATGTTATATACAGTACCTGAGCAGACAAACTGAGTTCAGAGCCTCTCTGAACAAGAGCTGCAAGTCCTCTAGCTACCACCTGGGCTTCTTCTGGAGTGTTGGCTGGAACTTCATTTATTGTATCAATCATTGTGTCCAGCATCATTTCCCTAAGCTTTTAAAGACAAAAACATTGCAATGTATTTATGTAATTTGCCCTTTTGATTGTATTCAGTTGCACAGTAGGCTATCCTCTAATTAGCAGGGTAGTAGCTTAGCCCAGCTGATTGCCCCTAGTGAAGACAAATTTTGCATAAACTGTGTAATCTGGACATTGTGCAGTGGGGTTACCTTTTGCCTATCGTTTTCATTTGTTTCATCAGATTGACCATTTAATATAATGGCCACAGAGGTGATGATTTGTCCAATGCACTGTCCAGTCAATGGGCCATGTTTCTTTAGCTGAGCCAAAGCGTTCTGTACTGCTGCAGTTAAATTGTCGGCTGAATCTGAGCCAGCTGTGGAATCCCGAACCTGCCAGGGGGTGTTACACTTAGAGCATTAAATTAGAGCATTTTTTTTTAGTCTTCTCTCATCAGAAAACCTATACTTACCTTTGCAGTTAGAGTTGTGTTGACTACAAAGCTGCCATTTTTTGCAGTTACTGTCATAAATAGGTTGTTGTTAGAACTGCTGTCTCCAAGAGGAAGGTATATGGCCTTTACGTTACTGGTTTCACTGCAAAATAGATGCTGACCTGGTATTGTTTAAAAAAGAAAATAAGTTTGATCATTAGATTTCTGGCAGAATAAATTACTTTTTTATAAAAATACCATAAATATTAAAGTTAGATAGATCACTCTCTTATTAAAAGACTTTACCAGCCTGGAAGAACCTACCCTCAGTCCTAAAACAATACTGACAGTTAGAACAAGGCACTTCAGTAGTGCAAGTTATACTGAAAGCATTGAGAACTGTTCCGCTCGACGGCAATATGATACACGAAAGACTCTCAAAATCCCCCGTGGTTGCTTGTGTAGTTGCCATAGTAGTAGCGGTTGTAGTAGGAGAAATAGCATCAGCAGCAGTAGGTGTAGTAGCTCCAGCAGCAGCAGTAGTTGTAGCACCCTTCTCAGTACTAATTGTGCCAATGGATGTCTCGGTGGGATTGTCAGAGACCGCTGTTTTATTTTCGGTTGTGCCTATATTTATTGGTTTTGAGTTATTGGTGGTAGAAGCTGTGTTGTTCGTTGATGATGACGTCTTTATAACGTATGTCATGTAAAATGGTTTATCAGAGTCTTTAGTGAAAAAAAAAGGAAAGAGGCATTACAAAAAGCATTAGCTCAAACAAATAGCTTACACTTTGTGCCAAATTGGCTTGTTATTTTTTTTAATTAGAGAACATAACTAACTTTTAATATAACATTAACTTTTATTTGCCTTAGAACTTTTCCTAAAAATGTATAATTTTTCTGATAACCAAACCAAAGAATTAACATATACATACCAGAAATGGCAACCACAGTGATATCCTGATGCCTGGACTTGGCCTTGGAAATGAAAGAGTGTTTCACTTTATATTCAGTCTTACCATCCTGTTTTTCAATTAGTGGAATTTTCCCGGCCTCTTCGTAGCATTCCTTTGTGTCTTTCTTTAAATAGATAAATAAACGTAAATTTTGAATGTCAGTGCGGTACTTATTCAGAGTCAGAGTACATTTATCAGACTTACTTTCCATTTGTCTTCACCGTCTGGGTCCTCAATATACCATACAACTTTTGGGCAGTTATCTAAATCACACTCTAATTTAATCAATGCATGCTTCTGATCCTCTACTGCGTCACAGGCTTCAGTGCACTTGAGGCTACAGTATAAGAAATATTGAAAAAACATTTGGTTAATGTCAAACTAGTTATTTTTTGTATTTTTTTTATTTAATTCTCTGTCAAGACAATGCCACTGGAGGAATTAGACAACCTAATTTTCACAAAGATCTCAAGTACCGTGTATCAGATGATGTGTATAAGGTTGGAGCGAGAGTGACACATATGGAATTTTCAGACTTCTGCTTATCCTGCCACGTCAATTCTACGGAATACTTATCAAAGTGAAATGGGTCTGGTAGGCACTCTTCTTCAATGACGAGTGTTGATGTGGAGGATTTACATTTACCCGTCTTCGCTGTAACCATCAATAGAAAGTCAGAATAGTGCATGAACTTGTATAAAAATATATATTTGATTGATGATCCCTTTGTAAAACAGCTGAGTTAAAACCCATTGAGGAAATGCTTTACAAGTGCTGTAACTCAAATGGATACGACTTAGCAAACTTATTCCATTCTCAGTTACAATGACAAGGTCAAAGAACTGATCAGCACATACACAATCAACATAATCATACTAAAAACACAGGCTAAATATAGAACATGGAGACAGTCAAGTCAGAGTTATTCACTGATTTGTGGAGAACTGTTAAGTCTGACTGGTGGTCATATGATTTTATTTTCAAAGACTTCTGTTTAAAAATGACTCGTTCGTTCTGAGGTGTTTTTTTAACCACGTCTTCAATATGTAATTAAAAAGAGAACTCCCTATCTAGAAGGAAACCTAAGTGTTTATAATTGGTGACAATCTCAATTAGGTTACCTTGGACAAAGGATATATTTTCATTTGAGTAAGGAGCTTTTGAGAAAACCATGATTTTTGATTTGTTGGCATTTCAAACCAATTTGAGATTTTGTAGGTGGTCCTGTACAACGTTAAAGGCAGACTGTAACAACTCAAATGCATGCACAATCTGAGAAGAAGGTCCCAGGTCATTCAATGTCTGTAGTGATATGATATGCCTGTTTTATCACACTATCATTGAGAGTGCACTGTTCTATGCTGTTGTCTGCTGGGGGAGTTGCACTACAGACAAAAACTGTAGGTGCCTGGACAAACTGGTTAAAAAGGCCAGTTCTGTGGTAGGCAGAAGTGCTGTGGTGGAGCAACGGATGAGGAGGAAATTATATTCTGTTTTGGAGAATAATAGACATCCTCTCCACAGCATCCTGGCAGGACAGAGGAGCAGCTGCAGTATCTCTGAGAGGTTCAGGAGGTTCTTTGTCCCCACAGCCATAAGATTTTTTAACAGTGATTCCTGACATGCTTTTCTCAAATGTATTAATTCATTACTATTATTGTTCTAATATACAATCATTGTACATATATATATTTTTAAAAACATTCTTGAGCTACTTGACTAATTTTGAATTTCATCCACTGGGGGATGAATAAAATATTTTTCTGTTCTATTTCTATTCTATGTCATTTTTGGACTTTTTTTTGTAAGTTTTAACACAAAACGTATGGTAAATGGAATAAAATTACATTTATACAAATGTCAAACCCTGATTACATTAAATATTATTATTAAATATTATTAAACATTAGATATTTACATGAAATAGTTAAAGCTGTTGTTTTTTATTTTCTTTCCTCCGCATTGACTGATAACAATTTTAAAATAGGTTTTTGTAGTTGGAGAACAACAGGTCTCTTAATCCGATTTCTATACAGGTTCAAAATTATATTATGTTGATTTACATACTATTGTATGTAAACAATACATTATACATTATTAATGAAAGACCCCCATTCCTGCAACTCGCCCCAGTCAGAAATATACAAAGTCGATTCCAAATAAGTTGGGATGTTGTGTAAAATGTAAATAAAAACATAATGCAATGATTTGCAAATCTCATAAATATTACTGACTTAGAAAACCTATCAAAAGTTGAGAGAGGCATTTTACTATTTCATAAAAAATATTTGCTTATCAGTAGAGGGATGAAATGCTTTAAGTCCAATCATGTGTATCTTGTTGGACATTACAGTCTGTATGTTGTAAGAACTCTGACACTTTGTGGGTAGAGAGACAAAACGTATTTGCATAATTACATTTGGCCTGAAGTGAATTCACAAGATGCTGGTTAACAAAGGTTTAACAATATATGAAATATAAAAAAAAAACAGAAATGTTTTTGTGTCTTTAATCTTGACTGCTATATCTATAATTTCCTATTGTGCCCTATTCCTCCTGCTACACTGTCATCATTCAGTGCTGATGTGAAGGAGGTTGGTCTCATATGAGAGATACATAAGGAAAAATAACTCAATTTCAGAAAATTTAAATAAAGTAGATAATTTTGAAGAAAATACTGCAGCATGTTTTAATTTATTCTTTAAAGTACTATTGGACTAAAAAGCAATCTGTATCCTCAAAATATCAACCTATTAAAGTTACCTTTGATTAATTTCCACCCATCACGATAATTATTCATTCATTTCCACTGTTGAACTGTTGAACTGAATTGGATTCAGTGTCTACAGCCACAATAAGGTTAAAGGGGCAGTGTGTAAGTTCCGCTGTTCTTCAGATTCTGCAATCTGCATCACACACTATCCAACACATCCATCACTCAAATGTGTCACGATGTCTTCTCCATTGAGTGAAACCACCTTATCAGGTTTTGAGGTAACTTTTAGAGATATAAATTATAAATAGATGTTACATTTGGTTAGATATTCTGTAAAAAGATAACTTGCGACACGAGGTAGCTACCTGTGTGATTATAAAAGCTAAGATTAGCTACATAAGGCTAAAGGCTGTTTGTATTTAGTCTGATAGAGGGATAGCATTAGCAGGCAACACGTTTTTCTCATCATTCGCAGAGTGTAATGGGAGACAGAGGCAAGAGAGAGAGGGAGAGGACGAGAAGGCAGAGCTGCTGGAGCAAGCAGGGCGAGGTGAGGTAGAAGCAGGACGAACACAGTCGCTGCCTCACATGAAGAGGAGAAGATTGAAGATGATTTCGGTAACGTGACACCGAGTAATTTCTGTCCAGCTAACAAAGCTACTTAGTAGTTTTAGTGCATAAACTCACGTGAATCAACAGTTTCCACAGGGCCACAGAGAAATTTTTTGTTTTATCAGATCAGCTGATCTCCATAACATGCACGGGCTACAGCCATCAAACAAGATTTATCACTTACATTAGTAACACTGAGCTGAATTACCTTTCCATCAGAAAAGAGGCAACTTCGCCGTCACTTTTAAAGCCCTTCTCTCCAATCAGCGACCTCCATTTAGGAAAGGCGACGCCGATATTTACTTGCATTTTACCCCATATTCTGTCTGTAATCCATTGTCGTTTCTTTGATTTCGACTCGTGGTCTTTAGAGGTTTGTTTTGCAGAACAGTAAGTGTGGTCTGCCATGTCTATTCAAATAACTTCGCAAAATTAAAAACTTCTAAAACTTCCACAATATGTTCCGACCGCTTCCTCATATCCTTCTTTCCTCTTCTTCTACAACATCACATCCAGCTTCTTCGTCTGCAAAGTAGTGGCGAATTGCACTTGCGCCACCCTTTGTCACTTCTAGGCCACTGTAATCAATGTGGTGACGCAAGTGGTGTCCTTCCGTGTAAGCCTTTGTGTAGAGCAGACCACGATATATGTAAATAAAAAGGCGAAATCTAACGTAATAAAAACTTGAGAACTCGTTTCATAGGGTGGCTATATAGCACTAACAACATAGTCATATGTATTACATTTAATTTCTGTTAATAAATCACCATAAATATTACACACTGGTCCTTTAAAAAAACAATTTTTTTAATTTACATGAAGCTTTCAAATTTGATTTTATTTGACAATTGATATATTTTTTTATAAGATGCGGCTGTCAAAGTCTGAACATGGAAATTGTTGTGGGATAGCAATCACCCGGGTCAGCTACAGAAAGAATGGCGCTAGTCACTTATCAATCTGTTAATCTCAGGCAATAGTTCAGTGCTCAGTTCTTGCACAAACCTCATTCGATCTTGCAAACTTCTGACTCATACTTGTTCACCTAACCTCGCCATGTTTGCTCTTGCGAACTTCCCTTAGTCTTGCTTTGCGGTGTCATACTTCAGGTCGGTCACATCCTGAAAGAGCTAATTATAAGTGGCAAAGAATCTGAGTGAGAACCCCTCAAACCAGTCTATTTGAATGTGACCTGTCATCAAAATGAGCCCTACTTTTTCTTTCAGCTTTACTCCAAAAAGGACCATAGTTTATAAAATGAAGAGACCTAAAACTTGAGACTCAGACCTTAAATTATTAAGAATGTATTTACTTTGTTAAAAAAACAGGTGTATGCCCATCTTCTGTATACAGTCTATCCATGAAACATTTTAAACATTTTAAACTTGATCTAATTTAACTTGTTAGAATAGGATGAGACTTACTGCTTTTCCACTTGTAAGTTTTGACGTTACTTAGTATGGATACGTCATTTATTGAAAGTATAATAATTTGATCTCTTTCAGTCACTGAATTTGAAGGAGTTGCAGTGATTTCCCATGACGATCTCACAACTCTACCATGTTTCTTTCTCTAAAAAAATAAAACATGAAATTAAAAATATCACAGTATTTATGGTGAAATACCACTAAAGTTAAAAGAACTGGTGGGAGAACTCCTCCTTCACTGATAAAATTACCGTTAAGTAAATTACCGTTTTCTTGTTCAGGCTCAACACATGCTCATTAACATCATTTAGTTTTGTGCCTGAATCTTCGCCACAGAGTGCAAATACATCCACAACCACTTCAAGAGAAGAGAAGGCATTCCAAGCCCTGACTTTCACTTGCTTAGATCCTGTGACAAAAAGAAGAATAACATAAGGATCTGTAAAATCTTCAAATTTACATTATATCTCAGGTTTTGCATATCTTTTCCATACCATGACTGGGGTGTCCGATATGAAAAATACCCCTCTTTGAATTCATTTGTTTCGTTTCAGAAAATGAGCTATTGTCTCCAGTCATTGAGAAGAAGAGCAGCACAGGTGCCCCCCGATCAAGAGAGATACTTAAAGTAATATACGGAGACTCCAAACAGTCACCCCTTTCTTTCAGCAAGGTGGCTTGAAGCCCAGCTATTTTCTCCAAAATGCAAACCTGCAGGATAGATAGAATTACAAAACATACACTTTTTACTTCCACATTTCCTTGCAGGTAAAACTCAACAAGTTGGTCATTGAGAATTAAATTACAGGCCTCATAACTAATTGCTAAGTAATACAGTGTACTGATTTTGCCTCAAGAACTCAACAATGAGTAGATATTGACAAAGAAGATTTAGCTTCGAGACAGTTTCCCTTCTTCATGGATTATTTTTCCTGAAAGGGCGTAAATGTGGTTTATAGAAAAAAACAAAAAAACTTGCTAAAACTTGCATGGTGAACATTATGAGACGGAAGTGATGAGACGAGAACAAAGCAGAAGATTGTCCGCATTGTTAAAAAATAATCACTGGGGTCTTACTCCAAAGATACTTCCAAACAATAAATAATAGTGCCACAAAACTTGCATCCATGCAGAGAAGAGTGGGTGACTTTCTGAGCTAATAACACTAGTAAAAAGGCTTGTTGATGTGTTGAAAAATGTGTGAAAAAAAACATTGAGATTTTCAGATCAAAGGCACATGCCCTCAGCATGTTTCAGTTATCTAAAAAGCATAATCCCATTGCCGATAAGATGAATGAGATATCAGTATTAAACAACAGCTTTTTAAACTTGATGTGAAAAAAACACAGGTGATATCCACTGTGTTTGCTGGTTTGCCACCAGTTGGCTGATTAAATGAAAAAGCTGAAAGGTTAAAATTAATTTCTAATTTAAAACAATTTATCTCCTCAAACAGCATTTAAACTGATTATCAGAAAGTTCACATAAAAAAAAACACCAAGAGCCATGCATCATGTTATGTGTGTACTGATAGAGGATAGTAACTGCCTATGTGTGTTGCTGATTTACCTGTAGGTCTCTAGACACCTCAGGGAAAGTGATCATGTTAAATGCAGAAAGAGTGAGGTTGTGGCAGCCCGGCCCGAGCTCCTGCACCATTTCTGTAGTCACTGTGATGTTCAAAGGAATGTTTCCTTGGACCGCAGACATGCCAGCCAACAAATTATCACTTCTTTGGATTCTGTAGACCACATTTGTCCCTAAAGAAAAATGAATAAAGTACACACATCAAAACAGAATGCTTTCAAATAGCCAAATTGAGCAACATGAAATATTCCATATTAAAGTCACCTTTGTACCTACCTGCTTTTACTTCCAGTTGGATTTGAAATGCGCCTTCATATAGGGCTTTGCAGTTGGTTTCACAAAAGGACATGTTTCCAGAATAGCACTTGATGACACCAATCTCTGTAACGGGTTGTTGAATGGTAATAATTTTCTGGGCTTTAATGTGAATGTTACTGCTGGTGCATTCAACAGCCACGACAAACGTATTTTGATGAGTGTATTTGTACACCATGCTGCTCTCCAACCTAGGAAATATAGAAACAAGTGGGAATGAATGAAGTGCTTTGAATGCCATGATATTAAGAAGCGTGACTTCAAAATAAAATAATCTATTAACAAAAAATAAACAAAACTAGAAAAGGTACTGATCTAAGAGTGATAGGGATGGATGATACGAACTACCGTAAATTCCGGACTATAAGCCGTTACTTTTTCCCCAGGCTTTGAGTACCACGACTTATAATACGGTGCGGCTAATATATGTTTTTTTCTTTTTTTTTATGCCGCCAACAACATTTTGCCTCATAACATTAGACCAATAAAAATAATGAATAGTTTTCTAATGAAATCAAACACACTTACGCTACTAAATTATTGTAAATCGGTCATTTGTACTCACCTCAACATGGAAAACAAACAGGCAGTGTTCGAAAAAAAAACAACATTTACACCAAATATATCTAAGTTAAAACCATCGGTGTCACAGGCAGTGTTGGAGAAAAAAACATTTACGTCACGTATTTGTGCGTTACCGATAGGTATTAAAATTAAAACCACCGGTGTTACAGGCACTGTTTGGAAAAAAGCATTTACAGTATGTATTTGTTTATGTTACCATACGCATTTAATTAAAAGTTTAAAAATCTTCACGTCACATCTTTCTGTGTATATATCTCATATTACAATGTGGACACAAGCGGCTTATAATCCGGTGCTGCCTTTACAAGTACAAAATGGATTTTCTTTTTAAAATTAGAGGGTGTGGCTTATATTCAGGTGTGCTCTATAGTCCGGAATTTAAGCCAATATTCTGAGAGCACATCCCTCTTAATTCACCCTTACTGTTTCCATAAAGGCAAAAGAAAAATTTTAAACTTAAATTTTATTAACTACATAACTTCTTATTCTGTTCACCATTTACTTGGCCATTTACTTGACAAAATGTGTCCCTTACTCCAAAATCAGTTTTTCAACCAGCTGCAGCAAAACAATGAAATTCAAATGTATTCAGTTACTGGTAATGACCATGACATGAAATCAGTTCTAATGTAAGCAGCTAGAGATGCATATCTAATTTAGCATGAGCAGTAACAAGCAGTCTGCGGCCAATGCACAGAGCTAAAGAACCAAAACAAATGGATAAATGAGAGAACTGGCTCAAAGTACTATATTTTCATGATTTACCATTCTAGAGTTATCTTAGAATTAATTCTCTGTCACAATAAATCTTTTAAAGGCACTCACAATCACCGAACTATTCTGCTACTTTTTACATTGGCATCTTAACATTTTTTAGTGTTACAATGGTGAGGTTTTGTGCTTTTAAGTCTGCAAAATTTTTTTGTAAAAAAAAAAAAAAAGTGTAAAACAACTAATTCAAATATAGATAAAAGAAATGAAAAAAATTAATAATAAGGATTTGATATACTATGCAGCTGAGAAGAACAAATCAGACACTTGGGGCACGGCTCTCAAGTCTCATGCAATTCAACAAGTTGTCACGCTCACATGCCACAAAAAAGTGTAATATAAATACAAAAGTATAAAAGTTAATATAAAAGTTATATGAACTTGAAGTTTTCCTCTGCTCCGTTTTGTAAACATTTGTACTGATGTGGTGTAGCTTATGTTATTACACTAACTTTTCTCAGCTGATTCTGTGGTCAGAGATTACATCATATACAGAGACAGAAGACACAGAGGAAGAAAATGAGGTGTTCAGTTTACTACATGTAGACTAAATGTTAAATCAAGAGTTAAAACCAGAAATTGTTTTATTGACTGGTTTTAGAGAGGTAACATGGCTGTATGCTGTATGTATCCTGGGGCATCACAATCTGTCATACACCTTGATGATTTACCAGATGTTGATGTTGATTGGGACAGATACCAACATAAATGGATAATCTGAAAACAGCTTTTCAATGTCAATTATCAATTTCAATTATCGACCTATATCCAATCTCCCTTTTTTGTATAAAGTTCTTGAAAAAATAGTTGCGGCTCAACTTTGTGATCATTTGCACAGAAATAATCTGTTTGGATTCATAGTGCATCATAGCACAAAAACAGCACTGGTGAAAGTTACCAATGATCTCCTCTTAGCCTCTGATAGCGGACTTGTCCTGTTGGATCTCAGTGCTGCATTTGATACAGTTGATCACAGCATTCTGTTACAGAGACTTGAACATGTTATTGGGATTAAAGGAACTGCATTAGGCTGGTTTAAGTCATATTTATCTGATAGATTCCAGTTTGTTCTTGTAAATGAAGAATCGTCATCATACACCAGAGTAAGTCATGGAGTTCCTAAGGGTTCTGTGCTTGGACCAATTCTTTTTACTTTACACATGCTTCCATTAGGTAACAATATTAGACAACATGGCATAAATTTCCTTTGCTATGCTGATGATACTCAGCTGTACTTATCTATCTTATCTACTTATCTAAACCAGATGAAACCAATAGGTTGGTCAGACTACAAGCCTGTCTTAAAGACATAAAGACCTGGATGACTCAGAACTTTCTGCTTCTAAATTCAGACAAAACTGAAGTTGTTCTCTTTGGACCTGAGTGCTTCAGAGAGAAATTGTCTAGTTATATAGTTACTCTCGATGGTATTTCCTTTCCATACCGAATTTATCATTTGACTCACATATAAAACAGGTTTCTAGGACTGCCTTCTTTCACCTTTGTAATATTGTTAAAATTAGCAACATCCTGTCTCAGAGTGATGCAGAAAAACCGCTCCATGTATTTGTTACTTCAAGATTGGACTACTGTTATTCTTTATTATTGGGCTGTCCCACATATTCTCTGAAAAGCCTCCAGCTGATCCAAAATGCTGCAGCCAGAGTTCTGATGAGAACTAACAGGAGAGATCATGTTTCTCCAGTTTTAGCTTCTCTTCATGGGCTCCCTGTTAAATTCAGAATAGAATTTAAGATTCTTCTCCTCACATATAAAGCTCTTAATGACCAAGCTCCATCATATCTTAAAGATCTCATTGTAAGGTATTTTCCTAACAGAGCATTTCACTCCCAAACTGCAGGTTTACTTGTTGTTCCCAGAGTTTCTAAAAGCAGAATGGGAGGCAGAGCCTTCAGTTATCAGGCCCCTCTCTGTGGAACCAGCAGACACCCTTTCTACCTTTAAGATTAGGCTTAAAACTTTCCTTTTTCATAAAGCCTATAGTTAAGGATGGCTCAGGTGATCCTGAAACATCCCATAGTTAAGCTGTTATAGGCTACAGACTGCTGGGGGACCTCATCTGTCACACTTTCCTTCACTTTACTCTCTTTTTGGAATTATGTAAAAAGTATGAAATAACTCAAACCACGTTTTAGATTTTAGATTTTAGATTTTTCAAAACAGCCACCCTTTGCTTTTTTTACTGCTTTGCACACTCGTGGCATTCTCTCGATGAGCTTCATGAAGTAGTCACCTGAAATGGTTTTCCAACAGTCTTGAAGGAGTTCCCAAAGATGCTGAGCACTTGTTGGCCCTTTTGGGTCATTGTCCTGTTGAAAAATAAATGATGGTCCAACTAAACACAAACCGGATTTGATGGCATGTCACTGCAGGATGCTGTGGTAGCCATGCTGGTTCAGTGTGCCTTCAACTTTGAATAAATTCCCGACAGTGTCACCAGCAACGTACCCCCACACCATCACACCTCCTCCTCCATGCTTCATGCATGAAGAGACCATCCGTTCACGTTTTCTGCGACACACATTCAAAGTTTTTCAAATAGGGCGGTCAGCTATGTACCAACCTGACTTCTGCACAACACAACTGATGGTTCCAACCCCATTAAGAAGGCAATAAATTCCACGAATGAACCCTGACAAGGAACATCTGTGAAGTGAAAACCATTTCAGGAGACTACATAGTTCCATATGTGTTCATTTATAGTTTTGATGCCTTCAGTGAGAATCTACAATTTAAATAGTCATAAAAATAAAGAAAAAACATTAAATGAGATGCTATACACACCTTCTCATTTGATTATATCAAATGAATATATGTATATATGTATATATATATATTTATATATATATATATATATATATATACAAACAAAGCCATGTTTTTCTTCCTAACCTGTACTAAGTATTGTATTCTCTAATTACAAGTTATAATTAAAATTTTCTGTGAAACAAGTGGAAAACCTAAGGTCAACCTAAGGCAAAATAACAATGTCACAGTCCTGCACAATTTGTTTATGATTTTGGGGTGTTTTTTCCTCTGAGCCGTAAGATGGGTTGGGCAGGCTGTGGATCCTGGAGTCTGGGATCCAGCTCACCTACTGTCACAAATGTTGCTCATCAGCCTCATCATTGGAGCAGCTCTTAGGAACGAGCTTGTGCACCCAGTCTCCATCAGATTGTCTGCTTCTGCGACATTATAATCAGGCCACTTCACAACACTCCTCTGAGTAATGAATGCTGTCATGCTAAAAAAAACAAAAAACGGTCTCCTGTGCTTCATTGCTGGTTAAGAAGTGGCTTACTCACCTGTGCATCCGCCCCGCCTTCTTCGTTAAAGTCAGCTCCAGTAATAGACTCTATTAATTACCTCAGCTGCTTACCTGCCTGCCCGCCCTCCTACAGCTTCAGGGCCCAATGAGGACAGCCAGAGGATCTCCTCAAAGCCTCCCTGATGATTCCAACCAGTAAGCCCAAAGATTCAAATAAATAGAATCATTCTGGACACAGTCCTGGATTATCTTTGGAACCCTTTCTGGAAATAACATACCTCTCTTCTCCTTCAGAGACTCTGAACAGTTTCTAATAAACCAGTTGCATTTTCAACAGCCTCCAATGGACAGAGTCCACATTTCATTAACATAACAGGCTGTGACAAATAAGGAGTTAAACTCAAGTTTCTAAGCTAAAAGTTGATATTTAGTAAACTTCTTGTTAACTCCAGAGAGGAGAGCTACTCCATTTTGCTTGCAAGACAGGTAAATAATTTTTTGGCCCCGAAATTCTTTTTCTTGTGAGCCCCTAAACTGCTAAAACTTTGGATCTGTTTTGGTGACGCAATTAAGGTTTCAACCCTATCACTCCTGACTCTGAAATTCATAATCATCCTCTCCTTGTCCCCATTCTAGTTGTGAAATTATTAGCATAATACCATTATCTCCATATTGTATGAGATTAATTGCTTAAATAAGGTATCTTGGCAAAAAAATGGGCAAAAATTCTGAAGGGCAATGGGTTGGCACTGACATCAGTAATGTAGATTTGTTTTGGACAAAAAACGTCAGTCGGCTAACAACCTGTGTCAACCATGATCACGTTATTGTATACAGTAAATCTGGGTATTTACTATAGGATCTGTGTTTCCCATCTCCCAAATACAGGCTTCTCTATGACAGAATCAATCCACATTTATACCCTTGTGTTCTTTGGAGCTTTGGGGGATGCTACATGTCACTATCTAAACATTCCCTAACATACTGCAAAATAAATTTCATCCAGATTCAGTGATTTTCAGGGCAGAATATAAAGAAGAATACAGGTCAGTGTTGTGCAGGGAATGCAGTGAACCTGCAGTATGTGTACTGGGGAAGCTTCATGGATAAGGGGAAGCAGATGAGCTGGCTGTAGGTGCGCAAACAAGTAAATAAATATAATTTCCTTTTGGGATAAAGTATTGTCAATTTCATGTGAGTGGGAGCTATGGGAATAGAAGACTGGGGACATTCAGTTCGTGGATGATATTACTCAGGATGTCTGGGTGAAATGCTGAGGATGAGACGTGTAACGGCACTTCCATGTGTACAATTTCGACGGATTTTTGTTTTGGATTTTAATATAAACCCACATAGTGAGACAAAAATAAAAAGTCAGTCCATTAACTTTGCTACTCACCCATCTGGACTGTGGAGATGAAAAATATGGCCATCTCCAGTATTTAACATGCAGACAAGGGTTTCCTGAGGCAACTGCGCAAGCCACTTTACTCTGATGATAACGTCATCCGAAACTGCAGACATGTTTTTCATTGATAGTGCGAGCCCTGATGGTGGAGGAGGATGACCAAAAATTACACTAACACCATATGATACTGTACAGCAAATTAAAAATAATAAAAATGCATGACAAAACTACACATATTTTCAAAACAGTGCAGGGGTTACATCAGAATGATTAGATACAAATTTAATTTTTATCCTTTGTGAGCAACAAGTATTGTAATATAACCAGTATAATTTATATTATGATTATTTGGGTAAAATATTGCACTGTTTTTTTATGTTTTGAAGCAAAAATGTTAAGTCAGATAGTAGCCTGAAAGGTACTGCTGTCAAAAGGAAAATAACTAAAAAACAATCAGGCTTTATTGTTTTTGAAAAAAAAGACCCTAACACTAACATAAACAATGGCTTTGTCACATTCAAGAGCCTCGCCAGTGTATGACTGAGTGACAGGGAGGCACTGCAGTAACTAACCTTTTCTCTATGAAAGATAAAAATGAAAAAAAAATTGCAAATCTTGTTTTTTGCTGTTGGATGACATATAAATCTTGTAATTGAACAGTCTAGTGTGTATGTAATAAAGTATGTACTGCACATCTGTATTTATGTATTCTGTAATAAGGTTTAACATTACAGGTAAAATTAAAATAATAATAATTTTTTTAAATGTTTTATTCCACCTCAGCATATGATACAAATAAAATAAGCAAAGCCAGACCCTGATGTGACAAAAAAAATCTGAGTTGACTGTGTTTTATGAAAGAGATTGTTTTGTGTGCGTGTGTTTGTATTTTGAAACGAGGATCTATATGGTACTTTAGAAGCTTTAGCCTTTGAAAAAGGGAAGAAGGGATGCAGACTGGATGAAAGAAAAATAAACAAGTGGAAAATCAGGCATGTCTGTTCTCTGCCGGGTTTCTAAATGTGACTCCTGTGTGTACAAATATTATTGACCTACCTTCTTTGCAGTGGTAGTGAACAGCCAGGTAGCTCCTGGTGGGAGGACACAGTTCACCAAATGACTTCATAACTTCAGCGATCTGGCAGACCTGTCTTCCTTGACAATGAGCTGGGAAACAGACGAGACAACATATTCTGATGACATTATGGGAGAATGGAAAAAGTTTTAACAACAATGTGCCTCTCAAATAGCAATCCTACAAAAACCAATACATTCTCATAGTCACCCCACACTTTAATATAACAATACGGAAAACTTGCACAGGGGAGGTGTTGAGAACATTACAAACGTTAAATGCAACTCAAGTTTTAATGTGAATCAAATACTAGAATATTGGAAAATGCTGAATATGTATGTAACAGGCAGTTAAACGAGAAGGAATTAACAAGAATGTTTCTAGTCAGTTGTGCTGGAGCTTTATGTTATGTCTTTGGATCTTGTAGTGCTAGGTACCTACAAAATGTTAGCTCTCCTATAGCTGCAAGTAGCCATATATGTGTACTATAGTGTACTATAGCTAACAGAGCTATAGTACACGTTTGTTCATTCATTCGTCTTAAAGTATTGGTGAAATTAAGATAGATAATGCCTTATTTAGAGGCTGCATCGTCTTTGCCCTATTCACTGCATTATATGGATATACGCCGATTGCGAGTTATCTAAATAGCTTCAGAAGGATGCCGACTTTCTCCAAACTCTTCTCGGTGAGTAGATAAACGTATTTCATGCCAGAAATAAGGTCTAGGTTTAAAAATACCAGAGTTCCCCTGTAAGCATAATTTCACATTTTGTTCTCTTGGCTCTTTAGTAACAGCAAGTTACAGTGTAATCTACTGGAATGTTTAATTATATGCTGTTTGTTTTACACTGGGGAAAAAAAAACAACTTATTGTATCTACAAAACTCAGATATCAAAATGCTGTCTTCTATCAATTTGGCCGTGTTTCTTTTAACAATGATTCAATTAATGATGATATGGAGGAGAATTAGAATTGTTAGAGAGAGTGAAAGGAGAAGACGTGCTGCTCTTGTAGGACTAGCAAGACGAGTGTTAGCCTACTTTTTACTGCCTTTTTAATTAGAGTAATATACTTTTTTTTAATTCTCTGAATAATAAACTACCCTTCGTCAAACTACAACCCCTACTGGCAAAAATTCCTGAACCTTAGGCAGCTCCTTTATTTCCTGTCTCCCAATATTGGACAAACTGATTAATCCAGTTGTATCTCAGTAGTCACAATGGTCACATTCACTCAGCTTTTAGTCACACGCTGTACTAGCCATCATTAATAAATGGCGAATTAAGCTTTACTTATTAAACAATCTATGTACATTTTCTACATTACTACATTTTAAATATTAATTTAATGTCTGTCTGCCATCCCTTACGCGCAGCCCAGAGAATTTTTGTAAATGCATTATGGGATATCTTGCTCCGGTTAGTGACCATCGGATGCTCACTACATTTCGCAGTGAATTGTGGGATATATTGAGTGCACTATATAGTGAGCATCAAAAATCCCTAAACATTCGGACACCACTACAAAATGGCGTGGCCACTATATAGTGTATTATGTAGTTGGTAGGGAGTGATTTCGGACACAGCCAATGTTTTAGTGACAGAGTGAATTTGATTGCAATTGGATGAGACGTATAAACATATACCATTCCGACACACTATTGGTCCGTATGCGATACATCGCCCCTGCACGTTACAAATTATGTCACACGCAAGCAAATTTCGAAGTAGTGGTTCTATGTAATTGTAGTTTAGGGTCTGACGCACGTATCGAAGCTTCAGTCTTGCGTCACCCTGCCAGGCTCACCTGCTCCATTTTGGATATGTCCCAACCAAGCACCAGCAAGGACGCTGGTAGCTAGGAAGACCAGCCAACTCTTGTACATCCCTGGCCATACCTGGAAGATTTTTTTTTAAATGGCTGGATCCAAAAACAACTCCTTCTAAATGTATTGCAAGATCAGCACAGTAACACGAGCTAATGGCTTTCATAACATTATAGTCTTTATGGCCTTTAGAAAAATTATGTTTTTGGGGGGCAGGTCGTGTAATGCGCTATAGGCCACTGTGGTGCGGTGCCTATATCATTTGATTGCTTTTTTGCTATGCTATGGTTCTCAGCCGGAAGAGGGTGGAATGCTCTCTCGGGGTCGGGAATGAGATCCTTCCCCAAGTGGAGGAGTTCAAATATCTCGGGGTCTGGTTCACGAGTGAGGGACGAATGGAGCGTGAGATTGACGGGCGGATCAGTACGGCGTCTGCAGTGTTGCGGGCTCTGCACCGACCCGTCGTTGTGAAGAAGGAGCTGAGCCAGAAGGTGAAGCTCTCTATTTACTGGTCAGTCTACGTTCCCATCCTCACCTATGGTCACGAGTTGAGGGTAGTGACCGAAAGAACAAGATCGCGAATACAAGCGGCCGAAATTGGTTTCCTCCGCAGGGTGTCTGGGCTCTCCCTTAGAGATAGGGTGAGAAGCTCAGTCATCCGAGAGGGGCTCGGAGTAGAACCGCTGCTCCTCCGCATTGAGAGGAGTCAGATGAGGTGGCTCGGGCATCTGGTTAGGATGCCTCCTGGACGCCTCCCTGGTGAGGTGTTCCAGGCACGTCCCACTGGGAGGAGACCCCGGGGAAGACCCAGGACACGTTGGAGAGACTATGTCTCTTGGTTGGCCTGGGAACGCCTCGGGGTCCCCCCGGAAGAGTTGAAGGAAGTGGCCGGGGACAGGGACATCTGGGTTTCTCTGTTAAAGCTGCTGCCCCTACAACCCGACCCCCAGATAAGCGGTAGATGATGGATGGATGCTTTTTTTTTTCTTTACATTACTTTTAATCTTTAAGTAGTTTTGAAACCAGTACTTTTATACTTCTACTTGAGTAAAAAGCTTGAGTTGATACTTCAACTTCTATAGAAGTCTTTTTAAACTTTAGTATCTATACTTCTACTTGGGTAATGAATGTGAATACTTTTGACACCTCTGGCTAAATCTCCAGCGCCCCACCAGCGTTAAATTTGGTGACGTTGACAGAAAAGTTATTCATAATTTCCCCCTAGCAACCATAACCGGATTGGCTGTTTAGCTGTAGATCAGGGGCTATTTGCCGATAGCCCCATGAGAGAATGATATACTAGGTGCGTTTCCATCAGCCTGTTTAGATGTGCATCGAGAAGTATCGCATCAGAAAATTGTGATGGAAATTCGAATAAAAATCACCTGATTCACACAAATGAAACTACGCTCGCTGGCATTGGATTTTGGTTGATTCGAAAGGGATGGAAACAGCTGTGTTCACATCAAGTCTAACACACTTTCAACCCAAATTCTTCCGGTGTTTGCGAGTCACTCACAAGACAACAAACATGGCTGACAACGGAAGGTTTCTGTGGGCGGAGGAAGAAGTTGTGGCGTTACGGTTACCCTAACTGGGCTGACAGCTCTTGCTACTTGCCCTATTCTTAATAAAGGTTCAAGTCCTCTCTCCATGGTGATACACTGCGGTTCGGGAAGCCGGTAAAACGTTTAGAGGCTGGTTGACATGCCAACCTGCGGAAAACTCACGCGAGTTAGTAGTGTTTACCAAAGACCGTACCTTTGATGGAAACACACATGATTCGAATTCTTTTAATGCGCATTTCCCAATGATTCAAATAACTTTTGGATGGAAACATGACTCCTGTCAGCAGAAAATCACTGTTTAATGAGTGTCAGTTTGTGGAAATGTTGTTTAAATTATCTAAATTGCTTGTAGGCACACACACTATTAAGTAAAACTAACATTGATTTAAAAAAAATAAATAAAATGTTTCCCTTCAACAGCTGGTGGGGCAGAGCCCTCTATGGGCCAGCCACCACTGGAGGGAAAACATGCATACATGCAGAGAACAACCAAACTCCACACAGACAGACCCTAACCAGCATTCAAACCAGGAACAATTTTTTGTGAGGTGACAATGCTAACTACACCCTCATACTAAATTATAACATTAAATACATTTATGCGTCAATGTGTGTGTTAACATAAGCTATTAGCGTTAGTAATGATAATCATAGCAACTCAGGTTTAGAAATGTGTTTACAATGGCCAGTTAGTCAGTATAACAGGTTGACCATGGCTGTCTTTGTGAGAGAAAACTATGATTTATGTATTTCATCCAAACAAAATATACAGTATCAGTCAAAAGTTTGGACAAACCTACTCACTCAATTTGACTGAGTAGGTGTATCCAAACTTTTGAATGATTTTGTGTGTTAGCCTGTGGGGATTCAGGCCCAATTCCAACTCCATCTTCCAGCTCTCAACGAAGGCGCTCGCATTTCTCCTCTTTCCTGTATCTGCCCTCTTCCTTATCTTCCCTGCTTTTTCTACACGTCTTGTCCTGTCCTGTCTCAAATTTCGGTGCCTGTCTCCGCATTGCTCTGAAAACTAAAATCATGGAATTGATCAACTGGTCTCTCAACGCAATTGACAAAATCTTTGCTACAAAAAGCTCGGGCCCAGGGGAACCCACCTGTCCTGATGGAACATTCGCCACTGTGTACATGAGGGACTCATGGGAGCAGTGGAGAGTCGTGTGCCTGGCGATCCTTTCCATTGAGGACATTGAGGATCTTTACCTATTCAGAACCATGATAACGGGCTATCTGCTGATTGGATTAGGCATTGCCCTGGTGTATTGCAAAATTCACGATGTGGTATCACGATGACATCCTGTGAACTGAGCTACTGGTTGAGAGCCAGACATAGCAACTCTCTGGGCTTACTCCCATCCCACGCCTTCAAGTTGTCTTGCCTTTTTATGTGTGAAGCGAGCAAATGTTTGTTTATGTTTTGAGTTCTATGTTGGATGGTGAGCTAATGTTTGCTGTTCTTGATGTTGCTGAGGTTTTTTTTTCCCTGCCCCGCATTGTACTCCACATTAAGTATAGTCTGGTGGCTATGTTTTTGTCCCCCTCTCCTCTCCTCTTGTCTCCGCCCCCCCTGCAACTCTTTAAAAGTTGCAAAATAATTTCTTTATTAATTTTTAAATTGCTTTATACATTTTTAATATTTGAATTTTTTTTTTAAGTGTCAGGGGTTTTGTAATGGCGGACCCAAATGCTGGACTAAAGGAGAGAAGAATGAGGCATGGCTGGTGATGGTCTTGAAGCTTTTAATAAAACTGAGCACAACTGAGGAAAAGGTAAAAATTATATTTGTGGGCGGAGAAGAAGGCTATGAGAAAAAAACAAAACATGGAATGATCCAACAAGGTACAACTGAAAACAAGGGGTAAATATAATGAGGGAGTAAATTAAAAATGAATGACAGTTGAGCCAATGAATAATGGAAACCAGTTGTGACACAGGTAGTACACAGTTTTGTTGTATTTTATACAGTAAATACAACAAAATACACATTGGGGGGAAATGCTCTACAAACAAACCAAAGTAAAGCCAGAACATGATTTGCATTCTACCATGTAGATCAGGGGTGTCAAACTCAAATACACAGTGGGCCAAAATGAAAAACTCAGACAAAGTCGCAGGCCATCCTTGATATTTACTGAAAAAATGTCTAAAATTGAGGAAATTTTTCCTTCTCTTCAGATATAACGATGAACCTTTTCATATTACATTAGATTCAACTTTATTGTCACCACCTGCTGCAGTCTTTTGCGTTCTGCAACAGAGCAGCTCCCAATACCATACTGTGACACAGTTGGTGAGGATGCTCTCGATCACACAGTGGTAAAAGTTCTCAGAGAAGGATGGTTCTTCTTCAGTGTCCTCAGGAAGCTGGTGAACTGTATTTACCAGGCTGGAGGTGTTGGTGGTACAGGGCAGGTCCTCCGAGATGTGGGTCCCCACAAACTTGAAGGTGGAGACTTGCTCTACAGCCATCCCGTTGATGTGGATGGGATCATGCGTGCCTCTTCTCTTCTTACTGAAGTCCACAATGAGCTCCTTGGTTTTTCTGGTGTTAAGGAGTAGGTTATTGTCTGAGCACCATGTGGCCAGGCGCTGTACCTCTTCCCTGTAGGCTGCCTCATTGTTGCTGATGATGCCCATCCCTTAGGTGTCATCTGCAAACTTGATGATGGAGTTGGATCCATGTACAGTTCTGTAGTCGTGGGTGAAGAGGGAGTAGAGGAAAGGACTCAACACACAGCTTTGTGGCACACTGGTGTTGAGTGTGACAGTGGTGGAGCAGGTGCGGCCTGACCTCACATGCTGTGGTCTGTTGGTCAAAGAGTCCATGATCCAGTTGTAGAGGGAGGTGCTAGTGGCCTCATATACAAAGACTTGTGTGGATTTCCTATTGAAACATGATGTATGCTCAAACCAAAATGCCTTCCCACGCACAAAAATATCCGATGTAAGAATCTGTACGTACACATGAATCCAATCCATGCTACTTTCTGCAGTGGAGGCCCGCAAAAATGTGCTTTTTGGTATGCTGTCCTACAGCAGCAAACGTAAGAGGTGTGGGTGGAAGAGTCTGTGCGAGGCTGTCAATACTGTGGGGTCTGAGAAGCGCACACAAGCAGGTCAGCACAACTATGGGTGACACTGCTCTCTCAGGAGTGGTGGGAGAACATGTGAGTGACTCTGATTACCCCAAGGTAAATATCTATGTATTTGTGTAACTCACAACAAACGTGTTCATACAGTAGCTAGTGCAGAAGTGTGCCGGGGAAAAGGTGAGGCTGATTAAGACATTTCACACTTTACGCACAGGGTTATTAACATTTGCACACAAAGACAATTTGGGCTTGTTAGAAAGATCTATAACCAGATAGTTTAACCAGCAAAAAAACAGCAAGTTACTAACTTTAACCACCAACCAATGATGCTGTGACGATGGGATAGAAATTGGGGGCGCATATGCTCAAGGCACATCACAGGGAATAATGTTAGGACAATTACACGAATAAAGTCACTCACCAAGAAGCCATCCATCACGCACAGTGCCATCTCTGGCTGAGATGCGGATAATTTCGTCCCACTTGGCTGGCATGGCTCGACTCAGAGTCGACTGGCACAATCCCAATTGGTTGGCCAGATCCCTCTGGAATGCCCCAGTTGCTAGAAACCCCAGTGTGGTCATCACGTGGTTCCTCGCTGTTGCGCTCCAACACCAGCCACAGCTCTGTGCACAGTGCCAGGAGTATTGCCCTCAAAAGAGTCTGGGGTCAGAGTTGGAGAAGTGACCATCTATCTTCAGCTTGTAGCAGCGCTTGGCCTTCTTGATGCCCCTCCTCAGGTCTGCTCTGGATGTGCTTAAGGCCTGTGCATCTCCTGTTCTGAAGGCAGTGTTTCGGGCCTTCAGCAGGAGCCACAATTCCTTGTTCATCCATGGCTTCTGGTTGGGGTATGTGGTTATCTGCTTCTCTGTCGTGGCGTCATATATGATGGTGGCAATGTAATCTATAACAGAGGAGGCATAGATGTCAATGTCCATGTGTGAGCCATAGTTGGCCTGGGAAGCAAACATACTCCAGTCCACGTGTTGAAACCTGTCCTGAAGTACAGAGTCTGTCCCCGCTTGATAGTCCTCACTGTTGGCCTGACACAGTTGATGAGGGGTGAGTATTTTGGTGTGAAGAACAAAGAGATGTGATCTGACTGTCCAAGGTGGGGGAGGGGGGTCGCGGTGTAAGCAGCAGCCATGTTTGTGTAGACATGGTCCAAAGTTTTGTTTCCTCTGGTGTGTCAGGAAACGTGCCGGTGGAATTTGGGGAGCACAGTCTTTAAGTTTGAGTGATTAAAGTCACTCGCAAAGTCACTCTGGATGATCAATCTATTGTTTACTAATGGCCGAATGAAGTTCATTCATTGCAAGCTTGGCATTAGCATCCGGTGAAACATAGGTAGCTGTGATGATGGTGCATGTGAATTCCCATGGCAGATAGAAAGGTCTACACTTAACCATGAGAAACTCTAGGTTGGCTGAGCAATGACTTCCAAGAGTAACTGAGTTAATACACCAAACTTTGTTGACATAGATGCACAAACCTCCGCCTCAGGTCTTGCCAGAGTCATCAGTTGATCTATCCGCTCAATGATCGTGGCGTCCGGCTAGCTCAATAGCACTATCCGGAATGCCGCCATATAGCCATGTTTTGGTGAGAATCATGACATTACAATCCAAAAGTCTCTTACTGTGGGTGAGTCGTAGTCATATCTGGTCTATCTTGTTCACCAAAGATCCCACATTAGCGAGGAAAATGCTGGGTAAACAGAGCCGGTGTGGTGTTCTGGAGATCTCAGGGATGAGTAGGAGATTGCTGATAAGAGTGTCTGGGAAACACAATCCAATATCCAAAAGCTCATATTTGGAGTAGGATGTGAAAGCACAACTGTTTTGACCAAACAGACCCGAGATGAGCAAGAAATACACTGTAAAATAGCGAAAACTGGGGAGACACTGGGCCTCGCACCACCATCTCTTTCAGATGTATATGGAAACAAACTGTTTTGCTTAAACAGTGAATCTGGAACAAGCAAAGCTTAATACTATAAATATGTGACATCACATGTCAAATAAAAGACACACATTCAATTTTTTAAATTGTAGCCTTCTGAGTTAGATGCCAATGGTAACCTTTTTTTACAGGCTATCATTTATAGTAATAAATAATATTTTTTGTGAACAGATATTCTGCTTCCCACCTGTCAAGAAAGCTCCTGTTTTCCACCTTTCGTTTGGCCATTTTTAGGAAGGGTGGCCCGATGCGACTGGTAGCAGGAGGTCGCTAATGAATGTCAACAGAGGCGGGGGCGCTTGTGAGTCCTGATTTAAGCACCAACGCACCAACAGAGCATTCTGGAATTTGTAGTATTAGCAGTGCATACGCTGTCTACTGGTGGGCCAGCTGTAATAGACATTTTGTATTATCTTGCGGGCCAAATATAATTACACTGTGGCCAAGATTTTGAAATCTATGATGTAGAGTATGTGGTTCTTTTAGGGATTAAATTGTAGTGATTTTCTAACCATCAAAATGCCCCCTCCCTTCCCAGCACCTCAGTCAACAAATGGGAATTGGGGACTGGGCCTTAGTCCTTAGGTAAGGGCGCAAGCTTTTAATCCTTGCAGTCTAGCAGGGAGAAACTGAGAACAAGATGAGTTAGAATACCTACAATGAGTCAGCATATGGCATGATAAAAGGTTTTCAACATAGTCTTACTCAAAGTTTCAGCAAAGGCAGGCTGGTCATCAGTACTAACAGGACTTTTTGCAGTGGGCTGATGAACATTTGGGCTGATAGTAATACAGTTTTAAAATATTGTGGTTTTTCCCACAGTAGAGTGATGAATGGCAGGGGTGGGTAAATAGAGGGGGGACAGGGAAGGGATAAGACTGGAAGGAGAGGCGGGCAGTGACAGAGCTTTTTGCATTCAGTGTAGTGCAACAACTTTTGGGATCGTTCGCAGTCAGTTAGGGCTGCCGGCGACGAAGATAGTCAGATAGGTGGTTAGTTGTTCCGGTGTGAGGAGGGGTCTGACACAAAGTCAGACCCGGGGGTGGTGGTGGTGGTGGGTTGTCTTTGCCGATTAAGTGAACTGTTTTTCCTTTAGAATAGGCCTATTGGTGTATTTTACAGGCATGTTTGAACTGTCTGGAGAGGGGGAGAGTTATAAATTGAGAGAGCAGGATGGTTTAATGAATTCCATGGAAATATTAACTGTCCTGTGGGGGTGGAAGGGTTTTTTATCAGCTGGATCTCTCCCCAGTTTTAAGTTGTTTTGCTACATGTTTAATAAAGATTATTCATTCTAACGACTGTCTCCCATGATTGTTTAAGGCCTATGACTTTGAGACAAGGATCCTTGTCAGTAGCAAAACCCAAACATTTCTGACAATATGAGGGAAAAATGCAATTCAAACTCTACTGGCATGATATGCTACGGAACAAACAACTAAAATGGGATGTCTAACAGTTGAGGGATTAAAAAATGCTTGAGGAAGTTGCGTGTGTTTCAAAATACCAGACTATTCTTCTGGTGCTGCTGCTACTTCTGTTGTGTGGATGGTAATGAGGACCCTGCCTGACTACTGATGACATTTGTGAGACAGACAGAACGATCCCTGGAGTAAGACCCAGCAGAGCCCCTGAAAGACCCGGCATATCACCCATCACTGCATAATGTTTCAATAAAGAAAAATGAGTCAGTGGGTGGAGAGCTACTAGCCTGTTTCTGCAGCAATAAAAATAAATATGTTACTACAAGTAAAAACTTGTCAGATTATATATTTACCATTTCTTTTATTATTGCTCTCACTCTCATTGGTTTAGGCAGTATGATTTCACTTCATGTCTAGCAGGCACCTATGAACTGATAGGTTCAAACTTTGTCAGATCAAAGATCTATTAACATTTAAATCTCAGATGGCTGGTCTGCAATTACAGGCAGGCTTTTCTATGTATTTATTTAATTTACTCTTGGGCTCAGGTGAGATGATTACATGAGAAGAGCTAGACAGGTGTTTCTAAATTTGACAATACATTTTAATCGCTCATGTTGCAATTTCTGCACTCACATGAAAAAGTATTTAGAGACGCCACCACAAGGCCGCTGTATAGCGCTTTTCTAGTCTAGCTGACCACTCAAAGCGCTTCACTACATGCCGCATTCACCCCACTCACATAAATTCATACAGCACATCTTAAGATATAACTACGTTCTTTCACATTCATACCCCCAATGATACACTGGGGGAGCAACGTGGGGTTCAGTGTCTTGCCCAAGGACGCTTCGACATGTATCCTGGGGAAGCCAGAGTCGAACCACTGACCTTCCGATTGGTGGGCAACTGCTCTTCCTCCTGAGCTACAGCCACCCATAGGAAGTGTGTACAGGAAGGGCTGACAGGGAACAAATTCACAAGCATGTCATTGCACCAGTCTGTCCCGAGGTCTCAGTGAAATTTGTAAAGTGGCCATGACTTCTTAATACTACGCTGATGACATTCAGCTACAGTTTTCTTTTAACCCCAACAGAATTGATGGTCTGAATGTGCTGCATGATTGTTTGTCAACTATTAAGGTCTGGCTGTCCAACAATTTCCTTCAGTTAAATACCAGAAAAACTGAGGTTCTCATTATTGGGCCAGACAGTTGTATTTCTGCTGTGAAAGACTACGTTGGATCTATATGCACCAATGTATGTTCCTCCCTGAGAAATTTGGGCATTATCTTTGATCAGCATATGACCTTTGACAAACACATTCATTCTTTGTCTCGCATTTGTTTCTTCCAACTCAGAAACATTTCCAAACTGAGAACCATGGTGTCGCAGGCCGAGCTAGAATTGATAATTCATGTGTTTGTGTTATCTCGGCTGGACTACTGCAACGCCATATTCACATATCTCAGCAAGGCAGCTATTAACCGTTTGCAGTTAGTGCAAAATGCTGCGGCCAGGCTGTTGACTAAATCTAGGCAGAGTTGCCTTATAACGCCTGTCCTGGCCTCGCTGCACTGGATTCTGGTTAGTTTTAGGATTCATTTTAAAGTCTTGATTTTAACTTTTAGAGCGCTTCATGGTCAGGCACCAGATTACGTGTCTGAACTTCTTCGCCCTCATGTCCCAAGCAGGTCTCTCAGGTCTGCCAACCTGGGTCTTCTGGTTGTGCCTTGAACCAGGTGCATAACCAGAGGAGACAGAGCCTTCCAGTCTGTTGCACCCAGGCTGTGGAATAGTCTTCCTCAGGACCTGACAGACTTAGCTACCGTGGACATTTTTAAAAAACATCTTAAAATATACCTGTTCAGGCTGGCTTTTAAGGAGTCGTTGTGTTATTTTGACTGTTTCTGTCTGTTGGTTTTGTCTTTGTATTTATTTTATTTGTGTGTGTACCTGTTTCATGATTTTAACTAGACACCTTGACAGTGCTATGTGAAGCACTTTGTGAGTTTTTTCCTCTGTGAAAAGTGCTATATAAATAAATTTTACTTACTTACACTATGTGGTGGAGTTACAGTACATAATATGAGTTTACATGACTTACATGAGCTGATTATTCATAGACTTGATTCCCAAGGTGACAAGCCCTTTCTTCAAAGACTGAACCATTTCCAAGGACTGTGGTAACAGCGGCAAACATTGGTCATTGGTGTTAGCGTCAGTGCCACACAGCTAAGCTTAGGGTATCCTTTGTCCTGAAAGTGTTGAGATGCTTTTTCTACGGTTTTGTGATGTTAATGTTTAAACAGGTTACTTTTAGTCAAGTTGATGTTAGTTGTGATCTTGCATGCAACCTAACCATCCTCCTTTTGATTAAAGATGCCTTTAACATAAGTCGTACACTAACATTTCAAGTCTTTGTTAGCCACAACTGGAAACAGTTTGGATCAGGGATTTGAATGTCCTGCCCTGCGTCTCTCTGTCATGCTGTAGCATGTCTCCTATTCAGTTTCACATGCTGGTAAATCTGCTTATACAGACTAAGAGCCCAGAAATCTCCAGTTAACATGTGGGCTATATGTCCACCATTGTTGTAGTAGCTTCTCTGGCTAGCACATAACTCTCTAAGAACATTGTCAGAGTCGCCATCTTGTACCTTCACCGGCACATGATCACAGCTGCCATTTATTCATTGTCCTTCTCTTTTCTAATACACACACACACTAATTAAAAAAATTTCCCCCACTGTGGGACGAATAAAGGAATTCTTATTGTTATTCTTATTGGTCTGTCTTCCATTGCTTGTTTCTGTATGCACATCCACATAAATATCCACTTCTCGTCTACAATATTTATTCCTGCCATCTTGTTTATATTTCCGGTCATATCATTCTGTACATATCCCACCTCAATTGTATATATTTTTTTCAAAGACAACTTCTTTTTTACTTGTCTCTGCTACGTTAACTTTTATTTAATGTTCAGTGGCGCTGTTACACTAGGTGAAATTCCTGTGTACGTTGTACATTTGGCAAATAAAGAGATTCTGATCTGTTTATTTTGTACATAGTATTATAGTATCTCAGCAGTGGGTCAAGTTAGACTCCCCTGGCCACCTCACAACATGACACTGATGAGCAACAAAAGTGCATCTGAGCCAGCTTGAAGGCATCTGTGAAAAAACCCATTAATAATCCTTAACCTAGTCAAATAACATAAACAAATAAAAAATGCTTGCTTAAAACAATCAATGAGACCATACAATAATACCAAATTTAAGGGTGGTTGTGACTCAGGAGAAAGAGCGGCTGTTTACATGTCAGTGGTTTGATCCCTGGCTTCCACAGTCAATATGTAGACATTTCTTAGGTAAGACGCTTTATCCCACATTGCACCTGTTGTGTAAGTGTGTATATAAGTTAGTCTTGGTCTACGAAGTGCTGCATGAACATGTGGGTGAATAGGAAAATGCGGCTTGTGGTGTAAAGTATATAAGTGCAGTCCATTTATCTATTTACAAATGTAGAATCAAATTCCAGTATCCAGGCTGAAAGTCATATAATAGAGGCTCCATCTGTATCCTGAATGCAGACTTTTGTTGCTCTTTATATTGTCTAAATCTAAAGCTCTTTGAGTGGTCAGTTAGACTAGAAAAGCACTATACAAGTACAGTCCATTTACCATTTAAATTGAATGAGGTCATTTGAGTGACCAACCCTGCTGACTGGCTTTCCATTTGTATTACTATTGTCATTTACAAATGTATTTTGCTCAGGTAAACTGTGAGACTAAATGTATTCAATATGAACACATTTAGAAAATGAATGAATAGATACTCTGCTTTTGTCAGTTAATACATGAGTCAATATTTAAACTGAATGGATGGAAAACATATATGCTTCCTAAAGGTGATGCATCTGTGTTTTCTTCTCAAAAATATCCCAATGGGCCATTAGTACTTTCAAAGGAAAGTCAACAGCGAGACATAGAGTTCTTTTGTCTTATCTGGCAAACATTGCATTTCAAGGTGGATTGAATTTCATCATTTTTCCATCAGAACCTTTTTGAGGCATGATTGTTTTCCTACTTCTGAGTTCAGCAGAATACATGGGTTGATGATTATTGTACAGATAAAATAAGCAAGCTCTTGTTTTCTTTACGATATAATATACTGTAACTTCACATGGAAATGATGACAACAAGATTAATAACAATATATTAATTAAATTTCTTGAGCCTGCAGTGTTAAATTTTTTTTTACCTTTAATGGAGTCAACCACATCAATCCAGCCACACTCATCTTTTGTGGACGTTAGAGAAGAGAACCTGGATCGACAGAAATTAATATTCTTGCGTCCATAGAAGCCACCGTCTATGATTAACATTTGACCAGAACTGCACTGGAGAGTGGTGTTATGACCTGAACACACAATTCTTCTCCCTGACGCTGAGACGAAAATAAAAGCAATTCAGAGGTTATTCAAAGTGAATTTCTGTGTGCTTTTGCTTAGCGTCTGACTCAGAATACATACCAAATTGGCAGATAAAATGCATTTTTTTGTTACAGTTTCCTGTGGCCTTCCATTGGAAGCCTGAGTTTCTCACTATGTTTGCACATGCTGCACCTGGCTGTGGGCTGCTCAGCCACTTTGAATAGGTCACAGGTGAACCATCCAGCCAAGACAGAAGACCTAAGGAAGGAACAAGCGGTTGTTTAACATATACGAGATACAGATTACAAACATGCTGGTAAAAGTCTGTGAGCCTCTAGGATTAACAGTTAATCAAACGTTTTCAATCAGTGGGAAGGCAGTTGGGTGCTCCATTTCATTTAAAAACCAGAGATGTGAGCCGAGTCTGACTTTCACAAACTTAAAATGTTTTTTGGAAGTGTAACAAGCACACAGGAGACTTCAGAGAAAGAATGGTCAAAGCTCATTAGTTAGGAAAAGGTAAAAAAAAAAGAAAGAAAAACATCTCTAAAAAGTTGAGACTTCATCAATCCACAGTCAGAAAGACTGAGAAATTTAGGACCACAGTAACCCTCCCCTTGAGTGGTCGAACAAAGAAGATCACTTCAAGTGCAAGACTTCTGTCTGTGACGTCTCAAAGGAATCTAGTTTCTTGGAAGCAGTCAGGTGCTGTGCACGACAGGGCTATCAGAGGAGAGCAAACGCACTCCCTGAATAATTTTGCTGGCAGTCTGTAGTTTTCTGTAGATGATGTGTACACACCAGAAAAATGTATTGTTAAAAAATTAGACCAACGCAGAACCTTTTGGTTCTACACGAGAGGTATGTTTGAAGAAAAATAAAAAAAAGCAGCATTCCAGCAACAGCCTTGAGGCATCTGTGAGATATCATTATTTGGGTCTGCTTTCCTGCATCAGGGCTAAAGCAGTTTGTCATCACTGAAGAAGTGATGAATTCTAAACAACAATGCTGAGACATCTTTTCATTTTTGGAGGGAAATAGAAGAAATAGAATATTTAATGTACTGGATGAGTGGGAAATTCAACCGGCCAAAACACAACATTTACATTCAGCAAACAAATGAGGACAGAAACTAGAGCTCAGAAAGTATATTTTTTACCTCCAGTAATGTGTGTTAATAAGAAAAATATTACCAAAGTACATTGACTTATTTGTCAATGCACTTTGGTAATATATATATTTTTCATTTACTAAAAGGGTATAAATCATGTAAAAAGGCAAAGAAAATAATAGGTGTCAGTACTTTTGTCTATCTGCTTTAAAAGAAATGAGCATGTGCAGTTGTCCACTTCTATGCCTTCTTACCTTCAACATTACCAGAATTTTGCTGGTTTGAAGAGGAAGATGGTGCCAGTCCAAGCCACATGTCATTTTCAGAGTCCAGGTGTCTCTCAAGGAAATACTGAGCGTCTTTATTGGGGATAAATGCAAGATGTCCTCCACGCTCCTCGCACCAATGCTGAGCACTGTAAAAAGAGAGCTCCAGGCCAACAAACTCAAAGCAAGAGCTTCTAAAGGCCCTCTGGTACCATGGACAGGTAGCTGTAATCTCTTTCTTATTTTCAGCAGAAGACTGACAGTTGAGTGTCAACAAAATCAGTATGTGCAGAATTGCCGTGCACATCTTTTCTGCTCTCACCTTAAAAAACAAAAGTTGGTCTCTCTGATTCTCTTTTTGACTTCCTGGAGAGTTCACAGGAACGCTAATGTTGTCTTACACTCACCCCAGTGACTTTCTGCTTTTGAATGGGCCTGACAGGAACCTGACAGGTTTTTGTTTGCTTATCCAACACTCAGTCACTCAAAGACCAATGAGTGCTTTGCCTTTGCACACACTAACAGAGACAAAAGAAAAAGAGTTTCAGCCAGATGGCAGCGGCGTGTGAGGTTAGATTTTAGTTGTAATTTTAAAAGGTCTACAGTGTGAGTCTGCGGGCTAGCTAACTTTATTATTAACAGTCTTTTAACATTTCTAAACCTGTATTTATAAATAACTATGTACTGTTTTTTTTTTTTTACAGCCAACCTTAATAGTATACATGTTTTGTAATACCTACATCTAACAAATCAGAAGTGACGGAGATGTAGTAAGAACCTTTGAAAATGTTGGCTCAAAGTGGAATCTGTTGTATGACAGTTTGCAAATTTAACACTACTGGCCACCCCTTTCTACACCCTTTGTTTTGTTGATGTTAAAAGTAGCAAACATGAATCTTTCACATTACATTTACATAATGCAAATTGTAGGAATATCATGACTGAAAGCAAATAAAAAATATGTGGCACTTTGGAGCTCTGATATAGTAGTGATTTGACAAATTTTGAACCTTTGATTGTGAAGCTTCTACGTACAGCGCTGTGGCCTAACGTAGCTATTCCACACTCTGGAAGGAGACTATTTTTATTCACTTAATCACTGTTTTGGTTTACTTTCACTGCTCCAGTTATGATGATTAATAGATGCAGCCACCAGTCTTCTTTTCTCTGCCCACAGTTTAGCTGGTGCACATTCTGGAGCATTAAGAAGCTCAGGAAATAACCAAGACTACCTTTCCTCTCACGAATGGTTGGCCCAAGGATGTATGATCCGGTCACTGATAATCACACTCAATATTATTAAATACCACAAAGTCAGCAGTTCTGGGGGCACTTTTAAATGACGATCAAAATTTACAGCTATGAACTGACTATTCTTGCCCTTGAGGCCACTATGTATTGTCTATGGTAAGCATGTCACTATCACTAATTTCCAGCTCTCTCCACCTTCTCCCATTTAGGTTGTTTTTCTACATCTTAATATTGCACTTGGTTGTTCTAAAAAGTCATAAATAAATAAATAAAAATCACCTCATACCCATGTGGTACACACATCAAAAAGAGAAATCTGACAAACTGATGCAGTGTTGACAGTTTTCCTGATGTGATGTGAATCGGAAAAGGAGACAACAGGATGAATATGCCGCTGAAAGCACCTCCTGTGGTGTCTCGAGTATAACACTTGTTTGGATCGATTGCACTAAAGGCAGTAATGCACTGCTTTAATGGTATAATTGACTGCACAGCGGGTCTGAATTTAACCAGATAACAAAGAAAGTGGTGCTCCTGGCTGGAGATTCCAACTATATAGTTTTGTTGCTGCTAATAGATCAAAGATGATCAGCAACTATGCACATACAAATACAATATGCTGGGAAACCAGAACATTCTCAGGGCGCATTGAAGATAAACTGTGACTTACCTTTGTGTTATTCACCACAAAGTGACTGCCTCTAATAAGTATACATAAATACTATGTGCTAACATGAACTACATAGCAAGTTAAACGATCTATTCTGGAGAAAAAAAAATTCTATGATGTCACTTTTCATCTGCGCAGCTACTTGGCCTGCAGAAGAAGCCAGTTATAATTACTGTTGCTCTTCCTTTCTCCCCACCCCATTTCTCAATCCACTCGTCACTGTGAATCTCAAACAGAAATGTGCGCATGTACCTGCCATTCCACTATCCTCGACTACATAAATAATGGGTTTTAATTGTGGATCTCTGACTTAAAACATTGTTTTTGGTGACTGAGTGCACTGTGGACTAAAATAATGTGTTTACATCCTGGACATGAGTTAGCAGCAGTTGTTGGTACCTGCAGCCATGTATCAAAAAATTATCAAAAATATATTTGCCTTTCTTAGGAAAAAACAAGGGGGTAGCTATGTTGTTAGGATGAAATATATATATAGACTCTAAATTGTCCCTTGGAGTAAGTGTGGATGGTTGTGTGTCTCATTTGCCTCTGTGTGGCCCTGTGATGGACCTGTCCAGGGTGTACCCTGCCTCTCGCCCATTGACAACTGGGATAGACTCGACCCAAAACCTAACTATAAATAAACTGATTATTTTTTAAATCATTTTTACTTTCCTGCTGTAAGATAACCCTGAAATGATCATTTCACTAAACTATTTGGAATCTAGTCTCATACTATGAAGCAATTAATAAATTATTGTCAATTTTAAATAACTAATTTAAGCATTTATTCAAGCTGTTGTAGCTTCAACACAGTTGAGAGATCAAACGTAATTTAGACACTTCTGTAGAGGATCTGTGGTGTCTAAAGCTCAATATATTAAATATATAGCCTAAATATATTTTTATTCACAAGTCCTCCAACTGAAACAACTATATAGATTGCTTGTTCCTACCCTTTAATATACATCTAAGTGTCATGAGTTTGCAATATTCTTTAATGACAAAGTTCAAGGTATTAAAAATGCAATAATTGGGTTAGTTCTGCTGGACCTGAGTGCTGCCTTTTACACAGTTGACCATGCAATCTTATTGCAGAGGTTAGAAGACTGGGTGGGAATCCCTGGTAGCTTTAAACTGGTTCAAGTCCTATCTCAATTCAATTCAATTCAATTTTATTTTATTTATATAGCGCCAAATTACAACAATTGTCATCTCAAGGCACTTAAATAATATTGTCCAATTCAAGCCAATTGGAATTCAATTCATTGCAATCATAATCCAATTCATTCATATAGAGCCAATTCAAAAGATAATATCCTAGCTAAGGAAACCAACAGATTGCACCAAAACTTGTCTTCAGTCCAATCTCCCGTCCTGAGCGTGCCTGAGGCGACTGTGGAAAGGAACGACTCCCTTTTAACAGGAAGAAACCTCTGGAAGAACCAGACTCAAGAAGGGTGGCCATCCGCCTCGACCAGCTGGGGTTTGAGAAGACAGAAAAGGGGGAAAGGGGGGACACCATTCAATGGATACCTGTTGGAACAGGGAAACACAAGTTAATAACCACAATAATGTCACATGTACATAATATCATTTCAGAAATTAAACAGGGGGAAAAAGAGAGCAAAGTGAGGAAAGGTGTGACAGATGAGGTCCCCCAGCAGTCTAAGCCTATAGCAGCTTAACTATGGGATGTTTCAGGATTACTTGAGCCATCCCTAACTATAAGCTTATCAAAAAGGAAAGTTTTAAGCCTAATCTTAAAAGTGGAAAGGGTGTCTGCTTCCCGGACATTTCTCCTCCTCCATTGGGACTGTAGTTTTTATGAAATTGCCCCTTGTCCATGAGGCCCCCCCCCATATCCATCATATTCCAGATACCGGTGCATTCTAATGTGGTGATGTGGTTACAGAAGAATCAGGCTTAAAAATAGTAAAGACTGCTTTCTGCGGTGGTCTGCTTGGGGAGCTGGTTCAGTGGAGTCACCTTGTCTCCACACTTTACATTTTGGGTCATCATCTTCATCCATGCCTCCATACCTGACCTTAAAGGGGAACTCCGGTATTTTTTAAACCTAGACCTTATTTCTGGCATGAAATACGTTTGTCTACTCTCCGAGAACAGTTTGGCAAAAGTCGGCGTCCTTCGGAAGCTATTTAGAAAACTCGCGATCAGCATATATACATATAACGGAGTGTACAGGGCAGGGACGATGCAGCCTCTAAATAAGGCATTATCTGTCTTTATTTCACCAATACTTTAGGAAGAATGAACGTGTACTATAGCTTTGTTAGCTCATAGGTGCTGTTATGTGGCTACTTGCGGCTATAGGAGAGCTAACGGAAGGATTTCTACACAGGCACTCTACTAGGACGACTTCATCCACACGCCCCCCTGGAGTACAGTTTATTTACTCCTTTCTCTGTGACAGTCGGCTAACTTCACATGGAGTTTGCTACTGCTAGTTTTGTACAACATGGTGGGATATTTATCAAATTTTGACAATGTGAACAATGACTTTGAGTAAGATGGACGTTCTTACCGGAGTGAATGAGCTTTGCTGCAGCCATGCGTGCTGATGAAGTCGTCCCAGTAGAGGTGTGTGTAGAATTCCCTCTGTTAGCTCTATTTTACATTAGCATTTTTTTATCACAAGCTCTTTTTTTTCTCTCTATTTTTGAATTATAAACAAAGTTGGTTCCATAAAGCCTAAAGCTTGGCTATTCATGTAATATTAAAAGGTATTTTCTAATAAATTTGAAAAGTGTAATGCATATTGTTATCATATAAAGTATAAATTTTATTCATTGATGCATTATTTTGAAATAATTCAGGAAACTCAGAAATCCAGTACAGATGTAGTGCAGGTTGAGGAAGGAGCAGCTGGACTGTCAGGGCTTCAATTGATCAAGTATTTTCTTGTTCAGCATAATTCATCCATCCATTTTCTATTCCCACTTAATCCATCGGTCGGGTCATGGTAGGGCTCGAGCCTATCCCAGCCGTCAACAGACGAGAGGTAGGGTACACCCTGGACAGGTCACCAGTCCATCACAGGGCCACACAGAGACAAACGAGACAAACAATCACACACACTCACACTCACTCAAGGACAATTTTAGAGACACCAATTAACCTAACATGCATGCTTTTGGACAATGGGAGGTAGCCGGAGTACCCCGAGAGAACCTACGCATACATCAGGAGAACATGCAAACTCCACACAGAAAGGCCCCAGCTGGGAGTTGAACCTGGAACCCTCTCACTGTGAGGTGATGGTTGCTGACCAGCCCCCAGCATAATTCAGTGACTACTTTTTTTTTTCCCTGTGTGGGTTGGGGGGACATGTCCCTACCCAAGCTAAGGGAAAACTTACACCCTTGGGATATTCCCACCCATGACAAGAACACGCTGGATCATGTAAACAGCAACATACGTAGTGTATACAGAGCTGCACCCCGCCCCCACCTCAGGCTTTCAGACCACATCTCTCTGTTCTTGTACCCAGCCTACAGACAGAGACTCAAACAGAAACCCTGTCACCAAACAAGCTAAACTTTGGACACCAGAGACAGAGAGCACCCTGCAGGACTGTTTTACCGAGACAGACTGGGATGTGTTCAAAGCTGCAGTCATACTGGAGGACTCTTTTGTCTGCACACAGAACTATGCAGATTATGTTACTGGGTACATCATCACTTGCGTTCACAACATCGTGCCTACCATACAAGTGAAGTTCCCCAACCAAAAGCCCTAGATCAGCAGTCAGGAACGGCACATGCTGCATGCTCACTCTACTGCATTTAAATGTGGCAATGAGGCGGAGTACAAAACTGTGAAGTACGGACTGAGGAGAGCCATCACAGCGGCCAAGAGGCAGTACAGAGAGAAGCTGGACGGCTTGTTCTACTCTTCTGCCGACTCAGGGCGGATGTGGCAAGGTCTGTAGCAGATCACAGAATACAGGAACACCACCAGCATCATCAGCTCCTCAGACAGACTGCCTGATGATCTCATCAGCTTCTGCACTCGCTTCGAGACCACCAGCGACATCACAGGGAGAAGTCACTACACCTGGCCCACCCAACCCCCTGCCTCTCCTCCACCAATAATATCCTCAGTCCAAGTACTCAAAACCCCTGGATCAACCCCTGCAAGGCAGCAGACAACATCCCTGAGTGGGCCCTCAGAACATGTGCCAACGAATTGGCAGATGTTCTCACCTCCATCTTCAACCTCTCCCTCATCCAGAGCATCATCCCTTCCTGCTTCAAGACCACATCCATCGTCCGCCTCCCCAAGACGAGTCGACCTACCTGCCTGAATGACTACAGACCATTAGCACTCACTCCAATCATTATGAAGTGTTTTGAGAGAGTGATGCTGGCTTACATTCAGAGCACCATGCCGGACCCCCAGGACCCCTTGCAGTATGCCTACCGGTCCAACAGATCACCTCAGACGCTGTTGCTGCTGCCCGCCACTACTCCCTCTCCCACCTAGAAAACAAAGACTCCTACATCAGGATGCTCCTTGTTGATTATAACTCCGCCTTCAACATGGTCATCGCCTACAAGCTCAACCATAAACTGTCTGCTCTTGGCCTGAATCCCACCCTCAGTGACTGGCTCCTGGACTTTCTGACTGGCAGGCCCCAGTCCGTCAGGATCGGTAACATTACTTCAGTCAGTACCATCACAAACGTGGGCTCCCCACAGGGATGCGTCCTCAGCCCTATCCTCTAAATCTTCTTCACCACGACTGTGTCGCCACAAAGACATCATCCTGAAGTTCATGGATGACAGGACGTATCACCGGTGGAGACGAAGCAGCCAACAGGAGGGAGGTGGCAAATCTGGTGTCATGGTGTGAGGACAACAACCTCACCCTCAACACGGACAAGACAAAGGAGATACTCATGGACACGAGGAAGGAGAGGAGACCTAATCAGCCACTTTTCATCCAAGAGCTTGCGGTGGAGAGGGTGAGCACCTTCAAATACCTGGATGCACATCAGCGAGGACCTCACCTGGACAGTGAACATCACACAGCGGGTGAAGAAGGCTCAACAGCAGCTGTATTTTCTGAGGAGGCTCAGGAAGTTTGGCAAGTTGGCTGAGATCCTCAGGAATTTTTACAGCTGCGTTATTGAAAGCATTTTGACCAGTTGCATCACTGTGTGGTACGGCAGTGCCACTGTCATGGACCGCAAACGCCTGCAGAGATAAGTTGCTGCCAAGCCATAGAAATAACACCACTGATCTCAAAGACCGCCATCAGTGGATTTGGTAGCTCTCTGTGCTATAGTTCACATCTTTATATTTTTCTTTTGGGAATTGATAAAATATTATTGAGTTGAATCGAACTGAACTGAATTGAATGTCTACATGTTTTATATTAGAGGTATATGAATGGGAGAAGACAAATGTTGTATTTTAAACCATTCAATGTGGTACAGAACTCACAAGTCGTGCCTTTTTTTATTTTTACTTTTTTATTTATTTATTTGTTTTTTTTGTTAATTTACAAGTGTGATATTACAGTTATCTAATACATCTGTAACTCATTCCATAATTTAAACGTTTTTCTGGGTTCATTTGGGTTTCTCTCTCTGTATCTCTCCAGCTTTTTGGGGAAGGTTAATACACGTGGCATCTGGAAGTGGAAGTAAACCTGATCTATACAGATATTATTGGTTTTAGACAAATTCAGATAGTATTACTAGTACTTAAAACATCTTAGACAAGATAAAAGTGAGTATTTGGTATTTTAAAAGCATTTTGTGACATGCAAGTACATAAATGTTTAGCAATAATTTGACATTTTTTATTACTCATAAAGAGATGAGTCATGAAAACAAAATCTTTACACAACTTCACCATTGTTTTACAATGTGCAGCAAGGCCCCTTTTTTTGCTGATAACCTTTTTTTCCACAGTCAGTTTGAATATACCGAGAGACTGTTGAGATACAGATTTTTTCCAAAATTCTGCCTAAATCTCGTGCACAGTATGATGCAAATGCCAGATGAAGATGATAGTACAGAATGGTTACAAAAAAGAACCAGAGCACAAACAATTAATTTAATTTCACATGGTAAAAATTGCAGGGAAGGGAACCGTTGGTGCTCTTTTATCTGTTTGGTTTCTTATCATCCTCATGCATCACTGAGGATGGCTGTTATCAGAATGGGGACTCAAGAGATCCATTTCACAAAGCAGGTTTAGTGAAAACTTTGAGTTTACTAACCCTGAAATGAGGGAAACTGAGTTTTCCGTTTCACAAAGGGAGGTAACTCAAACCAGAAAAAGAGGGGTGACTCTAGCCTGTTTCAGAGAGAGAGATAACTTAAGCTCTTGGTCAGTTACCGTAGTAATAGACTCTGTGAACCTAACCTGGTCGGGATCAAGACCTCTCTATCTCTGCCCCCTTTCAGCCATGCACGCCATTTGATTTTCTCATTCATTCAGTCAGCAGGCGAGTTTTGGTGTAGCCTAGTTCTTCTAGAAGTTCTGGAAGTCCCTTAGGCACAGTAGGAGGCAACTTTTTTCACAAACATGGCATGTCCTTTTGACAACAAACCTGTTGGAGGGACTGTTGGAGATACTCTTTAATGTCACCTGCCTTGAATTTCAGAATTTTAGCTAACATTTCACTTGTTTTTGTTGCCTGATGAGTCACGAGTGACGTGAGATAATCTCAGCTAGCTTGGAGGCTACACGGCTAGTTTGGAAAACTATTATTATTGTGCATGCAACCTGTGGCGAGTCTGGCGACTTCTGTAGATTAATAAAAGGTGTTTTTCAAAAATTCTGACTGACATTGCGTTGTCCAGCCACTCATTTCATGCTGACATTGCAGTGCAACTACTCCTCAAGATGTCAGTCTTGCTGCATCTTATGCCGCTCCTTCTGGCATCAGGCATCAGCCAATTGAAAATAATAATCGTGTTGTGTCATTGCATGTTTGTGTGCGCAGTTGTGCCCACAGATTTTATTATTCATTTTACTCAAAACGCATTATGGTGAAATAATATCATATAATTGGAAGTTATGTATTTACTGTAAAAATGGGAGTAATGGATGGGGGAGTGGTGGCAGTTTTACAGGGGGGATGATTTTGATCATTCTTATTTCAGGGGAGATGCCCCCTCATCCCCCCTCAACTTGACTACTGTCTATAGGCCTATTACAAGGCACTTGTGTCTTGGGGGGTGGACTCAGTGGATGAGCTCCCTCCAGGGATTCCCTCAGCCACTGGCCTTCCAATATTCTGGCTTAGGGCCAGCTCCTCTGTCTCCGTTAGAGATGGCGGTGCTGGGCCACCACCCGTTTTATGGGCATCTGCCTTCTTTCTGTTGGTTGAGTAGAAGTCTGTGTTAGTTTAAATAAGCTAAATTATTTAACAGAACACGATAGATGTATAAGCCCTGCTTCTCTAACCATTAACCTCAGTTGCCGTCGCTAGATGTGTCATAACTATAGACATATAAAGAATAAAACTTTAACTTTAAGTCCATTGTACTTGTATTTTTCAGTCATAACAACAACAACAATGGTGGACTACAGGCTTGTACTACCTTTATACATATACATTATAAAGATTCTTTATATGTCTATGCCTTTATATGCATGCTCCATGGCTTCTCTTCCGGTTTTAGTGTATTGGTATGGCAACGTCACAGCACCACATACATGTCTGGCATATGCATATGTACTCAGACACGACCAACAAAGAGTCCAGCTGGACCCTCAGGACAGAGCCAGCCTTCCTGATGATCTTGTTGATCCTGTTGGCATCTGGTCTTGGATTCCTGCATCTAAATGTATAGGTGTCTGTATCTCTGCTTACTCTCCAGAAGCTGACTGTTGTTTTGTCTGAAACGTGGCTCAGCAAATCCATCACAGTCAGTAATATCAATATAATGATTATATTTTCTACAGAGCTGACCGCCCTAAGAGAGGTGGGGGTGTTGCAGTCTATGTAAAAAAAAAAAAAAGTTTTAGGTAAATATATAGCTGTCTAAATCTGTTACTAAACAATTTGAGATTTTTGCCCTTGAGCTCACAGTGTCTAAAGTCACTGGTTTAAATGTTATTGGTTCTTATATGACCAGGATTCATTAAAAACACCTTTTAATTTTAACCCCTTTTAACTTTCACATAAAACACAATGTCTATAGGCTGAAGGTTTTATCTCTGAGTATCTTAAAGTAACAAAAGGAGTGCCTCAGTGGTCAGTTCTAGGACCACTTCTTTTTATCCTTTATATCGACAACATTTAACACAGTCCAGCAAAAACTTTTAATAAATACAGACAAAAACAAAGTCATGCTTTTTTCAACTGCTAAGGACAATATGCAGAACCCGCCTTCAATTGTCACTTTGCAAGGTTCACACATTGAATCTGTACCATGCTATAGATATTTAGGTATGTCAATTGATGAATCTCTTTCTTTTACCCCACATGTTCATAAGCTGGCAAAAATGCTGAAATTGAAGCTGGGTTTTTATTTCAGGATTAAATCCTGTCTTTTATATGAATCCAAAAAGAGGTTGGTTGTTTCCACCTTTCTGTCAGTTTTGGATTATGGTGATGTTTTATACATGCATGCCTCGTCTCAATGTCTACGTGTTCTTAATACTCTGTATCACAGGGCTCTGAGGTTCATCACTAATATTACAATCTTTCACCCATCCCTGTTTATCATACCAGCACGTTGGATGGTCCTCCATGTCAATATATAGGCTAAGACACTAGCATATTCTTGTTTACAAGGCTGTTCTTGGTCTACTCCCATCTTACCTCTTGAACTTCCTCCATCTGAAGAGTTCAGGGCCTTATGGTCTTCGTGTTCACAGGATTTTTTTATTTTCAGTACCGAGGTTAAGAATTGAGATGGGGAAAAAAAATCTTTCATGTATGCTGCTCCCTTCGCCTGAAACAAACTGCATAAAGACTTGAAACTTCATTAAATGGTCCCATTGGAGGGTTTTAAAAAAAAATGTTGGATGACTTGGAGGCACATACATCTGTTTGTAGATGTTTTGCCTGATTTTCAGATTCAAATTTTATACAGTCGTTTTGTATGTGTGTTGACAAAAAATGTATCTATGTGCTGCTGTCTTGGCTGGGACACTCTTGAAAAAGATGTTTCATCTCAGTGAGGATTTTCCTGGTTAAATAAAAAAAATTTAAAAGAATTGTTTTTTTTTCAGTTCTAACAGCTAACAGTCACATATTTTAATTGATTTATGATTCATGGAACAGTCAGTTAAATAAAGAAATGATAGCTATAAAGCCTCAGTAAACAAAGATTTTTATTAGAAAGTTGTCACTATTTCCTAAATACAAAATTTATTTAGTATTTGTTTTTCCTCAAGTGTATCTGTCCTAGTTTATTTCTGTTATCTTATACTGAGCAGCTCATACACCAGATATTCCTGGGCTTTGTGGTAGAGCACCAGCTGACCTCTGAAGAAAATGAGCACCTTAGTTCTATCAAAACCAGGTATCAAAAGCAATGGTGTAGGAGGAAGGGAGGACCCAGATGCAGACTTCAAAACTCAAAAAGGTTTATTCCAAAAACAGAAAGCACGACTGAACCGGATTGTCAAAATTCTTAAACTGTGAAAAACTAAACAAGACTAAGACTATGCTGATAAATAAACAAGACTATGAATTAACAAGACAATGGCTATGGTGGCAAAACCTTACTTGACAAGACAAGACAAGCCAAGACTGTGGCATTAAAGATTAAGTGAGGATTTCGCAATGAGTGATGGGAACCTGGAAACTATATACTGTGGGGAGGTGATTGGTGACGAGGTGCAGCTGTGAAACAGAAAACAGGTGACTTGAGTGAGACTAAATGACGGGCAAAACATGACAAGAAACTAACCAGGAAACATGATGAGGAACCTGAAAACATAACAAATAACCTGAACACAAGATTAATCAAAACATAAAATGTGACACCAGGCTCTTGTGAATGGCAAGAGGGCAATGTTTTGGAAGGTAACACCAGAAGCAAGTTGAATTATGGCTCTAGTTAGAAGTAGCCTAATATGATAACCAGAGTCAAGGCTTATAGATTGTAAACTAACTTAATTATATAATTTCACCTTTTAGATGTTTAATTATCAAGATTGCAAACTAAGGCTTAAACAGGCAGACAGATTATTTTAGCAGACACTGACCTTGTTCTGTCTCAGCAAAGTCTACACTTTAGTCCATGTGGTAATGCCATGTTTTTTTTCACATAGCATGGAATCTGAGCACTATCATCTACTGTATGGGCTTAAATTTGTCTCAGAAATAACTACAAATGCAGAGAGGGTGATCTACAAATATGACTTGAGTTGCGCATGTGTTTTGCTTTCCACAAATACAAATTTCCTATTTGTAACTTGTGTGTTGGTTTTTACAAAAATGTATATTTGCATAGGTGTCAAAAGTATTCACATTCATTAACCAAGAAGAAGTATAGATACTAGAGTTTAAAAAGACTTCTGTAGAAGTTGAAGTATCAACTCAACCTTTTTACTCAAGTAGAAATATAAAAGTACTGGCTTCAAAACTACATAAGGTACTTAAACTACTTCAGCAAGACTGAAGCTTTCATACGTGCTTCAGACCCTAAACTACAATTCCATAGAACCACTGCTTCGAAGCTTGCTCGCGTGTGATGTAATTTGTAACGTGCAGGGGCGATGTATCACGTACCGACCAATAGTGTGTCGGAAATGGATGTTTATATGTCTCATCCAATTGCAATCAAATTCACTATGTCACTAAAACATGAAAAAAACTCAGGCCGAAATGAAATACGAGTAACAAGGCTGTTTTGAAAATGTAAGGAGTAGAAAGTACAGATAATTGCGTGAAAATGTAAGGAGTAGAAGTAAAAAGTCGGCTGAAAAATAATTACTCCAGTAAAGTATAGATACCCAAAAATTCTACTTAATTAAGGTAACGAAGTAAAAAAGTCACCTGGACCAAGTAGAGAAGCAGAAATAATAGTAGTAGAAGAGTAGACTATGATAAATATTTCAGCAGTTGGATGACACAGAGATGGAGATTAATTGAGATGGGGATGAGGATTTCAATTGAAAGTAAGGAGAAACATTCAGTCCCAAGAACTGCATTCCTACAGGCAAACAAGTTGATAGGAATGTAATACTTTGAGCCTTTTAGTCAGCCAGTGGATCAGAAAAACTCTTTTCAAAGTAAGTGACATGTGAGAAAAGCAGCCTATTTTGTCTGCTTTGGACTTTTTAACAAGACAATTATCTGAAACATGAAGAGATTGGTCAATAAGTGGTTAACAGAGACCAAAACCATTTTTTAAGTGGCCCAGCCAGAGTCTGGATCTGAATCCCAACATGACTCAATGAAAGGAATAAAACACAAGATGATGACAGAGACACCTACCAACTTCAAACACTTGGAGATTGCATACAAAGTCACCTAAAATCCCAGTGGAGAAAGCTTGTTAGCAACTGTAAGAAATGTTTGATCTCAGCAGTAGCAAGTAATTACTGTTAAAGGCTTTGGACATGCCCTTTTTTGACAGAGACTTAGGGAAAAAAAGGAAAAAATATAAATGATTCAACTCTATCATCAATAACTTAACAAGTATGTCTTACATTTTTTAGTTTCTTGTCACTTCCAGCTAAACAAAACAAACCAGTCAAATCAAATTTGCCAAAGATATAACTAATTTTGAGTATTTTTTATTTCTATTGATAGATGAACACTGCCTAATTGCACAGGTGCCTGCTAAACGGGAATGAAGAGCAAAGAATACAAACAATAAATAATGTACCAAAACAAGTTTAGGATTTAAAGGGTTATGTTACATATAAATACTGCCGACATCATTCACATATATAATAACACACTAAAGCCATGCTGTGTCATTTGCAAGGCTAGCTGACGTTCAAACAAAAGTATCATATTATTCTCCACAATAGACTTATGAATCGTGTAATTGGTTTAAAATGCTATACTTTGTTGAACCCTGTTATGGAAATATTATGACATATCAAGATGATAACATTTTGTAGTCTGTTTCTTGGAATGTTGAATAGGAGCCAGTGTCTCCACCACGTCTGTCAGTTCATAGTTGTCATGGTGAAAATATTTCATAGAAAAAAATGTGCTTTATGCTCCTAAAGCTCTGGGGGCAGAGCTGCATAGAATTCATTATTTTTTGTGCTGGTGTGGCCTGGCACCATGTGGTGACGCGTAGGAAGTGCATAAGTTTAACAGTACATCTTGCTAAGAGAATTATGTACTCTTAAAAGGCAGCAGTGTATTTATTTATTTACTTATTTATTTTTCCGTTGTAGGTTTTTTTCTGTTGTAGACCTGTCTGCTATTTACCAATTGCTTTCCTGAACCCCAGGTTAGAACTTCCACAAAGCAGCCAGAACTCACAGTTCTTTCAAAGCAAGCAGGTCAGTGTTCTCATTCAGAACTGAGGCATTGCTTTGATCTTTTTGAAAAATTTTTTAAAGAAGTTGTTTCCTAACACAATCACAAAAAATATATAATTTGCAACCCACTAAGTCAAACAAATGTTTCATAGAAAATAGTCTATAGAAAATAGGAATTCCTGATCACTTTCAAAGATGTTTCTTTTTATGGTTGACCTGCTTGTTTAGGTGACTTCTCAGCACCAGTGTGCTGAGGCAATAGGAGAGTCCTAAGTGTGGATGGTGGATATGTACAGTCAAACAGATGAGGAGAGAGCTATCAGTGCTATACTCAATCAAAGTATCCTCTCAGTATGCTATCACATATAGCCATTTGACAAAAAGAAAAGTGAAAATATATAGGAATCCCCTTGCAAAGGAAAACTTGCTGTTTTCTTGTATTATTGTAATATTTTGTATTTTGTATTGTTTGTAATTGTGTATATTTCGGATTAAGTCCTACCTGCCCTATGAGTTTACCTGTGAAGGGTTATTGTGCTCCAGAGGATCAATATCCTGATTGAAAGAGAGGTTGGAAAGGTCAGTTTAGAAATGTTGGGAATATGGAGGATAAGACTTCGAATTAGATAAGAACTTTTTCTTTTTCCTAATCTATTCATGTTCCCATTTTTTGCAAGAGGAATCCTGTTCAAGCACAAGGAGCTGCCTGCCTCTGAATATGCTCAAGGTAGTGACAGCAGAGGCAGGCACTTCTTACAAACAGGCATGCCAGAAAACAGGACGGATTTGTGAACCTGCATTCTTTGAATACCTTAACAGTGCTGAGGAGCTTGCCAAGTAAATACATAAGATCATGTTTCAGTGAACACACGTTGAGTTTTTCTGCCTTTACAAATTTAGGTTTTAAATAAATCAAAATAACAATTGTAAAGCCAGTGGAGTTAAACAACTAGAACTGACCAGAATTATTTGTTTGTCACTCTTTCAGCAGAACTGAATCAATTGTGTCAAAGGAAAAGTATCAATAGAGTTTTGTTTATTTTAAAGGATTATTCTAAAAACAATTCTCTTCTCACTGACCAATCAAATTTGGCGCTTTTTTATGTTGCAGATAAAATCAGAACTCAAAAGTCATTTTGCCAGTTGGCTGTCAAAAAAACAGCCATTTTTAAATTTTGTCCTTGAGTTGAGCTTCATAGGAAGATTGTCACCTTTGAACAAATCACCATCACTTGAGTTCACAGATCTGAACCCAGCGATGACTTCCTCACCTCTTGACCTCTTTCTACCCACCCGTACCTAATTTCTCTATCCATCCATGAGTGGTTTATAAACTCACGTCTTCTTAAGGCAAATTGCAGGGTTAATTCTACAGAGATCACCAGACATTCACAAAGCTTACATGAACACACAGCCTCATTCATGTTCAGCCTATACTCGCTGTCAAGTTGGCCCTGGAGGAGTGGTGTCACTGGCTGGAGGGCAACAAGATTCCTTTCTTGGTATGGACTGACCACAGGAATTTGGAGTACGTGCGCACAGCCAAGAGACTCAACTCCCGACAAGCCCGGTGGTCGCTCTTTTTCACCAGCTTCAACTTTTCCCTCTCATACAGACTTGCAACATCAAACCTGACGCCTTGTTTTGCTTGTTCCAGGAGATGCAATCCCAGGGCACGTTCCCATCCTTTCTGCCTCTTGCATGGTCGCTACCCTCACCTGGGAGATTGAGGAGAGAGTGAGGTCCGCTATGGCGGATCAGCCTGGTCCCAACAGCGTTCCCCATGATTGCCTGTTTGTTCCCCCGTCCGACGTCCTCCAGTGGGCTCTATCCTCCAAGTTTTCTTGTCACCCGGGAATCCAGAGAACCAAGGACGTGGTTCAGCAACGTTTTTGGTAGGCCACTCTTGACAAGGACATCCAGGGGTTTGTCAATGCCTATCTGGCCTGCAGTCAACACAAGTCATCTCGCCTGGCTCCTGCTGGTTTCCTGCAGACACTCCCTGTTCCTCATCGCCCTTGGTCTCACATCACTCTAGACTTTGTTATTGGCATTCCTCCATCCGAGGGTATTATGGTTATCCTGACTGTTGTGTACCGATTTACTGGCTTATTTTGGGCCCTTACCCAAGCTTCCCTCAGCCAAGGAGAGAGCTCAATTGGTCCTGCTTCTTGTTTTCTGGCTCCATGGTCTCCTTGTAGATATAGTGTCTGATCGGGGCCCTCAGTTCACTTCTGTTTTTTTGAAGGAATTCTGTGCTCTGCTTGGGGCCACCGTCACTCTGTCTTCTGGGTTTCACCCCTAGTCTAATGGTCAGACTGAGCATATAAATCAGGAGATGGAGACAGCCCTCCGCTGCATGGTTTCACAAAATCCCATGTCCTGGGCCCACCTAGGGTGGTGAGTTTTTGCCTATATAGCTGGTAGACTCAGTCATGAGCAGAGCTGAGCTGTCAGTTATGACATATAAACCTGCTTTTTATTGTGTCAAGTAGCTAATTTTAAACTTATTTTTTTTTTATATGTACTTCGACTTCTTTGTTTGGCCTATGTCCTCTTTATTAATGTGGAGGTGGCTGGGTTTGTGACTGCTCAGATGCCAAAGAATCTAGAAAACACTAATAAACATAGTGGATTCTTAAAGTCTTTAAAAGTATTACATTGGACTTTAAAAATGTAATGCCATAAAATGTCTTCATCTCTTATTTTTACTTGTGAGAAGTCTTGCATAAATGTTTACAAGCAGATGGAACAAATACCATTAATTATTGTTCAAGTACTGTTTTGTTTTTTTAAACAGAGCTCCACAAACAGAAAGAGGACAGCTCTTCTGCTGGGCCTTCCTCAATTTCTCAAGGAGGATCCCTCCTGTTTTTTTAAGACTGTCAGGGTAAGCATTATTTAGTGTCTTTATTGCAGTGGTCAAGAATAAGTTAAATTAAAATGGCCTGTAGGGCCTGCATAGTGATACCTACTAAAATATATGTAAAACATGTGCTTTCTGTAGGTGTTAGACAAAAATATGCACTCCATTCCTCCACAAAAATAGTTGAAAAGATCTGTCCAGCTTAGATAAAATTGATTCACATTTGACACCAGGTTTGGTCTAAATCAGTAAATTGAACTTTTTGTTCAATGGCCCTTTAGTCGGGTGGTGATTGGTATTAACATGTCTGAAATGGTAACCCTGTTTCTTTTCTTATAGATACCAACATATATACATGATAGAACAATTAAAAATGGTAAGATATTTTTGCTTTCTTTCTTTCTTGTGTAGGCTACAAATGATGAGGACACGTTCACAGAGGGGATGAAAGTTGGTGTTGTGACGGTGAAGGATGGAGAAGACATCATTGACACGTCCATGGTCCTTGAGGAAGCAGTGATCCTGTCTGACCTGAAGGACATCCCACGTGCTATTGCCTTGCTGATGGGCCTTATTTTTTCTCTCAACATAGACTATCCAAAGGAACTATGGTTCTTATGTGAAGTCATTCAGAAGGTCCTGATGAACATTGTTTGAGGACAGTGTTCCTCACTTATGCATGGTTTAAGAAACAGACTCCTGCGGAAAATCATCTGAGACTGTGCTCAGATGACTCATCTCATGCCCGAGTGTTAACTTTCTGGTATTCAAGTGAAGTTCTTATTGTGTTATCTATTTTCTAGTATTTGCAAATGCAAATTTCTCTGTGTGGTACATTATCAAATAAGCAGACACATAGCTTATACATCTTTTATTATGAGGGTCCGTCAGGGACATTATTCAGAATTACCTCACACACACACACGTGAAATGCTCTTACATATACTACTGAAACACTCAAATAAACAACTGAAAAATTATTTTCTCACACACATACTACTGAAATGCTCTCATACACACAACTGAAACACACTCATATAATATAATATATAACATATTTCACTATGTGTGAGAGGATTTCAGCAGCAGGTGTTTCAGTAAAACTGAAAGGTCTTGGGTCAGCGTGATCATCAGCCACAAGTTTTTTTTTCAGTAGTGTGTTTGAGTTTGAGTTTTCTTAACAAAGTGTGTGTAAAATAAATGTAAACTGGTTGCATATTAATTGTTGGTTTTCATATTTATTTTTGAAACTTGTTATAACTACCAGCAGAAGTTAAATCAATTATGAAATCTAAATCAACCAAACTAAACCAGATGTTTACACAACAAGGAACATTTCATCTAGATAACAAATTTATTTTTTTCACTTAACTTAGAATTTTAAGGCAGCCCTTTCACTCTTATTTTTAAGTTGAAACAACATGTTAGATTTATGGAGAGTGTTTTTACGGTCGTTAAATGACATTTCCGACTCAGTTAGTATTTGTTTCCACGAGGGTTGTAAATTCTGTTAAAAGAAGAATCCATGCCTCTCAACATTCTGATGATTAAGCAGGAAAAAACTTTATTCACTGAATCAATAAAACTCTTTTCATTGACAATGAGATATTTCCGTATTGTTCTTTTACATAAATAAATAGTGTTTACATCATTTGTAGCACAACTGATGCCATCATCATACAAACACATAATCCGTTACAGAGTCATTCTTTTGAAAATTGAGTTACATATTTCTGATGTGAGTGTGTGTGTGTGTGTGGCAATGTATTTGCAACCACTGAGACTGTAAGGGTTTTCACCAGCCCATGCAAAGCCTGCAGCAAAAGAGAAGTGGTTAGTATTGCTGTCATATCTTTTTAAAATTTGGCAGAATGAATGAACTGATGCCTTTTCTGGGCTCTTAACGGTTAAGTTCAATTATCATTACTAGCACACCTGAATGACATGTATACAATCACTTCAGAATAGCTTGAAGCTGTCTCAGTGATTTGACACAGTATATAAAGCTCCAGAATTTGACACATTTCTGAGCTGTTTCAATGAAATAATGAAAGTAATTCAGATATCATATTACACCAACTGGTGAGATGTTTTGTGTATTTGACCTTCACAAATGAAGAAATAGACTCCTTTTCCAAACTATTTCTTAAGCGATGGACCAAAAGAAAGTGGAAAAGTAGCTTTTTATATTAATTAAATGCAACCGTGCATGATCACGTGATGGCAGCCACATTTTCCATTTTTTGGCATTCATTTGTTGCAATGTACCTGTAATCTGCAGCAGTGAATGAAACACCCTCGTGGTTGGCTGTAATTGTTTGCAACATAAATGTGTGAAAAAGAAGCGGCATGAAAGCAACATAAAGCACAAAGAAGAGAGGTAGAAAGGATTTTGTTGTAAGGATCATAATAGTTTTCAGTTTATCCACCACAATCATTTGCCATATGAGCAGCTTAGCTACACTAAAGCATCGTGTCAGTATAACTGATTTATACTGAGTTAGTTCTGTGCCTTATGTGGTGGTTTAAGCATGTGCAAACACTGTGCTTTGCTCCATAAAGTCACTGTAAAGATTGTCTTCTATGCAGTAAAGAGGTGGACGGGAGGGAACGTTACAAATCAGTGTGCTGTTGGTGAGTCAAAATGGTGTGAGCTCATTCACACTTTCACTTTACAGCTAACTCATATTCATCACACAACAGAGCTAAAGATAATACCAATATTTTTGCACTTTGTCCATTATGTCAGCTCAGAGCTGATACAGTGTGGAGTGGATGCAGGCCTCTTCTTTGCCACTGCCCAAGGCTTTGTTACTTGTCTTCAGATTGGAATAACTATAGACTGCTTGGGATCCGCAACATTAATCAACACTGTTGTAGTGATGCTATCAACCACAAGGGGCTCACGTGTTTTATGGGCTGACATTCACAGGAGAAACCAAGCCTTATACATTAGTTTTCTTTACTTGAAATAGTCTACATTTTTAGTCATACCCAGTGAGTTCATTATCAAGTCATGCATAGCACAGCATCTATGCATTATTTACATGGATTATTTATAATTCTCCACAAACTGAATTTTTAAGTTGCTCATTTTGATGCTTCTGGAAAGCAAATATATTCACCGAAACTATGACAATGCTACTCCTCTCAGTCCTCAGTGTCTCTGAAAAGTTTTCTGGATAATTTCATGTTCAAGTCCCTGAATTTAACTGAAGCACATGAAGGAGGAATTTTCTGAAAGAGTTATATAGGGGCGATTGGAAAACACAGCCAAGCCTTGAACAGTGCTGTCAGATCACACCTACATCCCAATCAGAAATGTTCACCTACAGTGCATATAACTTACAGTAAGACTTGTCATTTTATTTGATCAATAATCTACAGGAAAACGTAAAACACTTACAGTATATGCACACTACAGAACAATCATGTTTAACAATATGCACCACTAATCAATATGTACTTTAACTACATGTTTCTATTCCCAAACAGTGTAATAAATATATTTACAGAGCATGTGCTTTGTAATTACATTCTGTTCATTGCACATAGTAAGAATGATAAGAATGGGGGAACATGCAGAAGAATGGGGTCATCAGCAGCTGAGGTGACACAGGGAAAACACTGCATCCGTAAATTATATTATGTTTCTTATTGTGCCTAAATTCATTTCAAGTTTCTTCTTTAACATCAAAATGACTAAATGACTCAACTCTGACTAAAATAATAGGACTTCAAGCATTAAACCCCCCTGCTGGATTCAGTGCAATATTCAAACAAGAGAAAACAAGTATGAACATAGCAAGTGTTATAGTCCTTTTATGATACTTGATTAATTTCTTACTGCTTGTTGATATTTCACCTTGTCATCATATGCTTCACGTTGAAAAAATAAAAGTCAAAAGACAACAAATGACTCACTACATAACTGTTTATAAAAGCTGTTTAGAATGGTTTTAAAAACATTACTCCATTATTTTTAAATGGCATTTTAGTGTTTAATGATCAGTTGTAAGCAACAAAGGCCAGAGTATGAGGAAAGATATGTTAATCTGTGCATGGACATGTCACATAAAAGACTATGGCAGAATGTGCTGTGCAATACAAGCAGGCCAAATCATTTCAGGTTTGTGCATTCAGGTTTTGTCACCATTATATAATGAATGTTTGTCCTTGTGTATCATGTGCTCTTCTTTTCCTGATGATCTTTTAATGTGAAATTTCAGCATCACAAAAGGCCTTCAAAGGATGCAGTGTTTGCTGACTCAGCACTGCTTATATACATAATGTGTCAGTCTTTCTCCACTATCTTCTTCTCCTCTCTCAGATAAACACAACAGATACTGCACTGTTGTGATGAAGCAGGTAAAGACTTCTTTTTTTGGTTTTCTTTTTCCACAAGGACCATCTGTGCTTACTTATGTATATATTTAGCAGAAAAGTTAATAAATTAGTGGGTAGCCAAAAGCTAAATGCTGGGACAAAGTAAAGTGTTAACAAAATTGTTTAATATCTATTTTAGTAAATTACAAACGGGAATAAATTAAGGAAAACCTACACAGTCTAACTTGAACTTTGATTTAAACAAGACTTGATGACATTATTTTGTCCTCTCAGCAGCATTGTGTCCGTCCCCCTGAACAAATCCAAAACAGTTCTTGAGCATTTCTAATTGGTTTTGTCTTTATGCTCATCCAGGGTATTGTATTTAACATTAAAGAACAAACAGAGAAGAATAAAACCAGAAGAATGTTTTGAGCTGAGGTGTGTTCTTTCCAGGAGATGGCCTCAAATCATGTTTTTCTCTTTCAAGGTCTCTCAGACGTATGTGCGTGTGTGTGTGTGTGTGAATGTATGAATGAACTATGTACAGTATGTACAGCATATCTGCATGGATATTCAAATATATGTATGAATAGGAACTTGAGCGTGAATGTGCTAATGAAATCTCTACGAGTGTATGAAAGACTAGAGAGAATACGGCATGAAGTGCCCAGGTATGCAGATTGGTGTGTCTAAAATTGCTTATTTGGTCAGCATTCGGTTCTCTCATTCAAATCGTTCGTAATTCCTTGTCTGTCTGACACGGGGTACCATGTCCTTCAGGAGCCTGTGGGAACAGAAACAACCTATCATTAGAAAATATGAAAATGTACAGAAGTCACAGGCAAGTTTCCATTCACTGGCAATGCAAATCTTAAGTGGTCTTTAAAAGGTTGCAAAAAAAACAGAGAATCAGTCATGTGTCCACTGACTGATTTTAGGTACAATAAGCTGAGCTGCTTGGTGTCACACAGGGTGCCAGTATAGGCTATGTTGCAAGTTGTTGTAGAAAAAGCTATGAGAGGGACAAAAGAGCAACAACAATTGCAGTGGACATCCACAATATGAAAATGGAGATAACTCTTACTTATAACTTACTTTCATCTCTTGAAAGATAAGGCATGTCATATCATATCTGTGAAGATACCAGTTAGAACATTTTTCAGCTATGGTGAAAATTCTCGGGATTTTTTCTATTTCCATTAACCTTTTCTTTGTCACAGCTTCTCAATACAAACCAAAAACAGGCATAGAAGCCTGGCTTCAGTCAGTCCCGCCCTTGTCATCCCTGTCTGTACTGGCCTGTCACTTCTACATGTGAAGCTAGCGATAGTAGAATCAGATCTAGTCTACTGGAAAAGATGTATTTTCTTGACTTTGCTGTTGGGTTATCTCTTACTTGACCCCGTATCCCAAAATGATGAGTCCAATTAGAACTCCGATAGTGCCATCAAGAAACCAGACTTCGGTGTGCTGCTTGAAGACTTCAGCACTGACAAGAATTGAAAATCCCATAACTGCACCAACCAGAGAGTTAAACCCTGAAAAACAAAAGGAGTTCAACACAAGTCAGTCCAGAAAGAGTTTCAGTTTGCTTTCTGAAACTGTGCTTCAATACCATATTTTTTACTCCTAAAAATAACCCTTAAGAAGACTTTCACTGATACTATCAAACATATCAGATGGATTTGAACATAAATGGTAGGTGATTATTTGAGTATACAAACCTGATGACATAATTTTCTGATGGGAATTTTTTCTTTTCTCCTTTCTTATGTTTGGTAAAAACTAGGGCTGGGCATATTAACACGTTATTTTTGTGTTAACTAATGAATTCACTATCGCGACAATTATTTGTCTCCCATTAACGCAGTTTTTATTATTTATCATTTTTAGTTTAAACATCTGTTGCTCACCGGCTTTTATTTATTTTGAAAAAGTCCATCGTATGTGAGCCTCGTATGTTGCTTCCTGCTGCGGCGCTCTCAGGAAACAGTCAGAAAAGAAAAGAATGGCGGACGTAGCGGGCTAAACAAACATGGAGAAGGTTCCAGAACTTTTACATGGCCATTTTCATTACAAAGTTCTTCCAGAGGCGCAGTCGACAGAACCAAAGTTACTTGTAAGCACTGCAACGTTGAATTGTCTCATCACCGGAGTACTTCGAGCATATGACTGTACAGTTCCAATAAAAGTGCGTCATATGCTACTTTTGAATTCATTATTGGATTTTGCATATAACATAATCATGATTAATCACAGGAAATCATGCGTTTAACACGATTAAAGAATTTAATATTTGCCCAGCCCTACTAAAAACTTTGGTTATCTCATATCTACCGCAAAATTAAAGCATGGCAAAAATAAAAATGGAGGGAAAAAGGAAAGTAGCGGGCCATACTCGTTCTCCTAAATGCACCTAAGTCCACCTGAAAGTATCTCTAAAGCTCACAACTCAAAGCTTGTCTCATACTCATGGTTGTTTTGGGGTTCACTTTTGAATGCACAGGGTGCCCCAAAACTGTCTCATATGAATGTGCTTGCTTTCCAGAGCTGGTAATGTAAGAGTCGCTTTTCTCATTAGCATTTATTTTAACACCATTTTAACCATGATGTTTACCTGACATGCATGTTTTTGGATGGTGGGAGGAAGCCAGAGTACCTGGAGAGAACCCACGCATACACGGGGAGAACATGCAAACTCCACACAGAAAGGCCCCAGGCAGGGATTGAACCTGGAACCCTCTTGCTGTGAGGTGACGGTGCTAACCACCACACCACCGTGCAGCCCTCATAAAATATTCATTTAAGAAAAAGAGAAAAACGTTCTGTAACACAAACTAATAAAACTAACAAACTGAAAATATAAAATGCTAAACTACGTACGTACAATTCTGCTACAAGTGGATGTTGCAGGACTGTATCGATGTAGTCTAACACTTTTTTTTTTAAAGAATCAGCTCACATCTGACACTTGACCCAACAGTAGCTGATCCCTTTATTTTTTTTTTAAATAAAATTTCTCCTGGTGTAAAAGTTGCTCACTGGGTTATTGTCTTGCCTGCAGTCAGTGTATAGTCTTGTGAGAAATAAATCCAGCCTCAGAGAACAGCAACCTCAGGTTTATTGGAGTGATGACCTGTGTGTTGGAGAGCGAGACCTGAGGCCAGCCATGTAGCGTAGGTTTGTGCAATGCTTTTGTTTGACTGTGCACGTTGCTATGAGCTGTAGATCATCTGAATACCTTCTGCATCTTCACTTGTGAAACAGACACAGATTCACATATTATCATTTTATTATTTTGCTCTTTCCTGTTGGTTTACCCCTTTGTTCTGTTTTAAGTTAGCATTTCTTAACCTAAACATTTTCTAGATCACCCATGTTTGTCAAGTTATTTGACTTAAGGTGATTTATTCATTATTTTCTATTTACATGTTAATGTCCATGTGTCCGTATGTATCTTACCATCAGTGATAAGTGCCCGACTTGTCAGCTTTCTTCCCAGCATGAATTTGGCCACAGCCAGCACAGCACAAGAGAGCCCACTCACAACAGCCACACTGTAGAGGAAGTCATCCTGGGGACAGCCACAGAGGAGAAAATATGTGGGAAGGAAACAGTATTTGTACAATGTAAGTGGGATGAAATGAATGATTGGCAGGATGCTAAAGGAAAGCAAAAGAGAAATCATGATAAAGACATAGAGGAAGCCTCTGTACAGGTGTAAAATGGGCAGCAATATTACCAGTCAGACAGACTGACCCACGCAGGTTTTGTAAGCTCAAGCATTATTAATACAAGTGGCACCACTTTACTTGGTCCATCAGCTCAAGGTCATATAGATGATGCCTGTAGGTGATGTAAAGCTCTAGTGTTTTCAACATAAGTCTCCAACAAACTCAGCAAAAAAAAAAAAAAAAACAGCTCACACTTGACCCAAGAGAATGAAGCTCTCAGATTTAATTGGTCCCCATTTGGGAACGACAGACAGAGGCCAGAAGGAGGGAGGGATAAACAGAGAAAGTGGGACAGTGTACTACACAGTTGTGTTGTCTTTGTCCATCTGTGACTTTCCACACAAGACTTTGGGTCAAGCCTATTCACGACAAATTTGCATGAGACAAAATGTGCAGCAAAAGTGCCATGAAATCTGACAACAGTTGTATTTCTCTGTAGGATTTACATACATAAAAATAAAACCAGGAAGTAGCTAAATCACAGCCTTAGCACACAGCAAAAGTAAAATTGTGTAATGTTACACCATGTGTTTGTGAGTGTTCATACTGCAACATTGCCCTTGAAAAGGTCTGTTTTTTCTTTATCTGACCCTGTCCTCTGTTGTCCTCCTTGCAAAGAAAGTGAAAGAGTCTTTTCTGCTGCCATCTGCAGATTAAACTGCTGATTTATTTATCTCCTTTTCTGTTTTTTTTTCTCTTAAAGATGAACTCTATTTATCAACATCAGTGATTCAATTTCTAAAATATAGATTTCACTCAAAATTTGGATGTCATAACAAAATTATTGTAACAAAATTAAATGTAAATTCAGTTACTATGTGTTGTTTTTTTTTGGTGGGAGGGGCTTTGGACTCAGACATTTTTGTCGCCAACATATACAAGTTTATGCACTATATATATTATACACATATTATATTTCTAGCGCCAGCGTAAAACTTGCCAAATCAACTTGCCGACTCACTGTGGCAACCCCTGAGAAAGGGATCGGCCGAGAGAAGAAGAAGGAGAAGGGGATCATAACAAAAGTTTTCTGGTCTTTACTTGATCTTCCTCAAGTGAAAAATAACAGATGCAGATTGTGACAGACCTGGAGATGTCGCAAAATGGAGATCTTTAATGCACAGCTCTATATTTGGCAAAGAAAAACAACAAACACAGCATATCAGCACAAAAACCTCATACCAACTGTCAAGCACAGTGGTGGAGGGCTGATTATTTGGGCACATTTTGCAGCCAGAGAACCAGGCACATCGGGTCCACCATGAACTTTTCTGCTGTGTGACAGCTGATGCTTGGCCAAAATGGGTCAAGCACAGAATGGCTGAAAAAGAAAAGAGTTAAGTTGTTGCAAAGTCCAGACCTTAACTCGACTGAAATGCTGATGGGGGACCTTACCAAAAGTTGTGCATAAACAAATGCTCGCGAACATCGATGAACTGAAGTAATGTTGTAAAGAAGAGTGGGACAAAATTCCTTCACAAATCACAGAAAAATTGACAACATCAAACAGAAAATAGTCACATCAAGTCATTGCTGTTAAAAGCGGTTTTATACACTACTGAATAATGAGGTGTACTTAGTTTTTCATACACTACCTGTGCATTTTGTCTTAGTTTTTGGTCAAAAAATGATGACAGTCTTGTCATGTGTTCTTTATCATTTGAGGTTGTATTAACCTCATGGGAGTTAAAGTCCTACAAAGGACCAGATTACTTTTCGTTATGTATCGATATGTAAATCCTTAGAACTGAACTGAAGGGCGTGCTTTCTTTTTTTTTTTTTCTGTGAAAGCAATACATGGCCTTGTTTTTATGAAATTAGGGTTTATGAAATTATATGAAAAGTTTTTAAATTTTTTTTATTTAGCATGACTTTCAAAGTAATGTATTAATGCATTTTTGTATGTAATGTATTTTCAGAAAGATCACCAGCACACTGCTCAGAAAGAGTAAATCTAGTTGATTTAATGCAAACCATGATGCTTTCTTAAGGCTAACCTAGTTTCTAATGTCTAAACCAGGGGTCGGCAACCACTCAAAGAGCCATTTGGACCCGGTTTCCACAGAAAAGAAAACACTGGGAGCCTCAAATCCTTTTTGACATTTAAAATGAAGATATTGATAGATTTTTATCTTTGTATAAACAACTATAGTGTGTTGCTTACGGAATCCACAAAGTGCTACAGAGAAAATTAAATTGTATCTATGTTATGAACACATTTTGAAACTCTCATCAGAGGTAAATGCAAATGAATCTTCCCAGGAATTTTTATACATTTCTCCATACTTGGCCTACCTGGGGTTGAAGGTCTCTATAAATGCACAGTGTTTTGACGAGCATATACCGGCTTTCAGTGAGTGTGACGCATCTTTTGAGCGATGAAAAATAATATAAATAATCAAATATAATTAGATTTTAATTTTTCAAGATCACAATAATCTTCCAATTTAGAACTACAATGAAAAAATGAACTAACACAAATAAAATACACTTCAATTGGATACTTTTTCATTTATTTTCCCAAGCCACGCGGAGCTGCAGCATAAGGATGAAAGAGCCGCATACGGGTTGCCGATCCTTGGTCTAAATCATCCATCCATCCATTTTTTATACCCACTTAATCCAGTTCAGGGTGGTGGATGGACTGAAACCTATTTCAGCCGTCATCCTGTGAAAGGCTGGGTACACCCTGGACAAGTCACCAGTCCATCACAGGGACTAAAGCTTTAAACCACAAGCCATTTTTTGACTGCTGAAACTGATCACCTATTTTGTGATGGTTTCATGTTATGACACAAGACTGCATTCCTCATGCAGTTGTAATGTAATGCATGATTTCAGCAACAGCACTGGAACATGAGGGGATTCCTTTTTTGCCTTAGTTATAAAGAAACTCATAACAGTGAAAAATCAGTTTGCACCACTGTAATGTATGTGCATATTGTGCATCTCTGTGTTGTTCCCGCTTTCCTCCCAACAAAGAGGTAGCAGGAGTCACTTTTAGCTTTTAGCTTCAGCCCGTCAGAGAATGTGATGTGAATCAGGATTTCTGATTTTCTCCACGTTCTGTCCACTCAATTTGATTTCACAGGCCAATATGTCAAGGCAGCAGCTTTTTACACCACTGTACTGCTGTATCACAAGGCTGTTCAGTTTTTATGTGCGCAATAAGATCGCTAAAAAAATAAACCACAGCAGAGTTTGGACAATGACAATTAACAATGACATTAACTGAGACACATCATAGTTCACATTTATTACTTGTCATTTCAGATTTCTCACTCAGTCACAAACTAACTCAAAAATACATACATATGCAGGCAGAGCACATAAACATGTAAATTCTGGTATGATAAATCAGCTGTGACTGCACTTTGATGAAGACTTTCGTGAGCAAGTGCATTTTCACCAACAAAAGCTCATAGGTGGAGACAGGAAGAAAACTATACGTGATTAAAAACTAGATTCGAGGAGACAGATAAGGTGAGCTTTTATTGGAAAAATAGAGAACATTTGTGAGTGTAATGTTGTAGAGGGGAAAAAAGAAATAGTGAAAGACTGACATCAGTTGATGAATTAGGTAGTGAGAGACAGAAGTTTGATAAATGAGAAAAGATGAAACCTTTATATCCCTCAAACACCTGCATCTGCAAATTCAGCCAAAGCAAGGTGCTTGTGACAGTGCTTTACACAAAAAAGACAGGGATTGCTAAACTAAATCCTAACCAATCTGATAAGACCTAAGTTACATTCTGAGAATCATTCACCTCATTCTTTGAAGAGGCTGTAGTTGCCTGTAGCTCTCTAACTACACCACTACTGAGTATACCAAGGGCCATCAATTACCACAGCATATGCATACCTCGGTGTGCAAAATATCAAGACAAAAATGCTGAAGAAGTGATTGAGAGATAGTGGTATTAGGTTCTTGTTGACTCTAGAAAGATCCTCTGAGACCTAACACATGACTCTCCACTGACACAAAGACAAATGAGATCAACACCCAACAACAACACCACACCACCCTACATCTAATATAAAAATTGTACCCATACACAGCAAAAGACAAACTCGTCCGTTACACCAGAAAGAGTACAGAAGAGTAGGGCCAACCAAACTGTAAATAAAACTTTATCTTTTTGGAGGGAGAACTAATAAATATAACAGCCATATATTTTTGAGCATTTAGAAGACAATTACAGTTATTAAATTTAGGATCTACATCATGATTTTGCTAAATGTCCAAACAGGCTGCACATTTCACTGCCATGAATATAGTGTATTTTGTATTGTGTCTCGAAACAATACTCAGTACTTTAAAAAAAGGAGAAATTTGGGGGATTTGACCCTTGAACTAAATCACTAGCAGCAGCCTAAAACTTTAAAGCTGCATAAAAAGAATCTTAACCTAACTGTTCTCTATGTGTCTTGGTTTCACTTGTTAATGGACAGATGGCAAAGATTAAATTATTCACAATCCAAACAAGACGGTTCAAAGAAGAGATCTGGAAAGGATGTAATGAACACTTCCCAAATAGTTTGACAATAGAGACCATTTGAAAGTGGACACATAATGAAAAAATGCTTTGTCTGTGCGTGGATATATTTTGTGGATATTTCGTTGTGAGAGGACATATTTGGATTTCTGAAGTTGCTACCAACACAAAATCTCTGATAAACCTGTCTCTTTGGTAGGAGTTCCTAAGTCTGAAAATATTCAATTCAGTGAATTATTCAAATTGTCAAGTCATTTTCACATGGGATTACATGCTACACTTTGAGGAACTACAGCATCTGTACATGGGACCTCCTCAACAAGTTAAGTTATATGGAGCCCATTTGGTGCAGCAGTTTAACAACCTGGTCAAGTTCAACACATGACTTGCAACAACATCGTATACGCTATACATAGAAAATGGTCAGTCAAGTATTTTTTCAGTTTGGTGTGTGGTAGTCTGAACTAGATTTAATGAGTTAGTGTGAGCTTATGAACAAAAACTGTGATTGTGTACTGCAGACTTGTATATTGTAGCCTTTATGTAAATAACAAAAATCTTCATCTTAAATTAGGTTTACTTGTCTAAATGAGTACTATTCATCATAGGAAAAGAGTTTAACAGATTGTACATACAGTATAATAGAGTGTAATACCCTGTACGGCTTTCGCTTTCCAAATTTTGCCAAAGTAACCCCACTGTCAACATTCTTGATCATCAGAGACAGTTGATGTGTCTTTTCATTACTTGATCAGTTCATATCAACGGTTTCAGAGTGATAAGACCAGTGAAGTGACTGGCTGAGAGTGGACCTATTAATCATTCAACCCAGTGGGACTCACCCAGTTAGTCGCAACCCTTTTGAACTGCATTGGTGCACCTGCATGAATCCACACAGCAGGTATGGTGAGAAACATCCACACAGACCATGCATCCATACCCAACAGTTTTTTTTAAATGTTACACTTGTTATTATCAAAATAGAGTCTTTTTTCAGGCAGCTGTCTTCTATATCATTAGAATAACCCTAAATCAGTCTACAATATCATGCACATTGACCTTAGTACAGATATGGTTCCAATTTGATAACAAAAAATATCTGTTTAAGGGAAGAATCAAATCACTGAAGATAAATCAAGTCCAGTGGGTGGATTATGTGTGTGGAGCTGTGTGTTGTCTTACCACTTCTGGAGGCATCTTGGTAGCAAGGTCGTGGATGGCCTTTCCGAGGATACACAACGAGGAGAGAACAAACACAATCCCCAGGATGACACATGCTCTGCACACACAGAGAGGAACAGAGAAAAGCATTTCTGGTTAGCTTCAAACAAGAGCATATACATATATACATAGTATGTACAGTTTATTTAAAATACGTGTGCTGCTGGATTAACCTTCTTTCACAGAGCCTAAACCTAGGTTCAAGGAAAAATATTGGAGGATATTGTGTAAAAATATTCATGTAATGTTGGGCTAGATGGTCTCTGCATATGCACTCTGAAGATGTAATTATTCTCTGCTTCTACATTGCTTGATTCTTTTAAGAGCCTGTCTTTTACATATCTGCCAGGCTTGAATTACTGCATCCATCTCTCATCTATCTCACTACAGAGTAGAAACAGTAACTTGACAGGTGCAGTGAAGTGAAGAGTTTCCTTTTTTTCTGTTTTTCACTGTATGCATTAAAAAAAAAGCAGTTGCAATTCTCTGACAAATGGCCAAATTCATTCTGAAATACAGTTATTTAGATTTCGACGCAAACAACATGTTTCCAAAATGTTGGGACAGAGAGCATGTTTACCACTGTAATGATATCTTCTTTGAAACGTGAGAAAACCACAGTTATGTACTTTTTTTTCATTTAAAAACAATGTTTAAATAATTTGTAAATCTGTTATGTATGCAATCGTGTATGATTGCTTGTGTAGATCCAGGTGTGTGTGTCAGTGTCTTTTTAATTTGAAGAGGTTACATTAGAAAAAATTGAAAACCTACCAAGGCAGGATGTCACACCTTCAAAAACAAGCTTTAACTGGTAAAGTGAAAATTAGTTGTGTAATGTTACTGAAGAATTAATCCTTGGGGAGAGAGTTTCCTTTGTTAAACTGCTGCACCAAATGGGCTCCACATAACTTAACTTGTTGAGGAGGTCAAATGTACAGATGCTGTAGTTCTTCAAAGTGTAGCATGTAATCCCATATGAAAATGACTTGACAATTTGAATAATTCTCTAAATTTAATATTTTCAGATTTAGGAACCCCTACCAAAGAGCCAGGTTTATAATTTCTTTTAGATTTTGTGTTCACTCATTAATTTCCAACCCAGTCTCATGAGAAAATCGTATCTTAGCCACATTAGTTCACAGTACAATAATATTGCAGTTTCACAATAAAAGCTCAAAAATCGTTTCATGACAACATTTTCAAGCCTGGACAGACGAACCTTTGTTGTGTATTGGTGTCATACGTGAAAGTTCTGAAGCAGAATGGGGAGGTCAAAGTTCATCTGCTGTTGATACATTTCTGTGCTGGAAAAAGACGTTGTAACAGAGGCAAGTGGAGCTATGTGTAAACGGCAGTCACTCTAACCAGCGACGCTGTTGTTATTTTACTGATTACATGAGGCTTGTTTGATGTGGCTAAGCACACAGCAATGCACAGCTGATCCACCTTGGTTCTGCATGAGTGAATTACTGCAGAGGACCAGCAGCTGGTTAACGTCTTTTTTTCACTGATAAGGCTCAACCAACAGTGAAAAGGCCTTTGTCCATACGGAGACACTGCTTACATGATGATGTCAATGTTCGACATCCACCCACGTTCTTGTGATGTCATGATGTTCAACTTTCACACTGTGGGATGACATCATGACAATATAAAGATTATGCACATTGTTCACTGCTTCTCAGTTTGATCGTGGCCAACAAAAGCCCCATAAGCTAAATTCAAATTAGTCATGTTTACGTGAACAAACCAAATGGGACTCTTCAAACGTGCACATGGTTCTATTCGTACTCGAGTTTGGGAAAGCTGCACTGCACCTTTCCACACATGCATTTAATCAACTTGTGTCTTGTTCTTACTCTTTTGTTTTAAAGTGGGAAATCAATAAAGAGAATTCTTTGAAGTTAAGCAGTCCTTCAAAGAGCTCCCCAGTCTTTATTTGCCAGAGCTCTAAAAAAAAAGCACTAAATGTGCCAATACTCCATTAGTTGGGGGTTTCAAAATCTAAAGATATTTTGTTTCTGTTGGCAGTTATGGTGACATGATAAATTTTGGTGTGGCCAAACAAATGTGACAATACATCTATTTTTCCACCTTTTTTTATGTATTCCAACTCACAGAATAAAACTTTTACAACATTTATTTTTCAGTTAAAATATCAACCAAGTGACACATAAAACAAGTGGAGTGTTTCCAAGAACAAATCTTTTATAAAGAGGAATGCTTAATAGACAAATAAATAAACTTTACAAACTATGAATATATACTCAAATGCAGATGATCTTGCTTTCATGCATAGGTAGAAGAACGATCCAAGTTGTAAGATTACACAAGTTCATCCCAAAAAAGGAATTATTCAATGGCACCACTGTGGTTTCTACTCACATATACTCCCTGTGTGCAGAGTGCACAGCTGCCGCATTGCTGTAGCGCCAGAGGACAATGGCTGATGACATGACGTCCAGCGTAGCATCGAACTAGCCAATGAGAGAAAGGCAGACAGGAAAGCAATCAAAATATCAGAAAATTGCAGACACAACAAAATTAAAAATCTTTCAACTAGCCAGCAAGAACAATAATTAAATTATCTAGAATAAAGTAGAATAACTGATGTTATATTTTCAGGTTTCAGTAAACATGTCTTATAGTTTGCAATGCTGTTAAAATCTAATTGAGACAAACAAAGAAAACTCATTTTGAATGATAAAGTGATTGAGTGATAAAAATTATCAACAAAATGAGACTTTGTGCTTTATTGAGTAAATCTTTTGCATAAAAAAGCAGAATCATGAAATGGTATTTAGGTTCACAAAAATCACTTCAAGTAAATTACTGAATTTCAATAGCATGGTAGCATAAGCAGCATAATATCAGTTTCCATGATTGAACATCCTTGAAGGGAGTTATCCACTTATTATTTTTCTCAAGTTCATTAAAACCATCATAGACAGCAAAGCACTTGTTAATTAAAGTTGAATCTTTAATAAAGTGATAAGTGGCATTGCAGATTACAAATGAGAATATTTCAATCAAATTGTGATTATCAGACTTTCTACAATACATTATTTTCCATTTCACTGTTATTAAGTCTTACCTTTTTCAACCAATTACAGTTTCAATCATTTGCTTTGACTAATTCGACCTAATAAGAATTTATATTTCCTGTGCCAAGATCTTCCAAATCTGTGTAGCAACCACAATAAGCATTTGACATTGGACCTCAGCCCTGTCCCTGAGCCCTCTTCTCTGCACTGTTTCCTTGGCGACAAAGGGACCAATAACATTTAGGGGATAGGATTCATTAATAAATCACTAAGACTCAGTCACTAAGACTCAATCACAACTCAGTTATGATTAATTGATCACAGGAAATGAGGAAGGAAAGGGAGCTGGAACTCACAGCAAATCCAAAGGCTGATGCACTGTGTCTCATGAAGGAAACAGCTGTGGAGACAAAGAACAGTGACGTCAGCGATTTCTGCCATTTAGAGGACAACAAGGATCAATTCCCTTTTACACTGCCCCCTTTTAATGGCAGCACACACTCATGTGCACATTTGATACAACATGTAAAATAAATGAAAAAAATCAATGAAAAATATACAAGCTCCACAATGGAGGAAAAAGTCACTAAATTAAACAAGGCATCATGTTTTGTTTTTTTCTTGTTTGATGTTGATTATAATACAGCGTGTTTAATGAAAAAAAATATATGATAATTCCACCAATGTTCCTGAACAAATTTGTAAAACATGTTTCTTAAAAAAACGTAAGCTTTTATTGTTTTCCGCATGAGTGATAAAGAGCCAGTTACTTAAACCCAGTTAAAACTGACTCATGCACAGAAGTGAGGGACCAAAATGAGACTATACACCATAGGTGGAAAGTTAAGCGTGTCTGTTTCTCACAAATGTGTCCACAAATTAGGGCATTAACCCTGGTGAAAAGGTTGTGCCAGGAACAAAAATAAGGCCTGCACAATCAAAGGATGGAAAGTTTGTCTGACTTTATCTAGAGTACAAATCGATCAATAAGGTAATCGTTATTTGGGTGAGCACAACATTTTCACATTTGGCTGTTGTTCAGGAAGTTAAACATTTAATGGCAAAAACTTTACAAACAGCTAACTAAAAACAATGCTTATCTCAACTAATAACATGAAAGTTTGGATAATGGAAAAAGGAACATTGTTGTATCTACAAGGCAGAACTGTGCATATGCACGCTTTTCACTGTGTACAATTGGTTCTCTTTCATAAATTCAATTAATATAAATTCATAAATGTGCACAAACCTACTTTTCACTCCATTTTTACCCATGAATAGATGTAATAATAATAACACATTCTATTTATGGGCACCTTTCACAACACTTAGGGTTACCTTACAAACTTAACTTAACTCTTAACTTTGGGAGAGGGAGGGACTGTGGAGTTGCCGTTTGTTATTGAGAAGCTGGGGGAATTGGCCAGAGTGTGCTTGGAGCCAACAAGGAGAACCTCAATTTTATTGCTGTAGAGTCTGAGAAAGTTGTGAGTGAACCAGGAATTAACTCCAGTGAGGCAGTCAGAAAGGGATGAGGGTGGAAGGGTGTAGTGAGGCTTGGAGGAGAGATAGAGCTGGGTATTGTCCACATAGCCATGAAAGTGAATACCGCATTTCCGGATGATGTGACCAAGCAGTAGGAGGTAGATCATGAAGAGGAGGGGGCCCAGGACAGAGCCCTGGGGAACGCTGGTAGAGACTTATGTTGAACAAACTTAGTATGGTCGGAGAGGTATGACTTAATCCAAGCAAGGCTATTGAAACCAAGTGAAGCAAGTCTGTCAAGGAGAGTGATGTGAGAGATTGTGTTCAATGCTGCACTGAGATCGAGGAGGATGAGGATAATAGTCCAGAATCAGCTGCCATAAAAAGGTCATTTGTGATTTTTACCAGGGTTGTTTCAGTGCTATGAAGGGGATAGAAACCAAACTGAAACTTCAAACAGATTATTGTTAGAGAGGTGAGAATGGACCTAGGCTGCAACTACTCTTTTTTTTTTTTAGAATTGGAGTTATTGCAGCTGTTTTGAAAGATGAAGGAACGACACTAGAGGAAAGAGAGGACTGGATGATCTTGGTTAATAAGGAGGACAGGGAAGAAAGACAGGCTTCAACCAGGTTGCTAGGTACAGGATCAAGCCATCAGGTTGATGATTTGGATTTTTGTATGGTGCTGGAGATATCAGCAACAGTTGAGTGGAAAACTGGAGAAAGGAGTGGAGAGGTGAGGACAGAAGGCTGGATAGAGCGTGCTGGGTACTGAGTAGAGACCCCCTTATATGTCACTTAAAAAAACTTTTTACACTTTTACTGTCAAAAGATCTGACAGAGAACCAAGATGCAACCATTACGAATAACCGAGACACCGAGACCCTCATCAGAATAGTAGGAAAAGCAAAGTCTGTTTTGTTCAGAAGTGTCAGCTCTGGAATTATGAACAGAGCAAAAACTACTTGATGAAAAAAAAGAAACAAAAGTGGTCAAAAGAAAAAGAAAAATTGTTGAACTACAAATGAAAAGACGTAAATCAGGTCACTCATAGACGGCATCTGAACTACATGTGGCAACAGATTTGCAACAAATGAATTCATAGGCTCTACACAGTATAGAGCCTTACATAGAATTGATTGGGAAGATGCACAGATCTCTCACAGTACATTGGGAGCCGTGGAGGTCGAAAGCAGCACATGAACTAATCTTATGCCAAAAAAATCAGCGTGATCTCTAAATACTCATTTATGAAAAAAATAAAATAAAAAAATAATTTGTAAAATCCTCCACAGCCATTACACATGACCGTGTTGCACGGTCACAGTTATCTGTATGATACTCAGCTCTACTTATCTATGAAACCAGATGAAACCAATTGGTTGGTCAGACTAGTTAGTTAAGAATAGTTAAGCTGCTATAGGCCCAGACTGTTGATGTCACACATTTCCTCACTTTGATCTCTTTTTTCCCCCTTTTATTTCGTTATATGACATTGTGTTCATTTAGCATTATTGTTGACCTTAACTTGTGTTTCTCTGTCTCAGCAGGTATCCTTTGAATGGTGTTATGGTGTTTTTTCCCCCTTTTTTCGGTCCTCTCAAAGCCCATCTGGTCGAGGCAGATGGCCACCCTTCCTGAGTCTGGTTCTGCCAGAGGTTTCTTCTTGTTAAAAGGGAGTTGTTCCTCTCCATAGTTACCTCATGCATGCTCAGGATGGGAGATTGGAGGAAAGATATGTTTCGGTGCAATCTGTTGGTTTCCTTAGCAAGGAAATTGTTTTTGAATTAGCTCTATAGGTATGAATTGGACTAATTTTGAATGTAATCAATTTGATTACAATGGACTCTCATTACTTGAATTGAATTGTATTATTGAAGTGCCTTGAGACTACATTTGTTGTAATTTGGCATGATATAAATAAGACTGAATTGAATTTAATTGTACTGTAGCACACACAGTTATATGAGAGTATACGGAAAAAATAAAAGGAAGCAAACAAAAAGAAAACAAATCATAATTTTATACTATTCTCATAAAATTGTTTTATGTTACAGATAACTTTTTTCCCATTTCTATTTCATCCCATGAAAATGAAATTGCTGCAAGGCTGTGTGTGCACAAATTCATGAATGCGTGAGATGCGTACATTCTAACATTCACCAGTTTGTGAGGCACGTGCACATTTTTTTTTGCATGTCATCATTGTCATCATTTATGCACCTGACCCCATGTCTGGAGCACCTATGTTACTTTGTCTTCCTGTTTGTCCATGTTTGTTTAGTCGTTTATCTTCATTCTTTCAGGACATTCTCATGGGGCACCAAATTGGAAGTTCAATCACCATGGCAACAAGCAGTAAGGAGATACCAGGAGATAGTTTGAGCTCAAGCAAAAAGCTTTCATCTCCCTCCTCTTTATTCTTCCTCCTAGCCTTTCCCCTGACCTCCGTTTTCTCTCAGACCTTCAATGTCAGATTTTCCTTTGACAAGAACTCTTCCCTTCTTTCTCTTCCATCATATCTCTTACGATAGCCCTTAAGCCTTTTTTTTTATATTCTGCCTCAACGTCTTTGCGCCACAGTGCCAGATACAGTTTGACCTGCTTCAATGAATACTTTAGTGCTATTTCCCCTCTGGTTTACAATATGACTGACATTATGAGGGGAAAAACAGCTTCAGGTGAGGTAAAGCAACATCAAATGGAAAATAGTGAAGATAATAAAAGGAAACCGAGTAAAAAAATGAACTGAATTAAGAAATGGAACAAAAGGAGGAAGTAAAGAAAGTGAAGAAGGAATGGTAGTCCTATACAGATCCGTAGTATCAGTCAAATTGGGTGCTAACACATGACTGCCCATCAAATGCTTACTTTGTGTCTATAGACCATCACCTGAGTCTCCCTTTGTTTCTTAGTCCCACATCCATTTCTGAATCTCTTTTCTTCTCCTCTCAGGAGTGAAAAAACAGAGCCAAACTGATTGTGAATGCTTTTACTATAGATGCAGAAGGCCAATACAGGAGAAAAACTGTCCATCAACAGTGAGAAGGATTCTTCCACGTTTGCCCTCCACCCATTTTAATTACACATTAGCTTCTCATACAGTCAACATAGATGAGCCAGGGTGGGGGGAGGGGTCTTGCACCCCTGTTGGCTGGTCACTGCCTGGGGTGGGAGGGGGGTCAGGAGGAGGTCTGTGGTGGCTGGGGTGCTGCTGGCCCCAGACATACCCACTCCGCCACACCTCGGGGAAGAATCGACGGTGGGGGGGCTGGGAGCCTCCAGAGGAGCATGAGTGGATGTGTGTGCTGTGCGTGTGTGTGTGGAGTTTTTTTTTTCTCTCTCAGGAGTGTGGGTGTACTTGGTTGGCTGTGGTTGGGGCTGGGTCTGGGACTTGCTGTCCTCTGGCCTACTTGTGCTGCTCCTGGTGGGTGGGGTCACCGCTCCGCTTCACCCCTCCCCTTATGAATGCCTCTGCACTCATAACTGAGCACAACTTATGCAAAAATAAATAAATAAAAAAATACTCTGTACAAGGTGGCTCCATTAAAAACCAGGTGTCCCAAAGCTACACCTCAGCTGGCTGAATGATGTCACATGTGCTGTCAGACAGTCAGAGCTGACCGCTGGTGGAAGCCCGCAAAAGCCTGATGCCCCTGAGCTTCAGCCTAGTTCCAGGAATGATCAAGAGCAGTTGATAAACTGATCTAAGAGTGTGTGAAGGAATGTATGGCTGGTCAGGAACGAGGCTGAAGCTTAGGGGGGATCAAGCTTTTGCGGTTGTGGCCTCAAAACAGTAGAACATGTTGCCAATACATATTAGGCAGGCCTCTTTACTACCTATTTCTAATCAATATCATTTAAAGACACATCTGTTTTACCTGGCATTCAATACAGCAGGAGCTGTACATGTGGTGTTGTGTTTGCTCCAGGGGTTTTATGTCTATTCTGTCTTTTATTTATTCATTCATTGTATTCATTTTTCAATTATTTTAGTGCACAGCACTTTTGTGAATTATTGTTGTTTTTAAATGTGCTTTAGAAATAAATTAGATTGGATATAAAGACTGTATGAAGTGTATAAACCAAGCACAATTGCTGGTGAGATCAAATTAACAGTTTGCATACATATATAATAAACTGACAAAAAAATATTGTTATAATCTATTCATCACTGAGAAAATGAAAAAAAAGATTTTGCATGTGATTGCTTTCTCCTTGTGAGTAGGATCGAAGAAAGAACAGAAGACCACAAGAACTGCGCAGAGGATGAGGAGGGTGAGAGAAAAGAGCTGGTAAGGTGAAGACATAGCAGGTATCAGATAAGTCACAGGATTAACTGTTCTGTTCACTGTTCAAAGTAATTGCAACATACAGTGAATTATTCATCAATGGAAAAGATAGAAGCCTCTGCTTTAGGTTTCCAAACCAATAAACTGATTATATTCTCTCCTTACTTACATATTGATACCAATGCAGGTTGTTTGGTCTGAAATTAATTTTTTTTGGTTAAACATTTTTTTTTCAATTTAGAGAACAGCTAACACATTTATTTTGATTATGATGATTAATGTAGAATTTAGGTCTCATTAGTCAGGCATAGGAATTGATGTTGGAGGGTAGTAACTACATTAATTGTACTTTTCATTAAACATTTAAGATTATGTAAAGATGGTAAGACTTCAATTCAGTGAAGCACCCACCAGCACATCTTGAATTCCTTTGTGCCCCTAAAGAAAAAGTTGACCCCTCTCATCATAACTGTCTAATTCAGGCTCTGTGTAAAACTTACAACTCTTCTAACAAATTTGTAGCTACAGTATAAGTCATTTGTCATATCACTACAAATCTTAAGATTTGATTCTAAAAGAGGTCATTAAAAAAAAAAGAAAACTAAACATTTATCTCTTGGTGTCTAACTTTGGTGTTTCCTTTTCCCAGCAGAACAAAAATCTCTCCCCAGTGGTTAATTTTCAATGCTCATTGATTTGTTCAAATACTTTCTTGTTCAGGGTAATCCCCTCATACAGAAGTTAGATACAAACAACAGAACTTGGTCAAAATTAAAAAGAAAATTTACTCTTTTCCCTTTTTCCTCAAGCCTTGGGTGATTTAAGATTGGACATACGGCAAGCATTGGTCAACGAGGGGTTGAACACCAGGATAATTGGCTCTTACATGTAAAAGCCTCCATGGTGACTGACTACATTCCAAGAAAGCTTCTGATACTGAGAAGCGCTCACCCATAACTTGTCATGTGTTTAACCTACTTTTGTGTTTTCATACTCTCATTCCTGTGTGGCCATCTTAAGAGCAAATCACGCATAAGAGCTAAGCAGCTCGCCTTTAGCTCTTAATGATTGGCTTGAAAAATAATTAGTTTCCAACAATTCAACTTTGAATGTGGCTGAACAACAATCAGGAAAAAAAGCAAGTCAGATTTGTGACAATGTGCAAGATTTTCTTACGGAGCTACTCCAGAGTATCTCATTATCACACAGACTCAGTATTACTAGGAAATTAGATGTGGTCATTAGTCATGGTGTTTTGTGCCAGAAACTAAAACACCTCTTGAAACACTTTCTATTGAAGAAAAGGAATAAAGACGATGTCATTATGAGTACATGAAAGTACATGACAAGAAAAGTAAACTAGAATGAAAGTATTCACTCTTTCACAGGGGGGAAGTCAGGCCAACACTGAATGTCTGACTGTGTGATAAATTGTTTATCTCACACTCTTTGAAGAAAGAATGTCAGAATGTTCATCAACACTAGGATGAAGCAGCTTGTGCAGACACACATGTACACAAGAGTACATGCAAGCAGACAGGCTGTCTTTTACATGTTTAAAATGTTTTCATTTCTTGAAAAAGAAGAGGTATTCTGGCTTGAATCTCATCTGGAAAGCACCTCTGCATCAGTACCATCCTGTGGTTATTTCCTCTAATGTCTATTTTGTAGTTTCATAAAATTAAAGATGCACTGAAAGAGCAGGTCTAATCTGACAATTCTAATGTTTATTTTCAGGACAAAATAAAATATCATCTGGTCTTTTTCAGGTCTTAAAAGTTGTATTTAGGTAAATACAACTTCAGATTAACAATGACATATTGTACAGTTTATTCATTTATTTAACAAAAGCTAAGCCAAAATACAGAGGAAGTGTGAGACAAAGTCCACCCTTACTGCTTCCATAAGTAGCAGCCAGGTGCTGAAAATCAAATGCACTGATTAACTGATCATCAGTAAGTGTGAGCACCTCTATAAAAGCAGAAGTTTTGTCAGTTTGCTGGTCTGGTCTGGTGGAGGGCTGATCATTTGCTGCATGGCGAAGTCACTGAGTCCACCATGAACTCTTCTATATACCAAAGTATTCTGGAGGCAAATGTAAGGCCATCTGTCCGACAGCTGAAACTTGGAAGATAATGGATCTTGATACAGAACAATAATGCCAAGCACAGCTGCAACAAAAAGAATGGAGGTGTGCAATGGTTCAGTCAAAGTCCAGACCTCAACCTGACTGAAATGCTGTGCCTTAGAAAGAGCTGCACATACTCGCATGAGCACAAACACCAATGAACTAAAGCAATGTTGTAAAGAAGAGAGATTTTATCATTATGAAAACCAGTATTTCAAGTTATTGTTGCTGAAGGTGGTTCTACTAGCTGTTGAATCATGGGGTGTACTTAATTTTTCACATACTGCTTTTGCATTTTGGATTATTCATTTTTCTTTATTGAATAATGACACGTGTAATGCTATGGATTGTTATTCAATTGAGGTTGTATTTACCAAAGTTTAGGAGCTGGTAAGAATTAGATGATTTTTATGTTTATATCAAAAGATGGTGTATTTTCTTTATATGTGGTTTTTTTTCTTATAATTTTTTATACAATGCTATCAGACCAAAAAAGACTGGATTCTTCATTTTGTAAGGACACTAATATAAAATGGTATGTTTTCCTCTCCCTGTAGTCATTCTTTCCAGTTTCTGCTCTCAAGCTCATTTTGATGTGTCAGCCGTCAGCGTGGTTGCCACTTGCCAGCAAATCGATGCCTCTCTCAAGGAAAGCAGACACTATTCCGTGTTACGTCCTTTGGGTTGTTTGTTAATCAAGATGGCAAGCATGCATGACGGGCTGCTAACAAGAGTGGGGAAACAAAGAGCAAAAGCAGAGGATGTGGTGTTGGAAATGGAAAGAAGGAAAAATAGGAGACAGCAGGAGATAAAGGAGGATGAGTAAAGAAAGGGGGCAATGTTAAAAAGAGTGCTGAGGAGCGGCAGATGCTAACTGAGAAAAAACGAGGAAAGGTGTGAAAGTGGAGATTGTGGAGAGATCTGAGAAGTACATGACACAAGGTGACAAAGGGTGGAGTGTCAAATGAAGAGGAGTAAAAGCAAATATAAAATGAGCTTTCAATGCAATAGATAAGATATTTGTTCTATTCTATTCTATTCTGACTTGGCAAAAGAGTTATCTTGTACAAGAACTGGAACCAGTGCCATTGCACAGAAACACTTGGCTGTGATTGTAAGCAGACCAGAGATGAAGCAGCATCAGATTGCATACAAGCTCCAGATGAGATTTTGAACCGTTGGGGGAGTTAAGGATCGCCAACACATCATAGAGGCACTGATGATACTTGTATACCTAAAACTAACTGTTTGTTATCCTGTACTTGAAGAGCTGTGTACAGATCAAATTATACATGGGACATCCCACAATGTGCATCCAAAACATGCTTTTGTTTAGCGTTTTCCTCAGATTGGACTCCTCTGGCAAAGTTTCAACACAGTGAAGACAGAAAAGGACCTGAAGTAGGAGTTTGGGCACCTGGGGTGGTCCTGCAGGATCGGCTACCCATCTGTCATTCTGATCCTGCACAGGAGCCAAAGAATCGTGGGGGTGATGTTGTTGTTGTAAACTGCATGCAGGCTTTTGTTTTCTGTATGTGTAATTCAAGCAGCAGATCTTTACACTACCTGGCAATTGCACATTTTGTGCTAGCTTAGCTCCAGCTCAGCTAGAGGCAAAAAAAGCTCAGGTTCTACAGTTGAAAAATTTAAGATTAACCATCTGATACTAAAGTGACTTGGCATAAAAATGCACATTGTAACTGCTCATTAGTACCTCACAAAATCACACTTAAAAAAAATAAACCATAGAATATGCTAACCTTTAAAGGTATATTATCATTCTGTTGAAGTGGAGTTGTGTATAGGACACATGAGTTGTCTGTGTCTTACTCACAGAAGACAGCAGTCAGAGCGCTTTTAGTTTGGAGAGTTAGAAACTAATCTTTCCAACCAAATCAGCTCAATTTCATAATGCTTTGAGTGAGAGCTAAATTGTGTATTTTTACACTGCATCAGTCCTATATTAGAAAATTATACTTTGTTTCTGCATTTTCACAACTCCAGAACATCCATGTTGGAACAAGGACCAGTTTTTCCTGACAAGGTCAAGGCTTTAAAACCAGGGGGTGAACATGCGGAATGGATTGAGTTTGTGTAACTATCAAATGCAGAAGTGACTTTTGAGGTTCAAGTTGTTCAGATGTTGAAAATTTGCTCTTTATGTATAGGATATTTGAGTAGTTAGTATCTTACCTTATCTTAGTATCTTATCTTGGTCAGAGCTCTCTCAGTTTGGAGAGTTAGAAAGTAATTGTTTGCATAAATACATGGTCAGTGGAATGGCCATGGAATAGTTTAATCTTTATTAGTTATGTGCTCCTCTAGAGATCAATAACTTAATGTTTAAGTTAGCAGTATATAGCTAATACTAGAAAAATTGCAATGTTAAATCTATAAATCTGTTTAATCTTTGTCCAACTGTCTGCTGACTGGCACAGTGGGTCTAGAGAGGCCATTTCTGCACTGACTGTTTACCATCCAGTTATCCATCAAGCCAGTGCTGCTATAGACTGTATGTAAAAAAAGGCCATATCAAATCAGAAGAATGATTTACAACTAAATTGAAATGTAATTATGTCCCCCTCTCTGTTCCTCAAGGGCAGGAGCTCAATTTGAGGATACAGAACTCAATTACATCACATGAAGCAAAGGAATAATGTGGGAGACCGGGAAGAGGCGATGAGATGGTTGGACAATCAGAGTGACAAACCAGACAGAGAGACGGCGTGGGTGAGACTGCAGCAGAAACAGAAGGTGAGAGATTAAAGTGAAGGAAAGACAGACAGAGAAAAACAAGCTGAGATTAAATGATCAACTGCCAATCTATAAAACTGAGCTTCCCGTCTGATCGAGGTGAGTCATCCGCACTCTGAAAGGAAAAAAGAAATCCCCCCAACGGACACATAATGTACTGAAGTTGAGGGAAGGGGATTCTAAGTATTTGAAGAATAGCTTTGTGGTCCCCTCGCAGTTAGATTGAGTTCCTCAAATCACAGCAACACATTTTCAGTGCAATGATGAGAAGGATCTGGTAAGGAGGTAAGTAAAAGGGAAGAGGGGATTAAAAATCTCAGCAGGAAGAGGACAAAGAGAGCTGACAAGGAGAAGAAATAATGCACCATTAAGGCTGGACTAAACAAAATTTTATGCTTATCCATCTCTCAGAGCAGAAACTAACCAGCTGGGCACTTTTGTAATGTACTGTAGATTCCATAGGTCGAATGTCCAAATTCTGTCAAAACTTTAAGATGCTCAAAAAGTTATATGTACTCTTGGTACAAGCTTGGTTTGCTTGGCAAACTAGTTATTCAATTTCCAAGATAAATTGCTTGTCAGCAGGAATAGCAATTTATGTTCCCTGTTGATTTTACACTAGACATAACCTTAGATCAACTCTCTTCCATTTACCTTTGCCATTACAAATTACTGGAGAAAAAGGAAGAAAAAACAGCTCTAACTGCAACAGACATTATCCAACTCTGTTCCACAGCAAGTAATAGACTAGTCCACAAAGGAAAAACATTAGCGTCACATTTTTAGTTGCCAAGGCATGAAAAGTACAAAGTTATATAGATGATGTCAAATGTAAAGGCTTGTGCAATTATGAAGAAAATTGGAGGTGCAGAGTGTTTATTTACCTAAAGCCACATCTATCACCACTAACAAAAGCGATATCTTTGATTTTGGTACTCGTGCAGAGTCACTGTGGGATCTCCTTATGACTACATGTAATACATGAATAATGCATACACCTATTGGCATTTTATTCACCAATTTACTTGTTAGTATTTGTGCATACAAACAAAAAATTCCTGAGTAGGTGTTTGCATCTTTTAAATTGCAGGTTGCAGGGAGTTGAAACAAAAGCCCTCAGGACATTGCTTTCATTCTAAATAGGTGACTTTAAATAGAAACACTCAATAATTTTTACTCACACACATGATGTGATAGAAACAAAAACCTAAACATTAATTACCTGAAATAATGATATATTGCAATCAGACCACACCAACACAATCCTTGCTTCGTCAATACACTCTGACAAGGCTGAAGCTGCCAGCTCAGCTGCAAAATATTATGTTTAATAATTCAGGACGTACAGTTCAACTCTGCACTGTGGCCCGCACTGGCTAAGTTCACCCTGCAGAAAATCCAGCTGGGATTCTTCTTGTTCCTTTGGCACTGCCCCGCATTCCTCCATTTTTGTAACCTGCCCTCTTTCCTGTCCTGCATTTACTCTTTGACCACAAGGGGTGGCACATCTGCTCCTCTTCAGTCCCTGACTTTCCACTGAAATCATTGTTTTGGTTTTGGTTTTTACCTTCTTGTGCTCTTTGACAGGCTTGTCCTATTTGCTGCAGTGGTCCTCATCTTTGCATCTCCCACCCACTCAATAAATTCATTGTCATTTTACCATTTGTCATCGCTCCACACTTCTACTCTTCCTCTGCACCTCTTAATTTTTCTCCTCTGTCTCCTCCCTTCACTCCTTCCTTCTACATTAATATATCAGTTCTAAGATTGCATTGCTTTGTCCCATCTGGGCTGCCCTACTCTTTTGCTTAACCATCAGCAACCATCCAATCAGCGGCCCAGCAGTATTGATTTGTAGCAGGGCAGAGCTGAAGTCGTTGGGCACAGCGAGGGAGGAACCATCTGTGTGCAGCTTGGCATGGGGGAATCACCAGGGTCTGTGTGCAAATTAAGCTATGGCTGATTAGGCTAATGCTTCCTACGCACCATTTTTCCTATACAAAAGAGCTTCATCTTGGACATGTTTTCGAGGTTTAAGAAACTTTCTCTTTCATGCAGTCTTCTGCTTTATGAAGTCTTTTGTCAATATCAGCAGACAAGTGATTCTGGTAGACACAATTGCTCAATTAATCGATAATACAAAGCAATTAATCAGGAATTATAATTCTGCAAAACCTAAAAAAGTCATAAGTGGGTCATATTTCAGTAAAAGACATTTATATTATTTATTTTTACTTGGTGTCCTCCCAGCAGGGATAATTACTGTGATGCTGTTAAAAAAAGGACAATTTATCTTTACTATGAGGAAATTAGCAGCAGACAAAATATCCTCTCAAGTCAAAAAGTAGGCTGGGGAAATTGTAGTGTTTATCACAGGGTGCGGATAGGGCTTCCTACTTCTCCATAATTACTGTTTTTGTGTTAACACCAGAACTGCATGTAATTACAGTAGACAGACACATCTGTAATATCACTGAAATATCAGTGGACAGCTACTTACTGGCCAGGAGGAAAGAGTATGTGACAGCAAGTCTTATCAGTGCACACAGTCGCTTGTATGAAATGACCTCACTCAGTTTTGTCAGTTCTTACTGTGGTGCTTACAGATTTTTTCTGCAAGAAGTCCGAAGCAGATGTTGCAGACTTCCTCCTTGTCACACGCAGCCCCTCTGGAACATGTTGAGAAGTTTTTAAGGATTGTTGTGTGTTTATTTCACAACTCATTCGTGCTGGTTGCATCATTAGTTACAATGATTTGATTTAATGTTAATTTTCTTCTAAGATTCCTTAACAATAAGAACTGAACTTTTAAAGTTAGATGGATCAGTTATTTGTGTTTTATGTGAATCGTTGCAGCCACGAGCCATTATACTTTCCTTTCTAATTTTTACAAAAACAACTGACTTAATTATATTGTTAGAAGTAATTCCACTGGGTCTATCAGCACTGTAGGCAGAAGAATAAAATATTCTCACCTCTATTTATTGTTTACCTAACTAATTGACTCTCTCTGAAATGTTTAAAAACTTCCAGTGTTCAGGGGCAGGAATACAGTGAGCATTAATTAGCAAAAATCGTAAGGCTGCTGTGGTTAAGTTTGACAGAGAAAGTTTCACTGTGCAGTGTATAGAAGTAACAACTACTGATGTAATTGGTAAACCTGACCTTTTCAGACAAGGGCAGACACACAGCTGTGGCACAAGATAAAGGGTCAAGACCACAGTATGTCCGAAGTAAGACAAGACCAGCCCACAAACTAAGAGACCACACACACATAGACATACAGAAACTCCTTATAAACTAAACACTGTTTCAAAGAAAAGTGTGGATGTTGTGTTAAATGTTGTTCTATCATTGCCTGATATGGGATTCTAGCTGCTTAACAGTCCTGGGTGTTATTCTCCAATGATAGCCATATTATTATTATTATTATTGCGCAACCTTTTTGCATGCAGCAAAGCTCTTCTCTCTATTTTGTGTGTAAGATTAGGCTCACAAGTTTGATTGTTCTCTGTTTTAGTGCTGCAAAGGGAGTTCCACACAAAATCTGAACCATTCTATCTACATGTCCGCTCTCCCTCTTTCCAATAATTGTACAAGGTCTTCCTCTCTGTATCACAACAGTAAATTTCCCCTGACACTTGTCCTCGAGAACATTTTTTCAGTGCTGCAGCAGCAAAACCAACTACAATGAGTTACATAAACATCTTTTTGTAAAATGACTAAATCTGAACTACAAGACTGCTTCCAATGAAACAAGAAAGATACCAAGTGCCCTTCTTGGTAAGTATTACAGGCAGACATCAAATTAGTTCTCATTTCCTAACCTTGTCTGTGTAATCTGAGAACACTCTAGAACCTTGGTGTTGATCTATGACGAAATTCCAGAACACTGACTTTGTTCTATGAAAACATTCAATGTATTGACAGGGACAATAATGACCCTGGAATCTCCTCTTTGATTTAAGACTTTCTTTTTTAAACTTGTCTCAAGTTTTCATCGATAGCAGTATTCTTGAAAATTCACTTTGCTATATTGCAAAATTCTTTTGGCTATTGTAGTATAGACTTTTTTCTCTCTTGACTCTTGTCTGTGTTCTATAACAGTTATCTAAAATCTTGGCTGTGTTATTTGAACAAACTGTGATTTTTGTCTATGTTCTATGACAACTCTAGCATCTCTATGACAAAATTGTTCTATAACAACACCATAGAACATTGGCTTTTATGTCTGACAAAAATAAAGAATTTTGTCTCTCATAAGTGAAACCCCTTTAGAAACCTGGCTTTGGCTTTTATTGATGAAACCATTCTCAAATGGTCAATTCGATCAATAAAGATATTCTTGAATATCGGCTTTTATCTTTATCTTGGATTTATGACAGCCTCTTAGAAACATGGCTTTTGTTAAAAAGTTTTAATTGTTCTATGAAAATGTTATAATCAATGATTGATTAATGATTACTGGTTTTGTTTGTTTTTTGCTTTTGACAGCATGGTATAATTTTGGCTCTCACCTAAGACATAATTCTAGAGTCTTTGCTCTGCAATCTTTGTCTTTGATCTATTACAAACTCTACACTTTTAGAAGAAAACTAGAATATTGTCTTTCATTAAAAAGAAAAGTGAATTTTTGGGGGGTTACAGTGAAAGTTATTCGAAAAAAATCTGCAATTCAAGTTAAGACATCAGTGGTTTGGCTTTATTATAAGCAGTTATTTTTGTCAAGTGTTCACAGTTTGGATTCCAAAAGCAAAAATAAACTCTATTCATTCCCCTGTGAGTCGTTGTATATGTAGAATAATTGTAATGATGCTGATTAAGACACTCAGCTCAAGGGAGGAACTTTTTTTTTTTTTTTGAGAAATGAAGAAATAAAAGTGAAAGGAAAAGCAACATATATTGAACTGATTACAACAAAATTCCTCTGCTCATGGACAATCAAATGTGCGTGACTGTGACCTTCTGTATATGTGTGGATGGTTAAGAGAGGAAGTTCATTTGAAAGTTTTGTTTAAGGAAGTCAGTCCAAATCAAATTTACAGTGTTGGTCTCTGGTGCAGCTTTGACTGCAATGCATTTCCCCTGCAGTTTAATAATGAAATCTTTTGAGACTGTTCTGCATAATCAAATTGGAACACTAAGACAGAAAGAGAACTCATACCTGCAGGCACACAATTTTACACACACCGCTTACACACATACAATGTTGGCAGCTGTGGGCCAGATGTATCATCTTACCAATCAATCACCCCTTTCCGTGATGTTTTCATAAAAGACATTGTGAAAAATGTTAGAGCTGAAGTAAATATTAGACATTTAAATCAATTATGTTCAGAGCAGCAAACTCTTATCTTGTTTTGTCTCACAGTCATAAGCAACACTACTGAGAGTTTTAATTCAGTCAAAAACATGATTCTCCTGTAAATATTCATTTACACTTATGACTTCGTTACAGTCAGTATTTTATCATTTCATCCACATTAAAACCAGTGTCATTTTCAACTTCTCCCCACTGCAATGCCTCTCTATTTCCAATGTCATGTTGCATAAAAACCCGAAAGCCAAACTCATGACTTGCAAGATTGAAGAGTAACATTTACTCATATATGCCAGAAATTATCTTTTTTGTCACTTAAACGTATTTTTCTAGCCTTCAAAACAACAATCATTATGTCACTCAAAATGTTGAAGTGCCAAGAAAACACCTCAAAAGCACAGGCTTTTAATGGGAAATTCTTAAATCTCAGGTATATTATCATTATAATAAGAAACAAGTTGTAACTGTGAGGATTATTATCATTATTTTCAATGTTGATTGTAAATATTCATATATTTGATCAGGAAACTCAAACCCATGATAAAATAAATAGTAGATTGAATGTAACGGTAATTATAACACGTTGATAATATAAGTTTTTTTTTGCGTCTTTAAATAAATTATTTTGGTTATATGATTCATAAAAGTAGGGAATCATTTGTTTCTAGAGGCAGAATGTGACGTGTAGCCCTGCCATGGCAACAGGCATCTTGTTTCATCGTAATTCACTGTAACACTGGCACAGAAGGCACTGATAGGCTTCTCAGATGAAAACACTGAGTTGTGGATTGGATTCTGAGGTGTTTGGCAGCTGAGAAAAGCCACTGAAGCAGCTACAGCTAGAACTTCGGTGAAAAACAAAAAAGGACTGGATATGTAACAATGCACCAAGAAATAGACTGTATTACTCGATGCTTTGATTGGAGATTTTGAAAAACAAAATTCCTCTACAATAGGATACTTCTCAATTTCCAAGTGTGGTTCAAACAAAAAGACAAAAAAAATTAATAAATTAATACTCCATAAACTTCCTGACTAAGCATCTCCTTTTGTATCTCAAAGATTTTAAAACATGCTCTCCGTTACCTTATATGAAAACACTCTTCCTTTGAGGATTTCAGTATCACTGAACTGTGTAAAGAATTCAATTAAATTCTATTTATATAGCGCCAAATTACAACAATTGTCATCTCAAGAAGTGTTTTCACTTTGAGCTGACCCGCATTCAGCTGCCACAGCCGAGTTTTACCCATTCTGCACTGAATACACTGTTTGATCTTGCTTAAAAATGAATAAGTTGTGTGTCAGAAACAACTATTTTCAGCAGTCTGATTCTGTGCTGTAACTTGCCCCTAGCCTTCATTAATAGATAAGTGTTTAAAGGGTTTAACTGTAAACTGCACTTCTAATAGCACTGTGAAGAAAAAAAAACAAATGAATTGTGGCACTTTTAACCATTACAGACTATACTATTTAAACTTTTAGCAAAAATTTCAGAAATGAACTCAGCAGTGCATGGATACTGTTTTGAGTTTTTTGTTCATATTGTCATCATTCATTCACTGCTATCACACATCAATGTAAAAGAGACAAGTAGAGTTGCTTTCGATCAATAAAACCATATATGTTTTGTTCACAAGTTGATTTAAGGTGGATTTTATCAAGCTATTCTTCCACATATTCAGACTTGAAAACAACCCAATCAGGGTAGTTTTTAACTGAACCACTCAGTACTATAACAATTGGACCAATAATACACTGGACTAACCTTACACTGAAAGATTTGAATGAATTTTAAGCCAAATGATACTTTATATCAACTACAATTGTAACTTACTTTTAAAACAAATTGGATATATCGAAGCTATATGGTTTGCTTCCATAGAATTTAATGTGTCCCAGGATCATGGCATGAAATGCATCCACTTACCACTAACCACCATTAAAATTACTGATGGTTTAATTCTGGGAAAGACTTGACCATTATCATCTCGATCTGGTCAATGTGCTGCTGCAGCTAACAGAGGAAACATCCTTAAAATAATCAAGATACAGCATGTCTGAAGAACTGTAACAGTGATTTAAGTAATCATTAAAAAGCTATAAATCAGCACAAAAAAGTAATTACTAACACAAATCACCTTAACCTCAACCTCAAAAGTTACCCCCTGTGTAGGTTGCTTTATGCGTGCATATTCTATTAAATTAGCACTCAGTCATCAAACCTTTGAGCCCTCAAATGATGAGCTTCTTCCTGAAAAATTTGGGAGCCCAAAACCGAGAAAGTAGAAATAAAGGTAGATGTATGAATATATGGATTTTGAGTACTGGGAGTCTTAGGTGGATTGTGACATCTATTATTACTAACCCAGCAGCTGGGTTGCACAAAAAATTACCCTAACTACATGGTAGTGACCCAGAAAAATTATTCAGCAGGCCCAACCCCACATATGGGTGTATAAAATAACTAGTATTTTTCTGTGTTAAGCCTGGGGAAAAGACAGTTGTAAGCGTTCATATTTTATTTGCTCTGGCTGAATGGATTTGGCCCTTCCTTTGATCAAAGAGACATTCAGTGCTATGCCACACTTATCTTTGGATGGATGTATCCATCTGTATCCAAAGGAATTTTGATGGTTGTCCATCAATACTGGCGCTTAGAAATAAAAAATTAACAGAGCGGTTTCAGTCTAATTTATGTTTGTGCATTTGTTTGACAGCGTTGGGCTTAGCATTATTGCCTTTTTGAGAAACTCCTCGCCCGAAGGTCCTTAAACTCAACAGTGCACATAGTCAGATCTGCAGCAACATACCAACTGAGTCTAAAGTAAAGAAAGCAAAGAAAACCAACAGAGACAGATCCCTAGGATTATTAGAACAAAAATCTGTCAGTTCTCATTGATATCTAATAAAATGAAAACTTTGATATGCACCACAAATACCACGTGCCTTATTCACCAGAAGCAATGTCAGCAAGGCACAAACACGTAAGCTCAAATAGACAGCTTAATGAACAGTGATTCAAATTGTTGCTTCTTGTTGAGGTGGATGGTAAACACTTAGAAGGCTGAAATCTGGTGAATATTGTTTGCTATTTACAGTAAAGATATTGGTAGCTTTTTTTTCTTTTTTTACTAATTGATTAAAGATTTCAGACATTGCTGTAGTGCAGACTGACAATGAGTTCTCAGGGTTTCTATTCAGTAAAACATCCTGAGTCACTGTTATAAAACACCACTGAGATTGTGGAAGAGAACATTCTACCTCTGATTTACCAGCCAGGATCATGTGTTTTAGACACACACTCAGAAATGCACACACACAGGCATAATCTAAGTAGGTTTGGCTGTCTCGCCAAGAGGTGGCTAAAGATTGAGTGCAAATTAGTGTCTTGTTTCAAGTGCAAGTGTGTGTTTGTGTTCATCTTGTGTGGCTATGAACATAACCTGCAGCATGGGGGACCCAGATAGATGGAGAAAAAAACAGTCTTAAAAAGGACTGTGGTTTTACATTTAGAGCAAGTGCAGCATCACTCATCTCATGCGAAGATTCGTCACTAAATCTACTTTGCAGATAAATGCTGCTTACTTTTCTGAAAACCACCCACACCCTGTCATTTGCGTACCTCGATCTGTCTGACTGTGTTTCTTCTTTCTGCTGACAGCAATGACACTAGACATTGTTTTGACTGTTCGGAGCACTCGGGAGAGCTAGACTGAGTAAGTGGTGAGTAACTAGTTGGGTTTCTATCAATGTTTCTTATGCACATTTAGAAAAGAGAATGTTTTTTTTGTGGTAATCTTTTTTTCAAAAGGAACAGGAACTGGCAAAAAAAACAAAAAGTCTTCAAATTCCTCAAAAATGTATATGTTCTCTTTTTTAATAAACGTTTGAACATGAGCAGTTTCAGTGCAAAGGTTGAGGGTTGGGGGGTGGGGGGTGGGGGTTGCAAGTGCAGCTAAATCAGTTCTGACACATAAAACATAAATGCTACTCACATGATTGATCACATGCGCAAACAAAGAAACACAAGGTAAAGTTTAAGAGAACTCCTAAAGACCTCTCAGTTTTTCTCTCATATTTGGAACAGAACACTGGTTTTCTTTGTCTTCTTCTCCCAGCTTTGTTTCTGGTTAGTAATTACTTCTTAGAGACTACCCACTACACCTCATCTCCACCTGCTGAGGACACTACACAGCCTTGTTTAGCCCAGCATGCATTCAAAACTGTTTTTAATTGATCTAAAGTTGAATGTGTGCTGCCAAAATTGACTTCAGATATTTATTTTACCCCTTACCCAGTTTCCTCTCGACTTTACCTTTTGCAAATAATAATTTGCTCTGATTGACTTGCTTGGTCAAAATAAGATTGAAATAATGTTTATTGTGTATTTTATTTTAATTTAGGATTCTCTGTACCAATGTAATAACATTTTTGATGATAAAACAGGTTTTAATACCAATTAGTTTATAGTAAATTGTTTTAACACTGAACTACAGCACTTCCTCATCTCATTCCCTCTCTGTGTCCATTACTGTTTTATCTTCTTGTTCTCTATAGCCATTTTCAAATGAACATCAGATATTTTCCGTATTTTCTGTTCATACACATGTTTAAGAGCATGAGGCTGTCTTCTGGACATGCGCTCTAATGGCTGGAAATGCCACGGAGGGGGTGTTGGGGAACCTCTGTCTATAGTGCAGAGGAGTGTGCACATTGAGAATAGCAGATGAGGCTCCTTGCTGTGTTGATATCAAAATTACACATATTTGCACGTGTCTACAATAATAAGGAGCCAGTTGAATGCAGCATACAGGTCAGCAGAGAGGTAGTAAATGTTCTGAAATATAGCTGCTTCATTTGCATGTATATACCTATATACCCCCCCCCCCCCACCCCCCCCCCCCACCCCCCCCACGGGCGATGTTATGGAGATCTAACTCGGGGACTGGGTGGAAAATCACTGCAAGAAGTCTGAAGCAAATGATGCAGACATTTGCATGCACACATGCCATCGCTCTGGAACATTTCTAGAACATTTCAGGTCTCCTGTGAATATACAAAAAGGGCTAAATACTTTCCATGACTATGACTATGGTCTTTCTTTCCCCACCCTCCTGGTTGTTTCCCCTCCCCAGTTACTAACTCTAATAATTAATAGGTCTATCCCTGTTTGTAACTAGACCCACACAAAGAGATAAAGACTGAGATACCGACAATGGTTTCTCCGTCATACCTCTTATGATATCATAAATCATTTAAAAAAATTATTTGAGGTGATGGAAATGATCCCCTGGAACAAAGATAATTGACATTCCCTTTCTATCTTGCATTCACTTCCCCACCCTCTTGTAGGCTTCCCTGATGCTATTTACAAGTTCCATCATCTCAGCAGTATAGGGCTCAATAAAACATTCATGAACTAAGGGGAGAATTAGGCTCTGCAAGTTCTTTCCCTGAGGCTACCCTGGCCAGCACATACAGAAGTGTGTTCACAGGTAATAAATTGCAGTAAAAGGAAACCCAGGCCGCTGGGTAATGATCCATTGCAAGCATCACTTAACCGTTGATCACAGTAAAACTAGCTGCGGGGGGCTTATGGAGTTTTCCTGACTGTTCTGTTGTGATCTCCTATTTCATGAATCAAAAAAGCAGCTACTACCTCAACAACAGGGTTCTACGATAAAGATTTCATCCCTGAACCTTTTTAAATATGTTTTCATACAGAAATGCAACAAGAGAAGAGAAGAATAGCTGTGAAGTGTTACTTAAAAACAAATGCTGTTGCAAGGTGAGAGGCAGGAAAGAGAAAGGCAGAAAAGGTTGACAGCAGATATAACAAGTAGTTTCATTTTCATTAACTTCTATAGTTAAGTCTGAGCAAATAACTTCCTCTGATCATGATGACATAAGTTTCAGCTTGGAGACATATTTATAACCACGCTAGAGGCATGACGTTCAGACCGATGGTGGTATTTGGTTTCCCCACCATTATGTTGGAGACCACTAGATTTATTAACATAAAATTTTAGCTATATCAATGCCTATTTGATAATCCCAGCTATTAATTCACCACAGGCTGAACATTTTTTTTCAGTTGTTGCTTTGAACTGTTTCCACAACAATTACTACACCATAAAAATTGGTATGAATGTCCAGTGTGCCCAGAGGATGGATACGAATAACATTTTTTATAACTTATAATAACTTTCTTTTTATTAAACACGATCAGTAGGTTAAAGTTTTGGTTTACTCAGTAAGATATTTCAACATTTACATCAATGTATTGCCACACATTTTAATAGAAGCAAAGATTTTTCTCAGAAAACCAGTTGATCCCCTAAATTCCTCTACGTCTGAAAATGATATTTCATTGATGATAATTCTCTTTGTTTGCTATTGAAAAAACAGAACAGAAAATAAATGGTTTGACTTTTGTTTGCCTTTTCTAATTCAGGTGATTACTTACACACCAGTGATTAGGGGTGCAACGGATAAAAAAAATGATTTGGATCGTTTCTCGGATCAGCAAAAAAAAAATGTAAAAAGACGACAAATAAACATAAGTTTTGTCTTTTCGTTTATTAACACTTTTAAATTATTAAATTAAAATATATAAAATCAACTTAAAGTGCACAAGGCATAATATCTTCTTTTTAACATAATTAATGAAAAACGACTTAAAATGCAATATAAAGAGGCATATCTTCTTTTTTTTGCTTTTTTCATTTTGTATCATCAAGTAAAACCTTAAATGTGTTCCATATGTGATCACAAGAATCTCTCCATCAGCAACATACTCCATACTGCTCACTGACGTGTTAAATGTTTTGGTTTATGATCAATGCTTGCAAAACTAATGTTATTTTAAACAGTCTGGACATACTCACTTACTTATGCAATCCACAAAGTTAAGATGCGTACCATCTCAATTATCACCATACAACAAGGCTGTTGTCTCTTGCCATGTTTCTTGATTCAAATACCTCTGATACTACACTTACACCGTGTGTGCCATTTCTTAATAGCTCACCTTTTGACAAGGTAGTGTTGTCTCAAATGTTGCACTGACTGAGCATGATCACTGTAACATTAGAAATTGCGAAAGCATCCACATTATGTGAATATAGACACTCCTCCTCCCCAAAATGTACTCATGCGGCATTTGTTTATGCAGGCAAATACAGAAAATAATTAGATTCAAAGAATATGTCACATCTGGTGGTTGTGAGAACAGCATGTGAAGGTAAAAATGGCATCCTTGACAATACGGTCACATTGTGAAAAAGAATATTTTTAAGCCCTAACCACGATTGTTTTTTAACTCTTTGCAAGTAGTTTCGTGACTCTACCCAAGTGATTTAATATCCTAAATCTAACCAGAAAGTAAAGTTTTGTCATAACCAGTTTTGTTTGCATTCATAACAATCACATTACAAAAACAACAGATTTTAGACCCAACCATAATCTTTCTCTAACCCTAACCAAGTAATGTTGGACATGCTAAAAAACCTCTGAGGTGTCCTAATTAGACGCCCAAGCCAACTCTAACCCTAACCCATCAACTTTTGATGTCCTCCAATGTGCCAGCTCATCAAACTATTTCTAAGGCTGAATCCAGACACCCAAAGAAATCAATTTCAGTCTCTTCCCTAATCTTGTGACCACAGCTGATGGTAAGAGTGAAGATGGACCAGTGAATGGAAAGCCTCACCTTTTGGCTCAGCTCCAGCTTCACCACAACAGACTGGTGCAGTGCACTCAATCCTGGTGACAAAGCCGCAATCCAAGTGTCCATCTATCGCTTCATCTTACCATCACTTGCTAACAACATCCTGGGACACCTTAACTTCTCTGCTTGAAGTAGATCATTGATCCAGGGGGAGAATATAGAATCTTCATACAACACAACATAGTATAGTTCATAGGTCTAAAAAGTCAAAATATTAGGTTTCCCCTAGGATACATCTGTTTACTAAATCTGTTTCTGGGGTAATTTGGTAAGAACTGACCTGCTTACACCATCTGTAAAACGCTAAACCTTGACATAGCATAGGTATACAGTCAGACTGTGTGATGACGCAAAACATCCTGAACTCAGTGTGTCACAGTCAGACATAGACATATTTTTTCAAAGCATTCATCAGATCACATTGTACCATCTCTCTTCATTGGCTTATCAGTGAGGAGTAAAAATAGTCAAATGGTGCGGACTGACAAAAATAATTATGCTGCAGATGGAGGGTTTTTGACAGCCAAGCAAATACAGATAATACAGATAAAACACTTGATAACTTTTGATAAAAATGTCTATCCAGATTCCTACTAACACATCAACAACATGGAGAAGTATCAGTAAGGTACTTTTTGATATGCACTCTTGCTCTATACTCAAGTAGAAACACTGAACCACTCGCCTCACAGTGAGAGGGTTCCAGGTTAGATCCCCGCCTGGGGCCTTTCTGTGTGGAGTTTGCATGTTTTCCCTGTGTATGCCTGGGTTCTCTCCGGGTACTCTGGCTTCCTCCCTTTTTATATTTTAATTGGCTCCCTGTTAGATTCAGAATAGAATTTAGGATTCTTCTCCTCACATAAAAAGCTCTTAATGACCGAGCTCCATCATATCTTAAAGATCTCATTGTGCAATATTATCCCAACAGAGGACTTTGCTCTCAAACTGCAGGTTTACTTGTTGTTCCCAGAGTTTCTAAAAGTAGGATGGGAGGCAGAGCCTTCAGTTATCAGACCCCTCTCTTGTGGAACCAGTTGCCAGTATATGTCCAGGAGGCAGACATCCTCTCTAACTTTAAGATTAGGCTTAAGGTTCATAGTAAAGGATGGCTCAGGTGACTCTGACACATCCCAGATGTTAGTTATGCTGCAATTGGATTATGATTACAATTAATTGAATTTCAATTGGCTTGAATTGGACCATATTACTTAAGCGCCTTGAGATGACAATTGTTGTAATCTGGCGCTATATAAATAAAATTGAATTGAATTGAATTGAATAGGCCTGGACTGCTGGGGGACCTCCCATGATGCACCTCTCATCCCTCTGCTCTCTCTACTCTCCATGAACATATAACATTATTTTTGTCATTAACATGTGTTTCTCTTTCTCAGCAGGTATCCCTGGCCTGGTCTTACTTAATGGCTAAATTACAATTAGATTGAGTTATTCAGCTCATGTAACAAGCTTAATCTGACAAGAAATCGAATCGGATCAGGTTACTTGCGATCGAATTAAGACCCTGGGATAACTTGATCCAATTGCCAACTTAACGTGCCTGGAGACAACACCGGATCGAATCGAGCGTTCTGCGCATGCTCAAGATTTTTTCCCGCGATCGTCACCTGGAAGTCGAAGGAGACGATATTACTGTTGTTGTCGCCGCCATCAGAAAGAAACAGACAACGCGATGGAGAATTCGCCGTTGTGCATTGCGTTTGTGCCATAACCAGCTCATCACAAATGTAGAGGGACGTAGCTTCATCTTGCTCTTTGTTCGCCATCTTTCTCGAATGCCTTAGTTTTGTTGTTGGTGGTGAAGACGTCAACTGGAAGTGTCTCTTTAAGCGATAGTTGAAATGGGTACAGCGGCACTTATCTACTGTGGTATTGCATGCTTTGTGCCAGTGATTCGATTCATTCACCGCCATGTAACAAAGGATAATTACCCTTGCTCAGATAAGGAGCATAACCCAACTATAGCTATAATCGAGTTAATCTCATCATGTAAACCCACTGACTGTGCTTGTTGTCCACTCTTTCCTGTCCTTTCTTTCCACAGTCCACAGAAATTTAGATTAAATCTGTTGATTTCCTTAGCTAGACAAGTTTTCAAAAAATAGCTTTGCATGAATTTGACTGATTTGGAATTTATATTTAATCATTTTATTTAATTAATTTAATTTGATTGGAATTTAACTGTGGGTCTGCACGGTGGTGTGATGGCCAGCACTGTCGCCTCACAGCAAGAGGCTTCCAGGTTCAAATTCCAGCTGGGACCTTTCTATGTGGAGTTTGCATGTTCTCCCCGTGTATGCATGGGTTCTCTCCAGGTACTCTGGCTTCCTCCCACCATCCAAAATACATGAATATTAGCTTAATCAGTGATACTAAATTGTGATGGTTATTTGTCTCTGTGTGGCCCTGTGATGGACTGGTGACCTGTCTTTACCTTGTCTCTTGACCAATGACAGCTGGGACCCTAAATTGGATTAAGCAGGTAAAGAAAATCGATGTATGGAACTAATTGTATTACAATGAATTGGACTCTAATTTGCTTGAATTGGATCTGTATCTTTTAAGCATTTGTTGTGATTTGGCGCCACATAAATTAAACTTAACTGAATTTAATTTGACAAAGCTCAATACGGGATGGGTGCTTTTGTTAAGTACAGGACGATTCCGTTTTTCAAGGGACCGTTGGCAACCCTGGCCCCTAGCCTCCCCTTTCCAGAGCTGAGAGAACAATTGGGGGGGTTGTTTTTTTTAAAGCCTGCTGATGTCATCAGCGTCTGTGTAAGAAACTACCCATTCATTTGCATTGTAGTGGAGGAGACCAGAGATGAAATGTAGAGTCAGAAATATATTTGTCAAACATTATTTGTTCCACCATTTCAATAATTTCTTCTTAGATGTGAATCTAAAAATGTGAAAAAAATGTGAAAAAAAAGGATGTGAAGTCTGAAAATACATTTCTTCAATTTTGAATAATTTAGGGTATTTTTTGGGGGACAAGTCATGTTTTTCAGAAATTGTTCCCCCTATTCCCCTGGGCTCTGCACCCATGGACATAGTGTCCCAGAGCGGCTTTGCTCAGGAGGATGAGCAGTTGCCCACCAATCGGAAGGTCAGTGGTTCGACTCTGGCTTCCCCGGGCTACATGTCGAAGCGTCCTTGGGCAAGACACTGAACCCCATGTTGCCTCCTGATGTATCCATCAGGGTATGAATGATTAGAAAGCACGTAGTTATGTGCATCCTAAGATGTGCTGTGTGAGTGGGTGAATGTGGCATGTAGTGTTAGAAGCGCTTTGAGTGGTCAGTTGGACAAGAAAAGCGCTATACAAGTACAAATCCATTTACCATAGTGCAGCATCTCAGATCAGTGTATTTTAATGTTTTGTATTGTCATTTTCTCGTCATACAACAAAATGTAAACCTATTCACCCAGTGTTTACCATTAACATTTTAGTACTTCTATCCGGCAGCAGCTTCCGGTCACAAGCGTACTATACATGCAAGTATGTGAGCAGTTACACTGAGAACACAGACGGTTGCTTACGTGAGCAAGAAGTAAAACAACAGAAATAAGCCTAAGAGTTGAGGCTATGCAGCTGCTGACATGTCCGTAACCCCGCTCTGTTCCTGAGAAGTCAAAGTACCCTTGTCCCCATTCTGTCAGTAGGAAGATACTACAAAGTGCTGCACAGCGATGCCATTGAGGCTCACACAGACCCCTTACCATTCATTGTATAATAGCAGCTGAATGGTAAATGCATTTTCAGCACATGCCGTCAAATCAAGGGCTGTAAAAGAGCATTATCCAACTCACTACACAATATATGGACAAGGAATTAGTTGATTTATACCTAACAAGATTAGTATTAGGCTAAAACAGCCAGTCTGTTCCCACAACCTGCTCCACTGGCTTATAATTTGCATCTTCATTGCTTGCCATTGTGTGAGTTCAAATTCTTGAAGAATAAGGACCAACCAAAGAATGAAAAGAGTAATAACTAAACACTGAACGGGTATGAAGGAATAACAGCAGTTGTGTGCAGAAATGACGAGCCTATTTATGGTTTGACCAGCCCATCTTACAATTTGTATGCGTTCAATTCACGTTTAGAAAGAATATATTCATGGTAAATTACACACTACAAGAACCTAGGTCATCTGATAACAGCAATTAAGTCTGAGTAGACATCTTTTAACATAATGACGGGCTTCACTTTGAGCAGCTGGTAGCTGAAAGTGGACCAGAGGAACTTCTCAGCTTAATAGCAGTAATTGAACTGCTGTCTTGAAATTATACTGAGAGTATAAAAAGTTCAGTGCAAAATTAAATCAAGAGGTCAGAATACAATCTGTGTGATAATAGTTCAAATATGCACTGTGCTAAAAAAATCACAAAGTTTTATACAAAACATATTATCTGCTTATATCAATTTACTCTATCTATTTCCATCTCATTTATGTTTACATCTCCACAACTAACAAAGATGGACAGCGGCAAATGCTGCATTTTGTTCAACATGAAGATCCTTGAGAAATCCTTGAGAAATCATCATAGTACATAAAAAAGCAGCTACTGCAGAAACTGAATATATGGATTGCACAAAAGGAGTCATGAGAAGAGCCATAAATAGCAGAAATTAACCAAGAGCACTGATGTAAACAAAAACATCATTTTAGGAAAGATGTTGCTAAGTCAAGGGATACATTTTTTTGTCTTTTCTTAGGTGGCAGAAAATATACTTGTTATTTTAACCTTACGCTCATGTCTGGTACCACTCTCTGTGTCACATACATGATGATGTACTAAACATGTTACTTGAGGATTACACTACGGGGCTTCTGGATTCACAGGATGTAAAGGCTGAACATGATGTCAATCAAGGAGTTTAACATTCTATTGAAGTTAAGATCACGGAAGCTGCAGCATTGTAGATTTTGCAAGGATATTGCATATCCGGAAGATTTGCTTTCATGCTTCCCCTTGCGCTCACCTCCATATTGTATCTTGCATGTATTTAGTGTTATTTTCCAAGGATGTGCACAACCAACAAAAACAGGATAAGTGAGACAGCCTTCATAAACATACCAATTTTTTTTTTTAAGTAATCATATTCTCGACTCAAGCTTTACATACATCAAGACATTAACACAGACCTTGCTTGCTTGTGTGCAGGTGTCCAGTGTAAGCATGTTCTTTGCTCTGCCTCTGCTCTACACAAGTAATTATGATCCTTACAAGTCTAAAGATTGCAGCCAGTTTCACACTTTGATTTTCTTTTTCTGTATTCCATGCATATATTGTTCGATATTTGTTTGAAAATTCCTGCAATGTACCCTCTACAAGAAAAATATGAAGAAGAATTTCCCATAGAACAAAGATCACTGATAGGTCATGCTTTGGCAGTTTAGCTGACAACAAAGGAGGATGTTATGGTGCATTTAGAACGTGAAGCAAAAATTCACCTTACTTGCACAAATTTAGCTACTTTGTTTTCTCAGTATTTCGTAATGTGAAGATTCCTCCGTGTCGATGGTTACCTCCACAGATGCCATGCATCTATGCCACATTAATTTCCACTTCTGTTAATACAGCTAACTTCCTTGACAGGTATCATAGTGAGTGACTGTCAGCAATAAGGTACCCAACTGAGGTCAACCTTAGCTCTGCATCTTGTCTTAAAATTTCCTGCTAGTTGTTTTGTGCTTATAGTGGTTAATTATGAGATAAAAAGCATTTTCATATATGTCACAGATAAAGTAGGTAGCAAATCTTTTGTTCCCGAGCAAAATGATGAGTGCATGATAAGTTAAATTACTTACTGCATATTATCATTTCACTTTAAGGTTTTATTAGATTGTTGTCTCAGTGGTGCTGAATAAATCATTTGTTTGTGTTAATTCTATACTATATAGACTTTGGCATCAAAACTAATATGTATGCTAAATTAGCCAAACCAAAATAAATGCAAATGAGCAAACGCAAAAGAAAAAAATACATTATGCAATACATTATACATTAGACATGCATATCATAGAATAGCCATGTAAATGGACATTTAACATGGTTACATTTGTCCTTCCCGTAACTAAACCAATACCAATTTGATTCAATTAAATTTTATTTACATAGTGCCAAATTACAACAAATGTCATCTCAAGGCATTTCAAAGATACTTTGTGTTAGCCTGCAAAGTGCTGAATGGAACGTGTGTTATTTTCTTGTGTCGTTCCACGATGGTGGAATGTCCTACCGAGCGCTACCAGAACAGGAGCGTCCCTATCTATCCTCAAGAAACTCTTGAAGACCCAGCTCTTCAGAGAGCATCTTCTACCCCAGCACTTACTCCCTCTATGCCTGCACTCTATTTCTACACAGTCACCTCCGTCATCTCTGACAGAGCCTGACTAGTGGTTTTCCTTCTATGTAGTTTATTGTCAGCTTTGATGTTAGCTGCATTGCTATATTCTCATTTGTAAGTTGCTTTGGATAAAGCAAATGCATAGCCATAAACATAAAAAACTCCCTTTTAACAGGAAAAACCTCTGGCAGAACCAAACTCATGAAGGATGGCCTTCTTGATCAACCAGCTGGGGTTTGAGAGCCAGCAAACTGACTGATGCAAAATTAGTACTAAATTTAAAATACAACGAATAGCTGAAATCCAGAAACAGATACACATTTACATTCAAAGTAAACACAAGAAACTTGTGCTACAAAAAATGGGCCAGACTCAGTGAATAATTCCCTACATTCAACAATTAACCTTCTAATACTTGCTCAGTACCTAATGAAGAACCTCCTGATCCCTATAATCCCTATATAGACCAGTGAGCAGAGCTGACCAACATGTCATTGGGGTCATCAGGTAGGACCCTCTTTTCATCACTGTCTCGTCTAGTTGGGCTCATGACACCTCCAGGAGGCAAGACAGCGATCACATCCATCCCAGAGTCACTCCACTAATGCCAGCCATCACTGCTTCTCACACCACAACAACCATCTTTTCTTCCACAAACACAAGATACTCTCACCAACTGCACACCAGTCATAGCGGGGCGGAGATACAAACCCTGGTTCGGGTAGGGGGTAGAAATAGAAGAGGTAAAGAGAAGTAGGAATGGGATTCAAACCCTGGTTCAGGTAGGAGTAATTAAAGTAAAGAGGGTGCCAGAGGTGGAGGCAGGACAAGACACATTAACAGATTCAGCAGCTATAGCTTCAACTATAGCTATAATCGAGTTCATCTCATCATGTAAACCCACTGGCTGGCGTTCCTCTAATTTAGAAGAGTCTAAATTAGTCTGGAAAGATAGTTTATTAACGTATAAGAAAGCCCTTCGCAAAGCTAGAACTGCTTATTATTCATCATTGATAGAAGTGGATAAGAATAATCCCAGGTTTCTTTTCAGCACTGTTGCCAGGCTGACAAAGAGTCTGAGCTCTGTTGAGCCATGTATTCCTATAACTCTCAGCAGTGATGATTTCATGAGATTCTTTATCAATAAAATTGTTTTTATCAGGGAGAACATTGATGGAAACCTTCCCACTATTATCACTGATGTATCATCAAGTGCAGCAGCTTTAGAAGTATCTGTAGAACCTGATTTGTATTTAGACGGCTTCTGCCCAGTTGATCTCTGAGCTAACAATAGCAATAGCCTCTTCTAAATCATCAACTTGTATTTTAGACCAAATCCCAACCAGACTGTTCAAGGAGGTTTTCCCCTTAATTGACACTTCCATATTGGATTTCATCAATCTGTCTTTGTTGACAGGATATGTACCTCGGACTTTTAAGGTTGCTGTAATTAAACCTTTACTTAAAAAAACTACTCTTGATCCAGAAGTGTTTGCTAATTATCAATTTATATCCAATCTCCCTTTTTTGTCTAAAGTTCTTGAAAAAATTGTTGCAGCTCAACTTTGTGATCATTTACATAGAAATAATCTGTTTGAAGAGTTTCAGTCAGGATTCAGAGTGCATCATAGCACAAAAACAGCACTGGTGAAAGATACTAATGATCTCCTCTTAGCCTGTTGGATCTCAGAGCTGCATTTGATATGATCGATCACAGCATTCTGTTACAGAGACTTGAAGATGTTATTGGGATTAAAGGAACTGCATTAGACTGGTTTAAGTCATATTTATCTGATAGATTCCAGTTTGTTCTTGTAAATGAAGAATCTTCCTCACACACCAGAGTGAGTCATGGAGTTCCTCAGGGTTCTGTGCTTGGACCGATTCTTTTCACTTTATACATGCTTCCATTAGATAACATTATTAGACAGCATGGCATAAATTTCCATTGCTATGCTGATGATACTCAGCTGTACTTATCTATGAAACCAGATTAAACAAACAGGTTGTTTAGACTACAAGCCTGTCTTAAAGACATAAAGACCTGGATGACTCAGAACTGTCTGCTTTTAAATTCAGACAAAACTGAAGTTGTTCTCTTTGGACCTGAGCGCTTCAGGGAAAAATTGTCTAGTTATATAATTACTCTGTATTTCCTTGGCTTCTAAGTTTGTGGTGCAACGGATCATCATTGATCCGTGATCCGTTCGGATCAATATCTTCGGTTCGGCACGCACGTGATTGATTTATGAAAAGAAAAAGTGCGTATGTTCAGTCCACTCACAGCGTGGTCATGGCGAGCGGAGAAACGGAGGAGCTTGAACACCCTGCGTCATTGAAGTCAGTTAGTTAGTCAGGTTAGTGGATAAAACCATGACGGTGTGTAGGCACTGTGGCACAATAAAGTCAAACGACAGTGGAAACACATCAAGCATGGCCACGTATTTGAAGCAACATCACCCCGGTTTCACTGACACGCGTATCACCGCGGCAATTATGCAGCCCCTTGATGTACAATTCGACTTGGTTAAAGCCATCACAAACGCTTGGGTGTGTTTATAGGTGCAGACATGAGGCCAAATTCGGTTAAAGGAAGGAAATATGCCTTTTTATGTTGCACTTTAAGTTGTTTTTCATTAATCATGTTAAAAAGAAGATATTATGCCTTGTGCACCTTCAGATGATTTTATATATTTTAATTTGATCATTTAAAAGTGTTAATATACATAAAGACTAAACTTATGTTTATTTGTCTTCTCTTTCTTTTTTTTTTTCCGTGACTGATCCGCAAAACGATCCGAACGAGTTTTTTGATCCGTTGCAGCCCTACTTCTAGCTCTACAGTGAGGAACCTTGGAGTTATTTTTGACCAGAATTTATCTTCTGACGCACATATAAAACTGGTTTCTAGGACTACCTTCTTTCACCTTCATAATATTGCCAAAATCAGGAACATTCTGTCTCAGGGTGATGCAGAGAAACTAGTCCATGCATTTGTTATTTCTAGATTGAACTTCTGTAATTCTTTATTATTGGGCTGTCCCACATATTCTCTGAAAAGCCTCCAGCTGATCCAAAATGCTGCAGCCAGAGTTCTGATGAGAACTAACAGGAGAGATCATGTTTCTCCAGTTTTAGCTTCTCTTCATTGGCTCCCTGTTAAATTCAGAATAGAATCTAATATTCTTCTCCTCACATATAAAGCTCTTAATGACCGAGCTCCATCATATCTTAAAGACCTCATTGTAAGATATTTTCCTAACAGAGCACTTCACTCCCAAACTGCAAGTTTACTTGTTGTTCCTAGAGTTTCTAAAAGTAGAATAGTAGGCAGAGCCTTCATTTATTAGGCCCCAGCCTATTTGAACATTACCCACAATCTATGTATGCCTAGGAGTTGCTTCTGCCTCCTGAGCTGCCATTCTTGGATTCCATTTCCTACCCTTGATTGGGTTTGGAACCACCTTACTAACTACCACATTTTTACTCCCTGGTAACACGAGCTCTGTCCTAACATCAGTACATTTAAAGTCCTCTACTAGACTAGATACTGGGAGCTGGAGTATGCTTTTTCCATACAGTGCTACAGTACGTAAACATCTAGGAACACCTAGCCACTTCCTTATGTAAAAGCTAACTAATCTTTCCTTTTTTTCTGCAACCGATAATGGAATCTCATACATAGACAGTGGCCACATCAACTTAGGAAACAATCCAAACAACAGACAACTTAACTTATATGGTAGTACGACAGCTCCACTCACTTTTCTCCATGACTGTTCTTTTTTAGTTCAGATGACTGCTGTAATCATAGAGACCTTCATTACTTACAAGATCCCTGTCATTCATTCATTCATAAATAAATGTATTGATTCTTGCGTACTTCAGAGGCACTGATAGGCTAAATAAATACAATTATTATTATTTACAATTATTTTACATTATTTACAATAATGGAAAAACCTGCCCTACAATGGAAAAGTTGAAAATATCTTGAAGCAACAAGATGCAGTAAATTATTTGGAGCTGTAGCATAGCACATGGTATTTATCATGAATAGCAGCCAGCAAAATTGAATAAAGTGAAAACAAAGGTATAATGATTAAATTATTGTGTTTTCTACTCAGAAAACACAATAATTTGACAGACAGATGGTAGGGTTGAGTTTGAGGGATGGAGGGAGAAAGGACAGGAGGTAGAACATGCCGCACGGAAGACAGAGGAGATCTGGGTGAAAAGGAAGCAAGGAGGGAAAGTAGGTGGGCATGAGGGATTTGGGGAGTAAACACGGAGAGAAACAGAACTGGAGCAAGAGAAGGAGGAGATTGAAGATGTATCGGTACGACTGTGTTTCTGCAGTGACTGTCCAGATATGATTAATGACCTGCAGATATAAAAAGAAAAAAAAAAACAGAAAGTAACTGCACAATTGAATGCAAACATCTATGTTATGTACACTCTGCCTTCTGTGAGTCACCACTTGTTTTTCAACTGCTATGTAACTATTAGATCTAGTGAAAGAGATCATGAAAGCTGCAAATGAGAAGAAAGGCAACTATAATGACCGCAACTAAATGCTAATGACGGAAAATGCTGCAGCATCTAACTACAGCCTTAAAAGTTGTAACACAAGGAATGATTGTTCTGTCATCTGTCAGTTACAGACATCTGACAAAGGAAAATATGTTCATTCTTCATTATAACCTGGCTCAATAAATCCCATCAAAAGACTAAACCTTGGATCTATGTGTCTCTCAGTGTATCATATGACTTCAAATCTCACTTGAGTCTCCTGAAAATATATGAGCTTCAAAATTGGTCAAACATATATATATGTCTTTTTTTTTAAACATGCAGTATTTGCAATAAATATTGTGTAAATATTTTAAGGCTATTGTTAGAAACAATTTTCAGCAACACATTTATAACAAATATAGCAAGCACATGTCACCAGTATGTGTTGGATGAAATCAAAAGTGCTGAAGACTGATGTGTTTTTAATACTTTTCGGATAACACTGGAACTCATTCAAGCTTCAGTGGTGGTGCTGGTCTTGTGATAGAAACTGCTGATAAGTGTTCCTTACAGGGATATTTCGTTTGCTTTTTTTTTTTATCACCTCTTCATTTTTTGTGTTTTTTTTCGACGTGGAGTTGTATGAAGTACTTACGAGCTGTCAGTTTGTTACCTGTAGTGGCAGTGTCAGTTTGGAAAATCAGAAGCTTTCCAGACCAATAAGCTAGAGGAGAGAAAATGTTTCACCATCTAAAACAACTCAAACCTTAAAAAATAGCTGGATATGTACACCCCGTAACCTCTGCATCAAACTGGGTTGCAACACCCTTTAGCACTATGGACTATACTTCGACCTAGAAATGTGGTCACAACAGCATTCGCTCAAAATGCGCTGAAAATATTTTAGGTTTGAAATTTTTTTAGACTGGAAAAATCAGCTTTAGCTCGGCTACCTATTGAAAGTTAGACATGACTACTCAGCACTGCACGCAGCCCCACTTAATTAATAACAAAATCCCATTAACCCTCTGGGGTCTGAGCCGTAATGACGTCATGCGATCTGATCACGTCAGCCTGATCATAGACCTCAGAGGGTTAAAGGCAACGGAAAAAATGTGCCTTAAATGCATTTATTATTCACATACAATTCTGATGATTTTCCTTGAGTTCAGCATCAATTTCTCTTTCATGCAAATAAGTTACTAAATATTAAAGACCAGATATAAAGCAATTATTAAAACAGCAATTAAACTTAAGCAACGACCAAATTATGCTATTAGCATTACTGGAGCTAAATTCTTCCTTCACACCACAAGTTCAACCAGCTTAAAGATTCCCGGTGGAGTTTCCAAGTAAACAAAGTTGCTGTTTATATTCAGATTTATTGGTCAAGCTGGAGTGTGTGTGAGGTATAACATACATGTGAAATGCATGACATGCCTGCAGAGCTTATCATCTAAAAATCTTTGAAGCTAGCACTGTTTACATGTTAACAGGGACCTCCATTGCCTGTCTTGGTGAATTGCTGCACCTCTTGATGTAAATATTATGACAAGGAGATGCATATAAATGTACAAAACCATCAATCATGTGGGTCGGGATCTTTGATGAGAGCAAACAAAGCAGGAACCCAAATGAAAAAAGAAATCAGCTGGGCAAAGACAGTAAAACAAAGTATTCTTTTAAACAAATCTTAAATATTCAAATATCAATCAAAATCTAGTGCTTCTCTTGATTTAGCGTGAAACATGGAGTTTCAATCACTAAACAGGGTCTGAATGACAACTAGAGTCTAACCTGTAACGGGAGGGACCAAGAGTCAAACAAGCCTTTGATTGTACCCGTCTCACTGCGTGTCAAAAATAGAATTTTTGTGTGAAAGCACAGTCACACAGCTACTTGTTATACAAACTGCTTGTCAGCTTCTCCTGTCTACAGCTAAAAAACTGTGGCATACTTAGATATCTACAAAAATATATCATAGTTTATTTTTAACTGTGGTTGGGATTTTATTTTATGTATCTGGGTTAAATTAGTATTTACAGCTCTACTGCAATGGTGGAAAGAGCAAAGGCATAAACACGATGGAGACACAGAGGAGGAGAGGATAAATATAAAACTGAGGGAGAAGCTAAAAAGCCAAATTTCTGTCTCTCTGTTGTCTCACTTACTTTCTCAAGCTTTATGTTTTACACATTCATTAGTTTTCACTTTTTCTTCTTCTTTTGTATTCCCTTAGCTTCAATCCTGTACTTCTTTTTACTCAGTTTGTGATCTGTTAGACACTACTCCCAATTTTCTATCACTTCTATCTTTTACCTTCTTGTCTATCTTGGTCTCAGCTCTATTAATCTAAATATTCCTACATCTCCTCTCCCTCCTCACACAATCTTCTACTTGCACAAACAGCAATCGTTTCTGGCAATGACACTGATGGATCATGTGGCAGCATATTAGAGAGCAGGCCTACAGCCTGCTCCAGGAAGTCCTGTAAAGTAATCTGAAAATCATCGCTGCTGGTGTGCAGTTTGTTCCCATCTTTGAATATGGAACAGTTATTCGTGTGGTTGCTTAGCCAAGCAAAACATGAATACATCATATAAACCCAATGCAGATATCATTTACATGAAGTAAAGAAATGTCTCACAAACCTTAAATTATGACTTCTACAAAAATAAACACTAAAAAGATATTTTTAATTTAAATTTTTAAATTTTTAATATTTTATTTTAATATGAGGACTTCTTTATATAGATAATTGCAGACCCACAGTGTACATACACAAATGCAAAAAAGCAAAACTAAAATATAAAATGAGTGGTATCTGCTCACCGTATCTGCTTTTCACTGAAAAAGTCAAAATTGTGGTTCAAAAAGAATAAATTAAATCAATCATCTGACACATTTGTGTTTAAATTAGAATCAACTGTTCATTATCTGCGTACTGTTATACAGTAGCTCTTGTTCACATCTTGTATGAACATGTATCTTGGAGGATCAGATTGGGTGTGCAGAGTTCCAAGTACTTTATACATTAGTCAATCCACAAATGCATTTTGACTAACCTCATATTTTTGAATGTTACTTTCCCATCTTAAATGCAAATAAATATGAGCACTATTTCTGTTTGATCAAATATCAAATGCGTAGTTGCACCCTGGTCCATTTGATCTCAACACATCCTTGAAGCATGTGCAGCTGTACTTTGAACTGTGGTTTTTTTGTGGTGGGATCGACCAATATGAATGGTAACAAAGTGAAGATAAGATAAGATAAAATAAGATCATAGAGTGAATGTGATTTTGGTCAACAATTAAACAATTGTTATGAATCAATGTGAAAAGTTAGTTAATCAGACAACACCACAGATACTTCACATCTGTTGGCCCAAGTATTTCAGTCCTGGAGGACCTTGTTTCTTGCCAATGGTTTCACAATGTTCAGTTTCTGAAGTAGGGATTAAATAACTAGTGTCTGTATGCTTTGTTATATTATAAACACTGCTTCAGTGCTTTAGGGCTGTAACTTTTCCTTTAAGTCAAGGTGGAAAGAATTTGAAATAAACTTTAAATTCTTCTAATGTATTCGAATGTCATCCCCCCGCCTGTCAACAGCAAAAAAAACAAAACTGATGTGAGTCTACAAAGCAGTGTGTAGCACCAACACAGCACATGCACAAATTACCAATCTATTGATGTCTGTTCTTACAGTATATTTTTGTCTCGTCTCTGCTTACTTTCTAAGCCTCACTGATAAGCCTTTTTACCACTTTCACAGGTGAAATAGAAGCCGCAAAAGACAAGAAGCCGCTCCTTGAGAAAGGTTGCAAGCAAACATAGTGCAGCCATCTATGACTAAAGCATTTAAGAGTCAATACAAGTGAAAGTGGAGCAGAGGAGGAGGATTGGTTTAAGCCCTCATTCCCACGATGATGTTAAAATACTGCTAAAAGTCATAGAACAGCTGAGGATCTTTGCAGATTTCCTTAGAGACAGAAAAAAGGAATATAGAGGAGATGAAATAGGAAAAGAAAACCCAGTTAAACCCAAAAAGGGTTTTCAGATATAGAACAAAAGATTATCTTCATCATGTTTTGAAGTTTCAAAACACATTTTTCTCAATTTCAAACATTTGTTTTCAAATTAACAAACATTATGACCCCAAAATGGCTCCATAAAATCATCTTTTGACTTTGCAAACTACACTTAGAGCAGAGTAATAAGTAAAGGAGGTAAAGAAGGAGAGACAATAAATAACAATAAATTAAATATGTAAAGACAGTAGAGAATAGGGAAATAAGCAGACAAGATGTAAAAGATAAAACATAAAGGATGGAAAGACTCAAAGGCAGAGAGAAACAAGGGCACAAGCAGGAGGAAACAGAATGCTGTTTTTTTTTTCTTTACTGTTGAGCCATCACAGCCACTAAAGCCCTGCGACTGCCTGCCAGGACTCATCCTGCCCTGTCCTGGTTCGTCCCCTGGTGCAATGGTACCTTTTAAAGATTCTCTCCTTCATATCCCTCTCTCTCTCCTCATGCTTCAAATGCACAGCTCTTCTAGCTGAGCAGCAAAACAAGATGAAGCGCTGCATTCATATTTTAATTTCCTAACCCAGTGCCCTGTTTCATCCTCTTGGAGCTGCAGTGACGACAGTTGAGTTGGGCTCATCTACACTTCCCAGCATCCCATCCCCATTCTCTTCTTCTTGAGTTTATGTGTCATAGTAGGCTCAATATGTCTGCCTCAGTATGAATTATTTCTTTTTTGGGGGGAGGGGTCACTGTATTATTCTGTCAACAGTATTCACAAACACACAAGAAAACACAATTCCCTGGTTTCATATCGCAAGACTAAAAAGCAAAGTCAACAGTTGAATTTCAGTAAGAAAACTAAAAGCTATTTACTGAGAGTTGTAATAATTCATACTAACATTCATATCAAACTTAAGAAATAATCTTAATGAAAGTAATCAACCTGGAGGCTGTGATACCTCTTTTTTCACGTTTTTTAAAATTATTACAGCACATCAATAGTAGTTTCCATCAAGAGAAGGATTTCTCATACAGATATTTCCATTTCTGTTGTACTTACAAACATGAAACTTCACCTTTTTCCTGTCTACACTCTGACAGGTTTCACTGTGTGGTCCGTCATATATCATTCATAGCCCTGAAAACATGTCAAAATAATCTCTGTCAGGCTGCTGACATAGGAAGCTAAGAAAAGTCATCCTGAATATGCTCTTTTATGTGTCAACAAAATGTTACAAAAAATATTAATTGAATCTTTTTCCTTTCCAGGAAATGTATGCAAATTAAGAAATATATATATATATATATATTACATAACTTATTATAGATTTCTACTAAATTATCTTGAATGATTAATTGGTTTATGTGTGACATTCATCAGTTTAATTTCCTGCTGCTCGGGGGGTAGTTTATAAAGTCTACAGGAAAGCTCTTTGTTTAAGCACGACAAGTAAAACTGCACTGTTAAAAAAACAGGCTTGTGTTACATCAGCACATCACAGCTAAAACAAAAGCTTTTTAAAGATTTTGCTGCATTAAGCTTACCCAGGATGACAAAGCAACATCCTTTTCTGCACTATGCATGTCCAACATCCTGTATCATACGACAACTAAATGTGTAGTAACTGTTCTGTTACAATAGCCATATGGTCACTGAGTTACACTGAAATTATTAAGCAGTCGTAGACATTTCTCTGATCAGACGATATCTCTGACAAAAGCTCTAAAAATGGTATTGAAAAAGAGAAATAGATCATTTATTATTTTAAAGCTAATAACACACTTTATTTTCAAGTAATAAAGTATACAAATCAGACTGTGTCAAACTGGAAATAATTGCACATATAATTGCATGCTGAAATATGAGATAGTCTGGAGGTTTGTGAATTAGCTGAAACTACTGCACCACAACTGACAGGAATAGTCTCAGCCAGCACATGGGAAGTTTACTGTGAGAGTTTGTCTTTGCACATGAGTCACATGTGATTAAAGCCTCAACAGGAAAGGGAAAACACGCGGTTTCTTGCTGATTTCTGACACATTCTGGACAAGAAGTCTGAGCAATTCTTTCAAATTTTTTATTTTCTGATGAAGTTCAACATATTGCTCAACTAGTTTTCAGTCATTCTAACACACAGCTGACAGGACACTGATTATTGGATAAATAAACAATGTTTTTGTTTTACTACATGTCAGAAGCCAAACCATGGCTTCTGAACAAATTAATTAAACTGCAGACGCACTGCATAAGTGGCCTCCAGCACAGCTCAGCCTACCAGATGAATTACCGTGATTCATTCATTCAGTTTTCCCAGCAGCTGACCTTCATCTTGTCAATGTTGAAACAAAGCACATGCTCTCTCGTCACACCCTCGTGAACAGAACCACTTTTCCAAAAAAGTGAAAAAGCTATATCTAGAAATAATTGAGTCATTTGCAAACCACTGAAACCTACTATTTAAATAAAGATTTTACAGAGAAATGGTATTCTAGGTTTTCAATAAATATACATTATTTTCAGTTGATGGTACAAACACATTTCAGAGAAGCTGAGAAACAAAGGACAGGAACAGTTGTGCAAACAGGAAATTTAGAAAACTTTACTGAGGTGTGACAAATTATAACTTGAAATTCTATTTGAAAATCATTCTCTGAGGAAGCACATGTCTTGTTATCATCACAGCTCAAAAGCCACCAGCTTTGATTACATGTGCTAGTGTTTGCACACAAGGTATAGGTAAACTGCACATCTGTGAAGGCATTGACAGCACAAAATAATATACACAAGTTTTGGAACCACGTGCTGCCATCCAGACGTCTTTTTAATTTTTTTTTCCTTATTTTCAGCAAAACAAAAAGCACATATTCCAAAAGCATGACTAAGTGGGAAAAGACTGATGTGCTTGCAGTTCACACCTGTGACCCACCAAAAACAGATAGTTCATCATGAAATGAAAAATACGACAAAGGAGGTCCTGAACTGTTAAACCTGTTAAATAGTCTATTAAGCAATAGCTACAAAATGTTATGCTTTCAAAACTATAGTAACTGGTTTTGTCACTTTCCAAACACTTCCAGATTCTTGTTTACAGAACAGGAGATGCAACCCAATAAAAGCAATAGCATTTCTCTTTTTCAACACGTATACTTGTACACTACAAGCACAATCTGTCTAAACAATATTTTATGCAAAAAACAATTACAAAAATGTCAAGGATTTTTCAAGAGCATTTCTGGCCCAAACACCTTCACTCTAACACCATTTTTAAACCTGCTGATATATAACTTGACAGTTTTATTTGAATGTTTAAGTTAGTTGGTTGGTCAGATCCATAGTAGTAACTGTGAGCTCAATAATTCATATCATATGAGACAGGCTTGAAAAAACTTCTTGAATGGTTGCCCCATTACCACAACAGAATCTTAGATGACTAGGGATGGGAATCGAGAACCGGCTCCCAATAGTTCGATTCCGTGGAATCGTTAATCCGCCTGCCTAACGATCCCGTTTATAGGTTCTGCTAACGTCTGACACATTTCCACAATGGCGTCATGTGCACGCTTCATATTTTGGCTATATTTTTGGTTTGGTTATATTTCACCAAAAAGGACAATACTAGGGCCAGTTGCAACACGTGCAGAGCTGTGATCACATCAAAGGTGGGAAATACCTCCAACATGCTGAAATATTTGACCACACCGTATGCAATTACTTTGCATGAATGTAAAGTCTTTGACATGCTGCTAAGCGATGGCGGCAACTCTCACGGGGGAGCTTGCAGCACAGCGTCTTCCGTCTCAAAAGTCCCAGGTATAGCAGGGCTCTCAAGTCTCACGCATTGACCGTGACAGTTACGCTTTTCGGTCTTTTGTTATGCACTCTCGTCTCACATTGTATTTCTCACGCTGAAAATAACGTAAAATATAAATTTCTCTGACATGTCCCTATCGCTATGGAAACGACAGGAAACAAGCACGTCTCCCATAAGTCTGAGCAGAGCTGTTTTAATTTTAGCAGGAGAGATGTCACTCTTGCCTGCATTCAAAACTTGAAGGCCCTGTATGATAAAACTTCCAGATCCTGTTGATTGTAATAATGTTAGCGACATACTGTATGAATAATTTCCATCTGATATTAACATTTAGTTGATGAGGACTGTAAGAGTGAGGCAGGATCAGAGGCAGGCTCCCGCATACCTGTAGCTACCCCTTTCATGGAGGCAGGGAACATTTAAATGTAGGGTTGTAAAGTCCTGGTCGACTGGTCAACTTATTGGTCGATACGCTCTGATTGGTTCAAAATTCTGATTGGTCGATTTTTTTCTGTGTTAATTTCATACAGTCTATGGTTAATTTCATCAGGAGGAAAGTACCAAGTGCTAATGGGGGTGTTTTCAGAGCACCCCTGTTTCACAGGTAACAGCCTATCTTCAAAGAACCCACCCCCCTGTTTTCACTATTTTGGATTAGCCGAACCCACTAGAGACAGGTAGATTAAACAACGTCCACATTGGTTGGTCCCTAACCTCCGGTGGTTTGCCGAATATTTATTTTTATTTTGAGCGTTTCATTTACAGTGAGTCCTCCTCTACCATCCATGTCAAAGACATCAGCAGTGTGGCAGAATTTTACCAAAATAGATGGTGGGAAGAAAGTTGAATGAAAAATTTGCAAACAACAGTTTGCATATCACAGCTCGACTACAAACATGGTGTATCGTCTAAAAACTGTAATATTTCAATTTTATAGGCTATTAATATCATGTTAAACCTATTTCAATATTTTAGTCTAATAATCATTTATTCGTTTTATGACCGCAGGCGCACCCGCCCACAACAATGGCAGCATCCCTCAGATACAAACAGACCACGCTGGATATTAAGCCTCCTCTATAATCCAAACATAATGCAGTACTGCACAGCTTTGTTACGTTTGCACTTGTCTTGATCTGGGATGTTTAAAAAAGATTATTTTCCCTGAATTGCCTTTCTGATATCAGTATATTTTCGGTAATCACGGGCTATTATATTGCGCAGATGTACGTAAAGCAAAACGCTGTCAGAGCCGTCAGACTCGAGTCTGCCAATTAGTTGATGTTTAGTCGGAATTTCAGGGTTTCAGTCGACCAAGAATTTCTTTGGTTGATTACAGCCCTAGTAAAAAGACAGAGGACCAAAATGTTGGTGCATACTTGAAATCAAAGTGTTACTGCAACCAAAGCCATTACTACTATATAAAACGAGATGAGAATTGATAAGAGAACCGATAAGGAACCGAATCGACAAGCGATATAGATAATGGAACTGGAACTGCTAAATTCTTAACAATTCCCATCGCTATAGATGATATTATTTCCTTTTTGTAAACTGGAAGATGATATATCCTCTTGTACACAATTATCCACCAAAGTCACTTTATGGCACCAAAAACACATGTTGTAATCTTATAAATATGCATTTCAAATGCTTACTGAAAGCTGCCACAGCCAATATCAACGTGACCACAATGGAGATCCAGGAGACCCAGAGAGCCTTCTTCCTGTAGCTCTGTGCCTCATGGGGCTTCAGGCGCATGCTGCTCTCAAGGAGACCTGCAGTGAAACACAAAAGTAAACTCTGTCACATAAACAATTCTATACTTTTTTTTTGGTCTGTGAAGCTCTACATCTAGGACCCTAATATCACTTTTATAAGTAATATTTGCTTAACTCTTTCATGTCCTGCTCTACCGGTTGGTACAGTTTTTTTTTACTTGATATACTCTACCCTGTAATAAATTTGGGAAAGTTAAGCCTACCAGAGCTATCTTGACCGCTTAGCTTTATGTACTATGAGTGAAACAATCTGTGAGGTTCACAGTTGGAAAACAGACACCACCAGATTAAAGCGGGCTTGTTCTGCGCATTCAGCTGTATCTGCGATGAAAAACTTGTGCTCAGCGTCACAGTGCCTTGATCTGAAGAGGGAAGACCCTTCCTATCATATCAAGGAATTGTTCCTGACAGCAAAGTAACAAGAATCTTGAGTTTTCAGTACCAGATAGAGCTGTACCCACTTCTACCTTCATCCAGTCAATCATGTCAGTTCATTTCTGATAGGTAACGGGGATGTCACCAACCCTAATACTGATGTTTTCACCTAGTGATAAGTAATGCTTAAAGTAAGTATGTGCTATACTATATTGCCAAAAGTATTCGCTCATCTGCCTTTACAGGCATATGAAATTAATAGGGTTTAATATGACGTCAGCCCACCCTTTACAGTTATAGCAGCTTAAACTCTTCTGGGCAAGCTTTCCACAAGGTTTAGGAGTGTGTTTATGGGAATATTTGACCATTCTTTCAGAAGCACATTTGTGAGGTCAGACGCTGATGTTGGACAGAAGGCCTGGCTCGCAGTCTCCGCTCTAATTCATCCCAAAGGTGTTCTATCGGATTGAGGTCAGGACTCTGTGTAGGCCAGCTAAGTTCTTCCACACCAAACTCGATCATCCATGTCGTTATGGACCTTGCTTTGTGCACTGGTGAACAGTCATGTTGGAACAGGAAGGGACCATCCCCAAAACTGTTTACACAAAGTTGGGAGCATGAAATTATCCAAAATCTGTTGGTATGCTGAAGCATTCAGAGTTCCTTTCACTGGAACTAAGGGGCCAGGCCCAGTTCCTGAAGAACAACCCCACACCACAACCCCCTCCACCAAACTTTACACTTGGCACAATGCAGTCAGACAAGTACTGTTATCCTGGCAACCGCCAAACCCAGACTTGTCCATCAGATTGCCAGATGGAGAAGCGTGATTCGTCATTCCAGAGAACGCGTCTCCACTGCTGTAGAGTCCAGTGGCGGCGTGCTTTACACCACTGCATCCAACGCTTTGCATTGCACTTGGTGATGTATGGCTTGGATGCAGTTACCATGGAAACCCATTCCATGAAGCTCTCTACGCACTGTTCTTGAGCTAATCTGAAGGCCACATGAAGTTTGGAAGTCTGTAGCGATTAACTCAGCAGAAAGTTGGCGACCTCTGCGACCTCTGCGCACTATGCGCCTCAGCATCCACTGACCCCACTCAGTCATTTTACGTGGCCTACCACTTCGTGGCTGAGTTGCTGTCATTCCCAGTCGCCTCCACTTTGTTATAATACCAGTGACAGTTGACTGTGGAATATTTAGTACTGCACAGATGGTACCACGTGGTACTGTACCACGCTGGAATTCTGAGCTCCTGTGAGCGAACCATTCTTTCACAAATGTTTGTAGAAGCAGTCTGCATGCTGAGGTGCTTGAATCACCAGATATAAATCTGATGCAAGATGCTCAGTAGACATTTATCAATGTGCAAGTATTACTGTTTTGAAATTTGCTTAAGGGCTCATTTATGCTCAGCATTAAATATGCATACAGATGGAGCCTTCTATTTGTCCTCTACGTTCATTTTGTGCATATTATGGTACATTTTCAGAGATCTTGCGGATGCATACCCAAACGCAGTAAACGGCGCAGTACCACAGGAAATCGTGGGTGCAGTGTTGAGAAGTATAGTTCAACTAACTGCAACTAACTGCAAAATGAACAAACAAGAAGAAGACAAAAACAGAAATGGCTGAACTCTTTGAAGAGAGGCTGACCACCACCATCTACTGTGCTGCCTCTTTTTCTGTGACGGTGCATTATGATGATCTCTTCCACCATCGCCAGGTTTGCTATTGTCATAAACTGATATCGGAACTCAAAAGTGTACTCTGAACTCTGCAGTGCCCTCTGGTGAATGTATTGCCTGAACAACCATGCCAACATAAAGCATGCATGTGAGTAGGTGTGCAGTGAAGCTTGACAACATTTTAAATATCCATTAACTTACATAAAGTGAGCATAAACAAGCCTTAAGATGTACTATCCTCTATATATTCTTCTTGTTATTGGCTACCAAGAGAACACAGACAGAGTAGGTCATTTACACTGAGGACAAAACATTGTGTAATGCCTGGAAACCCTTGTTAAATCCACTAGAGGCTTACAGATCATGGGTGAAGTAGAATCAAAGAACAGCTTCTCAAGTCTCTTTCTTACTGACTTTGATAGACCCAAATGGAGCTTCATGAGCAGCCACAGTACACCTATATCACCAGACCATGAACACTCACAAATACTAAATGCACACAATTATGTAGTCCATTTCAATGAAACCAATAGATTAAAAAAAGTTTAAGCTTAAAAAAAGGAAATATAAATGAGTCAAGCATTCCCATTAAAAAAAATTACATATTTCAAAAAATGCTTCATGTCAGAGTCACTGTTGAGATGCAAAAACCCTCTATGGTGCTGAAGCAGAATAACTCTAAGTCTAACAATTCAGACAAGACACTTTTCTAAATGGCTTTCAGCCCTTCTGATGTGTGTGAGAAGTCCTTGCTTAAAGTCACAGACTACACAGCCCAGATTTCAAGCTGCCTGCAGCTCTTTCATTCTTGTGAAATGTGAGGATGGCTCTGCAGATTCATGAATTATTTATGAACCTGAACTCTTACATCCAATAGAGAGTTTAGCACTGTTGGCTGTCACTGTATCCAGTAATTTGTCATGGTGACTGTTGTAGTGGCCACAAAAAACAAGTGGATTACGGGAGCCATAATGAAGGGGAGAACAAGACTCTTTTAACCTCTGAACCTCTATTTTTAAGTGTTTTGAATACTGTGCTCATCATTTGAAAGTTACCCCAGTATCATTCAGTGGAAGTTTATGTGCAATTCAAAAATAGCAGCTGAAAGGGTCTTCATCCATTAAATGGGACATTTAAAATGAAAATCTGAACCCTAATTAATATAACGTTTGGCTAAAAGTGTTCCTCCATACGTTTGACTTGATATGCCCACTTTACCGTTTGCAGGGTTAAAGGGGCTGGAACCCTCCCAGCTGACATTGGGTTATAAATGGAGTTTACTCTAGACAGGTCTGGTTTAATAAAACTTATTTCCTATGCCCTCTCAAATTTTCAATACAAAATACCTATATTTTGTATTGAAAATCCCCAGAATGGAATGAATAAATAATCAATACTAATACTGTGCTCTTCCTCAAGGTCATACATTAGTTGACCTGCAGGATTTCTTGAATTTCTGACTGTGAATCTACTCAAACTGACATCAGTTAGTCTTGAACCTTGAATCTTCAAACTTGAACCCTGTATTGTTAGCCTGAGTTACAGTAGCACTAAGTCAGACATTGTTGAACATTCAACATGAGTTCACTGCACTTTCCTTTTTCAAAACAAGATGACATAATTTACCAACTCAACTGTGCATCAGAGAGCTGACGATTCAAATTTATAAGTAAAAGGCTTTTATTCTATCACAGAGAGAACACAACTGATGAATGAACCATTTTAGTAGAATTACAGCATACACTTTAACCAGAGTTAAAGTACAACTACAATGTGTGTCACGGTATGTAGTGCGAGAAGGGAAAGAACAAAAGACGCGGCTGAGCCGGGTATCAAAAATCTTAACTTTGAAAAATAACAAGACAAAACAAGACTAGACTACGAATAAATAAACAAGACTATGAATATGAAACAAAGACAAGCCGAGACTATGAGAAACCAAGAGGCAAAACCTGACCTGACAAAACTGTGACTTGACAATGAACATGAAAGGTAAAGTGAGGATTTTGCAATGGACATGAGTGAACCTGGAAACTAAATACTGGGGAAGGTGACAGGTGATGAGGTGCAGCTGTGGAACAGAAACAGGTGACTTGAGTGAAACTAAGTGACAGGGGAAAAAACATGACGAGAAATTAACCTGGAAACATGACAAAAACCTGAAAACAAGACAAAAGAAAACTTAAAACGTGACAATGTGTTTGTATTAGGGCTAAAGATTAAAACTGAATTTAGAGGAATTAAAGTAGCAAAGTCTGAGATATACAGACTTGTAATACTTAAAATGGGCCAGTCTCTCTTTGCACCAGTGGCACAACAACACTTTACAAAACACTTTTATCATTTACTTTAGTTTAGGCAATTACATTACTTTGACAGGGAAATAGAAATCATGGTCAGGGCAAAAATACGTTCTTTTTACAAAGGAAACATCACCGTCATCGACACCATTTTACTGGATGCCTTAGTTGCATTTAAACAGCATCTTTTGACAATTTTTTGTAATTAACAGGTCACTTTTAGACAGTACCATCACTTGGTCTGGGTTAGAAATCAAAACTACTTGGGTAAGGTTAGAAAACTGTCAAGGTGACAGTTCAAAAAAGACATATTTGTAATTTCTCTCACTACCATATAAGGTCGTACATCATTTGAATGTAAATCTTGGTTGTATCTGCCAGCATGAACAAACACCATATGGTCACAGATTAGACAGGAGAACAGTCTCTGTTTAGGTCTCAAAATTTAACCAAGGCAAAAGTAAAATCATTTATTCCACTGCAGGCCAGCCTCATCAGAAATCATGTACATTTGTCCACTTATCCAAAATGTAATAGTATCACAATCCACTGTAAATTGCAAAATGACATATCTCTAATCTGTTGTTTTCTGTAGGACAGCATTCATGTGACATGAAAGGAACAGCGAGTTATGAACAGAAAAATGAGAAGATCTTTGCCACATAGGATGTTGTAATTGCCTAACCATTTTTTAACATGTAGACCTAACCATGCACATTAATTCTAATTGGAACCATGTATTTTTGATGCCTAATTCTAAGTATTTATGGGGGTGAGCACTCCAGAAAAGTAAGGAATCGTGAGTGAGAAGGATGTACAAAAGTACAATGACTGTTGAAAACAATGGATAGAACAAGTCTTCTCTTCCACAAATGGGCTGATGGTTCAAAAAGGTCTGCAAATTAGTGCTGTCCATTATCCCTTCCCTCTGACCACCTTACAGTTGAAGAGTTTTTTCCCAATAGAATGCTATCAACACACATCACGGCAACAGTGTAGGAACAAATAGAGAAGAAGGACGTTGACATGATGAATAGATATTTAATTTGTATCTGAGTAGGGAAGAGCTATGAGTCTTTAATATTAAACAGCAGTCTTTTCTACCATGCTTCAATGTAGCTATTTCATGATCTGTCACGAGATCATGTTGCCCTTTCCTACCCCTCCTACCTTATAGTGAGGACTTTGTTGCTGAGGCAGACTTAGCTCCCAGTGCCAAGTATTACTGCAGCCAGTCAGTCATGACCCCGATGCAAAAGGACACCTTGTGCGTATGTGTTGCTGTTGCAATGTTCTGCTGTTAGTATGTTTTAGATGTAATCAGTGAGAGACAGTCCAGACAGAGCATCCAGGGGAAGTTGCACTACCCACTCGGATCCGTCACTAGCTTCAATGATGTGCTGCTTGGCCCAACTTTGTTGTTAAAATTTAAGCAGTTTTTTGTGAAAAACAAAAGTCAACTACAAATTTGCTGGATATGAAGCTAGAATGTCCAAGTTTTTAAAAAAGTACATTATTTTAACTTTACAATATGTTATGTCACTGGTATTACATACGCTTCATCTAACTTTCTGAACAACCTGACAAACAAGATGCAAGTAGCCTGAGTTTTTTTTTCCATTTTCAATTATTTTCTGACCAAGAAATTAAAACACCACACCCTTTATTTGCCATTATATAATTCTGTTAAACAGTTGAATACAAATTGAACATTGATCATATTATCAATGATTTTAGCTGTATCTGTCATAACACAGAACCTCAATGATCAAAATTGTACATATGGTATTTAATAAAGGCTACTCCAAAAACATTAAAGAACAAATAATATTGTGATACCCCCACAGAGAAGTGTGTGGTCTTTGAGAGGACATAAACTTTGTTAAATACTAAACTAGCTTATCAGCAAGTATGTGTGTGAGTGTGTGTCTGTGTGTGACAGAGGGGGGAAGTGAGACAGTGTGGTAAATCACTCTGCTCACATGATCCCTGTCTCAGAGCACAGACAGGAGGCATGTGTTCAACATCTCCTTGCTGCCTACATCTCTCTGTGACTCAAGCACAGGTTTGTGTGTGTGCGTGTGTCTTGACACTTGTCTTTGTCACAGCTTTCTTTTAATGAATATCCGGCATGTAGCTCAAATTCTTTATAACACAATACCCATACAAGCATAAGAAGACATTTATGAGTGAATGCTAATAACTCTGGGAGTAGTGTGAGATTATTTCTATTCCTGAATAATCTGAAGCCCTGATAAAAAAAAAAAAGAAAGACTTTACAAACAGTTTCACTTTACCACATATTATGCCTGAGCAAGAGAGATAAGACAATGTTTTGTGGGTATTTTTCCTAACATTATCATGACGGGGATTATGTACACGACTAATAAAAAGTTTGGATATGTACACCTATTCAAAATGAATGGTTAGATGCCACTAAATTGTTTTTAGTGCAAATTGAAAAGAGATGAAGACAGTGGGGAAACTAGGATGAAATATTAACATTTTGTGGATATCATAAACATACCATGTGGAAATGTATGTATCTTTAGGTTTGTGTTTGTTTAAATACTGCTTTCAATGTACAGTTGTTTCAGTTTCTTGGCCAATACTTTTCTACCAGTTATTTGCACCACAGTAATATAACAGGTATAACATATATTTCAAGGAGAAAAATTTATTGAATTCATTTGTGAAATATATTTTTGTACAGACATGTTGGGCAAGGTTATTATTCCTTGCAAAAGTGCACACCCAAAACTGGGCATCACTGAAGCATAGGTTTTGTTGTTGTATTATAATCTGCTTGGACGACGCATTCCATGAATGCTTAATAAACTGGGGCCCACAGAATGAGGTGTTCCAGACAAACCCACTACAACAAAGTTAAATCAAGTCCACGAGGCCACAAATTGGAGGGTATGTTCAAGTCCACACAAAGCCTTGTGTACACCATCTGGGGACCATTACTAACTCTTGTGTACTTCGGACACTCAAAGTACAATATCCTCCCATCGATTGGCATCTTGTGACAGTACCCTCTAGTGGCTGCAGTAATTATGGCAGTCATAGTGAAAGTAAGAAATAAAGGGGATTTTTATTCAAGGGCAAAAATTCTGCATCAGGAGAGAGGTTGGAATGGATGGATGGGCTGACAAACTATTACAATGCTGTTTATTTACCATGTTAAGCAAAATGCCAATATTTATTTTAATCAGGTCTGTTCAGCAAGCATAATCCTTAGTTATTGGAATAGAAATCCCATTCTACAAACTCCAAACTCTGTTCCCTGCACAGCTGCAGCTTAGTTAGCACATCAATGTGCTGTTTCTCATTATGTGTTCATATGTGATGACGTCCACTTTCAAAGTCTTGCTAATGTTTACGTCACCACAGCAGAGTCCTAAAAGGTGGAAGCAGGGGATGGTGGCAGGCGCAAATCTACAGACCTTTATGCAACAAATTCTAACACAAACCATTCACACTTAGAGTTAAAAGTGAAACTACATGGTACACATGGTTAGGTCAAAATGTTTAAAAATATAATCAGAAGTCAATGTTCCCCTCATCTTCCGTGAATGCTGCCCAACAGAAAGTAACAGCTTAGGGATGTAATGCCATATCATCATAAACAACCACTGATTGAGAAACTTTTTAGGCATGTGGACTAATGCACCTGTTACACGCTACTGAAATCAGGGTAGATTGGTTTCAGCATACACTACACGCGACTGTTGTTTTGGCAGCCTGTCTGAGGTGCACTCTAACTCGTTTATTGTCAGGTTGAAAAAGCTGCAATTCCGTGCAACACTGAACTGGATGAAATGGGTAAAGGAAATGGATGGATGGATGGATGGATGGATGGATGGATGGATGGATGGATGGATGAGGCTACTCTTCTTTCAAAGAAATGACAATTTTTTTTTACATTTTACAAAATGGCTTAAGACCAACTCTAAAAATATTCCAAAACAAACTAAATTAACGGTCATAACACTGAATACAATAATCAGTTCCTGTTTATTTCTGTTACACAAGGCATGTTCAGTATCTCTGAAAGAGTAAGTGAAGTGAGGAGGCATTATTCAATTGATTTAGCAATTGACCTTTAAATCCAGATGTACTAAATATGAAAAATTCTTAACAAACTTTAACAAAATATTTAAAAAATAAGCATCAGGTTCATGAATTATTGCCCAGTTGAGACTATATTTGTGTCCACGGTGGAATGTTTCACAGATAATGAACACCTAAGGGTTTGTTAAACATGCATGTGACTGGTACCAGAATCCAGTCTTAATGCAGACTGAGTTTGTGGGCCTCTGGTTGCACGATTTAAGACTATAAATTCCCACTGAATTTACATACGTGCATTTGGAAGAAATGACTAATGAATGAGTTTGAGGTTCTGAAGTTGATTTTTAAGCCTTGAACTAAACTTTTGAACAGCTTTAAATATGTATCCTGCTGATGTATGACTATCATGCATTATTCAAAGGAGCAGGCCAAAAATATCCGTCCAGGTTAAAAATAACCATCCAATCTCCCCTCACCCGTCTCTCTCACACGCACGCACGCATTCCACCCTAACGCACATGAACATTCATAACTTTTAAAATAAATTTCTTATCCAAATATGAAGTTACCTTCTCCATCCACATTGTCTGTAATCTTCATCTCCTGGTTCAGGGTGAATGAGTCGGGCTCGGTGGGGCTCTTGGCTTGCTGCTGGTGGTGGTTGGTGAAGCCATCCGCGGCGCATTGGCCGTTCCGCACTGTGGCGGGGCAGGGATCCACAACAGTCGGGACCGGGACAGGGTAGGACTCTTGGGTTACCTGGTCTGTCATTGTTGCTTCTCTTGTTTTGTTTTCAGCTTCAGAGGAATGAGAAGAAGATGGGGTGGGGAGTAGGGGGATTCACACCGGTTTGTTAAGTGCAGCAGCCATCAAGCGCGTCCTATAAGCCACCGGTGTCGACTCAGTTGCGCAGAAGGCGGGGGGGAAGAAGGTGGGGGGCGGCAGGAAAGATAGCTGGCGATAACAGCAGATAGGAGACAAAGGATTTATCTTCGCAGCATCGATAATGACGCCCCTCCCTCCGTGAGACGTCAAAACTACAAGTGCACTTTAGATACGATGTCCAACAGAACTAGATAGAGATCATTTTGGATTAGATCCGACGATGCGATAAATCTGATCTGCTGTGACTGTGGCGGGCGGTGCCAGCAAGTTGTTTTTTTTTTTACCCCCCTCCCCTTTCTTCTTTTCTCCTCCTCTCATAACTCAGCATCTAATTCCCATACATAAACTCATCATGCAGGATTTATACTCCTGAGTTACCCAACGCCTGTTTCCCTTGAAGTTTTCAACGATTTATACACAAAACATTATCCGTGCCATTAGCAGCACAATGCATATATGTTATATTTTTACAACAGCAAAGTTTTTTGGTGACACACGTAAAAGGTATAATTGGACACATGAGGTCACAGTATATTAATTAACCACCGAACCAAAAGCCTAAAAAGAATTAGATAAGTAGAATATCATTGGGATACTTGTTTCTGCTGGCACTCGGTCAGCGACTTTCAGCTGTGTATCCTAGTTACATTAACGGTCAAATGAAAGCCAGGTGGGACTGTATCATCTGTCAGCATATAGCCTATGTGAGCCTTAACCAGAGTATGAGTACCAAACACTGACTCAGCACTGGGCGGCCGACCAACAAAGATGCTGTTCTGGGAGCGCCAGCCATAAACGGGCGTAATTTACAGGGGTTGACACAGGGTACATGTTCCATGCACATTTTGAGGAGTCAGTATTTGACCCCTCATTTGGAGGGTATAACATTGAAATAATTCCAACTTTTAACTAAGAAGACATTCAAAGAAAAGATTTGTGTTGAATTTTGAAGATGCTCTACATTACTGTTAAAGTTGCAGTGGCAAGAATGTAGAGGTCACCTTCTTGCAGCCGAACACCTCCGCTTCCGCTTTTGATGTTGTATATTCGGCCACACAAACCTTTTCTTACCCGCTTTTTACAAACCATGGTCGGACTTTCACACTTTGTTGCAGAACAAGTCCGCTCCCTCTTTTGATTGTGTACAGTCGGGTATTTTCACCTTTTCTTACCCGCTTTTTACCAACTATGGTCGGACATTCAGTGGCGGCAATAAATAAATAAATACAGATTTCACCTTGTCAGCACAAATACTTCATTTTCTGCCATGTAACTATTTGAACTTTTTTCAGTTCACTGGGTTGTGTAAACACATTTGAAGAGGGGACATTTTTGAAATCTTGAGATCCACAAGGTTCAGTAAATAAAATGTCTTCAAAAAATGTTTTTAAAAAGTTATTGGGACTCTAGCCCTGGAAAGCCGTGTGTATCATATTTGATACATGATTTTTTGAGACCTCTGCATCATCAGTGTGACTTTTTTTCCCTGAAAAACCTGATGTATATAGTCATACACATGCAGTACACAGATAATCCACTAGGGATCAGTAATTCATGCACCAGTGGGTCGTCAACAGAGAATTCGATAATGGCCGCCATCGCTCAGTGATCACATGTGATTTTCAAGAATATTTTTGCCAATTTCGAAATTGTTAAGGTGAGAAAAACTTTCAAATTGTTACTGAAACTTCAATAGGAACAATGAATGAATTGATGTAATATAAAGCTACTTATTATTTCATAACTTAATTTACAGTAAACCGTGCTGAAAATGTGTGTATCAAATTTGATACATCAGGTATAACAGATAATTTATCTGTCAATTGTCATTTTATTGCATTTTATGAATTATGCAGTCAATAAAGCCACATACAGTCTTGTTTTCTTATTTATGTAAACTAATTTACATAATTACACATTTTCCCATTATTCTGAACACCTCAACCGGGCCTTATGTGTTATAACAGCTTCATGCCAGCCACTCACGAGACAAAAGAGCTCGACAGCGCACACGTACTTACATTTTCTCATTATTCTGAACACATCAACCGGGCCGTATGTACTATAACAGGTTCATGCCAGCCACTCACGAGAAAAATGCATGCAACAACACTCCAGTTTCAAAAAAATTCCGGCAATTATTTCATGATTCAGGCTTTACAGGGCTAGTGTACTTTATTCAACAGCAGGTAGACAGTCGGGAGGACACGCAGCAAAGGGCCCCGGGTGCATGGGACACCTGCTCAATCAGTAACAGCATAAATTGTAATTTTTGATATCTCCAAAATTGATTAAGAAGGGATAAGGAAAGTTCATACAGTAGCAGCCTCCCCATGTTGGAAAGCTCTGGGCCCCAAAGAAAAAATGTTTAGAAAAGGTTTCAAGAACACTGCAAAAATCTGATGTTTAGCAGGGTTCCAAACTCCTAAGGTACCAGTCTGCCCAGTCCACAAAGATCCCACCTCACAACCCACGGGGTCCAAAGAATCTACTGTTAATGTCCTGGTACCAGACACTCCAAAATAGCCCCAGAAGTCCTGACTGGGGTGCAAGGACCTACGTGCATGAGGACCTACTGCCATGGTCTCTGGCTCTGCTCTCTGGTCTGTGCCTGACTTGGTTCATTCACCTGCCATTTCTTTCCCCTCACTCTGAGCCTGCACCCACCTCAACTGCACTCACCTGTTCTCCTCCTTACCAGCATATTGGATTTTTGGATTGTGGATTTCAGATCTGTCTTTCAATCTGTTGGATCTCTGGATTTTCTGATCTGTTCTGGGTCCCAGTTCTACTTGGACCTGTATGTGACCCAGCTTGTTTTATTGAACTTGTTATTAAGGATTTCGCATTTGGATTGTTTGGATCTTCCTCCTCCCCCGTCCTTCCTCTGCATTAAACTACCTAATGTCCAAGTCTCTCCAAAGTTTGGCCACATCTCCCCCTGAAAATAATTTACCCAGCATTCCCTAATTAATTTACTCACCTGCAGAATCCCTCATCTACACTCCAATGAGTACCAAACTTTCTCATATCCAAATATCCATCATTATCCTGGTCAGATTCACACTTCATAGATGGAGATTTTGCTAAACGTCTCAATCTCCAGTTTCAACCACTTCTTCATTCAGTTCAGGTAAAGGTGCTGGATAATCACATCATTCATTCCTGTTCACTCTATTCTAAACCTGTTCATCTCTCCATAGGTGATCAAAAGGAAAAAATAATGTTACACCTCATGAAGTCTCCTCATCTTCTGCTGGTTCTGGGCGCCACTTGGTTATGGAAACACAACCCTCACATTGATTGGCCTTCTGGCAAAATATGCAGTCGGGGCCTCTCTTGTGTCAGTTCTTGTCTTCATGCTACTTTTTCTGTCTCGGCTCCACTAACTTCAGTTATGACTAAGTTTCCAGACCTTTCTCAGGTAGCTGAAGTCTATCTGGATCTCAAAGTCTTCAACAAGACCAAAGCCACATCTCTTCCTCCACACCTTCCTCCATAACGGTGCAATTGACCTGCTACTTGGAACCACTTCCCTTGTGGACGTTTGTATTCTCTCTCACAAGAAGCAATGCAAAAATACTTGAAAGAAGCTCTGGCTGCAGGTCTACATCTGTGCCTCCTCTTCCCCTACTGAGGCAGGGTTTTTCTTTGTGGGAAGAAGGATGGTGGATTGAGACCTTGTTTTGATTTACAAAAAAATTACTGAACAAAAACAAAAAAACTATTAAATGCATTTTACTGAATATTAGATCTCTCCTTCAAAGTTTTTGTTAGTGAATGACTTGAATCGTCATATTGATATATTTTGTCTTACAAAAACCTGGCGGCAGCAGAAGGACCATGTTACCATTAATGAATCAACTCTGTCTAGCTATTCCAATTTTCACATTTCTTGAACCACAGGCAGAGGAGGAGTGGCAGCTATCTTCAGATCAGGGTTACTAATCAGTCCTAGACCCATGATTAGTTTGAGTTCATTTGAATCTCTGAAATCACAAAAACCTCTTCTACTTGTTGTTGTGTATCGTCCACCTGGCCCTTAGTCTGAGTTACTGTCTGAATTCTCAGAGTTTTTATCCCAGTTAGTGCTGAGTACAGATAAAGTCATTGTAGTGGGTGACTTTAATATTCATGCAGATTTTTTGAAAATGATAGCCTAAATATATTAACTTTAATTCTATATTAGATTTTTCTCAAAGTGTTTACAGACCTACTCACTCTTCACCCTTGATCTTGTGCTGATTTATGGCATTGAGAGTGAACAGCTCTCATAACCTGTCACGTCTGTGGGTTTTGGTGTTTTTGATTTTTGTTTGGACTTTAGGTTTTTCCATGTTTTAGGTTTCTGTTTAGTCAATAGTTTTTTTCCATGTTTTCCCCTCAGTCACTCTTGCTCATCAGTTCTCTCAAATCACTTTTGCTTTCCCCCTCAGCTGCACTCCATCACCCATCACCTCCCTTCAGTATTTAGTACTGGCACTTTGCCAGATCCCCACTATCATTCATGTTTGTCAGGTTGGTCTTTAATTGTTCTAATTCATTGTCTTCTTATCATAGTTCAAGCTATATTTTGTTCTGTGAGTTGGTTCATGTTCAAAGTTAAGTTGTTTTGGAATTCCGGCTCAGCCGCACCTTTTGTGTTTAAATAAATCAAGTTTTTCTTTACCAATATCTGCATCCAGGTCCTCCCTTCACACCAAGCCACAGCACAGCTAATCTGTGCTGACATAAACCTCTCTTATCTGACTATTTTTTTGATAACTTTCAAGTTTACATGACTTAACTACAAAGCATCTAAGAAGAAATTTATTTATAGTAGTGTCTATCAGAGAATGCTGTAACCAAATTTATTTACTCCATTTTCATTTTCTTCACTGAAATGTGCAATAATAGAGGGCAACTACCTAAACTTTACTCCTGTAAAACGTGACACTCTTGTTGACAGCGCTACAATTTCAATGTATACAACATTGAAAAATGTTGGCAGAAGGTAATCAGTCAGAGGTTGGCTCCTTGGTGTAATTCACAGCTGCATGCTTTAAAGCAGACTGTAAGAAAGTTCGAAAGAAAATGGCATTCCTCTAATTTAGAAGAGTCTCAATTAGTCTAGAAAAATACTCTAACATATAAAAGTCCTTTGTAAAGATAGAACTGCTTATTCATCATTTATAGAAGAGAATAAGAATAATCTCGGGTTTCTTTAAAGCACTGTAGCCAGGCTGACAAAGAGTTCGAGCTCTGTTGAGCCATGTATTCCTTTAACTCTCAGTAGTGAAAATTGTTTCTATCAGAGAGAAAATGAATGGAATCCTTCCCACTATTATCACTGATATATCATCAAGTACATGGAAGTATCTCTAGAACCTGATTTGTATTTAGACAGCTTCTGCCGAGTTGATCTCTCTGAGCTAACAACGGCAATGGTCTCTTCTAAACCATCAATTTGTATTTCAGATCCAGTCCCAACCAGACTGTTCAAGGATGTTTCCCCCTTAATCAATACTTCCATATTGGAAAATTATCAATCTGTCTTTGTTGACAGGATATGTACCTCAGACTTTTAAGGTTGCTGTAATTAAACCTATACTTAAAAAACCTACTCTTGATTCAGAAGTGTTGGCTAATTATCGACCTATATCCAATCTCCCTTTTTTGTCTACAGTTCTTAAAAAAAAATAGTTGCAGCTCAACTTAGTGATCATTTACATAGAAATAATCTGTTTGAAGAGTTTCAGTCAGGATTCAGAATGCATCATAGCACAGAAACAGCACTGGTGAAAGTTACCAATGATCTCCTCTTAGCCTCTGATAGCGGACTTGTTTCTGTGCTTGTCCTGTTGGATCTCAGTGCTGAATTTGATACAATCGATCACAGCATTCTGTTACAGAGACTTGAACATGTTTTTGTGATTAAAGGAACTGCATTAGGCTGGTTTAAGTCATATTCATCTGCTATATTCCAGTTTGTTCTTGTCAATGAAGAATCTTTCTCCCACACCAGAGTAAGTCATGGAGTTCCTCAGGGTTCTGTGCTTGGATGTTACCATGAGGTAACATTAGACAGCATGGCATAAATTTTTATTGCTATGCTGATGATACTCAGCTGTACTTACACTATATTGCCAAAGTATTCGCTCAGCTGCCTTTACATGCATATGGACTTAAGTGACATCCCATTCTTAATCCACAGGGGTTAATATGACGTCAGCCCACCCTTTGCAGCTATAGCAGCTTAAACTCTTCTGGGCAAGCTTTCCACAAGGTTTAGGAGTGTGTTTATGGGAATTTTTGACTTCCAGAAGCACATTTGTGAGGTCAGAAGGCCTGGCTCACAGTCTCCGCTCTAATTCATCCCAAAGGTGTTCTATCGGGTTGAGGTCAGGATTCTGTGCTGGCCAGTCAGGTTCTTCCACACCAAACTGGCTCATCCATGTCTTTATGGACTCTTTGTGCACTGGTGAACAGTCATGTTAGAACAGGAAGGGGCCATCCCCAAACTGTTTCCACAAAGTTGGGAGCATGAAACGGTCCTAAACCTCTTGGTATGCCGAAGCATTCAGAGTTCCTTTCACTGGAACTAAGGGGCCAAGCCCAGCTCCTGAAAACAATACACCATAACTCCACACCATAATCCCCCCTCCACCAAACTTTGCACTTGGCACAATACAGTCAGACACTGTTCCCCTGGCAACCGCCACACCTAGACTTGTCCATCAGATTGCCAGATGGAGAATTGTGATTTGTCACTCCAAAGATCTCCACTGCTCTAGAGTCCAGTGGCGGCTTGCTTTACGCCACTGCATCCGACACTTTGCATTGCACTTGGTGATGTATGGCTTGGATACAGCTGCTTGGCCATGGAAACCCATTCCATGAAGCTCTCTATGCACTGATCTTGAGCTAATCTGAAGGCCACATGAGCTTTGGAGGTCTGTAGCAATTCTCTGCAGAAAGTTGGTGACCTCTGTGCACTATATGCCTCAGCAGCCGCTGACCCCGTCTATCATTTTATGTGGCCTACCACTTCATGACTGAGTTGCTGTCGTTCCCAATCACTTCCACTTTATTATAATACCATTGACAGCTGACTGTGGAATATTTAGTAGTGGGGAAATGTCACCACTGGACTTGTTTCACAGGTAGCATCTTATCATGGTACCACGCTGGAATTCACTGAGCTCCTCAGAGTGAGCCATTCTTTCACAGATGTTTGTAGAAGCAGTCTGCATGCCTAGGTGCTTGAATTTATACACCTGTGGCCATGGAGTTATGCTGCTATATAGGCCTAGACTGCTAGGGGACCTCACGTGATACACCTTTCCTCACTTTGTTCTCTTTTTTTCTCCATGTACATATGACATTATTGTTGTCATTAACTTATGTTTCTCTTTTTCAGCAGGTATCCCTGGTCTGGTGTTATGGTGTTTGTTGTCCCCTCTTTCCAGTCCTCTCAGACTCTAGCTGGTCGAGGCGGATGGCTAAACTTCTCGAGTCTGTTTTTTTCTGTTTTTTCTTTCTACAGTCACCTGATCAGGCTCAGGACGGGAGATTTGATTAAAGAGAAGTTAAAGTGCAATCTGTTGGTGTCTTTAGCTATTTTTTTAATTGCCTTTTTATGTGTGAATTTGACTAATTTGGAATTTAATTAATTTGAATTGATTATGATTGTATTACAATCAAATTGATTCTAATTTAATTGGATTGTGTCATTGAAGTGTCTTCAGACAACATTTGTTGTAATTTGGCGCTATATCAATAAAATTTAATTGAATTTTCAATGTTTAAATAAGATCACAATCAAGAGCTGGCATCCTCTTCCCCTCATCTCATCAGCTTTCGAACTGCTGCAAGGTGCCACCATCTTCAAATTGGACCTTAGGGATGCTTATCATCTGATGCGTATTCGGGAGGGGGATGAATGGAAGACTGCCTCCAACACACCGGTCAGGCACTTCAAGTATTTGGTCATGCTTTTTGGTCTCATCAACGTTCCTGCTGAGTTTCAGAATCTGGTCAATGATGTGTTTGAAGACATGTTGAATAAGTTTGTGTTCATCTATCCTGATGACATTCTTATATTCCCCAAATCTGAGACAGATTACGTGAAACCTGTGCAGGCTGTGTTGAAAAGACTACTTAAGAACAATGTCTTTGTGTAAGCTGAGAAGTGCCAATTCCACGCTTCTACTGTCTCACCTACACCATATAAGTCAATTAGTCAGTCACAATGTTGGGGCTGATCTGTATAACTGCTGTATATTAACACTGTCCTCTCCATGACTGTCCCCCAGCTGCTCACACAGACGGGATTAAAACCCTGCAAAGTGGCTCATTGCTTGTCACCGGCATGAAGAGGGGCTGCAGAATCGGCAAGCTTGAGGCTGAAAGCTAAACACCAAACTCTTTAAGTTTATGCAGAAAACCGTGTGCTAGTGGTAAGAGTTGACATAGTTTGAGGTTTTTTTTTAAAAAATTCTTATTTATTTTTTGAATCTGTGCAGTGGGAAGCCAGTGATGGCTGGGATTAAAACCTGCTGGCCGATGACAACATACACCTGTAGCATCATGGATGAGTCATGCTGTGCATCTGTTGCTGAAAACACACTGGGGAGTGGTTGGTGGAAATGACAAGATGGCAAGAAGAACTTTTTCTGTTAAATGTTTTGGGAGATAGTTTGGTGTTTGATTATGTTTATGCATTTAGCAGACGCTTTTATCCAAAGCGACTTACAAATGAGGATATAACATTACAGCCAACATCAAAGCTAACAATAAGCTACATAGAAGGAAACCACTAGTCAGACTCTGTCAGAGGTGACAGGGGGGACATTGTAGAGATAGAGTGCAAGAATAGAGGAAAGTACAGAAAGATAAAATGCAGTAGAGGGGGTAGGGAAGTACAGAGTAAGTGCTAGGACAAGAGATGCTCTCTGAAGAGCTGGGTCTTCAAGAGTTTCTTGAAGATAGACAGGGACGCTCCTGTTCTGGTAGCACTTGGTAGATAATTCCACCATCGTGGAACGACACATGAAAAGATGTTTGTTTCCTAGGTCTGATATTATGGTGGGTGCATATAATTTGATTTAAAAACAATGACTACTGATTCAAGTTCACAGGCTCCAGTTCCTCATTTTTTTTTATTTCACAGTAATTTCAGTTTGGGCATTTGTTTTTTTGTATCTATGAGGAGCTGATGGATGGTCTTTCCACACATAATTGTTGTTTTTGTGGGCTGTTCTGTGTGTAATAGTGTTGCACACATATTTGGAAGTAGGGCTGCAGCAAATGATCATGTTGACATCAGGAACAAGCTTTTACATATAGCCACAATTAAGCCTGCATGGGCAATATTACCAAAAAGCATCCATTTTCTATACCCGTCATATCTGTCAGTTGGGGGGGCTGGAGCCTATCCCAGCTGTCATTGGGCGAGAGGTGGGGTCAGCCCTTGGCAGGTCACCAGTCACAGGGCCACACAACCACACACTCCTAAGGACAATTTTAGAGGCACCAATTAACCTAAGAAGCATGTTTTTGGATGGTGGGAGGAAGCTGGAGAGAACCCATGCATACATGGGGAGAACATGCAAACTCCACACAGAAAGGCCCCAGCTGGGAGTTGAACCTGGAACCCTCTTGCTGTGAGGCAACAATGCTAACCACCACACCACCATGCAGCCCCCCAAAACAATATTTTTCTTAAAAAAAACTAACAGTACAGTACTGTTGGGCACTAGGAATTTGCTTTCTTCCTAATGTTAAGATGTGTCAGCACTTGGCATCTGTTTGCTTTTCTCATACTGTCTCTGCTTTCATACACTATATATTGTATATTCATATGCTACCATTATTTACTTTTTTTGTCTTTCAGACAAAACTGGGAATCAAAAATAAAGACTGAAATAACACCAGTTAACACTACACTTTAACCAGCAGTCTTTGATTTTACAATGGTCTGATAAAATTACCCTTGGCAATGTGTGTGTTTTTATATGGGTTGTACTTTGATGTGACTGAGAATATTAGTTTACATGAACAGTTTACAGGCTAAAGCTGCTCTTATGGGCAGAGGGAGATTAAGAAAATTAAGATGATGACTGTTCATTCCGATAAATACAAGTTGTTGTTTTTATTTTTAGATTAAACATTTTTTTAATTTACCACCGAGCACAAGCCTCAGCTTCCTTTTGTTCTCTGCTGGCGTCCTTCTCAGCTAACAAGCCTACTGATTTCTGTTAAAATGCTAACATGAAATGTTCCCTTGTGTTTGTGCCGCTCAGTGGATTTGATATGTGAACTGGCTGAGATGCTGTTGCGTTAATGGTGTGCTATTGTGGTAAGCTAATTTGGTTTTACAATGGACACACGGAACACTATTTTCCCTTTCTTTGTTTGAAAGGGTCTCAAACATATTTTTGTAAATTACACAACGCATCAAAGCAAATTATAAGCATCTGGGACTTTTTGTAATAGAGTTTTTGAGTTACAGGAGGAAATGTTTCAACTCTAATGGGAACCACAATGAATATTAAATCAGTAGTCCAGAAAAGAGAAAAGATTGTGGAAAAGACTGTGAAGGACAGGATTTGAACCACCGGTTTAATACCACCCACAAAAAACTGGAACACTGGAATAAAAATGTCTTGGGTAGCCCAACTGGAGATAGCACAGTAGAGAATTTAGCAAGGAAAATGTAGCTGTTGTACAATTTCTTGTGTCTTTCTTATGAAATTGCTCCAGAATTTCCTATGATCCATTATATATATTTTACGATCTGTCGTGAGATCACATTGTAAAGGAACAGTTGTAATGTTCACAAATACAGCTGATAAACTTTTTGAATTTCCAAATGAAACTTTCTTTTTTGTTTGCTTTGATGAGGTGAAGTGTCAGATATATGTAGTTGCTTATTGCTTTTTTGTGTGTTTGGTTTTTTACTACTGTTTTGCAGTTGAATGTTGCAATATGGAAGATTTTGGAGAAAGAAGAGACTATATCTAGAAGAGAAGGGGAAGCTATAGGTTGAGCTTATGCTTATGATGGCTTGATTGCCAGGATCCATCAGAAAGACATGTTAACTTTGGTTATGATTAGGATATAAATTGTCTCCCCTTCTTGTTGGAATATGTAAGGCTCTAACTACATTTTAACTGTTAAAAAGAATAAAATGAAAATGAAAAATACCAATCCGTTTCTCATTGAATTGCATGACTAACAGGCCCAGTGCCATTCAATTAGAAAAAAAGTTCAGTTCAAAGCTTCAGAACATTCTGGTAACAGCATTAATAGAATCAAAAAGAAATTAAAAAAATGCAATCTTACTAATCAATGAATATAAAGTAAATAAAAGATATTTGAGTGTAGGTGAAGTGAGTGTGAGAATAAAAATGAGACTGCTGCTGCCCTTAAATCTGTTTGTAACGATCCAATTACTACAGCCATGGCTACAGGGTGGCGTACAATCAGAAAATTAGAAGGCAGGTCGCAAATAACCTCGGTTTTTACTCCAATTTGTAATAACCCAGATGTTTCTTGCTGGGAATAATGGATAACAACTTTAAAAACTGGACTGACAAAAGAATACTCAAATTACAGGACTTAATTGAAAATTATGTCAATTAATCAAACAATTGAAAAATATAATGTTTCAAAGAAGGATTTTTTCTGGTACCCACAGGTTAGGGTCTTCATCAGGAGAAACACCTCACTACTGGTCTGCCATGCAAGATGTATCAGATACAGAAAGACAACTTTTTTTGACCATGTCAGCGACTTTTATTACCATATTCTACAAAGCTCTTGAATATCACTGTGCAGGGAAATCTACTCATTTGAAGGAAAGGGAACTTGACTGTAAAATAACAGATGGTGATTGGACTGATGCCTGGAGAAATGTAACAGCAACAGCAACAGCAACAGAGTCAAAACGACTCAGCTTATTATTCTTCACAGAGCTCACATCTTGCCTCACCAAAGGCAAAAATTCAAACCTACCTTATCTTCACAGTGCTGAAAATGTAAAACTGAGACAGGTACTCTTACACATTGCTTCTGGTCTTGTATTAAAGTTAAGCAATTCTGACAGATCATTGGTGGGGAAATGAACAAAATTCTGGCTATTAAATTAAACAATAGTCCTTTATTTCTATTACTAGGAATAACTAACTCAACTATTACTGATAAATATAAAAGAAAGCTCTATAGAATGTTAACTTTCTGTGCAAGAAAATGTCTTCTCCTTAACTGGATAACTGATATAGTCCTCCCAGGACTACATCTGTTATTTTTCATTAAATTACCAGGATTGCAGTAGTCAGTCTTACATAGCTGGATTGAGGATGAGCAGCCATCCACAAGGTAGACCTGTAAAATGGATCTGTTAGACACATCTCAGCAGAGATCAGTAAACTGTTTTAAGGCTGAAGACACTCAGCATAACAAGCAGGTCCATCAAGATATCCATATACTCTACTGATGGCCAGAACTGGAGGTGACAAGCACCTGCGACTTGTGCAAAATCATTTGATGTGGGACTGAATGTTAATTGTTTCCTTCCCCAATGCAGATGAAAGGTAAAAGTCTGTGTTTTCATTATTCTTTCTTTCTCTTTTTTTTTTGTCCAATGTAAAACTTAAGATATAGCATTTGTCAGCCTCACAGCACTGTGGAATAATCTGTATTTTCAGGAAAGGAGGCAAACAGTTGATTAGCATGCAGGACTTTTTCCCGCACTTGCTGTTGTAAATGTCACTGTGCTGCACAAGTGCTGCCAAATATCCCTGTGCAGGCTTGCCCACCAGTTGCAGTATCTGTCTGCAGCAGAACTGCCATGGTACAACATGGCGAAGCAGTAAATGCAAAAGCCAGCCCATTACATAAGGAGACGCCATTCTGGGCCATTTCTATTGTGTAAGCTTTATTGGTACTAGTTGAGGTTATGAGAGAGCGGTGCCCCAAGAAATCCACCTGACATCCAAAGAGGAGAGGAGGAATGATGCAGAGCTTCCTAAAGTCTACAGTAATCTGATGTAATCAGGATGTGATGATCATGAAACTGAGGCTGGCCTCTCAAATGACCACACACAAAAGTTAGTTTATAGCATAGTTACTTTAACATTGCATTTACTAAGATACTGGCCCCTGTCTGGCTAAGTGGAGAACAGAGAGCCAATCAAGAGGCCCCTTGTGCTCCAGTTTTGACACTAAAACTTTTAGCATCCAGTAGAAGAGCCAAGTATGTTTCCATTTTTGTCAATAACCCATGACACTGACATCACAGAACCTAAGTTGTTGAAGAATTTTCAGGGACTATATTGATTCATTCATTCCTTCATCAATGTGAAAGCCAAGTTTGAGGAATGTGGTCATATTTTCAGCAAGATCAGCAAAAACACCAAGCCACATGTTATCACCCTTGGTCGGGAGGTGACACATGAGCAAAGGATTAATCCATTAAATGTTGGTGTAGGTCAAAATCACTTTTGCTTCTTTTCTTCTTTTTTTTTAAACTGAAGATTGGGGCATTGGATTGGTGCAGGTTACAGGTAGCGAGACCTGTGCTAACACAATTTAATTGAATATTTTAAAATGATAATTTTGGACTGGTGTTAGCCGCAGTCTGGTTAATTAACAGTGGTGTTTTTTTACAAAGCCATTGTAAGTAACCTCATAGCCACAACTTTACTGTTCATCAGCGAGTTCAATCTCATGAGTTCCTCTGTGACACAGTAGGATTAACGTCCTTTTCATCACACTATGAATAATTGAATTGAATTGTTTTCATCATCAATCTACTAATTTGGTGAAATGATGTCATCAAACTTGACAACAACTAGATGAACAGCATGTGAGTTGCTGAATTAATAATGTAGGATTTCCAACTACCACCAACTTCTTAGTAAGCGGTAGTGTGAAAGGATGTTGGACCATGAGATTACATATTTATCAGCGAGAGAGCCTAATTTTTGTTGGGTTTTGCGTAGGCTAGTCATACTCAGTGAAAAAAATGTATCATAAAAGAGCTCAATAACTTGTAAACTTGCACTGTAAGAGCTAAATATATTGGGTTTAACCCTATTGGCATCAGGTGGCTTACACAGAACAATGGTCGTTTGTGTATAGGCCTAAAATTGATGTCATGAAATGAAATTTAAATCCAATTTATCCCTTTGTTAAAAAATGTTTTTACCAACATACAGTGCAGTCATGCTAATGTGTTGCTTTCTTGCTTGCTTTATAGCTAGAGTAGGTAATAAATGACAAGGGTGTCTCAGCAGCAACCATTCACCTATCGGTCATTGGTTTCTGGTTGAGGGCGGGAGTGAGTTTGCCCACAGTTGTTGCGAGTTGCCTTGAGCTGCAGACCTTCACGTCTCCCTGAGAGTAAACATAAAGGATGAAGGTTGATATTCACAGTCATATTTTACCAAAGGAATGGCCCGACTTGAAACAGGTAAGCACTGCAAGAAACAGGCTCATAAAGGACCACAAAGGTTTTTACAACCAGCGTGACTGCCACGATCTATAGACAAAATCTCATTTGGAGTTCTCAGATTTTTCTTTTCTAAACACATTTGTATCTGTATCACATCTGTAGCTTAAATTAAGTGGCGGAATCATAAAATGTATCTACTTTTACACCAGGAAGTCAGCAAGGAGATTAACAGCTCACTCCATAAATCTGTGCTGTCTATGGATGGTTAAACTTTAATCAATAGGCTCTGGCCTTGGTTTATCTGTTCCTGCTCTTATCTCTTCATCACTGTGTTGGTCGGCCTGAGCTAATGATTTCCTACATTAGGTGCTGGACAGTGGACTTGGTCGGCAGTCTCATCCTTTGAACTTAATTTTCTTTCTTTCTTTCTTTCTTTCTTTCTTTCTTTCTTTCTTTCTTTCTTTCTTTCTTTCTTTCTTTCTTTCTTTCTTTCTTTCTTTCTTTCTTTCTTTCTTTCTTTCTTTCTTTCTTTCTTTCTTTCTTTCTTTCTTTCTTTCTTTCTTTCTTTCTTTCTTTCTTTCTTTCTTTCTTTCTTTCTTTCTCTTTCTAACTTTCTTTCTAACTTTCTTTCAGCCAACATAAATCCAAATTTTGTTTTATATTTCACCACTTTTTTACAAATGAGTAGGATATCTAAGCTTTATTGGCAAAAAATTAAAGCTGTTTGTTAGAACAGAAATTCAAGTTTAATATTAAAAACATCAGTGCAGACACAAAAAGGAAAGTTTATTATGGCCTTTGGTAAAAACTATGGAATACATATACATATTCAGCTGGTTCAAATTGAAGGAAAATAACATGAAATAAAACTATTTAATTTAACAGCTAAACAATTATGACAATAACGCTAAACAATTTCTTTTGGGTTTTTTTAGATCAAGTACAGGAAAAGGTTATGGAATCATAAGCTAAAAGAAAAGAAATAAATAAAATCCCTGTTAGTACACTACGCATAGCAGCTCCTCTTAACTTTTATGCCAGCTTAAATTCCAATGCCATCTTTCCTAGTCCTTTACCTGACATCAACCCCATATCATTACTGACTGTGAAAATGTGCTAGTTTTCTTCAAGCAGTCATCTTTATATATTTATTTGGACATGCACTTAGTATACATCCACTCCATTGCATTTATATTACCAGGGGTCCCATTTCAATGACCCTGCTGTAAATGTAGCTTGACACGACTGTGCATGTAACCGAGCTGACTGAATATCACTGTCATCCAATCATCAAAAGTACACGATTGCTTCTCTTTAGCTCACCTTGTTTTGTGGTTTTAATAATGGTTTATGTTTGGCTCATCTTCATTTAAACCCCATTTTATCATTTATACTGTGCATTTTCTATTTGATATTGTTTGCAATAGTTTACATAGCCAACTGAGAACAACCAATATCTTATAACAATTTGATGTAATCTTTTAAGGTATGCTTTACAAAGTCAGAATGTTCAGTAGGTAATTAAAATACTTTTGTGTCAAATCAGTCATTATTTTTCTCCTAGTATTGGTGGTCTTTATTCAACATTCGCTGGGCAGCATAATAAGCAGTGCAATGAGATTTGACATGTAGCGAAGGGTCACAGACCAGGATTTGAACACAAAAACAGCTAAATGAACATTGGAAATGGCTTTGAAGACATATAGATTCACCAGTCATACTAACAGAAGACTGAAAAAACCATCTAGAATTTTGGAAAGCTTAAGTGTCTCGATATATCAGCTAAGTACACAGTAGAGCTGATGGGGCTTTATAAACTGTATTCCTCACACAAATAATTTACATTTTGTATGCAAAAGCGTCAACAGCTCCGAACGGCATTCACTTGTGGTGATCTGGGGAGTTGGAGCAGATGTGGGATGACAGCCAAACATTCATAGTCAATCCAAAGCTTTTCTTGGAAGATGTATAAACAAACTCCTTGTTTGTCTTGTTTACAGAAAGACCCTGCATCAAAATTAAATACAACAAATATACTGTATATGCTTAAAAGTATGCCATATTTTGAAACTCTGTGTGTCATGAAATTTGTATATTGCATGTCTTTCAGAGATATGGATATGGTGGGTTTGTACAGCTTCACCATCACTGCCAAGTAAGCCACAAATTAGATTTCCTTTTTTGACTAATACACTGTTACAGGAACAATTTTGTGCGGCATACATTCACAGCACACAGCAGGTTTGTTCTGGCAGAACCTGACCCTGTGGACCTTTCAGGCTGGTCCTTCATGTGAGCAGCTGCAGAACTCAGCAGGGTGCCCCTGCATCAGCGAGTGATTCACTTTAAACACAGTCGTAGCACAGCTGAACACAGTGCAGCCTGGCTGACATATACCCAGTAAAGCCTTTAGCATCAGCCGTCTGTTTAGTTTGAGACGATGAAGCTAAATGCATAATAGTGTTGCATACAATTAAATATGTAGAGACTGGTGATGAATATTTGTTTAAGTCTTGATGTTGTTATCAAAACTAAGAAGATCTCTTGGGGTCTTTGTAACAGCAGTACAGATTTGCCACAGTGAGTTTTTTTTTTATTAAGAATCAACTGTCTGCTGCCATCATGTGGTTGTAATTTAAAATGTGATCAAATCCCAAAAGTCAGATGATATGATATGTCTGTCCCACACCAAAGCTAACAAATCTGCACAAAAAACAGGGTCTTTCATGAAGACACAGCAAAACCTGTTCATTTTTCAGTCAGGGCTGTGAGTGTTGCGGATGTTTGTGTTGCAGGGAGAAGCCACAATGAAGAAGGACGGGAAGTTGTTCCGGGTGATACAAGAAAACTGCTGGGATGCAAATGCACGCATACAGGACATGGATAAACACGGTGTGTGTAAAGACATTATTGACACAAACAGCTCTTAGTGGTACTGATGCCTAAACATTATGTTTCCATCTATTATTTGCAGGAGTCACAGTCCAGGCGCTCTCAACTGTCCCAGTGATGTTCAGTTATTGGGTTAGTGCTCACTGTATCATAAAAGAAAATGTAAAAAAATCTGATCCTTACCAGCTCTTAAAATTAGGTAAATACAATCTCAGATGAACAGCAACACATGACACGTTATATTCCATTGTTATTTATTTATCATATATATTTAACAAAATCTAAGCCAAAATATAGAAGCAGTGTGCGACAAACTACACCTAATGATTAAACAGCTTGTAGAACCACCTGTAGCAGCAATAAAGTGAAGTAACGGTTTTCTGTATAACGTTATCAGTCTCTTACTTCATTGTGGAGGAATTCTGGCCACGCTTCTTTACAATGTTACTTCAGTTCATCAAGATTTGTGAGTATTTGTTTTTACACAGCTCCCCTTAGGTCCCACAACAGCATTTCAGTCAGGAAATGGACTCTGACTGGACCATTGCAACACCTTGATTTTTTGATTTTCAGAAATTCTGTTGTAGATTTGCTGCTGTGTTTGGGATCTTTGTCCTGTTGATGAGCCAGTTTCAGCCCAGCTTTAGCTGTGGGACAGATGTCCTCACATTTGACTCTAGAATACTTTGGTATCCAGAGGAGTTCATGGTGGATTCAATGACTGCAAGGTGCCCAGGTCCTGTGGCTGCAGAACAAGCCCAGATCATCAGCCCTCCACCACCGTACTTGACAGTTGGTATAAGGTTTTTGTGCTGATATGCTGTTTGGTTTGTACTTACCACACTGCTGTGTATTATGACCAAACATCTCCACTTTGGTCTGGTTTGTCCAAAGGACATTGTTCCAGAAGTCTTGTGGTTTGTCCAAATGTAACTTTACAAAACTAAGCTGTGCTGTGATGTTCTTTCTAGAGAAAATAGGCTTTCTGTTGGCAGCCCTTCCAAACAAGCTTATTCAGTCTTTTTCTAATTGTGCTGTCATGAAACTTGTCTGTAAAGTCTGAAATGTTGCTCTTGGGGTTTTTACAGCTTCTCTGAGCATTGCACGGTCTGACCTTGCGGTGAACTTGCTGGGGCGTACACTCCTGGGAAAACTGACAGCTGCCTTGAATGTTTTCTACTGATGAATAATCGCTCTCTCCGTAGAATGATGGACTCTAAATAGTTTACATTTGGCCTTGTAACTCTTCCCAGATTGATGGGCAGCAACAACTGCTTCTCTAAGATCATTGCTGATGTCTTTCCTCCTTGGCATTGTGTTAACACACACTGACAAAACTTCTGCTTTTATAGAGGTGCTCACACTTACTGATGATCATTTAATCAAGCACTTACCCTTTTAACTCCTATGGAAGCAGTAAGAGTGTACTTAGTTTTATGCAAAACGCTTCTGCTTTTAGTCTTGCTAATTGTCAAATAAATAACTGCACTGCGTAATATTTTGTATGTTGTCATTTATCTGATATTCTATTTTCCACATTTCAAAGATCAGGTGATTTGTTATTATATCCAGATACGTAAAACCTTAGAAATTGAAAGATGGTGTACTTTCTTTCTCACTGTACTTACATGCAAAGCTGCTTATCAGTTTTATTTAACAGAAGTGCCAACTGTTTAAGTTCACTTTCACACTTTCATGTAATTTTGCAATTACAGGCCAAACCTCATGACACTCTGGATCTCTGTGTCTTTTTAAATGACAATTTGGCACATACAGTGCGCAGCCAACCCAAGAGGTTTGTAGGCCTGGGTACGCTGCCCATGCAGGCCCCTGACTTGGCTGTGCTGGAGATGAGGCGCTGTGTGAAGGAGCTGGGTTTCCCTGGGGTGCAGATTGGGTCACACATCAACAACTGGGACCTCAACGCCCCCGAACTCTATCCTTTTTATTCTGTGAGACATAACACAATGTCAGTATACACTGTAATAAAAATGCTATGATCCTGGTAATTGTATTAGCAATTACATTATCTGTATAGTTAATCATTTTTATGTATTCATTTATCATGACATCCCTTTGTATCTGGCATCATTCATTTTATTAAAGGAAAAATAGTGATAGTAATATTGTGTGTTTTCCATGTAGGAAGCAGAGGAGCTAGGATGTTCCATATTTGTCCACCCATGGGACATGCAGACAGATGGAAGAATGGCTAAGTATTGGCTCCCCTGGCTGGTGGGTGAGAGAGCTGGAGCAAGAACAGAAGACATTAATTAGCTATGCAAAACAAGCCAAACTGACAGCAACATTGCAGCAGTACTTATAATTATTGATTAAGTTATTCTAACCAAATCACTGCATTTCTGTTGATTTCTGTGGTATTTTAGCTTCATGTTATGTCTGATTATGGCCTAAAGGTTCCATTGTTACTGTCACTTAGTCCAACCCTAATTTTTTTAAAAAGTTGGGATGCTGTGTAAAATATAGATAAAAACTAATGAAATGATTTGCAAGACTAATAAACCAATATTTTACTCAAAACAGAACATACCAAATGTTGAAAGTGAGACACCTGACTATTTGATGAAAAATACTAGCTTATCTTGATTTTGATGAGGACAACACATCTCAAAAAAAGGCAGTTCTGAATAGAGTATTAGTTTATGAGATCTACAAATCATAGGATTGTGTTTTATTTTTGCATTTTACACAGCATCACAAAAGCATCACATTTGTTGCAAAGTGAAGAGAAATATTACTTTTCTTCTGTCTTTTCCATCCTAAAGGCATGCCATCAGAGACAACCATCGCAATTTGCTCAATGATATTTGGAGGTATCTTCGAGAGATTTCCTGAGCTGAAAGTCTGCTTTGCACATGGAGGTGAAGAAGAGATGATACTTTACCTGTAAATCTCATCTCTATAGTAGAGTCACAGCAAAGTAGAACACACAATAATAATAATAATAATAATAATAATAATAATAATAATAATAATAATAATAATAATAATAATAATAATAATAATAATAATAAATTATGAAATAAATAAATAAATTTGAGAAGAACATGTCAGTAGTCAGTATTAAAAAGCCTTATGGCTGTGGGGACAAAGGACCTCCTGAACCTCTCAGTCCTACAGCTGCAGTGAGATGAGCCTCTCACTGCAGCTGCTCCTCTGACCTGCCAGGATGCTGTGGAGAGGATCTATTATTATCCAAAACAGAATACAATTTCCTCCTCATCCGTTGCTCCACCACAGCACTGAGAGGGTCTAGCCTTCTGCCTACAACAGAATTGGCCTTTTTCACCAGTTTGTCCAGGCGCCTACAGTTTTTGTCTGTAGTGCAACTCCCCCAGCAGACAACAGCATAGAACAGTGCACTCCCAATGATAGTGTGATAAAACATGCATATCATATCACTGCAGACATTGAAGGACCTGGGCCGTCTCAGGAAGAAGAGACGGCTCTGGCCCCTCCTGTACACTGCTTCAATGTTGGCAGACCACTCCAGTTTATCATCCAGCACCACCCCCAGGTATTTGCAGGTCTGAACAGTCTCTAACTCCCCTCCATCAATGCAGACTGACTGTTATGGGGTTTTAGATCTCCTGAAGTCCACCACCAGCTCTTTGGTCTTGGTAGTGTTCAGGAGCAAACAGTTCTTTTTGGTCCAGCCATAGAGGGACTCCACAAGGTCCCTGTACTCCTTCTCCTGTCCACCGCGCACACATGCCACAACAGCTGTATCATCAGAATACTTCTGTATGTGGCAGAACTCTGAGTTGTACCTGAAGTCTGATGTGTACAGGGTGAAAAGAAAAGGAGCCAAATCAGTAGCCTGCAAAGCCCCAGTACTGCACTCTAGTGTCCCAGAAACACATCTCCCTGTCCTGACATACTGTGGTCTGGCAGTCAGATAGTTTATAATCCATGATGTCAGGGAGGGGGCCACACCCACATCTAGAAGCTTATCTTTCAGTATGGGAGGCCGTATGGTGCTGAAGGCACTGGAGAAGTCAAAGAACATGATTCTCACATATGAACCAGGCACATGCAAATAAGTATGTGCCTGATGCAGCATGTACAGAATCGTGTCTTCCACTCCTATGTGTTTCTGGTAGGAAAACTGGAGGGGGTCAAGATCCTCAGCAACCTGCAATCTCATGCGGCGAACAAGGAGTCTCTCCAAGGTCTTCATGATGTGAAATGTCAAAGCCACTGGTCTGGTTTGTCAGTCAGCTCCACCGGTTGCCCTAATTTGGGCACCGGTATGAGACCAGAAGTTTTACACAGCACCGGGACTTTTTCCATCTGAAGGCTCATGCTGAAGAGCCTCTGAAGAGGGACTGCTAGTTGACCAGCACAGTCTCTCAGAAGCCTTGGACAGACTCCATTTGGGCCTGCAGCCCTCCCTGACTGAAGTCTCCTGAGCTCAGCACCAACCTCCTCTATTAGGCTCCTCTATTAGTTAGACAAAATTCTAAATATTCTTACTGCATGTTCTTGTTCTGCCTTTGTTCTTCTGGTTGCAGGTGGCTCTTTCCCATTCACTGTTGGCAGAATTGATCATGGCCATAAAGTTCGCCCTGACCTGTGTGCAGTTGACAATAAGATCAGTCCACGGAAGTACCTTGGTTCTTTCTACACCGACTCATTAGTTCATGATCCCATCTCACTGAAGCTGCTCATTGATGTTATTGGAAAAGTGAGCTTATACTAATCATTTCACCAACATACACATCAGGGTTTGAAACTGTTAGAGAAGGTTCATACAGTCAGATGTCATTGAGGGGCATTGGCATTTTTGAGATTGGAATGTGTTAAATTGAAAATAACACCTCCAAACCACCTGTAAAACCACTTTGAGTCTGATACAAGATCTGTGTATTTTGGTTAATTCAAGTGGCATTTTCCCATTTGGAAAAAAATTACACTTCAGAATGGTTAAACTGATGTCAGGAACTCTTTCACTTTCACCGCTATGAAAGTACTGCTTATGTGTGCTCTGTCCCGCTCACATGTATGTATTTCTTTTCTAGGATAAAGTGATGCTGGGAACAGATTACCCATTCCCACTAGGTGAGCTGCAGCCTGGATTACAAATTGAGTCAATGGATGAGTTTGACGATACACTGAAGGTATTAACATTTTACTGCTCTTAAATGTTCCAGTGGCATCGTTTTGATGTCATGAATAAAATCTACCACAGATGAACAGTTGGAAATGACATTCTTAGTTGGATAGATTAAAGTATGGAATATCTTTTTAAAAGGAAGTGCAGAGCTATTCCTTACATTTCAATCTAGGAAAAATTAGGAAAGATGTATCTTTAATTCTGCTTGTTTTCAAGCAACAAATGACCATTTCTGTATTCTTTAAATTGTGCTCTCTTTTGTCTTGCAGGAAAGACTGCTTGCTGGAAATGCGCTGGAATTTTTGGGACTGAAAGAAGAGCAGTTTGTGTGACATCGTAGTTGAAAATGACTGCTGTAACAGCCACTGATTTAGTGCATATGCTGTATTAACATGTTTATTTTTAGTGGCTATTCCAAATGACTTTGGATTACCCTTTAGAATAGACCCAACAAAGGTTATTTATGTTGGTGTTCAAAAGTAATTATTTTTCCCACTGTAATTGGCATAACCTTATTTGCTCAATGAAGGAGCCTGAAGATGGGAAATTTTAGGCTGATATTGTGTGCAGGAAAGGCATTTGTTCTGATACTCTAATCATACTGGCTAAGATGTTATGTTGCAGTTGTTATATTGTAAATTGAATACCATGTTTCCTCAACTCTGTTAGGCCCCAGACACCAGTAATTTACCCTATATTCTGTTTTTTCATTTTAAATGAAAATGTAAATATGATGACATTCATTGGCACCCCAACGTGGTTAAATATCACTTGTGAATATCCAGAGTTATTTTTTCAGACAATAAAATAACTTGTACCAACAATTTATTCTTGCACATCTCACGAAACATTGGAATTGCAACTATCAATAAATTTTTCTTCCTCCAAAAGAAATTATCTCTGACTTAATATTGTAACAAATAACTACTGACTCTGTGTTATAGGTACTTATTTTCAGACAGTCCCACTTTTGAATGACATATGTTGGAGTTACCCAGATGTCTTATCAAACATCCACATTTCTTTATAATAAAAAGAGTAGAGCTGCTGAGATAATCAAGTGCTCTATTTAAAATGACCTGTTCAACGCTCTTTTCTGACTAACGTAGTTATAAATCTAGCTAGTCACTTTGTGCAGAGAAATACTGCAAAAGCTACGTGCCTCTTTCTGAGTTCATAAGTTAATAATTTTTGTAGGTTGTCACTTCTCAAGTTAATGATTTATAGAGGAAATACGTATACATTTATTCAGTACGTTTATTCTTGCAAATTCGTTTTTAAGTACATGAATGCTGTCGAAATGCAATTATATAAATATAACTAAATAATGATATAGAACATTAAAAAACTTGCCAATTACAAATTTTATTTACCGTCGAAGAAGTCATATTATCCTGTGAGACATCTACGTCACATCCGCTTTCCCGATGCCGAGGTGAACGTTACAGAGTAATGGCGGCGTGCCGGGGGTCTTCGTCGAAATGGTTTTTTACCCGGGAGCAACTGGAAAACACGCCGTCCCGCCGATGTGGAGTAGAACCAGACCGGGAACTGTCCTACCGACAGCAAGCGGCAAATCTGGTCCAAGATATGGGTCAGAGGCTAAACGTGTATCCTTTGTAAACAAACTTATTCTTGATCAAGCTTGGTGAGATATGGCGCTAGCTAACCGTCAGTGTGGGCCCGTTAGCTAATTCTGAACCTATCACTGAGGTTAGGACGCTACACTCAGGTTTTTTTTTTAAATACTTGTATTTCATGATAGCCAACATGCTGTTTTAATTGTAAAATCTGGAGCAGGAATCTCTGTGACATGATTTTATGTTTGGGGGTGTTCTTTGGTAAAGCCTGCTAGCTAAGCGTAGTGTTAGCTTCTGTAAGGCCATTAGGCGGGTTTGCAGGTTTTGCTGGATTCCGTTGTAAAACAACGAGTTGCTTAGTTTTGCAATAGATAACTAGACAAATATTGGTTATTTGACCTTGCTTAGATACAGTGTCAAATATGATATTTTAATGTACGTGTAGAGAGCGTAAGTCACGTATTTTGGTACCTTCGGCTTAGCTGTCAACCTTTCTTCACGCTGACCCCTCGCCACTGTGAAACGTTGTTCAGCGCTCAGTGGCACGTGTCTTGGTATTATGTAATAGCTTACCATTTACCCCTAATGTACTCTTCACTCTGGATAATTTTCTAGCGTCAGACTAAATAAGAATTTCCCTTGACCATCCTTCTAGCTCTCAATTAACAATAAATACTGCAATTGTTTACATGCATAGATTTTATATGCACCATTCTTTCACCAAATTCCATAGGAATGTAAGTATCCTAAGATTTTAAAAAAAGCAATATACTTTCATCCTATTTATTACCAGTTGTACACACCTCTTTAGGTTGGTTGGGTAACTGTTCAAATATTGATTCTATATTACAGATAATATCTCCAACCACCTTGTTCTTGGCTGCAAAAGTGGAAGAGCAACCCCGGAAACTGGAGCATGTGATCAAAGTTGCACATGCTTGCCTAAATCCACAAGAGCCTCCTCTAGACACAAAAAGTAATGTAAGTATGGGTACACATGCATATTGTAATGTTACACATGTTCTCTTCTCTTTCCAGTTGTCTCAGTGGCCATGGTTTCCCTGTCTATAACTGGCTGAGTTGCATTCTGCTGCCCTGTTCAAGGGGCTATAATTCACTGCCTTGGGTTGCAGTTTGTGTGTACAAAACACCTGGGCTTTACCAAGGCTGGCATAAATAGTGACGTGAGCCTGTTTGGAGTTTTAGCCAATTTAAATCGGTTGCTAAGGGTATAGATTAATAGACTCATTACATTTGTGTTGTAATGACTGTCTATCAAACTTCAGGCATACCTCCAGCAAGCTCAAGAGCTGGTGATACTTGAATCCATAGTGCTGCAGACCCTGGGTAAGTAGTGGTGACTTGAGAGAGAGCTTTGTTCATAATAATGGTAAAAGTAATACTTGGTTAATGGTTATACATAAGGGCTTGTCATTGGTTACTGTTGAATCTATTTATCACAGCCTATTATGTGAAATGTTTTATCAGCTACGCTATGGCTATTTTGTCATATTTGAAATGAGCCATGTAAAGGTGACATGTCATTCTTTTGAAGCATGACATTAGTCATGCAGTACAGTATTGATTTGACTATAGAGAATTTCTCACTAGAATCTTGTAAATGCTGCTTTCACTTAACAGTTGCAACATTGTTTTACAAGGCCAGAGTGGTTTGGACACATCTATTGGCTAAATTTGATAAATATTTCTGCCCAGTGTGAAAGTGGTTGAGTCGATTGCACCTAATCTGTGCCATACATTCTTATATTGACCAAGTTCCATTACTCATAATCAATATGACTTGGAGGCTTAAAATGGGCTGCGTCTCCGCGTTTAATTACAAAATGACATGTCACCTCCCAAGTGTGTCTGTGTTGAACTCACCTGTTATGTATTTTGTTCCAGGCTTTGAAATTACTATTGATCACCCACACACTGATGTGGTGAAATGTTCCCAGCTAGTGCGAGGTAGAGGCTTCCTTCTTTGCTCTTTGTGCCCTCTGCTCTTGTTTGTCCCACCTCAGATGTGGGTGGGGAGGGGGTGAAAACCTTGCTGATTTAATGGTTACCTGACCACAACACTTTGACCTTTTGATCTCCTGCTGACTTTGTTGTATGACATAACTTAAATTACAACATTTGCCTCCGCTGATTGGGCCAAGACTGAGACTGAATTGTTTATGAAGATTCTACCATTATTGCTTAGTGTGTCAGAAAAGAAGCCTTTAGTTAATTAACATTAGCACAAAGACAACGTATCAAATGTTGAATCTGGGAAATTTGATTGCTTATTATTTTGTCCTTTTAAGACTTGAAGAACCAATGTTGACTACTCTGGGGTGTTAGGCCTTAAGAGCCAGAACAAATAAAACGAGAAATTAGTCAGAGTTATGAGAAGTTGGCACAAACTAAGTGATGGAGGTACTGTTTTTTTGCTCGTGTAGTGTCCCATCTTAGCATGTACATAGATCCTCAATCACTGAATGAAGAAAAAAAGTCTTATGGCCAAGTCATTTTAAGGGTATGAGAAGTGAAGTTTTTTTTTTTTTTTTTTTTTTTTTTTTATCATGACAAAACTTCAAAATGTTTAATTTGGAGGAACAAATTAGTTTTATGGGGACTAATAACTGCTGAGCGAGACCTTAACAACATTCTGTTAGTATTTGAGAGCTGAGGAGAGCAATTACTATACTTGTGAAAGTAAAGGTTTCGCCATTATTACCATATGTAGGATTCCATCAACACATCGGTTAAAGGCCTCTTTTCATTTCATAATGGATCAAATGTTTTTAGTGGGGGGTGGATCTTTACTATGGGCAGTTTAATTTGGCTCTGCAATCTTTTGCTTCTGAGCCATATTGTTGTAATGCATGCAACGTGTCATTTAGCGCTGTATTTCTAAAATTAACAAGACCTCCCTGAAAAGGGGGTTTTTGGATAGCAGTATATGTTGCCTGTATACGTCATGCTAAATTATGTCCCCCAATTCATAGCTAGTTTACATTGGAAAAACCTTATTCTTAAAATTTTAGTACCTCTCATCCTTCCCAGTATTTGGACTGCCCCAACTTTACTTTTTAAGATATTTGTTTGCATTGAACATTTGATAAAGTTGTATTTGAACAATTTGCAATGAGACATGTTATTTAGATAATTTACAAATCATTGTCCTCTTTTTAAAAAGTGTTCCGTGTACTCTTAAATCAGCACTCAGAACTGTTTTTGAAAACGATTACAAATAGAATAAGCTTCCAAATTGTACTCGTTTTAGCAGGTTATCAGATATTTATTATAAACTAATTGTTATTTATCATAGAAACAGTATTTTGTTTTGTTATAGTTTCTAATGTTCTGGCTGCAGATTAAGCATGCGACCACGTCGCAGATGCACACAAAGAATCTGATTGAACTGCAGTGCAGCTTTCAGTGGTCATATTTTTTTATTTCCCAAACTGCATGTTTGTGAATTAACATTCATTATATGATAACATTAAAAGCCATGGGTCAATAGTTTTGAATTGCCCCTCAGCTTTGCTTGCTGATTTGATTTAGTTATCAAGTTTTATTTTACTCCCCCAGTCTTGGTCTTGGCCTGATCGTTGCATTGGGAATCAGCTTAAGAATGGTAAATGTTGAGCTTAATTTTATATTGCAAGAATTTTGTAATTATTTTCTATCCTTTCTGCTTTTTTTTCTCTGTTTTACAGCAAGCAAGGATCTGGCACAGACTTCCTATTTCATGGCTACCAACAGGTTGTTATCCTGCCCCTCCTTTGTTGCACTTTGACTGCACACCATAGCTTCCTGTAATGCAGGGTACCCTTTCAGTGTCCAACGGGCCCTACTTGCGCTGGTGGTTGTTGGGACGCTTGCCTCCTCCCCTAAGCTCCCCTTCCTTTCTCTGAGGTAGCGGGACATGGTGGCTTGTAGCGTTACCGGCCCCAGTCGCAGTGCGGTGTATTGTACGAGGGACCATGTGTTGGCACAGATGGGTTGAATGCAAGATGTGAAGTGTAGTGGTGCGCTTGAAAACCCACATGTTTGTTCGGTTGCGAAAAAGTGCATAATTCTAAAAGAAAGACACTGGTAGCCTGAATAGCAGCTAAAGATTTCACAGATGTAAACATTTCTCATAGAGGTCCCTCCGGTAAGTACTGCAGATTAATTTTTAAAGTTTTCTTTTTAATATTGTTCTGTTTTCATTTTTCTCTCAAATATATTTCAGCTTTTCTTATATTTGCTCATGATTTAATGCAGAATTTATTTATTTTTTGCTCTGGAACATTCTTGCATACATTTAGCTCTTTAAAGCTCAAGAACTACCCAACTATGACCCATTAAGGACCTGCAGAATATTAGTTTTACCTTTCGCAGGGTTGGTAGTCTTGCCATGACATGCATTTCCATTACAGCCTCAGAGCAAGTGATTAATTGGAAAGTTTAGGTTTTACAGGTTGTGTTCAGTTCTCTGAACTTCTGTAGTTATTCTGTGTAAAATTGATTTTGGTTTCACTCCTGTTTTGTCCTTTATTATTTTCACCTATCAGCCATAAACCGTTTTCACACATGATTACTTCCATTCATCTGACTGCAAGTTTACACATTGTTATATCTGAATGAGTACACCGGTACTTTTATGGAACCCTGCAACCGCAAACTTATTCAATCCAACGTAGAAACATTTGTGCATCACTTTCAACAGAGCGTATTTATTACTTTAAGTGGTCACAATTAGACATGGACGATAGCAGTGGCTCTTTAAGTTGTCACATGACATAAGTACTCAGTGTTTTCTTCCCTACAATAGTTGTATTCAGTAAAAATATTCAGAGCATCTGAGCCAAGTAATTAAAAAAAACAAGAAGCATTTGAGTTGTATTTTGTTTCATTGTGTACCAGTAATTTCAACTCTTGCCATCGACTACTATTTTCGTTAACACAAATGCGTGCTTGTAAAATTGAAAGTTTTAAGGGAAAATGATGTGTTTTGAGAAAATGTAAGCTTTATATAAGTACTTGCAGAGTTTTGAGCCATTTTTCTCAAATTACATAAAGCAATGACAGAGGAGACAAATAACGAGTGTACATACCACTGTGCGACACTTTTTTTAACGTAAAAAGTACGTTAACGTGTTTGTTCGACCGACCTCGAGCCTTTCAGAACAGGACCAAAATCTTTTAAAATGTCACCTATATCAACATTTCTTGATTTTCGTCTTAAAAATGCGAAGGCACTTGTAATGGTAATGACATGGCATGGCACAACTGTACCCGCTGCTTTGGGTAATCCCAAATTGTATGTTTACAACTGAGCGTCATCTGTACTGGCTAACATGTGTTTAGTGTTTTTAGAGTTCTAAAGCAAGGATAAAATTTCCATAATGTTTTTAGTAGCTGGGTCCTCAAAGGGTTTGTTTATAATAGACTACATGTGAAAGGCAGTGGTAGTGATTTATTTTACAGTATTCAGCAATTTAATCAATTTAATATTGTCTGCATGCTGGCTGGTAATGGTGTTAGGCATTCATAAATAACGAGGCTGTAGCCTGTAAATGTGTCATGTAGCTGATAAGATGTGCGTCTTAATGTTGTCACAAACAGACAAACCCTTCATTTGATCGCTTTTTTTCGGGAGGTGGTATTTTACAAACTCTCCTAAGATATAGTTAAAAATATCTTAGACAGACCAAGGCTGTGTTTGAATGGTCTACTTGTTCACTTTAAAGTGTGCTATGGACTGAGTAAGCATTTGGTTGCATTGTGTGGAACATAGGTTAAATTTCTCCAGATGTCTTATCAAACATCCACATTTCTTTTGATACATTTCTTCTTAATGATAAACAGTGAAACTGAAACTTTTAATTTACTACATAGTGTAGTACAGACTTAATCTTGCATTGTACTCTGGAACAAGGAGCTGACAGTGTGCTAATGCTAGCTGCTATAGGCTTTTGTTCCAGCTGCTGCCTATAGGTAGATGCTATACAAATGCTAATGTATAAATATGACAGTGTAAAAATGTTGAGTTGTGGAGAGACCTTCTCTCAATCTTCTGTGGTCAGTCCTTAAGATTTGGTGCGTACGTATCCTAACAGTGTTGTTTCATGTGATTTGTAACTGTAAATGTATGGCATATAATTGTGAAACACTGCTTCATTCAAGTAGTGTCCAAAATGCATTTGCAACTGGCTACCCCATATGTAGTAAACATTGTATAGTGAGTGAGCAGGGGGACAATTCAAACACAGCCCAATACTGAACTTTGTATAAACGCACCATAACCAGACCAACAGATTCCAGATGTTGTGCTTATCTCAGTCCAAGATTACCATCCAACCTCACCGCTTTTTTGTATTTTTTTCTTAGCACTGTTGCATTACGTTGACTTTATATATTGTACAGCTACTCGCTGAAACAATTATTAATTAATTTTTTATTCAATATGGCTCCAATGTGGACAAGAGAAACCTTTACCCCCATACACCTCTGAATGATCAGTATTGCCACCTGCTGGAACGGAGTTGTATTGCATGACATCTTTTACAACTTCTTTACGTGTCAGAAAACCCAAGTGCGATATCACAGTTGGTCATTAGTTGGTGGAAGCACAGTCAACAAGCGGCTCTTTGTTTAATAAAAAAAAAAGAGGTTCTTTGGACTTAAACTTTTGGGTAGTACGAGTGGTAACACAGCTCAAGATTCCACTTGTTGTCTTGGTGACCTTGGGAAAACAAACCTGGAGTCTTAAAACTAAAATCTTGGTGCTCATCTGAGGTTAATGCATCAGTTGATATCTGTTTTACCAAAGGTGAACTTTGTTCTCCTTACTAATGGGGATCCAGTTCTTGGAGATATTTAAGTGTTACAGTAAAAATGTCCGTATCTCGGCCATCGACGCGTGGATTGTTCCATTGCTCTTTCTGTTGATGAAATGCTTTGTTGTGCTGTTTATGAACGACATTGTTGACTTTACTATTGCCGTTCCTCTTTTTACTAAATAACGTTGCACATTGACTCAAATTTTTATTCCTCGGTTATTTAGCTATTGTATAGCGTTAAATTCACACTTTTAAAATGTCCCTAATTCAGCACCTAACACCATCCCTGCTATGTTGTCTGTCTGATTTGAAGATCATTCTAGATCCGTTTGAACAGTGTACACAGAAAGAGAACTGCACAGATATTGTTGTTGGAGCAGCCCTTTGTTAGATAACTGTACAATGATGTAACAGTCACATGGATGGCCTCATGGTCGGTGTGTTTTACAATGGGCAGAATTTACCTAGCTATTACAAACGGCCCCTTTCCTGCTTCCTTCTCTTTTCATATCTCAGCATTTAATGTCACAGTGAATACACATTGTTTGTTTTTAACGATAGACTTAATTTTGTTTTGAATGAAAAGCTGCTACATTTTAAACCACTTCACTGTGTCAACATGATAAAATATATTTAAATAATTATGCTGCATTCTTACAGTTCATGCCAACAGCATACTTAATCTGTCTGCTCCCTCTTGTTTGTTTTTTTCTCTTTTCTACACATGTTGGCTGGATCTTGACCTCCCTCGGCCTGAATTGCTGTCACATACCCTCACACACTCTGCAGTCTACACCTCACTACCTTCTGCCTCCAGCACAAGCCCACGGTGATTGCCTGTGTCTGCATACACTTGGCCTGTAAGTGGTCAAACTGGGAGATTCCAGTTTCTACTGATGGGAAACATTGGTGGGAATACGTGGACAGCTCGGTCACTCTGGAGCTGCTCGACGGTGAGATCACACGTTTCACTATGCTTTGATGCAAGGTTTTTAAAGGTTTTCTAAATGGGGAAGTTTGTTAAATGTGAATGAGACGAAATGTAGCTGTGAGACTTCAGGAGCAGAATTGTTTGACAGGATTTATACCTTGCACTTTCAGAGTTGACCCACGAGTTTCTGCAGATTCTGGAGAAGACTCCTAGTCGATTAAAAAGGATACGCAACTGGAGGGTAATTTACATGCTCCACTGTTTCAATACAGCTGCTTTTCTAATGTTTTCATTGTGGAAATACTTTGAACCCTCGTAGTATACAAACAACTAGAAAACCTTTGAAGATATTTTGAATGCTGCCAATGCAATCACTGGAGGCTGAGATACCTTTGCAGTTTGTGGATTTTAAAAATCCACAACAATATCCAACAACGCGCCTCTTCGCTCTCGTACATTGGAAATGAATGGCAACTGGCCACTTCCGTCACTCGCTTTGCATTCGATGTGAATCCAAGGTCAGGTGGATCCCAGCCATCCCAGATCGTACTTAGCGATTGAATCGTGTCATCATTAATGCTTTTGCCCATGTCCCAGTGAGTGCCTGTTCTTCAGTCTGAGTTGGGTGATGCAGACCGATGTGCAGTTTATAAGTTTATAAGTGTAAAAACGACCGACGATATTGTCCTCGACTGTCGGACCATGTTTTAGCATGCGCCTTATAATCAGGTGCGCCTTATAGTGCGGAAAATACGGTAATACTTCAGAGAAATAAGCTGTTTATGGCAAGAAATTAAAAAGTACAAAATTTGTCATTTTGAGTGAAAGTGGACTACAGTGCTTTCCTTTTGATGTATATGTGATATATAACGTTGTATTAGTGAAAGCACGGAAAAGATATGAAAATACAAATTCAATGTGCAAAAGTCCAACTTTCCATGACCTGTTTAAACTTTGAGTGATATTACGGTACTTCTATAAAGTATGCCTCAGCCATAAGGCTCTCAACATTGCTGTCATCCCATTGTGCTGTATGGAGTAATGATATACAAGTATACATTTTGTTTCTCCAATTATAGTTGTAATAAGTGTTCTCAATGCTTTTGCATTGGCATTCTTTATTAACTGTGTCATTTTTATTTATTTATTTTTAACTTTCTAGGCAACACAAGCTGCCAAAAAGCCCAAGAGTGAAAACGCCCAAATGACGGACAACTCATTTGCCGGGCCTTCCATGCTTCAGGATCATGGTGATGCTTCAATTTCTGGGATCCCCTCATCCAACCCAAGTTTTTCCAAAGCAGGCGCTGCCTTCTCTGTGCCCATGCCTGGCCAGTCCAGAGGAGTACCTCTGTCGCTGGACACCATTGCTGTCACATTCAATCCAGCTAGCCACAGTCAATGGCCCCAGGGCAACCAGAGCCAAGCAGGGTACGCTTCGACCTGCGTTAAACAAGAACTTGTTGGTGTCCCTCTCCAAGAATCTAAACTTTCTTTGCCAAACTCCACTTCCTCTTTGCTTCAACATCCACCAGCTTACAGGACTGAAAAAATGGTAGACATCAACCTTGTCAAACAAGAACATAAAGGAGTTGGTGGAAGTGGAATGGTGAAGCATCAGCCACCACCTCAGCTTGTTTACCCTCCACCACCACAACCTTCTCCCGCTCAGAAGCTTTCTCTAGATAAATACAGAGAGAAACACTCTGCAGAGTCATATGTTCCTGTGCAGAGGCGTAGGCAGGAGCATCACACAGGGGCAATGGACTGCGATATGAGAGGGGATTTGACATCCTCTTCTACCTATGCACCATCCACTGTTAGCCAAGTAGATCATAGAAAACATGTACAGCCCCACCAAACCTCCCACAGCAGCGGTGGAAGCACCACAGCCTCCCCAATGAAACTGAAAGGCCCTTCTTCCTCTGCTTCAGGGCAAGATAGACGTCATCATGGTGACAAACGTGACAAAGGCTCGCTTAAGCTTCGTCTGGCAGTTCCTGGGTCCAGTTCACAGCTGGAGAAAAGTGGACAACCAAGCAAAGACGAACTTAAGATGAAGATAAAAGTTTCATCTTCTGATCGCCACAGCTCATCAGATGAAGGCGTGGCTGCCAACAACAACAAGAGCAAACATTCCAGCCCGCTGGTGAGCAAGGAGAAACAACACCGTGGAGCGGAGCACAACTTCCATCGCCCTCACAAGCACAGTCACCCCCAAACACACAGTGGCAACGGGAGGGGAGGCACAGAGGCCCCAGTGGGCGGGGTGGGCCTAGGCCTGCTGCGTGGTCCTCCAGGACTGGTAAGCATGGATGGAACAACACTTGGTCTTCCTGCATCCACCCCTTTGACTTCATCCTCATCGCGCAAGAGGGTGTACCCCGAGACCAGCCACAACCACCACCCTTCGTCCTCATCCTCCAGCTCTTGCTCCAAAGTGAGCAAAATCTCCAAGGGTGGCACTGGTGCTGCAGGTACTTCTCCTTTTTCTCCCCCCTCTTTTCCCCCTTGCTCCTCTCCTGTACTGCAGTGTATCTCATCTGGCTTGCAGCTCTATGGCTAACATCCCCCCACCCTCCTCCTTCTCCTCCTCTTCCTTATTCTTGTTTCTCCTCCTCCCCTCCTGTCACACCCAGGTGGGCTGCGGACCTCTCAGCAGTTCCCTCCTAGTGAATCGCCACATGAAGTGGGAGAGCAGAGACATTGAGTCCACCGTTCTGCAGCCGTGGCCAGCACATGGAAATGGCAACAAACTACCCACAGCTCAGACTTTGAAGACTATGCTCACCTCCTTGTCAAGTGCCCTAGGAAAATAACTCTTTATGTGATGATAAACCCTTTACTGAAAGGCAGAAACACTTATCTGCAAAAAAGAAAAACAGTATTGTTGAACTTCTCGATTTCAGAGACAAGAAAGATGAATAATTATGCTTCCTGACTGTCACATTTCGGGGCTATGATACTCAGTCCTGTCTTTGTTAATGTTGAATTGCTGCTTGGTTATCTTTTCTCCTCATTTGAGCTTAGGAAAGTGTGAAGGTGGAGGATGTTTCTCAATCAAGGTGAAAGGTCCCTTCCTTATGTCAGATCTACACATGGGATATTGAGTATTACAAGTTCATAAAAGCATGAAAGGTGCACTTTGTTCATTTTCACATTTTTTTTAAACAAGTAATTTAATTGAATCACTTTTCTGTGGTTGTGGAGGAAGTTAGTGGCGACCCGGAGATGAGTTAAGTTTATGTTTGCTGGCATTCCATTTAAAACTGTTGATGGATGCGGGGTTTTTTTTAAGTGTAAAGTTTCATCTCCCCAATTACTTTCTTGTCTTGGGTTTCTTTTTATACTTAAATACTGTGCATTTGATTTGCATGTTTCAATCATCAAAGGGATTTAAAAGGAGAGCGCTTACTTGCTGTTTACAGAAAATGGAGAGAAATGTACATACATTTTTGTATGTTTAAAGAAAAAACTATACCATGACTACTCAGGTTTGGAGCTGCTTGTATCTATAACAAGATAACTATGATACCTATAAGATTTTTTTTGTTCATGGGTAGGTAAGGCATCATCAGGTGAACAATTGCAGCATTCCAGTGGTTTGTGCTTCTTACAGCTTTGCTGTAGATGGTGATGGATCGTCGATTTCCAGCGCAGGAAATAACAGTCGATTCCCCCTGCAACTGACACATCCAATACCTACTTATCACAGTTATCAGATTGATGCAATTTGTACCAAAAATATTTTTTTGACCTCGTAAGTAGACCTTAAGCTGGATGCCAAAGGTTGTGCCTCAATGAAAAGAAAAAAAATAGGATGGCAGCGGTGGGCTAAAAAAAGTTTACGTATTCCTCTTTACTTTGAGGTGCATCAAACATGCTAAATCAGGCTGTAGCCCATCAGCCCACAAAGGACACATTTAAGTGTTATTCATTCAACCATTAACAGGGTACTATTCATGGTTTTCAAAGCAGAAACTAATCAGGCATTTGCAAGCCCCCATCCCCTTGTACCCTTCAGGACATGACTTTACTATCACTTTCAGTATACATTGTTTGAAAAATCCACACATGACCCAGTTTTCTCTGTTCTGTACATGGTTACTTGTTTTAGTGTGCAAAATGCCTAATAAGGCTCATGCTGGATTGTTTGTACCCAATTAGGGATTCACAGTTAGGCACAGAACAACCAGAATTGTAGACGAATGATCATAAGCCACTTTTTACCTCCTTTTCCCCATTTTCATTTAAATATTATGAATAAACTTAAGAATTGCCACTACCCTGACACTGTATAATATCTGGTTGTCATTTTATTACATATACTGTAATGTCTTTCCATGGAACGGTAGGACTGGACTGATTTTTAAATATAAATGATAGCCATACCAAGAAATATTTAGTAAAAAAAAAAAAAAACATTTGATGACAAATGAATGATTTCTTAGTGCTGATTGCTGAGCGACTTCCATGAAAAAGAAGGTTGCAACAATATTGCCTGATTCAAAATGGACCACATAGCTTATGAACATGTTACACTGGACTGACCTATGATTTAGGTCTGTTAAAATGGCACATTTAGAAATGTATATGATTGAACATAACCATTTAAGCCAAAAGTACGTATCAGTCATTCTAACTATTCACATTTTATAGGTTTTATTGTACCATTTGAAATGAGTGAAAAGTGCTTCTGAAGTATTTCTATTAGAATTTCAGTTTAATGGTGTGAACACAGTTTCCTCACCTTTGATGTAGTTCAGGTACACCTGTCTGTCCTGATCATACTGCTGCCCTTGTTGGGTCACAACAGAGCAAGTTTAGAACTGGCAATATGACTGAAATAATTAAATGTCCTCTTTCATTTATAAACATATATTGGCTCAAAGTGTACAAAGTCCTTTCTGCTGACCACAAAACTTCTTTCATTGTGTTTCCCTAGTTCGTGTTTGTTTAATTTTTAGGGATGAATGAATGCTTCAGCAACTGGTCAGCTGATGGCCGTTGTTTCTGGTCTCTGGAGTTGAGAGAAAATGAATGAAAATTCAGGAACTTAAGTCTATAAATAAGAAAATAAATAACTGAAGACTCTAAGTTACAATTAAAACTGTAGGAAAGCAGATGTTTTTTAATGAGTAAATATTTCAACATAAACTGCGTACCTTGTCAAGCAGATTTTTACAAAGTCCTTGGCATTCTCTGAGAACCCATCTGGCATCGATGGCATCAACCCTTTCTGAGCCCCAATGTAGAACAAGGCAGCCATTTTGTCCATGTGTCCAAGTGGCGGTTTCCCTGTGGCCATTTCAAAGACTGTGCAACCAACACTCCATATATCTGACTTCCTGCCATATCCTGACTTGTTGATAACCTAAGCAGTGAATAAGTCGGGAGAAAAATAAGAATTAAAGGGGAACTTGAAAGTCAGTGGAGAAGTGGAAAAAAATGCAAATAAAAGCCAAGTGAAAATAATTGAGTTACCTCTGGTGCCATCCAGTAAGGGGTTCCGTGGACGGACTTGAGCAGCTCCCCACTGTTACAAGCTGTGTGATTTAGGCAGCTTAGACGTCGTGCACAGCCAAAGTCTATGAGCTTGATGACACCAGTTGGCATGAGCATGATGTTGTTTCCCTTTAAATCCCGATGAATCACCCTGTTCAAGTGAAGGTAGGCGACCCCTTTAAGTATCTGATGAGTGTACAGAGCAAGGACTTGCTCTGGCAGTGGGCCAAACCTAAGGACAGTAGAGAACTGTATATTAAAGGCACCAATAAGGAGCATTTATCAGTTTAGTCACAAATGGGAGTTCTTTTTTCAAGAGAAACTTCATGTCAATACGGTCTATATCAACCTGTGAAGGATGCTAGTGATAGATCCTCCTGGGATGAACTCCATGAAGATGGAAACAACATGGTGATAAAGTGAAGTCCCCAGGAAGCCAACAATGTTGATGTGTCGAAGGGTTTTCAGCAACTCCACCTCCTCCTGAAGACGATTGTACTCTTTCTTTGCAGCACCAGGTTCTGAGGAGTCCAGGCACACCTGCTTCACAGCTATTAGCTGGCCCTGGCCAGTCAGGCCACAGTACACCTGGTAAGAGGGCAGTTTCACTCAGTGTGACAAAAAGCAGTTCCATCAAAAGATCTATGGAGTAAAACTGGTAGAAGCAGATCTTTCTAGATATTAATGGAAAAGTTTTTTGCTTCAGTATCTTATTTATTTTATCTTACTTTCATTTTAATATCTATGAAAAATGTGTGCACGTACTGTGCCGTAGGCACCCCTGCCGAGCACTTCACCCTTTGTCCATTTGATGGCGGGATCTTCAACCAACTGAGGATCTAGAGAAGCTCCACCATCTTTAGGAACCACCTGCAATAAAATACACTGAATTGAAAATAGAACAAACATAGAGAGTTGTTAAAGCTAGACCAATGGGAGTAACCATGGAGTGATCAACTGGAAATCAGTGAATTTGTTAAAATTTTGGGTCTTTGAAGCTCAGTTAAATTGGACTTTTGTAAAGAAAAAAAAGTCAAAGTTTCAAATGCGTAGTCCTCAACAACACATACAACAAGACCTCTAATAAGATTATAATAAGTATTTTACTATAATATTAATAAGACTGATGTGTAAAATGACCAGGATATTGACACAGGTGATCGTGTGCATACGGCCTTCAACTATTAACTACATTTACTAAGGGGACAAAATTAAAATACATTGGATATGTAGGATATGAAAAAAATATCCAAATCCACAAACTACCCACCCTTCAAACTATCCTTTAACCTTTCTCTCCTCTGAACATTTTGAAAAAAATGGGTCTTTAAAAGAAGTTATGAAATATCAAACTCTTCCTTTTCAAAGTTTACCTCAGGAAAGACTTTTTGTCCCGCTGAAGGTTCCTCTTCTCTGGTAAACTCCTTGTTGTAGTGCTCAGGGTCTTCAGGACCTATTGATACATCTCTCTCATCCAATGAGATCAGCTCTTCTGCTAGACATTGCAGCAGGTCATCTGTAAGCGGCCCATCCCCCGCCTCATCCAGAAACTTCTGGTAAACTGGTGACAGAATGGTGTGGCAGCTCCTGGCAGGAGATATCCATATGTTGGTCTTTGGCTGCTGAGGAGTTGGTAATAATGACATGGGAGCTTGTTGGGTTGAGTTTCCTATTGAAGTATTTACAGTCATTCCATGGTTGTTTGCATGACGAGGCTCTCCATTAGTTGGTGATGTCAGGGTTTTGTCACCTGGCTTTAATGTTTTAGACTCATACCTTGAAAGAGCCTCATCTGTGGTCAGTAATGTGTGATCTTTACTTTTATCTTGAGCACTTCCAGAACCCATGCCAACATTGTTAGCAAGAACAAACTTAGTCCCCAATTTAGGACCACTGTCTACTCTGTAGATGGGCTTTCTTGGTACTGCGATTGGGTGTGGTTTAATTCTAGATGGCACAGGTTTTGCTTTGCTTTTAGCTGAGACGACTAAACTCTCCCCAGGGCTTCTCTTTAACTTATTCTGTGCTGGTTTTGATGGCCTGTGCTTAACTTTATGGCCCTGTTGTGGCTTTCTCGGTGGAGCACACAGCAACTCTCTGTCTTTAGGTTTCTCACAGGGGCTGGAAACCCGGTGGTTTTCAAACATAGGACCAGCAAACATCTCATAGATGGCTGGCCCTTCATCACCACTCTGTATCTGCTGAAACATATCTTTGTATGTGATGAGGTCCACAGCAGATTTAGATCTTGGGGGTTTCCCGCTCAAACATGGTTTCTTCATCTGCTGGGCACTTTTCAGCTCCCTTGGTGCTGAGTCTTGTTGAGCTCTGTTGCTGCTCAACTTGTCAGGATGTGCTCTGCTGCTCTTTGGGAGATCACAAATCATCTTACATGGTGTAGGGGTGGTGATGTTAAAATGAGCAGCACTGACAGATTTAATCTTTAACTTGAGTCTAGCTACAGTTACTTGTCTACTCATTTTTAGGTCAGGGCTTTTCCTGATTTTATCTTTGACTTGAGTAGAAAATGCAGAGCACTTCAGATTATTTTTGGATTTATTCCCATTTAAGTTATTCTGACTTTTATATGCAAGTGTTTTGAGAGACTGGTTAGTTTGATTATTTGCTCTCAACTCACAGTTTGTGGTGGTTCTACTCTCTTTGTTTTGTTCAGGTTTCAAAGCTTTAAACATTGTCTCATCTCTCTTAAGAGCCTCAGTAAAGACTGCAGTTTTCCCCAAAACTGTCCTGCCATTTACCTTTGCATCCACTGCAGTGCACACAGTTGGCTGGTCTACCTTAGTGTCAATATTAAAGGAGGATTTGTTTGTTGTCTTCGCCTGTTTTACATGTTGCTGCATATTTATGTGATCTCCCTCACAGCTTGAAATAACATTATCTTGAACATTGTTTGCATCAAATATAAATCTGAGCCTTATATCAGTCTCAGATTCTGTGGTGAAGTTCACATTGTTCTTGTCTTCACTAAACACTGATGTAATGGGTGTTTTATTTTTGACAGAATCTTTAGGAGTCCCAGTGGCTCCTTTTTGTGCATAATTCACATTGATTGCTTCACAGTGGGATGTCTTAGCTTTTTCGATGCTGAGAAATTGTTGTGTATGATTGATAGCATCTTCCTCCCTGTCATATTTTGATCTCGGGCCTGATGGAACATGACTGATCCTTGGCTGAACTTGAAAATTCAGTCTTGAGTCCCCAGCCAAATCTGCCTTCACATCCTTTGAATGCTGTAAAGGTCCATCCCCAGAGAACTTCAGATTTCTGTCTTCACAATCAATGTCATGTATATCCCTGTCATCATTCTCAAGCTCCAGGTCAGTGGAACTCTGGCTGCTGCTTCTGGACCCACTTTCCTCATTGCCAGTCACAGTGGCCGAAGGACCATCGCACTGGCTGCCCCACGACAGCCTGCCTTTGGTCAGCTGGGTCCTGGTGCAAAGGGGGCTCCTACTAATGGGTTTTAGGGGAACGCCGTGCTTGAGCACCGGAAGAGCTGTGCTGTCTCTGGTCCGGCTATCCAAGGGTGCCAAGAGCTTGGGTGTTTGGGGATGGAAAGCTGGCAAGAGACCCTGTGAAAAGGCAGATAACCAATTATTCAGCAGTTTTTGGTCTAACTCAGGGTTCTAAAACTCCCAGCCCATGGGCTACTTCTGGCCTAGTTCTAGCCCCAGAAGAGCACAGAAGTCGCACGGTGTGGAGCTCCAGAGAAGATGACATAAATTAAAAACAGGAGACAAAGAAGAAAAAGAAGAGGAGGTGGAGGAGGGAAAGTATGTCACTTTCAAAATCTAAGAGAAGAGTGGATGACGAGCATAGACAGTTTCAGGAACGATGTACATCGCAATATTTCTTTGTTGGGTTAAGTGGAAATACGACTGTCTCATATGTAAAGAGAAACTTGCTACTCTTCAGGAATATAATCTCAAGCGTTATTAATTAGCTAAACATGAAGATCATTATACATATACGTCTTAAATAATTCAGTTAATTTCTTTCCACTACACTCAAATTGACCTTTTATGATAATATAATTTTTTTCAGATTCTGTTCATAATTTTTATGGACAGAATTTCTAGGCACAGCCAGGGCTTTGAGGGTGTCCGATTTGGCGACCTCAGAATCAGGTCTCTGCTTTTTGCAGATGATGTGGTTCTGTTAGCGTCGCCGGGCCATATCCTTCAGCTCTGACTGGAGCGATTTGCAACTGAGTGTGAAGTGGCTGGGATAAGAATCAGCACCTCCAAATCCGAGACAACGGTCCTTAACCGGAAAAGGGTGGAATGCCCTTCGGGAATGAGATCCTTCCCCAAGTGGAGGAGTTCAAGTATATCTGGGTCTTGTTCACGAGTGAGGGACGAATGGAACGGGAGATTGACGGGCGGATCGGTGCGGGCTCTTCTTCACAACCGACCCTTCGTTGTGAAGAAGGAGCTGAGCCAGAAGGTGAAGCTCTCTATTTACTGGTCAATCTACGTTCCTACCCTCACCTATGGTCACGAGTTGTGGGTAGTGACCGAAAGAACAAGATCGCGAATACAAGCGGGCAAAATGGGTTTCCTCCGCACGGTGTCTGGGCTCTCCCTTAGAGATAGGGTGAGAAGCTCAGTCATCCAGGAGGGGCTTGGAGTAGAACCGCTGCTCCTCCGCATTGAGAGGAGCCAGATGAGGTGGCTCGGGCATCTGGTTAGGATGCCCCCTGGACGCCTCCCTGGTGAGGTGTTTCGGGGAGGAGACCCTGGGTAAGACCCAGGGGACAGGGGAGTCTGGGCTTCTCTGCTCAAGCTGCTGCCCCCACAACCCGACCCCCAGAGAAGTGGAAGTTAATGGATGGATGGATATTTTTTTTTAAATTTCTCAAATGTAAGGTTTGTTCAGATTTTTGCTATTTCTTTTAATCCAGATACTATTTGATTTTCAAATTTGATCTTTATAAATGATTTTGTTTTTATCTCTCTCACTTTTTTGTCTTTGTGAAGCAATTTATGACATTTGTTCTCGAAAAGTGTTTTTCTGCACACATTAAAAGAATGTACACATGAAGGAAAAGAAAAAGCAATAAAAGTATGACAAGGTGAATCAGTGAAGCTGATATTATGTATATATATGTAGGATATTTTTGGTTAAAACGCACCTTTTGTTGATTCACAGTGTTGTGAGAGCCCAGTCCTGACAGCAGGAAGATATCGCAAACAATGAATTATCCACGAGTATCATCAACAAAACATATTACAAAGTTCTACACACAAAAAAACTATAAATATACATACGTGTCTGAATATGTGCTCTGGCCTGCATCACAGTGTTGGAACACAGTAGGGGTTCCATCATGCTCGGGGCTGATTGGCTGAGCTGGCTGGACTCTGCCACAGACAGCCTATCGTTGGAAGGTGGGGAGGCGTTGACCTCACTTCTTGTTCTCTGTCTTTTGGAGGCACATCCAAGTCAAAGCTAATATTTAAATTTTTATTTATTTACCAACAAATCCACCAAACAAAGAAACAGTTGGTTTGTTCCTGTCCTTAAATACAACTCATAATGGTGTCCAATTGACCACCCCTACAGTCAGCAGGAGTGGGCAGTTTCCATAAAGGAGAAAACGTAATTCTCATGTGTTTGATTTAACAAAGTCACAAAGTCCTCTTAAGAGGAATGGAGAGGGATGCATTGCAGAGTTACAACCATTCACTTCTGGGTCACTATCAATAACATGACACTTGAGCACTTTTTGTTGTATTGAAGATGATAACAACTACTTGTTTCGAATGACAAATAAGAAAAGGAAAAAAAAACATGGTTAGGGCTAAAGCACATTATTTTTTATCAGACACCACTGTCACCTTGATGGACTCCAAGTTTACACTTCACATGCAGTTGCATTCATGACACTAGAGGTTGCATATTCTTTGAACGTACTAGCATTATGTTATTGCCTGTATGAACAAAAAACTTTTTTTGGTGGTGAGCAGTCAGGTATTTGATCATTTATTAAGTGTCACAGATGTTATTAATTTGAAAACTAAATGCATATAATAAAGCTGTTTTTGACATAGTTGATAACAGATTATTTGAGCACATCTCAGGTGCTTGTAATTCAGAAATCTGGATAGAAGTCAATCAGACTTCTTTCTTGTCAGTTTATTATATTAAACACACTGTGAAACAAAGGTCTGATAATTCTTTCAGTCTATTATCTCAAGTCATAAAAAATACTTTGTTAACAAGTGATGTCAGCGTGTGCACCTTTGTCTGGGGGGTACTGGCTGACAGGGGGTCCTGGTACTCAGAAAGCCAGATGATAAAGCAGGATCTGCAAGGCCCAAATGTCTTCTGTTGTTGCACAAACTGGGCAGAAACAAACCTCTGCTAAACAGATAAAAACACACAGTCATGCAGTCGCCATAGAAAAAAAATGTGATTGTTAGTGGTGTTTGTTGGAGCTTAGCTGAAAAATGATCATTTTGGCTACAATATTAACCCAAAATATTCACAAATTTTAGTCACTTTTGTTTCCTTGTGCTGAACTCAATATTGAGACTCATTCAGAAACATCTCTACCTATTCCTGGAAGCCGATTCTATGAAATTGGAGACAAGCTCAAAGACTTATTTTCCTCCGAGAGCTTGAACTTGATTCAGTCGTGAGAGCTGCTCATAACAGACAATGGGCTGATTCACCAAAGCCCTCTCTGTTCCTGTCTGTGTGTTGCCAACCTGTTTGGGTAGAACAGATTGTCCTCTGGACACGGTGACAGCCACCTGCGTGCAGGTCTGTGAGTGTAACTGGATAGGCCACTTTTCTAGTGCGAGTGTAAAAGTCAGAGGCATATGCTAAGCAGCTCAGGGGAAGTGGACAGCATATACAAGAGACTGTGTGTTAGTGTGTTGATAGGGGTGGAGTGTTAACTATACACACATAAAATGTTTGTGGTTACATATGAACAGATGTGCTAACAGATGCACTGTCAATACAATCACCTTGTGATCATTTTCTTTTCTTTATCGCTAATACACATTACAAAAGCCTCAATATAAAAGTGTGAGTTTGTGAAAAAGATAGAGATTTCTCCATGCCCACCTGCTGCCCCTCCTTGTGTCCTGACTGGATGGTCTGTCTCTCAGTATTTCCATGGCGTTTCGGAAACAGGTGGGGATCCTCTTATCTGCTCCAAGCACACAAACACACACTGAATAGTCTTAATCCAGTTATATTCTTCACAGGACGACAGCTTAACTTAAGTTACTGAGACAATATTTCTGATTTGATAGGAGCCCTAATAATGCTGTCCACATATCCCAGTGAAAACAAAAAGTATTTCAAATATATCACCTTAAACTAGAAAGTTAACAGTCATGTAAGCATCAACTTTTTTGCTCAGTCAAACTTCCAGTTGTGAGACTGCATCTGTCATTTTTCTGTAGAATATGCAACATATTCTATACAACAGCAAAACAGTAATAATCAACATTTGAGGAACCAATTTGCATTACCTGTTTGTAAGGTTGTTGATCCACTCTGCTCACACCTTGAGACTCTTATTCTTTCCACTCAAGACTAAGACCTAATAGTTGCATTTTTATTCCGCTTTTTGACTCTTTATTCTTCTACTTCACTGTCACAGAAATGCCTCTGTGAAAGTCTCCCCTAAAGACAATGCTGTTGTATCTGAGGTGAAAGATGTTCAGGCAGGTTTCTCAGCTGAGAGGTTTGTATTATGTGGAAAACCCCTCCCACCCAGTCACGCCTCCCCCAGCTCCCTCCCTTTAGAAGGTGATGTGAGATCTCATGGCCTTTTTGGGATGTTAACCATTATGTTTCTACAGCAAAAGGCCTCAGTGACTGAAATGATCAAATTCAGAATCATTCTTCCAAACATTTTCCAATTCTTGCTTGATCATTTCAGCTGCTCAACAGTTCAGGGCCTCTTTTGTCTTTTGCCCTCTTTGTTTCATAATATACCAAATCCACTGGGTGTAGGTCCTGACTGCACGTAAGCCAACTTAGAACCTGGGTTTGAGCTTTCATGTAGAATATGTAGAGGCGAGTTGTTGGGTCTTTTTTTTGTTTGTTTTATGAGGTAAATTATTCATTTTCAGTTTAGATCTGTTTGTGACCAAATGTAGTACTGCCTTAGCCATTCAGTGTTGGTTAGCAGCATTGCTCTTTGCACACAGAGGTTTCTTTAAATTGTTGAAATCTTTGAATAGAATGTATTGTAGATTTTAAAATCCCTAAATTCTTACAATTTGATTAAGAAAGATGATTTTTATGATTTTTTAATTGTTAAACTATATGTCCACACGATCTTTCACATAGTGTTGAATCCTTCCCCCACTTCAACTCATTGGCTGAAAGAGATGACCAGCTATATTCACTTAAATGTAAAATTTAAATGATAATCTAAATATTTTTGGGATATGTACACAAAATGCCAGCTTATTTTAAGCTTGTCTGTGAATTGTTGGCATTCAAGGTGGCCTCTTGTGTGGTCCATGAAAGAGCTCTTACCTTGGCTGAAGTCCCTTGGATAGTCAGATTGAGGACGGCACCCTGGAGCCTGTAGAACTTCCTGGAAAGAATAGAGGTGTGGTAATAAATTATGCAAGTTAATTATTCTTTATTTTGTCTTGTATATTGGAATCAATTTGTGCTCTCATTTTGTAGAGCTTAATGCAGAAAAAGCAGAAATTACAAGAAAACTCAAATGCACACTATCAAGTACAATAATAATGACATTTCATTATTGATGCCAACAGTAACAAGGGAGAGAGGCTCCTTTGGTGTGGTACTTTTTGAGTTTGATTTTGTTGGTGTCACAAGAAAACAAACACTCACACATTATGGGTGAGTGTGACAGGGAGGTTGTATTATGTACATATACTGAAGCATTTCCCTGTTATCCACCTGATCTTTCCCTCTGCTAGCCAGCTGCTGGCTTGCCTTCTCCCTCTATAAGGAAACCCACAATATGGTGGTATATCAGCCAGTGTCATATACATACATCACCTCACCTCTTCTCTCGCACACACACACACGCACACACATAACAGAACCAATGGGTGGTTCACATATTTGTTTTCTGGATGACCACTCACTGCCACTCTGCTTTGTGTGTTTGTTAATTATGGCTGCCTGAGAGTAACAGCCACATCGAAGTCATCCATGAACATCACACACCTCCCCCACGCTCTCACACACTTACACAAGTTACACGACCCTGTCATACACACCATACTCGTCACACAGTGGATTTAAGTTTGGACCTGAAACTTGTTTAGAAATTAAACTTTATTAAACAGAGCATTTGCTGATGGCATCACAGGAGCATTTCTATTATTAATTATAAGCCTTTTCTGATTACAGGTAGCATTTCTTTCAAAGATCAAACAAATAACAGGAGCTTTGACATTTTACATAGAAGTGGCAATTTTTGGCACTTTGCTTTGCAGTGCTTTGCTTTTCAACACTCACCCCAGTGTGGCTGTGCAGTGGATTGCTTTGTTGATGAGTTGATGTCTTTGTGGGGAAAACTCTTAGCTGAGTGGGATAAAGACTCTTAACATACTGCTTTATGTCTATTTCTCCCAATTTGAAGTCCAAATCCTGGTGTTTCTCAAGAGCCAAGGATGGCACGGTGTCAGCATCTACAGAAAATTGAAGCAAGAAATTTTTTTTTTTTAAGAATTAAAGGAATCAAATGAAGTCTTTCTGGCATTTTGTCATGTTAGGACTTGGGACTAAATCCCAGCACCCTGTGTGTGTGTGTGTGTGTGTGTGTGTGGGGGGTTATAGGAAGTAAGTTGTCCCTTCTCTCTGTGTCATTGTGTTTCTGTAATGCCACTCTTGACACAAACTCTGACCCACAAACTTATGAATATTGTTAACAGAGTAGTCACAGTCACTAAATAGTTCTTCTTATACTTTGCTGCAAGTGCAGAGGTTTTTCTATTAAAAAAACTAAATCATGAATAAGAGCCAATATTTAGATTTAGTTTAAATGCCTATATGCTATGTGTGAACTATGCATTAAACATGAAGTGTAATAAGTAACTGGTCAGTTAATCAGTAACCATAAAGCCAAGAACAGTCAAAAGTGAGCGTGATTACTTGTTTGACCATTTTTTGAAACTTAAAACAAATGATACAGAAATTCATCAGTAGATAAGCACCTAGCCATTACTGTACACTAGACAGCTTTATTTCCAGATCTCATGTCTTATGTGTCTGTAAAAAATAGCAAAAACACGGAGCTCTACGATGAACTGGCGACCTGTCCAGGGTGTATCCAGCCTCTTTCCCAATGACAGCTGGGACAGGCTCCAGCACCCCCGTGACCTGGTGTTAGGTTAAACTGGTATATAAAATGGATGGATAGAACACAATAGTGTTGGAAAACAGTATTTATTGAGCAGAATTTGGTGAAAGGGCCCCTTCGATCTCACAAAAAGCCTTTGTTGTCTGAGTAATGAAATCAAATGATTGTTATTGCGAAAGAAGCCAAACACAATATTCTCCACTTTTCCAAAGCAGATCGGATGACCTTTTGACATTGGTAGTTTTCTCACAGCCAGAAGACAGCAATAATAAGTATTTCCTTGTCCATTCTGTTGGTTGAAGTGGTGGTCCTCGGGCACGTCTGGCCCGTCACCCCTAGTTCCCTGACTCCTTTGGTCCATGGCTGTGGGCCCTACCTGGGGCCTCCCTCTGCTGTCCGCTGGGCTGGAGCATAGTTTTTCTGTGATAGACTGCCTGTTTTCTCTCTTCATTGCCTCATGGGGGTTGTTGGTTGCCCCAGTCCGGGGGCCTTTCTTGTCTGCTCCGGATCTCTGGAGTGGGGTATGGTTGTGGCCCCCTTCCCCCATTACTATAGACAGTCCATGTAAAGCCATGTAAATTGACACACATATGCACAAGCATTCATTCACTCACATGCTCACGCCACTGTTACAACATAACTTTGTGGCTTTAATGATAACCTGTAACTACAATGCCTTTCCTCCTCATATACCTGCTGCTGGTGATGTTGTTGCTCTTTGTTTGTTGTGTGTTTCTCTTCATTCATGTTTCTGCAGGTACTCCTGACGATCCTGTGTACGGCTGCAGTGTGCTTTCTTTGCTCTCCACAGATGCAGCAGTTGGTTACCTGTTTTTTGGCTGTTGGTGTCTATCTTTTCAAGCTACCTTCTTGCCTCTCTCTTCACTCCCCCTCTTTCTTTAATTTCTTCTGTCAAGTATTTAAAAAAAGCACGCAATGGTGCTGCAAGCTATGATGAGAACACTTGCACTGTGGGATATAGCTTTGCTGATGCCTGTGCCTCTGAGTACAGCCAACAAAAAGCATGAGACCCATGTTCTTCACATAGAAGCATGCTTGTTGTTATAATAGTACTTAGCATTGCAACTTCATCATCAAACCAAGCTAATTTATGGACTCTTAATCTGTCCATTCAGAAGGGATTGAAGCATGTGTGTGGTCCTGTTTTTATGTGTTTTTAGGTTCCAAAAACCATAAGTCCACTCTCTATACTTGTGGAGTCTCACGGCTTTTTGAATGAACCAAAATGGTTAAAGGATTTTTTTGAGGGTCAAAACTTGCTTTTATGGTTAGGTCTAGAATTGAGTTGGTCTTGTAGTCAAACATTCAGTTGTGATAGTTAGGGTAAGAGGCTAAGGCATGGAATATTACAGTCACAGGACCAAAACCGGACAGCACCAAAACTGATGGAGTCCTCCTGTAAATGTGGGGACCAAATTGCGGTTCCTGTGAGTGAAAAGTGATTTTTATTTTGGGTTAAGACTTGGTTTTAGGGTTAGTGGTTAGAATCAAATTATGATTTGGTTTAGGGTTAGGGTTAGACATTCATTATTGACAGTTAACGTTAAGGTGGTGAGGTTAGGGAATGCATTTTTTTAATGACGGGACCCCATGAAGATTGAAAAACAGAGTATGTTTGGGTGTGTGTACCTGTGTGACTCAGAGCCTTGATCAGAATCTGAAAGATCTTCTCCATCAGAGAGCTATTGATATTAGCGGCATAGTGGAGAGCAGAACAGCCATTTTGGTCTCGAGCCTGCAGATCACTGATTGAAAAATTAAAAGACAGATGATATAAGTGTTGAGGAAACAGCTTTTGTATCTGTGACAACTTCACATTTAGAATACTGTGTTGCTTTGCATGCACATAATATCTCCTATTGGTGTATGAACTTGCGCTTTCTTACACAGAGAGTCCCAGTAGCTCCTTGATCACCTCCACAGGTCTGTGCTCCCACGGTAACCACGCTGCCATGCCCTCAAACAGGTCAATATCCCTGATAGCAAGCATCAGAGCGGTCACACCATCACTATTTGGAATATTCACATCCACGCTCTCCGTCTGAGTAAAACACATGGAAACAGAAACAAACATACATTTCACAAACATGATTAATACCAGTCAGAAACACATCTCAAAATTAGCATGCGCAGCAAAACTAAAAATTGGAAGATGAGATTCTGATGATAAGGTTAAGCACAGTCTAACAACTATCATATAAGATCAGAGCTATGCATTTGAATGACGTGACTGGATGTGACAATAGAAATATTACATTTGAAACACTCCAAACTTTGTACATGTAGGGTCTTCATTATGAGTATTTAGAACGTGACAGAGATCACGGGGAGAGACCCCTAAACATTGAGGAACATATATCTTATTTCCTAAAACAAATCCCGTGCTACAGCAATACATTCAGTTGTCAGAGAAAAAAGCTCATTCACAAATGACTGAAACAGTTGTGGCTGTTGGTGACTTGTTTTTCAATGGCACCTGAGGATGAAGTATCATATTTCCAGTTATGCAAAGCCACACAGGGACACAATACAATTAGCAGGGCTGTTTGTTTGTTTGAGATACATGTAAATTATATTCACTGACACTTGGAGGAATTGGAGAAACCATGTTCCTTATTATCATTGATAAATCCTTGTCATAAACAACAGTGATGGGAAAGTGTTGTTTTTACCCCTGATATGTTGCTGTTACTCATCGGGGAAATCCTTGAACTCTCGAGAGGGACTGTTTACGGGTGTTTGTGTGTGACAGACTTACCAGCAGGTGCTGTAAGGAGTGCAGATCTCCCTGCCAGGCAGCCTGCAGAAACTGTGGCTGGGGGGGCAGATGAGGCCTTGACATCCACCTCACCAATTTTTCCTGGAGCTCAGGCGGGCTTACATGGAGCGCTGTCTGCTGGCAGCGGTTACACAACGTCAGATCAGCCTCAGTCCTCAGCAGCCCCTGCACGACCTGTTGAACAAACAGAAAAATGATAGATTGATTTTAAAGGGACACTTCAATTTTCGTGCTGTTTTTCAACACACTGAAATGAAAGCTTTGCTAAATCTAATAACTTAAATAACTTTCCATTCACAAGAGTTTTTACTCCTGTGTTTTCACAAAGTTGTAGGTTTATTTTGAACATGGCTCCCCAAGGTGATTGTGGAGGAGGTGCTAAAGATCCTTCTTTAGTACACACGGCTCTCTCATGCAGGTAAACACATCTTACTGTTACTGAAGGGGAAAATATTGCATGCCATGTGCCAGGACTGTTTTGTCTCACCAGTGCCTTTTTTCAGTGATCATTGTGTGATAATAGCTAGTCTTCACAACCTCATGCCAAAATGATCCCCCACAGCACACACACATACCCAGCTTACCTCAGTCATGTTGTAATGACAGGCAAGGATAAGAGCAGCACCCCCCCCATCCTCTTCATCTTCAGAGTCGAGGTCCTCTAGTTCTTCATAGCTCTCCACTTGCGTTTCAGGGCTCACAACAAAAACCACCTCATTGTTTTCTTCCTCAAGCCTCTCTTCATCATCATCGTTCTCTCTTCTCTTACTCGCCTCCATCGCTCGCAGGCTCCTAGTCGGACCTGTGTTAACACAAGCCAAACAAAAGACCAGAGTCTGAGCTGTTGTGGGAGAAAAATGACATAAATTCTTATTTCTGCGCACCCAGTCTTGCTATATTTTACTCCAGGTAGTCTTTCATCTCTTCGTGTTGGCAGTCTGTGTGTTTTTGTGATTGCTGCTGTGACGTTAGCTCTGTGATGTAAATCTCTAATGATTTACTGGTCCCTGCAGAAACCACACTGAGGGTGCGAAAGGAAATATTGTCTCTCGTTATGCCTGCTGGTGAATCACCATAATATGGCCCCTTGTGCATTAAATGGGCTTATTCATTGGTGACAGTTTCAGCGATACGTGCAGGAGCTCACGAGTGACGCTCTGTCTTAATTTAGCACTTATAAGCAGTACAAAAGCATGGAATAAAGAGTTTATGTTTCATTTTAGTGTAGATCAATGCAATGTTTGTTATGCTGTGCTTTACGTGCTTATCAATATGCTGTATTGATCATCAGCATTTAAAATGTGGGTGTATATGAGGTGCATGTAAACAAAATTGGAACATGTCCTTTGTGACTGAACTCTTTCTGATTTAATTGCTGATTAAAAACAAATCAAATGTATAAATCAGACTGGTATTGAATCTGTAAAGGAGCTTTTTGGTCATAGAATGTTAGTAATTGTTACTTTTCATTAACTGAAGACTGAGGAGCATCACTTGCAATAGAAAGTTGAATTCTTTACTTACTGGTGTCTCATATTTTTCAAGCCATTCTAATAAGTTCAGTCGTACATCACATCCAAGCTTCTGTGGGCATTTAGCAAGTAAACATTTGATCTTTTTCAACAGTCCAAACACAAGTGTTTCCTCTTCTTCCTTCTTTTTCTGTCCTGCATGCCTCCTGCCGTATGTTTACACTTGGTTGCCTTGGAGACAGTCAGACAGGCAGGCATTAAAGCGATGGTTTAAAATGCGAGAAGGCTGTTAATTTCCTGACCCGGAATCTTTCTTTTGTTTGTTTCTCATTAACTCAAGTGTGGAATGAATTTTACAGAGCTTTGCAACATTAAGGACCGATAAGTTTAAATGAACCAGCAATGTTTTTCTCCTTTTATTGGACAGTTCCTCACAGACATATATTTTAAATCCATACCAGTTCTTGTAAGTATATTTGGGTCCTCTGACATCTGAGAGTTTAAAATGGTGTGAGCTTGTCTGAAAACAACAGGATCAGCATTTAGCTGTAATCTGTTTGCACAGCAAACTGTTATGTCATTTAGCACAGCATTACTGCTTCAATTCACTTCAGTTCAATTTAGTTTCTTTATAAATCATCAATAGACAATAAATTAGATCTCTGAGCACTTTACAGAAAAAGTAAGCAAGTTTATTAAAAATGTCTATTTTAAAAACAGTACAAACCAATCCAGTTCAATCCATTTATGATTTAGCCCAACTGATTATAATTGTATCCAATATATTCTCACCAAATTCAGTCTATTTAATTAAATCAAATCAAATGATTATAATCCAATACAGTACAATTTATGATAATCCAGTTTAAACAAATCCATTCTATTTACAATACATCCATCTATCAATTTTCTATACTCCCTTGATCCAATTCAGGCTCGCGGGGGCCCTGGAGCCTATCCCAACTGCCCAACTGTCTAGTCTAACTGACCACTCAAAGCGCTTCACTACATTCCACATTCACCCCACTCACACACACTCATACAGCATGTCTTAGGATACATAACTACATGCTTTTTCTAATCATTCATACACACATTCATACCTGAATACTGAATAATGCTGGGTACACTCAGTCCATCACAGCGTCACACAGAGACAAACAACCATGCACACTCACTCCAAGGACCAATTTAGAATCACTAATTAACCTAACATGCATATTTTTGGATGTTGAGATGAAACCGGAGTACCCAGAGAGAACCCCCACACACACGGGGCGAACATGCAAACTCCACACAGAAAGGCCCCGGTCAGGATTTTGAACCTGAAACCCACTTGCTGGGAGGCAACAATTGCTAACTGCTACACCACAGTCCAGCCCTATTTATAATCAAGTTCAGTTCAATTACATTATCTATGATTTCTTATGTTTTGTTAAGATCTTCTGGTTTGTCTGGGTTTACTTGTGCTCATTGCTATTGGTAAGATGCTGTTCTGTTTTTTAAGAAGCATTTGCCTTATTCCATTTAGTTTTTTTTTTACGCTTGTTTTTGGAGTCTGATTTTCTTTGTTATTGTCACCCTTACCTTCTCCAGATTGCAATGTTGCCACCTCAGTCACTCATCTCCATTCACTCATCCTATCCCAGTCATACTCTTTGGGTTTCTTTGTTCTCTGCCACATCCTCTGTTGATGTCCTGTCGTAAATCTTTTGGCCCTATCAGTTTTGTTTTCTGTGCAGCTCTTACCTTCTGTTGGATTCGTGTTTTTGGGTTTATGTTTGGATTCCTGCCGTTCAGCGCCTTTTATTTGTTCTTAGTATGACTTATTAACATTTTATTTTAATTCTGCTGTAGAGCCTCTGTTTGAGTCTGCACTTGGGTTCTTGCCATTTCACAAACCGTGACATCCAGTTCAGTGTGATTCACTCAAATTCATTTTAATTACATTGACATAATGCCAATTCATAAAAACTAGCCGAGCTAAGGAAGCAAATAGATGGCACTGAATCTTTAGTTCAGTTTGTCCTGAGGAAATGTGGGGTGCTGGATGACGTTGCACATTTTCCCTGCACAATCTTTCCTTAAAAATGCAGGTTTGTGTGTTTGAAACATTTATTCATCTGGCCCTTGGAGTGGAAAAATTGCTCATCCTTTTGGGTCCCCTCTCTCTCTCAGTGGGTGATAATTTGACAAGCTGAGTTTTCTATTAAGCCAACTGAGTCATATTTTTTTTTGTTTTCTGGAGGCCTCTCCTGTAGTTCTGACATTGTGACTCACATTAAGGCACAAGGTTGTGCAGGAGAGAGTAACATTAAAGCCCTTGCACATGAGTCATCTTTAGACCCTCTGATTCGGATGAAAAGTGTATTCTGACACTGTGCTCAAAGAAAACTGCAGTCATAGAGAGACAGCTTTTAAGCGGCATGGCAAATGAAGTTTCACCTTCATTAAGCAGAAAAACGGCTCAAACGTATTTCAAAAGGAATACAATATACTTATTACAACAAACCAACAGAGCAGGGTTAGTTTGTCTTATGTACATTTAAGTTGATTCTTTTACTGGTTAAGGTGTCAGTATATCATATTAGCTATTACGTATAAAGACACAAGTAGAAGCATATGTGGGGAACTTGATTTCAAGAGATAACCAGTCTAAAAAAATAAAGCAACATGAGAAAGTTGCAGAGCAGATCCAGACATAAGCAGATTTTGTCCTTATTATTTTAAAAATTATTACACATCTCACATGTATAATAATTTTTAAAATATTGAATTACCTTAATTCTTTTTATATTTTCCCCCAGACAGACAGACTTCCTTGTAATCTTTTACAGTCGGCCTTGAGTAAAAGTACTCCAGTACTTTCTGTATTGAAGTTTTTTCTGCATTTGCTGCTTTTTCAATCATTGTAGTGAACATTTTCAAATCACGTTCATTGATTTTTATTTGTTTACTAAGCCACTTAACACTGACCTATGAATAATTCAAGGACAAAGAAAGTAACCCAAGGGATGAACCAGTGTTGTGTCTACACAGACATCTCAGCAAAAAAGATTCTACGTAGTGTCTATAGATACTTTGTAACTAGCAGCCTGTGTGAAAGACAGTATTTATTCCCATTTCTTTTGTAAATCAGAATGTATCAAAGACACCATGGTTTGAAAGACAAAAATAGTATTTTGCATCAACAAGGTGATTATGGGGAATTATGTCAAAACTTGGCATATCTTGGCATGGTATGCAGTGCATCCTTAAAACATTTGAGATAACTGGACAAGTGGCGGACAAAAGAAGAGATGGCAGATCTAAGAATCTATCTACAGCAGACGAAGTGTATCTGAAAGTGATGTTCTTAAGAAAAAAAAATCCAGCAAAGACCTGACAGGACCTGAGAGATGCATCTGGACCTTCAGCTGATCCATCTACTGTTGGCCCAAGCCTCATCAGAAATGGTCTCCATGGAAGGGTGGCTGTCAAGAAGCCGTTCTTAAGGAAGGGAAACAGGGAGAAAAGGCTGAGCTATGCCAAATGACACAAGAAGTGGACTGAAAATCAGTGGCAACAGGTCTTATGGAGGGATGAATCCTCCCCAGAGCCCGGACCTCAACATTATTGAAGCAGTGTGGGATCATCTGACAGAGAACGGAACAAAAGGCAGCCCACATCCAAAGAAGAGCTTTGGGATGTCCTTCAAGAAGCCTGGAGAACTATTCCTGAAGACTCCTTAATGAAATTATGATACAGAAGAATTATGATACAGAAGAAAAATGTTACATTCACAAAATCTAATTTGTTTAAAAATAAAATGCCATGATCATCACCAACATAAAAGCTGCCTGTAATATTTATTGTTTAATATTTAAAAACACTGGAGGCGTTATTAAACATAAGTTAACTGAAGTAACATCATGATGCATGCTGAATATACATTAAATCATGGTGGGAAATAATTCAAAAACAGCATCAGCCAAATTTGTAGCTCAAATTAGAGATGCTTCATATGGACACTAGATGGCGATGTTTGGCCACTCTGATCCTGTTCCTTTCGTTCTTAACACTAAACCATACTGTGCACCTTCATACGCACACATGCTGCTGGCTGGTACTGTAGACATGCACTCAATCAGCATTATTGAGAATATGTGTATAATGTATATGAGTGTATATGAGTATATATGATACAGAGTTTATAACTGTTTAAGCGGTGTATTCGATGACTTTCCTTATCCATCTACGGTCTACTTTGTGCGCTCCAATGTCTCAATTAGCCAGTGGAAAAGTATTAGAAGCGGTTCGATGCCTCCCCCCTCACCCTCTCTCTCTTCCGCCTCCCTCTGTAAAGCGTCCAGCCTGTTTCCCCGCCGCTCACCCCGCTGCCGCGTCCTTACACTGCTCCGCCGGTCCGTGGCTGGCGCGTCCCGCAGGGAACGGCACTATTAAAGACTGCACACTTTAAATAAACCACACCCCCCTCCCAACCTCTGGCAAAAAAGCTCCAACTTCACGGCTTAAATGTGTCATGTCGGGATGACATAAGATCGGTGACAGGAAGTCTCGGGGGAGTTGACGCACAGCAGGAACAAAAACGAGTCTCGACTCTCCCCCGAGCAGTTTGCGCAAGGTGATACAGTAGATGGCCGATTAACCGCGCGGCTGCATTTCATGGATTTTTTTTAAACCCGCAGTCACTTTATGATGTTATCTGTGTGTGTTTGAGCTCTGGCTGGATCTCTTCACTTTCCCCCTGAAAACTTCAGTCACTGGATCGTTTGGGGAGCGACAGGATGGTCTCGCACACCGGCTCGGCTCTGCAGAAACAGATGCTCCTGTGGTCCATCATAGGTGAGTCTCACACGCTCTGGCTGCTGTTGAATAATGTATGAAATGTTGAAGACTTGTGCTGTGGGAAAATATCAAAGGACAAATGCAAAGTCGTGACGAGAAACGAGCGTGAATCTAATGAGTTTGAATGCACCCCAGTTTAGGAGCGCTTCATGATGGCAACAACAACAACAACAATAATAATAATAATAATAATAATAATAATAATAATAATAATAATGATTATGTTAGAGAGTTGAGGACCAGAGAGGAACTTGTCTACTTAGTTTATCACAGTTGTAGGATTTCAGACAGCTGTGATGATGGATGAGAACTTGATTGTGGCACACAGCAAAGTTCATAGTGCCAGTGCTTTTATGTGTGCTTTTATATATTTTAACTACATTTAATATTTGTATCAGTCGCGCAACCCATAACATACTTAACCCATTTGATCTATTTCATTATACCTAAGACTTTGGTTTATTAGATTATTTAAAATGTATTAAATGATTAGTAAGAGAGACAGAACCCTGTTTGCTGTGTAAACACAATGATCTTTGTTTAAACTGGAGCATTGCAGTGGTGCCAGGCAGTGACATTTTTTCAGGAAGGAAGGACTTGCAGCTAGTGAGATGTGTGAGGAAGACTCTTAGTTGCTTTCATCTGAAGTTGATGATGGAGGGGACTTTTTAATGCCTCCTACTGATGGATATGAACAGTTGTGCATCTCTGAGTGTATGTATAATTTGTACACTTATATGATTATTCTTTTGTGTGATTTTCTTCTACTAGTCTATTAGTTTGGTTACTTTAACAACCCTAATTCTAAAAAAGTTTTGATGCTATGTAAAATGTAAATGAAAACAGAAGGTAATGATTTGAAAATGTCATAAACCAATATTTCACTTACAATAGAACAAATAAACATATTAAATATAGAAAGTGAGACATTTCATGATTGCATGAGAAACATTAGCTCATCTTGAATTTGATGGAAACAACTTGTCTCAACAAAGTTGGGACAGGGGCATGTTTACAGCTGTGTAGCATCCCCTCTTCAACAGTCTGTAAACATCTGGAAACTGAAGAGACCAGATGGTGGACCTTTTGGAGAGGAATGTTGTCCCATTCCTGTCTAATATATGATTTTAGCTGCTCAACAGTCGTGGGTCTTTGTTGAATGTTAATGTTAATGGTGTTTTTAGTTGGTGAAAGATATTGGGTGCAGGCAGACATAACACTTGTTTAGCATTGTCTTGCTGAAGTATACAAGGCCTGCCCTGCAAAAAGATCTTCTGGACATGTTGCTCTGAAACCTTAAACCGTTTTTCGATACATTTCTGGATGTGCACAGGCACTAGTGCACCTCCATCACCATCAGAGATGCAGACTTTCGAACTGAGGGCTAACAAAAGGAAGATGGTCCCTCTCCTCTTTAATGCAGAGGCTGCAACGTCCACGATCTCAAGAAAGAGTTTCAAAGTTCAAATGACCACAGAACAGTTTCTTCTTTGCCTCAGTCCATTTTAAATGAGCTTTGGCTGAGAGAAGATGGCAGTGTTACTGGATCATGTTCATGTATGGCTTCTCCTTTGCATGATAGAGCTTTAACCTGCATTTGTGGATAGCACAGTGAATTGTGTTCACAGACAATGTTCCTAAGTCAGTGCAGTGATTTCCATGACGTTGTCATATCTGTTTTTGATGCTGTGCTGCCTGAGGACCTGAAGATCACAAGCATCCAATATTCATTTTCAGACGTGTTCCTGGCACAAAGAGATTTTTCCTGATTATTTGAACCTTTTGATGATGTACTGTTGATGATGGAAAACTTTACTTCAAATTTACATCAGGAAACATTATTTTTAAATTACTCCACAATTTATAGACTCAGTTCTTGGCAGATTGCTGAACTTCTGCCCATCTTTACTTCTGACAGATTCTTAAATCTTAAATCCATAAAATGTCTCAGATCCAACATTTGATTTGTTTTTTATGTTCAATTGTGAATTTAATAGTGGTCTATATGGTTTTGTTTTTAATAAGATTTTACACAGCATCCCAACTTTTTTTGGTGTGTTATTCCCTTATACTGAAATGATTCAATAAACATGATAAGACTGAAAAAATACACCCACTCACTACATCTCTAACCTCACAGTCTCAACCACCTCATGGTTAAAATGAAAATACCTCTTATTTACATAAAACAACAATAGATATAACACAAAGGGGAAACTCACCTTAAGGTTTTATTTCTCTCAGTCTACCAATAAAACAGACAGGATGAAAACAACCAGATTGTTACATAAGCTTTTGTTTTTAAAATTATCTGACATTTAGATCCCAGTTAACTAGATCCTGCAGTTTTCTGATGAATTACTGTATATAAATCAGTTTGACATGTGGGTGTAGGCTCCTCCATAGATTATCTCTCTAGAGTGGCTGTTATTTCTTTTGTAAGGTTTTAATGAAATCACTAACTCTAGTTGAGATGTCAGATTGGTTATATGAGCTAGAAAGATCTTGAAAACCTCATATACATTAAGTGCAGTAAGAAGATGATGGAAGATGGACTAAACGGGCAAATATCTGTGCAAACAAACTAACTTAAAGACTTCTAATATTGGGTATAATTTGGAGATAATTTAGTTAAAGAAATAAAAAAGTGTTTTATGCAGATAGATTGTAGGGAAAATTCCAATTGTATTTAAATAGCAGTTATTTTCCTTTAATTCGTTTGTGGACAAACATCTGTGCTTTGTTAAAGAATTGACAGTTTAGTTTTGCCCTGTTTGCCAAGATGTATACATTAAAACATTGACCACGAACATCAATTTTACTACTTGAGAGATTTTTCTGGCCTGACATTTTTGTTGTAAGCGGCCTTTCATATTGACTCAAATGTATTGAAACAGATACAACGGATTTAGATAAGAGTGAGGAGCTACAAGGTGATTCTAGCCAACCAACCTCCACGAGATGAGGACTGCTCACATTATGTTGTGTAGAGTCAATACCCAAATCAGGAGGGAGTGATCATGCCCATATATACACGTGAACAGACACGAGCAATCAAACAGAGAGATAAACAGGGAACCAAAACCAAGAAAAGGAAGAAAAACAGACACAGAGAGCTAAACAGTCAAACGAGCTGATAAACTAAGTGCAAGTGTGAAGATTTCTGGTTGTGATAAGAGAAGCATCCAAATATATTTACAACCTTTCCATACTTTTCCTCTCCAAAGATTTATTCTTTGCCTAAACAGTACAGTCACAGGCTAAGACCTTAAGCAGAAAACAGCAAACTGCCACTTTATGGTATGCCAGAACTAATTCATAAAACATGCTGTTTAACCAGTCAAATCAAAAGTGTTTATTCCTACTTGGAACGGTGACTGTCAAAGGCAAAGTGGAAAGCTGACTGTAAGAAGAGAGGGCTGAGAGGTGAATAATTAAACAGTTTCAGACTGTCTCGCCAGAAATACGCTCATAGAGTAGGACTTAAAAACATCTGACTGATGTTTAAATCCACAAATTGTTCTGTAAGAAAAAAAGTATGCAAAAGCACAGCATAGGAATTATGATATAAAGTCCACGTATAATCCACTTTATACGATGCGATGTGATTTTTGTGTTGGTGTGCTGCTACTGTTTATGATCACAAGTAATTATGTATTCACAGGAAACTGATCTCCAATTAAGGTTGAAGAATTAGTAAAGTATTTTAGGTAATATAAATCATTTTGTTCAGCTCAAAGGATCATATTACAACGAATTGCATTGTAATTGGCTTGAATCGGACTATATATTTGAAGGGCCTTGGGATGACATTTGTTGTGATATGGAGCTATATAAATAAAACTGAATTGAATTGAACTGAATCGAGACAGGTAAGCAAATCCTTAAAATACTCTACATCATGTTGATCACTAATAGAGTGCATCACTGTGAAAACTTACTTTAGTATGTATAACACTGTGTGAGCACACAGAGCACACAAATTACACAGATGAACATCACTGTTCATCTGCATAGTTTTCTCTCCTGACTTCACACATGATATTTTCACGGCCTTTGCAGTTTTAGACATATTAACAGTTTCTTTTGACTTGGCTCCATTTTTTAGATGCTTACCATTGAAATCCTTTATCCTTTCATTGAACTGTAATGTGAACCCTAACCACAACTCAAAACAAAGCGTGTGACATTGTGGTGACCGACAAAAAAAGATTCTCTCTGTCACCACCCTGGTTGTCTGTTATTGACTTAGAAGCATTTAATACAAAAAGGAAATGAGCACACACTCACTAACACACTCAACTGCAGTGCGTGCACGCTCACTGTGTGCCACTTTAACAAAGGTTTAACAAACAAAAGCTTCCTCTGTTCTTTGGCCTTTGTTTCCTTTGACTAAAGGAAAATGTAGGTGTTCTGGATTTAGAGTTATGAGTCATAACCACAACGTGGTTGTCTCATTGATGATTCACTGTGTTCTTATCTTAAGTGACAGTTTTTAGAAGAGTCCTGAAAAGTATATTTTTCTAAAGATCCTGGAAAAACTTAAAAACATTTATCTGCCTAGAATTCTTTTCTTTTTTGTCTTAGATATTGTCCAAGATTGATTGAATATTTTATCAAGCAGGGAACAAGTGGAACAAATGAGAAATACATCTCATTCAAGCCAACATTTGTTCTTTTCAGTCTCTAATTTTCTGTGGTATTTTTTGTTTTTGGTCCAGAGAATGCAAAATGTATAAAAAGGCAGTCAATCACTTATTTAAATACATATGATGGGATTGGCTAAGAGAGTTGCTTTAATTCTTTTTCTCTGCGGTGATCATCTTTCAAGTGACAGCTCTGGATTCAATTACAATTCTCTTTAAGTATTTCACACACTGAAGCAACTTAGCAAATGGTATTGAAATGGCAAAAGGGAAACTCATGGCAAAATAACTATTAACAAGAAAAACATGGAAATTCTGACAAACTGATTGTGGGCAATAAAAATGCTACGCACCGTGTATGCCAACTTAAGTATGAGATTCAGATTTATTTATGAGACAGTGTTTGTTACATATCTACATATTCTGTACTATTTCAGAAACGAGAAAAATAAGAAACATTAAAACGAGACTCTATTTCAATTGATTTGGTTTGAGTGATTTTATTTGGAATTACACAAGCCTTCAAAAAATCCAGCTGTATAAACGAGCATTTGAGTTGTAAAAACATTTGTCACATTTGAAATTAACAGGATTTCTGCATTGAAAGCTCATAGCATGTGATCTGATCTCCATACAATTCGCAGTCTGACTAAACATTAAACCAGTAACACACACGCGCAGTTGTTTTAGTATAGAATTTCTCAGTAACATTTGGTGGCAGTGACTCCAATATTCTCCAATACACAGGTAGTAATTGTACATTATCTACCTGTGTTTAAATTTTTACTTGAGACTGGTTCTGCTGGAGTCTGGTTCTGATAAAAGTTTCATCCTATTAAAAGGAGGTTTTTCCTCCTCTAACTTCAGCTCATGAGAGAACTAACCACATTGGATCACAGTGCCAAATGTTGCAATTTCATAATAAAGCCTCTTTTACAGTGGCCCTGAGGGTCAAAACACAGCAACATTTCAGAAAACGCAACAACATTTCAGAAAACACGACGACATTTCAGAAAACGCAACAACATTTCAGAAAACGCAACACCATTTCAGAAAACACGACGACATTTCAGAAAACACGACGACATTTCAGAAAACACGACGACATTTCAGAAAACACTACGACATTTCAGAAAACGCAACGACATTTCAGAAAACGCAACAACATTTCAGAAAACGCTACGACATTTCAGAAAACGCAACAACATTTCAGAAAACGCAACGACATTTCAGAAAACGCAACAACATTTCAGAAAACGCAACAACATTTCAGAAAACACGACGACATTTCAGAAAACGCAACAACATTTCAGAAAACACGACGACATTTCAGAAAACGCAACAACATTTCAGAAAACACGACGACATTTCAGAAAACGCAACAACATTTCAGAAAACACGACGACATTTCAGAAAACACGACGACATTTCAGAAAACACGACGACATTTCAGAAAACACTACGACATTTCAGAAAACGCAACGACATTTCAGAAAACGCAACAACATTTCAGAAAACACTACGACATTTCAGAAAACGCAACGACATTTCAGAAAACGCAACGACATTTCAGAAAACGCAACAACATTTCAGAAAACGCAACAACATTTCAGAAAACACGACAACATTTCAGAAAACGCAACGACATTTCAGAAAATACAAAAACATTTCAGATTACAGAAAGGGTAGAGACCTTGGGGACAACGCTTCTTGTTTGTGATTGGACGAATCCAAGTCTGGTGACATGTCGTTTCCTGTTACTCTCAGCAGTGTCCTTGTGGGAATTTTAAACCCAGTTTGAAAATGTGGAAAAGGAGCTTGAACTGATAAGAGGGTACTTTCACAAAGGACATACATTAGATGTAATTCGTAATATGCTCTCGACCCATCATGACATTAAAATGTCTCGTGGGACTCTGAAGGCACAACTGAAAGATTTAGGACTGAGGAGACGAGGCGGCTACTCATCGCCAACTGAAGTCAGAAAGGCCATTGTATCTGAGCTGCATGGACCTGGACAGCTGTTTGGGTACAGAACAATGTGGCTGACCTTAAAACAGAAACATGGCCTGTGTGTCAAAAGGGAGACGGTAATGTGGATGCTTCGTGAACTCAAACCACGCGGAACCTTGTTGCGGACATGTTGTAGGTTCGTCAGACGCACGTACCATTCCATGGGTCCCAATTATTTGTGGCATGTATATGACAAATTAAAACCGTTTAGCATGGCGATATCTGTCTGCATAGATGGGTTCTCCCGCAGAATCATATGGCTAAAATGTGGACCCACAAACAACAACCCTGAAGTTATAAAAAACAACTTCATTGACTGCATTAGACTATGATTTGAAACCCACCCACTCATATTACTCACTGATTCAAATGTATGTTTGTCATATGTACATATGTCATTTCATGGTGTGGACAAAGACAAGCAGCATCATTTGCCAGCAACATAGAAATGAGCACTTTCTACGAGAAACTCCTCCCAAGGCTGATTTATTCTTCATGGACCACCTCCTCCCAGAACTTTTCTGCCACTGCAAAGACCCTGACCTGAAAAGATAAAATGTCTGTACTGCAAAAAGCCAAGTTTTGGCAAAATTATGTAGTGCACAGATTGCTGCCAACACTTTCATTATGCATGTGGGAACATTACCGGATACTAAAAATGGAAATGTGGATGTAAATAGATACATCCAACAATGATGAATACTGGATGCTAGACAACAGCACGTGAGGAAAAACTGATTTGATGGGCAAAGAATAATAGGTACACCTGACAAAATCTAGCTGACTTCATTAATGTTAAAACAACAACGAACAACACATCTGACTCTTCAAGTGTTAATTTATTTTTTTCTTCGTGTACATTTAGGTAAAATCACAAACAGCACTGATATATTGTTCATCCCCAGAAAGAAGTGCAGTTTGACTGCAGACAATGGTAAAACAAGCAAAAAACTATAATAATTTGCAGGTGGAAATGTTAGATGAGTTCATATAGTATTAATTATGTACACTTGTCATTGTTTAAAACACAACAACATTTTGATTCCATTATGTTGCCTTCAATATATTGCATTTAAAACATTGGAAGTGCATGTTGATAATTAGTGTGTCAGCTTTAAAAGCAGGTTTTCCTAAATGGTCACTTAACTTTGGTCCTAAAATGGCCATTATCATAAATAAAATAGCTGTGTTGTGGTTCGCAACCTTTTTGTACTCTCAAAGATCCTGTCTGAAAATATTTAGTTATCCATATCCTGTTATTGATTTTACAGTCAGGCCATACAGAGAGAGTGATGAGTAAGTGAAAGAGAGCAAGTAATGAGTGATCATTGCCCTCAAAATCCTTACAAAATCATGGAAAGTAATGTGCATCTCTTTGACTCTAAACACAGCTATCATGAGCCACCACTGTCCCCGTAAGATAGAAGATAGAATGCCTTTATTGTCACTATACACATGTACAAAGAGATTAAAAGCCTCCAAAAATAGTGCAAAACTGTGTTAAATATATTATATATATATTTACAGTTAACAATGTTTAGTAATGATTGAAGGGAGTGGGGGTGGTTGGACTATGAAATCAGTGCATGTGAGAGTTCAGGGTGGTTATTGCTTTTGGGAAAAAGCTGTTTTTGAATCTATTTCTTTTAGTCCTGATGCACCTGTAGCGCTTCCCTGAGGGCAACAGGTCCAACAGGTCAAAGCCAGGGTGGGAGCTGTCTTTGGTGATGGTTTTGGCTCTGCTGAGGAAGCGGGAGGTGTAAATGTCCATCAGAGAGGAGATTGGCTGCCCAGCCAATGATCTTCTGTGCTGCCTTTACAACTCTCTGGAGTCTCTACCTCACTGCAACGGTGCAGCTGCCATACCATACTGTGATACAGTACGTCAGCAGTGTCATGACTGTGTTTTTTTGTGTTTTAGGTTTCTGTTTAGTCATTAGTTTTGCCATAGTTTCCTTAGTTTCTCTTGCCCTGCCATTTAGCTCACTCACTTCACCTGTGCTTTCCCCCTCAGCTGCACTCCATCACTAATCACCTGCCTTCAGTATTTAGTTTCCAGGTTTCCCCTTTCACTTTGCCAGATCCTCACCTTCACTGATGTCACGTCAGGTTTGGTCGTATCAGGTTTTGGCCGTAGCCGTAGCCGTAGCCGTAGCCGTAGCCGTAGCCGTAGCCGTAGCCGTAGCCGTAGTTATAGTCCTAGTCCTAGTCATGTTTCATGCCATGTTTTGTTTTGTTAGTTTTTCATAGTCCACAGTTTAGATTTATTGTATTCCGGCTCAGCCACGCGTTGTATTGTTTTTGTTTAGAGAAACAGATAAAGTTTTACTTTCTAAAAATATATCTGTGTCCAGGTCGTACCTCCACGCCAAGCCACACCACAGCAACCACAGCCTCCCCACTTCTGACAAGCAGGCTCTTTAACCCTGTAAAACTCACGGTTGCAAATTTACAACATCACTTTTAACAATTCTAAAAAAAGCTGTTTTTTTGCAAATGTTTTAGTTTTTTTTTTTTCAAGAACACATTTACTTAGTTAATGTTATGTAGTTATTGTTTGTCCTCACAATGCTATTGGATAGAAAAAGTGTTTATAGGTTTCAAATGCAAATTTCCTGTTGAGCTCATCTCCTTTTTTTGCATGACTGAATTAAATGGTAAATGGACTTGTATAGCGCTTTTCTAGTCTAACTGACCACTCAAAGCGCTTCACTACATGCCGCATTCACCCCACTCACACACATTCATACAGCAACTACGTGCTTTTTCTAATCATTCATACACATTCATACCCCAGTGATACACTGGGAGGCAACGTGGGGTTCAGTGTCTTGCCCAAGGACGCTTCGACATGTAGCCCGGGGAAGCCAGAGTCGAACCACCGACCTTCCGATTGGTGGGCGACTGCTCTTCCTCCTGAGCTACAGCCGCCAATTAGTCAGGATTAAAGTAAGTAAAAAAAAATTGTGTTTATCACAATGTGTAGAACATGTACATGTTTAGTTATCTTGAAAAACATTCATCAAAATTGGAAAAAAAAATAGTAGAAATTCAAAGTGTTAGATGATTTATTGTAACTAAGCACTCGATGTGTTTTTCTGTTAAATTTGACTTAGTTTAGCTTAGACCATAATTAAACACATAAATAAATTGTATGGGGTATGTGAAACTCCAGCATCTATAGCAGTATTTGAAACTCCCTGTATCTTTGTAGTTTTTTGTTTGTTTTTTAACTTCTAAATGACCCTGAGCTATTTTTCTCAAGCAAAAACTGTTGCCCAAGCAGCAGTTAGTAGGATTAAGACATAGAAAAACAGGTTCTGAATGTTTTGCTCATTTTTTTTCTATATCTGTTACTCTTACAGACTTAACCCCAATCTTGGTCTTCACCAACTCTTTAGGTAAATAGCTGACATTTGAGATGCTAACATTTTACATAATTGAGTTGGTAACTTTATACCATGGTGTATTTAGACCATTTACACTTAAAAGACTGGCTGAAAAGTAGGATAATGACAGCTGTGATACTGAAGAAAAAAAAATATATTTAAAGAAACTCAAGCTATGAGCTAAGGTGCTAAAGACGCTGGAGCTAAGGGAGAATATTGTTATCAGTGTCTCACTGTACAATATTTCCATTTTTTTTCTATATGGCAAGTGAGAACAGACAAGATGCAGACTTCTTGATGCAATGCTCTGTATTTTTTTTAGCAGAAGAGTTTGCGTTCAGTGAGATTTTGTTACCCAGCAGACATAGATCTTTCTCAAGACAAGAATAGGGGAAGAGAAACAAACGCCTCTCCCCCTGCAGATATATTCTCACGAGTCTGTGATGTATCCATCAGACTCAATAATGTTTATTTGTCTTTTTGCCTCAGGCCCAAGTTAAGCTCCCAACCATCTAGAGGATATGTATACATAGGTTTTGTGAAAGCTGTTGCCTTTTGTTGTGGCTCTTTGTTTGGAGTATGTAATTCTGGTGTAAAGGACTGAAGGGAACATTTTTAAGAAGCTTCATAAATCAACGGTGGTGTGGAAGGGAAGGCAATGACAGATAGAATTGCATTAAGGAGACAGAAGGAGATAAATAAGGTGGGTGGGGCTGGACAGTGAAAGTTTTAATAGTGCTGATCTATAACTGTGTCTGCTGTGTGTTGTGTGTGCTTGTGTTGAACCTGCACAACAGATCCGCCCTCTGGACTTTGGCTAATTAGATAGATGGTGAGTAAGGGGGACAGGAGGACAAGGAAGCTCATAAAAATAGCCGGCCACGATACAACTGCCTTTCATATTGTTTTCAAACATTTACCATATTTAAAGGAGCATTGTGTAATTATCTGCTGTTCGTCAGATTCTGTAATCTCCGATTGCGCATTGAACGCAACTCTCCAGGCTTTGGATAAACTACGGTGGCCTGACATCCATCACTCAATTGTGTCACGATGTCTTGTCTTGTGTCTCAAGTAATGGCTGATCTCGTCCCTTCACCCTGAACCGAATGGTGAAAGATCATGAAGATCATGAAGGAAAGCTTGTACAACAAAGTGCTTAAGACTTCTTTTATGAACAATACGAGGCATAGTGTGAGGGATTTTAATGTCTCTAACTGCACCGATCACACAATGATCACTCAGATCATTAGCAAAAACTGCTGTGGCAGAATATTTATGTGGCATGCTGGTTTTTAAACAATCGATAGGAGAAGATTTGCTTAGACATTTGGGGTTAAGACAAGTGGGGCTTTTAATAATTTCAGTGAGGTTAAGAGCCAGATACTGGGCCTTAAAAGGATCAGATACTTGTAAATGCCAGTCCCAATTAAAATCACCTACCAGAACGATTTCCTTGAATTTCAGTTGAGCTAACACCTGCATTAAAGAGGATAATGCCTCTGCATTAATGGAAGGGGGGGGCTATAGCAACCAACAAGAGTTAGGTGTTGACCACCATACAAGACAATACTTAAAGCTAAGAATTCTGTTTAACAAAAGACTTGGAAAGCAAGACCCGTGTGGCAAGACTGGATCTGACATAGATCGCCACAAAAAATATGAAAAACAAATATAGGCTACGTTCCCGCTGCAGGTCTTAATGCACAATTCCGATTTACAGCTCAAATCCGATTTATTTATTTATTTTGTTTGGCTGTTCACATTACGTCTTTAAATGTGGCCTGTCTATGGATTGCTGACACTCCTGAAGTGATCCTCATGCGCAGTTGATCATTGATGACATAACGCCCATAGACCACGCCACAATGGTGTTTACGGAATAGCGACCATGGCAACGGTAACCGATACTGCAGGACTGTATGGCTTAATGCTAAAAATAGTGTGTGGCGGCAGCTGGTAAATCTGTGAGCGGGTGACATCATGGAGGAGGAAGAAAATTCAGATGTCAATGATGGCTCTATGTGGAGCAATACCCGCAACATCCGCACAGAGTATTTGGACGTAGCGTCAGAGTGGTGGGATCAGGATGTGGCTGGTTACACGGAGCAGGAATTATTCCAGATCTTTAGAAAGTCGAGGAATACCTTTCATCACATTTGTCAGTGCCTCTCCCCGAGACTTTCAAGAGGAGACATGTCGTTCAGGATATCCAACTGCTTGAGAAAGTGAGTGGGAGTGGGACTATATTGAGTAGCAACGGGGGCAGGTTACCGCACCTTGGCCAACCTTTTTGGCATCGCAAAGTCCTCCGTTTGCGCTATTGTGCATGACTTCTGCAAAGCCGTGCACCAGGTCATCATGCCAGACTATGTTAATTATTATAATTATATTATTTCATATGAATTATTATTTCTCTCTAAATGCTTTCGAAAACAGATTGGTTACGATAAGGCCCTTCAAGTCTAGCTTGCACCAAAGTGCCACCCCAAATACTAATGAGGTTTAAAACTTCACTATCCGTCCACTGGCTGCCTGCTTCACTGCTGTTCTCCATGTTTGTTTTGATTCTGTTTCTGGCTCCCGCCTATCCCCGCCTGTGGCACACTTAATTATTTTTTTTTTCAATGAACTTTATTTGTCATTCATTTACAAAGCAGTGCAGCGCAGGTCAGAATGACATCAAAGTCACATTAAATGCAACCTGGCTGTTCAGATTGCGGTCGCATTAAAAAAAATCAGATACGTATCCGATTCAGTACCACATTTAAAAATGGCCTGATTCTGATTCGAAAATGTCAGATTCAGCGCGACTTGTGCTGTTCACACTGTCAAAAGCAAATCAGATATGGGTCACATATGAGCGACAAAATTGGACTCAAGTCACTTGCAACTGTAGTGTGAACGTAGCCATAGTCTCTTTACTTATTTTTGTATGTGCTTTACAAGCAATGTACAATGTACAGAGCTGTTCAACTCACGGCTTGTCAAGGTATTTGATTAGTTATTTTGGTGAGTGATATAATAGTCAACTTGAAAAAGCCCAATATATCTAATAATCTATGATGAGACATATTGCTATCTGTTGTTATGGAGTCAGACATACATTAAGTATGTATGCTAATGCTAGAACTTAACTCAAGGCTGCCTTCTGTCTTACAAAAGCTTTGAAGAGGTGCAAGCATACCTCTTTAGTCTTAGTCTTGTTGATATGTTGGTTAGAGTAATTGTAAAACTGACAAATTGAAAGTGTTGAGAACAATGTAATAATTTAAAAGTACGTCCGCAATTACGAATTACAGAGACTGAAAGGCAAATAATCCCTAGCCAAGGGGCAGGGATTTGTTGATTTCAAGCATATCAAATTAAAAATGTTGTGGTTATCTGTGTTAGCATTAGATCTAGTGCATGCTGTGTAAGTGTGGGAAAGAAAGGCCATCACAGTCAGTCTTTCTCCAATTTAAGAGGTTTTAAATAAAGCAGGGGGCATTTTAGGGTAAGGAATCCTGGTGGCATTCATTTTCTGCAGAGATCAAAATGAGGTCAGGGATTTGAACCAGTGACCTTCAATTCCTCCATTCTGTTCGTACCAGTGGCTTCAGATTTCCTTGACAAAGAATACTGTGCAGTGTTACAGTGTGTGCTACAGGAGATTAGATGTTCACACCCTATTTATCTTAAGAAATCCACTCTCATAGGTCACATTAAAAACTTTCTATTATTGTTGCAATAGAAAAAAGGTTATCATGGTTTGAATTATTATAATGGAGCTCTAGTGAATTGCCTTCCATCAGCGTTGCTATGATTATACCTATTTCCATTGTTTGTGAAGCGTAATTTATCAATTTCCTAGAGGGGATTTAGTGTCAAACTGAGCAAGGCAGTGTAGAAAATCCCAAATTGGACTAAATGAAAGCAATTGTTTTGTACAGATATTTGTCAATAGTCATTCCATGAAATAAAGCAAACAATTATGGAAAAAGGCAAATATTCTCTTATGTCACTGTTGCTCTTCTTTGAGCCACACATAACTAGCCAGTTGGTGCAACAAGAAAAAAAATCTATTGGTTTAAATTTAGACTGCCAGTGTTCATGTAAAGACAGATTTGAGCAGTCGTTTCAGTAACACTCAGTCTCCCCTCTGATAATGTGGGAGGAGGTTAATCTCTATACTGTAGCTGCTGGTAAATCTGGACATATATCCCACTTCTCCACAGTGATCACCTGATTGAACAGCTCATTTTTCTGTGACCAGCTGGCATCATATATTACTTTGACCTTAGGTAACCGTGGCACCGAAAATCCTTTTTATTGTTTCCTCATATGGAAGTTAAGAAATCAATTATAGCAGCCAGCTTCTCCTTCCACCTTTCTGTGACAATTTGCTGTAATTAAATTAGCATAATATAATACCTCAACTGGAATTTTTTTTCACAAGCAAGGTCCTCTTCCTTCCTACTTTTCATGTTCGCTATGTCGTATTTCTAGTGGGTGATAGAAAGGTGAATGATTCATCTTTATGGATGTCAAGCCGCACCCCCCTTCTCGAAACAACAAAGATCCAGGAGTACATCGGGAAGATGGCCCCCAGCAGGGTCTTTTAAAGTGAATGCCTCAGACAGCAAAAAAAAAAACAATGGAGAAGGGAAGAAAGAGGAGGAATTATAATGGAAGCCCCCCCCCCCCCCCCCCCCCCCCCGCATGTACTGCTGACAGACTGAAGAAGTGGCTGATGTCAAAGAGTCCTGCCAGTGGCCTTTGGTGCTTTTAAGCTATTTTTTTCCCTGCTGTAATTAGCCGCTCTCATCTTATACTGATGCCCTTATTACATATCTTTAAATCAAGTGCTGACTACTGTTTCGGGTTTTGCCATAGAACAAAAGGTACATTTTATGATATGAGAACATGTCAATTAAATTCAATTCAGTTTATTTCTATAGCGCCAAATCACAACAAATGTCATCACAAGGCACTTAAATGATACATGTAATCCTAATCCAATCAAATCCAATTAATTAAAGTCAAAATTTGTCCAATTCATACATACAAAGCCAATTAAAAAAACCGATTTCCTTGCTAAGGAAACCAACAGATAGCACCAAAACTTCTCTCCGGTCGAATCCCCCATCCTGAGCGTGCATGAGGTAACTGTGGAGAGAAACGACTCCCTTTTCAGAGGAAGAAACCTCTGGCAGAACCAGACTCAGGAAAGGTGGCTTCTTGAGTCTGGGGCTCAGGAAGCCTGAGTGGCTGGGGTTTGAGAAGACAGACAAGAGGGGACAACAAACACCATAACACCATTCGAAGGATACCTGCTGAGACAGAAAAACACAAGTTAATGACAACAATAATGCCAAATGAACACAATGTCATATGAGGAAATAAAAGGGGGAAAAAAAAAAGATCAACGTGAGGAAAGGTGTGAAAGATGAGGCCCCCCAGCAGTCTAAGCCTATAGCAGCTTAACTATGGGACATTTCAGGATCACCTGAGCCATCCCTAACTATAAGAGAACTAAAAAGGAATGTTTTTAGCCTAGTCTTAAAGTTAAAGACGGTGTCTGCTTCCCGGATATAAAGTGGGAACTGGTTTCAAAAGAAAGGTGCCTGAGAAATGAAGGCTCTGCCTCCCACTCCAAGTGCTCTGTTGGGAAAATGTCTAATAATGAGATCTTTAAGATATGACGGAGCTTGATCATTAAGAGCTTTATATGTGAGGAGAATAATTTTAGATTATATTCTGAATTTAACAGGGAGCCAATGAAGAGAAGCTAAAACTGGAGAAATACGATCTCTCCTGTTAGCTCTCATCAGAACTCTGGCTGCAGCATTTTTGGATGAGCTAGAGGCTTTTCAGAGAATTTGTTTGACAGCCCAATAATAAAGAATTACAGTAGTCCAATCTTGAAGTAACAAATGCATGGAGCAGTTTTTCTGCATCACTCTGAGACAGGATGTTCCTGATTTTAACAATATTACGAAGGTGAAAGAAGGCAGTCCTGGAGACCTGTTATTTGTGTGCATCAAATGATAAATTCTGGTCAAAAATAACAAAAAGGTTCCTCACTGTAGAACTATAAGCCAATGAAATACCATCTAGAGCAGTGGTTCCCAACTGGTCTGGCTTCTGGACCCACCTTCATTTGTTATAGACAAGCTGTGACCCAGGAACATTTTTAACATCTCAAATTTCTTTAATGAAAACATGTTGCACTTTGAACCTGACATAAAAAAAAATATCACAGTGTGTCAATAGACACAAAATTCAAGTTTAACGATAAACAAAAGCAAACAAAAGAGTGTGACGGTAGAGAGGAAAAATTCCCTTAAACACTCAAATGGCTGCATTTTAATTCAAAATCAAAAAGTGCACTGAGGTCGTTCCCCCCCCTTTTTCCCTCAATATAAAAAAATCCATATTTTATGTAGTCAGTGTCGTACCTGCGTTTAGCCATGGTCACTCTAATATAAAAACAAACCGTAGCTTTTCTTCTATCTGTCGATTAGCATTACAGGGTATCATCGCCACCTACTGTTTAAGAGTGTGAATAGCATTTTAAGCCCCTCAAAATTAAAGCATGGTCATTTTTCTGACCTTTTTTTTTTATCCCAGTCAGAGTTTGGCAACCCATTAAAAACGGGTCCGCGACCCACCAGTTGGGAACCACTGATCTAGAGTAACTATATAGCTAGACAGTTTTCCTTGAAGCACTCAGATCAAAAGACAATGACTTCAGTTCTGTCTGAATTTACAAGCAGTAAATAAGTGTCATCTAGATCTTGTAGTCTGACCAACCTATTGGGTTCATCTGGTTTCATAGATAAGTAAGGCTGAGTATCATCAGCATAGCAATGGAATGTTTGTGCCATTCTGTCTCATGTGATTACATAATGGAAGCATACATTGAGTGAAAAGAATCGGTCCAAGCACAGTACCCTGAGGAACTTCATGACTTACTCTGGTGTGTGAGGAAGATTCTTTGTTTACAAGAACAAACTGGAATCTATCAGATAAATATGACTTAAACCAGCTTAATGCAGTTACTTTAATCCCAATGAAATGTTTAAGCCTCTGTGATAAAATGCTGTGATCGATTGTATCAAATGCAGGACTGAGGTCCAAGAGGACAAGCACAGAAACAAGTCTGCTATCAGAGGCAAAGAGAGTTCATTGGTGGTTGATGGTTTAGAAGAGACTATTGCTGTTGTTAGCTCAGAGAGATCAACTGGGCGGAAGCCATCAAAATACAAATCAGGTCCTAAAGATACTTCTAAAGCTGCTCTACTTGATGATACGTCAGTGATAATAGTGGGAAGGATTCCATTAATCTTCTGTCTGATAGAAACTTTTATTCGTAAAGAAACTCATGAAATCATCATTGCTGAGAGTTAAAGGAATACATGGCTCAACAGAGCTCGGACTCTTTGTCAGCCTGGCAACAGTGCTGAAAAGAAACCTGGGATCGTTCTTATTTTCGTCTATCAATGATGAATAGTAAACAGTTTTAACATCACAAAGGGCTTTCTTATGTCATTAAACTATCTTTCCAGACTAATTGAGACTCTTCTAAATTAGAGGAACGCCACTGTCTCTCCAGCTTTCTTACAGTCTGCTTTAAAGCATGCAGCTGTGAATTATACCAAGGAGCCAACCTCTTCTGACTGATTATCTTTCTTTTCACAGGGGCAACATTGTCCAGTGTTGTACGCATTGAAACTGTAGTGCTGTCAACAAGAGAGTTGTTGTGAAACATTGTTTAGCTGTGAAAGAAAAAAATGAGATGCAGACCATAATAAGTGCAATCCACACATGTGGCATTTTTGTAGGGAATACACTTTCTGTATTCTGCCGTATTGTTTCTTCACACTATTACACCAATTAGAATTTCAGTATGATACCCTAAATGTTGGTGGAACCGTGGAATATTCTCACTATATTAACCACATCCTCTGATCATACAAAACTACACATCTTTGTAGAGACATACACAACTTGTTGTAGGCCCAACTAATTCAATTTGTGTTTAGTCTCACAAAAAAAGCCCAGACAAATAGTGGACAAAACAGACAATATTAAGAGCCGCCGCTTTGACATAATTCACATGGAAGGGGTTGAAAAACACACCCACAGGAGAAAAATAAGGATGAAACGCCCTCCTTTTCTCTCCACATTAGCACATGTAATATCTGGTCATTACTGTTGGGTCCTCATGGATTTGTGTATAGGTGTTTAAGTTTATGTGATGTACATGTGTGCAATTCTACAAAGCTACACCTCAGTAGCTAATGAGCAGCGCCCAGGCAGAGCCAGTTAATGAAGCATGTGTGAATCTGCCTGTGCATCATTGTGTGTCCATGTGTGTTTGTAAATCATGTGTGGGCCATGTCTCCAGTGGTAGCGATTCGTAATTATCTAGGCTCAATGAAACCAACGTTTACTTTCATCCCTTGTTAGTATTAAGTCACACTATGTGCCCTAAACACACATACATACACACCCATATACAGACAGACGCACACACATTTTATTTACGGTCATATCTGATAATATGTGATAAAAGGCAATAAAGTCAGTTTCATACAAAGGCACATACACACACACATTTAAACGTGGCACACAAGTAAGTTGCTACAGACAGTGTTGCACATGTGAACACATTCATGAGATGTTCAAATTGAGTCAGATATCTTCTGCCAAGCTGCAGCAGTTCCTTTGGCAAAACTTCCAAAGCTCAGTTGACACTAAGTCCTAGTTTATACTTCTCCATCATGTTGACAGTGTCGACGTGACGTTGTCATTGAAGTTCTGCGTCGAGGGAACACGTTGCTCTGCAAATTCACCAGGCCGGTAGGGAGGTGTGGCTGTGTGTTTGTGTGGTTTCAGGGGTTATAGCCAAATCCTTGCTTTTTCTTCCGGTCATAGTTAACAACAGTAAACAATGGCAACCGAGGTGGAGCTGCTGTATTTGCAGTTGGAGCTCATCAATACTGAAGAACAGATGCTTATATCGACAGAGAAGACATTTGCGGAGGTGGTCTGTACAACCCACCGAGGCTGGGAACAGGTGAATTTACCACACTGGTTGTGAATTTACAACCTGGATGAACAAATGCACTTTCGATACACGTCTACACGATGTGTAGTTAGAATTTTTTGGAGGTGCACATCAGGCTACGGTGTAAGGGTCCACGTCGACGTCGTAGCTACGTTGTCGAAATAACGGAGAAGCATAAACTACGCTTAGGTGTCAACAAAGGAAACTGTGTATCTTTATTGCATTTGTAGATACACAAACACCACTGCAGTGTTTAAATGTCCAGTGGGTATAGTGTAGTGATGTCTTGTGGAAATTTTGTACAACATAAATTATATATTATTGCTTGTCTTCCCTCAGTTATTGTGGTTTGGCTGCTTTTGGCTTCTGGAGAAGCATGGCAGTGCAAAAATAACAGATACTGTCTGCAGATATAAATGGCTCATTCTAAGGTAATAACAATGATTTTTGCTTTCAAGGAACTTTTTTCAAAGATCACTCTGTTATATCTGGTTTTGATCCCCATAAAATGTTACAAAAGGGAACTTCGAAAAAGAAACCCGGTCACGATCTATATTTTGTGTTTTTGTTATGATATGTATTTTGTGTTCTGTATAGTCTCAGTCTTGCCAGATCCTCACCGTTACCCATCATGTCAACTCGGTCTGTTCAAGTTCTTGTTCTTTGTGTCTAGTCAGGTCTGTTTATTCCTCAGTTTTTGTTTTATCAGGTTTTGTTGTTTAGTGTTCCGGCTCAGCTGCGTTTTGCTTTACAGTTTTTGGAATAAATCTATTTTTGCCTTTAGTCTGCATTTTGGGTCCTCTCTCCTCGCCGCCGCCTACACTGACAAACCCAAGTGCCTGAGAGGCTTAAAATTAATCATTCAGCCTTGAAGAAAACAAAGATCTAAATGATAATCATCTTTGAAAGTGTTCCTTGTAACAAAATGTCTACCATCTGAGACCTCATAAAACCAGCATCAGACAGTTATATGTTGATTAAAACTATATTACCTCAATCAAAGTGAAGGAGGTGTCCATACTATCTTCAAGTACAATCTAAGTTTTTGTATTAAGCATGTGAGATCTCTTTTGTACTTGAGTTTGTAGTCCTGGCCCGCAGCATAGCCGAGCACAAGTCCAAGAGTCCAGCTTGCCTAGAGATCACACCTCCACACTCTTCCTTCTTATGTGCCAGAGGGCAGAAAGTTCACAGGGACTTTGGTATTATCAGTGCAATTAAGGTACAGTTACTGTTTGGTCAGTGTTTCATGGTGGAGTTATGGAAACAAAAATGACATATTACAACCAAAACACTGAGCCTTTAAATAATATTGGTGATGTGGCTGAAGGCAAAATAGTACTTTTTTTTCATCCAAAATGTGTTTTACCCATAACCATGATCATTTTCTAACCCTTATCACATAAGTTGGCCAAGTAAGTTATTGTCTAAACTGGAGAAAAAATGTTTTAGTAAAGTTTGGTCATAGTTGTCATTCGTCTCAATTTGATCTTACACAAATTGGTTCAAAGCACTGCACTTAACTGTACCATCCATCACTCCTCCTGCCTCCTTAAAGGGGTGTGTCTGACTTGTTAAAGGACACACCTGAGAATGACATCCAAGCCCGTATTAATGCACGGGCTCAAGCCCCGGGGCCTGACGACGTAGGGGGCCCAACACAAGGCTCTCAGACCGTTCTGTGTATTAGAGGGCTGCATTGGGATTGGGTCCCACCGGATCCCACCGGGTCCCATGGAACCCAAATCAAATCTCGCGGGAGCGGGCGGTATGAACATTGCTGCGGGCGGCAAAAAAAAAACACTGCGGGATCGGGATGTATCCTAGCGACAGGATGTCAATAAATGATGTGGAAAGGAAGCTCAAAGGTCTTTACAGCACAAAGACAAAGCAAGGCAAGTCTGACATTTGGAGAAGTTTCTCAATTGTCCATGAATCTCTTTATTAATAGCCTATAAAATGACGTGTTTTCTCCTGTGGGACGGGAGAAGACACAAAATCAATGCATTTATATTATTGTGCGGGCATAAATTCTCAAAGTTTTGTGGGTGCGGGCGGGAGTGGACACACACTGGCGGGAATGGTCAGAAATTCAGCGGGAGCAGGATTAAGAAAACAGTCTCGCGTAGGGCCCTACTGTGTGACGACACTGATGAATTAGAACGTACACACAAATAATGTTCTATTTCTGGTCTCCATGACAACATTTGTTGTCATGAAAACGAAATGTATGTTCTGTCAGTTGATGTCAGTTATTGTCAGTTTTAAGGGTTTTCTTTAAAGTGGAGTAAGGAGAAGAATAAATAATAGAGACTTACCGAAACGTCGTCTCTTTCTCTTCAAACTCCACAACTGTGTATTTTAAAAGAACTTAACAAAGTGCTCATAGTCTCATATGAGTATGTTAATTCAATTTCTGTATAGAGATATGAAGAGCTATGTAAATTTCTGTTTTGTTACAGTCAAAGTTATACTGCAGTGATTCTTGAAGTATTATTTTATGTATTATAAATATGTATTCCCGGTGGCGGTGGTGTGGAGGGCCTTGAGAAAGTGGTTAGCCCCGGGGTCCATAGTGCTTTAATGCGGGCCTGATGACGTCTGCTCTGATGTGAAAACACTCGTATAGGTCACTCCTGTTGTTGTAGGGATGGTACTTTACAGAACGCTGTAAGGGGTCATATTTCAGTGCATGAACAAATTACCTGTTTGCTTGTTTTGATTGGAGGATTTGTTGGCCACTTACAGAGAATGTCACTGAGGGCCCGTCCACACAAGAACGTTTTTTGTCGAATCTACTTAAATACTTTATCGTTTCGGCCTCGTGTCCAAACAGATCCATCTTTTTCGAGGTGTGAAACCGGTATTTTTTTAAAACGGGTCCCAGAGTGGGAAAATCCTAAAACGCCGGATAGCCCGGAGTCATGTGGACTGCGAAAGCAGATTTCTTCAGAAACGATGACGTATGAGCCCCACCTCTCTAACCACTAACCTCAGCCACTGTCACTGGACACGTCATAACCATAGACTTATAAACAAGTCCATTGTACTTGTATTTTTCCAAAACTCTATGTCTATGGTCATAACAACAACAACATTGGCGGACTACAGGCTTGTACTACCTTTATACATAGACATTATAAAGATTCTTTATATGTCTATGCCTTTATACGCATGCTCCATGGCTTCTCTTCCGGTTTTAGTGTATTGGCGGTGTCACAGCGCCACATAAAGGCGCCTCCTGTATGGAGCATATGTATATGTATATGCATATGTACTACAGTGTTTTGGGTCGTTTCCAGTGAATCCATGTGGACGCAGATTTTTCTGGAAACAACCCCGTGTTTACGGAGACTTCTTTCAAAATGACAGCATATAGGGTGAGGTTGCGTACTCGTGTGGACAGGCCTTGAGTCTTCTTTTACGATGAGTTCATAAGGAAGCCGTTTCTCATAGATATCATATGTGACTCTAGTAATGAGTTCTGTGGCAAATTGAGGAGGAAGCATGAAGACATTTATCCCGTCTCTCACTGTTTGTTCTGTGATTGTGCTAGACTGCGCTCAGGTTATAAAAACTGAGTTATTACCTCTATGTTTTACAACATAACCATAAAGCATAATTAATGTAGACACTGATGTGTAAAATAATATCTTTGTGTCGGACATATTTGATATTTTCTGAAAAGAACATAACCTTCTTATTGTAGCTGATCCATTTCATGAGTTACAGTTCTTATTATTCCACTCATATATGTTGTTGAATTTACGTGTTATGTTTACATAACTACTGTCATGAAAACATCCTTCATGATTTTTCAGATCAGTAATGTTTTCTGCTACCTGGAAAATACCCTCTATAGTAGTGACTAATCATCAGTATTAATCTGTACAAGTATACCCTGCTAGTAAATGGAAGCGAACAGAAACCTCTAAAAAATTAACAACGATTCATTCGTCCTGTCATACCTGAATGAACAGATTACAGGTATAATTATTTTTTAAGTTGATCTTTGTTAGTGGCCTGGGAGAGTTACAAGGTGGAGAAAGAATAAGTGGATGATGTCTAAACTGCTGAGTGAGGAGACAAAGACAGCCTAATAATAGGAAAGCTCTACCTTACATCAACTGTATAGTTTCAAATTAAGTCACGTTGAATAAGTCATGAATTGGGAAGTAGAGTTAAAGCAGGGTAAAGTTACTGTAAGTTCAATATGACAGAGCCTTACTTGAGATTACTTACTAGAAGTCTCTACTAATAAACAGCATTATGTTGATCGGTGTGTAGCTTACTATGTGTATAATTAGTGTCTAATACTGAGTAATCTGCTTACACTGTCTCTCCTTATTTTCAAGTCTCTCTTCTCTTTTAGGAAAATTATTTCATATTGTTTTTCAGTGTTTATAATGACACTTTCTCATGTTTTTTTGTTGTGCAGACAACAGTCTGGTCAGTTATTATGTCCACTGCTACAGAGACAGTGGACACTATATTGCCAAAAGTTTTCACTCACTTCCATGGCCACAGGTAAATAAATTCAAGCATGCAGATTGCTTCTGCAAACATCTGTGAAAGAATGGCTCGCTTTCAGGAGCTCAGTGAATTCCAGCATGGTACCATGATAGGATCCTACCTGTGCAACAAGTCCAGTCGTGTGATTTCCTCACAACTAAATATTCCACAGTCAGCTGTCAGTGGTATTATAACAAAGTGGAAGCGATTGGGAACGACAGCAGCTCAGCCACGAAGTGGTTGGCCACATAAAATGACAGAGCAGGTCAGCGGATGCTGAGGCGCATAGTGCGCAGAGTCAATCGCTACAGACTTCCAAACTTCATGTGGCCTTCAGATTAGCTCAAGAACAGTGCGTAGAGACCTTCATGGAATGGTTTTCCATGGTAACTGCATTCAAGCCATACATCACCAAGTGCAATGCAAAGCGTTGGATGCAGTGTTGTAAAGCACGCCGCCACTGGACTCTACAGCAGTGGAGACGCTTTCTCTGCAGTGACGAATCACGCTTCTCCATCTGACATTCTGATGGAGGAGTCTGGGTTTGGCGGTTGCCAAGGGAACAGTACTTGTCTGACTGCATTGTGCCAAGTGTAAAGTTTGGTGGAGGGGGGATTATGGTGTGGGGTTGTTCTTCAGGAGCTGGGCTTGGCCCCTTAGTTCCAGTGAAAGGAACTCTGAATGCTTCAGCATACCAAGAGATTTAGGACAATTTCATGCTCCCAACTTTATGGAAACAGTTTGGGGATGGTCCCTTCCTGTTCCAACATGACTGCGCACCAGTGCACAAAGCAAGGTTCATAAAGACATGGATGAGCCAGTTTGGTGTGGAAGAACTTGAGTCCTGACCTCAACCCGATAGAACACCTTTGGGATGAATTAGAGCAGAGACTGTGAGCCAGGCCTTCTGTCCAACATCACAAATGCGCCTCTGGAAGAATGGTCAAAAATTCCCACAAACACACTCCTAAACCTTGTGGAAAACTTGCCTGGAAGAGTTGAAGCTGTTACAGCTGCAAAGGGTGGGCCAACGTCATATTAAACCCTATGAATTAAGAACGGGATATTACATAAGTTCATATGCATGTAAAGGCAGATGAGCGAATATTTTTGGCAATATAGTGTATCTTAATTGTTTCTTGCAACAATTTTCTTGCAGTTCCTGATGGGATTACTTTAAAAGATGAAGATAACAGGAAAGAAACAACAAGATGAGAATGTTGCATGCTGTTATTTCAGGCATGAAAAGAATTCCAGCTTAACAACTGTTTGGATTTACTTTACAAACTTTAGAATTACTATTTAAAAAACTCTCAGTTTAGTTGTATAAAGGAACTGCAAAGCTATCTTGTCTCTAAAGCAAACCAAAATTAAATTACTGGTGCAAAAGCGTAAAAAGGTTTAGTCAGAATCATGTGATAGAACATGCACAATGCATTAATAAACCAAAACATTATGTCACAATTGTAGTTAACAAACCTTTCAGAACCAAAGTTCAAACCAATAGTGGATTTTGTTTTATGAACAGCCTCTTCAAAGTGACTATTATCACTGGGATGAACCTGAGCGTTAAACATATCCTCCAGGTTCTCATGGACTTTGATGCAGTTTTTTTTAATCTGAAATTACCTGCAACTTCTGCAGAATTGATAGACAAAGCCTATATACATACAACACTCACAAGACTGTAATTTTCTATGCAACATAGTGAATGCTTATTTTTGCTCCTGAATACTGACTTACTGACTGAATACTGACTTACCCCTTGTTGCCCTGACCTATCCTCCCCAAACTGCTCAATAATCAACTTCCAAGTTAGTTTATTCTTAAAAATTAGTATAGACTGTTTCAGCCTGCCTCAGCCTCTCTATCCAATCATTTTTCAATGAGGAGGTCCTCTCGGGTCCAAAAATTCAGCCCTAAATTAGAAAATATCCAAAACCAACAATCAATAAGAGACAGAGTAGTGCCCTAGAATGGTCTCACCTGAAGTGTCATAATAAGTATTATTTAATTCATGGATGGTTGTTATGAGGGCTACAGCACAAAGTATTCCTTGTGCTTTATAATATGTATATGAACATGTAAAAATTATGTACATTATATAAAGAAACTGAATTGAAATGAATGCAACTCTAGAGAAGTTTGTTAACCCTAAAACTATGTGCAAAAACAGTGCTTTAAGGTTGGAAAATAGTAATGGTTACAGCTAAATATATATATATATATATATTATGGATGCCATTTTTACAGTTCACATGAATTTGATTTGAAGGTTGCATATTCTTCAAATGTTAAGTGTAGGTAATTTCATTCTGGACTTACTGGGGCAGAAGGGACAATTATTTCTCTCTACAAACATATATTTACTCTAGTAAGAGTTAATTTGTTTATGCCTGTTTGCCTGTCTATTCTAATAAATATATAGAAAAATATTAGTAAAGTTTGCTGTTATGTATCCAGTAACAAATGGACCAGTCTAATATTTGAAAGATGGAACCTGAGTGTCAGGAACCTCCAGTATATAGGACGCAGATGCAGGATCACGTTCGGAGCAAAGATGTTTATTGATAAAATAAACACACAGCAGGCAGAAAAGGCATTCTGTTGCTCAGAGCAACAGAATAGGCTGTGAAACGCCTCAGCGCTCTTCTCGATAAACTTCTCGATAAACAATTCACTCCACACTGGGAAGAAAACAAAAGGCTATGAACAATTACAAAATCAAGTCACACACTCCTTAATGAGGCGGATTTAAACCAAAGACGCAGTCCTATGAAACAGAGACACTATGAACGTTAACTGTAAATTTAAGGCTCGCCTTTAACGGCGGCACGAAATATTTTCAGTAAATCAAAACACAAAACCGCTAATCAGAGGTGGCTATGAACGTTTACAAACTCAAAACTCTCCAAACAAGAGGACCAAAAACAAGGCTAAGAAACTTACCGTTATAATAAGTAATCTAGGCTGGCAATGAATTACAAAGAAAATGAAACGCTCGACTGCAAGCTCGAGGGAAAAACTCGGGACAATGGGGAACATGGAACACGGGTTTCAAAGGCTTATGAGAGGCTCAACAATGAGACACAGCACACTCGCACGGGACAAAGGGAGACGAACCTTGCATCGATGCCCCCTCAGGTGAAGTTCTTTCAGGAACAGTCCAGGCGCTCCCTGGCGGCAGGGAGTACAGGCATGGGTCCGCCTGGACTCCCACTATTGAAGCTGCGCTCACCTGAGTTTCTGCAGGTGACGGAGAGGACAAGGCTGCGCCCCCTTGGGCCTCCGTGGCCGAGGGCGAGGATAAGGCTGTGCCCCCTTGGGCCTCCGTGGCCGAGGGCGAGGATAAGGCTGTGCCCCCTTGGGCCTCCGTGGCCGAGGGCGAGGACAAGGCTGCGCCCACCTGGTTTTCTGCAGGTGACAGAGAGGACAAGGCTGCGCTCCCTTGGGCCTCCGTGGCCGAGGGCGAGGACAAGGCTGCGCCCTCTTGGGCCTCCGTGGCCGAGGGCGAGGACAAGACTGCGCCCTCTTGGGCCTCCGTGGCCGAGGGCGAGGACACAGCTTTGCCCACCCGAGTTTCTGCAGGTGACGGACGAGGAGGAGCCCGGCGGACAGGCCGGCTCTGGCGAGGAGGAGCCCGGCGGACAGGCCGGCTCGGACGAGGAGGAGGAGGAGCCCGGCTGGAAGAAGGCCGGCTGTAGCTCGGCAGCGTTAGCAGGCTGTGCCTTGGCGGAGTCAGCGAGGAAAGTCAAGAAATGTTGCACCAGGACTTGGTGCTTAACCTGGACCTGAACTGGGTAAAGGTACTGACTTGATCAAAATTGTTGATGGCTAGTTAACACGAACTCAGCTAGTTGTGCTAATTAAAATGAACAAACCAATAATGTTGACTTGTAATAACTCTCAAAAAAGTCCAGTCCGCAAAGAAGACATAATCAGTGCAAGTGCATAATCAGTGTTGATGTACTGTAATTTCTTACTACCGCCCCTAATTGTGATCAGGGTTGGGTGTATTTGGGCATATTATTGAGCATAAGTGTTGTTAAGGGGTGGATGTTCACTGATTTTAAAACAACAAAAAAGAGGAACAGAGAAACATGGAGACTGTCACTGAGGGCTGTAACTTGGCTGGAGCGTGGCCTTGTGTAATGTCTTACCTTTTCTGTCTACAGTGTTGAACCAGACGCCTAAACACAACAGCAGGAGGCAGATGATTTATGCCTACATTTAGTTTTAGGACAGATAATGAGAAGAGAAAAATCAGAGAAGAGGTTTCTGCATCCCTCCTACTTCAACATATTTTACAGCTGTGCATTTTGCCAGAGTTCAGAGCAGGAGGTTACACAGCAAGAGCCCGAAAAGTTTGCAGTTTTTAATCACAAATTAAAAAGCAAAAATACCATTTTGAAATTGTACTTTAAATGTGTGCAGTAGTGTTGTTCTCAAAGATTTAATGTCTTAATACTGAGAGAAAAAACATTCCGATTTGTTAGTCATAGATAAAAACAACACTGCAGAAGCAGCATAGTGATCTCCCGCATATTTTTGGCCACTGAATAAGTCTTCCATGACAGCACTGAAGTGGAGGAGAGCTTTGGTTTTGGCAGCTGCAGGGAGTAAAATGGGCAATGCAACCATCACCCCAACCCACCCTCCACCAAAACCCACTCCCACCCAACAAGCTTTCTTAACAGTCATGAACTGGCAGTTGCCCATTAGTAGGTTTGGCACTGTGGTCCCAAAAGTACTGCTCTGTGCTTCAGAGGGTACACCAAAAGCATTCCACATCCACCCCAAAGGATGTAAACAGACTGGAATATTCTTACTGCCTTTGGGCATATTTATGACTATTTCAACCTTTCGCTGTGTTTGTTTTTCCATTTAGAATTGATATTTCCACACTGCAAACACTGACAATGTGCTTCAGTAGGCGTAATCATGCATGCTGTGTGTCCTCCAGGTATTTATCAGTATGGAAAAGTAAACTAAATCTGATGTTGCCTGAAATGATCTCCTTTATGTAATCACATCAGGAAGTCAAACAAAAGTAGAAAAAAAGTAGAATCAAGTGATGCTCATGATTAGAACCATTTATAAAGGTGTCCTCACATATAAAGCATGAATAACATGTCTTTGTGAAATATGTTGTCACTTTTTGAATGATTTTTAAACTACAGCTACATTAGTTGTATTTAATCTGTTAAAACATCTCACAATCACGTGTTCAAAATTCACAGTGTGCTTCAGTCCATTTCCTGCACATATAGTCTTGCAGGAAATTGACTTTTCTTTTTCATTGGACTTTTCATTTCTTGTCATGAAATGCACCCAGCATTACAAAAAATACACAACTCACTCCCACCATAACCCTAACCTCTCCAGACAATCCAAATTCTGCAGATAGCTCTACAACCATGTGAAAAAGTACATTCTCTTTAAATTCAGAGATTTTATAAAGCAAGACGGCATTATAAATCACTTGATCCTTGCCAGGTACTTACCATATTACACTGTCATTATTGTTTATAACAAAAACTAAGCCAAAATGCAGAATAAGTGTATCAAAAACTAAGTATACTCCATGATTCAGTAGCTCGTAGAACCACCTTGAGTAGCAATAACTTGGTTTAGTTCTTCTCTGTATTCAATTCGCTTCAATTCAGTTTATTTATATAGCACCAACTCACAATAAATGTCATCTCAAGGCACTTCAATGATACAGGTACAGGATAAAGAGGAGGAACCATAATGGAAGCCCCCACATGGCATGTACCACTGACAGACTGAGGAAGTGGCTGATGTCAAGGAGTCCTGCCAATGGCCTTTGGTGCTTTTAAGTTATTTTTGCTGTAATTATCCGCTCTGACCTTATACTGATGCCCTTATTACATTGCTTTAAATCACGTGCTGACCACTGTTTCGGGTTTTGCTTTCAATGTCACTTTAGATACAAAAGTAGAATGTTAATGCTAACTAAAGTTATTCATTTAGTCATGAACACAAAGTAACTAAAATGAGCATTTCTAAAAAATAAAATCAAAGAATATGAGAGCTTTAAATTTTATTGAGATGAAAATACTCACCGACCATTCCATGACTTACTCAGGAATGCCTGGCAAAACTGTGAGCAAAAGCCTGGATGAGCATTTTCCTAACAGCTCCCCTCTGAGCTGCGGGGAATTTACTTTCCTGCATAGCCTGTGGTTAAAAATAAGATTTATTAATTAGGAAGCAGTACTTTTTTGAGGCCCCATTTAATATTTTTCTATTTGGTGGGTGTCTTTAGTCTCATTTCTCATGATTGCAATTTTGACAGTTTGCTTATGTCAGTTTTGAATGGTTACCAGTATTTCCATATTTCTATTATTTTGCTATTGTATGAATTATTACTGCAAATTAGGGATGCCCATGGAAATAGACTGAAAGGGCTTTAGCAGTATTTTCTCAATTACCGACATCAACTTAATTTTTTGATGAGAAACAGTTCTCTATTGCAATCTCTTAGAGATAATAACAAAAACAGCTATTATATTACTTTTTTTGCTTACCAGGAATGCAGTTTTTATGTGTTATTGCGCTCTCTGCAGGTTTCCAGGGAATCTGGTCTGAATAATTCTGCTCTGTATGCTTTTGAGAACTTGCTCCATGTTGCAACACCTGTAAAACAATTTTCACCAATTAATCTAACTTGAAAAAAATGCAGTTTATAAGTATAACATACGTTTTTGTATTTCTAAATCTTACTGTTAAGCGACAAGAAACGAGCTTTTCTTCTAAAGCTTTCTGTTGACACCACTTCCTTGAAGTGGTGACTAAGGGTGTAAAGTCATAGTTGACTGGTCGACTAATTGGTCGATACGTTCTTAGTTGACCAAAATTCTGATTGGTCGATTTTTTGCCTAGTTCATACAGTCTATAGTTAATTTCATCAGGAGGAAAGTACTAAGTGCTAATGGGGGTGTTTTCAGAGCACCTCTGGTTCACAGGTAACAGCCTGTCTTCAGAGAACACCCCCCTTCTTTTCACTATTTTGGATTAGTCCAACCCACTAGAGACGGGCAGATTGAAGAGCGTCCACGTTATTCAGCGTCCGCTGGTTTGCCGAATATTTATTTTTATTTTGAGCGTTTCATTTACAGTGAGTCCTCCTCTACCATCCATGTCAAAGACATCGGCAGTGTGGCAGAATTTTAACAAAATAGGCGGAAAGAAAGTCAAATGCAAAATTTTCAAACAACAGTTTGCATATCACAGCTCGACTACAAACATGGCAAACATGACTATTAATATCATATTAAACCTATTTCAATATTTTAGTCTAATGATCGTTTATTCGTTTTATAACTGCAGGCGCACCCGCCCGCAACAATGGCAGCATCCCTCAGATATACGCCTTTTGTGTTTAATTGCCTTCTTGTGCTGATATCAGTATATTTTCAGTAAGCATGGGTGTAATGGAAAATATTATTTAGCCTTATACTTGTGTCTCATTGTGTTTAAATCACTTGTAAGACTTGATATTCATTCCCAGGCATTAGATGCACCAGATGTTACAGTACAATATTTCTTTTGTTACTTGTGAAACTTTCTCAGGCACTAGAGAGATAAGATGTTTCCAATCAAACATGTCTGTATTTCTTTGTTCATTTTCGTTTGTGCAACATGCACTGAAACAATGCAACATGCACTGAAACTGTAAGTCAGAGCTACACTCTGACACAGGTGCTGTGTTAGAGGCTTGCTCTCTCTTGTATAAGAACTGTTCAATAAACCCGCCTGAGTGTTTTTCACCTTAACAGTGCTTGGATAATCATTATTATTTTTTCTACCACAATGGGCTATTATATTGCTCAGATGCACGTGATGCAAAACACTGTCAGAACCGTCAGAGTCGAGTTTGCCGTAAGAGTCGAGTCGCCCCCTCCCCCGATGAGTTGATTTTTCAGGGTTTCGGTCAACCAAGTATTTCTTTGGTTGATTACAGCCCTAGTCGTGACACTACCAACAAGAGTCAAGATTCACAAGTTTTCTTTTACATTTAGGTTAATTAATTTATATATAAATACAACATTTCTACTTTAGAAATGCCACGTTTTTCCAGCGGACATTAAGTTTTGATTGCACAAAGAGGCTGTGAGCAAGCACTCCATACAGGCACTGACTTAACATATTACAAACAAATCATCACACATTACAACCATAATCTAATCAAAATGTGCATGTTATTGTAGTAAACAGCAATCTTTTCTAACAAAAGTTACAATAGAAAAAACAAGCTAGCAATTTTGGCTGCTTGTGAAATGTTTGCTGAGGATGGTATTGTGAGCTATCTGTAAATTACCTGTGATAGTCTCATGTTTTAAGACTGCACTTGCCTCTCATCTTCATTTTCCCTCAGTCTCTCCTCTGACGATGTTCCACTCATGCTGTCTCTGTCCCTGTCTTTTTGTGTCATTCTTGATCATACTAGAGATGATAAACGTATATTATGTCTATATTCTTGATGACTTAATATACGTATATTTTAGTGGTGGGCCATCAGGGCCTGCAAGGCCTTCTCTTCTGGCCTAATATCTGAATCACACACAGATGTTGATTATATTCTGTCCATGAATACTTATTAAATAATTCCAAATGGTCTGTCTGCTTCCTTTCATAGCTTTTGCCTTGGTTGCGCTGATTCCAGACGTGTATTTTCATATGAAAGCATTTAACCAATCACATTTCAGCCATCATTTGTTGCCAGGGTCAAATAAATCTGCCTGCAGGCCTTCACAATTAGTTCTGCAGGCCCTGTAGCATATAATAAGTGTCGATCAAACTGTTGCTTCAACCAGTCAGATTTTTAGTTGGTGACACCAAGGCCCCTAGCAGGTGTACGGTAACGTCAGCATATTCATACCCTTTGATTGAATAGTCAGAGAGTGTACTAGCCAGAGCTAGCAAACTGCATCTGTAGCGAGCTGCAAGAGCAAAAATTAAGTTGTGTTGATTTTATAGTTGTTTTCTCAACCCACAATGGCGGAGGGAGGAGAAGAAATGGATTTGGTTGCAGATTTATTGTCAAAGCCATTTTCAAGACGGGCTTTTAAAAAAAAGCTGGACATCGTTAAGAAAGGTTGGGCAACTCTGAAGCTAGCAAACCTGTCACAACCGGTAAAAGGATTTGTCCACTTTCAGTCCACTAATCACTAGCAGTATTGGCTCACAGGCTCACTGCAAATTGTGTTGCTGGGAGTGCTTGTTGTTTGCCACTGATCGACAAAGTGTTTGGACCCACATCTTAGGTCATATTTCTGATTGTAGTATCTGGTAAAGACCAGATTTTTTTTATTATGTTCAGAGAAAACATTAGAAAGAACTGAAAGAGGGTCTTCTTACTTTTCCACATGACTGAATAACGAAAAACATTGTTTTAACTTGTGTGAATCACCTTAATGGAACTTGGTAGTTCATAGCATTTACATGTGTGTTGACGTCAAAACAAGAAGCTCATGTCTTTCTTTCTTCCTCTGTCTCTACATGATCCTGACAGCATCTCTCTCCACCTCTGTGGCTTCACCAGCTCTTTGCTTACCTCTAATCACACCTGTGATACTCACTCTGTGTGTGGTTTCTCTGCCTGTGGAGATGCACCTGCTCATCACAGCCTGTCTATGTAGAGTCTGTTTGTGTGTATATTCATGCAGTGCATGCCCTTTCCCCTCCCTCTGTGTTGTGTAATTGTACTCTTGAACCACAAGCCCACTCTTTTTTGTTATTTTAGCTGTTATAAACACAGTCTTTTGGCCTATCCTTTTGTCCCTCTTTCAATGACAGCTTCTCTCACATTTCTGTGTACATGCACTCTGTTTTCATTGTATAACTTAAATGGTCATTGTGCAAGAGACTGGGTACATGCTGGACAGGTCATCAGTCCATCACAGGATTGTCTTTGAGCCTAGTCTTTTAGTGATTATTCTATTTGTGTCACGTAATTAGTTTCACCATCTGAACTTTTTGCCTAAATCTGATAGGTTAGTTAATCAAATTATACTTAGGTTAGTCAGAAAAAAGTAGAACACTGATCACTGACCTTGAAGCTGGCTCCACACCTTTCTGTGGATGAAGCTTTGACACATTTCAGGAACTTAAACTTTGTTGCAAACCAAGAACACCTCCTCCATGGTAACAGCTTACCCAGCTGACAGGAAAATACATGCCATTTAACACTTCTGAAAACTACAAATGCATACAATATCTATGTTCAAGATCTTGGTATTTTACATTCTTTTAGATAAGTGCACACAGTCTCCTCATGACTTATGTGCCTAATAAATTTCCCCCTTTGATTGTCACACGTGGTGGGACATATGAGCAAAAGACTTTGAGATCAAATGTAAATGTCAGCTTTATCAATCAGCAAATGGGGCTTATTATGAGAAAGGTCGATGTAGTTGATGGTTCTAATATGTGTTTTCAGCTGACAGACTGATGTTTGACTTTGGAAGGACAGTAGATGTCCAGCCTAGTAGATGAAGTGTCACGTGTAGGAGGTGGCGAGGAAGGAAGACCCAGGTGCAGACACAGCTTGGGAGCCAGGAGGTAAAATGAAAAGAAACTGTAAAAGAAATTTTACAAAAGGCATAGCAAAGCTGGATAACCATTTACAAAAAGAACACTTGAAAACCAAACTCAAAAAGTACACCAAGCTAGGAAAGCAACTTGGGAGGACAACGTAAAGAAAACAGTGGATCTGACAAAGAGTGAATAAAACCAGGAGTTTAAATACAGAAGAACGATTGGTGAGTGAAGACAGCTAAGGAGCATAACACAGGTGAAGGGAGAGGAGCTGATGGCTGGACTGAAGAGAGACTTGAGGAAACAAGTGAGGAAGTGAACAGGACTGAGACAAGACAGAAAAAAAACTGACAAAAAAAAAAATACCAAAAGACACAGATCATGACATGAAGAACCCACGCAAAAACTCAAACAACCCATAGAATCAGCTACCAACACCTAACAGGCCTCATGTCCATGCTCTGTCTATTCTATCAATTATTTCCTCTTCTGACTCAAATTTTTAAATAGGACAGATTTTTTTCTGATGACATTTCTTTTTTAAATTTACTTTAATGACATGTTATTGTTCAATAGTATCTATTTTTACAGCACTGTATAATATTGCACTGTCATGATATTTGCTAACAAATATGTATGAAGTCTTAACATGCACAAATAAGATTTGGCACATTGTAGCAAAGAACAAAGATATGTTGTCATTCCTTAGAGAATGCCACGTACACCATGTATACAAAGCTGATCTCCTCGCTGTGCTTTGTAGATAACATGTTGCACAGTGTTGCAGCTCATCCCGTTGTTCTGTGACTTTTTGATTGTGTGTTATTACCAAAGAGAGCTGTTTGAGCCAGATGTATATCTGTGCTGAAAGCCCTGCTTACTGTAACGACCAGCTGGTGATGGATGGAGCTCAACTTGACATAGATAAATATGGCACATACACACTCATACACAAGCACCAACTTTTCAGTAATTGTAACAATGGGCAGTCTTTGGACATGTTGTAATGGGGGAGGTTTGATAAAGGTGTGTTTATTTACAGTGTTGTTTATTAAGGAGTGTGAAGAACATTTGTACAATTGTGTTTGTGTGCAAGAGTGGTGTGTGTATGTCTCAGCAAATCCAGAGCAAGCACCAAGTACATTTTGCAAAAACAAAACTTCAATAAGAAAATTAAATGAAACAAGTGAAAATGAAACAAAAACTAATCCGACTCAGGGGGTATTGAGTCAGGCGGTGGTCACTAATCATGTCCAAAGGAAGATGCAGTGGCTTTCTGGTGAATTTAACAAACCTCCCTCTTGACATCTGTGACTGCAGAGCATGCTCTCAGTTTAAAATGAATAAAAACTGTTCACAGTGGGTGGATTGACCACATTATGAAAAAAGAAAAGATTGTGGGCTGAGGAAATGGAGAGCAAAAATTATATATATATCCTGTTTAACTTTGACTGCTTATATAGATTATATATTTAGTGTGTCTGGGCTGCACTTTTGTTTCTATATTTTTTATATTTGTATTACATTTGTTATTCAGACACTTTTCCCTCAGCATACTGTTATAATGAACTCTCCTGTGGTTGGGTTTTCACTGTTTTCACTAGAGATTTAAGACCACTACAATGCAATGTTAGGGTGGTTTTTTGCATTTATTCCTTATACATCTCTTTTTGATGTACTGTTGGTCTATAGAGGTGTCCCACTTAAGAGAGATAAAAACCAATTACTTTGCAACAGTCATCTCTGTTCCTGTAAAATACCAAATCAATGAGATGTGCAATTAAAGTGGTTTTACATGGGATAGGTAACTGTCACAGTTTATGTTTTGTTAAATCTTTTTTCATATGTTTTCAGGTTTCTGGTCATGTTTTTTCCCCTGTCACTTAGTCTCACTCATGTCACCTGTTTCATTGTCCTCAGCTGCACGCCATCACTAATCACTCCCTCCTCAGTATTTAGTTTCCTGGTTCACCCATGTTCATGGCGGAATCCTCACTTTCACTACCCTTCGTGCCACAATTAAGTCTGGTTCTTGTCTCATAGTCTCATTTTCAGTCTTGTTTTTGTTAACGTTTGGTATTTTTTAATCTGTTTTTGCCTTGCTCCCTGTTTTTGTGTTTTTTGGAATAAACCTTTTTTGAATTTTGAAAGAACTGCATCTGGGTCCTACCTTCTCCACCGTTCCCTGACAGTAACAATCTCCACAGTGTAATCTCCATGATAAAAATCTCCTTTACCTCCCAGCTGTTATGAGAGAAACCATGCAGTTATTTATCAGCAGACCTTCTTGGCAGCATGCTGAGTATTTAATTGTTTTTTTTAAAAAATAATACTACGATGGCCTATTTGTTCCTTCAAAGAAGAACCGTCCAAACATGGAAGGGCCGTTTGATTCCCTCCAGCCAGTGCCGCTACTCCTCCAGGGCCAGTTTAACAGCTAGGAGCTCCCAGTTACCAATGTCATAAAAGATGCCGAGAGACAAAGGCACATGGGTGGAGCTTTTGGTAACTGGTTGCTCGCTGAGACAGCACAGCCCCTACACCCATGTCAGATGCATCCACCTCCATGACGAACTGCCGTTTGGCATCAGGGACTTGGAGGATGGAAGCAGAACTGAAGCGGTCCCTCAGGGTCTGAAAGGCTGTATCTGCAGAATGGGACCATCGGAAGGAAGTCTTGGAAGATGTCAGGGCTGTGAGAGGGGCAGCGATGGAGCTATAGTTGCGGATAAAGCACCTGTAAAAACTGGCAAAGCCCAGGAACTACTGCAGCTTCTTACAGGTTTCAGGGACTGGCCAACACCTAACTGCGTCCACCTTGGCAGAATCCATCTCCAGGAGACCCTGGGTCACAATGTAACCCTGGAATGACACAAACTGTGTGTGAAACTCACTTTTCGGCCTTCACGAAAAGGGTCTTCTCCAGCAGGTGTTGGAGGACCATCTGGACATGGTGGATATGCTCTTCGCGGGACTTGAAGAAAATGAGAATGTCATCTAAATAGACGAAAACATAATTGTCAATCATGTCCCTGAGGATGTCGTTGACCAAGGCCTGGAAGACTTTGGTGAGGCCCAGTGATGTCACCAAATATTCATAATGTCCGGTGGGCGTGTTAAAAGCAGTCTTCCATTCATCCCCCTCTCTGATGTGAACAAGGTGGTAGGCATTACGGAGGTCGAGCTTTGTGAAGATCATGGCCCCTTGAAGTAACTCAAAGGCTGAGGGGAAGAGGGTACCGGTTATTTATAGTGATGTCATTAAGTCCCCGGTAATCAATGCAGGGGTGCAGGGTCTTGTTCTTCTTCTCCACAAAGAAGAATCCTGCCCCACCAGGAGACAACAAAGGTTGGATAGTACCAGCAGCCAGAAGCTCGTTCAGGACCAGACAGGGAGTACAGACGCCCCTTGGGAGGTGAAGTCCCAGGCATCAGGTCAATGGAACAGTCATATGGCCGATGAGGGGGCAATGAAGTCGCCTTAGCCTTACTGAACACCTCCTGGAAGTTATGGTACTCTGCAGGAATTCTGGACAAGTCAGGACAGGAACTGGAGCGCGTTGTCTGCTGGGGTACGGAGGCCTCTTTATGGCAGACCTGGTGACGGGAGTTCTTCCAACCGAGGATGGACAGGAGGTGAAACCGGATGGTCTCATGGTGGTTACCAGAAAGTAGCATGTGGACAGGAGAAGTCTGGTGAGTGGCAGACTCCAGAAGATGGCCATCAAGGGCTTTGGCAGGAATTGGGGTGTCAAGCGGAATCCTCTTTAGTCCCAGTTGTATGGCTAAGCCCTCAGCCATAATGGCATCTGCACCAGAGTCTATAAAAGTGGGCTGGGTGACTTGGAAGCTTGACTTGGAACAGGGGGCGTAAGCTTGAGGAGGAAGACTTTGCTGCTGTGTGACTCACAAGGACTTCCTCACTCACTGGTGAGCCCTGTCATTTAACGGGCAGTGGGAGATAAAATGTCCAGTTTGCCTACAGTACATGTACAGGTTCCTCTTACGGTGGCGCTCTCGCTCTTCGGGTGTAAGCTTGGTGCGGCCCACCTGCATCGGCTCAGGCTCTACACCATTGTCCATAACAGGTGAAGAGGAACCGGAAGCAGATGAGGAACCTGGCTAGCGGGCTGGGTCGAGACGACCAGGAGTGTTCTGTCTCCTCTCCCTTCTCCGGGCCTGGATGCGGTGGTCCAGCCGGACATTAAGTTCAATGAATTTATCAAGTGTGGAAGGTAGAGGATAGGAGACCAGTTCATCCTTGATGTAGTCTGCCAAACTATGCAGAAAAACATTGCGCAGAGCCGCAGTGTTCCAGTCGCTCCGACGGGCCCTGGTCCGGAAGTCGATGGAGAAGTCAGCCACTGACTGGTTCCCTTGGCGCAGGGAGAGCAGATCACGGACGGCATCAGATCCGGAAGCGCCCAACCCGAACATCCTGCGTAGTTCCATAGAGAAGGCCTGGAATGATGCACAGACGGGAGTCCGCCTCTCCCACTCTGCTGTTCCCTAGAGGAGGGTTGCTGATTATATATGCCACCCTGGCTTCCTCGGTGGCGAACTTATATGACTGCAGGCTGAAGAGTAAGGAGCAGGAGGTCAGGAATGAACCGCAGAGTTCAGGATTTCCATCATATCACTCAGGGGTTCCCACTGGGGGCTCAGAGATCATCCTGGGCTGTGGCAGAGCTGGAGCAGGAGGTTCTGGTGTGGGGACTGGAACTGCAGAAGGGCGAGTGGACATCAGCTGTTGCAACTGGGCGGAGAGGGCTGCAAAGGCGTTGACATTGGCCTCTGCAGCTTGTCTAGCATATACATCAGCCTCCTCCATTCTCTGCTGATGTTGCATGAGCGCGTTCTCAATCCTCTCAAACCGATTCTGTGGTGAGCGTGGTCCTGCTGGGTCCATGTCTGGCCAGATTGTACTGTAACGGGTGGTAAAAAGTTCACATTTTACTTAGACTCCAGCAGACAGGCAAACGGTTTAGAAACCGGCAAACAGGAATCAGGAGATGAGAGGCAAAGTTCTTGGTCAGGGACGGAAGGCTAGGTCGAATTACCAGGAGGCAGACGAAGCAAGGAATCAGGGACAGGCGAGGTCTTTACCGGTACAATCTGGCAAAGGACTGAGTGTGGAGCTGGTGACTATATGCTGGGCTGATTGCATGTGATGAGAGGCAGCTGTGTGCACAGGTGAGTGGAGTGAACTGACGAGGTGGATGTGGCTGACAGGCTGAGTGGGGTAGAGGCAGGATCAATGGAAAATTACTGATGGCTGGATGACTGAACTGTGACAGACGTGATGTTAGAAGACCGTTAAAAGTCTTCAAAGAGACATTAGTGGACTCTCAGAAGCCAGTTAGACATCTCCCAGAGTATGTAGCAAAACTATGTGAGCGACTTCAGAAAGCTTGCTCCCCAGCCTTTGATGCTCTAACTACTTCTCAGGTAAAGATGAAGCAACGCTATGACAAAAAGGCAGTTGCTCGGTCATTTCAACCAGGTGATCAAGTCTTGTTCCTTTTACCCATACTTGGTTCTGCGATGGCCACTAAAGTTTCTGGTCCATATACAGTCGACAGACAAATTAATGAGACCAACTATGTTATTCATACTCCTGATAGAAGAAGGAAAACTAGAGTGTGTCATGTGACTGTGATGAAACGTTATTGTCCCAGGGAATGCAATGATGTGACATCTGCGGCTCCTCCTGTGGTGCCATTGGTAACGGTAGTCACTCAGAATGATAATTATGTGCAGGCTTTGTGCGCATTACCACCCCAAGCAGTTTGGCTCAAAAATAATGAGATCCTGTCAAATCTATCCAAGTATTTGTTCCATCTTTCTGCTGGTGATAGAGAAGACATTCACATGCTTCTTTCTGCCTTCCCTGAACTATTTAGTGACATTCCGTCACAGACTACTGTCGTGGCCCATGACATCTCTTTGACTAAAGCACAGCCAATTAAACGGTGTGCATATCGTGTCAATCCAACAAAGCGAGAGATGATGAAAAAGGAGGCGGAATATCTCCTTGAACACGGTTTTGCAGTTCCAAGTGAGAGTCCTTGGAGTTCACCTTGTTTGTTGGAAATTAAACCAGATGGCAGTCCAAGGTTCTGCACTGACTTCCGGAAAGTGAATGCTGTGACTGATGCATAACCATTACCATTAATGGAGGATTACATTGATGATATAGGCCCCACAACTTATGTCACCAAGCTTGATATGTTGAAGGGTTATTGGTAGGTTCCGTAAACCGCAAAGGCTTCAGAGATTTCAGCTTTTGTGACACCTGACCATTTCATGCAGTACACGGTGATGCCATTTGGGATGTGTAACACTCCTACAACTTTCCAAAGGCTTGTAAATAAAGCCCTTGGTGATGTTTCAAACTGCAGAGCTTACTTGGATGATATTGTCATGTATTCTGATACATGTTGTCTTCATTCCTTGGTTGTTGGTATGTTACACCCCCTCAGGGGTTCTAACAGGCTCTTTGTGGTGCTGATATTGATATGGCATGTGTTTGTGTAGCGAGGAGCAAGTGGAATGCAACCTACAGGTCAACAGAAGGGAGAATGAAGGAGCGACTCTTACCAGCATGCACACACATGCCAGAACATTTTCTGCTACTTTCGTTTAACAAGGACGCGTATTTAGACCAGTCCAGTGCTTGTGTCAAAAGGGCTTATGTCATACTTTGGCTTGATACTTTTCAGTATTTAATTCAATTGAGTTTATTTATATAGCGCCAAATTACAACAAATGTCATCCCAAGGCGCTTCAATGATACAGTCCAATTCAAGCAAATTAGAGTCCAATTCATTGTAATAATAATTAAATTAGATAAATTCAAAATTAGTCCAATTCATAGTCCATGCCCATTTAAAATACATTTCCTAACTAAGAAAACCAACTCTCTCTCTACAGTCAAATCCCCTGTCCTGAGCCTACTTTTAGTCTTGTATTAACTGTCTGTTAAGATGAATTTGGGTATTTAAAAAAAAAAATAAAAAATTTTTTTTGGAGGATGAAGTAATATATATGTTTGTTTGTGATGAGCCCAGTTTTACAACCAAATTATGACATATGGGATGTTCAGTCTGACATGACCTCATAGCATTGTCAATAAAATGCAAACCACTGAAGTGTGCAAAGGTTATTGTAAATCTGAAGATCTCTGGTCCTTACACACAAACATCTCCACACCGGAATGTGGGAGATTTCCAAAGTCTTCAATTTTGATTAAATTCCACACTTGAGTTCGCTACACTGTGAACTTAGATCAGATTTTTAAATGATGAACTATGAATGTGAACTAGTTGATTTTAATCTATATGAACTGAACTTTGAACAAATAAAGTGTGTACTTGCAAAACACTGAGTTTACAGAACTTAACACTTATAAGAGAATAAACTGCCATCGGTTGTTTTTTTCCCCCACCAAATTTCAGCTTTACTCCTGTCAATTTAATGTGTAAAATGATACCGAGAATGGGTAAAAGTCTAGTGCATGGGGGACTTCCTTGAGAAATACATGGCTTACACTGTCACCAAAGGAATCAATCAATGAGTTAATAACATGCAATATCACTTGGCATATTATACATACTCTGTTTCTTATGTCCACAGTTGGTCAGAATGCCCTTCCCTCAAATTCTAACACAGTTATTACAATACTGCTTTGGTACCATTTAGAACAAAATGGGTGGTCAAATACAAATGGCACTGATATCAACACAAGAATAGTCAACACTCATCTGCCATTTTTATGCGCTATTGTGGGTCACCTTACGAAGGATGTTAGGGGGAGAAGCTCCACCGCACAACGGCATACAACCCACAGGGCAACGGACTGTGTGGAAACTGTAACCGAAAGCGCAGCAGAGCTGGAAAACAATTACTAAATTGAAAAGAACCAAACTAAACACAAAACAAATCAGATGGTGAAAACAGATACACAATTAACAGACTACAGAGAATGCCAACTAAGAACAAGAAGAGAGAGCAACTAATCTGTCTTTAATCTATGAATAAAAAGACAAATCTAAAGTGGAGAAAGGCAAACAGCAAATATCCCGATTAAAAACAAATGATTAATAACAGACAAGAAAGCTGAATAGAAATAAAACACAGAAAAACCAAAACCTGAAAAACTAAACCCCTCAACTGGGAGAGACATGTTGCTGCTATCAAGATGTGCCAGTATGTCTCATGAAATAAAAGTAGTTTTTTTATGTTTTTTTGTTGTTAAAAAAAGGTTTTGTGTATGAGATTTGCACATCATTTTCATCAATATATTCACACAGTGTCCAAACTTTTTTGGAACTGGGGTTGTATATGCCATATTGAAAGTTAATGTGTTACAGTGATAGGCTACTGATTTTAAACATATGCACTGCTCATTTTAACGTCTCTTTGAAGGATCTTTTTTTCTGCTGCTCTCCATAAAACTCCCATTTCAATTATGGAAATGCTTTCAGGGATGTTCATTGGTGCATAAACCCCCCTGAGTTTTCAGCTGTCTGATTAAGACAGGCAGTAGGGTTGGAGGAAAGCATTAACTTGTATGCATGTAATTCTGAGTGACAGGGTCCAGAGGTGAAACTGTGATACTATTTAATGACAGCAGCTGCTGTTGGCTACTGACATTACTCTGCTAATTCATTGTGAAGATCATGCATTGCTTGCCAAATTAAAAAAAAAAAAAATATATATATATATCAAGAATGACTTACTTTCATCTATACAGTTGTATCCTTGAGCAATGAGAAAATTGTTAGGTTGTTGTCATTTGTTTGGTCTCAAACAGCACTTGATAAACAGCTATAAAAATACTAATTTACTGACATCTGAGTATGTAAACAGACAGCCCTCAGGGGTTGGCATTTAGAATTTTCACAACAATGTGGCAGCCAGATGGGAAAATGACTTTGACATTTTTTACCACTGCTTTCAGCACCCTATAATTTATTTCACAGGAGTGCAATACAGCAGATTCTCAGGAAAGTAGCTGATGGATCAAACTGTTTAATTCAGAACAATAGAGCATGTTTCTGTGCATATTGTCCAATATATTGCTCCATTGCTCTGAATTCCCAACGAAAGTTCATAATGCCTACATTTTCTTAAGTTATTTATAATTCAATCAATCTTTTAAAAAAATAAATATAATTAATATAGAATGTTTTAGGTAGGCAGGATCCAGAAAGAAAGTATTTGGAACAGGTGAATAATAGGTAAGTGAATTTATTTACAAAAAGTGCAGATAAGATGAACATGAGCTCACAGGTGGACACTGGTGAAAGCTGGTCTGTACATTTCTCCATGAGTGAGTATATGGCTCTAAAAGCAAAATTGTGTTTCACGCATCCACACATCCACCGTTTGGAGATCAGTGTAGCTAATTTCAACAATAAATAAGTGAACATGGATAAATAGAATTAACAGATAAAAATGGTCAGGGATAAAAGAGAATAAAAATGACAATTAAATAGGTGGTCTAATAAATAAACAGCTACAGACACCACACACCCGTAGCAGTTCTGTTTTTAGCTAAACTAACACAGTTTGAACAGGGTGGAGAGAATAAAATGAGACCCAGGCTGGCTGAATTTACTGCTAAATGTTAAGAAATACTGTAAGTGTTCAGAAATCCCTTTATCATCTTCGCATAATCGCTAATAAACAACCTTTGTAAAGTTATGTATGCAAAGGTTAAAACTGTATATCCAGATATGTATTGGCATTACAATATACTGAAGTCTTGGTCATCTAGGACCATCCTGTCTGACTGGGGAAAGGGATACAGTAGGTATAATTGGCCATATTAGGTAATCAGAAAATATAATACGAAACTCACTGTAAATTATGGGGAAAACCGGATCTACACTGGTCCATATTGAAAAGTCTGACAGGGTATTAAGCAGACGTGAATATTTTGAACACGTGGTCACTAACTACCCCTTAAAACATGTTTGAATTATTTCATCCAGCTTGGATTTAATAAGGGTCTGAGAAAGTACACCTCAAAGGGCCTTGGAGCAAGATGAAAATTAAACTTTGGTGTAGGACAAAATTGAAGACATCATTGGAAAGGTCTTGACCTTGGGAGTAGCATATGTCAGTATGAAAATTGTGGGCAGCTCCTGCTCCTCAGAGGTGACTTTAGAACCTTGAACCTCAGACACCTTTGGAGGCTTACAAAGCAGCAACAAAATGAGCTACAGACCAGTTGTAAACAGTTTTGGAAAGCTCTTGACCTATATGACCATCACCTGTGAGACACCTGTAGCCACTACGTAGTCAAAACCCAAACAGATGTGCTTCCCAACCCCAAAATAAGTTTGAAAGTTTCTTGGCCATAATTTCACATATTAGAAGAAAAACACATTCAAACTTCAAAACATATGGCGCTGCCCACCACTGTGTACGGCAATTTAGTACAAATTGTAGTTTTTATATCGTGCTTCCGGGTTAGGGTCAGGGTTGTGAAATTGGGGTTTAAAAAACAAATCTGCGCATTCAACTGAAAAAGTATAACCCTAACATGTACGTTTATGTCGTGAGAAAAGCTACGTTATGAAAACGTAAAAATATGCTAATTGAGACATGTTTCCTGCCACTCTGTTTCGCTGACGGAAAGGGGCGTGTTCAATAGCTGAAACGAATGGAAGCCATTTTTCACTGCAGGAGATTGCACATGCCCACTGGTCGCTTGTGTCATTGGATATTTGACTTTTATATTGGACATTAACTTTTCCATACAAACCCTTTCATGAGAATACGTTGATTCTTTCACAGCACTAACATGACAATATGTGATGTAATTTTGTTAGCTCCCTAGGGGATATGTAACACAACATCTTGCACACACAATTATTAGATGTGGGATATGGAGACATAATCATAGGTTGCAATCTCTGCTTGAACAAATGACCCATGGTGTTGATTTATTGAAGGAGGACAGTCTCATAAAAAGTGTCCCAACACCAAGTTTTGCCCTTGAGATCTTTGATATATTATGATGAATACAATTGACTTTTGATAGAACAGATGAAGAGGTTATTATTTTCAAGAATTCAGTGCCTTCACATTCTGTGGGAACATGAAAAGATGTTCCCATAAACTCTTGAAATTAATCTCTGTTCTGTGGGATTGCATGCCTTGATGTTTCTTTACCATGGAAATCATCTCTTGATGCTATAAAAATGGAATAGATGTAGCTTACATTTTTGTCTCATTTAGTATTCTGAGATCTGTGGATATGCAAATTAGTTCTGCCTCTCTCCTTTGTTGCTTGCTGCTTTGAATCTGTGATTTAGACATTGTCATTAGTGCAGTGTAGCTTCAAGGTGGAAGTGCAAAGTCATTGTATTTACAGCTTATTTTGTTCACGAAAGGTATTCTGCTATATAAAAACCACAATGTCAACAAAGGTCTTTGAAAAAGCAACTGCATATTACTTTAAGATGGAAATATGAGTAGATATGGCACATGGACTTTCTTTTTCCTACTAATACCGCTGAATGCCACTAATTATGTTTGTTAAATTTAATGTAGAAGCAGTGGCTGAAAACTTCTGTCACAGGCATTTTCACCTCTGACCACTTGATCCAAAACATTTCCTTCATTTACATTATCAAGGTCAAGGTTTTTTGATTTGATTCTCTTTAAATGTCTTCTTACCTATATTGCACCAGAGGTACAGTTAAAGGAGCAGTGTGTAAGAGCCGTCAGATTCTGTCATTTCCGATTGCATGTCAACGGTCTAGCCCCGCCCATATCTAGAAACTTGGTCGAAACAGCACAAAATGACTGTCGGATTCATGTTGTTGTCTTTTTCAGAGACATATTGTTTATTTACTGACTTACTATTTTTATCATACTTTTATTACTAATAATAAATAGGTTTGTCACTGTTTATAACACTAGTAAAGGAAAGGAGGAAGCCTCCTAATTGGAATGCTAAACAGCCAATCAGGCTGAGTTTTTTTGTTTGTTTGCTTTTTGATTGAGAAGGAATCATTTACAATAATAAAAGCCATAGACAATTGAGAAAAGAACAATTTAATAAATAAACAAGTTAAATAAAATGGAGACAAAACTGAAAAAAAAGTTAATACATGTGGTTGAAATACCTATTAGGGGTCTGTGAATATTTTATGATCTTCATATGCTGCAAGGAGAGACCGTGCATGTCGCGTTTTAGGTTTTGATTCATGTCTTGTTGCGTCATTTCCTGGTTTATTTTGAAACACTAACTGCTCCTCTCGTTTCAGGTACCTTGCCCTTCCTTCTGTGTCAAGTGTGTCTGATGGTCTTCCCTGATTCCAAAGTGTTTCCACCTGTTCCCCATGGCGCCTCTTGTGCTCAAATAGTCTGCGTCTCCCTTGTCTTGTGCCAGTGTGTTGCAACCTGTTACATGCCTCACACAGTGTCCTTGTCCCATGTAATCCACAGTCTTGAATCCAAGAGCCTGTAGTTGAGCAATCCTCCTACAGTGATATCTTTTGTTGTAAATTCTTCCATAGCCCTAGTTTAGTTCACAGTAAGTTTTCACAGCCTGTTTTGTTCCTTCGTTAAGGAGTGGTTTTTGTTCTTGTTAATTGCTTCATAGACACCTCCTTCCGTTAGAGGAGCATTGCGTTCAGTATTTGGTTTAAGTTTCATAGTTCCTCCGCTAGTGGAGGGATTTTGTGTTTTGTTTTTAGAGATCTTCGCGCTGCCGTTAAAGGTGAGCTTCGAGTTAATTGTTAAGTTTGATAGTGCCTCCCTTCGTGGAGAGTTTTATGTTCTATTTTGATTGTGCCCCGTTTATCGGGAGAGCTTCTTTTGTATAAGTCCGCCTCTTTAGGAGAGCGTGAGAATTAATTGTAATCATTCATAGCCCTTTCTGTTTTCCTCCTGGAGTGGAGAGAGTTTTTGGTTTTTGATAAGTTTCATAGCTGCACCCTCCTCAACATAGTCATTGAGGAGAGTGCCTCAGGATTTTCATAGCCCTTTGTTTTGCCCTGTTTTGGAGATCCTCAACTTGTTTATTTCAAATAAACCTTCTTGCCTTGAAATCGACTCTGCATCTGTGTCCTGTGGTCCGTGACAGTGCATGTTTCCTGTCCGTTTTAGTTTTAAAGCACTTAGGTGAATGTCTAAATGACTCTTTTTGAAAACATAGAAAAGAGGTTTTGGTTTTTTCCATTTGGATGTGTGGATGAAGAATTTTGCCAGGATAATCAGGTTGTTTACGATCAAATCACACTACGACTCTTTCAAATGAACAGCAAATACAACATTTTCTCTTGCGAGAGGGGTGAGTTGGATTTTAGTTGATAGCCAGTCCTGCAGATCCTCCCACAAGGTCCCAGAGTATATGCAGTGGAAAAACAGATGATCAGTAGTCTCAATTTCAGTTTCACAAAAAGCACAATTGTTATGATTAATACCACATCTCATTCTTAGCAATTCATTGGATGGATAGATTCATGATCTTGAAGTGGATTTCTTATGTTTTGGGGCTTATCAGATAAGTAATATATATATATATAAATTGTAGCATTTTATATATGAAATTAATTTAATTTTCACTAACCTTGAGGGGACCCACCTCCCTTCCAAATTGGGACGAAACAGGATCAGAAGTTATAAACTCATTAGCTTATTACTGAAGGAGAGAGTTCTCATCTGAATTGACCGGAATTACTTAAGAAACATGAAACACGGCTAGTGATTATATATGGTTATTTATTTAACATTAACAGAAATCTTAAGATTTGCTCATGACATATAGTGATAATGACACCATAGTTTCGGTTAATAGCAAAGGGCCAGATTAAAGAGATATGGGACCTTTTGTCTTAATATCACTTCTAATTCGGGTCTCGTACTAAATACTGGAAGAACTTATTAACAGTGAGTAAAATATTGGTTAAATCAAATCGGCACCTGTCTTAGCACCAACCACAGCACGAAACCTAAAAGGGGCCTACAACCTTACTGTGAGTAGATTCACCGGCGAAGTCCGCTGGGTGGTCAGCCTTCAGGGTTCTTTCCGTGCTCAGAACGGTGGAGCCCCAAGCTGATATTTCTGGGTCGCAGTCGCTTCCGCTGACGTTACAGGCATTTCCTGTTGCTTCCTGCGTGCGTTCCTCCGTGCCAGAGCCCAGATGGTGCCGGCTTACGTCTGTCAGTCACTTTTGGCTGCAGGAGTTTGAAGCTGAGTGGTATCGGACCGGTGCCGACTAACCAAAAAAATTTAAATTAAACGACAGGCGCGTTTGAACAAAAACACAAAGCTCCGATCCTTTCTTTCTGAATTTAATTCAGTCTGCCACATGAAGTTTCTTTGTGAGTAAGGGTAAAGACAGTGAAGAAAGTAAAATAAGCGAAGTCAGGGCTAAGTTAAAACCCAAGTCTAAGCCTAAGAGGTCAAGAAAAAAGGAAAACACAAGAGTCAAGAAATTTACAAGAGAGAGTTTACACGAGAGAAGAGCCATTTGAATCTCTGCGCGCTTGGTTTTCATTGGCGAGGGCAGAGTTTAGTTTTTAGCTTTTAACCAGTAAGATGTCCTACTTGGTTTGGGCGAAAAACAGAATGGCTTCATTCCTAAATTAACTTTTATAAAATAAAATGAGTCTCTCTTATCCCAACATCCTAACGCACATTCAAAGAGTACATTAATACAATACTTATAACACAGGCATGAAACATAAGCATGATATACAGGAAACAGCTGACAGCGTCCATATAATGAAAGACAATTGGTTATGATGAGTTTAAATCGGTACCAGTTTCAAGTATGAGACAGTTATTACATACACATTTAATTTACTGAATGTTATTCCGTCGGTTGGACCTCTGGTTTATGGTAACACACGCAGTTCATTTGTATCAATGCTGCAGTCACAGGAGTATTTAAATGCAGAATGGTTCTAATTCAAAGGTTCGGTATCAACAATCTGTAGATGGCACTGTGGCTCCACGGCATGACAGCCGAGACTTATGACAGAATAATTATTTTCCTGGTGTTTTATGACGTCGTGAAAACGACGTCTTAAAATGAAGCTTTAACTGTCCGTTTTTATGTTTCACACTTTGTAGGCGGTTATGATGTCACAGTTTCATTAATCCGTCTGGAGTTGGCTCTGAAAACTTTTCTTATTTCCAAAAAACCTGCATTTCGTACGTTTGGTAAGTGTCACGTTTTAATTTACAACTCTTTAGATAAGAATGGTAATGTCCTTTCTTGGTACGCATCCTTCCCTCCATTTTGGTACCAAAAGGTGAGTCTTTGCTTATTTAAACCCAGCTCTGGCCGGGTGAGCAGATGTTAATCTGACTCCAGAATCTTCCAAAGGTGGAAGGTCGTTGGTTGGAATGTTTTCCATCCACTTTCTCATGATTGTAAATTGGGTGGTTAAGAGATCAAAGAAAAAGGTTTCTTGGGTCTCCCCCCTTTCCGGGCGTCTGGATATTTATGTTTCTTTCAAGTTTTACTCCGTCTTCTCGTTGTGTTCTCATTTCTTTGATTACGACTCGTGGTCTTCAGAGGTTTGTTTTACAGAACAATAAGTGTGGTCCGCCATGTCTATTCAGATAACTTCACAAAATTAAAAACTTCCAAAATATATTCTGACCGCTTCCTCGTGTCCTTCTTCCTCTTCTTCACCAACGTCACGTCCGGCTTCTTCGTCTGCAAAGTAGCGGCGAATCGCGCTTGCGTCAGCCTTTGTCCTTTCTTGGCCACTGTAATCAATGTGGCGACGCAAGTGGTGTCTTTTCGTGTAAAGCCTAGTTTATGCTTCTGTGTCACTTTGAGGGGGAAGTTCTGCGTGGAGGGAACGCGTTGCTCTGCAATTCACCGCCATGCCGCTAGGGGGGATGTGTGTGTGTGTGTTTGTGTGCTTTCAGGGGTTATAGCCGAATCCTTGCTTTTTCTTCCGGTCACAGTTAACAACAATAAACAATGGCAACCGAGGTGGAGCAGCTATATTTGAAGTTGGAGCTCATCAATATTGAAGAACAAATGCTTATGGTCCATTTTTTTTACCTAACGGTCCACAAGAACTTTAAAAATGGCGGTGTGGGAAGAAAGACCGGAAAAAGCAACTGCCGGAAATTACATTCTGAGCAAACCGATCACAGCCCTTGGTCCGCATCAACGCGGCGTGTAGTTAGGATTATTTGCAGGTGCACATCAGGCTACAGCGTAGTGGTCCGCGTTGACGGCATAGCTACGGCGTAGGTACGCCATCAATGTGACGCAGAAGCATAAACTAGGCTTAAACCTTTGTGTAGAGCGGACCACAATATATGTAAATAAAAAGGCGAAATCTAAAGTAATAAACTTATGCAAATAACATTACGACTCATTTCATAGGGTGACTATATAGCTCTAACAACATAGTTATATGTATTATATTCTATTTCTTTTAATAAATCATCATAAATGAATATTACACACTACTCCTTTAAATGCCATTTTAAAAAATAGTCCTTTTTATCACACGCTGACACAATTTGATAATTTCTTAATTAAAAATCTGTCACATGCTTTGGGCAAGATAACACAGAGAGACTAGTACAGCAACTAATTTTTCATCAATTATTTTACACCTCTATTCAAGCAGATAATTCAAGGGACCCACTAAACCCTACTCTGTCCCTCTCCTTCTCAGGGGCTGCCTCATTTTTCAGTCTGCAATACTTACTGAGCTTAGGAGAACATTACTATGGTATGAGAAAGCATACAATAAATAGCTTAAGAGCTAAAACCACACACCAAACTGATAAAATTATATGTGACTGGCATTTTTATTCTCAATTACTTACATTCCCTTTGTGTGCAGTAGGACTATGGGCAGTTGGTAGGCTACTGATCCTTATTTTCTCATTGTGAGTCATGTGTGTTCAACTTATTAAAACATGCATTGCTGTGTGTAATGGTGACTGGCTGGTTAATAACACTTCTGAAGAATACTTTGGTACACTGAGGAGTTTATGATCAACTCAAGGGCTGCAAGTTGCACAGGTCCTGTGTCTTTAACATTTAATATGCTAGCTGAGGCCTGTAGAGTCAAAAATGTAGCTCTTGGGTTTTTTTGCAGTTTCTTTGAGGATCTGACCTTTTGACGAAGTTGCTGGGACATCCAGTCCAGGGAATATTATCAACTGACTTGAATATTTTTCCACTTTATCATCGTAGGATGATGGACTCCATATTGTTTGAAAATGGTCTTATAAAGTTTTGTAGATTGATGGACAACAACAGTTGCTTTTCCAAAATAATTGCTGATGTCTTTCCTCCATCGCATTGTGTTAACACATACCTGAATGCTACAAACCAGCAAAATGCCAAAACGTCTGCTTTTATAGAGATGCTCGCACTTACTGATGATCAGTAAATTAAGTGCATCTACTTAGCAGCAGCTGGCTACTACTTACCCTCTTAAATCCTCTGGAAGCAGTAAGGTAGACTTAGTTTTTCACATACTGCTTCTGCATTTTAGTTTAGTTTTTGTTCAGTAATTAATGACATTGATATCAAATTTTATTTTATCTATGATTATTTATTGTGTCTTGATAAAGAAAATCTTTCACTTTCACATGAATTTATTTAAAGTCAATCAAACAGTTGTATGGGGATTTATGAAAATTGCAACTTCCCTAAAGCAGTAGGATTAGTCAATGATTATCGTAACTGTGCATTTGTTTTCATTTACACTATCACTTGATTTAAGAGAAAAGCTGTAAATTCTGTGCCTAATAATTCTATTTAACTTTTGACAGGCAGCTTCTAACTGCTCAACTTGTCACCATTTGTTTTTATTCAAAGGTTTGGAGTGAGACTTTTTGGTAAAATATTAAATTTGACAAAACTAATGTCATAGAATATACTTTCTTTTCGTATTACATCCCTAAACCAATGGGTAGACAGAGTCTATAAATTGCAATAAAGTTACTGAATGGTAGAGCAGGACATTAAAGATTTAAGCTTCTGCGACCACATTCAATGGTGTTGCTTTTTAAAACACTTTATTGGAAAGTGTTCTCATTTCCTGGTGTACCGAGCGGAAAAATGCAAAGTTAAAAAATGTTTAGAGTCAGAGATATTCACCCAAACTTTTCAAAACGTGAATATCAAATAGATAAAGTTTTGTACAGGAAGAGCTCAAATGTGTGGGCTTTTCTCGTTATTATTTAAAATATGCATGAAATCTGTGTAACTTCACGGAATCTAAATTGAGCTGTCAGATAGGTGGGAAGAGAAACAGATTGCTTGTTTTCTCCTCTCCACTGCTACGCGGTGAACTGAGATGATTCACAACCAAAATGTGGTGAGAAGTCAACGAAGTGGGTGTTCAGATGTTAGATCGAGTGAGAGGGCAGCGGTGGTCAAAAATAACTCTGATCAAAGACCAGAGATGAAGGTTTCCTTCCCTGTGAATCATTGTTGAGAAAATGGCAACAGAGAGACAGAGAGGAAACGGTGGCACAGAATAGGATGCTGGGTCATTTGTAAAACATCAGCCATCTAATTAGCCTTAGACTATGAACACAGCTGCCTGTCTCTCTTGCCTATTTGTCATTTTGACAGTAGAAGAAGTCATAGGCTGTAGTTTGAAGAGACTGTTTCATCTATAAATCATTGGCCTGTGCACAAGAAAACTTGAAACCAAAAAAATACTTATTGATTCATGCATTGAGACATAAATTCATAGTTTTTTTATACTGCATGAAAAAAAAACTGCATAGAGGCATACAGTTTTGTAGAATTTTGTGAAACTGTTGTGAAAAGATACAGTGAAAAGTTTTTCACTGTATGAAGTGTTTGGTGGTAGAGCAGCACAGATGACTGTCAAGGTGTGAAATACACTTCATCTTTCAAACATTAATGTTTTAAAGTAAATTTTCTTCTCAATTTGATCTTCCAGGTGAGGATTACTCATTAAAAACTACCTTGGCAGTGTCAGGAAAACACCTTGGCTCATGTAAGAAGAAACGCTGCTATAACATACTGTACCTCATCAAAACCTTTCCTGTAATACCTTCCAGCCCTCACAAAACATGTCACAAATCAGACCTGTAACTGAAGTAGATTGCTGTGAAAGTACAAATACAGTCAATACCCATTGGCACAAAAAGAAACACTTAGTTTGATAAAAGTTTCACATTTTGTTAAAGACCTGGCTGGATCTTTAAAAGAAAATAAACTGTAACATCTGTATGGCGACTCCCTTTAATCTGTGGTTTCTGTGATTTGATCACTTGTTTGATCTTGTTTTATTTCCTTAGTTGTGGCCAGGTGAGGACTGGGAAGTTAAGGAATTGTTTTGATGATCTGAGGTCTGCACTATGAAGCAGGTTTTTCAAATTTAGGGTATATCATAGTTATCTGATTTGACTAATCCTTACAATAGAGATCTCACTAATCAGTACTACGATGCTGGGTATCAACTCAGGAAGTCAGAGCAGGTTTTACGACTCTGGAGATGTGTATGGTCACATAAAATGGATGGAGTTGACATAATTTTTTTTGAAAAGCACCATAGCTGCTACAGTCAAAGCTGCAAGGAAAGGTGACAAAAAGAAAAATAATGTGTCTTTTGACTGTCTTTTTCTGTCAGATGTTAAACAATATTATTTCTTAATGAAGCAATGTATAGCAAATATTAAAGCAATTCAAACCAGTCACTGGGCTAATTGTAAATGCTTAAGTTCTGTCATCTAGACTAAAATATGCAAAACAAAAAGGATTGTAGTCCTTCAGGAGTTTTAATCACAAGATGTTAGAACGTTTTGTAAGATTGATTTGCATTAGAATATGGATATTCAAACAGCATTTGATGAAATTTTGTGAGATTCTTTTGTTTTTATTTTTTTAATTTTGCAACAGAATTGATTGTTTGGAGGGCGGGGCTTTTATACGTGTTGATCTTTGAAATCCTAACCTGTTCTGTCCTGTTTCAATGTACAGTCCCTTGTATATGAGGCACTGTTTTCCAAAATATAAATTGTGGTTGTTTTCTCTGTGCTTGTTTTTAGGTTGTCTTTTAGGTTTTAGGTTTCCATGTTCCATGTGTTTTGGCCGCTTTCACTTTTCTTTTGTGCATCGCAGTAGATTCTGCTTTCTGACCTTGTTTCACACCTGTATTTTGTTTGGTTATTCCTTCATGCCTTTCCTTTGTGTCGATACTTTGTTTATATGAAAGATCTTTATCTTCTTTACTGGTTATTTTCATTTTGTTTACTCATGTTTGATTTCTTGTTCTATCTCTTCTTCCTTTGTGTTTTTGTCAGACTTTTATGGATTTTTTGCTCTGTGGAAAAATCTGTTTCCTGTCCACAGTTTGCATTTGACTCCTTCTTTAATCTGAAAAATGACAATAGGCACATTTATAGTTGCTGTCACAACTTAGAAGAATCCTAAACAATGACTCAATAAAAACTGCAGCGTAGAAACGTACAAAAAAAAAACTCTCTGCTCTGGCTGAACAATGTATGCTGAGATAATAGATTTCATGGCTGAGCTGTAGATGACAATTCTCAAATTGAAATGTAACAAAGTAACAGCATCAGTAATGTAAATGTTTTAGACAGATAACCTGGTGGGAAAAAAATGTTAGTGTGGATTCCGCTCATGTGGTAGGTCATGTCTATGTTCAAAATCAGTACAGTCGGTAAAAATCCTACCAACATATGGGAGTATTGAAGTAAAATTACACTGATAAAATATATGGTGCTAAAATATGACTCCAGTGGGACGTGATTAGTGATATGAAGCAAAGCTTAACTCAACCTCAGAGAAAACTTCAAAATTTAGGTTAACAATGTTCCCATTTTATTAAAAAATATGGTCAGCAGAGATGGGTATCTGCCAAAAAGAAAATGCCGGACTCCAAACAATAAACACAACATGCCTGGTGTTTCAGCACACTGAAGATTTTTTTTCAGTCTTTAACCATTCTGTATTTCTTTAACCTTATCCAAAGACAGTAAGCAATTAAACATAAATGGTTGGACATGTCCATTTTGCTTTGTTTGCGCTGCAGTAATCTAAAGGGCTGCTTGTGAATCTTTTCAAAATGTTAATAGGTGGAGCTGAAACATTCGCCATGGTCAGCCTCAAATACACATTAGAGACACTCATACTGGAGAAAAAAAATGCAATAACACACATGTGGAACAGGAATCTAATTACACAGTGTTGATGAAACTCAGACTGGCAGTGGAAATTTAAGCCATTGAAGTAAAAGGCAGCTGACCAACTAAAAGTCATAGGTGCTTATCACCTTATGGACATAATTTCATGTATTGCTGTATTATACACAAAGTTGGCTTTATTAAATTTAAGTGTTAACTTATTACAGGTGGGCAGTGACACCTCAGTGTAATTAAATGTGTTTCCTGTCTTATTAGACCTGTTTAAGCTCTTTGAGTGAATGTTCCATAATGTTTTATTAAGTAATTACTCAAGATTGGCAGTATAATTCACAAGGTTGAGGTAAGATGGGAGGACACACTGCTTGAATGGCTGAGAGGGGAAGAAAACATCCTTCCTCAATTCCTCAATCCTTCCAAAATTAGCATTTTTATCTCAGGACCTTGCTTGTTCTGCAGACCCCCTGCTTCTGTGTTTGTATTTTTAAGTGATGCATAAAACAACATAACAAGGCCCCACAAAACGTAACCCAATTTTATTCAAGGTTGTGTGTCATTTCTCAGTTAATGCCTCATGGAGCATAATATTGGTGTGTTTTGTGTTAAAATGGTCACATTTGTTTGTAAAACATTCTGGAAATGTCCAGATCAGCCTTCAGAAATCTCTACTTTTTTTTAAGTGAATCAACTTGCACATTTGCCACACGTACTATGTGCACTTTGTGATTTAAAATCAGTGAATAAAACTGTAAAAAATATGTAAATGTTGGAGAATTTCACAGAGTAGAACTATGCTGTGAAGTATCATCTATTTCCCCAGCCTCAGCTTTATTTAGAGATCTGTTTAATCTGATTGAAATCTTGTTATCAGTTGCTTTCCTCTCTCAGTATTTGCTTAAAGTATGAATATATTTGCTTGATCTTTCATTGATGTTCCATTTCAACTTCTTTGCTGTTCCACACTTCCACACGCTTTTAACATCTGGTGCCTGCCCTTGTTTATTTCATACCATCTCTATGGCTATTCAGTCACACACTCAGTCAGACACTGTCCAGACATGATTACAAGCAACAGCTTGCAGGACCGTGGCACAACAGGGGTCAGAATTACTAAACAGGGTAAATTAGTGCATGCAATCCAGAAACAGCACAGATGGGAGCAGTCAGTTCCATGAGTGATCCACGAACAACACAGATACAGGCAGCTGATTTCAGTGGTGACCAAAGCAACATACCAAGAACAGTGGAAAATACTGTAAAAATATCAAATTACTTTTTTCAATTATTTTTCCCCAGGCACAAGTCATTGGTTAATCTGGCCCTAGAATATAAATATGCAAGTTAAGTTTCTGAGTCAGTCTAGAGGGTGATAAAGAAATTAAGAATGTGTCAAAATTGAATTCAAAAGCACTTAGGATGTAGATCTACAAATACAGCTCATAAACAAACACAGATATATGCACACATTAACAGCGTGAAAAGTGTATAAATCAAGTAATAATATTTCAAACACAGCTACATTTATTTTTCTGCAAGAAAAATACTTTAGTGGTAATTTCATTTTCTGTCTGAGCTTAGTTTTTTGACAGTGAGTAAATTAAACATGAATAAACTACGCAACACGAGTCAACAGGACAAAGTAAACATAACTGCTGCGGCATAGTTCTGAATGGTCATTCTGGGAGACACTTGACACTGAAGGGAGTTAGGTCCAATTTAAATTCTTCCTCTTGGCCCTACCATTTGGTCTCAAACATAATTTTGATATAAGGGTAGATACCCATTATTTTCTTTTGGAGCCCAATGAGTGGTAGCTATCAAAACAATTGAAAGGGGTTCCACCACCTCAGCTGACCAATAATCTTTGATCTTCCAAAAAAGAGGGGCATTTTACCAGACCTAAACAAATGGGCAAGGCCAAGTCGTAAGGCCAGAGGTGGGAAGTTTAACAGTTTGTTGAAATAAAAGAAACATTTTCTAGGTCTGGAAATCCAAACCTAGAAATACAATGAAATGTGTGCAACAAAGATACCTTAGAAGACCTTGCCTGCCTGCAGCATTCGCTTTTCAATGACAAGTCAGGAGAAGGCAATGAGTGCACAAATCACATGTGCAATGTGAGTAATTTTCAGGTTGAAAGTGGCCTTATTTCTAATTTGAGCTCCAAATCAATAAATGGTTGCAGAGGGAAATGTGAAAATTCTCAGTTAATTATGACCTTTACTCCAGGTTCATCACACATTGCCTCAATGTGTGTGTCTGGAGCATAAAATTGATTTGACAGGATGAGACATCTATAAGCAACAGGACACGGTCACTCATGTTGAGGAAAAAATGAACTTTTTGTCACAAAGTGTTTGGGATAATTCATTGTGAAGTTAAAGAAGAAAAATGTGGCAGACAGATGTTATTTCTTGTTTACAATTCTTTTTCCATTGAGTTTACAGATAAATGGGTACTTCCCCATATAAACCAGAACCACAGATATCTATGTTGTTACCCTTACTGTAACCCTGTTTTTTCATGAAGACAAACTAATGGAAACTGTGATAACACTGCAGCCTTCCTAAAATCAAAGGCAACCATGCCTTTTATTTGTGTAACTGATGAGGTAACTGGAAAGACGAAAATAAACTGGTTAGGAACGTTTCTCCTCATTTACTTGGACATTTTATAATATCAGTAACAAACATCACTTATGTGACCAGTTACCAATATGTTGTCTATGAGTTTTTAGTTTTGTTATGGTCAAACAATTTGTTATAAAGCAAAACAGATTCAGAGACTGTAATTGCTCTGTAACTACCTCCTTTTATTTTCATTTTCTTTCCTATACAGATTCTATTCTCGGGTTCTCATCATTTATGTAATTCCTTGCAGCCTCAAGGCTGTCTCAGCTCAACATGCATTCAACTGAGCCATCATTAGTGAGGTTCAATTAGCCCACTCATGTGGAATATGGATGTTTTCTGAGAACATGCGTTTTTAGCCTAAGGGCCCTGCATTAATCAGAGATTACTTATAAATCTCAACAAGTTTTAACAGAGTGAGCGAAGACAATACAAAAAGTTTTCTATTTTTAGAAATATCTTGTACATGTGGACAGCACGCTGCTAAAGCAAGTAATCTATGCACGCACGAATTTAATGAGACTTCAAAACAGAGCAACAGTTTGTTCTCTGTATTTATGTTAACTTTATGGCTGGATTAAATTGCTGTTGTTTTTAATCAGAATGTGTTTGTTCTTCCATCATTGTTATTGAGTAGTCATATCTGCAACACAAGGTCAATCTCTCTCTGGAGTAGGTTTATTAAATATAGATTAGATAAGATGACAAATTCAAAGAACTTGTTTCAGGAAATCCAGCAAGTTGCCACTAATTATAATTGGTGGAGTGGTAATAAGAACAGAATCTTAGCCAGTGGCTTGGAGGAAGAGGACCTTGTGTCTGTACCCACTAATCAGTCTGACCCAGCTGCCATGGGAGTAGGCAGTCAAGTTGAGCCTCTGAAAAGACCAGGATGAAAACAATTCATTGCATAGCATAATGTTTGCTTCAGCTTGTTTCAATGTGAAGTTTGACATTTGAAGCCTGCTGTGTATTGACTGGAATAGGTTGAAACTGGGGGCAAGATCACGGTGTGGGTTGACAGTGCTACTTAGTCCAAATTTAAGAGATCTTTGTAGGGATTTGTTATGGCCACAATGATGAACATGTGGTTATAGTTTGGAGGTAAATAAATATGGAAATATGGAAGTGTTTTTGTTGGTTAAAATTTAGACATGAATATCTTATATTTCCACTCTGACCTTTGTCTTTCACAGACTTGTCACGCCATTACAACATCACCAAATTCTCTTCTGTTCTCCCATCAGATTTATTAAAGCCTCTAGAATTCTCTCTTACATTAAATTTAATATATATCATCCTGGGGTGCTAAACTAACTGAAGCTGAGGTTTTTGTTGTGGAAGGACGAGAACCAGCAAAAGGGCCTTTTGATGCATGGCTCACTTTGAACAAAGGTAATTTACAGTATGATCTTGGAATAAACTGTTTTTTAGGCCTAAACAAGGAAAATTACGAAGAACAATTACCTCTCCAGGAAAATGGTAGCTACCATTTGTTCAAACACTTTGATTAAGTTGTGTTTAAGCAGGCATAAGAGTTTGTTTGCCTTGGACAACTCTGCAGCACACAAATGTCCTCCTATGAAAACATTCATCATTAGCACACGGAGCAGTGTCCTTTAAGTAATGAAGTGGAAAGTTAGAGTCCAACATGTGGGAGGCTGAGTTTGCATACCAGCACAAATTTGTGCTTTAAAGTTTCACAAGTTGCTTTAGTTTTATAGTCCCAACCATATCTCCAGCTCGGAAGGATGCCAGATCAGAAAATGCTCAACTGGGTCACATTGGAAACTGAAATCCTGTTTTTTTTGTTTTTTTAGAAGAGTCAGTATTAGGGAGTGCCAGTAGGATCTTTCCGTCCCTCTTCTTGAGCTCCTTTCATTTCTGCATTTCACAAACATAGGCTTGATCTTACTTTTGATCCCAGTCTTTGATTAGAGTTCTATCAGCTATTTAAAGAGTTTGCTCTCCCTTCAACATGTCACTTTTCATGGTTGTAAGCAAGTTCTTCATATTTACATCCTTCCTTATAGTTTCTACAGTTTTTGAATGTACATCTATATTCCCACCCTCTCTTCACTTTTCAAGCACAAATGCAGACATATGTAGCTTAGATTGTAGATATTTAGACCTCTTATTTGATGTATATTAGTACTGATTGATCTGTGTTTCAGATATCACCATTTAAAGCCAATGTATACAAAGTGCAAGGGTTCAAAAGTAATGAGACAGATACAGAATCAGTCCAACAAAATCAATACATAATTATTTAATTCTGTATGTTTATCTAACTCCTATCACAGCTTTTACATAAAGAAACCAAACAATTCAGCAGTTCCCTGTAAGCAAGCCCTTGGGTACAGTAGGGAGAAAAAAACTCCTTTTTAACAGGTAGAAACTCCTTACTGACCTAAGTTCTGTGTGGGTGGTCAAATGCCTTGATTGGTAGGGCCGAGGAGACGTAAAGAGAAAAAAGGACAGCAAGATAGACAAGGGACAACAAAAACATCAGATATGTTGGTTGGGCCAGTAACTGCCCACCGGCAACATGCAGCTCTGGAAACTATGAGTGACACAAAATTAGTAACATGTAATAGTGGCATAAATGAATAGAGACAGTGAAGAGACTTCAGAAAGTGGAATGCAGAACAGTTTGTGAAAACTGATGTTTGTGCAAACTGCTAACCAGCCATCATATTCATGTGGTTTGCCAGGGGTTTGTGTCTTGCAGTGAATCCCCTGAGGCTCAGGTAAATAAGTCTACTTCAATGACAGGGAAACATGTATGTACACTTGAGAGGATTCTTGACTTGGTGTGCTGTCATAAAGGTGTCTTTTCACAATGAAATAATTTTCTCATCATCTACTTGACACCTTGGTATACAAGATCACTAGTAATTTTTCGTTATTATATGAGCACCTGCTTTTATACCAAGATGAGGGCTGAGGCAGATTTTTGTTTTAAGGATCTTTCTCTCACCAAGACCACACAGAAACTACCAAATCTCATGAAAATTGGTAGAGAAGTGGAATATGGGCAAAGGAGTAACAAATACAAATGTTAGAGGAACAGAGTTACTTTCCTTAGAAATACTAAATAAGGCATCAGATGTGAGGCCAATCTGTATGCTTTGTTTGTTATCTTCTTCTTGTCACACTTTTTACACCGCACATTGACAGAAAACTCCACTTCATTGTAAACAGCAGTTTATCACTCTAAAATAACTCTTACCCACATGTGAACTCCTCTTTGCATGAAATAACAATAAGCAGCTGAAATAATGATTAATTTTCAATTGATTTTTAAGAGCCAGTGAAAAATATCACTAACGGTTCTTTCTTAAATGTTAAATATTTGTTCATTTATTTTTTTACACGAAGGCTTCTCAATAAGTAGAAAACACTTGAAATTACACATCTATCTTCCCACTTGGTCACAAAAGTCCAACATGGCTGAAGAAAAAAAAGAAGTTTTGAGAGAACACAGAGGAGAGTGCCAGTGGTGAGATTAATAGAGATTGAGTATACCTAAAGATTTACTGAGATAAGACAAATGAGGAACAGCAGATGAAAGCAGGAGTAAAGCCAGGAAAACAGGAATAATGACAAAATGATCTGAGAATAAGTAAATGCTGCAGGTAAGCTAAGAGAAGGGGAATGAAAAGATAAGGATGAATGATGGAGTATCTTTTGAGGGTTTAGATGTGTTACCAACTCCAGCAGTTACAAATGCATTAGTATGAAATCTATGGGTGGATAATTCGTTATTTACTGTAAACACAGCGCTCCATGGCTTTGTTGTTACAGTACACATGATTCTATAGCTGTGAGGGAGAATCCTGAGTAGTTATTGTACATCAGTCAGATATGGCATCAACTTCTGGGGATATAATTACTGTGAAAGGGAGGGCTTTTCAAGCTTTACAAATAAGAGAGGTTGTCAAGGGTTTTTGGTTTTGAAATTATGTTATTGCTATTTTGACAAAGCTGGTTATTACTGTGAGGGAAGTTTTCAGTTTTTCGAGTGGTGTTTAAGTCTGGGGTTTAAGTCTAGTAAACGCAGTCCAATGTCCAGGAAGCCTAAAAACATGAGTAGAGGAAAGTATATCAATTTGAAGTATTTTGGACATTGTTGTGAAACAGCTCTCCCCAAATCTTATAAATTAAGGCCAAGAATAAATCTGGGTCAAATTGCAAGAACAAGTGATGCACTTTCTTGCAGCTATCGGATACATTTGGGTAAATTTTTGACAACTGGACTTGTTTGTGTGGAAAGGTGTGTTCTGGAAAACAATTTTGGATTGTATCACTGAAAGACAAGTACACATGGAGCTGGTATAAACATTCTGGATTAGGCATGTAAATGACTTGGTTAGGTTTAGGCAGTTAAAAGATTAGCTGAGTAGGTTTAACTTTCGGTAATGGAAAGCATTATTCCATAAGACAGACTCTCTCACAAGTTGTCTGCATGTAAAAAATCTTAATTTTCTAGTTTAGCAGGCAGTGAGTTGTGCCCCATCTGCAAGAAACACAATTATGGTGTAGGCATAAAAGAAGCCCTCAATTTAAATGGATTCAAAGCTGTGCTTGGAGTCATGACAATGCAAAATTTATGTACGGTTGCACAAATAAATTAATTTCCTTTTGTTGCCTATTTCATGATACATGTGGAGACAGGACTTGTCATCTGTCATGCCATGACTCATAGGACCTGCTTCGATTCAAACATTGTGTGTACTGTAATCTAATTTCATCCGTCACCTCTATTTATCCCTCCCCTTCCCTTTCTTTGTTTTCCCCTTTCTGTCTGCAGTGTCTCAGTGTGTGGCAGCACAGAGATGTGGATCCCACTATGAATACGCTATTGAGGAATTCTGCTTGGCCAAATTCAGGCTAGACATGGAAGAGCTGGATCAGAGACAGTGGTGTAGTTGGGAGGACACAGTCGAGTGAGTAGGACAAACACGCACACATACACACAAAGAGAGACATCCAGGTACAAAATCAAACAGATTTACTTTTACATGAATAGAAAAATATAATGAGCTTCTCTAACGTTAATAAATGCCAAAAGTTCAATTCAATTCGTTTTATTTATATAGTGCCAAATTACAACAAATGTTATCTCAAGGCACTTAAATAATATAGTCCAGTTCAAGCGAATTGGAGTTCAATTCATTGTAATCATAATCCAATCAAATTAAAAATGAATCATCCGCCTCGACTAGCTGGGGTTTGAGAGGACAGAAAAGAGGGGGAAAAAACACCATAACACCATTCAAAGGATACCTGTTGGAACAGGGAAACACAGGTTAATGACCACAATAATACGTGACATTATATAATTTGAGAAATTAAAGAAGAGGAAAAGAGAGTAAAAGTGAGGAAAGCTGTCACAGATGAGGTCCCCCAGCAGTCTAGGCCTATAGCAGCTTAACTATGGGATGTTTCAGGATCACCTGAGCCATCCCTAACTATAAACTTTATCAAAAAGGAAAGTTTTAGCATCTTACTGGCAGCTTGTTCCACAAGATAGGGGCCTGATAACTGAAGGCTCTGCCTCCCATTCTACTTTGTCTGGGAGCCAATGAAGAGAAGCTAAAACTGAAGAAATATGATATTCTCATCAGAACTCTGGCTGCAGCATTTTGGATCAGCTGGAGGCTTTTCAGAGAATTTGTTTGACAGCCCAATAATAAAGAATTACAGTAGTCTAATCCATCCTACTCTCCAGTACCCCCAAATAGACCTTACCAGGGAGGCTGAGGAGTGTGATACCCCTATAGTTGGAACACACCCTCCGGTCCCCCTTTTTAAAGAGGGGGACCACCACCCCGATCTGCCAGTCCAGAGGCACTATCCCCGATGTCCACGCGATGCTACAGAGGCGTGTCAGCCAAGATAGCCCTACAACATCCAGAGCCCTGAGAAACTCAGGACGGACCTCATCTACCCCCGGGGCCTTGCCACGAGGAGCTTTTTGACCACTTCGGCAACCTCAGCCCCAGAAATGGGAGGCCCCGTCTCTGAGCTCTCCGACTCTGCCTCCTCCGAGCACGTGTTGGTAGGATTGCGGAGTTCCTCGAAGTATTCCCCCCACCGACTCACAACATCCCTAGTTGAGGTCAGCAAAGCCCCGTCCACACCATACACAGTGTTGACTGTGAGCCGCTTCCCCCCCCCCGAGACGCCGGATGGTGGACCAGAATCTCTTAGAGGCCGTCCAGAAGTCGTTCGGGGGTTGCCGCCACGACAGGCACTGACCACCTTACAGCCACAGCTCCGACCAGCCGCCTCGACAATGGAGTCACGGCCCATTCGGACTCAATGTCCCCCACCTCCCCCGGGATATGGTTGAAGCTCTGCCGGAGGTGAGAGTTAAAGCTTCTCCTGACGGGGGATTCCGACAAACGTTCCCAGCAGACCCTCACAATACGTTTGGGCCTGCCAGGTCTGATCGGCATCCTCCCCCACCAGCGGAGCCAACTCACCACTAGGTGGTGATCAGTTGACAGCTCCGCCCCTCTCTTCACCCGAGTGTCCAGGACACACGGCCGCAAGTCCGATGATACAACCACAAAGTTGATCATCGAACTGCGGCCAAGGGTGTCCTGGTGCCAAGTGCACATATGGACACCCTTATGCCTGAACATGGTGTTCGTTATGGACAGTCTATGACTGGCACAGAAGTCCAACAACATAACACCTGATTCAGATTGGGGGGGCCGTTCCTCCCAATCACACCCCTCCAGGTCTCACTGTCATTGCCCACGTGAGCATTGAAGTCCCCCAGCAGAACGAGGGAGTCTCCGGTAGGAGCATTCTCTAGTGCCTCCCCCAGGGACTCCAAAAAGGGCAGGTACTCTGAACTGTTGTTTGGCACATAGGCACAAACAACAGTCAGGACTCGTCCCCCCACCCGAAGGCGGAGGGAGGCTACCCTCTCGTTCACTGGGGTAAACCCCAATGTACAGGCACACAGCTGGGGGGCAATAAGTATGCCCACACCTGCTCTGCGCCTCTCACCACGGGCAACTCCAGAGTGGAAGAGAGTCCAACCCCTCTCAAGAGGACTGGTTCCAGAGCCCAAGCCGTGCGTCAAGGTGAGTTTGACTATATCTAGCCAGAACCGCTCAGCCTCGCGCACCAGCTCCGGCTCCTTCCCCAACAGAGAGGTGACATTCCACGTCCCAAGACCTAGCTTCAGTAGCCGAGGATCAGACCGCCAAGGCCTCCGCCTTCGGCTGCTACCCATCTCACATGGCACCCGACCCGCTTGGCCCCTCCCACGGGTGGTGAACCCGTCGGAAGGGGGACCCACGTCATGTTTTCAGGCTATGCCCGACCGAGCCCCATGGGCACAGGCCCGGCCACCAGGCGCTCGCTGCCGGGCCCCACCCCCGGGCCCCCTGATCAACTAGCCCTGCAAATACATGAAAGGCAGACAGGAAATAAAGTGACAAAGCCCACACAAGGTCGTTGAAGAGGAGTTGGAGGAAAGTCACAGAATGTAGAGAATCAAATGTTCTAATACTACACTCTAATACTAGAGACTTTGGTATGCAGTCAGTGTAATGGATAGCAGTTACATTTGTAAACTGCATAGTATGGATATAGTATAATGAGCACCTGTGACTTTAGTTTTTTTTTTTTTTTACTTAAACCTCCTCCCAGGAAATGGACAAAGCAAGAAAAGAACAAGGAAAGATGGATGAATGTAGGACTGAAATGTCAAAAGTGGTTCAGATGAGTAAAAAAGGTCATGCATCAGGACAGTTTGTTCCCTTTAGAAGATGTACTGCATTCTGGCAAAGATGCCTCTGGAGATGTCTAATTCACATCAAATGACCTTTGGATTTTCATTCACTGCACCTTCCTACCTCTCAGTGTTACATGACTGTCAAGTGGAGGGTAGCTTCCTCAGCCCTCCTGTCGGTCTTCCTCTTTCACATCAGTCACATCATCCAAAGTTTATATTCTGCTCCCACCTCATAAAACACTTAACAGTCTTTAAAGTCATTGCATTCTACATTATTAAATGGCATTTTCCTTTCAATATACTTTTCTTCTATTATAGTTTAAAAGTTTTCACATAGCCAAACCTACTTAGTGTGACTGCATTCCTTCTGGATTGAAGCATGACCTGAATTAAATACCCTTTTTCATCAAATGAAGTGATTATGTCTGAAACTGTACTGTTGTTACTTTTCTCTTTCTCTTACCAATATAATAACATTTTTGTTCTACTTCTGTCATTCCATTCCTTACACAAGCCTTTCTTCTGGTTTTTCAACTCTTTCCTCTCCTTTTGCCTTTGCTGTATGATATCCACTTGAGTCTCATAGATGCTAATGCTGAAATATTGCATGCCAGACTCAAATAATGACATTTCTAATACATCTTTCCTAGTTACAATGTGTCAATGTAGTATCAGCTCTCCCGTCAACATTTTGATGTGTCCCTATCAAATTTAAGCATGCAATGAGAAAATGGCAGAGAAATGCTATGCACAGGTCACTACACCATTGCTCACCACTCAATAAAGTGTGTTCTTGACGTCATTCAGAGTGCAGATTAGAAATTTTGAGACTGATGGCAGGAACAGAATTACCCATAGTGGTGCAATCAATAAATTGATAAGTCTGTGTAACTCTGTGCCAATGTCACTCACTGAGCTGCTGTAAAGCTCATCAGCAGAGCATCCCTGAGTTGCATCTTTGCATTTCTAGTCTATCAAGATGCAAGCAAACAGCTGATGTCCTAATGGCAGCTGTTAACATGAGTTATTTTCGAATCACAAGTTATCTGTAAAACAGCCTCCTAAGCCTCCAAGAAGGCTTATAACATGTCAGCTTCAAGGAAAGTCAACTTAAATGGGCTTACTTTCACAACAGACATTTGGACAGTGCTAGGAAAGACACAAGTGTTATTAATGGCTATAATGATGAAAATATTTTCTTTGTGTTCCAATGAGTCATGACTCATGGAAGTGAGCCAGTATGGAGAACAAAAACAAGAAAATGTATCATATGTATTACCTTACATATGATAAGACAAGATATTTGAGATACAGAATGTCAAGACCTTGGTTGATGTATCATTTCCCTCACAGTATCACTGAAGTGCAAATTAAAACTTCCTTCAGTTGACTACATACCATTTAACCTTTTATGGGCTATCCATTTCACAAATGTATAAAGGGTAAAGACATATGGAATTTGTTTTTACCCTGGATGACCACAGAATCAAAAACCTATACATGATGCAACTCTGTAATTTTGTTTGAGGCAGCCTAAGAAAATATGTTATCCAGTGAGCTGCTCAGATTTCCAGCTGGCTCAGGCATCACTGTTGAGCTAGAACCGTGAAACCAGCTTTACACATGAACTGCTGTGTTGTCAGGTGCACAGAGAAATTCACGTTGTTATATCTGTTACATATATATCTATACATATTAAGGCTGGGCGATAAAACGAGGTATCGATAGAGATATGAAACATGGTCGATATACTTTTCAATAGATTACATTCGTCCATCTTTTGACAGACAATACGAATAACAACAAGACTGTGCAAGTTGAACTGCAGCCAAGGAAAATATAAGTTACTGAGAATGTGGTGATTTGGCAATGTGATTCTTTAGCTGTTTGTGAAGCAAACCTGTTCCTTTAGCTTTTCTTATACATACAACTGATATGACAGCAATTGTATTTACTTCAATAGCTGCACAGTCTGGCTTTGTAAAACATACCAACATTTTAATTCCATTTATTCAATTTTTTTTTTCTAAATAAAATATAGGAAAAAATAATGGAGTTGTCGTACAGAAAGAATTATAGACACAAGATCTATAATTTTGTTCTCAGTGGAAAGGGATACATTCAGCACGTCCATGTAAAAAAATGTGGTAGTCATCAGTATTTATCGACTAAAGTTTGACTGACAATACAAGTTCTGAAAATTTAGGAGGTTATTATGAAAACTAACTTAAGCATTTATGTAAAAACCTCAAAATGGAACAAAGTGAGCAGCAGCAAGAGTGGGAACCTCCCTTGTGAGCCATATGAGTCATACCTTATATCCACAAATTCACACATACAGTCAAAAGAGGCCAATTAGGACAGTTAAACCCATGCACCACCCTAAGACATTTACATGGCCACCACAAAGTCAGAGAGGATGCAGAAGATGTAGTACAACTTTGTCTGCTAGCCATATTGTTAAATTCTGATTCAGTTCCAGTTCAGTACAAAGCAACAACAGAAAATGGAGATCACTCGGGAGATTAAGATACACAACCAATTCTGGAAGGAAAGCTATTGCAGCACATTTGTGGCTTTAGAGAATGGCAAACTTTTGCTGAGCAATAGAAGAAGTTGTAACGGGTGGTGTATGGACCCAATTGCAGTACAAAGGAGTCAGAAGACAGTGGTAAAAAGTTCAAGGCTTTACTGAAACTCTGGCAGACAGACAAACGGTTTAGAAATCGGCAAACAGGAATCAGGAGAGGAGAGGCAAAGTTCTTGGTCAGGGACAGAAGGCTGGGTCAAATTACCAGGAGGCAGACGAAGCGGGGAATCAGGGACAGGCGAGGTCGGTACCGGTAAAGCTGGCAGGAGAACGCTGGAAAGACTTGCATGGCAAAGACAATCTGGCAAAGGATAGAGTGTGGAGCTGGTGACTATATGCTGGGCTGATTGCATGTGATGAGAGGCAGCTGTGTGCACAGGTGAGTGGAGTTAACTGATGAGGGGTGTGTGACCGACAGTCTGAGTGGGGCAGAAGCAGGATCAATGGAAAATTACTGATGGTTGGATGACTAAACTGTGACAGAAGTGGTTGAGGAAGAGAAGAACAGCTAGACAGCTAGCTTTTACTGTTTAAGAAGCTTTTGCTGGCAATGTGGTAGAAAGAGAAATTTCTCCACTGGCTGCGATAAGTACTCTCCTGTTTTTTTGCCTGTCATAAATAGGCCTTATTTATTAGCCAAAGCAAAAAAAAAATGTATTTCTTTTTAGACTGTGATGATTGCTTATACACGCAGGAAAAAAAACAAAACGCTGATAATCTGATGACACGGTGACTGATCAAAGTATTGTAGTACAGGTTCTGCTCTCACCACTGTGCATATAAAACTGTTGGTATCATGTATCTGACACCAAATGAAGAATGTCAGTGAAATTAGTCATTTTGCTCCGTTTGCGCTGACCAAGACACTTAGCAGATGGAAAATATGACAACTCTGCTGTTGCAGATGGGAGGCAGAGGAAAAGATGTAGACTTCCAGCTGGAGACAGGAATGATAACATGTCACCATCTCGGATAAGTCTGAACATTTTCCAACATGTTGCTGGCACTACTTTAAGATTTTAAACAAGAGTCCTCATTTTTAAACCAGCCCTCACATTTGTCTTTAGATAACAATAATCTATATGTGCAAAACATTTAATAACTGTGTGAATACATATGTGCCACTAATTTAAAAAATGCATGTTTTCTTTTTTCATTATGTGTCTGCATCTGCATCTCATTATACAGACATATTAGTTTTTATTGATTAATCAGGTCATACCCCTGCTAATACTGAATGATTAATTCTTCTAAACTCTAAAAGCTGATGGGTGAGGTAGCCAGCGCTTCTCATTTGTGTTTATGTCCTTCTCTTTATTTCCCTCTGCTTATTTCTTATCCATCATGACATTTTTTCATTCAGCTGTTCAAGCTCTCACTAAAGTTTTTATGGTTCTCAGTGCTCCAGAGTCTATGTGAGGTCAGAACACTGCTGACTGCTTAATAATACACATGCCACCCACTGTAGAGCAGGTCACTGCCTTTGCAGACAGGATGTGCAGATATTAAGTCTGCACCTGTAAAGATGATGGACTGCAAATTACAGAGTAAAGCAAACCATTTAGTGCAGTACGGGCTGTTTAACCTTGAATTAATACATCACAATGAAATATCCCTTTAAAACATTAATTGTCACTAGCACAGTATTTGTCAAATACAAACCACCTAAAATCTGGGTTAGCCTTTTATTTCAGCAGCCTTAAACCATGTCAGTTTGCAGTGAAGCCATTATTCCTCATAAAGACCTTTAGAGAGGAATTGGAAATGCTCCCTTATCCTTTGAGCCTCTGTGTGGGCAGGCATGTAAACATGTCTGACTGACAGATGAGTTAGTCATGTTAATGAGAACCAACCCAGGAACAAACACTATTATTAGTTTACAAACTTGTTAAGGCGTACTGTAACAAATTATGTGTCCATGCTTGTACATATAGAAAGGATGCACACCTACCTTTAAGTAATTTATTTTTTCTTGGTATAAAGAATTAAACATTAAAGAATATCAGCAGGCTGTGTCACTAAAAAAACACGATTTAATGTTCTTTTTTTTAAATCTTTTTGTAATCAGACATTTGCTGTTTGTTTTGTATGGACTGGGCCAACTTTATCTAGTTTAGCATGTACAAGACTTGATCTGAGCCTCACTCCTCGCTATTAAAACTGCAGCTCCACTAATCCCTCTGCAATTATATCATAATTGAAATCTTCCTGCTAACATTTAGGAATCTCTCTCTTGCCTCCAGGCCTTGTTAAATAAACCATAATGAAAGTAATGTATGGTTTTAGGGATGTTTCTCCAAACATTCTTGAATTTCATTGCTAAGTACACAGACTGCAATTACTATGGTGACCTTAACAACGACAAAAGCCTGCTTTAGAGCCAGTATTTGGTTGAGACCTTCTGGTTTTCACGGTGGTGCAACATGGAGAAGGGATGAGGAGGGTGACCTGCCACATTTGTGGATATGAATAGTTTTCTCTAAGATAATAAAAACACAAATGTTCCTATTTTTACATAATAGATTCCACACAAGTGAAAGCTTTCTGAATATAACTCGCAAGTTGCATTTCTGTCAATTGATTGGCCTCAAATATGAAGCTACCACAAATTACTGTTTACTATGTTAAGATTAGGGATTGAAATTGATAAGATTTAATTGATACTAGTGCCATTATTGATAGAACAATATGGTTATTTAAAAATTCCCCTATTGATTCTTGAGTTCATTGTTTCTCCACACACAGGTAATGCAAGTAAAACGATACTGATTTGAAACTTGACAGTTCTAGGGGATTTTAGCTCCACATCTTGGACACATCTTGACTTTTTTTTAGAAATCAAATTTTCATAAGAAACTATAAAAGCCTACGTAACCTACTGAACATTTGGGTTTTCTGTTGAGGAAGGGTGCAAGCCAGCATGGTGACATTTGTTCACTCTTCTCACTCATTACTTCCCAAGCTATGAAGAGCTTTAGCTGAGCTTTCAGTAGCTTGAGAGCTAATATTAGCTGTAGCAGCAGTCTCTCAGTCAACATTTGAAATGGAGGAAATTAGAGAATATAATTTAGACTTTCTTAGTTAAAGAAAATTGTGCTTAGCATCCTGTTACTGTTATTATAACACAGGATATTACTGTCAGTTATAGATGATCTACACAGTAAATGTAGCTGTAGCACTTTTTCACTGCACTTCTAAATTTCTGAGATCAGCAGTTCTGTGTTGTTGCAGGGTGGCAACACCCATTCTGAAATTCCGCCATTCCGACATCCCGCTATTCCGACATCCCACCATTCTGACATCCCACCATTCCGACATACCACCATTCCGACATGCAAACGTCCCGCCATTCCGACATCCCACCATTCCGACATCCCGCTATTCCGACGTTCAAATGTCCCACCATTCCGACAAGGCTTTCCGTATAAGGAAATGTGTGTTACTCAACAGGTGAGTCCCTTCTTTCTGTTCATGCAATTTATATGTTTAACACATGTTTACAGACAAGCGTTATTAAAAACACAAAGTCTCGGCAACTGGAGGAGGAGAAGCAGACCGCGGTGGTTTTCAATCACACACTCCAATGCCACTTGTTTCAACTTCCGAAAATTTAATCCAGGAAAAAAAGCCTTACAAACATGGACCAAAACGGCTCCATAACACGCACAAGAATCCAAAAGAAACGAAAGTTAACTAAAAGAAAGCAAATTAACAGCATGAAGTGGTCAAAATTGGTTTTACGCATGCCTATATGCGTCTGGCACATGCGTCTTCGGGCTCTCCCACGTTGGTTTGTGGATGAAAGCTATATGTTCAACTGTAATGTCATGTAAAAACAATCTCTACATGACATTTACTCCCAGGTGTGACCAGTTATGTCATTAAGATATCAACAGGCTGTATAAAGCCTTGCGCAACGGCTGTGTGTTTGTGCCAAATGCGCAAAGCCCATCCGCGCTTCCCATAAGTACTCATAAATCACGTGAATAACATGAATAAACGTTTTTACTGTATTTTGTTGTGTTTTATACATTCTATGCTGTCATTTCTCTCTTCTCCTATTGGCAAGGCAAGGCAGAGTGCTCGCAACTGTGTCCTGTGCAGTAGCCGTGATATCTGTAATTGCAATTATTACTTTTGCATATGATGACAGCGTGCAAAAGACGCATGGGCTCTGTGGAGAGCTCCGCTCCAGCTGGCTGCTGTGACAGCTCACTGACACTGTATTTCTGCTTAATCAGTTTCAGTCTCGCCAGAGTTATATTAATATCTGTATTTTTATATTTGAAATGCAGGGGATTTTGATAATAGATTATTAAAGTTTGTTTGCGAGGCTGTGGCCTCTGCATGTGCAGAGCTTGTGCGCCAAACTTTAGGGCGTATTTGCGCCGGCATATCATTAGTGCAAAATGTTTTGGGTGAAAAATAGGCTATTAAAAGGAACTGTCGGAATGGCGGTATGTTAAAAAAAAAAAAAACATACCGCCATTCCGACCATAGGAGGAAAAAAGTGTCGGAATGGCGAGATGTCGGAATGGCAGCATGTAACCGTTGTTGCAGCAGGTCTAGCCACATGTGAATGTTTCCAATGAGTGTCTGTGGATGTACAGAAATTATTGTATTATATCATGTCCATTGGTTTAGACCATTATTTGAATGTCTATTGATGACACTGAAAAAATGTTAAGACAAGCCAACTCATGGGCGTCCACTGACATCGGAAAATGTTTAAGAAGAATGTCACAGTCTGCCCTGTCTCAGTTTATGTTAATCATGTTATCAGTTTATGTTATGTCACAGTCTGTTCTATTAGTTTGTCATGTCACAGTTTATGTTTAACCATGTTTTGTTCTAGTCATGTTTTCCCCCTGTCACGTTCAGTTCACTCAAGTCACCTGGTTAATTGTTCACAGCTGCACCTCATGTCACTGATCACTCCCCTCACAGTATTTAGCTTCCTGGTTTACTTTGAGTCACTGCAGAATCCTCACTATCCCCCCATGCTTCGCACGAAGATAAGTCTGGTTTTCCTGCCTCATAGTCTTGCCTTGTTTTTCATAGTATTCCATGCCATAGTCTTGTTTTGTCATAGTTTTGTTACCATAGTCTTTTGAATATCATAGTCTTGATTTTTTGCTCACAGTTAAGTATTTTTGATCCGGCTCCGCCGCGCCTTTCGTTCCTGCTGTGCTCCCTGTTTTTTGTAAATAAACCTTTTTTTAAACTAAGAGAGCTGCATCTGGGTCCTACCTTCCCATCGATCCTGACAAAGAAAGGTTTAACTGGTTAGAATTCAGATGTCCATTGTGTGGTAGAACTCTCACTTTTGTACTCAATGCCTGTTCGTGTGCTGCTCTGATTTATTTATTCTGATTGAGACACAATCAGTGGGGTTACATGGCATTGTAAAGAATTTAATTAATGGCTAAATTACAATAAGACTGAGTTATTAAGTTCATGTATACACCTTAGTCTGACTAAAATTGGACCGGATCGGGTTCCTCGCAGTCAGATTAAGACCCCGAGATAACTCGGTTGATAGTCGCATTAAACATGCTTGTAGACAGATTTATTGGACTGGGAATTGGACTTTGCACTCTGCGCATGATCGAGATTTTTTTCTCAGGGCTGTGACCTCGAAGTTTAAAGAGTTGATATTACCGTCGAAAAGAAACAAACAACACGATGGAGAATGTAAGAAGGTGAAGAGGTCAACTGGAAGTGGCTCTAATACCACTAGTTAAAATGGGTACAGCGCTACCAATCGCACCAGGGTATGACATACTTTGTGCCAATGATTCCATTTATTCACCGCCATGTATACTTGGATAATTGCCCTTGCCCAAATAAGGAGCATAGTTCAACGATAGCTATAATTGGATTAATCTCATCATGTAGACCCACTGTCAGATCTCTTTCCCAAGGGAAGCCTGGCCAGGGCAGCAGCTTAAAACATTAAGTTTCGAGGGTTAAAACAAACCAGACAAGAGGCCACATAAAATAGTCAAATAACAACAACAAAAAAAACAAATACAGTCAGATCAGAGCAATAAAGTTAAATAATGGTGCTTTCATGTAAAGCAGGAGAAAGAACAGTATGAGGCTGATTCCTCACAAGTTACTCAAAAGGTTTTTAAATGTTCCAAGAGAATCTAGTTCCTTCAGGTTCAGAGTGTTCTGTAGTGAATTCCAAGCAGAGGGTGCAAAATGCATAAAAGAGTGCTTGCCAAATTCCGTGCGAACTTTGGCGACTTTTAATAGATAGCGCTCGTTGGAACGTACAGAGTAAGTACTCTTGGTTCTTGTAATATAGCCACATAAATATTGGGGGAGTAGGCCTAAAATGGCTTTTTTTTTTTATATAAAAGTTTGTCAATGTGAGAGACAGCATGCAGACAACGCCACTCAACTCTGCCATATAAGGTACAGTGGTGAGTGAGCGCTTTATAACTTGTAACAAATCTCAGGACACCATAATACACAGAGTCCAGAGACTGCAGAGACTTTGCAGGGGCATTCATATAAAGAAGGTTGCCATAATCCAATACAGAAAGAAAGGTGGCAGAAACCAACTTTTTCTTGGCAGCAAAAGTAAAGCATGTCCGGCAATAAAAGAAACCCAGTTTTAGTTTTTTGTTTTTTGATCAGGTTCTCTATATGAGATCTAAAAGAAAGCCGATTATCAATCAAAACACCAAGGTACTTATAACAAGGCACTACGTCAATTGCGTTCCTTTGTAAGGAGAACACACTTGGAGGGGGCTCAGGGCTCAATAAAACTCACCCTAATCGCAACAGTGCAAGATTTTTGGCTTCTTCAAACTTAAAGGAGCATTGTGTAATTGTCTGCTGTTCGTCAGATTCTGTCATTTCCGAGTACGTTTGAACGCAACACTCCATGCATCAGAGAAACTACGGTGGCCTGGTGCTGCGTACAGCACACACTACCCAACACATCCATCACGCAAATGTGTCACAATGTCTTCTCCATCGAGTGAAACCACTTTTAGAGATATAAATTATAAATAGATGTTACATTTGGTCAGATCTTCTGTGAAAAGATAACTTACAGTGAATGTCACTCTTAGTTGTTCTGCATTATATTTGTGTTTTGTGGACCCCAGATAGCTACCTGCGTGGTAATAAAAGCTAATATCAGCTACGTAAGACTAACGGCTGTTTGTATATAGTCTGATAGAGGGATAGCATTAGCAGGCAACACGTTGTATCTGGCTGATGTTATCTTCAAAGCCTCTTAGTATCACGTTACACTTTGATTGAAATCAGCTGATCTCCATAACATTATGCCAAGTGATTTCTGTCCAGCTAACAAAGCTATTTAGCAGTTTTGGTACATAAACTCACGTGAATCAACGTTACGTTTGTTTAATCAGATAAGCCGATCGTCTGCAAAGTAGTAGCGAATGAAGCTTGCCCCACCCTTTGCCCCTTCTAGGCCACTGTAATTAATATGGCGACGCAAGTGGTGTCCTCCGGGTAAGCCTTTGTGTAGAGTGGTACGCGAAAAAGGCGAGATCTAAAGTGATAAAAATGTAATGACTTGTTTCATAGGGTGACTATATAGCACTAACAAAATAGTTATATGTATTATATTCCATTTATATTAGTAAATCACCATAAATATTACACACTGCTCCTTTAACTAGGATAATATGAAATAACTTTCTTTACTGGTTATAGATTAATGTCTATCACTATTCTCTCATGTGTCCAATATAATTGTTTTGGTTGGTTCACAAAAAATAACTGAAGAGTAATTTTCAGTCTTATATTAAATAAATATTTTCTTTCCTACATAAATAGAAGACTAAACATGCATGACTTAAAAATAGTTGTCTTTGATTAAACTTAAAAAGCATTTTTAATTTGTGATGTGTGAACCAACTAAAAAAGGAACTTTCAACATTTCTGTGTGCTGTTTTTTTTATTTGATTAATACAAAACATTTTGAAAGATATTGTCACGACCTAATTGCTGCTCCACCTGTCTTGAACCTAATCAAGTCCACCTGTACCTTGGAATCACTCTCATGCTACTCACCTGCCTCTTTCTGTATTTAAACCTCCTCTTATCATTCCTCCAGTGCCAGATTGTCTGTTGGCATTAGCACAGCGATCCAGCAGTTTCACAGACTGTTTTGACCTTGTTTTCTGCCTCAGCCTAGCCCCCCCTTGGATTTGTTTCGGACTTCTGCCTTCACGTTGGCCACCCTTACCTGTCTTTAGACCTTGCCTTCTTGCCTTACCCTTAACTGTAAGTATGGATTCCAGTTATTTCTACAAAAGAAATACTGACTATTGTTTATGGACTACCTGGTTGCAATCCCTGGAGTTCTTATCAGATTACAGATCCCGTCACAGGCCTGTCGCTTAGTTGTGATGTCATCACTAATTTTACCTTCAGTGAAAGCAACCCAATTAAGTTCGTCTACTTTTCTTATGCCCACCTCAGACGCTTGGACTGAAATCCTCCTCCTCAACACTCAAGACACAGGTTACTTTTCAAACCCAACAAACATCCATTAAAGCAGTCATTGACAGACATTTCATGGATCAGGCCCTAGTTAAGAAATATAATCTGACAGTGAGACACATCAAGGAACCACGCCAAGTTTTTGCCATAGATGGTCATGTACTTCACACCATTACCACTATCACAAAACCCACTCAACCCACCCTATCATGAGTCTGGAATTCATGGTCATCGGTTCCCCTGATCTTACCATTATTCTTGGCTTAACCTGGCTTTGCAAACACAACCCACATATTGACTGGGCTTTAGGTGAAATTCTTAGTTGGGGCTTCTCTTGTTCTGCATCATGCCTTTCCACTGCCAACTCTAACTTCCAGAGTTTGGATGATACTGAAGAGACCTATCCTGACCTGTCCAAAGTCCCTTTCGTATATCATGATCTAAGGGAGATCTTCAACAAACATGAAGCTACATCTATTCCCCAACATAGAGCTTACGATTGCTCCGATCTTTTGCCCAGTACTACGACACCACGAAGCAGGCTTTACTCACTCTCTACTCCTAAAAGGGAGGCCATGGATAAATATATCACAGATTCTCTCAAGGCTGGTCTTATCAGTCCCTTCCCCCGCTAGCCAACGACATGCTGCATGACATGCTTAACAAGTATGTGTTTGTTTACCGACACAATTTTCTCATCTTCTCTAAAGACATCAAGTCCCATGAACCTCATGTCAGGTCTGTTCTTCTTTGTCTGCTCCAGAATAATCTGTTTGTTAAGGAAGATGAATATGAATTTCATCAACCCTCTGTCAGTGGGTTTCCATGATGAGATTAACTGGATTATAGCTATAGTTGGGTTATGCTCCTTATCTGAGCAAGGGTAATTATCCTTTGTTACATGGCGGTGAATGAATCGAATCACTGGCACAAAGCATGCAATACCACAGTAGATAAGTGGCGCTGTACCCATTTCAACTATCGCTAATATAGCCACTTCCTGTTGACGTCTTCACCACCAACAACAACAAAACTAAGGCATTCGAGAAAGATGGCGAACGAAGAGCAAGATGAAGCTACGTCCCTCTACATTTGTGATGAGCATGGTTATGGCACAAACGTGATACACCATGGCGCATTCTACATCACGTTGTTTGTTTCTTTCTGATGGCGGCAACAACAACAGTAATATCATCTTCTTCGACTTCCGGGTGATAATCGCAGGAAAAAATCTTGAGCATGCGCAGAACGCTCGATCCTACCCACTGTCGTCTCCATGGACGTTAAGAGGGCAATCGGATCAAGTTATCCCAGGGTCTTAATTTGAACGCAAGTAACCCGATCCGATTTGATTTCTTGTCCGATTAAGCTTGTTACATGAGCTGAATAACTCAATCTTATTGTAATTTAGCCATTAATCTGATCCGATTGCCCGCATGTGATTGCACTGAGTTTCTTTCCTGGGTTTCATCATTTCAGTTAACAATATGCAGATGGATCCTGCCAAGGCGCTGTGCGAAACCGGCCGGTGCCCCAGAATTGCAAACAGCTCCACCAGTTCCTAGGTTTTGCCAATTTCTACCGCAGATTATGGTCAGTCATAATGGCCATCTACCACCTGCCAATTGTCCTCACAATTCACTGTTTGTTCCGATCCACCTTATTCCTAAAGTTATGAACTTTTCCAACCATTCAAAACTGTTCTGCCACCCAGGTATCACTAAGACGTTGTCAGTGCTATCGGAAGGCCCGAAAAGCCCTCATCATGACCATTGCAGTCTGTACTCGGGCGGCCAACCGAAGACGCATCACAGCACCCAACTACCAAGTTGGGCAGAAGGTCTGGCTCTCAACCAAGGATGTTCCTTTTCACCTGGAAAATCACAAACTGGCCCTTCACTTTCTGGGACCATTTACAATCTCCAAGCTGATTGATATTGAGTGTTTTGACGTTTTTTTCTGCCTTAGCCTAGTACCCTCGGATTTGTTTTGGACCTCTGCCTTCACAGTGACAACCCTTGCCTGTCTTTGGACCTTTCCTTGTCATAAACTGTAAGTCTGGATTCCAGTTATTTCTTCAAAAGAAATACTAACCATTGTTTATGGACTACCTTGTTACCATCCCTGGAGTTCTTATCGGATTACAGATCCCGTCACAAGCCTGTAGCTTAGTTGTTACATCATCATTAACCTTTATTTACCTTCATGGAAAGCAACCTGATTAAGTTTATCTACTCTTCTCACCTCTTCTGCCACTGGACGACACCTCTGGAACTCATTACCTGAGGAGTCAGACCCACAGCTGTGGTTTTACCGCAGACCCAGAGGACGAGACCCAGGAAGTTTGCAAATTTACCCTTGTTGGAAATAAAATTGTTAAGACTTTTCATTCTATGTGGTGTTATTTGAGTCCGAAGGCACTGGTCATTACAGATATAAAGCAATAATGGAGGTCCAAAGCTTGAAAAATACCAATAATAAAGTCCAGCTAGCAGCACTGCCCTACTAATGAGTCAGCAAGTTTAAAAGAATTCATAAATTAAAGAATGTGTCAAAAATGTATGCAGAGTAGTGGAACTCTTCATTAGCACTAATGTGTTTAATGAAGAAAAAAATGTAGGCTGCCCTCCGTATTTTTCTCTAAACTCTAACATCACCAACTTGAAATAATCTGTTGCTTATAAATAAGCAACTAATCTATTAAAGGTTCTTTCACTGTACTCAGTCTCTGACCCTTTAGGCTACATGCTCATCCATCTGCTAAGTCTTTTGGGTTTGCTGGCTATTTGTGATACGTTAATACATGCCTACACCCAGTGTGGCCTTAAACACATACACAATTTCAAGCATTAAACACTGTGTAAACACTGTATGAACCAGTTCAAGAAGTGCCTTTTGTGGTCAATACCAATTTCTGTACCCTGGAAGCATGCCCATAAATGTTCACATTACCCACTGGATGTGATTTCAACATTGCATCTAGTCATAGCCCTCATTTAGGCCTTAATATCCTTGACAAAATTTAGATTAGTTCTCATTATTACTCAGTTCATATATCATACAAGCAAGCATAGATAATCGAATTAAAGCAAATCATTATAAAATCACAGAAAGCACCAAACAAAATTTCAACACTGACTTTTGGTAGAAAATTACTTGATATCCATTCAGTTGTATGTTGAAATAGGTTAATCTGAAAATTGTTTTCCCAAATCCACATTAAAATATGGTCCACACAAAGATGCAGTTTTGGGGCATTGAATTAGTCATATGAAATACACAAAATTCTCTCGAAATTCTACTCTAAACTCTAAATATATCACAATATTTGTGTGTTGTCATCATATTATGAAATAGTAACAACACGCAAGATGTGTGCTGACAAGAAGATGCCTCCTCTTTAAAGGGGACAGCTGACTGCATATATGTAAAGAAATTATTAACATCTGGAATTAGGAGTTATAGCTTCAACAATCCCAAATATAAAATGTTTAGTAAAGTCTTATAACCATATAGAGTGGTTGTACTCAAATCAATTATCTCATATCTTTCAGTGATCTTATATAGCTCTGGTGCCCCACACAAATTTAAGTTTAGTAGATTAAGAAAAGTCAGCCAAAGTTCCCAAGTGTGTCCTACTTCTATAGTTCATATTTATGCTGCATGTCCTGATGAAATGCCATCTGAATGTAAACATTGAAATAACGTTTGCAGCAAATCTAACCCAAAATTAGCCAAGACGTCTATGGACCATTCACATGTTATTTAGAAATCTTTTTAACCCAAAAATGTTCAGTTAGAATAAGTCTTAATTTTCTCACTTCTATAAAATGATACGTTATCATAACATGCACATGTGATAATGTTTGGATAATATTGGTAATTTGGTAATAATTGGGATACACCAAGGCTCAATCCCATGTCATCCCCTGTTCCTACTACTCATCCCTATATGTATAACCCTAATTCAAGGGTTTGTAGAACAATATATAATCAGGTGAGCCTTATAGTGCGCAAAATACGGTATATCTTTTAGCAAGGGGCAAGTTTTAGGTTTCTTGGCCCAAGCAGTTCTGTTATTCCCATCCATCTTCCTAAGTAGTGGTTTCTTTCTGTGCAGGAATGAGGCCGTGGAGACCTGATTCAGGCAGACCAATATGTCAGTTTTGGACTGATTTGTGCTCTGATCTGAGGTGCCTTTAATTTCTGGTTTCTGGGACTGGTTGACTTGAATAAACCTCGATGCAGCAGAGAGAGACATTCTTTTGAGATGAGAACCAATTGCATCTCAGCATTTCATGGTTTTCAATTCAATTCAATTCAGTTTTATTTATATAGCGCCAAATTACAACAATTGTAATCTCAAGGCACTTAAATAATATAGTCCAATTCAAGCCAATTGGAATTCAATTCATTGTAATCATAATCCAAAGAAATACAATTAATTAATTTCAAAATAATCCAATTCATTCATATAGAGCCAATTCAAAAAACAATATCCTAGCTAAGGAAACCAACAGATTGCACCAAAACATGTCTTCAGTCCAATCTCCTGTCCTGAGCGTGCCTGAGGCGACTGTGGAAAGGAACGACTCCCTTTTAACAGAAAGAAACCTCTGGTAGAACCAGACTCAGGAAGGGTGGCCATCCGCCTCGACCAGCTGGGGTTTGAGAAGACAGAAAAGAGGGGGAAAAACACCATAACGCCATTCAAAGGATATCTGTTGGAACAGGGAAACACAAGTTAATATCCACAATAATGTCACATGTACATAAAATCATTTGATAAATTAAACAGGGGAAAAAGAGAGCAAAGTGAGGAAAGGTGTGACAGATGCAGTCTGGGCCTATAGCAGCTTAACTATGGGATGTTTCAGGATTACCTGAGCCATCCCTAACTATAAGCTTTATCGAAAAGGAAAGTTTTAAGCCTAATCTTAAAAGTGGAAAGGGTGTCTGCCTCCCGGACATTTACTGGCAGCTTATTCCACAAGAGAGAGGCCTGATAACTGAAGGCTCTGCCTCCCATTCTGCTTTTAGAAACTCTGGGAACAACAAGTAAACCTGCAGTTTGGGAGCTAAGTGCTTTGTTAGGAAAATACCTTACAATGAGGTCTTTAAGATATGATGGAGCTCAGTCAAGAGCTTTATAAGTTAGGTGAAGAATCTTAAATTCTATTTTGAATTTAACAGGGAGCCAATGAAAAGAAGCTAAAACTGGAGAAACATGATCTCTCCTGTTAGTTCTCATCAGAACTCTGGCAGCAGCATTTTGGATCAGCTGGAGGCTTTTCAGAGAATATCTGGGACAGCCCAATAATAAAGAATTACAGTAGTACAGTCTTGAAGTAACAAATGCATGGACTAGTTTTGTGACTGAACCTACTGAAAAACCTCGGCTTGAAGTACAAGTGGGGAGTCATTTATCATGTTTACCGTGCAACCCCTAATCCTCAGTAACTGTGTCTAGATGAAGAGCTCACGGAGTTGAAACTGCCCAAAAAAAAACCTGTCATGACTTTCAGGAATTAAATTTATGAAACATTTTCTTTACAAATTCTATATTGTTCTCTATAGATTTGAACTAGTTTTTCACTGGTACTCTAAATGCCAAAGAGAGATGTAATGAGTTTTTTTTTACCTTGCAAGCTATGGTAACTTCTATGGCAGGTGACCAGTAATTGTTCAAAAGCCTGCAGGCAGCACCCAGGTAAGGTGATTTAAGCACAGGGTCAGAACACAGTAGAATAATGAATCCAAACACAATGAATCCAAACACAACAGAAATTATGTTGTTGTCTTTTTTTTGTTATATATTGTCTCCTTTGGCCCTGTCTAAATCTTTAATTCCTGTAGCCTTTCAGTTCAAAAATAGCTCTATTTCTTTGTTGTGCAAAGGTTTCTGCCCGTGGGATTGTTCAAGGGTATTTTGGTCAGTCAGTCATGCATACTGTCAGTTGTCTGTAATAATTTAAAAACCCTTGGATGGATGCACTCACATCAGGTTACTTGCAGAATAAATTCAGTAAGCTAAGTAGTGTTAAAAGCTAACTGAAGTTTCATCTCTGTGGGGTCTGTGTGATTAAACGGCTGATTACTTGGCAATTAAAAATGGATTGTATGTTTTTACAACTCTAATGACTGGATAACACCCAGCATCACGAGGATGGCTGTGTGCTTGGGGCTTTCTTTGATAGAATTAGGACAAGGATCTCAATATTTGCCTCAGTACAAATGGTTCTGTATTTGCATTAGTCCCATGACAGTAGAGGCGCTCAGTAATGATAGAACAGGAAGCAGCTTGTCACCATCATCTCTCAGGGGGAAAATTCCAAGTATCTGGTGTCCTTTGGCTCTGAATTTTTATTTTCCTTACACTGCATGAAAAAAAAATTCTTTTGGCTTATTTACAATGATTAAAGCAGGACAGCACTAAAAAAAATCATGAAACTGGCTTCAGCACTTTCCTGTTTTTTCATACAATCCTGCTCCTCGAAAGAAGAAGTCCGCATTCTTTTTCTTTGTATAAATACACAGCATTTCATTTTCTTTTACTGTGTTTCTGTTCAAAAAGTTCAAAGTCTATATTCTAATAATTGTCTTCCTCCTATATTATCAGCTTGTGATGTATAATCATTTTCAACTTCCAATAGAATGCATCTTTTGGTCCCGTCAGAGGATAGTAACAGAAGGCGTCTCCTTTTTAATTGAGCCATCTTCTTGAAGCAGGCCTTCACATCAATACTGCCAACATTCACTTGTGACATCTCACCAGAGCTGCTTGGTTTCAGTTGAATCTGGAAAAGAGATGATGATAAGTTTACCCAAGAATATTTTCCACCTTTTACTGTGCATTATTTCATGTCAGCAGCTCTCTATCTCTATGAGTTACCCTCTATCTGAGGTAAATTCTTTTTTCATATCATAGAATGTTTTAGAAAAAACTGAATACAAACACTTAACTTTGTTAGCTTATTGAAATATATGAGAGGAAAAACATTTTGGATATGATCCAAAAGTGGGTGCATGTGTTCCCTCACCCACCCTTGAAAAGAAAAAAATTAGAAAAGTTACATAATGCATGTAAACATTGTATACATGTATGGTTTAGTGAAAGCACAACATGGGGATGTTTTCTCATGAGAGATCAACTGAACCCTGCTGCACTGGATATGTAACATCTTTACAACATTTTACAACAAGTACAACTTTACAACAAGGTAAACACAAGAAACTTGTACTGAAGAAAAAAATGGACCAGACTCATACAAACCCTGGTTCGGGTAGGGATAATGAAAGTAAAAAGGGTGCCAGAGGTGGAGGCAGGACAAGACACATTGGCAGATTCAGCAGACAAACTCAATTAAACAGTCCTACAATCATTTAAAATGCCAGCAAAAACAAGGACATACAGGCCAACTTACCTAAAATGGCTGCCTGGTTTCAAAAGGCTCACACGGGCCACACCCTCCATTTAAATATATCCTGTATTTCTGTGCTTCTTCCAAGAGTCCGTTTACCCTAAGTGCTCCCCCAGCATGCCCCCCAGCTACTATTGCTTCTTCTGATCCAAATCCACTGACTGGACTTTACTGCCTCATCTGACACTTCCTTCACTATTTTCCTCACATTCTGTCCACTTACACCCAACTCCCCCAACAATGAGACAGCAGACTTTGCAACAAATCCTCTACATCCTACTTCCACCGGACAGAGCCTACCTTTCCATCCTCAATGCTCTGCTTCTGCCTCAGACTCCACATACCTAAGCTTTTTCCTTTCATATGCTTCTACTACTAAGTCTACCCAAAGAACAGAAATAGACTCACATTCTACTCCTAGACCACAAGAGGCCTTAGATTTGTAGAGGCTATTTTCTGGGGAACAACAAGCTTTCCTCCTAAATCTAGCTGCATCTCCCAATCACAAGCATCTTCTAAGTTGTCTTGCCTCCTTATTGTCTTATTAACTTTCTCCCCCTCTTGAACAAACTGAATTGCCACTCTCTTCACCTTAGACCCTCCTAAATTTACCTGCCTTTGTTTATTTTCAATACCTGCAGCTAAGCTTCTTGATACGAAGCCCCAAGCCTTCCCTGCCTATTTTAACATTACCCACAATCTCTCAATCCCACAATCCACACAATCTGACACAATCTGTATGTCTGTATGTCTGTCAGAAGTAACTCTGTAAGAGCCTCTGCCTCCTAAGCTGCCATTCTTGAATTCCATTTCCTCCCCTTGGTGGGGTATGGAATCACCTTACTTACTACCACATATTTACTCCAAGCTAACAGGAGCTCTGTCCTAACTTTAGTACATTTAAATTCCTCTACTAGACTAGATACTGTGAGCTGGAGTATGCCTGTCCCATACAGTGCCACAATACTTAAGCATCTAGGAACACTTAGCCACTTCCTAATGTAAAAGCTAATTAATCTTTCCATTTTTCTGCAACAGATAATGGAATCTCATACACAGACAGTGGACACATTAACCGAGGAAACGATCCAAACTGCAGACACCACAGCTTCAACTTTCCCGGAAGCCCTGATTTATCTATTCTGTCCATCAGCAACATCTTTCCGAAACTGCATCTCCATCATTTAAGTCTTCCTGGTACCATCTACCTAAACTCTTTACTGCCTTTTCCCCAATTATTGGAATTTTTTTTCATCTATTACAAACTTTCTATCACTTAATTTCCCTCTACTTATTGAGATACTTCTAGACTTAGTAGTTTTGATTTTCATACCAGGCCACTTTAGATTTTTATCAAGTCTCTCAAGTATTCTCCTCATACATGGTACTGTTATTGTCACCAACGTCATATCATCCATGTAGGCCCTAATTGGTGTAAGGCGCATGTCATCCTGAAATCTCTCTCAAACTACAACCCACTTGGAAGCTCTAATAATTATCTCCATCACCATTGTAAATGTTAATGAGGAAATCGTACACCCTGCCATAATGCCTATTTCTAGCCTCTGCCAACCTGTTGTGAAACCTGCTGTACTTAGGCACAGTCTAATATCCTGAAAACATGCTCTTACTAAGTTAACAACTACTATAGGCACTCTAAAATAATCAAACACTTTCCAAATAAGGCTGTGTGGCACTGAACCAAATGCATTTGCTAGATCCAGAAATACAACATGCAAGTATGTTTTCTAAATCTTGGCTGTCTGAATCTGATGCCCAATGTTAGTGTGCTCTAAACACCCAGCAAAACCTGGTATTCCTGCCTTCTGCGCTGTAGTATCTATTAAGCTATTCTTTTCTAAATAACTTGCTAATCGCTGTGCAACTACACTGAAGAAAATCTTTCCCTCTACATTTAGGAGAGAGATCATCTGGAACTGACTCAGGTCCGATGACTCTTTCTCCTTTTGAATAAGAACGCCTGCTGCCCTACGCCATGGTCTAGGAATAAACTGTTTCTCCCAAACTATTCTTAATTGCCTCCACAAAAACTAAAAATATCAGGTGCAATTTTATAAACCCGGTAGGGAACTCCATTTGGCCCTGGAGCCCGACGAAGCCTTTGCACGCCTGACGACCTACTCAACCTCCTCAACCCCAACATGTAAAACTGTGAAAAATGTTATTATTGGTTAATGTTATTGCTTTTATTAGTCACAAATGCACAAGCATGTAAACATTTCACATCAACACACACTTCACAAGCTCCATATGTTCACATCATGACACTGACTGACCTGAAACCAATGCAACGGGGGGAGAAAACTGAAAGCAAATATGAACTGAAATGTAGGAAAGAAAACGACTCACTCAGAGAGAAAGAGTTGCAGGAAGTTAGCAGAGTAACATGGCAGAAACAAAGACAATATCTTATTTGATGTGCTTGCTTGTGACAGTTTGGCCTGGTTTTGGATTTCCCTGGTTTCAGATGGAGCAATCTCTCCCATTATTCTTTGATGAAATCTCTACAACAACAATGAATACAAGTATTGAAGTGGTGTTTCTAGGTGACAGCCCAAGATGCTGTCATGATGTTTTCCTGTTCAAAGTAGACATATTACCTCTTATTTTCTATCATATGTACCATAGTTTGGGAAAACACTTTGTTGATTTGCTGATTTTGTATCTACCAAGGCACAAAACACCCATAAGTATGTATACATGCTCTATTTGATTAAAGTTTTAAGAATTTTGTCAAACGTAAAAATAGAAAATTAAGCTAGGGTTGGGAATCTCCTGGGATTGACTTGTTTTTGGAGCAACCCTCAAGTGGGCATTTGATAAGCTGTAATTTTTTTAACTTTCATGCTGACTTTGAAGGCTGCTGCTTGGTCTGCATCATGGCGCCACAAGTTAAGCACTTCCTAACTAAAATGTATTTAATGTGACATAAAAACAGAAAACTTTGTGATGATTTGAGTGATGTTGTCGATTGCAGCCTGTTTGGAGGTTGCTGCTGACTTCAGTGATCAGAGATGACCAAAAGGTTTTTGGGATCTGACAAGACACATAAATCAGAGAAATGAACTTTGCTAAACAAGGATAGAAAGCTGAGATTTGACACAGATGCTTTGCGGGTGGTGTGGGGCTGCGTCCGATCTGCATTACATTTGGATAGTTTAGATCTTTACAGCTGTTTTTTCCATGCCAGGCATGTATCATTGTTTACTTGTGTTTTTAAAGAGACTACTTCTTGTGCATATGTGTGCATGTATGTGACTCAAAATAGAGACAAATTGGAAATGAAAAATCGATGAATAGATAGGGAATTTGTTTTGCTCTTTGGCTCCCTCTGTAGCTGGAAGATGTAACACCACAGTTGTAAGAACAAGTTTGAGCTCGACACATGGACAATGATGCACCCAAATTTGAGGCTGACAAAGACACCTGCAGAAATCACAGAAACTGTCAAGCAGTAAGCCTTATGTAACACGTCATAAGAGTAACGCTGCATACTTACTTATACTGTGATGTGTTGTAAACAAACACTTAAAAGAAACTGAACAAAAAAATTAAGAATGTCATTAAAAAATGCTCCAGATTTTCAGTAATATGATCAGGTATTTAAACATTTTGAAGCATTTAAATTGAGCATGTCTAAAGTCTCAGAGCCGTGTGTTGCAAGTTGACAGAATTTTTTAAAAGGCTACAAACTTCCAAGACTTTGGAGTGAAACTAGCAAAAACTGACCAAACATTTTTATGTGAAAACTTATTTGCATGCAAGTCTGAAATGGGACAAAGGTGACTGACTGACCTGCAGCTGTGAAGCAGGGTCAATATTGATATGGTTATAACTTATGTTAATCACAAATAATGACAATGATGAACATGCTTCCTTTTTAATGTTTTGTATCTCTTGTAACCTATTTGCCTAAAGACCCCCGGAGTAAAGTTAAACATGTTTCAATAGTTTTAGTGAAAAGAAAAAAACTGAGTCTACATCCTGGGCACTCCAGAGTAGTTTCAGGTCCAGTAAAATGTGCGTAATGAGAGTGAGTGTACTTCTTTATGAGTCACAACTGCATTGTATAGTGTTACATTCATAGTGTTGCATTTCATGTCACCTTCCACTTAAAATGCTCCATTTTAAAGCCATTCTCTTTTCGGTCCCCATCCCAGCAGGCGCAGTTCTGATATGTCATCTTGATGGTCAGAAATTAGTTGTTTGAGGATAGGCCAAAAAGCCACTGAGGAGATACTGACCAAATGTTTCATGGTGATGTCGTCACAGGTAGAAAATAATGTTTTTTGCAAGTGAAATACATCCTTTAGTTTGGTAACTGGTCTTCGTAACTCAGCATTTATTTTACATGCACAAACAAGCTAAATGGGAAAAAAACAAAGCAAAAAGTAATAATAAGAAGAATATTTTTTTTTGTGAACAGATATTCTGCTTCCCACCTGTCTAGAAAGCTCCTGTTTACCATCTTTCCTTTGACCATTTTTGGGAAGGGTGGCCTGATGCGACTGGTAGCAGGAGATTGCTAATGAATGTGAACAGAGGAGGGGGCGCTTCTGGGTCCTTACTGATTGTAGTATTAGCGGTGCATGTGCTGTCTACCAGCAGGCCGGCTCTAGTAGACATTTGGTATTATCTCGCGGACCAAATCTTAAATTACGGCCTGAATTTGACATCTATGCTGTAGATATAATCCAAAAAAGAAATGCACCTCTGTCCAATCACCCTTTAGGGATCACTCTCCAACTCCACCTAATATGGTCACTTCTGGCTCCAGAAAGACCACTATGGCAACACCATTCAAACAGTGTTGCCAGGTGGGAAATGTAGTATTATCGTACCAGAGACATAAAATTATCGTATTTTGAGGGAAATTATCGTACACCCGTCATAACCAAAGTAAGAAGTCTATTGAGTCGCTGGAACTATAGCGTCTAACAGGCACTCACGGCTTTGCATCAGCAACCCCACAGTTGCGTTAGGCTTAATGTCCCCAGTAAACAATGATGAGTGGGCCTGGAGGCCACCTACTGTTAGGAACTTCTGAGGCAAACACATGCACGCCACTGTAGCTCATATAGAAAAGCACGATTGGCTTGAAACTTATCACATGGAAATGGAAAAGGTTCACAAAAAAATCCGACAGACAGTTGCAACAGGCTGATTACAACCGATTACAACCACAAATTCACAGAATGGTCAAATTATCGTATATTTGGCCTTTTTTGGGATTATTGATCATTTACAAAATTATCGTACAAATACAATAATTATCATACATTTGGCAACACTGCAGTCAAATGGACTTGTACTTGTATAGCGCTTTTATAGTCTAACTGACCACTCAAAGCGCTTTACTACATGCCACATTCACCCCACTCACACACACTCATACAGCACGTCTTAAGATGCACATAACTACGTGCTTTTTCTAATCATTCACACATTCATACCCCCAATGATACACTGGGGCGGCAACATGGGGTTCAGCCCATGGACACTTTGACATGTATCCTGGGGAAGCCAGAGTCGAACCACCAACCTTCCGATTGGTGGGTGACTGCTCTTCCTCCTGAGCTACTGCTCTTCCTCCTGAGCTACAGCTGCCCCAAATGAAGTGAAATGAATTGAAAAATGTAGTTCACAAACTACATTGGTTTGTGTTCACCCACTTATTCATATGCAGTCTGTAGTTCTTCATGGGTCCACTCCTCCACGTTGGTTAAAATGTTCTATTTTCAAAGTCTAATTGAATCTTAGGTTCTTTCAAGCAACTGTGTTGGTGTTGGTTAGCTTACTCTGTAAGATTTTAAGGTCCTAAAGAGATACAAAACAGTTTCATGACACTTTCTTTTTCTCACGATCATTTCAAGTGAAAAAAAGCAATCAGCCTTTTGCAACCAGTTTACCGGCCACCAAAGCACCTTGACTTGACCTAGAACATTTTGTAGCTTGGCAGCAAAAACTGAGTCAGCTTCACTTCTATTTTTCTTTGCACCACAGAAGAACACACCACATCCACACACCTGCTGTGAAATTGGATCAGTTTCACTCAAATAAATGAAGCAGCTGTGTTTTTTCTTGAAGGGATGGAGTGACTAACATAACCGACTAAGAGCATGGCAAGATGCCAAAGATATTTGCCACTCTGACTGTAATTTCAAACTAAGGGGTTTAACACTGCTTTATATCAACTGCTTCTAAATATATGACTCTGTTGTTATGGGGAGGGCAGTATCAAACACAGAGATTGTGTTGCTCCTTTCTTCTAAACTGGTATCCCCAAGTGGCATTTCAGTCTTTCAGGTAGAAAAATGGGACATATTGAAAGTCAGCAGAGAACAGAAGGTGTTGGTCTGTGTCAAAGGTTTCTGTTGGAAGCATCTGTGCTCCACTTTAGCTTCAGGTTGTGTGAAGCTATGAAAGGGTTTTGCATGCATGTGAATGTGGTTAAACATTGTTTGTCTAAACTTTGTCTTGATGTGGGCCAACATAATTATGACTGTCGCAACAGTTACTGTGGTTAACTAAACATGACTCGTGCTATGTAAAATATACAGTCCACAAAGTGCATGATTATTTTCTAATGAATTTGACTTCTATCTACAGACTGTCTGCTTTCCCAATCATGCATGTTTTTACTTATTCACATTGTGCTCTTCAGTAAACAGATCAAACTGCTAAGAACAGCATGCTCCTGTCTGATTCAGCTGCCTTTGCCATTTATCTTTCACTCGAGGGGTACATTTTATTATTCATTTCCGCTCTACACTCTACACCTTGTCATGCTCTTTCTCCATCTTTCCCTGCTTATATACAGAAAATGTTAATACTTTGAAGAGAAAGATGCAAAATCTTATGTATTTAATCTTAACATTTCGACTTGAATTGTAAGGATAGAGAGACATCATATACGTTATATTGGCATAGACTTTATGCCAATATAACGTTAATATAACTTTTAGAAGTTATTTTCTCCACATCTCTTCTTAAAAGTAATATTGGATTACTTGTTTTAATTTTCTTCTTCTGTGTGAAAAAAGTGATTCAAATAAAGTGCACCACTTGGCCAGCAGGTCTCAACATCACATTTTGGTGTATTGGATAAATTTTCAACATGTCAGTTAATGTGTGGTAGAAGACACAATTATGTCCTGTCCCAGAAATGGAAATCTTATTTGAATATAACATTTTAGTTTCTTTGTTTGTTTTCTGTCACTGCTTGGTTAAGGTTAGGCACCAAAACTACCTGGCTAGGTTTCAGAAAATATCATGTTTTGGTTCAAATAAGTCTACATATTGGAGGCTACATTCTCCCAGCTTGTCTTCAATAAACCTTGAAGAAAATGTGTCAATTTTCTAGGTTACCAATTTTTTTTCAAAAGTAGAAAACTTTTGGTCATCGTCACAAGTCATTAGTTTTACTCACAAAAAATCTTCATTTTTCTATTCTTCTTTCCTACACTTTGCATAAAGCATTAGAAAAAGTTATTTAATTCTTAAAACTTTGTTATATTACATATTTTTAATCCAAAGACATCAGACTTTGCAGTAAAGCTGTCAACAACTGTATTTTCTGCACTAAATACAAGGTGTGTCAGCTGCGAAGGTTTCAGGTTGGATCACTTTCTTACTTGGTCAGTTTCAACGCTCCTCTGTTGTTTATTACTGACTTCCTCTGAGATAACACAAAAAGTCTTCATCGCTGAGGTGAAGGAGAACGTTTTGTAAAGTTTTCATCACACTGTAAACAAGGAAAAGGAAAAGAGATTGGCTCTGTATGTGACTTACACCACAGATGCTTTTACATACTCTTAAAGCAACATCAGAAAAGTTTGTGAACCTTAAAACTATGTGCCCCTGACTGGTTTTGAAACACACTGGTTTTTGTTATGTACATTCCTGTAAATGCCCTAGAGTACCAAGGGCTGAGATACCGCCAAAAACAGCCAAATAATCAAGTGTAACTTTAAGGTTGACCTCCTTTATTCATGGAATTTTTACCCTGGAGAACTCACTTCGACTGCCATGGGTAGCCATTGTTTTTGCAGTTTTGAATGGTACCTAGTGTGTTAAAAAGTGAAGCAAAGACTCTGACAAAGCATCTGTATGTGTCAAGTTCAGCTTGAGGCTGGGTTGTAATATAGTTGGTAATGGGACTGTTAAGGTGAAGATCACCTCAGGATGTCAGCACCTCAGCATGTTCTTGATAACTATGTTTGTTTCTGCCAGTCATGCAGAAAACACGATTCGTTTATCCTAACTGCAAAGTACAGACAGACATGCTTTTCCCCATCCCATCACTTGCTTTATTCTTACTGTAGTTTTAAAGATTTAAGCAGAGGACTGAATGCCAAGATAAGAAATCCAAGTAGAGCTGAAATACGTGTAGGTAGTGTACTTTATTTTGAAAAGTGCACTGTATAGCAGTAAATTATGATCTTTTGTCATACAGGCTGATGCACTTCGAACACAGTGGGATGAAGGTTTATGATTAAAATAAATATCTGACACAAATTATATAGAGAAGTGCATCCTGTAATTCAGTGAATTGTGTTCAAGAACATAAATGCACACACACATTTGCCAAAGCTCTGCGCTGTCAAGTCGAATCTGATCCGAACCTTAGCTACATGGAGTCAGCTGGTAACCAACGGCATCTGCCCCTGTCCCAACTCGGCTCTTCCTTCTTTCTTCTTTCATTCAGTGACTCAAAAAACACCCCCAGTGTTCATTCAGTGCTCATTAGACCAGCAGCAGGATCAGAATCTTTTTTTTTTTATCCCTCTTCCACAGATGATTTATGAAACGGAGGAAGAAAGAGGTACACAGCAAAACAGCAAACTTGCCACCTGAAGCAGAACACTATATTCTGGTATGCTGGTGCCATGCCAAACAGCCCTGAGATGTTTACAACTATGAACCCTCCACAAAGATAGACTCTGTGCTGGGATGCATCATCAAAAGCAGTTAGACATTAAACTAGCATATTAAATCTGAGTTGTGCTTACCAGAGATGGCTGCCAGAGCAGATATTTACAAGACAATGATAGCGATGAGCCATTGGATTGCAGGTAATATGACAAGAGTCACTGGCAGGGATAAATCAACTGACAATTATCACATGCAATTCCCCTCAAGTTAATTAGGCATTTTAGCAAGTTGATGGTTTTACATTCTACTGCTTTAGTCTTTCAGTTAAGTCTCATTTGCAGAATTTTTAGCAGAAGAACACAGACATTGTCAGCAAACTCTCTCGCAAAGCCTTTAGATTTCTCCTCAAACTAAGCAATGAAAATAAGACTTTCAACCTTCAAAAGGTTGAAATATGGTTTATTTTTTAGCCTCTGTGAAACCAAATACACGTGAGAGTTTAATAAATATGGTGTGCTTACCTGCTTTGATACATGTTGCAGTTCTGTTCATGTTGGTATTGGATTTGAATTTGGGAAATGAATGCCAATAAGCTATACATGGTATACATGGTATGACATAACTTTCCCATTGAAAGTTACCCAGAGACAGCTTTTCCAATCAATTCATCCAATTCATAACATAGAAATCATCATAGAAAATCTGCCAGCAACAACTGTCTCTCAGCAAAATTGACAGCTAGAAATGATTGGGATTTGTTTTACTCCACCTTGGCGTGAATTCAAAGTTTGAAATTTGAGTGATTAATCAGCTTGCTACCATTGTCAGTAATGTGACGTGAGAAAGCTGTTCCTCAGGAATAATAGCATAGTAATTTATTGTCTTCAGTGTGTGACCCTCTTTCTTTTGTCATTAACATGCAGACTCTACAGTCAGTTGACAAACTGTACAGAGCTGGTGGCACTGAAGCTGGGGTGCTACTGGCCCAACCGAATGGTGGATGAGTTCTTCATCCGAATCCACAGGCACTACTTCCACGACTGCTCACTATCTGGACGACTTCTCAGGGATCCACCAAACCGCATCCTGGGTCCTTTCATTGTTGTCCCCATCTTGGTCACCCTCCTCATGACAGCTTTGGTAGTGTGGCGAAGCAAGCGCAGCGAGGGGATTGTGTAAAGGGAAAGAGTGGGGACGGGGATCACAAGACTCAAGACAACAAGTACTTTTTGACCCTTCAAGGTTACACTTTCCTCATATTTGGCGACCAAAGGATTTTTTCTCCTGAGTGAAGCTTGGGAACAGAGTATGGACCCAGAGGACGAGTTGAATAAGACTTAAAATCAGATCCTACTTCTGCGTATCGTTTGAAGCTACTGCAAATAGCATTTGTTGATAGTCTACATGAATGTAAGTAATTTCTTTGGTTTACAGAGCGGAGAGGTGCTGACATGCTCACCCAAATCCAAACAGTGACTTATGGAAAGATATTGTAAATTACAAAATCCTTTTACTGGGAGAAACTGCTTGCAAAGAGTGTTTGAGGTGATTGTAATGCTTTTACAAACACAAGAATTTAACGATTGTTTTCAATAACCATGAAAACGATGCCCCGTTCTACAGCAGAAAGCTCAACAGAGCCATATCCAGTGCTAGTAAAGAGGATACAACAGGACAGATACTCAAGTCTTCTGTTAGGAAACCCAGGGATGTGACTTTTTATGTGTTTGTATAAACAGTATACTGAAACTATACACAGCGTGTACAATTATGTGATTTAATGTGCTGATTTTGTCAATGTCTAATATATTTTAACAAAGCAATGCAACCATGCAGATGGACAACATACAGAATAATGAAGCAGATATTGAGTTCAGGTGAGAGAAAGCACAACACAGAAAGGATGGTTACAATGTGGACTGACAGTGACAATGTGTTCTGAAAGCTTCCATCCTGTTTAGCATGAAGCCTAAAATATTCAATTAAAAAAAGAAATGTAGAAGATTCAGTGGGAAAATCCCTACTCCATATACAGAGGAGAAAGAAAGCAATGGGTTAAGTTAGCAAACACACAACCCTGCCAAACATTGTCATAGCCAAAAGCACAGTTTGTGTATCATGGACCTTGGGTTTCTATTGATTTGTGATGTCACAGTGTGGTAGTATGCTGTATGAACTGTCTCTTCATTGATATTTTTGAATGCTCTTTCTTTTATAAATTCATTGACCTGTAACCTGCCTATCAGCAAAACACACTTTAAAATACACCCACACTTCATACTTTGTGCCAAAATCTCATGGAAAACTGAGGGCACTGTTTGTAATGGAATGTCTAATCTTCAGTTGGAGTGACTTTTAATGATTTATTTTTTAAATCTATGAACATAAAGAAAATTTCAATAAACTATCTGATTATTATGTCAAATACACTCAGTATGTTTCTTATTAAATGATTATGTGCAAGTCTTTTCAGTGTTTTTTTTATAAATGATATGATATGTAATGAATGTACTTCAATAGCAATGTTGACTGAACTGTAACTCACTGAAGATGTGCAGCATATTGTATAAGGCTATTGGGATCTAGAACACATGAATTCCAAAATTCCTATAGAAGTTATATCACAATCAATGGCCAGAAGAGAAGGAGGAGTAAGACCTAAACACAGGACTAACAGACAAGAGGAAAGTGGCTTAAGAAGATGGAGAGCTTGTGGGCAAATAAACAAAAAGTGCTGCCAAGGCTATGCTGTGAATTGTGACAAGAACCTGGCAAAGAACAAAGGAACCCGGAGAGTATTAAAACTGAGGGAGCTAATAAAACTAACACAGGACAGGTGGTGGTGATAAACTAACAGAACACAGGTGTACAGGGAGAACAGGAAAAGAATCCAGAGACAATACATATCGCAAGGCAAAGCAGAAAACCCAAGCATGAACAAAGCCTAACACAGAAATCATGGAAATTTGAACAATAATGTAACACAAACTTAGAATCAAAAACAAAGCAAAAACCCACAGACTATGGCAAGTTAGTTACAAATCTTCAGTCACTTGGGAAAAGCAAGTCTCATTCAAGTCTCAAGCCTATTCAGACACAAGTCAAGTCACACACACAAACCTAAATGATATTCAGTCACTTGAAACAACTCTGACTCAAGACTTCACCCATTCAGAACTGAGACTCTCTTTAAATGCAGAGTAAAGCAAATTCTGATGTTTACATGGAAAGATAACATAACTGTATTGGACAATAGTTACTTAAAACGTGTAAAAAGACGAAGGGCTATGTTTTATAGAATTGCCGAGTTGGACGGTTGAACAATTTTTCATAGATTTTCTTATTAGGATTTTTAGGGCAGATCTTAAACCAGAGCACCATGATGCAGTGGATCATTTTATTCAAGGCAAACAAAAGCTGACCCCACCCCTAAAATTGTATTGATATGAAAAGGCCTTCACCAATGCATTAGCCTTGACCTAGGCAACCATGCCATCTAGCTGACAACGAGCTAGTTGTTAGGGCTTCATCACAGAAATGTGTTTTCCCTGGATGCCATTATTTGTAGAACTTGGGCTGCATATGTAAACAAAAGATGAGTAATGAGATTTTTGTGAAGAGTGAAGCTGAAATCTAGGACTACCACAGAATAAACCAGATCAGAGAATTAGATTTATGCTTGTGAAACACAAGGGCCAAGTTAGCTATCTCATTCCTTGCTTGTTACAGGACTTTATTTGTACGAACATACTGGAGTTAAACACTGTGGATCGAAGAACCAGCACTGGACCACAGAGGTCTGATTGCTGTGTACCTACACTGAGAAGCGAAGTTCAAAGAGTAACTTCTGTCAATGGATATTCAGTGGATTGATTTGGTGCAGACCTACTGGTGATAGTAAGTTAAAGTTCAACACAAACACCCACGTCATTTCCTACCTGATAGTTTCCAAACTTGCAAAGATTGCTTAGATTTAGCATATTTCAATAAATCTGCATGAATATTTTGTCATGATGATGCTGACTCATGAAGCCCTGTTGTGATTTTATTAGAGCAGAGGGTCAGTCTGAAAATGCTCTCAGTGACGAGTGCGAGTTGATATGCAGCCCTGATGGGGTGCCTAGCACAATTTCTGACATGTTTAGCTGTTGAGAAACTGAAAAATATGAGAATGACAGCAGATTTATTAGGAAATCAGTTATTTTACTATACTAATGCTTCATTTTAGAGCATGTGCTGAGCACCTATGCCCAATTAAGCCTACTAGCGTGTACACATGCATGCAGAAGTTATTCTGTCTCCAATCGCATTAGGATTTATGCGAATTTTGAAAAGCTCAATTTCATTCAGTTTTGGTCAAACTAATCTGTTTACATGAATTTTAAAAGTCTAGTTTTGGTTGGACTGACATAATCATTAGTTTTTTTCAAGTGTCCAGTATACATACATGCTGGCATGCTCACGCTGCGCTGCCATCTCAGTTGAATCCTTGGCAGAACATATCCATCATGGGGATGTAGGTGGCACAATTAACAATGTTGGTTTGCTTTGTCCAAAGCTGAAGAGAGACCAAACTATGCACTATTTGAAGTCAACGTTTGTGATTTCACACCTTCGCTGTTTGGTTCAGTGATGCAGCCCCATAGTGCAAGTGCAATTTTGAGCAGCTGTTAGATCTGTAACTGGGAGAATACTGCCCATTTCCTCCTGATCTTGGTGCCTTTTTTAGGTTATATTCACTGAATGATTGTTTTAACCATTTGTATGTGGCTGAGTGGAAAATAACATTTTTCTTTGACGTGACAAAACTCTTCTTAACTGTACACTAAAACAATTTGTTTCTCAGACTAAAGTAAATAGAAACATGAAATAAAACAGATCGTGGCTTCTGTTTTTGTTGCGAGTTGCTGATGAATCCTTCAATATTCTAAAGGAAAAAAGCAATAGAATCATGTTTCTGTTTTTTTTTTCCAAAGTGTTGAGATGCCACACCAGGGAAAATTTTTCTAAACTTAAAGTAATGTCATAACATACTTGCCTTTAACATTTTATACAAAAACCAAGTAACAGAGGAGGCTGAGGCAGGTTTACTTTCACAAATTACAGTAGTCACTGAAAAATATGTGAAAAATATACCAAATGATACAGCAATACACTTTATGCACCAAGAGAAAATTGTTATTGTTTTCTCTTTCATTAATAAAATCTTCTACTTTTTCAAATAAGCAATGTTTTAAAGATCGTTTTGCATCACCACACTGATAAGATGCGTGGACTGATTGGACTTCCTGACAAACAAAAGGCTTAAATAGGTTGGATTCATTCATAATCATGCTCTTGCAAACCTTGCAAGAATCCAGCTGCCTTGGAATATAAGCTAGAACCACAAACATCAGTGCAAGCAGGCTAATAAAAATGATAAATATCTCACTGACGTAAGCACAAGCCATCTTGATGTTGGCTAAGCTTCGGTCAGAAGCTTAAATATAACTAAAAAGGAGTAGCCTAGATACAAACAAAACAAAACCAAACAAGTTAAAGGCCCTGCAGAGTAATGGACTGGCTTACTCCCTGAACTGGCTCAAATATATTGGTTGTATACCAAGCAAACACTCAGCTTGTCTCCACCAAACAGACTACTGCAGGGAAAGGCGTGCATAGAAGGTTCACTGTTGTTCCCTTCCTACACACATTGTTTCATACAGTCTCCTGCAGATGTGAATGTGAGTATGATTGTGAGTCTGTGATAGCATTCTGACCTTATTCAAACCACTGCACATTCCCTCAGCTTTAAGGTTGATGGCATTTCTTGACCCTTGCAGCTTTTCATCGGCACTGGTGGCAAAGGTTTATAACGTGAGATGCTCAAAAAGATGCAGAAATATAAACTAATAACTCTAACCTGACTCTAACCTTATTAAGAAGTGGTCTCTCCTTGATGAATAATTTATGAACAAAGCCAACCTGAGGAGAGTTGGGCAGAGGGTCCACGTGTGACATCAAAGGCAGTAGATGTTGTGAGGATGAAAATCTTGTTATCTAATTACCAAAGATAATGTGTGAGTTGAGGTAAGAGAGCAGACTGCTGACATCCCGCAATATCTACACCAAAGGATTTTTCTTGAAGGAGACATATTTGTCACAGCTAATATTGCCTAGCCGACTCACAAAAAGGACCCAAAAGCAGACGCAGACCACTGGGAGATTTAGAGTTAGAGCAGAGTTTATTTACGGGTGCATTGTGTGAGAAGTCAGAGGGAGGATCCAGGTAAACGTGGAACTCCGAGAGAAGGGAGACGGTTAGTGAGGAGCTGATAAGGTGATTTGTCCAGACAAAGGTAATGATCAGTTCTTACTAGGTCCAGGTGGGACTCCAGAATGAAAAGGGAGGATATTGGCTGTGATGCTGTGGTTCTGAGTCAACAGCAGGCGAGCAGGCAGGTAAGGCAACAGAAATCTAACAATGAATGCTAAGTCCTTAGCGTGGGAATCCAGAGTGAGGAGAATTGACAAGTGGCACTGAAGAAAAACAAGAAGGCCAAGTAAGTACTACAAAATAAATCTCTATGGAGCACAGGAGTCTGCCTAATTACCACTGGTGAAGTGAGAACATCTGGTGAAGGCTGGTTGCTCCTGCAGCTCCTTAAGACCGTGTCTTAAGCCCACCTAATGCCCAGAAACCACAACAACAACACAGCCAGGCATGATTGTGACAATATTTAGCTTTTTTTTTAAAAACAAGTTGGCACAATTTCTTGATTCCCTATCAAAATCTATTTATTTCAAGACATGCTTTTGTCAAAATATCAGTTGGCTTAAACAGAAAAGGTGTCTTCTCATCCCTACTGAAACAACACTTCTCTGGTGTGTTCTCTGCAAAACTGGAATGGCGGCTTTTCAATTAGTGGGAGTTCTTCATTTGCAAGACATGATTGAATAATTATATTTAAGGCATGTAAAAACTGAGGTACTGGAAACATGTTTGTCAGGAAGGCTAAAGTGCTAGTGACTAGCAACAAATCTCATGACTGTTACGACAAGCCCTGCCTGTGTCATTGATAATAGACTCACCACTGTTCCCCTGCGAGGGCAGGATCTAGTTGTATTCAATGTGCTTGCTGTCAAGTGAGTGAGAAGTAGCAGACAGTCTCCCACTGCTGGAGGAAGCGAAAGAGCAAAGAGTGTCTGCCACTGATCATCGGAAATGTAAATATAGCCAAAATCACATCACAGACATTTTCTGTTACCAAAGTAAGGGGTGGTTTTGTCAAATGATGTTATGCTTAGATAGATTTAGGATCTTATAGCAGAGCAGAAGTCTCTCAAGCAGCTGCGGGCGACCACATAGCCTAATGTGGTGCTATTCATTCTCAAGTTTAGAGTTGTTTAGACATCTGACAGCAGGAACAGAAAAAGCTAGCTATATTGGGAATATGGCTGTATTAAGATGCAGCAGGAGTGACCTACGAAGGTCATCTAGGCCTAATAATATCAAAAATAATAATCTTGCAAATTCCAGTCTTGCATTTTTAACTGGATGAATCTGTATCTAAAAGAATGTATAAGTAGATGAAATGTGTCTAAAGAAATAAAGCTTTTGAATTGGTACATTCATTTGTACAGGAATGTGAAGGATTCATTTAAAGAAGCCTGTTTGTCATCCTATCAGAATGTTTCCAGCTCTGCATTGCTAGGAAGACTACGGTCAGTGGTCAGCTCTGTGATTAGTGGAGCCTTCATAGAATTACAGAGAGCAACACGATAGTAATGCAATGAGGGATCCATTTGAAAAACAGCATTGAAGACTAGTCAGTAAGCTTGTTGCTCAAAAGCAGCAGACAGTGAGTTGAGTAGTTCAAAAAATCAACTTCAATGGAAAGTTGGAATGAATTGCAAAAAATAAATGAAAATAAAAAAAATAAATCACACCAAGCTGAATTTGGGGCAAAAAAATCAAAGCTTTTGTGACTCTAATTGCTGACTGAGATGATCAACTAAGTAACTAATCAGCACTTCTGTGGGTATTGTTTGCCATTTGAAAATGTGAGTTCTCTGATTTAAAAGGCTTATCCAAGTCAGCCCATCACCATCGGTTCAGTACCATCACTGGATTGTAAGTTATCAAAACTTTTAATGAGCAGCTACGCCAGCTGCTTTCATTTTGATTTCCACATTCTTCTTTTTTGTCACCTTTTTTAAAGTTTGTTTGTGAAAATAGTGGTTATGCTTCATCTATGATTACATTACCAAGTCATCATGCACTTTTAACTATGTCCTTTTTAAGAACTTTTACCATCGAGGCTTCAACTGGTAAACACTTAGTTTTTGTATGTTTGTACATTGGTTAAGAACTAAGAACTATAAACAACTCACTTCAAGTGACTCAAGTTTATAATGGTGTATTTCAGACCATCGTCTGTTGTCAACACCTGGGCCTCTAGTATGCAGTTTAATTCAATAAAACACAAACATTATTAAGCTGTTCTCCCGGTCACCCCAATGACACTCAAGCTCCCTCAATATATATTTGAATATAGTTAGTTTATTGATGCCGCAATGGAAACTGTTTTGCACTCTGGTGGTGTAAGTTATAGGTGCCAGTCAGCAATGTTGTCTCATAAATAGTAATAGCCCAAGCAGGAAGTGTGCATAGCATAACTTGTAGTAATGCATTATTCATTACTGTATATAAACATTTCATGTATGTATGTACACACGTACATAGATATCTATACATATACATATACTGTATATACACACACACACACAAACACACACATATATATATATATATATTCTAGATTCTTCAAAACAGCCACCCTTTGTTTTGATTATTGCTTTGCACACTCTTGGCATTCTCTCGATGAGCTTTATGAAGTGGTCACCTGAAAAGGTTTTCCAACAGTCTTGAAGGAGTTCCCAGAGATGCTGAGCACTTGTTGACCCTTTTGCCTTCACTCTGTGGTCCATCCTAAACCATCTCAATTGGATCTAGGTCAGGTGACTGTGGAGGGCAGGTCATCTGGCACAGCAGCCCATCACTCTCCTTCGTAGTCAAATAGCCCTTACACAACCTGTAGGTGTGTTTGGGGTCATTGTCCTGTTGAAAAATAAATGATGGTCCAACTAAACACAAACCAGATGGGATAGCATGTCACTGCAGGATGCTGCACCCCCAAACCATAAGACCTCCTCCTCCATGCTTCATGGTGGGAACCATGCATGTAGAGACCATCCGTTCACCTTTTCTGCGATGCACAAAGACACGGCGGGTGGAACAAAGATCTCAAATTTGGACTCACTGTCTAATGTCCATTCTTTGTGTTTCTTGGTCCAAACAAATTTATTTTGCTTGTTGCTTTTCCTTAGTAGTGTTTTTTAGCAGCTATTTGATCATGAAGACCTGCTTCGCGCTATAAGCTTTATCAAAAAGGAAAGTTTTAAGCCTAATCTTAAAAGTTGAGAGGGTGTCTGCTTCCTGGATATATACTGGCAGCTGGTTCCACAGAGAGAGGCCTGATAACTGAAGGCTCTGCCTCCCATTTTACTTTTTTAAACTCTAGGAACAACAAGTAAACCTGCAGTTTGGGAGTGAAATGCTCTGTTAGGAAAATATCTTACAATGAGATCTTTAAGATATGATGGAGCTCGGTCATTAAGAGCTTTATATGTGAGGAGAAGAATCTAAAATTCTATTCTGAATTTAACAGGGAGCCAATGAAGAGAAGCTAAAACTGGAGAAACATGATCTCTCCTGTTAGTTCTCATCAGAACTCTGGCTGCAGCATTTTGGATCAGGTGGAGGCTTTTCAGAGAATATGTGGGACAGCCCAATAATAAGGAATTACAGTAGTCCAATCTTGAAGTAACAAATGCATGAACTAGTTTCTCTGCATCACCCTGAGACAGGATGTTCCTGATTTTAACAATATTACGAAGGTGAAAGAAGGCAGTCCAAGAAAGTTTTATATGTGCGTCAAATGATAAATTCTAGTCAAAAATAACTCCAAGGTTCTTCACTGTAGAACTAGAAGCCAAGGAAATACCATCTAGAGTAACTATATAACTAGATTTCTCCCTGAAGCGCTCAGGTCCAAAGATAACGACTTCAGTTTTGTCTGAATTTAGAAGCAGAAAGTTCTGAGTCGTCCAGGTCTTTGTCTTTAAGACAGGCTTGTAGTCTGACCAACCTATTGGGTTCACCTGGTTTTATAGATAAGTACAGCTGAGTATCATCAGCATAGCAATGGAAATTTATGCCATGCTGTCTAATAATGTTTCCTAATGGAAGCATGTATAAAGTGAAAAGAATCGGTCCTAGCACAGAACCCTGAGGAACTCCATGACTTACTCTGGTGTGTGAGGAAGATTTTTCATTTACAAGAACAAACTGGAATCTATCAGATAAACAGACATAAATCCGCTATCAGAGGCTAAGAGGAGATCATTGGTAACTTTCACCAGTGCTGTTTCTGTGCTATGATGCACTCTGAATCCAATTCAGATGTGATGTGTCTGCTACTGAAACTCTGTGTGGCATTCATCTGGGCTCAAATCTGAGGTGCTGTTACCTTGCAATTAACTTGTGTGAATACATATGTGTGTGTGTAGTTCAGCGTCAAGCATTGATACAATGACAATAGCATTGTAATACACCTTATCCACACAGCTATGGGTTGTACAAATGGTAGAACAAAACTGTTTAAGAGGAGAGCATTGAATTACAAAAGTAATGACATAATAATGATAATGATAATAATAATAATGTTAATCTTTCAGAAAGTAACAGTAATAATTCGCTGGAAGTTTGTACATCAACACAACGTTATTACCTAATCTATGTGAGCTAATCCTAAACAGCCCAGACAATCAAAGTTTTCATACAAAGCTGACTTCATTGTCGTAAAAGGTTGAATGTGAGCATGAAAAGGTTCAGAGCTTGAGGCCAAACAGAGGAGATGGGGTGAACTTGAAAAGAGGCATAACTTTACTGTCACAACTAGTTGCTTTGCAGACTCAGAAAAGGACCCAAGAGCAGACACTGACACTGGGAGCTTGAGTGAAAGATTAAAGTTTATTTACAGGTGGTGGTGTGGGAAGCCAGAAGAATGATCTAAGGGGGATGTAATCAGCAAACTCTGAGAGAGGAGGGAGACGGATAGTGTGGCTCCGAGAGAGTGATTTATCCAGGAAAAGGTGTTCTTACTGAGTCCAGGTAGGTTTCCAAGAGTGAAGGGGAGGATGCTGGTTGTGGTGCAGTGGTTCTGAGGGACGAGCTGGCAGGTAAGAGAAGTAGGAAGGTGTTATGGAATCCACCAGGGAATCCTAACTCCTTAGCTTGGGAATCCAGAGCGAGGAAAATTACGACGTAATCGGCACTTATGAACACAGGCAGGCAAGGTAAGTACTCGAAAGTATAATTTTTGAGAAGCACGGGAAGCGTCCTAAATACCACTGATATAGTGAGACAATCTGGCGAAAACTGGTTGCTCCTGCAAATCCTTAAGAAGGCACCTTGATGAGGACAGATGAGGAACAGGTGTGAAAGCAGGAGCAATCCAGACTCTGCCCTGGACTTCCTGGAAACCTGGAAAATATTTTTGCTCAGCCCCGTCTAAGACCCAGAAACTAAAACGACACCACAGCCAAGCATGATCGTAACATTTACACCTATAAATCTGAACAGGTCACTGTGTTAGATCATTTTAAATCTTGAGAAAAGCACACAAAATGCCAGGTTTGTGTTTTTTTAGTTATTCAGTTGACAGCCACATTTTTTTTAACATATATCCCCTTTAAATGTTAATAAAAGGAACATTGTGTGTAAATGTGATGTAATAGTCTTAGATCAACACAGTATTGGTAAAATTATTGCTATATAGTATAAATTAATTGGCGTGCATTCAACCCCACTTTAAAGGGTTGCAAGAGGCCTGGAGGCCATACTGACACTGGGTGAGAGGCAGATTCAAAGATTTTTTTGGTTGTTTTTAGATGATGGCTGGTAATCTTTGATATAACATTTTTTATCAGTCACAATCATGTATGCTGCAGAAAAACTCAAGGGGAAAGTGAGCCAATAAAGTATTTGATTACCCTCAAAGAATGCTTGCAAGTAATCTTGTATGGTTATACTAGGTCTCACTATGTTCTCATTTTATCACACAAAGGCACACATCTTATCTGTCTTCTCAGTCTGGGTCACTCTGACACTTAATTACTCGTCCTGATGGTGCCATTGTTTCCAGCTTTACTTTATTGCAATCAGATTTATAGGATGAAAACTTAGCAGTAATTTTGTCTTGATAAGCCCCACTGCAATGACGTGAGCACAAACTACGTACAGACATATGGACAATACGAGAGGTGATGTTATAAAGTCCTATCAAAAGCACACTAAGCTTTTACTTGTGTTAGCACAATCTAAAACAATAATAAAGAAAGCCCCCAATACAGACGTCATATTCACATGAATTAATCCTCCAGAGTTTACCGGTAGTTTTCTCATCTCTTCAGTTTAAGGAAGAATAAAAGAATACACGGTTAATGTACACATTACTGTTCCTATTACTCTTTAATTATACAACAACCAGGTCTTATTTTCCAGTACTGTACCCTATTTCCTCATTATTCTAACATTTCCAGTTGTTGCCTGTGCTGCAGTCTTGTTTTCTTACACCAGGAAGAGTAGGAACCAATATTTCACTTCCCAGCAAAATTCTACTGGTAACTGATTCAGACAGTGAAATGACTTACTGAGTTGTACTATTAAGCAACCTCCACAGGGTGTAAGTCTGACTTTGTGGAACTGTGGCTTGGAACATTGGATGGCACTAACTGAAAGAAACGGAGACACCCACTCATATGCAAGCTCATGTTCTCTTCCAAGCAAAGCAATTAAATTCCAGACTGATGCTCAGGCTCAACCAAGCAACAGATACTGACCGGAGTGAAAACACACATAGATTGTACTTTTCATCTGCTGTAGATTGGTTGTGTAGTCTTTTAGCTATCCAAAGATCTCTGAGCTTCTGCCTTGTGTGTTTTGCAGTTACTGTTTTGTTGGTGTGCCAAATGTCTGTGCTGTGATTCATAAGCAGAAGCTTGTTAATAATCAAATTACTTCAAATGCACTATTATGAGAAACACACGTCTCTCATTACATCAAAGTGCCCTAAAATGGACAGAAGTGACACAATGCGATAAACTTTCGAACATTTCTTCTTTTGTCTGTGTAACAGCAAGGCTTTTAGCTGTGTAATCTTCAAATCAAAATCAATGTAATCCATGTTTTCAAAGTTAACTGTACAGCAGCTGGGAAAAATTTCTGTCAATATGGAACTGAAGGTTTTTTTATGCAGCAGTCCAGCTTTATTGGCAAAAAACCACATCCTTGTTAAAAAGCCAATGTTCCCCTTTAGTAATTCCCAAAGACCAAACAGAAGTGGTTCAGTCCCACAGCTGGAGAATCAGAGAAGTGACAATAGCATCGTTTGCTATTGAAGTCCCCCCCCCCAGTTCTGCTCTGTAGCTTTCTCTGTTGCTGGCTCAGAGCCGCATAACCACTGTATCAATTGAACCTCACCCCATCTAGCCTCCATTCTTACTCACAGAAAACTGATGAACAAGGAATGAGCATCAATAGTGCCTTGCAGCTAACAGTGTTAAAAGGGCTCAAGAGACGACAGTGAGGTATTATCTTTGATGAAGGTGGCTATCTGTCCACTGAGAAGCTGCTGCTGGTAGGTCACAGGCTGACGGTAGAAAAGGAGATTGAGACTTCTTTTTCAAATAAGGTGAAAACTTGCATCTAACCGCTGTGTTAAGGGCCGTTTATGCTTCTCGTCATCTATGTTGTAGCTACGACGTCGACGTTGACCCCTCCCCCGTAGCCTGACGTGCACCTAAAAATTCTAACTACACGTCGCGTAGACGCGGGCGTAAGGGCTGTGATTGGTCCGCTCAGAGCGTAATTTCCAGCAGTTGCTTTTTCCGTCTTAACGGCTGTACACAGCAAAGAAGCTCGTTGACATTCGAAATGATCAAACTTGCATTTGTTCATCCAGGTTGTAAATTCACCCGTTCCCAGCCTCGGCCGGTCGTACAGACCACCTCCGCAAACGTCTTCTCTGTCGCCTGTGCTTCAACATTTGCAATTTAAGCATTTGTTCTTCAATATCGATGAGCTCCAACTGCAAATACAGCAGCTCCACCTCGGTTGCCATTGTTTACTGTTGTTAACTGTGACCGGAAGAAGAAGCAAGGATTCGGCTATAACCCCTGAAAGCACACAAACACACAGTCACACCCCCCTATGGTGAATTGCAGAGCAACGTGTTCCCTCGACGCAGAACTTCGAATGCTCGACGACGGTGTCACATCGACGCCATCAACGTTATGGAGGAGTATAAACTAGGACTTAGGCTGTGCATAAATCCTCAGTTCTGAATGTGGTTGTGCTCAAAATGAATTATAAATCCTTTGTGTAAGTGGACTCTCCTATATAACAGTGTAAAATATATAATTAGTGGTGTTAAGGCCCGTGCACACTGGCACCAAACGACACCCACTCCTATTATTTTCCATTATAATCCCCCACGAAGGAGCTCCATGATGTGCCATTCCACATCACTTCTTGACACTGTCCTATTTTCAAGTGTCGCTGCTCCTAAAAGACATTTTTAAATTATTGTAGGGCCTACCTACCTCGCCCACATTCTGTCTTCTGACACAAAGCAGCATCTTGTGCTAAAACTGCATCTTCTATGCTGTTTTATGTTTATCTCTCCTGCTTTTACATTATTACTGTCTTGTATCAAATCTAGACCTTTTTGTAAAATAGATGAGTGAACACCAATTGTTAAGAATGAGAAATAACTGGAGCTCTATGAACCCCAATAATGTTGAGTCATAGTGCAATTAGAGCTGCTCTGATGTGCTGTTTAGGGCACGTTAGCTCGCTCCACAGTTTAACTTGCAGTTAATGAAACAGATAGTTTTTGTAAATCTTTTTAAACATTATGTAGTGAAACCTGACTGATACCTTTAATACAAATATCAGTTTAATTTAGATTTAGTTATGAAAGTCCATCAGATCTCCAGATTAGTTTCGGATTCTCTCCTAAGTGAGGAAATGGGCATTGAAAGGTAATCATATTGGATGTTCGTTGGGGCTAAAGGTTCTTTATGGACCACCAGCACAGTTACTAGAGTTTGCTTTCTGACTGAGGAAAGATTGAGTTGATAGTTTCATTTATTTGCCATTTGTATCTTTTCAATGAACTTGATAATTAATATTCAGGAATTATTATAGCACAGTTGAGAAACTTCCATCCATCCATCATCTGCCGCTTATCCGAGGGTCGGGTCGCGGGGGCAGCAGCTTTAACAGAGAAACCCAGACGTCCCTGTCCCCGGCCACTTCCTCCAGCTCTTCCGGGGGGACCCCGAGGCGTTCCCAGGCCAGCCGAGAGACATAGTCTCTCCAACGTGTCCTGGGCCTGGGTCCTGGGTCTTCCCCAGGACACGTTGTCCTGGGGAATTTATTGGAATAAGTTGAGAAACTTATACCAATAACTTCACTTGGCAAACACTTTCATCCAAAGCAACTTATAAAAGAGGAATAATTTGGGGACAATGTGGGTTTCAGCTTCCTGCCAAAAGATCAAGTAACCGTCTGACTGAAGGATGACCACGCTCATCTTTTGAGCTACAGCCTGCTTGTTGCCAATATTTTTTCAGCCGCTGAATATTTATTGTTAAACATAACCGTAGAAGCTCATATGAGCTATTCAAATCCAAGGATTTTCAAAATTAAACATAACAAGAACATGTAACCACATCACACGGACAATGGTGAACTGCTGACGTCTTTTTTAAGATCATAAATCAAGACTCCAAACATTGCCTTTGATGATGTTGCCAGGCAACAGAGGAAAAGCATTGAAGCATTGAACCCTTACCGTATCCAACAAAACAGGAGACAACCCCCACAAAGCGACCACTTTCTCAGTGCACACTTAAAGTCAACGCTTTTTTTGTCAGCAAAAGTCAGACAAATGTTGAAATAGGAAAAAGACTGATACCTTGAATTATTAGAAAGATTAACTGCAGTACTGCAGTTTTAAAGAAGTCACTAACAACAACACCAAAAAAAGGTCAAATGGGGTAACTCTGTGTGTGTGTTAACTCACACAGAGTGATATTAAATAAGAATATTGATCTATAAGAGAATATATATTTGAAAGCAATAAAGAATGTTTGGGAGCTTTACCACATCATCTTACATCTGAAGGGTCACTTGATAAGTGGGTTTTGTTTTGTATTTTTTTTGTTTGTATCTTTGTAATCAATTTTTGTTCCAAATGTATTGAAGTGAAGTTAACATGGAAATAAAACAACCTCCCATTAAATGATGAAATAAAGTATCAAAGCTATTTAGTGTGGATTACTACCTAATTTGAGAGCTTCCTGTTGCCATTGTTGATGCAGTCAATAGCTGCTCACAGGAAAATGAGAGGAAGAACAGAAAGAGCAAAATCTGGGCGCCTCCTGTCAGCGACCACTCCCATCCTCCTCCTAATGTCCCCTCATGTTGATAACAGACCGCATAATGTCATATCCAGATGTGTGCTGATGATGTTCATTCTTAATGTAGGTCTGTCTGCTCCGATGTGGTTCTGGTGTATTTCTGTCTTTTCAGTCTCCCAGTGGAACCACAAGCAAATATTTCAATCTGCCAGCAATCAGGCTGGGAGATAAATCCCAACGAGCAGTGCTGCAAATAGATGGTTAACGGCTCAGACTTTTCTTCTGACTTTTAAAAGGATAAAAAAAAAAGTAAATTTGTGCCTAGGAGGCTGGTTTCAAATCTGTATATACTTAAGTAAGATTGTCAAGGTTTTATTTTTTCCATATTGAAGGCCTATTTTTAAGGGTGCCTGGAAATATCTGTGTGGATCTGGAAAGTACACATTGTCAATTTATCTTCTTATTAAATAGTTTTATTAGACCAGTCTCGTGTTCTGTACTCTAAAGCCTTACAGCATTCTGATGCATCACAAAACATTTTATTACGACATAGGGAATTACCTGAAAGAAAGCCTTAATGTCTTAATGGTTTTGTTACAGTAAAAGCTGAGGGGAAATGTGAGAATTATAAGGTAAACTGTTCCTACTGTGATGTCATCATTTTTTAGATTATAATGTATGAGTCTTAAGGGACTTGGAAGTAGGAATAAAGTAATATTCAAAAGCATTATATATTCACTGAATACTTATTGATCTGCTTATATTTAGACAATCATGTGTTAGAAAAAGAAATTAAAAAAATTACCAAAAAATATTTTTTAAAAGCATAATATCACTCAGGCATAAGTCAGGAGCTTCAGTTGATCATCAAAAACATGGAAGTGGGGAATAAATGTGATCTCAGCAGTTGTCTATACGTGTCAAGTAAATTTGAAGCAGACTTTCAAAATATTGTAAAATTATGTACAATAATTTTAGTATAGCCAGGTTTTTTTCTAGAATATGTGACGGGGAAAATATTCAAGGAAAAGCCAAACAATTCCACCAAAGAAAATTATTCACACACTTGAGATGGTTTTTGCCTGTTCAAAAGAAAACTTATACACTTCAGGGGAAACAGAAAAAAATTCGTCTGACCTGACATAGATTAAAATGACTCACCAACTGTTTTCAGTCCCAGCCAAAAAAAATTAACTGACATTACTGACTGACATCTTCTCAGATATGATAGAATATCTCAGATACTCCCAGAAATTAAAGTTAGTCTCCATTTTCTTTATGTGGATATTTTACCCTTCTCCAGGTTTGCTTCTGGTACTTTTCTACTGAATTATAGCCACGTGCAATGTAGCCTATATCCCCATGCTCTGGTGACACTACCCAGACTGTTTTATTTGAATCAAACAATTTATGTATCGTTTCAAAAGACTGCTTCACATTTGTTTCTCTAAGGGATGGAAACCCAACAAATAGGGCTTGTTACAATTTTCTATTATAATTATTCTTTTTCTTTTTTGGGGGGGCTAGAAGCAGGAGCAGTTGATCAGTCATCTTACAAGGCATAAACTTAGTCATCTTAGTCATGTGAGTGTCCCCCCCCCCCAAAAAAAAAAAACTGAGGGACATAAAAAGAAACAGTATGAAATGATCCAACAAAAACCAGGAGTATATATACAGAGGGAGGAATGAGGAAATGGAAAACAGGTGAGCAAAGCAACCATGGTGTGACAATGAACAAAACACATGGGTCATAACATAAAGTAACTCAGGTGATCACTGATCAGAAATGTGGAAGCATATTCAAATCCACAGGATATCTTACCTTGAAATGGTCAGAAACAGCAGATTACCTATGGACTGCATAGAATTTGCTCTTTGTAGAAAAATCTTTGAAACAACATGAAATTACCTCCTGGATTCATCAGCTTTGGTTAGAGTTCTATAGGTCAGTTTGATTGGACCACTGTCTTTGTTCTAGTAAACATACTGTATATGGGAGTGAAATCAATTCCAGCTGAATCCAGGTTATTATTGGTCCCTTTGACCATATGAAGTGATTTAAAGCTACGTTTTCCCTGGTTTACATTTTACACAACATCCCAACACTTGGTGGAGAGGTGGGTTTCAGGGAGACCATAGCTTGCCAGTGGTGCAGCGTCTGGTTTGAATCCTGTCCCATGACGGTGCCCGGATCAACAAAAACCATTCCCACTGTTCTATTGAACAGGCAAAAACCATCTCAAGTGTGTGAATAATTTTCTTTGGTGGAATTGTTTGGCTTTTCCATGAATATTTTCCCCGTCACATCTTCTAAATACTGAAATTATTATGCATAATTTTACAACATTACCTTACAGTAAGAGGGAATAGATACAGGAAAATTATATATATTATTATAATACATCTATTCCCTGGTTCAAATCCTGGCTGGTGCCTTTCTTAGTGGAGTTTGCATGTTCTCCCCGTGCATGCATGTATTCAGTATTGATGTATTGTCTCTGGGTACTCCGGCTTCCTCCCACCACTCAAAAACTTGAATGTCAGCTTAATTGGTGACTCAGAGTGAGTGTGTGCATAGATGGTTGTTTGTTTTATTTTGTCGCTGTGTGGCCCTGTGATGAACGAGCGACCCCTCCAGGGGTTGGATTAACCGGGTATAGAAAATGGATGGACAGACAATGTCCCAACTTTTTTGCTCATATTGTCCTTGCTACTGTGTGATGAATTCTATGCTAAGATTGAACTCACTTCAAATTTGTGTTTCGTTATCTCAGTTGTTGTACCCTGTGCAATGACAATAAAGTTGAATCGAATCGAATCTAATCTAATCTAAAAGATTAGGAGAAATCAAAGGTAAAGAGCTAGGCTTGTAATATGTTTAGCCATCTCTTTATCTTCCATCAATTCTCTCTGATTAATCTCCCGCATTTGAAGAAATCAAATTTTAAAACTTTTAAAAGCACTTAGCAACCGAGCTTCACTTGAAAACTCAGAAACTGCTTATGAGGTCACTGGTGTCGGATGCAACTGACAGCAAATCTTGGTGGATATATTTCTGTATCTCCCAGATTTTGTTTAACAGTGTAGAATAAGGAGACTTTTTACATTTTTGCATATCTTAGTTCTTCTACCAGTTATTTTACAGTAAGTGCACAAAGTAAATGTACTGGGATCATTTTCATGTGTTATTTGAAAATTATCGGTAGAACAGCATGTCCCTGCAGCCTGTAGTGCTGAATAAACTGCAGAGATTACTATGTGCAGAGAAAGACTTACGCTCTGTTCTGTGCTGAATGCACTGACGCAGGAACTTTAATGAGCTTTCCCCACATTTGTGTTCCCTGGTATGAGATGCTTGCTAAGAAAAAATATTGCCTTATAGTCTGCTTGCAAGATAAACTGTGAGATGAACAATTGCAGCAGAACCTGAGACATATTTCAAAATGTCTGCACACATCAGTGAAGACAGAAGGATTTGCTAGCCCACCATCTCTGTGCATATAAAAGGATGTTGCACAAAAGCTGGGGTTGGAAACAGAGTAAAGCTTATTTGTTTGGATTTGTATGAATATCACAAATGATAGCTGACAGTACCTTTAGCAGGAGATGAAGCCAAGCAGTGGAGGTAATGCTGCTGGATGTGTGCAGTGGTGTTCAGCTTGACCATGATGCTCGTATTTGTGCATAATAATAAGTGCTTATGTATTGTAGTACATCAAATATAACAAAATGTGCAGAGGTATATGCTTGATTACTCTGTACATGACCACGTTCATTTACTTTTTTGATGACTCCATGCAGAGCACTTTGGTTTGCGTGAAAATAAACTGGAGATGAATGTGAACTTGTGGCTTGTAGAAGGATTCATCCACATCACTGAACATGACCACAGTTGCAAAACTGCATATGAAAAAAGCACAATATTAATATTGCTTCAGTTTAACAAAGCAAAAGAGATGAAGGCCTATTTAATAACAGTGATGCATTTATTGTTTCTGTTTAAGCTGGCATGACTAAATTTATTATCGTTTGCAGTCTGCCAAGTTAATCTCACAGCACAATGAAATGCCTCCCACAGCTGGCAACAGTGTGTGGGTAGCTTTTGAAGCGCAACAAAAGAAATAGAGAGGCACTTACCCTTAGTTGCACACTGTGAGACATACACAGACATATGTGAGTCTACATGCATCAGCTTGTTCATTGAACACACACCAACACACCTGGACATGCACGTGCAAACACAGGTAGAGCAGATTTGCAGAGTGTTCTCTCATAATGCCTCTCAGCTACAGGTAAGAATAAACTGCTATTACCGACTCTTTCACATGGTAACCTATGGGGCATATGTGTGTGTTTATGTGTGGCTATAGTGTTTATAGCAGCAACTGCAGGCCACACCATACTTTCAGGAGGATAAACTACATCAGATCATAAACTGACAGCATGGAATTATGTAGAGAAACAAAAATTGGACTGTAGTTTGATTTAGCTGAATCTGTAAAATCTGTATTGGCAGCATTTAAGTTAATACAAAAAGATTAGGAGAAAATCTGTCATTCTTTTTTTTCACTTCTCAGATCAAATGAAATTGTTGTAGCTTCACAGCTATTGAGAAGATCACATCTCTCTCTCTCTCTCTCAGATATATATATATATATATATATATATATATATATATCACTTGTCCTCCACGCAATATCTTAGTTGTTTCTAGAACTGTTTGGGGTCACGATCCTGAGTGCTCCGATTACCACAATCGCCACTGTTCCCTTCACTTCCCATATTTTTTCAACTTCCTCCTTTGGCCCTTGGTATTTGTCTAGCTTCTCATGTTCCTTCTTTTTTATGTTGCTGTCACTTGGAATTGCTACATCTATCACGACTGCCTTCTTCTGTGGTTTGTCAGCCTCCACAATGCCTGGTTTGTTGGCCATCACCAGTTCATCAGCCTGGATCTGGAGGTCCAACAGGATCTTAACTCTGTCATTCTCCACCACCTTGGTAGGTATGTACCACTTTGACTTTGGGATTTGTTATACATATTGTTATACATGTTATACATTGACACACTAGTCACATCCATTGGTTATACTGTTCCATTTATGCTGTACCTGCCAGCACCCGACAGCTTGATACTAGGTACTGGACTGCCTCAGAGGCCTCTTTGCACAGCATGCACCTGGTCTGGTGTGGTGGACCCTGGGGGGGGGGTATGCACAGACATATGGCACCTATGTATATTGACGTTGCAAAGGCATTTGGTTTCTTTAATAATCTCCCAACATCTGTCAAATACTGCAGGGTTCAAGTCACTTGTTTGACAACACTAACAGGCGACCTCATTAGAGCAGTCATCCCGTAAATATGCTGTTGAAGCAGCTCAATTAAAGAAATAAGCAATGTCCTTGACATATAAGAAATGTCTTTCCATTCTGCAGCAACAACTCCTTTGTTCTCAAAGTTATCCCACCATAGTCGTTCAAGCAGGTATTATCCAAATTTGGTGATACTTTTTTGCTGATATTGTCCTTGCTACTGTGTGATGAATTCTATGCTAAGATTGAACTCTCTTCAAATACTGATGTTAAGTTTGTTGCCATTAGAGTGCTGCTTAATGTGGAATTAACCTCCAAAGTTCATTCTCACTCTTCTGCTTTTCAGTAAGGTGGCATTGTAAAATACCTGCAATATACATGCAAATATGGATGTCCTGTTAGCATAGTTAGCACCAGCACTTCCATGCTGAGTATTTTCATCCTGGATATAGTTTTCCGACATATTTGTTTTCAGTAACCAGTCCCTAAATTAAGGACTCCATGTTCATTTCTGAGGACATTCGCAACCAATGCTCTAAACAAACGCAACATACGTGGGACACAAACTTAGCTGATAAGAAATTCTTAAAATGACACACATGCCTCGTCGTTGTTTTGTACTTTCTTATAACAGTTCCAGCTGATTACACTTCCAATAAATGTTGTGGAAACACCAAAATCATGTAAATGTCATATAATAATAATAATAATAAAGTGAACTGTACAAAAAACTAAGAAATGTTACCCATGCTTTTATGAGACGACTACTGATGCATTTCTATAGACAGCTCATACACATAAATCTGCTTCAACTCCAAAGCTGCAGTCTTCCGTTTTATTGGTGGGGAAGAAAATGAAAGAGATGTTAAGACCAAATTTGCTTCACTAGTTCCAGTTTATGGCCTCATGAGATTGGATGAGGAAATGACTAAAAAGATGTGTTATGATTAAAAAAGGCTGGCCATCCTGACAGTTGAACTCAGAGTCAGCGAGACAGAGGGCACTTACACTCACAAGACACCATTCTGTAGATGAAGCATACATTTATAATAACTCAGTACAGAGAAGGAATGGATGGACGTATGGGTGGACAGATATAACAACTTCACGATTATAGCTTTTGCAAAAATGTATAAAAAGAAATCTAATATGCATTAATTCAGTTAGTAAATTACGTACACAAAAGGCATATGATTCTTTATAAGACTTCTTAATCAAAACTCAAATCCTGAACAAGATATATCTTCAATCCCACATCTGTTAGCTTTAACAGCAAGAACAGATTTAGATTGTTTTGACATAATCCTTCCTTCCATAATCTTCTACTAAAATCATCTCCCAAGTTACAATAGTGCTCGCTGCAACCAATTTATGTGATAAATGGCCCATCATTTAAACTGATTAATCTTCTCCTTAATGTGGCTGGCAGGTGTGAGCTCAATAGGGACACAGTTTCTACACCCTCTCACTAATGCTGCTCATGGGAGAGGAAACATGCATTAAGATAATTGAGGATGGTTTGAGAGGACTTGCTTCAGATTGTATGCGGACTCAACGGGCACTGGAGGCGTGTTGGGACCCGGAAATCTAGAGAAGTGGAGAAATATGATTTATAGCACTCACCCATCTCATTACCCACCTGATGTTGTCAGCTGTCACAGCAGACCCGAGATAATGCTCGATGCTGTGGCCGGAGGGCAAGTGTACGTTATGATGGTGTATCCTCCAAAGTGCAGCGACTGGCTCAGTGTGTGTGACTGACAGACATCTGCACCGTCTGCATTTCTTCCTCAGACAAGTTGAATGTGAAAATGGAGAGTTTTGAGACACAGTGAGAAAAACTGCAGGAATGCATGTGGAGGAGTGTGAGCATGTACCCTCTTGCCAAAATACACCTCACTTCCAGGTGGGTAAAATGCAGAAATATAAGTCACAGGTGACTCAAACCCATTTTTAATAACCAGTTTGGGCTTTGAAACAATGAAGTGTAGTTTTTAAAAAAAACAAACAAAAAAAAAACAGCTGACCACTTGTTTTTAGCTAGGTGAGTAAAATAACTGAAATATTAAATGGACTGTCACAAGAATATAAAAAATGTTAATGCTTAAAGTCATGCACCTCTAACTCATTAAACTAGTTTGACAATGAAATGATTATTTCATGAGGATTTATTTTATTTTTTCTCCAAGCTAACAAAGCAATTTGGTTCTTTTCATAGTCTCGGATAATAAATTTTGATGCATCTTTCAGTTTGAACAGTGAGTTAAATAACTGCCATTTCACTGCCTGTCAGGGAAAAACAGACAGTACAGCTATGGATGTTGATGAGGATTCTCAGTCATCCAGGTCATTGTCATCATAAGAGCCTGAATCAGTTTGTAAGCAGAGAGGGTCATTACAGTCACATGTCACTGAACCCCTGCACATCATAAGAGTCAATGGAATAGTGTTTTATGATTGAGTTTTTCAATTATTGAAAATGTATTTCTATTAATGAAGTTTATTACAATCTCATGAATGCCAAATGTGGCTTTGCTCCCTGGATGCTCATGCATCCAGTAATGTTTGTAGGCAAGAAACTTGTCTATAACTCTGTCCAGTCAGGCTTTGAATTATTTTTAAAGACAGTTAATGCTACAAATACTCATACCTGCATTCAGGGCCAGCTAGTTCAATAACTTGTGATGCTATTTGATTTCAAAAGATGGCTATGGCGTGTTTACTGGCGTGTGAACTTTAGGACTTAACCAAACTCCCCATTAACGATATTGGGTTGATGATTCAAAAATCATGTCATACATCGGTGATGACAGAAAAAAAGCTCCATCCATACTTACGAAGCTTTAGTTAATCGTGTGTTATTAGCATATGTTTGTGTCTCAGTTTTCTGCAATTTAGGTAACTTTTTCTGAAACATTTTAGAAAATTTGACAAACACAACCTCAATAGTAAAAGTGATCTAGCTGGCTTACATTTTGCAGGAAGTACAGCATTACTGCCATGTGCATTAAGCCTATTGTGCAACTGTAAAGCAAGCAGTAAAGCTATGATTCAGAAGACCAAATTGGCAGCTTCCATGTAGAGACACCCACAATGGTGAAATACAGTTGAACTGAACATCTGTTTGGACATTGTACATTTTGTGCAGGTGTAAACAGTATCAGAGCTACAAGGCTGAGGACTGAAATAGCTGAAAGTGTCCGTGTATTAACATGGTAATCAGAAATGCGTCCAGTGTGTTAATTAGCCATGGAGGTAGATGGAGGCTCATCAAGTAAAAGGTGCTTTTTCTTTTTCTTTTTTTTTTCACATTGCTATCTTTACAAACCGTTCATGATGTCGGGTTTCAGATGTACAAGTCTTTGTAATTAATTTAACGTTGCTGCAGACACCTAATGAAAAAATGCTGCTGAGAGTGTTTATCATAGTCTTAGCAGTGTTTTAACATTCAATAACAGCATCTGCACTATTCACACACAGCTAAGCTCCTTCATCCGTCACAATCCAGTTCTGTTTAGGGGATCAGACAAAACAAACAATAAGAAAACCCCAGTTTTATTAGTAGGAATTGCTATGGTCACTGATTATTGATTTATGGAGGAAATAAAGAACAATAATGTTTAAAGATTATGTTCTAAAATATCCTTATTTTCAATTGCTTTGAGTCAATTGTGAAGTTTCTGTTTGTGAAAAGCAGCACATAAAGAGATAAACTTGACGTCAGCATTACGTCAATTCCATGGATATTCTATTTATATATCTTGTGATAACAAGGGCTGGCGAAAACCCATTCACAGTGCACTCCGTACTGTCACTGGTTCAGGCAGGATTCACACACATGCAAGACGTATGCATCACCGCCAGAAAGTGAGCATGCCCAACGTTTACATTTGTATTGACATTGGGTCAGAAGATAAGTCACATGATCTGATTTGGCACCCGTACTTTCACTTGAAAAGTAGAACTCCTTTCAACTTCTCTAGGCAAGCGATGCTAACAAAGCAAAGCTATGAACAAACAATTCAGTTTCATCAATACAAGATGACACATACAGAATCAATGAGAGGTGAGATGGTTGAGGCCTGAAACAAGTGTAAGTGAATCCTGCCTGAGTGACACAGTCGCTCTGTGACTGACACACAAACACAGAAATCAACAATCAATGGTCAAAAACCAAGGCAGCAGATGTTTAAATGAGTCAGTTGACTACATCAGGTTTTTAATTGTGAACTTGCTATTTAGGTTGTCCAGCTAACAAAGACGGCAGCCACTAAGTGATTTCAACCGCAAACATACTAACTGCCAATATTTCATCTTATTATCCACCAAACCTGTCCAAAGTCCAAAAGCACCTGACCTAGCAAACTTGCAGGATAGTTTACCACAGCATATACATGTTGAGAATTATATGGACACTGTGAAAGGAAAAAGTCTCAGTGATTGAAGGGCACTAACTAATTAGCTCGCTGGCTTGCCTGCAAGCACCTTATTTTAAAAGCCTGCACAGTTAGCCTGCCTATTACCTGTTGTCATAAATCTCTGATTTTGTCTTTTACACACAGAATGAACTCTGCACACTGAAACATAGATCGTATGTTGTGACAGCGACTGTTTAAAGAAGACACTCTATGTTAGCTGGGGAAATCTCTTGCTGTAACGAGAATGGGGGGTTTGCACAATGTAGTCACAAAGTCTTGGGACAAAAGAATACAATTTTGCGTTAGGTCTGTCTAATGCATGACAATTAAACACAACAGTAACTGTAACGTTGATGTATTCACTGTCACATTTAAAAGGTATTATAACCTCTCCTGGTCCGTACCCTGATTGTTAGGTTATTGCAATCGAACTGAACTGTATGGATCCAAAGGCCTGTACATACTCCACAAGAACAGAGGAATTTGATTGTTTTCTCGAGCTGACAAGAACAACAATAAAGCTAGTTCTGCCCAATATAGTTCATATTTCACAAGAAACTCAAACTCGTGGTTAGTTCTCATCGGGCCTTCCCACTGCAGCACGCGTCAAGTGCGCTAAGTGTTGTGGGACTCTGACAGAAACAGGCCTACCCTCTTTCCACAAATTATTAGCCATTTTGTGTCTTTACATGTCTTACAAGATATGTTGTTTAGAATTTCGTACTTCCTCACCACCTCAGCCAGCTGATCCTCAAAACTATCAATTACACAACAGTTGTCGGACACCACACAAGAAAAAGGTTCTGCCCAGATGATGTGTAGAGAACAAGCTGCGAGAACTCGCAAACCAGTACCGTGAGAAAAGAATGACGACATTTTTTTTCTCTCGCAGCACTGGGAGAGAGAACACATTTCTCTGTTCTTCCAGAGTATATACAGACAGAGACTATGCAGTACAGACTCATGGTTGCGAGATCTTAACCCCCACCCACAACCTTTTGTTAGAGCCAGTGGCTTTACCCAAGATCATGCGACCACACCTATTGCAGGCACAAACCTTGTTTACCTGTTCTGCGGAAGTTCAGTGCATCTGCAGATGCTTTTCACATGGTAAGCAATTTATGATTGCATAGAATATGACTAGCAAAATTCTAAGGAAATGGACAGGAAGGGAAGTTTTCCTCCCTGAGGATCGTGCCTATGCCAAAGGAAAATCTAGGAATATTTGTGGCTGCTGATATGACAACATAACTGACAGTTATAAGTATTGTTCAAAGTGCTAGAGCCCCACTACATTGTGCCTTAATTATGCTTCGGTCGGTATGCCTCCTTTATACAAATGAGCACAAGCAACAGTTCAGGAGTTCTTTAATAACACAACTATGCCTGCCTGCACCACTCTTACCATTGTCTGCTGATATCTTTTACACCTTACATTCACCTGCGTCTTTGGTGATCTGATCTCAAGTAAAAAAGATGAATAAATATATGGAAAGACACATAGATAAGGCTCTGTTATCCCTCAGACCCCATTCAAAGGAGGTCTAGGACATGCGCTCCCTCAAAAAGAACATGAATGTTTTTTGGTCCTCGTCGAAGGAAGTCCTACTCACCTGACTTGAGTCACATAATCCAGGGGTTCCACTAGGATGTTTTTGCAACTCTGGTGTTCAGGAAAAAAAAACATTCTGTATAAAACAAAACTAGAATGCATTGGATAGTTAATGCACAGGAAACCTCCCGTGTCCTGTTTGCATTCATTTCTGCAGTGACAGTGAACATAACCGTTGAGTGCAGCACTAAAGCTGTGGGTCCATCTGACTGGTTCTAGTGGCCACTTTTTATTCCTTTCACTAAATGTTGAGAGCATTCATAAATATCTTTTGCCTTTGTAAGGAATATTTGAAGGTAACAAAGAACTTAATGTGAACCATTGGAAAAAGAGGAGAAGCTGCTGTTGTACAAAGACTTACATCTCAAGTGGTGAGCAGAGCACTTTCTAATGTTTCAAGCTTTTCTAGACACTTCTGCACAGAAACAGACTCAAAAGAAAATAAATACTCTGAAAACCTTTGTCTTTAGTTATCAGAAGTGAGCTTAAACTGAGCTTTTTGTGTAGCTGTTACAACCTCTGGAAATCTTTGACAAAATGCCATGATTAATGTGACCCAATCAGATGGGAAATTAGACAATCTTTAAATTGCTCAGGTCACTGAATTTAAATCTAGATTTTGCAGAATCATTAGACTGACTATTGATATCCTGTTTGACATGGGATATCCAATCACAAGTGGTCACTGGAGAAGCACATGGAGATATTTTAATGCAAAGTGTAAAGTGATGAACTGAGAGAGCTGTTTCCACATTTGATTGTGTTACCAAAGATGCATATTGATACCTGAGATAAACAGGACCAAAGTGCCAGTTCCCGAAACTGTTGCTGAATCATACATCCAGAAAAGCAATATTAATAATCACTTTGCATTTCTGCTCATTAGATAAAGTCGCTCATGTACTCTCTTGCAACACTGTTAATGGTCTCTGTCATAATTTCACACATTCATTTACATTTTCTTGATTAAACCTGGGTGTGGAGGGGTTGGTTAAGGGGCAGGAGCAAAGAGGAGTAAAATCCCATCACCATTTATTTCTCATGGATGCAAAGTTAAATCTATCACTCCTTTAAACTGATCACCATTTCATTTTAAACTCATTGCACCAACGTTCAGAGCCGACTTGTCGATAAAAAGTCAGAGCACTTTTTGGCTGCACTGTACATATGAAGGAAACACTCCATCATCAATATAAAAAAGGTACATGTGGTCATGTGTGTGTTTGAGAGTGAAAGAGGAAAGACAAAAAAGTGAGAAGAGTGCAGTGGTGAAGAGATGAAGCTGACAACAGAACAAAACATTTGGCTGATGTTTTTTGTGGCAACACTTCATGTCACTGGAGCTGAAAAACAGCGAATGTCTATGGTAGTTCTGGCTGGTGTGTGTGTGTGTGTGTGTGTGTGTGTATACATGCAAGGAGAATAAAAACAAAATGTGGTCATTCACATGCTGTCAAATGGGGCTGCAGACTTTTTAACTCACGTGCCAGTCAGAAAACTGTGTGTGCGCGCTCATCTTTCACCACATAAAGTAACACTCTGTTTGCGTGTGTGTGTAAGTTTGTGAACTCCCGTGCGCGCTCTCTTAAGCGAGGCAAACCATGCAGGCACTCGATCAGGGAGCTGAGAGGAACTGATATTCTTTCTCTGGACTCCTTGTACTACGGTGAAACATCACATCAGACCCCCAGTCGTTCATGTCGCGGCTCGTTCTCAACACACTCAGTCACCTCAGCAAGGTGGCGCAGTTTATCAATCTTGACATTGCGGTCATATCAACACTCAACTGATCAGGATAATTAAAGCATAGTTTTCTTTTGTAAGTCCTTCCATAATCATATGTTTTTTTTATTAACTTTCATTCCTGCAATGTGAAGTTTATTGCAACTCGGTGAACAAAGGGGGACATAGGCAGAGCTGTGGTGTCAAGAGGAGGGGAGTGGAAAGAGTCAAGTCTCCTGTTGATTCACACATGTGGAGGATTGGGCCAGATAAGCTGAGGCAAGGTAGAGCAGTTAAGTTGGTTGGTGCAGGCTGATGTCGGTAGCTAATGCTTCTATCATCTGGCGTAGTGCTTGATGTAATCTTGAACCTTATTTCGAAAATCCTCCTGAATGGAAGGCAAAAAGAGAGGCAAAGTGTTAGAGAGACAAACCAGAAATGTAACAGTATTAGAGGGATAGTAGCTGATAAAATAAAACAAGCGACAAAACTTTATTATGCAAACATAAAGAGAGACATATTCACAAGCACTTTAGCATAGATTTAACCAAAGATTTTACAAATATGCACTTTTGCTATAAAGCTGTTCGATATGTGTACATCTACAAGACCCCAACATCCTGACATGTTGTTGTTGTCTGAGCAACTCTACAAGCTTCACCAAAACACCAAAGCAAAAGTAGCCAGATATATTGGGGCCAGGCTGAAGTGAAGTGACATGGTTCATACTGGGGTCACAAACTGGTCAAGTGTAAAGAGCATCCTCCTCCGCACTGCTGCCACTGAAAATAAAGAGATATCAGCTTGGTCCTGGTCAGACATTAACACTGAACTGATACATATAAAACAGTTTGTTTTTCAGGTGGGAGATGTACCTCCCCAGGGAGGTTTCAAACACTTTCAGGAGAGGCTTGGCACACAGAAGTGAGTAAATATCATATTACTTGTCAAATTAATTATCAAAAGCAAAACACATCAAATGTAGAAGACTTGGTTGGAATGAATGTTCAGAGACTTTAGTTTTGGTGTAATCTCACTCGTTTTCCTACTATCCAAGAATCATAAATACAGGTGTCTTTTCCAGGGTTTGCCTGGAGGGAGGCCCACAGTCTCTGACACAGAAAACCCCCGAAATAAACTATCACGGGATGCAAAATTATGAACCAGCATTGGTATGTCAAACAAATAAACGTCAAAAAATAAAGCAACCACTCATATCATCTGTATTCTAACTGATGTCAGTCTGTTGGATCAGAACTGGATATTATCTCAAACTGATGAGAAGCATAAATTATGTGCTTGAAAGTTACTTTACGTATCAAGCATAATACTCTTTGTATCTATAAGAACCAAACAACACTTAAAGAGTGGTAAGAGGGTTGGACTGCCTCATATCTCAACTATGACTCTCCACTTGACTTGACTTTCCTTGGTCATATCCCCTTCAGTCGTGTGTGCCATGTCCTCATCCTGACTTGTTTTCCTTTCAGCTTGATCATGAACCCTCTGGGTATGCTTGGCATCTTTTCATCCGTCCGTTCTGTCCGCTTCCCTCTGTCGCTCTCTTGACCCATACCTCTCGGTTACATCTGGCCCAAGAGAGTTCTGTGTGTGACCTCTACTCTCTGTCCTACTCGACACGCCTCAGTTGTGTCCATTATTTCAGCTTTCTTATCTTGTACTCCAGAACAGTTTTTTCTGCTTTGGGGGACATTTTATTGGTTTGGCTTGTCTACATCTCCTTATGTTTCAGCAAAACTGCTCTTTGAAATGTCAGGCAGACTGCCTTTCAGTACACACACATCATCGTGGATTTTGATCAAAGGCTGTGAGCTGTTAAATTGAGCAACAACAGATCTCTTGTTACAGGTTTTCTCTATTCAGACTATATAAGGAAAAGCAAGGCTGAGCTAAGCAATACTGTAAGCAAAAACACATCATAAATCATAGATAGTGCAATAATTGGGACTGGTCAAAGACTATTACGGCACAGATATTTTTTACTGGACATCATGAGCACATGCATCAAAACAGCAATGAGCTTATAGAAATGTTAGAAATTGTATTAGTTTTTAACTTTTAACTTGTAACTACTGCTACTGGTTCATATAAAGTGCACACAGTGAACCCCCCCCCCCTCCCCGCCCAAGGAACTGAAACATTCTTTTAGCCCTGGCTCTTATTCATTTTCATTGAGGACGATGTGTAAAATATAACACCTAACAGATAGACCAGGGTTACAGAACTGATTATCTTTTGCAAACAAAAGTATTTGTACTGTACAACTTAAAGTTAGCAGAAGTAGTGGTGGAAATGAAACATGAGATGATGACGACAGAATGATGGAAATAAAACGCTGGAAATACTCAACCAATCAGAAAGGCTTAGCATTGAGAGACCGCGAGGGGCACGAGATGAGATAGACATGTTTGAGTGAGGCTCCGCTCCCTCATACAAATTAAACCATTTAAAAACTAAATTCAACGACAAGAACTTAATAGCTTGATAGCAACAAGTCGGAGATGCTTAACGAAACGATGGGGAAAACTAACAAAACCAAAACAGCTGAAGAACAACCCATAGACGGCGCTAACAATGAAGCTAACGCTAGCAGTGAACACACGACGCTGCGCCGCCCAGCATCCGTGACAGACATCATTTCTGCCATCAACCGGCTGAGCCAGAATGTTGACACACTCCAAATATCTCTCATGGATCTGAAGCAGTCAATGGCAGATGTCGAGGATTTTAATTGGTTGTGTGAACCCTGCCCTCTGGTGGCCATTCTGGGATCGGCAGGTGATTCGTAATTTTAAGACACTGGAAGTCAGATAATGTACCTTCAAATGAAATGTGGATGAGGGAGCTCAGTGAGACCCTATGTATTTTCCCCATACTTAGATATAAAAACTAGGCAGACGGACAATTTTTGATAAAGCGTGGAAGCCAGTTTTTTAAAAAAAACTGAATGACCTGAGAGAGGTTAATGTTACAATATGAATGATTTCTCAGGACCACCCTGTGATAATACTGACAGTAATCAGGTCCTTTTTTCCTGTCATATGCTTTTCATTTCATCTGATGTTGGATGCAGGGCTTCTGTTTCGTATTTCCTGCCATTGTTGTCTTGTAAAACAAAACACATCTGATTGCACATATATTCTTCTACTCTATTTCCACCAGTTCAGTCTCCCATCTCACAGTCACATTCCATTATGAACCCTGCAATGTGTTTATCTTAGGATATATTGAAGGAATTCCTACTGCGTCTGGAAAAAAAAACAAAAAAAACAACAACAACACTGAAATTGATCATTTGTGTCTGGTTCAAGCATTGGAGAGAAAGAGCACAGAGCTAGCGGCTGTGGTTCAGTGAGCCTGGGAATGAATAAAGGGAGGGAGCTTCAATCATGAAAGTAAGGCACTGGCACAGAGAAATTATACGTTATTTTCAGATCTTTTCACAACAGTTGTGTTCTTAAGTGGAAATAAAACCGCCCCACATCTCAACACAAGCCCGTTGAAGGGAAAGAATTGGCCAAAACTTGTGTGCTTGCAAGTCAAGTGCACTTCCTCTTTCTCACTGTGGCTTTGAGGCTTTCAGACCTGCTCCTCAGAAATTGCCGAAAGACGCGACACAGAGCTGCGATGGAGAAGCAGGAAAGCAGAAATGCAGCCAATCAGTCTGAGGGAATATTTTTAAGTCCCTCTGACAAAAGTTCAAGGTTTCAACTTCAGCTCACTACACTTTTTAACCTTCCTTTCTGGTCTCGCTTCATACTCGTTATCTCAATTTAGCTGGTCTAAGCTAATAAATGCTACCATTTCTCTGTGTCATGCTGCTGCCCAACATGAAATTTCATATACAGTACTGTGCACAGGTCAACTCTCATTTCTTCAGATATTTCAAGGAAAAATGGAAATAGTTGCTGCGATTTATTGAAACATGCAGAAGAGGTGCTTCTAATCAGTTTGAAAGTCAGTATTTAGCATTACACCAGTTAATGGGTCTTTATATTATAGTCTTTAAGTAGCCTTCTTCAGTAGTCTTGTTCCGTTCTCTGTCAGATGATCCCACACTGCTTCAATAATGTTGAGGTCCGGGCTCTGGGGAGGATTCATCCCTCCATAAGACCTGTTGCCACTGATTTTCAGTCCACTTCTTGTGTCATTTGGCATAGCTCAGCCTTTTCTCCCTGTTTCCCTTCCTTAAGAATGGCTTCTTGACAGCCACCCTTCCATAGCTTCAGTGAACAATAGATGGATCAACTAAGGAGTAACATACATCTCTTAGCTTTTTTCTGGATTTATTTTCCCATTTCGTAAAGAAATCACTTTCAGATAGTGGTTTAGGTTTGAGTCTTCTTCTTTAGTGGCTCACTTGTTGAATTTTTATATTCGAGGAAACTGGTCAAGTAGAGGACAAGTTATACTGCCTGTCAAACATGCATAAAAAACAAGCATCCAGTTTGTAAATGCAACTAAAGAATAAGGCTGCAGCTAGCAAAGTACCAGAAAATAAAATTCAAACTTGATTCTTTGTAGTCCATTATGAGTAGACACAACACTAGTTCATCGTCCACAGAAAAACTAAAACCCTCAGAGACACTGGAGAACTTAGATGAAAGGCTGGCTCGGTGGAAACAAAATACAAAGAAATGATGGGTGGATTAAGACCTTTGCACAGTACTATACAGACGTCCACAGTGACATCAATACAGTGATTTATTAAGTAGTTCTAGTATCCATTCAGTCACGCATGTATTACTAAGACCTCTGTATGGTCACAAGGGTATAAGTGAGAAACTGAGAATGTGAGAAAATGCATGAGAGACGGGGAAAAATACAGCATAGAAAGTGGAAAAAAAGGCATGGTGCGTATGTGTTTGTGTGGAATTTGGAAGGAAAGTCGGAAATGTTAAAAAACTTGCCTCTGTCAAAAACCCCAGCTGTGATGACAGCAGTTTGAGTATCTGTCCACAGAGGGATGGTGCTGCTGAGAGATCAATCCTCTGTGGAGCCTATTTTAATGGTGAAAGAGCAGCACTGACTGAATGCCTGTGTAAGTGAATCTGCTATTTTGGTTTATTAGTGTGTGACACTGTATGGAATACAGATCAAAACCATTAGCCACTCAGCCAGTCACACTCCTTGCACCACAGACACTAGCTTAACAAGAAGTGACAACTACTCCAGAGAAAAACAATGTATTTTCAAATGACTCTGATATTCCACCTTTGGGAGCTCATAAATCTACTCTAATCCAGTTTAAGCTTCTAATAATCATATTTCAAGTCTGTGCGGCTTTTATTTTTTCCAAATGAATGAAATATTGTTTTAGATTTTTAATATATGTTTTTACGTGTTTACTGAAGGAAAAGTCTGAAAGATGGAAAGATAATTTCTCCTGGTCCACACAGAAAATATACTTCTTATTCTAAGCAGAGTGAACAGTTTAGTCCAGGTATACAAAAGGGACTACAAAATGAAATCTTTATCACATGTTTACACGATGACACGACTGACTAAAACAAAGAGGAACAGAGACACTGGTCTGCTTTAGGGAGGCCGGATCAGAAGGAACAGCCATGGAAATAAATGCCACTCATTTCACGATTATGCATCTGTAGAAACGGTAGTAAGTGCTGCAGACTGACTCAGTCAGGTCAACCTCATGTGACTACTGCCCCAAATCTGTTTTGTCCCCCTGTTAGGCAGTGAGGATTTCCCCAGAGAGCACACTTGTTATCGACCACATCATCGTTGTCATGTGACTTCTGAATGTTCTCAGCCTGGCTTCATTTAAAGAACAAAAAAATGTCTCGGACAGAAAATATTTTCAGTAGCGCCATAATGTTCTGCTACAACAAACCAGCTTTGAAATTAATCATTTAATTTTGAAAAATCAACAGATAACAGAAGTGAAGTCTGTAGTTTGAAATTAAATTTAGAGGCACGAGAAATCATCCAAAATATGAGCAACGGTGTGTCAAACAAGTCAAAACTCTCAAGGCAACAAAGAAATGACAAGCAGCAACACTTAATTAGTGTATATTTCTGATGAACTGAATGAAATAAAACATTTCTTCATGCAAAGTTGGCGTGTTAGCGTTCAAGCATTCGCTAATTACCAAAAGCATAGATGAGTGATAGTTTAGTTTTGCTCATTTCAAAAACAGCCGTGGACAAATCTAAATTACAAGCTTACTATGGTGCCATCCTAAAATTAATCATCATGGACATCATGGTTCATTCTCAGAGTGATGGATGATAATGATGGTTGGACATCTGCACAAAGGTTAAGCCGATCCATTACAGAGCTGTCCAGCTCATTGAGCAACATTTCTAACATGCTAGCACAGTAGGTCATCCCTGGACCTTTACTCTCCGCCATCAGAGAAATCATCGCAGCCATTAGTCATCATGGATCACCTTGAGTCTTCAATACATCTAATAGTTGTTGAGAACAATGAGGTGGACAAAGCAAAAGAAGAAAACCTGCAAAAGTTTGTCTGCCTCTGAGGAACTACTTGAGCTACTTTAAGTACCTAAATGTCAACTCAGCTGTAAATCTTTATAAGAGAAACCAGAATAAAGTGGAAGCTACAGTATATTGTGTTATACAGTGTTATAAGATTAAGTGACCATGTCATTTTTCTGAAAATAAGGGTAGAGGACGGTTTACAGGGTTAACTGACACCAGAGTAGGAATGAAAATACAACACAAAGCTTACAGTTGACTTAATCAGGCCTTCTCACATAAAGCTGGTGGGTGCAGCAAACAAAGTGACAGAGCGCACAGAAACTACGTTTAAAACAAGCCAAAAACATTGCTCAGTGGATGAAAACAAGATATATTTCAGAGACAACCCAATTAAAAGGTACCACACAAATTTCATGAGGACAAGCATCAGTGGAAAAAACCCATTACCGTCTATACCGCGTCCACGATGCATTCACCTTGGTCTCTGTCTCAGTTGAAAACTGGCTGGGACTGCAAATCCCTCTGACATTTATTGGACTGAATACTCCAAGTAAACTAAGCAATTGATTAAAAACTTTGTGAGACTGTAACTTTCTTTTTTGGGTGCCATTTCACCAACAGAAGGCAATAAACGCTCCCTTCTCCTCCAGAGATCCTTGCAGGTACTCATTATATGTACTGCCAACACAGAGGAGGGGATGACAATTAAACCCTGTCGCTCCAAGCAGTGGCTTAAAAACTTCTAAAATATAAAAACATGCAAGAAAAAGCCACAGGATGTATCTGCTAAACAAACTGCCAAGAAAAAACTGGAGGGATAAGAAAAGATGTTGAAGAGACTAAGCAAATGCTGAAAGCCACTGATGTTTCACACGGAATGTTAACGGACGCGCTTGTTACCTGGTTTAGATGGTGTAAATGATAGTCCAAACGCTGTCCTTTGCAGTTAAAATAGACAATTTATTTTCCACTTTCCACTGTCTTTCCAATGAAACAACCAACAAACGGCATGCTGTAGACAACGTGTTCCCGGCAAAGCGGTCAAAAGTGATTTTCCTTTCTGGTCCTAATGCAACCTACACCCACACAATTCCCTCTTTATATAGTAGTGTAAACCAACTGGCTCCTACAGATGTGAAAAGGCAAGACTTGGTGAAGGAGAGCAAAAGAGACAAGAAAGGATATAGAAGTGTGCTCATGCCAGTTTTCTTAACATTTGGGAAGAAAAACAAACTAAAGTTCTGCAAGTTTAGTAAAAACATCAAAGACCCATGATGCTTAGGTGTGGTCCAGCTAAACTTTGAGCAGTAGGGGTTCATCTAAGTCAACTTCAGCAGATGTCAGAGATTTCCACTCCACACTTAAAGCAAATGATGTGATCAAGTGGGCTTTATGACTTTGTTTAATTCCAATGCTAATTCTGAAGGAGCTGCTGGCCAGAGAGAAACAGCAGTGGGTTAGCAACATCAAAAAGCCTGAAAATCGATCAGCTTAGGTGGTATCTGATACTTGTTTAGGATAATTTGGGCAGCACATCTAAGTGGAAGGAGGCCTAGGGTCAGATCCAGAATACGTTGGGGGGATTCAGAAAAGCAAAGGAAAATGGATGGTGGAATTGATGGATGGGTGATTGGGTGGATGAGTGTTCAGTGCCTTGAAATTTTGGCAGTCCTGTCACTGTTTAGAACAATATAATGGTGTAGTAAAGAAACAGTGCTGGCATTAGGGAATCTCATTGCCAGACATGTCAAAGTAACATCCAAATAAATGCCAGGACCAAAGGCTTCCAACAGAATATGGCACTGTGGTAAGATGGGATGTTCGTCAATTGACTTGTCAATGCTTTTATTCTTGTTTGTGATCACAACACTGATAGAGATTAATTTTATTAAACAAATACATTTTAATTCTTGATTAGATAAAGTCTTGACTTTGACATCTCAAGCTCAATAAAGACCTGGCTCTTTGTTACCACACTGCTGCCGAAGTTGCTGAAGAAGAGTCAATGGAGAAAGTTTGATGTGAATAGTTAAGATGGGACTGACCTTCATCCTTCATTAGCAGAGCTCCGAAACAACAAGCAATACTAGGGCCCAAGTCTTTTCAGGAAATAAACTGACACGAATAATCTTCCACTGCAGTAAGAGGTGGTTAGGGTACCAAGTTTTGGCTGACTGGACACTGGAGGACAGACCTGTTCACTGTCCTCAGTAGTCTTTCTGTTAGGCACTTTGGCTGATGTTATTCACTGCCTCACAGCCATAACTGACTGAACCGTTTAAGATAAAATGAAAACTTACGTGACAAGCCTTTTTTTTTGTGCTGTAATGACAGTGGTTTCTGTTGATGAAGCACTCAGTTTTTTTTTCTTCCTTTCTGCTCTTTTCTTATGGGAACATGCTATAGAAGGATTGAAGCAGAAAGCAGCCCTCAACCTGGTTTGTTTGGAAGAGTCGAGCTTATTCAATGGGATAACAAGCTGGTCAACTGCACCAATTGCCTAAAACACAGATAGAAATTGATCAAAATTCCAAGGGGATCGCAGCCCGTAACCAAGAGCAGGAGAAGATTGTGGATCCAGGGCAGTAAAAGAGTCCCAGAGCCAGCAGCATCAGTACAGTGCTCACTCCATGTCTCAAAAGTGCCAAGCTCTGATCCTGTGTCATAAGAACATGAAAACCAGTACAAGGGTTCACCTGCACAGACGATATTTTCTTGCCTCCTTTTTTTGTGTGTGTAAAACCACTCAATGACATTGTCAGTGATGCATATCGGGCTATGTATTTACTCACTGAGTAATATGACAGCAGCTTAGTCTGGGCCAGAGGCTGTAACCGATTACATTGTGAGCTTGAAAAATGATGTTCATATTAATAAATCAATAACCATGAACTATTTTGAAATTTTGCTAAACATTGTATAGTGACAACAAAGCAATCTTGAATCAATCATGCAAAGATCCTGTCGCTATTACTGACAATAGTTGATGTGTCTTGAACATTAAGTGTCATTTCTGTTAAATGTGGCACAAGTTTAACTTGTTCTTGCTAACTTGTTGTGAAACTAACATTACACCTGCTGCTGATTTTGTCAGATAAGGAGAGCAGAAACACAACCGAAGAGGTAAAAAAAGGTAAGTTTATATTTTCCACAATTCTATATGAAACTAACACTGCACAATATGGCAGTTTCGTTGCTCTTTGGCTTCCCCTAAAGTAGCGGGATATAACAACACTGTCATAAAAACAAATCTCCACGTGGTCCCCACACATGTACAGCCCTAAACAAGAATATGTTGTCATGTTGAAGAGGCCACAACAATGTCACTAAAAGCCCACAAACACATCACGTAAATGTAATGAAAAAGGGTGTGGAGAGGGACTGGAAGCCAAAGTTCTGAAGTATAGTACATCAGACCCTGTGAACTCCAGGGCAGTTTCAGCCCTGCAAATTTGCATAAAAAGGGTCAGTCAGATGCACACAGTTTGAAGGTTCACAAACTTCTCTAGTGTTGCCTTAAAATTCTGAACTATTAAATTGCATTTTATGATTTATGAGTTATTTAATTAATGAGACAACAAAAATGCACATACCTCGTAAATGCATGTTTTCTGATGTTAATAAACATTTATAAATCTTATGACTGCCAACTGCAGTTTTGCCACTTGGTTGAAAACGGAATCAGTCATGTTTGTATACAAGAAACTCTTCTATTGCTAAGATTACTTAGGGCAGAAATGCACTCATTATTGACAGATAGTACCAGTTTTGGAGGAAGTGCGGCATTCCAATATCTTTAGCCAGAGGAGCTGAACCAAATGTCACTCCAAACTGAGCCAGAAAGACCCAGAATATAGGGAAGAAAAACAGAATAAGAAGATAAATTAATCAAACCTGCCTCTGGCAGATATTCAGATGCAGAAGTAAGATGTGGTTGGGATAAGATTTATTAAAGATTAAGATTAAAGATTGAGATTGCTTTATTGTCATGTAGTCACATGTTGGACACACACATGCATGTGCACAGGGTCCCACACTCATGGAGACAGATGCCATACACTGGAGCGGTGGGCAGCCAATCACAGAGGAGCATGGGGATACAGCGCCTTGCTCAAGGGCACCTCGGCCATGGCAAGGAGCCCCCCCTCCAGCTGTCAGTCCACCAATCTTTTTGAGTGGCGAGAGTGAATTGAACCGCCAACCTCCCGGTTATTGGACCCACTCTGACCACTGAGCCACTTATGGGGCAGAGGGAGTGGTTATGCTCACATCTTAACGGTGACCTGGCTCGATCACCACTCAATAGGCTGCTCCGCATTGACAGAGTCCGGTGGGACGAAGTTAGAACTCTGTGTTTGTACAGGTATTGCTTGGTGTTTGAAGACATTAAAGCTTCAAGGTGGAAGGTCGTAAGTCAATGTTTCAAGTTCAATTAAAATGTCAACAAGGGGATAAAAGTAAGTGGATGGTAAAGAAAATGGTCACAGTGCCTGTTGTTAAACTGGAGTCTTGTTTTAGATTCCAAACTCGATCTCTCTCACACACACACATGTATTCCCACTTCCCACTGTGGCAAAACGCACTGAAAGACATCACAGCTGTGCATAAGGACCTGGGGCCTGTACTACAAAGCAGGATTAATGGCTTGGTGAGGTAACTCTGAACTTTCAGTATCATTAAGCTTGTTACTGGAATGTATCACCATGGCAACTTATACTGGAAACTTCTGAGATAAGAGATCAAACACATGTAGAAGTACCACCTCCCGACCAATCAATTGCATAGGAAAATGGTAAAAATACAACAGACATCAGTGTGCGGCCTGTATATATGTATATGTAAATATATCTGTATGTATATTCACGTGATGTGTATATATATATATATATATATATACACATGTATACGTATACATATACTTGATGAAATTAGCATCATGTCAGCATGCTATCTGTACTGTATCCTAATAATATTCTCACTATTTCTAACAATATAAAAGCTCCTTACCTTGGTCTACCTTTTGTACTCCAAAGAGAGTCTAAAGGCCATAAATATATATATTTTTTTTTTCAGTCATTTCAGAAATTAAGGTCCCAGGACTGCAGGCTGGGCGTCACAAACTGACGGGACCACAAAGATGACGATGTATCATGTCATTGCTCCTGACTTACTCTAAAAAGCTTGCCATTGATGTCAAATGCACCCTATGCATATAAAAACACTGTTCTAACTGCACAAATGAAGCAAAAACTGAGCCTACAGAAAGATTGTGGAGGACACACTACAGTAGGATTTCTCTGCTGAATAACAATCATGCGTGTCTCTGTCAAAATAGTATCATCCTGACAGCAGTAAATGACACAAATAATATTGTATGTGTGAAGGTGTGTTTTCATTTTAGTCACAGAGCAGTCAGTGATTGACGTTACGAAGCAGTAAATCCAAACATTTGACATCTATCGTTATAGTTTTAAGATTCACATGTCTGGTCTACAGAGAGTGCAAAACATACCCACCGTGCTGAAGCGCACACAACTCTTGTGTAGGAGGTTATACATTGAGATGCAGCCATTATGGATGCAATCTAGGTTTGACAAAAGGTTAATAGATGCGGGAGTTTCATTTTTTTGCTAACAGCTGTTTCTTTTCTCTGAGTTTGTTAAATCACTGCAGTCAAAGATACATTCTAATCATCATTATGCAGCTGAAGATTATGTAACCAAATAATAGATGTGGGCTATTTATGCTACTAACAGGGAAAAAAGAGGAGGAGTGAATAAATGATCAAGTCAGAGAAATAAAACTAATTTTCATGATAAATGTGAAGGATGAATTTAGTAGCCAATGCCTGAGGCTAAAAACTGTTGCGAAGTCTTCTGGTACAGCAGCAGACACTTTCTTATTGCTTGCCAGATGGCAGCAGTATGAGCAAGCTGCAGCTGGGGAGGGTTTTTAATCACACAACCTCTTATGGTTTAATAGTCATTGTACCATAAGAAAATGAATAATTTATGCAACAATTTGTTAAAACATATTCAGATAATTTTCCTGTAATTTTCCTACCTCCACTGAGGTAGACAGTGCTGTGTATCTTTTACAGCTGGACCCATTGATTCAGTCATTTCAATATTCATTTGTAGGGTAGATTTTTGAGTTTCAGTTGTAGGATCTACATGAATATATGCTGCTCATGTTATGTTTGCCACATAGTTACGAAAATGGAGAAACAAGCAAGCAAAGCCATTCTAAATAATCAGAGAAGTGGCCTTTGGAAGTATTTTGGATATCACAATGTAAATGATATAATTACAAACAAAGGCTGACTGTTGACTTTGTACAAAGCAGCTGTTTTACTCTGCAACAACAAAAGTGCAGACTCACTGCTGTTTGCTACCTATCCAAGTGAAGCAGTGAACGCACCACATACGAAACTATTCATGTTGAGGAAAGTGTGGGCAGCACACCTGATGAATTTTACGTCTCCCGTGAAGCGATTCTTGTGGTCAGAACAGACCATGTGAGCTCTAAGGATCATGGTTGTATGTGCATACAGTGTCATAAAACTGCGTTTTTTAAAAATGTACTAACTTTACTAAACAGACAGCTACTCATGTCTTGCATACAGCATCTATCCCTGTATAGGTGCTCTCAGACTGCAGATACCTTTGGTAAAAAGTTGGTCATATTAGCAACACTTCCTAAAATGAGTCTCTAAAAGCCTAAACAAAGAATGGACTGACAGTGAAGCCCAGGATTCATGAGGCAGACATGTAACAGAGGAATAACGTATGGTTTTGACTGGTCTTCCACCCACTGTTAAGTTACGTCAGTGTTACTTCTGGGTTCAAAAGGAACCGGAGGGAAAAGGCCATGAAGGTATGCTATCTTCCAGTTAGTTCCCCATACCCTGCAACCCTCAGAGAGCCCTTAAAGCTGTTTGCTTTAAATATGCGTATCCCCAATAAGCATTCATGTTTTTTTCACCCTCTCGTTTTGAGTTTTAGAGGTAGTCTATTTTTCTTCCTCATGAATGTGTTTCATAGCAATGTCAGCCTCTCCGCAAAAAACCAGAGAGAACCACACTTCTGAAGAATGTAAGCATAGATGAACCCTGATTTATTCTTTGTTTCTCTTAGCAAGCTTTAGAGTTGCTCATTAGAAAAACTAATAATAATATACTAATAATAATAATACTACTGGATCTAAACAGCACAGAGGCACATTGTATTATCCAACCTCATCCACATACAACGACTAAATTAAATGAAGTATTATCAACTTACTTAAATTTACTGTCTTTATCCCTGTAGTTTTGTTTCTGGTTAGCAATCAATAATGAGATCATTGCTGTATTGTAACCCTTACAGCCACCAAGCTAGTTTATTTGGTTCAAACCACTTTTTGTGCCTCCTGCTCATTTTCTGTTAAGGCCAACATTTTGTTGATCTGGATTCAGCATTTTCATTGTGACACTTATCATCCAACATTTGATCATTTTGTACTTAAGATCAGTCTGGTCTGAATGCCCATCTTTCACAATAAAAACGCTGCTAAGAACATTAGGATTTCTATCCAGTCAAGTTCATTATGTTATAAATTCAAAGCCTGATTTCCTCATACTTATGTGTTCGCTCCTTAATACTGTCTGTTGTACGGACTGTGCCCTCTAGTGTTTAATGTCAGCAAACTTCACTGCAGCAATGGAAAAAGTTAGCTCTTTCTCTGTTTTATGGAACAAGCAAGTGGAGCTACAACAGAGCTATACCAATAGTAAGTGGAGAAGCTAGCTAAAAAAGCTTGGCCTGTCTGTGTTTTGACAGTTCTGTGAAAAACATTGATAAAAGGCATTTGAGCCATTTTTCAAGCACTTCTTATGTTAGACAGCTTCCCTAAAGTTTTAATTTGAATGTTTTCAAAAAGAAGTTTCACTGTCAAGCTAGTTGTTTGCAAGCTTGTTCGCTACTTCATTTGTTTCCATTGAAAACACAGTGCGTTCCCTCCCAACTTGAGGCAAATTTTAGAGGGGACAAGACGTAGGTTACAGCCGTAGATATGAACAGATTTCCAGCTGACTTGTATCCAAACACACATATATGGAAACGAGGTGCAAGTGCTCCAGATTTTGGTTTGAGGCACCAAAAAGAGGCATTGTTGAAAAATCTAAAGTCATACTGATAACAATGAGAGAGGCGTTCCCATGACAAAGGTGCCCTTACAGGTTAAATTGCATAAAGTCCTTGGCCCTTAAGGAGATACGGTAGTCAGACATCTGTGAATCTGAAAACCAATAACAAAAAAAATTCAAATGAAAACAAAATACTTTTTATTTTTATACGTTATATTTTCCAGTATAATTAGCATGAAGATATTTCACATAAAAATGTCCAAATACCAAAACCAGATCCCAGGTACCCAAACTGGGGCAAAGAGGCAGCTAATTAGTATTTACATATAAAATGTCTCTGCTGAGGACTTCAAATGTCACAGGGTGTGTGCATTTCAAAGCTCCTATCCTTAATCTGCTTTCTTCATAAAGCTTTAAACTCTATAGAGAGATTCACAAGGACAAAGAATCTACTCTGGCTTCAACCTGCAACCCCTCTGCAATGTCATCTACTAAATACTGCAATGAAACCTTGTAAAAGGGATATGAGATATCTGGATCATTCAAAGCAATATATGCAGTTAAAGTTAATAATAAAATCATAGGTATGCAAAAACAATGCACTTAAACTCTGCAAGACAATGATTACTTTCAGCTTTTTTTCACATGTGTCTGCATGTATGCACGCAAAAACCCACACACATCTAACACTGGCACAGACTCACCACTACTAACAAACTACACACATCTATTACTCATACATACTCACACTACTTCGCCCCACGAGAATGCTTCCTTTTAGTCACTTCCAGCAGTTAATGTATTCAGAGCGCAGCCACAGGAGTAGCTCCACTTCAAAAGCCTCAACACACACAAGCAAACACATCCCCATACGCAAGTATGCTCGTGTGCTGGCACACACCCTCCCACACCTCTATCCACTTGCTGCTGAAGTTGATTATGGCAAGCTGTGACTCGGTGGGAGAGAGTCACGGTTGAACGACTTTGTATTTTCAGTTATTGTGACTCTCGAGAAGCGCAACAGGGCAGTAAAGTAGCATTTAAAAGTTACAGAAAAGAAGATAATTGTGTAATGGTGTTAAAACTTAAGAGGTTTGTCTCTCGTTTTTCAAATGTTTATGTTTGGAGGTTTTTTCTTTAGTTGCTTTACTGTGGTGTAAATTAACAGACAATGCGCTCATTGCTGCAGTTCACACTAACTGCGATGTGATGGCCATACAAAACAGTGATAAAAATGTAAGGCTTTGTGTCACTGTGCAGCAGGAGGCACATCATTGCAACATAAGCCTGGTGGCAGCTCTGATGCTCTGTTCTGCTGCAGACTGTCACTGAAGTCATCAGCAAACCACTTTTAAACCTCCTGCTGGCACAACTCGCTCCACTGTCCACTGAGACTAACTGTGCAGCTACAGCACTACTGGCAACATGTGGTGCACTGGGATTTTACAACTGAGCTGTGACCAGAGCACACATTTTTACTTGCTCTTATTGTGTTGAAAATCGATGACTTCACAACAAAGTAAAAGAATGAGGACTGACAGATGCCGGCAAATAAAATATGACACTGAAAAATAACATCTCTCTGCAGGTGTGCTGGAGAACACCAGAAAAAACATCAGTAACGATGTCAGGTATTTATAAAAATGACCACACAGCACTCATCTCCGTTTCTTCCTAGGGGTGGGCGATATGACGATATTAAATCGTGAAGGATTGCAACGTGAAGACGATCCGTAACGATCTGTCAAACTGCAGAGATCGTTGGATCGTCTCGGGCACATTCTATAAATTGCAGTTCTATGCTGATGCACCAGATGTATTACGTCATTATCCTGACCGACCAATCACAGCGAATTACGGGCAGTGACGCGCTTTCTTACCCGCCTCCTTGTTTGTGTGTAACAGTAGCTGCATGGAGAGCCGTGGCTGAAAGCCAAACGGAGGAGTTGGTCGCTAAAAAAAATTCCACCTCCATTATATGGAATTGGTTTGGATTTTCTGCAACTGATCAAGCGCAAGCAAATGTGATTTGCAAAGTTTGCACAGATTCGCACGGCAGGTGGCAACACGAAGAACCTGTTCAATCACTTGAAGAGGAAGCATCCCAAACAGAATGCTGAGAGCCAAACAGCGAGGGGCCCGGCGGCACCGGCACCGCAGGCGGAGGCAGCAGCTAGCTAAGACCAAAACAGACAACATTAACACAGGCGTTTGACAAAGGCACTCCGTATGACAAGTCAAGCAAGTGATAGAAAGAGGTAACAGAAGCAGCTACCTTTTATCTTGTAAAGTATTGGTACCGTTCAAGAAGGTAGAAAAGGAGGGGTTAGAACGCCTGCTTCAAGTAGTTGAGCCGCGGTACGAGCTGCCCAGCCCAAAATACTTCTGCAACACTGTCTGTTTTTCACTTTTCAATTTAAGATTGTGATCAAATCGAAATCGTGATTTCATTTTTTAAAAATCGTGATATGATATTTCTGACATATCGCCCCCCCCTATTTCTTCCCAGTTGAAAGTTCAAATCATGCTGCAGTCAATGCATTTCAGAAAGGGGAAGTTGAAACTCCTTTGCTCTCACTTTCTTTGCTTTGCTCTGCTATAAACAACTAATTCTCATTACACCTTACCTTAACTTAAGAAAGAAATTAGTTAATTCTGACTTTGCTTTCTTTAATTGTGTTTCTCTGTCTGAGCTGGATATTCATATTTCCAATTTGTCATCCTCCGGCACCATCCTCCATTATCTCAAAACAAAAGTAGCCTGTATAAGCAACAGTTTTCAACATTTACTGCTAAAAACTTCAACAAAACACAGAAGAATGGAGCTACAGTGAAGCCCTGGGTTTATCGTGCTGCTATGCAATAGAAATACAGTTTAATTTAGTTTTTACTGGTGTTACAACCTGACTGCAGCCTTTCTATAAGAGGTATTGAGTTTTACAAATCTCCGCCAGTTCAAAGAATGACTCATGACAGGTCTATATCTAAATATGAGGTCAGTACTGAACTGTAAACAAATTAAATCTAAAAACTACCCATCAAGTGTTTTTCTGTGTGGGGTAGTCTGAGCTCAGTTTGCTGCATGTGCTGGTGTGAGCTTTCAGGTTAGGTTCTGTATGCTGTAATGCAGTGATAATATAATTCAGGGGTAACTTCACCGAAGTCACTCTGTTCACTACACCTTTAAACCAGTTGCTAAGAAAAAAAGATGTGAATTCATAACAAAGGAACCGCTGGGGAACTGTGGCTAAAGCATGTTAAAAAAGGGTACATTTCCTTTAAGAGGCAAAAAAAAAGGCTGTACGGTAGGATATGGGGTGCTATCTGTACTATCAGTATATTTGAGATAAAAAAATTGAGAAAGTACTCACATAAGTCAAGTGCAAAGCCACACAAAACTCAAGAGATCTCCTTTAATAAGATGATTTGATTTGCAAACTGTAGATGCTGCCGTCTACTGTAGAGGCACTAAATTTAGAAGCTGTGTATGACCAAGTATCTCTTTTTAAATATCTCCTCTTCACACCCAGCTTCGGAGATCGACACAATCCCTTTGTGTCAGAACGGCTGTGGTGCACTCTTTTTCTCCAGCCACTATACCAGACTAAAGCACTCTCTACTGTCACATAATTCCACCTACAGAGCAAGCAGATCCCACAGCGCATCACTAAAAGCTGCAGCACAAAATAAAGTTTCTGCAGTAGCTGTGTTTCTTTCCCATAGAGAATAGCCACAAAAGCAAGGATGTGAATATGATTAGGTCTCTTCTGAGACATTAAGGGGATGATTCATAAGCGTATCACATACATGTCAAAGGCTAGAGTGACTGTTTGTGTTGAACCTTAATCTAATGATCAAACAGAATTAAAGATGAAGTTATAATTATCCTAAATGCACCTCACCTTGTCTCTCAGGTGATGTTCTGCTGCATCAATGTTCAGAGGGTCGTCGAAGTTCAGCAGGTCCTGCAGAGGAGAAAAGAAAAACTCCTTCAAGAAAAACCAAAGCAGCAATCTATACTTTTCTGTTTGAGGCCAGAAGCTCTCACATGTCCTGTCATTTAATTCAAGCACTTTCAGGGTTCAGTACTTCTTTCTGTGGGTCAAATGTTGTTAACTAAGAAAAGCTGCCATGGGAAATTTAACCCACCCTAAAGTCATCCCAGCTTCTGCCACTGGGACAAACAAAACGGCATAATTACATGGTCCCATAGAGAAACCACACACAACAAGAGAGGCAAGAAAGTTTTATAGAGATAAAAAGTAGGATGGCCTGAAAGGTCAGATCCTGATTAAGGGGTAAGACTTATGACATGACCATGTATCAGTGTAGATTACCATCATTATCATCCTCACACGCACTGTGCTGGTGATACTGATGATAGTAATAATAAGTGCAGATATGTTCAGAGTGGAATTAATGATAGAAGTTTTTTTTATTCAACAAAGTTTGCATACAGAGATGGAAGCTGCTTTTGTTTTTTAAACCAATCCTAGATCTGACTATTGATTTTTCTGAGACCTATGTAATGACTAACTGTCTATCTATCCTTACGAGACCTGCCACTAGGGGATACCCAGAGCCAGCCGGCCTTGGATCACTACAACACAATGTGTACTATAGCTTTATTGCATCAATCTTCCTATTCCCTCCAATTTCAGACTTAGGGAAATCATCTATCTCACTACGAAGTGTTCTTCATAATGAAATAGATGATTTCCACCCCTTAATGTCTACAGCAGTGGCGTACTGCTGCAGAGCGTCATATGAGTGACTTTAATCATCAGTTCCAAATTGTAGTTTTTGACATTTAATTATTAAGTTGGAAATACATTCTTGATCAATGAGATCTACAAAGAGTCTAAATGCACTGTAAAATTCTTCATCTTTTACCTTACTAATAAAAAGACGATGCAGGTTCAAATTAAGGTCAAGAAGTGCAACAGCTGTATTGTTCAGCAGGACCTGATATAAAATTCAGCTATGAAGAACATCATTACTGAAACTATTTGTATCATAAAATAACATGTTTCGCATAAAAATGTTTTCAACCATATTCAGACATTCGTTCAAACTTCAGTGTGGATACACAACACTTAAACTTGGTTTATCACCCTTAGAGCTAAATGTGTCCAACTAAATTTACAAACAGGACTAAGGGTCATAAGCTCCTGGGTCTCCTCACCCATTTTACAAAGACGTTTGAAATGATACAACTGCTGTAAAAGCAGAGAAGCAAAACCATAAAAAGACATTTTTAAAAAAGCGCTGTCATGTGACGGCAAGGACGTTAAGGACCATGTCAAGAAGTGACGAGGGGCAGCACAGCTAAGAGCACCGTCATGCAGCAAGCTGCTGGCCGATGAGTACGGTTAGAATAGAAAATAATAGCAAAAGGCTGCTTTGAGGTGTCGCTTGGCGGCATGTGTTCTGTGACCCGACATAACAGTAAAGACTTATTCGTGTACAAATGGTGTTTTCTTTACTTGAGCGATTTACTTACAAGGGAAATTCTGTGCGAGTGTATGCATGGGTGTCCTTGTCCATCTGTCTTTGTGAGGACCAACTGGGGCTTTATTGACTGGGCTAATTACATTTCTGAGAAGTGAGTACATTCATTGGTCCTCATCTTTTCACAGAATTTCAAAGACCGGTCTAAGGGGTAAGATTTTGCATGAGTGTTAAAACTATAAATAGACTTAGGTTAGGTTAGGTTAGGTTAAAGGTAAGTTTTTGGGTACTAAGTTAAACTTGGGGTATGCAGTGAAGGAAAACAGTGTATCAATTACATCATCTAGAGACTGCTAGTGTGGCTTAAGTAAAAGTAAGTAAACTTACTGTAAACAAGGAGTTCAATCCCCAGACCACATCCTAGAGAAAAATAACAGAAAAACATGAATGATGTAGCAAGTGTACATATTAATTGTTTGAATTTACACTGTCATTGCACTCTCTTCTTTTTATAACCTCCAAAAGAATGTGAATAGGCCACCAGAGAAGCAGTCACTTAATAAAGTGTCATCTTTAGAGGCCATCTTGTTGACTTAGTTTGAACCACGACATAATGATGCACCTTCCAACCAGACAATAAAATGTAAGAGTTTTCATCAGAATAAGTCAGAACATCACAGGGAAAATGTGAGCTTTGACATAAGCTCGTCTTTGAAACAGTGTTAACAAGTGAAAGTGAAATACTCACAGAACACCTAAAGTGCCTTGCATAAGTACTCCCACTTTAACATTCTTCTCCATTTTGTTGCCTCACAAACTACAATTAAGATGAACCTTTAGGTTTTTATATCTACGTTTGCATTTGTAAAATGAACGAGAGGAGACCAAAAAGAGTTTACTAGTGTTCAACACACACAACGTTGTGTTATTCCTTCAGTTCTGAAAACAACATCCCAACAGTTCCATGTTTCCACCACCAAGATGTGCCTGGGGGCCAAAAAGTTCAGCTCTCACTTTATCTAACCAGAGAATCTTTTCCAACAAGCTTGGGCTGTTATCTTTTGGCCAACTCCAACGGTGATTTCTTGCTTTTTTTTCTTTAAGCAATGGCTTTGTTTTCCCGACCACTCTTCCATAAAGCCCATCTTCATGGAGCCTTTAAGGAGTCTGTTTGGCAACCTAAGCTTTGCCGTGGAGCTCTGCAGCTCCTTCAGGGTTACATTTGGCCTCTTCGTGACCTCTCTGATTTGTGCCTTTCTTGCCTGGTTGGTGTCGTGGTAAGTGGTGCCATATTCTTTGCATTTTTCATTAGTGGATTTAATGATTCTCAAAAAGATATTTAAAGTATTGTTTAGAATATTGTTGTGTTTTTTTTAAATAATACAACCTCGAATGTCTGGTGACCTAGTCACCTGAAGCAGTTTTGGAGAAAATATAAAAGGTTTTTATTGTCAGTGTTTCATTATGAACATGCAATTGAATTTTTAATTCTAAAAACATAAATAAATACTCTGCCTGTCCAAAATAAAAAAGTTACCACCTGAATTTAACGAAGCAAATGGGTAAGAGTCTCCTGTTGGATAATTGCTGCATGGATGATTACGTTTCAGCTGGCAATAAGTTATTAAGCCATAACTGAAGCAGTGAGCAGCTTCTCATTTCTAAAAAAGTCAGAAAAGATGTTCATCTGTTTCAGAAGGGTCAGATTATTGTCACGCATCAAGCACAGAAAACATCTAAGAGAGACTGCTGAATATACTAAAATCGGGTTAATAACTGTCCAACACATTAATAAAAACTGGAAGGATAGAGGGGAGCCATCATCTTCGAGGAAGAAATGTGGTCAGAAAAAAATCTCGAATTAAACGTTTGGTGACAAGTCGTAAAAAAACACCAGTAGAACTCACAGCTTTGTTTAATAGTGAAAGTATTTTAACAGTTCCACATGCACGATGAGAAGAGAACTCAAGGCATTGGGACTAAACAGCTGTGTAGCCTTAAGAAAACCACTGATCAGTGGAGCTAATCAGAAAAAAAGGGAGCATATGATGGGGGCAGTGCTATGATCTGGGGCTGCTGCGGTTGGTCAGGTCGAGGTTCAGCAACATTATGAGCCCAAAGAATGAGGTCAGCTGACTACCTGAACAACAAGGTTATTCCATCAGTGGATTTATCTTCCCTGATGGCACGGGCGTATTCCAAGATGACGATACCCAGATTCATCGGGCTCACATTGTGATGGAGTGGTTCAGGGAGCATAAGTCATCATTTTCACACATGGACTGGCCCCCACAGAGTCCAGACCTTAACCCTACTGAGAGTCTTTGGGATGTGATGGAGAAGTCCAACCCTCCCATCATCACTACAAGATCTTGGAGAAAAATTAATGGAACTCTGGACAGAAATAAACGTTGTAAGATTGCAGAAGCTTATCGAAACGATGCCACAGCAAATGCGTGCCGCAATCAGAGCTAAAGGCAGTCCAACAAAATGTTAGAGTGTTTTTAGAGATTTTGTTTTGGACGGGCAGTGTATTTTACATGCTCTCAATTATAGTTCTTACAAGATCTCAACCAGTCAAGGAAATTGCAGTTGGTGCATTTCTAGCACAGACCATCCACACCTTTTTAGGAGAATAATCTCATACCAGCTGTGAAGCATGGCAGTGGAAATGTCATGGACTGGGCTTGCTTCACTGCCTCAGAGCTGTTTGTGGGGCAGCTTGCAGTCACTGATTAAACTAGTGACTCAGCATCATAAGATATGAGGGTGTCTGTCAAAAGCTAAAGTGGAAGTCAACTTTTCCACAGGATAATGATTCTCAGTTCACTTTCAAATCCACCCGAGTATATCTCAGAAAACAGAAATTAAGTGGAAAGGATTAGTTAAAGCCCAGCTGAAATGTTGTGGGAGGGATTTTAAAGAAGCAGTATATACAGAGAAGAGTGGTCAAAACTGTCTGAGACTGGTGAACAATTATACAACGCAGGAAGATTTTTCTGCTGCAGGGGCAATACTACGCTCTGAGACCAAGGATATTCTTACTGATTCCAGGAGAAACAAACAAAAAAAAATCACTAAAATGCTAATTTTTCTCATTAGGTTGCCTAATTTTATGCAACACCCTTTCACCGTTATGGCTGCAATTCTTCTACAGCTCCCTTCAAACAAAGCAACAGAGCAGCAGTACCGAACATCTGTTTTGAATAGACCAAAGTTCTTTTAAGCAGTGGCTTTAAATAAAGTTAGGTTGTAGCTGTAATCTATATGCAGAATAACAATAAATGCATCACCATATGTGTTTTCATTATCTTTCAATTTCTGTTTAAAAAGGATTAGTCCAGTCAACTTCGATCCAGTTAAATAACAGCACTGACAGTGACCAAATATGAACCCAAAGAAGGACATCATGAAAGACTAAAAGGACTTAAACATCATTCAGATATCTAACTGGGAGCTTCTGCATGCAGCCAGCCTGCTGATTGACATTTGTAAATTAATGTTTTAGGGCTCTGTTCAGTTATCTTTCATTCATTCCACACGCTTGCTTTTAAATGACAGAATTAAACAAAGCTATGACTCATGAATGCTTTGAAATGCCACAACTATGCCGTTCTCAAGGTCTGTTTTGTGAAGTAAGAGATAACAGCAAACAGTAATTGTACCACAAAAAATCTAATGGAGAATTAACATAAGCTGACACACATTAAAAAAAATTTCAAAAACATACAAAACTTTGGTCTTGCATTGTGAGTAGGGGCGGGCGATATGACGATATTAAATCGTGAACAACGTGAAGACGATCCGTAACGATCTGTCAAACTGCAGAGATCGTTGGATCGTCTCGGGCACATTCTATAAATTGCAGTTCTATGCTGATGCACCAGATGTATTACGTCATTATCCTGACCGACCAATCAGAGCGAATTACGGGCAGTGACGCGCTTTCTTACCCGCCTCCTTGTTTGTGTGTAACAGTAGCTGCATGGAGAGCCGTGGCTGAAAGCCAAACGGAGGAGTTGGTCGCTAAAAAAAATTCCACAAGTCAAGCAAGTGATAGAAAGAGGTAACAGAAGCAGCTACCTTTTATCTTGTAAAGTATTGGTACCGTTCAAGAAGGTAGAAAAGGAGGGGTTAGAACGCCTGCTTCAAGTAGTTGAGCCGCGGTACGAGCTGCCCAGCCCAAAATACTTCTGCAACACTGTCTGTTTTTCACTTTTCAATTTAAGATTGTGATCAAATCGAAATCGTGATTTTATTTTTTAAAAATCGTGATATGATTTTTTGCCATATCAATGGCATGGCAACAGATCTGCATCGACTTTAAATTACATCCAGGTGGACATGCTGGTCTAAAGAGACTGTCAGGGTTAAAATTCTCAATGGAAGTTGATCAGATCAGAGTCCGACCGAAGGAGAGTAAGGAGAGCTTTCACTTCTGTCTGATATCAGACAAGCTCAACCTGCACGAAGAAATAATGCATATAAATAATAAGCAGAAAAATAATTCAAACTGACTCTGCAGGAAAACAAAAAGAAAGAAAAGAAAATGAAGAAAAAGGCTTTGTGTATTCCACTAATCAAAAGAAAAAATCCTTTGATCGGCATTTCACCAATCAATCATGAATGATAAACCAGTCAAACGCACTGAGAAGCTTCACTGAACAAAATTTTATTTAATGTCACTGACTGAACCACAGGGGCTTCCAGGCAGCCGAATTATTAAGGCACAAACCACATCGCTTCCATTTCAGGTTTAATTCCAGCTGAGGGCATCTCTACACATTTCATATCTACACTGTCAGCTATTACCCAAAGGCGGTTTTATTTATATCCAAGCCTATTTAAACTGCATCAGAAATGTCAAAAACTGAATTAGTATTAACTTTTGTAGATAAAAGGCAAACCAGAGCCACATTCCACAAATAGAAAAAAAAAAACGCTGTCTGTGAAAGCACCCTTGATTTTAACTCTATTAACGCAATGGAAGAGCTTCTTCACAAAAACAAGTCAAGGTTAAGCTGCATGAGCCCTATATTTCTGCTAAAAAAAGATAAACTTTTCTAATCTAAGGGATTCCTGTAAAGGTATTTCATGTGTGGGTTGGAGTGGAGAAAAGTGTTTTTTTCTCACATATTTTCGTGCTCTCACAGTGACACTCGGTGACGCACATAAACCCAAGCGCTCTCACGCTTATGACTGCATTCACACCTACCTTAAAGCACTTTTCAAATTAAACCGGGCACACGCACAAACAAAAACCGACAGACAGGAAAGCTGTCAAATGTATGATCATCGATGCAAATTCACCTCAGACCTCAACTTCAAACGGCAGCTACACTAAACCTGATTTTGTAACCAACCAGCGAGATGACAGCTGCATTAACAAGCTTAATACACGGCCCCTTGTGGTACCAGAGAATCTGTATACAAATGCCTTGCAGCATAAATAGAGGACTAGTTTCAAATCTTAACTTTACTGATGAGACTCAGACATGAACTCATTTAATTTGAAATATTAAGACAATTTCATCCAAAGTGGAAAATTCATCTGCCCAAATTCCATGACACAGAATCCATAAGTTATTTATACCTCCTGTATTGTTGAGTGGCTGTTTTACAAAACAGTGACGAACACTAACCCCTGATGTCCTCACCCTGTATGCAAAGCTGCTTTTCTTGCAATGTCCTCTCAGAATCAAGGCCAAGGAAAAGTATTCAAAGCAACAAGGATGCAGTGTGAAAAAATATTTCTTATCATAATTCATACAAGTTAAATCCTCCAAATGAAAATACTGATTTTAATACACACAAGATTAGAGCATCTGAATGTCTTTATACATCCCAAAGGTGCTCCAGTTATCTTTCCATTGAAGACTCCCAACTGGTGGAGACGATGCAGAATAAAAGCCAGCTAAGAACAGGAGGATATGATGAAATGGGTTTTTTTCTACATTTGAATTATGAGGCAGGAAATCTGATCTTAAACATGGCATCAAGGTCCCGAACAGGGTGTCTTCTTGACTGACTGTTAATGGGGTTACTGAATCAACCTCAACCTGTTTTCCATCAGCTGCGCAGTAATGAAGCAGCCCTGAAGAGTTGCGGCAGGAACTTGTGATAATGTCTGATGTGTGGAAAACCAGAGCAGTCCAGCAGCCACTTGTAAAGCATTTCACAAGGCTTTAGTGACTAAGCTTCATTGATTAGCGCCAGTTTGAACTAACGTTTTAACACTTGGCTTAATAGAACAAGTTGACACAGCTAACTCGGGCTGAAGCTCTGTCAAAGCAAAATGCTGAAATTTGCAGCAGAAAATTGACATTTCTCTTTTCTAATTGCCAAATCGAACAGATTTCAAACAGATCACGAGGAGCGATAAAACATGGTCTCACCAAAGAGTTGCTTTGTAATCTGTAACCCAGTCAATATATTTCTAATTAAGACGTGACGAAGAAAGTTCTGACATACTTTCAAATATCCTCTTATGTCTTAACTGACACATGTATCAAAGCAAAAAAGTGGGAGGAGAACATTTGAGGATGTGGAAAATAAGGTATGGCAAATAACATAAAGAACAGCCCATGAGCATCTACTTTATGAGCCATGGCTTCAAACACATCTGCAATGTCTATACTAACAAAAGCAAATAGTGCTTTTAAAGGGAGGAATGCTGATGAGGTGTCGGGTCTCTACAGAGAAGTACAGACTGTTTTAACAAGGAGGGCAGAGCTCCATCAAGTTCAAGGCCACAGTTTCTATCAGATGGAATTTTGGTAAAATCCTCATTGAGGATGGCGGAGACAGTCATCTCTTCAGAAACTACTTTTTATTACCTTATATAAGAGAAGAGAGTGAAGGTATGAAAGTCAAGGCACTCTTTTATATGCAAATATAAAAAAGTATTTTACTTGTTCATTTTACAAAGCTCTGCAAAATAATGTTTCCCGTTGTATCCTGAGAGAATGCCATGTTTTCAGAGACCTTGTGTTGTATTTGCTGAACTTACAACACACTCCAGGTCAAAGTGAGTCACAATCCTGCCTTTTGTAATCTGAAGTAGCCACTGTACCAAGAGGTTTACAACACCATAACACATGAAGTCTTCAAAGCTTTTTACAACTATGTAGCCATTGCTGCAAGATGTCAGACTGAGCTCTCTGAATCACCTGAGCTTTCTGTCGCTGCAGATAAGTAAGACCTTAATGGTGAACATGGCCTGAGCAGAATTAAACCTCGTTTTCCTTTTCAAGCATACATGGGAGTAACAATATGCAAAATGTTTTTCAGGAGAATTACATCCGCTTCTATCAAATAAATGAAAGTCAATTACCTTTAACGTTCTGGTCGGGGCCCACCCTGTGCCATCGATAGAATGTTCCCGCAATAAGCTGCAGAAAATAAGGAAGTGTGGATACAGCCATTTACTATAGCCAATACTTTTCACTGTGCTGCATCTCTTATTATGTAGTGTAAACTTCTTCTTTTTATTGCCCTCATGCACTACAACAAATACTGGCCCAAATAAGCTCCAGGATGTCCACAATAAACACAGCAATGACAATAACATTAGTGAGGGTTTTCCATCAGTTTCATAGTGGGAAGAACAATGTCACAAAATTTGAGACAAAAGGAGGGAGAATTTTACACAAATAAGGAGAAGTCACAGAGGAAATGTAGACAGAGTTACCTCAAACAGATCTCTCCGTTCTCTGTGATGTTTGGATGCCATATTCTGGTCAAACATCTGACTTTTGGAGGCTGGAGAATGACAGAAAAAGCAAGAAATTGAAGTGTTTATAAAAAATTGTAATCAATTTGAAATGAGGTTTAACAACCATTTTTATGTGTCAGGTAATCTGTTGAGATTTTAATGTTTAAACCACACTTTACTGGAAAGAATAGGTTTCTAATAATCTTAAGGATGTACAGTTTTGTTTGCAGAACCAAAAGTAACTGAACTGTGCCAGAGCTGAGGAAAAATAAGGAGCAAGTAAATGTGGGAAAACCGATGAAGAAAGGTTTGGAATTGCCAGTGTTCAATTCAGTATCTTGAAATCCCTGCAGAATTACAAATTTCTTGCTCTTAAATCCTTCTCACTTGATCATGACGATGAGATGGTTCTTCACTAATGCAGCTGTATCAAACTTCAGTGTTTGGTGCTCATTTTATACAAGAAAATCATGTGCAAAGAGATTTTATGGTGCTTCAAATGGGATGTAGAAGCCAGAATCATGTAAGATTGACAGAAAGTAGCTATTCACTATTCCAAGACACCAGTGTACGAGACTGAGGAGCCAACAGCGAACCAACAAGATTCAACATTCAAGAAACTCTATTTATCCCGAGGGAAACTGCTGTGCAACAGTTATAGAACAAGGGGGAAAGTACTAAATAATAAAATAATAATAATAAAATAAAATAAGAAAATTCAATTAAAAAATCAAATAAATAAATCAAATAAAATAAAATAATAAGTTCTAATAAGTTTATCTTTGATGTGTATTGATTTACCCTGCCTCTTTCTATATAACCAACAGCGGAACCTTGGACATTAAGTAATCTCTGGTCTTGTATTAAAATGACCTTCTCTATTTTTGTTAGACTCTGACATGTGATGGCAAACTTTACTGTACTGTAAAACAACAGCAGTAGTTACAAGAGACTACAAAAGTCAGTAGTTAGCTATCGTCAGTAACTCACCAGAACAGCGGTTCAGTGATTCTCCTCACAACACAAATTCATTTCTCTCTGATGAATGATATTCATCCTTATCTCTGTGAATCCAAAGTTCTTATTGTTAAACTGGTTTAAGCTTGGCTGTTCTACCTCATGCTACTGCTGAGCTGTGCTTTTTTTAGATGTTCAAAACTCTCAGACTAAACTAGCTCTAAATGTTATTATAATGCATCCATTCATTAGGGCTGCACGATTATGTCCAAAATCATAATCACAATTATTCTGATCAATATTGAAATTACGATTATTAATCATGATCATTCATCATGATTTCAGTCAGGATTCAGAGTGAATCATAGCACAGAAACAGCACTGGTGAAAGTTATCAATGATCTCCTGTTAGCTTCTGATAGCGGACTTGTTTCTGTGCTTGTCCTGTTGGATCTCAGTGCTGCATTTGATACAGTTGATCACAGCATTCTGTTACAGAGACTTGAACATGTTATTGGGATTGAAGGAACTGCATTAGGCTGGTTTAAGTCATATTTATCTGATAGATTCCAGTTTGTTCTTGTAAATGAAGAATTGTCATGGAGTTCCTCAGGGTTCTGTGCTTGGACCAATTCTTTTTACTTTGTACATGCTTCCATTAGGTAACATTATCAGACAGCATGGCATAAATTTCCCTTGTTATGCTGATGATACTCAGCTGTACTTATCTATGAAACCAGATGAAACCAATAGGTTGGTCAGACTACAAGCCTGTCTTAAAGACATAAAGACCCGGATGACTCAGAACTTTCTGCTTCTAAATTCAGACAAAACTGAAGTTGTTCTCTTAGGACCTGAGCGCTTCAGGGAGAAATTGTCTAGTTATATAGTTACTCTAGATGGTATTTCCTTGGCTTCTAGTTCTACAGTGAAGAACCTTGGAGTTATTTTTGACCAGAATTTATCATTTGAGGCACATATAAAACTGGTTTCTAGGACTGCCTTCTTTCACCTTCATAATATTGTTAAAATCAGGAACATCCTGTCTCCAGCCTCCAGCTGATCCAAAATGCTGCAGCCAGAGTTCTGATGAGAACTAACAGGAGAGATCATATTTCTCCAGTTTTAGCTTCTCTTCATTGGCTCCCTGTTAAATTCAGAATAGAATTTAAGATTCTTCTCCTCACATATAAAGCTCTTAATGACCGAGCTCCATCATATCTTAAAGATCTCATTGTAAGATATTTTCCTAACAGAGCACTTCGCTCCCAAACTGCAGGTTTACTTGTTGTTTCCAGAGTTTCTAAAAGCAGAATGGGAGGCAGAGCCTTCAGTTATCAGGCCCCTCTCTTGTGGAATAAACTGCCAGTAAATGTCCGGGAAGCAGACACCCTTTCCACTTTTAAGATTAGGCAATTTTTTGTGAAAAATTCAACTTTAAATTAGAATAAATTATAAATAATGCAAAATAAAAAACAAAAACCCTATAATTTAAAATTTTAAAGCACTAACTGTATCGGACACGTCTTTGGTCAAATAAAAAGATATCGCGTCTGTTATTTCTGCGTGTCTTTAGGAGGTAGATGGATAGGGTACTGCCCGGTTTGTAGGGTTGCTATAATGGTTGTCTGGGTTGGCGCTGGACACGGACGGGGATTTTGTGAATTAACATTAGCTTTGACCTTCATGCATTCCTCATATTTAGGTTTGTGATGTATTTTCAGGTGGTAGAACAAATTAGTGGTGTTACTCTGCGGGGCAGACACTACTTTGTTACACTCTTTGCAAATAACTTGTTCTTGTTTAATGTCACTTGCCCTGAATTCGAAGCAAGTCCAGACAATGGATGTCGCCCGTTTCGAGGCACAAGCTCCTCGTGATCCCCAGATGCTACTGTATTCTTCTCAGCTTTCGATATCTTACTCATAGACCATCTAACTAGCTGCCGCTGCAGGCTGTCTTACACTGTGCGCTTGTTATTTAGGCAGCTTAATAAAGCCTTAACCATGCTTTCGCCCCCTGGTGGTTGGTAAACTACTGGTTTACAGAACATGTAGAGCTCGCATTTTGAATATAAATATCGTTGACAATCAGGTTAGTTTAATTGTGGCCACCAAAATCGTGATCACGATCAAAATACGATTAATTGTGCAGCCCTACCATCCATGCAACCATTTTCTGTTACTAAACCAGGACCATGCGACAGGGGCAACAGTGTGAGTTCTCAGACCTCCCTCTCCACTGCCACCTCCTCCAGCTCTTCCAGGTCAACACTGAGGTATTTCATAGGTGGGTCTAGGGTTTGCCTCCTCCAGCTAGGACATGTCTGAACCACCTCCCTTGGAAGCTGTCTGGATCACATTCTGACCAGATGATCAAAACCACCTGAACTTGCTTCATTCTATGCAGAAGAGTTGCAACTCTACTCTTAGCCCCTCCAAGATGTCAGTTTCCCTAAGAGGGAGCCCAGATATCACTCAGAGGAATCTCATTGCCACAACTCAAGATTAGCAATCTCATTCTTTCAGTCATCCCCCAAAGTTTACGATCATAGGTGCAGGTTTGAACATAGATCAACTTGACAGTCTTATCTTTTAACTCGGTTCTCTCTTCAATATATCAGATTGGTATAGCGACCTCATCACTACCGGTGCAGTGACCATGGCTTCAGATTTAGATGTCCCGACCCTCATCCCTGCTGCAAATCATCCCAGTGCCTGATAAAGATCTCAATGAAGCCTTTAGGACAACACCAAATGCAACAAGCAAAGGTGCAATTCAACTGAAATGGAAACTCTTCACTTTTGGGATGCATTTAGAATAGTTTCCGTAAAGGTTATGAACAGAATGGATGCCAGAAGGCAGCCCCGGCTGTTTAGAGCAAAGACAATGAAAGAAGAGACACGAAGAGCATGTTTGAGTCCGTTGACATTTGATGAACTCCTGTAACTTACGATGACTTGACTATGGTGTATGTTCTGGAAATCAAACTACAAAATCAAGTGCAGAGGAAAGTGCACAGACACATTTCTTTACTCTCAACCCAGCAAAGCGGTAGACCTTTCAATACAGTTTAAAAGTGCACTGAAATGAAAATTAAATCATCAAGCTGACAAATTAAAATGTGAAGCAATACTATGAAACTGAGGAAATTTCAATGCATCCTTGAAAATATTTGCACTACTGTCATACTGTTTTTATCAATCCATACATCAGTTGTTTATAGATGGATAGGAGCATTGCAACAATGATGCAAATAAATAAAAATCATAATACTCCATCAAACGACACGTTTTGGTAGACAAACTACAAAAAGAAAATGCCCACACTGCCCCGTCTCTTTATTATGAGGCTGAGTGTCATATTTGTTTTAAGCTCATTGGGACGAAGTTGTTTCTTAACTGAAAGAATGAACACACTCTACTTGATGAAGTACTGGCAAAGAAAAAAGAAAAAAATGAAAAAGAAAAGATAAAATTGACTGTTTACACTAACAATTAACAACTCTAGTTGAGTGTACACCTGTAGAAATGACAGTCACTGCATCGTTAGCAAATAGAAATTTTTTGAGAAACCAGGATAAGGGCTGATGAACATAAACTCTGTTAGTGGAGCTCTGTGTTCAGGTGTAGACACTAGGTGCGTTTCCATCGGCCTGTTTAGATGTGCATCAAGAAGTATTGCATCGGAAAATTATGATGGAAATGCCAAAATTCGAATTAAAATCTCCTGATTCGCACAAATGAAAATACGCTCACGAGCGCTGGATTTTGGTTGATTTGAAAGGGATGGAAACAGCTGTGTTCGCATCAAGTCTAACGTAGCGCACTTTCAGACCAAATGCTTCTGGTGTTTGCGGGTCACTCACAAGACAACAAACATGGTGGACAACGGAAGGTTTGTGTGGACGGAGGAAGAAGTTGTTAATAAAGGAGAAACAAATAACCGCTATCCTTGACAGTAAACAGCAGAGAAATGCCAGCATATATTCAAGATCCCCGCGTGGAAATGTGTAGCCGGTGGATTTGATAAACCCTGGACTGCATTGAGAAATAAATGGAAAAGTATGAAGCAGCGGTACATGGCAGAGTCTGATGAACTCCTTCATCATTTCGGCTTGTGTGGCCCGGCATACTGCATAGAGGGAATGATGGACGCTGGTCTTGCTAACACCGAATACCTCACCCACCACTCAGTATTCGGCGCATGTGGCCAATTTGTACACCGCAATAGCAATGCGTTTCTTTGTTGGGATAGGGCGCCGTCCCAGCCATGGGAGAGGTGCCACTAACGGACCTATCCTGTCGCAAAGCTTTTCAAAGGTGGCCTTTGACAAACGCAAATGGGTCAGCCAAAGGTTGGGGGGGGGGGTGCTGACCCACCACTACACTCCAGAAGTCCTGTTGACGCCTTCTTTCCCACACATAGGGGCGTCGGCAGAGACCGAGACCAATCTCTGCTTGGGCAATTAAGGGCATTAAATAACACCTCTTGACAGCCCCTCTAAACGCCAGGACTGACTGGGATGACAGCTCCAATACCACGTGCCCGATTCTTAATAAAGGTTCAAGTCCTCTCTCCATGGTGATAAACTCCGGGTCGGAAGGCCGGTAAAACGTTTACAGGCTGGTTGTCATGCAAACCTGCGGAAAACTCACGCGAGTTAGTAGTTTTCACCAAAGTCTGTACTTTTGATGGAAACACACATCATTCAAATCACTTTTGGATGGAAACATAACGAATGAAGAACAAAGATGGATAACAAGCCTTTGTGTGAAAGTGGTACTGGTACCATATGGTAAACCATATGTAGTAGAAAATGTTGTTAATTAACTGTTGATCACTAGAAATGGATCAAACATCTGCTGGTGGTATTTAGGTTATTTCTAGAAAGAAAATTACACAGTGATTACAGAGAATGAAATATATATATATATATATTTCAGTGCAGGTAAAATTGAAATATCCCAACTGCAACAAAGAAAATCTGCCAGCAAGGACATCTCCAGTGGACACACTTTGCTTCACACCGGTGATCTTAGAATCGTTTTTAACAATGCTGTCCACGCTGTTTCAATCTTTCTTAGTGAGCTGCAGAATCCCAGCCGATAAAACAAACCTCAAGAGACTCTAATTTAAAGACTGATAAGAGAGGCAGGATGACGGGACTGACAGAAAAGGACTGTGACGAACTCTGTTCTCCCTGTTTCACAGAAACTTCTGTGTTGACACTAACTTTAAACTGATTACTGAAAAATGTACCAGATATTTGTATAATCTCATAATTTGTCCAATCTAATCTAATTGTGTGTGCACTCTTAAACCACATCTCTGTTACGTCTAAAATCAAAAATAGGATTCCTGATTTTAGATATTTAAGTCTAAAAAGCTGTTGTTTTCACACCAAGAAATAATACTTTGCATCACTGTGTGGTCTGAACCTGAACCTTTCTCAATCCGATTCTCAAAACTAAGTGACTCTGTGTCATCAGTATATTTTACCAAAAAGCTTCCTCAGACTGAGACATGGCCACTTACAGAGATCCAAAATAAAATGGCCGCAGAGTCTGAAAACAAAAGGGCTGACATGGTCCAGATGACTAGAACTGCTTATACGTTGGGAGTATACAAAGTCTCTCCACCTCTTCCTGCCTGAGCACTAAAGTGATTTAAGTTTCTATCAATTAAAATTAGACCTTTGGCAATTTTCTCAGAAATCCTCAGCCAAAACATGAGAATAAGTGATTGTCTACCTTTAAGCAAAACCGTATAAAAGCACTAATATAATCTTAAAGAGACAGGAAAAGGAACAACCCATACTCTCTTTTATTATGAACGAGCTAGCGTTGTTCTTTTCCATCCCTTATCTAATTAAGTGTTGCTACTGGTTAATCTTGTTGCCTGGATAGATGGGCTTGTAAACTGGCAGCAGAGGCACACTGCTGTGGTTGGATGCTAACCACAAGGTCTAGAGTGCCTGGCAGTGAGCTGGGTAAATATTTTCAGACTTGTGAACCTGGTAATGATCAAAATCTGAAGCTGAGTTTTGAAGTTTCAGGTAAGAGTTAAGTGTGTTGGTCACCTCTTTGATCATCAACTGAAGAGGCTGGTGGATGAGTCATTAAGGGTGAAGAGGAGCGAGGAAACTGCTGCATCAGGCAGGTGGAGCAAAGAGACTTAGTCTACATCAAGGACATACCTTTCCTCCCAGACCACAACTGTGTCACTGCATCTCTTATTTATGTTTATCATGACAGAGCAGAGACGGATTTGAACCAGATGCCTGAAATCTGTATGTATAAGATATTCACTGTGATGTCACTCAGGCATGTGTCAGTAATAACTAGCAGGCACATGTCTCCAGAATGTCACTCACATCTAATAAGTCTCCACTTAGTCTGACATGCTACAAATGGATGGCATATTTCTGAACACATAAGCTGTTACTTCATGGCAGCTGGGGAATATTAACACGATTAGCCCCTCAGTTAGTAGTCTCTACCGGGGGACAAAGAGTAACTCACTGCAGAGGGTAATCATGTTGACAGCTTTGCTGCAACTACACTGATGTCCATAGTTAGATCAGCTTAAGAGTCCACATTCCCAATGATTAAAAACCCTTCCACATCAGCTCTGATGCAATAAAAGGGAAAAAGGTGCAAAAAGAGAACTGACAAAGCAACCACTCAGCTGAGGCCCAACAATGAGGGAAAGTCGCACTGTGTCGAAAAAGGAAATCCCAGTAATTCAGTTATTTACATACTGTCACAGGCACGACATCCAAACCTGTGACATCATCTGAGAGGTCAGAACTAAAGCATAAGGGACACACCTTTAAAAGCGGTGGCTTAGATTTCACCCTTTTCCTCACAAAAAATGCATTGGCCCAAACAACTTTCCTCATATGCTGAACAAAAACACCCTTTTTGACGCAGGTCCGACAAACATCTGCAGGAATAGACAACAGATGACTGAAAGAGACTCCTCTATGATGAAGAGATTAAAAAACATATCCGTTTCAGCATTGATGACAGATGTGAGTTCATTGGTTACATTTTCACTTTTCAGTGAGTAAAACTGTTATTCTGTGTGCTTTACCTTTTATTTATGGACCAAAAAAGACAATTAAGTTTTAGATCAATCTGACTGATAGCATCATTATTATAATATATTTTCAAATCATATCATACAAATACAAATACACAATTGCCTTTTAATTAAACCGTTAATAGATCATTGAACTACTCACCACCATGTTATAGGCTTCAGGGACATCTATTTCAAATTGAAACCTTCCATTTTGGTAGTAGCCCTCATCTGAAATAAGACAAAGTGAACCAGAGGATAAGTAACAACAGACAGCCATAAATGTCGGTACAAATTCCTGTGAAGAGAACCTGCTATCATAATCATTATCATCAGCATCAGTGATTAGGCCAAAGAAATGTGTCATGAACACACACAGCCTCCAGGCTCAGTGTTGTGCTGGATGAATGAAGATTAAATGCATAAGCATGTTCTTTACCTGCTGACGAGGATTTACATGAAAAACAGAAACACAGAGAGGCCATGATCTATATTCCAAAGAGGACATTTCTTTTAACAGAGACATTCAGACTTCCAAAGTCCCACATCAATGTATCTTGAATTCGTAACAGCAAACCCTGGCAAAAATGATGGAATCACCACACCAGGAGGATGCTCTCAAGACTTTTTTATTCAGTAAAATAAAGAATAAACAGGTGTGACAAAAAATATTGAAGAGCTGAACAATCTGGCTTTAAAAAACATACAAAATATTCAATAAAATGATTTTATAATTTATTCAGATTACATTTTTCAGGAAATGCAATAACTTAAATGTGAGGATAAACCTATTGAACCACCTTGTAATTTAAACTCCTACAACTAATACCTGCATAAGTCTGGATATGCAGATGATTATGTAGTTAAGTCTGCAGTGCTTAAAAAGCTGTGGCACAAAACTAATTGGAAGGAAACACGTCTCCTAACGAGAGCTGTCAGTTGAAACAATGGAAAGGATTATGAAACTCCTTCAAGATGGTAAGTCAGGCCACAGCCTGGTAAAAGATGTTGGCTGTTCCCAGTGGGCTGTGTAAACACCTCATATGAAGGCAGAGGAAGCTTCTCTCATATATTAGCAGCCATCATCTTCAACAACATCCTGGACAGGTCCCCAGTCCATCACAGGGCCGTTTTGTGTTCAATGATGCATCAAATGTTTTCAGTTGGTTAAAGGTCTAAAAACAGGCAGCCCAACCGAGCATCCGGACTCTCAGACACTACGAAGCCACACTGTTGTAATAGATGTATGACTGTGTGACTATGTAATTTAGCAGTGTGTTGCTGAAATTTATGAGGGCTTCCCTGATTAAGAAATCATCTGGATGAGAGTATATGTTGCTCTAAAACCTGTATACACCTTTCCAGATGTCTAAGTTAACAGTTCCATCAGCACTAATGCATCCCCATATGATCAGAGATGCAGGCATTAAAAATGAGCACTGATGACAATCCAGATGGTCCTTCTCCTCTAGTCCAGAGGGCGCAGTGTCATTATTTTCAAAATTCTTCTGACGACAGAACAGTTTGACACTTTCCTAAATTAACTTTTCTTTACATTATAGAACTTTAACCTGCTTTTGTGGATGGCACAATTAACTGTGCTCACAAACGATGATTTCAGGAAGTTTTCCTGAATCCATGCAGTGATTTCCATGAACGGATCTTGCCTAATTTCAATGCAGTGATCCCTGAGGGCCCAAGGATCTAGATCCATCATCCCATATTCATTTTCAGACATGTCTCTTGTACACAGAGATTTTTCCAGATTCTTCTAATCTTTTGATGACATTTTGTATTGTAGATGATAGAATATTCAAAGTCTTCATAATTTTAAGTTAAGGAACATTATTCCAAATACAACTTTTTAAAGATGTGTTGCTGATATTAAATTCAAAATGAGCCAATATTTCTCATGAAATTGTAAAATGTGTTGCTTTCAACATTTATTATGCTTTCTGTATTCTTTTGTGAATAAAATATTGTTTGATAAGATTTACAAATCAATGTATTCCGTTTTTAAATATATTTTTACAGTGTTCCTCGTTTTTTTTTTAGAATTGGAGTTGTGCTATCATTAGGGATGCAACGGCAGTCGGTAAAATATTGAACCGCTCGGTCCGCTATGCACGGGACAATACACCCTTATGGACCGCGGGTTTTCGGTTTATCAATTCATTTTACACTGATGCTTTACAGGCAGGTGAAAAGCCCTCCCCGCGAGACGCGAGTTAATGTCCAATCACCGTTGTGCCTCCACCCACGCACCCCCGTCAGTCACACTGTTGTAACTGGAGGCGGGTTCAAAGTGCAGCTGCACAAGCGGGAAAAAAGAAACAAAGACGCATGTGCCAACCCTTGTGGAGGAGTAGAGAGCAGTGGTGGACTAGCCATCGGAAGCACCAGGTCATTTCCCGGTGGCCTGGCCGCTGAACAAGTCCGCTCGGCGATTGCCGATGGTCGGTGGGCCGTCTAGTGGGGGCTGGTCTCTGGTGTGGACGGCTGGGCTTACAGAGTCTAACAGCGGAGTAATGTTCAGTTAGTTAGACTAATTTACATTGCAGCGTGCATTGACAGGGCGGCGTTTGTGTGCTGCAACTACTGGTGTGTTCAAGCTGTACACAAATGTCGGAATTTCTGAGCTCCGACTCAGAATTTTACTTTTACCATTTGAAAGTTGTGTTTATTAACTGTTAACTTGAAAGAAAAGTTACATTATTCAGTACACCAGTGATTCTGGTATGTTTACATTTTTTGCTGACAAGCAAAATAAAGAGAATTTTGGGAGAAAAAAAAATTATTCATTTTATGCATACAATATGTACTGAAACCGTGGCCCAAAAACCGAGGTATGGACCATACCGTGGGTTACCTGTACAGTTGCAACCATAGCTATCATATTAGCTTTTTGCTTTCCATGTCTGATTAATGTACATACACACACACACACACACACTAAATCCAAATTGTATGTCCCACACTGTCCCACACTACATTTACATCTACATTTAGTAGCTTTTATTCAAAGCAACATACAAGTGAAGAAGAGTGTTCAAGCTTCAGTACAGCGAGAGACACTAGTCTTACCTGCTAGATCTATTTAAATTTAGCCAAATGACAGAGTGTAGGTAGAAATGGGCAGTGTGTTAGAGATGTTATGAGATTGCTCTGATAGCAACTGGAAGCTTGTTTTACCACAGACAGTCTTGATTAAACCTGCCTTATGGATCAGGATGACAGTGCCAGATGACATCTCTGAGAGGACTGCATTGGAGTATAAGCCTGTTTGACTGATTTTAGATAGCTGGATGCAGACCCTGCAGTCACTCTGTCGACAAGCATTAGTGACTTAAATTTGATCCGGGCAGTCATGAGTGAAGTTCAATGAGTAATGGAGTGACATGTGCTTTTTGGTTGAAAAAACAAAAACCCCACCACCACATTCTGGACCATTTGTAGGGATTTCACTATGCAAACACGGAGACCTGCTAGAACAGCACTATAGTAGCCGAGGCAAAACATAATCATGGCCTGTACTCGGAGTTGTGACCTGATTTTTCTTATTTTGCAGAGTGCAAAGCAACATGCCAAAGACACGGATATGACATGGCTAGTGTAGGACAACTGCTCATCAATCATGACACCCAGTCTTTAGAAACATTTGTTGGTGGTATAGTTTAAATCATTTCCATGTTGATATTGTGTTGGATGGACTGATTGACTCTTTATGATCAATAGCTCAGCTTCTGAAAGGTTTAATCAAAGATTAAGGTAAAGCCTGAGATTCATGCTGAAACTGCCGGAGTATGAAAACAAAAGTACAGTTGAGTATCATCTGCATCTAACAGTGATACAAAAAGCGCTGCAAGCATGTGACCGGGCCCATTCAAGTGGTGTAAATTCTAAAGAAAAGGGGTTTTAGTACTGAGCCTTGGGGTATTAAGGTGATGGGACACAGACATTTCTCCTTGCCATGACACTTTGTGATAAGGGAGAAGGGAGTGTGCTTCCCAACCTTTCACATAGTGGATGTTGTGACCAAAACACACTTGGTCAGGCATGTAAACAACTCACAAATGAGAATGACTGTAACGCCCCATACAATTGTCAGGTGAGTCGGTGAAACAAATGTGACACGAATAACCCACCAAGTGGGAACGGTTATTCTTCTGCTCCTAAACTTAAACTGAAGAAGCCTTTTGGATGAGAGATTAAATGTCCTCAAGAACCAAGAAAAATAAGTCAAGTTACCCTTATTGAAGCTCCTATAATACCATGACCTGGATGATCGAGAAACTACACCAATATCCAGTAAAGTATAATTAAAACCAAGAGTGTGCAATGTCTGAAACCCCTAAATTAGAGCACAGATAATAGGGTACCATGATATACCAATTTAAAGGCCGCGGAAAGGTCTAGCAAGATTAGAACTGAGGACTGCTGCAGTTCTCATTGCGTGCAGAGCCACTGTGACAGACAGAGGAGCTGCCTCAGAAAAGCGGCCAGTCTGACAGCCTGATTTATTCAGATCAAGCAGGCTGTTCTGTACATGTCCTTTCTGTCCTTTCTTGCTTGTTAAGTTTAGATGGGAGAGGAAGTAGAGGGACTGGTCAATAATTCTCAACCTGAGCCTCTTTGGGTGCCATCAGAAAGATGGCGGAGACAAATAACGAGTTAGTTGTCTATTTACACACACACACACACACACAGCAACTCTTTCTCATTATGTGCCTTAAAAGCTACTGGAAGGCTTGTTAAGGATACATGATCGGTTAGAAAAGTATCTTTGATTAATTGGATGGCATTTACATTTCTGCCATCATCTAGTAGGACTGATTGTTTGAAAAGGGTATACGTAAAAAGGCTCCTGCACTGTCAAAGATCAGAAAAGGTGAAGTCGGAGAAGAGTTTTAGATGAAAAGCAATTAGCTCGTTTGAACTCTCACAGGTAAGACTGTCACAACTGACAACTTCTGACAGAACCTGTGAAACTAGGAGCAGGGGAAAGAACTTGGTAATTGGCCATGTTGTTACTGAGTGTCTACATGAACATGACCTCTGCTGTCCAAGCACTCAGAATCCATCCTTCCTTTCTAAAAATGCTTGCTCAGCTGTCCAAGTATAAAAAGAGCTCAAATATCATATACCATCAATACCATTTCATTTAACTGTAAATAGCAAATTGCAACTTTAGTTGTTTGTATTTGTTTGAATCTTGACACATTTCTCCAATACATCTGACCTCAGTTACTCAAAAAAAGATAAAAAGGTGCAAGAAACACAGATGCCACCGACATTTTTATGAACAAATTAAAACACAACACTCAAAGAACATATTCTTAATGCCTTGCAACTCGAAATTATGAAAAGTGCTTCAGAAAAGAGCAAGTGAAACTTTTTCAATGTATCAAATACAGATGTGCGACTGCAGTCTACACTGTAGTATAAATGGGACCAAACACAATAAAACATCCATCTTGAAAAAGTGTTATAGAGACGAGCAAAGGGAAGACAACAGTGACCTTCTACTGCATAAATACCGCAGTAAGAGGTCATAAATAGTGTCTTCGATCAGTACACATGCACTCTGTATAACACATTAACACGATTACAACTCTCACATATTTTCTAGCTTAATTAACAAAATTCTTCCAAAGAAATAACTAAACCCTGAAACTAGATACTGACATCGACAGTGTTAAAAGGACAGGTGTAAAATAATTATTCATTAATTCTGATTTCTAAATTGGTAGGCAAAATCGTGCCTCCTTGACAGTTTAAAACAGTGTAACATTTTAAATGATGTTTAAATTCAGCGTTCTACACATTCACCACAGAAACGTCATGTCAGGTGAACAATGACTGCACTAATATATAAGAGCAACTGCAGTTTTCCCCTTTGAAAGGAAGAGTGAGGCGTTCGGGGGAAACTGCTGTTGAAAATGCATCGCTGCAGCAATACTGCAGGGGCAGAAAAAAGAAAAGTTCCACTGGGCTGAAAAGATAGTTAGAAATATGGCAGAAATCCTAAGAGAAAATGATATATTCCTTTATATATTTATTCATCAATTTAAACAGAAATTCATTTATATGTATATTTTCCTTTTTATTTACAGGTATCTAGAAGATAGATGATTAGAAACAAAGCTTTCAAATAATGAATGCCCTTTATAAGTGAATCATTTAGGTAATGTAAGGATGCAATGTGAGGGATCTCATCGGGCTTGTATTGACCAACCAGAAACAAATATCTTTATGAATATTGCTTATTATCTTAAAATGAGGCTGTATTTGAGGGTGTTTGAAAATAAAGTGGTAGAATGGTAGTTTTTTCACAGCCCGACTTGTTATACAATCACTATACCCTGAAACTGGATACCGAAAGAATAATTTAGTGACTAACTCCCTTGTAAAGTCCTAAATATAAAACCTTTCCTTTCCTTTAATGCAACCTCCCGTTGACTCTAATTCACCCACTCTTTGGTATGCAGCATTCAGCAGCAATGTGCACAACAGTACAAATCAAGCACATCTACAGGCAGGCATAAAGACAAGGCGACCTGAACATCAATTTCCTCTCATCGCTTTATGTGAAATTTCCCAAACTAGGACGGGTCAGAACGTGTTCAACCCAGAGTGTCGCTGGTGGCCTCATTCCTCAAAAGATTGAGAGGACACTGGGTCAGAGTACAAAGCTGCTGCATGGGAAAACCAATCTCCCGCTCAAAGGAGCACTTTGCCAACAACAACCCACGGGAAATGTGGAGAGGCATCAGGACTATAACAGACTACAGGAACAGCAGCCAGAAGATCAGCCACAACCTCAGCCAACCTGACACCCTAAACAGTTTCTTTGCACGCTTTGACACACCTGGCAGCAGAGAGACTGTTCATCTGCCACAGCTTGAGGAGCAATCCCAGGCTCTTGTCCTGCAGCAACACCAGGGGAGCTCCACCATGAGGAGGATCAACACAAAACAGAGCCGCAGGAGCAGATAAGGTGTCAGGTCGAGTTCTTAAGCTGTGTGCTCATAAGCTAACTGGAGTTTTCATGGACATTTTCAACCTGTCCCTGCAGCTTGCTTCAGTTCCTGCTTGCCTCAAGTCCTCCATCATTGTGCCTGTGCCAAAAGAATCTGCTGTCACCAGCCTCAACGATTACCGCCCTGTCGCTCTGACACTGGTGATCATGGAGTGCTTTGAGAGGATTGTCCCTCAAGTCACATCAAGGACATCATCCCTGCTACTCTGGACAGACATCAGTTCGCCTACGGGGAGAACTGATCGACGGAGGATGCAGTCTCACCAGCACGACACACGGCCCTGACTCACCTGGAGCATCCTAACATCTATGTCAGGATGTTATTTCTGGACTTCAGTTCAGCTTTCAATACTGTGATTCCGGACAAGCTGAAACTGAAACTTCACATCCTGGGACTGTCTGGCCCCCTGTGCTTCTGGATCGGAGTCTCTCTCATCAACAGGCCTCAAGTGGTGAGAATTGGGGACTGCACATCGTCCACACTGATCCTGAGCACAGGCACACCGCAGGGACGTGTGCTCAGCCCGGCCCTTTTCACTTTGTTCACACACGACTGTTCTGCTACTCACTCAACAAACATGGTTGTGAGGTTTGCACATGACACCACCGCAGTGGGTCTCATCTCGGACAACAATGAGACTCACTACAGAGAGGAGATCCAGCACCTGGCAGGATGGTGTTCAGGCAACAACCTTGTCCTGAACACCAGCAAGACCAAGGAGGTCATTGTGGACTTCAGGAGATCCAGGAAGACTGAACACACCCCTCTCCACATTCATGGGGCGGAGGTGGAGCGTGTGGACAACATCAAGTTCCGGGGCATCCACATCACATCTGACCTCACTTGGTCTATGCACATATCCCACCTGGTGAAGAAGGCCCAACAAAGGAAGGCCCAACAGCTTCCTGAGGAAGCTGAAAAGGACTGGACTCTCCCCTCAGCTTTTGACAAAATTCTACGTTGCTTTCGTCAACAAAATTGTGACTAAATATCAGCGTCAAAGAAACCTTTATCACGTGACGAAAACGAGACGCAACATAAATGTTGGTCATGTGACGATAACTAATATAATTAGTTACATAATTAAATAGATAATGCAATATTGTTGACGAATAAAAACGAGAAAATGTGGTTTACAAAATAAAAAAATATGCTAAAATGTCCCTTCATTTTCGTTGACGAAAATGAGACGAAAAGTTATAACGTTATTTTGTCTTGTTTAGTTGCGTTGTTGTTATTATTTTGCAGTATTTCTGTTTCCTGCGTCTCACTGCGCAGTCGTAGGCAACGTCACTTTCTCAACTCGCTCGCGGCATTATTTAGAAGATGCAGCTGCGGCGGGTTGACACAAAGATATATATATATATATATATGATATATTATATATACATATGTCTATGGGTTGACAAACAACCAACTGACACAGAGAAAGGGAGCGATGGTAAAAAGGTTGGTAAAATAAATACGTTGTAAATTCAAATCAGATCGTCTTCTGTGTCTGGAATGGCTGTATTCTCAAGTCTATAAGGTAACAATAATATAATAATAAGATAACCTTGTTTGAATTGTGAAAAGGGTTTGACTAAAAGAATATATACTATATTGACTGGGTTAAATAGAATTGCATTACTAAAAAGACAATTTTCATTGACTAAAACTAGACCAAAATGTCATCAGTTTTTGTTGACTAAACCTAGACAAAAATAGTCACGGATAATTCTGACTAAAATATGACTAAAATGCTCAGACTTTTAGTTGACTGAAACTTGACTAGACTAAAAAGATTATGAACGTGACCAAAACTAATAAAAACTATAATGACAGCTTGACACAAAGACTAGACTAAGACTAAAATTAAAACAGGCTGCCAAAAACAACATTACTTCTACAGAGCCACAACAGAGAGCATCCACTGTCTCAGTGCAACAGTGTGGTATGGGAGCTGCACTGCACAAGACCGGAAGGACCGTGTGGTCAAGACGGCACAGGGGATTGTGGGGAGTCCTCTCCCACAGCTGGACTCAACATAAGACAGCCGGGTCCAAAGGAGGGCTAGTCGTATAGCCACAGACCACACCCACCCAGGACACGAACCGTTTGTGCCTCTTCCACCCAGAAAGAGGTACAGGAGTATGAAAACCCACAGCAACAGACTGAGAAACAGTTTCTTCCCCAGAGCTGTAAAATCCACCCCCCCACCCCCACCCATACACTGATGATTAAAAACCCCTGCAGACAGACCCGCGCATTTTATGTAACTTTACATGTCAGTTCATGGTAAAAGTATCAACATTTTAATAACCAATGGTATAATATACACAAACATCTAGCATTACACCGAGTGGCAGAGATGGGTCATGCTGGTTTACTACAACAAATTTTAAAAAAATAAAACATGATAAAAGCTTAAAACAAGGTTTTTCCACAAGCCATGAAGTTAGTTCTAACAAAATATTGGGATAAAGCTTAATATTTAACTAGGAAATTGCAGACAAAGTTACAATCAGAATCAACTGACATCTGAAGGCAGTATGTCTGTAGTCTCTGCACTAAGCTGCTTTTACGAAGGGTGGGTGGAGATGCACTCAGCTTCAAAACCCATTCACATCTGGTGATGACACCTTGACAGACTCAATGAGAGGAGCTCCTGTACGATCCTAAACTGAATAACTCTTGTCTTGCCCCAAGGATATTCTGAAACCCTCTTAACTCGTCTCTTCCTCATCATCGGTGAGAGCTTTTCACTGACAGCTCAGCAGATAAATCCTTCATCCATGTTTGCAGGTAGTAAAACAAGCAATTTATTGGTATCTTTTCAGCACCGATTTGTAGTAAAAACATCAACATCTGATGACAAGAAGATTTTCAATTGAAATAAACATGCAGACATAAGTAAAAATTACATTTCTAGCTTTCGACCTTTAAAAAGAAAAATTGCAAGGGAGAGACATGATTGAGTAATACTCAGAAATCACAGCTGTGGCTATGCTGATGAAGATTCTCAGTCATCCAGGTCATGGTAATCATCTAAGAAGAAGTCCAGTTGCCCTTATTCAAGCTCTTATGATTACAGCTGTTGCTAATTTTTATTGTCAAAAATATTCACTCTCTTCCATGGCCACGTGTATAAATTCAAGCACCCCAGCATGTAGACTGCTTCTACAAACATCTGTGAAAGAATGGGTCACTCTCAGGAGCTCAGTTAATCTCAGCGTGGTACCATGATAGAATGCTACCTGTGCAGCAATTCCAGTTGTGAAATTTCCTCACAACTAAATATTCCACCTCTTAGTGGTTTCATAACAAAGTGGAAGTGATTGGGAACGACAGCAGCTCAGCCACGAAGTGGTCGGCCACATACAATGACAGAGCAGGTCAGCGGATGCTGAGGCGCATAGTGCCCAGAGGTCTCCAACCTTCTGCAGAGAATTGCTACAGACCTCCAAACTTCATGTGGCCTTCAGATTAGCTCAAGAACAGTGCGTAGGGAGCTTCATGGAATGGGTTTCCATGGTAACTGCATCCAAGCCATACAGCACCAAGTGCAATGCAAAGCGTTGGATGCAGTGGTGTAAAACACGCCGCCACTGGACTCTACAGCAGTGGAGACGCGTTCTCTGGAATGACGAATCACGCTTCTCCATCTGGCAATCTGATGGACAAGTCTGGGTTTGGCGGTTGCCAGGGGAAAAGTGTAAGGTTTGGTGGAGGGGGGGTTATGGTGTGGGGTTGTTCTTCAGGAGCTGGGCTTGGCCCCTTAGTTCCAGTGAAAGGAACTCTGAATGCTTCAGCATACCAAGAGATTTTAGACCGTTTCATGCTCCCAACTTTGTGGAAACAGTTTGGGGATGGTCCCTTCCTGTTCCAACATGACTGTTCACCAGTGCACAAAGCACGGTCCATAAAGACTGGATGAGCCAGTTTGGTGTGGAAGAACTTGACTGGCCTCAGCCCGATAGAACACCTTTGGGATGAATTAGAGCAGAGACTGTGAGCCAGGCCTTCTGACCTCACAAATGCGCTTCTGGAAGAATGGTCAAAAATACCCACAAACACACTCCTAAACCTTGTGGAAAACTTGTCCAGAAGAGTTAAAGCTGTTATAGCTGCAAAGGGTGGGGCGAGGTCATATTAAACCCTACGGATTAAGAATGGGATGTTACCGAAATTCACATGCATGTAAAGGCAGATGACCGAATACTTTTGGCAATGTAGTGTATCTTTGCCAGTTTAGTGATTTGGGTGGGGTGGTGGGTATGTAGATGGTTATTAGTGGTATTACCACTTTTAACTGTCCTGTCACATTTTTGCTGCATATCTGACAGATAGCATCCAAGTGAGTGGCCTGTCTTTTTCCCTTTGGGTTGAAAACCAAATGGTCCCCACTGTGCTGACCCGTTTGTATTTGCAGTTAAATCCATGACACTAATAGATGATCATCAAACAACGCTGAGCTGAAAAATAGAAGTTAAGCCCCTTGAGATCAACACTATATGGCACTGATATTCCACCGATGTTCAATTAAACCAGAGCAGGAGAAAGGGACACAGCAAGACAATGTCACTAAAAGAGCAGCTATCTAACAGACAAATAAAGGCTTTTCATCCAGCTGTTTTTAAACATGAAAAGAAAGGATTATGATGATGACTGCACTCGGCTTAAATTAATGATTATGTAAAAACTGCGACATTCTGACTTGTGGCATGAATAATGCTTATCTGGAATAAAAAGCCTATGACATCTGAGTTATGGAAAAGAGAAAGAGAACAAAATAAAACACAATAGAGCAAAAGGAGAAGAAGAAAGAAGCCCTCACATAGCTGTGAGGTATGAATTCTCTACGCAAGTCAAGATGATTTTACTTTTCACCAAATAAGCAGTTTTAGGCAGGCGGGACCCTGAGGCGAGCTTCTTTTTGCATTTTACAATTCTCACACTTGACCAGATTTATAGCTACAGATAACCAACCTAACGTATCCTGCTATTCAAAAAGTCAAATAGGAAAAACCGGAAAACTATTACTTTGCATGTTATCCTATAGTCATACACAATGTAAGGTTTTTCTTAAAACAACAGAACCTTGTTTAGCATTCGTTTCAACAAAATAGATGCCCTGAAAAAAAAAAAAAAGTTCTGTAATGGTCACGTTTATTGACTTGGCTTTTAATATTTTGAATCCAACAAAGAAACTTCTCTGTTTATTAACTTTAACCAAAAAAACAGTGTTAAAGTGTTAAAAAACCAAGGCAACAGTGTTAAAGGACTGAAAGCATTGATGACTATGAGAATGTGTGCACAGACGAGGGGAGGAGGACAGAGCAAGCACCAAAACGGTAGAGCAGAAAACAGAGGACGACAAATAAGAGGGAAAAGAAGCTGTGGAAAAAGAGAATGGACCCTGAAATGTGCGTGTGTGCTAAAAGGTGACAGGAGCACATCAGGAGAGACAGACGTTGTGGATAATTACTCTGAGAACTCAGTCTCCATAACAAGTCCTCTTAAAAGAACATGACTCCAATCCTTTTCTCCAATAGCTGATCTTTGCTTTTCTCTGCACAAATTGATTACAAAGTCCTTTGGGAAAGATAATCTGGAGGCAAGGTGCCTGTTCAGGTGGCAGAAAGATGGATGAGTTACAGAGCTGCACATTCATTCCCACACAAAGCTGAGGTAAGCACATACATCACCTGCTAAATCATAAAAGTAGCTCGGCAAAATGTTGATTGAATTAATCTGAATTTCTGCAATGAAGAAAAATCTTAACTAGCTGGGGGGGACTACTGGCCAATCCACTAATCAGTGCTCATCAAACAGCTTTGCAGCTCCATACTTCTCTCTGCTAAACTCCAACTTTCCAAAAGTTTGTCAAATTATTCATTTGTAATTCTATTTTCTATTTCTAACATTAGTTTTTATAACAGCAATATAATTCCCCTTCAGGGGTGCATTAAGTATTATTGAATTGAACCCATTAGAACTGAATTGAGCAGAACTGAACTTTTGTAGCTATATGGGGGGTGGAGACTTTGGGTGGACTGTTTCTAGTTGAAGACTTATGGGACTGTTAAGTTCAAATCTCGTTGTTTGTTATTGATATAACTGTGGTTGTTGCGGTTTCCAGGTTTGAATGACTCAGAACAGTGGTAAGTATGAAAATGACTCACCATGTCTAAAGGGTTCTGTGGAAACTAAAAGGACTATATCAGTATTCTTGATAGGTGTGCAGACGAATAACATGGCAAATTAGTATCTGTGTAACAACAGGAACTCAGTGCAAGTGATATTTAAATTCTGATATAGATGAGCTCACTTGTCAAACATGTTGAAATCAGTTAAATCAGCCTCAAACTTCTGAGGGCTCAGGACTTGGTGTCACTCTTTTACAACAAGCAGCATCTGTGAGGTCTTTTACTTGAGGAGATGTATTAAATGCATCAGGAAAGAAGTGGCGACAATAGAATCGCAGGTCTTTTCCCTTTCATTTCTCTTTTTTCTCTCTTACCGAGTGGAAAGCTGTAAAGACCTTAATTAGATCCCCTTCTGTCTCTCAACTGGAAACTACAACCAAAAACAGCATCATGTGATTGATCAATATTTTCTTGCTGGTCATCATTTTCACATCACAGACCCCGACTGCATTACTGACAAAAGCATATCATTCATCTGCATAACTCAGTATGATACATTTAGAGGATTTTTCAAATGGGAAAGACTATGTGCTTTGAACATATATTAATAGGCGAAGGTAAATTAAGTCATCAAGTCCCTTTTAATGCTTGAATTTCATAACTAAGTTCCCTGACTGCTCAACTTGTTTAGAAAATATTTACCTAGAATAAAAAAGTGTGCTTGGAATCCCTTTAATTTAACACAAGTTAGAGTAAAGCAAGCCAATAACAGACAAACGTGTGTTTCAGATGTTTTGACAACTGACAAATGGTGACAAAATACAGTAACAGTTATCTGAAGGGACCAGCAACATTCCATCTGTCCTTTGTATGAACCATTACATTTCACAGTCTGCACAGGTCAGCTTTGACGTACTGTTCTGGTAGTGGTTGTTTGTGTCTGCAGTTTTCTGTGCTGCAGGAGATTGATAACAAGGGCCTGTGTTATTGAATAAAAAAAATAATACGACATTTGTTTAGTCCTTCTAAGATCATTTGAGCACTTGTGTTTGAGTCCAGGTCGACGTTTTTATCGATATGTTCCCAGATCTCTACATAGTAAAATGTTATTATCAATGACAGAAAAAAGAACAAAACGAGATCCAAAAATCCAGTGACTCAGAATAAGATGAGCAATGACCAATTTTCACCAAAAATTAAGTTTGTCTGGTATTTATGGATTTATAGATGCCATCTAAATACGTAGTATGAGAAATATACTTTAGACATGTTTTATTAATGAAATAAAATAAGCATTTTCTCTCCACAAAACAGCTAAATGCTTTACATGTGTCTCAGTTTATAGCGTTTGTAAAGTGTATTATTGTGCATACAATGTTTGCCACTTATTCTAAATGAAGGTGATGGGAAGGTAACAGTTTGTGTGTGACAGGTGGGGAACAGGAAGTAAGAGGCATTAGAGCCTCTCCCACTTGTGTAATTCCCCACCAGAGTGTTTGTGTTGTACAATACTCGACAGGCAGCCCACTTAGCTTAGAACATTGCTGAGCAAGCAGCATGGACTTTGGGATTAATGAAAGTGCAACAGTAATGCAGGAATACAATGGTGGCTAAAAGTGCCATTCAAAGTGGCTACTTTAGGACAAAGAGAAATAGAGAATCTGATAACACTTGCAGTCCTACTAAGCCTTTGTTGCACTAAATTTTAACTGACATCCTCACTTTGTACTTCTAAAGTTAAGGTTTTACATTGTACTGCTGGGATTAACATTATATAAAGATATAACCTAAATTATATGGATGCAAAATGTGTAGGCTATATTAGAGTTGGAAAAAACCAAGGTTTTTAACTGACCCCAACTTTTCTATAAACCACGTGACAAAGCAGTTATGTAAGTGACAGGATAATCTTTTGCTTGCTCTTACCAGGAGAAACTGCCAGCTGAAAATGATGCAGCTTATTTTCATCTGGGAAACTGGCTTTGCATGTACCTGCACAGAAAAGAATGAGAGAGTGGCAGTTAGCAGCTTTTAGGGTCAGGTGTTTGAGCCTTTCTTACTGTCTGCACTGAAAGTACCAGCACAATATCCCCCCCTGGTGGTCCAGGACAGATACTGCGTGCAACATCAGTAACAACTGAGTTTTTTTTGTTTGTTTGTTTTTTAAATCATGTTTTATGCGTTTTGTAATCTACTTAAACATTGACCTTTAATCTGTTCAAGCCAGAAGCTCTGAGCTAATTAAACCTGAGGAGGAAACTCTAGAATAGCTGATCAGAGATTATAACTTTGAGTGTGCTCACTGAGTTTTCAGCTCAGAAACAGGTACATAAAGAGCAGAGACACTATTTTAGACTCAAGCATGCGAATCGACACATTCATCTTAAAAACACAAAACGAAACAGTAGTCAGTACGTTAACACATTTTATTCATCGACTTGAATAAAGTGCATCAATATGTGGAAAGTACGATTTATACATCTATTTTATTACCATGGTGACTGACCCAGTGTTTGAGTGAATCCTCCCTCCATAATCGCCAGAGTCTCATCTCAGGATTAACAGACACAGAGTCCTTACTACTCTGCTTTCTTTCTTCTTCTTTTCAATAAATATGAGCTCCAGTTTTGTCCAGTAAGCATAATGTATAGTTCATGTATGTAAATTAAAACACTTAAACAATGAAGCACAAAGAATCAGACATACATCTAATAACATAACAGCAGCATGTTAAAGAGAAACTCTTCAATGCTTTCACCTGGGTTGCCAGCTTTGAATACCTCCTCAAAATAATTAGCATAATTTGCCTTCAATTTGCCTTTTAAGCCCCTGTCCCTGTTTAACTACGTCCTCTCTTTTGACAATGCTGCTCTACGGGAAATAAAATCAATTTCAGCTTGCGACATACCACGCATCTTAGAGTTGTAGAACTCCCAAACTGGGACTCAGATGTTTCTTGTTGCACGAAAACTAAATGTCAACATTTTCTTGTTCCATTATTGTAGTAAGAAGTTTAGCGTCTGTAATGGTGTTTCAACAATACTACTGCTCACTGACAACATGCAGCCACAAATCCCCAGTTCACCTTTTCCCTTGGCTCTTATTCCAGTCTACCAACAATAGTACCGCATCGTCCATCAGTGTAATCCACCACACGTAGCTGCAATAACAAACTGTGGTCGAATGAAAACCTGAACAACTGAACAACTCTGAATCAGAAAACCTGGGACAGCATGGAAGAGACTGATTCTTACATTTACTGAACACAAAATGTTCTCTTTTTTTTTTTATCTTGTCAGCTTAATTTGTCATTGTTGCATTTAAAGCCTGTAACACATTCCAAGAAATTTGGAAATTTAGAGTTAGTAAACTGAAAAGAAATAAAGAACTGACAGTATTTTAAAAGGCTAAATAAAAGCCCTATTCATGAAATGGACAAAGCCATGCTGTCGTGGGCCTTTGGACATGTTTGCAGGGGGAATGGGAAAAATAACAACACTTTCACCTCTATCCCCAAACACCTTCTAATCATTATTAGAATGAATGGCAACAATACAAAGTGGAACTCTTTTAAAACGTGCTGCTGGCCTGAAATATAGAAATAGAAGTGTAGTAATGATATGAAGCTGGCAAGCAAAAAAAATTCAATTTCCTGGGTTCACACTGGCTGTATGAAGTCAGTCAAAGTAAAGGTAACAATCACTGCGTCTCCTGCTGAAATATCACCCTGAGCTGTGTCTTTCTTATCTGGAACTCGACTGATATGAGAAATATTTCACAGAAAACGTCTAATTACGACTGAGTGCTACATAGGTTTCCTACTCATCTGGTTTTCCACAACAGCAAGGGCAAACTCAGCATACTGAGCTCAGCTCAAGCAATCATGATGACCTCTGCTGCTCTGCATACTAATAAGCAGACAACAGCCTGATAAAGCTCTGGTACACTGAGGGATATTTTGAAATAAAAGCAGGTGCTCCACAGTAGCTGGGTGGAGTTTGAGCAAGTACCTCCACAGGGAAGAAATAAAACATTAAGCCCCTGTAGACCCACAGCACACGTGTTTATATTTAGTACCAGAACTCATTTCCTGCTTCATACAGCAGGATTTATAAGGCAGAACTGTGTGCTTTAAATGCAAATCTAATATTAAACTTTGATTAACTGAATTCTAGAAGGAGTTTTCCAGCTATGACATCATCAATGACTAGGGAACCGCTTTTGGCATATACAATTACATTTAGTTACAAAACAAACATGATTATTGAATGAAAAACAGAATCAAAGGTCAATTTGATTATTTAACTGTGAAAAGAGATTATGGATGCATTTACAATTCTGAAAGCAGCTCACAAAGTACGAAAAATGAAGCACATCTTTTCTTGCCTTGCATGTTCCTTCGTTCAGACAACAGAGGAATCAAAAGGAGTTGAATTCGATGGCATATTAAATCAGATTAATCAGATCAGTTTAAGTCATGTGAGAGCTTGGAAGTGTATGGCATACTTACTAGGGAGATTGGCTTCGAGATCTGCAACTTCTGTTGAGACAAAATAAGAACAAGGAGTTGAGAGTGGAGCTGAAAAGACGAGGCAAGGTCGACAAAAGGTCATCAGTGGGTGCAAGCAAGGTTCTATGTATCACCCAATGTGTTGTGAGATTTTATTTCAGGTGCACAGCTCATGAATACTTTCTCCTTTAACTATTACTGTCGGGCTTCTATAAAATGTGTCCTCAAAGTGAGGATCAACAACAGTGTCCAAAGAATCAGAGCAGTTTGCACCAACATACACAGAAAGCTAACATTTCCAGCTTTTAATGAGGCACTGTGGTGGAAACTGCTCGGCCTAACATTTCATATGGAACTTGAGAAAAGAAAAAATCTTTTGCATATAGCAGCACGTAGCAGTGGCTGGCACAGTGACACTAAATATGAAAGGAAGGGTACAAAACAGGAGAGGGTTGTTTTTCTGGTGTTGTCGCTGGCATTCAGATTCTGGTTTGTTTTTTTCAGAACTTGTTAAGCACATGTTTTGCACAGGGACATTTGCAGATAATGCTTAGTTTCTCTGGGCAGTTTGCAGTTGTTATGAGGTGGCTTTTCTATTGTTATTCCAGTTCATATATTTTAAATGAATCAATCGAATCATGAAACCCAAGGATACTCAGAGGAGGTTTTTGTACATTCTCCTTTTCACCCTCCTAATTGGAGGTCTGTGCATAATTTCAGCTATTTAACAGCTCCCTAACTGGGAGTTACAGCTTTGCCAAATGAGACCAATTATATTAGAACAAGCACTCGTCTTAACAATGCACTTTGGTCAAAAGTTAGATTCCTATTACTACTGAATAATCCAACCTAATAATAATAATATCATTATAATAATGTATTCCGGGGGTTCTCATCTCTGTACAACTAGACCTGCACTGTGATTCCAGGAACCCTTTCAGGGAACTAAGGCTACGGTCACACTGCAGTCAATGTGACCTGAATCCGATTTTTTCGCTCATATGTGACCCATATTCGATTTGCTTTTGACAGTGTGAACAGCACAAGTCGCATTGAATCTGACATTTTCGAATCGGAATCGGTCCTGAATCGGATACGTATCTGATTTTTTGGAATGCGACCGCAGTCTGTACAGCCAGGTCGCATTTAATGCGACTTTGACTCAATCTGACCCGCGCTGCACTGCTCCCGTCGATGGCCCAGCACACTGGGGGAAACCCCACCTCTGCCTGAAGCCTCGCAGCACCTCCACAATCCATAGACAGGCCACATTTAAAGAGGTGATGTGAACAGCCAAACAAAAAATCGGATTTGAGCCGTAAATCGGAATTGTGCATTAAGACCTGCAGTGTGAACGTAGCCAAATGTCTTTTAGAGGGTAATTTTTCAATCCTGTTCTTTACTCCCGAAGGAACCAGGGGTCTGATGATGTTCCATGGGAAATGTTTTCTCCCAAATCAACCCTGAGAGGAAGTTTTATTTCTGAATGAGTATGAGTACTGTATTTTGCGCACTATAAGGCTCACCTGATTATAAAGCGCACCCTCAATTATGGGGTCCATTTCTGTACTGAACCCATACATAAGGCACACCTGATTATAAGGCGTACGTATTACATAATGTTCTCTGATTGGTTTATTGCTGCCAGCACACGTAGTGCATGTATTACATCTCTGTGTCAGCGGGAAAAGGTCACAGTCAAGAACGACATCGGTCGTTTTTACACTTATAAACTTATAAACTGCACATCGGCCTGCATCACCCATCTCAGACTGAAGAACAGGCAGTCACTGGGACATGGGAAAAAGCATCAATGATGACACGATTCAATCGCTAAGTTCGAGCTCGATACGAACGTAGCGGTGAGCCGCGCGAAGGGAGAGCGGTGAGTGATGCGGAGGGGGACTAATGCCCCGATGAATGCTCGCCGCTCCCCGCGGTAAATTCAAAATGGCGGTATCCGTGGCAGATTTTGGAATCGGGTGCACTTTATGTGTATGGCGCATGGCCGTTTTTTGTGAAAATTTAAGGTGCGCCTTATGGTGCGGAAAATACGATATTCTTTTTGTCTCAGTCATTTCTAATCTAATGTCCACCATCGCCTGTAAAGACCTGTTAACTTAAAGGGGAAGTTCGGTTATTTTTTTTAAACCTGGACCTTATTTCTGGCATAAAATATGTTCATCTACTGCAGCACAGCTTATTTACTCCGTGTTCTCTGACGGTCGTCTATCTTCACACAGAGTTTGCTGCTGCTGGTAACATGTTTGCGTATTTCCAATTGTCCAAACAAAATGACTCCCGTAAATTCCAGACTATAGAGACAAACCCTCTAATTTTAAAAAGAAAATCCATTTTGTACTTGTACAGGTCGCACCGGATTATAAGCCGCGGATGTCCACATTGTAATATGAGATATTTACACAGAAAGATGTTACACCTGAGGATTTTTAAACCTTTAATTAAATGTGTATGGTCACATAAACAAATACATGCTGCAAATGCTTTTTTTCCCCAACAGTGCCTGTAACACGGCTGGTAAAAAAAAACAATAACCTTTAAAAGACAATAGCCTACCACCATCGATTCATTCATGCCAAGATTATGTGCAGCAGCTCTGTTTTCTTCTTCAGCAGCCAGATTGATCGCCTTTCATTTAAAAGCTGCATCATATGCATTTCTTCGTTTGTTTTCCATGTTGAGGTGAGTACAAATGACCGATTTACAATAAGTTAGTGTGTTTGATTTATCGTACAATTTCACTGGACCACTGAACTATTCGTTAATTTCATTGGTCTAATGTTACGAGGCAAAATGTTTTTGGCGGCATGAAAAGGAAAGAAAAAAACATATAAGCCACGGTGCTCAAAGCCTGGGAAAAAGTAGCAGCTTATAGTCCGGCATTTTACGGCATTTAACAGCTTTCACAGGCTTCCTTTGCACGACCTGGATTTACAATGCCAGAAATAAGGTCCAGGTTTAAAAAACTGAACTTCCCCTTTAAAGTTGGACCACAGAAATGCTGTTACTGTTTTTCAACACAACATTCAAACTAAGGCATTCATGCCCTCTTCAAATGGGTGGGAAGATAACGTTGTGACAAATGAGTCACGATAGGAGCAAGAAAACATGAACGTATGATTGTTTAAAAAAATTCATGATAAAGCGCACAAATAAAACCATCCAAAATCCTGTCTGAATGTGTAACATGAGTAGATTTAAAGTGAAGTCAAGCGCACTTCCTCCTTAAACCCAGAGCAATCTTCATTTTCTATTTCTTACTCCAAGAGTGCCCTTTTGTCCCAAAAATACAGACAGTATGTTTATAGAAAAAGCACTTCATTTACTTGAACTATCTGTGAGATTTTACTTGTGAAAAAGCCCAAGAAAATAAACCAAACAGTGAGATAAAACAAGAGAAAAATGAGAACTCATCAGCAAACAGGTCTCCTTTTGTTTTAGCTGCATAAGTTAGCCAACTGGAAAAGCAAAGGCAGGTTAGAAGGCAAAGGAAATAACATGCAAGACTGACGCAAGCAAAGGTGATGAGTATGAGAGAAATGTAAACAGATTTACGAGAAGTGCGAAGGGTAAGGACAACACTCTGAAAGTGAAAAGAAAAGAGAGGAGGCAGATATCCGGAGGCCCCTTTCAAGGCATTAAGAGGAACCTATAAATAAAAAAGCAATTGAGCAAGAGCAAAAACACAGCCAAACAGATAGCTAAAGTCAGGAAGGCAGCGACAGACACGTCAAAACAGTAGGAAGATGAGTGGCATGAACTCTTCAAATGCCGATAGAATTCTAGTGCGTTGGTGTTACAATAAAAACATTTCTTTAAAAAGGGTTTAACTTGAAGAGTGACCAAACTATTTTTGCTGCACAGAAAGTCGCCTGCAAATATGATGAGTGAGGAGGAAAAAATAATCTGACTTCACAGAGACAGAAATTGTGTTTGTTTGAAGGCGGATAAGAAGACGTGACATTTAGGTCTCACAGCTGAGTTAAGTGTGCACAGGGCTGGCAGGAGGGTGTTATCCTAACAAACAGGTTGCATTTTGCTTTTCCGCTGAAGAAGGAGAGCCCTCAGTTTGCCGACAGTAGCAGTCCTAATGGTCTTATGAACATGCTTCCATCCAGTGAGGAAACCATGATGACATGATCACTGTTTGGTTTGCTCCACTAATAAAAGAATCATTTGGAATGAGCCAATGCAAAAAGCAAAGAGACGCGTACCTTTGGTAAGGAGGCGATCCCTGATGGAGATCCTGTGGGTGGAGTCTGAGGCTCCAGAGGCACGGCCCGTCTTTCCCCCATCATCCTTTTTCAACTTGCTGGCCAATGTAAGCATGGCTACGCTGCTTTGATACGCCTCCGTCTGCCCCACACCACACTGTGCTGCACTGCCGCTCAAATGTCTGCCAATCACACAGATGACAAAAAAGAAAAATACAAGCTTAAATTTCTTCAAACGGAATAAATTACGCCTGAACACAAAGGAAAGGAATTGTAACTTACAACCAATTTTTAAAATCAAAACACAGTTTTCTGGAAAACTTATCAGTGTGACATTTGAAACAGCAGATAAAGTAACATTTTATTGTAAGTCTCAGAAGGCAGTGATTTTAACCACAATAAATCTGTATTTTTAAGATTGTGTGCTGCTGTTCAAATGCAGAAACTTTACATTAACTGCAATAGGTTAAAGCATAGAATCTCCATAAAGATATTCACCTCTGGGATAACAAGCACTGCAGAGCAAACCAGCTCTAATGTACACTGTGTCATGAAAGCAGTCACTCTCAACCAGAGTTAAGAACGGAAAAAGTCTTCCATATGTATCTTTATCGTGTGTTGTAGTAGTTTTAGTATCAAGATTCACCATGACTTCTCACTGGGTTTGTTGTGCTATTGCTGTACTTAACCAACGCTCAACCAACTTTTTAAAAATGCTCCTTCCTTCTTAAGCAATCCACATGACATCCAGAGTTATGGTGCATTTAAACTGCGTCTTGGTCATTAGATATGTTCCATTTGTTTTTATGGTGAGAGTATAAATGTCGTATAAATGACCAATTTATACTACAAATAAATATAAATATCAATCCTGGGGTGTGAATACCAATTCAGTTACATCTCTAAAGTTAAAATGTGGTCTGATTTGTCTCAGCTACCTCAGGCTACCTTCAGCCAGTCAGGTTACAGTAGTCAACGAACCACTGTGGAGATAGTTTGTGAAAAAAAACTATCCCAAAGCTATTTTTGGGGAAGAAAACAATGGGTGCCCTTGAGAGAAATTTGGTTGCCTGCAGCTGACTTGATGGTGAACAAGAACTGTCATGGGTACCTTGAAAGATTACAGCACCTGGAAACATAAATCATATCGGCATGAGAGTAAAAAGAAAACAAATCCTGAGAATTGAGGATACATTAATCACTTTATTACACCCTTCTTTAACTGAAATAGTTTGAGGCTTTCCTGCTGGAATTGAAAACTGTGAGTGTTTGGTATACGGATACATTTAATTTCTTTGGGGGGGGTATTCACAGTAGACATCACCTGTCCTCACCGCGGCTCCCTTGTCAGAGCTAAGGTTTTACATGAGTCATGTGACTCTGTGACAATTTGTAACCAACATGCAATTTGTGATGATGACTATGCAGAGCTGGTGTTCCATCAAACCCACCTAATGTTTTGATCAAGCCTTCAATGTTGTTGAGCTATTTCTCAGAGGTGAACTGATTATATAAATCTATAGCAGCATCTACACTAACAGCTGAAAGTCACATCTAAACCCTGTGTGTGGACAGCAGTAGACCTGCTTTAGCAACAGGCGCAGAGATTATAACCCGGTGAGATCTCTTCTCTTGTAAGTGCGATTTATGAAACTTGCAGGAATTCAGCTTCACTCAAATCTAGTAGAAAAGACAAATATGGGCTTGATTAAACTATACCATCAAGAAAAAGACAGCAAGTGCCCAGAAGTATTCAAATGTACCAAAATATCCAATGTAAGACTGAACAAAGAAAAGTAAGACTGAAATATTCCAATATTAAACATTTAAAAGATGATAACACATGTTCCATCACTTTAATTCTTACGCAGATAGGACCTGCAGATTTTAGTGACACTCACTGTTCTCACCAGCACCTGCTGCACAAAGCTATGTCATGTATTTTAAGTTTATCTATAAAACACACTTCAGATAACTGCCAATGACCAACAGCCTGCGCATTCAAAACAGCAAAGAAAGAAAGATAAGACAGGCAGTGTCAGAGCCCGCCTAACATGTCTTTGACTTCAAGCCAGCAACTGCAAAGACCAATTTGTATAAGTACTTACAGTCTGATGAAGGTCTGAAATACTTTCAAACTGTTCCTTTATTTTCTTCATAATGTTTCACTGTTTTGCCAGAATAAAAAGGAAATAAATTACTATACTTACCATCACTCAAATGATCATCTTTAACACTGGAATCGGACCAGAATTGTATAAACGGTGCTCCTTAAAGTAAAATTCTAGGGACCCATCAGTGGAATGAAAGAGGAAAGTATGGGTTGAGTTCCCCCAAAACCAATCCAATTGCTTTGATTATACTGTCCTCTGATTGGTTACTGTGTCAGAGACGTTGTGGAAGTTCTCATAAGAGGATGTAGAGAAAAAAAAATTGCTGCCAGTTTTGAGTTTTTGTCAAAATGATTTAAGATGCACCAACCGTTTCCATCCACCATCATAAACTACTCTGATAAAACACACTATTCCATATGCATCCCCAAGCATGATATAACATTCAAACATGCTGTTTAGCAAATATCTTTCAACTATTTTCATGTGACTCTGGTACAGTTTCACAGTCAACCTCTGTGAGAGTACAGTATCTGCTCTCTGTGTGTCCAGACACTGGATGAGCTAACTTGTGGAGACGAGGGAAGCCAAGTGAAGGTATCAGTTATCAGTGAGGCCCATGAAATGTGTGTCACTGATCCAGACTCAACGCCCACCTGCCCCAGCTGTCAGTCACTGCACCCCAACACAACCTGCACTCCCAAATTTCGAACGCCATAAGTTAGCAAGCCGACCAAAACACGAGTATGAAATTCCCTTGTAGTTTGTTGCATTTTTAATATTATGTCGAGCCTTATTACAAAGAAAAAGTATCTATAATTCTCCCATGTAATCTGGTCTGTGTGGCCTACCTACAATTTTAATCATTTCCGTATGACTCGCAGTTGACCTAATCTAAATGAGTCTAGCTCATTTCGAATATCATTCAAACAAAAATAAAGCAGCAAAGAGCAACTTACACGCTCCAAAAGCGCTGAAAGAAACTTAGCACGATTCAGAAAGGATACCGAAACGTATTCCTAAACCGAAAATAAATAACTGTTTCGTCGCTTTTAACGTGAAGTTACCGTAATAACAACTTGCTAACATTGCTAATTACAGCTAGCTAGATACAATGCCCAAGCCTGAAACCCCTCTCAGCTCAGGGTCATTCCCTGCACCATGGATGAACGCGCGAGGAAATGTTTGGTTTTAAGCGGTGACAACGCAAGTTGAAGTTGTGGACCAAGTGTCAGTGCTAGCTGGTGTTAGCTTGTGTGTTATCTGAGCGTTGTTTATTACCTGCTGTCTCAGAGCTAGCGCGCCCGGCTACACCATAATCAGCTGCCCTCCTATTTTCAAAGCGCAGTCGGCAACACCAGTCCGGGCTTGTAGCAGGCGAACCCGGCTCTAAACAAATTCGGAGATGAATTGGAGCCTGAAAGTGAATGGGACTGATTTGGGAATCAGCTGTCACAACTTCGCTCCGGTGTCATGGGCAACGGAAGTGCAGCAAATCCCTATCGTTGTTGTTGTCCGTGTGGATTGGTTGCGGATAAATAGTTCCGCAACGGTGAGAGTTTAATGTTAGTCCCAGTTTTGGTCTTTTTCCAGAGTTATTGAAAAAAAAAAGAAAAAACATTACAGTCTTTTAATTGCTGCCACTGAGAGGACATGTTTAATTGTAATTTTCTCACATACATAAATGTCATTATTTCTCCATCGTATATCATTTCTAACAGTTTTAACTGCATTGTTGTATGAAGGTTAGAAAAGTTTTTAAACCGCTTGTATTTCATGTAGGAAAATATAAAGCTTATGGATAAATTTTCAAGGCTCAAAAAGAGAGAAAAACATTAACTATAATGTAATTATCCTATTTCTTTTCAAGAGTAAGCTGTCTTTTTCTCTATTGTAGAATTGCTGGTTTCCAATTAATTTATTTATCTATTTATTATAGTTTCAGCTAATTAATTTTGTAAACCTGAACAAGTTATTAAGATTGTTCAAGATTTATATAATTTTTCAATTCTACTTTATTTATCATCATTCATATTATCTTAGAATGATATAAAATAGAACAATTACTGTAACTCTATATTAACTGGAGGGAAGCTTCCTCTCATTGAAACCTGCCATTTGGCTGTGCTTCACACCCACACAGTCATACATCCATCACTATAGGGCGTTCTATAGACATACTGTTACCTTCACTGTAGTTCAGGTCAAACCCTTATCTTTAATTAACATGCTAAACTCATGTCATAGTGTAGTGTTTGCAGTTGTGGAGGCTGTTTATATTGATTTATAAATGTTAAAAAAATAAATTGAAGATGATATTTTTGGACTTACTTTCTGTCAGAAGTGTGAAAACACAAATTTCTGTTGTGTGTCATTGTGCCTTCCTTTAAACATTTATATGACATATGTGCTGCATGGGTCCTCTTGACGAGAAAAAAGTTTGAGAAAATGAGATAACATGAAAAACATGAAAGAGAAATAGTTCATTTTTACTGTCCTCCTGTGTGTGTATACAGGATGCTTGTTTTAGTGCATTTGTGGGGTCAAAAACAGGGAGCTCATTACTTGTTGGGTCCAGCAGCTTTGTGGGGACCAAACAGTTGAATGGTGACAAAGTATTTCAGGTCTGTGCAAGGCTTATGCTTTCAGTTGTGATGGTAAGGGTTACAGTAAAGGACGAGGGAATAATTTATTCCTTTGCGCGTGTTTCTTCGAATTTGCTGCATTTTTCATACAAACAGCATGATCCTGTTCACCATTTTATTGTATACATTTTATATTTTCTTACTCTCTCTAACAGCTGCATATTGAAGATGGGATTAAACTAGTTGAGAGCTTTGCATATGCATCTCTTTTTTTTAAATCAATAAGACAAAAAAGAAACGTTTTTCCTTGGATCAAAGACCATAGACTACATAACTGAAAGAGAAAACCCTCATCCTTCATTGGTTTGTTAAATTAAGTTTTGATGTTATGTTCCATTAGCAAAGGGAAGTTGGAACTTGAGAGCTGGAAATTACATGACTGTATTCCTGTTGCAAGTTGGATGCAAAGAGATATAACTACGGCTGCTTTTTATGCACGGGGGAACTGTGTTGGAGTTTGAGGTCTGGGCTGGTGGTGTTCCTCCAACATTCTAAGTCAAAAATACAACTTTGTAGGACATTCCATTTGAGTTTGTTTCAATTGGGAACCTGGAAATTCAGACTTCTGAGGTCAAATTAAATCCACCATGTATGAGCAAAGCTTCAAGTTTTGAATTTAGTTGCTGTCATAGTAGCCTTTCTGGAGTTAGAAGTGACCATATTTGGACCAGAGGGTGGAGATGACTTGAGGGGAAAATGTACTGACTTAGACATGACAGAAGTTGAGTTTTTTTTAATGGAAGTGCTTCAGAGCCACAGATGTTTTGGAACCAGTGTCTAGTACCCGTCTTAGGTCATACACTTTGAGGTACTTCTCAGTCTCAGTTTCAGGTCCAACAGCAAATGGCTTCACCCATCAGTTAAACAATCTATGGCTCGGTCATAAGGCTACGAAAATGATTAATTCCACTTGTGTCTTGATCATGTTTTTTTTTCTATATTTTTTAATTCTATATTTTCACTAACAAAAAAACAAAGAGCTGATTTGCATCTTGGAGCAAACCCAAACTACATTCAAGCCTTTGGACAGAATTGTGATTCACTCAGCTAGTTATGAAGCTCTGAGCAGTAAGGGGGGTATGGCCTTTCATTGTTAACAAGAACATGCTCTTGAATTGACCTGTCTAGTAAGATGAGAGCTTTTAAAAACAAGGGGCCTGTTAATCTTGGAGTGAGTGATTATTTAGAATTTTACCCAAATCTGTTTGAACAGATGCTGGCCACTACTACATTGTGCTCACTTGCTCCTCTTCACATGGTGCTCTTTTCTTTTGTTATTCAGTGAAGTCAAGTGAGGACAAACTGCATATTTATTTTCAGTACAGCCCCGGCCACGCTATAAGATGTCAGATTGATTCCTCCAACTGGCCTGACTTAGCCTGACTGAGACTGTGGTGTACTGTACACTCTAAGCAGAAAACCCCCATTTGATGGTGGATTTTGCTTGTGATGTGTCTTGTAACACAAAAGAAAGCATCTTTGGAAAGTGACTGAAATTATCTTATGGACTTGATATTTAGAGGAGGGGGATGTTAGAGTTTTTAGTTATTATCTCATGATATACCCTGTTTTACAATTATATTCCTGAGCTTTAATTGCACTCATATGCTATGCCATAAAAATCATGTGTGTGATGTATGGATCTTATACTGCATTAGTTCTAATCATGTGATGATGAAATGTGTGTGTGAGTATGAACAAAGGGAGATGCTTCAGGACAGAGCCTTCCAGAGGTCAGCTGAGTTCAAACTACAACGCACAATGCCTGATTCAAACTAGTTTGTAGATGTATCTCTTAGAATGATTATCGTCAAGGTCTCACACTCTGAAGTTGCAGATGTGTCTCCATTTCTAAACATTAGACAGAGTCACACGCTCTGAAATTTCTATGCAACCTTTTGTTTTGTAAAGCTCTTCCCCTTTTCTTATCTTTGAATAAAACCAGGCTGTTGCAGGGAGGGAGTTGGAGATTGTTGTAGGTTGCTTAGACACATACAAACCTGTGGCTGAAGCAGCGACGGCTCTCCCCTTTTGCAAAAGCTGAACTTGATATTGATCTCTTGTGTGGTTCTTTCTGTTTAAGGTGGGACTTCGTTAGTAAGAACGAAAACCCTATCAGGGGACTTTAACATGTTAAACATCTAATAAAAAATAAATCCGTTGACAATTTGCTTTGGGGATCAGCAACTTAGTAAAGAGACGGATTTAGAACAAAGTTTGTCCAGTAATTCTTACCTAGAGGGGGGGGATTATCTCAATGAAGATGCCTCATGAGAATATTGAGTGTTCTGTTAATTTCTCTTCAGAAACCTCTTGAAAAAATTGAATGTTTAATTAGCTTTCTTCAGCTTTGATGTTTGCTAAGGGCCAAACAGCAACTTGGAAATTATCCGCTTTTAGTCAGAAGCAGTTGCTGTATGTTGAAAGATGCCAAATACAAAAATATTGCAATTTGTCTCCTGATGCCATGTTGTGTACAAGCCTGGGTTTGGCTAGTTTCGAAGGCATGAAGCATATCTATGGCCTTTCATCTTCATCTCACCTTAATGACTGAGATTCAGTCACACTGCTTATTTTGCCAATGAGAAATATCACTCTTTTCTTTTCCTGTAAAGTGTGACGCCGTGTTGTGAACAGTCCCCACAGCGCTTATTCTGTTGTAGGTACGGATTTAACGTCAGAATAATTTTGATCCCCTTGTTGTAAATAGGTGACCTGGGGTGAAGCATTTAACCTGCTATACAAATTACCACCGTTAGTTGAAAGTATCTTCTTTGTCACAATCATTATAATGCAGACATGAAAATTAAACAAAAAAAACAAGCACTACATTTCTGTATTTTTCTTTTTCCCACACATTTTGTTTGTTTGATACCAAGTAGCCAATCAGCCAACAGTAACATAAGCAGAAAGTGATTTACAACCCCAAGATAATTCTAAAGACAGTAAGGCATATCATCTAAACAAGACGCAGAGCCTACAGGCATTTAATCAGTACTTTAAGAGGAAATGTGGGGATCAAACTCAGCAGGGTGGCATCATACTGAACTGGAGCCTTTCTGTGCAGAGCTGCATGTTCTCCCTGTATATGTGTTGATTTTCTCCTGTTTTTTAGTTTCCTGCATCAATTCACAATCATACGAGTTGGATTAATGGTTTAATGTACAGTAAATTGGCCGATGGTGTGAATGTGAGCTTGCACGGTTGCTACCTTCCATTATGAGCATATGATATGCTATGCTACATAGAAAAAAAGCCTAATGTGGAGAAAATACCAACTTGTAACTCTGACTGTGGAAAGCACATTAGCAATATTACCATTAAGATTTCTTCAAAAAACAAATTCTGTGTCCCAAATGATGTGATTAGACACATAAAAGATACATAATTTGATATTTATAAATTATGAGCTTTTGTCAAACATTCCTGACAAACTGGAAGTCAAGTTTTAAATTAAGTTATGCCAACAGTCAGTAGATAGATCTGCATGTTCAGCAAATTCTAGCAACTCAGTGTCTCAGCAAAATCTTGTTGCCTGTCAGATGTCAGCATTGGCAACTTCTAACAGTTCTGGAGGCTCAATCATCTTTTCATTCCAGTTAAGCAGGTCTTGCGTCAAAGTTTTCATGAAACATTTTTCATTAAATCCTCCACAACCAGACAGGTCTAAGAAGATGCACCCTGACACACAGCAACCTCTAGCATGAATACAAAATGATCACTACTGTTCCATCTGCTTCCTTCCTAACCACACATTCTGTAGCATGAACCCTGCTGGCAATGAAGGCAACCAAAAGGGAACAGCTCTCTTCCCTTTTAGGGAAGAGTAAGGCCTGCAAATTTCCATTGGCAATGTTCTTCCCCTCCTACCTTTCTACAAATATTTCAAACTTTAGAATGAAATGTTATGGAGCTGGATGTTTTGTATTCCACCATTTAAACAAGCGGAATCGGGAAAAAATGTCTACAACAAAGTGTCACATGTTCATTATAATTATTCTAATGAATACAAATTGTCTACCTTTTCATGACTCTGTGTCTCGATTTACGTTCTGTTTCATGTCTTGTCTTGTCATTTCCTGTTTTATTTTGAAGAATCACTGACCTTCTCCTCTCGTTTCAGGTATCTTGCCCTTCCTCCCGTGTCAGGCGTCTCATTCTCTTCCCTAATTCCCAAGTGTTTCCACCTGTTCCCCTTGGTCCCTCATGTTCAAACAGTCTGCGTTTCCCTTGTCTTGTGCCAGTATGTTGTCTCCTCTCATGAGCCTCATTATCAGCCTTACTTTGACCCATAGATTCCACGAGCCTGCAGTGAGCGATTCTCCTGCAGTGCTCTCTTGTTTGTAATTTATTCTTGTTCTTAGTCATAGTCTATTTATTAATACGTTAAGTTTCATAGCCTGGTTTGTTCCTCCGTTTTCAAGGAGAGATTTTTTTGTTGCAACCTTTCATAGTTGCCTCTGTTAAAGGAGAGCTTTAAGTTATAGTTAAATTTCATCGTGCCTCTGTTTTGGAAGAGTGCTTCCTTTGTTTAAATCCGCCTCGTTAGGAGAGCGTGTCTTTGTTTGGTTAAACTGTTCATAGCATTTCTGTTTTCCTCCCAGTGTGGAGAGATTTATGTTTATTAACTCTCATAGAGCGCTTAGGACTTTCACAGCCTTTACTTTGCTCTGCTTGGAGATCCTCGCCCTGCCTTGGTGTGCTCTGTGTGCTTTGTGTTTCTAATAAACATCTCTTTCAATCCAAACTGACCTTGCACCTGTGTCCTGAGTCCGAGGTTCCTGACACTCCAAGCATGACTTTCCAAATGTTACATTTAGGGGTGTTTTTAATGCCTGCACCAATAAGTCATTTACAAATGATTGGAACTTGTCATATCGGTAATCTAGAAAATGGAACTTCTTAAAATTTAATTAAAATGAAGAGAGTAACTATTTTAAGACAATACTAATAAGACATCTACTGGATGACATGAGTGTAAATTTCCATACCAATTTTATTGTAAAGTCTGGGCCCATTATCGTTACAAGTCAGTGCAGAGGGCTGCATTTCAAAACACTTTGAAACTGTATACTTCCATGCCCTTATTGAACAAACAATTAACTTTGTGATGTGGTATGATAAAATGAAACCGCAGTCCTTTTATAAATCCAAAGAAATAGTTCATGTTAAATGTTAATACAAAAGGAAAATTACATGAGGAAATAAGGAAGTAAAAAATATAACTGTCCCACATCTGTCTTGAAGTCAAGTCTCAAGTGCTGTAACTTTCTGACACTTTCCCCCCACCCATCTACGAGGAATTTTCTTTACTTTTTTGCTAAACACCTCATAAAGATACTGGAATGTGTGTCATTGGGATGTAATACTGCTGCAGTTAATGTGTCATGGCCCTGACGGCAAAGGACACCTTGGGCCTTTCTCCGCGACAACAAGAGGTCGTCATCAAACAGCAGTATTTGACACCCTGGGATGAGAACAGATAGATTATTCCACAGAGACATCCATTTCTTATAGGCTTCAGATGCTTTAAGCTGATGGAAAATAATTCTACTTACATTTTGTTTCATCAAATGTTTATATAACCCACTGTGGCATGCACTGCTCTTTATCAGTTGTATCGCCTTCGAGCACTAACTGTTCATTCATGTTGTCTTGGTAACTGCTAGGACAACAGCACTAAGAAAACATATACCACGACTGTCTTTCTAATTCCTAATAAGCCCTCAGAGGGTGATGAAAGTTTCATTAGGTTTTTTTCATATCTAGTCATAAACCAAAGTCCTGAACTAATTAGAATGTGTACCTGATCATCATGTTGGACTTAAACTGACTGAGATGACTTTCTCAAAAGGATTTTCTGTAATAAACTTTGTTATGCTTTCTGTTCTTGTGGATGTACATTAAAGTCACGTCTACATGTCAGTTCAGATCAGAATGCAGAAGAATGCAGCAGCTGTGACAGGAGCCCTGTGGCTCCAGTCTTAATCATGTAGGCACAAAGCGTTGTACCTGAGGCTTTGCTGTCCCTGCTGGACCAAAAAATCCACAGTCTTGTGTGTAGTTAGCTAAAAGGAAAACGTTCTTAGCAAGGACATGACTAATGCATCAGTCACATCAATACAAATCCCATTTGCACTCTTTTACTTCTGCTTCATATCTGTTCAAATCATAAAACAGCTTTGAAAATATTGAGGACTATAATACAACATGAAAGTGTGGGCTTTCTTTCATAATGAGTATTCTGATCTGAATATAGTAAACATCTGCCACATGTTGAAACTGAATAATTAAAGTATTTCATTCTTTTGTGTGAAAGTATTGTTGGTAGTTAAAATAGATTGATCTGTGTTAGCAAAATAGTGGCGCTCCAGACGCTTTCGCTCAGGAAACATTTTTCAGCAGACGCACAAGATATGCTCACTGTTTGACAGCACAGCTTGCATGGTTTGGAGTTGATCCAACTCACCCTGCAGTATTGAAACAGCGTTAGAGTCACTATCTGGGCCTGGCTCCAATGAAGTAAGTGCTGAATCTATTTTCTTTCACTACAAATTATATGCACTCTCAAATACTTTGGGCTTAAAACTTATTTTAAGCATATACACTGCTGTTTAGTCGTGGTATTCTTCTTTGATTTGAATATGGCTGCAGAAGTCTCCAGAGTGATACAAATGAGCATACAAATGAGGGCCAACTTTTATTTGTATATTCAAATAACAGTGACGTGAATTAGTCTTGTTAGATAATCCTACATATGTGTTGGATTTGGGTTGTGTGTTACTGCTTTATCATTCACATCTACCATATCATTTTTGTGAGTATTACCCATTTCAAATCAGAGAACATATGTCATAACATACTGCTCTTGTGCATACATCTCACATAAAACTGTAACCGGCACTCCATAAAGATGAGGAGACTGTAGACACTGATGGAGTGTTCGATTGACAGTATTCTTTTGTGGAGGGACATATTTCAAAAACAGATCAATAAGAATAAATCACTTGAAGCTGAGTGTTTGTCGTGTTTTGTATTCAGATCTCATCTCACAGGTTGGAAAGCAGTCATCTTGCAAATAATAGTAAAGTAGTAAATAGTAAAGATCTAAACTAAACTTTAAGCTCATACATAACAGACAGAGAGGAACATGGGGTGCCTGTAAAAAGTAAAGTTGAGAAGTTATAGCCTACAAATCTTTAATATTTCTCTCAATTTCGTCATATTCAGCACACTTTCCTCACATTTAAGATGGAAAATGAACCTAAAATAACACTGTAAACATACTTATAAACATGTACAGAGCTCAAATATAAAGCATAGATTTAAATGTTAAATCTAAATATTAAATCTGAATGCAAAATATAAATCTGATAGTTAGATTTAACATATAGATTTACATATTTACAAACTGGTATATTGTTTAAGGGGGTGTTAACTGTCCTGACAGATAGTTGGAAAAAAGGATTTCAACCACAGTGTTCTACCAATTTGAGCTCACAACCTAAAGTGTAATATTTACATTGGTCCAGACCGCAAAACGTTGCTGTTTCACAATAAAGGCTCCGAACTGTACAATTTCTGCGATGTCCCGATTAATTTCCCTGCTGCCGTGCAGCTTTTGTCGTGCTGATCTTCACATGTCAACTTGTGTTCATGTGATGAAGGTGATTCTTCCAACGTTATTTAACACTGACTGTTTTTGGATTGTCCACTAGTTCACTCACTCAAGATATAGTGTTCACTATATACAAGACTCACGTGGCCATAGGGCCAGACAGCTACCAATGCATCTAGGTTACTATATGTATGCAGTCCTATTTCATTATTATGCATCGGATATTCAGCAGAAGTTCCTGGCAAGCAAAGATCCCATTCAACCACCACCCCCACCCACAACGAGATGGTGTTCAGCAGCAGACATACAAGATGACAGAAAAAAATCATTTCAGAGTATCATTTGCTCTCCAAGCATTCTTAAGCATCCTCTACTACATTTTCCACATGTGGACAAATGATCGTATTTCACTTTTTCTGGGATTGTTCTGCAATTATCACGGTGGATAAAACATATTTTAAAGGACTTTTTTTCCCTTTTAATTTCATGTCAGTGTGCACATTCCCAACCTTATGATCAATTCCAGCTAACATGGATGAGACAGTAGATCTTTTACATGACAATCACCTGGCGTCTCTATCTGTACCAGTCGGATTTAGCAAATGATGGAACATAACTAAGCAGGTGAGAGAGAGACCAAAGTGTAATGTCTACCATAGGAAGAGTCAGTTACTAGTGACATGAATGAAAGTTAATGAGACAGCACAGTAAACAGAACTTTTTCTCATCCGAGGCCTTATTTTAGGGAACCATATGAAGCTGTCGGTTGTAGGAATTAATCTTGGGGAACGCATTATGACAGGAAATATCATTTTTAAGCTTATCATTTTACATTTAAAATCTAAAAATATATGTAACCATGTGAAGTTCAATTAGTGATGCATTTAAAGAGCTTTTGGAATTGTCCTTTAAAGGGTTACTTTTATATTTCAAAAAACATGTTAGTGTCTTTATTTGATTTTTTTCTACTGTCAAATAATATCAAACTCAATTAACAGCATCTGGTAATAGTTACTAACTGTCTTTCCACTCCATGCAGCACAGATCACATGCATAGAGTGAGCATCCTACCAGAAAAAAGAACGTCAGACCTGACAGGGGCCTGTCCAGTCACTTAAAATAATTTAGAGTGACTACACACTTTTCACATTATTTCTCTCAGCAAATAGAAGATGTCACAGAGCTGCAGGTTGCTCACCGTTATATAGTGTACATATGTATAGGCCAATAATCAATATGTTCTCTGATCAAATGCCTCCCTCTAGTGGCATTTAGTATAAAACTCTCTTCAAATGTTACATATGTTCAGCTTTAATCTAAGAAGTCCACATTCTTAGTTTAGTATAACATTAATCTGAACCCTTTTGGTAAAGATTCAGCAAATCATTAAATTTGTGCAACTCTTCTTTAGAACTTTATTAGCTGTATATATTTTGGAGAGACTGTCATGTATACCCTTAGATGAGAAATATAGAACCCTCTCATATCTGCACTGTAAATATGAAGCTACAGACAGAAACAGAACAGATTAGTTTATGAACGTAGCTACAACATAAATCTCTGTGATTATTCTGCACAAAAACCCACATGTAAGCTTCCTGACAGTTTCCCTATTACTAGTGTTTATGCTGGCTGTCTGCTCCAGTTCCAAATGGAACATAAAGACATGAGAATGGTATCAATCTCATGTGTCATGGTATCAATCAAGTAAATGTGAACATTTCTTAAAATGTGTTGCAATAATTTTACATACTCAAAGCGTAAATAGGAATAGTTGGCAAAAAATCTGACAGCCTAAGTTTTTCTTAACTTCAGCTGTCACATGTTTTCACACAGAAAAGTTGATGAAAGCCTAGACAGCAGCACAAGGTTCTGTGTCCTTCCATGACTTGAAAATGGGGGCGCTGGAAGGAGTCAGGCCTCCTGAGGTTTGCAGGCCAAGAGGAGGAAATATTTTACTGCCACCACAACCTCTGTGTCTGCAGATGTCGCTTTCATTTCAGACATCAACCTGGGGAGAGGAGCAGAGGAGATACAGTGGATCATGGATCAGAGCAGCATCAACAGCTCACCTCTCCGTTTTTAAAGACTAACTATGAGCCTTGTATTTTTCTAGTTATTTTCTGTTTCATGTGACAACACTTTCAGCAATGAGGTCAGTTAGGTAAAACACTTAATTGGCTTGTCCACAGAGAAAGGTCCCAGGTGTGATTCATGCTAAAACCCTTCTAAGAAACAACAGCTCTAACTACTTTACCACCATCTCGCACTTTAACGAAACATGCCCCTTTAAATACAAACTTTGTATATAGTGTACTGTATGTGCTTGGGAAAAGGCCCCCTTTACTTGTGACAGATGTCCTGGGAGAGTGTGGTGGCCCTCTGCGGATCATCTCTCAGCAGAGCCTGATAACTGGAGAAAGACTCCACCAAGCCCATGTAGCTGGACAAAGGCATGCGCTTTCTGTCCCACACACACTCCTGCCTGCAAAACATTGAGTGAATTCATTCTGTAGTTTGCGGACCACACTGTCAAAAGAGTCTGAAACCACAATTTAGAATAGCTACACTGGTCAACAGGGGAGAAAAAACGTGACCTTTTCGGAACAAAGACTCCCAAATGTCAGAAGCTTTTCTCATTTTAGACTCAGTTATGGCCTGGGTTTGAAATGACATCCATCTGTCACTCATGCCCAAAGATCATAAAACTGCTTCATTTTTATGGCACCAAAAATCTTACATGTCTGAGTTGTTTTTTTTATGTATTAAATATTGATAATTTATTCAGATGATTCTGTTTTTTTTCTCATTTTTTCCACTTAACAACAAATTGCTTTTGTTGTTTCCCTAATCTTTGTGGTACTCACAAAAATAAAGGGCAGCTGTTAGCTTGTGATCATTTCTTATTCTTTATCAGATTTTTCTGTGGCACTCCTATCATTCCGTACATTTGATTTCCAAGTTGTATCATGCTTACATTTAGTATTGTATGTGATATTTCACAAATGTTAAAAAAACAAAAAAACAACAGAGGTTGGTGTTATAACACAAAATGTCATGCAAGTCCCATCTACCCCAATACTGTCCAACAACTCTTCACTTTTCTACTTTGTTGTCTGTTGTGGTTAGTTAGGTATAAAAAAAACACAGTTGGGCTTAATTTATAATACTTACACAGTTGTATTGTAGTGACATGTCGTGACATGACAGTTTGTGTCATGTTACCTTAATCTTTCCCTAAACAGAATGATGGACAATTAAAAACACTACTGTCTCACAATATGTGAGCTTTTTTTCAGTGATACTTCTACTACACCTAAAATATATGCACTTGTTTTATATTTCTTTGTTAGACTGGGCTGGGCTGTAGCATCACTGCTTTGACATGTCAGTATTGGATGAAAAAAACATCTAATACGCAGAAATCTGACAATGTGTTGATATGGGAGTACTGACCAAACAAAAACAAGCTGTCACTCACCAGTCCTTGTCAGGATATGGAATAGATTCATATGCCTCCCGGTACAACTGAATAGAGCTCACACCAAGGTGGGGGCTGCGGTATGGCTGCAAAGCTGCATAAAACTGATTAAATTCAACATAAAAATATATCATCGCTCATAACATGACAAAATAGATTAGACTTTACACCGACAGTAATTGTGTTACAATCTACAAAGAATTAGTGCCTAATTTTGAGAGGATGAAAGACTTCAGTGATGTCTGGCATTAAAAAGTGTGGCACAACACTCACTATACAAAACCATCCTGAAAAACCTGTAGTCTAACATAACTACAATAACTGAAAATAAATTCAACTACCGTAGTCATATGTATGTTTTACCTCAAATGTCCACCAGATGGTGATACAGTATGAATGATATGAGCAGAAAATCTACTGCACCTTATGTGAGGATGCAGATCCTACATATCATCCTTTGGTTTTAACAACTTCTACAAAAAAAACCTACAATGGATCAACTGTACTAAGCACCTGGTGGGCATTACTTAATTTATTGTCAGAATGCAGCAGAGCAAGTTGGCAGGGAACAGAATGACTTTTTTCTTTAGCATTCATGAGTTGAAAGGAGATCATAAAGATCAGCCCTGAAACAGACTTTATCTAATGATTTATCTGGAGGTGCTGCGGATTATGTATTGATCTTTTTAACATATTTTACATGTAGCATGTCTTTATCATTTATAGAGTAACTTCACATTATTATAGTGATTTTGTGCCTCCAGAGACGCCAACTCTCTCTCAAAGACGGAATCAGCCTAAGTTAAACCCATCAATTCATATTTATGTATAGTGAAGCTTTTTTAAAGATATTTTGGGGCATTTTTACTTTTAACTGAGGGTACAGTTGATATAGTAGACAGGAAACGGGGTAGAGTGCAGGGATGACACACTTAGTTGGGGTTTTAAAGATCAAGCCTTTGTTACATGGGATGCACAATCAGCCCGCTGAGCTACAAAGGCACCCCACTTCTCAAAATGTGTACAATGTTGCATCAAATGGTGCACTCCTTGTCTGAAAATCTGCATTGTTTGAAGCTAGAAGTTATTCCCTGCAGGCCCCAAGTCAGCAAGACTGATCACTATGTACTGTTATTTAAGTAATCATACAGTAGATGTAATTGATATGTGTACAGTTCAGCTTATAATTTGTGTATACATAACAATTTAATAGTCCTGCCTGATTTGGTATCTGTTTAAGATCTTGATTGTGTGTATAAGCTCATAATAGCTTCTGTCAGGTAAATACTCTGCAAGTACCTCTTTGCAGATTTGGTTTAATGTGCATGAGCAGCAGTCAGGGTAGCTGAGCTCCATGTCTACAGTGTAGTTGAGCATAGCCAAGCAGCCGTGGGGCTTCAGGACCCTGTGGGCCTCTTGGAGAAAAAGAGGCCTGTCAAACCAGTGGAAGGCAGACATGGCTGTCACCAGATCCACAGAGCTGTCTGCGAAAGGCAGCTCTTCAGCCAGACACTGCCTGAAGATGAGACAGAAGCAAAAGCAAACTTTTGAGCACTTTAACACAAAACATGTAGAGCATTTCTGCCAGCATAAAGCTTAAGATGGAACAATGTGACCCTTGTCTTGTGAAAGTTGGTGACGCTGTGAGGCCCATAAGGGTTATTGTTCCAGCTTGAGCCAAGTTTTACTAAAGTAGCTCAGCTGAGTTGAACAAGCAGTGTGGAACTAACTGTAATTGACTGCACTTTTAAGGCTTGCACAATCTCACTTTTTTCTTCTTGTATTTAATTAAGAGACAGAGCATTCATGAGAAATTTTCTGTGGCTAAAGCTTACCTATATGTGATGTTTGGCTCTTTAGCATGCTGTAAAGCCACTTCTAGTTGAGCAGGACTCACATCTGTCCCAACCACAGAAGCAAAGTGTTTGGCCAGGAGCAGTGTGCCCTGCCCGGAGCCACAGCCTACATCCACTGCTAACTCAAAGGGCCGACCTTTCTGAGAAAACATTGAACATGTTGTGTGGCTTGCTGTGAAATCATTAACAATAATGCTTAAGTAATAATACCCATCAGCAATCCTCTATTTGTATCCTGCAAAAGTTGTCTATAAATTAGTAACACAGAGGTCACCATTCGTCTGCCACTTGTACTCACATGCTTTTCCAAAAAATCAAACACTTGCTGTATTAGATGGTCTGATGGAGAGATCCTGTACTTCCAGTAGGAAGCAGCATGTCCCTTTCCTTCAAACAGGCGGTAAGTCATGGTTGTTTTCACATCAGCTTGAAAAAAAAGAGATAAAAGCAAATAACCTTCTTTCACCAGATAAGAGAAGCGAACCTCCACACTGTAGAGAGAGCTAATTCCTTTCTGCTGACAGTAAGATACACACACACACTTGTTCACACATGAACAAAAGAGTCAAACAGTGGGGTGCTCTAGGACTGGGAGGACTCACTGCTTCCACTGATGTGTGGTATGTTTCCTAATGAGGGCTCTTAAAGGGACAACTGCAACTCTTTTAAATTACAAGGCGGATTTTTTCTGTGCATCCTGTAATACTAGCAGTGTTCTGTATTTTCAGGTCAGTCCATGACAATCACAGGTCAGACTGAGAGGGTTTGTAAGAGTGGGCTTATTGGTCATGTGATGGTATGTTGTTTCTGTCAGATGCAATGGGATCTTGTGGTGAATATTGTCCAACAGAGTTTGTGTGACTCCACACAGTTTAGTTCTGTCCTCTATGCTGCCTCCTGCTCGACTAAGCGTGGACTGATAAGATGCAGCTTCAACCATCACATGTACCTCAACAAATTGTCAGGGTCCATGGGTTTGGTTGGGTCTTGGTTTGTTTTATCTTTTGCTCTCTTGGACTGAGGTTTTGATAATATCTTCAGGTTTTATCGGGCTTAATTAGGATTTTCCGGTGTCCTTTGTTTCTGTTCAGATCCTGTTTGCACATGTAGCTGGTAGCTGCTTTGGTTCTTGTTTTATTTATAGGATCCCCATGTCTTGTGTATACTATTCAGTTTCTATTTACTGATTTCTTGTCTGTGTTCGGAATGGTTTATTCACTGGTCACGGCCCTTAGTGTCCTCCGTTGTCTCTTGGTCACCATGTTAACACCCGTTCATTGTACTTGTCACCCACCTGCATCCACTTATCTAATCACCTCTCTCAGTATGCACCTTGGTTTTTATTGTATCCTGCGAGATCCATCCTTCCATCCATTTCATATACCCACTTAATCCAATTTAGGGTCGCGGGGGGCTGGAGCCTATCCCAGCGATCATTGGGTGAGAATACAAGACACACAACCATGCACGCTCACACTCACTCCTACAGACAACTTAGAGTTGTTTCCTGCAAGATCCTCATTTGTAATGTCTCTATGTGTGTCAGACCTGCCTCTGTTCACCTCAACATATATTCCTGCATGCTTTTTGGTTTTACTCCGAGCATATATTTCCCCTATAGTCTGTTTTTTTCAGTTTGAAATATATGTCATAACTTTACATCTTTATTGTACCCTTTTTTTTCAGTTGAAAAAATGTAATGGAGCCTCCGTGAAAAACCTTCCTATATGACTTTCAAGCAGTGACAAGCGGTCAGGAGAGGCAGAGCTCTCAGATCAAATGGTTTACACTATAAACTGATGTTCCATTGAACTTAAACAATTCTGATTACTTTTTTTTTTTAAATCGCTGAATTTTCGCATTTCCGTTCAAATATGAGGAAGAGACGCGCAGCAAGGCAGCAAGCTGTGCCTCACCTTGGATTGCACATCCCTCACAAACTGTGCTCTGCCATGCAATGAGAGCGTGTTACTGTCTCTCTGTAAAAATGTTTTAACACTTTTAATATACACTGGCTCTTTAGTAACAGCAAGTTACAGTGTAACCTACTGGAATGTTTAATTGTATGCTGTTCGTTTTACACTTTTTTTTTAATGAAAGAAGGAAGCCATTTAAATTGCCTTGTTTTGAAGTGTGTAATAAAATAAACAATGCAATAAACTGGCTTCATGCCTGTTATCCAACGGCTAAATACGAGCAATTCACCGGAAAAAAAACAACTTTTACTCACTCCCAACCGGCTGCGGAGGGGAAACGTTGCATGATGGGATATCTTGCTCTGGTTGGGTGGCAACACCCATTCCAAAATCCCGCCATTCCGACATACCGCTATTCCGACATCCCACCATTCCGACATGCAAACGTCACACCATTCCGACATCCCACCATTCCGACATCCCACCATTCCGACATCCCACCATTCCGACATGCAAACGTCCCGCCATTCCAACATCCCACCATTCCGACATCCCGCTATTCCGACATTCAAATGTCCCACCATTCCGACAAGGCTTTCCATATAAGGAAATGTGTGTTACTCAACAGGTGAGCCCCTTCTTTCTGTTAACACATGTTTACAGACAAGCGTTATTAAAAACACAAAGTCTCGGCAACTGGAGGAGGAGAAGCAGACCGCGGTGGTTTTCAATCACACACTCCAATGCCACTTGTTTCAACTTCCGAAAATTTAATCCAGGAAAAAAAGGCTTACAAATATGGACCGAAACGGCTCCATAACACGCACAAGAATCCAAAAGAAACTAAAGTTAACCAGAAGAAAGCAAATAAACAACATGAAGTGGTCAAAATTGGTTTTACGCATGCCTATATGCGTCTGGCACATGCGTCTTCGGGCTCTGCCACGTTGGTTTGTGGATGAAAGCTATATGTTCAGCTGTAATGTCATGTAAAAACAATCTCTACATGACATTTACTCCCACGTGTGACCAGTTAGGTCCTTAAGATATCAACAGGCTGTATAAAGGCTGTGTATTTGTGCCAAATACGCAAAGCCCATCCGCGCTTCCCAAAATTGGAGCGAGTACTCATCACGTGAATAACATGAATAAACGTTTTTACTGCATTTTGTTGTGTTTTATACGTTCTATGCTGTCATTTCTCTCTTCTCCTATTGGCAAGGCAAGGCAGAGTGCTCGCAACTGTGTCCTGTGCAGTAGCCGTGATATCTGTAATTGCAATTATTACTTTTGCATATGATGACAGCATGCAAAAGACGCATGGGCTCTGTGGAGAGCTCCGCTCCAGCTGGCTGCTGTGACAGCTCACTGACACTGTATTTCTGCTTGATCAGTTTCAGTCTCGCTAGAGTTACATTAATATCTGTATTTTTATATTTGAAATTTCAGGGGATTTTGATAATAGATTATTAAAGTTTGTTTGCGAGGCTGTGGCCCCTGTATGTGCAGAGTTTGTGCGCCAAACTTTAGGGCGTATTTGCACCGGAAGATCATTAGTGCAAAATGTTTTGGGTAAAACATAGGCTATTAAAAGGAACTGTCGGAATGGCGGTATGTTAAAAAAAAAAAAAAAACATACCGCCATTCCGACCATAGGAGGAAAAAAGTGTCGGAATGTTTGATATGTTTGACGTTTGATAAAAAATTAAGTGTCTCCATGGCGAGATGTCGGAATGGCAGCATGTAACCGCTCTGGTTAGTGACCATCAGATGTTCACGACATTTCGCAGTGAATTGTGGGATACATTCAGTGCACTATATAGTGAACATTGATAATCACTGAACATTTGGAAACCACAGCAAAATGGTGTGATCACTATATAGCGGTTAGGGAGTGATTTCGGACACAACCACGGTTACAATTAGCAAGTCAAGTGTAGTGATAAAAAAAAATGTATCCTCTGCAAATGCCTGGTTTCAGAATGGAGGATTTTACATCCAAGATCAAACAATTTGGTAAATTGGACTTTCAGTTAAAACAGGAGGTAATAAATACAGGAAGACCAACATCAGAGCTGAAAGGTTTGCTTCAGACAGAAGATTACCCGCTCTTTTCAAACGGAGTGGTACACACGAAAAGTGTGGATGTCCAGCGAGGAACCGCCTTTTTCAATCTTACATGGTCCAAGCAAGCCTCAGCAAACATGAGCGGTCTGCCACTCACATTCAAAGCCAGATCGCGCTTAAAACATTTGGGATCTCCAGGATCGACTTGGCTTTGGATGAACAGCGGAGACTGAACATTAGCATCCACAATGCTAAGGTAAAGGAGAACCGAGAGATTTTGAAGGATCTCATCAATGCCTCCTGCTTCCTTGTCAAACAGCAGCTGGGATTTGGTGGAAATGATGAAAGCACAGGCTCTGCTAATCGTGGCAACTATGTTGAGCTCCTATATGCCTTTGCTGAGAAAGATGACAGGCTAGCTAGACATTTGGAGAAAGTGACAAGGTTGCTTTTTTTTGGAGAGTTTTGGGTTGGAAGGGAATTCAGACACATGAACATACAATCCCAAAGACAGAGAGCATGTATTTTCCATGTGCCCACTTTAAAACACAAACCAAACCATTACAAACTAGAACATACACAACAATATTTCTGGAAATTGAAAGTGAAAATGTTTTGTTTCTTTGAATGTGGATTTAATCAATATAAATCAGTTGCAGATTTTTTTTTTTTAACATCCTTTACAAACAAAGACTTTCAATCAAGTCACCCTTTAAATTGTGTTTATGATGAATCGGAACTCCCCCACATGGTGTTACATCATCTTTTAAAGACACTTTACAGGACACTATTACATTGTATTCCACTTAAAGGGGGCCTGTGAGGGCTTCATAAATAGCTCTAGTGAAATATTCATGAGCTTATTACATTGCTTATTAACAATGAACTACTTCTTAAACATACATACTACATACTTCTTAAAGTATAATTATGTCTCCTAAAAAACATTTTCTTTGTTCATTCCAGATCACATAAGACTGATTGTATATTGGCTTTATTGCCAGATGATTATATTTAATTGCTCTCTAAAGTCATTAATGATACAAACTCATTCTGCAGAGTGAGAAAACCCTATTATCATCAAGCCATTACAGGCGATAATTACACTACAGTCAGCCTTTTTCGTGAACAGCTGCTGATTATGAATCTCTGCTGTTCTGAGTTGTTACTGCTAGTAATACACCTGATCTGAGCAATAATGCTGACAGTTCACCTCTTGTACTTTTGGATATTTAGAGAAAATCTTTATCAACTGAGTGTCAAGTGTTTGAAAATGCCCAAAACTGATTAGATGTGTTGCTTTCCCAGTTATGTAACCTGTTTGAAAACACAGGCTGAAAGGAATCAGCTGATATATTGGAAAATGTTTTTAAAGTTTAAATTAAACCTCTTTTGAGGGAAAACACTTTTATTTGAACATTTCCACATTTAACATGCACACAGAAGTTTATGGTTGCAGCATTTCTGAGAGACTGCCTGTCTAAGCACATATATCCAGCACTGCCGTGTTGATTATAAAGGTTTGGATGCCAGGACACAGAAATATTCCCACTCCAGCTCTATTTCAGTATCAGGAGAGTTGACACCCATCTCATCCAGAAACCTGTCAGGAGAGCGAAAATAAAAACAAAAAGAGAATTAACAGTCCAAAAACCTGACAGACCTGTACAACTATATAGTGTCAAATGTATGTGACAGTATGTGGTTGTGTTGGTGTGTTTGTGGGAACGTGTAGATGACCTCTTCTGAGTATTGATCAGCAGGTCCTCAGCACTCTGTGGATCTTTCAACTTGTATGCTTGGAACATGGACCAGCTCCTAATGAAACCAACCAGGTTCCTCACAGAGATGAAACATTTTGCCGGAAAACTCTCAATCCTGTCGGATAAGTGTGACGTGGGACATTTAAGAGGTGAGAAAAATAGCGATAAGAAAATATCCATAATGACTGAATTTCTGTAAAGAACAAGGTAAGATTTGCCTTAACAAAAGTATTTAAGATTAAGTAAATTTTCCTATGACTGACATTGAGTTTTGGATAGACAGCTGCTCAGAATTATAGGCACCCCTGAACTGTGAGTAATGTGTAAACAAATTAACTTTTTTTTTTATCTGATAATCTGAATATTTCAATATAATGTGAAAAAACAACTGAACAACAAGAATGTCTTCATATCTGGATGAAAAACATCAGACTTATCCAAGACAGAGTTACCTCTCTTTGTCTGGAAATGGAATAGCAGAGTACATGTCCTCCAGCTTACTCTCAGACACTGCAACGGGTTTGCTTGTATACGGCAGCAGTGCCTGCTTCACCTGAAAGTGAGTTGATATAGATGGTTTTCCTCCGAGTGTACCAAGTTGATATGGCATAAATGTGTTTAGATGAGCAACAAGAACTGAAGAATGGATGGTAGTGCTTAACTATGGCATGTTAAATTAATTTAAAATGGAACTTGATTAGTTAAGTAGGGTTTGGTATTAACATTCAAATACTGAGACACAAGTGTACAAAACCTCTCTATGCTAAAACTCTGAAGACCTTAACACAGTCACAACCTGATTATTAATTTTCAAGAGACAGTGATACAGTGTGACTTGTTAAAACAGTATGATTAATGATTAACCAATCATTTTCACATGAACCTAGAGAATGTGAGAGTGAACTTTGTTCTAAGGTACCTATTGACACATGCACCAGAAAAATTGTCTAAAAAGATATTTCATTAAAGGGGACATGATAAAAAGTGCTTGAGAGCATGTTTGGCTGTGTAAAGTCACGGCCAACGCAAAAAAACAACACTGGTTGTTTGCTTTTGATCCCATATATGAGAAAATGTGATCATTCAATGAGTTGTTCAGATCTGCCAGGGAAACTTACATCACTTTATGTGGATATCACTGCCTAACTTCAACTTCAGCTGTATTCACTCCAGCTAGGATGCAGGAAGGTGAAACTATTGCTTTTGCATTGAACATCAAAATTACATCAAATAAATAAAACATCAAATTACACCATTTTAAAATAGTGTACCTAACTAAAGGTGAATTCTAATTGCTGTTCTTTAGAACTAAATTTATCAATATAATTGCTAGGAATTACGATGTGATCGACTGTGTTATCAACACACCGTTAGTTCTGCTGATCATTTTTTGACAACTTGGAATGTTCAACACATGACTCACAATGAGACTGAGCATATAAGAGGGCTCAGTAGCCTATCAGTGGTCCATGTTTGAACTGCAGATGAGGGAAATGTAAGAATTTGTTTGGTGGGTGGTCTGAGTGGGGGGTTTGAGCTCTCAGGCTGTGTTCTCTATGCTCCAAAAGTTAAGTACTACAGATCTCATAAAATGCAAACCCCGAGGAGGAGACAGGCAGGATGGAGTTCAGTGCGTCACTCCACAGCTCCTCAAATGACCCACTCCAGTATAGGTGTAATGAATGTTGTCCTCACTGATATCTATATGTCCTGTACTGCATATAATGCTGCAATTTTGTGGAATGGGCAGAAGGCTATATACAGGCTCATAGAAAAGAGGATGAAGCAGCATCCACCATGAGCCTGGAAACTTGCTGACAGTAAACTCTCTGGACAACTACCTGTTGAATCAGGAGCTTCTCGGGTAAATTCTGAAAAATGTCTGGTGTCCCTGATCTTTTGCCCTCGATCTAAAAATTGAAGGACATGACAGCCTTTGTGAAAAGAAACACATTTTAGTGGGATTTGAGGGTAGAAGGTGGATAGAAAAAGACTGTTACCTTGTTTTTAGCCTTTGTGCTGTTTGACAAACTATGCCCTGTTTGTGGAACTATGGAGTAAGCTACAGCAGCCAGGAGTCTGTCGCAGCATAGCCATAGCATTGCAGCAACAACTATTATTACTGATAAGTATTAATAAGAATACCAGGAAACAAGTACCTCTTGGTAGAAGGGGTTGAGTCGGTCTCCACAGTCCTTGTAGATGAATCTAACGTTAGAATCGATGAAACCCAGCAGAGCCATGCAGCCCCCAGGTTTCAACACACGATCTGCTTCGGCCAGAAACTTTGACTGATCAAACCAGTGGGCGGCTGAAGCTGCTGTCAGCAAATCTACAGAGCCATCTGCAAATGGAAGCTCCTCTGCTGTCCCCTTACTGCAAATGCAACAGACAGATCACATATGTAATGCCTACCAGTACTAATGTGATATGAAGAATTTCATCGATTACTTCAATTCAGCATTCCTCTTTTAAGTCTACAGTATCTATCATCTAATTCCTTCAGAAATATTGATCTTCAGGTAAAATACAATATCCCCAGTACAGGATTAGTATATCATTATTATTCTATGACCTTATGTTTTATCACCCAACGTCACTTCTTGACACTGTCAAACGTTGCTGCACTTGAAAAAAGACATTTTTCAATCATACATGGTCCAAGCAAGTACATCCTGGCTCCTGTCCCATAGCAGTTCTGCTTCTATGGTGCTTTAGCAGTTCTTTTTACATGTTTTCTGTTTCCTGTATTTATAGCAGCGCTATCAATTGTCAAACCTATTTGTGAAATAAATTAAAAGATTAATTATTGAGGCTGAGAGGTAATAAGAGCTGCACAAACCTGTCATTAAATCCCTTCAGAAACATTGATCTTCAGGTAAGTCATCAAGTTTAAGTAGTGTGTATCCACGCAGGAGTTTAAAGACTACCTGCATTGTCCCTGGACAAGTTAGGTATAAATAATGGAATATCATAGTAAGTCCAAGCTGTTTATAGTCAGAAAACAACTAACAACTCCTAACTAACTCCTATATTGCAGTCTACCAGTTATGTAGGCTGTTCTGCTGTTTAACCATAGCCCAAGATCTGTGTGGACAGATGCAAGTCGCATCATAATGCTCTCTGTTGGTGCTGGCAGTGGCACTCATATGACGCGCTGCAGTATGCTGCAAACATGTTCTGGCCTTTAGTCATATCCAACTTCTACGTCTGTCTCTCTCGTTAATGACAGTGACGTTGCTTTTATGTGATTATCAATGCTGAACTCTATATTTTGAATATAATATTCTGCTTTAGGTTTCACCCATTTTGCCCAGAACATTATTCTAGAAGTAGCTTTAGAAATGCCTCAGTGGTTAGAATTTGTTTCACAAACCGAGAGTTGCTTTTGTGTATAGGAGGAAAACAGAGTTTATAGTGATCAAAGGAGGACTAATTATGTCATTAGAGAGGCTAAATGGTTATTTCGAGCAAACCAAAATAAGCAACTACACTTTAGCAACAAGCTCCAAAAATCTGTAACTGCCAATGTGTGGGAGCATCTTTTGAAGAAAAGGCAAGAAGACAACAGAAGGCAACACACCCAACATCCATGTTGTGAAGAAGTTTGTGAAGTTACCCTAAACTTAGAAGCTCAATTCTAATCATTAGTTATAAACAATATTTGATCCATGAGGACAAATTAGATTCTTTTTTCGAAATCATGTACCAGACTTTTAAATTACTTCTTAGAACAAGGACATTTCTCTATCTGTTGCTGCAGGAATGTTGTTTATAAAATAAGATAAAAATGTATTGTCATGTAGATACAGGAAATACATGAAATTACTCGTCTGCATTTAACCCATCCAGGTTGGCACCTGTTGAACACACACATGCACAGGATCACACACTCATGGAGACAGATGCCATACACTGGAGTGGTTGGCAGCCATTCACAGAACCTGGGAGCATGGGGTATGGTGACTTGCTCAAGGGCACCTCAGCAAGGAGGTGGTCCAGCTGTCAGTTCACCAATCTTTGAGAGGTGAGAGTGGGAGTCGAACTGCCAATTTTCGGATATTGGACGACCCACTCTCACCACTGAGCTGCGGCCACCTGTTATGCCCACAGATGAAGATTCACTTTGACCAGTCAGCAGTTTGCAGTGTTCCCAGGTTACCAGGTTATAGTATTGGTTTAGCTCACCTGGAAGCTCAGCAGAAGATTTACCAAAAAATAACAGTTAGTGCCAGTTAGGTGGTGCTACTTACAAAAGTGGCTGAATTCAAAAATGCTATCATGTGCAATCTGGGAGAGAGCGCCATTAAATGTGTTAACATTTTGAAATAATAGGAGGATTATGTGCTCCGGACCATTTCTTGGCCAGGAGTCTTCCTGAATAGGTGTGGTGATTAACATTTGGTTGACCTTTGCACAGAAGGAGCCTTTACATTAACCTAAGTTAACTCACTTCTCATTACAGATTTTATTGCCTGGATCTATAATGGAAAACTGTTTCAGAATAGTCTCTGAGCCTGTTTATGTGTGATAACTTCTCACTTTCTCCAGATATCTCTGTGGAAAGAAAATTGAAAGCAGAAAATAATCATACTGAAAAAGTACATACAAGCTTGTAAGTGTTTTCAGTTTCTGTGACAGGTAAATAAAATGATCTATTTACCAACACAATTGCTCATTAGTTTTCAGTTTGAGAGCTGTACAATTCATCAACATATTATTTCATCTTGTACACAGTTTTAATATTGTATGTACAAAACATTTTTCCTTCCAACTGCATCCACATACAGTACATATAGAACCTCTTACATCAGCCTACCTGTATGTGATGTTGGGGTACCCTGGCACTGCTCTGGCCTCTTCCAGCTGACACTCACTGATGTCAATGCCGGCCACTTCTTTGAAGTGCGGTGCCAGCAGTCGAGTATTCTGACCTGTCCCACATCCCAGATCCACTGCCAACACATGTGGCCATCCTTTCTGTGTACGTAAGCACATGTAAAGTCTGTTTAGTATTGCTTACAGTTTCCCTAATGAGGGGCTTTTTATATGAAAACTTGTTTTGTATACTCGCATTATTTTCAAGCAGGGCATACCTTTTTATCTAAGTACTGAATGATAACATTCTTCAGGTCAGTTGGGGGTGTAAAACGATACTTTTGGTAGACAGAAGCATGTTCTTTCCCTTCAAAAAGCCGGTATGCCATTGAGGTGTTTTTGAACTCTTCTCTCTCTGATGTTTAGCCAGCTGTAACCCCTGACCTCCTCTGCAAAGCAGCCGTCTTTGTAGAGCAAGGTTCGTCTCTTTCAGTCGCTTGTTTGCCTTTGTTTCATTCTCTTCCTTTTAAAACTGTTTACCTTATACATATCATGACTTGTAGTTTCAATCCACTTGTTGTTCTTGCTGTTGTTATCTGTCCAGATGCTCGTGCACACCTAAAACGAACAAACACAGTGATCAACAGTGCAACGGAGCAAATCACAGTGCATTCCAGTACACATGAGTTTATGGACAATGACCATTTTGAAAGAGGAGCAACACAAATGAGAGTAAAACAGATCTAATGTCGCAAAATGTTTCTTACGAGTTCAAAGCTACCTCTGATATCAGGAATCCTGTTCCTCCGGCAGAGCTGCAGAGTACTTAACAGTCTGTAAAAGAGGCAGGACCTCTAGGTTAACCCTTTCATGGCCAATTTTTGCACATTCCTATATATTGCTAAAACCCCAATTCCTAAAAATTTGGGACAGTGTATGAAATGTAACTAACAACAGAATGCAATGACCTAAAAATCTCATAAACCATAATTCTAGTCTATTCACAACAGAACATAAAAAACTATAATTTGCAGAAGGTGAGAAATTTTACTATTTCATGAAAAGATTAGCACATCCTGAATTTGATGGCAAGAAAATGTCTCAAAAAAGTTGGAGCAAGGCCATGTTTACTGCTGTGTTGTATCCAGTCCTCCTTTAACAACAGTCTGTAAACATCTGGGTACTGTAGAAAACAGTTGCTGGACCTTTGTGGAAAGAGAGTTTGTCTCATTCTTGTCTGATAAAGGATTCTACTTGCTTAAAATGGTGTGGTCTTCTTTCTCATATTTTATGTCTATGATGTGCATAATCTTTTAAGTCGGTAAAAGGTCTGGACTTTTCTATATGGCCATGCTGTTGCCAAAGATGAACAGTTGTGTGGTTTAGCGATGTCTTTTTGCAAGGCTTTCTATCGACGGTGCAGGCCTTTGAACAGTAATAACAAGCCATATGGTTCCCCTCTGGACCACGTTGCCTCAGTCCATTTGAAATTAGCTTTCGTCCAGAGGAGATGGCAGCATTCTTTAATCATGTTCACATATGGCTTCTTTTTTGCATGATAGAGCTTTGACCTGCATTTATGGATTGCATGGTGAACTGTGTTTACAGACAATGATTTCTGGAAGTCTTCCTGAGTCCATGCCGTGATCTCCAAAACAGAAACATGACTTTTTGTGACACAGTACAGTACAGTCTGAAGATCATTCATTATTGATATTTAATTGTGTTCCTTTAACATAGAGATGTCTCCAGATTCTCTGTAAATTTTTATATATTATATAATTACATTATTGAGAAACTGCTCCACAATTAGTTGACGCAGTGTTTTTGCAGATTGCTGAACCTTTGCCCATCTTTACTTCTGAGACTCTGCCTTTCTATGGTGCTCTTTTTTATATATCCTGTCGTGTTACTGAGCTGTTGCCTGATAACCTAATTAGTAACATGTTCCTGCGGTTGCTTTTTTAAATTAACACTTACTTTTCCAGCATTTTGTTGACCCTGTCCCAACCTTTTGAGACATATTTCGGCTATCAAATTCAACATGAACAAATATTTTTCATAAAATAGAAAAATATCTAACTTTCAACATTTGATGCTTTCATTCTTTGATTGTGAATACATTATTTATATCTGCGATTCAGAAATCATTACAATTCCTGTTCATTTACATTTTCAGGTTTGTAAATTGATTTAAAAGTTTTCCTCCTTTACACGGTTTTAGCTCTAATACTTCTGTATGCACACAAACACATCTGCTTCTGCTGAAGTGGCAACACAAAGCAACACCTTTATTGCATTTATCAACACTGTTTTATGCTGTACCTTAATATCCTCCAGTCAAACTGTCTGTCATCGATATACAGCATTTACTTTTCCTCCAAATGTAACTGATGTAACACTACATTTTCCTGCCCTCAGTGCAAATGTCATACTTAGTTAAACTATGACTACATTACAGTATGACGATGATCATAATTCTCTGTGAGAGCAAAGATCACTTCTGTTGGGTGCCACTGTAGGTAGTTTGTCAAATAGATGTCCCTGCATTTGGTTTTGTTCTTAAACCAAATGTAAAACACTTTCTGCACATAAACTGAAACAAACAAGTTCATAACTGCAACCTTAACAGCAGTCACCACAAACATAATCAGGTTAGCCTTCTGTCGTCAGTTGCAAAGTGAAATCCTCTCCTTGTCTTCTTCGAAAAGAGAAACCTTTCTGTTTTGGTTACACAGGATGGACCTCCAAGGTAACACAAAGTAAAGTGTGTTTAATTGCTCTTAGGGGATAATGGTGATAATGACCTGTTGACCATTTCCACAGAAAACAGGTCTTCCCATGGGCTCTCATTAAGTTAAAAAACATTAAACATTGTGTCAGAGGAGTCAAGTTAGTACAAAACGACACTAAGTCCCAAAGCTCTGTGTTTCAGCACCTGGAGAGGAGACACTCTGAATGTCATGGCAGTGGTGGACATCGAGAGGGGCCAAGGGACCCCTGAAGTCACTGCAGTGACGTTGCGTCATTCATGACAAGTGTATGTGTGATCAGTTGTTTTGAGAAGTGTAATGTAAGATCATTGAACTGCATTACTGTTTAAAACTTACTTTTTAGTGGTTTATGCCATTATTGTGCTAAATGCTCAAAGTTAAGCTGCCGTAATGAAAAATGTCATCCGTATCAAATGCCTATTAATATCAGAAGTTTTACAACTGAGTTTCCTGTTTGGATCACAGAATCTAATGGGTCACAGAATTTAAGTCCTGAAAATGTAATATTTACTGATATTACATCTGCAAGGTCTTCATCAAAACTTTTTGTCAATTCTTTGCAAGTCTCAACAATTGAAATTCCTTGTTTGGGTCACAGGATTTGATGGTACAGTCAGAGCACGTCTCACACAGGGAACAGGGAACTTTGGCTAGTTAGTATAGTTTACTTCTTTACACAATACATACAACAACAAAGTTCATGAAAAGGAAGCCAACAACTCGTGCTCAACTTTAGGCTCGAAGGGCTGGGGAGGCTGATTATTTCTCAAACGTGACCATCTCAGAGTAAAAGGATGAGACTAAATAAGTCGATAAGCAGAAAGAAATGACCTTATTTAAAGAAAAAAAGTTATTTGCAATTAAGAAACAAAGATATTTATTTCAAAATCAATTCAGAAATACATGTACAATAAAGCGGGGCTCTAGCTCCCCCCGCGACCTGACCGACTGATTACGTGGGTATAGAAAATGGATGGATGGATGATGGATGGATGGATGGATGGATGGATGGATGGATGGATGGATGGACATGTATAATAAATTAAGAAAAATGAAAATGCTGTATTTTGCTCTTTTATTCTTTTATCTATTCTATTCTTTGTCTTTAAATTTCCACACTTATTCTATAATTTATCTATATATTTCTAATTTATTTACTTATTCTTTGCCAGGTATCTCCTTTTTTATTGAATTCATATATGAATATGTAATGCGATGTTGAGCTAATACTGGTGAATATGTATATGTTTGTGGTAATTGTGGTAATAGAGAAATTCTCATTTTTGTCTTCAAGTGTTTGGACTGGATACACAAATAAAAGCATGGATCAATAAAATGAAAACGGATAATGAAGGAATTGAGGAATCATACCAAAATTTACAATGAAGACAAACTGGGAACCCACAGGCTATCATTTGATGATATGTCAGGGGGATATTCTTTATTTTTTGGGGCTTTTGTTGCAACCATCGGATACCCTGGTCGAGACTTACTGTCTGTTCCATAGTCTCTTTTCAGTGCAGATAAAGAAGTTTTATAACTCTATTTCTAACTTATGTGATCCTCCTCTTTGGATCTCCACACGGGCTATTCACCTGCATGCCACCAAACTGAAATGAGAAGGCTTCTGATACCAAAATGTTGTTCTTGCCAACAGATGTAAGCACTAATTTCATAATTTGCTTTGCTTTGCCATAAAAACCCATAAAACCATAAAAATAGCAAATATCAGAATGATATTGGTATGTAAAATGAAAAACACAACTTTAGATCCACAGAGGAGCAATAACTATGGTTACATCATGTAGTTTGACAAGTTAAATACACCCTCAGCAGCTCCTGTGAATCCTCAGTGGTCACTTTCCCTGCCACCGACCACACAGACAACATGAGTCTACGGTGAGACTTTACAACCACAGACTTTTTACACTCAACTCAACTGAGACATTAATTAACTCTGTTGTCTTTGGGTCTCATTACAATACTGGTTTCTTACTTATATCTTGTTGTATTCATCATTTTGAAAATCTTTATTGTTCTCTTGTCTGATTCCACACGCGTACCGACTGTCTTACTTAACACTCGAACCAGAGACTAATCAAGAACTAGTAGCTGCAGCTACATCATAGCTGTTTTGGGGATAATCATTGGACTGTTTAATACTGTATATGGGGTCAATGGAAAACATTTCTAATCCCTCTTATTTTAACCTCACAATGTTTGTGAACATAGGCAATTACTGTTACCCAACCTTTGTTTTGTGTTTCTTTGTGTTTGCTTTCATTATCTCTGCCAATCTTGTCATCATAGTTGTAATATCACGAGAGAAAGATCTACATGAGCCCATGTATATTTTCATCATGTGTCTCTCTCTTAACTCTCTGTATGGCTCTGCTGGATTTTTTCTTAGATTTCTAAGAGACCTTCTATCCGATACTCATTTGATCTCACGACCAGCATGTTTCACTCAGATTTATGTAATCTACACCTATGCATCATATGAGCTCACCATTTTGAACATAATGGCATATGATCGGTATGTCGCCGTGTGCCAACCTTTACACTACCACAACAAAATGAGCTCCAGGATGGTCTCTCAATTGCTTGCCTTAGCGTGGATCTATCCAGCTTTTTCTGTTTCAACCTGTGTTTATCTGTCCTCCAGACTTCCACTGTGTGGCAACAAGATTCCAAAGGTATTCTGTTCCAACTGGCCTGTTGTAAAATTGTCATGTGTCCCTACTGTGCTCAATAACTTAGTTGGCATGTTTGTCAGCACAAGTACAGTCTTTCTGCCCCTGGCTTTTGTCCTGTATACATATGTACGAATTTTACTCGTTTGTAGGAAACACTCCTCAGAGTTTAAGAGAAAAGTCATGCAAAACTGCTTGCCACACATTGTTACTTTTGTCAACTATTCTATTACTGTGTTTTGTGATATTGCCCTTAGCAGAATTAACCTGGAGGAGCTGAATCCATTTGTAGCAGTGATTCTCTCACTTGAGTTTGTTGTTATCCCCCCCATTCTGAATCCTCTTGTGTATGGCTTAAAGTTACCAGAAATTAGAAAACCTATATTGAAAATGTTATGTTCAAAACCTAAGCAAACAGGTACACCTCAGAAAAAAGCATACAATAAGTAACATGAGTTTTTTCTGCAAGTAAGTGGTCTGATAAAGACTAAGTATTTTCAACATCATTGTTAATTTGTTTTTCATTATTTGATTATCAATCTGCTTTTACACGTGTCATTAAAGGGGTGAAAACTTGAAAGAATGTTTACCTTGATTGTTCTGTGACAAAAACACTAGCGTTTAAAAGTATATTTCTTTCTTTTCATCAACTTAATGAATGCAATGAAACATGAATTCATTTGGGCTGAGGGAAAAATGTAATCGGGAACTTTGGATTATGTCCTTTATGGAGGAAAAACTAAAACATGTTGAATGTTTCTGAGGATGCTTACTGTACTTTTGGAGAACTGTGCATCTATTCTGATACCATTTTGCTCTAAGGTATGTCACTGATTCAAAGGAAACCCTGTAAAGGGATGAGTTAATGTGCCAAGAGCCAAACATGAGGCTGCAAATAGGAAAAATAATGAAAAGAGGAAGTAGGCCTCCAATTTCTGATATACTAAAAAATGCGCAACTAGTTTCACTGTTTATTGATAACTTTGCTGTTTAGATATTCATAAGCAATACAAATCAAGCTACTTTCACAAACAACAGAAGTACCGTAGGTTCTATAATTATATTTACCTGCCAAAATGTGGACTTCCTTTAAGGCAAAGGCTTCCAAATCCTCTTACACTTGTGACTCAGAAAATTGTTGAGAGAAGATAATGAATTTACAGAACACACAAAACTTCCGCTTTCTTTACCTTTTCACGTGACCTTGCACTCATTAAAGGATGAATGACTTCCCCTGCTGGCAAAATGAATCTACACAGATGTGACACCATGTTCAAACACTGTAGTTTAGAATATCCTAGCTTGCTTTAATGTAACTTGTGCTTTTATTAACATTTGCTACATTTACAGAATTCAAAGAAGAAAGAGCACAGACATTTATTTGAGGTCTTAGTATTAAACTGTTAAATTACCTTTATTTTACTTATACATCACAGCAACTTCTGACATCAAATAAAGCATAATGTCTTAAATATGATGAGGAATAACTTACAGGCTAGACAGAAAATCACTTTTTTTGTCAAGTGCACCTATAAGAGCTGAGTGATGACAGAAACATACTTCAGTAAGCAAGTAACACCATTTTTGTCAAATATACTTGCTTGAATAAGAGAAGGGGGAAAAGTTACACAATGTAGGACAATAGAACACATTTAACGAAAAAAACTAAAAGAGGAAAATTGCAACAAATATCAGCCAAACTAACACAGAAAATATACCTAAAATAACCCCTCCCTCCCTCATACTCAGAACAATCTGACAGTGTGAAATGGGAAATGAAAGCCAAAGGTGAACGTGAGAAATAAATAGTCTGTAATGAAAGAATCATCTACTAAGAATCGTTGTTTCTAAGGTAACAGACTATTAAATTCTGGGTCAGAGTCAACCTTATTTTAAGTTGAAGGGTGTTTTTCAGAGCCATAACTTAACATTTGTGATTTATTTTTCCACATCAGAATTGATTTTTTTGCCTCCAATTAAACCACAGGAAGTTGTCTCTGAATTCTTCTCCAAACAGACATTAACACTGAAGTTCCCAACATGTTTAGGACGATCAATTGTGGAGTCTAAGGATCACCTAAAACTGAATAAGACAGAGCCTAGAGTTGATACAATATGTATTGATCTCTTTAAGTCTCTCCTTTAAGGTCTTATCAAGGATTTGACTTCTCCAATTCCTTTGTCAAACAGATACACCCCTAGAATTGGCATGAACAAGAAACCCAAAAATGTTGAGCTGCTGCTAGATGAAAACATGGAGTGTGACTCCATAAGGGAGACAAAAAATCAACAGAACAGTAAGAAACAAAAAAGTAACCTGAGAAAATAACAAATGTAGTATCACCAGTGTTGAAGAAAGTGAGAAAACAGCTATAATCTAAGAGTCAACCTAATGTCGACCTTTGATGAGCACACTGCAAAAGTTACCCTGCAGCCGAATAAAGATTGGAGAAACAAAGCAATTGTAACTAGTTCAACACAGAGCAATGTGTTGAAAAAGAGCAATGAAAAGCAACAAAAATAAACTTAATCTACAAATGTGGTCCAGGTACTTAAAAAAAACCCAGCTGTTTCAGCTGTTGCCATCTCTCAGTGCAAAATACAGTATAAACTGTGCAAAATGCAAGATCTATCTATGCAAGTTGCATATTTGCAAGTTGCATATAATTTCTAACTTCTGACTCATAGAAAATTTACAAACACCAAGTAGAGGTTAAATTCCTTACTGTGCAAATCTGAATGGCTCACTGAAAGACGCATTTTTAGATACATACAATTGTATAACAAAATTAGAAATTACTTAATTTATCCCAAAGGAAAATGTGCATATATATATATATATATATATGTCTGTTATAGACGATATAGTGTTATAGACAATGAGAGAATTTGTTAACATTAATGCAAAAGGTTTTATAATGTTTTTCAGATTTAATGCAAACAAAACTGCAACATACCTAATAAGAAATCACCATTGAATTTCTACAACAGCGAGCTTCCAGCCAATCACTGTGCTTACTGTGCTGAAAGAAAAAGAAAAAGGAACATCGATTGGCTGCATTTAAAATCTTAGCTCTGGTAATACTGCTGTCTACATCAGATAAAAAAGAGGAAGGAGTACAGACACTGGTAGACAGTAGAGTCCCCTTCAAACAAAAGGCACACATTTCCTCATAATGATGAATAATGTCTCTGTAATTTCAGTGTTTTTTCTTACAGGTTTCAATGAAACAAGACACTACAGAATAATTCTCTTTTTTCTCAGCTTGCTGTGTTATTGCATTATCATCCTGGTAAATGTTTCTCTCATTGTGATCATTATCTTGGATAACAACCTTCACGAACCAATGTATGTTCTGTTGTGTGCTTTTTGCATGAATGGACTTTATGGGACAACAGGTTTCTACCCCAAATTTCTGTGGGATCTACTCTCTCCTGTTCATGCCATCTCTTATTTTGGATGTCTTGCTCAGGCTCAGGTGATGTACTCTTTTGCATGCAGCGATCTGTCAATCCTTGCAGTCATGGCATATGATAGATATCTGGCTATTTGTTGCCCACTGGAGTACCACTCTGTTATGTCCAAGCAAAAAGTTGTGCAGTTGGTGTGTTTTTCTTGGTTAACACCTTTCTGCATTATAGCAACAAATATTTTTCTGACATCAAGGCTGAATTTATGCAGCCAGTTTATTTCCAGACTCTTCTGTGTGAACTGGAGTATCGTTGAACTTGCTTGTTTTTCATCACAAAGTACCATTAATGGCATAGTTGCAAATATTACAATAATCATCTATGTATTTCATGGTTTTTTCATTGTTTGGTCCTACATGTATCTCATTAAAACATGTGCTAATTCTATAGAAAACAGGGCAAAGTTCATGCAAACATGTGTGCCACATTTAATATCCTTACTTACATTTCTTGTGACTATACTTTTTGACGTTATGACAATGCGATTTGGTTCCAAAAATTTCCCTCAAAATCTTCAAAACTTTGTTGCAATAGAATTTCTTCTCATACCTCCCATTATGAATCCTCTCATTTATGGTTTCAAGTTGACTAAAATTCGGATGAAAATTTTTAGTTTTGCTTCTTTAAAGGTTAAATAAAACTCCTGTGGTCTTGCTGTAATGCACAGTGAAATCTAAGACCTTTCCATGAGATGCAGTGACTAATAGAAAGTTAGGGTTTCATTCAATTTAATTAAATTTGGCATTTTTTCCAGGGAAAAAGCAAATACACCTTCCACCTGTTTGCACTTTTAATCCAGGAAGTTGTACCATTCATTTGTGTATAGAATTCAGTTGGTTCTGGTAAATCTGATTGCTTCCACTGAATGTTTCCTCTTAATGCATTTTCAATGGTAACTTACCTGATACAATACTGCATTTAGGAATAAAATTAACATGAATATGAAATGGGAAACTTGTCATTATCTTTTTTAGTGAGTGACAGATGTTATAGATTTTGTTTTTTAATACAGAATGAGTGAAATGTAGAAGTCATGTGTATTTTCAGTGTTTGTAGGGAACAAACAAGTGAGGGTTTGTGTTTTTGTGTCGTGTTTTTTTCTGTGTGTTCCCGGTGTGATGCCTTGGATTTCCTGGCGGTTGCTGTGACTACTGGCTGATTAATCATTTGACTCACCTGTGGTGGCTGCTGTGCTCTGAGCACTTAAGCTCCACTCTTCTGATCTCTCATCGCCAGATCGTAGGTTATCTTTCCGTGATACAACTCTTGCCTAACTTCTGAGTTTTCGAGCTTTGGTCTTTTGAGAGTTTTTTTCAGTACCAAATTCATGTTTTCTCTTGCTAATCAACAGAAGCCTTGCCTGTTACAGAGTATTCAGTTGTGTTGGATCACAGAGTCACAGACACTTGGTGCCACTGCTGCCTCTATCACTGCATAAAGCTGTTTTCTGGCAGAACCAGCCTTAGTTTTTGCACTGCACCAGCCCAGTCAGTACTTTTTTTTTTTTACCCTTAAATGGATAACACACCGTGAACGATTTGTTGATTCCTTGAACTTATCTGTGTGTCCACCCACAGATCCCGAGTTCACTTCCTGAGTCACTTTTTGGTCTTCGGTGCTTTTTGTTCCTCTTTCACTAAATCTGTTACCTTTCACTTATTGTTTGTGCTCATCACTGGGTCCGACTGTTAAAAACCCTACAAATGTTTGATCTTTTTGTAACAAGACCAAAGACAAATTATAAGATGCAAAATAAGATATCTTATGCTAAGTTTATATCTTAATTGTAAAAGTAAATTCTTTAATTCTATGGAATAATAGGAGTGTTGTATAACATGCTGTTGACCACACTAGTAACAAGTAAAGAAAGCAAACACCTATTAATTTCTATCATAGCTTCTGAATAAATTATTTGCACAGATGTTTTTGATTAGCCTCAGTTTCTCATACATATAAATGTTTATAACTTAAAACATAAAATCTCTACTTATTATCTTTTCTTAAATTTTTTTTTTTGGGTTGAGTGGGGTGGGGCGGGATGGGTACCTTCTGGGGGTACAGTAGCTCCCGGAATATGGTCGCTGCAGGCTCCGAGCCTGGTGGACATCAGCCCCTCCTGCCCTGGGTTGGCTCCCAGGTAGTGGGGATGCCTATTGCAGCCAGTCCCTGGCTGCCCTCTCTGGGGGAGAGTAGCTCCCCCGGTGTATATCCCCATACCCCTCTCCCTTCTGGCTCCTGTACACAGCACACACTCACACATGAAGGGTTTTGGGGGCGTGTGTGTTCGGTGGGGTGTAGTGGATGGGGCCACGTAGGTGGTCCCCTTTGGTTGCACTCTGCAGTTCCCCGCCCCTGTTTTAATTACACCTTAGACATTACTACTTATCAAACACACTCACACACACACATTAGGTCTTGGGGGGTGGTTACACTGAGTGGCATCTGGTGGGCGGGGCTCTTTGAGTATGTAGGCTGCCCAGAGGGCCGCGCTCCCAGTTCTACAAGGTTGGCTGCCCCTCAATTTTAATCGCTCACTATTAGAAAATATTGAAGAGCCAGAAGGGTGAGGGGAGGGGTCTTCTTCCCACACCCCTGCTTCCTGGTTGCTGCTCGGGGCGGGAGGGGCCAAGAGGATTAATTAATTGTTCTGCTGGTTCGGGGTCTGTGGTGGCTGCTGGCCCCCTGGTGTGCCCGCTGCACTACACCCCAGCGGAGTCGAGGGAGGGAGGACGTGTGGATATATGGGACGTGAAAGTGTGTGTGGTAATGATTGGGCCTGGATCTGGGACTTGCTGTCGCCTGGCCTGCCTGTGCTTCTCCCGATGGGGGGGCGGCGTTGCTTCTCCCCACTGCTCGCGACTTCACCCACCTGTGGGCACGTCTTGACTCCCAGGGCACTTGGCCAGGGGCGCTGGGGCAGGCGCTGACCCACTGTGTGGCTGTCTGGGGCGCTTGGCCCTCCTGGGTATTGGGTGGGGCCTCTGCCGGGGGGTTTTGGGGCGCTCGGGCTCCAGGGGCCTGGGTCCAGTGCACGGCCCGTGTCTGGGCGGCTGGGGCCTGGCGGGGTCGGTGGGCTGTTGCCCCTGGCTCTGCCCTATGCTTATGGGGGCTCTGTCCGGGGGCTTCCTCTGCGGTCTTCTGGGTGGATGCGTGGTTGTCCCTGTGGTGGGCTTCCTGGGTTCTGTGCTCCGTGGGGGCTGCTGGTGGCCTGGGTCTTCTGGCCCTCTCTGCCTGCTTCTGTGGATTGTGGCCCTGTATGCTTATACACTCATAACTAAGCACGGTTATCATGTAGGTCCTGTGCCATGGGTGTTGCATGTTCTCACACACACACACACTCATACACACATTCATTAGTCCAGTAGCATGGTCGCTAAGCAGTTGATGTGTTACCATGTATTATCATGTCGTCTCAGGTCATCTATATCCACAGCTGTGTTGTATGCGATTGCCGCTACTTGTGCTTGTTTTTGTTTGTTTGTGTGTTTGTTTTTTCTCTGCTTGTCTGCTTTCAGGTGCTCCTGGTGGCGCTAAGGCTGGATTCCCCTCAGAGGCCATGGATTGTTGTCTGTTTTGTTTTTTACAGGTGCAGCAGCTGGTTGTCTGGTTTTTGTTTCTATTTTTGTTCTGTTTCCTCTTCTTTCCTCTTCTTCTTTCCTTGTCCCCCGGTCCGGTTCAGTTCTATTACATGTCATATATTGTCAACAGAAATAAATAAATGGGAATCAAGGGGAGCTTTACATTTATGAAACTTCCCTTGGCAAAGCAAATCTGTTTGGCATCAAAGGTATTCAGACTACAATTCTGCTGCCATAATGCTGAAGAGGACAAGGGGGGAAAAAGGAAAAAAAAATAAATACATTTTTACATGTATGCCTGAATTCTAAATGTCATGTCTAAATATGTAGTCCATGAGCCAAGTCCCATGTCCCAAGATTGGCATCCCGCAATCGAACGGGTGGGCAATTTCTAGTTTGTTTTTTTGACCTGGTAGACTCGAGTGAGCAGTTTGGCATGATAACCACTGCAAACAGGTAGCTCAGAGGTGGTTTTCGTTCATTGAAATGGGTGGACCAGTAAAGTGGAAACTTGAAAACTGTGTATAGTGTTTGTTTGGTATTATGCTGTTCGTTGACCACTCAGGGTGCCTAAATCACTTCAAGGATTATTTTCCCTTTTATCAAGACCCTACTGTAATAATAATAATAGACTCACCTCAAGAATATGTGAATGAAAATGTGATAAAAGTGAGAACATACACATGAATTACATTTTTAGAGTGTTTTCATGCAATAACAAGAACAAAATATGTTTTACACAAATAAAATTTACTAAAGAGATTGCTCCTTCTGTCACAAATAATGTGGAGCATACTGCCAGTACAGTATTTCAAGTGTTACAGGTTGCTACATACATCAGACCTCCATTTCAGTCAGTCAGGTTTGCATTTGTGATCATGTCATGATCATCCTCTTCGAGTTGATTGTCACACCTCTGCAATCTGCAGAGGTTTGTACATTTCAATCCACTGCTCATGCACTGACATTCTGGGAGTTTGCAGCTACGACTGCAGCTGCAGGACAGCAGTTGCAGCACTGCCTCAGGGGCAGGAGATCCCCGCATCCATTCTACAGTGAGCTGACATCGTCATTTCTGGCCCAGCCATACTCAAGTGGGCTTGGGACTTGCGGGTGTTGCTGAAGACTGGCTCTCCAGATGCCAGCCCAGTAGTTGGCACGCATAGTATGCATGAAGAGGCAGTCCTCACATGGTGGAAGTTGGCTAGATTCAAGCTCTCCATGCTGCGTGCAGAAAAGCTGGTGGCGGGCTATGTTGATGTCCTCTGTTTTCGTGGATGCTGGTGTACAGTTTGCATGTCAATTGTCATGTCATGTTTTGTTTTGTTTTCAGGTTTTAGATTTCTTGTCATGTTTTTTTCCTTGCCACATGAGGTTCATTCAAGGCACCTGTCTTTGTTTCACAGCTGCACCCCATCACCAATCACCTCCCCACAGTATTTTAGTTTCCAGGTTCCCTCAGTTCTCGGTCAGATCCTTGCCATCTTACCACCGATTACTACTGTTCATGTTGTCAGGTTGATCTGTACTCGTTGTCACTGATAGTCATTGTTTCATAGTTCATGCCAAGTTTTGTTTTGTTATTTATTCATAGTCATAGTTTCCTGTGTTTGGTTTTCCGGCTCAGCCTTTTGTTTGTTCCTTTTGTTTTGTGTGTTAATAAATCAAGTTTTCTTGATTAAAAATCTGCATCCGGGTTCCCAGGACTGTCCCAGCTCATGAAACACTTTTGAAAAAGCTCTGATCTCATGATAAGCTTCAAGGCTCTGAGCTTTCTACTGCCTGCGAAGGCACTCACGGTGTCGCATCCAGTGCATGTGTATATGCCAATCAGAGCATTACAGACATCGTCTCCCAGCCGCTGGCGTAGCTTTCTGATGTCAAGGTACCTAACCCGGTTCTTTGTTCCACATTTCTGGAATATGGCACAGGAGATATCAGCAGAGAATGCCAGGCAGAGCACCAGCACATCAGTGTCATCAGCTGCTGCTGCTGCTACTACAACAGCACTGTAGCCTGTTTACTCTCTCTGCATTCTTGAGCGAGTCCTCCCGATATACATCGAACACCACATTAATTCTCTGGCTTCTGGTTCCTTCATGTAGGATTTGAGTCAGGGCTGAGTCTGCATGTTGAGAGAAGGTCTAGTCATTACCCTACATCTTCTGAACCAGGCTCATCCCATCAATGGTGGTAGCAGATGGCTCAGGGATGGTCTCTGCTGGTAAGACCTGCTTCTCCAGCTCCCTGGCCAGTGCAGCTTTGCTTGTTTTTCTAAGTGTCCCATCTCCATTGGCAAGCACCCATGGCAATGGTCCTAATGGGTGGGAAAGGACATAACTCATTTGGAGATGACGGTTCTCTGTCACCAGGACCACGTGGGTGAAGAGGTTCCTGTCAGCCTGCAAAACAACCTTGTTCGGGTTGCTTCCGGAAGACTTTTTTCAGATATATTAAATCTTGTGAGCATCAAGAAGGTCTCCTGCTATATATGGAGGGGGAAAGGTACCTGTTGAAATTCTGACAAACTCACTTTCTCTTGGATCAAAAGGGTTCATCCAGTCATCTTCAAGTAGCCTCACAATGGACTCATCCCTGGTAATTCTAGGCATCTGGGTGACTGTGGTGAGACATTCCACATCCCACCATCATTCTGAGCTGCTTGAAGAACATGCTGCAGTACTCAGAAGTCAGGTAGTACTTCTCCACAGCAGCCGTTTTCAGGCTGAAGCTACCCCTGTTTGGGTAGCTTGATTGACTGTTTCCTCAATTGTTTGATCCACAGGGATCCGTCCAAAGGGACAAGCTGAACACACCACCCTGCATGAACAATGACATTGTGGCAGAAAGCATGGATCATAGCATGGATTGATGCAAGGAGTATCCAATCTCTTGCTGCATGAACATTCCAGAAAGCTGCCAGTTTCACTTTCACAAACCCTTTCCTGAGGGTTTGTGAAAGGCGAGTACAAGACACTTTTATCCAAAGCGACTTACAGATAGGCAGATAGGGTAAGGGGGTCTTGCCTAAGGACCCCCCCTTCTGGAGACAGTACCTTTCATGCAGGGGATTTGAACCTAGATCTCCCACATGAAAGGTGGCAATCATACCACTACACTATCCAGTCCCCTCTGGTCTATGGTTGACTTGGAGCCAAGGCAGAAATCCCTTCCAGGCAAGCCTGACACAATCTTATGTAGCCTGATACCACGGTTGTATTTGCCGCCTTCCATCACAGCGGAGATAATTTACGGTGTCCTGAACCACATATATGTTGCTGCAGATTAGAATGTTGAATCCAGTCCAACTGCTAATGGTTTGGTTTTCTGGGTTTGACATCCAAGTGAGTAGCCAGATCAGGTTCTTGAGCCTGGCATTCTGGACTTGTTTGTCTGCATCCACATTTAGGCTGACAGTGGCTGAGGGCCCCACTCTCTTACCAGCATTGTACATGGGGAGTGATGCTTGTGCTGGGCAGATGCTTTTTTTCTTGGACTTTTGCATAGTTGTCTTTTCCACTTGTGGCATTGGTCCAATGATTCTAGGCTGCACAGCAAAGCCGTTAACTCGATATGACGTGCCCACTCCACTGGTTGTCTCCTCTAAGCAGTCTATGTTATCCCAGGCGAGAGTAGTGAAGACTTTCTGATAGATGATGCTTGGCAGTGCTACGCCCATCTGGGATTGCTCAAGCTTTTGAAGGCACAGTGCAGTGTCAATTTCCTCAACCTGTGTGTATGAAACACCATGGCCCAGTCTATTCAGGATAACAATCAGTTCTGTGTTTCCAGTCAGAGACTTGACTTCAAATGACAGTATGATGTGCTTTTGTGATTTAGTCTTGCCACCAGTGGCTGCAAATACAAGATCACTGCCAAAGGAGTAAGCGAGTTGCCTGTCCTCAACCACTCTTTCAGGTGGTTGAGGACAAGCAGGACGTTTTTTTCGCGCATTCGGACATACAGGAACTTGGGACCATGGCCCTCAGTTCCTGTAACCATTTTAGCTGCTTTTCCAAGGCAGGGTCTTTTCTGGGGTCCATAGGAACACATATGTAGGTGTTTGGTGGCTGGTAGCTACACCCCTTGTCTGAAATGTTTATTCATACATCATGGACACTACCGGCACATGTTTAATAACTCCTTCTTTCCTTCATGAAACGAAGAAGTATCGCCCGCTGCTCGATTCTTCGTCTCCTGACTCTCGCTGTGTGCTCTTCCAGCCTTGATCTTAGACACCTGATGTGATCATTCATGATTAATATTACCGTCATGCAGACCATGAACACGGTGGCCTCCTCGCTCTCCATATTAGCTTCATGTTGTTTTCTTCTCTCCTTACTTTTTGCGGGTTTTGTTTTGTTGTTGAGTGGCGCCAAAGTAACACGTCTGTCACAGATGGTTGCGTCACATCAGTTCCTGTCAAGGTCCCTGACTCATGTGCAGAGAACTGGGCTGTGTTTCTGCACAGAGTGGGCGACGGGAGGGCGGCCATGGTCATGTTTGAGCTCAACTGTTTGAGCTAATCACCAATAGAATACTCATTATTTCCATTACATTATTTTGTGTATTCTGAAGTTTTTAATCACAGAATGTGTGGCTCCTGAGTCAACTAAGTACATAATATTTTGTTCTGTGATGTTCAGTGTGTGTTCTGGAAACTTCTTGAAATGATCAATGTGTAATAAACATATGTTAGGACAATTGCATGTGTGCTGTCAGAGCTCTCAATAGATTGTGAATTAGTGTGCTCAGTATGTGTGTGTGAGTGTGGTGCAGTACCTTCCTCCCTATCCACAAGATTGTTTGGGTTCTCAGGAGGAGTCTATCTCTTTCTGGCAACCCCCAACCACTTTCAGTCCGACTTGTCTGCTAGTCAGACTGTTGTGGGATTGGGTAAATGTTGAGCAGCTGCTGTGATGTCATCAGAAGTCCAGGGAGTAAAAACTAAAGTTGCAGCTTGTGGGTCCAGATACTTCAGCCATGGGCATGTTGAAGGTTGAAGCTTTATTGGGATGATGTAGTCTATGTGCAATTGGAGAAGAGGGACTGGTTGTTGAGTCTTGTGGTGGATACAAAGAAGAAACCTTCGAGTCTGGTGCCTTTTGTGTGATTGAAATTTGCTTCTCATTAGTTTCAATTTTTTTTCGCATAAAAAGAGAAGTGCTGCTTCTGCTTTCCATATCTCTTAACATTCTTTTTGACCTTCCATTATTTCTAATTTCTTAACAGAAATTTTGTCTTTTATTCTCATTTCTTGTTATTTTTGCTTCAGTTTTTCTTATTTTATTCTTACTTTGCTATATTCTTTAAACTAAGGGATCCCTCTGTTGGGAATCCATACTCATTTGTCCATTTTAATTAAATATCTGAAACTTCTATTCCCAAATTTATTTTTCATTACATCCACAATTGGCCCATACGGAGGCTGAACCACTTTACAGAAAATCTAATCCCCATTCCAAATGAAGAGGTCGTATGACATTTCAATACAGACGTCTCTGTACCGGTCACTTCGTTTGACAAAAAATCTGGACACTTCGTTTCTAAGAGGTGGCAACACCCATTCTGACATCCCACCAGTCTGACAACCCCCCCGCCCGACATCCCTCTATTCCGACATACAAATGTCCCACCATGCCGACAAGGTTTTCTGTATAAGGAAATGTTCGTTACTCAACAGGTGAGTCCCTTTTTTCTGTTCATGCATTTTACATGTTTTAACATGTTTACAGACGAGCGTAATTAAAAACACAAAGTCTCGGCAACTGGAGGAGGAGATGCCTTGAAAGGGAAGCAGACCGTGGTGCTTTTCAATCACACACTCCGATGCCACTTGTTTCAACTTCCGAAAATTTATACCAGGAAAAAAAATACTTACAAACATAGACCAAAACGGCTCCATAATACGCACAAAATTGTAGGTGTGTCGGATACCCTCAGATTCTGACAATGGCACGAGTCCGTTTTAATTTTCAAAACGCACTCAAAAAGCAAATAAATAATGAAATAGTTTATTACACAAAAAGGAGCGACAAACAGAGACAAACACTGTTCACTTATTGATTTAAAACTAATAAACAACTACGTTGGGGGTAGCCTAATATATGAAATTGGTTTTATTTGCACCACGTTTTTAAGATACAAGTGGAAAAAAAGCTGGACACTTCGTTTTTAAGTTACAAGTGAAAAAAAGCTGGACACTTCGTTTTTAAGCTACAAGTGAAAAAAGATGGACACTGTTCTATTTCATTCCTCCTGACCACCAGAGGCGGTGCTTTAGCACTGGATATTTCCATCTCACATATGTGCAGGTTGAGTTATTATACCAACAAAGTCACCTGTCTCTAGGAGCCGGGGGGGGTCAGACCTGAAGCTCAAAGGGCCGGTGTCGGGCACTTCTCTCAGCAGCACATCAGCTACTGGGAAAGGGAGAACACGGACCCTTGGGTGATGTCCACAATATCCAAGGGATACACGCTGCAGTTCCGACGCCGGCCACCAACTTTCTGCGGGATCAGAATGTCTGTGGTCGAGCCTATCGAGTGGCATACACGGCTCAATGGGTTTTATTCAGTGTATTTTTTGATTCCGAAGAAGGATGGCGGGTTCCGCCCGATCCTGGACCTGCGGGGGCTGAACAGGTTTTTGAAGGTCCGGCCATTCCGAATGTTGCGGATGGCAGATGTTCTCCAGTCAGTGGCACAGGGGGCCTGGTTTGTATCGATAGATCTCAAAGATGCCTATTTTCATGTGCCTATTGCTCCACACCACAGGCAGTTCTTGAGATTCGCCTTTCAGGGCCAGGTTTACCAATTCAAGGTGATGCCGTTCGGTCTCTCACTTGCCCCTCGCATATTTACGAGGTGTGTGGCAGCGGCCCTTGCTCCCATACAAGCCAGAGGATTGACGATCTTGCCATATCTGGACGATTGGCTAATTGTTTCCCCAACTGCAGAGCAGGCAGTCAGAGACATTGCTTGGCTCCTTGGACATGTGAACCGGTTGGGCATCACAGTCAATTACTCCAAGAGCAGTCTTACACCCAGTCAGAAGGTAAATTACCTGGGCATGACTCTCGACTCACTGTCGATGAGAGCCTTCCTTTCTCTGCAAGGGTATCCAGTCCCTGAGTCCTTGGAGGAGAAGGGGATATCTAGCCAGGGGGGTTCCCCTAGGAGTAATCCCTGCCCGCCGAGAGGTTGTGGAGACAGATGCCTCTCTGTCAGGTTGGGGTGCCATTTGGCAGCACAGGACCATCAAGGGCAGATGGAGCGCACAGCACAGGTGGGAACATATAAATGTGCTCGAGCTCAGGGCAATATATCTTGCACTGCAACATTTTCTTCCAGTACTGAAAGGGCGGCATGTTCTCGTCCGCACAGACAGCACCTCAGCAGTGTACCACATAAATAATCAGGGTGGCACCAGGTCCAAGCAGGGACTGCAGGTGTCAAAGCAGCTCCTTACGTGGGAATTTCCCCACTTCCTGGGCCTCAGGGCCATACACCTCCCAGGTATACAGAACAAGGTGGCGGATGTTCTCTCCCGCCAAGGGATGCCACAGGGCAACTAGAGGCTGATTTGGAGCAAATATGGCAGAGCAGAGGTGGACGTTTTTGCCTCAGAAACATCCACACATTGTCCCCTTTGGTACTCGCTGATGAGGGGGACCAGCCCTCTGGGACAGGATGCCTTGGCGCATGCTTGGCCAGCCCGCCTTCTATATGCCTTTCCTCCAATTCCGCTCATTCGTGTGACACTGGAAAGAGTGCGACAGAAGGGCCACAGACAGCTACTGGTGGCCCCCAACTGGCCAGGGCGGCCATGGTTTTCCAGTGCTGCTGAAACTACTCCAGGGGGAACCGTGGCGCCTCCCACGGAGACCAGACCTTCTCTCTCAGATGGGGGGACGCGTATGGCATGCAAATGCGGACCGCCTACAGCTTTGGGTCTGGCCATTGGGAGACAGGACCCACTCTTGGTATCCTGTGACCAGTCAGTGATCAACACGGTGTTAAGTTCCAGGGCTCCCTCCACTAGGTCACTCTATGCTAATCGGTGGAAGCTTTTCTCCCAGTGGTGCAAGACACAGGGTGAGGTGCCTGAGAACTGCTCAGTGGCCATCATTCTGTGTTTCCTGCAGTCATTATTGGACGCAGGCAGATGTGCATCAACCTTAAAGGTACATGTGGCGGCCATTTCGGCAGGACATGCCAGAGTGAACAACCAGACAGTGGGATCGCACTATCTGGTTAGTCAGTTCTTGAGGGGCGCACAGAGGCGTAGGCCATCAAGGGTCACTGTGGTACCATCATGGGACTTGACATTGGTTTTGAGGTCAGTGTGTCTGTCCCCATTCGAACCCATAAAAGAAGCAGAACTCAAGTGGCTGTCTGCAAAGACCGCCTTTCTGCTGGCAATCACATCGGCAAAGCGAGTGGGTGAACTCCACGCCCAACAGCCAATTTTCGTAAATCTTGCAGTAGAGGTCAACCTCTGTCAAAACAGAGGCTTTCCAAGTGGATTGTAGATGGGATTTTACATGCTCATAGTTCGCAGGGCCTACCTGTGCCTAGTAATGTGCGGTGCCACTCTACTCGGAGTGTATCCACATCATGGGCAGCCATGAAGGGGTCTCTCTGCAGGACATCTGTACTGCAGCAACCTCGGAATGCTCATGTACCTTTGCTCGCTATTATCGCGTCAATGTGGCTGCTCTACCTGCTGTGGCAACGGCGGTTCTATCAACTGCTTCCATGCCATAATGCGGTAAGCATTCCTCATGACCTTGTTGGTATGAGTCATCCAGTGCTAAAGCACTGCCTCTGGCGGTCATGAGGAATGAAATAGAACGAGAGTTACGAATGTAACTACGGTTCTATGAATTCTGGATGACCGCCAGAGCAGTCTGTCACTCGGAATCTGGGCGAGAAGATTCTATAGGAACAGATTGCGTGATGACGTGGGGCTCTTATACTGGGGCGTGCACCCTACCTCATCACATGGTCACAGGTGACTTTGTTGGTATAATAACTCGACCTGCACATATGTGAGATGGAAATATCCAGTGCTAAAGCACCGCCTCTGGCGGTCAGGAGGAATGAAATAGAACCGTAGTTACATTCGTAACTCTCGTTTTAAGCTACAAGTGAAAAAAGATGGACACTGTTTTAAGCTATAAGTGAAAAAAAGCTGCACACTTTGTTTTTAAGCTACAAGTGGAAAAAAAGCTGCACACTTTGTTTTTAAGCTAAAAGTTAAAAAAGCTGGACACTTTGTTTTTAAGCTACAAGTGAAAAAAGATGGACACTGTTTTAAGCTACAAGTGAAAAAAAACTGCACACTTTGTTTTTAAGCTACAAGTGAAAAAAAGCTGCACACTTTGTTTTTAAGCTACAAGTGAAAAAACGGGACACTTTGTTTTTAGGCTACAAGTGAAAAAAAGCTGAACACTTTGTTTTTAAGCTACAAGTTAAAAAAAGCTGGACACTTTGTTTTTAAGCTACAAGTTAAAAAAAGCTGAACACTTTGTTTTTAAGCTACAAGTTAAAAAAAAGCTGAACACTTTGTTTTTAAGCTACAAGTGAAAAAAAGCTGAACACTTTGTTTTTAAGCTACAAGTGAAAAAAGATGGACACTGTTTTAAGCTACAAGTGAAAAAAAACTGCACACTTTGTTTTTAAGCTACAAGTGAAAAAAAGCTGCACACTTTGTTTTTAAGCTACAAGTGAAAAAACGGGACACTTCGTTTTTAAGCTACAAGTTAAAAAAGCTGGACACTTTGTTTTTAAGCTACAAGTGAAAAAAGATGGACACTGTTTTAAGCTACAAGTGAAAAAAAACTGCACACTTTGTTTTTAAGCTACAAGTGAAAAAAAGCTGCACACTTTGTTTTTAAGCTACAAGTGAAAAAACGGGACACTTCGTTTTTAAGCTACAAGTTAAAAAAGCTGGACACTTTGTTTTTAAGCTACAAGTTAAAAAAAAGCTGAACACTTTGTTTTTAAGCTACAAGTGAAAAAAGCTGGACACTTTGTTTTTAAGCTACAAGTTAAAAAAAAGCTGGACACTTTGTTTTTAAGCTACAAGTTAAAAAAAAACTGGACACTTTTTTAAGCTGTAAGCTGTACCATTACAGCCCTTAAACAAGGCACCGTACCCCCATGCACCCCAGGTGCTCTGATTGGCTGTGTATGGCATCTGTCTCCATGAGTGTGACTCTGTGCATGTGCACGTGTGTTTTCAACAGGTGCCAACCTGGATGGGTCAAATGTAAAAGTTATTTAATTTGCATATGTCACGGTTTATGTTTTGTTCCATGTCTTGTCTCGTCATTTCCTGTTTTATTTTGAAAGAACTGTCTCAGGTATCTTGCCCTTCCTCCCATGTCAAGCGTCTCATTGTCTTCCCTGATTCCAAAGTGTTCCCACCTGTTCCCCTTGGTCCCTCATGTGTTCAAATAGTCTGCGTTTCCCTTGTCTTGTGCCAGTATGTTGTCTCACCACATGAGCATCATTACCAGCCATTTGTCTTGTTCCTTGAGCCACAGTTCCACGAGCCTACAGTGCTATCTTGTGTTGTAATTTATTCTTACCCCTAGCCTTAGTTTATTTATTCGACACGTTAAGTTTCATAGCCTTGTTTTTTCCTCCGTTTGCAAGGAGTGATTTTTCGTTGTTACCATTCTTAGTCGCCTCCGTTAAAGGAGAGCCTTTAGTTATCGTTAAAGTTCATAGAGCCTCTATTTTGTTAAGAGTGCGTCTTTTGTTTTATTCCGCCTCGTTAGGAGAGCGTGACATTGTTTGTAAAGTGTTCATAGCTTTTGTTTTCCTCCCAGTTTGGAGAGTTTTATGTTTGTAACTTTCATAGCTGCGCTCTTCCTCCGCTTAGTTACTGAGGAGAGCGCTTACGTTTTTCATAGCCTTTTCTTTTGCGCTGCCGGGAGATCGCCCTGCCTAGCTGTGCTCTGTGTGCTGTGTTTAATAATTAAAACCTTTTGGAACCCATACGACCCTGCATCTGTGTCCTGAGTCCCCTGGTAAACTGACTGCATATAAATGGCTTCACTCCATCCTACTTCTTTGATTTACTTCAGCCGTACATTCTATTGCGGTCTCTGAGATCAGTTGATCAGCTGCTTTTGGTAATTCCAGGCACGAGGATAAAGCTCAGGCTTTCTTGGTTGTAGCCACAAAACTGCGGAATGTTTAATGAATTGATATCAGGCAGGCCTTTATCCCTATCTGTTTTTAAATCTCTCTTAAAGACACATCTGTTTTCCCTGGCATTCAACACAGCAGGACTTAGGCTTGTATTTTCAAAGAGTGAGGTTGTGTTTGCTCCATGCATTTTATAAAAACAATTAAGAAATAAATCAAATGAATAAAAGACACGGAAGACATCTTTTATTCATTTGATTTATTTCTTAATTGTTTTTAGTGTACAGCACTTTGGTCAACTATTGTTGTTTTAAATGTGCTTTATATAAATTGGATTGGATTGTCTGTATATGCAGCCTGTGCTCATCCGATGTCCTAGGATGAAAAGGTTCTGTTCTAACTTTACTTACTTTGGAACCGAGATCTCTCCCCAATACAGAACCTGCAATACACTGGGCACTAAGGTTATCTGAAACAATGCAATAGACAGTACCTCTGATTTGTATGCCTAATGCAGGAATGTAAAGTCCTACCTCTTCTAGGATGGCAAGATCCTTCTACAGTGGTTCTAACACCACACCATAACCAAAATGTTTTATACCATCAGCCTTACTGTTATGACCCAACTCAGCCAGGGGCCAGGGAAGGTAACATCCAAATGTGTCAAGATGGTGGATTTGGAGTTAAAAGGGTTTATTATAAAACTAAGGAAACAAAAATCCAAGGTCATTCAGAAAATTAAGACAGGAAGTGCAACTCAAACCAACAAAGAATCAAAACAAATTAAATCTTTCTTAATATTTGAGGGACTTGTCTAACTTAGTCTCACGGGCTGTCCAGGGCTTAGCTTCTGCAAGACAGCTTGTGTGACAAGAGTCACAAATCTTTGCCAGCACAAAAGGGGCAAGCTGCACACTCAGTCCACATCTGCCCCCGGTGAATGAGTCCTCCTCAGCGCCTTTTGAAGAAGCAGGTGTCAGATCAGCTGTCATGACTCGTCCAGTGTCCGAAACTGGTCCAATAGATTTTCCACAGAAGTGAGTCCGCCCGGACTCCCTTTGGCGAAGGCGAGGACAGACATGAGCCCGCCCAGGTTCCCACTGGCGAGGGCAAGGACAGAAGTGTGCCTGCCTGGGCTTCCACTGGTGAAGGTGAGGACAGCAGCGAACCCGCCCGCATTCCCAGTGGCGAAGGTGAGGACAGACGTGAGTCCGGCCGGGCTCCCACCGGCGAAGGCAATGGTGAATCCGCCCGGGCTCCCACTGGCGACGGCGAGGACAGAAGTGAGCCCGCCTGGGCTTCCCGCTGGTGAAGGTGAAGACAGAAGCGAGCCCGCCCAGGTTCCTAGTGGCGAAGGCGGGGAGAGAGATGAACCCACCCGACCCACCCGACCCACCCTCAGCGAAGCCCACAGCAGCCCCCTCAAGGAATGGCTCACAGACATTCCCAATTCAGGGTGGGAGGGAGGGGCTATGAATGCCAGAGCAGGCTGGATCGTGGCTGGAGCAGGCTAGATCATGGCTGGAGCAGGCTGGATCATGGCTGGAGCAGGCTGGATCATGGCTGAAGCAGGCTGGATCATGGCTGGAGCAGTCTGGATCATGGCTGGAACAGGCTGGATCATGGCTGAAGCAGGCTGGATCATGGCTGGAACAGGCTGGATCATGGCTGAAGCAGGCTGGATCATGGCTGAAGCAGGCTGGATCATGGCTGGAACAGGCTGGATCATGGCTGGAACAGGCTGGATCATGGCTGGAACAGGCTGGATCATGGCTGAAGCAGGCTGGATCATGGCTGAAGCAGGCTGGATCATGGCTGGAACAGGCTGGATCATGGCTGAAGCAGGCTGGATCATGGCTGGAACAGGCTGGATCATGGCTGAAACAGGCTGGATCATGGCTGAAGCAGGCTGGATCATGGCTGGAACAGGCTGGATCATGTCTGAAGCAGGCTGGATCATGGCTGAAGCAGGCTGGATCATGGCTGGAGCAGGCTGGATCATGGCTGGAACAGGCTGGATCATGGCTGGAACAGGCTGGATCATGGCTGAAGCAGGCTGGATCATGGCTGAAGCAGGCTGGATCATGGCTGGAACAGGCTGGATCATGGCTGGAACAGGCTGGATCATGGCTGAATCAGGCTGGATCATGGCTGGAACAGGCTGGATCATGGCTGAAGCAGGCTGGATCATGGCTGAAGCAGGCTGGATCGTGGCTGAAGCAGTCTGGATCATGGCTGGAACAGGCTGGATCATGGCTGGAGCAGTCTGGATCATGGCTGGAACAGGCTGGATCATGGCTGAAGCAGACTGAATCATGGCTGGAGCAGGCTGGATCATGGCTGGAACAGGCTGGATCATGGCTTGCCAGAACCAGCCCAGCACATGTCCAGGACGTCACCAGAGGTCCTCCACCAGTCCCTCTCGTCGGACCTCTGGCTTGACCAACTGCCTTGACCAACTGCCTTGACCAACTGCTTGGTCAAGGCGGAGCCTGGTAGTCCGCTGGTTCCATTCTGGCAAAATCTTTCTGTCAGAGTACGTTGGTGCAGGAAGGGAGGACCCAGATGCAGACTTCCAAAATAACGAGAGTTATTAACAAAAAGGCACAAAAGGCAAGGACAAAAGGCGCGGCTAAGCCGGATATCAAAAAACTAAACTATGGCAAAAATCACAAGACAAACGAGACTATGACTATGAACGAGACTGTGATTAAACAAGACTATGAATAAATAACAATACTATGAATTAACTGTGGCTAAGGCTTGTTGTCTTTCAGATTTAATGCACAGTACAAAGCAAAATGCTAAAAAAAGAAACACCTCCGCTTCCAGAGACTGAGTTACGCAGCAGTGAGCTTCCAGCCAATCATTGTGTTGAATTAATGGAAAAAACATTGATTGGCTGGTTTGAAATCTCAGCTCTGGAGATATTGCTTTCTAAATCAGATTCTTCCGACAAGAGAGGAGTATATACGCTGTGGGCAACAGCAGAGTCCACTTCAAACAAAACACATTTCCTAACAATGATGAATAATGTCTCTGTGATTTCAGTGTTTTTTCTTGCAGGTTTAAATGAAACAAGACACTACAGAGCAATTCTCTTTTTTCTCAGCTTGCTGTGTTATTGCATTATCATCCTGGTAAATGTTTCTCTCATTGTGATCATTATCTTGGATAACAACCTTCACGAACCAATGTATGTTCTGTTGTGTGCTTTTTGCATGAATGGACTTTATGGGACAACAGGTTTCTACCCCAAATTTCTGTGGGATCTACTCTCTCCTGTTCATGCCATCTCTTATTTTGGATGTCTTGCTCAGGCTCAGGTGATGTACTCTTTTGCATGCAGCGATCTGTCAATTCTTGCAGTCATGGCATATGATAGATATCTGGCTATTTGTTGCCCACTGGAGTACCACTCTGTTATGTCCAAGCAAAAAGTTGTGCAGTTGGTGTGTTTTTCTTGGTTAACACCTTTCTGCATTATGGCAACAAATATTTTTCTGACATCAAGGCTGAATTTATGCAGCCAGTTTATTTCCAGACTCTTCTGTGTGAATTGGAGTGTTGTGAAATTGGCTTGTTTTCCAGCTGAAACTACAGTTAACAACATAGTTGCATATATAACTATAATCATCTATGTATTTCATGGTTTTTTCATTGTTTGGTCCTACATGTATCTCATTAAAACATGTGCTAATTCTATAGAAAACAGGGCAAAGTTCATGCAAACATGTGTGCCACATTTAATATCCTTACTTACATTTCTTGTGACTATACTTTTTGACGTTATGACAATGCGATTTGGTTCCAAAAATTTCCCTCAAAATCTTCAAAACTTTGTTGCAATAGAATTTCTTCTCATACCTCCCATTATGAATCCTCTCATTTATGGTTTCAAGTTGACTAAAATCCGAATGAAAATTTTTAGTTTTGCTTCTTTAAAGGTTAAACAAAACTCCTGTGGTCTTGCTGTAATGCACAGTGAAATCTAAGACCTTTCCATGAGATACAGTGACTAATAGAAAGTTAGCGTTTCATTAAATTTACTTGGCACTTTTTCCAGGGAAAAAGCAAATACAACTTCCACCTGTTTGCACTTTTAATCCAGGAAGTTGCACCATTCATTTGTGTATAGAATTCAGTTGGTTCTGGTAAATCTGATTGCTTCCACTGAATATGTTTCCTCTTTATGTATTTTCGATGGTAACTTATCTGATACAATACTGCATTTAGGAATAAAGTTAACATGAATATGAAACAGAAAACTGATCTTTTCTAGATCACGACAGATGTCGGAGAACTCAATTTTCTGTAAACTTGACAAAACAGAAAAAAAAACAAGAATGTAGAAGTCGAAGAATATACATCAAACAAGGCATTTCAACTTCTTTTAACAAGAGTATCCAAGGAAAGGCCTTAGCTGAAAAATAAGATATTTCACAGCTTTTATCTCAATTGTCAATGTAAACTCATTAATTCGCCTACGGAATGATAGGAGTGCCACAAAAAAGAACACCTTTGTAAATCAATAACAAAAGGAAAGATAAATGAACAAAAATGAATGGCGAAAATAGGAGGGTGAATTGATTAAAGAATAAATGTGGAAATAAGAAAATGTAGAAATATAAGGGGAAATAAAAAAGAATGAAATATTGTTCATGATATGCTGTTTACCAGGCTGTTTACATACATTAATTTCTACAAAAGTTCCTGAATAATTACTTTCCATGAATATTTTCGATTTGCCACAGTTTCTTGACCATATGAAGCCTTTATAGAAAATAAAACCTCAACCTATTGCTCACATGTCCTTCTGTTTTTTTCAGTCATTGGATCACTTTCTTTTAAAGACTCTCAACATTAGTTATTTGCCAACGAAGCAGCTATTACAAACATCTAGTCATAGATATTTAGGGTATATACATGCATGTCTGACACATTTTGCCATTAAGAGATAATTTTGAATGTGATGGCTCAATCTATGGATGAACGTTTAAAAGATTTGTTGAGGATCCTGATTTCACTGATATTTAGTTTAGTTCTAGAACTGTTCTCTGACTTCTACATACATGTCCCAAAGCACATCCTTGTTTTGATAGATGTATGCGGGAATAAAAGACAAACTCATATATGCTGTGAACCAAAAACTAATTGTTTCAATCTCTGAACACATTGTTTTCAAGAAAAAAATCAAATAATCGAATAATGGTGAAAATCATGAAATAATGGAAAAAATAGGAAAAAATAAGTTTAATAAGTTTAAAAATATGTTTCCTCTTTATGTATTTTCGATGGTAACTTATCTGATACAATACTGCATTTAGGAATAAAGTTAACATGAATATGAAACAGAAAACTGATCTTTTCTAGATCACGACAGATGTCGGAGAACTCAATTTTCTGTAAACTTGACAAAACAGAAAAAAAAACAAGAATGTAGAAGTCGAAGAATATACATCAAACAAGGCATTTCAACTTCTTTTAACAAGAGTATCCAAGGAAAGGCCTTAGCTGAAAAATAAGATATTTCACAGCTTTTATCTCAATTGTCAATGTAAACTCATTAATTCGCCTACGGAATGATAGGAGTGCCACAAAAAAGAACACCTTTGTAAATCAATAACAAAAGGAAAGATAAATGAACAAAAATGAATGGCAAAAATAGGAGGGTGAATTGATTAAAGAATAAATGTGGAAATAAGAAAATGTAGAAATATAAGGGGAAATAAAAAAGAATGAAATATTGTTCATGATATGCTGTGAACCAAAAACTAATTGTTTCGATCTCTGAACACATTGTTTTCAAGAAAAAAATCAAATAATCGAATAATGGTGAAAATCATGAAATAATGGAAAAAATAATGATAACAATTGAACAAATGTATGTCTATACATACATATACAGCACCAGTCAGAAGTTGGGTCATATCTTCTCATTCTGTAGTTTTTCTTTGTTTTCTACAGTGTATATTAATACTGAAGACATCCAAACTACAAAGGAACACACATGGAATTATGTATTAAAGAAAAAGTGTTAAACAAACCACAATATGTTTTATTTTTTAATTCTCCAAAGTAGCCTCCTTTGCTTTGATGACAGCTTTGCACACTCTTTGCATTCTCTCAATCAGCTTCATGAGGTAGTTTATATGAATATATACATACACCCTGGTAATTCTTTTTATTACTTTATCCTATATCATTCAGACAACGCAAGAGTTATTTTGAGGCAGCTTTGGGAGAGGTCATTTTAAAAATTGATAGAAAATTTACTATAGACTTTAGAAAACAATACAAACATTTAGTTATTTGACTACTGAATTGTGTCGATAAAAATGATTCCATTGCATGTTCTCTAGAACAGTTAATGGCACACACAGAAAAGAAGCTAAAATATGTAATTCATAGTAATATCATGGAACTGTTCAGGGTGTACCTTGCCCCTTGACCAATGGCAGCGGGGATAGCCTTAAGCCCCCCTTGCAATTCTGATTTGGATTAAGCTAGTATTGGCAGAGAATGGATGGTAATGTCTGTGAATGTTTATAAGAAATACATTATACTAATTATACCTAATTCCTATGGTAAAATTTGAAAGAAAATGCTGTTATTTTGAAAAAACCAGAAAGCGGCTATTTTTTTGGCACCTCGGCCATGGCAAGGGGGTTGACTGACACCCCTCCAGCTGTCAGTTTTACCAATCTTTGAGTGGGAATCGAACCTTCCAAATATTGGACGACCCACTCTAACCACTGATCCATGGCCGCCACATGATATATTGATATATAATAATACTACTGTTGATACAGCATACTATTGATTATATCTGCATTATGATAATATCATTTAGAAATTTCAGTTTTTAGTTACTATTAGTGTACTATTAGGGCTGAATAAAAACAAGCTCTTCCCCAACCTTACCTCCCCCACACAAAGATTTTGATGTTATTGAGTTTTGTTGATACTGAAAGTTCTTTTTGAACGTGTCTTGCCAGAGTCATGTCTTGGTTATGAACTAGGATTAATGTCAAATCCTGACTAAATCTGGATGTGAGCCATCGTTAATTATGTTATCATAGATGCTAGCAGGTGTACCCCCAGGTTTGATACTTTTTAATAAAGTAATATCTGCTCTGCTAAATGTTTAAATTTTCTTCTAGTTTCTCCACATTACAAGTGCTGTAAAAATGAGCTATTTAGGATCTATATATTTCTGCTCTCTAAGAATGCTCAAAGCATAGGAAACTTGGATATTGTGGCGTTAGCTAATATCTTTGTAAATGACTGTGTCCCCTGGTACAGAATCTAGCCTGAAATGAGGACATCGGTTGATGTTATTCCACTCTACCTCTTTGGTGCAAATTTATTTCAGTATTCTTTTTAGAAATGTCCTTTGTTATTTAACTATAATAATTATTGTCATTGTTTATAACTATAATTTTTTATTATCTAATTGTCACTTTCTATCCTTTTAATCTCAGTTTAATCTGCTGGCATTGGTAGCCTGGAGTGAACAATACAAACAGAACTTTACATCGATCTTTTGCCAGGAACTTCAATTATCTCTAATAATAAGCTAGAAGTGTGAAATGATATGTTTCCGGTTTCATTTTTGGAAAGTGTTGTATTTTTATTTTTATTTGTGTGTGACATTTGAGTTTCCTCTTTAGATCTGAAATAATTTATTCTTTGGTTATTTTGTTGAATATTTGTAAATGTTTTTTTCCTCTGTGTAATTTAGGTTTGGCCTTTGTATTTTGTAATTGCGTTTTCTCTTTTCTGTTTTATTTCGCTTTTTCTTTCAGTATTTTTGACCAATGATTGACTCGTCGTCGTTCACCATAACAGCCATTCTGACTGTTGAACATGAATGCACACTGAGAATACACTGATTTAGCAGAACATCTGGTCTTTTAACTATCCCACAACTTGATGTCTTTTGAATGTTTTACTTTCATTTAATACATTTAAGTAAATATGGTGTCATAGTCCATGGTGTGACTGGACCCAGATGCTAGACTGAGGAGATGAGGATAGGTCTAATTAGAAAACTAAGATTATGCCAAGAGAAGAACAAAGAACTATCAATTAAACTAAACAGAATCAAAAGCAAGATGAGGAAATCATGAAACAGAGACTCAAACAACAACTAACATCTGGCAAATGGTTGACCAGAGAATTATATGTAGTGGGAGGCTTGAAGTGTTGAGTAACAACAGGTGAATGAATAACAAAAACAGGTGGGAATAGGACCAAAGAACAAAAACAAGACAGCCTAGAACATCCAAGGGATAAGACAAGGAACAGAAGAATAGAATCTAATAGAGGACTAAAGTAGAATAGCAGGAGTAAAGCTCAGTGCCAAAGCTCAACACCTCGCATGAACGCAGAGCAAAGATTAAACCAAGGTACTGAGGAATAACCAGGGGTGCAGAGCCGATGTCAGGATTTTTTTTGCCCGTATGCAACTCATGCCATGCCACCATAAATCCATATCATTGAAAAAGTACTTGTATTTTACTGACTATTTTTGACTCTCACAGTATTATGGGACAAAGTTCGTCCCTTTTCAGCTCAATACGGAAATATATTTGTCAAACATTATTTGTTCCAACATTTCAATCATTTCTTCTTAGATGTTAATCTAAATTGTGAAGAATGTGAAGTCTGAAAATACATTTGTTCAATTTTGAATAATTTAGGGTATTTTTTTTTTTGGGGGGGGGGCAGTTCATGTTTTTCAAAAACATATCTGAACATCCCCCGGGATCTGCACCCATGGAAATAACTAAACCAGAGAAGGGACAAAGACAGAATCAGAAGGCAGAAACCAACACATAAAACCTACGAACCATGAGTTTTTTCGTTAAAGTTTGGTGTGTTTTAATTTTGTACATAATTACGTTGTTGTCGTCTCAGTGAGTCCTCACATAAAACCAATGTTGGTGATTTTCTTTTTTTTAAAATAATGTTTTTAATCCCCTCGTATTTTACTTTTACTTTTGATTATTGTTTAAATTTTTTTTCTCCATATTTACATGTCTTCTATTCTATTTTTGAAAACTTCGCGCGAGCGACGTTTTGTTTGAAAGGGACAACAGCGGCTCCGCACCACACGGCGGCAGTAACGCAGCATTTCCTTCACCCTATCGTGGAAAAAGATGAAGCAGAAGAAGGGGGCCGACAGCAGGCTGTGAACACTGCAGTGCATGCGACCATACAACCGCTCTCAGTCCGTGTTCGTCTTTCTTCAACACCAGCGACGACACGGAGGAAAACGGACATTTGCCTATGATCTGAAACAGCGGAGAAGAATTCATTATCTCCTGAAAGCCGCCCGACGTGAGTAGCCTTTTCTGTGTTATTTTGGGGCTGCAGTGGATGACATGCTAATGTGATTTGCGTTCCGGTTGTGTTTATATAATATTAGGCTGGTAATCCTCCAGATCAGCGCAGACGTCAGGACCGGCCAAAATACCATGAATGGTTAACCAAAATATGTAGTGCTGTTTACCAAAGCCTTGTGAAAAATAGCCTGCTTGTGTGCGAGGCTGCTGTAGGATTTGTGGCTGTTATTATTCCCTGTCAGCGGCGCTTGTGAAGGTCCACTCAGGAGACCGCATCGTGTCCAATTAACAGCGGCATGGTAACATTAAAGCAGTGCTAGCTGCCGCAGTGTGCGCTGTGATGTCTGCGCTCAAAACCGCTTCTGCCTTTCCACGCACGTTTTTCTCTTGTTTCTTGGCGAGGACACGGAGAGGCAAGCAGCGCGCACACAGTGCAGTGCGGGGTGAAAGTGCCTATTTTCAGACTGTTGTCACGTAGCGGCACAGCACGTCTGACGGTGTAATAACTGGGTTAGTAAAAAGCCGCTGACATTAGTCTGATTCCAGCGTTATTTGATCGAAATGATATACAGGATTAGTATGTGAAGTAGGACAGTGAATTTTCCCACTTTTCACCGGGAAGCTCTGCCAAAATGTGGGAAAAGCCGCTGGTTGCGTTCAGTGAAATCCTGTGGACATGTTTCTCTGGTATGTTACCTGGAATTCCTGATCCGTTCCTCACCTCCCAGGAAGGTGGAAGCCACTTTTCAGCTATGCTGCTCAACTCATCCATGTGGTTGGATGTTTATGCTCCTCATTGTTATCATTCAATCTTAATCAGAGCGAGATGGATACTAAGAATATTCTGTTTTTGTTCTGTTGAAAGTATTTTCAGAGTTCAGTCTCTCACACATGCAACGGCAGCAGCTGTCTGGGAAACACAGGTTACCACCACCCTGAATAAAAACGGCTCCAGAAATAGATAATAGATTGAATTTTGTGAATTTTTTAGTAGAGCGGGATTCATTCTGATTCTATTTCAGAAGGTCACGATTTGATGTTGAATCGAATCGCATCCTCCAGAATCTGCATCCAAAATCAAATCAAATCAATTGAATCTCAATTTAAAAAATTATGCTAGATTTGAAAGCAGTTCCGAAGCATCCAGAGCAGTGATTTTAGTGTCTGTGTGCAAAGACATCCGAAGTAAACTGGAAAGCACGGTCGTGTGGATATACAGTTTATAGCCGTTTATATTTATAAAGGTTTAGTTTATAAAGGCAGGGTTAAGCGTGAAGGCTTACTGCTTATAATACAGACGCTGATAGATAAAATGAAGTTGGTTTAGGACCACTCTGAAGCAGTACATGTCCTTCCAAATGAGAAATGTAAAATCCCACGTTAGATGAAATAAGAGGTCCAGAGTTTGATATCATATAGGCGTGAAGCCAGCAGTTGTGCTCTTTCTGCAGGAAAAAGTCAAACCTCTGATTATGTGATGCACAAATGCACATTTAAACCAAAGCAACATTTCTTAAAATGATATTATATAAGGTGTGTCATATGTAGGCCGAGCATACACATGTGCACTTTATAAGGATGTATGTGAGACAGATGTACAGCAGCATCTGCAGTAAATCTGGCTTTTCTTCACTATCAACAGCAGTCAATACTTTTTAAAGCAAGGCTTCCTGGAGGAAAAATAGAGCAATGGTACGACATACTTCAGTTGAAAAGTGAGCATCTCAGCAGTTTTTGTCCACTCTGCTGTAAGGTCTTCAGTCACGACGGTTGTTTTTTGTGCTTGTTCAGAATTTGCTGTTAATTTGGTAGCGTTGCTCAGCAGCTTTGCATTTGAATAAATATGCTGCTTTAAACAGATGATGTGAGCCAAGACATTTGTGGTGGTCCTGGAAGTAACTGACCTGGACTCTGCAAACCGGTCTGTGTTCCTCAGAACGTTTTAGAATCTGAAATGCACATCTTAAGCCTTCACTGATTACAGGCTGGTTGTCTTTCTAAACCTTATTCAAAGATCCCACAGCAACAGCGTGGGGCTAGCAGCATTAAAACACCCTCAGTGTGGGAGCCTGGAGAGGTGTGCAGCACGTCAGCGGAGGAATAAAAGCGTTAAAACATTTTGAAAATGCAAAACAAACTTTTTCGTCTCATCCAGGTGCTCACATTTTGTTAGAGATTTAAAGACGTTTTCCAGAGATAGATCGTTTAAAAGAAACGTTGTGCTGTGCAGCCACATTGAGCAACAACTGGGCTCCATCCATCATCTGTCCACACAAACTCGTTGCTTTTGTCTCTCGGTTTCTGCTGTTTTCCTTTGGACGTTTTTTCCAAAAAAGAATCTTCTCGCTTTTCGTTGAAGTTGACATTATCACCGCCTACTGGTTTGAATTTAATATTGCAGCATTATTTTTATTTAGTTTTTCCTTATTCTACTCCCAACACACCCTTATTAAGTGAACCTGGAGGTTGTATTTATAAGGTGACCCTACCTGGTAGATGTTTGAATGATTTGTCTTGAGTGACTCAAAGCTGGAAACAATCTACCGTAACTTGGATTATTTCACAGATCAGCAATGCAGAAGAAGAAAAAATGCTCATTTCCTGAGTTAAAGTGAGTAATTGAGGTTTTTGCAAAACCTAGTTGCTATAGTCAGCTAAAGCCAAAAAGTGCAAACACCGATCAGAGCCGAGTGGAAGGGCTGACTACACAAGACTTTGCTCTATATTTCACCAAACTGCTGCTGCTCCTACTTAGGTGACAAGTTAAAGGAGGAAGAAACGGCTTGGATCATCCACTGAGTGATCTGTGCCAAATGCACTGCTGTGTAAGAGCGCCAGCGAGCAAAGTTCACTCAGTTCTGTTACGTGAAGCTGAGATGCTGGGCTGCTCTGCGTAAGTGGACCCATGTCGCAGAAGAGAGGCTGCTGCTTCTTGTGCTAGTGAATTGTCGGTCTTCGTTTGTGCCTCTGTATTTCAAAGCCAGAGGGAACAGTGAGGGTGCTGGTCACCTTCACAGCGCGCCAAGTGCACATGGCAGCCTCTGTCATCGATCCATATGCTCTCTGCCCTGTGGGCACAGTTGCATAAACCCTGATGAATGCACCATTCCTCATCGTGGGGGATAATAAGGCCCTGTAAAAAGCTTTTCCTCTGGTTTTTCAAGCTCACGAGGGCTGATGAGGAAATATACTTGAATTAAAGGACAGGGACTCGGTGTCAGTTGTTCCTAAGAAGAGCATGGTAGGACATTATGGTCATGTACTTTACTTTCTCCGTGTCATTAGAAGTTCATTTGGGGTTTACGTGGTTGCCACAAACAGTCCCTTTGGTGAAGAGTACCTGCTTGGCTTTCTAAGAGCTGTTTGTAAGTGAAATATTTGGCTGGAATAAAATCTCTCTGGCTTCCCACTATCTGGAAACCTTTTTGCACCCCTGCAGATCGTTTTCAGAAAGGTTTCTAGAACTGCATAAACGCATCAGAACCTAGCCGTATGGTAAGACGAGTGTGAAAAAGTTGAATTAATCTTGTTTTCCTTAAGTGTGAGAGTGATTCTCTGATATCTCTTCAACAGGAGTGGAAAGGAAAAGAGGCTGCCTGTCTGCAGGGAGATAAATGCTTCTCCTGATAGCAGTGCTCTCATTACAAAGGGGTTTCCTCATCGTGAATGAACATTGTTTCACTTATTTTTAGTTGAAAAGCATTTTGAGCTCACTGCACTTCTGTGGTATTATTCATCCTGTGCACTTTTCCTGGAAAACACCAAGCATCCTGTCTGTATCCGTCTCAGTTAAGTAAGGGGCTACGCCATGGTGTTGTCAGCCCCTCTGTCCCATGTGACACTTCGCAGCATCCATACCATCCTGGCCCTTCTTTTTTGAGCTGCTTCTGTCATCTTGAGGCTTTATAACGCACAACAGCAGCAAACACTATGTTTTCTAATTAAGGTTTAAAAAAATCTCTCTGTGAAACCAAGCGCCAAGTAATTTAGATTTAGTCAGACTTCTCTCAGAGATTAATCCTGAAAACTGAGAAGCAAATCGTGTTTTTTCTGTTTGGAATAGTTTGGCCTACTTTGCGTCCTGCAGTGGGAGTGCTGTTTCTGGTGAGAACTTTTCTTTAAACTAGAAGTATTATGCACCTATTTTTGTACATGTTGACATTTGCCTGAAGTCTTAATGAAATGTTTTGATCAAATATCTAAGAGCAACATTACAAAATGTTTTCCAAAACGTTTTCCACCTTGATTTCCACCAATATTGTCATTGACCTGTTTTTTGGCAGGGGGTGACCCACTCAACTCCTCTCTGCCCGTCCCCTCCGCAGGGTCTGCGTCTTTAGAGATCGATAGTGCTCAATAACCCTTAAAACCCATTTAGAACATATGACAAAACGACTCTCTGTAATTCTTCTGTCACACATCAGCTCCATTAAAGGCTTTGCTGTTGGTGCTTTCTTTAAGCTTTCACAGGCCAGCATTAAAAACTCCTGCTTTTTAAGGGCTATTTTTCACAAACGTTAAAAGTTCTAGTTTCAGTAATGATTGTGCTGCTGATGGTGCATTCAGTGACAAATGGGAAATTACAATTTCCCACTGGTATGGCATAAAGAAGGCCTTTTAAAAATCAGGTTGTATAACATTAAACAGCATTACTGGATGTGAGCTGACTACTTGAATATACTGAAAGACTGAAAATGCTCCTCCATCAAAAGAATGCGCTCCTGAAATCAGACAAAAGTTTTAGAATTTATTTATACCTGTCAAATTTACTGTTTTCATTTTGATGGCACACAGCTAGTTTCAGTTTAAGAGAATGCTCCATTAGAAGAGTTATTTTTCAGCAAACGTACATGTTGCCCATTAATGAATCCATAAAACAGAATGTGAACAGAGACACTGCTGAGCTCTCACTTTTCTACCAACATGTCATGCTGCAGATGTTACTGATGTGACCCGTTTTATGATTTCTTTTATTTCTCAACACTACAATCATATATGAAGGTGGCAATTTTACAGAACTGCTGTGAAACATGTACAAAGAGTTTACAGGAAATAAACTGACACTGACTGAGCTGACCTGCTGTAGCCTCGGCTGAACTCGCGCTTCCCTCCTGGTCCACATTTTAAATCGGATGCTGGCTTATGTGTAATCAAACGCATCGAGAAAGACGGCAGGGGAGGTGACTGTTGTCAGATTTGTTTCTGTTTTGCCTCGATCAGAATCCATGAAAGTTCATGAATATTTGGGATATAATTGTTGATCAACATAGCTGTGAAAATCATTTTGGCTGTCGTCGTGCAGCTCTACTCCAAAGCACAGAGAATGGGATTTTCTCTGTTCTGTCTCAATATATCGACTTAATTCTGAAGGTGAAAATCAAATGCAGTTAAGCATAAATTAATAAAATGCATGTTTTGCAGGAACCACTTTAAGTAATAATTTCTTATCCAAGATCTGCTTAATAGACTTGATTAAGAGGTAATTTAGATCAAATGGAACTAATTAGCATCCAGTAATTAGCAGTAATTGCTTCTCTTTATTGTCCTGTTACCTTAATAAGTTTACAGATGGCTTTCTGTTGAAACAGAAGAATGAAGGTGAAATGTTGCTTTAGCTGCTCACACTCAACACCGGTTATGTTCATGGTTGACTGGTAATCTGAATCCATTTTGACAGGAAGCACAACTGCATCCTCACTTTGTGTCTTTCCAACATACTCGTCACTGACACACACACACACACACATTACTCTGCACTACATCTCATGTCTGATGGCAATGTTGCTGTTTTCTGATTACATTTCATTTCCACTCAGATTCGCTTCAGCCTTTGTCTGCTCGAATAGTTCTATTTGTCCCAACACGACTAAACCAACATCCTACATTTTTCTATACAGGTTTTTTTTTTCCCCCACACTGTGTCTCCACTTGGTGCTTTCATAATAAAGTATTTGTAACAGGGCAGGATTAAGTTGCTTCTATATAATCTTATTAACTAAAAAAACAGAGACTTGGCAAGTGGACGGGAAGGCGGCGTATTTCCAAGGACTGAAAAAGAACCAGCAGTTAAAGAAAGAATGTGCCTGGAGCAGCAAACTTGCCAATGAATGCAGTCAAAATATTCTGAATCTCAAACAAAAAAAAAGATCCAGTTCTAAGCAGCATCCTCTTCTTCGGTGCAGTAAGCAGTATAATCACTCGTGCGCTGCTCTGCTTTGGAGCTTGTGATGTGCTTCGACCTTTCACTGTTGGGATCAAGCTTGGATGCTCGATGGTCTTCTTGTTAGCAGCAAACACAGCCGGTTGTTTTTCATTTTTCTTTGACTGGATTTGACCGAATGCTAACTCAGTGCAGAGTGCCAGTTGGGTTTCTCGCTCAATCATCTTGTTGATGCTGTAGACTCTTTAGGCACTTCACTTTTTCACGTTTCTCCGTTTATGTTTGGTCAACCTTTCATTGTAATTTAGCATATAAAAAAGTGTTTTAATGTTTTTAATATGTAATGATTCTGAATCTTTCACATCTGCATGTTGATGTATAATACATTTGATTGTTTTCCATACCCCTACTTTTGACTGCTCTGGAGGTACCCTCTCCTTTCAAAATGATCTCACATTACGAGTCAATATGTGAACAATGAGCAGGGATGGCATGTCAAAACCTTTGACTGCTATTCTATGCATGTGTGTGAATTTGTGCAGTTTCTCACAGTGAGGGAGACTACATGTGTTTTTGTTCTCTCACACTGTGTACAGTAAACGAATGTGACCACTGGAATCAAACATGAAGTGTGACGCTGGCAATTTGACATCACGCCACAGTGGCTGATGGATGCCAGGTGAAGTAGGGTGAGGCCTTCGGTGTGGTTACCCGACTCAAAGAATGATATTTTTGTTGCCTCTCGAGCTCGACAGGATGTAGTAAAGATGTTCTGTATTGTCTGGTCACATGATCAACGAAGTAGCAAAAAAAAGAGGTTATGTGGTTCATTTAGTTTGTTTGTCATGTTTTTTGCAGGATTACACAAAAAAGTTAATGCAGTAGTTCAGTGATTGTGATCTTCAGATATACAGTCTTGGACTTTTCCTGTTCTGTAGTTTACTACCTGCAGGCAGAACCAGGCGTGCGTACGATGTAAAGCTAGACATGTGGTTTCCCAGCATGTCAGTTCGTAGCTATCTTGCTCTCTGGGTTTTCATTGCTGTTTGTATTTGAATCGTATAGAATTGTATTTCTATAAAGTTTAAAAGCTTTTGACACTGCGTTGGCATCGATACAAACATGAGATGACATCAGTGCTGACAAACTTTCAGCTTTTGCTGCTTTGTAGTTTCTTACACCTCTCTTAAGATGGGTAAAAACCTGTGCAGAAAAGGCTTCTGGGTCATATAATCATTTTTCTGTCAGTATTTTAAGAGGACTCCACCCCTCTGACTTGCATCTGGTCAGAGTTGGTCTCTCCTCGTACGAGCAGTGTGTGCCTATGTAGAGCAGTTGTATTCGGTTTCTTGGATGCGGTTCATGGCCACAGTATGAAAGATGCCAAATCATAATGCATGGTACCGTGATGTTAGCTGCCAAGCTCCATGCAGACATGCAATACCCCGGCCTCAAGGGCCTCCTATTCAGACTGCATCGTCAAAGTCCTAATGGTGTCGTTAGCTAAATTGACTCTCTTTGGTTGGTGTGGTCCTTCTGAAAACATTCCATAATTATGTCGATATTAGGTATTGGAGATAGTTTTGTCCATTGAGGTTTCAAGCATCACTCATTCGACTAGTTGTTGGCGTCACTGTAGCTGTGTCCATAGTGTTGCAATGCGCTGTGGTACCCAGAAATATCTGCACCAATGATTAAAAAAGGTTTTGTAAAGTGCTTTGTCTGTCCTAACCAGCTTTAAAAGCAGAATCAGAAAAGTACTTTTTGCGTGCTGTGCTGTAAACAGAAAGTCTGTTTCACATCTTTACCTCAAAGTAACAGGGCCACATATTACCTCGCTGTCTCACATTTCGCTGCAGCTGTCAGAAATGCTGTCCATCTGGTTCAAATTAGAACTGAAATTGATTTTTGATGACTTTTTTTTACACGAGAGGAGTTTTAAATCAATAAATCAGTCTGTCTACAACAAACTTGTAGCACATAATCGTTGCGTAGGGCTACTGTTAGTAATTGCAAGCAAACAGCAACCGTGTCGACAAACTGTTGGAAATAGTAACTGGGTGGTATATAATGTTTTATATTAGCAAAGATGGATTTGTTTGACAGTTCTGGTTGCTGTTATTAATTTGAATTGAACTGAAATGTTTCACACAGCCACTGGTAAGCAAAGAGTTGGGGGTATGAATTTATCTATGGTACACTGCACAGATATAATGATGATTTGAACAAAGCTTCAAGGCTAAGCGCCTCATCGTTCTGTTGTTGGCTGAAGCTGAAATTAGCATCTAATACAATGGTATTGGCAGTATAAGAGAAAATAAAAAGTTTTGTGTCAAAAAGAGTGTCAAAACCACTTTTTTCAAGCTTTAATATTTACTTTGTGATTTAAAAACACCCGATTTAAAGTTTATCAGCGCCGCTTATTTCTTCCTGTAGCTGTGAGACATTCTACATTAAGTGCACTTTGCATTGTAGAAGAACAAACCTAAAACCCTGAATGGTAAGATGCCTTTCACCCTGCAATCCTAAACGTAGTCAGTTTATATGGATTAGGGATGTAACGATATGGGAAACTTAATATCTCGATTACAGTGACCAAATTATCACGGTTAACGATATTATCGCTGTATTCTTAATTGCTGTACAAATGTCAGAGAAAACACATACATTGAAATGATTTCATGAAATGTTGTGATTCTTTTATCATACTAAAACATTTGAAGCCAAAATCTTATCAAAACGAAACTTTCACATTAAAGGGGCAAACAACTGGCACAGAAGGAGTTTATTTTGTAATTTGTGGGGCTGTCAAACGATTAAATTTTTCAATCTAATTAATCACAGGGTTGCTGTGAATTAATTTAGATTAATCCCATTCTTAAATATGACTGAAAAATTCACATTTTCTGTGTATTGTTGTTAGAACAGAAAGATAAATGACAAGAAGAGGATATAACATTTATTTTTTGATAACAAATGGATTTGTCATTCATGAAAAAAATATTCATGAGAAATCCAAAAGATTTTTAGAAAATCCAAAATTCTGAGCAATTTGGCAACGTAATCATTGCTCTTTCTCTTTGTAAATCCAGAATAGGTGAATGGAACTTTTTTGAGCACACGGCTCTGCAAAGTGACGCTCTTCTGTTTTCATTACGGTTAAAGCAAATGACATAAGTTCCCACTTGTTTTTTTTTTTTTTAGTATTTTAGTAATCACTGTTCCTCTTGTAGAATGCATCGAAAGTTGCCATTTTCAAAACCTCTGCGATGCCCGTGTCCTAATATTAATTAATTAATTAATTGGTCCCGGGCTATCCATTGTGTCGGTCAGCTTCTCAGATGTCGTCTTACTTAATGTAAGGGTGGTAACAAATGAATGTTTGCCGTTAATACCATACTTAAGGGCTGTAATCAACCAAAGAAATTCTTGGTCGACTGAAACCCTGAAATTTCGACTAAAAATCGACTAATCGGGAGGCGGAGAACAAACTCAAGTGTGACGGCTCTGACAGCGTTTTGCATCACGTTAATCTATGCAATATAATAGCCCATGATTGTTGAAAATACACTGATATCAGCATAAGAAGGCCGTTAAACACAAAAATGATCTTTATTAAACATCCCAGATCAAGACAAGTGCAAACGTAACAAAGCTGTGCAGTACTGCATTATGTTTGGATTATAGAGGAGGCTTAATATCCAGCGTGGTCTGTTTGTATCTGAGGGATGCTGCCATTGTTGCGGGCGGGTGCGCCTGCGGTCATAAAACGAATAAACGATCATTTGACTAAAATATTGAAATAGGTTTAATATGATCTCAATAACCTATAATATTGAAATATTACAGTTTTTAGACGATACACCATGTTTGTAGTCGAGCTGTGATATGCAAACTGTTGTTTGCAAATTTTGCATTCAACTTTCTTCCCACCATCTATTTTGTTAAAATTCTGCCACACTGCTGATGTCTTTGACATGGATGGTAGAGGAGGACTCACTGTAAATGAAACGCTCAAAATAAAAATAAATATTCGGCAAACCACCGGACGTTGAATAACGTGGACGCTCTTGAATCTGCCCGTCTCTAGTGGGTTGGAACGTATCGACCAATTAGTCGAGCAGTTGACTCGGACTTTACAGCCCTACCATACTTAAGGTCTCAATGTCAACTCACGTTTTTAACTCGCTGTTATAAATATCACCGTATGTTCTTCCTAACATTAATGAACATGTTTACATTATTTTATTTTGTGTCGGCTCCAGTCAGTGGAGCAGACAGTAGACTGCCTTCGGTTCCATTTAATTTGGAGACACTTAGCAACACAGCTGCTAACACGGCTAGCTAGTAGCTGCTAAGTGTCTCAAAACGAAAACGTCGTTGCATTTTAGGAGGATAGATACTGCTCCAAGTTTGGGAGACTTGGATGAGGCTGTTATTATATAGCCCGATAATCCAACGAGATATAATGAGATTAATTCAAACATAAACAGTAATCTTTATCGCGTACAATTTCACCGCGCTTTAGCGTAATGCCGGTAACTGTTACATCCCTAATGTGGATCAGCTGAAAATCAGACTAAGAGTGTGGTCTCTTAGAGGTAGTTCTCAGAACAGACTTTCTCTTAATGACAAAAGATAAATGTGTATTTATTAATTCTGGGTTAAAAAACCTGCACCAGCTGGTTGTTCGCTGCCATTTTTGATTTGTTTGGAGAAAATGTGAATAAGAAATGGTTAATGTCAGAGGTAAAAACCATGGAAATTCCAGTGTGTATTTTTTTGCTGTCACTTCAACTGCTGTATATTTAAATTAAATTCTATACACAAATTATAGTCATGTGTATCTTGAAAGTTTTTTTCTTTAGTATTTTTGAGTATTTATTGCTATTTCTGTATCTGCTCTATCTCTGTGCTGCTTGCAATAATGCAGATTTGTCCGAGGAGGGAAGTTTCTACAGTTTTTTTTGAGAGGATTTGATTTGCATTTGAGATAATGAAAACAACTTTTTATATCTTGTCTTTCTTGGCAAAGACTAAAATTACTTGACTCACCAGCTGTTTCCATTCTTCTGAGAAATGATGAAATACCAGTCACCACTTTTTCTCTTGTGGATTTCCACCTCAGTAGTTGTTGTCACTACAGCGATTTGGACAACACTCTAATGACAATATGTAGACAATATTAATGACTTCAAAGCAGGTAATAGAAACATGCCTTTTTCTGATTTCTATTTAGCAGACCTGTTTTTTTTTTTTGTTTTGTTTTAATGCCACAAGTTCACCCTGGAGCCATCAAACCACCAAACTTGGCCAAACACACACACTTTGTGCGGGAGCATACTTCACCAAATGACAACGTAGTGCAGTTTTGTGAAGGATGCTGCCACGAGGGTGCAGGATTTGTGCATGGCTCTGGCTTGCATGTCATTCTGTACTTTGCTCAGGGGTGCCACATCAGTGCTGCTCCACGACCAAAGTTTGGCAAACAGGAAGCTGCAGGTTGTAGCAATTATTCAAATTAAAACTGCAGCACGCTTGTGACTGCATAATATGGAATGATCTACACTTGGTGGAAGACGGTAACCTTTAAGGGAGAGGTGTTCTCAGTGTGCACAGATGGCTCCAGGTGTTCTTCAGGACAGCAAATGTAGGACCCCTATTTCTTTTTCTCTTTCAAAACGATTTGTTGTAACCTCTTCTTGCATTCTGCTCTCAGTGAAAACAGAAGAAAGGACTAATGCACATACCAGAGACAGTTATCGTCAGAGCGTGAATGTGTCATTACAGTCGATGCCATACACCCACGCATGTTAGCACCACAGAGGGCAGGACATGGCCTCCATGCAGCCACCAGGACGTTGGCCCATCATAGTTGACTGGACCTGTCGTGTTCAGAAATGCTCTTCACTGATCGATTGTTAGTGTCATGTTTGTTTTTGTTCTTTGAGCATGCATGTAAAATAATCTTTTATGTATTTTTCATTAACTGAAAAAAAGCAGTATTATAAGCTGACGTGTTGTTGCAGAGCAAAGCAACATAAAGCACTGAGTATTTGCTGATTTAATCTTTGTGTCAGACTTGGGAACGATAGTGTTCTTGCAGGGCTGAAAATGTAACGTGTCTGCTTGTGACTCCAAATGTTCTTTGTGTCTATTACTGATTTGCAATTTGTTTATTTTTGAGTCTGTCACTGGGTGGTTTAATGAAGTTGTATTGAAATGAGATACGGCTTTGAGAAGGTAAGAAAAAAAGAGCAGCTTATGTAACAGTATAGTGCAAAACCAAATGATTTGGATTGTGGATGAATCCGAATGTTTATTTATGTTCTATAACCTTTTCTGGTGGCTAGTCTGCCTGGCTGAATATTCATGCTCTCTCTGCTTTGCTTCATAGCTGCTGGCTCTGCACTGTGGCCACAAAGATGGTGACTGATGCATGAAATGGTGTTGTCTTGATACTTTGTGAGGTAGGGAAGCATTTAAGTAACAATAAAGGCTTTTACTTGTACACAGAGATCTTAGAAACTCTTCTAATTGTTGGTACTGTTCTTCTTTGTCAGACAGTTAAATCTGCATCCAGAAGTCAATGTTTCTTTATTAAGAAGTAATGAGAACCAAATTCTGACCAGTATGAGATTTTTGAGACTGATTAGCAATATATGCCAGCTGTTGCAATGAGTTGTTTTTATTTATTTTTTAGCTAGAATTAAGATAAACCTAAAATTATAACTGAGTATAACTGAGTGTGTTGCTGTGGAGCTCCTTTTAACTCGTCCTTTTTAGAAAGTTGGACATGGCGCTCATTAACCCACTCACACACACAAAGCCCGAGCTTTCATGCAGGGTGTGTGAGCTCGTGGTCTTACCCAAGGACACTGACACTGTGGCCTGAATCGAGCCACCAGCGCAGACAACACTCCTCAGTCGCTTCCGTGGAAACATCAGATTCACTGTTGGAGGCCACTGTGAGCCGAGAGATGATGTCAGGCTCCGCTGTGGCCTCTTCATGACATCATTACTTTAGAGAGAACTCCTTAGGGAGGATATTTGTCAGTTGACATCATTGCGTTCTCTTTGTGAACGAGTGCTTTTATTTTACATAACGATTAATGCGTTCAGGAATTAATGTGCAAGATTATTGGAAATTATAATCAGTGTTTATATATAATATGTGTGTATAAAAGTTTTAAACACAAAGCTATGATTAGAGAATTCTAAGAATGTTATGGAAATGGCATATGCCATGCACCAGGCTGAACTGGAATACTTTCCAGAAATATTTGACATCCTCCTCAGTCCATTTAGTACTAAGTCTGCATTCTCAGAGGATAGCCCTGCTCTGCATATTCCCCAGATGCCTACCCTCTTAAAGGAAGTATACCTGTCATTGTCTTTATGAAAGCTTTCAGATCTCCTCTGTATCAGAGCCAAAGCCACGTTGCCTCGGGGAATGGCCACGGTCACTTGCCATGTCTGTGAGAAGTCACTGTTTTTGCAGCACTCTCTTGGGCATGCTGTCTGAGCATATGCACGAGAACAGACATCTGCACAAAGGTTCACATCATCGCCGTTCAGTGAGTGCGTATCATCCCCCCAAAACATGGACTGTGTCATGATGTGACTGTACATGTTTTCACTGTGGATTAGGCTAAGCCCATCAATAATGCAGGCCACATGGAGTAGCTGTGAAAACACCCTTTTCTGGTTTTATAAGCTCTACTCTGATCCTTCACCCTAATGCTTTTATAGAATGACAGACAAAGACAATAAATCCTCTGTTTGTGAACAATGATTTGTTTTTAAACTCTAAATGACTAAAAAGAGCCTGCAGCTGGTTAAAGGAATGATGCTCTCACGTACCTTTCTCATTCACAAAGCCTTTCCTTCTTGCAGTCTTTGTTCTATGGAGTCCTTGGTGATGCATCTGTGAAAGAAAACGAGGACCAAGAGGAAGAAAAATGGAGCGCCTTTCACTGTGCTATCCTTTGGATCTTTTCTGTTTAAAGTGGTAATGATGTTCCAAAGCAGTTTGTGTTCTGGTTCAGACCCAGTGTTTGAACTAGAGCCACTTCTTTGTCTTTCACCTCCGAAGCACAGAAAAACAGTAGCAGCTGATCCAGAGGAAAGAACCACTTCCGTCAAGCTTGAGGGCCAGGGTTAAGCAGACCTATTAGACCAAGCAAAATGTCATCCCTGCGATGCTTAGAAATCAGTGTAGGGTTTACTGTGTGTAATCCAAGAGAAAACAGTATAAAAGCTGATCTTCAGCATGGATCTGAAGTCTAATCAGCAGCTGGGGAACATGAGCTCATTGTTCCTCTCCATTTTCTCATATTTAGATATCACCAGTCGGTGTTTGTGAATACATCCACAGTCCCGATCCTGCTTTTAGCTGAATTTATTAACTGTATTTATAACCATGTCTATAAACACTTTCTGGTGTTTGAATGTGATCTGAGCCTTTAGAGAGCTCAGTGTGTAGAGCCGTTCAAAGTGACACGTCTTATCCAACTTTCAGATAAAAGGCCACCGTGAGAACTGTGGAGCGTGTCCAGAGGGCCCGGGAAGATTTCAGTCCAATTTTCAGGATTAATTTGACTCCCAACTACATCGTCAGGGTCTGCTAGTTTTGTAGACTTGTTAGAAAACTGTGAAAGAAAAGGCTTCCCAGCCTCTTTCCTCTGCTGTTTTGGCTGTCAGCATTCAGAATTAGTGTTTTTCACTTTGCTTTGACTACTGGAAACCTTTTACTTCACAGTTTCATCAGCATCATTCACTCCTTAACTTGGGATAATAAACTAGCTGATATTTATTTGTTACCTTGATTGTCTTACGCCAAACAAATCTTTTGTTCATGTTCTCAATAAGAGATGATTTTCTACAGCTTTATACGTTCTTTTCCTAAACATTTGCTAAACCACGAGTGTTCAGCTTTTTTTTTTTTTTTACGAGGGATTCATCTAGCAAACAGTCCATAAATGAAAATGTATCCATGAGCTCTGGAAGCTGCACTGATCGATGGACACGAGTTTTACTGTCTGTCAGCTCAAGAGTTTTTCGAACTGACAGAGATGCTGGAGTGGAGCTGAACATGGTTCTGAGAAATGGGGGGTTGCCAGGAGCAGAGTGTAGCAGGTGCTGCCAGTCCATGGGGGCATATTTGTGTGCTCTGCTCACTCAGTGGGAACATTTTAATTTGATCCCTTTGTTTCTATAAAACAGGTCAGGATTTGCTCTACCCCTGGGCAATTTGTGTCAGAGCTTGTTCAGAAACTGTTGTAATGATGCGAGAGTGGTGTGTTGTCATCACAACGTACACTCAGTTCTAACTAAGGTGCTGTGTTTAGGCTCATTTGTATTAAATCACACACTTTGAGGCAATGGCAAGTAATAATGGGATTCATTTTCTCATAAGTGACACCATTCTGCACATAAGAATCCTTGCTTTTGTGGCCATAATTTTCTAAATGATTTCATTCTTAGAGTAAATGTGAGAACAATTAAGCAGCTCTTTCAGTTGGTGGAAATTTGTTCAGTATGCAGCCTCCTTTTGCCACAGATAATGGGAGTATTGTTTGTTGCCTGAAGTGGAAAATACACGTACATCGCAGTGGAATGTTCTGTTTCAGCTTCAGCTCATTTGCATTCCTAAACCAATTCATTGCCACCAACTCACGATGTGATTCCACAGTAGAGGAGCATGCATTCACTTAAAAGCCCCCCCCCCCTAACAGTGTGACACTAACAGTGTGATGTTTGTGTTTGAATAAGTTCGCCAGATGAGTGGCCATGCTCTCGTACCCCCTTTGGACCACCAGTCCATGCCTAATTTTCAGCCAGTTCTCTGCATTTTCACAGCTAAAGGATGATGGAGCTCCCCATCAGGACACCTGGTTCTAGGGCAGCAGCAACTTTTTGCCAATCCTGAACTCAGAATGGTTGAAATCAGGACCTGAGGGCTTGCTTATGGTGACCTAAACGGCCAGCTAAAACTCTGTAGTACAGACAGAAGTTCTAATTGAACGAGCGAGAGCTTCGAAGGACAGGGAAGAGGTGTTGGAAGTGACATGCGCAGTGATGCAGTGTTGCTCTGTGACTGCATTCTGGCCCGTGGAAAGGACAATTGGATCAGGCACTTGGTTCAGGTTGGTCAGAAAAGAATTAGACGATCAGCATGATGAGAACTGACTCTTTGTTGCTTCCTGATGTGCTGCTTGTTTTGAAGAATCTTAACTCAATGTTTGACGCCCCCTGAGTCTGAATGTTTAAAGTGACTTAATAAGTTTCAAACAGACAAATTAATATTGACTATTAGTACTCATTGTTGAGTGTATATTTGTACTTTTCATGTATTTCAGATCTCCCCTACAACCACATGCTGATGCCCAAAACAGTGTTAATGACTACTCGTATGTCCACAGTAGTCACTGTCTAATATAAAACTCTTGTTTGGGTTCAGTCTGCCAGCGTTCAGCTCTCTATATGTTTTAATGCTGTTACAATGACGGGGGGGCCCGAGCAATGGACTGAAGCAAGCTTTCACGGGCAAGTCGGCAGGTCAGAGCAAAGTTTTAGAATGAAAATGGCTTTAATTTTTTCGCCACACTAAAAGACATTTGTTTGAAAACTCTTTTAGTTTAACACTTGTCCTTCTTTGTCTATTTTTAGCCAACCAAGTGATTTTATCTGAAATGAAGAGTTTAAAAAGCCTTTTTTTTGTTTTTTTAAACATAATTTGCACATAACAGATAAGTTACGTCCACAACAGAGGACATGATTAAAAAGGTGAACTGTCTGTGGAAAGCTGGTGATTGAAGACTTGATTGTGATTATTTTGAGTAATTGTTAAGTGGGACAGACCTGTTTTCACCACTGAGAGTTTCATCTTGGGTTTTCTGAGGTGCTTTCCAAAAGCCACAGATGTCAGCTGAATAGCACATTCCCTGTTGTGCACATTAGTCAACAGTATTAGCCAGCAGTAACTCAAATGAAGCATAGAATGTAAGCGATCGGCAGTAGAGGGGGTGGGACAGCGAGCAGAGATGTGAAAACGATGAACCATCCAAAGTCATTACAGCTACATTTCCTACTAGTTAGCTTCTCAGGGGTGGGTGACTTCTCAGGGTTTAAACAGTAGCAAATAATAACAATGATACTGCATTTCTGCTCTTGTTGATCGTCCTTTCTGACCACAGTACAAGCCACACTTACACCACAAACACATCAGGAGCAATGAAGAACACTTCACCATGTGGATCCAAAGACTGACCCAGTGACTCCTGGACAATGGGGAAACTTTTTAGAAATGCAGCTGCAAACGGCAGTTGTGTTCAGTTTGAAACCACCCACTGAGTCTGCATGGAGTCCTTACATTGCACCGTGAGGCCAGGCTTGCCTTGCAGTGGAGTAGCTGTGCGTGAATGACTGCTGTGTTGTCAGCTAAGCTCAGCCTCAGCCTCTGACTGCTAATTTCACAAGTGTATTGGTAGTAAGCTCACTTTAAAGTTCACTTTAAAGACTCTTCACACTGATTTTCCTCCTTAACTTCTGTGTTGGGGCCTGTTTAGTAAAGCTGGTCATTAAAAAGAAAACATCAGCGTTGCTTTGGCATTTTCTTTCTGTTGGTATTTCATGGGTCAGTATTTCAGAGAAATCTCTCCACGGACAAACGTGCACGCCCTGTAACACGCACCTTTTCCTTCCCGTGGTGTAGAATTCACTCAGAGCAAGCAGTGATGAAAGATGTGTCTAAATTTGGGTGTTTTGCTGTAGCAGGGCAGGTGTGAATTTTCAATCGTGCTCTGTATGGTGCTGAGCTTTTCATTAGCAGCTTTTTCCCTATTACACAAAGGGGCTTAAATTTCCATCAACACCTTAAATGGCAATATGTGATTAAGCTGTTTTGTTCTCTGCTCTTCTGTCCTCCAGGGTATTGGTGATTATTGAATTAACTCTTATCCCACAGTTAGGAGCACTGGCGTGCTTCTTTATTTGTGTGTGTGTGTGTGTGTGTGTGTGTGTGTGGATGTTAATGCGAACCAGCTAAGCCTTCGTGTTTAACCTCTTTTTTTTTTTTCCTTCTAAATTCCATGATTGCAACCCAACGCCTGCATTTTGCAGAAAAGTTTTCATCTTGAATTAATTGTATTAAGTTAATTAAGAAGCCCACGGCGCTTCCCAGGGCCGCCGGCATCACCGCACGTGACCTGATCTCACTACAACACGTTGAGAAGGAGACAATGGCAGTTGCACGGGTATCAGAACCAAATGTTGAGGAATAGATCCTTCACAGAGAGGGGCCATATCAACACAGCAGCAGCGCCCTCGTTAGACAGAATTAAGGCAACTGGAGATGGGATTGCAGATATCTGAGTGGCAGTGGCAGTAGGCAGCCAGGCTGAGCCATACATCATCAGTATGTATTAGACATGGCTTAATACAATTCAAGGTTGTTCACAGGCTTCATTTGTCAAACAGTAAACTTACAAAGTTGTTTCCAGGGTCAGAAGAGGCTTGCTCAAGATGCAAGAGCGAGAAGGGCACACTGGTCATATGCTTTGGGGCTTTCTGGAGGAGAGTCTTTAACATGCTATCAGAATCGTGGAATATTAAGAGTCCCCAAAGCCACTCACAGCAATATTTGGAGTTGTTTCTCAACTTTGCAATGTGTCCACCTGGCAGGCTTCAGCTATGGCCTTCTCCACATTGATGGCCGCATACTTCTATCTTAGAAAAAGGCGACACCCCCTTCCCATAAACGATGGATGGAAGACTTGCTCTCTCATCTCAAGGTTGAACAGCAGAGACCTGTTGCTGTCAACAGGGTTCTGTCAACACTTACGAAATATGGCAACCATTCTTGAATCATATCGACTCCCAGACAACTCTCAACTAAGAGAAGGTGCTTATTTATTTATCTATTTGTGTTTTATTTCTCTTTTAATGTAATGGATGTGTGGATTGGAGTTTGTTTCCTGTTGTTATTTTTCTGAAAATTCAATGAAAATATTCAACTAAAACCAAATGTTACGTCATCCCTTTGGGAGCATTTCGGCTTTCAGCCAAATGAAAAGTGGGAACCATCTGTAAAATCTGCGGCAAAACAGTTCAAGCAAAACGAGGAAACACAGCGAATTTAAGGGCTCACCTTGCACCGCCGCCTCCTCCCGCCGCCTCCTCCTCCCGCCGCCGCCTCCTGCCACTAAAAAGTGTTATCAAATTGCCATGTCTTTTTTTTAAATGTTTAAGCACCATGTTTCAGAGGAAATATTGCAATGAGTTTAGTAACTTTAGTAATTAACAAACAAATTAGCTAGATAGATAGATTTAAAAAAACAAACAGATAATGATATGCAATAATATCGCATACCGCGATATTGAGCTGCCCTGACTCAGCGCGGGGCCCTAGGTACAACTTAAATGTAAAAAAGACGACAGGAACTGAATCTTTCAAACAGGATTCTCCTAACGGAAATATTTTTATTCATTACATGTTCGACATGATATGAAAAGGAATGGTTGTGCTCTTTGATAGATGGTGACTCATTTTGCAGCCCTGCCTGATGACCCAGATTTACACAGTGGCTGCTGTCAGGCATATTGCTCCGTTTAAATGGCAGTGGCACAGCAGGGGGCTCATGTGAAAGTGGGAGCAGCACTTGTAGTTTGTTTTGGGTTAGTGTGGCTGATTCCTCTGTGCTTCCATTTAAAAAAACCAAAAACATTCAAGGTTGTTTTCTGATTCGTTTGTCTGTGGACACGATAAGTTCAGTTAATAACTGAATAAACAATACTTAAGTGAACAATGACAGTGTTACTGCTCCACATGCACCCTTTCTTAAATGTTCTTAAAGGTTCATTTTCCCATGTGAACACAACGCAGTGTTGCATGCACAGTTGGTTGATTATGGTCACAGCTCCACTACCATCCATGTCCCAGCATGCACTGGGAATGGATTTGATGACTGCAGTATGTTCAGTTCTGCAATGCTGTGTACTTTCAGGGAATTCTGCCTCTGCTGACTTTCTCTGTAGGAGGGCATCGTACATGCTTTGAGCCTTTGAGCTACTTGAATGCTGATTTTATTTCTTTTTTTTATGAAGCTGTGGTTATGAAATAGGATTTTCATGAGAGTAGAGAGACGGTTTGGAAATGCTTTAAGTGACCATGACTTGACACGCAGTCTTTTGGGGTATATTGTCAGTCGGTTAATGATGCGTTAAGTCGTCTGAGAAAAGAATCCGAAAAATATGTGAATGAGCTTTATTGGGAATTAAGCAGCATTAATGAACACCTATACTTTGCTTTTTTCATTTTTTTTTAAAAACATTTGGAACATTGGAGCACCATGACACATATAAGTCTATCCATAAATCCATTTTCTATACCCGCTTCATCCAGCTCAGGGTGGCAGGGGGCTGGAGCCTATCCCAGCTGTCAGTGGGGGAGAGGCAGGGTGCACCATGGACCGGTCACAAGGAGAACATGCAAACTCCACATAGAAAGGCCCCCACCGTGCAGCCCTCATATAAGTCTAGCTGAATGCATGCATGCAGGCTTGATTCGAACTGCAAAATCTGGGTGTGTTAGTCTGGCTTTGAGAGCTTTGATTTCTGTAGAATTTCAGTCCTACTAACATGCTTCTGTGCATTTTAAAAGTCTGGTTTTTATCTGACTAACATGATCATTTATGACTTTTTCTTGTCTTGCATCATTCAAACTTCATATCTGTTCACCTCTGTTTTAGCTAAGTCATTTTATTTTTGATCATTTAAACCATTGTTGTGAATCAAAGCAGAGCAGTTCAGCTGTTTTCTACACTTCTACGTGACGTCTGAATCAGAGCTGCAGCAGTTTCGGTACCAGTTGGAAATTTGGAAACACTGAATAGCCCTGTCCAAACTTTTGACTTGCACTGTGATTAATCAACTGAACGTTCCTGAACATTCTCATGGTCAGATTTGATGCTTGGCTATATGGGAATGCTTTTTAATTATCGAGTGTTGGTTTGGAAATAAATTAAACTTGTAGCACATTCCTTTCTAATTATTAAGTTCATTTTAATTTATTAGACTATTTCTTTTCCATAAAACTAAAATCTTCACCCAATAAAATTCTAATGATTGTAAAAGAAAAAAGAAAAATGGTAAAGCATCTGAAAGTGTGTAATGATGTTACTGTGCTGTACAAGGCATCATAAGCATGCCATGACATTAAGATTCTGGGGTCACACATAAGGACATTTGGTTAACCTCAAAGCCACACCATTATATACAACTCTGCATTCTTTCTGTCTGCGAACTCAGGAAAAGAAACAGCACCAGTAAAAAGAGTTAGCTGGTATGAACCTAATCAAGCCCCTGTTATGATATGTTGAACTGTAAATACGACAATCTGACCTGACAATTTGTTCGTTAAGAAGACCTCTCAATATTCCCCAGAAACAAGCCTTGCATTCATCCGCCCATGTAAAGGAGGAGTGTTTAATCCCACAGGGGCGCTGTGCATCCTCACAGTTTGCTCCAGGCTTCAGAGCGGAGTGATGTAGGATCCAGTGGATGTGTCAGCAGGAAGCAATAGTGGTTTTTGGAGGAAGAGGCAGCAATAGTATTACTCACCTCTACACCAGGGATGGTGGCACGTTTCTCCTCCCAGGAGTACATGTTTAATTTCTTTGCTCTTTGTAGGTGTATGTGTGCATTTGCTGAAGAGCCTTTGCTCATATCTGTTGTGCAGAAATGCCTTTTTATGCATTTACAGAAGCAAGTGCAGTTTGAATTTATAACCCCTGAAAAATGCCTAGTGAGTTTGACTCAGCTCGTGCGTCAGGCTTCCTCCTTCTGGTCTTCTTCTCTGACACCAGTGCTGCGTCTTTCTTCCTGTAAATTTGCCACAGATGTTGTGACCCCGGTGGACAAAACAGGTTTCCCCTAATTAAATGAACAACATCTGGGCACAAGTCAGAGAAGCAGCAGAAGAGGATGTTCGTCCTGGAGGGCGATCGTCCGTAATCGAACCGTAAATAAGACGAGGCTCAGAGGATGTAGGAAGCTTGTGCAGGCAAGCGTGGGTTTCTATGTGGGAGGGAGGCCATTTCAAAAGAGTGCGCAGCAGGGCAGGGGGGAGGGGAAGAGGTGGAATCTGCCATATGGAGGAGAGAGAAAGACAAAGAGAAAAAAAAGGAAGAGAGGAGAGGAGGAAGGAGAAAATAGAGAAACTCAGCGGCTCACGTCAACTCACTTCAAGCTCCCTGCTGGCCGCAGGGATGCTGACAGCACAGTTTTGTTGACCCCACCCCCCCAAACTAGTTCCCTCACCTTTTACAGTCACTTTCCATTCCTGTAGCCCTTCTGGTGCTCTGCTCACAGTGTGTTTCCTCGTCCTCTGGCATGACCTTGTGAAAGTGGAGCCTTCTCTGTCACATCATCAGGTCTGCTCATGCACATGTCTGATGTCACATAGTGTCTTTGTCTTCCCTGGAAACTCTGCATTATGTAATCTTCCCCACAGGGTGGGACGTGAAGGGTGAAGCTAGTGTGCCACAAAGATGGGTTACAGAAAGCTGATGGATGGAAGTCGTTGCCGTGTTTCAGCATGTGACACTGAAACTGCCTGGGCTGCATACAAACTGCACTTCCATGGAGTTGTTGTGGTGCTGATTGACATGAAATGGTTTTCTGACAATGAACGTATAAATAGAATTAAATAAAGTTCAGATTAAAATAGGGCTGGGCTAATATTAAATTCTTTAATTTCCTCTGATTAATCACGATTAATCGCATTGTTATACGCAAAATCCAATAATGAATTCAAAAGTAGCAAATGACGCACTTTTATTGGAACTGTACAGTCATATGATCGAAGTACTCCGGTGATGAGACAATTCAACGTTGCAGTGCTTACAAATTACTTTGGTTCTGTCGACTGCGCCTCTGGAAGAACTTTGAATAAAAACGGCCATGTAAAAGTTCCGTAGCCTTCTCCATGTTTGTTTCATCCGCCCTTCTTTTCTTTTCTGACTGTTTCCTGTGAGCGCCGCAGCAGGAAGCAACATACGAGGCTCACATACGATGGACCTTTTCAAAATAAAAGCTGGTGAGCAACAGACTTTACAATAAAAATAACCGATAATAAAAACTGCGTTAATGTGAGACAAATAATTCTTGGCAATAAGGAATTCAGTAGTTAACGCAAAAATAACGCGTTAATGTGGCCAGCCCTAAATTTAAAGTAAAATGACCCTACTGGAAAGGAATCATAATTTACGGAAGTGGTGGCTGGAGAAATCCTGTCTCTAATTACTTTCAGATTAAACTTGTAGATAAGTTATAAAACGCAAAAGTGGCCCACAAATGATGTTTCTGTTGCTAAAATCAGAGCACTAGTTTGGATTAAATGCCACTCCAAGATCTGAGGAAGGCACTCTGATGGGATGAGGCAGAAAAGAGGGGGAACACTGAGCAGGTCCTGTCTTCCACATCTGCTTATGTTGTACTTCTGTTCCGAGTGGAAAATAATGTCCGACAAAAGTGTTTATTCATAATATTCCAAATCCTTTTTGTTCTGAAATGCAGCGACACACAAAACGGCTCTTAGACATCTTCCGTTTTCATTAAACCCATACAAACATTTAGCTTGTCAAAGATAAAAACGGAGCGTAAGAATACGTAAAAAATGGAAGACAAATTAATTTAATTTAATGAACTTAAATCATCCACTGAAATATGGGAGGTGTTTTCAGATATGTTTGGGGGGGGGGGGGGGGGGGGGGGGATGATTTGATGTGTGTCCCCACTTCAGTGCAGTTGGACTTGCATTCGTCACTTTTCACACACTTCTATGCCTGCTCTCAGAATTAGAAGCTTGATCTACAGAGGATACACTTCTGTTCGGTGCCAGCATGTCCTGAGTTAACTGGGCTAATGCCAGGTAATCCCTCCAGAATTTTGGAACAAGAATTTCATGTTCAGCTTATCCTCTGCTCGTGTAGAGTCAAGTCTCTCACTGTTGGCTGCTCGTTAATAGAGACATCGGGTGCTTATGAAAAATACACAATTTAATAATATTCAGAATGTTTGCTGTTGTATTAAAGCTTTAAATAAGAGGCAACCAGCCTTTAACTGTTTTGCCATTTCATTGCCTTTAATCTATAGTGGATTTAATTTGTGGAGAGGTTGTTACTTCCCCATAAAAGATGCTTTTCCTCTCTGGAATCAGCACATTTGTCCAGTTTAGCGGTGGGCGATAATGGTCTAAAAATAAAATCGGAGATTTTCTTTTTCCCCTCCAAACGCATTGATTTTTTTTCCCTTTTTTTCATTCTTTAAAGCAACCAACTAATAAATGACTAAATGATATTACAACCAATTCACACGCGAAGTTAAAATGCCAAAAATAGATTATCTGAACTGGCAGATTAAAGGTCCCTCTTGTATACAGTTGTGGAAGTTAAAGAGAAAAGTGTGAGTGTGTGTGTGTGTTTGTGGGTGTGTGTGGCTTGTCCAGTCCTTAAAGGCTTCACCAGGTCTTCAGATTTTTAAACTCAACAAATCTTTATCATATGAAGATGTTCTATGTTGTGACTGATGCTCACAACATCAAACTTCTGTCAGTTGCTACTCAAACCAAACAGTGGTTTCTCATAGCTGGTAGCAAATTCTGTTTTCAGTCATGTTTGCCTTTCATATGTTGTCTGTGTTGTCATATTTGGCTTTGATTTGAAGCCACCTTTGATCTCTGCAGGGTGCATAACAAAGGCACCAAACGAGTTCAAATCATTTCTGCTTCATCCTACCTGCAGTTAATCTCCATGGTTCTGAGAACAGATTCAATTCATAGCTGTATAACACCAGCTGAAACACTTGATTTGCTCCTCCTATGGTACCGTTGTACATACTGTGTTACCGGTTTATGTGGAAAAATGGATTGGTCATGTGAAACAAACCTGACATACAGGAACAGTTAGTGAAAGGAAAGATGACACAGTAGTTTAGCTGAAGGATGTATCATTTTCTTCCTATTTCCTTATTTTTTACCAACACTAGCAGTGCATGGTCAAAAATACAAATGACTCATAAATCTGACATTTACAGCCCTGCTCACACACACGCACATTACTTACTTGCATGAGGATTGGCTCAGTTTTCTGTTATTGACTTTCCAGCACTTGGTGACTGAGTTTTAGTAGAAAATAGAAAAAGACCGATATGATATGAAGCCATCTACATGAACACCCTGCCTTCAATGGTAGCAGAGAACTTAACCGCAGTACAAAAAAGCTATCACAATGTCAGACACAACTCATACGAGGCTATGTATCCATGCATGTATGATTATTATTTATTGGTTCTGTATAAGGAGAACTGGTGCTTCCCTCACTCACTGAAACGGACCTTAGCAGAGAATCCCTTCACATACACGTCATTCAGCAGGACATTTCAACGACATCTTAGTTGGAGTTGAACTCAAGCGATTTTGTGTTGAGCGACCCCATCTTCATTGCTCAGCTTAAAGTGAGGAGATGGACAAACCTTTTTGCATGGAAGATGATTCCTAATATGGATGACAAGGGCATTGCATTTTATCTTAACCTGTGCCAGTGGCGGGCCTTAGTCATCTCATTCTTCCCATCATGTTCATGTTTTTCTGCTTTGCTAGTTCCGCACTTTGACCTCCTGCAATTCTGGGAGATGGATCTTGCTGCTTGATATGGTAGGACATATTTATAACAGGGTTTAATGTTGGAGTAAAGCACACATACTGTATGATTTCAGTACCAGTTGGAACAGAGAAGTGTTGAAGCAAGTGCTGAAGAAGCAAATACAAAATCTAAGAGTCAGTAGGTACAGGAGAAATTGGACAATGACAACAGATGGCAGCAATGACGGTTTGAAAAACAATACACCAAAGTTGTATATTTAAATATTTTGCATTTTTTCATATGGTTGAAAACAGGTTACAGACCACCAAAAGCCAGTATATAAACATATCTCTGTACACAGAGTGCATGAAGTTTCAGAAGTTCAACTTAACAATGTGAAATATGACTCTTTAAAGGGGAACTCCGGTATTTTTAAACCTAGACCTTATTTCTGGCAGGAAATACGTTTATCTACTCACCGAGAACAGTTTGGCGGAAGTCGGCGTCCTTCGGAAGATATTTAGATCGGCATATATCCATATAATGGAGTGAACGAGGCTTAGACAATGCAGCCTCTAAATAAGGCATTATCTGTCTTTATTTCACCAATACTTTAAGACGAATGAACGAACAAACGCGTACTATTGCTCTGTTAGCACTTAGCTACTGTTATGTGGCTGCTTGCAGCTATAGCAGAGCTAACATAGGGAATTCTACACACACCTCTACTGGGACCACTTCATCCACACTCATGGCTGCAGCACAGCTCATTCACTCCAGTAAGAACGTCCATCTTACTCAAAGTCGTCGTTCACATTGTCAAAATTTGATAAATATCCTGCCATGTTTCACAAAACTAGCAGTAGCAAACTCTGTGTGAAGTTAGCCGACTGTCACAGAGCACGGAGTAAATAAACTGTACTCCAGGGGGGCGAGTGGCTGAAGTGCCTGTGTAGAAATCCACCGTTAACTCTACTATAGCTGCAAGTAGCCACATAACAGCACCAATGAGCTAACAGAGATATAGTACACGTACTCGCAGCATAGTTTTGTGTTACATGTCCTATTTGGTGCAAACATTTACCGGCCAATGTATCAGATCACCTTATGCAAAATCCTGGTATGGGGTATTGCCTTATAGTATGTTATTGGGATTGTTTGTGATTGGAGATTGCTGATGTCGCTGTGCCCAAAATACAATATTCCCAATTCTTAATGTTGGACGAACATAGTGATGGCTCACAGTGTTGGCTGTTCATGACGTTAATAGGCTCCGAGGTTTAGCATTTAATATGTTAAAATTGAATATTGTGTACATGGGTACTTGGGCAGAGACTTGTACCCAACTTCTTGTGTCATGTTATCTCCATGATTAAGATTTAATCATTTCCCAAACAATTAAGACAGTATTAAATCATGTGGAAAGGTAAGACATTTGGATTCTACTTGTGTGTGACATCAGCCTTGAGGACAGGAAACTAGAACTGTTTTTTAAAGAGTATATTCTGCAAGATTGCAGTTTTCTTGGCTGATTCCGATTTGGAAAAAAATGGAAATCTTTTTTTATTTCTTTTTTTAAACTTTGACCATAAACAACTTTTACAATTTCTACCCGAAACTGCTCCAAGTTCCTGGATTGAATTATTTGTTCATAAACCAACATAATAAAAATTGCTGTGTATCCCCATTTAAGCACTAGATGGATCAACAGTACAAGAGCACCAGAGAAATACTGCATTTGTTCATCTAGAAATGAAAAAGCAATGTACCAGGTGATTAAAAAGAGAGGAATGCACAAATGTACCTTTGTTGTCAACAGATGTAGGTCCAGTGCAATCACTTCCATATTTTTCGAACAAGGCGGATATTAATGCTAAATGGTCAGCTAATTCTCCTGTAATTTCATTTGAAAAGCCCTAATATAATTATGTTCTCTTTGTTTTTCTAAGAGATGATGATCTGTTTAAGAGCTTGTTTCTGCCAGCAAGAAAACAACCTGTCCATGCACAGGTTTGGAAAAAATAAATGGTACTGGAACCAGTCAAACTAGAAATGGATAAATACCACTTACCAGCCTTGCTACATCTCTACAATTCACTTCTAGTTTATACAGTGCATCCGAAAGTATTCACAGCGCGCCACAATTTCCACTACACACGATACCCCATAATGACAAAGTGAAACAAGTTGGTTTGAAATTTATTAAAAATATAACATGGCTCTGGACCTCGAACTGGGGTGAAGGTTCATCTACATCGACCCTAAGCACACAGCCAAGATAACAAAGCAGTGGCTCCAGGACAACTCTGTGAATGTCCCTGGGTGGCCCAGCCAGAGCCCAGGGGGAACGACTGCCTCAAAATAGGTGTGTCAAGCGTGTAGCATACAGATAGCAAAAAGACTACTACACAATGGATCCGGAAAATAGGTCCGCCTTGGAGTCCACTTGCACACCGCGCCAGATTCTATCCTTGTTACACATAACACTTGCGCACAAAACAGCATTTCTGCAATGGAAATTTGAAAAGACTTGACACATGATCGATCTTTGCTCCCAAAGGGAAGCGGCATTTAAAAATGTTTGCCACTACGTTCTGAGAACCAATCGGATCGCAAGATCGATCATGTGTCTTCAAGTCTGTTCAACTTTCCATTGCAGAGATGCTGTTTTGTAAGCGGGTCGGATAGGATCCAGCGCGGTGTACAGGTGCGAGTCTTTTTGCTATCTGGGCTCATAGTCAAAAAGACTTGAGGCTGTAATTGCTGCCAAAGGTGCTTCAACAAAGTTTTGAGCAAACACTGAATTCTTATGTAAATGTTTTATTTTTTATTTTCAATAAAGTTGCAAAAGTTCCGAACAAACTTGTTTCACTTTGTCATTATAAGGTATCGTGTGTAGAATTTTGAGGTAAATGGTTAATTTAATCTATTTGCGAATAAGGCTGCAACATAGGATATTATGGAAGAAGTGGAGCGCTGTGAATACTTTCTGGATGCACTGTATAACCAGGTCCAGTTGTTTTAGGAAGCAATTTTAGCCTCGTTTGAACACAGGTATTGTACCATACCCGTATGCTACTGGTATACGTAACATGGACAGTAATTTGTCCAAAACGGATTACAGTAGTAAGGTATTTTAACCATTCTGTAGCTGGCACAGTGACTTAAAAGCTTTGGAAGTTCCTGGTAAACATGCCCCACCCCAGCCAGAATTTTTGTGGTGCACTCACTCACTACTGTTGTCATGTTGACTTTTCTTGACATCTTACAAATTTGAGTGATGTTGCACTGTAAATAGGATAAAATATTCATCTCATTGACACTTGCCAAGGTCTGATTCATGCACTGTGAGTGACTCTCACTGTGACATTGTGATTGACTCTGTGACTCAATCATGATATTATTTTTCCTACCATTTGTTTGTAGTGTGCTAACAGGAGCTCAGACAATGATGAGCGCTCCTGTGATTTATGGGGCCGATGTTTAATCGCTTTGTTGCAGAGATAAATGGGAGCATGGTTAGTCAGCCAATACACTGGATCTTTGCCTTCCCCACACCCCACCACCACCGCAGTGGCAGTCAAACGCGAGTGTGCAGCCACAACGAAATCCAAGACAAAAGCTTTTTGATTGATTGCTCAGTGACAGTTATGTGTCCTTTTCCATTACGAGCAGGTTATTCCCTGGTGATGGATTACTGTTTTGGCAGCCAATGAATCACAGAATTGTGAGAGAAGTGATTCTGGTCATGCGGCTACTGTCACTTTTTTGTCCTTGACAAACCTTTTAGAAGCTGACTTTAATTACACTCTTGGTTTGCTTTGAAATACCTGTTTCATCAGTGTTTTTTCTCCCTTTGTGGTAATACAAAACCTATAGTTTATTCGGTCTTTAAGGATTAGTCAACAACTTGCTGCTTTATACCCTTGGTATGGTTACTTTTCTATGCCCAAAAAAGAAAGAATGTAAATTCACAATGTTTACTGTATTTCGAGTAGAACATAGAATGAGGAAAAAATACTGAAGAAGATCTGGCTGCATATAGAATAGAATATAAAAATACGGTACTTTATTCATCCCCAAGTGGGAGAAATTCAAATTAGTCAAGTAGCTCAAAAATGTTATTTTATATTATTGTTGTTTGTAATGTTGTTTATATTATTTATTTTAAATGATATTTACAATGATTCTATATTAGACAACAATATTAGACAACAACAACAATACTACAATCATAATTTAGTAATCATAAATTACTAAATAAATTAATAATTTTTAGAAGAACATGTCAGCAGTCACTGTTAAAAAGCCTTATGGCTGTGGGGACAAAGGACCTCCTGAACCTCTCAGTCCTGCAGCGCAGTGAGATGAGCCTCTCACTGCAGCTGCTCCTGTGTCCTGCCAGGATGCTGTGGAGAGGATGTTTATTATTCTCCAAAACAGAATATAATTTCCTCCTCATCCGTTGCTCCACCACAGCACTGAGGGGGTCTAGCTGGGGTGCTACCCTGCATACCATACCCGCTGGGCCGCTGGTTTACTCAGGATGTCCTGGTTGCCGTCTTTCCTAGACTCTGGGCTAGTCTCTTTTCCTGTTGCTCCTGGGGTTGGGAGGGCCCATGCCCTGGCTGGCTCTATTGCTGGCAGGTTCTAGCTGGGCTGCACAGTTCCTGCTGTGGCTGGGGGGCAATCCAGAGCACTGGTGGAGATGCATGGCACTGGCCCAACACACCAGCACCAGCTGTGATCCAGTTTGTCAGTGACTGTGGTCACTGGTTGATGCTGACTAAGTGTTGAAGGTCAACATCACCACTTTATATCTGACTGCTGGAAGGCTTTATTTATTTATTTTTTTTGGTGGATAAGGGTGTTACTTACAGACCACAACACAAACGTCCACACGTTCATTAAGACGCACCACAGTCTACCTTACACACACCTGTCATTGTCTGTTTTCTGTCTATTGTCTTTATCTGTCCTGTCTTTTTGTGTTCCACTGTCAGTGATTCTAGTCCTCTCTGACTAAAGGCAAGTTTATTTGTAGAGCACAATTCGTACACAAGGCAATTCAAAGTGCTTTGCAGCTACATAAAATCATTCCAAAAACATAAAAAATAATCATTAATTAATTAAATTAAAAGCGAAGAGTGCAGATTAAATACTTTCAGTTGTCATATGCACAGCTAAATAGAAGTGTTTTCAGCCTGGATTTAGAGTTGAGGCCTGTCTCACATTTTCTGGAAGACTGTTCCAGATTTTGGGAGCATAAAACTGAAACACAGCCTCACCTTGTTTAGTCCTGACTCTGGGCAAGGTTTTTTGAATCAATAAAGCTTATTAGATTAGATGGTCAAAGAGGACTGGTTAAGGACACACTCATCATCACTTGGACCTATGCACAAGAAAATATGCAAGACTAAATTGCATATATAGACCAAAAAAAAATGTTCTTGCCAGACCTTGTCATTAACCATTGCAGACAGTGGAGAAAAAAAGAAGAATACTTCTGTATGTGGCAGAAGTTGTGCAGCGTGAAAAGGAGCCAAAACAGTACCCTGCGGAGCCCCAGTACTGCATTCCAATGTTCCAGAAACTCATCTCTCCATACTGACATACTGTGGTCTGGCAGTCAGATAGTCTATAATCCATGATGTCAGGGAGGGGGCCACACCCACATCTAGAAGCTTATCTTTCAGTACGGGAGGCTGTATGGTGCTGAAGGCACTGGAGAAGTCAAAGAACATGATTCTCACATATGAACCAGGCACATGCAAATAAGTATGTGCCTGATGCAGCATGTACAGAATCGTGTCTTCCACTCCTATGTGTTTCTGGTAGGCAAACTGGAGGGGGTCAAGATCCTCAGCAACCTGCAATCTCATGCGGCGAACAAGGAGTCTCTCCAAGGTCTTCATGATATGAGAAGTCAAAGCCACCGGTCTGTAGTCATTCAGCTCCACCGGTTGCCCTAATTTGGGCACCTCTATGAGACAAGAAGTTTTCCACAGCACCGGGAATTTTTCCATCTGAAGGCTCATATTGAGGTGCCTATGAAGAGGGACTGCTAGTTGACCAGCACAGTCCCTCAGAAGCCTTGGACAGACTCCATCTGGGCCTGCAGCCCTCCCTGACAAGAGTGATGTTGCTATCAATCATAGAGATGGGGGTGCAGCTGGACAGAGGAGGGCAAGTGGTGGGAGTAGCCACAGACATGAAGGTGCAGTTGGGCTCAGGATGCCTGGGGGTGGAAACTGCCACAGAAGTGGAGGTGCAGCTGGGTTCAGGAGGCCTGGCGGTGAAAGCTGCTGCAGATGTTGAGGTGTAGCTTGGCTCAGGAGGCCTGGTGGTGGAAGCTGCTGTAGAGGTGGAGGTACAGCTGGACAGACGAAGCCTGTTGGTGAGAGTTGCCATTGAGGTGGAGGTGCAGTCAAGCGGAGGAGGAGGCTTGGCGATGCGAGTTGCCATTGAGGTGGAAGTACAGCTGGACAGTGGAAGCAGTATAGAGGAAGCAGCTGTAGTGGTGGGGGTGGAGGGAACAGCAGCAGAGGTGGAAAAAGCCACACCATCAAACCTGTTGTGATGCTGGTTGAAAGTATTGGCTCTGTCCACATCACCTTCCACAGACAGAGTTTTTCAATCTGTATCCAGAGATGGTCCTCCTGCCCCTCCACACCTACTTGGTGTTATTGTTCTCCAGCTGTCTCTCTACCTTTTTCTTCTACTCCACCTTAGCTCGACGTAGTGTCTTTTTAAGCTCCTGTTGTACACTCCTCCTGGAACACCCTCTTTTTCTGGTTCAGGAGGTCTTTGATGTCATTGGTGATCCATGGAAATGATATGATCATATGATCAAGGCAGCACGATTTATTCTGGCAAACGAATTTGCAGACTGACATCATTAAGTAAGCAGAACTGTCAGAAAAGCCTGGTTTTACTGTACTTGTGGATGTACTGGCTGCTGTCACAGGATTACTTTAATACTGCAGAAATGTTCAAAACTGAATGATTTTTGCATGATAATGGAATCATAAAGAGTTGAGTTTTTTTTTACTGAATTCCAAGCAGATTGATGTATGTCCCTTAAAAATCATCATAAAAGATAATAGCATGGTTAATCTTACGTTATGTGTTCATGTTTCACGTGCACATGTTCAGAGTCGGGTCAGCTATTACTCTGAGAGGGACCGCATGTTCCGGAACCAAGGCAACAATCTTACTAAAATAAAAATGCTTTAAATCACCTCTAGATTTTACTCCCAAAACGGGTCTTTTTGTGTTAGTTTAAAATCCTAATTTATCCTCCAGAAATTGTTAGAATGTGTTGGCCATGGTTAGCTTTGTTTTATGTAGGGCTGCAACTAAGGATTTTGAGTAAAAAAATAAATGTACACAAAAACATATACAAATGTATGCTATATACCTGCAATATATATATTAGAGATAGACCAATATTGTTTTATTTTCAGGGCTGATACCGATTATTAGTAGTCAAGGAGGCCGATAGCCGATATTTATTTGCAGTAACAGTGAAAATACTGGGGTCAAAATTTTGTATAATACAAACTCCAACACTTAACTTAGATTAGAATAAATTGAAATAAATAAATATAAATAAATTAAATAAAAATAAAGTATTTGTTTATTAAACAGATTTTCAGATAACAGAACATGTTAAGTTTTTTTTCTTAGAATTTTAAAACAAAGATGTCTATTGTCTAACAAAAAGTGTAGGTTCCAAGGCTCAGCAGCATGTCTAATAAAGTTAACTGAAAATTTGAAGAAATAAATAGCTCCCTGAAGTTTTCAACTGTAAATAAAGTTTACAGTTCAAACAAAAAGTGCAGGGAGTTCCAAGGCTCAGCAGCATGTCTCATAAAGTTAACTGAAAATTTGAAGAAATAAATAGCTCCCTGAAGTTTTATAAAGCGAGGCTGCTACATTACTAATGATTAATGTTACTATAGCTGAAAAAATAGTACAATAGCAGCCCGTCTGGAGGGACTGCGAGCTACTGATGGGATACTCGATTCCTTTTACTGTCTCGAGTTTGTATGAGTCACTAGAGGTTTTCAAGTCACTAGAATCAGTCACCCTGAGTGTGCGCCACGGAATGTGCAAACAAGTTCCAAACCACTCCCAAATCATTGTGAAAATCAAGAACTGTCCAAGGTGAAACATTTACTTTTTTTTTCTTTCTCTCTAAATTAATGCAAATAACCCAAACAGCCAATAAATTAACATTCAGTGCGAAACAGTGAAAAATGATAAAATGTAATAAAATGTGCAAAATAGAACATTTAAATAACCCACTCGTGCAAAAACAATAATATTCTAACAATAAACAGTGCCCCATTAGCATAAAATAATTATGTACAGAATGAACGAATTCCCCCTTCCTTCAAAATGAGGCCGAGAGGGAGAGAGAGCGAGTGAGCGATGAGCTGCCTGTGAACTGCGAGTCGGGTATGAATCATGAGTCCTGAATCGTGCAGAGCAGCAACTTTCTACGAGCTGGGAGGGAGAGCGAGTGAGCTGGAGCAGAGTCGTTGCTTCAGCCACGGAGCTAATACAGCAATTAGCTTAATACATCTTCGCAATTACAGTTACAGTTAGAACAGCTGCGTGGCTTTGCAGTTAGCTGGCAGTAGTAGCGGTGAGACAGTGAACGACTTCATGGAGACAATGACTCATAACTCCCGAGTCAGTATAAAGAATGTCGAGTTTAGAACGATTGACTCATGAATCGCACATCACTACTGCGAGCGAGCAGAGCTGCCGCTTATGCTTATATAACATCATTGGACTCACAGTAATGTTACTAGTAGTTGTGAGTTGTAGAGGGCTCGGATGTTTATTACAATTTCGGGAGAGTTTGCTGCCTTTACTTACCTTCCAAACAAATATTTATATATGCTCTCCATAGCTTCTCCTCTCGTCAAAACTGTTTCTCCTCTCTGCCGCGCGTGTGAGCAGTGCGCGTGCACAGCTCTCACTGCTGATTGGCTGTTACCGGCTCTGTGTGTAACCAATCAGATGGTGCTGTGGGCGGAACAATGCTGGAGACAGATTAGAGACGACAGACAGAGGCTACGGTCACACTGCAGTTGAAGTGACCTGACTCCGATTTTTTTCGCTCAGATGTGACCCATGTCTGATTTGCTTTTGACAGTGTGAACAGCACAAGTCACATTGAATCTGACATTTTCGAATCGGAATCAGGCGTTTTTAAATGTGGCCCTGAATCGGATACGTATCTGATTTTTTGGAAAGCGACCGCAGTCTGAACAGCCAGGTTGCATGTAATGCAACTTTGACTCAATCTGACCCGCGCTGCACTGCTCCCGTCGATGCCCCAGCACACTGGGGGAAACCTCACCTCCACCTCGCTCCATTCAACTCGGTCTGCAGGTTGAGTTTTTCTTTTTTTTTTTTAAACTTTATTTCACTCCGCCAGCATTGACACAGCTCTGCGGGTGAAGTAAACGACTCCGCCACATGGCGAGTGACATATAAATCTCACGACACGACAAATCTATAATGAAATTCGTTGCCAACACTTTTAATAATCGATTTTTTATCGATAATCGATTTTTATCAACTTTATCGATTCGTTGTTGCAGCCCTAGTTTTATGTTTGCAAGTTTGCAAAATTATGCACTGTTTGCATATTAGTTTATGATCTGTATTATACATTATTGGCAACAAGAAAAATGGAGCCACATCAGTGGTCCAACAACTCATTAGTCCTACTTGTTAGAGCAACAGCTCTCTGGGAACTTGTTTGTATTAGCAGTATGAAAAGCATTTGAAATGATAGACGATTGGTGCTGATGATTACTAATGGGGGTGATAATCATTGTAAGGATTTATGTAAATAAGAACAGCCACTGTTCAGTAAATTTGCATATAGTGCTACTAATTGAGACTTTTTAAAATGTGTTGAGTGAAGAAGATAACTGTTACCAGGGACTGTAAAGTTTGCTGCGTTATATTGCTAATGAAACAAAAATGTTTCTGTTTTCGCAGCTTTATAAGACACACTTTAACAAGTCAAATTCATTTTTACATTTTTTTTATTTAGTGTGCTCAAAGATGTTGAAGGTTTATCTTTGCAGAAGTCCCACATATTTTGACACCACTGCAACCAAAAACATGCCAGTTAATGCAGTTTGGTATTTCTACCATTTTATTCATACATGTTGAACTTGTCTTGATCCACAGTTTGCTTCAGTAAAAGGTCATGATAAAGCAGCACTGATATTTTCACAGTCTGCTCTGTTCTGTTTAACTGGGATCGAACAAAAAGCTTATCTATTTAATGTTCTGGTGGAGAATTGGGTCCTGCTCTCATCTGAACCAATACCGGTAGCAGTATAGGCTCTAAGTCTAAAAAGTGTCTAGTCGGGGTCGACAGAGCACACCTAAATTATAAGTATTACAGTTACTGATATAAAGTATCTAAGTACTAAGTCTGCTTTTTGTGCTTGAAGCAGAGAAAGACCTTATAAATAGAAGTGATTTGTTCACAATCTAGCTAACTATTTTGTTTTATGTTTTTTTTTTTTTTAAATTTGGTAAAAAGGTGTGAAAGTAGCTAAATCTAGGTGTCAGTGTTGTCCAGTGACCGTTAGCCCCCCCTGCAGGATCATGTATTGTTCTGATGTTTGTTGGTGCGTTAAGAGAGGAGGGGCTGATACAGCATTAATGTAATAGCTGATGGGTGACTTTTTAACCTCAGCTCAACATCCAAATTGCACAGTTGTGCTGTTTACTCTCAACTGCTTTAAAATGCCAAAGGAAAACAAGAAACTACAGGAACACAGTCAGCCTCACTAATCAACTAAGAATTGGTGTGGTATTGTCAACTTTGTGCTCCGGCTCTGAGAAAATGGAGACTCACAAAGTCTTTGGCCACTTTCATTGCAAAGGATCTATGAACTTTTATAGCTATAGAGGTTTCACCAGCTATTGAATACTTAGGAGCAGCAGTATAAGCTCCTATCACAAACTGCACTTTGCAAGAACACTAACCATTCAATTTGATTTGTTGACTTCAGTAGGGACTGACTTGTATGTAAGTTACAGTATGTACAAAACTGAGATGGGTCCCTCTGAAAGACTGAACAGAAGCAGCCATGTGTGGTTCTATAGTAGTTTAAGTATGCTAGACACCAAGATGCATGGAGACTCATCTTTAGCAGCTATGGAGCGTTATAACTTGTGTATTTAATCAAATTGTGAAGAAGAAGTTCATCATGGCTGAATGTGTGTTTATCTGAGTTTATAAAGTGGTAATGAAGCAAAGTTTTTATAGCCAGTAGTTTCAGCCTTTCAAAAGGATGCAAGGGTGCAATCAGTGTGTAAGTAGATAGTGCTGTGTAGATGGTGTGATGAGACTGCAAGACCAAAACTGTGAGTGTGTGGGTGTGCAACGAGGGGAAGAACAAGTGACAATGCTGCTGTGTCTGTTTGGGAAAATATCACAGAGAGAGCAGGGTGAGAAGCTGCGATATGCTATTCCAGAAATAGAAAATCCTTGTTTTGCATAAATAAATAAATGTATGGGAAACGCAGCATTGCTATGTTAGACTAAACCAAGCTGTAGTCTCTCTCTGTGTAACGGTTAGGCTTCTCAGGATTAAATATCAATTGGTGCTCAGCAGCACCAACGTAGTTCAGTCACTGCTATTGAAAGAAACAAGCTGTTAGTCAGTGTGGTTACATGCGGGCCATCGGATCAGATTAATGGCTAAATTACAATAAGATTGAGTTATTCAGCTCATGTAGACAGCTTAATCTGACAAGAAATTTAATCGGATCGGGTTACTTGCGATCAAATTAAGACCCCGGGATAACTCGACCCAAATGCCCACTGAACGTGCATGTAGACGACCGTGGCTCTGATCGAGCATGGTTATGGCATGCTCATCACAAATGTAGAGGGACGTAGCTTCATCTCGCTCTTCGTTCGCCATCTTTCTCAAATGCCTTAGTTTTGTTGTTGCTGGTGGTGAAGACGTCAACAGGAAGTGGCTCTATTAGCGATAGTTTAAATGGGTACAGCGCCACCTATCGTACCGGGGTATGACATGCTTTGTGCCAGTGATTCGATTCATTCACCGCCATATATCCAAGGATAATTACCCTCAGATAAGGAGCATAACCCAACTATAGCTATAATCCAGTTAATCTCATCATGTTGACCCACTGAGTGTTACCCAACACAATTTGATTATAAATCTTATATTTGAGCCTTTTACCACTTAAACATTAATTTTTTTTATCTCATACAAACGTGAAATAAAATCGTTTTTGGGGGATAAACTTTGAACTTTTATTGTATTTTTTTTTTTTTTTACTTTGCCTTCATTTTATTTCATAATTGAAAATGTGATGCAAAGTGAGCACATCTGGCTTGAAAAGTAAAAGCACACATACTGTAGGTTGCATGAGGTCTGCATCGGTTAGAAGGAGGTCAGAAAGATTGGGCTTTAGATTGTGGACTGTGATTCCAGCTTAAATAGCAACAGAACGGAGAATAAAATGGCTGCTTTTATGTGCCTGTTAAAGCTTCGCATGCAGCTGGTTCCTAGCTGAAGGTCTACAGCACATTTAACTAATTGATATTAATTGATTTAATTATAACACGTGTTTACACTCAGGGCACTGCACATTGTTGGATTATACTTCCAGTTGGCTGCTTGTTCCTGCCACAACCCTGCGGCTGCGCAATATGCGTCGAGTATGACTACTGGACATGAATGACAAATAGTCTGCTGTCACGGCACAAGCCCCCCCCCAAGAGTTGGCATGATATTTGAGACTAAAGTGTTTTGTTTTTTCTGTTGTGACACAGGCTATATTTTAGTTAATGTTTCATTCCAGTCTGCGTGGACCAAATTATTATTTTTTTTCCAACCACTCCATCCTTCCGTTTTCACAGCTTCACCAATTGGCCTAAGGGCGTTCTTCATTGTTTGTCCGTGTGTCACAAGCAATATCTCAGCCATGGCTGACTGGGCTTTGAAAGCACTTGGAGGGATGATGTGTTTTATCATTGCTCGTCGAGATTCACAAAAGCCTGTGGCCATTAAAGGAGAAGGATTTGAAGCATTCTTATACCATGTGTATGCTCTTTCTCAGCAACTCCTTTTTTATGCTTATGTACTGCACACTTCCTCCATGAGAGTTTTCTCTTTTGAAACATCTTTCTGTGTGAAGTGTTAGATTCAAGGGCACCAAATCATTTCTTACTGACCCTTGATCTGTAGTCTCCTTTCTGGGCTTGAGACTTTATCGAATAGTCACACGTTTTATCTTCTATCAGTCTATCTTCTCGATTCTTTCAGTAAACTTGAATAAGACACTTGCATTTTTCCTGAAACTACTACCAACTGAAAAACTCAAACCTGGCACTTTGTTTTGTTCCCCACGAGGTTTAAAAATACTTTATTCCGTGATCTGTTCAGATTTTTGGTGGAAAGTTGCGTCACTTGTGAGGTTCAGCCTGCCTCCTCTGTTTGGCCTCAACCTCGGAGCCCCACCCCTATTTCAACCTGCAATGACGCCAGCTGAAATGTTGTGTTGTCAGCTGGACTGAAGAGCAAGCCTTTACGTCAGCCCCAGGTTCAGAGGATCCAGTGGATAAACTGTATATTTGTGAGTAATGTTCCAGCTTGACTGCCAGGCTATCATTGTAAGTAAGAAGTTGTTCTCAATGACTTGCATGGTTGAAAAAATGTTTTTGCACTGGCTAAAACTAACAGCTTAGGAGATAAAGTTGATGTGTAGCAACATGTTAAGGTTTTTGCTGTTGATGTCTGGAAGATCGTTACACCCTTGCTTTGTTATATTTGAATGTTCTCCGGGTGAACAGCTTTGTTCTGTCATTTGGACAACTTACAGCGGTGTGGAAAAAAGTTTATTACGGGGCTCTTGTCCTCGCAACAACACTGCATGGTGTTTCCTGTCATCGACCAATTAAAAAGAATTAGTCCATGACAAGGCTCCATCCTGCAAAGCTAATCTGTCAACTTCCATATAAGTAAGTATGAACCTGACCTGACATTCAAGCTGTCATAAAAGCCAGAGGAACTGAAACAAACGACCTTTTTTTCGTCCGATTCATGATTACTGAACTTGAACTGAAAAAATGACCATGAATTAAAACTATATATACAAGAATGCACATGGAAGATCAACCGCACTAATGGTACCAAACAAAACTGTGACAGCCTGCGAAACTCTGGACTCCACAGATTTCTGATAATCAACCTTAAATTATGTCACCTCGGTGATGAAAAGCTTCTCTCACTCTCTGACAAATGCTCACTTGTCCCAAAAGGGAATGGGTATAGGTTCATCAGACAGTTCTGATCTTCTTTTTATCCCTGAAGTGATGTATCGGCTTGCCTTTATTTTTCCAGTGTCTGCAAATGACTTTCAAACAAGAAGACGCTATGTTAGTATGAAGAGAAGAAGCCATTTGACCTGCCCCAAAGATACCTGGAAGTTCTGAGAGGGGAAAAAGAAAAGCTCTTGCTTTGAAAAATTAGTGACATTCTCCTTCACGCTACTGAATCATTACCTCTCTTTGATAAATGACAGAGTTCCCTTTTACTGGCTGTAGAATGTAGCTAAAAAGAACAGTACTCTGTTACAGATATGGAATTCAGTACCATGGGATAGATGTCGAAATTCTTCCCTCAGCAGCTGGTGATTCTGATATCATGCAGCATTTAAAAAGCTAAAAACTTCACACATACACACACGGACGAAGGCTAACGCAGTGAACAAGGAAAGCTTTTTGTGCTGTGTGAATGAGAAGCCATGGCTGAATGGCTGAGTGTCTGCTCTGTGTCTCTGTGAGGTTGACAGCCCAGAGAAGATGAAGAGGAAGCACAGAAAATGAGTGAAAAGGCCGAAAGAGAAAAAAGCTGACGACGCATTCCATTTGTTCCATCTGGGCAGGGTCTGAGGGTGGTCATGAAAACACAAATACACACAAAATGTATTTTATTGTTAAATCTGCTGTATATCCCTCTGAAGAGCTTCAGCTCTGTGCTGACTCTCATGAATATCTATAATGTTATAATTATTTCTGCATGAGACAGTGCAAGCCATGCTCCAGCCTGAAGTAATGAAAGCCATGTTAGCACGGGTTATTCAGGTGGCCCCAAGTGTAAAACAGCAGTTCACAAAATGAGACATTTCACAACATGCGACACTTGATTCATACAGAAAAGGTAGGAATGGCAGTTGTTGCTTGTAACAGGGCAGAACGTTGATGTCATTTCCTGCTTCTGGTGTGGACCACCTACATCAGCCCCCTTAAACGGGTACCTTTTCTCAAGCTGTTTCCATCAACCTCCAGTTCATTGTCTGCCACAGTGTTTGATTTCAGTTCAAGGGAAGGGCAGAATAAGGGATACAGCTTTTTTTGGGGATCCATATCACCTTGGACCAGATCCAGTTAAAAAAAGTCTGAGACTTGTGAAAACTGGACTACATTATCTTACAGAAACCAAAGACCCTTTAAACACATTTCTTTGACTCATGAAACTTTTTTTTTGTGAAACGTAACGGAAATGTTTGTTTTGTTGTGTTTTCCATGTCATTGCCACCGTAGAATGGTTGAATCTTACATAGAAACTCTCACAGAGAGCATTCTGACACATTTTGGCAATCTGTGAAGCTGTGAACAATTACAAAGAGTCTGTTGTTGACTGGGCACAGGACCCTGGCCAAGATAGTATGCGTTACAAACTGGTGGCCAGGGCGGTTGGGGAAGGAAGGCAAGGGTGGGGCTCAGTTGTAAATGGAAGCTGTTTGAAAATAGTCCGTCTCCCAGACATGCGTCACCATAGCAGGGCCACAACACATCTCCCTGCTCTGTCTCTCATTCTGGTTTCCATATGTACAGTTGGGACTGTTCTAAACACAATGAGGACTCATTTTCTTCTTTTAAGAACGTGCATTTGCCACTGTTAGTTCCACAATCACAAGCAGAGTTCTTCATCTAACAAATGTGTTCTCACATTCACTATATAGCAGCTATGATCTGAACATTTAGTTGTGAATTTCACTTAAAAATAGGTTGTTTTTGTCCGATTTGCTGTTGACAAAAGCAAAAAAGTAAGTTCTGCCCTCTACTGTGACATCTCTGCTGGGCTAGAACTTCAGCAAACAGTTGAGTGATGCGATCGGTTTTTAGAAGAGGTTCTGACATTAAAAGTAATTTACTGTGCATTTGTGATTGCGGGTATTTAAAGCGGTCTTATTTTAGCGCACGTGGGTGGTGGAAAGTGAGAAGTGTTTCTGGAGGATGTTGATGTTGAGGGTGTTAACAGCAGTAAATGCACTCAGACCCTCATACTGTATGAAGATGTAAGTCACTTTACTCATATACAGCTGCTTCGGCTTAGTACTGGTTATGGTGGATATTGCATTGAATTATACTAGGAGGTAGTAAAAAAAAAAGAGAGAGAGAGAGAAATGTATTTCCTAATTACACTTGCTGTTTTGTATTTTTTTAGGTTTTTGGAACTAAGTAAAACGTGTGCTCAGCACAGCTGTCACACCAGAATGAACACAGTTTGATGGGTTGTCGGTGACATAACATTCTGAAGAGATGTATTATCTGGAAAATTGATGACTGACTGGAAACTTTAAATGTAAAAGCCACTCAAAGGAGCTACTTGTATTTAGTGAATGTGCTCAGGTTCAGATAAATGAAAGAAATTCTTCTAAATATCACACAGACCGAACAGATGGATGAATAAAACCACTGAAACACTTCCCTGCTACCTTACTTTAGGCTTTAAAACAGGTTAATGTTTGCTCAGACAAACTAATAAAAGTGTCTCTGTGTTTTATTCTGATTGGTCTGATTTGCACATGATTTATCTGAAGACATCTGTGCACGTCTGTGTTTACATGCACACATTCAGGAGTGTGTGCTAAATCCTCCGGGCCATTGAGGATGTCGGTGAACTGAACCCATCTGCTGCAGATACCAAGTTTATACCATGCTGATCAGAAACTTGCTGACTTTTCAACAGACAACCAGCAATAATGTGCTGCTGCTGTTCTAAAAGAGCAGAGTCAAGCACCTGATATCAAGCCCGGGAGGGCCGTCGTCCAGCTCTCTCTCTCACACACACACACACACACACATATGTGCACACACACACTGCTCTGAACTCACAGAGTTTGTGGCGACATCTGTAACTGCATTAAATGAATCCAGTGTGCTGCAGATGCTTTCTTCCATGCACACAGCTGTGAGGATTGCTCTCAGCTTTTCATTATACAGAACATAACTAAAGTTGAGTGAGCTGTAACTGGGACAACATGTGTGGCCAGTCGCGTCCATCCATCTGGACATCGCTTTGCATCATGTGGAGTCTTACCTTGTGTGATGAGATTGTTGGGCCACTATGAATTTTATATCATGGTTCCTGATTCAGGGCGGCACGGTGATGTGGTGGTTTGCACTGTCGCCTCATAGCAAGGGGGGGTCCTGTGCAAAAATGCATGTCAGGTTAAGTGGTGACTCAAATTGTCCCCAGGAGTGAGTGTGCATGGTTGTTTGTCTCTGTGTGGCCCCTTCCAGGGTGTGCTCCGCCTCTCGCCCAACAACAGCTGGGATGGGCTCCAGCTGGGATGGGCTCCAGCTGGGATGGGCTCCAGCTGGGATGGGCTCCAGCTGGGATGGACTCCAGCGACCTTGAGTTGGATTAAGCGAGTACAGGAGATGAATGGATGATGGTTCATCAAACGATCCTGAACCCCCTCTCCCCAAACAATAATGGGCTTCTTGTTTTTGTAGTAAATGTTGCTGTCTTGTCAGCGATGATATTTTTACAAACTTCTAGCAAAGGGCTTTCTGTAGCTGACCGTGCTGAAAGGCTAGCTGTCAAACAATGTCCAGAAGCCAACGTTAACTTATTGGCGTATTTGTGGTGCCTCTGCTGCCTCACTTGGGTTTCAAACTAGCAGGCGAGTCTAAAAATTTGTAGTTGTGGAGTAACATAAGACATTATCTTTGTTCATTTGTAAAACATTTATAGTTTAAAATCTGAAATAGTCACAGATACCGCTCGTCAGATTATTTGAAGTCCTGACTGTCCTCTTAGAACAGCTTTTCTAGCTACTTTTCTCAATTTTCGTACATAGCAAACGCCATTTATTTTTTTGTTTTTTAGAGGTTACAAGAGCATGAATGAGGTCAAGCTGATGCTAGAGCGCCCTCTGCTGGATTTCAAGGCAACCTGCGTCTAACAGTCTTACGCATGTGAGTATATTGAATTTTGTTTAAAATTCTTACAGGTTGAATTTCTGACATTTGAAGTTTCTCAAAGTTTGAATGCATATTTTAAAAAAGCAGGTCACGCTGCATTTCACTTGCTGGAGACTGAACGAGAAGCAGACATAGCACAACTGAAGACAGCTGCAAGAAAAGGCTGTTATAGCATCACAAATGCGAAAACTCATTCTTTGACAAATGGGATAACCCCATCTCATCACATGCCAGCTGGGATAGACCCCTGTGACCCTGAAGAGGCTGGAATGGGTGTAGAAAATCTCTGGATGCTTGGATATTAGTCATTTATCTTTGGTGAAGTTACTATAGATGTTTGTTTTCTTATTTCAGTACCAACTGCCTGTGATGTTGAGTTCCACTATGACTCAGGCAATGAACACGGCAGTTAAGCCACAGTGTATATCTGACAGCAGATATTTGGCTAAAGTTAAAATTCATAGCATGCTATGGCATTTAAAATGTATATACATGCACGTACACTCAGAGATGCACACAGCTTTGCCCACGGTGCCACCCTGGGGTCACATTACATGTAATGGACCCAGTCAAGCGGGAGTGACCTCTTTTTATACTGCAGCTTAGTTCCCTTCTAGTGAGTGGCTGTGGCTAACATTGCAAATTGTGTACAAAAGCTGAAGGGTTAATCAGCTTGATGTTGTCTGTGTATTGCTGTGTACCCCGTGCCAAACTGGGCTATGCCACTGGGTTCTTAGACATAAACTCTCTTGATGGTGTGACAATTTGTTACACAGGTGTAAAAGAAGTTAATTTGAGCTGGCCATTTGTCACTTTATCAACCATGGAGGGGGTTTGTAAAATGTTCCAGTGCACGCTTTAAATTTGATTGGTAATATTTAACAGCTTTATTGTTAATATTGCATCTGGTCTGTTGTTGTAGCGAATCCAACTATAGCTTCTTGTCAGGATTCAGCTGAAATATCTTTCTGCCTCGTGTGCTGGTAAGATGCACAGAGCTGTCAATAGAGGTGTCAAAAAGTGGCAAGTTTTTCTGAACAAGCAAAGAACAGAGATGGATCAGGGAAAGAGGATGTGAGTGGAGAAAGAAATGAGACCGTGTCTGAACTGCCTTGGACTCTCACTGAGCATGTGTTTTTAGAAAAGCAATCAAGGTTTTGATCTCTTAAATTACAGTTTTGGGTTAACTTTCTATTATATTGAAGGTACTTCATTCTCACTTGATGTGACACATTAAGTTTGCAACCAGTTCCTGTCATACTTTGATGTTAGAAGCAGCTTTGATCACAGTGCATTCAATGGGAGGAGGAGGTTTGGTTTGAAACATCTAATAAGACTTTTTCTTAACCGGGATAGATTTGAAGACCATGTCTGCCTCTTGTTCAGTCAACGATAAACATTTTCAAGTATCTGCTCTGGGCTTCTCAGCAGCTTTTTTTTAGGGATACACGAGGTGCTAAATACCCGAAGACACCTCTTGCAGCAGAGGATGAGGATGAGTCATTCACAAACTTCCTCAGTGTGTCACTTCCATCCCAATCCTCCAACTTTACTTTCCAAAAAGCTTTTTAGCTGTCACACCACCTGCATAATGGTGCAGAAGTGGGCAGGAGTATGTTGTAGTCTTCTGTCACCTTCACGGCATCATCTGCCTTGTCACTTTGACCTTTGACAGTCTGCAGAGTTGTTTCATTCAGTCACATCTTTCAGAGAGGCTGATGCTCCAAAACAAATGATATTTAAAGGGTGATCTTTCTAAATGACTTCAGAAGAGTGAACAGTGTCACCTGCACACGGAGGTGGCTGATAGAGGTCATGTAGGATTAAAGGATGTTTACACCTCCCTATTTTCACTGTCATTCATCATTAATTGCAGCTGATGGCTGCTGTTTGTTTGCCTGCTCACTCCACAATGCAATTACTGGCTCAGCAACACTTGCAGTTAAGCGGGAGTCTGAGTGCTCAGAGGTGTTTTCTCAGAGCTGATAAAGACAGTGCAGAGAGATGGTCAAACAAAAATATATCGTCCTGCATGATGATGCCATTTACCGTATGTGTGCTCTGTTGAGATCATCAAAATGCTTTTTTTCTTTTAAAAATGTACTGGACAATTTATTTTTTATTTTTTCAAATCAATTGACTCCTTATTCCCTCACTGACTCTTACCCACATTGGCCGAGGTGCTCACAGTTCTTTCCAAGCTTTGACTCACAAGTAACAGAAAACAACGTTCAAACAACGTTCATTTCAAGCATTTTACTCTTAATTTCACTGAAATTTCTCTGTCTTATGGTGCTGTGTTTCATTACACACAACCGTGAAGAACGAGCACCACTGCTCTCTGATTTTTTTTCCTCTGCTCTCGATATTAGTGGGAGAAGGAAGAGAAAATTCCCAGAGGAGATAGAAGCAGTGGTTGGAAGCTTTTAAACTCAAATTGATGCATTCACCACTGGTAAATTAGTGGTGTAGTGGCGTTCGCTCGTGTCCTGAGAGACGAGGGCGCGTGTGTGCGAGCGAAGCCCGTCCTCCGCCTCTCTTACATTACTTGGTCATAAAGGCGCAAGTGGAGGAATAACAAGGTGACTCAGAGCAACTCATAGCCGACTTATGTAACAATTCTTATTCTCATTGAACATAAAACTACCAAAGCTCTTGTATAGATTGATCTAGTGTCACTGAAAACTTTGTGATTTTATTTTGCCTGCAGTGAAAAAAAAAAATCCATTTTAATGCTATTTAATGTTAGCAAATGTGTCAAGATATTACTTAGCGTAGTTATTGCTACTTTGGATTCATTGAACTCTTTCCGTGCCATTTGTTTAAAAGGTTGATTTTATCTCCATTATAACAGTGGTTGGACCTGTGGGTCAGGTAAAGATTAGAGCATCAGTTTGGGAAGCTTTTGTAGGCGCAGTGTGTGAATTTATGGTTTATAAGTTTACATGGTTTGACTCACCAGCAGTATTTAGTCATTTAGGGTTATCCTGATGTAATCAATCATATGGACTGTGCTCACATACTACATGGAGGACAACTTTTCCTTTTTACATGCTGAAGGAAGGTGGCTCCAGTGCAAGAAATCCACTTCAGAGCGTTGCAAAGCACCTTGGTGGTTGTCTGAATACAGATGGAGACACATGCACACACACACACACACACACACACACAAATTCATGGGTTGTTGAGGGAAGCAGTGGATGAGGAGTGCTTTTTTTCCCCACCAGGCTGCCTATCTGTCAAGGCAGAAGCCATGTGTCCTCCAACACTCAGTCCACAAGCCTTGTTTTAACAGAAATACTGTCCCTCTGTGTGGGGAACGTCTCTACTACTGAATCCAGTGTAAGTTTAAGCTTCAGGAGTCTTAACTTGTTTGAGGAGAATTTTTATGGTTTTCTGGGTTTGTCATGTTCCTCAAAACTGGAGTTACGTCAAGCATCTGTAAGTATGAACTCAACTGTTATTAAAGCAACTGTTTTGAGCTATAGGTCTTTAGTATCCAGGTCACATCACACATGAGGAAACCATGCACACAAGAAACTTAACACTCACCTGACAAAATGAACATCACAAGCACCAGGCAGGTGCCAACAGTACAGCAACACTAATCCCAGATGCATGCATGCGTTTGTATGTAGTGTGTGCTGAGCGGCGACCGGATCATCTCTGGAGTGTTTTTGTGTTTCTGAAGGTCAATAAACATAACATGACAGGAGTCAGTCGGTTTGGAACGAGCAGACATGGAGTCTATGTCCCACAGTCAGTTCCAACCTGAATCTTTTGACGACATTCGATCAAAAGTAATTACCACGTGGTTAATTAGCATATAGAAGCTATTTCACAATCACTGGTAATATATTTTTACATCACCGATAAAATTTCACACAGCACTCGCATGATTAAAACAGTTGCAGCTCATCAATATTACTTAATCAGTCCCATGAAAGGATGAAGGAGCACACAACACAGAACCGTGTTCCTGTGAAATCCAAATAATTCTCTGGTAATTGTTCTATAATGCCATTGCAGAACCATTACCCTTTGGTCTTATTGCTTATTATTTATTCATTTTTCATGGCCCGGTTAAGCCTTACAGCCTGGTGATTGGGGGCCCCTGACCCACACCACAACAGAAAAGTAGCCCACAGGCTGCTCAACTTGGTGTGTTTTACTCATTTATTTTTTATCTCATGAAATTCGATTGGATATATGCAACAAGAAAATTGGCTGTTTTTTTCAGCTGTAAACTGTTCTAAATAATCAGAAATGGCCTTCTGAGGTTCAGGTTCATGCTGCACATGCACAAGATAAAGCAGCAGCTTCTCACCTCCAAACCTGATGCGTATTGTCGAATGTTGTTAAATGTAGTACGTCAGTGAATATTGTCACATGACAACTCAAAGGCCCTCAGCACACCCTGCGGTCAGGGATGGATACTGGCAGATCTTGCTGATCTGTCCTTAAAGATTCCGATTGGCACACTCTTATGAGATGACCCCTGTTGCTCTCTTTGTGTTTTACACATTGTAACTGATCAGTGTATGTTTTTTGGCATTAAATGTGTGATGGTGCCTGCACTTTACTCTTCTTGTCAGGTTGGGTGAGCAGTGTGAGGCAAGAAACTTGATTTTAATTTATTTATAAAGCGGCGACTCAGTTTCAGCCCATGCTAAACCTCACCAGTGTCACCTCCATTTGTTTGTTGTTGAGCTACCCCTCTGTTCTTGTGCCTGTGGTAATGGAGTCATGTTACTAATGTAAATGGCGGATGGGGCAGCATCTGCTCCCGTTTCCCACACCCCTCAGGTATCTCTGCTGCTTAGTGCCACTCTTTGTGTTGTGGTATTGCTGCACTTGATGTTGGTCAGTCCTGCGGTGGATGGGGTAGGCAGGGTGGCGCCCTGTGGTTTCTTCACACCACGCTGTGGTCATACGTGACATCTTTTTGGCTGCCGAGAGAGTCTTGGGTCTGACTTGTTTAATTTCTTCTTTAGATTGATTCTTTAAAAAAGTCAAATGTCAGCTTCCTGTAAGAAGTATTATGTGTTACACAAATGAAGCCTTATTTCAGCACCACACAGAGAAGCAAGCTGTCCTTACCTGCTGGACACAGAACTGGTGAATACCAGGCTGTCTGCAATCAATTTGATGGGGTTTGGTTTTATCATATTAATATAAAGACTTGATGCAATGAGCCACATTACAGATTAACAATCCTTTTTTTTTCCCTGTAGGTGCGGTGTGTGGAGTAATAAGCAAAGACTTCGGTGGATAAACCCACTTGTCCCCCTGACTGCTTAACGGAACGGTGAGCTCAGACCTGTCACGTTTCAGGCATGTACTTCCACAAGTTGACACAATTTCCTGAGGTTTAATGAAATGCTAGAGATGGGTTTTGGTCAAAATATCACAGAAGGACACTACAACAGGTCCCTTTTCCATTCTAAAGTTATTATCGTAAGTTGGATTTTGTAGTTGGCTTATAAGATACCTGGTTTCACACTATTATCTCATTTCTACTGTGGAGTCCTTTATATAAGGGAACTATTAAAGTGCTGATGAGAATTTGTTGTTGATAGCTAATCAAAAACAAGGGTTTGGTGGGGATGAAGATGGGGAGGCTGGATATTTCTAGCAGCTTGTTAGTGTGATGTCAAAATCAACTTCAGATCTGAACAGCTCTCTCATGTCTCACATTACCAGTCAATCAGAAATGAAGAGGCTTCATATTCAGCACTTGACAGAGTTAACAAACATTGGTGTAATCCACACAGGCTCCCGATGCCAGCACTCTATCTCTCCTAGTTTTCAGCTTTGCATTTGCTCTCTTTTTCCTCTTCATTTTTCCGGGGGTACAACTCATACTGCGCGTCTCCATCAGTGTGGCTATTTTTAGACTGACTCAGATATCAGGAGATCTGCCTTCATCCCTTTCCCTGTCTTCTTCTTGTACCCCCAGTTCAACCTTAGCTCATTTGTGTAAGGATGATTAATTATATATGGGTTGAAATTAGATTCATAGACATTCCTTAGAAACTGTACACTTCATGCTGTCACTTTATGCTGTGGTTTCCTGTTCAGACAAGATGAGGAGCATCTGAGTCATCACCAGCAGTACCATGCAGCTTGTTTAAAAGAGACCACAGCTTATAGATCTGTATATATATATATATATAGATATAAATATTGGGTAAATGAGGTAAAATATTTCTTACTTAACTTTCAGAACAGCACAGCAACGAGGCTTCTGAATGCAAATGATTTGATCATTGAGCATCCCTGGGGACAGTAGATTTTCAATGGGGATTTTCAAAGAAATCTGTATTTACCAGATGACTTTGGTTTGGTTTGGGGACTTGATTGATACTAGGGACTCAGACTGGGAAGAATTTGACTTCTGCTGCCAGTTTCATTACAGTGCAAATACTGCAGTACACCTTTAAAGTAACATATCTTTGGTCGAATTGTGCAATTATTGTTAGTCCTGTAAACCAGGGACAGCTCAGACACAGGTGGTGTTACCCACAAGTGGAGACATTTACTGTCGCTTTTTGCGATTCTTCTTAAACAGCCCCCGTTTTCCTGCTGGGTGCCACGGGGAGGGAACTGTCAGCTAGTGGAGGGTTGCCTTGAGAAGAGTCTGATCACCACAGCCGCCGTATGGGGGCTGCACCCAGCGGTGCTCCGATGATGGCACCCTGCAGTTTTTTGGGGTTTTTTCCCAGGGGAAATGTGAAGAAAACGTATAGGAGGGTATAAAACTGTTGACAGCTGTGTCTGGTTTCCAAGTCCTGAACCTTTGCAAAGCAGCCCTTAAAACCACAAACATTCCACCTAACAGTATGACAACTTACACACACCCACACACACTGTACTTTTGGCATTTTATGTGGTATTTACTTACTTACAGCTGTTTAGTAAAAAAACAGCTCCTTGCGTGCGCACATGGAAATCAAAGCTGCTGTTGATTTTATTTTTAATACTGAACTTTTAGTCCTGTTCCATTTGTGTGTGTGTGTTTATGTCAGCAAAGGTCCTGTTGATTGTTTGGTTGGGAACAACATGATAGTGCCCTCATGCTTCACCTTAATTTCATTGTTGTAATGAATATTTAATTAAGTGCTGGAATGATGTCCACCGCTGATCCAACCAGGATGATGCGCTGCTGCAGGGTACAAAAGCAAGAACATCATTTTGTCACGGCCTCAGGACACAAGTCCAGGTCGGTTCAGAAGCAAAGAGGTTTGTTAAATGAACAAAGCACAGCAAGGCAAGGCAGGATGAGGAGCAAAGCAAAGGCTGTGAAAATCCTCAGCACTTTCCTCAATAGCTATAGCTGAGGACGAGTGCAGCTCTGAAAGTTAAACATAAACCGCTCCACTCTGGGAGGAAAACAAAGACACGCTCTCCTAATGAGGCGGACTTAACAAAGGACGCTCTCTTAAAAACCGAGACGCTATGAAACATTAACTATTAACCTAAAGCACACCTCTAACGGCGGCACAAAACATCTCTCAAGAAATAAACACTCCACTAGGGGAGGAACTATGAAATATTCATTTCAACGAATGCAAAGCTCCTCCCATTTGATCCGACAGACAGTTCACAAGCTCGGAGTTGCCTAGGAAACGATTACAAATCAAAACTCTCCAAAAAGCGGAGGAACAAAACAAAGCTATGAAACTTAGCGAATAAATTACAAAAGCAAGATAGCTCTGCAGGAGAAGCGCTCGCTGCAGGCTCGTGGAGCATGAGGCGAGTCATGAAGCCCGGAAACGGAGACGACACACTGGCACAGGACAAAGGGAGACGCAGACTGTTTGAGAACATGGGGGACCAAGGGGAACAGGTGGAAACACTTTGGAATCAGGGCAGACAGTCAGACGCTTGACACGGGAGGAAGGGCAAGATACCTGGAACGAGAGGGAAGTTAATATTTCAAAATAAAACAAGAAGTGACGAGACAAGACATGAAACCGAACGTAAATCGTAACACATTTACCATCGTGTTCAGTTCGTTAGCTGGGGTGCAAATAGTGGTGCTGCCTTGGAGTAGGTTTTCTTTGAGGACATCTGTGTATGTGACTGGTTCTGACCAGGTTCAACCCTATTGGATGATTCTACGCCCTCCATGTTTTGTATTAATCAGCTAAAGCAGTTGAAGGTGGGGGTCCTTTGCAGCTTAGATGATTATCTTGTTGGCAGGTCATACCATCACACTTTTGGGATCTTGCTCACCATCCTGATCAAGAACAAACTGTAATGATTCAGTTATTCAGCGTTCTTCAATTTCACAATTATTGAGGCTCCTGGGAACACTCAGCTCTTTAGTAGTGCCTTTATTACCCCCGCCACAGTTTTATGATGTGCAGACAGTTCTCAGTTAGGTTTCTGATCTGACATGAAACCAACCTCTCTTTGGTTTGTTCCGTTTGCCACAGGTAGACTCTTAATGCTTCGACATGTCTCAGACATTATTAAAGCCTTGAAGCATCTCAGCAGTGGCCCTGAATGCTGTTGTCACTTTTAATTTTTATTGAAATGCACATTTTGTTTCACTTCACTTTCCCTGTAATGATGGCATAGTGGTAGAAAATTATATTTCAATTAATTTTGAATCAGATGTTACATTTGAAAAGTTTGCAAAGGATGAACAAGTGTACATTCTTTATTGAAGCGACCGTATCCTGAAGGCTACGATCCACTGCGTGATTCAGTGTCTGGTTTTCAGGATTGAAGATTTGACTTTGATGCAATAATACACACCTAATTTAATCTTTTTTTTGCTTGCTCCAAGAGCTGCTGCCTTGGATGATTTAATCTCCACGCCAGAAAACACTAGGCTAGCTATATTTCATCTGTCACGAGGTTGGAGATTATTTTTGTGCATCTAAGGAGTGCAACAGTGAAATGAGAACAGTTGGGTGACCTTTGGTTCAACAGCTGGGACCAATATTTCAGGATACCACAGATAGAGCATGATAATGTGGAAAGCTGGGAATATGTCTGTTTTGTTGCTTGATGAGTCAGTCATGATGCCATAATCATGTCTTTATGCTTAATATCTTAACTTGTTCCATATGTATATGTTTTTATACATACCCCAGTTGACTTACCTGGAGCAAGGAGAAGAAATAGTTGATGAAGAATTAAGGGACTAAAGATCTTTGATGCCATTTCAGTCCAAAAGCTCCTTCTAATATCTAATAACCTCACATTCTCATCCTCATAAATCATTCGCTTCTAATGTTGCTTTTGGAAAGCTGCCTTTTCTGGTGTGCACAGTGGTCTGTTTGGTGTGCACAGTGGTCTGTTTGGTGTGCACTGTGGTCTGTTTGAAAATCAACGTCAGCGTTCTAAAATATCATAAAATAAACATTGCCTTATTTATTAATAGAGTCGCTGTGCTTTGGCTCCTCTCTCTTCAGATGATCTAATAGCATATGCTCAATATGATCCAACAGACAGAGAGGTTCATGATATATTATATCACAGTGATTAGTGTGCATTTCCATGTGAGGAATCCATCTGGACTGTACCTACATTTTTTTCACAGTTAGTGCCCGCACCCTGTTAATCTGTTTCTCACTTTCTGCTTGTTTTTTTTATCCTGGCAAGCTGTCATACCACACTATCTTGAAAATGCATGCTGCTTTCAGTCCACCCGTGCCTGCGTCTAGACAAGAGATGCAAGTGTTCTGTATCAAAGCCCACATTTGTTTTGGAACCTGTGAGTGGGAGCAGGGACCAGATGCAAAAACAGTGTGGTCACTGAGGAAAATCTGCGACAGCGGCTGCTGCCACTGATAGTGTACTCTGAGCCCCGCAGAGCCAGTCTGCTCAGTGTTTCAGTGACATGTGCTTTACACAGTACAAACTGCAGATAGGACACTGTACAATGGTTGACCTTCTTCGGACAACAATGGAAGCGTTTATTTACTCTAAAATCAGCTCTGTATACATCTTTGATAAACATTGAGCTTGGTATTAATGTTTAATGCTGACAAGTTGGTCGGTGTGATTATATACATTCAGCATTTTGATTATGTGATAGAATAGAATCTGACTGACAGTGCTAATATTTATCAAGTCTGTCATGTTGAAATAGTGTACATAAGTACAACAACCCCAGGTCCAAAAAGTGGGGATGCTATGGAAAACACAAGTAAAATCTGAATTATTAGGTATTTTATTTGCAGCATAGGATAGAGAACATTGAAACTAAGGCATTTGACTATTTCATGAAAAGTAATCATCTGTCTTCAATTTGATGGCAGCAACACATCTCAAAAAAGTTGGGGCAAGGCCATGTTTACCACTGTCTGGCATCCCCTCTTCTTTTGCAGTGTGGGAACTGAAGAGGCCAGCTGCTGGAACTTAAGGAGAGGAATGTTGCCCCATTCTTGTCTGATATGGAATTCTATCTCAGTAGCCCCAGCCTTCTCTCTGTATTTCATTGTTTTCATGCTGCAGCCATACCAGTTCATCTCCTCGCCTCTTCTACCATGAAGCCGCTCCGTTGTAAAAGATGCAGTGTGTGGTTTTACCCTGAAACAGATGTATAGATGAGAGCACATGTTGCTCTAAAACCTGTATATAACTCTCAGAACCAATGGTGTCTTTCCAGATGTGCAAGTTTCCAGTTCCCTGGAACTTCCTAAAAGAATTTCAAATTTTGATTATTCAGACCAGTTTCCTACCTTGTTTCAGTTAATTTGAATTGAACTCTGGCCCCACAGCAGGCTTTCTGGATCATGGTCTCTTATATGGCTCCTTCGTTCCATGATAGAGCTTTAACCTACATGTGTACATATCACGGTGAACTGTATTCACAGATAAGGATTTCTGGAAGTTTTCCTGAGTCCGTGCAGGGATTTCCTTGACATAATCACATCTGTTATTAATATAGTATTGCTTGAGGGCCCGAACACTACTAAGATCCTATTGTGATTTTCAGCCCTGTCCCTGGCCATCAGAAATGTCTTCAGATTCTCTGACTCTTTTGATAATGTTCTGTACTGCAGATGATGACATATTCAAACTCTTCATTATTTTATATTGTAGATCCAATTTGTAGATGCATTTTCTTTGCAGGTTGCTAAACCGCTGCCCATTTTCTGAGAGACTCTGCCTACGGTACTTTTTCATACCCAGTTATGTTACTGACCTGTTGCAAATTAACCCGTTTGGTTGCCAAATTGCTATTTCTTTTTTAATTACTTTTCCAGTCCCAGCACAACTTTTTGAGACATGTTGCTACCATCAAAATTCATCCATCCATCCGTTTTCTATTCTTAATCCAACTTCAACTCAGTTTTATTGATATAGCGCCAAATTGCAACAAATGTCATCTCAAGGCACTTAAATAATATAGTCCAATTCAAGCCAATTGTAATCATAATCCAATGAAATCCAATTAGTTATTTTCAAAATAATCCAATTCATTCACGCAATTCAAAAACAATTTCCTTTGCTAAGGAAACCAACAGATTGCACCGAAAGTTGTCTTCAGTCCAATCTCCCGTCCTGAGCGTGCCTGAGGCGACTGTGGAAAGGAACAACTCCCTTTTAACAGGAAGAAACCTCTGGCAGAACCAGAACCAGGAAGAAACCTCTGGCAGAACCAGACTCAGGAAGGGTGGCCATCCGCCTCGACCAGCTGGGGTTTGAAAAGACAGAAAAGAGGTAAAAGAAGGGGGAAAAACACCATAACACCATTTAAAGGATACCTGTTGGAACAGGGAAACATACGTTAATAACCACAATAATGTCACATGTACATAAAATCATTTGAGAAATTAAACAGGGGAAAAAGAGAGCAAAGTGAGGAAAGGTGTGACAGATGAGGTCCCCCAGCAGTCTAAGCCTATAGCAGCTTAACTATGGGATGTTTCAGGATTACCTGGGCCATCCCTAACTATAAGCTTTATCAAAAAGGAAAGTTTTAAGCCTAATCTTAAAAGTGGAAAGGGTGTCTGCTTCCTGGACATTTACTGGCAGCTTATTCCACAAGAGAGGGGCCTGATAACTGAAGGCTCTGCCTCCCATTCTACTTTTAGAAACTCTGGGAACAAGTAAACCTGCAGTTTGGGAGCGAAGTGCTCTGTTAGCAAAAATATCTTACAATGAGATCTTTAAGATATGATGGAGCTCAGTCATTAAGAGTTTTATATGTGAGGAGAAGAATCTTAAATTCTATTCTGAATTTAACAGGGAGCCAATGAAGAGAAGCTAAAACTGGAGAAACATGATCTCTCCTGTTAGTTGTCATCAGAACTCTGGCTGCAGCATTTTGGATCAGCTGGAGGCTTTTCAGAGAATATGTGGGACAGCCCAATAATAAGGAATTACAGTAGTCCAATCCTGAAGTAACAAATGCATGAACTAGTTTCTCTGCATCACACTGAGACAGGATGTTCCTGATTTTAGCAATATTACGAAGGTGAAAGAAGGCAGTCCTAGAAACCAGTTTTATATGTGCGTCAAATGATAAATTCTGGTCACTTAGAGTTGTGGGTGGGTTGGAAGCAGGGTTACACCCTGGTCACCAGTCCCATCACAGGGCCACATAGAGACAAGCGAGGCAAACAACCATGTGTGCTCACACTCACTCCTAGGGACAATTAAGAGTCACCAATTACCTGACATGCATGTCAGGGAGGAAGCCAGAGTACCCAGAGAGAATCCATGCAAACTCCACACAGAAAGGCCCCAGCTGGGGTTCAGACCTGCAACCCTCTTGCTATGAGGCAACACTGCTAACCACCATACCACTGTGCAGCCCCTCCAAATTCTGAGCTAACATTTTTCATAAAATAGTCAGATCTCTGACTATCAGGCATCAGATGAAACATTTAAGAATTCTTAATTCATAGTTCTATTGTGAATAAAGTATTGGTTTATATTTGTAAATCATTACATTTTGTACATTGCATTGTACATATATGGTTCATTTGGTATTTGTTTCACTGTGTTTAGTACACTTGAGCTGCTCTTTATCATTCATTCATCTTATTTCATTTTAAAATGTGTTGCTACAAATTATCACCAGCTTGGGAAGATGATTACAGATTAGTGTACCTCAGATCAGCCCATTTGATCTGACAGACAGTTCACAATATAATTACAGACAGGCTCACTGATAATACTGTGCACTGCGTCTTTTGGAAGTGCCCCAAGGTAATCATAATTCATCACACATGCCTGTTTTAGCTATCTGCCATTTCTCGCTTTATTGTCAGTAGATCTTTTCAGAACTGGACAAAAGGCTGTTATCAGTCTCCACATACGGAACGCTGAAACACAGACCTATAAGTGCACTGAAACTCAGATACTCGGATACAGAACAACACAAACAGGCTCAACACTAACACACACACAGAGAAAAAAAAACATCCGAGAGTTTCACCTTGTCCACTTTTTCATTTCAGTAGAAATAAGTCACAAATGACCCTTTTTTGTTTGTTTTTGGATTAGACAAGTAGAATATTGAAAGATGATGTCCATTCATTTCAGTATTACTGTGTTTACATAGAGCCAAACACAACAGACGTCATCTCAAGGCATTCCAAAGTTACTATCCACATCAAACCATTTATAATCCAATTCTTTGTAATCCAATCATAATCCAGTAATCAAATTATTTACATATCAAATTAATTAAACTCCAAATTAGTCCAATCTCTATAATACCAATTACAGAAGTTGCCTAGCTAAGGAAACCAACAGGTTGCATTGAAACTTCTCTTTAGTTAAATCCCCCGTCCTGAGGATGCACAAAGTGACGCAGTGAGCTTATATTAAGTGCATGGAAGAATTTGTTGTTGAAGGGAAGAACAATTTAGGTTGACTGTGAACCGCTAACGCAGAAATCCCCCAAAGATGTATCCTTAGCCCAGCCACACACTAAGATACTTTACACCGCGTTCGTTGTGGTACGACTGGGAAGGAACTTTTCTTTGGGACTGTTTGCAGTTTTGAAAATATTAAAATAATATGAATTTATACATTTAAACTGATGAAGGCAATTTAGCCTGTAGTCAATAAAACAGTAGCTTGCACACATGGCTCTGCTTGCCCCACTAATCCGCTACCGTACCGAGTGGAATCAGATTGTTTTGGTCTACACCAACCTCACCGCTGCCATCATTACTGAAATCCCCAACAAGTGGAGCAAGAGGGGAAAGGTTATGATTTGATCCTCCTCCCCTCGATCAGATTACACATGGGAATTAGTATAATTGCAGCTGTCACCGTTTAATGGGCAAGCTATAATTAGCGCTCTGGGTCTGAGGAGTATGTGTGATGAGGGAAAAAAGGGTGGTGCATTTGTTTTTCTCATCTTTTATTTAAACTCAGAAATTACTATGAAAATTATTGAAAATATTAATAATATACCAAAACTATTCAAATAAACTAAATATATTTTGCTGTGAAGAACTTTAGAAATCCAAGATCAGATTAATATACCGTAAATTCCAGACTATAAACCTCTTTTTTCCCTGACTTTGAGCACTGTGGTTACAATACGGTGCGTTTTTTTTGTTTTTTTTAATGCCGCCAAAAACATTTTGCCTCGTAACATTAAGCCAATAAAATGAACGAATAGTTCACAGTGGTTCACTGAAATTGTATGATAAATCAAACACACTTACAAGAATAAATTATTGTAAATCGGTCATTTGTACTCACCCTCAACATGGAAAACAATCAGAAATACATATGATGCAGCGAGTGAAGAAGTTCTGAGGTTGTTCAATTCGGACACAGAAGAAGATGTATTTGACGGTTTTAGTGTGCAGGAGGAAGATAAAGAAGGCGATCAGTGACTTTACCTGGTAGGCTACTTTTGTTTTGTTTTGCCAGCCGTGTTTCAGGCACTCCTTCGAAAAAAAAAAAAAAAAGCATTTACGCCACGTATTTGTGTGTTACCGACAGGCATTTAAGTTAAGACCATCAGTGTTACAGACACTGTTCGGAAAAAAGGCATTTGCAGGATGTACTTCTTTATGTTATCATACACATTTAATTAAAAGACTCTCAGGTGTAACATCTTTCTGTGTAAATATCTCATATGACAGTGTGGACACCCGTGGCTCATAATCCGGTGCGGCCGATACAAGCAAAAATGGATTTTCTTTTTAGAATTAGAGGGTGCGGCTTATGTTCAGGTGCGCTCTATAGTCCGGAATTTACTATAGACAATTTGCAAATAATTAAATTAATCAGTTAATATAAGAACTATTTTACATGATTAAAAAAAGTTGACATTTAAGTAATCCTACACGTTCTTCCTGGTTGCACGTGCCCAGTGAGTAAAACAGAATTTTCCTGCTTCAGTCAAATGAGCTTTTACCTGCTCTGTCATTTTAATGACCCACATAGAAAACATCGGTGAAAGAGTGCTGTGAAAGGTGATACATCACCAGCAGAAGCCTAATGGTGTAATAGCTTAAAAACCACACCTAACAGAAAGGAAAGAGCATTTTAACAGTAATAAACTGTGTTTTAACATTTCCATAATCCACCAGCAACAGAAACAGAATTCCTTTGAAAAGGTGGAGAGAGACATAAACACAGCAAGCCCCAGCATATACACTTGTGGGACTTTTGCAGTTTTGGCAAATTCGGGTTTACCACTTCTGAATTCTCTACACAGCTTTCTGCCCACAGACAAATCAAACATTTTGTCAGGAAATCTCTTGCATCAAAAGCAGTGCATGATCAGCTGTATCCAGTGCCTTTGAAAGATCAAAAAACAAGTTTCAGGGTTTTCTTTTTTCTTTTTTTCCCCATCCAGAGCCATCACAATGTCATTTAAAACCAGCGTGGGAGCTGTAACAGTGCCGTCTTTCACCCATGTGCCCTGACCAATGGCTTAAGCTTATTCTCACCTTTGTGTTAATTTGTAAGCGTCTAAGAGTAACGTATTAAGAGCAGTAAAAGAAGTAAACTAAATTAACTCAGGCCTTAAAAAAATTATTCTTAAAATCCTCAGGAAAATGGTAGTGATTGTGTTGAAATGTTAATGAACGTCAGAGCAAACAGTAGCTTATATATATGACACACAAAAGTGGAATTGTTTTGTTGAATTTTATCAACAGGCAGCATATGTAAAAGACAGAAAGTGACTCTTTTTTGCTTTAAGGTTTGTCCTAAATGTCTGCTGTACTCTTGTTTGCTGGATGGATCAGGGCTTGTAGGCTGATGCTGATCATCCATCGAGGTTAACGTGACTCCACCGGCATGCAAATGTAACACAGATGACACAAATTTAACTTGCATCACAAATTCCAGAGTGACGCTTTTAATTTTCTGTGAGCATGCTTTGCTCCCGAATAGCAGCAGTTACCTTAACTCAGTTCCGGTCCTCATGACCCACGGCCCTGCATGTTTTCCATGTCTCCCTCCTCCACCACACCTGATTCAAATGATCAGCTCGTCATCAAGCTCTGCAGTGGCCTGATAAGGAGCCATTCGATTGAATCAGGTGTGGTGGAGGAGGGAAACTTGCAAGGAAATGCAACTTCTTTGCATATTTCAATCCACCCCTGACCTTAGTCAGCCCCCTCAATTAACAAAAACTAAAACAAAAATGCCCTGGTGACATCCTCGCAGTAGGACCTCCAACTGTTGTTATCATCGAAAAACAACATTTAACACCCATGAACTCTGGTGATAAAAATTCAGTTTAAATGACTGTTTTCAGATTTTCAGTTGCTTAGATGAATAATTAAGTGCCCCCCCCCCCCCCCATCTCTCTGAGGATGGCTGTCAGTACCAACCAGATGGATTGTGTAGAGCTACTCTAAGTGAAGGGAGAAAGGGAGCAATAAGAGATTGAGCTTCAGGGTTTAAAATATTACCAGAGATGGAGGGTATATCAGACATTGTGCATGCACGAGCTGTTTGTGTGCACTCCAGGTTTTCAACAAGCTCAACAGCCCCGACCACCACATGTTAAACTTCTCAGTCAGTGAGCAGTGGTAGTCAAGCAGAATGAAAGAGCAGGCAAATGCACGTAAGGGCTGAGACGAATTAAACCGATCCCACGGTCACCTCGTTAAACAGAGCTGTAGTAAACCTTGTCTCGGATCTATCATGGCTCATCTTAATTGTCTTTTATTTTGAGTACTGTTTGGAATATAGAATAACAGTATCATAAATCTAATTATTTATAGTGTGAGTTAGACTTTGACTGCCTCCTTCTCTAAAAGTCAAGTTTGAATTCATTTAAAATAAACATGCAAATCTTCAAATAGATATTGAAAAATATGCGCAGACCTTACATAACTCGTGGCAGCAGCTACTACCGTTTCACATGAGATGTTGAATTTATCCATGTGCTGCCGATGCTTTCTCCAACATGGATGGCTCTCAGCTCCTTAGAACACAGGACGTTCCCCTGAGTCTGATTAATCTGAAAGTTGGTGAGCTGTGACTGATACAAACATGTATGGCCTGCGATTTTCCATCTGTCTGTGGTAAGAGGAAGCGTCTTATCCTTTAATATCCTTTGAGATTTTAATGCTCCATATCCATTATAAGTTCCTGGAGCATCTCTCCCGAAACAACATCGATGAGCCACTTTCACACAATGTTGATCACCTGACACTGACTTGCTTAGATGTGGTGCCTCTGCTGCCTCTGTTTGATGGAAAGCTCGCAGATTTGTTGTCATCGTAGAATTACAGCAATGTTGTCAAACTGCAACTAGTAATATCGTCAAACATCCGTACTTTGTTTCTTACTGTAGGATTTACGATGTAATATCTAAAATCACATTTAAACACAACTTTTTAGATTAGTGCTCTCTTAGCAAACAGATTCCTCCATTTATGCAACAACAGCAGAAGAAAATGCGGCTGCAGGGGCATCTGTTAGCTCGAGCAGATACAAGTCTTTTATGGAGCCGATGGTGTGAAACAGCGTACTGATGGTGGAACTTTACTGCTTTTACACATTGTTTGTGTCTTATCTAATGAGTGCTTTCCTGTAAGTTTGTAAAATTCCAAATTGTTTTGATATGCCTGCTTTAAAAGCGTTCTAGTTCTGCCTTCTTCCACCATGTCACCAGTCCCTTCAGCACAACATTCCACCCACAACTGGAGAGCGATGTAATGTAACTTCTGTCATGGAGTGTCGCAGCAGCTGAATGTAACATATCTTGGAGGAAAATCAATTATTTTTCTTCTTTTTTTTCAACATTTGTTTGGACATATGCCATGAGTGCAATAAGCAGTGTTTCACCTCAGAATTGTAGAGTTCAGACCAAGATTATTGAAATGTATTTTTATTTAGTTTTTCAGTTTAGTTTTAGTCTTACTTTTAGTTTTTCCAGGTATTAAGGGAAAGCCTTGACTTGTAGAAGCTGAAAAAGGATGAAACAATGTGTGACACCAAATATGGTTTATCAAGTCCTTTAATTTCATTCTTTAACCATCACCTGCAGGTAAATGGAAAGTAAAACAAGGCAAAATGTTTCTTTTTTGAAACCTTTGACGTGTAACACTAGTGACACTCCTGTAACTGAAAAACAAATCCAACTCATTTCACCCCGTACTCTTATCCATCAGTGGGTCGTACTCGAAATAGTCCCATATCGGGCTGTGGCAACTTTAGTCATTTCCAGCAACTCATAAAATGTCCGCTAAGCTCCTTCTTCTTGCTGTATGCGGCAGACGATAGCAGCTATGCTGCTGCCCGCAGGACAGCCAGCAAACACTTTAGTTTTACTTAGTTTTGCATTGTTCATTGTAGTTTTTATTTAGTTTTTTTTGTAATTGTTGTTTTATTTTTATTTCAGATAACTTAATCACTTTTTCATAAACTATAATAACCCTGGTTCAGACAGCTTGGGTCTTACTGGAAACAAACCCAGGAACCAATCTCATTAACATGTAAAGTAGGGCTCATGTCAGAGCTAATAACAAGGAATGTTTAACATTATCATCATATTTCTGCTGTTTCCATAACAGTTTTATGTTTTACTGATTAATTTAAGAGCACTGCATAAAATACATTATTATTCAGGCTTGTAAAAAACCTGATCAGCCTGTCCACCTGTTAGAACGATACTGATTCATAGTTACAAGTGACCCTAAACAGGATGAAACGCGTATAAAAAAACTGATGGAGGAATATAGAGGAACATTAAAACCTACAATTATAAACGTTTAAAAGCTAAGAACCAAAAAAGCTGTCACAGGTCAAACATGAACACAATGGTTAAATAAATCTAAAAAAGACAAAGAACTGCAGCAATCCATCCAGCACAGCAGATTGTTCTTAAAGCAACACTAGAGAAGTGTGTGAACTGTAAAAAAAAGATCATTTCAGGCCAAAATCTTGGAAGTTTGCAGCCTTTCAAAATGTTCTCTACAAAATGGAAGTACACTGTTATTTATCCAGTGTGCATTATGTTTTACATATATTGATTTCACACACACTGTGTTAGAAATGTCAATCAGGAAAAGCAAACTGTGTTACAGATTAAGTAGCACATTCAGTTTGTTTGTCTTATGTGTGTGTGTGTGTGTGTTCAGCACATACGTCATGCTATAGAAAATCCGCTGTGTTTTCTTCCGTTCCGTAACCCTACATCACGTTGTCCTGTCAGCCTCCTCATCGTGACGACCAATTTGTGCTCAGACAGATTTGTTTTGATGGCAGTGGGGTTACATCCAACAACTTTAGGGGGAGCCCAAGAGCGAACATGTGCTAAATTCTCTTTCTGGTGATGGGAATTAATGGAGTGCCTGAAGCCACAGTTCTTTGCAGTTCCATTCTGTGCCTTTCTGCTTCGTACACAGTTTCACTCGACCATACCTACCTCATTGTTGTGTGTACGTGTTGGAAAATAGATTTCCTGTGCAGTGATTAAATGTCATTAATCTATAAGTGGATAATTTACTCTTTGATGGATAGAAGATATCTGAAAAAAATACCTCTTATGAGTATGTTTGATCCACCTTTTTTCCCAAATAAAAGTATGAGTTTTGCTCTCCAAAACTGAAAGTGAAAGAAAAAGTGTCTCCTTCAGGGCTGCTGCTGCAGCCATGGCAGCAGCTGGGAGTTACGGTGCAAGCGTGTGTCTGTGTGTATTTTATTGGCTCCGTTGGGTGAATAACATTTGCAGCGGTAGGCTCTTTCAACACAACTGCGTCATGGTATGAATTTGCTGTCACATTTTTCTGGAATGATCTACATTATGTAAGAACTGAAATAAGAAGAACAGCGATGCCAAGTTGACGTAGTGCCACACACATGAACACGCCTCCGCTCGTACACTCGCTTAAACTCCGGCTGGCTGGTAATGCAGTGCTTGGGCAAGATGGTTTCCAGTATGCTGTGTTTTTAATAGCAAAGTTCCTTACTTATGGGATTAATGCTGATAAAAGAAAGAAGGTAGGCAGGTGTGGGAGTCACAGCAGTTCGCTTGCATCGTATCTGAAAGACTGTGCAGGCTCACACGTCAGGGATCTGTTTGGGATTTAAAGGGGGTCGACATCTCAGCGTGCAGACAACACGCCAGCTCTCTGACAGTGGGAGTGCGTTGCTGTTTGGCGTCATGCTGTTCAGCCTCTCTGCCGTAGCGAGGTTCCTTCAAGCCTGTGAAGTTTGCAGATAAAATTAGCACAGCAAGTTAGTAATGATGAGTCACTCGTTATGGTCCTGTTGGCAGAAGGTGGGTTGTTGTGGGCTGCTTTGTCTGTTCAGGTCTTGGAGGAAAACAGATGCTCCAAACAAGTTTTTAAAAAATGTGCAATGTTACACATGTCTGTTTTGTGAGTTTGTGGCTGTAATTATTCTGTCTTTTTGGGGGGTTATTTTAGAAATGTTGTTGGATGAAAGCTTTGACAGGATTTCAAACAACAGCAGTTCTTGGGGAGTGCTCCCTGAGAGTGAAGCAAATGCAAAGCAGCTATTCTGTTACTCTGAACAGCTGCTAGGTTAGTTAGTGTATATTTGATTGAAAGTACATGAGAACAAATTCATAGCTGATTTAGTTGAATTCCAGTGGGTTACATTAAAATCACATCTAAACGGGCTTCATACAGCTGTTACCATTTAATTACAGTGTGACTTGATCAGGCTGGTCGCTGATGTTGCAGAGACGTTGCCTTGAAATGTCACCACTTACCTCCAGAGTTCGGAGGAATTTAGACAAACATTTTGCTTGAAAGATTTAGGGTTCATGAAAACACTGTAATATATGATGAGATGTGTTTTCTTTCTATTGTTCGAAGTGTCAGATTAGCAGATTGCACCAACTTCCCTTTACCTCTGTACTTTTCCTTAATCAAGTTGAAACATATGTACTCTACTGTGCTGCATGTTGTGTTGTCGTTGAGTGCATTTGTGACCACTCAGTGACCATATAAATAATTGATTTGATAAAACGACAAATGGCCTTCTGCTGAATGTTGCATGTGGAAAAGGACAGAACTTTGCTGGCTTGTTTAAGTGCATCTCTAAGCAGTCAGATGGCATTATGCACCGTCAGTTGACTGTTGACATTAACTTCATCCTGATTGAAATGCAGAGTCTACTTTTGACCATGCAAATCCTGTTTTAGTGGGCCATCTTTGTTTCTCTCCTGAACACTGGATAATGGGATCTTCCTCCCTTTCCTGTACTTTTTTTTTATTTTATAATATCTCCTCTGGGTTGTTGTATTTTTGCTTGCAACACTGGAGTGAGCATCATTACTTTAGTGTCTCCTTGGGTGATAAAAGAACGCATAGAGAGATTAAAAACATTCTGAGAAGACTTAGTTGGTATCAAGTGAATGCCACAAGCAGCCAGGGGTAAGCCATTAAGAGTAAGGCTAAAGTTATGCTCCAGTTGGGTGCCGTCAGAGGCCCTGTGTGAGCAGTAACAACAACTATGATAATGATAAAAAATAAAACCTTGGCAGCCTATGACCTCATTGTCTGTTCATGTACAAAAAAATGCTGCTGCCTGATAGCCTCGGCTTGTTTCTGCCCACCTTTTTGATCTTGTTTTGTCCTATTATGTCATTTCATTTCAACTACGCCACATCCTCCTCCGTCACACTCTGTTGAGTTACAAGCACGGTTCACATGGGCTGATATCAGCAGTGTGTCATGCATGCGCTCGTCCTGAGGACATTTACGCACAAATCACACCTTAATCGAGTCAGAATTGAAGCGTTTCATCAGTTTTTATTCCGGTTTTGTTTCACTGTGCAGTATCATTCACTGACTGCAGTATGAGTGTGATCCATTCCCCTGTGAGGAAACCAGTTACATAAACACGGCCTCAAGCATTTTACCACAATGGCCCTTTTACTTGTGATCTATAGTACTCACAGAGCACAACGGCAGCTTTTCATTCAGATCCAGAGCGTAAATAAATGAATTATGAAACAAATAAGAGGACCATGCGTGTGTTTGTATTCATTGAAAACAGAAAAATGTTATATTGAAGTCCACTTACGTTTAGTGACAGCAGATCTACCCATAATGCTTTGTAAACTGTCTCATGGGGCTCCAAATTACATCTCACATCTGCTGCTAGTTTTTGCTACAAAGAACCCAACAACACACACACACACACACATGCTAAGAGATGGGCTGTTTGGATTGATTAGACTGTCATAAGTCATGATGATGTGCTAAAACGGAGATGATGGGGAAGTTTGTCTCAATGATCGCTCTGTCAGTCCTTTGAATGAGGCTTGCATACAGATTATTATGTGCACTTATTACACATTTCAAGCTTAGAGGAAGGAAAAACAAGCTGCTTCTCAAATGTAGACCGTATCATTTGCTTGTTACTGTAATTGAGAAGCACATTTAATGTTGTGACTTGTTTTCTTCCTGCAAATGGTTCAAGTCATTAGACATAAACACTGAGGTGAAACATTAAAATACGATACACAGGCGTCCTGTAACATGCTGTGGGCTTCCAGTTCAGATTTATCTGCAACGAAGCTGATCAGGGAGAAGAAGGAGACCAAACGTTGCTTTAGGTGAGTCCTCAGGAGAGGGTTTGCTCTGAAGTTCTACTGTGTTCTTTCCTCTCGGCAGTCCAGTGTCCATGCCTGACAAAAGAATTTGGAGTAAACAGGGCAGACCTCAAGAGACTCTTTTAAGAATGGCAAGCTTCTCCAATGCAGCTCTTAACATGTTTTTAAGGTGCAATTTGAGTATTTTAAAAACAGTCACTTCCTGTTTGTGTCGTGCAGAGCCAGCTGTAAGACTGATTATGGACGGGCTAAACATTAGGTCGACTGTCATATACGTTTCAAAGCAGTCATAATTAGAAGCACTCGAGCTGGTTCTGCCTGGCTCCTCTTTCACAGAAAGAACACACACACACACACGTGTGCAACCTCCCACACAGAATACATTTAGAGGATTGGCTGAGAATAGTACAAACCTGAATAAAACATTACACCATAAAGAAAACAAACTCAGAGTTGTATCTGCATGTAAAATCCACTCAGATTCAGCTCCCTGACTGTTTCACAGTCTCACTTTATTTTCTCATACCCTCTATCTCTACCTCTGGCTTACCCTGAAAGACCAAATGGGCAAACACGGACATTGAAACCCTCCTGAGTGAGCAGGTTGGTATTAGATCATTTGTCTTTTGGACCACTTTACAGCCCCCCACCAATGCCAAACCACCCAGCTGAAATTTATCAAGTGTTAGCTGATGAACATTCTTTAGTCAGAAATGACAGCAATTTAAAAAAGCTGGTATAACACAGACCTTTTTTGTTTTTAACTCAGTTTACCTGTTTCAGTAGGAGTAGAAACTGAAAAAATATTTTATAGTAGAAACAGTACCTGGATAACTGCTCTGGGATATTGTTTCTCAGCAGTTTTTTGGAGTGTTCTTTGCCGTTAGTGAAGCAGCACGGTGGATATTTGCTCCTTTCATCAGAGGCATGCTGGTTGCTATTCTAAAATAGTAACCATACGTAACCACAGCCCTCACGCAGTGAAAGGAGATGTCAAATGCAGCTTTTCTGCCTTTCTGTGTGGAGTTTGCATGTTCTCCCCGTGTATGCGTGGGTTCTCTCAGGGTCCTCCGGCTTCCTGCCACCGTCCAAAAACACGCATGTTCGGTTAATTAGCGTCTCTTAATTGTCCCTGTGAGTGAGTGTGAGCGTGCACGGTTGTTTGGCTCATTTGTGTGGCACTGTGATGAACTGGCGACCCATTCAGGGTGCACCCCACCTCTTGCCCAATGACAGCTGTGAGTTGGATAAAGCGGGTATAGAAAATGGATGGATGGATGCATATCTTCCCCCACTCTAAATGCCCCCTATCCTGTCCACCTACTTTCATATAAAGGCCACAAGTGCCAAAAAACTTTAAAAAAAACAGGTGATGGGATCAAAATAGGCAGCATTTATTTACTGTGCTCTTATTTAGAATTTAACATTATCCTCCTTGTTTGAAATGGAGCTCATGCAGGGTTTGATTCTATTCGATTCCAATAACTGATTAACAGTTAGATAGAAAATAGGTTTTCCTTTGAAATCATTTATCGGTTTTCAACATTTAAATTATTTTGAATAACCATAGCTACACAGTCAGCTACAGAAAATTCAGAAATCATGAAAACGGAGACAAAGTAGCAAGAGGGCTAGTCAGACCAGCTTAGTTCACCCGTCACCAGCAGAGCAGGATTCAGGCAGCCACGGACAGATGGCACAAAAGAAAGCTCTTCCACCATCCTCCCTCACTGCTTACAGTTTACAGATGCTTTAACACAGCAGCATACTGTTGAGATCTTATTCGTTTTGTCTATCCCATAACCTCCTTTAGAGTAAGACTTCATTTAGGATCAAGATACTGTACCCAACTGCAACCTGCCATGTGCCATCGCAGCAATCCACAGAGACCAAAGCTTTCCATCATTTTCGACTTATACAGAACCAAAGAAATATGTTTGAGTTGGCGCTTGTCAGGCAGACAGAAGAACACTTTGAAAAGGAGAGGGGAAACAGGGTGCAAAGTGGGGTAGTTGGGGGAAGGAGCTGAGTGTTACAGGAACATCTGCCCACTAGTATTTTGCCCTCTGTGGTTTCTGGCCTGGCTCCAATGCACCAGAAGACTGTCACACCTCTGTATTTACATTAGAACTGCTTTCGTGAGTCCATTCTCTGTGTGATGAGTGATTGCTTGTACAGAGAGACGTGGTTCAGCCTGACATCTTCTGTGCTTGAATTGCTTCTTTTGTTGTACTGCAAATAAACAGATCAAAACTACCAAGAGTGTGTAAGAGCAGTGTTGAGTGGAAGGCCTGGAGCTGCAGTGGGTCAAATAGGCATCGCTCAGTAACATCTCTGTGGTACTAATCCAGGGAGGAAGACCGTTTACAAGTGGTCTCAAATTGATCCGCCTACACTAACTGTCAAGTGGCTTTGCTACATCGCACCTTCTTTATTCCCCAAAGTGCAAAAGAAAGACTACAGGATCTTTATTTTTATGAGAAAGGCAAAGAGAGGAGGTTGCAGCTCTCATGCAAACAGTCCCCGGACAGATATCGTGCCTGTGTTGATGACCGTATCCTTCCACAGGACTTTAGACTCCAAATCCCAACGCTTTATGGAGGGAGTGTACGCTATGTCATCAGACATTTCATTGTACTGGGGTAACGCCAACTGAGTGTCAAAAAGACAGCTGGCTTAATGACCGCTGACAGTTTGACTGACTTAAAAACACAGAATGCACTTCTAAAATGGGGACGAGACACAGTGGACTGGACTCTATCAACAGCTTCAGAAAGAATTCTCTTTTTACAAACTTACAAAAAGTAAACAGAGGAGAGCCAAAAGGCAGACTATGTAGCTTTAATCCAGTTTGTATAGAAAGTGAAATAGCATTTTTTTATTGTCATTTGATGGTTGGCTTAATTGTAACGTGCCTTTGTAATCCTGATCTCGAGGTTTGCAATTCAAATGTTTTGCCAATGTTAAAAATGTATTCAATTTAGAAAAAGCCTATTAGAAACCAAAAGATTTGCAACAAAGTGTGCCCCCAAAACATTTGAACTGTCTCTTTACCCATGTAATATAGCTGCTATTCTTACAGTTTTAAACAAATTCTATGGTAGGTGGCAAAAATCCCTGTCAAGATCAATAGCCTTTAATTTAGGATGATATTCCTAGTTATAATCCCAATCCCATTACTAGTGGCAGCAGCCATGTTAGATTTTTTTGGCACTCGGGGGGGCGTGTCTAGAAAGAACAATTACATGGGTGCACACCCTCCATAGTTGGATTGTCGAACCTACTGAGGGTTGTGATTGTTCAAATACATTTTTTCCCCTCTGATTTACTTGAATCTACCTATTCTGGGTTTTCTATTATCTCAAAGCAAGTTTTTGTCATTTTTTAAATTTGCATTTACAAGCTGTAGTAAAGAAAAAAAATACTAAAATGAAGTATTTTACGTACACAGTTTTCCCCGTTTCAAAAATTGATCTAACATAGTTGATATAATTTCACGCAGCATCAATTAGCCACATCCCTGCAGACTGTGAACCAGAACAGCAGTGGAAGTTTGTTCAGGCATTTCAAAATGATGTGAATTAGACAGCTTTGGAAATGACGTCTGACCAGTTAAGGTTCACCAGCTGTTTCCAGTCTGACCGACGTCTTCCCAGACCTGGAACCTTCTTGCTGTGAGGCGACGGTGCTGAATTCTGCCATACTTCTTGTTCACTTTCAACCAGTCAATAGAAACATTTCTGATCCACGTTTTCAAAAGATTGCTTCAGATTTGCTTCACTAGTGAATGGCAATCCCATTCTTGTCCTGTTCTTTTGTGTCTGATTTACAGACAAACTAAGACGTGTCACATTGTAGAGTTTATTGTTACACCTGCAAGTCGAGTGTGCACATTCATGTGTAGCCCATTAACTTGCTGCTCCTCTCGAAGCAGAGCTTGACAGAAATGGTTCTGCTTTTGCCAGGTGTAAGATGTAACCTACTTTACTGGATCCCCACATCTCATAGTATCATTTCATGCACACACACACACACACACACACATAGCGCACAAATGTGAGCACAACATGCTGTGGCCTACTTCTTGAGTACCTCTGTAGTAATCCTATCCGCAATCAGTGAATAGATGTGGTGTGGGAAAGCCTGCACCATCATTGTGCAGCAGAGGGGCTGAGAGGAAAAGAGGTTGCGTCTCCATCTTGGAAGTGCTTCCTGAGCTTTAACTCCACATTCCTATCCAGTGAGATTGAGCAGTGATGGAGTACCAAATGAGTGTATACAAACATACATAAACACAAAAACATGCATTTACACATTTTCCCATAATCACAGTCAGACTAATTGTCAAGCATTTTCCTTTTTCTGAATGCAGACATGCATACACACTCCTAAAATGTGGTGAGCACTCAGGTGGCTGCACTGAATACTTGCTCTGGGCGGTGGCAGTGTGGATTTTACCTGGTGGCTTTTCGCTTTCGCCTGTGTGTGTGCGTTTTTGGACACGAGCCAGCTGTGAAGGCCAGCTGCCCACTTCACCAAGGCCTTGGCAACTCCCCAGATGGTTGACCCAGATAGACACGCCAAGAGAGGAGAAGAACGCATGCAGGCACTCTCACAGATAAACTCTAACATGTACACCTGTGTGGGCAACTTTCACAGAGACGTACACGAAATGTCTCACTAAAGCAACTGAGGTAGGGAAGGGAGCGTTCATGTGGATTATTTTTGGCATAACTTCAAACTTTCCTGATGCAGCAAAGTTTCATAACAGTGTGATTCTTTGTTGTTAAGGTCATGAGTTTATTTAGCAACTTCAAATTGTGAAACAGTTTGTACTTGCTTAGCTATTTGAGCTGACCACAGTCATTCTGAACAAGAGTTAGAATTGTTTTCTTCTACTTGTGTCAAACAAGCTGAATTAAAGGAACAGAAATTGTTCCCTCAAATTTCTGCCTGCTTCCTCTGCTGCGGTTTAGTGGAAGCCACAGTTTATGTTGTGGCGTTTAACTTCAGACGCCCCTCCGCTTTCATTTCAGTAAGCATCCGTCCTTTACTGTCATGGATTTAGTTACATAGCCAAAATCCACAGCATATCTGTGGGTGCATTTTTGCTGTGAGCCATATATCAGCACAGAGCCAAATAACTCTGAGGAGTACTCCAAGACATTGATTATATTGCTTCAGCATGAATTATTATTGATAAGATATGTTACTGTTATAGATAGAAAACAAGATAAAATACAATAAAAATCAGCTGACAAATATTTAGAAAGATGTTGTTTTTGATGATGCCACACACAACGTCAGCTGGTAACACAGGTGAACTCTCCCAACAGACAGCATGGACAGGAACTCACAGCCGACAGTTCAACATCTGGGGTGCAGGAACTCACAGCCGACAGTTCAACATCTGGGGTGCAGGAACTCACAGCCGACAGTTCAACATCTGGGGTGCAGAGACGCTCTATACAGTCTAAAAGCTCAGTAGTGGGATGCTGTTCCAGTAATCTCACACTTCCAATCATGAGTTAAACTTCATTTTTCCTGCTTTGCATCTATGACATCTTCTCTTCAGCCACTCTGGTTTTGGGGTCTTTTTACAGGTGTTACTTGGGCTTTGAGAAAGCTTAATCAACATGAAAACAATTCTCCCGTTGTCATGGTTAGGCATCATAACAGATGTAACAGAAGTATTTTGAGCACTCCTCAAAATAGCAGCTTTTTTCTTGTGCAACACATTAAATAATCATTTTTAAAACACAAAATATTATATTTAAGTTAAGTTTTGATGGTCCACTGAAATTACATGACCGTGACAGTCCAACGGCTACCGCGCAGGTTTTCTACATCAGGTGCATATGTGAGAAGGCAAAAAACGAACATCTGCTCCAGAAATAGCATCAACTTTAACATCCGTAAGGTAGTAAAACAAAAGGTATTCTTTTGAGTTGATATAAAATGTCATGCAGCTTTAAAAAGCCAGATTCCTGCAGACTCTTAAATCCCTCACCAAAACAGCAGTGGCACTTTGTTCAAGTTCTAAAAATAATGTGTATCCCAGACGAGTGGGTCTCCTGTGGTTGTGCAAGTAATGACTGTTTTGTTTAAGTGACGTTACGCTATTGTGAACCCTCCTAGAGTTATATTTCAGACTGTGTTTGGCAGCGTAAGCCTTTACTCGACTAACTTCAGTTAAAAAAGCTGAAATATTATGGAAACTGGAGTATAAAGTAATGAAAAATCATCTTCCTTCTGTTGTTTTTGTTCATTTCATTCCAAGCCACCTTGCAGACGAAACGTGGTCCAAAAAATAAATCCATACAGCTTCAGCTGCAAGAGGTGCGAGGTGAAAAAAGCTTATTCAGCAGTATGTGGTCCCACAACAAAGCTTTTTTTATTTCCCCATCCATCCCCGAATGGAACTGAAATTCCCTTTTAAACTGGGAGTAACCGCTCCTGCCCACCTTGACTTCCATTCTTTGTGTGTTTTTAAGTGTTTTTCTGCAGTCACGTGTATGTGTGTGAGTGCAGACGTTATCCTCAATGTCACACTGCATTGCAGTGCAGTAAAAACCTTTCCACTGAGTGTGTGCACGTGTGTGTGTGTTATATCACCAGCAGTTTTGGTCCTGCCGCTGCCTTCCACACGCCTGTATTGCTCAATGTGATGGTAGTGCTTCAATTGACAGTTGAGCTTTTGTAATTTTGACTTAACATTTAATTTTTTTTCTCTCCATCTCATTCCACCTCAGTAGATCTTTGCTTGCCTTATTAAAACCCTCATCTGTTTTTTTGCTCTGTAACCATCTTTTTTTAACTTGTGTGTCCACCCCTTCTCTGCTGGACAGGAAATGGAAGGAACACAGCAGGCCTGAAAGATAAATTAGCTGAGAAGAGGCTCGGTGGTCATCAGAGAAAATGCTGACACATATAATAAAGAAAGGATGGACAATTCAAATCAGAGGAAATGTGCTTTTTTCCAGCTTTATGGGATGCAGGGTAGTTGGCCTGTTGTAGATGATGAGCAACTTGTGTGTGTTTTAGTGTTCGCAGGGGAAGGAAGCATGCATGGATTTTATTAGCCACACGGTTCATCGCCCAATCATCATCCATTTACTGCTAAAACGTCCTTGAGCATCCTCTAAAGGATCCACTGCTCGTTGTCAGTCATTCTGAATTTTGCCGTCGGATCATTTGTGTTGACATCTTCTGGCCCTTGCGTGTGTCATGCTCAGTGTCGCCGCATCTTTCTTCCATCAAACAAGGATCTGATGTGCAGTAAAGAAACTCTCTTCCCCGGAATGTGAATCAGAATTTTTACAACCATATGCAGCATACCTGCAGGTGAGACATAAATATGCAACCTGGATTTTGTCAGTGTTGCTATGACAACATAGGAATTCCCTGAGATTGTTGACAAAACGCCTCAGATGAGTTGACAGGAGGAACGACATGACATCTGTGGAACAAAATAAAATAACTGGGCTTCATTAGAAGCCAATAGTTGTTTAATGTATTCGACTAACTATCAGGGTGAAACGGCTTATTAACGTCTACATTTTAAACTATCCTGGCTGGCTCTCAGTCTGCTGCCCTTCTCTCACCCTTCCTCTCATGCAGCTTGTTGGCTCCACCCTTTAGGTGTCTGTCTTTCCAGGAAGGACAAACACAGAGTGGCCCATTGTTCTCTTCATGCTTGCATCAAGCACATAAACACACACACACACACACACATGCACACACCCTTACTTGTCAAGCACCAGCCAAAAATTCAAAGCCACAAGCAGTGGAGCGGATATGTCCCAGGCAGAGAGCCCGAGGGTGGGTTAAGCAGTGGGCCACACCCAGTAGTGTGAGCTGATGGTCGGCTTGAGAACCAGAGGCAAGTCTCTTCGGAAGAATTAAGTCATTCCTATTTACAGGCCCTTTCATTTAAAACTGAAGCAGAATCAGACCCTTGTTTATAGAGCTGATGTGTAAAATAATGTACCCACCATTTATCGAACAATTGGCCTGTTTATTGTCCTTTGAAATTCTTTCTTTTTTCACTACTTACTCCCACTGCTGGCGAGGGTGTGGAGGCCATGTGTCCTCTCTGATGCACTCTGAGCCACCAGCTGCTTTGTCAGCTGCTTCCTCATCAGGAGTTCACGCTGCAGATTCATCATGCTTTTGAATGGGTCTAACCAGGTGAATTACAGGGACAAACAGTAGATGATAATATGAGCTGACCACAGTGATATTTGCTTTATCTTCAGTTTTCATTCATCTCTACAATATCAGCTCCTTAAATCGAGCAGAAATAACATTTTTATGATGTTTACCACAGTTTGAGGTTTGACTTGCACATTTTTGGACATAATCTGGTTGCACCCTCCTGATGCAGTGCAACATGAGTAGAAAATTAACTTCTGTTATTTGACCCTGCCTTTTGATGAGTATCTGTTTGGGTGTGCTCCTTTCCCTGATTTTCTTGTGGTTCATAGCTCATTTATAATTATGTTATTTAGGAATGTGCTGATCAAGTTTTTTTTTTTATCCGAGTCCTTTCAGATTGAGTGTCTGCTGATACAGAGTCTCGATCTCACACTTGCATTTTCACACAACATACAGTTGCAAAAGTATGTTAAAGTTATTTTTCAACAAAAATAAACATGGAAACATTCATATGGATGGAAATGTTTTTACAGAATCAGAAACTTTACAATGTGAATGCTGCATTCATTTTCAGGTATTTGGGAGTGTAACTTTGCAGTAAAAGTGGGGATCAAAAATCAAACCTTGAAATAAGCATGTCTAGCTGTTCAATAATGACACTGAGTACAGCGTTCTGTGCAAAGATCACCCGGTCTCCATTATCCCTTCACCTCACATAACATATTGAGAAATGGCTCCGGTAATGTATGTCTGTGTGGTCTGCTGATGAGCCCTGAGCTAATTATCGTAATCTGAATGCTGAATACAGAAAAGTACCACAGGGAACTCTCACAAGACTAAAGTTCTCCAGCTGCCTCTGTTGATGGTAACCTGTTAACTTATCTGTTTAACACATGTCTTCATCCAAATTCAACAGACTTTTTAGAAATGTCTGAAAACAAGTTCCATCGTATTTTTTCCACAGTAAAAACTGACAGAGCTAAGCTGCCTGTTTTAGAGCACTCACAGAGGTTTTGTGTGTGTACAGTTTTTGTGTGATTTGATCTGATTGGCTCTCCTGGGGCGTGTAATACAGAGCAGGATTAGTGGATGAATAACGATGGTTAACGTCTTACCACCACGGCTCCGGAGCAGGTTAGGTTTCCAGATAAGAGATCAACACGTGTAAAAAAGAGCCACCAGGCTCCTGATCAGTTTATTCTCTTTAAAGATACAACAGTACGTGGGCCCTGAATCTCTCTCTGACTGCTACTGAGCGCAAAGATCATCTATGTTGTTTCCCTTAAACAGAAAAGCACCGTTATGAGAAATGTGTCAGCAGAGGGGAATGCTTCTGTAGCCCTTAAAGCAGACACTGACTGCTCTAAAGCTGGTTGCTGCTAACTGGAGTTAACATGAACTGGTTTTGTTTCTGAAGATCACTGAAATAAAAGAGATTTACATATCACTGTGCAACAAACTCACAAATCTGCGTCAGATGATGTCAGATGATCCACTACAAAAGTTATTATGATAAAGCCTTTTCTGTTTGGTATCATGGAGCCTGAATTACAAAAAGTCAACTTGAGTGTAGCATGTGAACATTTAGTGCTTTGCTTCTTTTAAAACAACCAGTGCTGCATCCAACAGAAACGTTGTTACATGCGTTAAAAAAAGCACCTGCTGCATCCATTTACCACCTTACTGATAAATAAACGATCAGATCTGATCGTGCTTTAATTCACACATTTTGCGTTCTTTTTCTCTTTTTTTGTCAGCTTTCCTTCATGCTATGACTGCAGCAGCTGTTACTTTCAGTCTGCTAGAAATAAATGATTCTGACAAGTCATCTGGTCCAAACATTTTTCCATCCAGAAAAGCCTGAACCCCTGGACTGCATTACTGAGTTGATAACCACTGTTGTAGAGCTGCTTAGAGACCTTATTGTGAGGATTAGTTTGGCCGGATAACCAGAGGATACCGTGGATATGTTAATTCTGCTTCATAATAGAGGTCAGTTAAGTCAAAGGCCTGTTTAAATACCATGAGATGATTCACATCAGTATGCTGAAACGAGATGAAGATGTGCAAGCAAACAAAACAAAAATAAGAAAAAAACACATCCTCGACTGTATGGCATAGTGAATTGGCTTGTTGCAGTGCTGCCCTCTGCTGGACAATATGTGTACAGCAAAAACAGAGGCAGGCAGTCTTTAGGTTGCATGGAGAGATGAGTGTACACGGGAATGCAGTTGCATTGAAAGAACAGAGGAGATTTCTGCTCATGCGGCTCACCTTTGTGTTGCTTGTTAAGATTGTGTACAAACTTCTTTTCAAGACAAATCCAGCGTCTATCTTCCATGACTCACACAAACAAAATCAGAAACACTCACTCACTCAGACATTTATTTCAGTGCATTAATTAAAGGTGTCTCCCGTTTATGTGTGTGTGAGAAAAGGTAGGTCAGAGGGCGGGGCGGCACTTCATGGTTCCTCGTGGCGAGCTTGTGTGCATGTGTGTGGCCACACTGGCCTAATTTTTGGCTGAAGTCCGGGAGCATTGGTTTGCAGTCACGCACTCCTCTTATCATGCTCAGTTGACTGACTTTCTGTTTCTCTTTCATAATCCTTCTTCAACACGCTCACCCTCTCAGACCTCGTTATGATCCAGTCTGGTTGCAAAAAGCATTTTAAGTTCCTGCTTGTTTTCTACTTACCCTTCTCCCATCATATTCCCCATTCATCTTACAGACTCCCAACTCCAATATTCAAAGGTCCACAGCTGAAAGGCTCTCCCCGTCTGTCTCTGCTAATCTCTCACACACAATCTCCTCGTCTCCCTCTTGCCAAACTCACACAAGATGAGGTTCAGTGAGTGTTGCTTTAGGAACGCGACTTCCTCACAAGGCAATGAAACTCCACTCGTGCTTGGATATTTTTCTTGTTCCCTTCATGTTCAGGTATTCAGGCGCTGCAGAACATGCTCATTGTCTCCCTGTTGGCTTTTTAGTTGGGTCTCCACAGCAACTTGAGGTAACTGCTTCAGTGTGGAGTTTTAATCCACTGGAACAAAAAAAGAGCTTATTTTCACAACCTCTTCAGCATCTAAGGGCATATTCAAGCTGAGGTTTGTCTTTTGTGTTCTTCTCCTGATGTTCATTATGCTTGTTCGTTTTTACTTGATATGATCAAGCTTGTTAGCGTGATGGCTTTTGGTTGGTAGCCAGGTTTTAATGAAGCATGCTGATGATGGCTAATTAACATAGAGTTCCAACGTAGTAGGTAGTAGACCATGTGACCCCCTTTTGGTTGATGACTTTGTGGTAGTTAAAAAAAAGATTAGGAAGTGAAATCTCCAAAGCATAGCCTGATTAAATCAGTCCATCAGCAACACTAAACCAAGCTCTCTATGCCTGTATTTGGCTTTTAAGTTCACATGAACGGCTTTACGAACCCTCAAAGGGGGTAAAAGGCTCTATTTTTAGAGCTTTTTTTAGTTGACTGAGAGTACGGCTATGAACTAACAGATGGGCTCGCCGCAGTAGCCTGGATTTCATCCCTGTAAAACTGTTTAAGAGGTTGTTTTTGTCAGGGATTGTGTTTCACTGTCAAGCCGTGGCAAAGGCCACCAGCAGTTTAGCTGTTATTTAAGTCTGGAACGGCTTTTAATTCAGTCAGGATAACCACAGAGTGTTGGCAGCATGGCCTCTTTCCTCATGTCCATTCAGTATGTGTTGAAAAGTGCGTAGTGGAATATCACGTGCCTCTTTGGAGAATGGACAGAATTTTGCACAGTCTGTAAATTAGGATTCTGAAGGAAGTGGGCTGACTGGTCTCATTTTCAGAAAATAAAGTAAAACAAAACAACTGCTCCACTGCCAAAGCAGTTGTGATGAAACTTGGCCAGCTGTAGTTATGGTTGGCTTGTACACAGAAGCTTGAATGAATTTGCGTCTGGAGTGTATTTATGTTCAGCATATCCTTTCTTGTGTTTGCTTTGCTGCACCACAAGCCAGTTCCCCATTCTGTTGGCTGGCTTTTGTTTTCTCGTTCCATCCATCTGCCTTTTACTCTTCTCCCTCTAGTATTTTTGCTCTCTTGGATTGTTCCTCAGTTGGGTCTCACTTCCCTGCTAAGCTCCTTTTCATGTACTTAACAAGCAGACAGCTACTAGAAAACCTTTAACTTGTATTTTAAGGATGTTCTTTTTTTTTAATTAAGCTCCAAGACTGACCTTATCCAACCCCTCAGGTTAGCTCTCTCACATCAGTATTATATGAACAAGTTTTCTGTTTTCTTGCTCAGCTCCTCACCTCCTTTTATCCCCCTCTCTTCATTTCCTCGTCTCGGGCTGGCTTTGTCTCTTTTCTTTATCTGATGGTGTCACTCCCGGATTTTTCTCGCCTCTTATTTCCTTTGCATGTCTCAAGCTTTTATGTGTCCATTTTCTTCTCTCCCTTTTCGTTTCTTCGTCCCTCGCTGTCATCTTCGTCCCCAGCTGTGATATCGAGCTGAAAGGCAGTAGAGCTTTAAGGCATTTCTATTTTTTTTTCTCAGATTGACTGTTATTTGTAGTTCTGTGGATTTCTTGTAGTTTCTCTCAGGAGCTAATATTTCGAAATCCTGATATTTGTAAAAAAGGTACCTTTCTTTCTTCATTTTATCACACAAAACTTGTGATGTTTCAGGGTTGGAAGGATGTACAGTGACCGTCATGCAGTGCATGTCAAACTGCACTGTTATGGCATCCTGTTGCTGTGTAGAGCTCTTGATTGGCTCCTGAGCAAATGAAAACAACAACCTAACCCTGTGGTTACCCTAACCTCGAAGTGTCCTGAACCCCATGCTAACCCCAATATGTGCATTGCTGTGTGATTGTGGTGGAAAAAGTGCTGAGAAGCACCCAGACAAGGTTAAAAGTTGAATTTCTGCCTCGGAAACAGTTGACTGATACGCTGACATGATCAGGCTGTAATGTGCCTAATTACGTAACTGTAGAGAACATAATGATGGGAAAGTATACTCTATCTGATTTCCAAGAGACTTTTCCACTCGGTCACTGCTGATGTATTAGCATCGATTCATGTACTGTGAGATTACCGAGTAGAACATTTGCAGTTTAGATGGTTTTCTAGTAGTGAGAAACTTTTCCACTGACCTTAAAAAAAAGCAAAGCCCCACACAGTGTTCAGCGATCACAGTCGAGTCTCTGATGTCGCGACAGGACAGAGCCAAAACACCAAGCCCCCATACACTGCTGGTCAGAATTATAGGTACAAATTAGATGTGAGGAAACAATTAGGGACTCATACATGTTGCGTGCATATCCATATTGTTTAAACTGTATAAACAATATTGTTTTGAGCTTCGGGCTGGGATAAATTCAGAATTTAATTTCAGAACCTTTTTGCAAAACGCTGTGCATTGAATCATGTGATTTTTCTAAGTTACAAAAGATAAACCAGTCTCTCTGTGATGACAATCTATGGACAGAGGAAACTAAAGTGGAGCTCTTTGGAAATGTGGTGCGTGGGTTTATTGGTTGGCAATGGAATTAAGCTAACTAGGAAAAAGGTCACCCTATATCAACATTGAAATATGGTGGTTCTATCATGCCGTGTCGTTGCTTTGTTGCCTCATACACTGGAGACACTGGGTGTGTTAAAGGAATGATGAAATGAGAGGATTGCCAAGGCATGTTAGAGGGAAATGTTACCAACTGTGAGAAAACTAAGTTTAAGGTGCAGCACAAGCAGGTGCACAGTTTTAAGACAGTTCCTTAATTTATAACCCTGGGGAGAGCTGAAGTTTGTTTTCATTGAAAGACTGTAGTAATGGAAAGGTGGCGGATCTACCAGCAGACAGGTGCAAGAGGTTTTCTATCTCCAAATATTGAGTTGCTTGTCATTCTTGGACCAAACTTTTCTAGGGGTCACTTAGGGTAACGTGGTCCAGAAGCTTTTATTAAGGGATTATTTAAGGGATTTTCCTCTGCTTGTATTCACACTGCTGTGACTGAACAACCTGCCAGTGGTTGGAAGAGGTTCTTCTGGCCATCATTACAGCCAATACTGAGCAGTTATGTTGCAGGTGGTGCGCCTCATGATGGGAGGAGTACCGTGTCCATAGGTAGGAGCTTAAAAAAAAGGCCCTACCAAGTGAGTTGTATCAACTTTTGTATAACTGCAGTTTCTGCCATGAAAAAGTACTTCTTCGAGTAGTTTTACATTTTCTGCAGTGGGAAAGCACCTGTTGTTCCTACAACAGATGTATACGAAAGATACAAATGACTAGACAAGTCGTGTTTTCATTGACATAGAGTAGCACGATGTTGGATTGAGTCAATCAGTCCCACAGTCCCTTTTTGAAACCACTTTTTTAAAGCCAAAGTGGTCCACATGTCGCTAAAGTCCAGCCCCAGTGCACCTTTTCCCCTCCTTTTGCCACATCTGTAAAAGAGTGTCACTGTGTTTGCCAGATGTGTGACTTCTCAGACAGCCATGATCTCAGCTGTTTAGTTACCTGGAAAAAATTTCTGTCTGTGTCCACCAGGTTTTTCCAACCACAGACGTTTCTGCAGTGTCAAAGGTGAGTTGTTGTTTTTTTCTTGCTAACCTTTTCCTTTTCCAATCCTTCCTCTGCACTCAACACATGTGTAATGGCTTACTTTAGACTTGGTGTATTCTTTGTATTAACAAGTATAACATCACTTTTAATCACTGCCATAATTTAGCTATAGTAATAATGTCATTTTACACATTAATGGACCCCCTATTGCCTAATATCTGTTTTGGTACCAACACCAGTGCAGTTGCAATACTTCACCACTAGATAGAGGCAGAGTACTTATTTTTCAACGTCCTTGTACTGTAACACACGGTAAGCTTCCTGGCTGTTGAGGGAATAGGAGCCCATGAATTTGAACAAAAAAAAGAGGGAGAAGGTGAAACATTGCAAAGGTACCTTTTTTTTTTCTATATGTCCAGATTTGAATATTATCTGTGTGTATACACAGTGTGAGTGTGAGAAGAGGAAGAGCTGTGGCATTGTATATGGGTCCAATTATGTTTGCAGTGCAAAATTAATGTATTTAAAGGCAGGTCTTCATTGCACAGACACTGTAATTAACCAATAAGAAGGCAGAGATACTGCTGGTACTTTCTCCTCCTCTTGTGAAATCATGAGTCTCTCTCCTCAGATAGTCCCCTCCTTCTTTTTCACATGTACTCCATTGCCTCCCGTCTCTGACTCCTGATAGGGCAGACATGGAGTTAACAGAAGGGGAGAAGCAGTGAGAGGAGGAGGAGAAAAGAGAGGGAGTTTGGAGGATATGAGTGTGGGAAAACGTAGAAACAAAGCGCTGCAGGTGTGTGGGGTTTAGTATTCTCCATCTCGGAGCACGAGAGCACAGGTGTGATATTCCCAGCTCTAAGAAGTGAAGGACAGGTAGACCGTGTGCATGTGATCACTGAGATCCAGCAGCCCAAGTTACACCTGGTCCCCGTTGGTTTAAAGCTGAGTTGGATTTAGAAAGCTGTTTTGTTGATTTCAAAGTGCAAGTGCGGCTCAAAACATGGCCCTTTTTACCAACGACGCACAGAGTCTGGGCTCCTATTTCTGCCTGATCCGACGCAAGTTCAAGAGGAGGCGGAAGAAACGCTCTGAACGAAAAGGTAACCCACAGAGTTCAGGCTGTGACTGATGCTGAGCTGGTTGGATACAGACTACGCAGGGCTTGTTTCATTCTTCTGTCAACTTTAGTAGCACCAGCAGACAACCATGGAGTCTCTGCTTGTGTTTCAGTATGCAAGGCACAGCAAAAAGCTTTAGCTCCTCATACGAGTCTCTGTTTGTGTGGTTCACCACCTCATTGAATCATATTCTGCTTATTTCTACAAAAATGTCTTGCCTTTTATTTGAAGTTGACAAAATTTGCCAAACACTTGTTGCCAGGTAAAATGTTTTCATTACTTTAAATGTACTTTAAAAACTCTAGTGTACTTTAAAGACAAATGGTAAAAGTTACATTGCAGTGAATATTTGGTTTCAATGTGCATTTCACTTCCAGAAATGTATTACAGCTGATGTTCTACTATATATTTGCGTTATATGTCTCAAATCATGTCTCTCTATATTCTCAAATCATGTTCTTGATCGCAAAAGTATCTAGTTCTGTTATTTTACAACTATTGGCCGTGTCGATTGAAATAAGAATTACAAAAGGAAAAGAAAAGTTTATGTTCATGCTGTCTTTTTAAAAATATCTCATTTGAAATAGGAACTCCATCACATTTTATGAATTTGTTTTTATTCATTTGTTTGTTTTCTAGCATTTTAGCTTTTATCAAACTAAAAAGATATGTGAAAACTATGGATGTGCTGATCTGAGACTGACATGGATATCTGGATCAGTCAGTCGGTTTACATGAGATTAACTGGATTATAGCTATAGTTGGGTTATGCTCCTTATCTGAGGGTAATTATCCTTTGTTATATGGCGGTGAATGAATCGAATCACTGGCACAAAGCATGTCATACCCCAGTAGATAAGTGGCGCTGTACCCATTTAAACTATCGCTAATAGAGCCACTTCCTGTTGACGTCTTCACCACCAGCAACAACAAAACTAAGGCATTCAGAAAGATGGTGAACGAAGAGCAAGATGAAGCTACGTCCCTCTACATTTAGTTTGTGATGAGCTGGTTATGGCACAAACGCAATGCCCAACGGCGCATTCTCCATCGCGTTGTTCGTTTCTTTCCGACGGCAGCGACAACAGTAATATCGTCTCATTTGGCTTCCGGGTCACGACCCCAGGAAAAAATGTCGAGCATGCGCAGAACGCAAAGTCCAGTTCACCGTCATGTTTAGTGTGACTATCAACGGAGTTATCTCCGGGTCTTAATCTGACTGTGAGGAACCCGATCCAGTCCAATTTTTAGTCAAACTAAGGTGAATACATGAACTTAATAACTCGGTCTTATTGTAATTTCGCTATTAATCCGATTCTTTACAGTGCCGTGTAACCCCACTGAGTGATCATGACATTTGGACTGATCTAGTCTATTTATGATACCGTTGTGTTGTTTTATGCTGGGATTGTAATTACTGACCAGTTTGCTGCTCCACTGAACGTGTGAACTCTTTAATTCCCTAAAATTGGTTGATGCCTAATTTATATCATTATTGTGATGATGGATGACAATTGGGTAAAATGTGGGTATGCATTTCTCTGGCACATCTTGGCTTGGTTGGACGCCCCCCCGGCGCTTTTCAGTATCAAAGCAAAACTGTTTTGTCATGTTTGAAAATTTTAACTCTTCTTTTCATTTGTGAAAAATAGTCTAAACGTTTCTGGGGTATGAAGATGGTTTCTTCTTGCCCTCTTTCTCCGATCCGTTCTGTCTGTCTCTTTCTGAGCAACATCTCTGCGTAATTGAAGTCGAGTGATGAGGGCCCCACGCAGGTCTAAGCTTTTCACCCCTGAGTTTGCTGCTCTACTCTGGGGATTAGCCAAACAGCAAAGGTAGTAATTACTTAGGTGGCCACATCTCACTGGCAGTATTAGCCATGTCTCAGCCACTTGCTTTGACATCCAGCACCCTCCATCCCACGCTGCCCAACCCCCACCATCGAGTTCATTCATCCAAGTAAATCCACCTCTGCTGATGCTGCATTTTTAGCTGGAGGGAAGAGTGACTACGTCCATCAGTATTAAACAGATCTGTTTCCCGCCTTTTCTCTCCCCCTTATCACCATGGGAAAGAAGTGGCACTTTTTCACCATAATGAGAGAAGCGATTACTAAGCAGGATTTTGGCCCAGTGTTGCTCTGCTTGCTCTCTTAGTCAGTTTTAATGCTCTATATTTGAAGCTTCCTGATGAATTGCTTAGCGCTCAAGTCCCCCAAAATACCTAATGGGCTAACAGCTAATGCTAGTGGAGATAATTAGGTCGTATACTCGAGTCAGTCGTCAGAGGAATAATTTGATGCCTTGTCAAAAATTTCTTTGCTCTGTTATTCTTGACCACAACACTGGACTAGACAGCCCATTAGAACCAGATCCATGTCCTCCCCAGTGACGCTTCAGCACATGGCTTGACTATTTAAGGAGCTATCGCTTTAGAATCACAAACTTGCAGTGCATTCTGAAACATACACTCTTTTTATTTGAAATTGAAACTCTAATTTATTTCTTTATAGATAATCTTTTCAGTTCACTTGAAAAATTCTATCAACTGTTCTGCTCATTTGGTAAATAAGTTGTTTGGAGTTTTTGTTTGCAGATAAACAATTAATTGTCCTTTTAAGCTGTGTGCACAGCATGCATCATTCATTTGGCTGCACCAAGTTACATAGATAATCTTTGCCAGTTCCTGTATAAAAATGGCATAATTTGCCATCTTTTGTTCTCATTCTTGACACTTCAGGACTTCTCACAGCCGACGTTTGGATTTCCACAGCAGGGAAAAGCGCAGGTGGTACTAATGGCATTAAAGATTGGCTCTGTTCTGTTAAATGTCCCTTTAAATCACATTTTGTGACAGCAAGCCAACATGCTCAGAGCCAGAAGCTGTAACTGCTAAATTGAGTTAAGTCATTATTAATTTTAGTATTTACACCCGTGTGTTTCCTGTTGTGACATGTTCCAATGAAATCTACAAAAATCCTCCCATTCCGAAGTGCTTAAGGACCCCAACACAAAGTAAAAGGTTGATACGATGGGATTGTCATGACTCTAGATCAGCCATAAAGCAAATTGGACATTGAGGTCGACCAGTGCAGTCAGGTATTTTTTATTTTGTTTGCTTCATAAGGGTCCTACCTGAATGAAATGACCCTGAAGTCTCTAAGTGACAAGCATGATAAGAGTCTGTGGAACATGCTAAATCATTAGGAAACAGGCTTCAGTGCTTCCTTCATCACCTGCTGTAGCATAAGCATGAGGTCATAAAGCGGACCGTCCTTTATGAACAGGAAGGATAGATTGCTGTCCCACAGGAGCAGCGTTCAAAGTATTATTCAGTCATGTTCATGCAGAAGAACCGATTAACTGTTTTTACAAAAAGACAAACATTATTACAAATATGCGGGAATTTTGGAGGATGTGCGGAGCACCGAGGCCCATTTAAGTCTAGTGTATAAACTCAACCCCATTATCTGGTTGTATTAGTTGGTTTTTGAGAAGCTGGATTTTATACGGTTTCCGTCAGACTAATATGTTGCATTTAAAAACTCCTTTTTTTGTCAAACTCACACAATCATTCATTTGTTTTCAGCATATTGTAAACATGCTCAGTGACAAGTCAAAATGTCTGACAGCCCCGCCTAATCGAGTATGGTTTCCTGCTGCTGTCATAGGACAAGTTTTAATGAGAACCATTTTATCTCCCCAGGTTAGTTTTTATGTTGTGTTGTGTATTTTTATGTTAGTTCTTCTAGTAATCGTGTCGACACAGTTGTGAGTAATTCAATTGTAATCTTAACAGTAAGATTCAAACGTTCAGTTCATTATACTGCAGAATTGTATTTACTGATAGCCTAACCAGTAAATGACCCTGATTTACTTTCAGTGAATTACCATACAGTGACTTTAAAAATGCTGAACTTAAGCATATCTTCTAAGTTCTTCAGAGCATCTCTCATAAATGTGCCAAGCCATGACACTCGCAGACGTTGCTTTCCAATGGGCCGTATATGAAATATGGAAAATGGGGAACAGAGGCCTTTTCTGCCACGCCAGCAGAATCTCCAAAATGAGCTTTTCCAACTTGATAGGGGGGCAGAGAGGGGGATCTGCACTGCCTGACGAAGACTGCAACCAGATTTTAGATTTTTTTCCCTCGTAAATAACCTTTCATCCTTTGAAACACAATCCTTCTGTCCTCTTTGCTTCTAACCTTTCTATTTTTTTCTTCATTTACCTTATTCACATTTTAGTCTAAAATTTATTTAGAAATTATGTGTAAAATATCCATGTAAAATCCATAATCTAATAGAAAATACAGCTTCTATGATTTCTTTTGTTTTTCCTGTAGAATCATCTTAGTTTTTAGACACAAAAACAGAAGAACAGATGCTGTAAAAATCTCAGACAAACTGATTAATATTTGACACCAGCACCAAAGGAAGTCGAATAGAAAACACATTCACACACAGTTACATTCACTTACCTTACATCACGAAAAGCTGTTGATTATAAGCAGTGCCTCATTGAGCACTACAAACACGGCAGCACTCTGTCATGATAAGAAATGAGTTGTGTCTGCCTGTCTCAATGTAATTAGCTTTGATTAGCAGGCTGCTAATCTGTGACAGACTGTCAAAGGGGAAAAATAACCATTGTAGTGAGAATGCACAAACGTCTGGCATACAGACACTTCACAGCCTCAGAGATGGATGCAGGGATTTGTGTCAGTTCTCTAATCACTGCTAAAACAAACTGAATAAATAGCAGTTGCATATGGATCTGGGTGTGGAAAGGTTTTGCCTTCAAAGCTGGTCACTCTGTTGCTTTCACATCATTGTTGTATTTGCTCTAAATCTACTCTCCCACTGTCCCCTTTTCGTACACCTCCGGCATTTGTCCTCCAACTTTGTGGTGCATGAACACTCTGTCCCTCCTTCTGTTTGCTGTCACAACCTTTTTCATCCAGCTGAAGTTTCCTAACCTGTCCTGTCCCAAATGTCCATCAATACTACCAAATCTGTTGACAGCAGAAAGGGCACAAGGTGTGAAATTCAGCTTCTACATGACAATGTCTCAGGTGTGAGCAGACACAAATCTGCATGCCTGCACTGGTATTTTATTTTCAGACCTCCCCGCACCCATGCATACACACAAACAGGTTCAAGCGGAATGCACACATTACTCTTTTGGATCCCAGTGTGTCCAGCCTGGCCTTGAATGTGACAAACGGTGTTAGGTGTGAGCATCTGGTTCATCCAAGCGAGGAGAACAGGGACAGAGGAGAGGGCTGTGTGATGAGGTTTCCCAAGGTTCTGTAAGATGTTCTAAAAAACTCATTTAATAGATTTCTTGCAGGTTAGATTGAGGCTTTTGTTCAATTTTCTCTTAAACAACACAGTTTTAATTAAGCATGAACTGTGCCACCATGCAGTATTTAGTGATTTTGGCTGTTTTGACTCGTAGTCACGTTCTTTTTATGCTGTTTACAGTATCAGTGCTGCTGTTCTTGGTGTATCAGTGCATCCCTTCAAAGTCGTACACAACCAAGTCTGGTTAGTTGTGCACAAGCCCCATACCTGTACGCTCTGTTAGGTGTGCTGAACATTGAGCACAGCAGTGGCGGTCCTCTGTGAGCCGGCCATGCTCACACATTCACTTTCTTCCAAACACACTCAAACATACACTCTTTTCCCCACAGGCACTCAGTGCCTATGCTGTGTCATAAATCAGAGCTGTCAGATAGATTTTACAGCTCCTAGTGAAAAGAAAAGAAGCAGCCACCCAACAACCTTGAAAAGATGGAGGAAAGCTGAAGTAGAGGAGTTTTTTTTTCATCAGAGTACATGAGAGACAAACCATCGTGTACTGCGCACCCGCTACCTCACTACTCTAAATACCTGTGATACAGAAAGTCCAAATGATGGGGTTTTTGGTTTTTGCTCCTTCATGAAATCTATAAAAAGTTCTCTTCATGACAGAGACCAGCATGTAGTTGAGCACTAATATGTTGCTTAGGATGTAATGATTTTATTCTCATACGTAGCTTTGTTCAGGTCAGATATAATGCAGGATAAAGTGCTCTATATTTACTTGTGTGGCCAAATTGTATCATTTCTGTCCAAGCTCTGAAAGTGTCAGAGCCTGAATCTTTTCAGTGACTCTTTATTTCAGCTTTATAATGATTTACATGTGAACCTGATGCTCTACAGACATGGCGGTAGGTTTGTAAAATAGAACAATGATGATTAATTAGTTGGTAAGGCTGTTAAGAGTTCTGATTGTTTACTTTCTGTATATCCACACAGTCAGTCAATTCTGCTACTGTGTATTGTTGGCTCTTACTTAACCAACGAGTCTTAATGAAAGGAGCCTTTCATTAGGTTTTTGTAATGCTATGAAAGAATAGTCGTCATTATTGCAGAAATTATCCAGTGTTAATTATCGTGACACATAGACAGTCTCATGAAGTAAAGTGAAAAAGAAAGTCCACCTTCTTTATTCAACAAAAACTAAGCTGCAACACAAGTGTGATAAATTAAGTCCACCCTAACTGCTTCCTCTTAAAGGAAACTGAAAGGATAAGTAGCAGCCAGGTGCTGCTAAGCAAATACACTCGGTTAACTGATCATCAGTCAGTGTGAGCAGCTCTATGAAAGCAGAAGTTGTGTCAGTTTTCAGGTGTGTGTTAACACGATGCCAAGGAGGAAAGACACCAGCAATGATCTCAGAGAAGCAACTGTTGCTGCCCATCAATCTGGAAAGGGTTATAAGGCCATTTCCAAACTATCATCTACAGAGAGAACGATTATTCACGATTATTCACAAGTGGAAAACATTCAGGACAGCTGTCAATCTTCCCAGGAGTGGACGTCCCAGCAAGTTCACCCCAAGGTGAAAAAGCCCAGAGCTACATCTCAGACTCTACAGGCCTCAGTTAGCATGTTAAAGGTTAAAGGTCATGACAGCACAGTTAGAAAAAGTATGGCTTGTTTAGAGGGGTTCTCTCTAAAAATAACATGCCAGGTTTGTAAAGCTGCATCTAAACAAATCACGAGACTTCTGGAACAATGTCCTTTGGACAGACCAGAGCAAAGTGGAGATGTTTGGTCATATCGCACGGCAGCACGTTTGGAGGAAACCAAACACAGCATATCAGCACAAACACCTCATACCAGCTGTCAAGCACGGTGGTGGAGGGCTGATGATCTGGGCTTGTTCTGCAGCCACAGGACCTGGGCACCTTGCAGTCATTGAGTCCACCATGAACTCTTCTGTATACTAAATTAAAGAATGAAATGTGAGGCCATCTGTCTGAAAGCTAAAGGTATCCAAAAGTCGGATCATGCACCAGGACAATGATCCCACACACAGCAGCAAGTCTACCACAGAATGACTTAAAAAGAAAAAAATCAAGCAATGGTCCAGTCAAAGTCCAGACTGCAGCCTGATTAAAATGCTGTGTCTCAACCTTCAGAGAGCTGTGCAACATAATGCTGGCCAACATCAAAGAGCTGGAGCAATGCTGTAAAGATAAGTTGTTGCAGAAGGTGTTTTTTTCTAGCTGCTGAATCGTGGGGTGTACTTAGTTTTTCACACGCTGCTTCTGCTTTCTGGCTTAGTTTTTGTTCAGTAAGTAATGAGACGGAATAATATGTCATATGTAGCTGATCATCAGAGGTTGTATACAACAGGGGCCTCATGTACAAAGGGTACGTACGCACAAAAAAGTGGCGTACACACTTTTTCACGTCAACGATCAGATGTATCAAGAGCGAAATGACCGTGGAAATGTGCAGTGTTTGTTTCTTTGGCGACACTTACAGGTGATGTTGGGAAACTGCTATAATGAATAAATGTAAACACAATTTGTCCTCAGAATGAGCGATGTGCACATCTGAGACACATGAATAATTCTCACTGATAAACTATTAACACACCCATGTGTCTGCAATTACAGTTAGAGTGAATATAAAAGTATGCGCAAAGTGGTGCAGTGCATGCTATTAAAAACAATGGCTGCTTTAGCGGTGTTGGAAGACATAGCAAATGGTGCAATAAGGAGAGAGCGTGTATTTAGAGACAGGCATGATTTGTTGGAACATGAGAACAAGTGGCTCATCAGCCGTTTTAGGTTCCCGACGGCAATCCTCCTGGAGCTATGCGCAGAGCTGCGGCCGGCGTTGGAGCGCAACACAGCGAGGAGCCACGCGCTGCCTGTTCCCATACAGGTGATGACCACGTTGGGGTTCCTGGCAACCGGGGCATTTCAAAGGGAGCTGGCCGACCGATCGGGACTGTGCCAGTCGACCCTGAGCCGAGCCGAGCCATGCCAGCCGTGTGGGACGGGATTATCCACATCTCAGCCAGGTATATCAAATTCCCACAATGCAGCTGAACAGGCCAACATGAAAGCGCAATTTGCAGCGACAGCCGGTTTTCCTAATGTAATCGGAGCTATCGACTGCACACACATTGCTATAAGAGCGCCATCACAGGATTAATTTGTGTATGTCAACAAGCAATTCCATTCCATCAATGTACAGATAATTTGTGATGCGCAAACGCACTTAACTAACATTGTGGCGAGGTGGCCTGGTTCAACGCACGACTCATACATTCTGAGTAACAGCATTGTTGGGAACAGACTACAAGCTGGCACTGTGCGCGACGTAGTGTTGGGAACTTTGAGTCTTTTGGCTGAATCGGATCTTTAACTCTCGAACAGTAAATTGAACGAATCTTTGAACGAATCATTTCATTTTTGGATTCATGCGTGCGCACACATTGATACATCCGGATATTTTTGTACGTTGGAGGGCATTTTGGTTTGAGTGTACGCCATGTTTCAGTAGGAAATTCACGCAAGTCTTTGTACATGAGGCCCCAGATGATTTTTCATACTATATATAAAAAAACCTTGAAAAATGATCATTTTCCCTTGACTGAGTGTGTTTGTAGGTATGTGTGTTCTGTCAGTCTGCCACTGAATTTGACTCTTCTATAAAAACCGAGTGGGAAATACATTTTTATTAAGTGCTCATTGTCTCAGATACCTCCTCATCGAAGCACATCAATTCAGCGATTGGAGGAGGCTCATTGGATGTCAGTGGGTGAATAGCTGCCTCTTAATTTGCAGAGTGGAGGAAAGTACGTACATCCAACAGCAGGGCTCAGAAGGCAAATCACTTCTGGCAGCCTAATTCACTGGTCATTAGAAAGGCCAAATTGAATAATGGACTCAGAGGTAACGTGTGTGTGTATGTGTGCTCATGTGTAAGCGTGTCTGATGAGGATGATAGGACCATGTTGGATGGGGGTACTCGGCAGCCCCCTCACTTTGGCCCATCAGCTTCAGTCTGGCAGCAGGACAGGCATTCCCCTCTCTGCCACGACCTCTTTCCATTAGGCCGTCGCTGCCCACACGTGTACTCCATCACACTGCATTACCTGGTCTGTGCCTGGAGATATCACCCCAGGCAGCGGGAGGGGGAATAGGGTTCTCACTTTACTAAAAAGACCCGATCCTGTTTCTATTAAGATTCTTCCTCCCTCTCTTGCACTTTCTTGTGGTAATCACTGACCTGCCAAAGACTTATTGGAGAAGGTAATGGGATTGTGGAATGGCGACAGTAGCACTCACTTATCTGACTGCATACATCGACAGTTAACAATGATCTTTGCATTCTTACTCATACCCCTCCCTGTCTTTAGTTTCTGTTCCACTCACTCCTCCTCTGCTTTTAAGTCTCATTTTTGCATCTGCTTTTATTTGCCATTCCTTTTACTGTTTGTCTTTTAAATGGAAAAGCCATTACAAAATACATGACAGCAGAACATAAATGTATTTAAAATCTGATATTATCTACACCATCGTGTGAGAGCCGAGATTATCAAATGCATGTTGAAGAATTAGAGAGAGGATTCAGCTCTGCTGAGGAGTCGGCAGACAATAAGACGGCCTAAAAATCTTTGTTTCCTCGTTGTGAGCCAGTGAAAGTCAGAAACCAGACTTCTGATGATGCTACATTCTGGTGAGTTGGGTAAAGCCTGATGTGGCTTGAAAATGTGATTTTTGTTTTTAGAATAAAGGAAAAATCAGGGAGAAATGAAATGGATTGGGGCGATGACGCTGCCTGGTGGGCCTATCAGTCTGTGTTAGGGCTGCTGAGAGGGTTGTCTCACAGGCAGGCTCTCCTGCAACAGCCATTTCCCTTGGCTATTTGTCTCTGTCCAGTTTCTTTCCCTTTCCTTGCCCCCTTTTTTTCCCTCCCCCTCATCTTCGATTGCTCATTTTGGTCTCTCAGTCGTATTCGATCTCTTTCTCCTCTCGTTACTCTGGTACTCTCCTTTTTCCACCTCTGCAACTTTCTCCACTTTCAACTGTTTCACAGATAGACTGCTTTAATAAGCATGACTACTTATACTGTAAATATGATTAGTAATTTAGACACAGCTCACATTGTATTTTATTTCTGTTAAGCTTACTTAAATATGAATTAACCCTAATATTTTACTGCTCTTACTACTACAGCATCTTTAGTTAATAGCAGATATCCTTTCGGTTGATTACTTTATTTTGTCCTTAATGATTAGTAGTAAGTGCTGAATCTATTCTGATAAAGTTACTGAACAAATATGTTGATCTAAATAGTAAATGGTCTACCTGTCCAGTATAAAGTACATCATGGCTGTAGTTAAGGACTTTAAAACAGGTTTCTTATTCAGCCATTTCAACAACACACTCACACAGTCCTTATTACCACAGAGGTGAAGAAACTTCTGCTTGTTTTATCAGCATGCAGTGTGGTGTGTGTGTAGTGCTCTTCATTATATTGGGCATCTTGTGCAGTATCAGCTCCAGTAGCTCCAGAGCAGTCACCAGTGCAGAGCCAGCCTTCTCTATCAGTTGGTTTTGTGTCCCTGGCTCTAATGTGACTGCAACAGATGGATGCTAAGAGAATTGCACTGTCCACCACAGAATTACAGAAGGTGTGCAACAACTTTCTGCAGGCACTGCAGGTCCTAAGCTCCCTCAAGAAGTTGAGTCTGCTCTGTCTCTTCTTGTTGGCAGCCTTAGTGCTGCATTTCCATACATCACATTTCACTTCTGTCACCATTGTCTGTGGATATATCAAGTTAAGTAAGAATATGACATTTCAAATGGACACACAAGAGGCTGTCATGGTTAAATTTGTTTCCTGGCTTTGCATAACAGTAACTGCTCGGAGTCAATTACTCTGCAATAAAATGCAGAGATGAAACCCCAGTGTTCAAGCAGGAATGATTAAAAACGCAAACACCACTCTGTTAGCTATGAAATCTTTTCTTCTGGCATTCTTTTGCCTGATAGCAGCACACTTTTCTAATCTGTCCAATATGTCAGAGTCTGCACATGTGCAGCCACACAGCTGAAAACAGACCATATAGAGCCATCACCTGCAGATGTTTACTTCTGATTTCCTTGGAGGTGGATGTTGTTGCTCTGCCTCATGCAGCATCTCATCCTGTGCTGCTCCAGTCTACATCTGCGATGTAAATCAAACGTCCTTGTATTGTTTGTGTTTAATAGATTTCTGGAAATGGAGTGAAGGCGAGCTGTAGCGAGCTTCAAAGAAACTGGGCTAAAATTCTGGAAGACATTGTTGGAAGTGTTGACTATTTATTTAAGATTACGGTCTCCATAAAATCCTGTAAAACATCAGGAGAGAAATATGACGTACTTCACAAATCACTTTTCACCAGTGAGTCTAAGCAAGTTTATGTACTTCATTATCTTTCTTCATGCCACCTGCAACGTTTTGCTCCCAGAAGCAAGGTGCTGGGCCCCTCCTGCCTTAATGTACACAGGAAGCAAGGGCAGCCATTTAGCCGCAGCCTCCGCTCTGGTCCAGCGGACTGCCCTCCCCCGGCCCTGCCGGTGCTGGAGGGAATCATAGCCACTCACTCAGATGATTTATGACTACACCTGAAGCCAGCCTAAGAAGTTTGCGCCTGTGTTTTTTGTGTCTCTGTGTGGTGTTTTTGTGAAATTGTTCAAGGGAGGGAAATAACAGACCTAACCGAGTCTGTGCTGTGTGTGTGTGGGAGAGACAAAAATAAGGGTGTGAACACATGATGAGTGAGTTTGCATCTTAAAGTAAGATGCTAAAAAGGGATTTTGGTTTAGTTTTCAGGCCCTTTTAAGTTTTTTCCACATTTTGTTGTGCTTTAGGATTGTGAAATGTTTCCAGCGTTTTTTTCATCATCATTCTACAAATACTGCTCCACCTTTTTATGATTATCTTTTTATTATATTTGAACATGAATAACTTTTTGTTACCTTTTCTTTGGCAGAAAAGGGGGGGGGGTCATTAACTAATGAAGTAAGCCTGTGGAATTGAATCTTTTACATTTTTTAGGTTTTATATGTTAACCAGTCTTTTGCATCACCTTCTTTAATTTTCTCATTTTAGTTTTTCTCTCTATGGTAGCTCTTGTTTTAGCTTGGTGCCTCTGTCTTAATCCAGATTCTTATTTGCTGCCACAATGGGAATCTTTATTTTTTGACACAATTCCAGGAGATGTGTGTGTGGTTTGAATCTGGGTGGTTACACAGTCTCCAAGAGTGGTTGTGCCTGAATATCTATACAAATTGAGAAACCGTTAAAGCAGCGGTTTAAAAAGCTTTTGAATGAACTAAACGATCATATTTCAGTCTTTATCTTTTAATGAATTAACCAAACTCGGCTTCTCTTTGCTTTACCATTGTGGAGAAGTTTCAATTGATGAGGAAAATGTATGAAACCCATTTTAAGACAAGTCTGAAACATGCAACAGGATGTGCATGATCTATTTGCGCTGTGCTGCAAGCATAAGTATGTTTGATCTTCATTTCCAGGGTCATCATTATCTCTCCTGGCTTTTATTACGTGGCCTCTCAGTCGCTCTTTGCTCACATTCCTCCTCAAACCTTAAATCTACCAGCCCTCTGACATGCTGTCCCCCATAAAATCCTTCAAGTAAAAGATTCATATTGATACTCTCTGACTCTGTTTTCTCCGCCTTTCTTTGCTCTCACCAGCAGCACTCCATGATGATGAATGACTGACTGTCAGATATAAAAGGCTGGAACACAATAAAAGTTGATTCTCGGCTTTTTCCACACGTCTCTAACCTTGCTATTCTGTTTCTTCACATTTCATCAATTTTTCACAGGCAGTAAGCCAAAGTGTTTTTATATGTACAGTAGCGTATTTCTGTTCCAATAATTAATAAGCAAGTAAACATCACAGGCTTCATTTTTAACATCAGTGATTCTAAATTAGAGTTGTTCATCAAATTGACAGAAAAATCATCAGCAGCTATTTTGATCATCATTTAATTGTTCATGTGTTTGTACTGTCCCTCCTCGAGTGTGGGGATAAATGTGAGATAAATGCCTCTTACAGTCGTATGATGGTGCAGTGGATGATGCATAGTGGAAACATTTTAATTTGAAATGGCAACGCAATCAACAGAATTTATAACTGTTAGCTGCAGCATATTTCCAGTTAATTTCAAATTTGCAAAGGGTTCACTGTTCTTGAATCCAATGTAAGCTAATATTGGATTTGAGCAAAGCACTTCTAAATTAGCTGTGCAACAGGGGATCAGATGACAGTGGGTGTGGGAGGGCAGTGCCCGTTTTTGCCTCTTAACTCCCAGCTGAGCTTCTGTGTTGGTCCATTACCCAGCACGTCTTGGTATTTTACTGCAAGCAGCAAAGGCACCACAGAGAGCAGTCAGACTCTGGCAGTCAGTCAAGCAGACTGCTGGCCAAGCCAGCATGTTCATGACCAAGACTTTGATGCCGTGCATGTGAAGAAGACTGAAATTTTGCATCTGTAAATGTTGATAAAGATTGTAAAAAAAATTGCTGTATTTAAGTAGAGATAAAAAGTATTTTAGAAGTTCATTTATGTTTCACTGTAGAGAAGTGTTTTGTTGATTTGTACTTAATGCAGTTTAATGTGCTTGTAAGAAGCTTTTGGGACTGTTAAGAGCAGCTGTTGAGAAATATCAACTGTAAAACTATTTATTATGATGGCACACTGATATTCATTAGGCCAGTTTCAGGGCTGCCCTGGAGTGTAACATCGTGTTTTGCTTTGTCACATGCCAACAACTAAGTAACAAGATACTATCACCACGATACATAGAGTAAAACGATTAAAAAAGATAACGTCTCCACCTCAGCCCTGCTTCAGACCTGCATGCAAATAAGTTCTAATCATGCAAAATTGTTAGGTCGGTATTTAAAAATCTCACATCAAACTCCTTCAAAAGCTTCTCTGGTAGCTTGCTGTTCGTGACAATGTTATTTCTACAATGCAAATTAGGTTGCACATGTAGACATTACCCTATCTCTTCAGCAGTGCAACAGATTCATGGCTGTGCATTTGCAGGACTTCCCCAGAGGTTTGTTTTTAAGACAGTGATGTTACATCCTGCAACTGTATGTTGCAAACTAACTTAAGTAATTACCACTGTACAGTATACAGTCAGATGTTGATGGCTTTTTTCCAAGGACAATCCACTGTTGATTAAATTGTCATTATTCACTCAGAATAGATCATTCAGTACTAAACAAAAAGGCCTTTTGCTGGAGCAGAGGCTTTTCCACATGGGCTTTGAAATGGCTATCAACCAAATCTCTTGAAATGACACTTAGATACTGTTAGCAGCATGCTGTCTTTTCTCTGTTTCTTCAGTGATCTTCAGCTGTTCAGTCATTAGTCAATTCTTGAGAAGTATTGGTAATATTGATTCACAACACTGATAGCTATATTGAATACCATTACAAAATACCTTTTAAAAGTCATAACTCAAATTATGAACAACTGAAAAGGCAAGGTGAGACTAAATAGGAAAATGATAAGAAATTATTATATAAGCAGTTATATTCTCAGAGTTGAGTAATAGTTTTGTATAAAACTGCAACATGTATATACACCGATCAGCCATAACATTATGACCACAGACAGGTAAAGTGAGCAACACTTCTTTTCTTGATCCAGTGCGATGTTCTGCTGAGAAAACCTGCATCCTGGGACTTAGATGGAATTCACTTCGCCACCTACCTAAACACGTCTGCTGACCAATCACCCCCCTGGTGACACCACTCCCCTAATGAGCAGCTTTCCGCAGAGAGACAGCACTGAGCTTTGCAAAAACAGCTTAGAAAGGGCTCTCTCCAGATACCAATCTGATGGGACCTGACAATACATGAAGACCTTCCCCACAACCCGCAGGGCCCAAAGGATCCTTTGCTAAGGTCCTCGTGCAAGACTCTGCAGGACACCTTGAGATATTCTTTGACTGGTCAGAACTCTTTTGGCAGGATGAGGAGAGCACACGCACACGCTCGGCAGCTGCTCCTAATGTTATGGCTGATTGGTGTAAGTATGGAGTAAAGTCGGGGGTGTTTGTAGAGCCTGTTTTGGTTGTGTCAACACGGCAGCATTTCAGATTGCTGATTGTTTGAAAGGGAAGGCTTTTGTCTTTTAACATCTTATTGATGTAGCCTGGCAGCTGTGGATTTACTCACCTGGCCAACACACTGCATGGCACCTCTGACACTATGCCGACACTGCAGACTGACAAATGATGACTGGCAGAAGTCCTGAATGAATTCCTTACAAGTAATTTAATCTATCAATAAATGAAAGATGCAGCTTTATTATCTGCTAAAAGTTGAATTATGTCGTTCTTTCTGATTGAAAAGCTGTGGTGTTTTTATCCCTTCAAAACGTTTTTCTTCCTTCCTTTTTATCAATTTGTCAAATGATTCATTCCAGACATAGGGCATTGGTCGCTTTTGTGTGAAAGCAGGTTGTTTTTAGCTGTAATGAACCCATGTAGTTTGGGTGAAAGGTGAATGACTAAATTAATAGTAAAGATGAGTGCTTTGGAAGCCCAAATACCTTCTTGTGAGCGTATGATGACAGTAGAAAGTTAAGTTTACTGTCTGACCAATCAGAAGCTATCATCTTGTCGCAAGACCAATTAGACGATGTGATTTCAACAAAAGGCCAACTGTTGTGTCATCATCTATCAAAATGGCAGTTATTGAACAGTTAATGTCTGCATAATGGGATATGAGGGATATAACACTGCTTACACTCAGCTCAGTGATGAGATGCCTGTCATGATGTGAAACTCATTAATGATGTGTGACAGCTGTGCTGCTATTGGAACGAGTTTCGTTGTAAGCACTTAAGTCAAAAGCAAGATAGTGATGTAGTTTACAGCTATGCTGAATACAATACAATCGCAATCAGAAATCCTGGAGCAGGGCGTGGGGATTCCCTTTAAACTTGTGAACATCAGTTGGATTTATGTGAATTAAACTCACCCTCATCAAAGGAAACCACTTGAAGTTGCAGATCATGCTACAATTGAAAAAATGTAGGAACAAGTAAGAGCTGCCTTCAAAGTCCGAGCTAATGAGAAGCAGAGATCTTGATGTTAATGTATAAACCATACTGCTACTGTGCAGTGGGGGTGGGGCTCTCTTGGGCAAAAATGTTGTCCTCGTAAGTGATTGTGAGGGACGTGAGCCACTGAGAAATTAGAAATGTGTAAAAAGGAGAGCAACGTAACACCTGCACAGTTATGTTGGACTTTAATTTACATGGAGAAAAGAAGCAGGCCACTCCCAAAACACAAGCTGGTGTTAACAGCAAAGGCACACAACACCAAGAGACTATTTGTCAGTGTTCAGAAAGCCACAACTCACAGCTAATAATAATAGCAGAGTTGGGTTAGGTACAAACGTGGGGTGAAAAGATTTCGTCTTACAAATTCAAACTGACTGGCCACCAGATAAAAAGGCTGGGTGCAACTGGAATCTAAAGCATAAGTGGAGTCTGAGAAGAGCAACCCTCTGAGTGAGGCTGATCCATGTCCCGTGTATTTTAAGAACCCTCACTTACCATTTGCACTGAAAGGTCAGGGGTCAGTACTTGATTTAAAAAGAATTATAGTAAAAAATATTGCATACATCCCATATTATACCACTCAGACTAAAAACTAAGGTTGTGCTGATGAAATAAAGGAATGATGCTCTCTACCAAAAACAAGAGCCATCACTGACTACCCATATTGCACATATTTCACAAAGGGATTAACTCTAAATGTCTCCAACAGGCTACCGTTTGACAGTACTGACTTTTGGACTCACTTTCAGCAGAGTTTCTAGGGTAGAGGGAAGATAAGACGATGTACATGTAGAATTTGTTAGAGTTTATAACCATCCCCTACAATTTGCTAGTTATTAGCCCTATAGTCCAATAGCCTGCTTATTTCAATCGCCCCACTTTTGATCATCGTTCGTAAGTGTTGTAGTGCAGAGCAGACATAGGAGTGTAAAAGCCTTGTATTGTTACTGTTATAAATAAATTGTGAGGTTCTTATCTGTTCTCTACCTGACCTTTTACAAAGGAAGTGTATAAAAGGCTCCTAACTCAAGGGATGAACCAGTGTTGTGTCGACACATAACAGACAACTTAGCAAAGAGCCAATTTTAAATTGTATATTTTGGCACTTTGTTACTAGCAGCCTGTCACAAAGACACATCATTTGTTCCCATGTCTTTGGTTGCATCTATGAGAAATGCCAAAGATTCACAATTGGACACAGATAACACAGACAGAAAACAGTATTTTTGAACTGACAAACTGATTCCTTAAGAGATGAAAACTTGGAATATCTTGTTATGGTGTGCAGTGTGTCCTTAAAAAATCTGAGAAAACTGGACAAGTGGAGGCCTGAAAATCTACTCGCATGAGCAGAATGTGAAAGGGATGTTCTTTAGAAAGAGGAAAAAATCCAGCAAAGACCTGACACAGGAGCTGAGAGATGCATCTGGACCTTCAGCTGATCCATCTACTGTTGGCCCAAGCCTCATCAGAAATGGTCTCCATGGAAGGGTGGCTGTCAAGAAGCCGTTCTTAAGGAAGGGAAACAGGGAGAAAAGGCTGAGCTGTGCCAAATGACACAAGAAGTGGACTGAAAATCAGTGGCAACAGGTCTTATGGAGGGATGAATCCTCCCCAGAGCCCGGACCTCAACATTATTGAAGCAGTGTGGGATCATCTGACAGAGAACGGAACAAAAGGCAGCCCACATCCAAAGAAGAGCTTTGGGATGTCCTTCAAGAAGCCTGGAGAACTATTCCTGAAGACTCCTTAAAGAAATGACAGAAAGCTTGTCTTGGAGGGTTCAGGCTGTGTTGGAGAATAACTGTTGTCATACCAACTACTGACTTTTAAGTCTGTTCGATTTATACATTTTCATTTACCTTGTATATTTCCATTTATATTAACACATCTTTTAAGAAATCACTTTAACTATTTTCTCTTTTCCTGAAAATATATGAATAAATGAGGAATGACCCAAGACTTTTGGACTGTGCCGTAAGTTGAGCTGAAATGGTTTTGAGGAAAAACAGTCCACCACTAGCCTCCACCGACAGGTTGTTTGCCACAGTATGAACGCTGCAGCCTGCCAAGGGCAGACCTTTTCATCTCCTTCTGTTATAAAGGAGAAAATTATTCTCTTATACTTGGAATATGATTGCATTTTCTATCTCTTACGTCTTTTGTTCCTCACTCACCTTTACCTTTCCATCCCCGCACCCCACCTCAGCTGGCCACTGCTGGTACTCCCTCCACAGTGAAGGTGCTCTATCGCTCCATCACAGCTTGAGCGAGGGATGAGAGACAAATCAAAACCACCTTATTTCCCCTCAGCCCCTCTCACCATGCCAGATTGAATTTGAGGCTTTTCATCTTCTTTCTCATCTTTCTCCCGCTCTGCCTCCCTCACTGTCCAGTCAGAATTACCTGGAACCAAACCATCTCACAACTTGATGACGCACAATTGTTTATGCATGCTCAGTGAGACTGTCGGCAGCTCTCGGCTCTGATTCTTTTGACTCACTTTATTTCCCTGCCTCTGTCATTTTAGTTCAAAAATGGTCAATTCCATGATCTATCCAAAATCCCATTTTGACTCTACCACTACTTTCTTATGAATCCACCAGTATGCGAATATCTAAATTAGTTTTGCAAGCTTCAGTGCCCCAGAATAAACACCCTGAGTGAACATCTATTTATGAAGTCTTTTACCTCTCATTTCTTGGGCATTTTAGTTGACTCGTAGATAGAATGTATAATGATGTACCAAAAAGTGTTTTTTCTAAGCACCCCATGTGTTTCCATGCCATCCATCCATTTTCTGTTGGAGCCTATCCCAGCAGTCATCGGGCGAAAGGCGGGGTGTGTTTCCATGCCATGTTGCAAAAAATTTCGAATGAAATGTCTTGGACAGTCAGTAGAACTTTTTGGCTTGATGTATTAACTAAGGTTCGGGATTGAGATTACTCATCTTTGCATTTACACTATTAATATTACTATTATTTGTTTTGTTTTGTTTGTACTTATTATTATTGAATGTAAAATAGTGACAGAGGGTACAGAACAGCAATTTGTATACACCGAAACAAAGAGCTTAAGAAAAAGGAGTAAAATAAACCAGAAAAATAGGAGAAATATGACGTGTATGTATGTAAAATTACAGAAAGCCATGGCCATGATTTTTTTTCAACAGACTTGGTGCTGATTAGACCACACACTGCGTGTGTTGGATGAATAACACGTATGAGTAAATTTGCAGTTCTTTTACGTTTGTTCTTATGAAGTGGCTCTCATTTGTTCATCTACTGTTGCCGAGTTTCAAAACTTAAAGTTGTGGAAACATGAAATCCTACTGCACTGCATACCGCAGAAGTAATTGGCCTGCGTGTAGATGTGGCTCGAGCTTGCTGGATGATTTGCTACGTTTGAGGGCACCTGGCTTCTGCTGCCTTAGAAAAATGACTCTCGTCTTCCATTCTGTTGGACCTACTGCCGCCCATTCACCCCACCTTATCATTTTCAATTATGGGTTGGAATATGAATCTTTAATAGGGTGATAATTGTGCTAGCATATTTGCTGTCACCCACCATTAGCCCAGATTAATTAGCCCATTTAGTTTAGCTTAAGAAAGTGTCTGGCTGAGGAATGGGGGCACTGATGGAAGGCGGATAGAAAGAGAGTAGAATCAGCACAATCTGTTCTATATCACAGTGCCATCTTTTCCCTGCATTCTCCGTCTCTATGTGCTGTTAGCCTCTGCTTCCGCCCTCCTGTCTACCTTTACTTTCTTTTTCTGGTCTAACTTCGTCTGTCAGTCGGTTTCATCAGGCCTCGCTCATCTGCCCCGCTTTCGGTAAAATTTTCTGTTGCTGTCTGACTTTTCAAGTGGTTCTTTTAGAGACCGTTGCCGTTGAGTCATGCAGTTGAAACTTTGTCTCATTTTGTGTTAACCAGCATAGCAAGTCAGCGGGGAACTTTCTGTTCTGAAGTTTTATTACAAGGTTATTTTTGGAATTTGGATTGTGATTTTTTTTAATAGCTGGCAGGAATTATTCTAAACAGTTTACACAAAATCATTGATTTGTGATTTCTGTTGATGAGTAACAGTTTGCTGTTTGTTGAACAAGCAAAATCCTTTTGCTGCTTGAATGTAAAAGATTTTGATATGTTTTCCCCATCGAGCATTATGCATTTGGTTATATTCCGCTGATTGAACATAAAAGCACCACTCTAATTAAAGCTGCACCCTTTGAGTGTTTTATGTCACCACCTGAGCAGTGGACTACATTTAAGAGAGTGCTTGTATGAGCGAGCCCATATTTCTCCAGCTCCATCAAGCACCTTGGAATCTTTCTGCTTCTGTTCATACTAGTGTTTTATTTCCCTCTAACTTCACTTTGACTCCAAGCACAACAGGCAGCTCTTTAAATAAAAGCTTTGATAAAGCAGTGCAATGTTACCCACTCACCATTAGATTAAAAAGAAGTTCGCATTAAAGATTGATCTGAAAAGAAAAGAACGTTGAATATTTACTTTAACTTTCTCTGGTGGCTCGAAACAAAAGTGTTTGGGGTTGCTGACGTTGCTACGTCTGCTGGATTAGCATCTGAGCAGTCAAACGCTAACACCTGATTGGGTTTTTATCCTTTGGTATTTCACATAGAGAGAGATAACATAGTATCAGTTGTGTGGTCATTGTTGGCTTCTGTTATATCAAACACTTCAATTCTTAAAGTTCTTGAAATTGCTGGAAGCCACTATTTGCACATAAAAAGAAGTTATTGGGGCTTCACAGACCTGAGCAGGCATCACCCATTATCCTGCAAGAACTTTGCTGAAATTCTTGTATTGGATGCAACATTAGTTCCCCCTCCAAAGTGAAGAACGACTCTTTAATGTTTTCTCACTGGTTTTCACAAATGACTACTCTAAAAAAGATGCACAGAATTTTAATCTTGGCTGGCCTAATCAATGAGTTTTTACTGAATTAAGAACAACCAAAGCCAGGAATTTTCTATTTCCATAAGATGTTCAAAAATAACGACAGAGGAAACAGAAGGGTCTGCTAAAAGGAAAATATAGTTCTCCATTAGTGACAGCTGCTACAATAAGCAACTCATCTAAGCCCAGTTGTGTACTTTATCAAACCTAGAATGATTTCACAGTTTGATAATTATCAAGTTGCAGTTTGCCATTTTCAGGTTCAACGCCTCAAACTGACCAATTAAAAAAAAAATAAAAAAAATTCAGAGGATCCCAGTTTTACAAATACAAGATAAAAAGTGACAAAGAGAGAAGGCTCTGTAACCTGCTACAGTTTTGGATAAAATGTAAAAGTAATGGAGAGTAATTATTATGAACAGTTCCATTTTGGAATTTGAAAAAAGGAGAAATGATTTTCTATGTTAACAGTTAACTGATTCAGTAAATCTGAATCAGCAGGTTGGAACTTTACAGAAATTGGAAATCAGAATTGGCCCTGAGAATTGCAATTGGCACATATAACTTTATCTCTGAATTCGGTTTCATGTAGACATGAATGAGTTACTCATTTGTATCTTTTGAATCAACTATTCACAGATCTCAGCAAGCTAAAAGTTTGCAGAAGTGCCCAAGAGTTGGCTGTTTATTGTCAGTATGAGCAAACATCATACTCTCTATTCAATTATAGCGTGACAATATTGCTTAATGGAGCTTTAATCACACCTTCCACCTTGGGATAAGTTTTATGTGTGTGTGGCAGTGGAATGACTTGGCCATGTCACTTGCTCTATAGCTCTCTTCAGGCTGTGGGAAATGAGGTCTAATCGTAGGGATATTAAAGTCACAATAGACTGCTCCTGCTATTAAGGCCTGTCAGCCCTGGCCTCCTCTCTCACCTTGATATCTGTCGGTCTCTGAATATTTATATGCTTACATCAGGAGCTACTTACACAGCGCAGTGTGTGCATTTTCCTTTTTGTGTGCGTGCTGTTGTGTTGAGCAAGACATTTATCATCACCATAGCTGCTCAGACTCTGTGAATATGTTTATGTGCTGGTGTGTTACTCTGTCACTGCTTACGCTGTCCGCCTTTCTGTCCTCCAATCCCCAGGTGCAGCGGGGGCGAGGCCGCTCTCAGGTCAGAACAAACCTGTCGCCATGGATGTGGATGAGGAAGAGAATATGAGTGAGTCAAGTCTGATTTTTCTCATTCGTTCATCCGTTTGATTGTTTTCCCGTCTGTGCCATACCGGCTCACTACATTTAAACGTCTGCCTGTACTTTTGCTTCCCTCCTCCCTGTCTGCATGCCTGATTGTCCTTCTCTTTTTCTCTGTTGTGTAATCAGTATGAACAGATTTTGCTGAACAGTATTTCTCTTGTTCCTAGCCCACATCTAATAAAAATAGTGTAAGATGCAGTACAGGGAAGTTTTTGATTATCTTAAAATGCAACATGCAGATATAGAATATACTTTTTTTCTGATCTGTTGTTATGATCTATATAATCATTTAGAAGCACAGTCTCACTAATTCTGAGAATACAGGTGCTGTCGCAGAGGCACGTGAAAAAAAGAAAGTGTCCCCTCTTTTAGTGAAAAGGACGTAATAAAAAAATCATAATGTGGTCCTGAAATAGAGGTGAATAAAACCTCAGATGAGCACCGACACACAACATGTTACTACACTGTGCCATCATTTACTAAAACAAAAAGTCTAACTGAATGAAGTAGCTGCGTGTGAAAAACTTAGTCCACCCTAACTGCTTCTATGGGAATGAAGAGGCTAATGAGAGGATGAACTTAACTACACAGTTTCACCTGAAAGTGTTTCTGTAACATTCACAGTAGTTGCACCTTCTTGAGTTTCGGTGGGTCGTGCATAGGCCTGTAGAGATGAACCTGCTTGTACACTCTCCCCTGCAGCTCCTCTTTGTGCACGTGCCAGGTTACAACAGCTGAAACAACACCTAAGCACCTGGAGCAGCAGCTATTGTGAATTCAGTTTTGGTGTGCGATGCCATTCTGTAAGGGAAGAGCGGCCCGCACAAACAAAATATAGGAGAGCTGCACATATATCAGCACCCGCAAACCTCCCCAAGCAGCTGCTGTTAAAGGCGCTTCTACAAGCTGTTGCGTCATGGGGTGTACTTAGTTTTTCACACACTGCTTCTGCATTCTGGCTCAGGTTTCGTCAAATTAATAATGACACTGTGTAATATGTCATGTGCCGAGTTCATCTGAGATTGTATTCACCTTATTTTAAGGAGACATGTGCTCTTTTTTCCACACACTCACAATTTGCTGAAGTCTTAATGAAATGTCTTTTTTTGGTCAAAAAACATAAGAAACAGTACAGCAGCTTCTTTTTCTTCCACTCATTTCATACCTCTATTGAAGCAGATCATTTTAAATGCAAGTTTCAATTAAATAATTATTCCCTTCATTTAAATTCCATTTAGGCCGTGAACAGACCCACTGGACGCTCCGCTTTTCTGCAGAGTTCGCTTCTTTTGAGATCTGTAGACTTTAGTGACCCTCGGAGCACATTATTGCAGCATTAGAAAATACACAGTAAATAGCCTGAAAGCTCAGACCACCCACCGATCTGAAATACTCGACTCTCAGTTTTATTCTCAATCATTTACATGTCCCTCGTTTGCAGTTTGACCATGGACAGCTGGTTGGCTACCCATCCCTCTTTTAGGCACATTCTCATCACGATTCATGTGTGTAACACCCTGAATTGTTAAAACACACACTGCAGAGCATAATGCCACCTGTGAATGAATAGCACCATTGACATCTTACATCTACATAATTCACATATGGGCTCCATTCCTCTGGGATATAACCTTTTACCTCATAACAATAAGCACTGTTGCTTATATTGACATATTTCACCAGTGTTTGTTTTTGTAACAATTGCTACTGGTGCTGTACTAATGGTGCATTCAGTGACAAATTGGAAATCAGTACATCTATATAGCTAATGATGATATTTGATATTAATGTGAAAAGCAAGAACAAAAGAGTTGCAACATCTAAGTACAGCACCATCTGATGTTGAAAGTAGGTGCTTACACAGAAGGAGGAGGCTGGAGAACTTTGTAGAGTGACATAAGTTAGCCTGCCGATCTCGAAGGTTCACTGAATGACACATTTTCAGATAGAACGCTCGAAACAAAGTTGGTGATGCCTTCAGGCACCTAAATAAAAATCTGATTTTTTTTTTCTTTTTTGTGCCCCATAATATGGGGATACATGGTGAGAGGGGCTGAGGGGAAATAAGGTGGTTTTGATTTGTCTCTCATACCTCGCTCAAGCTGTGATGGAGCGATTTTATTACATGATTTTGAGATAAGTGAAACTTTAAAGGAGATGTACTTTCTTTGTCATGACCGTATGTCCCTGCATTTCCCTCAACTCCAGCTTGTTGCACCTCAGTCAAAGAAATGTTGGTTCGAGCTCAGGCTCCTCACAGCCACAGCCATTTTAAGATCACATTGAAAGGTAGCGGCCACGCCTGCATTGCCCTGACTTGTGATACAAATGAAAAGTTATTATTGTGGTGTCACACTTGCTTGGTAAAGAATGATGCTGTTATATGAAACCAAATCTTTTTTCAAAGCTTTCTTCTTACATTTTTTGCAGTCAGACATACACTTTAGATATTTGTGAAGATAAAGCACAGACCTGTTTCTTTAACAGCTTGGGAACACCAGAGGAAAACATGAAAGCTTTTTTGTGACAGCCTGAGCAACTCTTTCAAGTCTTTTATCACATGAAACAGCCCCAACAAACACATTACACTTCAGATGGAATAGTTTTTCTGTCTTCAGTATTTGGTTCATGTAACATCTACAGGGGGGTTTAGATCTGTAACATCTTGATCTTGATTTTTTTATTTTTTTTGGTGCAACTCATAAAAACTGATTACACAATATCCCGGCATGATGGTGACCAGAACTGCATGAGCGTGTCGTATTTCAATGTGTGCTGCATGGCTTTTGTCCTCTGATGTAGCCCAAGGCTCTTTAGCACCACTGGATATCCATACTCCAAATTTAATCTACTATTAAATCAACTGTATCAATTTTCAGCCCAGAGAAAAACCTTCTTTTGTACTTATTCAATAAATGATTTTAGAATGGTGTAAGGGAGCTCCAGATTTTTTCTGTGTGCCATTTTTCTTACTGGAATTATGCAGCATGCTGTAAATTTCTTTGTTTTGCTTTGGGTGTATGTCATTTCTGTAGTTCACAAACTGAATTATTATGCAGGGATATGGATCCTTACGAGAGCATTTTATACAAAAGCAGGAGTGGAAAACCTCAAAAGGACACCATGTATTTTATCTTTTGGAAAGAAACAAAAAGCACCACAGCACTACATGCTGTATATTTTACAATTATACGTTTATTTGGGAGTCCAAATCCTGGTGCAACTCATTCCATTTTCCACCACAGCTAAAATAAACTGAAAACTGTGACAGCTTTTCAATGACACATTTGTTTGCAAAGCACAAATACAAATGCTAAATGCATTCACACATTAGAAAATCTTGCATGTTTTCAGCTCATAAACTCAAGGATGTGCAGTTTGTGTTTGGAATATTAGGAATAATGTTTTTTTTCTTGCCTCCAGACGTGTCTGTGGCAGTGTGCAGATGGTATCGGCATGCCAGTACATTTTGCAAGCTAAAACACTGTGTTCTCTGACATGCTCCATGGGGGATCTCAGAGGCACAGGGTCTTATGAATATCAACTCATTAGACTTCTTTTTTTTGTTCAGACTTTCCTCATTTTAAATGCGGCTGTCATTCTTTTAAAACTCATGTAAAGGAGTAAACAGCATTTTAACCTTCCACCGTGTCACCAGTCAAGCCTTTAGGATTCTGCAGTAGGTGGAGTCTTCTCCTTCTGCCTCTTTGATGTACTCTCCTGTTTGCCTGGTCCTCAGCTCCTCCCCCCGCACTACCCCCCTGCACTCCCTCAACCCAACCTACAATCCCACATATGCACACTGCGGCCTCTCTTCCTCTTGAGTACCGCAAGGAGTAACCTATCAAGCCTTTGCTGAAGGATGTTATAAATGAAAATTTTTCCCAACGTTCCATCCGCTTTGCTAACTGGAATCAGTGATATGTGTTCCCCCAGTACAGTCTATTTCAGATCCTTCGTCCTTGATTGCTCTCAATTTGTCGGTGGGCATTGGAGCTGTTAAAGATAAACTGAGTGGAAAATAAACCGCTCTATTGGTTTGTTTGTGTGTCTGTCAGTGCTGATATGCGTGCTCGTATTCGTGTACATTGTTGTTCAACACCCATAGCTCTGTGCAACCCTAAAAGTGGCTAAGAGTTGTCTTACTTCTACCCTTACTAACTTTCACAATTACAGCTGTATTTCTGAAAAGATATTGAGTTTGAATTAAAAGTTTAAATCCTACTCAAACACAAAAATAAGTTTTTAAATAACTGAAATGTTGGCAAAGGTACACCAACCATTTCACTGGGTAAACAGAAGTATTGATGTTCTTCTATCTGTAATATCTACAGGCTATAGGTTAATATGTTTCAATTTTAATAATGAAACAGCTTCTCTTGCTGCCATAAAGGAACACAAATCATTGGTTCAGTTCCAAAGAGTGATAAAGGAATCTATAAATTTTGCATTTACAAGATCCTGCAACGAAGGCGTTGTAAGTTACTCTTTCTGGGCACCGCAGGTTCAAGCAGCACAGACGTTAAGGAAAACCGAAACCTGGACAACGTGTCCTGCAAAGACGGGGTGGGAGTCGCTGATCAGCTCCCTAATGGAAGCGGCAGTCGAAAGCGCCCTTTAGAGGAGGGTAACAATGGCCACACGCATTCCAAGTTCCGAGCCAAGAAGCGCAAGAAAACACCGGGGCCGGTCCTGCCCAAGAATGCTCTGATGCAACTGAATGAAATCAAACCAGGTCTACAGTACAAACTGCTGTCTCAGACAGGACCAGTCCATGCTCCAGTTTTTGTCATGACTGTGGAGGTCAATGGACAGATGTTTGAGGGTATGGGCCCAACCAAGAAAAAGGCTAAACTGAATGCAGCTGAGAAAGCCCTGCGTTCCTTTGTCCAGTTCCCCAACGCATCTGAGGCCCACCTGGCCATGGGCCGAACACTGACAGTGAACACAGACTTTACATCTGACCAAGCCGACTTCCCAGACATGCTCTTCAATGGCTTTGAGACACCAGCTGCACCTGAGGAATCCTTCTTTTTGGGCTCTAATGGTACAAACTCATTAGGGGAGTATCCACTACCCACACCACCTGGTAGCAACCTTGTCCAGGCCCCTCTGCCCCCTCCATCTGCATTCAGCTCTCCCTCCACTGGCAAAAACCCAGTCATGATCCTTAATGAGCTCAGGCCAGGCCTCAAATACGACTTTGTGTCAGAGAGCGGTGAGAGTCACGCCAAGAATTTTGTGATGTCGGTAACAGTGGACGCACAGACGTTTGAAGGCTCAGGGCGCAACAAGAAGCTGGCTAAAGCCCGGGCAGCACAAGCCGCCTTATCTGCTCTGTTCAACATGCAACTAGACCAGACACCATCCCGGCAACCCATACCAAGAGAGGGGTTGCAGCTTCACCTACCCCAGGTAAGACTTTTCTTTCAATTCTAAGAAGCCAAAGAAGCCTGTGCGTGTTCTTAAATATGTATGAGTCATTTCTATTAGCCTCTCAGTGGGACCTGTAGGAATGTGGGTTTGGAACAGTCAACTCCACCCACATCCAAGTTGTTTATTATGTTACTTTAGAATCCACACTCACTAACCCCTAACTATAACCAGTCAAATTAGCGTTTGTACTTTTAAATTCCTCCTCAGTTTTTAAGGAATTTGTAGAATTTACAAAACCTACAGTCACAGAGACTTGAGATAGGCTCTAAAAGCAGAATGAGCTTTAAAATTAGAAAGTCAACAATGAAGACCAAATGGGTCAAATAATAATTCTCATGCACATAATCAAGATCCCCATCTAACTTCTGTGTAGCTCAATGTGCATTTATTTTTGATAAGACACTTAAATCCTCAGATTAATTATCCAATAATGCATAATCCTCCGTGACTGGATGACTATTGATGTGATTACATCATCAGAGCAGGCTCTCACAGAGGATGTGGTCAAAAAGAAAAAAGGAAAGTATTCCTCTGGATTTTTGTGTTGGATTACAAAGAAGTTGACTCCAAACTGCTACACAAGCACCCCTACAACTCTAACAGGTTCTCTTTAGAATCTCATTCACATGAGGGCTAGGTGATACCTTTAGACACCATTTTAGAGATCACTGCCAATGTGTAAAGAGTGATAATAGCCAGCAAAACTAATCAGCCTGTCAACAGTCCCTTCCCCACAAAGCCTTTTTTTCTTTCTTTGCTCACTCTCTCCTCTTGTCAGCTGATTTATTCAACAAGCAGACCATTTCAAGAATAACACCCTTACTAATTACTCTGTTAATACTCTGTCGCTTGATATTTAATTTCTGGGTTCTGTTTCCATCTGGCAAGGCACTAATGGGGAAAAATTGGGCTGCTGCTTTTGCCAAAAAAAAGAAAACGTGGTTTTTTTTTGTTTTTTTTCTTAATGCGCAGACATTTCAGAAACATCTCGACATTCAACAGAAGAAATACGGTGCATAATATTATGTTATGGTAAAACCAAAGTATTACTGAACAACTTGTGATGTTTTTTTTTTTAATTAAGAGCCAAATTAAATCTTTTCTGGATTTTTTATATCCCTAAAGAATAAAAGCCGTGGATATCCTCAGCATGTGTGATCTGGCTTTGAGTGGGTGACTCTGAAGTAGCAGGAGGTAATATGGGACTAATCTCTTTAATTTGAGATCACCCAGCCATCATCTCTCCTCTTGGTTGTCATCATTTTCCATCACATTAGCAGTGTTTAAAGAGCCACCTTGGGAAGCTGGCTGTCCAAGAACAAAAGAAGTGTGAAGTTCATTTGAGGTTCCCTCAGACTTTTGACTGGAGTTTGAAACTTTGTGGAATGCATATGAGCACTTTGTTCTCTTGTGATGAACAGGTTTACTGGTTTGTTTGTTGTTTTTTTCCCCTGCGATTCACTGTCAGATGGGGAGAGGCTAAATTCTAACCATCACGCTAAACTCCCAACAGCGCTGCTTAAAAGATGGTTATGTTTACCTCAGGGGGTCAGCCCAGTTTTACTTGTTGCTGTTTCAACGCTTTGACTCTTCTTTGAAACTGAATGCAAACAGTGTGACAGGTACATAGGTCTCCAGGGGAGGGTAACATCAGACATGCTTTGTAAACTGACATATCTGTGACAAGCTCGTGTTTGTGTGGCACTCGTGTCGGCGTGCGTGTGTGTGCAATTCCAGGTTCTGGCTGATGCCGTCTCTCGTTTGGTGGTGGATAAGTTCAGTGAGCTGACAGACAACTTCACCTCCCCCCATGCACGACGAAAAGTTCTAGGAGGAGTTGTCATGACAACGGGTAAGATTGTTTATGCTTTCATGCTCGCAAAATTGTGTTTGCAGTCAGTTTCACGTATTATTCAACTGAAAATCCAGCGCATGAGGCTCGAACAGCAGATGACATGAATATGTATCAGTGTGCCCAATATCAGATAATAATAATGATGATATGTCTACAATTTCACATGTACAAAATGTACTTTGTCACTGACTAATATAACTTTGTTCACATCCCTCCAACAGGGACAGATGTGAAAGAAGCACAGGTCATTTGTGTCTCCACGGGAACCAAGTGCATCAACGGTGAGTACATGAGCGACCGCGGCCTGGCACTCAACGACTGCCATGCTGAGATAATCGCCCGACGCTCACTCATGAGGTACCTCTACTCACAGCTGGAGTTCTTCCTCAGGTCAGTGGATGATGTAGAAAATTTTCCCTTCAAGCACATTTTGTTGTTTTGCTTGTTATCTTATTTTTTTGCAACAACCCTTGTTCAGTCTAAATACATTAATTTATGTCCAATTAAACAGCTACAATGGCTAATGATGTAAATGCTGTGTTTGTCAAGCTGTTTTTTTTCAAATTTTCCATTTGTCTGTTGTGATAGCAACACCAAGGAGGAACACCAGAAGTCGATATTTGTTCAGTGTGAAAAGGGAGGCTACAGGTTAAAGGATAACGTTCAGTTCCACCTCTACATCAGCACCTCACCCTGCGGAGATGCCAGGATTTTCTCTCCACATGAAGCCGGAGTGGAAGGTACAGCTAATTCCCGCGTTGCCTCTCATCCTTATTTCTGCGAGCATGTTTTTTAATTCAACTCAGAATTCAGTCTCAACAACTGTTTATTTTATTTAATTGAATTCAGAGGTTTTCCCCTTATGCTTCGTTTCATTTAATTAGAATTTTGCTCCAGTGTCCAAATACACATTACAGACACATTTAAACAAGGCGCTAGTAATTAGAGCATTTTGTCATTCTCTGTCTTCCTCTATCAGTCTTTCTCCCACCCAGCCCACCCTCTCTGTCTGTCTGATTAACCTCCCTCTTCCTCTTGTCAGAGTGCTTTCCACTGCACATGGCAGACGGAATAGAAAACAGCCACATTCAATTAGTCTCTGAATAGATGTCGCCGAAAAGCAGAAAACTTTGAAAACATAATGTGAAAGCCATTTTTTGCTTTCTTCTCTTGGAATCACTGGTTCACTCCGAAAACACTCTTATTTCCTATTTAGTACAACATATTTACCCTCCAGCATTTCCACAATGGAAAAAGACAATACAGTGTACATGCTTTTTTATGCTAGCACTTCTACAGTACAAAGTGTTCCATTTTATAGATGCTATAACAGCTTCTATGTAAGTCAACGGGTGACAGTTATGATGCAAAGTCATAATAATTAGTAAGTGCCTAAAACCTCAATTTACTCTACTCGATAGAGGGAAGTGACAGTGGAAATGAGGCACAGATTTAGGACCTTATTTATTTATTTTTCATACATATATGGACATTTTTAGTTTGATAGCAATTTAATGTGCTTCAAACCACTTGTGATAATAGAAAATCACAGCTAAAGTTTGAAAATGAAATGTTTTCCATTCTTGTTCAAGATACGATTTGCAGCCACTGAAGAGACAAGTTTGGACCCCAGACAGGCCAGTTTAGCCACCGACTCTTCCTTCAGAGCTATCCTGTTCTAATACATTCAGAATGGGGTTCCACATTGTCTTGCTGGAATAAATGAGACCGTCCACATGTGGCTCCACAACTGAAAATATCCCTCAGCATTAATGCCACCTTTACCTCCACCTTCCATGCCATGTGAACTAATGGACATACATGACATAACGCCACCTATACTGACCTTTTAACTGCACACCAATAACATGCAGGATGCTTCCTTCAAATTCACCTCATGACCTCGGTCAAGCAGAGATGGCAGTTGTGTTTGTTCTGTTAAACTTCTTTAATCTTTTTTTTTATTGATATTATGCACCAAAAATTGTGAAAATTGTAAAATTCTTTGCAATTTTACATTTAGAAATATAAGAATTTGTTGAACTATTTGCCCAAACAGTGTTTTATATCCCTTTATAATGAAAGCCTCCATATGACTTTATTATTACATCCAATCACATTAATAACAACTTGTTGCCAGTTTACCTGATTTGGTATGAGATGTCCACCATGTTTTTAGTATTACACACATTTGTCAGTCTTTCGTTTAAAAAAACAAACAAAAAAAGAGTTCTCATTGGATCATTTCAGTAGTTGACACATTGAGGTTTAACTGGTTTGGAAATCATTTTATTTCTATGCTATCTATTTATCTATGTCTATTCTTCACATCATCTCAACTTCTTATCAAACAGGGCTTTTGATTGTTTTCATGCTGATCAGAAAGGGGAGGTCGTCAATGGTCTGGCTTTTTTTGGTTGTTTGTCTCTAAGCTTGGTTTTCTCAGTGGTTTTTTTGTTGTTCTTGTTCTATGTGTGATGTCCCACTCAGATCAGGGAGACAGACATCCTAACCGGAAAGCAAGGGGCCAGCTAAGGACCAAAATTGAGTCGGGGGAGGGCACCATTCCTGTGAGGTCCAGCAACACCATCCAGACCTGGGACGGTGTGCTACAAGGAGAGAGGTTACTCACCATGTCCTGCAGTGACAAGATTGCAAGGTAACTTATTGTAAAACCGTTATAGCCAGTTATATTTGTTATTTATAGTATAGGCAATATGAAGTTATAACCTTCAGCTTTGGTTTGAGCCCCTGAAGTTCACCTGCCACCAACTCTCGACCAAAAAGTAAATATAGTTGTAACAAAAGGCCAGTTTTTTGGATACAAATCTACATTTTGTTTTGATGTAACTTTCAAAGCTCAGTTCCACCAAAAAGGACCTTTGAAAATATATTCAATTTATTTAGATTATTTTATGTGGTTAAAATCTGTCACAAGACAAAAAACTGTTCATGTACAAGTCACAAATGAGAAGTGTATATGACAAGAGGCTCTTCAGTCGCTTTTCTGCAAGGGTTGAACTCGGACAGTAAAAAACACTGGTCCTTGTCCTCTGTAACCACGGGAAGCATCAAATCACATTCATTATTCCAGTCCTGCTGTAATGTTGCTGTGTTTAGCATTTTTAAAGACCTGTTGGCAAAAATGCAACTTAGCTTTCATGATTGGGTTCGTTATTGAGTTAGGACCACACAAATATAAGAATCTTTGGGTTTTGATTACCTTACATAGAAAATGACTTAAATGTAATTAAAAGCCAAAGGTTGTATTTATATCCAAAGAGGGGTGGGTTGCCCCTGCTGCTCCTTCGCCGTGTTTGACCTCGGTGTTACTGCAGTAACCCAGACAGGACAAACAGACTCTGGCTCTAAAGCAAGCCATTCAGCATTTTAACTGCCACTTTTATTTAGAAGAAGGTGGACGTGTTTGGGGTTTGTTTGGTTGTAGTTTCCAGTTCATCCCACTAGATGTAACAAACTCCTGCTCACTGGGCCTTGAAGTGACTAATTATTTTTCCAGAAATAGTTACAGGTTTTATAATGCCAGCTGGCCTTCATTATTCTTTGACTGAGACAATAAAAAGAAAGAATAACTGTCTTATTGTGCAGTATTTACATGGTCTTTACTGCCTGAGGCTACATCCTCAGTTTGTCGACCCACTTTATCATTTCAAGTCTATGATTTTCCTCAGTGAATGTCACAGAGGTGCATTGATGGATCCTCTGTCCCTGGGGGCATTTTTGCTGGCAGATCATCGCATCTTTAGTCTCTGTCCATGTTCAAGGCAACGTTGTTCTTCCCTTGTGAAGAATGGTGAAAGCCTCTGCCTAACTTGTCTTGCCAGGTCACATCCATCCTCTTCTTTCTCTGGCTGGGATGAAACTGTGCTAGAACGCCTAATGATTGAATGCTGACTGTGTGTTTGATTAGGGAAATTCCTACTACGTTTCAAAGGCAGTTTGAGCCACGTGAGAGGTGTCGTTGACCTTTAGTTTGTAACTGCTATCTTGGATTTTGTGTGGTTGTTCAAAGTTGAGAGCTGTAACAGTTCAGAAAAAAAGGCAATGCCATTAAATGATTACGCTCTCATGAATATCTCTCCCCCACTATCAGACAGCCTAATGCATGCGTTTCTGATGACACAGCTTTTAGCCAGGTCAACAGCCTGCGACCCGCCTGTCTCCATGTGAGTGGCTGTTCGCCGCTCAGTGGCACACTTTCACCATGCCCTGAGTGCTCGCTCCTTACACATCGTTTTTGCTCCTCTCATTTTCCTTTGATTGCATTCCCCGCACCATGGCTTCACTGCTAACAAGCGCTCCTCTGCCTCATGTAAGCTCTGTCCAGCTTTTTAACAGAGATCATTAGCAAACCACCTCTCATGGGTTCTCCCCGCTCTCGCTGTTTTTTCTTTAACAGCCGATCAGATGTGCTTCCTGATCTGTGTTGACTCTGTTTTTGTGTGGTTGTGTGTAGTCTGAGTTTGAATTTGTACAGTTGTTGAGAGGAAAAAATGACAAAGAAATACAGTGATGTTTGACAGGAATTGAATTGAATGCAGCTAAAAACATAACTCAGATGTGTGCGGTCGCCTGTTTCATTTACCGTGTGTCCTTCAGAAGGTATTCAGGTATATTTGTGTCACCATGTTGTTGTGATGAACCTCTGTGTGTGTGTGTGTGTGTGTGTGTGTGTGTGAGGTTCGGTATATAATAGAGCTGCTTGACTGTGCTGAATTGAGCTTTTCTGCCTTCAGCTATGAAGTCAGAGATTTCATTTTGCCTTCCCTCAGTTTCACACACACTTTCACACAGCTATATAAATCATATTTGGAGACAATAGACCCTTTGCATTGCCTGGGGTCTTACATGTTCTTCAGTTTTCTGTGTTAATATTGGACATTTTACACACTCAAACAGTATGCATGAAGTAAAAGAAAAAATCTGAGAGCTTTTTTTACATTATGATCAAATACAACAAAAAAGATCAAAATCTTTTACTGGTTAAACCTGTTACTGGTATAATTTGTTTAGCCAAAGCCTGATATATCTTGTTTATCCGTGCCATTTAGCTCCATTGTTTTTTAAACCCATTTAAAAAGATGAGTTCAGTTCATTCTAGTGAATATAGACAGTGTATCACAGCAAATGTGTTCTACATGGTAAACAGTTGATAACAAGCACAGGTTTTTACTGTTTAAATATTGAGCCATTAAAAAAAATCTAAATCAAACTGGCAGGTTGCCTCACACTAAAGTCGGAGATTTGCATGGAAACAAGTTTCATGTGATGGACAACAGTTGTTTAAAACATGCTAAAATAATGACAGCTTTGTTTATGGCATTGTGGCGATGGACTGTTAGTTAGTGTTTTTTTTTTTGTTAGAGCAAGTAGAAAATCACATTTCCATGGCACAGTGGGATTGAGTATATAAGACGAGCAAAAGCTTACTCCCCTAAGACACAAAAGAAACACCCCAAATCCTAAAGAAATTTGAAACACGGACAGAGTTAATGCAGCTAAAGCCCACTTCCTTGTTTGCAGGTTGATTTGAACTGCAGGAAGCCACGGCACAGGCAGCAGTGGCTGCGATATCAAAGATGGGATTTACAGCAATAATGCGTTTAATTATTTTTTCTTTTCACAGCGCTTATGCTCAAAGACACACCAAAACCCTATAAAAGTATGTTGCATGGAAACCGAGGAGCATTTCCTGGTTTTACTCGAGGCTCAGCTTTGCTGAGGCTCCAGCTAGCACTGACTGACTTAAGTTACCTAATAAACCCTGAACCTTGTCGAGCTCTGTGGAAATGCAGGATGCACAGATGAAATACTCTTCCGGCTCCTTCTCTGAGTCTACTTTTAGGGCTTGTAAAATGTTAAAAACCTTCAGATGACGTTTTAAGTAGAAATGTAGAAACTCCTGCTGGGGGAAGGTTCCAGAATGACCATGTATTGTGTTGGAAGAGATTAACGTCTAAGAGTTGCTGAGGACTGAAGCTGAGTGAACCCATGCAGGATCTGGAAAGTGACTGAAATCTCAGCCTTTAAGTCTTTCACCTCTTCCAGACATTTTCTTTCTTTCTTTCCTCTCCCTCTTTTCATCATCTTTCATCCTCCCTTTCTCTCACTGACCCTCACTCTCCTACTGATTCCCTTTTTCTTCCCCCTCCTCAACGTCTCCAGTACCCCCCGCCTCTCTCTCCTTCTGTCTCGGCATGGCGCTCACTCGTGTGGGGGGCAGGGGCTGCTTCACAGAGCGTGTCAATGGGAAAATGACTGGGGAGACGTGGCTAATGACGCAGCATACAAATACACAGATGTTTGTAAAAATGAAATTGGATACCTCGGCGTGTGGGGATGTGTGTGTTACACAACGTAGAGTGGATATATTGTCATATATCTTGTGTGTTCTTATGTTAGTGCCTTATATCCTGATCAGTCTCTGGACAACGGCTAGAGAATATTCTTTCAAGAACATTTTGTAAGCTGATCACCTTACTGACGACTGTTTATAACAACAACTGGATGGAAATTACAAATATATTATTTGGAAATATATTGTACTCATCCGAACATTAAAGAAAAATCCTCTGGACCTTAAATTAGGGGAACACAAGCTCAGATGAACAGCATATATGAGATGGGATCATATATGAGATGATATATGTGTCTCTTTTTTTTTTTATTAATTGCAGAAGCAATCTGTGACAAACTGAGCACATGCTAACTGCTTTCATCCAAATGAAGAGAACAAGTTGCAACCAAATCAATTCAACCAGATCAAAGCTCTGATTAATTGATCATTAGTAAGTGTGAGCACCTCTATTGCTGCTCTGGAGCATTCAGGTGTCACACAATGCCAAGGAGGAAAGACATCAGCTTCTTAGAGAAGCAGTTGTTCATCAATAAATGGGTAAATGGACTTGTACTTATAGCGCTTTTCTAGTCTAACTGACCACTCAAAGCGCTTCTATTACATTAATAAACTATTTGCAAATAGTAGAGTCTGAGCTACAGCTTCAGATACAGCTCAGACTCTACAGGCCTCAGTTAGCACGTTACAGGGTTAAAGTTCATGACAGCACAATTAGAAATTGTTTGGAAGGGTTGCAGGAGAAAGTCTCACCAAAAAGAACATGGCAGCACAGCTTAGGTTTGCAAAGCTGCATCTGAACAAAGCACAAGACTTCTGGAACAATGTCCTTTGGACAGACCAGACCAAAGTGGAGATGTTTGGTCATAATGCACAGCAGCACGTTTGGAGGAAACCAAACACAGCATATCAGCACAAACACCTCATACCAGCTGTCAAGCACGGTGGTGGAGGGCTGATGATCTGGGCTGGTTCTGCAGCCACAGGACCTGGGCACCTTGCAGTCATTGAGTCCACCATGAACTCCTCTGGATACCAAAGTATTCTAGAGTCAGATGTGAGGCCATCTGTCCCACAGCTAAAGCTGGGCTGAAACTGGCTCATCAACAGGACAAAGATCCCAAACACAGCAGCAGATCTACAGCAGAATGTGGGAAAAAGAAAAGAATCAAGGTGTTGCAATGGTCCAGTCAGAGTCCAGACCTCAGCCTGATTAAAATGCATTAATGAATGCCCATAAACCTCAATGAATTGAAGCAATGTTGTGAAGATTGTGGGTTAACATTTCTTCACAATGATGTGAGAGACTGATAATGTCCTACTGAAAACCATTGCTTCAAGTTATTGCTGCTAAAGATAGTTTTACAAGCTACTGAATCATGGAGTGTACTTAAACACACTGTTTCTGCGTTTTGGCTTAGTTACTGTTAGATCTGAAGATCATCTGAAGTCGAGTTTAGCTCATTTTAAGACCTAGGATCATATTGTTTTACCGTTTTTGTCCTGATACTTAAAACTTTAAAATTGAAAGAGGTTGTACTTTTTTTCTGACACGAATGTTTGTTTAACAATATTTTCATTGATACTGTGTAATTTGTCGGATTTATTCAGAACTTTGTTTATTATTTCATTTTTCAGACCCACTTTATCCTTTTCGCATTTGTGGGTGGAAAAATATTTACAATAAAAAATGATTAAATCAAATTACTATTGCTTTGTGCTTTAAACTGTGTATTTCCAACAAAATTCTAGATTCTTTGTATTTTTCCTTTGTAGGTGGAATGTTGTGGGCATCCAGGGCTCTCTGATGAGCTACTTTACAGAGCCAATCTACTTCTCCAGCATCATCCTTGGCAGCCTTTACCATGCTGACCACCTTTCCAGGGCCATGTACCAGCGCATTGCAGACATCGAGGACCTGCCCCAGCAGTTCACCCTCAACAGGCCTCTTCTCAGTGGTAAGAGCCCTGCTTGATGTGGAGTACATGGTGACATACAAAATAAATTCAAAGAAAAAAGAATCAGATAAGCTGCTTTCTAAAATATTTTACATGAAAACCTGACCAAATCCCAGCTGTCCAAATATCAAGGAGGGTGATTTTAATCCTAAGCAATAACCCATTTATTCCCCTCACTGGTCGGTCCTGCAGCAAACGAAGACAGGAGGAGCTTTTCTCCTTTGTTTGATCTGAGCTGACATTTACCTTTTTGCTGTGGAATTTGAATAGCTTTATCATTTTGTGTAAATGTTCAGCATTTGCTTGACCTTTTCAAAAGGCCATGCAGACCAGGGTTCCTGACCGGGTGTTTTCTTTTGCTTTTGTTTTCCTGTTGAATTTAGAACATCCAGCTCCTGTCCTCTTGTTGTTCATAAGACTAACATTTTCTCTAAAGGAAAGTTTAAATTTGCTAACATGTGCTTCTTAATTCTTATTTAGCCTGCTGGTATTAATCCATACTTTCTGCTATTTATATGAGCCTCTGTCCCACACTTTTACCAGTGCTAATTATGAGTTCTTTGATCATTTCCTGCTTGCTCATCTCAAGTCCCTTTTACTTCCAGTTGCTGCATCTGTCAAGCCTTCTGTTGTCTAAAAAAGTGCCAGAATTACCGATCAAAAGTCTTAAGAATTTTTTTGAAATGTGGTCTTTATTTTGGGGCAGATTTTTTATTTTGATCTTTCAGTTGTACTTTCTGACCCTTCACCAAGAGAATCTTTTTATAATTTTTTTATAATAATTCATAGCAAACTATAGAGTAATCAGATGGGTTTTATCACTTACTCCCAGTCTATGAAGCTGTTCCAGTACATTTAGAACAAGGTTTGTATGTTTTTGTGTGTTTTGTGCTTTTTTGTTCTTCCCTTCTCGTCAACTCTTTGTTTCTATATACAGTTGTTTTTTTCAATTGTTCTTAAATCTGAGTAATTGGTGTCATAATTGTCATTAGTAACTGGTGACAGAGCCGCTAATTTGAACATAAACTTTGGTCACATTCAGCACCACTGCAGAAATAAAACACTGTAGATTTGTAGGTGTAAAACCTTTAGCTTTTAATACTGTATTATTCAAATAAACCTGTAACTTCACAACCAATCATAGGTAAGTTGTCTTTATCCAAATAGCAATTAGACTAGTTTCCCAAGTCATCAAATCATCAGCTTTGTAACTGAAACTTCCTTTTTTGCAGCTTTTCTTTGGGGAATATTATTCTTAAATTATTAAACTATTTACCCACGCTGCTTTTCTAAAGTTTGATGTCCTCCCCGTCTTCTAAAAGATTCACCACAATTCCCTTTTTTTTTAATAATAAAAATGTTCATGCAGAGGCTTCTTCAGCATCACTGCAACAAAGAACTGTTCAGGAGGTCATTTCCACCCACAGTAATAACTCTATACAAGGACTTTATTTATTTTACGTTGACTAAACACTGTTTTCATTTAACATATGGGATTTGGGAATTGATAAAGTATTACTCAGTTTGATTCTGCTGACTGGTTGTCAGTTAGTTGTGTGATTTTACAGTTGTCTGTCGCAACCTTTTTGACACTTCCCTCTGACATCAGCTTCAAATTAAGCACATAGTTTTCAACTTTGCAGTTTCAACATTTGATACGTTTGACTTTTTTGTAAATGTGGTTGTATTCAAAAAGTAAATAAAATGACTCAGACTTTCCTGCCTTTGTAAAAGCTGTTTATATTTCAGATTTATTTGATAGGAACAGATAGCAAATATACACAGACAAGCTAAAAACAGCTTTCTAGTGCAGCAGTGTTTGGAGCAGTTGCTACTTTGCAACACTAGTTATTTTCGGTGCTAGTTTGACCTCCTCTGCTGGTTGAAGAGTGTTTTAATTGAAGCTGCTCCAAACATTTTTTTTGCATTGTTATGAACTCATTATTAGTAATGCTTGACACGCTTTGTGCTGCCCTATGCAAATCAACATCCCACCTGTTTGTCTTTCTTCCCATCTGTGATGAGGCACCAAAATAGCCCATTACTAAACTTCACTGCTGGTGTGGTGATCGTCCTGCCACAAAAATAAGACAGAAGCAGTCAGTTCAAGTCAGTGACACTGGTTGTTCTGTCTTGATCCCCGAGGATGGAATTAGCCATCATACGACCCCCCCCCCCCCAGTTCGTATCTTATGGTTGCTCTCTAAGTGATGGGTAGAGGAGAAAATAGTAGGGGGTTATTAACCTTTTCCGCTTTAGAGAGTTTTTAGTGGTAAAGGACTGTGGCCTTAGAGCACTGAAGATTTTATCCTCTGCAAATCATTTTCTGCCACAAGTGCTGCCAAATGGAACCAAGAAGCTAAATACACTCTTTCACGCACACACACACACACACACATACATACACAAAAAGAGCAAGACACAGGGATTTATGGGAGCCATATATCTCCCATTTATACTTGAGATACAGTGGAGGCGAGAGCTCTGTAGTTTGCTGAAAGACGGGAAGCACCCCCACCCACCCATCCATACCTTACGTGGAGGGCATCTTTTCCTTCTTCTGTGTTTAACAAATGAAAATACAGACAGAAAATTGTTGTTAAAAGATATTGGAGCTGGTTGTTCACTTTTTTTCATATTCTGAGCTATTGTTCCACAAAGACATGTACAGTATGGACGGGGGCAGGCAATCAGAAACATTTCAATCTGTTTGAACATATCCCTGTCGCTTTCTTACTTCAGGTATAAGCAATGCTGAAGCCAGGCAGCCAGGCAAGGCACCAAACTTCAGTGTGAACTGGACAGTGGGCGACCAGGCCCTGGAAGTGATCAATGCAACCACAGGGAAGGACGACATGGGCCGCGCTTCACGACTCTGCAAACATGCCCTCTACAGCCGCTGGGTGCGACTGCACTCCAAGGTACAGAGGGAACACAGCGACCTGCTGCCAGCTTTTACATATACTTTAAGAGACACATTTCCTCCAGCAGCAGGCGCATCAGCAAAAGTGTTGTGCTGAAGCAGCTTACATCAACATTATAGCAGCACGTTTTAACATCTCCACTGCATCACGGATAAACGAATGATTTGACACAAAAAATAACAAACGGACTCACGTTGAGAATAGCAGACAAGGTTCTTTTTTGGGTTGATATGGCTCATCTGACATGTGGAAGTTAAGATACCTGAACCATTAAAACTAAAATGCTCCCCAAAATGTTAATAATGAAGACAAATATAAGGCACAAAGTTTAAGCAGTATGACCAAGAGAAAGTCTCCTATTTTCTAAATGGATTTCTGATGTGCATCAGTGGTCAAGTATGAATTGAAACATATGAAACTGACAGTGTGTTTATGTTTATGCATTTAGCAAAGCGACTTACAAATGAGGGTATAGCATTACAGCTAACATCAAAGCTAACAATAAACTACATAGAAGGTACCCACGAGTCAGACTCTGTCAGAGGTGACAGGTGTGACAGTGTAGAGACAGAGGAAAGTACAGAAAGATAAAGTGCAGAGATAGAGAAGTGCAAGGTAAGTGCTCGGACAGGAGATGCTGTCTGAAGAGCTGGGTTTTCAAGAGCTTCTTAAAGATAGACAGGGACGCCCCTGTTCTGGTAGCGCTCGGTAGCTCATTCCACCATCGTGGAACGACACATGAACAGAGTTTGGATGTGGTGTTGGCACTGCTGGACGACAATCCAGTGTGTTGGAAAAGTGAGTCGCATCTTGAAAACTAGCAAATTAGAGGGTTTATGTCATTCTTGTGATTGAATTTATGCTTTGTTCTGTTGGTTTCAACTGAAAAACTTAGAGCAGAATAGAAATATACAAACTTTATTTCTTACACCCTTGTCTTTGTTTCCATTCCCTCCTCCTCTTCAGCTGTCGTCCATCTTGCGGATCAAAGTGCTCAAGCCCAGCTCCTACCATGAAGCTAAGCAGGCAGCCTCAGAGTATCACTCTGCGAAGAAGGCACTCATCAAGGCCTTCCACAAGGCCGGCCTGGGGGCCTGGGTTAAAAAGCCCATCGAGCAAGACCAGTTCACCCTCAGCTCCTGAGGGAGTTCGGGGACCAAGGGGTTCCTTAAGCCTCCACTCCTCCCCACCTGACCCAGGCCTGAAAGCCAGAGAGCCCCTTATAAAACATCCAGGCATTTACTTCCGTCCCCATGTGTCGGCGACGCACGTGCACTTTGTACTTGCGTGGTTTCTCAAACTACTCATAGCTCATCATTCTCATTCCTCAGTGGATCTCAGCCTTGTGTCTTTTGTCATCGTATTGATTTTTAAGCTTTTATTTTCATTTTTATTGAATTGTGTTTTCCATCTGTTCATTTTCTGTTTTTAAACTGGAATCACTGTTTTTTTACCACTTCGTTGTTTTTGTTTCCCAGAGATCCTGTCCCAGATGCTGTAGATGTCGAAGTTATACAGTTTCGTCTTCTTAATCAATGAGTGTAGCCAGTTTAGGGCGAAATGTAGCCTAGAAGCAGGATATTTTTGACTAAAACTATTGTGTATGGAACTAAAGATATCTATATATATACTTGCTGAAATTAAGGACTATGCTCTTTAATTTAACGATGCATACATTTTCAAGATGTAAATCTAGTACAGAGAAATGAACGTAAGAAAATGTGTGTTACCTGATTCGTTCCATAGGATGAGACTACATGTTCTTAGCGCCTGTATTAAAGATGGAAATATTCTGAAATACTGTCGCCCTGTTTGATTCAATAACCTGAAAGAATTTCCAAGGCAGGTGTGACAGCAGTTTAGCACACTCGTGTTGATGTTTTTGTCTTTCATTCATTCAAATCCTTTGTTCAGTAAGTTATTTTCCGTCACTATCGTTTCATACTTGAACAGCGTGGGGTGGCTCATGTGGACTCCTCCCTTCGCCTGGGTCTTGGGACAAGCTTTGGGAGGTGCTGCACGTTGTATTTTGTCCTTGATTTAAGCCATGGCTTTGCATGGAAACTGAGACTGAGAGGCTTGCAGAGCAGAATTCATGTGATGGGGAACTCCATGCGTCCATCAGTGAATGATTTTGAATGAATGCCAGCAACTTCCTCCACAGGCAGCTTTGAATCTTTGTCTCTGTTTTCTAGATTTCTTGTGATTGATTGGCTCTGGGCTGGAAGGGACAGCTATTGTTTTCTTCCTTCCCGTGAGGGATTTAAGGATTGGGGATAACACTGTAGTGAAAACAGTGACAGTACAACAAAACCTCTTAGAACTTGTATTTATGTCACTTCGTGGCAGTGATTTATGATAATTGTCAGATCAGCTATCAATAGATGTGCTGCCATGGCACAAACAGTACAATATTTTAAGTTATATTCACGAGACTCCACATTGTACTAATCTGTCGTGAGTGTGATGCAAACATGTTGTAGTCCCTCCACACGATCTTCTTTAGAAGCACCTTCACACAGTAAAGTATTATGCAGTCCCTGTATGAACAGACTCACAAGTTGTATGCTAATACCTGTTGCCTGTAGTTTACAACCAAATGTATCACAGTGTGGTGTCATGGTTATCCTCCTCTCTTATTCCCCACACTTCAGAAACTAAGGCTATGTTCACAGTACCAGCCACATTATTCAAGTCCAATTCAGACTGTTCACAAGTGTCTTGTTTCACGTGACCGTGACTGAAACGACACCATACAATGGAGAACATATGTTTGAGACCACTAAGGAGAATGTGACATGTACATTGTTCAAAAATGGAAGCTATCACAGCACATTTGTAGATGATTTTTAGCTCTACATGACGTCAAACATTTGTCCAACTATATAAGAAAAATTGGGTGGCTAGCTTTTCCTGTTTTAGTTGCTTTTGTATTGTTGTAGTAGTGCTGCAGGTTTATGGCGATCGTGCTATACGTAAGGTTCTGTTCACATCACCAGGCTGAAGCAACTGATTTATTTTTTTTTTTTCAGTACTGCGTGGAGACAGAAATCCGGTCGTCAATTTCAGTTTTCAAATCCGATTTTTGTTACTTTCGTACGTGGTCCTTGATCGGATATATATCCAATACATGGCTATGCAACATGAGTAATGACGTTCATATCGAGTTCCATATGGCTTTTTGCTTATATGCATGTAATAAGTGTTGTTGTCATTAACCTGCACAACTAAAAAATGTGCTGTGATAGCTTTCATTTCACAGTTGTTTGTGTGTCTCTATCTAATCTTATCTAATCTCCCAAATGGTCTCACAAATATGACATTTCCTGTTCTTGATACAAATTACGCATGCAAAAGGGTATCTAGTGCACGTGAGCTGTTTAGGTGAGCAGTTGCATTCACAGGAAAGTTGGATGCAAGACAGTTGTACTTGTGATTGTGAATCCTCAAATTGTATTTGTATTGAATGAACATTGGACAATGTGGCTGGTCATTTGAACACAGTCAAAGTGATGCAAATAGGGGTTTGAACTGATTATCTGTTTTCTGTGTACACAGCCCTGAGAAAAATCAGATTTAAGTCGCATCAGCCTGGTAATGTGAACACAACCTTTGTTACATATTCTTTGTTAATTGCCTGCATGTTTGAAGCTGATTAATGAACCACAGTAACCACAGTGAACTCTCACTTCCAGTTGTTGGAAAGATGTGTGTGTGAGTGTGCAACTTCTGTGTGTGCTCAGGTGTCTAAGCATACTCAAGTCAAGTTTTCACCAAAGATAAAGATGTCCATGTGTGTTTCTGCCCCAGTGTTTTCCTGATGACAGTTCTTTTCTAATATCTCATACCTAAGTCTGCCATCAACCCTTTACTGTCAGGTTTTTGTATATCCACACAATGTACTACTTCTTTGTACAAAAAAAAGAGGATGTATTCAGTTCCATACAGGGGATCTTGAATAATCAGGCTTCTCTTGTGCATTTGTAGCTGTCAGTGACCACATGTATATTGTGACCTGCGATCATTATTGCTGCAATATAGTATTTCTGTGTATATAAGAAACAACAAATATGGCAAATCTTCTTCCATGTAAATCAAAGCATCTGTTCTGATCTTTTCCTCTCTTGCTGGAATTGTGAAGACGTTACTGTTCCCGGGTATTTGTGGTTCTGTGCAACTCACCATAAAGCATGGCCCTAACACTGCCGGGGCAACATGCTTCATCCCCTTTGTAGCCAGACACGCACACAAACACACATAGAAGAAAAACAAACATGCACTTTTAAGTGCCTCAGCTAAAAGTGGCATCCACCAGCTGGCACTTGTGATGTCATATACAGTATGTAACTTTTTCACTGATATTTGGTAGATTTTTGAGTCAGTATTAGAAAAGCAGGTGTTGAGTAGAAAGTAAAAAAACCTTCAAATTTGGTGTTACGGTTAGTAAATATCACAGAGAACTGTGGGATCCAGTGCCCCCCTGACAAAAAGACCCAGACCAAAGTCACAAGCAATACCCCTGATTTCTCCTTTAATGTCAGCCCATCCCAACCAGGAGTCTGACTCATGTTTCCCTTCCTCTGCTCCTCCAGTTTTCTCTCTGTTCTTCTCTTGTTTTGTTCTCTCTCAACAAAGCTGTCTGGGGATTTCTTTTGTATATTTTCCCCTAAAGATTGCCTGCTTCTAGATATTTTTGTTATTTTGACTGCACTAAAGATGTCAACTAATGATGTCATGATTAAAAAAAAAAAAAGAAGAAGAAAAAGGTCCCCATTTAAGGTTTGGATGGATCAAACTATCACAGCAAGAACTGAATTGCTTCTGCGTAACCCTTTGTGAATCCTTGATGATGGTCAGTGCACCCCCCCTCCCGGTGGTGGGGTAATATTTTGGTTTTGTTTGATGAGCTCAGATTGGTCAGCTTTTACTCATTCTGGGTTTCTCTGTTCTACCCCCTCTCCAGTTGTCCACTGTGTGAAATCCTTCACCGACAAAAACCACAACCTTGCATGTACTAACAACACTGAAGCTGCACCTAGCATGATGACAAACTTTAAAAGGACTCTGTAGAGGAAAAAAAAAGTTAACAACTATAGATAGATATATAAAATCAATAAAAAAAGAATAAAAGAGTTCTTAGTTTACTTTTGGACATGGTTGGGATTTTTTTATCATGTTTCTGTGTCTTCATTTTTCTGTGTCTACGAAATAATTATACAAGAAATCGCTACAGGGTCTCTGCAGTGTGGATACTGAGTGATGCATAAGTAGCATTATACAGTTATAGCTAGCTGCTCAGAGCTGAGCTAATTTTGGCCACTTTTTATCGCTTTAGTTTAATCCAGGCTGCCCCCCGCTGAGGGTCAATCCACACAAAAAAAACGGTTCCTATGTGGATCTAAATGATGAGATAATTCAAGTAGTTTTTTATCGTTTGGTTTTACTGAAATTTCTAGCAAATATTACGGTGCCAAGAATGTGCCTGTAGCCAACACCACCCATTATTCAGTTCAGACCAATTTTGAAAAGCCATGCTAATGCAACCACATCTCTTGATAAAAATGAAACGGCAATGTTGGTCCAAAGCTCAGGATGTCTGACACACAATGTTTTCCATAGCTTTAAAATCTTTCAGTTTTCCACCCACTTGTGCTTCCACACTTTTTTGCTCTGATATCAAAGTGGTTAGGGTTGGGAGTTAAAATGACATGATTTGGTTTGAATATTACAAAAGAATACAGTTACAGTCTGTTTTTTTTCATCTAAATGATTACAGCTTAGACATTTTAGTACTGATTCCCCTCATGTCACCTGAATGCTGCCCTACAGAAAACAGCAGTCCAAGGATATGTTGCCATCTCACTATTTGCAACTATGGGTTGTGGCACTACTACAATTTGGACAAGTGGATCAAGGTACTTACAACACGTTTTCTGCTGAGACTGTGCTGGTCGAAGTCAAACTTCCCCACAGCATGATGCTACTACTACCATGCTCAACTGTTGGAGTGATGCTCTTGAGCAGATGGAAGGAGTTGGTTTTAGATTATCTGACCAGAGTTATGCACATGTTATGGGAGTCTACAAGATGCATCAAAACAATGACCAGTCATCCATAAAGATCCTCTTTGTAAACTGCAGCTTAAAGTGGTCCTACATACAGAAACTCCAGTCTCAGCTGTTGAGCTCTACTGTTCCTTTAAGTTTAGCTTTGACTTCTTTGCTGCCTCCCTGAATAATAGCCCTTTTGCCCTTTTTGCCTGGTCCGTGAATTTTTTTGTAGTCTGACCTATCTGGAAGGTGTGCTAAGACGGTGAATATGCTGTAGTAACACCTGTTTTGGTCTCAGTCTTGATCTGACTCATGGGAAGATTCCCTAACTAGGTTCTACTGTTTATCAAGTGGTCACAAACTAAAAAGGTTCGAATCAAAACCTTTGATCTATACATTTGTTTTGTCATTTTTTTAGATCAGAAAATAAGTAGAAATACAATCTTACCCTGCAATTTGGTGTTTATTATGGTTTATAAATGAATGTTGTGAAGTGAAATGTACAATATTTCCCCCTGAAACATAATTCAGTTTAAACTTAAGTACAGCAAACAGTGACTTAGTATAAAACTAAACTGCCCGAATGAAAAGATGTAAAATGTACTGTAGTTGGTCATAAAAAATGTATTTAAAAAATCACATCCTCACACATGAAATCCTCAGAATAGTATGACTTTGTAGGGAGAAGTCCAAATTGAAAGCATGAGAGTTTTTTTCTTCAGTGAAGAGCACCACATTGATGACAGCTCAGCAGTCAAGAGTGCCCTCTGGATGTCTGTCATGCTGAGAAGCAAAGATGTGATGACCATAAGATGCAAACCAGGGTAAGACTCAGGAACAGAGAGATCAGGCTGATGTTTGCAAAAACATGAAAATAAAAATAAAATCAGCAGACGAGTGGAGCAAAGTTTTATAGACCAAAAATCAGCTTTGCTAAAACTGATGGATGAAAAACAGAATGTGCTGCCTCTGTCTTGGCTTTATCTGACTCCCAGTTGAACCAGTATACTGATGTTTACAGTATTAATGATTTTGCAAAAAGCATTTTCTTAATTCTAAATCTAGGATTATCAACTTGACCTCACAACAGAATGTGAAACAGTGTAAAATTTAATTGAATTGACTAATGTCCAATCGATTTAGTCATCACCCAAAGAGAGACTGTGTTGTTCCAGTGTATATAATATATAAATAATAAAAGAAGACCAAATCATAATCACAAAGAGTCACAGTGGTTATCGCTGTAGGCAGGGACCACCTCCTGCGCTGGTCTTTATTGTAGCAAACCCAAAGAAGCTACTGACTGCAGACATCCGTTATGTAGAGGGTGGGCCGTGCTGTCCATTATGTTGAGCAGTTTATGCAACATTCTCAGTTCCAGTGGCTCCAGTGCAGTGCCCAGCACAGAACCAGCCTTCTTTATGGGTTTCTTCAGGTTCTTAAAAATTCAAATGTAATAGTTTTCTCTAAATTCACTTTTAGGGCTCAAAAATCATTGCATGACCACTTCTCCATTTTTAAATGTAACATGCCTATGATTTGATTTATGCCAAACTGTCTCAAATAGGTTGTAACTAAGCTATGACATTTTTAAAAACATTTGTGAGGACACAGGATGGGATGGAAGGTGGTGTTGCACTGTGGACTGTCACGTCTGAGAACTGAGTAAAAACTTACAGAGAAAGTTAAGTTCAGGTATAGTCCAATTATATGCAGCCCAATTCAAAACAATTCATTCAAATCTATTCAATTCCAGTGTAATAGTGTTTATTTCATGTCAATTTGTAAAATCTTCTCTAGCAAAAAAACCCCAGATTGCATTCATTTTGATTTCATCCCCCATCGTGAGCAGGATCATCCCCACTTGGTTGGTACACAACAAGAGAAGAGCTGTCACTAGTTTTATACACTTCACCGGGTGGTTCTCTGTTTTTCCATGTTAAAATCAGTGAAAAACCTGGAATTTTGAAAAGAAGGAAATCATGGAGAGCATCAACTCAAGAAATGATAGTTTCCAAACGTGGTGAGAAGTTGTTACTGTGTGTGGGTTCTGCTCAGCATCCCAGTGGATACCACCTTCAGATCAATAATAAATCACCGATGGTGACACCATGAAAGCCCAAAAAGCAGATTCAAACAGTCATCTCAGGTGACTGAAACATATTTGAAAGGCTCTGATCTTCAATAATGCAAAACCCATCTGCTGTCTCTTAACCACCGTGCTGCAGCATACACACGATTTTATCATCACATATATTTATCAGAATTTCCTCACCAATTTCTTCATTTTAGAAGTGCAGAATGCAAGTTCCTTTAACTAAATCAATCAATCATGCTTGGTTAAAGTGTCAGTCAAATATTTCATTTTTAATGGCTGCAAGAAAGCAGATGGTGTTGTACCTTCTTCATGAGCGAAACAGCAGCAAAACTACACCAGTTAACATTGAAATTCTTTTTTTTTTTGTTAGCATGAGCTTAATCACTAAACAAGTTTCTCATGTGAGCATCAAAGTTAAACAGGAGCATCCCAAATGTGGAGACAAAACACAGATAGAGCAGAAGCGTAAACAGCAGAGGATGGTGGGCCTGCTTGGGCCCCTGCAGCAGTGAAACTGTGAGGGAGAGGGCAGCAGTTTGTGCCCCTGAGAGAAATGACAAATCATTAGCTCTGGTCCAGGGGTAAATGGGAGCCACACTCCTCCAAGGCCCACATTTCCATTTCAATTTTCTGCTCAACAGAGTTGATGTATGTGGCAAATCACATGGCAAGACCAGTCTCCACCTCAGCTGGCTCGAGCCTCCTGTTATTCACTGGTTAGAGTGTGTCTGAGACCTTGTGTTTTCGTGTGTGTGTTTTATCCAGTGATATCACCAACTGACTGAATTCATTGCAAAGAGATGAGTGAAGAGCGTCTCTGGGTAAAAGAGTGTTTATATAAGCACACTGAAATCAACAAGTCTATTAGGGGTGTGATGTAATATGATATAAACTTGTAGTGAGGAATTAATTAGTCTTTAGGGTGTTGGTTATGACTAACTGGATAGAGATGACAATGTACTGTTAAACAAGGAAATTATACACAGATTTCCATATACTGCACAGAAAAAAACTGCTTGCAAATACGATGTGACAGGTACAGTGAATGGATAACTTAGTGGAAAACTGCAGCCAAGTCTGCTTTGCCAGAAATAATAAAAACTATTTTAAAAAGTCGAAATGCTTAATAAAGTAGAAAAAAGCATAGATAATGAGTGTCAACTAATACAGTTTGAACACAGATGGATGTTGCCAAAGCCAGAGAAGAACATAATGAGCTACAGTGGGACCACAGTCTCTGAAATCAGTCATGATACCACTGATAAAACAGCATTTCAAGACTGCTGCTGTGATTAATATGCTTCAGATGCTCAACGCACTACAGTGTGCATTTAAAAAAGTCTATCTGAAAATAAAGATTATTTTTAAAAGCCATGTTTCAATTAGTAGATTCCCTGCTAAAAATCTTGTTTTTAACCTTCTTAACATTACCATAACATGTTTTTTTAATGTGTGATAAGACATAAACATGAGTGAAATCAATCATCAATGCTATGTCTGAGGATTTCTGCTTGGAATTTGCAGATTCAGCTCAGACAGCCATAGAACATTTGAGAAATCAGTTCTTACTGGTGGTAGGGCTGTATAGCTCTTTTTCATGCACTGCGAGGAATGAATAAAAAGAGAACTTTGTGCAAGTTATGAGAATATGGCCGGGACCAAGCAGGAGCTAGTTGCCAGGACTGGATTGGGACTAAATGAGTGCGCGCTACACCCTTTTTATTGTAGTTCTAAATTGGAAGATTATTGTGATCTTGAAATATTAAAATAAAAATGCGTCACACTCGCCGAAAGCCGGTCTATGCCAACCAAAACGCTGTGCATTTACAGAGACCTTCAACCTCAGGTAGGCCAAGTATGGAGAAATGTAAGAAAAGAAAAATATCTGAAGAAAAGAACATTAATGATTCATTTGCATTCACCTCTGACGAGCGTGGCTCAGTATGCCTAATTTGTGGTGAGAAAGAGACCTTCAACTCAGCGTGTTTTTTATTATTTTTTTAAGAGTTCAAAATGTGTTCTTAACATAGATACAATTTAATTTTCCCTGTAGCACTTTATGGATTTCGTAATCAACACAATAAAGTTGTTTATACAAGCCTAAAGGTAAAAAATCAATGTCTTCATTTTAGATGTCAAAAAGGATTTGTGTTTTCTCTTCCGTGGAAACCGGGTCCAAATGGCTCTGTGAGTGGTAAAGGTAGCCGACCCCTGATCGAGCCAATATAGAGGGCTCATATATTTGTGTGGTCAGTATATTTATACATCCTCAATCACTGAATGAGGAGAAAAATGTAGTCATGCTCAAACTATACATGAAATGTATTTTCAAGTTAAAATCGTTCAAATGTATAATTGTAGCAACAGAGATAAGCATTTATTTAGCAGATTAATGTCTACTGGAGCGGGACTTCCAGCCAAGATCTGACCCACAAATGAAAACAACATGATTGCAAAGTCAGTCACGGTTTTAAAACTACGTTAAACTTAGTTTCTTAGTTTCTGACTCCTTTTGAAGTACAGTGACTTTTGTTATGCACATTCCCAGGCCTGAAACTGCCCTTGTGCCCAGGGCCCTAGTGTTCACAACTTTGGTTTCCAGTCCCACACCACACCGTTTTGTTCGACGGTTGCTTGGCATTGTAGTGTGCTTTCAACATGAAAAAAAATTCATGGGTAAGGGTACATGTGCAGAACTCAAGTCTTTTGATGACAGTGGTGTTATATCACACTACTGTAGGGGGAGCTAAAGAGCAATAATGATCAAAATTCTCAGTCGACAGTAAAATGCTGCAAAACTTTAAATTTTTTCTTTTTGCTGAGTCATTTCTATTATCACAGGACATCCTGTGTAGTTCGGTTGCATGCATAAGAGAGGCTCAGTAGATTGGTACCAGCATAGTATTGGAGTCAACTCATTATCATGTAGCATCTCAGATTTGGAAAATCTGCCCAGATCAAGATTCCCCGACCCAAATTATCTGCCTCAATCCACAGTCAGTTGGTAACTGCTAAACCATCTCTCTGGCATCATGACATGTTGTAATTTACTCTGAGGTAATTCAAACTGTCGCTGTGTGTGAGACAAGTGCAGAGGTGCCAAGTATAGAGAAGAGAGTGTCAAGAGGAGACACAGGTTGAGCTTATCTGTGAGCTCAGGCCTTCTTTTGTCAGAACAGCTCCTTTCTGATGAAGACTCTTTGAACCTGACAGAATAATTAAAATAAAAAGGAAAAAGCTGACATTTGCAATTTGACCTTTCTGACTTACGTGGCAAAACTGGCACCGTTTCCTCCAGATTGCATTATAATAGCATTCTGCCCATGTGTGAAGGAGTGTGTGTGTGTGTGTGTGTGTGTGAAAACCGTGTATTTAAGTATGCTTGTGTGCGAGTGTACTTCATGGCTCTATGTGCATACAGGCAGTGTGTGTTCACGAGTTGTGTGGGAAAGAATAAAAGAGCAGGTTTATGGCATATTACGCATTCATCTCTTCATTAAGGAGCTGTTTTCCAGTAAGCGGGCGCTATTTGAATAGCTAAATTGTCCAAGCAATGTGCAAACAAGGACTAATAGCATGGTGCCCTTGTCACTGCCAAAGTCAAAATGAAGATCCCTAGATATCAGTGTGTGTGTGTTTGATGGCATGGTGGGTGACAGTATTTCGATTAATTTGTTGGTTCGTGCTTTGTTTTTATTCCGCCTACTGTTTTGTGACTTCTTGTTGTAAATCAGCATACATTCATACAGATCCAAACTGGATGATATAGTATTTGAATTAGAGGCATTGTGTCACAACGGGATGTTAAGGCCCATTAACGGTTTATTAACAAAGGAAAACCGTTTTTCCTAATTCTTACATTAGATTGATATGTTGGTAATTAGAATCAATGTTTCTTTTTTCCACTTATGTTTTGATACTTAACACATTCTCCCTTATAGTATTAAATAATAAATCAAATTGAAGGGGATAGCTACAGTAGCTTTCCTACCATTTTTGTGGTTTACTAAGGGAGACATTTGCTATTTGCTGTGATGTTGAAATGCTCATATGAGTCGTATTTCTCTCCTGCCCCCTGAAGGCTCAGCTCTTTAGGATGCTCCAGTGTTTCCAATTTGAAGGTATGAACAACCTGTTTGGTCGTTTTGAACAAAAAACGTGTTGAAGTCCATTTACTCGAGCACTCTGCTGAAGTACTTTTTGCAGGTATTAGTCTCCTCTCCTCCCTCTTATCTCATCTCACAACCCCTCAGATTATTCTGCCGTCCGTATAGATGAAACAACATACTGATTACTTAAAACTTGCCCCGTCTTCAGTAGCCACAACAGTAACTTTCGGCTTACACACTCTGATGCTCCAGTATTATTAATCTAATATGATAATATATCAGCATAAGAGAAGAAATTTTTACTTTTAATTTAATCCTTTATCTTCTTGCTCCTCAGTCTAAGATTCTACTTAAGTAGACTTTTCCATGCAAGACTTGTACTTGTAATGGAGTATTTTATTTGAATGTTTCATAAATATATCTCCAGCATTGTTCAATGCTAGATAAGGTTTTATTGACTGAAGTGTAAAAAACTGCAAATTACACATAAATTTCATTCATACATATCAGGACATAATGAAAAATCTAATTACCCTCACCAGGTCTTAAAATTAGGTACGTACAACCTCAGATGCACAGCAAGATCTGAAAGGTCACATCGTGTCATTAGGAATTAGGAAAGTAATTAGCTGCCAGGTGCAACTAATCAAATGCATTTGTTTGATTTATCATCAGTAAGTGTGAGCGCCTCTATAAATGCAGAAGTTTAGTTTTATGGTTTTGTAGTTTGCTGCTCTGCAGCATTTAGGTGTGTGTTAACACAATGCCAAGGAGGAAAGACACCAGCAATGATCTTAGAAAAGCAACTGTTGCTGCCCATCAATCTGGGAAGGATTATAAGGACATTTCCAAACTATCTGGAGTCCATCATTCTACAGAGAGAAAGATTATTCACAAGTGGAAAGCTCAGAGAAACTACATTCATTGCAACTGAGCTACATCTCAGACTCTACAGGCCTCAGTTAGCATGTTGAATGTTAAAGTTCATGACAGCACGATTAGAAAAAGACTGAACAAGGATGGCTTGGAAGGGTTGCAGGAGAAAGCCTCTTTACTCTAAAAAGAACATGGCAGCACAGTTTAGGTTTGCAAAGCTGCATCTGAACAAACCATAAAAACTTCAAGAAAACTTTAGTTTATTGTGGAAGAAAACCAAACAGCATATCAGCACAAACACCTCATACCAGCTGTCAAGCACGGTGGTGGAGGGCTGATGATGTGGGCTTGTTCTGCAGCCACAGGACCTGGGCACCTTGCAGGCATTGAGTCCACCATGAACTCCTCTGCAGTGTTGTTTTCGTCAACGGTGATGATGACAAAATCATTTCGTTGAAGCCACTTTTTTCATGACGATAACAAAACGGTAATGAGATAAACATGGCTCTTTGATGACTAAAACATCACGAGACGAGTTTTCGTTGACGAGACGAGAATGGTTGGGCTGTCAGACGTTTAAAATGCATGACATTTCTGCTAATTGTGCGTTTAATCTGTCAGTTAAAACCTAAATAGTATCTGCTGCTGCGTCCTTTCCTTGTTTGGCCACGCCCACCACCTGGCAGGCAGTGCACAACGTGCTCAACACGTCATACTGTTGCCACTCATCACAGACACTGGACCATGATGGCGGCAGTTTCAACACAGGCTTGGTGGTTGCAAACGTAGAGATGACACATGGGTGTATTTTAAAGATGACCCAGCAGATAATAAAACAGAGTGTACTGTGACTGGAGATGGTGGCAAATGTGGCCACAAAGTAGGCGGAAAAAATATGACCAGCAAAAAATATGACCTGAAAGCGCCACAAGGATATTTTTTCGAAAGTAAGTTATAAGTGCTGTGATCATATCGTATACATACAATGTTACTCGACAATCGGCTCGTGATAAATTTCACAGTAAGCTTATAAATGATATATTATATAATTTTATATTATTATATATATATATTATTATATATTATTACCCATTATAAATAGGTTTTCCACATACTCCTGGCGCAAATGGGCTGCTAACTTCAGGCTAAAATTAGCTTTGTTATGCTGACATCAATCCATTAGTTTAAAGTTAAAGATAGAGTGGGGTTGGATGATGTCTATTTTTACAAAAAATATGCATCTGACAGACAAGGGCAAGTTGAGCATATGTGTTCCGTCACTCATTTGGGCATGTGTATGTTCATTGTACTTTAGCAAATTCTGAGCAAATTTTTTGGAGTAATGAACATTGATTCCACTGTTTCCACTTTATCTGTGTAATGCACAATCATTAGATCAGAAAGTCTTTGCCGTTGGATGGAAATGTCTAAAACCATTCCTTTATTATTGGAGGTATTGGTGAAAATAGCCGATCTGCAAGCTCACAATTTGTTGCACTTATAGATCTGCTATTTTCACAACTTATGTGTGACACTGCCCAACAGCAATCTCCAATACTTACTGACCTAAATTAATATGTTAAAAGACTATACTTCTTTTTTTCTTTTTTTTTTTTTACTAAAACTAGACTAAAACGTTTTTGACTTTTCGTTGACTAAAACTGAACTAAAACTATCACATATAGAAGTGACTAAAATTTGACTAAAACTACAAAGCATTTTAGTCCAAAAGACTGAGACTAAATCTAAGATGGTTGTCAAAAACAACACTGCTCCTCTGTATACCAAAGTATTCTAGAGTCAAATGTGAGGCCATCTGTCCAACAGCTAAAGCTTAGAGGAAATTGGGTCATTCAAAAGAACAATAATCCCACAGCAGCTACAAATTTACAACAGAATGTCTGAAAATGAAAAGAATCGAGGTGTGCAATTGTCCAGTCAAAATCCAGACCTCAACCTGATTGAAATGCAGAGACGGGACCTTTAATGAAAATATCACAATATGTCACGCGTATTCAAGTATAAACTGACAAGCTGTTGATGCCCCCATCCCTAAATACTTCAGTGTACACATTCATGTGTAGGGGTTTTATGGTAATTAGCACATGTTTTTAGACCATTTGAGAGAGACTACATCATTTGAATGCAGTATATATCTCAGCCCTCTTCTCTCAAGAGACTGAGTATTGGCAAAATAGTTTGTGCCGGCCAAGCTTGCATAATAAACCTTTAAAAAGATAAAAGGCACAAGCCAAATGCTATATATTCTTTATGAAGGTCCTGTGATTAAAACTGAAATACAGGATTTGATGACACCTTAATGCAGGAAATAATCTTAAAATGAAAAACACAGCCCAAGGTTTTTAACTAACTGCACTAACTACAAGGTTAGTTGAGGTGTATCCACCCACCAGAACAAAAAAAATGTATCACTTAGTATAAGAGCACAGAAACAGCTCTGCACCCAAGATGGAAAGCCTACGCAGAAAAAACATCTGATGTGAAGTCACAAGTGTATGCCTGTGAAACCTATTAACAAAAAATAAGACATCGAGATATTTGGAGATTCTTAAGAGCTTCTTAATCTCAAGAGGTGCAACATAAGGACTACGAACTGAAAAATATGAGGGAAACGCTGACGCACGCTTCACATGTCTGAGTTGACAGAGGTGTGAATAATCCAGTCATTTCTGTGCAAGCTCTTTGAGTACATATAGATGAAAACAATCGAGGAAGGAAACTTTCTGACCCATTTGAAATGTTCCCTTTGTGTTCAGCTTTGTGAGGAATTCAAGTACATGCAAAATGAAAAGGTTTTACGATACACCTTATTAGCTACCCTGCAGTTTTGAGTGTATGTTGACTGATAGAAGCTTGAAGAACAATATCCTGCAGATCCATGACTGCAGCTTTCTGCGTTTTTTTTCTTTAAAAACGGGGAACGCACTGCACTGGAGCGAAAACAGTTAAATACAGCTCATTAATCTGAGCTATGACAGCAGAAAACTGCGTCTGGAATGTTTCTGGCACCACAGAATAGTTATATTTTCTTGTATCTGCATGGTAGGACTGTTAAAGTCATCCCTGTGTTTGTGATAACATGATATCTGTAAAGCTTCAAGAATAGAAACTCAGATTTTTTTTGAGTCACTGGATAAGTCAGATCATTAAAATATTAAATGTTTATATCTATTTAATAAATGTAATCACACGCTGTATATCACCTTCGACTCTAAGAAGTTTTTACTTATGATTGTTCATTATGTAGGATAAATACCTGCAAACTAAGTCGTACACGCTCCTACACCTTTTGCCAGCTGTATCATACTGCCACCTGGTGCCGGAGACATGCCACCATCCGTCTGATGAAATCTTGTTTTCCTGGTTTTGTCTACTGAGATTAGATTCTTTCCCTGTTGTTATCAGATGGAACAAAAACACCTCCTTTGAATGCAGCATTTAATAGTGACCTCTGTAGAGCTGTTTTGGAAAGCTTCAGTAACTCTGAGGGAACGCTCTGTTGTCTCTTCTGCTGTTTCACAGCTTCGCTGGGACCTGTGTGGTAAACTTTCTTCAAATCTTAATAAAAAAACAAAAAATAAAATTTTCTTTTTCATTTTAATTGGGATGATAATATCATAAACGGTTAGTTATTTCACAATAAAGACTTAAGGAAGACTAAAGCTGAGGGATCACATATATATTATATATTTAAATTGTAAACTTGAATTGAAGTTTGTTTTACGCAGCTAAACAGAGTGTTTTACACACAAGCTTAAAGTTTAAATTATGAACAACCAGTTACTCTTTTTTTTTACTTTGTTTTGGTTTTATTGAACCCTGAAAAGTAGTTGAACAGTTCAATGCAGACATGTCCCTGAGATGCAGAGGCACGTTAGAGTTCATTGTGCAGCTGGACTTTGGCTTTCCTCATGTTTCCAAACACTGTTGAGAGAAAAAAAGATACGTGAGAACAAAGATTACAGCGCTCTTTCTTTTCTGACAGTGGAGCAGTTCATCAAATCAAATCAAATTTGATTTTTTCATTGGTGCTTTTCATCCTTAAAACGCAACGCAAAGTGCCTCACAGAGGCTAAAAACAACAATGACAAAACAAATGAAAAAAACCTCCAACCCTCCCACCCCCATAAATACCCAGAGAGACACACACAAACACACAAGCTCAGACCCACTGCACCTACCGGTATTAGACAGAGACATGGCCGGGAACTGAGACCTAAGGCAAGGAAAAAGCCACTCCTGGGGGCCGACCACACTGAGAGGGCTCCCGGTTCATGACCATGTCAATATAAGCTGCAGGTGGTGGTGCTTTCTATGATTTTGGCAAAACCCAAATCTGCAAGAGTCTGCAGAGTCTTTAAAAAGTCTTACATGCTGAGGCCCAGAGTTGAATTAGATCTAAATCCAGGTTCAGGGAGTTAACTAGTGTCCACTCTGTAGAGAGATGTAGTGGTAAATATAGTGCTTAGGTGTTGTCATCATTTCATTGCGTTTGGTTTTAGTCATTATAAAATGAAGAAATAAACCAGAATCTAAATTTAGGTCACCGGCAACATAAATCATTGGATTTGAACCAGATAACATCAGACTGATTTACACTCTGTAAATGGACACTAACAACCTTTATTTCAAAGGACAAATGAATTAGTTCTACTTTTGAAGTGTCTGCCTGCGTTCTTAGTTACTAACATCTTCAAACATTGTGCCTAAAGCTGGAGCTAAAAGGATATTTCAGTCGTTTTAAGTGAGGTTGTGTGAAGTTCTTATGAGTAGTCCATGCAGCAACATGGTTCAGTGTGTTCCAAAATGGTTCAGTTACAACATGGAGCAGGTTACATGAAACCACTGAAGCAGAAGCAACTCAGTGTAAAAACAATCGCAAAATAGCGTTATTTAAAAAGCTCTGAGGTTTGAATTACTTAAGATGGGGAAAAATGATTCCTTCTCATGGCCCTGCTCTCGACAATCGAGCTTTTGTTGAAACTGCCCACAACCTTTGGAACAGTGACCTCGCAGTAAAGTAGCCCCTGCTCTTCAACATTTTAAATCACTTTTAAAGTCTCATCTCTTCACGTGTCCATCTTAGGTTAACAGAAAAAAAAGATGGTGTTTGGTCTGTGTGCAGGCTGCTGACTGGTGAGGAGAGCAAACTAAGAAGAGTTTCCAGTCACTCACAGTGTGCCATGTCACCAGGCTCGTAGGCGTAGAGGCGGTTGCTGTGCTTTCCCACAATGTCTGCACGCACAGTCATGGAAGGGTCTGCAGAATGACACTCATCATCAGCAACAGAAAAAGATCAACAGAATTTGACTGAACTGCAAACTCTCAGTCATTGAAAGTAACTAGTGTTGAAAATGTGACGCAGAGCAAACAGAATGTAGAAAAAAAGAAGAAAAACTATGTCCATCATACTTTAACACTGTCCACATTACGGATGAAAATCTTGAATGCTTGACTTTGTCAGTACCAGCATGACATTGGTCAGACTAAATTAGATTTGGTAAAATCTCATTGGGTCATAAAGCAAATAAACAGTGGGTTCTTTTAAGTTATTGTAAACATTATGATTGTTTGAGTGGATTCTGATTCTGATGAATGATGTAAGTATTCACCAACAAAGAGGATACGTGGAACATAGTAGCCATCAGGTGCCAGATTCTGGTCCTCAGTCTCTTCCTGAAGAGAAATAAAGAGATTAATTACATCTTTCATATGATTTTTAAATGCTTACAGAAAAAAAAGTTACAAAGTAATAAAAACTGAAGCATTAAAACAATGCACATAGCATATAAATTCCAGCTGAAACATCTGCTCCACATTCTATTCTTGACAGCGTTTTGTTGTTGTTGTTTTTAAGGCTGTTACAGTTGAATATATTTTCTCCACATTATATGTAACAAATATTTAATTACCACAAGGTTGAGCATGATGAAGTCCTCTTTGGCCATTTTCTGGATGGTTTTATCAGCAAAAAAAACCCTCTTCAGTGCTGTTGAAATAATTCAATTTAGTCTATAGTTGTGTATACCAGCTGGCTTTGTAGTAGTATAGAATATGTATGTGTTTATGTGTTTATGTATTTAGCAGACACTTTTATCCAAATGAAGATATAACAAGCTATATAAAAGCTAACAATAAACTACATAGAAGGAACCCACGAGTCAGACTCTGTCAGAGGTGACAGAGTAGAGATAGGGTGCAGGCATAGAAGGAAGTGCAGAAAGATAAAGTGCAGAGATAGAGGGGGTAGGTAAGTACAAGGTAAGTGCTGGGATAGGAGATGCTGTCTGAAGAGCTGGGTTTTCAAGAGTTTATTGAAGATAGACAGGGACGCCCCTGTTCTGGTAGCGCTCGGTAGGTCGTTCCACCATCGTGGGACGACACATGAAAAGAGTTTGGATTGTCTTAGGCGTGGTGTAGGAGCTGCTAGACGACAATCCTGGGACCAACGGAGGAACCCAGTTGGGACATAAGCCTTTGCAAGAGCATTCAAGTATGTACCAAAAAAGAAAGAAAAAACACATTTCAACAAAGAATACATGCACTTGTAGGTCATGACTTCAACTTTCTTCTGTTCTCTGACAGACACAGAGGAGAAGTTAGGCGTAAGATGGGCATTTAGGACAAATCAGACAAATTTTCTATACAATACAATATTTTACAAATGTAAATATTGTACAAATTAGAAGTGAGCTTTTAGTCAAATAAATGATCAATGACAGGTTTCCACAATCAAATGAGGTGCTTGTATGTTCGGACATTTGAAGGCTGACTGAAGAAAACCTGATACAGTATGAAGTGAGAGGCAGACTTTACCCTGCAGGTGGTCTTTATTATTTGTGTGTTAAAGGCTTCTACTGAGCTTACTTCCAGGAAACCAGCTGAGTGATTAATGGACATAGTTCTCACCAATACATCATTTCCCGCATTGCAGGTATTAAGGAATACAACTATTATGTTTTAAGAGAAACCATGGTCTGGATGATAAGGAGAGCACCAGTTTTGCAGGTTTTTATCTTTGCATACAATCTTGTTTTTTCTTCTTAATGAATCAAAGTTACTGCAGTACCTTGACTGTATGGACAGTTTTCTTGATGATGAATGACCATCAGAGGTTTCTGACTGCGAGAGTGAAACAACAGAGAAACAACTCAATACAATCCTCCACACAATAAGCACACTGATGGATGTGAATGCAGTCACATGAAACGAAATCACTCATAAAACTAATTTAAGTGCCAGATTGCAAATGACTCATAAAAAGACACTCTTTGCTTTAATGAGACAGGGATGAAGCTGTCTTACTGTAGTAGAGGATGAACAAATTTATCAAAACAGAATTAATTAACTTTAAGAATTGTTATAAAAGTCTTACCTTTTGACCATTTTTGATAGGCCCTCATCATAACTTTGGACCCATCTAATATTAGTACCCCAACCTAAAGGACAACACAATAAAATTCAGCATCAAACGGGCGATCTGTTCCATGTTTTAATCATTTTTGAAGAGTTCCTCACAAGCAAAACTCCAACTATAGTGCATCTCATGAATAAACACAAACTGGCTATGAATCTTTTGTCCTAATGACTTAAAAGACATAAACCAAAATTATGCAATTTGCATGTCCAACCTCTTGACAGGGACTGAGACTTCACTTTCTTCTTTTTCTCTTCTCCAGCACAGGCACAAATGCCGATGAGCAAAGCAAACAGGACCCAGCGAAGCATCACTCCTGTCCTTATGGAGAACTGCAGTAACTGCTGGCATCACATTTGAAGGAGATTCAATGATATGCACATTTTCAAAGAATTACCACTTCAGCTGGGATCACACAGCTTGCTAACTGCACACTTTACAGACTTGTTCGGTGCTGACTCACCGAACAAGTCTGACAGGTCTGGGTTTGACATGGCGGGACAAAGAGAGGCAACAAGAAAGAGGCAGTTAATCAAAAACTGAGTGCCATTGACGATAATTTTGTGCACAATGATTATATACATGTTAATAACAACCTTTTTTTAATTAAAAGCTTTTACTTTGCAATTTCTGCTTTTTTTCCAGCATAACAACTGCACACAAAAGTGTCCAAAAGTAGGATGAAAGCAATTACTTGGTAAACCATATATTTCACACAATTTCAAGCTTGAAACAAGCATCTTCCTTTTCTGACAGATAATATATGACTTTGGACACAAAAAGAAGCTCATAATTAAGAAACTACTGTCCTTTGAAGTCAGCAATAGTGGATGTCTTACCTTATCAGAATGAAGCAACAAGCATCTGCATTCATCATCCGGTTTGCCCTCCTCTTTGTCAGATGATTTAACTGACCAAACTGGTATATCATAATGGTATGCCATGAAAAAAGAGAAGAAAAAAAACCACTCCCTCACTGAAAGACATGCATAAGCATTCAAAGCTCTTCTTAGTACGCAATTGTTTTGACTTAAATTCATTGTGAACAGCCTAACCCAACCTCTAACCGCAGCCCAGTTATGCCTGACCCTAACCTCCATTCATACTAACCACATAAGTAATCCTTTGTCTAATCCTTAATCTGTTTTTTAAGTGATAACGCTGATTTTTTAAAGGTTTTTCTAAGCTGATTTTGGTGCCAATCTGCTGAAATGATATCTGCTGGTAACTCTGGTGCCCCTTTAACATCAGTTATAACGAGGAACCATGCCAGCGGGGGAAAGTGTTTATTGAGCTTCTCAAGGCCCAGGTAATTCCTGATATAAGACCCAAAATACAGACAAGTTGAAGATGTGAGGAGGAGCAAGGAGGATAAAGATCTTGATCATCATTGGGAACGTGATGTTTGCTTATTCATTAATAAACTTACTTACTTACTTACTTATTTGTTTGTCTGTTTATAATGTAGAAATATCATTTCTATTTGGGGATTAATAAAGTGTTATTCAGTTCATTTATTCAGTTCAATTCAGTTGACCAGACTTTGATCCCATTATTGGCTCTGTCAAAGTTAAAGTGTTTTCACCACATTGAAATAAAAATAACAAATATACACATACTACAAATCCCTCTCAGAAGACTGTGGGCTGATGCGCACAAAGCCACACATATATATATATATAGTTTTTTTCAGCTTTGTTGGTCGTTGTTGGCTGTTGCTATGGATACAAAATGCTTAGCAACCGTAAGCCCTCCGCGCAGGCGCATTCTTCATCGGTGATGCACTGTGGGATTGCTGAGTATTGACATAGCAACCAAGCAATAGAGCCGCTAAGTAATTCTCTCCGGATCAGTTTTTGCTTCCCTTTCAGCGGTTGAAGTCGTTAGCTTTACTTTATGCTGCTGCCATGAATGCGGCAATAGTGAAAAAGACCCAGGACACGTTGGGCAAAGTGATAAAGAAGCCGCCGCTGACGGAGAAACTGCTAAGCAAGCCGCCGTTTCGATACCTTCACGACATCTTCAGTGAGGTAAGCCCGAAATGACTAATTTATATCACAGAATGTCAGGAAGCTAGACTTGTTTATGTTGTCCTAAAGTATTCATTTTTTCTGTCTTCTAACTGGAGCTGTATCATTTTAAAAACACAGGATACAGTGTGAAAGCTAATATATCAACAGTAGCATGAACTTAGCTAATGAAGCAAATTGGCAAGTATTATGCAACATCGCTGCTTTTGCAGTTTTAGCTGTCAGGTACAGAACGAATGTTGTTCGTTTAACAGTTCCAGCAGTTTCGTCTCCAATCAAAGAGTTGCTAGCTTTTATTAGGAAGACGCGCAAATGTGTGATTGCCAATTAAGTCAGTGGCTAGCTACTTGGCTAGCCATACCAACACCATCATCCAGTTGCTAGGCACGACCTGAACCCACACAGGGATCAACAAACCAACTTAGTCCTCTACTAGCTTACCAGAGTGAGACGATTTTGACTCTCAGTGTGGCTTACTTTGTCTAGCCTTTGTTACCCGTCACGTTGACAGCACTGATGCTGAGCGGCTTTTAATGCTGGCCTGTTTTATAATCAAGAATTACGAGAATTAAGTTAAAATGCTGAATGTTGTTGTTAAACCGCGTTACTGTCCTCGTGTTGTGATTGTTCAAAGCTGCGTACAAACCAAGTTTAGCTGCACTTGTACAACAACCTTAAACCCGAAGTCTGTATATTGACATCCACATTAAAATTATTATTATTTATTTTTTGTTACTTTACATCGCCTCCACAGCAGCTGTTACTCTTGAACAAGAAGCTTCAGTATAGGCCAGGGTCAGCTAGTTGATAGGATATACATTAAATCACAAATTTTAATTTAGACTAATTGAATAATGCATTATTAATCCAATAGAGGAAGATTATTCTAATTATTGTTAAATATTGTATTAATTAATTTTGCAGCATAAAAAAATCAGTAACTAGTCATTAATCACTGTAAAAAAACAAGACAAGAATGACGTCCTATAGCATTCTTTATTGCAGTGGAACTAAAGAAGCCTCTGACTGAACACTGTTGTTTGATTAATTTGTTATGCTGAGGGTATGCTCCAGAGCAGTCCATAGCAACGAGTCAGCCTTAATATTCTTTTTCTGCTCCAAAAAAGAAAAAAATCAAGCTAAACACTAGTAGAGTTAATAGAGCCTGTAAAGTGTTACAGGCAACATAAAATGACTCAGGAATCACTGGATGCACTTTATCTTCTATTGGTAATGACCAGGATTAATAAATGTTTGAATAAAAAGGATTATTTTTGTAAATGTCAGATCAAAGTTACATCTGATGTCTATCATTAAATCTCCTCAGCATCATTTTCTGTTCTCCTAAATTACAGCTCTTTATAAATATACACAACAGACTCTTTTGGCACAAGTTGCCAAATGGTTTAAACAGATGTAAGAGCTCATTCTCACACTACCTGTTGCGTTGTCTTATATTTCACTGTAAGTTTATGTATATTTGACAGAGGAAAGCATATATGACTCTTTTACTGATTTTTGGTGTGTCAGAATCAGACTCCACGAATTGAGGTGTTTAAGGCAATCTTTCAGCTTATTAGCAGACGTAGTACAGCCTCAAGTCTAAACTGACACTGAGTAAAAGATTTGTATGGCATTGTTAACCTGCAGTAACTACTTCATATTTTATAAATACAATGCAGACTTTAGCTTTTGATGTACAGTCTTTGTTATACATGAAGCTGTGATACAGCTGGGGTTTATTTACGCATTTTTAATTTTTTTTTCTCACCACTTTTAGGTAATCAGAACCACTGGTTTTATGAAAGGTCTATATGAAGAAAATGAAATGAAGTCGGATAGTGTAAAGGTAAGTTATCTATAATCTTCTGTTACTTCCAGCCTTGTGCTACACAGAACTGATAGAATAGTTTCCTTTCTTAATAGTGTTCCCCCATGTTCATCGGACTTATTTCTGTGCTTGTTTTTTGTGTTAAGAAGCAACCTTATATGTTTGAGATTACCCATGTGTTACACTGGAAAGTCTGGGTGTGTGTGTGTTGGGTAACCAAACACGCTGCCTGGATGACACGCTCTGGGTGAGAATACTGAGTGAGAGCATTCATGAAGGTGTCAGAACTCACGTCTGCCCTTTGCAAGTTGATCCCAGATTAAAACCGGATGGGAAGATGCTACACTGAGTCTTCTCAGCTTTCCTTAGATAAGTGTTTTTACCAATTACCACAGAGAGCACAGTAATGCAATTTAATGTTAATTTGTCATTGTTGTATTTATAATTTAATCATTTTTGTGCATGGTTGTAGTTCTTATTCACTACAAGATGACTTAATAATCCTGAAATCAAGTGATAGTATTAAGATTTCTTTAACATACTTTTCATACATATTATTCATGACCTGATAATAGAAGGCTGTCGTTATATGTGCTGCCAACTTATTTAACAGCCTCACATGTATTCAGTTATTGGGCAGAATAAGTTTGAATTGTATTTAAACTTTTTTAAATGTTTAACTCTGTTTGGCTTTGAATAGAGTTATTCTTCCTCTGCGTTGTTGTAGTTCGTTTAGGGGGTTTGGGCCTCTAGTCAGGATGCTCCACTGACATCTCCCAGCAGGGCGGTGTTTTGGGCATGTCGCACTAGGAGGAGTCCTGAGGGTAGACGCAGGACCTGCTGGAAAGATTGCTTATCTCAGTTGGCTTGGAAACACCTCCGAGTCCCCTGCAGAAGAGCTCCAGCAGGTGGCTGGGGAGAGGGAGGTCTGGGGAGCTCTGCTCAAACTGTTGCCCCTGTGAACCATGAGGCAGGAAAAAGATAGATGGATGAAAAGACTAAATTTTTTTCCTGCACTTTGGAATGTATATTGTTTAAATGATATATCTTTATCACAATTTACCAAAGACACCCTCTAAAATTGATTTGGGAGTTCAGAGATGATTTCACACTCCCCTGTGACCCCATGGTGTTGGGTTTGCACAACTGGAAACTATGTACTTTATGACCAATGAACAGCTCAAAGTGTTCCTCTGGACAGACACTCTAATCTCTGCTGTGTATCTTTGTAGCTCCTTCAGTGTTAACTTTAGCTTATTTGTTTCTCTATGTTTCTGATAATGCCCTCTTCCTTGGTTCATGGGTTTTATTGACAGGAGATATTAAAAGCAGTAAAAACAGTTTGTAAGCATTATAACAAAGACTCCAAAGGGTTGTTGGCCTCACCCTCAGGGATAGATTAGGAGCATTGCTATATAGGATTGGCTTAGTTGGAGTTAGTTTCGGAGGTTTGGATCTCTAGTCAGGACGCTCCTCTGAGGTTTATTACGGTGCTTTTTTTTTTTTTTTTTGTCATTCATGCTCTGAGGGATATTCAGAGTGTTGTGATATACTTAAAAGCCCATCCCTCAGAGGTGAGTTTTGTCCCTGACCTTTTTTCAGATTTTACTGTGCTGCGGTCTTTGTAATGAAAGGCGGTGAACACACGTATGCACTACTTTTTTAGTTGTTAGAATTTTTACGCTATAATTTTACTTGAATTTCACCTGTTTGAACTAACTAGTGTAGGTTTGTTATGCAAAGTCCCAAAACACTTACTTTCAATTCCAAGTTGTAATACAACCCAGTAGGAAAAATACAATGGTGGCAAATTCTTTTTCAAGGCACTGTAAAAATCACATATTTTTAAAATTTGTGATTTTAAATGCTCATTTGAATCTATCCCACAAACAAATGTTGCCTCACGCCTTCTTTTAAGAACAGCCTGTAAACGTTTGGGAAGTGAAGTCCGTACTGCAGGCAGGCCAGCTCAGCACCTGAGCTGTTGACTGAGCCATGCTCCTGGTCTATGTTCAGAATGTGGTTTGAAAAAAGGAAAAAACAAGTCATTCAGTATTAGTGGTGCCTTCACAGTTGTGCAGTTTACCTATACCATGTGCACTAATGTACTGTCATACCATCAGAGATGTTGGCTTTTGAACTGTGTGTTTGTAACGAGCCCAATGGTCCTCCTGTTTTGCACCTTCCATCATTTTAAGATACGGATTTCAGATTTCGATGGGTCAGATTACAGGACAGTTTTCAATCCCACCTCAGCCCGCTTTAAATGAGTTTCAGTCAAGAGAAGATAGCTGTGATGTTTTTTTGTTTCAGCTAATGTTTGCTGATGCAGGTGTTTGCACGTTGTTTTTCTGAAGCGTTCCTGAATCCATGCTGTGATTCCGACTTCACAGTATCTTCACTTTTTCATCTACGTTCATGCCTTCCCTGGATTCTTGGAATCTTTTAATGTAAACTTCAGTGTAATGTAAAATTAAATTTTACATTGAGTACGGCTGTTCTTAAATTGTTGAATTGTTATTATAATTAATAGTCTTTGACAGGGTGGTAAGTCCCTGTCTCTCTTTGCGTCTCTGCTGGATGCTGTTTTTATACCTGATCATGTTTTTGTTCACATGTGGAGAAAAAATCACTGGTATTCCCCTGCTTTTATTCTTAAAAACTTCTTATTTTGTATGTTCATTTCTCTCTTCAATCCCTTTTTGTTTTCTTACTAGGACAAGGACTCTAAAATAGCCTTCCTTCAGAAAGCGATAGATGTGGTGATGTTGGTGAGTGGCGAGCCCCTGGCTGCAAAGCCTGCACGGATTGTTGCTGGCCATGAGCCGGAGAAAACCAATGAGCTGCTGCAGGGCATTGCCAAGTGCTGTCTCAACAAGGTCTGTCTTACTAGAAGATTACACGCATACACACACTAAAAAGCTAACTAATAAAAAAATAAATGCACACATTTTTTAAAGTCACTAATATATTTATTGTTCACATTTGTTTCTTCTATACTGAAGACCTTAATGTAGTTACGGCACTACACAAAAACTCAATTTCGCATCTATTGTTCACATTAAGATATTACACAGAGAAAATCATTCAGCTGTCGCAGGGAGAACATTAAATCCTGGAAATTATTGTTAACAGATGAGCTGATGCCTCAGGGTCCAGTGTTTTTTAAAGTGTATGGAAGCGGTGATTTTCGGTGATTTAAATGTATTGCTTTTAGAGCTTATGCAGTGAGAATTTGCTGTTATGAAGTGATCTGGTTAAAGCTGCAGTTGTAAGTTGGAGAAGAGAGCAGACCTAGCTTGAAAATTCGCTGCTGCCGTAACAACGGCCAAAGATACTCAGCTGATGCGACTTGAAGAGGCAAAATGGGTTAGGCGACATGGAGTAGAGAAACAAAACATAAACTCAACTCCACACGGCGTGATTAGATGCTGCCTGGCTATACCTAAGTTAGGAAGTTGTTACAGTTGTTTATTTGGCAATAAGAAGTCAGACATTGACGTTACGTTGCCGTGTTTCAATTAGCTAAATGTAGCCTACTGTTCTGTTATGCACGCTAATAGCCTAGCACATTATTACAGTAGTTTGTTAGCCAGTAAATGAGCAGCTTATTTACATTTGTTACTTGGCAAAATGTGTGACGTGTATTTGTTGAGTTTTGAGACCGAGCGGCAGAGCTCCGACGAAGACTACACCCCCTCTGCTTCTACCAGCAGACGGGCGGGTAGACGAGGGAGCCGTAGAGGTGCCGCGGAGGTTTACTGTGACAATTTCCCCCCAAAAATCAAATCAAATGTAAATCAGGCAGAGGTAATTACCTGTCAAACAGAAACGTTGCCAACTCGGAATCGGTTTTAAACCTTTCAGGTCACGTAGCACCCTACATCTCTGAAAAGCTACTCCGACATTTACTCGTTTTATCTCGGTCGAGTTCTTTCTTTTTTGCTCTGTGGTCCTCCCCGGTCATCAACTTTTTTGTTGTCTTAGCCGTATGTGCTGTTGTTGGCAGCGGCGGTAAGGGCAGTTTCTCTTTTGCTGGTGGCTGTTGCTCCGCCATAGCTTTCACTAGAGCTGTTCTGACAGTACGAGGATTGATTGACAGATGTCAGACACTACGTCAGACGCTGCTCTGGCTCTGATTGGTTGTTTTGTCTCAGTCGCGGTAAATTCTCTAAAATCGCAGTAGGTGGGACCGATGCAGCTGCTTTTTTTTTTTTTTTTTAACAGATTACAAGTCTCATGTCTTACTGCCTGGACATAGGGACAGTTTTAGGAAATATCACAAGAAGTTACTTTTGTTCAAGTTACCAACTGCAGCTTTAAGGTTCACTTTGTATAACATCTATTGAAGAAATATGACACCGCTTATTACAGGTAACATGAGCCTGGAGGGGCAGCTGGTCAGATTCATGTCACACACTTAGAAATGGGGGGGCACAATAAGAATTTATTGTGACAGTCTTCTTACCATCTTTGAAGATGCATGTACAGTAATTGCACTATTGTTGTCTCAATGTTACGTTGTGTTACAGTACTGAACCCTTTTTGACCCTTAACTGTAAGAGTTTTTGTCTTGCTGAAGGATACTTTAGCAAAGAGAAGCTTTTAAATGTGATTTTATTTAATTTTTTCATCATTTGATTCTTTTGAAATACTCGCACAATATCTTACTCAGTTTTTCTGTAAAAACTTGAATGATTTCCCTTTATTTGATCTGTAGATGTCCAGTGATGACGCAGTGAAGCGAGTGTTGGCAGGAGAAAAGGTGGACTTGAAAACAAAGGCCAGCACCTCCAGGTCCCAGGGTAAGGAGAATAGGGAGGGACGCGAACGTCATCAAGATAGAGATGTAAGTCATCGGCACTTTGAAATCTTTTTAACTTTCATCTGTTGTTCAATGTTGTATGTTGACCTTTAGTCTTTTCCTGTTTTTGTCTGTATGAACAATTTTAGGAGAAAAAAAAGATAACAGAGCGCAGCGGTAGTCGGGATCAGAAGGATCCAGATCAGCCCAAAGAGCAAGACAGCCGACGCAGAGATGGAGAGAAAGAGCAGCAGCGTGACCGTGAGCGCTCTGACAAGCACCACCGCGGCGAGCAGGAGCAGCACGCCAAAGACAAGAGTCGAGATCGGGATCGAGACAAAGCACGAGTCAGGGACCGGGACAAGGAGAAAGACAGAGAGAGGGATCGGGAAAGAGAAAGGGACAAAGATAAAGACAGAGAGAAGACCAGAGAGAGAGAGTCCCACAGAGATCGGGAAAGAGACAGAGAAAGGCGGCGAGACAAAGACAGAGAGAAGGACAGAGAGCGACACAAAGACGGGGACGAGAGGAGCAAAAGTGGAGAGAGTGGCAATAACAAGGTGTGCCATTTAACCTCACTCCTATCAGGCCTGTCGGCAGTAAACAGCACCATTTACGGGCTTTTTTGTGCGCAGGTCAGAGAGTCAGAGGAAGCACAACAGAAACCTAGTCCTGAGGAGCGTAGCAGCAAAACAGCCAAAACTGTGCCAGTGGTAAGTTCTCTGTATGTATGGTATACTTCTCTGTATGATCTGTTGGTCATTCAATAGATAAATGACTTCAGTTATTTTGTTGTTTCCCTACTTGAAAAATTCAGCTTGACCATTTATACAGGTTGTAATAATCTCTTTAATTTTTATCTAATGCTGTGTCTCTTATTCTTACAAGGAACAAAAACCAGTTGAAGAGGTAATAAAGCTTTGAGAAATGATCAGTAGAAAATAGGCCTACACACCGAGGACATTTTAGTGTTTGAATGTAGTTGTGATTTTGGGCTCATTTGTGCAACACTTCGTTGCACTTGTTGCTGTTGTAATGTGATGATTTAGTGTTTGGGATATTTTGTGCTCTGTGTCTGTACAGCCCACAGAGGTAGATGAGAACCAGGTAAGAACATTGTCTGCTGTAAAAGTAGAACCCTTACTGTCCAATATAGCGTCTGTGTTTTATTCTTGTTTTTTTTTTAATGTCTTCTGAGCTTCAGTATCACCAGGGAAGGACTTACCTGTGTGTGGCAAATTCAGCTGTTCATCGTATGATGAAAAAGCCAAGTCAAGCCAATGTGCTCACTGCTCTGTAGAAATCAAAGTGTCAGGCAGAAATGTGACCACGCATACTCTTTTAAAATGAATAGGTTTGTGTATCCAGACGTATGACTGGTACTACAGGGCATGCAGTGTGTTAAAACTTGTGTCAGCTGTAACACAATTAAGGTTTCTGTCTTATTGAGAAGTTGGATGGCCATTTGAAAGTTGAAAGTTGAGATGTTGTTGTATGTTGTGAGGCTTGGGATTTTCACTCAAACTCTATTTTCGGTCATGAAGTTAACTTTTAGAAAAAAAATTTTTTTTTCATCTCACATCCTTCCTGATCATCATGCACTTTGTATTTATCCCCATCACAGCAGTTTCTTTCCAAATGGAAGCATCCTTTGCTTGTGTGTTATTCTAGACTATCAACGTTTAGTATATATTTATTTGTGTTGATTTGTGTGTTTTGTTCTTATAGCTAGTGTGGTGCACTGTTGTTGGATGTAATCCTGTGTATTAAACCTCAGCTTCTTTCCCTTCTTCAACTTAAACATTTTGGAAAGTTTTGTCATATGAGAGAGTGATAGATGAACATGATTTGAGAGATGTGCAGAGCCCCCCCCCCCCCCCCCCAGTGATCCTAAAGTCAATGGTATATTTTATATTGTCATTCTTTTGCAGAATGACACTCCAGCCAGAATACCTCGGCCTTCATCTGCCAAGGGGCAGAGGAGGAGACCCAAAGTCGGAAGTCAAGGTAACACCCTGCAGAACCTTCTTCTATGTTCAATAGCCTGTTTTGTTCATTTTATGGCACAGGTGAGGTGTCTGTAGTTCAGAACGAAGAGCGGTCTGTGTTTTGATCCCCAGCTGTCTCTGACCACATGTCGTGTGTGAAATGGTGAATGTGGCTTGTAGTATAAAATCGAAAATTGCTATATAAATGCAGTTAATTTACCATTTAGATGGATAACATGATGCTCTTGACTGCACTTTGATCATTGAGAGGGACTTTTTTGTTAATTCAAATTTAGTTTGTAGTTGATGGCTTCCTACTTGGACTCTGCTATTAAAATGATAAACTGCTTCCCTTAATGGTCTACATTATTGTAGTAAATCAGAGGTAATAATGCTTCATAGAACTGAAATTAAGATAAATGATTCTACTAACATATTTCTTATTAATATTGCAAGGATATACAGTCTGTTCATCCGTGTGTGACATTACTCTGTGATGACTTGGAGTAGAAGGTAGATTAACAAAGTGTTCTTTTCTGCTCTTAACAGATGAGTCTGACAGTGAAGGAGGTGAGTGTTATCACTATGTTTTATGCAGGTACTTGCAGAGGGCTTTAAAGACAGTGTCTCCATGGATCTACTCATTCATGACTGAACCCAAACTGAACTGGGTGTGCTGGTAAATAGGAGGACACATTCAAGTAAAGAAAACACTTGGTTGTTTTTAGGAATTCTTGATAAGTTCAGAGTTAGGTCCAAAAGGATAACGGATATTTATAGACTTTAGAGGGAGTCCTCATTACTTCAAATTTAGAAGCGTCAAAAAGTGTCATAGATTCTTAGTGTACTTAGACCGATCAGCCATACAATTTCTCTTTGGGATTAATAAAGTATGTTTTAATTTCGTTTAACTTTTATATCTAAATATTTTTTACAGGCTTCTCACAAACTCCCATATGGTAGTATTTAATAACACTCACCTATAATCAGGCCTCCCCAAGGAAGGCAGCACTGGGCTCCACAAAACCTACAAGTTAAACCACTGCAGGTCTACAAAGTCAAGGAGTCAAGTTATCGGGAGATTTTACCTTAGTTCCTTTAAAGCACATGAAGGATCGTAGAGACTTTTAGAATAGTTATGACTGCACCTTGCTTGTTCACAGTGGTACCATTTATGAAAGAAAGATGGACTTTTGTGCACATTTGTGTGATATTGATATTTGTTTCATGAAGTCTCAAAATCCACTCTGCTAATGGTGTTTGCAGTCCTTCAGTCATCTGAAGCTGTACGCTCATCATTGCTCTCTGTTCACAGAAGGGGATGCTCAGTCAGCTCAGAGATCTGTCCCTCAGGAAAATGGAGACACTGGAGGATCCTCAGTGCCATCTGACATGGCTTCCAGGTCTGTACTTTTTATTCATCTGTCCCATGCACGTACACCAAGTTCTACACAGTGTGATTAAGACTTTATCACTTCGCAGTAACATGCAATATTATACTAGATAGAATATTTATGAAGCTCAGAATGTTTCTGTTGAAACATATCAGAGAGAAGCTGCTGTAATTTATTTATTCAAAAGTGTCGTCGGTTCCAGGATCAGCTCCAGTAGATTTGGAAACATAGGAAAGTCCTGTTACGATTGGCTGGTCAGGCAGCATCTGTTATTGATAGTCTGAATGTTGTCCAGAGCAACTTTATCTTCCTGAAGTGTGAATCGCTTAGTGCGGCTGTCGCAGAGTGGATATTTGGAAATCTCAGACACATATTATCACAGTCTTGGTTTGTTTAAAACAAACTGTGGGAGTGACATGTTTTTTTGTCAGGAAACAAATTTGGGTCTGAAAGCAGCTGTTAGATTAAGAGTTTTTTATTTTATTTTATAGCAGCAGCAAACGAATAGCACGCCCAAGCAGTGCTCGTCCAGCTCCTCCTCGAGTCAAGAGACAAGAGAGCTACTGTGATGTGACCCCTGCTGAGAGGTGACTTCATCATTCACATTCACTAACGTCACTGATGACTAGCAAGTACTACCGCCTCCTTTTTGTGAATCCATTTTTCTTCCTAGTCTAGTTGATGATATGGTACAGATTGATGGCTATTGATCAAATCAGATTATTCCATGAAGGTAGAAGTTATGCAGATTGAAAAGTCAAGCTTGTGTCTTTAAGGCTGCCAAGTGCCAAGCCCCTAGCACCTGTCATCATGGATGGGAAGAAACTGTCTGAGGATGAGGAAGATGAAGATGAGCAATTTCTGGTTGAGGAGGCAGTCCCTCCACCCCCAGATGTGTCTGAAAGAGAGAGAGTAGGTGACTTAAAGATTGATTTTAACCTGAGAAAAACACCGCTTAGGATATTTACCTCCTATTTTTCTCTATTGCAGGAACCTGCTCAAGAACTAGACATTGAAGAGAAACATGGTACTTGGTTACATTTTCTGATTTATTCCTCTATTTTTTCCTTAAAAAGTAGGATAATTTTCTGCTTTTTTAAAAAAAAATTGTGGAAGTGCTGAATAGATCTTTTGTTGTTTCTCTCACTGCAGGTGGCCTTGTGAAGAAGATTCTCGAGACAAAGAAAGACTATGATTTAGCACCATCAGCCCCCAAATCTAAAGAACAGGTAACTATCACAATGAATTTAGTCATTCCTTCCATCTCTGCTAGAGGGTGGTATTAGCTAAGCTCTGCTAACGGTTGGGGCCGTGACTTGAAACACAGGGTAAATCACCAGTTCTTTCAGACTTTATTTCTGGGAAGTTTGCTCTCAGGGAACACTTTCACCGCAGACCTGGCTTTTATCAAAAGAAAGATGTAAACAAATTGAGTGAGAAGTGTAATTGCAGCGCCTTCAAACCACAAAAATGTTCCCCCTAAATGAAGCTGAAGAGCTAATAACCAAACAAGCAAGTATGGCACCTAACAGACCACACACAACTGTTACACACATCTAGATGTCTGGAGCAAAATTAGCTTGTTTTCTTGCATTGCTCAACATTTTCCGTAAGCTTAATGTTTTTTGTTTTTTGAATTAATCAAATTTCTTGTTGTTTTTGGTAACAAACTTTCCTTTGGACTAATAGAAAACATCTTCTTGGGAACAAACTTGTAGTTTGTACTTCTGTCCTGTCCTGGTCAAAAATGAGACTACGCACAGCTCGTCTTTTATTCAGTCAATGAGGCTGTCAGCCTTCTAAATATCCTCTTAGGATATTCTCCATTAAAACGAACATGCAGGTAAAGGTCATGCCTACTAATCAGGTTTCTCCTTTTCTTCAGTTCTCTTTTTATTTCATATTTACGTTACACACTGAACATGCTAATGGGTTCTACTCTGTTCACCTGTTCATCAACCCAGAATGCACTCTTTTCATCAATATTTAAAGTGAAACTGTCAGAACCTTACAGTTTGGTCTGTACTCTGTGGTGTGAGGTGGCGTATGCTGCCTGCTTTGGGTGGTCCACTTCACTGAAGCATGGTCTCCCTGCATCCCATCCTAGCTGACCACCCTGGCTGTGATGGATACACTGTTTTGGCCTGTCATTCATGCAGAAAGGCCCCTGATCTATCTCTTCCCAACTGCAACCTCAGACATCATCCCTCATAACTCACACCTAAAGTTATTGAAGCTTAACCAGCAGGAAACTCAAATAGCTTGTCGGGAATTTGTAGGCCCAACATAAAAAGCGTGCTTTAAAAGTATTTTTTTATATCTTACCACCTCAATAGCTAGTCCAACCACACATACAAACAGACATGCACAGACAAAACATTGAAAATAGCAGAGCTCTTTGTGTAACATGAGTACAGCCTTGTAGAGATTATCCTAATTTTCTTAATGTAGCCTCCTCGATTTTCAGGGCCTCCCAACCTCCATTTCAGAGTATCACAGTATCCTGTGTACTCTGCAGGGTCAGCTTAGTGCAGGTATGCCTGCTTATTGGAGCTGTGAACTGTTCAGTCCACCGCTCAATCATTATTGGCCTTGCCTCGTCAGCTGTATAAAGAGCTATAATGACTTCCTTCCTGACATGAAAGGGTGGAGAGGTCAGCTTAATGGAGTTTCTTTTTTTATTGTAATCATAGTGAAACTCACAGACACAAAAATGTAAATATTGAGTTTCCTCATTCCTATTTGGTTTGACCAGTTACAAACTGCTGCTGCATTTTGCCTTTTTTGTGCCTATATTTATCAAAATAGTGTCTGAATTAGTCACAAACCACTCAGTTTTAACTTAACATTAACTAGATGGAGGTCTACTTTTGAAAGAGGAAAATGAAGTCTTTATTTTGTCTGTTATAATTTCTGTTCTGCATCATTCCTAAGATAATTTAGCTCCTGCTGTACTGATTATTTTAACAGTTTAGTGATTGTATTTTGCCATGTCCCACCACAGTGTGTGTGTGTGTGTGAGAGACCAAAGTATTTGCTGTATATTTATGGGGATGACCCTCCTCATGACCCCTCAGCAGCCTTGTATATTATTCCAAGATACTTCTCTTTTTATTTAGACAGAATCTGCCCCTTGCAACAGCTGCATTTTCATAAGAATTTTTGTGTACTCTTTTTTCCCCCTTTTCTTTACCCCATCAAATTAGCCTTGATGAAGGTCTGTAATGTATAAATAAACCCTGTGGCATACAAATGGATGGCTGTTGAGTGAGAGTCACGCAGGAGAAGGGCCAGAATACTCTCTGTAGAATTGTCAAGAAAATAAATACGCCTCTCTGCAGACCTCTGTGTCTTCATAAACATCCAACATTTTTTGTGGAAACACAAGGAAGTGACCCTGTGCTATTGCATTAGTCATATTACATTTGTTGAGGGCATATTGACTTGTTTGAAGAGTTTGGTTGGGTTTAAGAATACCTACCGAAGGCAGCCAAATGTTTTCATTCCAAGTTAGGACCTCAAAATCTTCAACTTTTGCTCTCTTAAGAAAGTTTCCATTTTCTTTCACTGTGGTATAGCTAGTCATCATAGGAAGTCAATGAATCATCTCAGTCCACCCCATACCCTAGGGTGAAGATCTTATTATCTCCCCAGGGGCCTACAGTGACCTTAGAACAACATTCTGTAACTTCAGTGCGTCTCTCCTCACCTCACTGACTCCAAGTTATTTTTATAATCTAGCTTAACTTTTGAATAGCCTTTTTATGAAAGATAGCAAGGAGGACCATAAACAGAAATGTCAGACTATGCTTTGCTCCCGGCTCACTTTTCAGAGCACTCAGCTTCAGTATTACCCTGCCTTGCCTTGCCTAAAAACCCTCTGGATGTGTATCAGTGTCTCCAAATGGACACCAGTAGCCGTTACAGTAGTTCCCAGATGCTCCCAGTTCAAAAAGCAATCTGTAACCTACCTACACAAAACTTTTTATTTCAGATTTGTTTCAGGTGTGACCTGAACCATTTCTCTTTCATTCATAAAGACTGGTGGTCTTTAACAAGTGAAATTTACCACTTTAATTTTTACTTAAACTGACTCAACTTGATTGTGGGTATCGCCACTTTTATGAAAGGCTTTGACATTTGTTGCTTGTCCTTATGTTTTGATGAAACAAAGTCTAAAAATGAGCTGTAATTATAGCTGATAATAATGGTAATGGTAATGAACAGGTCTCTTTTAAAGAAAAACTGATCTCTCACAATCAACTTGAGGTCTAAATTATTGTTTTTCCAGTTAATGATAGCCTAAGGGTTGTTATGGTATTAACAGGTACTGTGCTTGTGAGACATTTTTCTTGTCAAAGGAAGCTTTGAAGAATGTTTTTCTCTACCACAGAAAATACCCAAAAGCAGCCCATAAATCACATTTAAGCATGGATTTCCTAATTAAATTAATTGAGCATGTGATGAGGGGGAATTTCACATTGTACTGTACTTCGTAGTGTCATTCTGTCTAAAGAATATAAAACTACTGTGTTTCACTTCACTCAACAAGCATGTTGCTGCCATGTAGCTTAAAATGGTGAAGCAGCCATTATAAAAGAGTTTACAGAACTTAACTTGTGATTTTCAGTTATGTGAAATCAAAGAAGACAAGGTCTTTAAAACAACAGCCTTAATACAAAAAAAGAAAAACTGACTAAAACCTTACCAGGCCTTAGAACCTTAAGCAAATACAAGCTCAGGTGAACAACAACACTTGAAATGTTAATTATTCATTTACTAAAGACTAAACAAAAATGCAGAAGCAGAGTGTGGAACATGTCCACACTCTGTTACTAAGAAAGTAAGTAGCAGCCAAGGGCTGCAGATCAGTCATCCTTGATTAATTGATCATCAGTGAGTGTGAGCAGCTCTATAAAAGCAGAAGTTGTGTCAGCTTGCTGCTCTGCAGCATTCAGGTGTGTGTTAACACAATGCCAAGGAGGAAAGACATCAGCAATGATCTTAGATAAGCAATTGTTGCTTCTGGAAAGGGTTATAAGGACATTTCTAAACTATTTGGAGTCAATCATTCCAATGAGAGAAAGATTGTGTAGGACATTCAGGACAGCTGTCAATCTTCCCAGGAGTGGACGTCCCAGCAAGTTCACCCCATGGTGAAAAAGCCAAGAGCTACATCTCAGACTCTACAGGCCTCAGTTAGCATGTTAAAGGTTAAAGTTCATCACAGTACAATTAGAAAATGATGTGATGAAAGTAAGTGATGCAGTCATTGAGTCGACCATGAACTTCTCTGTATACCAAAGTATTGTAAGTACCATATGTCCGATCGGTAGTCATGCAACATAACAATGATCCCAAGCACAGAAGCAAGCACAGCAGCAAATGTACAACAGATTGTATGGAAAAAAAAAATCGAGGTAGTGACTCAGTCAAAGTCCAGACCTAAACCAGATTGAAATGCTGTGGTGTGACCTTAAGAGACTACGGTATGCATAAACTAATACCTACAAACTTCAATGAGCTGAAGCAATGTTGTTAAGAATTTGGCAGAAATTCCTTCACAGTAATGTAGGAGATTGACGACCTCACAGAGAAAGCATTACTTAGTTAGTTATTCCTGATAAAGGTGGTCCTTAAAGCTTTTAAACACTGCTCCTGCCATTTGGCTTAGTTTTTGATTATGTGAAATATGTAATTTCTTGGTAATTTGAGGTTGTATTTTCATCATTTTAAGGCCTGCTAAGGCTCAGATTGTATGTATGTTTTATTGTGTGTTGATACAGAGAACCTGAAAAGAGAAACTGAAACTGTGTCAACCTGCAACCAAAATGCTGTGGCATCAAAGTGAGATTTCAAACTTCTTAGTAAATCCCTGCATTTTTCCAGTACTGACCAAAGGCTGTGTTGTCCTTATTGCCTGAAGCTTTCATTGTCTAGTTGACTGGAAAAATATTCCCCCTCCATCACTTTCTAGTCTACTGTGGTCACCATGTCTAAATATCGTTGTGTGATCTGAGTGAACAAAAGGAAAACCAGGAGCACAAGGTCTCGTAGACCCTAACAGAGACCTCCATAAAGCTGTGATTTATATCTACCAAGACAGAGTGCACACGAACAAGGGGTCATGTTTTCACACCAAGTTTTTTTTTATTTTCCAACAGAGAAGGAGAGGGGTGGAGGAGGTTTTGGGAGGGGTGGGGTAGCAAGGGGACGGCAAATAGAATGAAGCCATGGGTCCTGTCTGGGCTATGCAGACCAAAACCACAACGAGGCCAGCCGAATGAGCCATTGGAGTATTTGTCTAGCTGCAGTGTTCATAGCGCTCAGTGGAAAGCCACCCACCTTGCTGGGGGACCACTGCGCTGAGGCATTTCAACCTTCACACTCTTGAGTCACCACAAACGGTCAACAGAGTGAGGCCATCAGAAACGTGTACTTACTCCCTGAAAAGAACTGGACGCCAACAATAATGTTTGATGTCATTTTCACAGTGTGGTCTTGTCTAGTCGAGCTGCCTGTCAAGATTTGAAGTGGTTAGTTGTTTGGTTTGTTTGAGGAGATGGCTTGATAAGGCAAATGAATGTCAGCCATTCCATGCCAGGCATAGCTGTTACCTGAGCAGCTTCTGTGACACATTGTGTGTTTTGAAGAGGAAGCTGTCATTTAGTTTACACACTGTTGTAAGTATGAATTCTGCTGCCTCATGAAGGCAGGTGCTCCCATCAAAGGAGCCAAAAAGTGCAATTTGGGCCTAGAGTTGTACTTGAAAGGAGGCAAGAGTGTAGTAGTTGTTATTCAATACTGCAGTAAAATAACCCCGCTGCCACAGTCTGTTTCTAAAATAAACAAAACTTAAAGAGTAAGATTGTGGGTGGGGGTTATGTGTGTTCGCTGTATGCTTCACCTGATCCTCTGGTGGGTGTTTGTTGGTAAGTGTGTGTGTGTGTGTGTGTGTGTGTGTGTTGCTCGAGGGTTGCAATACAGAGTACCTTCACATTGCACAGACACACACAGGCCTTGCAAAGTCCAGCTGAGCAAACATCCTCGGGTTTGCTTTCTGCCAAGGGAGTTCCTTCCCTAATGCCTTCGCCTCCTTTTCACCATCAAGGGCCTGAGTGTAATTGGGATAAAGCAAATCCTCCTTCAGCAGCACACCATCCACTGGAAAGCTTCAACAGACAGTCAGCCAGTCCCCCTACTTTAGCCTACACAATTTAGCAGCATGTTTGATCTTTGTATACACAGCTAGCTTGGGCGAATTCCTCCTTTGCGTTTTAGCCTTGAAATCCTAAACCACTAAATGCAGCCTTGCTCTGGTTCTGGGCATTGCAGACCTTGCTGGCAAAGGTGGAATTCCTAAAGAGTGTTTATGTTTTGGTCTAGAGACACATCAGTGATTTCTGTGTGTTTTCATATAGTCTTTTGATACATCACTGTATGTTAAATGATTCCGGTCATTAAAAAAATCTTTCTCTTTTGGTCTGTTTGTTCATCCTGTTCATGATTTACGAAAGATTTAAAGAGGTCATACTATGCTTTCCACCTGAAACGCCTGGTTTGTCTGTAGCCCTGACTGTAATTGTCTTTCCACTCAGAGATTGACATGAGTTGCTTACATAAAAACATGTAAACCTGTTTTTGAGTACCATACCAAAATAACTTTATGAACCTGGATATGAGAATAATAGTTTTTTTTAATAGTTTCTCGAATAATGTAAGATGCTGGCAACAAAATGTAACATTTTGTTTACTTTGTTCTGAAGAAGGTCAGCGTGAATATATTTGATTTAATCCGCCATCCACTTTCAGAACCTGGTTTCCGAAGCAGCACGTAAGAAGGAGCGAGAAATGGTGACGCGGGAGATCGAGCGGCTTCGTTCATCCATTCAGATGGTGTGCCGTAGTTCCCTACCTTTGGGTAAGATCATGGACTACATCCAGGAGGACATGGATGCCATGCAGGCGGAACTGCACGCCTGGCGACGGGAAAATAAGGAGCATGCAAAGGCCTTGCTGCAGGAGCAGAGGTTGGGTTGCCACACACACAGCATGCTGTTTGTTAGGTGCTGCTGAGTTAGGGCGATGAACAGACTCACCCTCTCATGCAAGCATCTCTCTAACATGGATTCTCTGAATTCAAATTCCGATTTTTTTACATGGGGTAAATAGCTGAGACGTTGCTCATTTCTTATGTTACACTTAACTGACATACAAGGAATGATCATTTTGTTCTGAGTTGAAGGACACATATCGTGGGTTTTTTTTCCTGAGGACTTAAGAAATGTCTATGACATGCTTTTGTCAGAATACTACAGAGAAACGTATAAATTAATTTATAACTCTTGATCATTCGAATTGGTTTTAGAGCTTGAACAACTGGAGTCCACTCCTCCTTCACTTCCACAGGGAGTGTACTGATTAAGATTAGTCTATAGAACTACTGTGCACAAACTGCATTCAGCAACTGCTCAAGCACATTTTTACTGTATGGAAGAGCATACAGTACCTAGCCTGCGAGCTAATAATAGCACAAGCAGCAAATCAGACTCACACTACCACTCATCATAATGACAGAATAATACTTGCCTGCCAGTTGTATTCACAAATAGTCACATCTTCCTCGCTTGCAGTGTCGTCACAGACATTTGGTACCGATCTCTTTTTTTGTTCTGTTATCTGGCTTATTTGCAGTGTCCAAACGATGTATTATCATCTTAAAGGTCATCCAAGCTTAAAAAAAGATATGTATTATTTTTTTTTTAATGCAAAATTAACTTGATTTAGCCAGTAGACTCAAACTCTTGGTCAAGGCTTTTTTTTATTTTTTTTATTTAAGGAACATAGCCACTATCACTTTATAGTTCCTGGATTTCCTTGTATGGTCAAATTCTCCAGGCAGTGCGCCCCAGCGAGAGCATGCACGCTATCCACAGTAATCATTTTATAACCGGATGGTTTAGCCCTGTTTTAGAATTAGCAAGTGATCCACAACTGTTTCTCTTAGCATGGTGCTATGTTTCAGAGTTGTTTATAAGAAAATGAGTCCCGGTTGCGCAGTCAAGATGACGCTTTTCAGCTTCCCTAAAGAACCAGCGGATCTGTGGGTGCAGTTTGTTTTTTCCTGGGCAGCAACACAATTCGCTACACATCACAGATGACAGCTTTTTTCAGGATAATCCAATGTTAATAGGAGCAGATAGAGGAAGTGTCATGAAACGCCAACTGATGCAGAAAACATCTGCTCAAAGAACTTGGAAAGTAATGATGCTTACAAGGCTGAGTGCGACACTGGCTTTGCAGGGAGATTAAAGTTCAAGTCTAACAGCACCAGTCTGAACCAGAAGCGGTGAGTGAAATGTCTGTGTTGTATGAATAGAAACATTGTTTCGCTTATTTTGTTGCTTCTACAACCACACAGAAACATGGAGTTATTTACAACCATTGTTAACATTTACCACCCCCCACACACTTCACATATTGTGTACAAAGAAAAGCAATTAGCAACTTAGTGTTTGTTTACAATGGAGGGGTGTGTAATAGGGGTGTGACGATACACTCAGCTCACGAGATTTTAAGAAAACTACCATGACAAAATGTATGACTGGACCAACAGACTTTTATTTAACCGAGTTGCACGTGCATTTTGAAATGTTTTATTAGAACTCTTTACATGCACAATGTAAGCATGAGCTTTTGATAAACTCCTTCTTCCACAAATTGAAACTAAATTGCCGCGATGTACGGCATTATTTTCACACAATGCTTGCATATTGTCCGTGTCTTATCAGTCACTCTACTGTCATTTCCGCCGGGTACCCAAAATGCAGCCAAACAAATGATTTGAAAGTGGCGGGGGCATCTTCAATGGTAATCCCGGTATTTTCCTACGTCATTCTGGCTGCTTCCCCTCCCTCCCTTCTTCTTTTCCCTCTCCTTTTTCAGGTTCTGGCAGGCTAGATGTAGCAAAGGCACATTACTGCCCCCACAGGTCACAAATAGAAGTTTGGAGCTCACAAATCTCGCAAAACAGATTTTTAAAGCGACGAGATCTTGTCACACCCCTAGTGTGTAAGCATCATTACTTTCCAAGTTCTTTGAGCAGATGTTTTCAGTTGGCGTTTCACAACACTTCCTCGATCTGCTCCTATTAACATTGGATTATCCTGAAAGAAAACATAATCTATATGTTGTACAGTTGCAGGTCATGAACATATTAGAGAAGTCCTGCTGTAATCTTTGTTGTGATGGTTCATCGTGCTGCTCACTGTCATACTCTGGATCCAGTTCTGGTTTGAACACGTACGGCTGGACTTAAGTTGTAGCATCTTGACTGGTGTAATACTGAGTAATGTGCTCACAGGTCAGCAACATCCTCTCCCCACCCCAAGTGTCCAGTCAGAGGACACCTTTAACCACTCCTTAAGTCAGTGTTGTCCAGGGCCACCTCAGACTCGCCCAGATAAATAAGAGTACTTTTGGAAAAAGAAGTTGTTGAAAAGGGATCCTATCTTCAGTTTTTTACCCTAAGAACAACTAACTTTTCTGCTGTATTTACAGGTCAGTGTCGACGATCAAACATATTCACATAACCGTTAAAAATAATGCTTTTTGTATGTTGTGTGTGCCACAGTGCGACAGACAGAGCCGTGGAGCCTCTTAAAGCAGAGCTAACTGAGCTGGAGCAGCTGATCAAGGACCAACAGGACAAGATTTGTGCTGTGAGGTCCAACATACTGAAGAATGAGGAGAAGATCCAGAAGATGGTGACTGGGATCAGCTTCTCCTCCAGAACCTGAGAGGGCAACAAGGACTAAGAGTAGAGTAAAACAAAGAAAATGTGCTCTGAGTATTTAAGCAAGAGCAGTTTCCTGTTTAGAAAAAATGCTATGGCCATTTTTCTTAAGTGGGATGGGACCAAACACTGCACTGTTAGGTTTTGTTGTCAGTACAGGAGAGGCATCGAATACATACCTGCACAACTGGAGAGGGAAACATCTGTAAGACCGGTACATGAAAGGTTTGAGGTCTCGCATCCTTTCGAAATGTTTGGATGATGGAACTTAAAATGTGAATGATGGAATTGGAACTGAACCAGCTGATGAGCCTGACAGATGGTAAATGAATCGGTGAAGTTCATCTGTCTGCTCTGCACACTAACCTGACGCCACCTTTGTTCTGTGATGGTGCCTTTGTGACATGAGCCGGTGCTCAGCTCGTGACTTGAAAGTAGAGTCAGTACTTGAACTGAATGCTTGCTTGGCTGCACATTAAGTAACCACTAGTTACAAATTCAAATGAATTTTTTTCTAAATCACAAAAAACACATCATTATTTTAGGGCTTTTTTTTTCCTTTTGCTGTTATCCAGGGAGATGGCTGTGGTGTTAGACTACCTTATTAAAGAAACTCCTGCCACAGTCAGGTGATTAAAAACAAGAGACAGTTTGAGAAATTTAGGATTAATGTGGAGTTTCCTGGTAATGTACTTTACTAAGATTGTTATTTTAATTTTTCTCAGACTTTATTCAGTCCTTCTGTTTAAAACAGTTCCCCTTTAGCTCCCTTTTTCTCGTCCATTTGTGTACAAGTCAGTTTAGGGTTGTTACTGCATCCTCTCTTCCACTCCAGAAGCACTGCTGCACTTTGATAAGTTACATTTTAAAATCTTTTAGGGAAAAAAGGATGCTTTCTGTCAAGTAAGTATTGTTAGAGTCCTTCTCTTTCTGTCATAACTACATTATAAAAAAAAAACATTTTTGTACTTCCCAGATTAAAAAAAAGCATAAATCTAATGCAGTGAGCTTGCAGTTGTTGAGATCTCATATTTTATGTTCGTACTGTAGAATTTGCCAAACTGTTCCTGTTTTTGGGACCGATACAGTGATTGGGCAGATGGAACTTTATGTTAAGTTTATTTATAAGTAATACAATTAAAAAATATATATTTTACTAGCTTTTGCAGCTATATGAAATGTACTTTACACATGTAACTAACATGGAAAGAGACTGAAGTTTTCCTCTAAACTCTTTTCTCCATGTGTGAATACACTACAGTTACAGTAAGAAAACTTTTTGCTCTATCTCACCCTGAATGAAAATGATGTGATGCCATATCATTTCACACTGGTGGTGATATTGGTATACGTAGTTGCTCCCTGTTGGGTGACGTTAGTTCTGCCGTCCCAAAAGATGCAGTCACTAAGTCTTTACCATGAAACACTATGAAATCCAGCTTGGATTTTTTATTATTATTGATTCCAGTTGTATCAAAAACAGTTGCATTCATTCAGATGTGACAGCCTTTTCTACCCACAGGGTTTGCATTTGTGGAGCCTGTGCTATGAAGCAGGATTGGTGGCTTAGTGAGGTAACTTTAGGTTTTTCAGTATTGTGAAGCTGGTTCTGTTGGTACCATGGTGTATCACTATGACAACTTCTGCTGGAAACCAAGATAAGAGATCAACACATTTAAAAGCCCCGCCTCCTGACCAATCAGTTCTGTCATAAAATGAAAAAAGTTTTAAAAAGGCATTTTTAAGGATTTGGAGATAATTATTTTCTGAATTATAAAAGCTCACCTGCCATTTTGTCCCACACTATGTGCCTGTGCAGCTTCTCAAACTCGCTGAATTGCATCGGCTCATGTCTGTATCTTCATATAGTTCTTAAAATCTTATTAAAGTCAATGAACTAAAATGTGTATTATTTAGCATTTAAGCTAGCTGACTGGTGTGAAAAGCTTTTTTGTTTGTTCTTTATTTGGTGCAGTGAACACCTGAAAGAGCCCGTGCTGCATCTGACTGAGTCAGACAGGAAGCGTTCACACAAGCCACGAAGCAGCTACACATGCATTTAATTAAAAACACAAATGACAATGAAATTGTCAGATCTGCTTGTGCGTCATTGATACCAGGCAACCAGATGATACCCTGGATATGTTGAACCTGCTTCACTGTACAGGCCCCTGTTGCATTGTCAGACCAGCAGCTTACCAAACATGTATAGTACCTGTCAAAAGTTTTGACATATACTCCAAATGAATAGCTGTGTGCGTAAGTGACACATCTGTGCTAAGAACATGAATTAATTGTGATGTTGCTGACGACGTGGCCTAGTATATGTGAAGGACAAAGCAATCTGTAAATGAATGGAACTAGCCCTGTTTGTTTTTGACAACAGTGGAAAAATACACAACTTTCAGTTTATGTAGAGCAGTTACCAAATGGGAAGATTCTTCTAGGCTTTAGTTTTGTAAGAAAAGAACTACATTTACACTAATGTCTGATACAAAGAGAGGCTGCATTGCTAAGCAATGGAAGCCATAAACAGCAGTCAGACTGCGATGATATAGTCAATCTATTTTCAGTATTATTTTAAGTCCGTCCGATATAAGAGGAAAACATACAGGAGATGTACAAAAAAATTCATCAAAATCTTTAAAGGAAAACTTGTAGCAAAGTGGGAACCTTCATGCTCCTATATTAGCCTCAGTTTATCTTCAAACTGTACATTATGTATATGTGGAGCTTGTATTATAGTTCAAATGATTATATAATTTTGTAGTGGAGTGAAATAAATGGGTACATTGCAATAAATGTTTGTCCCTTGTTTATTATTTGTAATGGAGGCGTGTTTAGAGAGAGTCACAGACTGAAAATCAGAGTGGCTTTATAGTGGTAGTGTAATGAGAGGGCTGGACTGCTGCAGTTAACATGAGTGAAATGATGAATGACTGGTTTGTAATGCTGAGGATTGTGTTTCATGAAGTCTTTGTGGTATCTTGTTTAGCCAAATCACACTCAAGGAGATGATTTCGTGAGGAGACCCTCACGTTGCACTAGCAGCAGCTTCTCTTTGACCTCAAACAACTGCAGCACACAAAAAGATGATACTACGAAGCCACTCTTGACAGCTAATACGAGAAATTTGAAGAGCACTTTTGGGATAGAAGGTGGGGATTTAGCTCAGTGTCCATTATAGGAGGCATGACATCCTCCTCCAGCTAAGTTTTGGACCTCATTCTCTGCAGGTACGAACACTCTGTTGAATTAGGCCTTTGAATTTTCAATGGTTTACTCTGTGATCTCATTTCACTGCCACTTTTGGGGTCTTGATCTCCCAAAGTCTTAAGTGAGGCCAAAGTTGTGCATATTGCTCATAATCCCTTTTAAATGATTATTTTCTCTGTGTTAGGCCCACTAAACTAATCTGTGCATTGTATTTCCAGGTCTTGTGATGGCTACATCCATTCAGTCTGCTACTGTTGAAATCATAAGAATAGCTGAACTGGAATCTTTTAGCTATGTGCTTCTTTTCCATCACCTTTATTACACAAAGCTGGACGTCTGCAGGCAGCCTGTCCACACATGGGGACACACGACTCTCTCTTTTGACCTGTCTGTTTATTTTTAGCGCACCACCATGATCTCAGTGTTCGTCATCGAGATCGAGCTGCTCGTCGTCCTGGTGTACGTTACCATCAAAGAACTGACATGGCACGTGTTGGGTTTTCTTTCTGTGCTAACCCAGAACAGTTTTCTTTTTCTGTAGTCCCAGGAGTACTCAGACACATCAAAAAGTTCACACTTGTTTGGATCAGGAGCTTATTTGGCATTTTAAATGGCCACCTTTACTGGGAGCTTGATTAGCAGCACCACGAGGATTTAAGATGCTGTGTCTAAAAATTCCAAGAGATAACTCTGAATCCAACTTCCTCTAAAGGTTCGGTCAGTAGAAATTAACAACTGATGTTGTGTTGAAGATCTCCCAATAATAAATAAATGCATATCTCTGCTGTTTTTTTCTTCGTTTAGTAAGGCTTTAAGAATCTTTATGCGGGTTCAAAACTGAGCTGTTTCCCTTTTCCCTTCATTTGAGAATTTTGAAGTGTTTCCCTTTAAATGATGGAGCTCAGACACATCCAATACAGACTGCTGTCTACTGAAGGTAAGACACTGACTACTTGTACACGAGTGCTTTACACAAGCCCAAAATTCTGTTTTGGATTTTACAGGTTGTCAGTGCAGAGAAGCTAAATGAGTAGAAATATGAAACATTGTCACCAGAACTCTCACTGACCTCCAACCACTAAGTGGGACCTCTTTGTTTTGTGTTTATCGGTTAAGAATTCTATTAATGGTGACGCTCGGTGATGAGTTGGATAGTTTTTGGATTGTGTAAATTTTTCTTCCAACTCTGGGATTAATTTCAGTTGCTGGAGTGCTCGGGCTTTTGCAGAGCTGAATTACTGTCAACTGAACTGAGCATTGCTTGCAAGGCAACTTTCACTTAAACAACCCCTCAGTGGCTTTTCGATAGTCTTGCTGGTCCTTAAACCGTAAAGTCCAGCGAGTTACACCATTCCTTCCTCCAGTTTTTTATGGTTTACAACTCTAAACACTGACAGAAAGCAAAGAAAGAACTACATGTTTTCCCAAATGTATTCATCATATATTTTCATTACACAACCATACTGAAAATAATTCATTCATTCAACACCAAAAGTACAACTATGGACTTGCCACTATTCAGAAATTTAAGAAAAGTTTATTACTTAAATTTTGTGCATGTATTTATCTAACATGAACTTAGAATAATTAGGTTTTGTAGCTTGAACAGAAAAAATATGATCAAAGATTCTAATGATAATCATTAACACCCCCCCAAAAAAATCTTTCTCCATAATATTTTCCATATGGATATAATTTCTAATAAGAAAGCCTCGTTTGTTTTTGTTGTGAGGGTGCATGCCCACTCCAATTTCACTGATGCCAGCTGTCCAGTAAAAACACGACAGGCCAATACATCACTACACATTGTTTTTATATTCTGCTCATGCACAGGAATTATGAAGATTTAATGTGGTGATGTCAATTTCTTTTTCACTTCTGTTCATTAGTCTGCACCTTATTCACTGATCACTGGTGCGAGTCAGATACACACTACAGATTATCACTAAATACACACTCAGGAAAGCCATGAGACCCAGAGGCAAAATGTGGAAAAAAGTATGTGAGCTGAGTGACATACACATCAAACACAGACAGCGGCTCAAACTGCTTCAACTTCTGGAGCCAAACTCTTAAGATTACAGGAACATTCCGATCTTCATTCCGATCTGCATCCCTCACACAGAAGACCTGGGGTTGTCACATAAAGAGAAAAAAACACAGTGAAGTCACTCAGTCCACAAATGTGTCGATGTGTGAAAAGCAGTGAGAGCTAATGTGGAACATACCTGAATCCACGCTGTGTGGTATCACACGTCCGGTTCTGGAGTGAGAAATACAAAAATGTTCACTGTAACTCACATTCTGCCAGTATATGCTGTAAAAACATTGAAACTTGAACACGAATACAACAAATTTATTCAATTTTTCATGTGCTTTTTAATCGACGAATGCTGGTGTGAGGCAGCCTTAGTGCAATTTAAATTTGACTCTGTAGAGTGGTATAAAAATGTTAGAAGACTTATGTGGGGAGAAAACACTGGACAGAGAACCTGGATAGAATCGATCCTTCTGTTTTGGTTCCTTTAATGGATAATAACGGAATACTAACAGATAATAACTGTGTACTAATGGATGCTGTGATACAAAGAGTGGACAATCTAACCGATTATATTGGGAACTATCTTTGTTCCTAAAAAGATCATTTGCTTTTCAAATGAACCGTTAAGACAGTGTCATTATTAACTAATACTTTAACATTTGTCCAGGGTTACCATTCCATCATTTAGGCCAATTCAGAAGCACAAATGGGATAGTCAGGGATATATCAAATTTGGCTCAGACTGGGGCCTTCAAGACAAGCATCAAGAAAATTATATTAATTATACTGAAACAAATTAAGTTACCAATATTAAATGCAGAGAGTGGTAATATGTACTCCAAAACTTTACATTTGACCTTATTTAAGTTGCATTTCAATTTAAAGCACCTGATACTTAATCTCTGTGGTGTAAAGTCCTGTAAAGACGTAGAAAGGACGAAGTGTGCCTCAGCGACAGAATTTGTCTACACGGGACCTTCTCAAGGAGATGTGCTGAGATGAGAAATGTGAGCACTGTGCGCCACATAGAAAACATTTCTACTGCTTTTCTCTCATCAGAACTTTCTCTTCTCATCCCTTCTCAAGCTATTTGACCATCGCAGTAAAATCTCTCCTGTACTTTATTTAAGCTCTGCTTCCTGCAGTGAAGAAGAAGAGATTCAAGCAAAGGAGCCCCTAAAAGTCCCCCACTAGTCCCTGAGGAAGGTTCCTGTGGTTGAAACGCAACTTAAAGAATACTGCACTCAATGGTCAGAACAATGTTTAATAACTAGAACAGCATACATACCCCAACTGTAGTCTACAGGCTTTCCCATGTGAGTCACTCTGCAAGAAAACCTCTCCCCTGACGACTCTGGAGTGAAAGGAACATGCTTGGTAAGGTGGTAATGCCAGTTCTCCTCAAAGGCCAGGTCAGTCTGACTGGCATTCGGAATTTCCTGTCCATTCTTCAGCAACTTGATGGTAATTTCTGGTGGGTAGAAGCCGCTGACGTGACAGATCAATATGTTGGCTTTTCCGAACTCTCCTGGTGTGCGGCTGTACACCTGGACCTGTGGGGCAGCTGGTGAGAAACACAGAAACTTCAGCACATGTACAGAAACAACCAGAACCTTATTCCAAACTTGCTACTCCATATTATTGTCACATTAGTGTCACTACTGTAATGCAAACGCAGGCCATGCATAAGTCAGCAATTTTAAAGAAATATGCCAGTCAGAATCAACCAAACGGGTCGATACTTGAACTTGGAAAATTAAAGTTCACTGAGGTTAAATCACACAATGTGGTCAAATGTCTTGTCAGTTGAATTTCTTTTTGGACATGGTGGTATTTTAGAAAGCTTCTAATCTGCTGATAAGGTTTGCTGCTTTATGACATTACTGAGTCGGCTTGTTTGCATTTATGTTCATCAGTAACATCCGCAGGTGATTGAACTTGCACATTTTCTCTGAACAGAGGGCTAAAGAAGAATCAGTGTCTGCCATAAACTGCTCAGGCACCCTTTGGTTTAACCCCGCCCCTGGTCATGGAGGTTGTTGGGAAGAATAAGCCGGTACAGGTTTCTTATCATATGTTATAGCTTTAAAGCTGGCGTAGTTAGAGGTCTAAAATAGGCAAATTTAAAAGAAATAAATTTAGTCAAGTAAAACTGTAAAATGCCATTTATGTATATGTGATAAAGTTTGAAATTCTGAAAAGTTATGCTGTTGTAGTTTGATTTAACTGACACAACTTACAGTCAAGTGAAAACGAAAATAAACCCTTTTCAATTCTAAGGTTTTCTGTTTCATAACACATTAGCAGGTCCTTACCGGGTCTTACAATTAAGTCATTACAAACTGAGTTGTATTTACATAAGACCCGGCAAGGGCCTGTCATAAACTGCATACAGATCACACAGAAATTCCATATTTAATTAAAATACCTGTGAAATTAACTTTTGACGCAGACTGTAGTGCAGGCCACCGTGAAAAACGACATGCGCCATTATTTAAATGACGCAGAGCCAAATCCAGAACGCGTAAAGGCTCAGGGAGCCAGGACTTTTTATCTAGGTAAAAACTGTTTCACTCATTGTTTGCAATTAAAATACAACTCACAAAAGAATCTGATGACAAGTTCAAGTGTAATTGCTTCAACTTTTAAGACGTCACAGCACCGTGAAAGAAGCCGGAAACTGTCCAAGCGGCCCTATATTTTAACAAACACTTCTGAAAAGTTCTTTTGACATTTGGCAGGACCACTTTATAAAATACCTCTTATCATTTTGCAAATAAGTTGGTTGTGAATTTAAGGTTCTATCCTGAGAAACGAGCCTGACATTTTGGGGAATTCCGCATAATGGCACAGCGCTATTTGGAAATATAATCGAAAATGAACAAGTACTGTACACAAATTATTTACCTTGTTTGGCTACTAAAGGGTCCACGAGGAAGAGAAGAAGAACTGCGCAAACAAATTCCTTCATTGTATTTTCTTTCGGATGGTCTCTGGAAAGAGAAAAATGAATATTGTTCTTGTAGAAAAGAGAGCTCCGCGATCCAAAACGAAAGTAAAAACGTTTAAGAGCTCATAAACTTTGGGGCGGTGCTTATGCCGCTAAGCAAATCGGAAACCTACAAATACTAATCCCACCCAGCAAAATGACTTTCGGCGTATGATTGCTGAACTACACCACGTACGTATTCTACGTATAATACGTATAATACGTACGTGCTGTGTGTGTGCGTATGATGCAGCTGAGCGCAGTCAGGAAGTTGCGCAGTGACTTGGCGTCTTCTTCGACGGAGTCACGCTTGTTTATGTGGATGCCTCTGATATAATCCAGACTGCTAGCTTTCTTGTTTCAGGACAGAAACGGTGTCCGTCTTCTTAGGTGTACTGTGTAACATTTCAGGAGCATGGCCGACGGTCCAGACGCTGATGTTGACGATCCGCCCAGTATCAGTGTCCCTCCGCTCATCACTGTTTCTGATCTGCCTAGTGCCACTGCTGCAGGTAACCGTGTCTGCATGAACCGTGACTGAAGATGATCCTTCCTCACAGACGATCAGGTATGCGTCACGTGTTGCATGGTTGGACTACATACGAAGCTTCAGACAGCCGTCCACAAGCATGGCGCATATCCTTAATGTCATACAGCTGAGTCTATCTGGTAACAAGGAGCGGTCTGTGGCTTCTGGAAGCCTAGCTAACTGATGTAATGCATTAATGATTTTACCAGTATGTCATACTTTTTCTAATTGAACAAAATAAAGAATTTAATTGACTGGTTTAATCAGAAGGTCAGACATGAGAAGGTCATCTAGAGTCGTGAAAAAGAGTATATACCTTTTTAAATTATAGAAGTCATTTGGTCCTTTTCAGATCTTAAATATACACCTATTAGTCAAGGAAGGTTTATTAGGTGATTTTCAAACAATTTGGTGTCAACTATTCTACAGAGAAAGATTATTCACAACTGTAGGACCTTCAAGACAGCTGTCAATCTTCCCAGGAGTGGACATCCCAGCAAGTTCACCCCAAGGTCAAAAACTCAAGAGTCACATCTCAGACTCTACAGGCCTCAGTTAGCATGTTAAATGTTAAAGTTCATGACAGAACAATTAGAAAAAGACCGAACAAGCATGGCTTGTTTCAAAGGGCTACAAGAGAAAGCCTCTTCTCTCTAAAAAGAACATGGCAGCACAGCTTAGGTTTGCAAAGTTACATCTGAGCAAACCACAAGACTTCTGGAACAATGTCCTTTGGACAGATGAGACCAAAGTAGAGATGTTTGCTCAAAATTCATATCGGCATGTAAGGAAATCACAATGAATCTGCACAAAAACCTCATACTAACTGTCAAGGATGGTGGTGGTGCTGTGATGATAAAGAATAACCAAGGTTCTTCACTGTAGTACTAGAATCCAAATACCATCTAAGGAAAGTGTATAGCCAAACAGTCAATTACTGAAGCGCTCGGGTCCAAAGACAGAAACTTCAGTTTTCTCTAAATTTAGAAGCAGAAAATTCAGAGTCATCCAAGTCTTTATGTCTTTAAGATATGCTTTAAGATCTTAAGTCTTTAAGATATGACCAACCTATAGGGTTCATCTGGTTTTATAGATGAATACAGCTGAGTACCATCAGCATAGCAATGGGAATTTATGCCATGCTGTCTAATAATGTTCCCTAATGGCAGTTTATATAAAGTGAAAATAATCGGTCCAAGCACAGAACCCTGGGGAACTCCATGACTTATTCTGGTGTATGTGGACGATTCTTCATTTACAAGAACAAACTGGAATCAATCAGATAAATATGGCTTAAACTAACCTATTGTAGTTCCTTTAATCCCAATAACATGTTCAAGTCTCAGAATGCTGTGATCAATCATTTCCAATACAGCACTGAGATCCAACAGGACAAGCACAGATACAAGTCTGCTATCAGAGGCTAAGAGGAGATCATTGGTAACTTTCTATTGTACTATCGTTCACTATTTAAGGAAAATAAGGTCCTTCAACGTCTGCACCAAGATGTTACATATTGTCTGTAAGTCTGTAGTGGAGAGAGCAATTTGTTCTGCAGCCATGTGCTGTGGCAGCAGCATCAGCAGAGCTACTTCACAAACTGATGAAGAAGGCTGGCTCTGTGCTGGAGACTGCTCTGGAGCCCCTTGACCTGATTGTAAAAAGAGGAATGTTTCAAAGTTAATGAACATAACAGAAAAACACTGACCACCATCTAACATTGTGTTAAAACAATGGACTATGATCAGTATAAGGCTTCTTCAACTAAAATATAACACAGAGACATACAGGAGGTCATTCCTCCCAGCAGCAGTAATGATGCATAATGAGACCTTATAATGGTTGTTTTTACAAGACATTTACAAGATCACTCTTTATTCCTCTATTTTTTACATTTATGTCTGTTACCATCAGGTCGTAACCTGAAGGAATGGCTCCAGGAGCAGTTCTGTGACAAACCTCTGGAGCAGGATGACATGCGGCTCCACAATGCCGCCTATGTCGGCGACCTGGACACCCTGAGGAACCTGCTGCAGGAGGATGGCTTCAGACGGTGAGGCAAAGTAATAATAAGACTGCAACTCATCAGTCAACAAAGCCACAATGCTCTTCTCTTGGAAGATAATCTAGAATAATATAAATGTCTAACAGTGTTGAAAATATAATACAACTTCATAAATACATGGAGCTAAAACTACAAACACACTGTAATGTGGACGTGGAAAAGGATTTTATATTTCAAGTATAAAAGACGGACAACACAAGAAAACCTATCCTGTGTGATAATTTTGAAACAATGGACGTGTCCCTTCTCTCTTTGGGTTCCAGGCGTATCAACGAGAAGTCGGTGTGGTGCTGCGGCTGTCTGCCCTGCACCCCTCTGCGGATCGCAGCCACAGCCGGACAAGCCGCATGCGTGGCATATTTGATTGCTCAGGGAGCCGACGTGGATCTAGTTGATGTCAAAGGCCAAACAGCTCTCTACGTAGCGGTGGTAAATGGGCACCTAGACTGTGTTCGGATCCTCCTTGAGGCCGGAGCTGATCCCAACGGGAGCCGCCACCACCGCAGTACCCCGCTTTACCACGCTGCTCGGGTGGGAAGGGTGGATATATTGGAGGAGCTCATCAGGTTAGGTTCGGCAGGGCTTAGGTGATCTGTGGCCACATAAAATAAGATAATTTCTCATTTATATCATAGCGTAACACAGCATGCTGAAAAAAACTATTTATTTTTATTTAATTCCAAGCAGGACCTGTCAGTTTTAACCGGTTTCTCTTTTTACTTTTTTACTTTTTTTTTTTTTTAATTTGAATTGGCTACTTCCAGACCTGCTTCTCTCACCTTTCTCAGAGTCCACAAAACCCAACTTTGTTCATTAAAGTTGACATCAGCAGCAGGCAGCAGTCACACTAACAGAAATATGTGACAAGAAAAGACATTCTGAAAACACTGAAATGGCAAACCTTGTTAGGTATTAGATATGTATGTTGCTGCACTCCTGTGACCTATAGTTTCATAACAGTACATTAAAGTTTTGGAAAACTGAAACTGTATCCATGTTTGCTCTCTCCTAGGTTCAATGCAGATGTAGACATGGACCACCAGCTGGGCCCCCGACTCCTCCTGAGTGCTCGCACCCTGAACACTCTGGTGGTTTGTCCTCTCTACATCAGTGCTGCCTACCACCACCTCGAATGTTTCCGGCTACTGCTCCAAGCCGGTGCACAGCCTGACTTCAACTACACAGGGCCCGTCTGCCACGAGGCTCTGACGCGCGGCCTGGCCTCCTGCTTGCTGGACGCAGTGCTGCGGCATGGATGTGAGGTGGCCTTCATTCACCTGCTGCTGGACCATGGGGCAAACCCAGCCCTCGTGTCCGGGGACGAGTCAGAGCTGGAAGCTCCAAACCGGAGGAAAGTTGATCCTGAGGCACTCAGGGTCTTCCTGGAGGCAAAGAGTGAGTAAAAATGATTTATGGGGACAAAGATAACTTTGCATCAGAGTGCATGCAGTTACCATGGTGGAGGATTTTATTCCTAAGAAGCAGCTGGGTTTGTACAGAGCCACGAGTAGTCACAAAAGTCGAATATTTTTTTAGTTAATATTTGACTCGTCAAAGGTTGTTTTTTTACAGGGTTTTCTTGTTTAATCTGAATTTCTCAATACATTCAGCAAAAAATATAACTCCCCAAAAGAAATGTTGTAAATATTTACACTCAATATGCCGTCCATAGACAATGGGCCCTCTCAACAGAAGACCTTCTGACACGGGTGCAACTAGTTAAATAAACAGTTCGTATTATTTCAAGTAGCCTCAATGAAAAAAACTATTTTCAGAAAAGTTGGTAAGTTTTTTTACATGCAACAAAAACAGTTATAATTTGATCATTTGTTTCAACCTTTACACAAGAACAAATTACTTTTTTTCAGGGTCTTCACTGAACAGCTTACTTCTAAAAATTTGCAGTAGAGGCTTGTCTACCATTGTTTTACACCTGTCTTTACATGCCACAAAAACCTGCTCCTTAAGGTTATTGCAGCCATTGTTTCCCAACATTTGTTGACAAAAAAGAGCAAATGTTTGGATTGTGTTATTTAACAAATAATTTGGAGAATAATAACTGGTCTGTACTCTTTTATGGTGGTTTAATCTGTAGTTTGATTCATGTCCAGACACTCAGTGGCTTTTGCTGTTTTCTTTCCCAGGACACCCCCGAAGGCTGACACACTTGTGTCGCATCAGGATCCGCAAAGCAATGGGCAAAAATCGTTTAAACCACATACCTTCATTACCACTACCAGAACCTATCAAAAACTTCCTTCTTCACCAAAACTGACCATTCATTTTCTAGTTTTTTTTTTTTAAGTGCTCACCCAACACAATCCTACAACAAACTCACTGAGTCCCAATGAAAAGGTACTATTTGCTGATAATCTTCTAATAATGAACAGTTTTATCTTCCAAACGCTTTGAAGTTTGCAGTTATGTAACTTTGTACCACTGGGCATGATTATTGGAAATGCTTCTGAACGTACCACAGAAGCCTTGGCTGCGTCTTGAACTTGTGGAAACTATACGTAGCTTACAGTTAACGTTTGCCTTGTGACCTCGCAGCTCACAGGATGTGTTCTGGTTCTACTTCAGATAGCACTTCTTAGCTGAACAATCCCAGTGTGAATGTCATTCAGTTTGACCCAATGACCTCCAGATGTCATATAATGAATATGTCATTCTTAGACTTGACGATTTCGCAGATTTAGCTTCTTGAATTTCTCTCTGTTTTGTGAAAACCTGTATTCCAGGCAAAATGTTTAATCCAGTTTAATCCAGTTTTCTTATATTTGCACTATAGATTGGGTGCAGCTCACTTGTGAATTTGATAGACAGATGTTTCCTTATTTGTTAAAGGCATTTACCCTTTTCTAAATGGGTTCTACAGAAAACTTCCCGGATTGTTTGGTTAATAAACCCTCTGGTGCATCAGGTTAAAGTAATGTACTGTTCATCTGAAGATGCCCAAGCTAAAATGGATATTAGAAGTGCACCATGACAACACCAATTAGTTTGTGAACTGCTGTTTAGAAGCTTTGATTTAGCCATCATCATTTTAGTCTTTTTGGAGCACTCCAGAATGGTGCAGCTCGAGGGTGATACGTGGAACTTGTTTGGCCAAAAATACATATCCTCATTCCTCTCACATATCGATTAAATTGTGGAATAATTTAATAGATATGTGAGAGGAATGAGTGATAAGACTGATAAGAAGGAGAAAAACTAGCTAATGACACCATAATGTTTGCAAGAAAAATATATTGACATTAGAGAAATTAACATTTTCTGAATGGGAGTCTGTTGGAGTTAGTTGTTTTGAAAGCAGCACCTAGGGACTGTTAGGGGTATTATGTTTTCAGGTACTTCTGTCTTCCATAGTTTATGGATTTGCTGTCCTCGCTCATATTGGCCCACATTGTTACTTTATTAGTTTAGAAAAGACAAACCAAACATTTACTGTCCTTTCATGACAACTATATTTTTTTGGGTTGGAAGAATGGAATTTACTTGATTGCAATTTGTAGTTTGTTCCACTAGATGTCGCTTCATGCACCAAAGTGTCAAATTCTTGTTTTTAAGGCAGCAAACATTTATGGATAAAAATTCAAGTCCCTAAATCTTGACTGAATTGTTGGAAGAAGGAGAAAAGGTTTCATATGTGGCCTAATTACTAACGTACGTCAGGATATAGATATGTATGAAACTTTTGAGAAGCTTCGAATTGCACAAGCAAGGTTAATAAAACTTTATTTTCTTTAACACTGACAATCTATGAAATAGTGAGTGAAGTGTTTTTATGATAAGCAGAATAAGTATTTATTAGCCAGAAAGCTGCCTTCTCTGTGAGTCTACTGTTTCTATCTTCTGCTGTGTGTGCATGTTGCACAGCTTTTCTTTCTCAAAAACTAGAATTTAAATGTTGAGCATGTTGAAATGTCAGTGTGTTTTTTGCTTTATTTATTTAATGTTTAATTGCATATAATAAACATGATTGAAGATTGTACCCTATATGTTGTTTTTTATTATGTAAAACTATGTCGTGGGGGCTTCCTCAAGTGTGGGCTGATTCTCTGTGCTTCCTGCTCTGTTGGCCATAACCATGAGTGATTCTGGATCAGGAATTATTTTTCCTCTTTTCCTCACAAGCCTTTCAAAATCTGTTTCATGCAAAATATCTGGACTTTAGGTTTTCTGAAACCACTCTGATATCATTGCAGCAACTTCCACAGACAGTGCGGGTTTGTCCATCCATCCATCATCCATCATCTGCCTCTTATCCGGGGGTCGGGTCGCGGGGGCAGCAGCTTGAGTAGAGAAACCCAGACGTCTCTGTCCCCGGCCACTTCCTCCAGCTCTTCCGGGGGGATCCCGAGGCGTTCCCAGGCCAGCCGAGAGACATAGTCTCTCCAGCGTGTCCTGGGTCTTCCCCGGGGTCTCCTCCCAGTGGGACGTGCCCGGAACACCTCCCCAGGGAGGCGCCCAGGGGGCATCCTAACCAGATGCCCGAGCCACCTCATCTGACTCCTCTCAATGCGGAGGAGCAGCGGTTCTACTCCGAGCCCCTCCCGGATGACTGAGCTTCTCACCCTATCTCTAAGGGAGAGCCCAGACACCCTGCGGAGGAAACCCATTTCGGCCGCTTGTATTCGCGATCTTGTTCTTTCGGTCACTACCCACAACTCGTGACCATAGGTGAGGATGGGAACGTAGATTGACCAGTAAGTAGAGAGCTTCGCCTTTTTGCTCAGCTCCCTCTTCACAACGACGGGTCGGTGCAGAGCCCGCAACACTGCAGACGCCGCACCGATCCGCCCGTCAATCTCCCGCTCCATTCGTCCCTCACTCGTGAACAAGACCCCGAGATACTTGAACTCCTCCACTTGGGGAAGGATCTCATTCCCGACCCGGAGAGAGCATTCCACCCTTTTCCGGCTGAGAACCATAGTCTCGGATTTGGAGGTGCTGATTCTCATCCCAGCCGCTTCACACTCGGCTGCGAATCGCTCCAGTGAGAGCTGAATGTCACGGCCTGACGACGCTAACAGAACCACATCATCTGCAAAAAGCAGAGACCCGATTCTGAGGTCGCCAAATCGGACACCCTCAACGCCCTGGCTGCGCCTAGAAATTCTGTCCATAAAAGTTAGGAACAGAATCGGTGACAAAGGGCAGCCCTGACGGAGTCCAACTCTCACCGGAAACGTATCCGACTTACTGGCGGCAATGCGGACCAAACTCTGGCACTGGTCATACAGAGACCGAACGGCCCCTATCAAGGGGTCCGGCACTCCATATTCCCGGAGCACCCCCCACAGGACTCCACGAGGGACACGGTCGAATGCTTTCTCCAAGTCCACAAAACACATGTAGACTGGTTGGGCGAACTCCCATGCACCCTCCAGGATCCTGCCGAGGGTATAGAGCTGGTCCACTGTTCCACGGCCAGGACGAAAGCCACACTGCATCTCCTGAATCCGAGGCTCGATTATCCGACGGATCCTCCTCTCCAATACCCCCGAATAGACCTTACCAGGGAGGCTGAGGAGTGTGATACCCCTATAGTTGGAACACACCCTCCGGTCCCCCTTTTTAAAGAGGGGGACCACCACCCCAATCTGCCAGTCCAGAGGCACTGTCCCCGATGTCCACGCGATGCTGCAGAGGCGTGTCAGCCAAGACAGCCCTACAACATCCAGAGCCTTGAGAAACTCAGGACGGACCTCATCCACCCCCGGGGCCTTGCCACCGAGGAGCTTTTTGACCACCTCGGCAACCTCAGCCCCAGAAATGGGAGGCCCCGTCTCCGAGCTCTCCGACTCTGCCTCTTCCGAGCACGTGTTGGTAGGATTGAGGAGTTCCTCGAAGTACTCCCCCCACCGACTCACAACATCCCTAGTTGAGGTCAGCAAAGCCCCGTCCCCACTGTAAACAGTGTTGACTGTGAGCCGCCCCCCCCCCCCCCCCCCTGAGACGCCGGATGGTGGACCAGAATCTCTTCGAGGCTGTCCGGAAATCGTTCTCCATGGTCTCACCGAACTCCTCCCAGGCCCGAGTTTTTGCCTCAGCAACCGCCGAAGCCGCGGCCCGTCTGGCCTGTCGGTACCTATCAGCTGCTTCCAGGGTCCCACTGGCCAAAAAGGCCCGATAGGACTCCTTCTTCAGCTTGACGGCTTCCCTCACCACTGGTGTCCACCAGCAGGTTCGAGGGTTGCCGCCACGACAGGCACCGACCACCTTACGGCCACAACTCCGATCAGCTGCCTCGGCAATGGAGTCACGGAACATGGCCCATTCAGACTCAATGTCCCCCACCTCCCCCGGGATATGGTTGAAGCTCTGCCGGAGGTGGGAGTTAAAGCTCCTTCTGACGGGGGATTCTGACAAACGCTCCCAGCAGACCCTCACAATACGTTTGGGCCTGCCAGGTCTGATCGGCATCCTCCCCCACCAGCGGAGCCAACTCACCACCAGGTGGTGATCAGTTGACAGCTCCGCCCCTCTCTTCACCCGAGTGTCCAGGACATACGGCCGCAAGTCCGATGATACAACCACAAAGTCGATCATCGAACTGCGGCCAAGGGTGTCCTGGTGCCAAGTGCACATATGGACACCCTTATGTCTGAACATGGTGTTCGTTATGGACAGTCCATGACCAGCACAGAAGTCCAACAACATAACACCACTCTGGTTCAGATCGGGGGGGCCGTTCCTCCCAATCACACCCCTCCAGGTCTCACTGTCATTGCCCATGTGAGCATTGAAGTCCCCCAGCAGAACGAGGGAGTCTCCGGTAGGAGCATTCTCCAGTGCCTCCCCCAGAGACTCCAAAAAGGGTGGGTACTCTGAACTGCTGTTTGGCGCATAGGCACAAACAACAGTCAGGACTCGTCCCCCCACCCGAAGGCGGAGGGAGGCTACCCTCTCGTTCACTGGGGTAAACCCCAATGTACTGGCACACAGCCGGGGGGCAATAAGTATGCCCACACCTGCTCTGCGCCTCTCACCACCTCACAACTCCAGAGTGGAAGAGAGTCCAACCCCTCTCAAGAGGACTGGTTCCAGAGCCCAAGCCGTGCGTCGAGGTGAGTCCGACTATATCTAGCCGGAACCGCTCAGCCTCGCGCACCAGCTCCGGCTCCTTCCCCAACAGAGAGGTGACATTCCACGTCCCAAGAGCTAGCTTCAGTAGCCGAGGATCAGACCGCCAAGGCCTCTGCCTTCGGCTGCTACCCAGCTCACATCGCACCCGACCCCCTTGGCCCCTCCCACGGGTGGTGAGCCCGTCGGAAGGGGGACCCACGTCATCATTTCGGGCTATGCCCGACCGAGCCCCATGGGCACAGGCCCGGCTACCAGGCGCCCGCTGCCGGGCCCCACCCCCGGGCCTGGCTCCGGGGGGAGGCCCCGGTGTCCCATATCCGGGCAAGGGATCACGAGGTCCAAATTTTTTGTTCATCATAAGGAGTCTTTTGAGCTGTTCTTTGTCTGGTCCCTCATCTAGGATCTGTTTGCCTTGGGTGACCCTACCAGGGGCTTAAAGCCCCGGGCAACATAGCTCCCAGACTCATTGGGGCACGCAAACTCCCCCACCACGATAAGGTGACAGCTCAGGGGGGAGTGATCAAGTAAATCCCCCTTTTAGTGTGTGTGTGTGTGCGTGCTCGTGAGCGAAATTCCCATTATATACTGCGTATTATCTCTCACTCTTGCCTGCATTCAAAACTTGGGAGCCCTTGCTGCAATCTAACCAGTGCAGACAGCAATTTATTATGCTGGTCACCCAATCACCTGACGAATCTCTCTCTCTGTTGTAATTTTTTAACAGAGAGCTAACATTGACAGTTTCACTGCGAAGCTAATTCAAACGAAATGAGCTTAGCTTGCCAATAGAGTGGTTTTATCTTGGCAACAATTTGTCTTCCTAAACTTATGAGAAAATGTTCATAGCTTTGAACATTGCTCTTTTGATACTGGTTGCTGTGCACCAGCCTTATCAGTAAGTCTGTGTAGCTCTGAATTTTGTTTGTCGTTTATATAATTAAATGTAATTTTAATTTTAATCTAAACATTGAATGATCTGCTTTTGGTTTACATTTAATTTTATTTAAATTTTTTGACAATGTACACTGCTACCAGTAGAGCAGTGCACACAAGAGAAGAACTGTTGGCACTGTCAAAAGATTGTACACGGAATTAAACATCCAATTCAGAGCTGGAGGAAAACTAATGGCAAAGAGGCACAACAGGAGGTGGCGGTACAAGCCTTTTCTTATGTGATTATGGGAAATGCTAACTCGCTACCAAACAAGTGTGATGAGCTAGACACGCTTGTGTGTAACCAACGGCTGTATAAGGAGAGTGGTTTGATCTGTCTGTCTGAGTTCTGGATGAACGACAACACACCATATTCATGTGGGGACATTCCCGGCTTCACAGCCGTACGAGCAGATTGAGACCTGAGTACAAGCGGAAAGGTGGGGATATTATCCTGTTTTTTTTATCAGAAAAGGGTTAACCCCCGCAAAGTGATCGTTAAGGAGAGGGTATGCTGTCCTGACATTGAACTGCTGTCAGTTGGTTTCCGTGCGAACTATGCACCCAGAGAGTTCCCATACAGTTATCATCGTTGTTTACATTCCACCGAGGGCGGCACCCAGAGATGCCGCAACGGGACAGGCAACCCAGGCAATTTCCTAGGACTGACATTTGTCCTTATCTATAACAATATGATTGAACTGCTTTAGACACTGCAATGTCAATGCATCGGGAAACCCCCCATAGGGCCCCAACTAGGTGTTTATTGGCTAGTGGCTGTTAAGGGACCCCACGAGATACGACCGATATTGATCCATATCAATGACACAACATGAAACCCCCATAGACACTGCAGCGAAACGTTTGGAATCCCCTTATGGGGTCCTGTCCCAACATGCCGGCTTTCTGCCGTACTTTTGATTCACCGAAGCAAACATGAAGCAGGCATATCCTTCAGGGCATGCAAAAAGAAAAAGGAAAAACAAGATGAAGACAAAAGAGAAAGTGGTAAGTTCGAACATGTATCATCTGACATAATTTAAAAAGTTGTGATGCCACTTTGTCCCAGTCTCACCAAGCACATGTTTACTGCGCATCCCCAGACATGGAGGTGGATATGGGACAAAAGACCACAAACTTTTCTTTTTTTGCTTGGTTGTGAAAACTTTGCCCATTTCAGTTGTGTTTGTTATGTTATACAGTATATTGTATGTAGAATTTTCTATAGTCTTTGTATTTATGCGTTTTTGCACTTTGGTAATTTAAAATAAAAGATTTCTGGATTAAATTATCTTCTTGGTGTTTTTTGGCCGGGAGGGCCCCCATGGTCACTCTTGCCTAGGGCCCCCAAGGTGACTAGAAACACCCCTGGTGGCACCTACAATGGCGTATGTGGACTGTCCAACACGTGGAGAAAGGACATTAGATCTGTTCTATGCTAACGTAAAGGAGGCTTACGTGTCTCTTCCACCACTGGGTAGATCTGATCACAGCATGGTCTATCTACAACTTACATACAGACCTTGTGTACAAAGACTTCCTGTTACTACCAGATCTTTCAGGAAGTGGTCACCAGAGGCATGTGATACATTGAGAGACTGCTTTGATGTCACAGACTGGGTTGTGCTGTTGGAGGAAGAAGAAATGGACATTGACATGGACAGTAGGGTCGGCACCATCACTGACTACATTAACTTCTGTAGGGACACTGTGATTTCAGTGAGGACTGTAACGTGCTATCCTAACAATAAACCATGGATCACCAATGACATCAAAGACCTCCTCAACCAGAAAAAGAGGGTGTTCCAGAAAGGGGATGGAGAAAGGTGGAGGAGTGTACAACTGGAGCTTAAAAAGACACTACGTCGAGCTAAGGTGGAGTAGAAGAAAAAGGTAGAGAGACAGCTGGAGAACAATAACACCAAGTAGGTGTGGAGGGGCAGAAGGACCATCTCTGGATACAGACTGAAAAACTCTGTCTGTGGAAGGTGATGTGGACCGAGCCAATACTTTCAACCAGCATCACAACAGGTTTGATGGTGTGGTTTTTTCCCCCTCTGCTGCTGTTCCCTCCACCCCCACCACTACAGCTGCTTCCTCTATACTGCTTCCACTGTCCAGCTGCACTTCCACCTCAATGGCAACTCGCATCGCCAAGCCTCCTCCTCCGTCTGACTGCACCTCCACCTCCGCAGCAACTCTCACCAACAGGCTTCTTCTGTCCAGCTGTACCTCCACCTCGATGGCAGCTTCCACCACCAGACCTCCTGAGCCAAGCTACACCTCCACCTCTGAGGCAGAGGAAGTTGGAGCTGAGCTCAGGAGACTTCAGTCAGGGAGGGCTGCAGGCCCAGATGGAGTCTGTCCAAGCCTTCTGAGGGACTGTGCTGGTCATCTAGCAGTCCCTCTTCAGAGGCTCTTTAACATGAGTCTTCAGATGGAAAAATTCCCGGTGCTGTGAAAAACGTCTTGTCTCATACTGGTTCCCAAATTAGGGCAACCGTTGGAGCTCAATGACTACAGATCGGTGGCTTTGACATCTCATATCATGAAGACCTTGGAGAGACTCGTCGCATGAGATTGCAGGTTGCTGAGATTCTTGACCCCCTCAAGTTTGCCTACCAGAAAGACATAGGAGTGGAAGACACGATTCTTTACATGCTGCATCGGGCATATGCTTATCTGGATGTGCCTGGTTCATATGTGAGAATCATGTTCTTTGACTTCTCCAGTGCCTTCAACACCATACGGCCTCCCGTACTGAAAGAAAAGCTTCTAGATGTGGATGTGGCCCCCTCCCTGACATCATGGATTATAAACTATCTGACTGCCAGACCACAGTATGTCAGGACAGGGAGATGTGTTTCTGGAACACTGGAATGCAGTATTGGGGCTCTGCAGGGTACTGTTTTGGCTCCTTTTCTTTTCACCCTGTACACATCGAACTACAGGTACAACTCAGAGTCCTGCCACATACAGAAGTATTCTGATGATACAGCTGTTGTGGCATGTGTGCGCGGTGGACAGGAGAAGGAGTACAGGGACCTTGTGGAGTCCCTCTATGGCTGGACCAAAAAGAACTGTTTGCTCCTGAACACTACCAAGACCAAAGAGCTGGTGGTGGACTTCAGGAGATCTAAAACCCCATAACAGTCAGTCTGCATTGATGGATGGGGGTTAGAGACTGTCCAGACCTGCAAACACCTGGGGGTGGTGCTGGATGATAAACTGGAGTCGTCTGCCAACATTGAAGCAGTGTACAGGAGGGGCCAGAGCCGTCTCTTCTTCCTGAGACGGCCCAGGTCCTTCAATGTCTGCAGTGATATGATATGCATGTTTTATCACACTATCATTGGGAGTGCACTGTTCTATGCTGTTGTCTGCTGGGAGAGTTGCACTACAGACAAAAACTGTAGGCGCCTGGACAAACTGGTGAAAAAGGCCAATTCTGTTGTAGGCAGAAGGCTAGACCCTCTCAGTGCTGTGGTGGAGCAACGGATGAGGAGGAAATTATATTCTTTGGTTTTGGAGAACAATAAACATCCTCTCCACAGTATCCTGGCAGGAAAGAGGAGCAGCTGCAGTATCTCACTACGTTGCAGGACTGAGAACTTCAGGTCCTTTATCCCCACAGCTATAAGGCTTTTTAACGGTGATTGCTGATTTTTTTTTTCAAATTGATTTATCTATGAATTCATTTATTATGATGTTGTTGTTATTGTTCTAATATACATTTTTTGTAAAAAAGAAAAAAAATGGAGCTACTTCACTAATTTTGATTTTTTTATCTTGATTTTCTTTTCTTAACATCCTAAATTGCATCATTAATGACAACAGGGATTTTTATGAGAAGACATGAATAAAATGTAAATAGTGGGTAATTTCTCTTATCAGCTGAAATGCTGTCCTGTTCTGCTCCCTACAGTTCAAAGTTCTAACGCAACATGGCCAAATACCCTCTGAAGTCCACTTTATTTGGAACTCACTGGGCAATCAAACGGAAATGAGAAAGTATTTTTTTCCCAGCCAGAATTAAAAAGGCCTATTAGATTGAATATAACTTTATGCCATCCCAAAACTACAGGTGGTGTATTATCAATCCATCTGAATATTGTGTTTTTCCTGGCAAGAAACTCTTGACAGTGGAAGTTTCTGATAAAATATTGCAACAGCATTTTGCTAAACTACCTCTGAAGTGTCATAAAATGCACATGACCTATAATAACTGTTATAACTAATGACATCCCACTAACCTGTACTTTTGTTTTGTTAAATGCTAATTATCATTATATACTAAATATTATTATAACTTTTGCTAACACACTAAACTAAGATGGCAAACATAGTATTTTGCCAGTTGAAGACTGACATAATGTGCACACTAAACAGAAAACTTAACATGTTGTTTTTCTGTTGTACTAATGTAACATGTGATATCTTTACGAGAACATAATATACTTTAATACATGCGTGAGAGCGGTTAGATGTAGCCATTGGATATGGTTGAGAAAGCTGATAAATGGGTCAGGATGTCATGATGCTTAAGAAAACTGCTTTTTGGCCAAACCATAACTGGCCCAGAGGAAAATGCACAGCCTGGGAACCCTGGGTACAAGCAGCAGGGAGAACAACAGCAGAGGGAGATGAGGGCTCTCACAGTTAAAAGGTTCTGACAAAGACCTGAGAAGATGGACTGGGAATGTTTTTGAAAAAGCCTTCAAAGGAAAGATTTCTGTGAATATTCTTTTTTTATTTACAATACATTTTTTTTATTTATTTGCAATAAATAGGGCTTTTATTAGACTCCACAAAATCCTAACAAAGAATGAAACAAGGTTATTAATTCATTAAAGTGTTGAACAATTACAGTAAATAACTGAAAACATCAAACAAAATAACACTCATAGCTATCAGAGGTGGACTACAACTTAATAACTGAATGTGCATACTGGTGCACAAATCTTGGATGGGGTCTCTAGATGGCACTGTTTTCCTTTCAAGCATGGCAAACATGTCTGCTTCCCTTGCTCCTTCCTTCCTCACTTTTCTTATTTTCTTATCTATGTGTCTCTGTGTTTCAGCCTTTCTTTCTTTTATTAGCTACTGTCTTTTTTCCAGCTCTCTCCATCTGTTACTCTCTCCTGATGAGTTCGCTGCAGAGGATTCAGCTGCAGACCTCAGCATGTGTCCTCAAGAGCCTCATCCTTTCAGATCTCGTGAAAGCAAGTCTTTCATTAACAGAACACACACAGATACAGAATCAGGGAAGATGGGACCAGACAGTTTTGGTAAACCACTATCTTCCTGTCAAGCATTTCTGTTGCGAGAGCCTTCTGTTTCGAGTCAAACTCATCTTATGTCACAGTTTAATTAGGGGGAGGAGGCACCCTGCCATGTTCTTTGTGGGAAGATTAATTTGTGTTAAAGAGATTACACATAAATTGATTTAATTTGAAAGTTTGATATTGCATTGCATTGCTATTACATTGCTTTATATTTCAAAAACATCAAATTCAGGCAAGTGTCAGTAACATAGGAACACTTAACCGTCTTAGGATGCGATCTGATCACGCCGACGTGATGACGTCATTATGGCTCAGACGCCAGAGGGTTAAGCAACTTGTTTGGTCATTTAGTGGCAACAAAAGACAAACAGAGATGGTAAATGCTGTATTTCCTCAGAAAATTAACAGGAGTCTGGAACAGCCTAGTGGTGTTGTTCATTCCCAACTTTATTTGGACGACAAACTGCAATCAAAATCTCTACAACCTCTGCTAATATCACCACAGTGTTCCGCTTCAAATGGGGACCAGCACGCAAGACCATGTTAAAAGCAATGCGGCTTGCTTCATAAGTCGACCGCAGCTTTTAGATATGCTGATTTATATGGATTTGGAGTTTCCATATAAAACACTTTTCTCATACAATTGTTAGGTTACATTATTTTTGGGTAAGGAGAGAAAGTTAAATTCATAATACAGTTTGTGTAACAAAAATTGTAAAGTAGTCCTATGATCACTTTGAGTCCACCGCTTCATCAGGCAGCCTGCTTCCCTGCACTTGCACTGATGGGTTGCCTGTTAGCATTTGGTAATTGACATGCGCTTTAATTTGAATGATCTCATACCTCAGGCAGTCCGGAACTCTTAGTTTCCTTCAATGACCACATCACAATGTTCTTACAGCCGCCTCACACACACAGGATCTACCTCTAAGCCAGTGGAACACAAGCTTCATCCAGTTCAGGCCTCTTTTGCTGCCTCACATCAAGAGCAGTGGAATCAAAGCCTAATGCAGTTTATCCTGATTCCCGTTGAAGTTACGAAACTGAGTTTGTCATTTGGCAGTCCAAGAAAAGCAGCCTTTCCCATTTCAGCTCATGCATGATCAGTTGAACAGGAAGGCCTGGGTGTGGATAAATCAGCCTAAACATATTGATAATTTTTCATTTTTGTCTCATACTGTAACCCAGCATTTGTGGGCTGCATGTCCGGAAGCACTTTTCTTCTGGTAAAGCCATCATGCTCTATAAACCACTTAATCAGCGCTCCAGCACAACACAAACAGGGAATTCCTTCAGCTTTACTGATATAATTAAGACGTATATGGTTAGAAATACAGAAAGAATCTTTACTAATAAAAGTGTGTTTAAATTAAAAACCTCAGAGGGACTTAATGAGTCTTAATTCGACTGTGTTCCAAAGGAGCCGGCAGTTGTGAAATGTGGCAAGGCCAGGAAGGATGTGAGGTGACTGTTTCTGTAATTACTGTCACAGTCTGTAACTAGGGTCTTATACTTAATTAGTTCCCTCTCATTTGGACGATGTTTAGTTATTGCATGCGTCTTATAGCCTGACTTGTATGTTCTCCCTTTCAGGAACAATAAAGCTGTAAAAACTGCAGGGAAAAGTCTTACGTCAGCATTTGTCTGTGTGGAGCTTTAAGGATGTTTAGGACTCTAAGAAGCATTTTGCCTCAAATTAATATTATACATTTGCAGTGAAGCTGCAAATGAATATAAGTAACAAAGTCTTCTTAAAGGTACATGAAAACACTTAATACACTTGTCACTTTCTGGATGGGTTCAGATAATACCAATACTTGGTTTGGCATCTAAATGTCATGGTCAGAGAAATTTAAAAAAAATAATTCTTTGTCCTATACCGTTCAGCATGTTAGCATAATGCTAAAATAAGCTCAGAATCGCTGTTTTAGTCAGAGCAAAACCAGATTTTTTTTTAAATCTATTTAAACATCTGATCAAAGTTCTGGGTTAAAGTTGAATGTCACATTAATTCAATTCAATTCAATTCAATCTTATTTATATAGCGCCAGATTACAACAATTGTCATCTCAAGGCACTTAAATAATATAGTCCAATTCAAGCCAATTGGAATTCAATTCATTGTAATCATAATCCAATTAATTCATATAGAGCCAATTCAAAAAATAATATCCTAGCTAAGGAAACCAACAGATTGCACTGAAACTTGTCTTCAGTCCAATCTCCCGTCCTGAGCGTGCCTGAGGCGACTGTGGAAAGGAACGACTCCCTTTTAACAGGAAGAAACCTCTGGCAGAACCAGAACCAGGAATAAACCTCTGGCAGAACCAGACTCAGGAAGGGTGGCCTTCCGCCTCGACCAGCTGGGGTTTGAGAAGACAGAAAAGAGGGAGAAAAACACCATAACACCATTCAAAGGATACCTGTTGGAACAGGGAAACACAAGTTAATAACCACAATAATGTCACATGTACATAAAATCATTTGAGAAATTAAACAGGGGGAAAAAAGAGAGCAAAGTGAGGAAAGGTGTGACAGATGAGGTCCCCCAGCAGTCTAAGCCTATAGCAGCTTAACTATGGGATGTTTCAGGATTACCTGAGCCATCCCTAACTAAAAGCTTTATCAAAAAGGGAAGTTTTAAGCCTAATCTTAAAAGTGGAAAGGGTGTCTGCTTCCCGGACATTTACTGGCAGCTTATTCCACAAGAGAGGGGCCTGATAACTGAAGGCTCTGCCTCCCATTCTGCTTTTAGAAACTCTGGGAACAACAAGTAAACCTGCAGTTTGGGAGCGAAGTGCTCTGTTAGGAAAATATCTTACAATGAGATCTTTAAGATATGATGGAGCTCAGTCAAGAGATTTATATGTGAGGAGAAGAATCTTAAATTCTATTCTGAATTTAACAGGGAGCCAATAAAGAGAAGCTAAAACTGGAGAAACATGATCTCTCCTGTTAGTTCTCATCAGAACTCTGGCTGCAGCATTTTGGATCAGCTGGAGGCTTTTCAGAGAATATGTGGGACAGCCCAATAATAAGGAATTACAGTAGTACATTAATGGATGCCATTATGACAACTTTGAAGCAGTTGTTCTCATGAATGCAAGAGGTTGTATTTTCTTTTAATTTAATTATAAGTAATTATTGGCTGTATGTACATAAGACCCATGATGTCAGGGAGGACAGTCTCAGAACAGCTGCTCCAGTGAAACAACACTAGAAAATAATGATATTCGTACCTTGAAATAGCATCTAGTTTTTAGAAAATTTGTTTTTTTTTATAAGCCACTACCTTTTTCCCAAGCTTTGAGCACCGCGGCTTAAAATATGGTGCGGCTAATATATCATTTTTTCTCTTTTTTTTCATGCTGCCAAAAAACATTTTGCCTCATAACATTAGACCAATAAAATGAACAAATAGTTCACAGTGGTCCAATGAAATTGTATGATAAATCAAACACACTTACACTACTAAATTATTGTAAATCAATCAGCAGCTTACCAGTCATTTGTACTCAACCTCAACTTGGAAAACAAACGAAGAAATGCATATGACGCAGCTTTTAAATGAAAGGCAATCAATCTGACATTGTGGAAGAGCATAGCCTTGACACTGCTCCACATATTGAGCCTTGACACTGCACAAATAACATGTTGTTGAGATCAGAATGAACCCTGCCTAGATAATGACGAAGATGCAGTAGTGTCCTCAGAGTGATATAGAATGATATGAATGATATGAATGATATGAATGATATAGAAAGGTGTGAAGAGATGTCACAAACTGAGGTCATTGGGATTTTCCGTGTATGCTGAAATATACATGTCTCTGTGATAGTCTGTTCAATAAATTCCCCATAAGAGGCTGACCACGACAAGTCCGACTACTCATTTCTCCACAACAAGATGAGATTGTGAGAGCGACAACGAAGAGACTGAAGTGAGTGACGAAGTTTTGAGGCTGTTCAATTCGGACACTGAAGAAAATTACTGATGGTTTTAGTGCGCAGGAGGAAGATGAAGAAGGCGATCAATGACTTTCACTGGTAGGCTACTGTCTATTTTTTTTACCAGCTGTGTTACAGGCACTGTTAGTTAAAAAAGCATTTACACCACATATTTTGTGCGTTACCGATAGGTATCTAAGTTAAAACCATCGGTGTTACAGGCACTGTTAAATGAAGACAAAACTGAGATCATTCTGTTTGGCAGAAAAGAGAAGAGGGTCAGCATTGGTAAATATATTGAGACTCGGGCCCTTACAATCACTGACCGAGTTCGTAACCTTGGAGTGTTGATAGACTCAGGTCTGACTTTCAGCTGCCACATCAAAGCTGTCACCAAGGCAACTTTTAACCAACTCAGAAACATCAACAGAATTAAAGGTTTTCTCTCCCAAAAAGACCAGGAGAAACTCATCCATGCATTTATCTCCAGTAGACTCCATTACAGTAATGGTCTTTTAACTGGACTTACCAAGAAGAGCATTAAACATCTGCAGCTCATCCAGAACGCTGCTGCTAGAGTTTTAAACCGGGACTAAGAGATCTGAACACATCACACCAGTTTTAAAATCTTTACACTGGCTTCCAGTCAGTCACAGAACAGATTTTAAAAGCCTACTTATGGTTTACAAATCCTAGAACAAGTGGAACAAACTGCCAGTGGAGATTAAACTGTCACCAAATGTAGACATTTTTAAATCCAGGTTAAAAACATTTCTTTTCTCATGTGTCTATGCATGAAATCTGCACGGTATCTTTTAACTTATGTAGACTGTTGCTTGTTTTTATTAATTTTAATTCATTTAAATTATTTTATTTCTATTTTTATGTAAAACACTTTGAATTGTTTTGTACATGAAATTTGCTATACAAATAAATTTGATTTTGACTTTGACTGTTGGGGGGAAAAAAGCATTTGCAGTATGTATTTGTTTATGTGATAATACACATTTAATTAAAAGTAAAAATCCTCACGTGTAGCATCTTTCCGTATAAATATCTGTCTTATAATCCGGTTTTATAATCCGGTGCGGCCTGTACAAGTACAAAATGGATTTTCTTATTAAAATTAGAAGGTGCGGCTTATATTCAGGTGCGCTTTTGATAGCATTTGAATGTGGTATCCACTTTTACCCTCAGGATATACTGTAAAAACCATGACGAGTTCCTGCGGTTTTATCATGCACTTTCTTTTATTTCCTATTATCATTTTCATTTGTTATAAAAACTTTTGACAAAACACAGTCACTGATTTTGTCCATCTATTTCAACTTGTCAAATACACAGAAACTTGCTCTTACACGTTAAACAGAAAGTGTAAGAACAACTAGTCTGTTTTTGTTCACCAGAGCTGACAATATGGTGAGTATGTAAGTTGGAGAGCCTGGGGATCAGCTAATGGCTGCCTGACAGTGTCCACTACACCAAACTATCCATGTTTAATTGCTTCCGTAGAGCTGAACCACTCGTGGGAAGGATTTTCCACCACTAAGAAGATCCCGTGGCTGGGAATTGGGAGGGGGGGTTGACTATGTTGGATGAGGAACAAAGCTGTGGAGCTGTCATGGCCGATAGGGTTGGAGGGACTGCGGTAGGGGGAGGGCACGCATGGGTTGTGTGTCCCCCTCCTTCTCTTTTTCGTCCTTCATTTTGTCCCCTTTACAAAATGAAGCAGCAGCTATTGGGCATCATCCCAAACCACTGGCTGACAACAACATGGGCAAGAAGAAACCCCATTGGAACAGAAGAGGGGAGAAGGGAAAGAGAGTCATTCGGTGGCCACCACTGTGGGAATGTTGTAAACTGTGCTTTCATGAGACCTTGGGAATCCCACACCAGAGCTGGAACCTGCGGGCATGGAAAGGCTCCCCTCTCTCCCCCGAGAGGGTAGAAGTCAGAAAACAACATCAACAACATTACTATATATATATACATATATAGCAGTGATGCACAGTCTTTGCTGTGGAATTAAGAGGCAGACAGATAACCTAGAGCAAATATTTGTTAGTTTGACAAGGTAAAAAGACCAAAGAAGCCAAAAAAAACCCAGCTCTAGCCCTCTACTTTTACTAATAAGCCATTATGGTCTTTCAATTGTTAAAAAAAAAGCATTCTTGTGTCCTACATTCACATTTACAACTGCACAGGGATTGTGCTGTTTCTGAGGGGCAGGCCAGCCCATTCTCAAAAGCATATGTGTAATAGGTATGTTTGTCCACATTTCCAAAATGTAGTAGTGTTGCTGTCCAGAGTTAGGATTTCTGAGATGACAACGCTTCACTAGATTTTTGGCTAGCGTTATGGCGTTTTTTGGTGTATTAATGTGTAATCCTAACCCATTCATGAGTGAGAGTAAAAAGAGGGAAATCTTGAGCAAGACCAAAAAGGAAAAGTGACAGTATTGTGTGTGGAACAGGTCTTGAATTCTGCTCTCCAACATCGAAGATGGCAGACAAATATCTTGGACAAGATTTCTTTCTGCACCTCCATATAAGCATTTGTTGTTAAATCAACAGTATCTGGCAACAAAACACCTGCCTCGTCTTTTGTCTCATCATGTTTGAAGATGTTGAGTATTAGCCTCATCATATCATTACACTTAGCAAGTAACAATCATGTAACTAGGTTTAAGCTGTGCCTTTGTATGGAAATAAGTTTTGCATGATGAGCCATTGTACAACGTTTGAGCCTTCAATGTGAAACTGAAACATTTTGTGCTGAGAGGCAACGTAACTATTGCACGTTCTGTGATGAAATTTATAAATAAATAGATAACTGAAGAAGCAGTTATCGACCAAAGTAAGAACTTCAAGTTGTACCTACATTTTTGTCTGTTTCAAAATAGAGTTTAAGACCTGATTGTTTTGTTGACATTATGCCCACAAAGTATATGATGGTGGATGGAGTACCACAGACATTGAACATATATTCCTACTGTCATAAAATATATTAATCAGTCCATCCATTCCTGATTAATCCAATTTAGAGTCGCAGGGGGCCTATCCCAGCTGTCAATGGGTGAGAGGCGGGGTACACCCTGGATGGGTCGCCAGTCCGTCACAGGGCCACACAGAGACAAACGAGACACACGTCCATCCACGCTCACACTTACTCCAAAGGACAATTTAGAGACACCAGTCAACCTTAGAGGCATGTTTTTGGATGGTAGGAGGAAACCAGAGTACATGGAGCAAACCCACGCATACACGGGAAGAATGTGTAAACTCCACACAGAAAGGCCTCAGATTTGAACTAGTGAAGCGACGGTGCAAATCACCACACCACCGTGCAGCCCTCGTAAAAAAGGGTTTAGATGAAGTTAGAATATTGAAGCACCAGCACACAGCCTGACATAAACCACAGCCTTTACGTAAAGCTCTTCTTTACCTAGAATGTTTTCATAGCCTTTTACAACTACAACACATTCTATATATATGAATAGAGATAAAACAAATCTTTAATACTTTGTGCATTGGTCATAATATGATGTATGATGCCTTTAAATTATATTTTGATACAAATAGCAAGATACTTAATATAAGAAATAAAGTAAATAAATGATCTAATAAAAATGTACCTCTAGTGTTTTGGAAAACCTTTAGAATAATAGTTCATCGTTGTGGATTAAGGAACTGCTGAGAAAATTAAAGTGAAATCTTAAAATGTTGAATTTTTTTTTAAAAACCCTACAAAATATGGAAATCTTTTGGAAGGTTCTGTTTCAACAAAAGCCTGCACAAAAATGTTTGTCTCACTGCACAGGTTCCGCTGCAAGGTCATCTTGCAACATCACATCAAATCTATCATTTCCTCCACTGATAAGCAGCTTACCAGATCTGCCAGTGAGAGCAATAAAAACTCGCACGCATGTATGGTGTGACACATTTTTACTCATTTCCAGGCTCTATGTCTCTGGAGATCCAAACTTTGGAACTGAGAGAGGTTGAGAGATCCCAGCTGAAATCCTGAGGTACAACAATAATTTATGATTAAACATTTTTTTCCCCAGACAAATGCTGATTTCCATCCATCCATTTTCTATACCCACTTAATCTGTCGGTCGGGTCATGGGGGGGGCTGGAGCCTATCCCTGTGGTCATCGGGCAAGAGGCGGGGTTCACCCTGGACAGGTCGCCAGTCCATCACAGGCTCCTCATTGAGCTTACACAACAAAGGAATAACCTGATAATACAAACGCTGAAAAAATAGCTTTTTGACTCACCTCCTCGGTCAAAACTCAAATAAAAAATCCAGCGCAGACAGTAGGTGAAAATATCTTCCTAAAAATGTAAGAAGACAAGATATAAAAACTCAAAACACACTTCTTTTACTCCTACTTACTTTACTAGACCACCTCTGCAACCTCCGCAAACATCTTCTCTGTCGCCTGCGCTTCAACAATGCAATTTAAGCATTTGTTCTTCAGTATTGATGAGCTCCAACTGCAAATACAGCTGCTCCACCTCGGTTGCCATTGTTTACTGTTGTTAACTGTGACCGGAAGAAAAAGCAAGGATTCGGCTATAACCCCTGAAAGCACACAAACACACAGTCACACCCCCCTAGTGGCATGGTGAATTGCAGAGCAACGACTGCCCTTGACGCAGAACTTCGAATGCTCAATGACTGCGTCACATCACGCCGTCGACGTGACGGAGAAGCATGAACTAGACTTTATCCTGCGGCTCCGCGTGGCTTGGGAAAATAAATTAAAAAGTATCCAATTGAAGTGTATTTTATTTGTGTTAGTTCAATTTTTTTTATTGTAGTTCTAAATTGGAAGATTATTGTGATCTTGAAATATTCAAATAAAATTATGTTTTATTATTTTTCATCACTCAAAATGTACGTCACAGTTGCTGAAATATGTCCGCCAAATCTCTGTGCATTTATAGTCTTTCAACCCCAGGTAGGCCAAGTATGGAGAAATGTAAGAAAATAAAAATATCTGAAGAACATTAATGATGCCTGGGAAGATACATTTGCATTTATCTCTTATAAGAGTGGCTCAGTATGCCTAATTTATGGTGAGAAAGAGATCTTCAACTCAGTGTGGTTTTTTTCATTATCATTTTTTTTAAGAGTTAAAAATGTGTTCATTACATAAATTAAATTATATTTTCTCTGTAGCACTTTGTGGATTCCATAAGCAACAATAGCTGTTTACACAAAGCGTAAAGGTAAAAAAAAATCAATTTCTTCATTTTAGATGTCAAAAAGTATTTGTGCTCCCAGTGTTTTCTTTTCTGTGGAAACCGGGTCCAAATGGCTCTTTGAGTGTTAAAGGTTGCCGACCTTTTGCCGACCCATTCTTGCTTGGACTTATTTATGCTTTGTGCCACTTATATATTAATGTATGGCTGAATTATACCAATATTAAAATTGGTCATTTAATGTCCAATCATAGCATTTTATTCACATCGTGGTGTGGACCCGACAGACGGATTAAGCGGGTATAGAAAATGGATGGATGGATGGATGTGGTGTGGAAAGTCATTACAACACCTTTCAACGTTGTTCCAGAAGTCTTTTGGTTTGTTCCGATGCAACTTTGAAAACATAAGCTGCCATGTTCTTGTTAGGATTTCTCTTCGAGACAAGAAGCTTTATTCTGTTAGCTCTTCTAAACAAGCCATACTTGTTCAGTTTTTTCAAATTCTTCTGTCATTAACATTAACATGCGAACTGAGGACTGTAGAGTTTGAAATATAGCACTTGGGTATTTTGTCATATCTCTGTGCATCCAACAGACTGACCTTTGAGTGAACTTGTTGAGGTGTCCACCCTTGGAAAGATTGGCAGCTAGAACAGTCCAGAATGTCTACTTGTGAATAATCTTTCTCACTGTAGAATGCTGGACTAAAATAGTTTGGAAATGGCTTCATTGTTAACATGGATAGAGTGGGACCGTTAAAAGTGGATTTTGTAACTTTAGTATTCCAAAATTATCACCACAAATTAACAGTTTTGGCAGGTGTTTTTTTCAATTTCTTTTAAAGATGTGTTCATTTACATGTTGTTTATTTATTTTCATCCTACTGGGTGACAATAAAATGGAGAAAAAAACTCCTCATCATCTCTGTTGCCCATTGATCACCACTGGATCCCATCATTTCACCGAAAAGTCACCAAGAAAATCAGCCGACTAACAATAAGACGAGCATACATTAATTTTTCATCGTATTGCTGTTAATGTGTCGGCTTACACATTACACAGCTAGATTATCTTGATTTTGATGGCTAACATTTCAATACTGTAGCCTTATGGATTCTGCCTTATCTGTGAAAAAACACACCCTTGTAAATCAGCTGCTGTTTCTCTTTGTTTACTCACTCATATTGAACCGAGGCGCTCTGCACCATATTGTATACTTTCAAGACCGCATTGTAGAATCAGCTGAAAAAAACAGTTATGTCTGCAACATAAGTTCACTCCATGTTGACAAATGTTGTAGTTACTGTGCTTTTCACTATGAAGTTGTATTTCTTAGCTACATAGTCATAGGCTAGTAGCTGTATTTGAAATGTTGATGGTTTGTAATTTTTTTGCTATAAAGAGCACCTTTAAGAATAGTCAAGAGCCTGAAAGGAAAATTTTATAGATTTATCCTACTGTGAACAGATGACTGCAGAACTGAAGACAATGGGAACTGAAGGAAACGGTCAACAACAGTTGCTGGTTATTAAGATTATTGCTGATTTCTTTTCTCTTTGGCATTGTGTTAAGACAGAGCTGAATGCTCCAGTGGGGAACTTCCAGACCAGCAAACTGCCAAAACAAATTATGTCCTGATACAAAAAACTTTAAATAACTGTTGGATCAGTATTGCCTACCAGTTAAAAAGAGCTAGACATGCTTGCAGAATAAACAAACCAATATCCGCACTTATCATTTAGATTACAAAAACAAACTCTTGATTCATTCTGGCAGTGCATAGCACTTGATACAGATGCATGATGATATAATGCGTGGTGGGAATAGAGTGTAGGCTGAGATGAGTGCAACATCGCGTGACCATGAAGCCAACTTCCTGTCCTCTGTGAATTCCATGGAGAAGTATGTGGCTTCTTTGGTTTTCAATGCTTTTCCTTGAGTCCCAACATGCAGGGAGTATATATGTATATGTGAGTGTGACGTGGTTTACCTTTGTTAAGTCATCTTTGCGCTGTGATATCCCACTGAAACTAAAGTCAGAGGAAATTTAATTGAACTTGGACATACTCAGCTTTAATTTGAATGTTTTTGGAAATCACTAAGGGTTGGTAATTTAGAAATACTGTTGGTGTGGGTAAATGATGCATTTAATTTAGTTGCTTTGATTTTTGAGTACTGCTGTAAATATTTGACAATGACACATCAAAGCAGCAAAGACACAGTTGGTAACTGCTTTTAAGAACGCTTTGCTGTGTTTAAGGGATAAATACAAGCTCCAAAACTGGAAAAACTATAAAAATCCAGAAATTCTCAATGTCATTAAATAAACTTGTGCTTTTCTTACCATGAAGTGTCCAATCTAGTTGATATTAGGTTATATTAGGCTTGATGTACCCATGTTAGATAACTTGTCCATCTCCGGGCTAACCACTATCTCAAGTGTGAAGAATTTGGTGCTCAGTTTTAAGTTGAAGAAAATTTTGGAAATGAAAAACAGCCCTTTGTAACCAATTTTAAGTTAGTATAGGGATCATCTCAGATTTGCTGAGTGGCATGACTCCTCTTTCTCCTCCCCCGGATGCTGAGAGCAGACCTCAGAAGATTAGTTGAGGTCGAGTTGAGGTCTGTTGGAATGTGTCAGGAGGAACGGGAGTGCAAGAAAACAGAAGAGGTGCAAGCAGGCCAGGATGCTTGCTAATCTAAAGGCTAGTGGAACCAGGTTAGCTTTTCTTCTTTTCCTTTCTATTTCTGACCAGTGTTTACTCATTGGACAGTAAATTTATTCTGCAAAGGTTACATTTGAATGTACAAGACTTATGAAAAATGATTGTGCTTTTTTGGAAGAAAAAAATTAGGTCTTTTGGATTCATGTTTTTAAGATGGACTGAGTCCTGTCACTGAGGAAGTAGACTTCAGTGGTAGGTAGGTGCACAAGCCACTGCACTACTATCAAGTGTTCAGCAGTAGAGAAATATCTTAATGTCAAATGCCCACTGCTGTGTGTTAATGCACTTCTCAGATATATGGGCGTGTTATCACTATTTAATTTATTTTATTTGTAAATAGTTTAATAGTAATAGTTTATTTCACGGGGCACTGGGCATTTGTAAACAACGCCCAGCGACCTGGGAGCACAAGCCAGTGTATTTCTAGTGAGGGTAGCATCAGGAAGGGCATCGAGAGGCCAAAAGAAGAAGAATGAGCATTTATAAACGTAACTGTAAATGCACCAGAGCTAGCCAAACAGCATTTTTTCATCTATTGTCCCTGGAACGATATAACAGTTACCTTAAAAACAGATTCCAAGATTATAACTGCATTATAACATTATAACACACACAGAATATACACTGAATACAAAAGAAAAGCTCAAATTTTTACATAATTCTTCATCAGAATTCAATTCAGACCATCTGCAAAGAAATAACGCCACTTAACACTTTTCGAGGAAATGAGAGCATCTGCTTTTACTTTATTAAAACCTGTAACAATGGCTTCGTCTATAAAGTCTAAACTGTATGAAAGTGGCTGTTTAGAGTGGGAATAACATTTATTTTTATTGAAATGACTGGTTTATATATGGAGATAATGATTTTGTGCTTTTTGCAATAAAAAAACCTGCAACTGAGTTCAGGTATGCCAAATTCTTCAGTCAGAGGCATGAGAGGTGAAACCATCATGGAAGGATAGACCCCTGCATGGCCTGTGCGACACACAAATTAAGGAAGTGGCTGATATATTACACACACACACACACATATATATACATACATATATATATATATATATGTACACGGTTATATACATGAAGGAACATGGAACGTCAATTATATTGTAACAGCAACATCAGTATAGGTTAGAAATTCAAAAATTTTAACTGGATGTTATCTTCAGAGGTGGTAGAAAGGCATTGGTAGTTACATAAGAATAAACTGAAAATATGAGGTATCTGTTGTAAATTGGACAAATGTGGTCAAGTAAATAGTTATTTAATACGATTGAACTTTAGAAAAAAAGATCAGCATCTGGATGATTTACAGGTTTATTCACAGGTTTACTCTGCACCTGACTGAGAAAACACAAAGGCCAAAACAAGTCCTAAATATAAGTTTTGATAGGCAGAGTTATCCATGTCCCCTCCTGTGGTTTAAAAGGCAAGCAGCCATTAGCACATCCCAATCTTTAATCAGTTTACAGGAGGAGGCACAGTGATACGCTTTGTTGACCTCAGTACGCCTCCTCTTTTATTTTCTCCCCCACTGGCACTCTGTGGAATCCTGAGGTTTGCTAAAGCCTCAGTGAGTTAATGACAGGTGGTAGTTCAAGAACACGAATATGGGACCTCAAGATTGCCGTGCAACTAAAATTAGCGAGGAACCCCTTACAGTGCGAAAAGAAAACAATTTATTAATGCCACCAGACATGGGTAAAAAACATAAAAATATGCTCTGTTCACCTAACTGTGGCATTTCAAATTTTTTGATATCTTTTGTGCCCCCCTGTTTTTTAAATTTTTTTCTGTAGATGCTCTTTCTACATTTAAATGAGGTAGGAGTTCTTCAAGCTTTCGCCACACAAATTATTCTGAATAAATGCCAAAATAAAAAGCACAAATAAAAAATATGGCCCATAACAATGTCCAGTAAAGTTCCGCCCCTATAATAGGCAGAAGGGAACTATGACTCATATGAGCGTTTTCACATCAGAGCAGATGCGATTCCTTAAATCTTTCCTTTAACAAGTCACAAAATCCTCTTAAGGAGGGTTGAGAGGGGGGTTGGATGTCGTGATAAAGAGCAGCACTTTCAATCATTCATGCTTTTATAACACAAGTTCAAGATCAGCATATTACAACAGGTTTTTCACTTCATTCTGTTAAGTACATGACATAACAATACTTTACTAAAGCACTTTAACTTTAGAAAAAGATTATGGTTGGGGCTGAAATACATACTTTTTCCATGCCACCATCCCGCTCATGGACGTTATTTTGCTGGTTGTCTTGGTTACTTTTTCACTTTCTGCTTGGGTTTAACCAAAAACATTACTTAATTGGGGTAAGAAAACGATCCTTGTTAACACTAAAACACATTCTTTTTACAACATGACCTTAACTTCATGGATACCATTTTTTACAATTCAGATGCAATTACTCTCATGACCTCTGGAGCTCACAACCACACCTGTAATCAAAGGTCACCTTCGTATAGTCAGACTTAGTCTAATATCATATATTTCATATAGGTAAATATATTAGTAAAGAAGGCCCATTTTTCAATATCACACAAATGGAATCTAGATCAAGTCTGGAGGTTGTACACAATAGTGCAGAAAAGACCTCTACCCACATATGGAATACATTTGAAAGAATAAACACATCTATACATATGCGCACACACATGCCTGGCAGCAGTACTGTCCATCAAACACTTGCCAAGTTGCATGTGAAACACCTATCCACACAGACTAAAAACATACAGTACACTCATATCTATACACATTGTACACAAATCCCATTGAAGCATATCCATTCTAATTCCCTGTTTAGACAGACATACTACACACAGCCGATAGTGTATATGTATACATTAACGCAATTCATGTTATCAACAACTTCCTGGCACATGCAAACACAGCAGAGGCTTTCACTGTGGGAATGTGGTGACCATAGCCATAGGATGTGGAAGTGAGCTGTGATAAATAAAACTGAATGTGAAACTGAAGTGTTTATGTGGTGTGTTATAAAAAAAGAGATCAGAGCAGACCTGTTTCCTGCCTCTTTCTTAAAACAAAGACCAAATTAAACACTAAAGATAATCAGCAGCAACACATGCTGTAGAGAGATGATTGCTGTACATGCACACATCCGATTACCTACACATAAACACATTTTTGAATACCTGCAACTAAAATGTGTTTTTTTAAGATCTTTTTGGATCATGCACATTAAGATACAATAGATAGAATATATCAAATAAAGTGCTTTGGATTTAATGTAGAGCTTGTGGTGATTCACTTTAGCAGAGTTAAACTAGTTTCAGACTCCTATAGGGATCCAAAAGATGGATGCTTTGTAACAAGTCTGTGTTTGAGATCAGTGGTTGCTCTTGTCCTTCTAACACAAAGCTGTTTTCTTCTTTGTTCTTTGTCTGCAGCTGGGACAGTTGGCACAGGGTGTCTCATATTAACATTCCCCAACAAATCAGATCCACTGGAATCGAAATATGCATGGGTTTGGTTTTCTTGGTTGGTTTTCAATTTTTTCTGTTGCCTTTTGTTTATAAGTGGTGTCAAAGTGACGTAAAAGAGAACTTACACCCCTTTCATTTCACAGCATGAGGGTTCCCCGCTCATCTTTGTTGGGGCCTTTCTGTGTGGAGTTAGCATATTCTCCCCCTGCATGCCCCTCCCATAATCCAAAAAAAACATGCAGGTTATTCTAAAACTGACTGTAGAAGTGTGTGAGAACTCCTGTGACCCAAATAGGACAAAGTGGGTATGGAAAAAGAATGAATGATCCATACATATTTTAATATCTAGCACTAACCATATAATTTGAACATCTAAAACTTACCAATCCAGTGACAGTGAGGTCGAAAAAGGGAAAAACTTGAGAAAATGTTGCCCTGGCTGGGATCAAAGAGATTAGAACCATCAAATGTCCCACCATTCTTTCGTAGTGTTAAAAGTTCCAAACATGAATTCATGTAACAAAAAGTTTTTTTTAAGAAAATACTTTGAGACAGTTTTATGTTCATGTTGCTATTTTATTATTTCTGTATCTATTGTGAAACTTCTGTTTTTTATTAATTAAGAAATATTCTGGGGTCATTTGCATAACACTGTACTTTCACAACTGTAACTACAGTATATGTGAAGTTATTGGTAGTATACGGAGCACATAGTATATGTGAGCACAGAGACGGAAATGTGCATATGCATTCTATTTGACACAAATTTTAAAACACAACAACAAACCTGATTTCTTCTCCCATTTCTAACCATGAATGGGTGAAGATCTACCACTATTAGACATTTGCGTATAACATTGTTTGTACCAGAACTAAAAAGAAATTACTATGAAGGCAACAATAAGAAGTGCAATTTTAAGAAATGTAATGAGTCACCCATCAGTTAAGCAGAGAAAATGGCATTTGTTTTATTTGGTAGCCTCATTCTGTAACCACAAATAGAGTCAAAACTGCTGCACAGGAAAAAAAGCACTAGATGTGATCAACTCTAAGTGTATGAACATCCACCCTTTGTTGGGATGTTGTGGTTTGGCTGATTCAACTTGATAAATTGCAGCACTGATGCTGTCATTTGTTGTCAAACTGTTTGTATTTTTCATTTTTATTTCCAATAATCAGACTGTGTTCTTTATGTGGATAACACAAAAGAACCTAACTAACCTTTTCTGCTTTTAGTTCAACACCTGATTTTTGCTCATTGAAAAAAGAAAATCCTGAGAATTATGCCCCAGCTGCAGAATTCATTAAGCAAGAAAGTTGATAAAGTTAAAACATGTTAAAATATGCAGTGTTCCTGCAAATCTGGGTGTTTTGGGTGCAGTAAATAAGCATTTTCAGTAAGTTTTTAAGATTATTGAATAGACATATGACAGCCCAAGCCATCCATCCATCTTCTATACCGTCAATCTGTTAATCAGGTAGCGGGTGGGCTGGAGCCTATCCCAGCAGTCATTGGGCGAAAGGCGGGGTACACCCTGGACAGGTCGCCAGTCCATCACAGGGCCACATAGAGACAAACGAGACAAACAACCATGCACGCTCACACTCACTCCTACGGACAATTTGGAGTCACCAATTAACCTAACATGCATGTTTTTGGATGGTGGGAGGAAGCCGGACAATAACGGTGGGTAAGCGCCAAATGAGTTTGAAAATGGGATACAATGATATCAATATTTAAAGCTAAGGTGTCATGATATGTATTTCAGACACGGTGAGGTCACTCTCTCTCTCTTTCACACACACGCACACAAAGGACCGGTTGTTGACGTGATATGAGAATCACATCATATGAGTAGCAAAATTTGGAAGCTCTATGTACTTTTGAAATTGTAAACAAATATCTTGTAACTTCTAATTGTAACTTTGTGCTTTTTAATGACTTTCAGTGACTTCCGCCAATCTGTCCTTCCATCACTGAAGCATTTATGGCTAAATCCCCAGTTTCAAAGGTGGACATGATGACATATGCAGCGAGATGTAGATGCCTTTATTTTAACTCTGGGACATTTCATGCTGTGGATCAACGTAGCTGTTACACAACTATTACGTGTTGTGTCGTCAGGTTACATCAGGTTACCATCCCTCTAATCTAACAATCATTTATTTTGTGCGAGTTTCAAGAAAGGCTGTAAGCCTGTAACCCTTTGAAAGTTATTTTGGTGTCCACTTGCATGGAAAAAAACAAATAAAAACAAATAAATGTCATATGGGTTGATCCAAAATGCTAGATTAGATTAGACTGCTAGATTATAAATGTTTTTTTAAGGAATTCACCAGATGATTCAACTCTCCTTACCATATTAGATTAAGATAGCTGCATCACTTACCAGTCTTCTCCACATCCTTTCCTTTCCTCTCTTACTATCCTATCCTCTGGCCTAATTCGAAGCATGTTGCGGAGTGACTGCAGCAAAGAGAAGGATGTGGCTGAGGCAAATAAAAGAATCATAACAACAGGATCAAAGCAGTCCAGCAAATCTATTCCTTCTGGACATGGCGGGTTTTGCATAAAACAAAGAAAGCCAAAGACAAGACAGGCATGGTGGTGCTCAGAAAGGGAAGGGAAGCAGAGAGAAGAGGAGAAAACAGGCAGTCTTGAACTCTATATTTTATGGTGAGAGTCATCAGTGCTGTCTGCTGCTGTTTGATTGATACCCTTCGCTTTTATTTCAGCTTTTTATATGTCTTTCACTCTTCCACATGTTGACACCCATCCTCTTTCTGCACATAAGGTCAAACAGCTGTATCACAAACAGCTGAGTCAGACCATGCTGTTACTTTAAAAATATGTGATAGTGCAGTGACTTTGATCACATAAACATAAGTATTCTATAGATTGCTATCATACAGTTATATATCTACATGGAATGGAAGTCATCCTGTTACCATGAAACGCTCTGCACTCTCATAGTTGATGGTAGAAGTCATAGTGAAAATCAGGCCATGAGATTTAGAAAATTGTCAGGCGATGACGGCCTCATTCTCAAAAGGAGAAAAATTGCAAATACTGACCAGCATGCCAAACTGAGTAGTCAGAGACAAAGAGACTTGGTCAGACAGGTAACTAACAAGCCAGTGGTCAATGAATTAAATCAGAGTTGCTTTGTGGCCGTGGGAGAACCTTTTGTAGGACAACCATTGGTGCAGCACCAGGACTGAGATAAATCTGGATAGAGGGAAAGATGCACGAAAAAAAGCAAGAAAATATGGAACCATCCTGACTGAAAACCTTTTTGAGGATGCTCAGATTATTAGGCTGGAGTAAAACTTTAGTTTTTAGTAAGACAATAATTTGAAGCATTACCCCCAACAACACACAGTAGTATCTTTGGGGAAAATTGTATTAAAGTCTTGAAGAGGCTCAGCAAGAGTCTGGATCTGAACCGAGAGGAGCTGAAAATGGCTGTGCGTGACACTCCTCATCAATCCTGGTTGAGCTTGAACATCTCTGCCAAGAGGAATAAAAGAAACTTCCAACGAAAATATGTGCCAAGCCTCTGTACCACTGCCAAGAAGAGTTGAGGCTACCAGTACGGCCAAAAATCATTTCATCAAGTTCTAAAGTCAATATTTACCTAAATGGGATATTATAGTTTTTTATTCTAAATAAATCAACAAAACTCGTGTTTTAATAAAATTCCTTTGGTATTGTGGATCATTTATTGTAAACTGTGGATGGAAAATGAATACATTTTTAAATGAGTCTGACATATAAGAAACTGTAAAAATGAAAGGATTCGAAAACTCCCCATATGTATTGTCGAACCTTTTGCTTATCCACACCATATTTTTCTGAGCTTTTCCCCACTTCATTACCCTGAAGATGGGGCAGATATTTTTGCAGAAGAAAAAGAGAAAGCCAAGTACGTACTCAGTACGAACTGCATATTTCTATCATGAAGCATTGAACCTAATCATTCACATTGTTGTCATTTTACACTCAATTTTCAATATGTCACAGCCTAGAAACCCGCAACACATTTCTCAGACATAAAAGAAGGGAAATTATGGACAGACATAGGGCAAAATCAAACCAGTGTAGCTGCTTAAACCGGGTACTGTCACTTGGACCGTGCAGTCTGTTTCAAAACACATCAAAGAAAATCAGGATTTTGCATGAAAAACCACAACATGACTAGTATCTCCCCATTTCCCAGCCTTGATGTTCCCTAGAGGAGAGGAAAATATGGACTCTCAGAAGTATTACTTCCAAAAAAATATACACATTATGAGCAAGAGTGAGAACTACATATTCCAGATCCAACTGTAAAAGCCTTATGTGTGGGTCCAGGCCTTTTTGTTTGATTCTTTTAAGATGTCAGAGGGGTCCGGGGGGATTGGTAGGTTTACAGTTGGGAGGTATGGAGGGGGTTGTTGAAATTGTGATGTTTGCTATGTAAAGAGTCACTTCCTGAAAGTTTTTCTCAAACAAAGAAGTTGCTGTGTAACAGTTCTGTGGAAGCTTCCCAGTCACTGTATAGGCCTTTGTAATCACCACAAAAGAGCATACCAGGGGAGTTAAGTCCATAACTCATCCACAAAAACAAACTCTGATGTCTGTAAATTAGGCAGAACACTAAGCCCTGAAGGGTGAGACTTGGCTTTTGGAGCATCACATGATAAAGGCAAACAATGCAGCTGTACGCTAGCATGAAGACGAGACATCAGACGGGAGAGTGGCAAGATTTTTTTATCCAAAATGGCCAAAAACTGGCCTGGAACCCCCCCTCAACACGCCATAAAAGGTAAATGATATGAGAAATTTGTTTTATGTCAAAGTGTTCTGGTCATATTCCATGTGTGCTGATGGCTATTTGTGCAATCACGTTGGTTTAACTGTACGGTGATAACAAATGTTTGAAGTGATAATAGCCATTGGATGTTATTTCGATCCCTTGGCTTCATCACTACACGTTACAGCCTACAGGAGCATCTGTTAAAGAAAAACGATTTCAGATAAAGAAATTTTATTTTAACATGAATGAAATTAGGTCATTAATAAGAAGTTTTCAGAGATTTTTTTCTGATTTTTTACGAGTGACCGCTCACTTCTAACACACTGACAGCGGTCCTTGGGTGGTTGTCACCAGGTCTCAGATAAATCTTCATGCTGATGTTGTGAAAACCCTTATGTGGTGAGATGCCTGTTTTTGGTCTAAACTTATCAGTGTATGGTTTGACATAGCTGCCAAAGACCTCACAGACTGCACTCGTCAAGCGTTAGAAACACAGAGGTCTGACCAAAACCTCAGCCAAGGCCATCCATGACAGCAGGCATGCCACACGGCCTAAAACAATACACAATCTGTCCCTTCTGACGGCCATCAATACACACTCTTACAGTCACGGCAGAGGAGGAACGCACACTAACCCTGACATCTCCAGACAGCGAAAAATAAACGGACAAATGGAAAAAGAAGATACATAATGAATACCAGTCTTCTGAGAGAAAGGAAAACTGCTTTTTCATCATACACCATAAACACGCTGGGTGTCATTGTGTAATAAAGATCCATCTCAGTTGAGACCTTTCCATTCGCATGTTTAGTGTCATTGGAGAGTTAACGCCAGGACCATGAAAACACAAGCCGCAGGTCATTAAAATACCTCTGAGAATATAGGATGCTTATCAAATAATATGAACCACATTGCTCCACTTACAGCCTGTGTAAATGGGGAGTGGATGTGGGGTTTGGGTAGATATCACTACCTTTTCAAGTCCTCTTTGAAGTCTGGGCCTTGAAAAAAGTGCCTGGGAAAGTGGAAAACTTTATACACAAATACAGCAGAGTCTTGGCTTCTGTAAAGGTCATGACCACAAAATTTTCTTACAGAACCTCTTCTTCTCATCAGAGAAAATGTAGTGGGATGGATGGCAAAAAATGTAACTAATGTAGGTATACATTTCTTTGTGAAAACAGCTGTGAAGACAGAAATCCGATTTAGCAATAACCCCTCCATGCACGCCTGGGTACTGGTGGCTAAAAACTGAGGGAATTAAATACAAGAAAAAGTTTATTTAATGATGTGTATAAAATCTGTGTCTTTTCCTCAAGTTTTGAGTCATTTTACACTAAATTATTGAAATAAAACAATTAATTAAAGGTTAGCTTCTAGCATTACTGACAGAGACCAAGAAAACATTTCACAAGGTAATCAGAATAATATTTTCAAAGGTACATCATTAGTTACAAATAGTACAAGTAGACTTTTGACCATCAGTTTATTATAAAACTCCCATATGGCTGCTTCATATTATACTACAAACTATAATTTTTTAATGATGCTAATATGGCATCCTATCAATAACACTGCAAAACTTCTGATATCTGCATAGCCCATTAAATGCTCTGTTCCTGTTTTCTGACTAATGCACCACTCTGGAGGTTGAATTCTTTCACAGTACAGTTCAATCAGGAATTGAGTAAACAGGTCCAGCGTGCAGCAGCCTGACGCCACTGTCTGTCTTTGACATTTCACTCTGACGTTCTCAGTCACCCCGCCTTGGAATTCCTCCTGCATGGCTCACGCTACTATTCTCTGGGCCAAGTTGGATCCCCTGGGATCCATCATCAGGAGGAAATTATTTTTCATTGCTCCCAAAACACTGTGACTCCTGCCAGTTTGGCCCCATGCCCCTCATGCTAGTCTCCAGGTTCTAAGGTTGTGGTCCTTCATGCTAGGTAGAGGGCAGTCAGAGGGTTAGACCTTTAAAAAAAGCACATCACAAGCTGGACATCCACCCTCTGCCACCCTGTAGCTCCAGCTCACTTTTTGCACTCTCCATAATACTAAGCTAGCTTGTATACTATCACAAATGTGCAAGCCTGACTGCAACCATGGGAACATCCAATCCCTCAAAACTGGATCCCTGCAAAAACTCATGTCAAGCTTGATTTTAGTTGAGTTTCATTTTCAGCAGGAGACACTGTGGTTTGAATGTCAAATGGGGGCTTCATTATGTGTAATTAAAGTTTTTGTTCTCAGTGGTTAACCTTCAGAATTGGGAAAGCCTTACCAAAAATATTTCACTTCAAATCTTCTGAAGTGATGGATGATACATTTCTTGTTGTGGCTTCCCTTATGAGCCACACTGAACATTTAGAAAGTTAGTTTTTGACCATTTTTGCTGTTGCTGAATTAAATTCAGTTTGATGTTAACGAAGTAATTGGGGGATTCGGGATCCTCTGTAAATCAGCGTGTGACATGTCATGACTTTTTCTTCAAGAATGCAGTGACTCATCAAATTGGTTTGATGGCTCCAGTGTTTCAGGTGAGTCAGCAGGAAATCCAGAGAGACCATTGATCACAGATATGTTTGTACTCAGGAATGTTTACACAGATTACACAGAGCACCAAGATCTCAGTTTCTCCCACAAAAAAGAGGAGAGAAACTACGGGAACGAACTCATAGAGGAGACAAGGGGCTGAAAGGAGATTCTGTCAGTGAGTATTTTGTTTCAAAAGCATCAACACGCATTGTTCTGTGTTCAAGAAGATATTGGCATGTTCATGTGCATGTTCAGTAAATAAAAAAATGCTGTCAGCAGCTGGCTTTATAGCCTGACAGAAAACAACTGTTATTTCCTGATAAACTTGAGTCATGCTTTGGTTGCGCTGTGGATGTATGTGCTGAATGATTGGTTGTCAAAGCACCTTCAGTCTCTTAGTGATTAGTGGACAATGTGGAGGTGAAGTCACAGACTCTGCAGAAGAAAGGCTTGTACAAAATCGCCAGCTTGGAAAAAAAATGGCAAGTTTTTAGGGTTGTCCATTGCTTGTCCAGTTACAGCTTTCAAAGCTTTAATACAGCCACGACTGTACTGTAGCTTCTGACAGACCTTAAGGCAACCATCACGTTTATGTCATCAATAAAATGTGATCAGTAACAGTTTCTAAAGTGCTTATAAAAGTCAGGAGAATCTTCCTTGTTCAGTACATAAGAAAAAAAAATCAAAAATGTTTTTAGTAATTCATTTACAGCTTGTTTTATATTTATTTTTCATTGTACTTTTTGTCTGCTCCCGTTTTCTTCATTCATTTATTTTCATTTGATTGTTTTACTCTTGGCCCTGTGATGGACTGGCGACCTGTCCAGGGTGTACCCCGCCTTTCGCCCAGTGACTGCTGGGATAGGCTCCTGCCCCCCCGCCAGCCGACCGACGGATTGACGGTATAGAAAATAGATGGATGTTTTACTCTTTGGTTTATTTGCATATTTTATCTCAAATATAGCCCACAAATTATATATAGTATTTTTCGTTTGATTCAATTTGATTTGATTGCAGATTATGGTTCTACTTACACCCTTTTAGAATTTAACTGTTTTTCCACAACTATTTACTCGTCTTTCATTCTTGCGAATTGGCAATATATTTAGATCTAAAAATGAAAAGTTTTCCTCCCTTTCTCAGTTCTCTAGACTTTTGTGTTTTTTCTTTAATTCAGAACTCAATCCTCAAGGTCGGATTCATACACAAACACTGTATTAATTCTCAGTGGCGGGTGGTCCTGGCCTTGGAAATCAAAAGTGCTATACAAAAAAAAGTCAATGGATCAATTACATTTTTGTTTCTAAATGCAACTTTTTTTCAATTTTATGAGTAAATGCATGAGCCCTCTGAAGGACTTCACAATTGGTTGTGTGTGGGCCCCTCTGGCCACCCCTTGGCTCCGCCTGTGGGTAAAACTAACAAATGTCATTTTCATTTTTCTAAAGAAATATAAATTACAGGTTGTAAGACAGGAAAACCAGAAAAATGCCAAGTGGATAAAGGCCTTGTTCATAAATATATCTATCTATCTATATAGATAGATATTCATATATACATATAGATATAAGAATAAACACACACACACAAGACAGACACATTAATCTTCTCATCTACATGCAGCTCTCAAACAAGGGATAAGCATGTTTACCTGATGTTCAAACACTTCCTTTAAAACTTAGATAGCAAAGAACGTTGGCTTCTCTCACTGAGGTGGCGCCACATGACCTGGAACATGGCACTCCAGGAAGGAATGTACATCTCATGTCTGTAAATGGATTTGAATATACTTACAGAGATGTTGTTTTTATTTTCAGACTCCTATTCCTTAAACATTGATATTCAAAAATGGTCAGGCCTCATTGCTAATGTGTGCTGCTTGTGTGATTTCAGCAGGCAGTGGGGCATTTAGGGGTGAACGGTTCCCCCTACCCTCCAACTGTCAACTGGCCAATCAAGCTCTCACAGAAACCAGACACTTAATTGTTTTCAGATGCTGAAGCTTTTGGTGTGAGCCGCAATGTGTGACTTTGCTCTCTTCTGAGGTTGGATTAATTCAGCGATGTTGATTAAAAATGCTTGAGTGCCTCACGCTCGAAGTCTAAGTCAACATGGGTGCAGATTGGGCTGAGGTCAAAGAGTCAGAACAAAAATAACAAAGAAATATTGAGAAATGTTTCTATCTATGCGAAGTAAACAGATTATTTGCATTTACTTTATTTAGACAGAACAGTGTTAAGCTTCAGAATGCCATAACGTCTAAGTTTCTTTCAAGTATTTGCTTAGTATTGTGAATCTAATCTCACCCACCTGCTGTCTGTGTTGGAGAAAAGAATCCAATATCTGCCTTTAAAAACCACAACAAAAATGAGTTAGTTTCGTAAGGTTGAAAGGTTGCAGGATGGTATTGTAAAAATAGTTGATTTTACCTGATAACTAAAATTTATTTAACTTGATGGTCAGTACATGCTTTTTTTTTATCATACTTTCACACAGATCAACAATATTCAGAAACAAATCATAAAGTCAAAGCCCAAAGAAAATCTAATATGATGTTCCAACCTTCATTAAGATACAAAACTAATTCTGCAGCATATTTTAGTGCATGATTAAAAATTCAGTCAATCATTTCATAATATTGCCATATTTGTTTTTCGAATTTTACATTTCAGGTTGACTGTTGTCATCAAGCTGCTGAGGCCTTTTCATGTTAGAAATGTTCAAATTTGACCACTGAGTGATCAGTTTTCCTCTTCTAGAGTGCCTCAGAGCAGTTTTATTGTAATTCCATTCCAGGATGCAGATTTGGCTAAATCATGCCAACAGCTGCGGAAAGCAAGAGAGCAATCATTATATGTTTAACAGGCTACTCTTCCTCCTTTCTGCACCCACTCCTTTCCTTACTTAGCAAAAGCAGAAGTTTGCTCGTGGTCTAGATGTTTTTGTCATATACTATGTCATATATAGAAAAGATATATACAGCCATACTCTGTGATATGGGCATCACTATGGCATGGTCCAAAAACATATATGTTAGATTAATTAGTGATTCTAAATTGGCTCTAGGAGTGAGTGTGAGTGTCCATGGTTGCTTGTCTCGTTTTGTTTCTGTGCTGGCCCTGTGATGGCCTGGTGACATGTCCGGGGTATTAAATATAGATGGATGGGACTTCTTGTATCCAAAATTCTTAATGAAATCAATGAAAATATTTTTGAAAAGAACGCTACTTTTCCCTCATGTTCATGCTGTACATATACTATAATGTTTGTTTGCTTTTTTTATATTGTGGCTTTTTATTATTCTGGAAATTACTTGAGCAACAAGACAAAAAAAGTATTAAAACAGTTTTTAGATTTGGAAATTACCACAGCTCATTGTTGTCAGAGTCAAACACACGAGACAGGCCTTACAGATAGTACGTAATAAGTCAATTCCGTTGGATGATCCAACTCCTTTGTCCAGGCTAACATACAGTACCTTGAAAATATTTAATTTTCCATGTGGTTCAGTGGAGGAACCATTATAAATCCTGTTAACTATTCTTGTAGTGCTCCCTGTTAGGTTACAGTGCAAAAAATTAAATCTGAATAAGATTAAAAATGTGAAATCAGATCTAGAATTTCTTCTTGTCAGGATGTTTTTGTGTCAGAGCATTTAACTTGCATAAAGTGCTTTGATCCTGAGTTATCTTAAAAGAATATTCTAATATGTTACTGAGATTATATTTCTGCTTTTCAGTAAGTCAGTGCAAAGTAGAAAGTAGAAATCATCTGATTTGCCATTAGCTACTGCTAGCTCCCTGCTAACCTCTCCTTGTGCTAGCTTCTTATTACATGTTAAGCTGAGGTGTGGGCGGGGCCAAATTACCATATTCAGAGATCCCCATTCACTAAGAGGTAAAAGATTTACAATAATACCCAAGCCATTGAAAGACCACAAGAGGTTGGGGTTTTTTTTAAGGCAAAAATATCCAATTTTGAGAAACACGGACGACTTTTCTAGGTCTGTATCTTTAGGTTCTGACAGCTTGTTCAACCTCAATAATCTCTGTTTTTAATTTAGCCATAGTTGTTTTCTTCCATTGCCTCACTTTGGGCAATGTATCCCATCCACCAGTTGATCTGTGTGAACAACTCTTTGTCCAAAGGGTTTCTTTGCAGTTTCAAGTTAAATTCAAAGCCAGTCAAGCGCTGAGCAGAAAAGAAACAAACATTTCTTTAATTTTCTCTTAATCAAACAAAGAACACACACAACAACTCTGATGATCTATATAACAGGGGTAGGACAAAGGGAGTTGAAGACACCTGGCGCTGAACAAAGCTAGCTGCTGGCCTTTATGGGTAGTGTGTCCAGCGACATGTCTCTGCAGTGACCTCAGACGCCCCCATGCCTGTTAAGACCATCTCCTGAGTATCAGGCCCGTGTGCGAGTGTCCCCAAGGACCTGATAGTATGTTATTCCAAATATGTGGAGTGGCAGGAGGAGCATATTCACATCTGGTTTCAGCAAGGCTGTCCTCATAAATGATTCGTACAGGTTACAAAACAAAATCATCAGGTCAAGAGATCATCAATCTGTCAGCTTTGAAAAGACTGAGCGCTACAAGAGGATAAATAATTTTTTAATGAACATCTGCTGATTAATGACTTTGAATTGTCAGACATTATCCAGTTTCTATGAGATATGAATGTTGAATTTACTAGTCATTGGGGTTCTACTCAGTCTGTGAAATGAGTCAAAAAACTGTATTCTGTGCAGCTGAAGAAACTTTAGAAGCTCAGAGGAAACAACTCTGATGCTGTTATCTGTGTTTTGGCTTTAGAATATTAGAAATGGATGTGGAGAAAATTGGAGCTGAAGTGTTGGAAAGAGCATTACTGGTTGGGACTGAGTTATTTTTTTCTTCTCGTATAAAGGGAAATGTATAATACAGGATTTGAGGATCATTACACAATCTCTTAAGCTCCCGACTTTTCATAATTGTAACACCCAAGAAGTTAACATTTTTCTTCTCAAAGCAGTATATGAATATTTAATATGTCATTTGAAACACAGGATTGTTAGAAGTTTTACTTGTGATAAGAAGTTGCTAAATAAAAATGTCAATAGTAATTTTACTGTCCTCTCTGATCACGGACTAATACTTTTTCCACAGTCTCACATATATTAGCCAATTTTCAAAATCAAACAACCAGAGATATTCTGGTATGCTTTGCAAAATCAACCAATTCATCTTCCCTCTATATTTATGTGGTTATAAAATTCTGATGTCACGCATGAAACAAATGTGTGTAACTTAATAGAGGAAATCAGGAGGAGTGTTATGCAAACTGGCACAGAGTTCGTTCTCAATGTTCATGCTGTGTAAAGAGCCCGTGGCTCAAATATAACAGTGCTGTCAAGGAAGTAACACATGACTACAGTCTTTGTGTTTTCTTTTGATTAACCTTTTTAGCTCTGATAGTTTTTTCTGAGAATGTTATACAAAATTATAACTTTGTTATTATATTATATTATATTATAAATTTGTTGCCGTAGACTTTTCAGTCACATAGTTTAAGAGAGAAGTCATTTTGACATCTGGTACTATAGAGATGTCATCACTGATGTCTGCAGATTACTGTACACATTCTCCTTTAGTCAGTCGTCTCTATTCATCTCTGTGGCCTCTTCCACAGAGATGTATCATAATGGATGAACAGATTGGGATTGAAGAATGTAAAGTTAAATTAAAAAGCAGTGTTGGGATGTGTTGCACCCACATGGACATACAGTATAATGAAGTCACATTATCTAAATACCACCTGCTATCATTTAGTGTGCACACACCCTTCCTTTGAAAAGAAAGTGTTTTTATCAAGTTCGGGACTGAGATTCAGCTTTGAGCCCTGGCAAGAACAGGGAGAGGGGTGGTGCCTCCAGAGGGGTGTTTGCTTCTGGCCCACTTTATGGCTGTGATTCTTTTTCCAGACCAGACCTGGGCCTGAAATTCAGAGCAGACTGGTAAAGAGCCAGGAAGCTGCTCCTTAACTTCAAGATTTAGATTCAATTTAGCAGATTTTGTAGAAGTAGCTGGGTTTGTCTTTGTGATACAGATCACAACAGATGACTTGCACACAGGGTCACACACATTAAACATGTTGTCCTGAAGATGCCCCAATTTATGCATGTCACCCAAAATCCACACTCTTGGCATGTAAGAAAGATTTACATGTAATCAGTCCAGGCATTTCCTGCATTTTTTCCCCATTATTTCAGTTGACTGGCATGCCCTTTGATGCTGGGTACATACTGCTCATTGCATTAATGCTGATTGGAGCCTACCTTTAAAGGTAAACGCCCAGAGCAATCTGAGTCCTAATCTGTGGTCAAGGGTAACTTCTGCTCTGAGCTATCACTTCAATGTGCCGTGACATTCTAATGGCCCAGTCCCAGCATGGATCAAAGAGCTGTTTGTGGTCAGTGCTGAAGATTATATTTGACTGCTATAGCAGCCAAGACAGATCCCAGAGGTTCTCAGATTTGAGATGTTTATCGGCCCTGTACCCGAACAAACAAGATGTGCCTCACTGAACACAGCCATGTAATGCTAATCTCTCGTTTTGTTTTGCATCAATGGTGAGTGGTTAAAATCCGTCTGCTGTTTAAACTGTTAAATTAGTGTGTATGTGTTGTATCATAATGTGAGGACCTGAAAAAAAACTTTAGAAATCAGATTGTGGGAACCTAAATATTTTTTTACTAAGTTAGTTAAAAATAAATTAGGGGTATTGCTGAGATAGATACATAAACAGAGTGAGACAGATGAGAGGTGCAGAATTTTAGCAACACAGCTTCTAATAGGAAATGGAACAACCTCCTTCATCCAACATGTCTCTGTTTCAAAGAAAGAAATCATACTGTTAAGGACACTAAAGATCAATTCTGATGCGTGTTTAGCTCACAGTTTCATAAACTTCCTTGTTTTCCACACTGCAACTCACAGGTGGGGAACAGCTTCAAAACCGCAGTCCTAATTGCGAGCATGTGGCCCTGTGCAGCGTGCAACACTCACTTGACTTTTCGGCCTGTCCGCTCCTCCGGCCTGAAAGCTCTGGAAGGAATTTCACATTATTGTGGGAGCACATCAGTCTACATGTAAATGAACCCACTAACCACATGCGAGCAGTGTAGGTTTTAATGGCATTTCATGCCACAAAAAGACAAAAATAAAAAAATAATCTTATTTCCCGCTCTGCACTGCTTGTTATAGCCGATGGATTGACAATATGTTTATGACATTTCTTTTTTAATGTGTTCTATATCGTCCGTTCTTTTCACACTCTTCAGACCTCTTGAATGCTTTTTAAAAACAATACGGCGACTCTGGATGTGACAGGCGAGTCTCTTGAGACGGGACCAAAGCAAACTGCCCGTCAGCTGGGGGAGAGGTGCTGCTGGCAGGCGTCAGAGGGTCCTGACAGCGCCTCTCAGAGTGGCTGTGCGTTCTTTATTGGATGTTGGAGGATTTCATCGCAATAAGACGGGGGGTAGTTTGTTTCAGGACAGGCTCCATATATTTAAAAACAGATTTTTACACTATTTTTTCAGCTGAAGTGAAAAAAATGTCATACATTCGATTTTTTCTTTTTCTTTAAAAAATCTACTATCAGCACCGGATGTAGTTTTAAACGAGCTGGCAGAAATCACCGTGTGGTTCATCTTGTTCCACCCTGCTTTAATATATTATTTTCATTAGATATTCAAGCCTGTAACTATAATTAGACGATATGTTGGATTCGAATTGTGAAGATGGTGAACCTGATGATCCGATACCAGGTGCGTCATTTCCAGGGCAAACAGTTAAATAATGGGAATAAAGGAGAAAACAATAAGCTGCGATCGACAACAATTAAGGAATGCTAAGAAATAATAATCAAACTATACCTGTATGAACTGTGATTGTAGCTGCTGTAAAAACTGGATTATTATGTTATATTTTATTAATTTATAAGAGCAACTTAATACCTGAAACAAACACTGAAGCCACTGCAGAACTTATCTGACTGACATGTTGACCGCCTCGATGTTCCGTCTTTCTTTCTTTTTTTACTAACACCATAAGAAAAAGATTAGAAAAAAAGCCACTTATTTACGGGAAATCGTGTGAACTTTATTTATTGGAAAAGTCACTCAGACTGATTACCGAAAACGAAATCGTTGTCGGTCGCACACAGAGCCATTTTCCTCTGGAAATAGTACTTAACATCCCATTTTTTTTAAGTATGTATGTCAACTGTCCGTAAACTGTGAGACCCAGTTGCTTGGTTCTGTTAATAACGGTCGTTTCACCTGTTTGTGGATCATTCTGGTAAATCTGTCAGAGGGCCTCATGTGTTTACTGCAGCAAGCAGATTCCCTTTTAAATTAGCATCCTCGAGTACTTTGTGAAATCAAAACCACGTGTCAGCAAAAGCAGCTTTGTTGAATTAGAGTTAGAGTTCATCCCCAAGCTGCCCTCCATCCAACCTCGAAGAAAGAGTTCGCATATTTGATGAACCCCGGTGTAATTACAGCGTGCCTCCTCTCCATGGTTTGCCTTTTAGTCAGTCATATCTTCTGCAAATTAGGAGTCCATTAATGTGGATAAAAGACCCAAATTATATGGGACGAGTTGTGGTAATACTGTTGGAACTGTATGTGTTTTGTAGGTCTTTTTCAGATGTATGTGGGCAAAATATGTGGATAACAGCATAAACCCAAAGGCAGAACATTATTAAAAAAGCTCCTTTTACGTTACAGTCTTCTTCCATGTTGGATTGACAAAGGGCTTTCATGTGTTTGTGACAGTGCTGTTTCAATAGGTAAAACAATCCCTTTCAGGGGCGGCTGGGTCTGCATGGCCTGCTGCGCCATGATGCTCAGCACACTGCTGGAGTGTTTTCTGTCAACATTAGCGGAACTACTTGGGTGGAAGTTTATAATTGGACATGTGTTTCCCCCGCTTTTTATCGTTTAGTGATCTACTTGATGCTTTTATTATTCCTTATTAAAGCAACGAACGTTCCACGAGGAGGGGTAAAGGAGTCCTTAAGAGCTTCCTTTCAGCCTTTAGAATTGTCCAGAGCGACCCGCCGGGAAACATGGAGGCCTTGAAGTATTTAATCTAGATGTTCCCAAGAAGCTGACACACATCAGAGATTCACACAGGTAAATACCAGGAGTTCTGCTGTCTGTGCTTGTCCGTCATTCCTCCATACTCTCACCCCCTGCCAGCAGAATAATCAGAATTATTTTGTTTCCGCTTTTAAATTATGGAGGATATAAGCGTATTCTTTGACTTTGATCAGAATGGCAACACGGATTTAGCATTTTGGGGACAGATGGACCAGAACTTCCAGTTTCAGTCCCAGCTGGACTCCTTTTTGATGGACTGCACCGCGGCCAGCGGCCAGCTGTCCCCCTGGTCTTCTTTCGGCTGTCAGTCGGTGTTCCCGGACGCTCAGTTGACCTTCACTGATCTCGATGTGCATTCACCGGATATGGGCATCTGCGCTGAGGGCGAAAGCTCCTCTGCTGAGGACCCTCTGGAGGTGACCAAGCACAGGACGCGGAGGCTGGTGTCGCATCAGCCCCACAAGGTGCAGCGACTTGCCGCCAACATCCGGGAGAGGAAGAGGATGCTGAGCATCAATTCTGCCTTCGAGGAGCTCCGCGGCCACGTCCCGACGTTTCCCTACGAGAAGCGGCTGTCGAAGATTGACACCCTGAGGCTGGCCATAGCATACATCGCCCTGCTGAGAGAGATCCTTCTGTCAGGCTGCGACCCGAAATCTTACGTGGACGAGTGCATGAAGAACGGCTACAAGAATCAAACCAATGCCATCTGGAACACAAGTGGTAAGCTCATCAGCCCACAACTCATCTTTTACTTAAGATTCTGTTAAAGATCATTGTATCTAAATTTTGATAAGACGAGATTCTTCTTTGACGCAGCTGAAAAGACAACTTACGATTTGTTGTTTAGTTTACTAATCTTGGAAAATGATTAGATATTTAAAAAGAAACTAAGTTTTAAAAAAACGTAGCTTAATGCTTCATGGTGATTTCTTTTAATGTCTCATCTGTTTTAAGCCATGAAAAAATTTGGATTCTATAAAATCATAGGTCGTATACAGCATTTTTTTCTATAATGTGTACACCAAACATGCAAATGTATGTTGTAGTTATTTGTCCTACCTTTTCATTGTGCTAATGTGACATTTAAATGCAGTGACGTCACAACAGACCAGTTTGTCAAGCACACATGCTTGACTTATTTGTTATAAAGTAAGAAACCATCTTTGATACTTTTTTGACAAGTAGATTTTAATAAAATAATATTCAAAGGGAATTCTGACTCATTCTTGACTTGTAGATCAGTCCTTATAGGGTTGAATATTACTTCTAAGAAGTCTGAGAGGCCTTTTGGAACATCTAGTCCTTTAAATACTTTTTTTTCTCAGTGAAAACATCTACCTATACATTTGTAGGTGTGTCCAAAATTTCAATGATACAAAGGGTTCAGTTTTTTCCTGAAAAAAAACCCAATTGTAATAATGATGAATTAAAACAGAAAATAGCCCAATAACTACCTAATCACTGTTTTGTTAAAATATAACAATTTATTTACACTTTAAAAAAAAAAGTTTTAATATACATCCATCTTTGTATTTCAGGACAGTAAAACATTTAACAAACTTAGGAAAGGGTCAATATAAGGCTTGTAAGGAGTTGAAAAAATGTGATTATTCCACAAAGATGTCAACAGGTGACTGTTGTCAGGATTTTGGGAAAACAGAATCCATGAAAGGCTTAATTTTTGAGGAGCAAAGATGGTCAGAGGATCTCCAGTTTGTCTTCATGATGTGTAAGAAAATCATTTAATCGTTTAAAAATGTTCCTCAAAAAATAATTTTCTCCCTCTATGGAGCAGAAAATCAGTAAACGGTTAAAAGATGGACACGTGTGATCTTCAATCCCTCAGATGGTGCTGGATCTACAAGCGCCACTTAGCAAGAGCTGATATAAACATATGAGCATGAGATTATTGTGGTAAACTTTTTGCCCAGCAACATAATGGAGTGTTCCATTCACAAATGCTGCTCATAGTAAATATTTACTGAGAAAAAAAGAAGCCTTTTTTTTTTAACCTTGTCCAGAGGTAACGGTCAGAGGCATCTGGGATGGACCATCATACAGTGGAAACGTCTATTGTGGTTAGACCAATCAGTGTTCAAGACCTTTTTCGGGAAGAAGTAGACACTGTGTGGTCTGGACCAGAGACAAAAAGGAGCCTCCAGACTGTGATCAAGTCCAGAAGGCAGCTACTGTGACGGTATGGGGTTGTATCAGTGCCCTTGGCAAAGCTCATTCACACTTCTGAGATGGCAGCATTAATGCAGAAAAGTGTACTGACATTTTAGATCAACACATGCCACCTTCAAGACCACATCTTTTCCAGGGACATCCATGCATTTTTATTTTCAACTTGAAAATGCAAAAGCACAATCTGAACATGTTACAAAGGCATGTATAGGAGGATAGGAAGGTACAGGTAATGCACCGGCCTGCCTGCAGCCCAGACTTGTTTCAGACAGAGAACGTGTAGAGAAATTTTGAAAAAGAAAATGTGAGGAAACAGTACGGGGTACTGTTGCACATCTTGAGGGAAGTTTTCTTTTTTTTTTTTTTGATATGGGGTTGTGTAAAGTACTTAGAAGAAGTGAGTGTTTTACCTGCAGAACACAGCAGTCAGATTGCTCCCACTTTGAAGGACCAGATTATTTCCTGACGGCTGAGCTAAGATTAAAGCTTCTAAAAGGGGGGGCATGAAAACAGTGGAGTTTTTTTGCAATCTAAAAAAATATATTTCACTTCTGCATCGGACAGTTGCACAGACTGGGTCCATGTTGTAAAAAGGAGAGGTGACTTTACAAAGTGGTCAAAGCTTAACTGTCCTAATGGTTTTTGGAATGTGTTGCCAGCCTGAATTGGAGGACTGGATGCCTATCAAGAGATGAAATTAAGTTGATGAGAAAAGATTGGGAATATCTTGGTTAATTCTGTCTGCGATTGAATAAAAGTCACTGTAAATATAGGAATATCAGCATTTTTGTCTAATTTGTGTATATTCAATTGTCTTTTATTAGAAAGGTCAGAATGAGACATTGGCAGACACACTAAAACATACAAGGTTTCAACTCTAAAGCCTCATCTAAATTTCTGCTGATTAGCCAAATAAGGCTACAACCACATTAATACCAAATTAAGTGAAAGGACCTTCTTTAGGCCTGAAGTGACAGAACCTTTTGAAAACTATTTGAAATGTAATCAGTTTTTCAGAGGACAGAGGGCAGCGATTGTTGTTGTTCACGGTAATCCCATGAAGCAAATGTCCTTTAAAACAGCTTTCAATGTGTGTTCAATGTGGACTTTTATACCCAGGTGTGCTTCCCTGGAGCTTTTGGCCTTAAATGAGCCTAATTTTTTATCAAAACACAAGTACTTGTATTCTTACTGCCTTCTTTTGCTTAATTAACTATTTTGGTGGGAATCTGCTCGGAAGCCCCTTTATGAAGCTTTTCATGAATGAGTGAGCCCCTTCTTTAGGGCCAGACCTAAGACTTGTTAAACAGTCATTAAAATGTGCCTAAACTTGTGTGTTTGCTCTGCTTTTGTCTCTTTCTGCTCCATGTTCCCCTCTCCCAGATCTGACAGCCCGCCTCTCTTGGATAAAGTGGGATTAACTGAGAAGCATGGGGTACCCTGAGTGTGGAGACTTCAGCGAGGAGGTGATTCAGGTTTGTTCCTCCCTCGTATCTCCTTCTAAATGTCTAAGACTGGCAGCCGGTTGGCATGGTACCGCCTAAAGATCGACATCTGCAGACTTCTCACCAGGTCACACACCTCAAGCTTTCTCAATTTTATCCACTACTTTGTCCTTAGCAGCTTTTAATATTCTAATTCATTGTCTGAAAGTAATTGAGAGTCATTGTTTCAGAGGCAGGAGAAGGAAAGAGGGTTGGCACAGCTTTCCCAAATGGATGGCATTTGTCCCAGAGAGGCACACTGTCATGATATTGAATGGACTTGACAAGGACCCATACTTTTGCATACAAGGCTGAAGTGTTTTCTGGACTCTTGCTCATTAGGTTGCGAGTCAATGTGTTAAAAAAGGCTTTGAACATATTAATGAGACAATAGGCGTACGAGGCAAATCAGTGCAATGTGTTTCAGCATGTCAGGTGCTGTTTCCAAATATAGCAATAAGAGTGATTGTGCACTATTTGTTTCATGGGAAAATTTGAGATAAAAAAAAAATGTATTGTTTATATATCTTATTTGTGAAAAAAAAGTACTTTGTATGGTTGTGTTTTTTGATAAGTTAAGATTATCCAGTGTTTTATAGTAGCTCAGATAAGAATACTGTGTATTGTGATTAAAAGTACATTTGAAGCTGCTCGTATCATGTAAAAATGTGCCATGTGAAGTGGATCACCACAAAAAACCCATGCAGACTCTTATAGCAGTGTGTCGTTTTGTGTAGTTGTGTCACTGATCTTAAAGGTGTGATCACAAAAGTCAGTCTTTTCCTCTGTGGCATAATTTGTGCAAGTTTCCTGTGCAAGTATTTTTCTTTTTTTTTACAAAAGGTCTTCAATCTGTTACAGAAGTCAGTCAAGCACAATCTGCTCATCTCTCTTGGTCAAACCCTGATCTCAGTTCGTGATGGTTTACTTAAATGCAATCCTAGATTTGACTGAATATTTCTAATCATTATGGGAGTATATTGTAACTCATCCATCTGTTATTACCAACACCTCAGGAATTTGGTCAACACTTCAGGACAGTGAGTCAAGCTTTAGAGCTGCATCGTGTCGTTTGCTTATGCAGGCCAAAATGACCTGTGATAATTTTTTTAAAAAGTGACCTATAGTGGTTGCTAGAGCAACTATACGGGAAATGCAAAAATGACATCCACAAAGGTGTGAAAAGAACTTGTTTTTTTATCCCTAGCCATTAACGTTTATTTACTATAAAGTAAATAATGTTGTGGCCTAAAACCAACTAGAAAACAAAAAGTATTTTAAGGTGTCATGATGTTTTTAACTGAACAGGACTCAGAAGTAAAAAAAAAGTTTAGATCCCATCCATCCATTTTCTATACCTGCTTAATCCGTCAGTCAGGTTGCAGGGGGGCAGGAGCCTATCCCAGCAGGGTTCACCCTGGACAGGTCGCCAGTCCATCACAGGGCCACACAGAGACAAACAACCACACACACTCACACTCACTCCTAAGAACAATTTTAGAGACACTAATTAACCTAACATGCATGTTTTTGGATGGTGGGAGGAAGCCAGAGTACCCGGAGAGAACCCACGCATACACGGGGAGAACATGCAAACTCCACACAGAAAGGCTTTGAACCTGAAACCTTCTCGCTGTGAGGCAACGGTGCTAACCACCATACCACTGTTTTCACCTACCACGACTGACAGTTAAAAAAAAAAGTGAAAGGTTGTTGGACAATATTGGTTCAGAAGGGAATCAAGTTCTCTTGCATTACAGTCTGTAGTGTAACACCATCACAGACTCCCTCCTATTTCTGATACTACTAGTAAGAATTTTCATATATGTAATTATGGTGTATTTGTGATAATTAAAAGAAATGTACTGTATAAGCATGTTCCAGTTTACAAAGGTAAACTAAGGCACAGGCAACCAATAACCTGGCTGCACTGTGATTGCTCAGCTCAGCTCCAACCAAAACCTGTACCAAAAAAAATCCCAAAAAATGCAAACTTGTCCGTAAACAGATACACATACTATATATCGTTTTGCCACCTTAACTGAGCTGATCTCATTCAGCCCATCTTTAAAGTGTGACTAGGCTTCCAGAATTTTGCTTTGTCAGTTTTTCCAGCTTAGAAATTAAACATAGAAGTTGAATAAGGAAATCTGATTTCTGGTTAGATGTTAATGTTCGTGGCCCACAGATTCTGTCGTATGTTGCAAAGATGCAACAGTTTTTCATTTTAGATGATATTGACGTGACATCGAAAGCAGTATACTGGTTTAAATATGTTCCATCAATAACATGAAAATACTGTTTGAATTCAGGCAACAACATTACTTGGTTAGGGTTAGAAATCAATCAAGGTTAAGGCTAAAAAACTTTTTACACCTTTTACAATTCAAGCATGCACACAATTTTTACCCTTCACATGCAGTTGTTCTCATGACCATGAAAAGATTAAAGGATTTTTTACATAGGATGTATCTGCCTGCATGAACAAAAGTCCCATGGGCACATTTTGGGGAGGAGGGAAGTCTTAGTGCTTTGTGTTTCAGTTTTAAATGAACTATCATTTCATTTGGTTGTGTATCTTTTTTCCTTCATATTTCTTGATATGTATGCAGCTATTTGTAGCTACGAGTTTAAGTGCTTTCTAAATAAAGCTTTGCCTACTTTCTAGACAAAAGTACAGATGTTTTTAGTTTTGGGTTCATGAGCCAAACCTTAGACAAATTAATTAAATTAATGTGTGTCAAAGCAATACCATTAGCAAAGTGATTGTTACGTTTCACTCCAAACCACATATTATTACCAAGAGAAACAGTTCTTGCATTTGCAAGTGTATTTGCATCCATCCTTTGGAGTTGCAATCATTGTTGATCTAGAAAACTGTCATTTCTCATTGCTGAAACTTTCCTCTCAACAGTTCACAGAAGCAGCTCCTGGTGTAAAATTCAGATCTGTTAAAGAGGTAAAGGAAGTGAACAATGTACCAGTTCTTATTTTGCACGTCATTTTAGTGCCACAAATTGAATCCTTTGGAAACAGTTTAGCCATAGCTTATGGGTGATGAATTTCTAGTGTGGGAATTTTGGTTGCTGTAAATTACAAAATAGCTCCAAGTTATTCTGGAGACAAAACTTTTTTTCAGGAAGTCATTTGCAGTTTTGCACTGGCGTGTTTTCCTCAATATTTCCAGTTAATTAAATAAACAGCAAAGATGCCTGCAGCTAATGTGCTGCAAACTAAAGTTAGGTAAGAAGATTGTCTTGGGGAGGAAAGTCGGGTAGTTCTATTTGGGAACATAGTAACATTGTTGCCACGTTCAAGGGAAGTACTTTAATGTGTCACAGCTCACACTCTAAAGCTTGGTATATACAGTGCATCCGGAAAGTATTCACAGCGCTCCGCTATTATATTCTCCTATGTAATACAGCCTTATTGCCAAACAGATTACATTCATATTTTATCTCAAAATTCTACACACAATAACCCTATAATGACAAAGTGAAACAAGTTTGTTTGGAACTTTCGGAAATGAAAAATAAAAGAGAAAAATAAAACATTTACATGTATTCACAGACCCTCAAAAGTGAGTTCAGGTGTATCCTGTTTCTACTGATCATCCTTCTGAAGTTTCTACAACCTGTTGATTTGTCATCATTTGGAAAAGCACACACTTTTCTATAAAAGGTCCCATAGTTGACAGTACATGTCAACGCACAAACACACAACACACAAGTCCAAGCAATTGTCTGTAGACCTCTGAGACAGGATTGTATCGTAACGTATTGTAACCTGCTTCAGAGAGCTCTGGACTCTTGTCTTCCAACAGGACAACAACCCTAAGCACACAGCCAAGATAACAAAGCAGTGACTTCAGGATAAACTTTGTGAATGTCCTTGAGTGGCCCAGCCAGAGCCCAGATTCCTCTGGAGAGATCTGAAAATGCCTGTGCACCGACGCTCCCTATCCAACCTGATTAAGCTTGACAGATTTAGAATTTTGAGGTAAAAGATTAATTCAATCTATTTGGGAATAAGGCTGTAACATAGGTTAGTATGGAAAAGGTGGAGCACTGTGAATACTTTCTAGATGCCCTGCATGGCTGTGATACAACAAAATAAGTGAATAGACATGAAAATAAAACCAAGTACAAAAGGCCTTTCAATATATATAACAGCGCTGAAGTTTGAAATAAACTAGAAGAACAGTTGTTTCAAAACAAGAGAAGAACAGACAAGGAGAGACCTCTTGATTTATTAGTTAGGAAAAAAATCTAAAATTACTGATAGTAGTTGGTATGTCAGTCAAGTGATATTCATGAATGGTAGGACCCAAGGTTTCCCAGCAGAACTTTGCCCAAAGCATCACACTGCCCCTGCAGGCTTTGTGGTGCACCTTGGTGCCATGTTTCCCCAGGCAAGCTACGCACACATCCACATGATGTGAGAAAAAAAAAACATGATTCATCAGACCACACCACCATTTTTTTTTCTGAGGTCCATTTGGGACAATGCTCACCTTCCCATTATAGGTACTTACAGAGGTAGCATGAGCAAAATGTTTTGAAACCAGCATCATCTTTTTTTTTAGTAATGCGAGCAACGGAAACTTTTCTGTTGGATTCCACAAGGGCCAGCCTTTACTCCCCATGTGAAGCAACATACCTGTGGCTGTCCATGACTCTGTGGCAAGTTTTCGGGTGTTCCTACCTTGGACCACTTTTGGTAGGTCCTGATCACTGCAGATAAGGAACAGCCCACATGAGCTGAAGTTGTGGAGATGCAAAGGTCTGGCTGTCTAGCTAAGACAATTTGGCACTGTCAAAGTCCCTAAAACCCATTTTCTGCTTCCAACACATCATCTTCAAGAACGGATTTGTTCACTTTCTGCCTGATATATCCCAACCACTTCCTATACCACTGTAACATTTTAATCTATGTTTTTTTTTTTAGTCCACCTGTCTGTGATCATTATATATGTATGTATGTATTTGTATATATATATGTGTGTGTGTGTGTGTGTGTGTGTGTGTGTGTGTGTGTGCATGTAGTATTTTGCAATCATCACAGTGGGATCTTCACCCATCAAAAACAGCCCAGAATACCATTCAGATGAGATATGATTCATTCAGCCAAGTGGAAAGTTTTGGAGGCCAGAATGAGTAAGATTCTTCCAGTCTGTGGACTGCATCAAGCTTTTTCTTTTTCTTTTTTACATTGAGATGGTTTATTGATTTAACATCCGGCGGACTTGCACTGACAAACACTGTGAAGCTGTGCTGCAATTGGCCGGCAGGTGTGTTTATCGTGTTAGTGTAACTCTGGAGTTTTGGCCTTGCACTGATAAATACAATTAGGGCATCACATCCTGTAGAGGTATGCCTGGAAGAAGTTCTAAAACAGCTCTGTCTTGAGCTCACAAATCAGTCAAATTAGGAAAGCATGAAATCTGACAATAGTACAACACTAAAATGTGTATTGAAAAATTAATTTCAACAGAAATTCTCTTCAGTTCTCTCTCATATCAATCAATATGCCAAGCAGCTTATCAGTAATACTCAATCAATAAGCTACAGTACCCAGTGGTGTGTGACTTAAGGAAAAACATTTGCTTTTTGCAATAAAGGCCATAGTAGTCCATGAGGTCAATCCTGCCGACCACATTAAGCTTTTAGAATGATTCCCTTCGGCCAGGAGGGATAAATAACACACTGCAACAATTCAGTGTACTTCTTGAGATTAAAGTGTATTTCAGTTAATTTCATGTTCTGTGAATGACACATTGCTGCATACAGAAAAAATGTATGAAGTATCAAGACCTACAAGTAAAACATAATAGATATATAAATATATCTATATCAGCATCCCCACTCCAACTTTATAACTCAATGTCCTTGTTATCATCATAACTGGCTTAGTCACTGAAATGTGTCTCTCTACGAGAACATATTATTTCTGTCTCTGTTTCCAAACAGCAGCTTAGCGTGCTGCATCTTGGTTGTGGAACGTTGCCAAACTCCTTTGCAAATGTTCCAACAAGGTCTGTATATTCATTCATTTTCATATAAATGAATATACAAAATTTTCACTTTTCCTTTCCAGCCTGACATTTAAGCAGATTGTTCAGTTAGCTTACTCTACAAAAGAAATTGTTACTTTTTCTTCAAGACTGGTTGAAGTAAAGTTGGATAAAAGGCGAAAAAAAAGATTTGTAGTCCTGGAACCTGAAATTTTATTCTTTTTAAATAAATGCATTTGTTTTAATGGCACACACACGCACACACACACACACACACACACCCACACACACAAAGGATCTTACTTGTAAATATGTGGAAAAAGCTCTTCTCAAATCATTGCCAGTCATTCACCTGTGCAAGCCAGGAAGCACAGTATGAGTCAAGTTCAGAGGCTCTCCGCAATGCAGTTGGATCACAACGTGGTGTCATGGATTACCTTCCTACAGGCCACAGCTGATCAGACTGCTGGGCCACAGAAACCACACACTTCCTTTTTACAACATTTAGCATAACTTCAGCTTCACCTCTTGAATCATCCACCCTCACTTACTGAAATAAGTTTTAAAAAAAAATCTTCCACTAAAATGCTGACTCTCCAAGCCTTACACCCAGCACTCATCGCCATAGTGACCCAGTGTGTTGGCACTTTAATAACTGTGAAACTCTTGTTAAATAGCTCACCTGCTTTTCTCATTATAGCCCCTCTTCACGTGACCATGCTTTTAGCCTTGGAACTAATAATTCAGATCAGAGTGCGCAGAGGAAAAATGTGGTTTCATCTTTACAATGTGTCCCAGGGGCCTGCACTTGAGGGTCCTGAACAGTGAGAGGCCACACATTTGAAGCCTTCACAGATGAGCACTAGAATATTCAATGATTTCCTCCATGGATTAGAACTACAACACCTGTGGTGGCCAAAGGAAACACTCTCTGTGTGAAGAGAACAGCTTTTGTTAGTTGTTCAGGCTCTCTAAGGTGTTAGTAAGCAGCGTGTGCTGAGAGGAACATGAAACAGATGAAGACTGTCGAAATTAGTTATTCAACTGCTTTGCTTCACAGAATAAAGATTTATTCTCCTCAAGGATCTGTTAGGTGCAGCAGGGATGAGGAAGTTACTGGTGACACAGGTGACAGTAGTGGGGTGACAGGAGACTGTAAATACCACCCTTGTGTTGACATCTTCTCCCTGCATGTCCTTGCCCAATCAGAGGAACAAACAGCGTTACTGTTTGCTCAGACTGCCTGAGCTCAGTCTAACCACACTGTGGCTAAGCCCCGTTGGGCCACCTGGCTAAAACATCGCACTGTGAACCTGAGCCAACCCTCATGCTAACCTTGGCACCACGGTCACAAGTGCAGCCCTAATTACACTCCATTATTTGTGCAGGAGGCTGGCCCTTCAGCACCCGAGTGCACAGCCTCTCTGTCATTTGTTCAGCAAATTTACTCTGACCCAATCAACAGCACCTACCCCCTTTCTTCCCTCCTGTTCAGCTGGTTAAAGTTCAGATTCTGGAAGTGGTACATGCATAATGAATATAATTGTGTTATAGCCAGCGTAATTGCTCTGGCAACACTGTTTTTTGTAACTGTCAAGTCAGTGAAGTGCACTTATGTTGAGTGTGGGTGAATTTTGTGTTGACTACTCTGTACCAGCGACGTTCTCTTATTGGACAAAACTGATCAAATAAACAGCCTGTCTTCCTGCAGTCTCTGACAACCAGTGCAGTTGTGTATACATTTATAAATATGTATCTCAGGTTGCTGAGCAGGTCAACCACTAATCACTGGGGTTCAGCAAGTACACCATATATAAAGAAGAGTCTTTAATCAAGAGTTTAAACTTAAAATTGATCCATTTGTGTGTGTGTGTGTGTGTGTGTGTGTTAACACAATGCTAAGGTGAAAAAACCTCAGCAGTTATCTTAGAGAAGCAGTTGTTGCTGCTTATCAATCTATGATGGGTTATAAAAACATTTCTGGAGTCATCATTCTAGAGAGAAAGATTATTCTTTGTGGAAAACATTCAATATAGTTGCCAATCTTCCCAGGAGTGGAAGTTCCAGCAAGTTCAAGTTCAACTTAAGGTCACACCATGCAATACTCAGAGACACTGCAAAACCATAAGAGCTACATCTCAGACTACACAGGCCTCAGTAGCATGTTGGATGTTAAAGTTCAAGATAGTACAATTAGAAAAAGACTGAAGTATGGATTGTTTAGAGGGGTTGCAGGAGAAAACCTCTTCTCACTGAAAAGAACAAGGAAGCACAGCTTAGGTTTGCAAAGCTGCATCTGAACAAAGCTCAAGACTTCTGGAACAATGTCCTTTGGACAGACCAGAGCAAAGTGGAGATGTTTGGTCATAATGCACAGCAGCACGTTTGGAGGAAACCAAACACAGCATATCAGCACAAACACCTCATACCAGCTGTCAAGCACGGTGGTGGAGGGCTGATGATCTGGGCTTGTTCTGCAGCCACAGGACCTGGACTGAACACTGAGTCCACCATGAACTCCTCTGGATACCAAAGTAGTCTAGCAGAAAATCTTCAACAGAATGTCTGAAAAAGAAAAGAATCTAGATGTTGCAATGGTCCAGACCTCAACCTAAAATGCTGTGGTTGGACCTTAAGAGAGCTTTACATAAACCAATGCCCACAAACTTGATGGAACTGAAGCAACGTTGTAAAAAAGAGTGGACCTAAATTTCTCTCCAGGGATGTGATAGACTTATAACTTCAGACAGAAAATGATTCCTTCAAGTTATTGCTGCTGAAGCTGGTTCTATGAGCTGTTGGATCACAGGGTGTACACACTGATTCTGCATTTTGGCCTTTTTTAGAATTAGATGAATAATGACAAGTAGTAGTATGCCATGTGTTGTTGTTCATCAGAGATTCAATTGAGTTCATTTTAAGACCAAATTGGTATTTCATGAAAACCTTCAAAAATTAAAAGATGGCTCTTTAGAAAGAAAGTAAAAAGAATAATTTTGTAAAAATTGTGTCAAGGTTTTTATAATCTTCTGCTTCATTTTGACTGACACTTTATGTTTTGGAACTGGGGCACCTTAGCTAACAGATACAGCATGTGCCTGAAATGGACTCAGTACTGTAGGTCACGATATCTTTTCTTCACGCACATCTCTCAGAGGGTGGAAAGCTTCAGAGAGCCGCACTTCAAAGCTGGACTTGTTCACTGGATGGCCATAACTCCACAGGGCAGCTGGGCAGAGTCAGGTATTGAGCTTACAGGTTTTTTTAGGGGGAAGGGGTTAGGTGTACATATGTATCTGTGTGTGTAGATGGGGGTTATTTTGCCCTATTTCCCCTTCTACCTCTAGATATCAAAGCAAACTTTTACAGTGGGGGTCTCTGGCATCTCAGGCCACATTCTACAGAGGACACAAAGCATTGCACGGCGAGCCTGCATCATATTATACAAAGTCTAAATGCTTCAAGCTGTTACACACTCCCCAGTGAAACCTTTATGAAAGGGCCCCTAATGCGATTTCAGAAACACCTTGTCATCAGCCCTGGGGCAGAATAATGGAGAGGCGTGGATATATGAATGAGTGGGTCCTTAGCTTTGCAGAGAGTTGACTGTTTGAGTGCAGGTGTCCCTATGGTTTTACAGGCCAATACGTACCTCTTTCTGATATTGCCTGTTGTTTCATTCGCTGAGAAGGCCTCCATTAAACACATACTTTTACTGGGAACAATTGCCAGTCTTGTTATTTTGTTTTTAAGTGTACCTGAGCATTTTTTTCAACACCGCATCGGAAGAAGAACTTGAGTAACATCCACTTTTTGCTGGAAACTTAACAATTCTTAATTGGCTCTTTTGTTTAGCAGAACTGTCTTCGTGACTTACCTTTTCAAGGAAAGCTTAGATGTTTTTAATTGTGTAACTGATCACCAAATTTGGTTTCTCATTTAATCTGACACATTGGTTTTCATTTAGAATTGATGGGTGAGTCACATTTTCACAACTTACTGGAAAAGATCTGCGCTGTAAAACAGACATAGATGTTTTCCTCAAACTCCTGGCACCGGCCCACTTCTTACAAAAGACCAGGGCTTTAGTCAGAGAGCAAAAAAACAGACGGCCGTTATTTTCTGTTTTGTTAACCATCAATCCACAGCTATCCTTTACGGAGTAAAGCACTGACCTAGAAACTACCATATTGTATACCTGCATGATTAATCAAATCTGTAATTTGTTAGACTGTTTTAGAAAAGTGAATGTTTACAAAAAAAAAAGTGCTTTTACAAAAACAGATTAGCCACAATTTAATAAAACGTTAAAAAACTTTTGGAATGATTTTCATCAGGTCATTTTATGATTATTCATTAGGTCAGTTTATGAAAGCAGTATTCAGTACTGTACAAATATTTAAATGGAAGCTCTAATGGAAGCTGTGGGGCTACAAGGAGCTTTAAAAGCGATTGATCTGCTGGTAATAGACACAGTATTTTCTTCAATAAAAACCAGCTGGTTCTTCCTCTGCTAAACATCTTTGGTTCATCTTGAATCACTTTTTCACACATAGACATTTAGGCATACACTTGTGCACACATGCACACATGAAACAGCATATGTAGATACATTGATGTATGTGATAATCATGTGTTAATGATCCCTGTATGTGAGTTTGAGGCACGTACACAAGCAGACACATGCTTGCATATCAGCCGTGACTTCAGATCCGTTTCCCAGGATCAACTGGGGTGAACCTTACAAGTGTTTGGGGTTGGTGGAGGCGGTGGTGAAGACAAAGGTAACCAATCCTGGCAGACACATGGACAGTAAAATTCCGCTCATCATAGGCTCCAACAAATCATCTCTTCCATAACTCTCCTCACGCGCCCATAACCCTCCTGTGTCAGATCAAAGCCTTTTGTGATTCACATGTCCTTACGTTTTGGCCCCTTTTCCTCTTCCCCATCAACCTTTTTTTTGTCTCTCTTCACCTCTGTGCCTCGCTTGTCGTCTCTCAATCATTCGCTTGTATTTGGGCTGATTTGGAGGTCACATGCAGTGTGTGCGACGAGGATGTTTTTTGGGTTTTTTTTTTCTGTTTCTGCTGTAACAGCAGAAAGGATCTAAGCTTATTAAGGCCGTTCCCTCGACCCATGTGGAGATGGTTTCAAAGGTGTCAGACAAGACAGAAGTACGTCACCCTCCTCTGCTGAGTTACGACCACAGCTCATCTTTGATCTGAGAGGCAGGTCATCCCTCTGTCTGTATCACCTCATTCTACAGCATATGCCCTTCGTTTTATCTTCCACCATCCCTCTCAGGGGGTTCTTATGAGAGTCGCAGCAACCAAGAATTCCTCTCAAGTCCAAGGAACACTGGGTAAGATTTACATGAATCATTTACCAACATCCACAGGGGACTAAAGAGCTCTTCTGGATATTACAGTTAGTATTTCCACATCTAAGTATTCCTCACTGAAGTGCAAGAAATAAGCTGATACATTAAACTGAACTTTAATGAACTTTGATGAATCAGAAACTTTTACTGGATTTCATACATCACTCAGATTGAGAATAAAACACTCTATGCCACAATTTTGTAAGAACGCATGTTTAATATTTGTGTTTGGAACTACATCTTTGCCTGTCATCTTCCTGATGTGTTACTTCAGTGTCTGTCTAGCTGCCTGATCATCATTGCCTGAAGCATATACAGTGGATAGAAAAGTGCTGGCCGCCCCTCTCTTTTTTTTCCTTGTGGTGTGTGTGTATATGTGGAACTTACCTCACAGATGCTGCACAGGATCACAAGTCAGAACCTTCTCCCCTGGGCATGGAGGCCTCCTGCAGCTGAGCCATGGAGCTCAGGTTCAGAGGTCATAATCAGGGAAAGCTTGTGTAAGTGAACTTCCTCCTTTCGTGCTATATGTGCTTGCATATTTGAGCATTACGTTCAGATTTGCATGTGCAAAATCTAGCCTTCTTTATTCACAGGTTATATCATTTAGACCTAAACTGAGGCATGCCTCAGTCTGAATTACAGCTCTGACACAGCATGAAAATAGTGTGACAGTAAGTGGAGCACAAAACACAAAGCAGACAAGGTTTCCTGTGGACCAGCACCAAGAGAGCGCTCATGGGTTTAAAATGTGTTTCACAACAATCAAGTGGTGCCAAGTTCCACCTCATTTACAGGCTCCCTGGATGTGTAGAACACACAACACTGACACTGTAATGGGATTATTTTCAGATACTTTTCTTGAAGTTAAGCCCTCAGTATAAATTATTGCAATGTTTTTGCTTTATTGTTTCATTTAACCTTAATTAAGCAGAAAAATCATGGAGAACAAATTCTTCACAATGACGACCTGGGAAAAGACAAAGCCTGTTGAAGAAATTGGGTAAAGAATGATTAAAAAAGGAAAGTTAAAAGAGAAGAGCACACATTCTTAAACATAAAAAACATTGGCTGTATACAATCAAAAGCATACTAAATGCTGACAAACTATACAAACAAGTTAGCAAGAACACAAGTATGAATGTGCAGCAAACAGACGAACAAGTTAACTTGAAACAGCAGAAGTGGAGGTACAGTATTGAGATGGTAACGTTTTTTCTTATCCCTTACTCTGACCACCCGGAAAGGACAGCAGAAAAGTGAAAAAACTTGATTAGGGTTCTCTTGAGCGACAGCCTGCAGTGTAACGCGCCCTTACACCTCTTCCTTAGTCCTCCTCAGCCTTTTCGAACAAATTGTACAATATAGCGTATGTGACTGTGCCATATAAGACCAAACGTGAGCCTGCTTACATTTGTGAGGGAAACGTAGATATATGACAATCCTGGAGATTTTTTTTCTTTCTTGGTCCTTTTTGTAAAACTTACATTCTGCGTTTGGTCTGTTTCCCATTCTTATGTGAGACTGCGCTGCATTTTCTTAAAAAGAATCAAACAATAATTCATATGAAAACTAAAAAGACAAACAAATTGGACCGAATATTAATGAATTATTCACGATGTATTTTTTTTATGTAAAAGTATAATCATTTTCTATTTTTCTAGTTTATAGGATTGCTCTAGGCTCACAGCCATAGAGCTGCAGAATGTCCACAGGTCATCAGCTGATCTGACTGTCAGCAGCGCTGGATCACCTCCTCGGCTCTTATACGAGCCACCTGTGCATCGTTCAGCGTAGAGAAAGCAGTGTGACAGATGAAAATGTGGACCGCTGACAAAACGTGGGACTGCAGATATCCGCAGTGGCCGGTTAGTTTAAGCCTCCTTCCTGTTTGAGTCCAATATCACAGGGACTGTGGAGCGCAATGGCCAGTTTTGATTAAAGATAAAGCTGTTAGATTTTCCTCCAACCCCACGAATTTGGGGGTGAAACCTCTACAGTTTACACTGCCTTTAAAATATATTCTTGTATAAACATAGGTGATGTGTGTGTAAGTATAAAAAGCCTTAGATCTTTAGCTCCCCAAAAACTAGTTAGTGGCATTAGTTTTACCTACCAACAAAGCGCAGATAGATGTTTTAAACATACATGTGGGATTGTAATCATAAAATGCACCAATATGTACACATAATACACATACACATAATAATATATGTGACAAACATTTCGCATTTCAAACATTTTTCTAATAAATGCGTGACGAAAAGATTTCAGAATAGTTCAAATGGATCATTTCTGATTCATTTTGGTAGCTCAGGATAAAATAAAATGTGAAATTTCCTATTACAATCTGTCTGATTTTAACAAATAAAGAAAAATAAAACAAAAGAACAAGTATCCGCTGCTTCTTACAGTAAATAAGAGCCTTGTTTCAGTCATTCAGGAAAAAAACATGAAACCATAGCTGTTCCCTCCTGCTTATTAGAGGAGCGAGGCTCACCCTGGCTCCCCCTCCGCCCTTCGAACCACTCCCCTTCCACTCTCAAAACTATTTAGCATCTGAAACTGGAATAAAGTTTCACAAAAAATTAAAGGGAAAAAACTTCCTGCGACAGAAGACGTGTGCCAAGCCCCAGTGTGAGCCCAGCTTTTCAAAAGAAGCGCAGAGACATCTTGAAGTTATTCCCTTTGTCTGTAAGGATATCTATATATTTTTGTGACCACGGCTTCAAAGGTGGAAAACGTTTTGTCCTCTCTATCCCTGCATTTCTTCAAGAAAGAAATGGAAGAGGGCTCTAGCTCTCCGGTCTCCCCTGTGGATAGTCTGGTGACCAGCGAGGAGGAGCTGGACCGACAGCAGAAACGCTACGCGAGGAAGAGGAGGCACAGTAAAAAGTCCAGCGAGGACAGCAGCGGGAGCAGCCCGGGTCCGGTGAAGCGGGGGAAGAAACCGAGTCCGAGCAGCACTCAGTCTTACGAGGAGCTGCAGAACCAGCGGGTTCTAGCCAACGTCCGGGAGAGGCAACGGACTCAGTCTCTCAACGAGGCCTTTGCGTCTTTGCGCAAAATCATCCCCACACTGCCGTCGGATAAACTCAGCAAGATTCAGACGCTGAAGCTGGCCTCCAGATACATTGACTTTCTCTGTCAGGTGCTGCAGAGCGACGAGATGGACAGCAAGATGTCCAGCTGCAGCTACGTAGCGCACGAAAGACTCAGTTATGCGTTCTCCGTGTGGAGGATGGAGGGCGCCTGGTCTATGTCAGCGTCTCACTAGCACTCAGGGACCTTCACTCACAATGCCAAAGCGGTGGGTACCACGACCTGAGAAAAACACAACAGGCTCGTTCGACTATTGCTATGCAGGGTCAAGATCTACATTTTTTTATATAAAGATTTCACCAAATCCAGCCAGATATCTTGATTCTTTTTTTGTAAAATGAGAATAGTTATGAGGGGTGGTTTGGCCCCATACTTTGGATTATGAGGGAATGTGGCTAGATGTCGAGGCGATTCTCAAAATGTCCCTACACATCAGGTGTTTACCAAAATTTAAAGGCATGCGCTCAGAAGCATCCCTGACCTGTGCGCGCTGCTGCTGTGTTCGGACTCGTGCAAGTCGAGATCTCACAAACCTCCAGCCAAACAACTGTCTAGTCCAGGACTGTGGTGAAAGATGTAAGCAGGGGAAGCGGTTGGATTAATACAAATAAGGCTGTGGGACACTAACCAGGCGCAAAGAACATGCCTTGTATTTTCTGTCTGTCCCATTTCTGCCCAGAAACGCATTAAATGAGCCACTTGTGACTTATGCGCCGCAGCCTTTCTTAGCAGCATTTGATAATGAGTGTGGTTATACGTTTGGGAGTACTGGGCTGGACCCGAAAACGCAGCTGTAATGCCACCACGGGTGATATATCCACAATAGACTGCTTTCCTGCGTGCAGACCGCTGGAATGGGCTGCTCGACTGGACATGAAAGTTCAAGCCAAAGCAAGACAATTCAAACAAGGGGGCCAGCATTAGCGAGCAGTTGTGATTCGGTTTGGGGGCTTTGCGGGTTCACAGCTTTTTGTTTAAGTTAACTGATAACAGCAGCTTAAAACACCAGAAGTTCAGATGCTGTTATATTTCAAATGAAGTCATTTTAGCAGGTAAGAGACTAAAGAAGAGGCTTGTTTCAGTCACTTTGAGTCTGGTTGTAAAATTTGACAGATTCTCTGACTGAACTGACGCTCAGCTGTGACAAACCACCAGTGTTTAAGAAAATAAATTGTCATGTGAGCTGTTTATTTTAAGGGACTTCAAATAAGACAGTCTGACTGCAGCTCTCCAAGAAGCAGATGACAGTAGGTTATACTTTTCAGTCGAAATAACTAGAATCGGGTTTGTTTAGTTCTCTCGAGCCCGTCTGTAGTCAGCAGACCGCCCAGTAACTGCACATCAGCGAGGCTTTGTTCCTGCTAAACCCAGCCTGCTGCACTGGGACACGAAAAGCTTCATTACAGTCATTTGTTTAAGCACATTCAGCTGAACAGAGTTTTTTTTTCTTTTTTTACTTTCTTACATGAACAGAACATTAATACTTTGGTAGATCAGACAAATTGTTGCGTTGATTCAAAGGCTGTAAAATAGGGGATACAATTCATGCAAAAGGCCTTTGAAAATAAACCTTACAAATCATGGCCTTGGTGGTTTACTCTTGGGCTTTATATTGCCCCGAGGAGTTGGATTTTTATTGTTTTAGGCTTGTCCACTGATCCGCAACCAAATGAAAACCTATGAATTTACTCAGGTGCGTCAAACTAAATGCCAGAAAAAAAGTAGGGGAAAAAGAAGCGTCTTTTTGCGTTTGGCTGCAGCTGTAGAACTCCAGTCAAACACAAAATGTTGCATGCGTCTCCGCAGCCATGTGGTTTTACTCAGCTGGGTGGCTGATAATTGATTCATTAATGACTTCCCGCGTGCGTAAAAAAATACCACCTTCATCCAAAGAAACAATATGCGTCTCATCAATAACGCTTCTCTACCTTTCTTGCTTCCACAGACTGTTTACTTCGACAAAGTTTGGAGACCGAAAGGGATTATTGAAGAACCCATCGACCTCAGAGGCATGGTGGAGAGACGCAATGTGACCCCACATCTACGTGTAAGAGAGTGCAGATGCAGACATCACACTTCTTCTGACTGTCTGGAACTGTGGAGAGAGGAGAACAGAAGACAGAGAGCGCGCATTCACGGCCTTTCCTTCAGCAAAGCCATCGTTTTAATGAGATATATTTAGTTTTTCAAAGACTTTAAGCCAAAGTATGAATATATATGTATAGAGAGAGAGAGAGCGAGAGAGAGAGAGAGAGCGAGAGAGAGCGAGAGAGCGAGAGAGATCTATCTCTCTATATATAGAGATAGAAATATTAATGAATGCGTATTGTACATACTCGTGTAACAATATCCTGTAAAGGGACCAATGCAATTTTAGAGTCTTTCGCTGCATAGATATATTTCACCGACCTTCTTTTGCAAGTCTCCATCAGAGCTCCGTCCAATTTACATTGTTTGTTTTGCTTATTTATTAAAACAGGTATTTTTTGAACGAAATATGCTTCTTTTTTTTACATGTACCCCTAAAACTACCGTGTAGTTCGTCCGAAGTCGTTATAATAAAATAAATTAAATTGAAAAAAAAAGTCAAATTTAGCCAATTATTTAGCTACAACAAGAAAAAACTTTTTTTTTCATAAATGTGTTTTCTTCTTGTTTAATTCTCTGCTGAGTCTCGGGTTCTGCCCTTTTACCCTCCCCTCCTGTCTGTTAAGGAAAGAAAACCCCGGCTCAAAAAAACAGGCCATAAAAACAAAACGACAGCTTCATTAACAGAGGAGGAAATTCGGAACAGTTTTAAACGCAGTCCCATAAAATGTTTGTCGACTCAAATAACGACTAAACATTTTAAATGACGAAGCCTTTGCGCTCCTTAACGAGCAGGGAGCCGCAGATAAGGGCAAAAACTCCGCCTGAAGCGTTCAAAAAAGGGACCTCAAGTAGACGACTGAAGGAATTCCTTTGAATCTTTCCCGCTTACTCTTAATACATTCAAACTGTTTACATGTCGCTTTCCCAGACGTGGTTAGATGAAATCTAAACAGTAAAAGGAGCCCATTGTTAACGCAGGGCTGCAACAGTAAATTGAAGGCTGACCTGCAGTGAGTGTTTTAGCTGAACGGTGCACTGCTCTGCGTCTTTTACTTTACCTTGTTCCTGCAGCAAACCAAGCTCTGATTTAAAATACAGTACTTCTGTTTTAGTCTTGGAATAATTTCAATATGTATTTAAACTCCAGTATCCAGAGTTTAAATACTGACATATAGGATGATAAAAATGAACCAAAGTCATTTGTTTTCTACATGTGCTCAACATCTACTTCAGTGCTGGTCTGTCAGATTTTTTTTAACGGTTTGTGAATGCGGTCTGAGGGGAAACACCTGCAGCCACAGTGGCTTTATCCTCCTGCTGTTTTTGTGTGGATGCTGATGCACTCAGCTCACATTATTCACCCTTTTATGAGAGATAACCCAAGTATGAGCCAGCTCTGTGGTGTGCTGGCTTTATGAGGCAGCTTTATTTTTAAAAATAATCTTAGTGCTGATCGTTGCCTCTGTCTAACTTGCTGCTCACTGGTAGCAAAGGAGGTTCTGTAAAAGAATGGTCATCTCCGTTCAGTTCAAAGCCTTTTTAACTCGATTGATTTATCAGACACAGAAGGTGGTGGGATCTCTGTGACTAATACTAATCTCACTGCTTCAGGAGTGACATGACCCGTCCGTGCATGAAATGAGGGGATCAAGCCCATGTTTATATGTGAATTCACACATGCTTAGGGTGATCCGAAAGAAGGTAAAAACAAGGGTTTTGACAATACCCACTGGCTTGAAATCTGATTTACTGTGTAATCAATATCTGTTTGAGTACTTTCTTGTAGAGAGTTTGTACAATAAATGGCAAAACCCTATCTAAAATCTTTCACAGTTACCTTTTAAAGACGAACAGATGCAATACGGTGCAGTCACTTTTGGCATGGTGGTCTTGGATGCTGCTGGGCAGCCCTTCCTACCAAGGCCGGCATATCCATAGGAGCCCGTTTGATACCCGCTCATTATCCCGGGCCCTCACAGCTGAGCAGCACAGAATCACCCGGGGGCCACTGCTCCAGTGGTGCGAGAGATCCAGATGTTTCCCGTAAAATCCTACGGAAAAAGCTACAAAACTTTAATTTGTAGTAAAAAGGGAATAAAGTAAAGGTTTACACTCTTTGTGCCTCAGACGGTATTTTGTGTTCATCTGGTTCGTTGAAAAAAATTCAAAGGTTAACCATATACCACTTTGGAGGCTGATCTCAGTTTTACTGAACTTTTCCGGTGTGTGTTTGTTTGTGTGTTGGCAAAGCTGAAAGTCAGCTGTGTCCACCACCACTATTATTAAATACACAAAGCCTCAGTCAGGATTCCTCCAGTGTAGGTCTTTCTTATTCTGTCTCCTGTTGTATGTTGTGGAGGATCATGTTATGAAGTCTCATTAAAGCAGATGAAATGAGTTAATTTTGAGTTTGACATGAAAGATCACTGTTTGACAAAGACATGAAGTTTTCAAATCAGTTTGTTAGTGCGCTTGATCATCTTTGTACCTGCAGAATAGAAATCTAAATAAAGATCAAGCATGAATTACAACCAAAGAATGTAATTTCATCTAAATGTTAGTCGCTGATATTTGTTGTATGAAATGAATATATGAAATAGAATAGATGAAAGCCTGACATATATTAGTGAATAGATTTTTTTCAATACAAAGGCTATTTCTCAGAATTGAAAGGGCACATTCAGTTTTACACATGCACCTGAACTCTGCTCAAAAAGCCTAATTGCTGAACATACCGTACTCTCTTTCTCTTTCGTTTCCTTTGAATTGCTTTAAAGTTCTTAAAATCTTCACTGACTGACTGTTTCAACTGGTTCCAGGCTTTCACTGCAACTTTGTGAAGATTACCCTGACAAAAAAACATCTGGATGAACAGCATTTGTTCACAATGGCCAAATTTCCTTAGGACACTCATTGTTACGATGCCAAATTTAACTTAAAAATGTATAGATTGACTAAGAGCCTCCAGCCTAAATACATATCAGTGTCAACCCATCGTCAATAATTCTATGAGAGTCAGAGGCATTGTGCCTGAAGCTTATCTTCCCAGTATTTGAAATATGCTTAAGCTTACAATATGAAGTATTTCCCGTGTTGGAATCCATGACCCTGTGAATGAGCATGAGGACTCATAGCAATAATAAATGTTGTCAGTGTTTATATCTTTATGCTCACACAAGGAAAAGTCTGCTTTTTCTATTTTTTATTTTATTTTTCATCTCTTGAGGCAGTGAATGCTGTATTAACAGGCATCCTCTCATCACCAGACTCTCACTCTTTACTTGAAGGCTCATTTGGGGATTCTTGAGGACTCCAGACAGGACTGGATGATATAGTTGTAAAAGTAGTCCCACTGGACCTAGCATGAGTCCAGGAGTGTGTGTGTGTGTGTGAAAACGTGTTTATTGCTTTCCTAACTGTGTGTGTGTCAACTATCCAGCATTTGATAGCACATGAACAGCATCCCCTGAATGGCAAATTGTACCAGCTCTACAATCCCAAATCCTAAAAAGTTTGGACACTGTAAAAAGTAAAAAGAAAAATAATGCATACATAAAAGTGTCCAGATTCACAGAGCCTATGATGATATTATGAACTGCGGACGATGGAATATTCAAAGTCTTCACATTGAGGAATATCATTGTGAAAGTGTTCCACAAAATGTAGATGTAGTTTTTTGCAGATTGCTGAATCTCTGCCCATTTTTATTTCTGAGAGACTCTGCCTCTCTAAGGTGTTCTTTTTATACTAAATCGAGTTACCGATCTGTTACTAATTAACCTAATTAGTTGCAACACCTTCCTCCAGCTGTTTCTTTTTTTAACTACTTACTTTGCTCCAGCCTTTTTTTGAGAGGCAAAGCTGCCATCAAATTCATGATGAACCAATATTTATCAAGCAATTGCAAAATATCTCACGTTGAACCCCTAATATCTTTTCTGTGTTCTATTGTATATAAAATTATGGGCTATTATATTGGCATTTGTATTAATGTGTGCGAGTGTGTGTGAGAGAGACATATTCCCTTGGTTGAGCATGCTGGGTTTTAGACTGCAGCAAGAGTAATATGAATCATTACATGCCAGAGTGCAAAGACTGCAAATATCTGACATAAGCGCCAATGTTGTGTGAAAAAAAAAAGTGGTTCAGACAAAGGACAGCTGGAAGATGTTATTTTCGTGGAAATGTTTTCAAGGCTTCACTGTTTACAGTGTTCACATATAAACAAGCACCCAAATAAAAGCCATCACAGCCTTATTTACCCCTGCCTGACTTTGAGTTAGGACCGATATTAATGAGTCACTGTTTTCACTTCCTCTGCTAGAGGAGCATAGTTATAGGATGATAAAATGAAATGGCACAATCTACCTGTAGCATGGCTGTGAACCAATCATAAGGTAAACTGTGAGGCAACACCTCGACCTCCTTTCAGTTCCAGCGTACTCTTCACCTTCAGCTGTGAAATTTGATTTGTCTCCAGGCTGGGGGGCTGTATGCTTGTAAGGTAACATGCCAACATGCTTCTCCTCCTCCTTTTCCTCTGTTCATCATTAGCACAAGTGATGATTCCAGGGTCAGCAGAGATCACCAGGTCACACCACCTCAGGGGCCAACTTTCTCATTTATTAACCTGAAGGTTTCACTTCACTCATGGGAGACAGAAAAAAACTGTCAGATAGAAATAAAAGTTGAAACTGAATAGGAAAGGTTATGTTACTTTATACTGGCAGAAAGAAAGAGACTACATATACCACCGGGCAGTGTGAGGCCTTCAAGGAGGTCAGACATTGTTTAATTAAACTCATGCAAAGTGACGAAAGCCCCCTCGTGGCACGGTATGAAACAAACAGCCTTTATACAACCAAATATCAAAATTATTTATTGGCAAAGCATTTATTTTGTTGTTCGATATCTTCAACCCTTAAAAACATGCATGTTGGGTTATCTAAGATTCTTAATCTAAAGTAGTTGTGAGTGGAAGGTGCATCGTTACATCTGAGATAGACTGGTGAACACTCCTCTGGGATGAGCTCAAGCCTCATCTGCAAACCAGTATCAGTAAGAGATACTTTCTTTTACTTTGTGAATCTAACTGGTATTAAGGGGAATTGATGTTCCAGTTATGTGATACACTGAAGCCTGGCAGTTATTGCCTGGTATTGAACCTTTTACTGTGCTCTTGACACGCAAGTTGACAGTGACCTTCTCTTTGTGCTGTGTTTGCAGGCGCTCTCCATTGCCGTGTCTCCCCTTGCCCCTTTAATGTAGGCACACACTGGACAGCAGACTAAACACGTATAGTGGCAAGACAAGTAAATTCAGCCCGGCTATTTAAATATGGATCAAAAGTGCCAACTTGACTAGTGAAACAAACCCATGGAAAAACACCAAACTGCTTCCAACTCTGTGTGCACATTTCCATTGTTTCTAAAGTCACATTCAGGATAAAGTAAGTTGAGGGCAACTGCTGTATTTGTTCTCGTTTTGAGTTGACTAATCCAAGAGTTCATAGCCTTTGCTTGGCTGCACCACCTCTGCATTCCCCCAACATAGATGTTTGCTGGAAATGTTTCTGTTTATGCATGTTTGTGTGTGTTGATGATCTAAATTTGATTCTAATAGCTCTTCTATAATTAGTTTGGCTTGTCATTCAAGCAGCTGGCCAAAGCCTCATCGCCCATTTGCAGTCACTTGAACCTGCAATTAAGATGCGCGGTGATGAGCACAGCTGGGAGGATGAGGCATTTTTATGCATGCGGGTGGCTGGGTAATAACAGAGCTAACTGATAACGACTGACGCTGCAAGAAGATGAGCAGGGCAGCAGAGCTGCCGCAGACCAGAATGTCACAGTGGTAAAAGGAGAAATAAAATAGCCATTTCAGTCCTTTGTTGTGGAGATGAGGCAGCCATCTTGTGGGTTGGACTCCAGGGAAGGGAGGTTGAATTTTATCAACCAGGGTTTCGCCTCTTCTCTGACTGTGCCGGTGGTTGCATGTCACACAGCAGAGATACAGTGAACTAAAGGTGAGCCGGTTAGTCTGTGTGTCATGAGCACCATCATTGGAGCATCTCCAGCCTCAGAGGAACCATAAAGAAGGTATATACCCAGGTTTACTGTCATTCACTTCTGGAGCCCTCAGAGTGCTCTCTTTCAGGCATGTGTAAGATGGTAAATATTATCTGTCCATTTAAACTTATTTCCTCAACAAACTGAAGAACGTGGTTTTCTTCATGGGCCTTTGACGCTGCACGGTGAACCCAGATCGTCATGATTTACAGATTGCGATGACCCTACGAAGCCTGTGGCAGAGGTCTTATTTACACTGTTACGCACTAAATTCAGTGTCTGACTGAAAGCAGTGGAATGTGTGTTTATTTGTTGGGAGCAAAGGCAGGATTGGTTTTGTTTGCTTTTGGACTGTTGTCTCAGAGTTAGCTCCACCATTGACAGGGATTCACTACTGTTTATTTGGACACAAGCTCAGACCTCTGACCTCTCCAAATGGGTGGCTAATCCAGGTCAAAGCTACTGTGGGACCCTTGTTCCCATTCTTGCAAATGATTACTCCCTCTGGACTTCAGGGGAAACACCTTCGATTTTCTCTCATAAACAACTGTTTACAGGTCTTGATGAATATTCTTTACATTAAGAAGTTGTATACACTTTTAGTATCTTAGAGGGACTGGTGGAAAGTGTATACACTGATTATCAATTACTGCTGATCATTATGTTTGAAAATACAAAGAATCTGGGGTTGTGGAGTTGGAGAGGCACGAAATAAACATCCCTCTAGCTTCAGCTCCTCATCTATGACAGAGTGCAGTGGTCTCTAAAGCCCATACTGTCTATAGTAAAGCTGAAATGTAGGTATGGTGTGCAACAAGATTTTAACAAATAAATATTTCTTGTGGAGTTAAGATCTTCACTTCTGCTGCATTGACTTTGACCCTTTCAAAACATCAATGTGTACAGAGACTGGTCAGCTCTGGTAAAACAACAAAACAAATAAAACAAAATAAAGACTAAAATGCCAGATCAAGCAAAAACTTTGACAGAGAGAAGCCATCTTGAAGAAGGAGAAAAAAGTGAGAAAAAAAGTGAGTCATCTACACTTCTTTAGTCAAAGTACAAAGTTATCTACCATAAATATTACACATTTTCTGGTAGGACTGACCTGGACTGAGTGCACTGAGGTCAGTGCTGCCAGTACACTGCGAACACAATTACAAGGCTTATTGAATTGGTCTCGATATAGCTTTTCAACAAAGCAAAAGAACATCTTCTCTAACATTTAAGAATAGACCTTAATCTAAAAAAGTACACCCATCTTTCACTTCTAGGGCTTTACTTTTAAAAAAGGCAAAATGCAGAGGAAGTGTGTGAAAAACTAAGCGCATCCTTGTTCCTTGCTTAGTAGTAAAAAGCTAAATTGCAGCTGATGCCAATCAAATCAACTTGATTAATTGTTCATCAGTAAGTGTGAGCAGATCTATAAAAAACAGATATTTCGTCAGTTTGCTGTTCTGGAGCATTCAGGTGTGCGTTAACACAACACCAAGGAGGAAAGACACCAGCAATTATTGTTGCCCATCAATCTGGGAAGGGCAATAAGGCCATCTCCAAACTATTTCCAGTTCATGATTCTACAGAGAGAAAGACTATTCACAAGTGGAAAATATTTAAGACAGTTGCAAATTTTCCCAGGAGTGGCTGTCCTAGCAAGTTCACCCCAAGGTCACACTATGCAATGCTCAGAGAAACTGCAAAATCCTAAGAGCTACATCTCAGACCACAGGCCTCAGTAACATGTTGGATTTTAAAGTTCATGACAGTACAATTAGGAAAAAAGTGAACAAATATGGCTTGTTTGGAAGGCTTGCAGTCCACAAGACTTCTGGAAAAATGTCCTTTGAACAAACAAGACCAAAGTGACCGAATGTTTGGTCATGATACACAGCAGCACATCTGGAGAAAACGAAACGCAGAATATCAGCACAACCACCTCATACCAGCTGTCTAGCACGGTAGTGGAGGGCTGATGATCTGGGCTTGTTCTGCAGCCAAAGCAACTGGACACCTTGCAGTCATTGAGTCAACCGTGAACTCCTCTGTATACCAAAGTATTCTAGAGTTCAATGTCAGGGAAAATTGCTCCACCATCAACCCTAAATGTGGTTCTACAACATAAATGACGTTTATGCATTTAGCAGATGCTTTTATCCAAAGCACCTTACACTGGAAGCAGGCAGGGTAAGGGAGTCTGGCCTAAGGATACCTACTGGTGGTAGTACCTTTCATGAAGGGGATTTGAACCAAGGTCACCCACATGAAAGGTGGATATCTAACCACTACACTAGCCAGCCAGAAAGTCATCTTCCAGGCTTACCCTTTCGATTAGATTTTTGTAGCAACACAAAATGAAGAAATATCTTTGGCCTTTCAAAAAAAGGACGAAAAAAGTCTGGAACCAGTGTAGACACTTGTGTTCAGTAACTATTATGATTCTTCCATCCAAGCACACTGTCAGTTCCATCTGTTCATGATCAACTTTCGCTGAAGCTGCAAGCACAGCCTTACAATGCTCTTCAAAGCCTTGAACTGTCTTTGCTTACAGTAAATGTCGTGTCTGAGAAGAGCTCAATAAGTCCTCGATAGGATTCAAGTCAGATGAGGAAGGTTGTTAGGCTGTAATTCCATCATCTCTGAGGTCTTTGCTGGAAGCCAAGTGGTAGGGTATTTTGATGCATGTTGTGAGGTATAGATTATCACATTACTATATGTTGCAGAATTCTTCTTGTAGTGCTGCTTGATGAAATGGGCATAAAGACAGCTTTGTGTAATCTTTTGATATTACTTGAAGTGAAGACCTGAAATTTGCCCAGCTGTAACTCGAGAACAGTCCCATTCATTTGCCAAAATCATTCATTATAGTCATTAATCATCATCACAAAGGTAAGCTGTATCTTTAGTGAAAGGGGGATTGTTTCTGATACGAGATCAATACGATGACATGTTTTTAACACTCTGGGGTCTGAGCCGTAATGACTCATGCAATCTGGTCATGCCGGCATGATCATAGACCTCAGAGTGTTAATCTGTGTTTTGCTGAGACCCTCTTTCCTGAAACTAACTTCACACGTAAAAAACGAGCCCCACCCTGAACCTCAAGATGTCTTGTGGCTGCAGCCATGTACAAATATTCCATTCTAATGTTGGGGGGGGGAAATAAAACAGAAATTCAAAGTCAAATGTTGGCTGAGACACTGTTGCTTCAATAGTTTTATCGCAACTCTCAATTGTCCCACAGAATCTGAAAAGTGATTCACTCAGAATCAACCTCAGGTTCTTTTCCAGACTAAGAACTACTAAACACACCATTAAGCACAACATTCACAACTGCCTTCTTTATGTCTCCACCACCTTACATGTGAAAGGGCTCCATATTTTATGACACTGATAAAAGATCATCAAATTCACCTGAGACTGTTTGCCTCTCCGACAGTCCCCGTCTGAGCCCAGCTCTGTTCTCTGTGCTGGTCTCTCCTGATGACACTTCTATGAAACATTTCTTAAGAAGACTTTATCAAACTGTCTTTTCATATCACTTGGGACATTTTTACTTTACCTGGGGTTTTAGTACAGACAAAAATGACCAGATGTCTCTTTCTTTACTTTGCTATTTTGACCGACCTGAGCTGAGAAATAGACACACACAAACACATATTATACACAGTGGCAGGAGAAGACTTCTTAAATTAGTTAAAACCAATAAATTAGGTTTCATTTTCCAGTTTCCACAAATCTTATTCAGTCAATGTGTCTACAACATTATGAAACATTATTTTTCAACAAAGACTTTTAGTTATTGTCTTTCATTTAGATCTTTATTTTACAGTTCAGACTAAACAACAGAATGTTAGTCTCCTAAGATGCAGTAAAAAAGAAAGAGCTAAAAACCTGAATGTTTAGGGTAAGTTAATCATTATAGACATAAACGAGACAGTGCAGACAATATTTTCCAAAACAATACTTTATACTGTTCATGTTAAAGACAACATGTTAGAGCAAAGATTTCCAGAGAAAAATGTACTATTTCTGTAACAATGGCAGCACAAGTCAAAAACAACTGATGAAAAAAAAAAAGAATATGCATTTTATACATATGTAAACCTAGAACTGTTTGTTTCTTAGCCACAGTGGTCAGAGATAACTTGCTTCTTTACTGGAATGGACCGCCATGACAATGACCCGGCATCTGGATGAAGCCCTTTAAAAAGTCCGCATGTGACAAAGAATGAAAATGTCATCCCAAAAAAATTCCATCAAAGTCACATCTTGGCCCAAATTGAAAACAATGCCCATTCTGTTACTGCAGATTACAAAGCGCCCTACTAGTACAGTTTGCTTTTCTACATAAACACAATAAACCTATAGTCTGTGCTAGATTATTTGTTTTTCTAAAATATGCAGTTTATGTATTCCAGGTTTGATGTTTCAGTATGCTACAGGTAAAATGACAACATGGAAAGCACCCAAACTTATCTAAACAAGAAACAAAACCGCAGTGAACGAGACGGTCAGGATACAGTGAAAGTAATGTCCTTCAGTGCTTCATCCCCTATGCTGGTATGTGGCAAGGGACAGACAGACAAACAGACAGGTAGGCAGTGCATGCAGACATACAGACCATGCAGAGAGAAAAGAGGAATGGAGTGAAGACAGGCCACCCAAAGAAACTAACAGCTCTTGGAGCTATGATGGTTTAAATAAAGCAGTTCAACCTCCTAACAAATGGAAATTCTAATAAAATGGAATGTAGCCTTTTTTTTTTCTTCAGGTAACCGGACATTGTTTTAAGACTAACTATGAGGACAGATGGCCAAAGTAGCCAGACTGTGCTACTTTTGGCTGCGTTTGAAAAACCGAAGCATTAAACAGTAGGAAAGCCATAACTGGCAGTGTTGCACAAAGGTTCTGGGAAGGTAGTCCTCAAGTGCATAAACATGTGCAGAGATGTCAGTGTGTCCAACAAGAGACGATGGGCCAGGACAGCCTGATTATAGATGTTTTTTAATGTCCCGTCCTGACATAGCCCTGTATGTATTAGATTTCACACAACAAATAGGTTCAAAATGACAAGAGAAAGTCTGTGTAGGTGCCTAGTAAAAAGAGGAATGTAGACAGAAACACACAAAAAAACAGTGATACCTTACGTTCCTCTGCAGATACGAGCTCTGCTATTTTTGCAATTTATGGTAAAGTATATACATTCATATCAACACATTCTCCCCATTCTTGTGAATCTAGCAAAAAAAAATCTTGACAAAGAAGGCGATTTTAACATGTGACTTTCTATGTGCATTTGCAGGATCCTACATCAATTCTGTTGTTAAAGGCCAGATACATTCTGTCAAAATGTGAAGAGATGCACTTGAGAAAAAAAAAAGAAATCAAACACCAAATATCAGCACATGATATGTAATTATATTCAAGATAGATAGTTGTTTATTCTATAAAATTGTCCACTTAAAATGAAAGCTCGGAAGAGTTTTGGTCTCCTATAAGAAACAAAGTTGTGATGCTGTATAAGTCAAACTGTTCTTTTTTTCTTTAAAATACAGGAAAGTCCTGCTAAACCTCAGGCCACTCTGAAGTCCCAGAAGCATCACTTAAATGCCACGGAGGATGGCTTTGACTATGCATGCAAAATTGACTTAAATTAAAACCCAAGAAAGGCCAAATAAATAAAAAATATTGGTGTGGAATCATTTTCAATCACATCACAGTGATTTCATCGACCTTATTCCAATTCAAATCCAGCCTTCCCTCATTCTTTCGAAGATGTTACACGATAAGGTGGTACACCTTAAAGGAAGAAGAACAAATGTGGAGAAACAAAGTGGAAACTCGACTGATGCAATCCAAGATCAGTGTTTCTCTACAGTTACAGCTAAAAATAAAACATCAAAACGTACAGAACGGTACAGATATGTGCATGAATATGTGAGGCAGAGTAGGGGTCAACTGCACCCCTCCTGTAACAGTGCTGTGGTACCAGTGGGATAAATAATGTAATCGCTGTCAAAAGATACAAGACAGGGTGAAAAAAGCTGCAAAACACTTAACTGTAACCCGGAACAGCAAACGGTGCCTTCAGGACCACGCTAAAAAGGGCTGACCGCAACTTCGACCCATGAAAAGTATCAATTTTTCAATGCCAACTTCAAAACAAGGTCAAAGTATTTCATTATGTATAGATATATATGATATACTCATTTCTTTTATATATAAATCTGTTATGAACAAATAGTAAATACACAATTGTCCATAATTTTACAAAGTAGAAACATTGTCACCCCAACAGTCCCACAAAAACCCTAAATCCAGAGACATATTCAGGTGATGTCCACAAAAAACATCCAAAACCTCTCCTGTTGTGAAGTATGTCAGCTTTACAATGCAACTGAGAAAGAGAGTGGACAGCATGTACAAGACAACAGGTAAATACATTTACAAAAAGGTACAAAAGTAAGTCATGAGAGTCCATAGAGGGGCAACAAAATGAACTGAAAATGTCAAAAAAAACAACAACAACACAAATAGTCACTGATGTGTGTGGCAGGAATCCTCAGGAAATCAGTGTCATATGTACAGTAAACAACAGTTAACACCACAGCACTCTGTTTTCTGTTCACTGGAAGAGGGAAAAAGTGGCAGAGGGTAGTAACACCGACGAGCGAGCACAAGTTGGAAGGATGGTTACAGATTGGATGTCTGCACGTTGGCCACAGTGGTTGCAATCCGATTCCAGTCAGTCACTGAGGCTTTTTAATCAAGCATGCTTACAAAAGTAAAACAGAGCTGGTATCCCCATTTAGTTTAAACTGGTCGAGGGAGATGGTCACCCTTCCTGAGTGGTTCTGCCAGAGGTTTCTTCCTGGGGGGATTGGACTGAAGACAAGTTACGGCGCAATCTTATTTTTGAATTGGCTTTGGGTTAGGGTTAGGTTAACCTAATTTGGACTCATTTGAATTTAATCAATTGGATTATGATTACAATGAATTGGACTCTAATTGGCTTGAACTGGACTGTATCATTGAAGTGTCTTGAGATGACATTTGTTGTAATTTGGCATTACATAAATAAACTGATTTAAAATTTAAGAGAGATTATGGGCTGATACTGTTATCATTTGGCCAGCTGCTAACAGAAAGAGTTTCTATAATCTATTTTCCCTTTAAAAAATATAAACGAGTACTATCTTTGAATGAGTACAAATTAATTCATACAAATGCATGTCAAAAACCTTTATAATAATCCTTTCAATAAAAAGATAATTCTGTAAAGACATAAATATTTCAAAAGACTGTTTTAGCCTGTTAAACCATGACCAAGTTAATGAATTTACAATTTACTTTTACTGCTCAACACAAATTCGTAAATTGTGTCAAAGTCAACATGACATAACCAGAACACAGCAGCAGACAAATATCAGCTTGTTAACTGCCACCGGTTGATGTTATCCTATTTGTTTATAGGCTGATCGCAGTCAAGAAAGTGAATATCAGCAAATACTGATATTAGGCCCATATAAAAAATAAAAAATTAATTGAAGAAATACTTTATCCCAAAGGGAAGTTTGATCAATTATCAATTATACTTTAATCAATTATGTATATATCTGTACATTAATAATTATCTAAACTATTATACTCAAGACTGTAATAAAACTTTTACCTTGTGGATTCTCCAATGTTTAAGGTCCAGTGTTTTGGTTTTAGTGACATCTGGTGGTAAACCTGGAAATTGCAACCAACTACACCCAATCACTCTTTCCAAGTGTGGAAGTGAAACCATGGTGTTCTCTAAAAGTGGAGTCAGTGTTTGGCTTGTCCCAAACTGGGCTACTGTAGTTGCATGGTGGCACGACGTGGGACAAGGAGCCACCATGTCTGTCGATATAAATAGCTTGTTCAATTAAACAAAAACAACTACTGATTCTACAATAAAGATAACCCAACTTTACAGTGCAGGAGATTAGGAAACTTGAAACCCATATGTGCTATTTTAAGTTGCTAATATGCTCAATTCACCTACTGCTAAGATCAAAGAAAATAAGGATTTCAAACGGAAAACCACTTTTAACTTGTGTTCAACAGTTTGGGTCTCACTGTATATTAACAGACAGACATATACACACACCTGTTTCATAGCACCTGCCATTTGGGGAGCAGATGTGCTTAACAAGGGCTTAAAGATGATAAACCAGCTGTAAGAGCCTCTGGAAAATTCCAGGTGGTAAGGGCCTTCTTACCATGGAAACATATTTGTCTTAGAGCAGGCTAGTTAAACAAATTAGCCCATTTCTGATTAATTACATCCTTTAATAATATGCAAAACGTGACACCAATATTACTATCACTGCTAAGTCTTTGCTGTTCTGCACATGTGGAATCATACAAGGCTCGACAACACATGATCATCTTTCACGTTTGGCTCCATCACTGTCTAATTATTAGATAAAGAAGATTCCAGTCTTGTTGCTCTTGTAAAGTGCTCGCTACTTAACTCCTTTCGATGCTCGTGTGATCCACAGACAAATTAAAAAATAAAATAAAATAAAAAAAATCCCTCTTAACTTTCTTCTCAATTGAACCACTTGTGACTGGGAACCTTCCAGGGTGAAAATGAGGGAAAAATGTAAAAGATGGTGGAAAAGACAGTTGGCTGGTTGCAGAAAATTTTACCAAGTTTCTCCAATTTATGTGCCAACAGCTTGCAGGCTTGCTGATGTCTTGCCAGGACAGAAATGTTTGAGGGGTAGGAGAGATGAGGCCTTGAACCAACATCTATGTTTAAGGCTAAATTCTTTAAGTGGAGTTCAACAGAAAATCAACCAGGTTTAAAAAACAGAGAAAAAGGGGGGAAAAGGCACAAATGCTCAGTCTTTTACTGTCAATAGTGCTGGAAACTTGCTGACCTTTGTCATCTGTAACGTTTTAACAATCTGGGAAAAAAATGCAGGAAACAGGACAACTTTGTTTCATTTAAATATTCTGAAAGAGCAGGAATCCATCCTTACTGCAGTGTCACAATCACAATAGCTCTGGTGGTCTTGATGAAAGCGACGAGATGAAGATAAAGCATAGAAAGACAGAATAATATGGAAAGTAGAGGACTGCAGAATGTCTGTGTATGGTTAAGACCGGCAGTCAAAAAGTACATCTGTCTAGTGTTTTAAAAGCACTGGCACTCAAAGGCGGTCACTGTGGGATAATTAACTCAGTCTTCACATATCTGACGTCATCAAGTGCAATGCATTTCAGCTGACTGTGACCCCGTGCACAGCTGATCAGTGAAAGCACCGCTCATCTTTTTCAGCTGTCCGCTGCCTCTGAGGACCACATCTGTCAGCTCTTCTTGTTGCCTCCCATGAAAAGCTGCCATTCTGGTACGGCAGTGGTGAAACGTGGGAGAGGATTCTACTGGTAATTTCAAGCGACTGACTGGATAAGGATGTGGTCAAAGACGAAGACTGGTCTGAGTGGTCAAAGGATAAGCATGTTCCTTTACATTGGAGCTTCTTCTTCCATTGGTTCCTCTTCAGCTCTGAGAAAAAGACGACATCATAAACAAAGACAGAATGTTATTCACTTAGGCTACAAAACTTCAAGTCTTGTTCGAACAGAAATCATTGAACTTTATTAAACCAAAAGTATAAGAGCACAATTGTTCACATAGGCATGTGATGTTTTAGAGCACACTATAAGAGGGTCACAGGTTTAAACATGCATTTTCTTTTTCAATACAATGATGTGGTCTTGCACACCAAAATAGTTGTAATTTTCTAGATATTTATTATATTTCACCATATTGGTGTTCACTTTGCCTGTCTTTGCTGTTTCATATTATACCGGAGCCTCGTCACAGTTTTGGCTGATGAGAGCTGCATGTGGCTGGAATTAGCTGACAGACTGAGTCTTTGAACCCATACAACCAGTTTGGCACTAATTATTCACGGCTTCATCTCTGTCAGTGACTCCATCGCATTATAAGATAAGAAGATGACATGCTTATTCATGTACTTGCAGAGAGTTAAAATAAAAATGCTGCCAATACTTTGGAGGTAGGTAGATATTCTTCATCACCTTTTTGACAGAGAGAGCTCTTTAAAACTAAACTGGCTGCTGGCTTCATATTTACCAATTCAGAGTCAGAAAGCAAACTCCAAAAATGTTACTTTTTTTTTTTTTTTTTTAAACATACAAGAGGGTGATCAGCCAAGTCACTAATGGAAACACCACCTCTTTCCAATGTTCTTGTTGGCGACAGACAATGAGGCCATGGCAGAGACGGTTTCAGCTTCATCAGTGTCACGTTGGAGGGCTTCGCTCAGTGAACATCCGAGTGTGGAGGCAGAGCGCTGCAGTGAGCGCCAGTTTTTACCTGCAAAAGCTTAATTTTAATTAAGTCCAAAACTCAAGGGTTTTCTGGAAAACACACTAAAACATTGTCTCTCTTCCTCTTAAGGAAGCTAAAAAAAAAAGACATGAAACTAAAAGGCATTTGAGAGGTTAAACATTTTTAATTTGTCTTAATATTTGAAAAAAATGATAACAGTTGGAAGGTAAAATGCTAATGCAACACAAGTCTTTCCAGGCTTGAAACACAAACACAATACATATGTCGCACAGCTCATTAGGGGTAAATGGGTTTTGCATGTGAACTTATGAGTGTAGTTATAAGAGACAGTTTGGCAAAAGCTTAATTTACCCTGAGCCCATTAGAACTGGATGCAACACGTCTCTTTCAGGCCTGCTGAGGTGGTTCTGTGCTTTTCACCTCACAACTGATGTGCATAAGAGCATCTTATATCATGTCATTGTTTCCACAATCAATGATGCTTTTATAAAATATCAATGAACAATAACTGCAATATCAGTAACTTAAGTTACGTCAAGTTATGTCAAGTTTCCATCTACTTCAGAAACAGAGAAATAAAGGCTTTGGGGAACTTTACAATTCTTTTTTTTTTTTATTCAGAAAAACCTTAGTTTTAGAATGCTTTTTCAGTGGCCACAATAGGTCCTCAAGGGTTAAGTGATGCAGTTGGACCAAAAAGTTACATGACACAAGGATGGAAAAATGTACATGCTGTCAGCTGGTGTGTCTACTGTAGGTGTAAGTGATAAACTCACCGTGAACTTCGATTACTTTCTCCATAGAGTGCACAGCGTTGGCATTTGGTCTCTGCTGAAGCACCTCGTCTGGAATGGAGTCCAACTGAAACAAACAGAAAACAATACTGAAAGTGTTTCAAATTTTTTCTGGCTTAAATCAGTAGCTCTGTCATTTGTTTCGACAGTAATAGGACCACACCTGTGAAAAAAAAACACATTTCTAACAATATTTAAAGTGCTTGTGCTAAACTTAACTACAATAAGTTGGCACTGATACGAGTGGCAAGGGGCAGATGTCTGCTGGGAACATCGGTTAAAAGCAATAAATCTCACATCACTCAAAATTTTTAAAGGATATAATGGGCGCAGCTACATAAGTGTTTCTATGAATATGTCAGACAGGTGTTAAGAGAAGTTTCTCCAAAGTCTCATTTGACCTCAAGTGAGTCCCTCCTGGTTTAAAGGATCATTTCTGAAATGTGGACCACAACCCACCGTTAAGTCGGTCCAAGAGGTCGGGAACGATCTTGAGCTGCTGACACAATAAAAAAATGTGCCTGCAGATGCACACCTCCTCCCACTCACTGACAGCTTTGCTACTCTTTGACACAAACTACAGTGTGTGCTTTGTTCTGCGTCCCACTCGAAAGACACATGTGAGTGCACAGATGCATATGCTTGGAAACTGCCTGCTCACACAAATGCATGTAGCCACACGCACGCACGCACACACCAGCCTATGAAACTTTCCAAACCACAATTCATGGAAAACATAGCTTTTCCCCAAAGTGCCTTCCCAACCCGGAATGATTCAATTTGCCTCTTTGGACGACTGCTCATACGACACTTTCTCATTTCATTTTGTCAAAAAGACTCATTGAGCTCTACATTCCACCACAGACAACACACATCCCTTCTCTACTCTGTCATAACCCCAGTAGAATAACACACCAACTGAGAACGACGTAAGGAGGGACATTGAAAGAAAGAATTAGAAAGAGTTTGGCTTGACATTTGAGAGCAAAACACCAAAGAGAAAAGGGAAAAAAAACCATTGTCGGTTGGTCTGGCCTAGTCAGGGCTAAACGTTTTCTTTTAATTAAAACAAATAGCATGTGGGAGAGGTCCAAGGGGGCCGAGGGAAAAAGGCATTCTGGGGAGATGGATACTTTAATCCTGCTGTGGCACGACAAACTACATCATGCGCTCAGGAACAGACTGAGGTGCATACACACATACAGTTTAGGCAGCAGTATTACATCTGGTTATCTGCCATCTGACTGACTGTACTCTGGAGCAACTGACAGATGGCACAGTCAGTTTGAAAGACATGACAGATAATGTTTGATGCAAGCAATACATACATTAAAAAGAAAAAATTGAGAGCGAGGCAAACAAAGACAGGAAAGTTTGTAGAATATACAAGTTACACCGCTCTGGGAGATTTTACTATCTGCAGATTAATTGGTGATAGGTTAGGGTGTCAGGATTGGGTATAAAAGGAGCATCCTCCAAAGGCTTAGTTTTTTCAAGGCATGATTTATCATAGCCTACTTTGTGTCAAACTACTCATCAGTAAGTTCCCAAAAATATTTCTCAGTGCAAGATTGCAAACAACTTTGGTTGATCAATATTTAAAGAGATTAATACTCTGAAAAGATTCAGAAAGTCTGGAGAAATTTCAGTGTGTAAAGGCCTGGACAGAAACCAGGGTTAAACGTGCATGACCCTCAAGCCCTTAGCCTGTGAGAGCCACAAGAAATAGTTATGCCACCATGATCAATGCAGCTGCATGGGCTCAGGAATACCTTTAGAAAACATTTTCAGTCAACACAGTCCGGCGCTGCATCCAGAAATGTAACCCGAGACTGTATTACACAAGGAGGAAGCCATCCATCAACTCTGTGCAGAAACGCCTCTGAGTTCTCTGTGCGTGAGGTCATCTTGGATGAATAGAAAAACACCGGACAGTGGAGACATGTTCTGTGGTCAGATGAGTCCACATTTCAGCTGCTTTTAGGAAAAAAAAGTCTCATTCTACATGCAAAGTTGAGAGAAACCATTCAGGCTGTTATCAGCAAAAGGTTCAAATGCCAGCATCTGCAATGGTATAGGAGGGCATCAGTGTCCATGGCATGGGTTTCTTGCATATGTGTGACAGCACTAATGATGCAGAGGTAAATATTGTGATTTTTAAGAGACATACTGCCATCATGGTGATGACTTGTCCAACGGGGTAAGTGGTTATTTCACTAGGATAATCTGTTTATATTTTCGAAATAGAATGGAGTTTGTCAGTGAAGACACTGAAGATGATTTCTTTGAATTTGTGACTGTTAAGTAAACTTTTATACAAAATAAAAATCTACAGATTAAAATATTACTGCATTCAAAAAAATGTACAATACAGCGAAATGGGATATGTACAGACACTTATATTCAACAACTTATCCATGTAGTTCATGAAACGCAATCTCTTTTTCTACACTGTTGAACTATTGTACTAAGAATTTAAATAAATTCATTTGATATGTATCTGTTTAACTGTCCTCTTTTACACTGGCCAGGAAAAGTGAGTGGAAGTGAATTTGAGCTGAATGGACAGTCTGAACGTGGCATAATATTACTTTAAGTAACTTTAGCATCACTCTGTCCCAAAATTTCCAAGACTGGAGAATCAAATCCTTACCATTATCTACTACAACCCAAGCCTATCCCAACCCAGTTTTGCCTGACCTGAGCTAATCCAGCTTGCCTGAGCTCCCAGTCAAAGCAAGGTCAGGGGTTCTCTGGGGTTTCAATGAGTTCACCTCAGAGCAGAGCTGGACAGGGCCAGCTTGTCAGTTTGATTGACAGCCGGGCCTCACACTTATAAACTTTAATGGCTCTTGTCATGGTACCCCAGGGGCCCCCACCCAGCAGGTATGGCAAACACACATGTGCAGACACACACAAGGATATGCAAGTGAACTACGTACAAGCATAAATTTGTCTACAACATCATCCATGGTGACATTTTGTTTTTATTTGAGTATGTAGTCCTGGCTGAGCCATTACTTCTTCATCATGGTAGCATCAGATCTGCTGCAGTCTTTGACAGAGACTGGGAGAAAGATGTTTTTTATGATGGTTTTGACTCATCTCTGAAGAAGTCTACTTCTGTGTGTGTGACACAGCTGTCCAAAGCACACAGCCCTGGCCAACGAAACCGAGACACCGTGGAAAGCCATGAGCTGAGAGTGAGGAATGTGCCCCGGTAAAAACATTCCTGAGGGAAGCTCAAACCAAAACAGTGGAAGGAGGAGGAATTCCACTTGTTCAGCAAAAGAAAAGAGCACAAGACATTCATTGTTTACAGATTTGTCCCTGCGTATATGTTGGTGGTCACTAAAATCGGTTGATTATGTTATGCTAACTGAACAAAGTAATGACGTATATTGTGCAAAGCAGGTGACCTTTTCAGATAAGGGCGGAGGTTTGCCTTGTAGTTGGGGGTGGTGGGGAACAGTCAGGCCCAAAGAGGAACAGGTGAAGTCAAGCGTCTTACTGTAACTAGAGTGTAAACACACACAACAACCTCACTGACAGCTGCTAACAATTAGCATATTAGCTAGTTGTTTATCAAATAATTGCTAACAACCGCGGTCCAGACTTAGCCAACATCTGTTTGCAAGCAATCATCAATTAGTCCTGAGTTCAGAGTTGACTAGTGTAGTCTCGAATGAATCATTCACGAACTATTTAAAAAGAAAGACTTCATGATTACGCAGTACAGCGTAGAGGGGAATAAAAGAGCTTGTAAAGTCCATTTAGCAATTTTCCTCCTTCTCTCTCACAGCTAATTTGAGCTGCTTTCAAAAGGAATCTAAAGCTCTATATAGCAGAATTTGTCCTTAGCTGCCAGTAAACACCCCCCCCCCCCCCCCCCCCCCAAAAAAAAGCTGTATTTCTTACACGAGAACGGCAAAATTCTCAAAGTACAAGCTACACAGGAGGGGAAGAGCAAGTAAGGAACTCAAGTGCAGCAGCTGCCAAAAATTGCTTTTAGTCTGTCACAAACTGACAACAACCGTTATAGCAGGTTTGATCACATAAAATGGATACCTTTGATACCGTAAATAAATTGATACAAGTTACAAGATTTGAATGTTGCAGCATGATGTAATTTTTTTTTATAAAATCCCAAATTCAATATCAATAAGACAATTTACAGTATTTGTCAGTCTAAACTGGTAAAACAAAGAAAAATACATCACTGCATACCTATTATCTAAGTGACTGTAGATACTATAATTGGATCAGAGATTTCTGATCTTGCACTCGGTTCAGGACGCCCCCAGACCATACAAATCCTCAGGCAGTTTGAAGCAGCATAAACAAAAGCACAGCTGACAAGCTAATCCAGCTGTGGTCTAAAACCGGTGCCCACTCAGCCTACACACACATTTTCACAAACTAAAACATATTCTCCAGGAAAAACTCACAAAGTGAACACATTCAAACGGGACACTGCAGACTGTCCATTTGTTGCCCAGATGGCCCTGTTGCCTGGCTGGTGGTTGGTGAGCATACACTTTCCCTTTTATGCCTAAAATCCCCTTACAGTTTTTCAGAGATGCTATCTGAGACCATAACAAGACAAAGGCAGTGTTTAAAAAACCAAAAAAATACACAAGCCTTTATTCTTGTCCCCTCTAGATCAGTCCCTTGCTGACGTTTTCCAGCAACATTCCCTGTCTATTGCAGAGACCTTTGCTGAGATTATGATAGAAGTCTTTCTGCATGTTGCTTTTATCTGATAAGGGACATTTACCCTTTTCCACTCACTGCTATCAGCTATCAAAGCTCCAAACAACTGAAAAATCTGCCTTTGTTCAAACAGCTGACATCACTTGCTGCCAAAGAGCCAGCCAGGCAAATCATGAGAACTCAGGTCAATACATCAATGTTTGTCTTACTCACCACTTTATCAAAGTAATCCAACTACCAAGTGACAGTATTGGACTGTTTTTGTACATCACTGTATATTTCAAATACATTTTTAACAGACCTCCATTAGATTAGTATTCATTCCAAACCTTCCCTGACTTTGAAAACCTGTACAGGTACAGCAGGTAGTGCAGCTGCTTAATAACAATAGTTTCCTCCCTCCCAACTTCAAATGATTGCTCCATTTCCTTTTATTATCTGCTCCCTAGACCCAGGCTGACCCTGCTGAAAGAGGTGTGAGGGTAAGCGTTTTCAGATGTGCATCAGTGAGGGGGCCCTGAGTTAGAGGGGTGCCCTGCAGGGCCGAGGCAATTCACGCCCCCTACCTCCTGCCTATTTTCAAATTCTCAGCTCCCTATGGTACTCATCCAGGGACCTCCTCCAAACTCCTGCCAGCAGGGAAGCCTAGCAGGTGGCCGAAACATAAGAAGCCAAGCCTCTGGTTCACTTCATTATTTGTCTTCAGAGAGGTGTTGTGAGTAAGGAGAGCGCCTTCAAACTACACACAAACTTCTGTGACAGCTAAAAGCATCCACCCTTATGAGGAGTCCATAAATTCCTGATGCCTTACCACATGTCGTGGTGGTGTTAGGCACCAAAGCTCTAAGTTATTGGTGGGTGCAATACAGGTACACATAATTATTAGATTAAAAGTGTTTCTTAGACTCAATAATGCTTCCTTATTAGGATGGGTCTTTCCAAATCACAAGGCTCCTTCCTTGAATTAAAAATAAATAAATAAAGGAACAGTTCTTAAAAGTATGCAGACTTAACAGTAATAGTCCCACTTACACTGCTCACTTAAGTGAGATTTGATGACATGGCATCCAAAAAAAATGCAACCTTTAAAGATCCTTCCTTGACTTTGACAAGCGCCCCAAGTCTATAAATGGCTGGCCCAGTCTCCATTACACTATGTAATGGCCAGGACTAAGACAGGGTTTATTTCAATTGTAGATGTTTGAAACTGACAGTGATGCTCAAGTAGATGGAGTTATGAAAAGTTTTATGCAAGTGGTAGAATCAGAAATGCTATAAACAGAACAGTCAGGTCTACCATCTTCACAACAAGTACAACAAACAAGTAGCTACTCCTCCTAGCTCCTGCTGTCTTCTCCACCAAGCTCATGGTAACTTATTCTCTAGTTTGTGCTAGTTCGTTATTTTATGGGTTCCTCAAAGCATGTGCAAATCATCTGTAAAGCCCCACAGAGCAAGTCGTCAGAATTGGTTAATCCAATCTCATACATTGAACATATGGTCTGTCTGACATCAGCTTCCTGAGACTGGAGGTGGTGCTCTGCACATTCAAAGCAGAGATTCCCGGCTACAGCACTGACGTGGCTAACATTAACATATAGAAAACATCTTATGAACATGTTAACAAGGTCAAGAATTAGATTTTTATTCCAGGTTTTTTTTTTTTTTTTACAAGGGTTAAAAATGCCAGAAAATAATGCCAAATCTTCAGTGTCACTTCAGAGTTCCTGCAAGGTTAATGTTAGCGCAAATTTATTCATGTGAAATAAATGTCATCTTATGTTGTTTAGTGTGTTTTGCTCTAACTCAGAGTTCCACGTGAAACACTGTATTTTTTAAATTTCCTATTAGTTTTTTATTTAACGCTTTCTCTTTTATAACTGTAGACATCTGTAGGAGTGGAACAAAAGACTTAGGGATGCACATATACTACTTTCAACATGGCTGATAGGGTTAGATCAAAACATACTGTGTAGTGCTTCGCCATTTGATAACTTTTGTTCACATATACACAGCAAGTTTTTCAACTTGTATAATAAATCAATGTAATTTCTATCTGAATATTCACTGTTAATGTAGTGTTTACTCACTAAGCTACAGTGGTATTGATGCACGCAGCTATTAAGTCCTATGGAAAGATAGATAAAGACGTAAGAAACGCTACTTTCAAGAACTTGAGAAAAAAGCTGCTCTCGACCAAAACTGGCTTCAAAGTGGGAAACGCTCCTTAATATACATGTGTGTACATATGAACATGAAATGAAAGCAAAAACAATATTTCCAGTCTATAAATGGCCACCAGAGTGTGCTGCTAATGTACAAGAAGGTCACTTTAATTAAAGGAATGCCAAGGCTTTCAAAGTACAACTAGCCACTAATTACATCAAATACTGTATTTCATTCTCTTATCCATCCATCCATCCATTTTCTATACCCGCTTAATCCGTCGGTCGGGTCGCGGGGGGGCTGGAGCCCATCCCAGCTGTCATCGGGCGAGAGGCGGGGTGCACCCTGGACAGGTCGCCAGTCCATCACAGGGCCACACAGAGACAAAGGAGACAAACAACCACACACACTCACACCCACTCCTAAGAACAATTTTAGAGTCATTCATTCACTTATCTCAGATGATAAATGTGACATGATATATTTTGGACACATAAGCTCCAAAAAGGACATTAGCCTCTAAATCAACTGCAGGAGAAGAGTGGGCATAAAAATGGTAGCTGCTCTGTTGTGTGCCACAAATCACAGAGCAGCCATGTTTGTTGAGTTTCACGGCACAGCCCACACACTTCCACAATTACCCCCTTCTGCCTGGAAATCCTCTGCCTCTGACGTGTGTAGTGTGTGAGAGGGTTGATGTCATCTCTTAGTGGCAGGAAAGACGAGGAAAACACAAAGAGGAGGTAGAGCTGGCTCAGATAGAAGAGCACCGCTGTTGCAGCAATGTTTAGTGTTTACAAGTGTTTTCAAGCCTAACTCTATATAACAGGAGCATCAAATTCAATTTAATTCAATGAGTTGAAACTCATTGCCCTCAATTAGTGTGTTCTCACATCATTAATGGAGAGGGTACACAAAATCATCCTGAACAAAAAGTAATCACATTTGTAATTTAGGCACAGATCTTTTGAGACACACTGTTCTCTGTATTTCATTCACTCAGAAACAGGAAGTCTATTCACAAGCTCAAAGTGTCATATGTCTCCAGATGAAGTTAACCTTGACTGCTTTTAACAATATTTCCAGGAGATATTTCGACAGTAATTAATCCCTTGTCCTCTTGCTTAATTTCTTACCTCATTGCCAAGCAGAGCAGAGATGCAGGCTTCAGACGCATCGCATATGGCTGTGAGGTCGTGACCCCCCTCCAAGGCAAGCACCAAGCGACCGCCTGCCAGACCCATCAGCTGCCTGGTCAGGTAGCCAAAGCCTGGACACACAGGAAATGACAACAAAGAGAAGGAGGGGAGAGAGAGCAAAAAGAATGAAATGGGTGAAAACTGCTGTTGAGCCTTTAACTTCCTCTTTGGATATTGATCAAAGCAAAAAAAGAGGGGGGGAAAAAAGGGTTTGAGTATGGATGAAGGCAGGGGTGACTGCATCAGAGAGGAAAAGGGAAACAGAGCGGACTGTGGATTTACTGGGGGCCAAAAAACAAGCCATAATACGAGCCAGGTTTAATTTTAATAAATACGGCTTTGCGTTCAGTCTTGGTCAAAGCCTTTGATGTTTTTTCTCTTAGGAGGAGGGGGGGTTCTAAAATATGCATTCAGCCACACTTTATTTTCTCCTGAATGCTACCCCAACCCCTCTTCCAGCAATCTTTTCTAAACCACCCATATCAGCCCCTTTGACAACCTAGACCACTGCTCTTTTTCAGATCAGCAGAGTGGTTTAAGAAAGGCTCGTTGCTGGCACGCATCGCTCTCTATTTGAATACAAAGTTAGTGGCAGAAAAGACTCGTGGATATGCGTGTGTGTATAGCAACCTTTCCTGCCACCAAATTTTGGATGTCACATTGCAATACATGATACAGATAATCAGCTTTTTATCTGGGCATAGAGCTAATTTGAAAACTTTAATCAACAACCCCAACAAACCTAATAAACCAACACTTATTCACAACAGAACATAAAAAGAAATCAAATGTTCCAAATTAGACATTTTACCATTTCATGAAATATATGAGCTCATTGTGAAATTTATGGCAGCAACAAAAAGTTGAGACAGGGCCATGTTTCCCACTGTGTAGCATCCCCTTTTCTTTTGACAACAGTCTGTAAACATCTGGGACCTGAAGAGACCAGTTGCTGGAAGCAACATTCCTTTCCGATATAGGATTGTAGTTGCTCAACAGTCCTGGGTCTTCTGTGTTGTATTTTGCAATTCATGATGCACCAAATGTATTCAGTTGGTGAAAAGTCCGGACAGCAAGCAGGTCAGTCAAGCACATGGACTCTTCTACTACAAAGCCATGCTGGTAGAATAGAGGTAGTATGAGGTTTAGTGTTGTCTTTCTGAAATATGCAAGTCCTTCCAGAAAAAGAAGGCTGTATGGGAGCATATGCTCTAAAACCAGTATCTGCCCTTCCAGATGTGCGAGTTTCCAGTTCCATGGGTATTAATGCACCCCCATACCATCAGAGATAGACGTATTTTGAGCTTCACATTATTACCGAGACAGATGGTCCCTCTTTTCTTTAGTATGGAGGATGCATTGTTTCCAAGAATAATTTCTAATATTGATTTGTTTGACCATAGACAAATACATGATAGATACCTGCATTTGATGGATGGCATGTGTCGAAGAGAATAATTTCCTGAACAAATTTAGTGACTTCAAAGACAGAATTATATCTGATTTTAATGCAGGGCCACTTGAGGGCCTGAAGATCATGTGCATTCAGTCTTGATTTTTGGCTGTGTCCCTGGCACACAGATGTCTTCAGATTTTCAGAATCTTTTGATGATGTTACATACTGTATATGATGCAGTTTTCATGATTTAACGAACCTCTGCTCATCTCTACTTCTAAGAGACTGCTGTTTTTAGGTGCTCTTTTTAAAAGTCAATCATGTTACTGACCTGTTGCCAATTGACCTAATTATTTCTAACATATTCCTTCAAATGTTTCATTTTAATACCACTTTCATTTCCCAGCCTTTTGTTGAGCCTATCCCAGTTTCTGAGAAATGTTACTACCATCAAATTCAGATTCAGAGTTAATACTTTCCATGAAAGAGTTAAATGTCTCATGTTACATACTGTTATTATTAATATTTAAATTTCACTCAATATCCTATCATTTTATTTGGAATTGGGGATATACAAAAAGATAATATGAGTTAGAAAAAACTGGCATATTCAACTATGAAGGTGTGATCAGTACTTACATTTGGCTGTGACTTTGTATCCTCCCAGGGGTGGGGCATGTCCTTCTACAGCATCAAAGCCAGAGGAAACCAGAACCATGTCTGGGGCAAACTCGTTGGCAATAGGCATCACCACCGTTCTACAGACAGAGAAAAACAATAAAAGTAAAACAATTCTTGCTTCCCTATTTTCTGCATTTAGGCTTTTTATAAAGGCGCCTTTGTATGAAGACAAATAAATGCATGGATTTGGCTTATTGCTTGCTGCCATGCACAGTAAGGCCAGAACGCAGAGAGTTTAGAGATCCAGTAAGTAACTTGACACTGTAATATAAAAAGCTTGGTGATAAGCGGGGTTAAAAATTATATACTGTTTTCCAAGACTTCATGATAACATTATCCGAAAAAATTCCATGTGAATATAAACTGTTGATTTTTTCCCCATGACTGCACTTCCCACAGACAATGTGAAGCTGACTTTCAGGTAAGTAGGTTTGTTTATGTGCCATAAGTAAGGATCCAGCTAACCGAGGCTGTCTTCTTCATGGGGGTACACAGAGTACTAACTTTTCAGAAATAATGCTTTTATTCATGCATTTATGCATACACTGTAGAACTACCCCCTGAAATAATGTCTCAGTTAATAACTACTTGACATAACAAAATGCACAATATATTTGTCCCATATTTGTACTCTGCACATGAAGAAAAACACATTTTTAACAAGTTTCTAGATTATAACATATCTTTAAAAACAATAAAGCAACTTAAAACAGCCACTGAAAAGTCATCATCACAGTGAACACACACCTAAATGTATTTGAAGCGCTATAATTGGTTTCCTTTCTTAAATGAAAGAAGGGGTTTGATTTTGCAGGGAATCTCATTATTTTTGCAGTCCATCTGTCAGAGCACTTTTAATTCAACTGACTTAAATTAGCAAAATTGATCAGATACTTCTTTGGATTTGTAACTTTCAGACTCATGCAAAGGGCATCAACTCAGTCCAAAAACATAGTTTGAAATAAGGGGGAATCTGAGCCGAGTTGGTGCACCAGGGTCAGTAATCCAGTGTATGGATTGAGATTCTTTTATTTATCTTGTTTCTTGGCTTGTTTCTCTCAGTGTGGTCAAGTTTGTTTCTTTTCCCCACCTCCATCAAATTTGACAACTTATCAATAATACTTTTAGCCAGATTAAGACAAATTAAACCAGGCTAAAACAATGGCAGGAGAGTGCTTCTTACAAGATGGCGCTCCTATTCCAACATCCAACCCAGCAATATACCCCCACACTTTTTTTTATATATTCTCAAGTGCGTCAAAGTATGTGGACTTCATAAATTGACATCGAGGAAAACGGAAGGTAGAAAAACTGATGCGGCTACTAATGCTACTGGTAGATGTTAAACTATGGAATTTTAAACATCTTACCCTTTGCAGCAAATCAGTAACTGCACTTCTGTGGAAGTTTGTGGAAGTTTGTCTCTCTCTCAGAGAAAACATCCACCTACTGTGTTTTTAGGAACTGTACAGTATGTGCCAGAGATAATGACCACAAATACCTCTGAAGTGGAAAGTTTGGAAATTTGGAGCCAGCAATACATTTCATGGTCCTTAAGTAAAAAGGAGGAGTGGAAGGACAGATATAATTGCATGGGTGTTGAGGATGGATGCTAATTTTTGCTCTGGGCGGGTGTGGCTTGTGTACAACCTTCATTTGACAACTAGTGAGGACGGAGTGCTTGTGTACAATGTGAAATACACAGAAATCGAATCAACAGTAGGACAGACTGTGTGACGATTCACTGCAAGCTGTGGTTGGAAAATCCAGTGCGGTTTATATGGTGCTCCTCTTGCGGAAAAAAGGATGTGTTTAATTTCAAGAACATTTTTGACAGAAGTAGATAAAATGAGATAAACTAGCTTTAACTTATCGACTTAATTTTATTGGGAGAAAAATAAAAAAACAAAACATAAACTAGATAAACATTTTCACAAGATTTGACAGAACAATTCACTAGAAACTTAGCCAACATTGCAGAAAAGAGTGTGTTTAGCATAATTCAACCTGTATCAGCGCATAAATAGTTGGACTTTCCAGATGGCAAAACAAGCGCCTCTTTCTGATTACTTGTGGGATGTCTGGCTCTACACAAGATTTCTTTTTTTTTTTTCCAAGGTTTCTGGTCTATTTAAGTAAGTTGTGAGGTCTATGAGTGATGGAGTACCGCAGGGTTATGTTGTAGGTCCACTGCACTTCACCGACCTCAGGAACACAGTGCTGGTTTGCTGGCTGTGGGCAAGCAGCTTTCCCTGAACTTTGTAGGCAAAAGGTTTTTCATCTCTTGCTGGCCACCAGATTATACCCCTGAGCTGCGCACCCCCCACCCCCCAACACCACAACACAACACGCCAACGTACACACAGCTGTCTGAGGGAGAGGCGTGAGGTAGCATTAAGAGGTTTTTGGGAGTCCCAGACAGCAACGATACATGGAGTGCATGCGTCACCGTGCTCTAGCGTGCATCTGGCAACATTTCAGGGGAAAACGTCATGCGAAAGAGATCAAGGAGTTTCATTGAGAAAGACAGAGGCTGTCTGGAAAGAGAACATGACATAACTAGAAGGGACAAGACATTAATGAACAGTGGGTGACAACCTGTTTCTGAGACAAACACACAGATATCTAAAATCATCTGCCTGCATAAACCCACTGCCTTGGCCTATTAACATTTGGGCAGTAAAAGACTCACACTAAATAAAGGGAGTCAACCACAGACACAGTTGTGGGCTGACACACAACGCAGAGGGAGACCTTGACTACCAAGGATACTTCAGCCACTCAACCTCCCACAACCCCTTCTCCAACCTTGAACACAGAAAAAAAAAAGTTCTGTTTGTGAAGCCGAATACTGCTGGTGTCATCAGCCCCGGCTCTTACACCATGAAATAATATCCTGACATTCAAAGAAATAAAAAACCACAGTAATCAATTAGCAGACTGGCAAAGAGGGAAGCAAGTGGTTTTGAGATGGAATAAATGGGTGTGAATCAGAGGCTATGCATGCAGAGATGAAAAAGACAGTTTGGTAATTAATGGAGGGGAGAGTTTACGACTGAGCCGTAGGGTATGGGACATCCTGAGCAAAGTGGTTAACAATCTTCAAAACTGCTGGCTGACTTCCAGTCAAATTTTACTGCAAATTAAGTTGCTTTTCAGTTATGGAGAGTCACCTTTTGTTTAGTGTTGTTTGGTTGACCCAGCAACAGGTGCACAAACCCTGGCTCTTACTCAACCCATGTCACCAAGCTTAGATAACCGTTAATACGTCACTGGGTTTGCTTAGTCAATCCCAATGGCTGATTGGTGTTTTCCATGATGTATGATTATTTCCAGGAAGGCTTTAAAGCTGTTACCATCAGAGTTATTTGGCCTCTTCTACCCCTCAAAGGGCCAGGAAGAGGAAATATAGACTCTGCCCTTTAGAGGGATGAATGCTCATCAAACCAGCAAACTAAAGGTTAACCTGCAAAGCTTGAAGGCTTTCCCCCTTCGTTCATAAAAAAGAAGAGGAGAGCAGGAGAAGAGGAAGAATAAGAGAGTGAAAAACTCACACACGCACACTTACACTTCAAAGCCCTGTCATCTGGCTCTGTGCAGAGCTGGTTTGAATTAAATTTAATTCTCCTCCTCTCTCTTCTTTCCAAGTTCATGGCAAGAGGGGAGAGAGAGAGAGAGACCGTGCTTCTGGTTTTCATTAGGGCCAATTTTCTTATCTTTTTTCTCTGTGCTTTCTTGAGGCTCAGACTTGATCCACTGCAAATGCAACGTGGCACAAGCCAGCAGAGGAATGGGAAGGTGCTGGCTGCAAGGCACGCATCAGTCTCCCACAGACGGAGAGGGAGGGAGGAAGCGACCACAATACACAGACAAACAGTGAAACTGAAACACAACAGAGACCCTGTGTATCAGGTGTCTGTATGTGGTTGTACGTGTGCTTTACAGTGATGGACGATAAAAAGGTGAGCATTTGCACTTGTTTTTTTGTGCTAACCATGCATGTTTGAAGGAGGACATGATGCATTTTCATGAGCTTTGTGACAAACAAAAGCATTGTAAAGACATATGATGATCCAGCACCTGTACCTTTCACTTTTTATTAACTAATATACAAGCAAGGAACACACATGTTTAATTATGAGTGAGTGTGATCCATGAGCTGCTAGATAGGTTTGCTGGTGCCCAATGGAGCCTATAAATAGTCAAATACTGCTGAAGCCTAAGGGGATTCATTGCACAAGGATCTATGTTGATAAGCAACCAAACTGCCGTATTTCATCAAATTCTCCCAGAATGCAAACAAGGTCATGCTATTGGGCATAGCACAGCTTGCGACTGATGAATGTCTTACTAGTTGCAACTAAACTAGTCACAAAGTACATAGTTAAATTCTAAGTGCCAGAAACGTCAACCTCTGGTCTCTGGGACTTTGGATTTCAGTCCAAATGAAACTGAACCATTGAGCCATTATGTAAAATATTTGCATGCTTGTGTAGAAGCATGTCAGGTGTCCTAGGTTTTTACCAATGTTTAGATGAGTGCTAAGTGTCAAAGTAATGTTTCTGATCAGAACATTGCAACGTGGCAATAATCAATATTACTCATTTGGTTAATCCCAGACAGAAGAAGTACAATGCAGGCTAAATGTAAGCATATTTTCAATAGCTTGGTGTGCTCTCTCGTCAAACACCTTTGTCTAAAATGGAAAGTTCTAGATTGTATCAGTCTCACCTCTAAATTAAGTTACAAAATGAACTGCAAATGATTCTGATCTCAGCTGATAAAATCCAAACATTATTGAATGTAGATTGTTTTTTCTGTAATATTTTAAGCTCCATACCTCCTATTTTGAATGCAATTCAATAGTAATTATTATCATTGGGTACAATAATTGTGTAGAAAAACATCTAATATCATGGCAGTATTATTCTGTACAGTCTTTTTTGCAGTTGGTGGCCATTTCTCTGAATAATTATCCCCTTTTTGGTTCAAGATGGTATGCGTGACAAGTGCTGCAGCAGCTTGTGTCTTCAGCGATGGATTTTAAACAATGTTTGTAGTATGTGGAAAGAGGAGGCTAAGGGTGAAAGGGAAGAATAAAGAAGAGAGAGGGTGAGTGAGAGCACAAAGGGTTCTGGGGCCCATTAACAGGTTAAGGTGTTCTTCCTGCAGGTTGCGTGTCGAAAGCTGCGATAAGACAGTGGCCTGTCAGATTTGATGTATCATACAAAGGTCAGATGGACACACGGTTTAAAACACGGATTCATCATCAAAGAGCGCTGAAACAAATCCAGACCTGACCCTTTCCAGCTGTATGAATCCAAAATGTGTAAGTGAAATGTTTATGTCTGCACTGAGACATGCCTGTATGTGTGAGTGTGGATTTGAGAGGTTATATGTAGCCGCACTATGAAGACCAAACAGAAATTACAAAGTCATACCTACTCAATAGCTCTTGACAGATCACTTGTCATATCTATAGGCTGTAGCTCAGGAGGAAGAGCAGTCACCCACCAATCGGAAGGTCGGTGGTTCGACTCTGGCTTCCCCGGGCTTCATGTCGAAGCGTCCTTGGGCAAGACACTGAACCCTATGTTGCCCCCCCAGTGTATGAATGTGTGTATGAATGATTAGAAAAGCACGTAGTTATGAATCTTAAGACGTGCTGTATGAATGTGTGTGAGTGGGGTGAATGCGGCATGTAGTGAAGCGCTTTGAGTGGTCAGCTAGACTAGAAAAGCGCTATACAAGTACAAGTCCATTTACCATATCTTGCTGTTTATTTTCACATTAAACGGCTGGCAATCCTTCCTTCCTCTGAGCATTTTTGAGGCAGATATTTAATGTAAAAAGGGACTGCATTTACAGTGTGACTATTCAGTAATGGAATTCTCTGTAAAGCAATAGATAATCACCATCTTACCTGAATGCAGCTAGATACTCTGCATCACCCATGGGAGGTTCCAGTCCTCCAGTAAAGGCCATGTTCACGTTGAAGCCCAAACCTGCTCCGCTGCCCACCTGCAGTACATAAACGCATCATTTGGTATGCTTAAATACAGAGGAAACCAGTGGGCAAGCGAGCACAAAGACAGACTGACTCAGTCTCACCTCATCAGGTGCTCCGCTGCCTGGGAAGAAGTTCCCGTCGTCATAGCGATGCAGAGACAGGTAGAGAACGCTGGGGTCAGTATAGAAAGCCTGCTGGGTACCATTACCATGGTGAACATCCTGAAAACATTAACAATTATTAGGTTAAGGCAACAATAAGAACAAACAAGCATTCAAAACTATTTAACACATAACTTTTCTTTGACTCCAATGATGTAAACAATCGGTTATAAGAGAAGCTGTCTAGTCTCTGATAGGACATCAACCTCTGCAAGTGCATTACGATCAGCTGAATGACGAACAGCGTGAGTTTCACATGGCTAGACACTCGGTCTGTATCTCAGCTGCAGCCTGTTGCAATGTTACAAAACAATGGTCAGCAGGATTCAATAAAACACTCAACTTCAATAGCTGCTCATGTTTGCCAACAACATGACATAAATTAAATGACCTCATTTCTATATTCAAAGAATGCTTTAAAACACAAATCCTAAAAATGTCACTGTTAGCTGGAGGCAAGCCACATGACAATGAGCCTGCGCTCTGTCTGTGACAGAGAGGAAATGAAAAAGCTCTTCAAAGGCTTTTGGAAATGGCCATGACCAGCCAGGGAAGCTGGTGAGGAGCACTGCTCCTGGACATGAGGAAGGCTTTGTCATACCTTCTTATAAATGACTCTTTGAAAAAACGGGGACAGTATCTGACCTGAATAGCAGAGACGAGTCACTTGGTAGCTGTTATATGAAAACATAATTTTGAATCTTTGTACACTTTTACATTTATATGTTATTTAGTTTTATAAAAGGGTTACTTTAAATAGAAGTGAAAATATGCCTATTAGTGATCTGACGTCAATTACTTAAGTTACCAAAGCCGACCCTTCTGGAGTTGGAGAATAGGAAAAGTGTGTGGACTGACCTGCATATCCACTCATTTTTTTTCTTAAAGGCCAAAATTAGTGAACGAGAGAAGGGTTTAGGTATCACAAAAAAAGGGACAAACTGGGACTGTTTACGGAGACAGCGACCACAGAGAATCTTCTTGCAGGTGTAATATCAGCTATCTCAATGTCAGCAGATACTCTATAAAGCTCTTTAAAAAAAGGGAAAAAGCAATACAATTTGGTCTATATTACTAAAATTATATGCCAACATTTTCAAAAATAAATAGAATTTTTAAAAAAATGAGCAGTGTTCACACACTAATGGAGACAGATTAAAAAGAAAGCCTCTTCCTGAGGTCATAGTTTGACTTTGAGAAGTCTCAGTACTGTGTTTTTATGTGAGAACTGGTATACTTTGATGCCAGATTGACAATAAAATCATGAATTATATTTAGTGATTATCTTGATTTAGTTTGAGAGTGGATAAAAAAGGATAAAGTACTTACAGTACTTACAGAAATTAATAGTTTAATTGACTTTGAGTTGTGTACTTTCTCAGTCAGTTCTCATCAAAAAGCTTTAGAATTTTTGTGCTTTTTAGTTTAAATAATGAACCTCGATCGAGCTAATGATAAAATGTCATAATCAAATGTCATTAACAAGTTAAGAGTTTAGCACCGTCGCCTCACAGCGAGAGGGTTCCAGGTTCAACTCCCGGCTGGTTCTTTCTGTGTGGAGTTTGCATGTTCTCCCCGTGTATTCGTGGGTTCTCTCCGGGTTCTCCGGCTTCCTCCCACCGTCCAAAAACATGCATGTTAGGTTAATTAGTGTCTCTAAAATTGTCCTTAGGAGTGAGTGTGAGTGTGTGAGGTTGTTTGTCTCCTTTGTCTCTGTGTGGCCCTGTGATGGACTGGCGACCTGTCCGGGGTGTACCCCGCCTCTCGCCTGATGACCGCTGGGATAGGCTCCAACACCCCCCCGACCCGACCGACAGATTAAGCGGGTGTAGAAAATGGATGAATAGAAATTAAAAGTTTTCTATTATTAGAATTACTGACCAAAGTGTTTGATGCAATGCTCTTTAATAAAAACCTCAGAGTTGTTTGTCCTTTTGTAAGTTTACAAACTCATTCTTTGACACTTAGGCCCCCAAAGCCTGGTTCAGTGGTACTCACTCTGGGTTTCAGACAGAAGATATGTTTGCATACTCTAAACCAAGGATGCCCAAACCTGGACCTTGAGCGCTGCTGTCCTGCAGGTTTTAGATGCTTCCCTGCTTCAACACACCTGATTCAAATCAATGCGTCATAAGCTCCCTGTGTTGCCAGGTAAACTCACCCAGTCCACTATGAGGATTTTGCTGACATTGAGCCTCTGCTGCAAGAGTTTGGCTGCTATGGCAACAGAGTTAAAATAACAGAAGCCCCTGCAAAGTAAAAAATAAAACCTGTCACAAGACAGCTTCAGCTGAAACACTTGAATGATAATGTCCGGTTAATTTTTTTTACATAAATATCTAAAATCACTTACATAGGCGTACTCTCCTCTGCATGGTGTCCAGGTGGTCGAACTACAGCAAAACCATTCTGTCAGGGAAGAAGCATGTTATAGTAAAAACAGATGCTCAGGGTTAATGGGAGTTTTAGAACAATTTCATAGAAATAAAGTTTAATCTCTCGACCATCCCTTCATTCATAAACATTTAAGTCAGTCAATACCAAATAAAAACCTATCCCACTAACTCCTAAAAGAATGTCACAGCATCTTTCTACAGTGGCATCTGAAACTGCACAGACAGCACAAACACATGGAGACAGACGCTGGTTTTGGGTCAGTTGAGGGGAGCTTTGTGAGGGCAGCGCTACCAGCAACAGTTTTGGGAGGCTCCAACTGCAATATGAGGACATTAGATAGATGTTTGGACTGTTGTAGAGCGAGGCAAACTGGACTAATGATGTTGAGTCAGCTGCTGTGGATTAGCAGCCAGTTGGAAGAATACTATGGTGACAACTGCCTCAGCTGATTTGAGGAAACCCACCAAAGAACTCTGCATTATACTGTATGTATGTATGTATGTGTGAAGGATACAAGAGGAGGGGATTGTTTACCTATATGGAGGACACATAACAAATCAAGAGGAGGTGAGAAAAAATTAGAGCAACAGACAGAGAGACAGAAATGTATGTGTGCTCGAGTGTGTGTGTATGTGCCTCAAGTAGATTTATGACATTCTGTTGAGCTCAGAGTTGTTGGTGCAGGTGGACTTTGGTCATTTGGCTATGAGGATCCTCACATGAACATCTGCATGAGTGTAAAAGCGTGTGTGTAAATGCATACATTAGTATTTGCACGTATTTGGATGTATGTATAAAGATTAAGTTAAGGCCATACCTGTGAATGGTAAAGCTGCAGCAAAGAAATAATTCATGTTCAAATTTCATCCTAATGTGTGCTATGCATTTGCTTTTAATTTTAAGTTCTGATAATACCAAATGTTCAAAAGGCTGTGCAGAAAAACAGATCATAGCCACGTGATGTGGGCTGAGTGATATCAATCCCAGCCAAAAACCATGTGGGTATTGGTGTGGCGTGCGTCTGTCTCCCTTTAAGGAATGTCATTAGTCTGCGGTATGTTGGTGTTAAGTTAACGCTAACTGCGTCGACTGCTCTGCAGGTGGCTTTGGTGTAATACTAATAAAAGGAGGCCTGTTAGTGGGGCCTGCTGGCATTTGCAGTGCCTGTGCACTGGGGCTCCCTGCTGGGTTCAAACAGTAAGCAGCCGTTGCCACAGACAAATGAAGAGGAGGGGGTGGTGGGGAGCAAGACATCACAGGGTGGGGATGTCTGTAGGGAAGGTGCAATGACAGAGGGAGGTTTCTCCTTTCCTGACATGTTTGGAGGGGTTGGATGGTGTACAGTACAAGTGCTAAAACAAAACAAACTAGGTACATCTTCATCTACTTGCATTTAGCATCCACCCTGCCTTGATCATGCAGAAGTAGACTGAACTCCAACTCCCAGACTTTTGATCATGGATTCAAGTAATGCATACATTTCCCCACACAAAGACATGACAAACATCAATTTCTTCAGTAAATCCAATCTCCAAAATTATACTGTGGCCCTAACAAACAGCCATGACTAATTTAACAAACCAACCTTCAGCTCTCCTGATGCTACTTTGAAAACCAGCTCCACCACGGAGCCGACGGCCAAACGAGCTGCACTCGATGAATGGACTTCATTCCAAATGGTGTCGCTGTCCACCTGCCAACACACATAAACACAAAAGCAGTCCCAGCTTGTTTATATGACATTTTACAAAGAGAAAAAAAATCTACTTTTTACCATCTTTTCTATTTTCATGCATTAAGGAATATTTGACAGGGTCAGTCACAGAGTTTCAGTGAAACAGAAATCATAAAACTGCGTGAACATTTGAAATCATTTAGTTTGTGCCATTTCAGAGGATCAAAGTCAGGCATTTAAAGCTGGAAAATTAATTGACCGGGAGAAAACAACGCAGAGAACAACGATGAAGCAGTAAGACATATTTAAAGGCTTAATCATGCAGACCTTCTGCATGTTAAACAACTGACTCAGTTCTACTCAGAAGAAAATGAAAATGTGACTTTATATTTTAAAGACAATAAAGGAATAAAGTTGGATATGACTCAACTGTATTCGCAATACATTACTCATCTTCATTTACAGTAGCTTCATATTGAGAAAACTTGTAGGAACAACCTAAAAACTTTGTATTAACTTGCTGATATTCAGTAAGTAAAGAGTCTCAGGTTGGTTGTATGTACAGTACATGATTGCGTTTGCATTTGAGTATACTCAGCCCCAGAGCAACAATTCAGTGGTCAAGCCTGATTAATGCTGAGGCACGGCTGGCCCTCTGCCCCAATCACAACAGTACATCCACACGTGTACACACGCATTCAAGCCAAACAGACCACAATATTCCATTTGATTGATTGTACACAGGGCCGTGCACAGGATAATATACACACCCTCCATCAGGCATGGCAGATACTGTAGGCAGATGGAGCGCGTGATAAACACAGAGAGAAGATGCTGGCAGGGGAAAAGAAGAAAAGGGAAGGTCTGTGTGTCAGTGTGTTTGAACTGTGCACACGTGTGGAGCAATCTATGCCAGAGCTCTGGCGAGCTTTTCTGATGTAAACCCAGGGCTCTACTCTTTCAGATATGGTAACTTCAACCTGCCTGTCAGACAGCCTTTCATCCAAGCTGATGGCCTGTGGGTCAGTCGGCTGGCCGAGTGGAACATCAACGTTAGCCACCCAGTCAGCCTCCTCAGTCCCACAACCAGTCAGTCAAACGCGTTTCAGCCAGCCGCTCTGCTTTCTTCTTGTCTCTAGTGACAGAACGGATCAAGGATGGATGATTACTCCATAATAACATCCACAGAGAAGAAAAAGGGTTCTTTTTAGTTGGGCCAAGAAAGACTTTGTCATGAAATAAAACTGTGGAGGTTTTAACAAACACTAAAAAACTAAAAAAAGAAGGGAGTGAGGCAGCATTAACTGCTGATGAGTGATTAATGGAGCCGAAAGGAAAGAAAGAAAATATTACAGTTTAGTGTCCCAGCAAATGATTGAGCAGGAGAGCAAGTGAATGAGAAACTGAATCATATATACAGTCAGATTAATGAGCCCAAACAGATGCTGTTCTTAAACAGCACGAGGAGACCGAGCAGTTTATCATTTCCCCCGTCAATGTTTGTTTCAGCCGGGAATTGGACGCAAGCTACAGTAGTCAGGAAAAAGTGAAAGGGAAGTGGTGAGTGTTTGCGTGTGTGCATTAGAGGTAGAAAAGAGCGGGAACGTGCTGGTATGACGGAATGATGGTTCTCCACAGGCTGACAGCCTAATTTCAGCCCCTTTCCTCTGTAAGTGTGTGTGTATTTGTGTGCATTTGACTTGTATGTGAGTGTATGACAGGAAGACAACAATTTGGTCTCATTTGCCATTAAAAAGAGCAGAGCAGTGCAGGGCTCAGGCTCCCCCTTTTCCGCTCAAAGGAGCGAGGAGGAGGTGGCTGAATGAGAGATAACCTGGAGGTTTGAGGAGGCCTGACAAACCTTCTTGAACCCCACCATTGAGGGAAAGACAATAAAACAGGCACATTACAGGTGCAAGGCTGCATGTTTGAAAAGTCTGCACTCCCAAATCTAAGCAGCTGTCGAGATTAACAAACATCCCCAAACGCACTGCTTAACATAGAAACACAATCAAACCCTCTGCCACACACACAAACAGAGCTAGAAACATCTGGTTATAATTACGGCGGAAAGGCAAGCAACAGCTTTTGTTGCCTCTGGTCCTTAAGGGGCGGTGTTTGTGTGTGTTTGTTTGGTGGAACAAGAACAAATGGGAGCATTATAGAGGCAGGGGGCAAAGTAAGAGAGCGACGTGGTTGTTATACTACTACCTGATGATGCTGAAACTATGCGTCAGAGTTAAATATTAGCAGTGCCAGAAGGGTATTGATTAAATTAACACAATGTTGTAAAAACGCAAGTCCATTGCAACAGTTTCCGCTGAATTAACCACCGTGACCAACACTAGCAGTTTGGAAGAAATATCATGCAAACAAATTAGAAACACTTTATTTAGGCAATGAATATTTGGGAGTGACCTACCCCTATGCCTCCGCAGGGTAACTTCACAAACATGGGATTGACCAAACCTGAGGGAGAAGGGAGTCAATTGAGAAATCAGAACAAATACAAGACAGAATGAGAAAAAGGGTTACAGAGTGAAGAGGTAACTTTGTGGACTCTCACACACAAATCAGCACATGACCTCTTAAACTGAGCATTTGACTTTCTGACCTTATCTAACAGTGAGAGTACACAGGGGGATGCTTTAATTTGGCTAGGCAAAGAAAAAAAAGATCCCATTGACCTCACAATCAAGCCTCTCCTTGGGGAGAAGCAAGATTTCAGGCCAGAGAGGGCTCTGTTCAGTCACTGAAAATGGAAATCAGTAAACAGACTAATTTGACTGTACTCCTGTCAAAAGAAATCTGTAATCCTGATCAGTTGGAGTTTGAATCACTTTTTGCAATTGCATTATTTTTCTTGTATGTAGTTCCAGCTGTAAACTTCATCTCACAGAGGACTATCTGATAATTCTCCTGTAATATTAAGAAGATGTCATGGCTACATGGGAAAGGAAAACTGAACTCACCACCAGGGTTTGTGCCATTGTTCTTTAAGTATGTACCGTGCACTCACTCAAACACATACACATTTACACAGACTACCTTGGCTACACCTGCACTTTAAGGCCAGATCTAAGTGACTAAGCAGCCTGTGTGACTTCTGGTTTAACAGCTTCAGCAGGTCCTCATCTTATTGTTATACATCCACCACTTTATTAGACTGGACATTTTGTTATGACATGGTTTGAGCATTAAAGCAAATTCCTTTAACAGACACTGCAGATTCATGTTGTTGGAGAAGTTAGCCTTTATAATTTCACAGTTACTGAAGACTCAATGTTGCATGTTTACATGTAAACTGAGCCTGTGCCCAATATGTCATGCCCTGTGAAACATATGCTGCTACTACAGGAAGTTCAACTGCAATTAGTTTTAATGTTAAAACTTCCCTAGTATATTACCATAAACTTGTGGTAAATCTATACGGAAGGTTGGGATACATGTCTTACAGTCTAGTTTCTGCCGCAGTGGGTTAGTTCCATACAGTAAGGCGTGGGTCTCAGAGTGGACTGTTTGTAACTCCTCCAGTGAGGCCTTCCTACCACGGATACACTGGAAGAAAACGAGAAACAGAGTAGAGAGACAGAACTTTTGATGTTCATGTTAAGCAGGGGGTGGTAGAAGTTACAATGTGTGAACTTCAGGATACCAAATAATAAAAAGCAGTGCATGTAAAAATTCCAAATTATATCTGGATGTCAAAGTAATAATGGAAGACTTTCAAAACATCAACATCCAAGTGTGCCGTTTTATGTCCAGATAATGGCTTAACACTGCCCCCTCGTGGTTGTATTAAAACCTGCAACTTTGTCAGTTTCTGACTTTATATCTCAAAAATATTTTCATTTTAAAGCCTCTTATAAGATTTCTATAAAATAAAACATCAACATTTTCTTTCAAACAGTAACAATGATTAATTATGATGCAATGTGCCTGCAATAAAAAGTTAATTTTACATACAGCTCAGCAACATTATATGCCCAAAAAAAAGAGGTCAGTGGACCACCTGAATATATTCAGGTTTTTCCATTAAAAGATTTCTTCTTCCATTATGTTACAGGTGTATTCCAAGATAAAAGTTCCAGGATTCAGCGGGCTCAAATGGTGAGAGAGTGGTTCAGGGAACATGAGACTTGATTTTCACTCATGGCCACCACTGAATCCAGAGCTTAACCCCACTGAGAACCAGAATCAGACTTTAGGTAGCGGTTCAACTCTCCCATCAATAATGCAAGATCTGGGTAAAATGTTAATGCCACTCTGGACAGAAATTAAGTCTTTGATATGCATGCGTTTATCCAAACAGTGGCATGGCAAAAGCTTAAGGTGGTGTATATTCATCATGACAGATTGCACACAGATTTAAGTAAACGCAGTATGTGACTTCTGAGGTTAATTGGCAGCATATGTTTGTTTTGTTTTTTTCCCCCTCCTTTTAATTTCATATAACCAAACTGAACAATTTTGTTTATGTCTATCACAAAAAGAAAATATATATGAATACTTTTGTAATGAACTAAATTACCTTAAATCTATATCATAACAGTTTTTTTTTAAAGTGACATATGTGTGGTCACTGGTGTTTGGCCTGCATGTGTGCTCTCATGCTGTGTGAACTCAGATGTAATCCGAGTCAGTTTGGCGTGCTCAGCTCATTTTGCGCCCTGTGCCATTGTTGCACCTGAGTGTATGAACAGCTTGTGTGATGATGAGATAATTGATCAGGAGTTTTTTGCATTTCCTCCCCCAAAATGAATGATTTTGGAAATGACATTGTTTTTAAATTACACAGCCAGATTATCATCTTAAAGGTGACTTTTGAAGCTGGAAATTATTTGATAAAACAGCAGCAATGTTTGTAGTTTCTTTTTTTTTTCCTGACAAAGGAACATGGGTTCCTACTGCCTTGGCCTTACCTCACAGTGTGCCCTGAGGCCTGTTTCCTGCAGTCGGGACCAGATACTCTGAATGCGGCCAGCATGCTCTGGATGACTAGTGGTGTTACCACAGATACACTGATGTTTCTGCATCAGAGAGTCGTACACTAGACCTGCAAAAGTTACAAACATGCACAAAATGGGTCATTTTACATGGCTGACCACAAGGAAAGGAACAGCTGTACCAAGAAGTCTCCTGTAATCACACTCTGAGACAAGATGTATTTATATGTTGGTGAATCTGTTGAGTAATTCTGCACACACAAGTCAAAAGCACCATCTAATATTTAGCTGCGATAAATGTAAGAATTCAAGTATGAATATGTAATTCAACATACCTGTAGTAAATTGGTGCTTGGCCGGAGGCTCCTGAATGACCATGGGGAAGGAGGCAGAGGCTGGAGATGACTGAGCCCTGGACAGAGGCCGGTGTCCAGCAATACTGACATTTAACCCTGCTGCTTCCATGGAGGCTCGGTAGTTCCTCAACTGGTGGATACGCTGCTGCTCTAACAGCAGCGCCTGCTGCTCTCAGACAAACACACACAGCAATACGTGCTGCATAACAGTTGGACTGCAATATAATGATCATTCCAGAAGATGGCACCAAACCCTTGCATGTTTAAAAGTGCTCTACTAAATTATAGAGTAAACTTCAACAAAATCAGTGTTTCCACTGGATTCATTTTCTGTTATGAAGAGGAAGCAGCAGAAATACAGCTTATGAGTTATTCATGTGAGTCTTCAGTTAATCATATGATGGTTTTACTTAAGGATAGTGTTTATCAATCACATTATTCTCAGCTTCATTAACTTTGTATTGGCTGACTTGTGTGATTACAAAAGAAGCTGCCTGAACCACTTGACAATTATGACCTCATGCTTACAAAAGAGAAAAAAAAGAAAAGGTAGTATGGGCGCCATGGCGACAGTGAGAGGAGTGCCTGATTGAATTTGGCTGAGCAGACAGCAGGGATGGGATGGGCATATGAGGACACAGTGTCCTGACTGTGGGTAAATGTGGCCACAAAAACTGAGTGTGAGCAACATACAGCTAAAGGAGGTACGTTGTTTACATCCATAGACAAATAACGCAAAATTAGAAACCCTGATTACTGTGTAATAGAGCATTTTTCTGTCGGTGTATACTATTTGTATTGAATACTTGCTTAAGTTCTGCTAGAGATTACCTTGAAGAAAGTATTTATCCTAGCCAATTCTAATAAGTTCACTATTCTTCTCTGTTCGTGTGTTTTGTATGACATGGATAAAAAAAATAATGTAGCTATAATTATGTTGGAAAGTGGGCTGATCAGATCGTCGGGAAGACAGGCAGATGGGATGAAGAGGGTACTGTTTCAGCCAATAACTAACAGCTCCATCTGTCACCACCACAGTTACTACAATTGTCTCTGTAAGGGTTTTCTGGTGCAAAATAATCCACCAAAATAACTAGTCACTGTCAGTTTTCACCATCATGCACGGTGATACACAATGAGATAATCATACACGGCTGAACTGGGTGCCACCTTTAAGTGCATAAAGGAATAAAAGCAGACTTTTCTTCTTCCTTCTTAGCTAATTTTACACTGCTGTGGTGAAATCAGATTGGACTTGTGGAATCTGTTCTATAACTGACTCAGATTTTATACCACTTCCATCAACCATTCTTTTTATCTAACAGCTTTTTATCTAACACCCTCTTCAAGCACATTCTTCTGTGTATCTTTTTTCCACCTAACCTGAGGTGTTTGTTTGCTACACAGACATATTTGAGTCTGGCCATGGAAAGTGCTCAGGCTTCAAACACCATGCTCCTCTTGTTGCCTCTGTTGACTGTTGTAACCCTGAAAAATTAACCACATCTGCCATCATAGGATGCTAAATGGTCCAAACTACTGTGCCTTGGCAGCAAACACATAGCCGCAGACCTGGCAGGATGGATTCTCTCCTGACAGATTTTCTCTTCCTTCTCTTTTTTTCCCCTTCATTAATCAATACGCTCATCTACCTCCACTTCAACCTGCCCCTGTCCTTCACCTGCTCCCCAGTCCAAACCCTTACCTGTTTGAACACAAAGTCCTGCTCTGCCTGTCTCTCCCTCTGTTCCCCGTCTTCCTGCTCTTGAGGGTCTGGAGGTTCCTGCTTGATGACCAGCCCCCGCAGCAAACCAGCCTCCTGCACAGAAGTGGAGGAGGATGATGACGAGGATGAGGAGAGTCCCTGGTGCTCTCTGAGCTCCTCTTCTGTCTCTTCTGGGTGACTCTGATGCTGCCTGCCTGCCACTGAGGCACTGGAACCTGCAGCCGAGACCTGATCACCGGGCTTGGACATCATCTGGAGGATAACGAAAAAAAGTAGTCAGGTTAAATATGTGTCAGAGCGTCATCATGGGTGGAGGTCTGATTTAAACATGGTGCACTTTCAGATCGAAACTAAATATTAGGGAATTAACTGAAATAATTTGTTACACAAAATAAAAAAGAAAATGACTCCAGTGAGTAAAAAGAGAACTTCACCTTCAAAAACATGAATGGAAGGGAAAAATCTTTTCAACTGAGAGAACAACTGAGACAGCAACATATGAAGGGAGGCAAACAGCCTCTCTTTAACAACTGTGTGTCCACCAAAGATGTTTTCATTCCAAAAATAACTGAACAGGCAAAGTACAAAAAACAATGTAAAAGACCTTAAGTTTAACCAAACAAAAGCCAACATTAACCAGTCCTTACTTTTTGTACACACAAAGATAAACTGAGCTGTACTCTGAACGCTGAGGCCAGAAATATACTCGCTGTTTGACCACACGCTCATGCAGGTGACTGGTTCCATCATGGGCATAATTGTACACCATGACCTTCACCAGAGTGTTGGACTTGGGAGCACACCAGAGAACTCATTTTTGCAGGGTGGAAACAATGAATATGGCAACAACAGAGGAGGTTAGTCTATGGTTGACGTTTAAATCACAACAGAGAATGTGACAGCTGCAGTATCATCGATAGTTTTAAGGCCCCCAAAAATCAAGGAAGTCAAAAATCAGGTCACATTTGTCCCAACACTGCCTCTAGTGTTCATCTGCATTTTGTATCTTGTGTACATGTAGCACTGATTTCTAAGGACATGCACAACATATTGTCAGCATAAAAATTGGTGGCATGAGGCAGTCTTTATGTGCACCTGAAAGCATAATTAAAAGCATGTATTTCTGGCCTGAGTGGTTATTTTTGACAGAATGCCTATAAGTACAAGTAATTTAAACAGCTAAGGTCATTGTGCCTAAACTAGTCAGAGAAAAGAAAAACTGAGCTAAGCGCACATGGGGAAAGATTGAGGGGCGACTTTTGTAATCTTGTTGTGGCAGCTGTCCCTGTCGCTGTCGTCAAAGACCTCAACCTTGATGTGCAGGTCATGATTGGAGTGGATCACTGCTTGTGCATAGGACACGCGCACACACACACGCACGCATACATCCACACACACACACAGCCACACACACACACACGGCTGGCATAGGGCCCAGGGAACAGTCCATTGACGTCAGAGAACAGGCTCTTGCCTCATCTCAGTCCCTCTTCTCCAAACAAACTCAAAAACACCCAACCAATCCTGCTGCACTGATTCTCCCTCTTCTTTTCTTTCATGTTTTGTTCCTTTCCCTTTTTCTACCCCTTCTTTTTAAGAGGGAATAGTTGCTGGGATATGAACCATGAGAGGGACTAGGCACTAAATAAGCCTGTTAAATCAGCAGGAAGATGAGAGGAGCATACAGTGGAAAGAGAAGGTGATTGTATACACAAACACTTGACACTTGTTGACTCAATGCATCTGCCCCTGTCTTGCATGCAGGAACTTGAATCACAATATTATGTGAGTGTATCACAGTACTGCCTTGGCTGTCGCAAGTAATTAATGGCAGAAAGCAGGTTCAGGCTGGAACTGTTCCAGGAATCTTTCACTTCTTTCTTTGCTGCCAATTTGACTGCTTCAGCCCAATTTTACACTTTCAGGAAGGACCCAGGTTCATTTCTGGCTTGACTAAAATGTGACCACGGAAGTGAAGAAAGGCTGCTGCTGAGTTGTGTTTTACAAGTTTAGTGGGCTAAAAAATGTAAATAAAAATAATATACAAATGAGGAATTGAAGATAAAAGATAAAAAAGTTTGTTACACCGGTACAAATTAAATCTAATGATCACAATCACTATCATAAGTGGAACTAATGGACAAGTTGGGAATTGAATTCCACATCTGTATAATGAAAACTCTGAAGGAATCACAAAGTGGGCACAAGAGTAGTGTCACCAGTTCAGAATCTGACCACTGTGAAATATGGTCAGTCATCTTCAGTTGCTCAGGTTTGGTGCTAAACTAGCCTGAAAAGTGTTTTCAAAGAAACCTCATGATAGAAGAGAAAAGTTAACCATTTTTACATCATCTGGGAGGAAGAAGACGTTACAGTGCCTTGGATGACATTCCCTTACAGAAGCATGAAACTGAGAAAAGCCTCCAAAATGATGCTGCACTTCATTGGAACATCCTGAAAGCCAACACTGCACTGACCAATACACCAGATCATGTTTGTAGACTGGAGTGGCCTTTTTCAAGGCAGGTGAAGAACTAGCAGACCGATTTAGGGCTGATCTCAAATATTTGTGTAAAGATGTCAATAATTGAGTATTTTCTTGGGACATAAAAACATTTTGTAAGGCCAAAGTGATAATCAACTAATACTAACCAGGTAATCCTGGGTTAAAGTGTTCGAGAGAGTAGGAAAAGTGAGAGGATGCAGGGATGCTGACCTTTGACCATCAAAACCTTAAATTTAACCAAAATTATTTTTAAAAATGATTAGAAATATCACGTGTTCACAAAAATTGGATGGGCAGGAGGATGTAAGAGATACGCACAAGTCAGTCAAAAGACTTGTTGTGCAAGAAACAACAACTGCACCAAACATCTAAGAGAATATTAGAAATCCATTTGTGCTCATGAGTCAGCTTTTACCAAGTGATATTTAAAATGATGATCTTGAATTTGCAGTTTCACAGAAAGATTACACATAATAGCATTACATAAAACAGGTAATTTAGGTAAAATTGTAATCTATAACTGAGCTCTTTATATAATACATAAAGTCCACAGGCTTATGCCTATCCTTTATCTCTCAACAGTAACTTCTTCAACTCGTCTCACGTACATCTTCTGAAAAGCATGCTGTGTATGTCTCGTTTAACAGTGAGTTGGTATAAAAAGCAGGCGATGACTCCAGCCTGCCCACACTGCATTTAAGGACACACAAACAGTACTGCGCTGTTGTAACTTCAAGTGTTAGATGCAGATGACCTTGGTGATCCAAACAGAGACTTGGGGCATGTGTTTGGAGGAATTCACCTAACACTGGTAGTAATTCACATTTTCACATGTATGGTTTTCATGTATAGAGATCATTAATGTATTTGTATGCAATGTGTATAATGTATTTAAATCCCAACAAGGATTATCTGAGAGAGGACCAAAGCCAATCTGTGCATCAATTAAAAAACAAAAGGAAAAAAACGCATTTATCTGGTGCCGATGGTCCTTGACCAACATTAAAACATAACAGACTATTTTAAGTAGCAAGTAATATTGAATCAGAATTTGAGGATGACTGCAAGTGTCTGTCATCCAAGATACAATAACGTTTGCTTGGTTACAGAGAGACAGGCCAGGCTCCCAGGAATGTCCTATGAACTTCAACACAGCCAGGCTTTCCGTGAGTTCGCTGCTCAAGAAACGTGAACACTTTTTCAGAGAGAAGAGATATTACAACAGTGATTCTGGGCTTTGTAAACCACATTTTTCTATTTAGGCTCTGTGTACACACATAAAAAGGAGTGTTTTACACATCCTATGCTTATTCAGCACAAAATACTGCTGACACAGGATGGTTGAGCAGGGTGGTGTAAAAATATAGAAATCATTAAGATGCTGCAATTAAGACATTGAGATTGATCAGAGAACGATTGCACAAAGTGGTGAGTTATAGTCTGCCTGCTGTCTGTGTCAAGCTGCACAAAGCTCTTAAACTTCTAACTCAATACTCAAGAAGTGCATTCAACTCAAAATTTTCTTATGATAGCCTAACATGGGAATAATCTTAGTATCAGACCAGATCAAAGTGACTGCCTCAAACCTAATTTATCAAATAGTCTGTAAATTCATTTTAAATTTACCAATTTTTAAATCTGCTTGGTCTAACATCAGATGTATATAACAGATGTTTCAGTCAATAGAGACAAATAAAAAAAAATGGCCAAAGAACTACGTCATACATTAAATGTTTAAAAGATGTCACTGTATTATGGTTTAATTTGGGGATTTGAGTGGCAGCGTTTGATCAATGTTGATTTTCTGTATGTTATTCGATTAGTTGATCAATCAATGTGGTTAATGCCAGACATCATCAGAGATTCAATAGTTCTGCGTGACAATATTTAGCTGTGTTTCAGTCTAAAGTTGCTGTCTGGGATATCATCAGGAACAGCACAAAGCTCTTTACAGACACTTTAATCTGAAACTCTGAACATGAACTGCTCCAGAGCAGCATCAGTTACAGCAGTAATTATCAGGAAAAAATAGTCAACTTTGTGACACTGAAAACTGACTTTCAGGTCAACATAGCTCGCTAAGGCACTGATCTCGATTTCAGCCCCCTGCCCTTTGAGTGCCCGATGAATATCATGGAAAGATTATACTATGTAATACAACCAGTTAAATAGTATCTACTCATGTTCAAGAGCAGCAAGAATACCTATATGTGCATGCAAACAGATGGCGCAAATTGTTGCCAACGATAAACAATTGATTCAACTGCTACAGTCACAGGTAACAACAAAAAACGCTCTGCTGGACCATTTAGCATTTTCTTAATGCACATGATAATAAATAGGAGAATTCTGCTTTGTGCATCTATTTATTATATTTACAATAGAACGTAGAGAACATGTTGAAAGTGAGATATCTTACTTTTTATGAAAATAATCACTCATCTTGATTTTGATAGCAGCAACATGTCTCAAAAAAATTGGGACGGGGGAAACAAAAGTCGGGAAAAGTAAGGCGTACTAAAAAGGAAAAGCTGGAGGAACACATCACAACTAATTAGGTTACCAGTACTAAGCAACAGCTCAGTAACATGATTAGGTATCAAAATAGCATCTTAGAGAAGGTCCAGTAATCTGCAAAAAAAGACTACAATGAGCAAACAAGCAATTTTTTTCCCCTGGAAATCATGGACACTGTGTCTTCTGAACTAAAGAGGACAGGGACCGTTTGCCTTGTTATCAACACTCAGTTCAAAGGCCTACATCTCTGATGACATGGGGGTGCATTAGTGCCAGTGGAACTGGCACCTCTCACATTTGGAATTTTTTAGGGAAGGCCTTGCATATTTCAGCAAGACAATGCTGAGGTGCAAACTGCTGCTATTAAAATAGCATGGACTTGTCCGTATCCGGTCCAGACCTTTCACCAACTGAAAACACCAACTGGTGCATCAATAAACCCAAAATACAACAACCAGGACCGTTGAGCATATAGAATCCTATATCAGAAAAGAATGGGACAAAATTCCTCTCTCAAACTTCCAGCAACTGGTCTCCTCAGTTCCCAGACGTTTACAGACTGTTGTTAAAAGACGAGGGGGTGCTACATCGTGGCTAACATGGTCCTGTCCCAACTTTTTTGAGACCTGCTGCTGCCATAAAATTCAACATGATCTAAAACTTTTTCATGATATTGTAAAATGTCTCACTTTTAACAGTTGCCATGTTTCTGTGTTCTTTTGAGAATGAATTAAATGGATTTATGTGATTTGCAAATTTGGTATTTATTAGAAAAAAAAAGATAAAATAGTCCAACTGTTTTTTAGTCAAGTTTATAACACACAAAATAAATCACTGACTCAAAGCAGACCAAAAGCAAACATTGCATTTTCAACTCCAAACTGCATTGTGTACTAATGTTTATGCTTAGGACCCAACTGAATGCCTGTATGAATGAACCTGAATGCCTTAAATGTCTTAACTAAAATGCCATTTAAATAAAAAGGCCTGTGATTTGACTCAATGAATTAGGGAACAGATCCTTTTATACATGCACAACACACTTTCTAGTATGTGCTCAGAGCAGGAATCTAATTATACTGCTGCTGATTTTAAAAGCATTTTTACATGAATAACAGCATTCAATTTTTTTCGTTTCAATAAAGTAGCTGCGCCTACAACATAAAGCAATGCAAATACCATCATAAAATAGCACATGATTTTATAACAATTATGTCACAAAAGCTATTTTTCTAATTATAAGTTGTATGAGCACAACTTTAAAACTAAATGAAAACAACCTGTTTGCACTCAAGCGTGACTTACTTAGTTGGACCCACAACAACCTGCAGTCGGGAATCAGAGGGACATGGCTGCAGCCAAACAACACCAGAACATTCACCATATTCCTTTAGGAACAAATGCATGTAAAAACACAACCGACCATCTCCATCTCCAGAATGACCCCATAACAAAGCAAGTCCCCACATCACCTAGCACACACACTTCCACAGTGAGTCACATTTCCTGCGTGAGCATATATGGAGGCAGCTCTCTCTCGTGCACAGTTGCTAGGGTGACAGGGAGCAGGAGGGACACAGGAACACAGACGATAAAAACTGGCTAAAAGACTGTTTGAAGGCTGATTCATCCTGCTCTTCCAGATCAGATAGAATTCTTACATGTGAACCACATAAGTCTCGTATAGATGGACAAAAGCATCTATTACTCAAATATACTTTTACATATTTGTACCCATGCACATACATATTCCTGGTTGGTTGCAGCAAGAGTTTAAATATTCCTTTGACACTGTTCGCGTGTGCATTTTGTGGTACCTTGTTCATGATGTGTTGCTGCTGCTGCTGTTGGAAGAGTTGTTTGTGCTTCTCCAGGAACTGCTGGTGCTGCTGTTGGACGACCAACTGCTGCAGGGCCTGAGCCTGTCCACACGGCTGCTGAGGCAGAGGGGCCGACTGGGTTCTCCCCAGGGGACGGTGGCCCCGCACAAGCTTGGAGACAGTGGGTGACGGTAGTGGAAGGCCACCCAAACCAACTGTTGAGTAATTGAAGAAAATCATTGCAAGCATCCGCAGGGGGTTGTCTCTGTTATTAAGTTATTCTTAGTCACTCTTTTTCTATCTATTCACGTGTGTACCCTTTACACCTGCTAAAAATGAAACACTTTTTTCTCATCTAAAAAGTCTGAATATTTTTGTGTGTTTTAAAGACCAAATTCACATAATCCGTAGTTCTTATTGTTACCATCACAATACTAAATGTGCACAGAGGTCCCATCATCATCCCAGGACGTTTTCTTTTAGGCTACGGTTAAAGCCAACTGGAGACTTGACAATGGGCTGCTGTCACTTTTACCAACCCAACATAAACAGTACATTTCAGCTACCTTGTACAGATACAGATTTCCTAACGTTACCCTGGCTTCCTTTCATTGAAATAACATTTACAATAGAAGATTAGATAAGAGAATTTGGGTACTTCTGTATTCATTTCCATTTCACAGCAGTAGGAAAGAATTACTTGGTTCTAAAATCTCTGAAATCCCTGAAGGGGCCTCTGTAGTGCCTTGTGCTGTGCAGGCTGGAGTGATGTGTCCTAAAATCTCTGAAATTCCATTGATGCAATATAATAGAATAATAATAAAGAGAATTACGAGCATTGCAGAAATTAAACAGAATGTAAAATAAATTCACAGAGTTGCTTTGACTTGTTTTGGGGTTACTGGACAGATCACCAGTCAATTACAAAGCCAACAAAGAGACATAAAAGCATGCATAACCATGCACCTACGGACAATTTAGAATTCCCAGTTAACTTTGCACACGTCTTTGGACTGCGGGAGGAAACCGGAGTTAATGGAGAAAATCCACACAGGCACAACTGTGCACTACAAAAAAACTAAACAGTTGCACTAAAATGTGTTAAAATCATCTAGATTCACTGTCTTTCATCAGAAAACCCTTTTCAATCTTCTCTGGTGGGGGGTTTCTCGGTGCATCACTGTCCAAATACTAGAACCTGAACTGTTTGTTCATATTACACAGGGAATCATACAACATATGGTTTTAGTATTTAACTATTGTGATGAGTCATAAGGTAGGAATAACTCAAACCCTAGCTACAGATGGATGAGAAGAAAAGAATGTAATGTAAATATTACGACTACTGACCTATTGGACTGTGGTTTTGCTCCATGAGCACCATGTGTTGAAGAAGAGGGCTGTGACCAGCTGTGCCCCCTCCAACCCCCTCCCTGTCCAGGGCTGAAGATGCCAAGTAGGAAGACAGGTGGGCAGTGGGAAGAAAAGGAGGGGTCAGTGGAATGCCCTGCTGTAACGCAGACAGTGCCAGATGACTCTCACCATCTTGATGTCCTGATACCATCTACAAACAAAGAGATTGAGATGAAGAGAGGGAGAAAACAACAGAAAGGGAGCAAGACGGTCAGAGTGGGAGAAGGGTCAAATGTGACTTGTGGGCAGTGAGATTGAGAAAGATGGGAAGAGACATGAAAAGCCCAAATAAAAATAAAAATCAGTGATAATGTAAACTCTGCAACCTCTACCCACCCTGCCAAAAATAGAACTCAGTGACTGTTTCACTCAGCATCATTCTCCGCTGCAAACAGTCAGTGACAGCAATTGGTCTATTTACGAACAAGCACATACCCTTTACCGGTGGACATTAAATGTTCTTCAAATTATACATGCTTTATCAGTAAGTTTTTATAGTATCAGTGTTTTAATATTGTGTAGTAGGTGTACTCACAGTGCTAGCGGGGCCCGTAGCTGGCAGTCCTAGGGTAATGTTGGGCAGAGAAGGTGAGGTGTAAAGAGACAGCTGGCTAACTGAACCTTCCCTCGCAGCCAGCCTCTGAAGCAGAGAGGTCTAAACACACACATCCACAATGACATTACAGGAAATACACACATAGAACAGTCACCAAGTATACACATTTTTATTAGTAGTACAGAATTTTTCACACTACATCATCCACTTCAACAGACACGCACCCAGAACAGACATAGCATTTGTGAGGGGGACCTCATCTGTCACACCTTTCCTCACTTTGCTCTCTTTTTCCCCCTGTTTAATTTCAAAATTGATTTTATGTACATGTGACATTATTGTGGTTATTAACCTATATTTCCCTGTTCCAACAGATATCCTTTGAATGGCGTTATGGTGTTTTTCCCCCCTCTTTTCCCTCTTTTCTGTCTTCTCAAACCCCAGCTGGTCGAGGTGGATGGCCACCCTTCCTGAGTCTGGTTCTGCCAGAGGTTTCTTCCTGTTAAAAGGGAGTCGTTCCTTTCCACAGTTGCCACAGGCACGCTCAGGACGGGAGATTGGACTGAAGACACATTTCGGTGCAATCTGTTGGTTTCCTTAGCTAGGATATTAATTTTTTGAATTAGCTCTATATGAATTAATTGGATTATGATTACAATGAATTGAATTCCAATTGGCTTGAATTGGACTATATTACTTAAGTGCCTTGAGATGACAATTGTTGTAATCTGGCGCTATATAAATAAAATTGAATTGAATTGAATTGAATTGATCTGGAACAAAATACATTGATAATCTCTACAAGGTGTCCTCTGGTGGGCGTAACAGAAAAAACACCAACAGACACATGCACATATGCCATGATACATGTTGTTTACCTCTCCTGGGCTGCTGGAGATCGGGATTCCATTCTCACTGGGGATGTTACTGGAGCTGTTGTTGGGGGAACTGGGACCTGAGCCGGGTGCACTGTTGCATGCAGACTCTGTCATACACACAACACAGAAAGTAGTCTAAAATATTTACAACAAAGAAAAAATAACTAAAGGAAAAACAAAACAAAAAAAAACATGAAATGCTAACAAGCACCTATCTGCTGGCAAGGACTAAAGAGTGTTTTGCAGTGAAATGTGACTGTGACTTCTATATGCAAAACCTAATCAAAATGAATAATTCAAAGAATTAATTCATTCATACAGGCTAGGCTGAGCAGAAATGGATTAAGACATGAAAATAGAGGTCAGTCCTACAGCAGGATTAATGTGACTGAGAACCTGTGGAATAAGCCGTCAATTAGGTAGTGATCACAGCTCTCACCTATCACTTAGTAATGCTGTGGCCTGAATTATGCATAAAATATGGTCTTATCCATACACAAATATATATGTGGATGTTGTACACTCATCGGCCACTTCATCGGGTACACCCGTACAATTCCTTGTTAACACAAACAGCTAATCAGCCAATCACATGGCCACCACTCAATGCATATAGGCATGTAGAGGTGGTCAAGACAACCTGCTGAAGTTCAAACCGAGCATCAGAATGGGGAAGAACGGGGATTTAAGGGACCTTGAACGTGGCATGGTTGTTGGTGGCAGATGGGCTGGTCTGACGAGTTGCTGATCTGCTGGCATTTTCACCCACAACCATCTCTGGGTTTACAGAGAATGGTCCGAAAAAGTGAAAATATCCAGTGAGCGGCAGTTGTGTGGACAAAAATGCCTTCTTGATGTGAGAGGTCAGAGGAGAATGGGCAGACTGATTCCAGATGATAGGAAGGCAACAGGAACTCAAATAAGTGCTCGTTCCAACCAAGGAATGCAGAATATCATCTCTGAACGCACAACACGTGGAACCTTGAAGAAGATTGGCTACAGCAGCAGAAGACCACACCGGGTGCCACTGCTGTCAGCTAACAACAGGAAACTGAGACTACAGCTCACACAGGCTCACCAAATCTGGACAATAGAAGATTGGAAAAACGTTGCCTGATCTGACGAGTCTCACTTTCAGCTGCGACATTCAGACGGTAGGTTTAGAATTTGACAAAAACAACATGAAAGCATGGATCCATCCTGCCTTGTATCAACGGTTTAGGCTGGTGGTGTAATGATGTGGGGGATATTTTCTCTGAGCATTGTTTAAATGCTGCAGCCTACCTGAGTATTGTTGCTGACCATATCCATCCCTTTATCACCTTCTGATGGATACTTCCAGCAGAATAGTGCAGCATGTCACAAAGCTCATATCATCTCAAACTGGTTTATTGAACACGACAAAGAGTTCACTGGACTCCAACGGCCTCCACAGTCACCAGATCTCAACCCAACAGAGCACCTTTGGGATGTGGTGGAACGGGAGATTCGCATCATAGCCGACAAACCTAACAAATCTGGACCAAAACCTCTGAGGAATGTTTCCAACACCTTGTTTAAAGTATGCCACGAAGAATTAAGGCAGTTCTGAGGGCAACAGGGAGTCCAACCTTTTACTAGCAAGGTGTACCTGATAAAGTAGCCGGTGAGTGAATATGTATATAGATATCTATATATAGATATATATCTATCTAATTGATAAAATTCTGCAAAAGGTGAACTCACCAGCCACGTCTAGGGATCGCTTTTTGGCAGCAGTGATGGGTCCATCTTTCCTGCGGAGCAGAGGACTGCTGCGGCGCTCGGTCACCTTCTGCTTTAGCCGGGAACGAAGCTTCAGGTTCGGCTCAGATGCTGAGAAAGTGCAAACATGTACAGATTTAACAAAGTGCAGAGAACTCAAAACCTAAGAGAAATTCAGTCTATTACTTTGAATGAAGAGAAAGAGTACAGCTCACACGCCTTTACTTCACATAGGCGAGTTGGGAGAGCTAAGCTGTTCCAGATCAAGCATTTGATTTTAAACTGAGACACTAATCCTGAAACTACAAAGGTGTTGCTGGCACCCAATAAATGCTTTAAAAAATAGAGCCCCTCTAAACACTGCTGGATTGTTTGTTAGTGTTTAGTGGTGCTAATGAGTTTGTCCCTATAGGCCACTGTGTATGTGCTGGCCAACAGACTCGGGGGCAGAGGTTAGCCATCTTCCTGTGACAATGGAAAACACCATAGCGACATAGGAGGCAGCCAACTGGCAGCCTTTTTGACCCATTACTTAATGATGCTGCCTCCATACTTTGCTAATGAACATTACCAGATTCCAGACATTTTCAATTACCAAAAAAAAATCGCGTTTGTATGCATTTTGTGTGAGCATGCATGGCCCCATATTTGTTAGTCCAAGTTTGAAAATAGATGTTCTTATTTGCTGTGGCAGGCATTGCATGCATGGTGTCAGGGACAGGACCTGGCCCTTTCTGGGCAATTTTTGCTGTGGTGTCTCACTGCCAGACAATAGCAAACACAAGCAGTTTTATCTCCTCCACCATGGGCTTCCCTCGGCTCATTCAGTTAAAGCTGGATGGTTGACCCACAGCTGACCCAATGCTCGTCCCATGACCTTGTATCAAACAGACTGTGCAATGTTCATTAGCCTCAGAGCAGGCGGCGGGGCATTTTGGTACAGCCAAGTGGAAGCAATTGATTCTTTGCGCACAGTAGTGGTTTATTCAGTATTACAATTATTTTGTGGAATTGGAATCAAAGAGTACTTTTTTGTACTTGTAGAGGTGCAAGTTGTCATCATACGTTTACGTGAGTGGCGATTAGAAAACCTACTGTGAATCTATCTCATCCAAGTATTTTTTCCAATCGTACTGTCAATTCTAAGAGGAACAATGCTGCTGAACTTATGAAGCTCAATTATTTAAAGCAGAGTGTCCTCTAAGTGGAGGGCACTCTTCTAAAGTCTTTGTTAAGAGGGACGAGGTCAGGAAGTGTAAAATACTACGCATTAGATGAAGTGAAGCACTATGGCAGACTGTAGGAGAAGAAGCATTAAAGTTTCATTTTAATCCGCTGAATGTACTATTATTATTAATTTGACATTAACGTATATACGTAATACGACATAACGTATTAATTTGACATTTCAAAATTATCACAGTCATAGTATCATCCGGTTCATTATGATTGATTAGACAAAATATTTCCCTCAAAACAAGTATCAATCCTTCTTTAAGAAATTCTTACAGATTTGTAATACGTTACAAAAAGAACTGGAGTCTACAGCTGATAATAACGGATAAAAGGAGGAAGGATACAGACAAGACATCTAAAAAGAGAGATTGAGATGAGACGGATGATAGGAGGACAGTGAAGGAGAAGTAGGCTGAAGGAAGGCCATGTGCATGCTGGACAACAGTCGCCACGGGAGTTTTCATCTCAGGACGCAGTGACTTTGAAGGGTGTTAATGCCGACAGGGCAAAAGCACACCAGTGTGCACATGTGCAAACACGCTCGCTGTAGAGGGCCCAGACTGGTTTTACTGCTGATACCGGCGTTTTCACTTCAGCCCTTTCTCCCCCCTTCACCTCCATCCGAGCTCTCCTTTCTCTCACTTTCTTTCATTCCCCACTCCTCTCTATTTTGCCGGAATTATTTCCTTTATGGTTTAATCTTTATGGGCACAGTGTGAGCAACCATTGGACAGGGAATACTGGTTCATTATAGCAACGATTACGTTCCTAGTTTAAGATATTTCTGGCACAAAAAAACTTCACATCCTTTCTTCTTCTGAGGTTAAGTAGCAGTGATGATGAATAAGACACACTTACTTAGATGGTCCCAAAATGATTGATGACATGTAAGAGACATGGCTGCGTCGCAACATTCCTGAATCCAAGGTAATTTATTTATGGTATTTAAATGTGAAAAAAGTCTAGTGACAAAAAAAATTGTGGCTTTAAATTTCAGAGACATTATTAAATGTTTTGATTTGCATAAGATGCTGAAGCAAAATATAAATCACTGAATATCTCTCTGCAAGTCATTAAACTAGACAGAATCCAGGTTAAACTTCTGTAAAAGAAAGTTGATAGGGAAACCGATTCTCTGATACAAAATGCATACATTTTCTGCTCTTCTGTTTGACAGACAGAGGTCCCAAGATGCTCAGTCATGCTGGGGGAAGCCGTGCTGCTCTGCCAATGAAAGGGAGGGGGGCAGATTTACTGTATGGAGATCAATAGGGTCGTTTTCTGAAACTCATCAACAGAGCTTCCGAGAAATAATGTACATAAATAGATTAGATGGACAGAAACAAGCAGAGATACAGCTATACAAACTGATGGATTTTTTACATTTCACTTTTCTGTATAACAGGGCATTGTGATTCAAATTACTCTAATATAATGAATCTTCATTTTTTTCCATAACACAATTATCCAACATCAAGCTTTTCAACTGTTTCACTAACAAAGAGCTGGCTGACATGTTCCCTCTTCAGTTAATGAGGCCCTCTCCTGGAGGTGACTTGAGTTTGTTAAAATCAGTGTCCATTATTGGCTGGAAGGTGGGTGATGGTAACCAGAGGACCTTATACAAAATCTGTCAACCTTGGAAACAACAAAACAGGGGTGCTTAGCTATTTAAAGGCTTTTTCAGACACTGGATATATAACATTAATGGCTTCATCAATTGTGTAAGTGACACCATTTAGTCATTCAGACTTAGTTCACTTTTCTATCCTCGGGGCTGCATTCGGGCATTTTGACAAACCGAATGTTCTGGGGATAACTTCTCTGACAACACTGCCAGGTGATCTGTCACAAAGCAGCTCACTCAAAGACAGCAGAGAAAATTCTATTTCCATTCTGCAGCAACAACCACTTTACTCCCAAAGCTGTCCCACCAAACAGGGGTCCAATTGTGCCTGGTTCTGTTGGATTCTGTAGCAGTGACATCAGCAGCTCTTTCTTATGCTTCTCTTCTTCAATAAAGCAGGTGACTAATGACATTTATGGGTAAACATAATACAAATAATGTTAATTACATTAACATTTGCCCTATTTTGCTGGCGTCTCATGTTGCCATGGCAACAAAGGTGAAATGAAACCAGATGAGATGAACATGAAACCAAAAACTGTGGCTACCCTGTTTACATGACAATACTACAAATGGAGTTTTTTTTATATATCTTTACCATGGCCAGATGTTTTAGGGATTGGCCATTTGTTTACAGGGCCCAGAAGGTTCTGCATTTGTCAAAATATCTGTTGTGTGTATGTATATTTGGCATTTCCAACAGAATAGGAATTTTTTTTGTTCCTGTAGCTGGGAGAAGTTCTGACTTCAGGCATAAAGTCGACCCATTCTGTTGTTGTCAGTTCTGTTGCGTTACATACAGTAACTGGAAGTCTAAACTGTCCACACAAGTTCACCAATCAGTGGGTGATTGGTTTTAATTGAGAGCAACAACAAAGATATATCCACATACATCAGGGGAGATGGGATTCCTGAATGACTGCTGTTTAGTGTTCAATATGAAACGTGGTATCTCGTGGAATCTCCGTGTTACAGAGTATGGAAGAAAGAAGGGGGTCAACTTGACAAGTCTGCCTCTGTCATGAAGGCCAAGGAGACTTCCTGTCACAGCACTCAAAGTGGCCCTCTGTGCTCTCAGAGCCATTATAACAAAGCCCCTCACACTTGGACAATGAAGCCCTGTTGTAACACACTGTAAGTCTCAACTCGCTTCACAGAAATAGAAAATGTAACGGGCATTCAGAATTTACGCGGTTAAAAGACCAACGTGGGGAAAAAATGTCATCATGACGTCAGAGGAGTGCACCGCTGGGGCGAGTGTGTCGCTGTCACTCATTTCCTCTTGAACACAGTTCATCTCTCTATGAGCCGGCCTAATCTGACCTGTGTCTGCTCCCTATTGGCACAACAGTTTAAAAGTTGTGTGCCTGCCTGTGTGCACTCAGCCCCTTCTCAGCCTCTCAAAATAATGAGCCAATGACTTCAAAACTCAAACTTCGCTGGAATCATTTTGTTTAAATGTGCACTGTAATATGTACTTTGTGCAACTTAAAGCTCAAACTTTCCGTTAATAAGAACCGTGATTCTGGAAGTCATGCATAGAGTCCCTGAAAGTTTAAACCCACAGTCTGAACCAACATACCAGGAAAAATCATCCCTGCCTGAAATTCATGGCAGGTGGACGAGATCGCAGAGTACACAGAGTTTGGTCTCCAGCTGAGAAAGCGGTCAGCACCAGCAGCAAAAGCTGATGCTAAGCGAATAATCACAGTTTGGCAATTCTTAATATGGATAGATGGAAACAGTCTGACACATCCAAAAAGGAAGAATTGGGATTTTACCAGGCTACCCTGGCACAAAGGTGCTCAAGAGCTGTTTTGTTCAGTACAATGATCTGTGATGTCCATCAAGGAGTGAAAATGTCTTTCATCACTAAAAATGCTGAGGCTGATGATGAAGCAAAAGGCTGACCATATATAACTGAGTAATGTCTAACATTAAACCAGGGACAATTACATTTTACAACGATTCAGAACTCCTCAAGTCTTGTTTGACTGTGTGACAGGCTATCATTCGAACAATCTAGTTTTTCACATTAAACACAACATGATGCGATTACAGTTTTCTTCTATCTCCAGTTTTTATTCTCAGATAAAATGAGCAAAAGCTTCACATCAACCTCAATTTTCTCATCAAATGCTCAGCAGGAAAGTGACTATGCCTTTAAAACGTTTTTACTTGTCTCAAGTTTTATCACTTTCCCATTAAGAGTGGCTCCGTTATTGTCCCCCCTCCCTCATTTACATTAAAACAATTTGAGAGGTCATGAAACAAATTTTGATGAGGTTCCTGATAATCCTCCAGTGGCTGACTCATGGTTCCTACCTCTGATTTATAACGAGCCAATTTTACTTCCAGTTGCTAAAGCAGGAAACAAAGAAGATTAGCGCTCCATTCTCAGCAGGCAAAGAAGAGGAGGAATGCGGATGCAAGGTAGCGGAAAAAAATGTCAAAGCCTTTCATTTTTTTTACCTGTTTTGCGGAGTGGGAAGTCATCTTTTGAGTCGTATGTGCCCAGCATTGGATGGTTGTACGCCAACAGTGCTGTTTGGGGGGGTGAGCTCTGGTCTAAAGAGCTATGCTGAGTTTTTCTACACATAAAAAAAGAAAAATCAATTCAATTCCACAAGCATAATCTGCGATTATTTACTACTGTACCTTCTTTTCTAAACATACTCACCCACATACAAGGGGAAGTGAAAACCACAGATTCTAACTTCCTTGCACGTTAAAAACACAGCAGTGTGAACAACTTTGAGGATGGAGAGAAGAAAGGAAAAAAAGGGACGAAGCAAGTCTGTTTTACTTTAAGACAGTGAAAAGGATGAGAAGAGAGATGAATGGAGAGCATACGTGTAAAAAAGAACTGAGGGGAAGAATAGGGAAATGGGGATAACTGTCATGTAGAGCCACATGTGTCACACCTGCCCATGCAGAAATGTTTGACTGCTTCAATTATTTAAAGCGCAGGAAAGACGCCATTGTTGCTATTTTCTTTTTCCTCCGTTCTGCCCTCTTCAAACATACACACACATCAAACACAGTCCACAAATGTGACATCAGCTACAGACGAGTTCATAACACCACACTGTTTGCCTGTGTAGTATATTTGTACTAACTTCACAATGCTAATCATTAGATGCATTACTCACAGCAGGATTACACTGCATGTAACATCCGAAGCGATAAGTTATTCTGTAGTGGTGACACTCACCCATACCAGTAGCGTGGGTCACTGGGCAGACAGTGGTTTAGGTTTCGCTGAGCCAAGGCTTTCTTCTTGTTCAGGACAAATTCCTGCAGTCGCATCTTTACCTCTGTGCTGGCCACTGCACCTGCAAAGGCACACAGAGAGCAGGGGAACAGTGCGTGAGGTTTTCTGCATAACTCAACTCTGTGCAGACACAAAGAAACCCTTTCTGCCTTTTTTTCTGCTGGAAAATGGTTCTAACTGAATTATTATCTACAGTCTTAACATGGAGATTATCACAATATCCATCCACACTTTGGCAGATGATGAGTGTTTAACCACTGTAAACATAGAGCTCAGTCTTGCATCAGAGTTTCATTGAAATTCCACAGATGGCAGGAGCGCTATGTAACTCAACTCAAAGACACACATCAGGAGTTACAGTCCCATCCTGGTCTCTACTCAATTACCACCCTCATTTCACAGCTATCCAAACAAACCGTCCAGGGAGGGAGACAGAGAAAAGGGTAAAAGTGTGAGGAGAGAAATTATTCTGGGAAAAACGTAAACGGAAAATCGGGACAAACTGCGATTGTATGGTTTTATTAGAGCACGACAGTAGGAGTGATGGGATGCTCAGGCTTTGATCAGGCTTGAGAGAGGAAGTCCTAAATTCACTAAGTGAAAGTGACAACAGCTAATATATGTTCAGTAAATCACAGTGCAGCTGGAAGTGCTGACATCCCAATACGTGTGCTTGCCACTGAAGCAAATAGGCTTTTATGAGACTGCTTTTTATGCAATATAGTGCAGTACTTAATGAAGCTTCCCGTTTACAACTCAATACTCATTCCATAGACATCAAGCTGTGCGCTCACTCTGCCAAAGGACTTTTCTGGTAAAATATAATCTACATAAATGGCCACAAAACAAGCAACTGAATGAAATCTCAGTCATGTATCAATATTAGTGGAGTTTTATTTCTCAATCCAAGTATCCTAAAAGCGCTCTGCAGTTAGATCATCATGAGCCTTGGCAGAGTACAGCTTTGGTTCGGTTGGGTTGTATGTTTGGCCTTGATGATTGCCAATATCTGGGAGTGATATTGAACACATTGCCTGGATACAAAGCTTTATCTAGAACAGGAGACAACGAGGGACAGAATTTTTTACCGTGAAAAAAAGTCCAGTGTAAACTTGGACACAATTTGTTTTTGCTCTGTCTGACCAATACCATTTTTATCAAACGACCCCCACCGCTCAGTCGGTACCTTGTCATCAAAAAAGAGGCAATGATTTCCAAAACAATATAAATAAAGCTGAAATGTTATTATCCTTTAGCCTGGTTTTAACTTTATTGGTTAAATTTTTTTTCTCCCCACAATCAACACAACAGCAGTAAGCAGAAGAAACTGTGAAACCGTGGACATGTGCCTCCTCAGTGTCTGGCTCCTCTAACCTTGTCTTGGCCGTCTCATTGTGATAGTCCCTGTGGTGAATGTGTGAGGTCAGGCTGCTCTGACTGCTGTGCCATAACTGCAGGTGCTGTGACAGAGGAGTTGGAAGGGCCAAGTCTCCCCGACACCTGCTGTGAAAACACAGCAGCGCTTCAACACAGGTACAACAGATGTTAGCATCGTACAGGAAGATGACTGTAGACTCGGTCAAACATGACAGCTTTATCCAGAGCTGGTTATTGAAACCTCTGAATCACTGGCACACAAATCCCTTCGAAGGGCTCACTTTTTATGTACCTCGAAGCATACATTTGGGTGTCTGAAGTTAAAAACTGCAAAGAAAAAAATAAGAATCAATGAAAACAATCCTACAACCTCAGTGCTTTGTTTGGAGTCCCCCACGTTTGAAAATATGGGATTCAGTGAGTGGTTTCGATTTGCAGTGGACATCTATGTCACATTCCCAGCTCAGAGTAGAATTATCCTGCTACTTCATCATTATGTCGATCCACTTCAAATCATCCTGCATCACTGTACATCAGAAGTGGAAAGGCAAAACCTTTTGGTTCTTGCCTTTTACTTTGCAACGGACAACAAATTCTCAACAGCAGCTTTATTGTTCACTTAACTTAGGAAATAGATAGATAAGATAGATAATAGAAAGGTAATAATGCTCTTCCAAGTCTCTGTCTGATATCTTATATACAAATTGAAAATCTGACCTCGAACTGTGACCTCAATAAAAATGTGAATTGCACTATTGGTGGTGCATCCATAATTAAAACCAATTAGTTAACTTTGGTGAAAGGTAGCCAATATAAGCAACTGGTCTTGATGTTAACCACTTAAAAACCTAAACAAAACACAGATGAATACATAACGAAGGAATTACTACATACATTTTGGAGTATAAAGCTGCCAGCTGCCCATTACAACCTGGACCAGTTCATGATGAGAATGTGCCATAAAGTGGAATCAGTACTACTGTCCATGGCTGAACTACAGATGAGGGAATTTTAAGTATTTGAGAATGAAATTGCCAATCGAGTAAATTCATGTGATTCTGGTGGGTGGTAGTCTCAGCTCACTTTGAGGTATATGCTCGTGTGAGTTCTAGGGCTTAACTGTTACGCTCTTTCATAAAGTAATGTGCTTCAATGGTTATTGAGAAGCACTGATCTAAAAAGAGGAAGACCCTGCAGAGGAGAGGGGTGGGTCACTCCAATCCCAACAACCGGTGCGTAAAACTCATGGTCCAAAAAGGAGCTGTTGGACTGTTGTTCTTTGGTATTTTAACCTAAAAGATCATAAACATTTCAGTCAGATCTCCACAAATTTTGTCAGCTTGTCAGTGAAGAAAAAGGAATAATATAGTACGTCTCCTTTTACACTGACTCCAGTGTACTCCGACTACACAATTTTCGTATTTCACAGCCATTAAACCTTATTGTATACAGACTGAACTGTTGCTCGCTCATTACCACATATTTACAGTCCCTTCATATGTTGCTTGCTTGCTACAGTAATTTCTTCTTACTCTCTTGTCCCCTCTCTTTGTTTTTGAGCTGCTGGAGCTTCTGTTCTCGCTGCTGCTTCTCCAGCTGCTGCTCGCGACGTTGCTGCTCCATCTTCCTGTGATGCTCCAACAGCTCTTGTTGATGCTTGAGTGCCAGCAAATCCTGTTGGTGCTGGTGGAAAGAAGAACACATGAAGGAAAAAAATAAGGGCAAAATGTAATGGATGACAGAAAAACAGAAAGAAGCAAGTTTCTTGAAAAGGTTCAAATGTTCAGCCAGGTTTGAGTGCACTTATGACAGTCAAGTTAATGTGGATACAGAGCAGACACACATCTGGGTTATTTTCAGCCCAAACTGATCATCCCTGCTGCCACACTTGCTGTGTGGTCAGAACAACACCAGAGTAAAGCTTTTAGCAGAGTGTCCTGTACAAAACTCACGCACACAGGGTTTACTGGGGCCAAGGTTCCCGTGGAGACAACCAAGCAGCAAAATACTGCCTCCAGATCAAATTACACCACCACACCCACTTTAATGTACACATGCATTTGTTTCCTCCTGCCCTTCACAATGTGCTGAGTACAGTTCTGCTGTAGCTGTATCCAAGGAAGAAGTCTGCCCACCCCTCACAAACAGAGAACCTTGACTTGCCCCGCCCACGTTACCACAAGGGAGGCACTGATCCAGCTTTTTTTATTCCAATACCGATTCCGATATCTGGGTTTTGCATATCGGTCGATACCCGATATCGATCCGATACCTTTGTTGAATTTTCCCTATGTGGAAGGTTTCAGGTTTGACTTAAATATTTGCTAACTAAACTTATCCTAAAATTAAACAAAATAATAGATCTAAATATAAGGAATGAACCATTGTTTATTTGTTAATAAAATGTGTGAACCAGCTGATAATAATGAAAAAGAAATAAAAGCTATAAATAAATAAAACGGAACACTGAAACAGAATAAGTACCTTTTTTTTTCTTTTCAGAAAAGTTTTTACATTGAAAATGTACATTCAACGACTCTGTCCACTGAGCTAAAAGGAAACCTCAAGATAATGAATATCACAATTGAATTTAATTAAAACAACAATAAAAAACAGAAACACTCATTGAAGGGCTGGGCTCTGTGGCGCTGAGCTGGACAGGACCTGCTTGGGCTGGACTGGGCTCAACGGCACAGTGTGAAGCTGTGGTCAGAGCACTTGATTTTCCTTGGCTTTCTGAAAAAGAGTTTGATTTGAGTTTTTGCTACCCAAGCCAGCCTTAGTGAGTAATGCACTTCTGGTCATTTTCACAAAAATAAAACACCCGTTTTCTTTTCTTATAAAGAAAAACGTAAGTATTGAATTTATGCTTTTATTTTATAAACAGGAAGTGAACCTGCTTTCTGTATTAAATTATGCTATAGCGCAGGTAACATCAAGTTTTAAAGCTTTTTCGTGTGAGAAAGTAGCCGTTTATTTCCCCATTGTGCCGCCAGTTTATACAAATAACGCTTGTTTGCACATTTGCTCTGATGTGGTGGGAGAAGTCCAGAGCAGCCGCACCTGTAGCAGAGCAGCCCAGCCCAGGTCTGCTGAGGGGATCTGTGGTCAAAACTTCCCCGTCATACCAGCAGAAGAACACGAGCCGATTAATTTACCTGCAGCTTTTTGGAGGGCTGGATAGCTTCATTTTGGAAGATAAATGTAGGTCTCATAAAAGAACATAAACATCTGTGGCAGCTACGTTAGCTTATTTGAATGAAAAGTGTAAAATGTAAATAGCATCCAACAGTGTGCAGAGAAACAGACAACAAGAACCTAGATTTTCCCGTCAAGGCACAGTAGTTTGTGCAGTCTCTCATATAACCTGTGTGAATCCTCTGTGATTGTTATGTACTTGTTGAGAAGTATTATCAATTTTTTTTTTTATAAAAAAAAAAAAAAAAAAAAATAATGGATCAGCTGTACTTTTCGATAACCGATCCATATATTTTGTCAATATCGGGACCAATGTCCGATCCAAATATCGGATCGATGCATCCCTAGTTACCACCTCACCTTAATATGGTCCTGCAGCTGGGCTTCATGTTGTCTTGACAGTTGTTCATGCTGCCTCTGAAACTCAGCGATCAGAAGCTGCCTCTGGAGCTGCTGCTTGTGTTTTAGAGCCACCAGCTCCTGCTGCAGGTGCTGCTCCTGGTGGCCTGTAGAGGGGTTTTGAAAACAGTGTTATTCAGAGCACAGTCTGGGACAACCAGAGATAATCAACACTTACTCAGGACGGGCCCACGGCCTGCCTCGGACGATGCAGGACAAGCTGTGGAAGGTGCCGGCGTGGGATGAGGTTGGGAAACCAGGCCAAAGGGAGGCTGCTGCTGGTGGTGGTGAGAGTGGTCCACAACGCGCAGGTCCATGGGAAGGATTGATGTTGTTGTGGGGGGTACCTGCGAGGGCAGCGCTGCTGTGCTCACATCCACTAAAAGAAGAGACAATGAATGAGGAAATCATGAATAGATGAAAATACTAAAACAAAATGACTATTTTAACTTCTGTCAAACTGTTATCTTTGGATTTTCTTTTAGATGCAATAAGGGAAATGAAAACAGAATCTTTATGGACTGTTAATTGTTAATTCAAAGTTTAGGGGGGTGGAGGGAAATAAATAACTCTGAAAACAGACGGGTACCAGGACTGGAGTGACATTAAGCGCAAAAGCTGGAAATGTCCAAATAGAAACTTTGAAAAACCTTCAGAAGGTCTCCAGACTGCTCAAGACTCTTTGAAGAGATCACAAAAAAGTTTTTTTGGTTTTTTTTGCATAGCACTGTGGTTAAATATTTTTCTCACAATCTTAAACAGCAAAAACACTTGTTCCTGTTATCAAACTCAGAAAATGTCCACATGTTGGATCAGTCTTGACAGCAGCGCTCAGTATAAGACTTCTTAGTAGTTTTGGCATACTTGGTACGTAAGTCTGTTTCATAGTTGTAATCGCTGGATAAGCATTAGCAAAACACCAAAACGTAAAAGAAGTGTGGTTCACAAAGCAACAGCTAAAGATGGCATCAATCTGTCTTGTAGTGGGACAAAATCATGTAGGATGCCATCCAAATGTAGCTTTTACATAAATCCATACAGCAGAAAGCAGAGAGCAAAAAACATCTGGAAACACAAGTCTTGCTGCAAGAATGTGCAAAGCAAGCTGACTTGTTGTGTATAAAATTGGACTTTGAGTGTGTGTGTGTGTGTGTGTGTGAGTGAGTGTGTGGGAGTAAGCAGCAAAACAGCATTTGTTTTCAAACTGTAATGACCATGCCAGAATCTTTCAATCAAATTTTTTTGATGAAATGATGACAAGAACAAGAAATATAACAGGATATACATGACAAGATACCCAACATCAAAAACCCACATACACACAATACTTTTGCACTGAAACTCTTAAGGTTGGATCTGCTGTAGCATTCTAAAATAAAAAGAACCCATCATGTTGGTTGGGTTAAAATACCTACATAACAGACAATAAAGCTGCACAAACACTGCAGCCATATGACTAAACTGTAAGATTTGCTTGATTAAAAAAAACAGACGTGTTTGTGGTACATTCCCTATGGATGATCCAACCTACAACATTTAATCTGCTTTATAGGAATAATCCTGTAAAACTCTAACAATAAGAGAGAGAAAAAAAGGAGGAAAGGGAATGGTCAACATGCAATATCTAGGACTGGTTCACTAGGATTGTTTCTCTTTAAAAAGCAAGTAAACCAGCAGCTTACACACAGCTGGAAAACCCCACACAATATTAGGAGAACAAGACAAATTAAAGTTTAAAGCCTTGATTTGTAGAACCGTCTGCACGCTACCTCACCTCAAATCCCAACAGGCTTCTTAAATCTACAACTGCTATGGTTCCTGAGTTCTACATGTGAAGGTTTGTGGAAATTTAAGTAATCTATTCATAGATTAAGCTGTTAAAGTAAACCAGATCTGATGGTCAACAAAAAGAACAGGGAGAAGTATAAATCTTAAATTCAAATAAATTCTTGAGCCCCTATGCATCATTTGTTCTTTTCTGATCAATATCTGCTCTGTGCCAAGCCTTCTGCCAGCGATCAATACTCTTAAACCAGTGCAAAACATCCCTGGCCTATCATGGATGTCCTGGCATCCCCAGTGAACAATAAGGTGGCGAATGGAGTGGCAGTGAACTTGCTGAGATAGCCAATGACATGTTTGGTACCAGGCAGGTTTTCAGTGCGGGAGGAAACTTGACACCACCCAAAGGGACAGCAGGGAGAGAAGAAAGGGTGTGGTCAGGTCAGACATGCTGGTGCTTTGCTGATGCATGTCAACGTACTTGTTAGGACTTATCTGAGAAGTGGACATTGGAAGAATCCATTCTCTTACGTTAGGTTGAGCAGGTGAACTTAAAAGGCTTAGAATTCATCCTCCACCTTTCCTGAAATAGTTTTAAGAATTAAGGTTTGCTATAAAACATTCTTCTCAAGGTTTATAAAAATGTCAAGTTAGACAGGCGACAGATGTGCGTCAATCTGCGTTATACAATTCCTGCTCCTCTCACCAACATTAAAAACTTGCCACTTCCAAATTAAAAAACCAACAGAAAGAAAGCTTCATTAGTAGTTGTCACTGATTGTCATTTTCACTTGTCCAAGCAAAGTCACTCCCAGTGAACAGTGTTAAATTCTCAGTGTGCACCTCTTACATTCGCTGTGAACACGTTGCACAAACATGCCCAACAACTGATGAGTCACATATCTAATAGGCAGGAAACATCAAGAATGGACAAACATTTGTTTTCCCATCAGCTGTGAATCCATTTCAAATGAAGTGCCAGTTCCCCTTTATCATCACCCCACAGTGACCGATAAAGCATGGAGCATTCTCTCAGTTTACACCTTCTTTACTCTATTTGGTCCTATATGGACTTAGATCAATTCTAATAAACAGTAAATACACTTAAGAAGTAATTAATGGCATCAACAAAATTTGAATATTTTTACAGATGGTACAATATAAATGGTAACAAAAAGACAGGTTTATTGTTAAAACTAGAGCACATTATCTCTGCTTTAGAATTAACAAAAAAAATGTCACAGCAAATATTACATCATTTTGCCAAATTTGAATCAAACACAAACATTAATAAAGAAAGCAAGAAGATGATTCATAAGACAAAAAGTTGGATTTAGAACCATTGCAAACTAAATCACCAAAACTAGAAAAAGCATTTTTAGGACTGCGTTAAAGCAGTAACTTGAGAAGTTGGACTTCCTGAACAAATAACTTGCAGGTCCCTCGTCCTCCCTCTCTGCTGTGCTTTAGCTTCCAGCTAGTAACCATAGAAACCGTTGAAGGGGCACCAACTGGCATTGGTTAGAAACTCCTCCTGTGGTTCTTGCAAAATTGCATCAGAAGTACCAGAAAGGGAACAGATTTTTTTTCAGAGATTATTTCAGGGCACAGTGCCAGTTCAAGAAAACTGAAAAAAGTCATTTCTTCACAGATATACAGTTCTAACCTCATGCTCAGGCAGTGTGCGCCTCACATGCACAGCAACACATAAAAGCGTGTGTCTTTGGTGTGGAGGTTTATAGAAGTGTGCATCACTCATCTTCTTTTTTCTTTTTAAATAAACAGACACATATTTACTTATATCACCATCTTACATGGAAGGCATGGACCTGGTGACATCAAAATGTGAATTTATAATGTGATGCATAAAAGGGTTTTGTAATTCTTTATCAGTTAGAACTTATTTGTACAAACACCTTGGTTAAGTAACCTGAAGCACTCTCTTTTTAGATTTCCAGTAGGAGAACGAGAAAGGCCCTGTAACCTGCTGCAGTTCTGGAGAAAATGTACAAAGTTATCAACTGACTAAACTTGACTGAAAACAAAAATGTTGAAAAGATTTTGCATGCTTTTGATTATAGTTCCAAAAGACAAAAACAGTTCCAGTTCATTCATTTTACAAAAACAAATCCGGAACACCTTTGCTTGTTTTACTCTGTTAACATGGCTGGTCACTTTCAAACCTTTGATCAATGATTGCCTGCAAGGCTAAAATAAGAAAGACAAGAAGAAAAAAAACAAACTAATTAAAGCTACACAGACTGAGGGGGGGTATCGGTGCAGGCAGCACAGAGAGACAGAGATTGAGAGTAGGAGTGAGGTGGTGTTATCACTGCTCCAACCCACCACTCGAAGGCTACTCCACACTGGTGGGCACATTAAGATTGCACTGCAAGCTGTTGCTGGCTATTGATAACACTCCATCCGATACTTGAACCACAAAGACAATGAAGTGTGTATCTATTGCCATTTAAGTGTTTAGAGCACATGCTTTTGCCTCTGTAGTTTTATTTGCAACAAAGGTTTCAGGGTTGTTAAAGACTCTGAACACTGGTGAAAGATAAAGAGATAGATGTCCCCTCTAATTCTTTTTGCTGCATAATTCTGCTCTGGTCAACTTAGGACAGCACACAGGACACATTTGTGTCACTGATAGTTCCCTGTCAACCTGATATGGCTCCTAGAGGGTCAGAAAACTGTATTAGTTACACTATAACACAAATGCTCAGAATACCAACCTTAAGAGGCATATTTACAGTAAACAAAGCTTTGCTAATGGCAGCAAACACATGTATGGTGACATACAGCAGACAACGGGAGGCAGGCACCAGCGAACAAATTAGCCCAGCTTACAAAGATGGCCCTCTGTGATTGTGGCATGAGGTTGTGGCGCTGTGCCAATGCAAGGAGAGGTGGTTGCACAAGCTCACTCACCATGACAGCACCTGACATGACCAAGCATGGCTGGTCACTTTAGAATAAAGGCATCTGCGTCTTAAAAGAACAGTCTAGTCTTATACAGTGATTTCTATGCAAAGTATGGAGACTTTATGTACCATTCTCACACTATGATCACATATTGTAGATCATATGAAAACTGTGCAAGCTGAAGAACTTCCAACCAAGCAGTTTCTAAATATGAATGTGTTTGAGCACGAGGACCATTAAAGCAACGAAGTGCGGATGTGAGATAAACTTTGTTGATTTTCTGGACAGGAAATTGTGTTTACTTTGAGAAAATCACAGAGTTGTGAGGTTTCCCTAAATTATGCACAATAATGTGAAATCTAGCTGAACTCAAGGGAAATTGGCACAAAAAAAGCCAGAGAAAATGCTCAACCCTTCCTCCTCCCTGTCTCCCTATACTGTCTCGGTTCATCCATCACCATCTCTGACTCAGTCCCTCCCACCGTCCTGTCATCCTCCTCTCAGGCAAAGATTATGGATCACACAGACATAGTTATTTATAGACTAGGATTCCCAAGGGAGTTCCTCGCCCCACTGGGCATCTGTGCACCACAGCTACTAATCACAACCCGAGAAGCGTGCACAACTCAAACATATATATAGCAACACTAAACAGAATATGCGTGATAAAAACAAAGGCACATATTTGTGACATCAGCATAATTCTCAGAGATTAAGAATGAATAGTAATCTCTGACATAATGTCAGCCTGGTGCAGGCCCCACAGATACAGATGCTCACAGAGGAGGGAGGCAAACGCCATGGCGAGTAGTGGGATAGTGGCCAGTGGTTGGTTGGACAGGGAGCAGGGGGAGTGACATGAGATGGTGGGTGAATCACTGATGATAGCCAAGTAATTCAACAATCAGCGTTCATGTGCTGCATAGGCTCTGTGCTTTACTTTAAAACCTGCAAAAAAAAAAGTGTAGTAGTTTGTAGTAGTGTATCTTTGTTTTCTTCAGCTCTTTCTTCACTTTATCCGATAACAAGTCAGCATCGTCAGATTGATGCCAGAAACGTAGCAAGACATTTCAAGTAATGTCTTAGCAAATATATTTTTTTAAATCTAGGTTTGTAATCTACCCTTTGACTGAACTGTCAAAGCTGGAGTCAACTGAGATGAAGTAGAGAACATCATCCAGAGAAAAAAGTCACATGGCAGCAAACTAAACTCTTTTTCCCCTCTGAAAACATACATATGACACAAGGTTTGAGCATATGAACTTACATTTGCATTTTTTTCATATACGGAAGTATAAACAATAGACTGTGTGGAGGGATAGACGCAGCTACACTGCCATCTGCTTCATTCAGTTAAAGGCTGCTCTGGTGCTGAGCGAGTCTCCATACATCAGAACCATTCAATAAATGCTGTCACTACTCAGAGCTGCACACCCACACAGCCAATGTACACACACACAATTCCCTCAAGTAAACATTCATACACCGTGACAAATCCTCCAAGGAAACAGGTGTGCTCTGTAAAACACGTACAGGTCTCTTGGACAGACTAATTTGAAATTTTATCAGTCAACATATGAGCACCAAATAAACTCTGCAAAAGCCGCCATTAGTGTCAACACATGCTTTACAAAGAAAAACAAAAAGAAAAAAAATAACAGTCTCCCAACAAACTCAATACAACTGAGTGAGGATATCGTATAGTATTTCACTATAGGCTATGAAAACTAGTACTGGTACAAAGTAATCCTTGCATAACAAGAGCTCTTACCCATCAGTTGTGCTGTGCTGTCCGGTTGTTGCACGTTTGTATGTGCGCAGAGAAAAATATCTGAGCAAAACGCAGAGAAAGTGTGTTTCCTGTAGCCAAAAGTAAGACTGCCAGCGCAGCTTTAAATTCCACAGCCGCGCAGAGACATAGCAGACGGAGCTGGTTTGCTCAGTGAGAACCAATCTCTCCCTATCTCCGTCTCTCACTCCGTCGCCTCTCTGCTTCTCTCACAGACGTGTTTTGCACTGCCCTCCAGCTGCCACCCTCTCTCTGTTCCTCCATTCATCTGGTCCCCTCCCACTCTCCCTCCCACTCCCAGTGACATCAGAGGGCAGTCTCAGGCATGTTAAGGATTTTACGAGCGTCACTCTCTCTTTACCTCCTAATTCAGCAACCAACAAAGAGGCTGCGTCAGCTTGTTACCACATTCTCGACTAGACTAAAGCTCTGCTTTTGTACACAGCCTCTTCGTGTTGTGACTGAGTAGTGTACTAGTCCACATATAATGTTCTACTTGTTACACATGCTAAACAAAATCTAAAACCATCCTACACAGCAGGAATCCAGCAGCACGGACAGATGTGCAGCTCTGCCTCTCAACTAAAACACTCTTCAGCTGAAGATTCACCCATGAAACAGACATTCATCTCTGTCCACTGTGCTCACAGATTCCTAAACCTCACAAATCTGCAAATAAGGGCTGCACTGTGTATTTCACAAACCTAAACTGATAGAAAGTGGCACAAGGGCTGCATCAAAGCAGTTGACTAAATAATTCTACACAGGAAGGCATGGCGAAGAAACGACGTGACTGAGTAGTGAAACAGATTAACAGTACATGTGGATGCCTGATAAATGAGATTAGGGATGACTTTTGGACTGAATGATGATGATGAACAATTAGGACAGCTGAGGGACTTGCCCATCGTGTCAAATCTGTCCATTCTTAAGAAGTGCTCCTCAGGGGGGAGGCACCTCACATATGTCTCACTATCATGTCAATGGCCAGCTTGATATTCAGCTAGTTAAAAATGAAAAGAGGCACTTGGTGTGTACATGGTGAGCATGCAGCTGAGTAAAGAGTCACACATAATGGCTTCCTGTCACACAAACTCAATAGCTGGAAAAGTCACAGCTGGCAGCAAAGACTCAGATACTCAAAGTGAGCTGCACAATGTAATAATAAGAGATATGGACAATATATGTAAATTAACAGTCTACGATGTGGGGAAAAAAAGGCACAAAGTTAATTTTCTCCTCCCCTTTACACCATGAGGAGCTAAATTCAATTGAGTTCAATAATACAGTATTCACTAGACCAAAAATATAAATTATATTGTTTCAGAATACCTAATAAATCACACAATATCACAATATTACATAAGGCCGTGTGAAGCTCCTCTAACAGTCAATATGAATTTAGATGCTAAACTAAGGCATGAGGTCACAATGAGGAACTCACAAATCACTGAGGTCACAGACATGGCCACAGGTCCTTTTTAATGTTGTTGAGTATCAAAAACTAAAACTTAACTTTTAGTCTAATCCATACAATAACCCAGAGAGCTCATATGAGTTGCTTGTGAAAATATCCCACAGAGCCAAGGGCCCACAGAACTACAGTTAAACATTGTTAAATCAATTCATCACCATGATTATCACCATGAGCCTATCTGATAGACGAATGCCAAGAATGAGACCATCTTTCACTATAACATCCTCAAACTCCACATTGCATTCACTGCTAGTAGTAACCCTGCCAAGTTTGAAGTGCATTAAATGGGTGTAGGGACAGGAAAATATTTAAGAAAAGGAGAAGACGCAGAGATTTTTATTTTAAGTTAAGGAGATAACGTCTTCTCCTGAAATGATAAGTAGCTCACAAACTTTTCTATAATATAGAAATGTGTTATGCTGATTGATTAGTTTGTATAGATGAATTTACCTTAAAACTAAACTAAGTGGCTAAACTGTCGAAGCTTGGCCCTCAGCGAATCCTAACAAAAGGCTCCCAGCTGTGGCTAAATTCCGTTCCATTCTGTGTGCATGTACCCAGTGTCACAGAAATCATATCTGAACTTGTGACGTCATAATGAGGATCTAACAGATGTGTGAGGGCCCAAATGTTGCCTCGTCTTCTGTCATAACGTTGGCTTTCAACAGCAGCGAGTTATGTTCTAACACTAAGCCAAACAAGTGGAGAAAACTCCCAAAATGAGAGCACTTCTCATCAGAACATCATCATCAAACCATCTACTGTTTCTTCACATAGAGCTGGGTTGGGATGTAATGTTTGTAATGCTTATTTTTTACACTTTTTTTCCACTTGTTTTTGCATTTGAACTCTGTAAAATACATTGTGCTACATTCAATTTGTGTGAAAAGTGCCACACAAACAAAGTCTAATAGATTGGTTGATTGAATGAGTTCTTTTGATTTCATACACATGTGAGTACTAAAATCCTACAGTAATGTGTTTGTGCATGTATGTGCAAGTTAGGTTGTCTGATACTGTCTGCATGTTTGCAGGAGCTATTTTTGAAGTTTAGCGTAGAATCCAGGAAGCCAAGTTTTGTTTGATCTGACAACACGCCCACACACCTGGCCGTGATAAAGGTCTATGTTATCAGCTTGTTGTATGGTGTTGACGTCAAAGGCTTAGCGAAGCTTCATGCAGCCACACTGATAACAGCTAATGCCACTGATCCCAAACCACAATGGCATATGCTCACACTCAGAGAGACAAACACATTTTCATTTTTAGAACAGGGAGAATTTCCCCAAGGGAGGACAGTGACCAGACTGTGAAACTGAGCATAGAAATGCCTCATGACCTTTGTACTGAAAATCAATACATGGACATAGGTTGGTGGGCAAGTAAAGACCAGTTGTGGGGAACCGGCAGTTTATCAAGTAAGAAAATAAAAAGTGGGACAGATATGGACAGTTTTGAAGGGGTTTAGGGCAAAAATAGTCATTTATGTACCGTAAATGTAATTTCCACTTGTGACCCGGAATAGAGTGTTCCTCTTTTTTGGTGGAGTTTGAAGGATGAGCTGTGGAGTATTTTATAACAATGTGACTACTACTCGTTGATCCTCAAAGGAAATGGTGCAAGGTATCCCTACAAAATGGAGGCGTATCCAAATGAAAGCATTGAGGTCGGGCCTAAGACTGCTACTGCAGTCAGACCAGCTTTGACAAACCATATATTAGTAATTCATAAGCATTAAAGTAATTTAAGTTAATCTGTTCACAAGTACACGAAAATAACTGCTTTGTAACAAAGAGAAAACTAGTAAGAATGCCAAGCATCCCAAAGTTACAGTGAATCTTGGAAAAAACAAATCATTTTACTGGAATCATCTGGATCTTTACACACAATACTTGCAACCAAAGGATGAACGCAAGGAAGCAAGAAAAGTCTTACAGTGAACTTGATAACAACTTTGGAACAAAGTAGCCAAGCCACAGGAAAGTGCAGCATCTTCAACACTGGTTGTTACATCTCAGTTCTTGGTTGTGCTACGCAATACTGCAAGTCTAAAGACACCGAATTTAAGAACCTCGTGCAGGGACCTAGAGCATATAAGTGATCATTAGGAATGACATAGGAATGAAAGTGTTCTGTGTGAAACCTTGCAGCCTTACAAAGGAGGCTATAGCTACAAGTGAAAGATTTGCAACAGCCATAGAGAGAACAGGCAATAAGTGTGTGTATCGGAGATGAATAGCTTGTGTAGCTATCCGCATTAGAGACAGCATGCACACGTGTGCCTTAAATAATGCATGTGGCATAATGATTGCAAGGCATGCTGAAATACAGTGTGGCAACCAGGCAGACATTACTGATGAATAAGTAATGGACGGCGTCCGGCTCATAATATACACACACATTCATGCATGCGCACAGATTAGCATTAGGCATGCAAGCATACATGAAGCAAAAGCCTGCTCATGCTTGTAGGGGGAGAAGACAGCAAGTCTTATTTTTTTTCTTTATAAAGCTTATGCCCTCATCTCCCCCCTTCTCTTTAAAGTGACAGGGAATAGTGGGAAGGAGGGAGTCTGCTTTTTTCATCCATCTCCTCAGAGAAACCCAGACCAGACTCAACATATGTGAGATATCATGTCGTTTATTATTGATTCGGGTTATTTATAATACACACACTCCCTAATGCTCTTCTATAGACCGAAAAAAAACCTCTACATCTTTCTCTGCCTCCTATCCAGGTAAGGTAGGCTCTTGAGCAATCTCACAATGCAGAAGTTAAATCTAACTCTTAACACAAACAAACAAATCAATAACTTTCTCATTCAAACAATAAAACTGATTTGTGAATTTATTATTTCAAATGAGCTCACAAAGAATATCCTAGTTTCCTTGTTTAATCCAAATATAAAGCACTCCATCAGTACATTTTATGACCAAAACAAATACTTTCTATACACGTACACACACACACACACACGCACATATACATTTATACCGTGCCAGATGGTTCTTTTGACAGGACCAAAAGGATCTGTCGTTAATGTCAAAGTGAACTGAGTTATCACCAGAATACGTTGAGTCTAAAGTATCACTTGCTAAAAGTCAGACATTTTTCTATTTAATTATCCACTCATCTAGAATTTGATGGTAGAAACAGGTTAAAAAAAAGCTTTAGAGCAAAAGTCAGGAAAAGTTAGTGGTACTAAAAAGAAAATGGGTAACAGGAAATATATTGTAGGGTAATGGGTGAAATTTGTGTTATAGAGTGTAAAAAGAGCACCTTAGAGAGGGTGAGTCTCTCAGAGGTAAAGTTAATCTACATATTGTGGAGTAATTTCAAGTTGTAATATTCTCTTCTACAGTACATACTATCAAAAGACTCCAAACATCAATACTGGATGCTCATGATCTCTCTGTCTGTGAACACAGTTCACTGTACCATCCACATACAGGTTAAAGCTTGATCATGCAAAGTAGAAGCTGTATGTGAACATGATCTAGATACACCGTGGTCTTCTCTGGGCCAAAGCACATTTAAAATGGTCTGCAGGAATGTGGAAAACTGTTCTGTCGTTGGTGGAATCATATTTTCAAATTCTTCTTTGGAAATCACAAAAGTTGCGTCTTTTGGTCTAAAGAGAAGAGGGACCATTAGGCTTGGTATCAGTGCTCAGTTAAAAGCATCTCTGCCAGTGGCAAACTCTGCATCTCTGCCAGTTTGGCACATATTGCATTTATTACAACAGTATGGCTTCGTAGTAGAAGAGTTTGGGTTCTGGACTGGCCTACCTGCAGTCCAGACCTTTCACCAACCAAAAACATTTGGTACATCATGAAACGACAGAATACCCAGGACGTCAGATTAAAATGGGACAACATTCCTATCCCAATGGTCCAGTCACTGGTCTCCTCAGTTCCCATCCGCTGGATATATATTCATGTAATGTTTTTTCACATTGTTTAAGCCTGTCTTTCTGTACCACTCGTCAGAGGTTGCATATATCAGCCATGTGTCAGTACTTCTATCAAAGACCTTTTTTTTTTTTTTTTTTTTAAATCAAACACCATCTTAGTTGGAGGTCTGACAAAGTTACATTTTCCATTTATTGTCCAAAATAGGATATAGATTAGAATAAATCTGAAAAAAAATAATTCATTTAAAAAAACATTTCACACCTGCACACAAAAACACGCTAACAATATTTAGATTATCTTTGCTTGAGGCTGTCAATCTGTTTTTTTTAAGTAGCAATGTATTTAAAAAAATATTGATTATTTTATTTCAAATTATTTCAAACATTGCTGAAGGATTCCTTGAAACAGCAAGACATCAAAAACCCTTCTTAAAAACCCACTAAGGAAACAAAATGAGAATATTTAAACCCCTGACTGCAGAGGGGAGCTCCTTTCATTCATATTTTACAGCCTGTCCTTCCATCTCAATGGTAATTCCCACCCTGTCTGCACCAGCTCAAAGCAGACACAGAGCCATTAGCTGTCAGCGATGCTGGGGGATGTCAGCACACCACACGAAAAAATCCTAAGTGGCCCTGCGTGCCATAGCTCAACTCTTTAACTCCTTGTGCAACCTGTCTATTGTGAAACGCAGGTTGTGAAGATGGTTACAGAAGTAAATGGGGAAACCATAAAAAACAAGTCTGTGCATACGCCTTATGAGAAAAGATCACTTCATCCAGATCTGTAAGCACCCAAGTATTTTTTCCTTCGTAACTTTTTCCAAAGCACTTCACTTAGAAAACTCTTAGACAATCACAGACAGCAAATCATTGTATATTTCTTTACTCAAATGAGTCTGTGGTAAAACAGACTCTCACTGAAACCCATGCCATAGCCATTAGACAGGGTCTGTAATAAACTCCTCTTCCCGGACCAAGGAAAGCTAGCCTCTGGTTGTAATGGTGTCATGCCCAGATGCTAAAGAACTCTTGCGAGCAAAAAGCAAAGGTCTGAACCTTGGAGTGGTCATCTATAATAGATAGCATCCAGAAGACTCTTGTAGACCCATATGGTCATGGCAGGGCTTTTAAAAGCCTTTACAGAACTGACCTCTGCATTAGCAGCTGACTTTAACAGGAAGAGAAGGCATGGCTGGTATCCCAAGCTAGCTGTAATGAGAACAATATTACTCTCTGATTAGCAGCAAAATATGTGTTACTGAGACTATAGCCTTCTGATAACATCATCCTTTGGTGTGTACATGTGCAAGTAGTGAGGCATTAGTTCTAAAATGGCTGTGAGGTAACAAAAAGCGAACTGCTGGTCAACTGAGTTAAAATATGTTCGAGACCACAGGCTGAGTTGCTGATGCAAAGATGCTTCAAGACCTGCCTAGAAACGGACTGTATGAAAAAGCTAAAGCTGCTTAATATAATCAGTAACATTAAAATATTTCATGTAAACAAAAAAAATTCCAATTTATCTTTCTTGCTCTGACACCTTTCAACCTAAAACATATGAAAGCAAACAAAGGCAAAGGAACGTTACTGGAACATCACATCCTCTTGACTCGAGTTTCCTTTGTGTGTAACATCTATACCATCTCAGGTGAAAAACAAAAATGAAAGAATTTCTATGTGTTCATGCAAACACACTAGTAAACAATACCTATATTTCCAGACAGCTGTTATGTTTTTGAAAGCTTACCCAGGCAGCCAAAGCAGCAAAACACACAAGGCCATATGCAACATTTATAACCTGGTAAAATCTTCTCCCTATCCACTACATTCTCACAAACTGTCTCACAACCTCCTGTAACTGTCAAGATACCGGTACAGATGCAGACAATGTAGGTTAAAGCATCGCCTGCTCTACTGGAAGACAAAAACAAGCTGGACTGTAGGCACTATGCCATACTTTCTAAGACCTGAATGTGATGAGTGTATCTCTCTTTAAGAGATTTGACAGGAAGGTGACAACCTTCAAGCTATATCTGTAAATTTTATTAGAAACTGGTATCCTGTCTCCTATATTCCTTTTATAACTCAGATTTTTGTGTTTTCTCATAATCTCTTTAGAAAATTGAACCTAGGTAAATTCTTCTATGGACACCGTGAGCCATGTTTAAAAAAAAGGTTCAGTAAGATGAGAGAGCAGAGGAAAGAGCAAAGAGCAGTGGAGCATATTTCAGCCCTGAGAGCAATTTGAAAACATCCCCTGGGCATTTACTCTGATAATGTTATTACTATGTATGCTTATGTGGATGTTTATGAGAGCAATGGTGGCTTGGCCGAAAAGTAGCAGCTGTCCACCAACTCCTGCCTTTACCAAACTGGCACAAGGCAGGGGTATGCATGCCAGGTCAGGGAGTGTTGGGGTGGGAGGTTTGTAGATGGCTCTGGAGGTCCATCTGCAGGTCTAGTAGCAGAGCTGATAGGCATGTAGGCTCCCTGGTGACCACATGTATACAAAACATGTAGTTTTCCATTACAAAAAGTTGTCATTATGAGCTGCGGATCAAGTGTCATTGTAGGGGAGTAGGACCTAAAATAAAATACAAATACAGTCCAATTAAAGAGCAAAAAGTCGTATTCTTTTATAAAATATGCAGTTTGATCGTACAACACAAATGAACTGCAGTGAATCAGGGATTTTCTCTAGTAAGTCTTGAAATTAATGAGAAAAAAATGCTAACATTATGAGCACCAGCTACAGTAAAATAAAAAAATATGGTGGTGTGCAGAAAATTGGGCACTTTATAGCGGATGAGCAAATACAAACACAACAAAATCAATGTCAGAATTGTGAGCAAATATTCGGCCATGTGCAGAGACACAAAATTGTGAGTTCCAGTTAGAAGGGGGGAGGCATCAGGGTCTGGCCAGCAGACAAGAGTCCGGTCATGGTGACCTACGGGGGGGGGGGGGCTCTATCTCTGGCTTCTCAGTACATTTGTTGTCCCCATTTAAGTCCTCTCACATACTGATGTGTCATATTAACTCTTTTCAATTACGAGAAGAAGATTTTGTGAGGACATTTCTTAGGGAGGGGGAGAGTTAGGCATTCGTTTACTTTAGGAATATATCACATGTCCAGAGTGCTCTCAAAGATATACAAACACAGATGTGGGCGTGAGTACAGATATGGAGATGCAGAGTCAGAAAGAATTTGGTACGGTCCAAAAAATGTTTCTCACCACTTTTGAGATTTGCTTTCCAGAGTTTTGAAATGGTTACGGTAATGGTAACACTACGGTAACAATGTTTGCATAATGCACCTTTATTGTGCCCTCTTTTCTGCTTTTTCAGAACCTCTTCTCCTAAAATACTCCTCATTTGCCATGTCCATCCGCCCCCACCCATCTCCATTCATTACATCTACACCTACTCCAGCTCCCTCCCTCTAACCCACTCTCAGGTTTTAAGTGCTCATAGATTATTGACAACTAGAAATAAAGATAAAATAAACTGTTCAGGCATAGGATGGGAGCAGGCTAACAGGTCTGCTGCTTCCCGTGTGAACCGCTCTTCATCTTCTGTCAGCTGGCTTGCAGTCTTTTATTCAGCTAAGCCTATCAGGGCTGTGCAGACAGAATGTGGACATGTGCACAAAGCTTTAAAGCAGAAAAAAACTTTTTAAAAAACTGTCACATTTCTTGCAGATAATGACGGTGCACGTCAAACAGGGACTGATGAAAGGAGCCATAACGAAGCCCTTTTGTGAGCTACAAAAACCACTTGCGCTCGACATTATCTGTCACTTCGGCACTTTCTCCCACTCTGCTCTGCTGTTTCTCCCTCCTCCTTTCTTAATTTGTCTTCCCCTCTCCATCCTCCTCCCTCATATCTTCTCTCACCTTCCCCTCCCTCCTCCTCACTCCCTGCAGCGTCTGTGCTCTGACAGTTATGTGTGAGTGGAGCGTGGGCTGCTGCTAATTTGTGCAGAGTGGGAGAAAGCTGTTTTGGCTCGTGGAGAAAAAAGGCCTGGTTTAGCTTGTGCAGCCGGATGGATGGATGGACGGATGGAGAGACATGCCATGCAAACACACACTCATTTATACAAGTTTGTTTAGTCTAGACTTTGCTCTCCGTCACCTAAAGTCACACACATTCAGATACCATCAGATGCTCAAACCTGTATGGACATCCAAGTGAAACGTGGCTTTGAAAGCTTCTTCCTCTTACAATACCTCATCCTGAGTGCAATTTACTCATCCTAATTAATATGCACTCAAATCTGTTTCCATCAGTCTTCTTCACCATCACCGTCAATGCTCTTCTCTCTCATTTTTAAGTTTCAGCTGCATAAATCATCCACTCAGATTGACACTACTTTTCATTCAAACTTTTTGAAAATTTCACAACCACACAGGCTGGTGACTGTAAGGTCATCAGCACCAGCTGCAGCCGTCTTGTTTGGGTCTGTGTCAGAACGGACTTAACAGCACAGAACACATGCACAGGAAGTGTCACTGTTGCTCTTGGCACCCAGTTAATTAATTCCAACACATCTTTTGAATGTGTTAGTAGACATTGCACCACACTACCTCCTATAAAATGTGCTCCTTTTTTGGCAGGCTTTAAACATTTGGTTATTATTAGGACTGTTTTTCAAGGGAATTTATGTAGAAATATAATCCAGTGATTTGAATATGTACGTACATAGGGTTAATGTAATAAGAGATAAAACTTTCTGGGCTTTGTATTGGGTAAATTTGATGCAGTCTCTCAGCGTTTCTAAGTACAATTGATGTTAAAAAGGCCAAATGCGATTTGTCCTCTAGGTAAGTTTTTTTTTTTTGATGAAACCTTTTCTTAACTATGCTGGCATTTAAAGTCATTTTAAGTGGAAAGAGATTGAGAGCTAGAAACTGTTTTTTTGTTTCTTAAAGATGTTTACTTCAGCTGAAAAATTACTCAAAAAGCACCAACAATATACAGTCAGGGCCTAATGGGATTTTTTTTCTTTTTAAAAATAGATGACCTCACAAAAAATAAAATAATCTGGCATATACAATACATCGCATATTCTAAAATGCAGAAATAGTGAAAATCTAAGTACATCACTACTGTTTCCATAGGAAGGACCTTGTTTGGAAGGGTTACCAGGACAAAGGTTCTTCTCTAAAGAAAAGAGATGAAACTACAGCTTAGGTTTACAAAGTGGCAATGATCTGAAGAAACCACAAGATTTCTGATACATATGTTCTCTGGACACACAAGACCAAAGTGAAGATTTGTTTGGTCATAATGCACAGCAGCATGTTTGGAGGAAACCAAACACAGCATATCAGCACCAAACACCTCATACCAGCTGTCAAGCACGGTGGTGGAGGGCTGATGATCTGGGCTTGTTCTGCAGCCACAGGACCTGGGCACCTTGCAGTCATTGAGTCCACCATGAACTCCTCTGTGCACTGAAGTATTCTAGAGTCAATTGTGAGGCCATCTGTTGGACAGCTATCGCTTGGAAGACACTGGGTCATCATCAGGACAATGATTTCATGTACATCAACAAATCTACAACAGAATGACTGAAAAGAAAATAATCAAAGTGTTTCACAGACTCAGTCAAAGTCCAGACCTCAACCTGATTAAAATGCTGTGCTGGAACCTTAGGAGAGCTGTACACAAACCACTTGCAGCAAATGTCGATGGATGAACCAACACTGTGTGGGCCAAAATTTCCTCAGTTATTTCTTCCAAAGATAGTTCTACAAGCTGTGAATCATTTTCAAAGCTTTCAAAAATCACTGTAATAATCAAAAAGCTTGTCATTTAGTAATATACAGAAGGTCTGCTTATTGATTTCTCCATTCATTCATTCATTAAGGAGGTGTGAATATTCCTTTGCAAATGTTTGGCACTCCCATGGAAAAGTCCCAAAACAAGAAACTTGCACAACAGGGGTCAACTGAAAAAGTGTTTAAGCCAAAAGACAGCAGTCAGAGGTTAATCCCTGATTGTTGACGTTTGTAAAAAGCTCCTCTGTAGCCCACAATTTCTACTAAACACAGAATTACAGTACATCACTACCAAATGAAGCTTCAGATTTACCTCAGCTTCTCAGTGTGCTCACTCACCCACACATTCACTTTTTCTCTGTTTCTCTCTCTTAGCAGGGAGTCACTTAAATGACCTGTGAATGCCAACATCATTCACTTTATTTCAATCTCTATTTAAGATGCAGACTCTTCAAAGGAAGATTTCTGATGTTTGACCGAGGACACGAGCAGGGCCATGAAGGGGGGTTAGATAATGTCAGTTCAACTGCTCAGACTCTTCTCGACACTTACAAAATATTTACAGAAGTGTACATGCATTAATCTTCTTTCAAAGTCCAAGAATGCCTTTTTTCAGCACAGCTTTTTTGGGGGGGAGATGTGTGCAAAACAATTAAACTATTTGACTAAATGCTGCTGCACCCACAAAGAGTCAAGAACATTTGAGGGATAAACTAATCATTGTAATGTACAGCAACGGTAACTTACAGAGCATATAGATTTCAAATACTGTTTGTTACAATATTTGTTAACCATTTTAAGTTGGGTTTAAGCAATAAAACTAAAAGGTTAGGTATTGGACAAGATTGTGATTCTCTTAGCTATTCAACCAAAGCCTCTGCCAGTCTGCTCGGTGAGTGGCGAGTGAGTAAAATAAGCACCTGATCTGGATGCGACTGTAAGTAAGAGAAGAAGATTTAGAACATTCTGTCAATATTTCACATCTAATGCAATAATATAAAATGTAAATATAGTGACAAACCATCTACTGAAAGACTCCTGCTTTTTCTTCCCATGAAAAAAAGGAACTTGTGATGCTTACAACTGAATTTGGGACCAATCGGGTCTCTCCATGAGGACAATAATCTTAAATCCTTAAAATGCCAAAACCTTTAGCACAATGCTGTGTGCACACACTTGTCCATGTGTTTATACCATTACATGCATCACCGCCGCAGGCAGTGAAACGTGCTATTAGCAGACTGAAGCTCAGGTCTTGGCACCTATACGTGTGACATCACTGCTGCATCAGCATTTTCTCTGGCCACATGGGACAAACATACCGCTTGTGGGTTGATGACAGGCTGATGTAGTGTGATCATCCTACCCTCCTGTCAACAAGAACATTAAGATCCAACAAAACTTGCCCGTTTTACACGTAAATGCACGTGTGCACTGACACACAGATTGCTAATTCTGATCCGAGGTTCTTGCTGAATGACACACAGTCATGTGCTAAAAACAACGTGCTATTTAAGCTGGTGGACTTTAATACATGCTTGAGAGTAAATGATAAGTTTCCTCACAAACAGACACTGACAGAATGTATTCCTAAGCTGCACATTAGCAAGCAAAGGCAACCACAATAACCTGATCCCCCACTGAGTGCTGATGTTCTGCTATCACCTGTGCTGCATTACACATGAGGAAACCCAAAGGCAGGACTGGATCAATCACTTAGAACTGGTATAAATGTCATACTGAAACACTCTTTTTTATTCTTAATATTTCCAATTCAAATGATAGGCAACAATGCAAAATAATAATTTGAGCCCCACATATCAAAGTGATTTTTGCACAAGGATGCTACAAGTAGTTTATATATAAATTAAATATAAATCAATGAGTTCACAAAGAAAAGCAAAATGAAGTCTCCATGGCCCCATCTGCCATTTAGATTTGGTCAACCTACAAGTAATCATGGTTCAAATCCGTTCAGGTTGTTCTTTCAGACCTGGATTATTGTAATCAGGAACAGCACCACAAATAAATTCCTGTTCTTCTGACTAGATAAGCAAATAAAAGATCCATTATTCCCATTATCAACTTTGTTACTTGAAGACAGATTAGTCTTGTATTTCCATTTTTTATTGTTGCAAAATAACAATAATGGGAAAAAGTCCAAAAGCTAGAAAACCCCACATGCTCAGTACTTAAGAACTACCGCAGCTTGCAAACTGCTGTGGATTTAGTTAATCAGGATTAATTGCTGCCATCTTTGCGAACGCCCATTGGTAAGAGCAGTTACACTTGGATTAAGATGTTGATGGAATTAGGATTAGTGAAATCTGAGGAAAAATCTGAAAAAACAACTGAAGAAGATTTAAAGGAAGCGTTCACAGGCAAAACGTCAAAGTAGTTTTTCAAAAGGGATCAATGTTTAAGACTGGATTTCTTATCTGGCAGTTGCTAACCTGCTCAAAACTGGCCTGATTGCAGTTGCTTATTATTATCATTATTATCATCATATATTTTCATTATTTTAGATCTAGTTATTCTAAGCACTTAATTTTTAAAGTTAATCTTACCACAGCTGATAAACTGATGCAATCTCAACACCCAAAAATATCATTTATTTAAAATAATTTGGTTCAAGCAACTCAAGGGAAAATTGAGATAAAACCAATTACCTCAGGATTTACAATAATGGGAGTATATTATATACTGTTATACAGACAGACAGGTTCAGCTCTAGCAATCAATTTTTTTTTATTCTTAATTTTTTTTTTAAGTACACCGAGGTTAAATAAAAAGCACCATTTCCAGTTTGAATTAGGAATTCTACTAAATATTCAAAACTAATTTCTTAAATCAGTAATTCATAGATCAACTTAATATATATGTGTGTATTTGCCAGCAACACGCATGAAAACAGTTATGAAACAGGAAAATAAAGAGAGACAGAAAAGCTTAAATACCATACAAGTAACACATTTCTGGAAGAGTCTACAATGAGGAGATGAGTTGTTGACAGGTGAGGGCGTCACGATTGGATATAAAAAGAGCATTCAAAGTGCTAAGAGACATTTTGCACCTTCATGGTGCACTTCTGACTTTTCCACAGGAGAGAACAAAACCAGCACAACTAAGACTAGTCATGCCACCATTATCAAAAGTCAAACTGGCTCAGGACTACCGTGAAAAATACATTTTCACTCAATACAGTCCACCGTTGCATAGAGAAATGCAACCTAAAACTATACGGAGGAAACCATATATCATTGTGCACGTGCTCATCTTCGATGGACGAAAAAACAGTAAACTCATGTTCTGTGGGCAGATGAGTCCAGAACTGGCATCTGATAAGGAAAAAACATCCAGGCTGTTATCAGCAAAAGGTGCAAAAGCCAGCATCCATGATGGCATGGGGGTGCATCAGTGTCCATGGCATGGATGACTTCATACTGAAGGTCATACGTTGGAATTTTGGAGATGTGCTACCATGAAGGTGACTTCTTTTCCCAGACGGTAAGTGGTTGTTTCAGCTGGATAAGGTTGGACCTCATTCTGCATGACTTACAGCAGCGAGGCTTCATAGACGCAATGTGTTTTTGACCTGTCTGCAATCCAGATCTGTCCCTATTGAAAATGTATAGAAAATCAGACAAAAAAAACACAGACTATTGAGCCCCTGAAATCTTGTACACTCAGCAAACTACAACAATTAGTATCTTCAGCTCCCAAATGAGAAAGAGGGAGGAAAAGCAAGGAGATATGACAAACTGTAAACATTCTTCTATCCTAGCCTTTTCTTAGCCTTTTCTCAGTGTGTTGCTGACAAAAAAAAAAAAATCTGGATTTTGAGCTTTTTATCAAGAGTTAAAGAGTTCTTGCTTTTGTGGTTTTCATTTGAATCTTATACCAAATGTGATGGAGTCCAGATAGCAACAGGGAGTACAATGAAATACAAGACAATTACATATAATTTATTGTCAAATTTCCTTAATTTGATATGCCTTGATGCAGCTACATAAATATATTAGTTTTTTGATATTCTAATATCTTAGAACCGGTTGTTTCCAGGAGAATGGTTTGACTTTTGTTTTTACAGAGAATAAACAGAAGTAAACAGCATTGCTCTGGTTGTTTCATGGGAACTTTCAACTCTATTGTTCAAAGCACAAATTGTTGCCATATTTCTGCTCCAACGAAACTTATGTAATCACTCAGCTTGTAAGTGTTGTTACAGTAGAATGTGCACTACAACATTGTCTAAATAATAGGCATTTTTCACAGACCTCAGTACTGTCAAAAATTAAAAACTAAGTGTGGTTTGAAATATCTCCCATCCACAGATCTGATCAGAAGTCTTAAGTTCCTTCATTCATTCAAGTAGAAAGCAGACAGGAGAGAAGAAAACCTAGTGTGGAAGTGAAAAATGACAGACTGCGTCTGCTGTGTCACACATGAAAGAGCAGAAACACATACCCACGCCTACTATGGATTTTGTTTTTCTGGGTTCTGAGGTGCTATTTTCAGCGTTAGCAGACTGCTCCATGATTAATACATGACGGAGGGCGGGGTTGAATAAAACATTCATATCATACACATCAACACACACACCAAATACATGAGAGGAGAGGAGTGGTGAGGAGATGAGAGGGTTAGGGTTTAAAATGTCCCTTTAATAACCATTGGTTGGAGAAAATACATCAGTCACAGTTTAAACCGTATACAAAAGAGAACTTCCCAAAATCCAAAAGTACAACTACAAAAAAGCTCATTTCAAAAGTTCAGAACCAGATACCCGTTCCCTCCCACCAATCACAAAGCCCCTCCCTCAGCCCACACACGACTGCAGGCCTGAAGATTGTCAGTCATGTGAAAATAGGCATATTCAACTCTCAGTCCTGCCTTTACAAGTCCCTTCAAAACTGAAACCGTCTCTACGCTACCAGAGCCCTGAATCTGGTTCTCTCTAGTCAGCCATAGTGGCAATTTTGCAGAACCCAATACAAAGTTCAACAGGCAAAGTTTCTCTGCAGAGTATTTGGGTCCATAGATGAACAAAGGAAAAGAGAAACGCTCTCCAAGGGCCTGAAACTAGAATTTTACAAGCACAAATAAATGTGACAGCCAGGAGCACTAAATGAACAAATGCATGAGTGTTTTATCCTCAAAACAGAAAACACACTCCCTTCCAACCCTAGGATCAATGTGTGCTCTGTATCTGTTTGTAGCTATAGACCCATGCACAATTCTCCCCTGGAGTTCTGCCGTTCATTTTTCAACAGGGTCTGCCAGCTGCCTTTAGGGAAAAAATATGGGCCAAGAAACTCAGTCCAACTCAACTCCCGAGCTTCTGACCAGGTCTTAAAGTTAAGGACCTTGACGCATACTTGCTACAGTTTCTCTATAACTGAAGACCTTCCAGTCGAGGAGTTTTGAGGGATAGCAACCAACCCCCCTTGTCCCTCCACTCCCCTACAGCTGGGTAAACCTTCACAAAGATTCTGACACATTGTGGCAGAGCAGCATGGACCTCCTCCACCACCCTGTGGATCAGCCTGACAGAGGTGAGATTACTCCCTCAGCAGGTCCACAGATGTGGATACATCAGGTCAGCCTCCCTTGGGCTGTCCCACAGAGGGGCAGACAGCAGAGCTTGAGTACCGATGAAGGTGTTGGGGAAAAAAAAGGCTCCTCAAACACCTACATGCCTGATCTCATTGGGTTTTCGTGGGAAAAGTTTGCCATGCCTGAAAGACCAAGCTATAAAATTGAGAGAGTCCAGTAAGATCCATATGCTCAATTTCCAACAGGAAAAGCTGCTTGTGGTAACCGCAGCATCCAACTCTCTTCAACAGCAGACACACTTTTTCAAGCCAGTGGTGACCATAGTCATAAAGGATTCTCTGTACAGTTTGAACCCTGAAACTGGCTATTTTGGATGTGATGTCGATGAGCCCCTGTCCTTCCTCAGACACAGGCAAATAGAGAACAGCTGCCTGAACCCAATGATGGCCAGATCAGAAAAAGTTCAAGATGGCCTTCTGAATGTCCTCTATGATGCCATTTGGTGGAGGCAGAGCAACAAGCTTGTTCCAAAGAGTTGAGGCAACCAAGTTATTAACAACCAGAACCCTCCCCCTATACGACAACTGTGGTAGCAGCCATTTCCATTTAGACGACATTCTCCTTTAATCCCTCCCAGTTTTTCCTTTGGAAACCCTTGGCATATAAAACTTTCTCCTCTGGGCTGAACTCAGGGAAGCCCTTCAGGAGCTTGCCACGGCACTCCAAATCACACTTCCCTAAAAAGGTCTGCATAAAACTCCCAAGCATGATTCCTCAGCTCAACAGTCTGTTGTAATTCCACCAATAATGGCTTCTAATAAAGCCTTCTTCTTCCTCTTCACCATTCTTCCCTGTATTTTTAGTTCAGTGGCTGCGGACAGAGAGCGTCCCAGTTCCAGCACAGCTGCAGACACCTGTGATAGAATGATTTTATGGCGGTATTAATGAATAAAATGGTGAAACAGGCAGTAAAGTTCATGGAAATGTCAAAGTCATGAACAATGTTTATTTAAAAGTAAATTCTTAAAAAGACTCATTGTAATTAGTATTCATAAGAGCTTCATATAGTTGAAAGGGCTCATAACCTAAAAAGTTAAGAATACTGTGTCATAATTCAGTTCATGATCGACTTGTTTAGCCTTAAAATTATAGATTGATTGATTTGTGCATGATTGATTAGTCATATGTGCAGTGAGCAGAATGCCTCATTCTCAGTGAAACTGCTGAGAGAGAACCATCGTTTTTATTCATTTATCCCCTTTTCAGGGTGTAACATTTTGAAAACACCGATGGGGTCAGTGTGATGAGGGTTTGCTGTAAAGGATAGACATAATTCAACCCCCCCATATCTATTACCAATGTGGAAAATACAGTGTGGTAGTGGAGTCACTTCACAGAGAGACTTGCATGTAACTTGAGCTTAACTACTGGTACCAGGGGAGCTGCACTGACAACTCTGCGAAGAGAAGGTCCTGCATCCAACTAATATTGTCCTCCAACCAGAGTCAGAAATGGATTCTTCAGAGCTAGAAGACCTGAAATTAGAAATTACTGGAGCTTTGTACACATTGACGAGAGATGCTTTGGTTGAACTCTGTGAACTCCTAAATATTGCTGGCTCAAAATATGATAAAGTATCAGGTAAAAGTCGCTCATTCCTTAGGTCATAAAACACTTAGAGGAGAGCTGGGTGAACTTGAGGATCGGGGAATGGCAGAGCTGCTGCTTTTGAAAGATAAAATTGTTGCACTGCAAGAGACTGCTCTGAATAGTACACTGAAACATGTCTCTAGAAGCTAGACAGACAAACGAGGTGCAAGAACAGGTCAGTCTGCCTTCAGAAGACGAGAGACTTAAAGAGAGATAGAGACACTCCAGCTAGCTTTAGGATTATCATAACAAGAAAAAACAAGCCAAACCAGTGGAGCCCAAATGCAGTGAGTGGGGAGAATGACACAGCCAAACAAACTTCTCAGCCTTGCCTGCCATTGCAATGGGGCAGAGAATTCAAAATATCTGGGCAGATTGGTGAACCAGGCCTAAAAGACAAACTTACCTTCTCCATCCTAGCACACCAAATTGAGCAGAGCATCAGTAAAGGAGTTCCTGAAATGGAAATAGCTGATGCAGTTATCAGGGCAATAGCACCAGGTCTACAATTGCACAACTACTTGGAAGGCAAAACCAATCTGATTGCCTATACTAGGATTAGGAGGATTCTTAGGTCCTACTACCAAGAGAAGGGATCAACAGAACTGTACAAACAACTAACCTCAGAGGTCCACAAACCTTTTCAATTCCTGTCCTAGATCTAAGGCAAAATCCTTTTTGCTTCACAAGAAGAAGAATCTGGGTAACAATATGATCCTGTTCTTGTGCAGAGTATGTTCCTCCATACGGTCTTGACATCAAGCATCCTAGAAAGGTGGATACCCAGTCTCATCTTGCCACTCTTGTAGGGAGCTGGTGCATGGTTGAATGTTATATACAAGGCTGCAGGATCCAAGGATTATGGGATTAAGGCTCTCAAATGTGTATTGTTGATGAAAAATGGAAAAGGAAACCTTTACCACAGTGAATGGACAAAGTATGCCATATAAGGGGTTCATTGAAGTTACTTTTGGTTTAGCTGCCAAAAGAGCCAACCCCAAAGAACTTATTGTTCCCATGCTAATGATGAAAGATGAAAAGTTTTCACAACCATTTGTAGACTTTAATGCCATTGAGCAAATACTGACAACCAGTGCTATAGAGCAAATGGATTCTACAAGAACAAAGCAGTTGCATGAGGTGCAAAGAGTAGTTTCCCCCTGCCTTGAAAGAGAAAATGTAACAACATTTATTGATCTAGTGACTGCTGAACAATCACATGATTATGTTGTGAGAACAACAAAAGAGAAAGTCATCATACCAAAACACACATCTCTTCACACTGACTGTAAGGTACAGACGCGGCCACTGAAGACAGACACTACTCTTCTTTCTGAGACTGACATAAACCCTTAGTGGACTGAGGGTCTGGAGTTTTGTGAGACTCTGGGAAAACTCAGAAAGGGTGCCCCTGCCTACATTGCTCTGATCATGATATTGAACTGTTAGGAAAAACTGTTGTGTGTGCAGTCGTAGTGGCAACTCATGGTTTTCATTGTTAGACCAAGGGAAGGCCTACCATCAGGGCTTTATGGATGAAGACAGCAGACCTTTGACTGCATAAATTTGTGACACCATGGGGTCTGTACTAATGGATAAGGATTCCATTTGGGATAATGAATGTACCTGCAGCCTTCCAACGCTGTATAGAAGAGTGTCTGGAAGAGGCGTGAGACAACATCTATGTACCCTACCTGAATGACCCTACCTGAATGACACATTGGTGTTCAGTCCTTCATTTGAAGATCATGTGAATGAAAGTGCTCCAGCTGTTAAGGAAGTATGGGATCAAGTTAAAACCCAGCAAGTGTGAATTATTCAAACGTGAGGTTCGCTACTTAGGTAGAATTGTGTCAGCTGATGGTAGCAAAATTGATAACAAAATTGATAATAAAATTAAATAACAGAATGTAATGAACTTCATACCTGATCATGCAGTTAGAGAAAAATCTAAATTACCAGTGAAGAGCACCAAAGCAAAATTCAAAACCCTCAACCCTCGTACGTACACCACCACAGTCACCCGAAACGGAACGGAGAGGAGAGTAGAGAAGAGAAGTTTTGAAATGACAGTATTATATTATAAGAAAGCTGGATAATATACGAGTGTCTGTGTGCTTGTGCGTGTGTGTTAGTCGGGTGATAACAGCAGATGGTAGAAAGATGACACCATGGCTTGATGGGCAAGACACAGGCCAAGTAATCACACACTCAAACACACACAAAGACAGATTTGATAGTCTAAGAGGGAGTTACACATCAGCCATGAGCTCATTTTAAAATGTTCTGTTTGGTCTCATCAATGCCTCTTGCAAAAGTCCCATTCAGACACATATATCAAGAGAAGGAGTGTGATAGAAAATCCAAGTCATGATGTCATGTGTGAGCGTATGGAAATGTGCATGTCTATTTGCATGTGTGCAGGAAACACATCTCATGGAAACCAGGCAGCTGTATAGGTTTCTAGCTATGACCACTGTGACCTATAGTGCCTCAGCAGGAAGACAGCTCAAGCGTTCACTGTCTAAAACACACAATAATGTGAGGAAATCTCCATAGAAACCACAGTAAACAAATATCCAGAGAGTGAAAGGGGGAGAGAAGCACACTCCCACACAGTTTTAGAATGATGTTGTCCTAAACTTAGAGTTACTGATACTACAACTACAGCCAAGTTGCCTGAACATCACATATCTATAACCTGAATACACATGGCGTGGTTAGACAAGCGGTAACAGTGGTGCCTGTTGTTAATATATTTTACAGCATACAAGCCAGGTGACCCAGCTGCCTTTGAGCAGAGCTTTAGAGCTCATAACATGCCTTTTACAGGTAGGTTTTTACATTTATTTTGGGGGTCTGCATACAACTGTTTATATGCTTAAAAAGTGAAGAAAAAAAGACTCCCAAATTCTCTTTAAAGGTCCAGTTTTTTGTTTTGTTTGAGGCAGTGGTTCATTTTTAGTCTTGCTGAGCTCGCCACAAGGATGACATTATGCAAATTAGTTAAATGGTGATATAGAAAGTTTACAAAAGAAAAGTCTGGACTACGGTTTCAGGTTGTTCGTGTTGTGTTTGTGGGACTCTAAGAAACTATCATGACATTTAATTTTCACAAAATGTAACAAATAATAACTTTAATAGGTTGATTTATAAACATCAAATTTAATCAGTCAATTCACTAAAGCCCTATTCCATCTTCAGGCCTGTCTTTTGTGAAAAGATTACATATGTAGCATTTCTCCAAAGGCATCTAGAATCTAGTTTTCAATTAATGTATCAATGGCTTAAATCTGGAGAGCAACACAGGTGACATAATGTAGCCATAGCTAGTGCATGTGTGCACAGTCCACTGGAAAATACATCATTTGTATATCTGCTCTGTAGGCTGGAAAAAAACAAAAAAAAAAACTCAAGTCCACTTCAGACAAGATACTTAATCACACCGTCTCACACCGTCTAAAGTTGTCTAAAGGGCCTAATTGAACAGCCGTGCACTCTACAGTACAGCTATTATCGGCAGTTATGTGATAACAAGTGATAAAGTTCAACAGAAAGGAGACCGAGAGGCTGATTCTGCCAACTCTGTTGTAGACTGTAAAAATAAAAAAGGGGGCATTTGAAACAGTCGGGACTTTCAGTGGGAGATAGAATCGTAAGAGAAATAACGAATTTTACATGATCAGTTTCTTGATCGTATTTCGATGACATGTCATAGTGCTTCAAGATGCACTTTACTGTATGCAGCAATAAATATTATCAAAGTAAGCAATGTCCAGCAGGGTGTAATTGTTGTGTGGAGATGTGCGGCTCGGTTACAGTGGAGAGCACCATGTGATGGATACTTTAATGTATTGACCTATGTGACCTGTGCCATATGCATGCCTCTCAGCCAGAATACAGCAGATTCCCAAGTGATATGAAGGAATATACATATGGCCTCTAAAAATAAATATGTGCTATGAAAAAGTATGTGTGCTTCTGAGCTCAGGCAGGACAGGGATTTGCTCTTTTTCCATGTGTCATATCTCATTTGTAAAGGCCTGGATGCATCGACAGACTTCCTTGTGGATAGACATACGTGATCACCACATGGAAAAGGAAGAGGGGCAGTGCCAAGTTACCGATGGCTGGCAGGACGACAAGTTGGCTCAGAGACTAGCAGGAAGCAGGAGTGCCTGATTCAGTGGATGCACACCCAGTGAATAATGCTGGAGCACCCCTCCACAATGCAAGGAGAGGCACCAGGAATACACGGACATTCATGAAAATGCGCTTAAAGACAATGGAGCAGTGTTAGCAAATCCTATGCAGCTACACACCTTCCTTCTGCTTAACTGTGAAACCGCTTTGTTCCGGGAAACCTCTCTTTCCACCTGACCAGCAGCCCCAAAACTGTGCCAGGCACACCAACCTGTCTGGTTCACTACAACTCAGTGTGGTGTATTCTGAGCCCTCGATATCGGTTTCAAAGCTTCGCTACTTATCCACTCTGCCAACTATGTCATCCTGTCTGCTGAGGCTACACCAAAACTGCCCTTCTGCTACAACCAAACTCTGAGCCAGTCTGAGAGTGTGCCAGCAACGCCAACCTGTCACTGTCTCTCTAAACCACAAGATAATCTGTCTGCCAACCAACATATGAAAAGATTCACTCCACAATCAGACATCCATCATGACTAATTGCTAGAAAAGTAGCCTTAATATGAGCAAGTTTTTTTTTTTAAAGACTAGGTTGCCAGCCTCTGTCCAGTTAGTGCATGTACCAGGTCTCTCTAGGTATTTCAATGGGATTTAGGTCCGGGATCATTTCTGGCCACTTATAAATAGCCACATCACAGGCCACTTTAAAAAGCGTCGTTTTCTTCTCTAAAAGTCAAAGATTCTAAAATCAAACACATTTTACCCTGAAATGCCTTGGCAGTCCTCTGATTTCACTGTTCATTTCATACATTCTCTGTATCAAAGGAATAGTATGACTGAACCACCATTTTCTGTCCTGTTTTACTGTAGGGTGCTCTTTTATCTTATGGGCCTTGATATACTGGCATACCTAAAGAATACTTACATACTTTGGTTTCTTCTGCCCTTGGAACACTTTTACACAGTAAACACTTTTTAGTCTTTACATTTGGTGTGTGTTGGGAGTCTAGCTTACTTACAGTAGAGACTAAAAGCATAATATCTGATTGTGTAGAATATAATAACGGTGAACTTGCAGACTGCAACAAGCTGAAAAAGTCTGCACTGCCAAGTCTGTAAGAGGAACTACAGTAGTTACTAAAAACATGAACGGCCATATGTAGCAACAGTGTCTGGTGTGTTTATTCTGAGCTACTACAGGAAATCTCTGTACGTGTGGCGATGCCTCAAGAAAGCAATGTTTGTCCAGGTAACATTTTATTGAAAGCTGTTCAGTTGTTGATGCCGAATAATAAACCAAGACATTTTTTAAAAAATATCCAAATGGAACAAACATTAAAAAGCCATTTTTGCTGGTAGGATATGGTGAAGAAATTGGTTTAATCAAATATGATCAAATAGGATTTATTTATCTATGATAAATAAATGCTTGGCTGTTATACATGTATTTCTTCTTTGCACAAATGCACCAAATTAAGAGATTAATGGATCAAATGGGACGTACGAATTGTGAATGATATAGAATTTTTCTTTTTCAACTCTGTCTACATAGAGGATTAAACCCTCAAATAATTTCCCATCAATACAATGCCAAAACCCACTTCTTGGCCTTGTGGCCATGTTTACCAAGTACTTTTCCTTTTGTCATTTTAAACCTACAAGACTAATCACAGTCTTTGACTTTATTTTTAATATTTAGCTGCAGGACATTTTTACATTTGTCTGCCAGAGTGCATGTGATTTGTGTGGGTGTTAAAGGGACAAAACATGAAAAATCAGGTGTTTACAGTAATTAAAGGTCGTGTTTGTTTGTGAGAGATGGAAAGCACATTGCTGACATCTTTTCCATTCATCACTATGAAATCAATTGGTATTTTTCCAAATAGCGTTGCTTTGTTTTTAAAGAGAATCAAATGTCTTCTTATCCTAATATTTCAGAAAAGTCAACACATATTTCTGCATGTTTTCTATGCAGTTTAGTGTATGTTTACATGCGCTTTTAATGAGTCATAACATGACTAGAACCCTGCAAAAACTCTCCCACCCCAACTGTCCACTAACAGAGAGGCCAGGACAGCTGATGTATATATGAACAGATGGATTAATAAGATGCATAAAAATATGGAAGGATAGTAGATTTATATTCATGTAAGCATGATCAATATCATACATATTCAGGATTGTTCTAAATATCTGCCAAATTGTACATTATCTGAATCCAAAATGACCAGACTGAGAATACAAGCCATTAAACTATTAATTCATTCAATTGGTTTATCCAAAGTGCAGTCTGGATGTCCAAAATCTGTGAATATTTATACTGTAATCCATCCATCTGCAAACCAGGTCCATTGAATCTCTAAAGGGAGGTGCCCAGGAGGAATAGTCCATCTGATAAGGTGCCTGAGGTTATTGTTGGGACAACAGGATCTACTCTGAGCACTTCCTTGTTAATTCAGTTAATTTACTAGAATAATTACATTCACATACACATTTTCATTAAAATGTCAGAATTCAGGATATCAGGAGGTCAGACGATGTGGTTCTACAGTCCATAGCTTTCTGTGCTGCTCACACACACAAAATTGATGATCACAAACAGAGCCTGTGTGGCCTGGCAGCAGGCAGGCAGCATGCTGTAAGTCCACTGGGAGACGGGAGATCCCTACGACACATAAAACTGATGCTATCTGAGCACGTTTATGAACAGCCTGAAAGTGTGCTAAAAGAAACAGAGACATCTGTACAGGAGTTAAAGGGTCACAGGGCAGAGAGAAGGGCTGTTCTGTCTGGAGTCTACCATGCGATGTCCACATGTGTGTTGCTCTTACATTCATTCTAATTTATACACAGCTGTAGTCTGAGCATTCATGGGTTAAGTTGATATTTAGCTGAACAGTGAAGTGAAACAAAATAATAGAACCCTGCTGTAATAAGACATCACTTTCTATTCTGTGAACTGAAAACAGACACTACAGACATTGTTGCGGTAAAGTAGGGTCTGTGTACGCTCCAGATTGTGTCTCCGGATAAAAGGCATCAGATTGTACATTTCTGAACATTCAATTCATCTTCATCACAGTGATTCCCCTGATTTTGAGCACAACAAGAAGCTAAGAGAAGTTATTTCCATCCTTGATCATAAATCTGGATATCTAAATGTCACAGATCAGCTTTCTGCCTCTGAAACCGGAATATTCTGAAAAATCTCCACTTGTTTTTTTAAAAGTGAAAAGATGGCTTTTTCCTAACATGGATGGTAGAGACTTGATACTTTAAAATATGCTTCATGACGACACTGCTGGTTTTAAATGAAGCAGTAAGGCCACCACGGAGACGACACAAGGTTTGTGCAACAATATTCTAAATTTTGCTCTTCAACAATCTGTAAACGGCCACAAAAACTTCTCTTTTCCAATCTGTTACCTGATACCTTCCAGACAAGGAGTGCATTTGCAAGCATAATTAGACTTTACAAGAAATAAAGCCTTGAAATATTTCACTATGTGTAATGAATCTATATAATATATGAGTTTCACTTTCTGAAATGAGTGACAAAAAAATATTGAACTTTTCTTTTTTTATTCAAATTTTTTGAACTGTACCTGTACTCAGATTTGTTATTTCCCTTTAATTTTGCACAGTTAATAAAGGCTTGGTCTCTCGGCTGAGAGATGGGGAACGTCCTAGACAGGTTGCCAATCCGTAACAGAGGGAACACACAGAGAAACAACCACACACTCACTTAAAATTTAGAGGATAATCAAAACATGCTTGATTTTGGGAACATGAGTGGGAGGAATCCAGAGTACCTGGAGAAAAAAAAAACAGGGACCCCAGCTGAGGTCTGAACTAAAACTTTGTTATAAGACAATAGTGACAACAAACCACCACACCACAGAACTGCAGTTCATCAGACCTTCGGATGAAAATGACACTGCCACTGTAATGCTGACAACAGCATCAGAGATGCAATCATACCACAAATCTCATGTAAAAATATCATGAAGAAAGGCTTAAAACTTATGCAGAAAAGCAAGTCTCATGCCAGATCTTTGACAAATCACACTATAAGCCCAATTTATACCAAGCAGACATTTAATTATACATTCAATTATTCATATTAAAGTACAATCATGTTATAGCTCAACTAGGCCATTTATTTAGACAAAAAATGTGTACCACTATAAAAGCACAGGAGGGCAATCTATTTAATGACGGACTCTGCTACATCAGGTGGCAACGCGTCCCCTTTCAGTGACCCGTTAAGAAAAGGACCGAAACAGTGATAGAAAATTTTTTTTTTAAAATCTAGCTGGTGGCAAGTGTAGAATGCCAAGGTCAGTCTGAGCCCAGGTGAGCGTATACATGTGGGACTAATTCAACTGCCAGTTATCTGGGTGCGTTAGTCAGGTTAAGAAGTTTGATTTAGGAAGACTTCAGATGGACTAACTTTTAAAAGTTAGGTTGGATTAATACAGTAATTTAATTTTACGTTATTGTATTTTACATGTCAGATACATGTACTGGCTGCTAATCAAATTAGAATTTGACTTAGCCATCACCCGCATTCAGATAAGCAATCATCAAAAACCTGTGAAACTTTTATGTACAAAAGACGAGGACTCATCAGATAGACACCGGCCGCTACATGAGGCATTGTTTGAAAAAGATTCAAAATCAAATGTAACCTGAGGAACTAATCTTCCTAATCTAAGTAAAAGTAAAACCTGCTCTCCACTTTTGGCAATAACAAACTTCAATAAAAAGACTTTCCTGTAAGACGGTGAGAAAAAACAATCCGCTGGTTGCTGTAATCTCAGTTTAAGACATATGGGGGGGGGGGTATGAGAAACACAAAGAAAAATATTCCAAGAAACATTGTGACACAGTAACGCAAATAGTCAAGACATATATTGTTCATTAAAGCCATGACGTCTGATCCAAGTAGATGATCCCACTGTGTAAAAGCCTCGGGAGACGTTTGCACAAGCATTTAGAGGCGGGTTTAGAAGCTGACGCTCCACATCTCCCACGAATAAGAGGTTTTATGGCCTGTGATGCTGAGCACGAGACTGTGGCCAAGGTGGATAGATAGAAATAAGTTTACTTGTACTTTATTGGGTTCATGGGTGCATTAAAACTCCTACAATCTGGCACATCATCACAAAATGTCTTCACGTTCAAAGTTGAGAGGAGAAGCCACAAACTCTTATTCTTGTCCATTGATTCCGTTGTAGTTCTAAGGTATGTCTCTTCATCCACCTCAATGTCTCCAATCAGTTGCTGTCCCACACTAACAAAATACTTCCCAAAGGAGCAGGAAAAAGCATCAAAGGCATTCCTCCAGTTTATCTGGGAGCCCCCATAAATCCCAAAGTTCCCTCTCATCTCCATTGTTTTTAGCACAAATCCTTCCTTTTGTGTGTGAAAGTCTGTCGCAGCTCTTCAACTCTTTCTGCACTTATCTCAGCCAATTCCCTTCCTCTTTTGAATGAAGCACTATAATGTGACTCTAAAGAGGTCCATACAGAGTGAAGAAACATCCTGATCTAGTTTTTGATTTGCCTTTGCACAACCTTAAAAAGCCTTATGAGATTTTATAGATGACAGGAATTAAAGACTTTAAAACATACATTGACAGACACATTTACAATTCTGTGGACAACTTACACATAGAAGACAGTAAAAGGGTGCAAATATACTACAATGATAATGTAAAGAGCCAACCAATCCAAATAATTCATGTAAAGTACTCGTATATAATGGTCATTTACTGCTGTGAGGAAACTGAGCTGAGAAGCTCTGCCTGAAGTGGACTGAGCTTGAATGACACTGTGATAAAAAGATAACATACTGTGCTATGACATTTTATTCTAATTACAGAGGCATTACAAACAGATCTTATCTCTCTTTTTTTTATATTAGTTACTGTACACTTGTGTCATCTTAGGTAATGTTGAGCAACAAACAATAAAAGGGAGCTTACTTAGATGTGCCAAGTTTAAAGCTGTTGTGAGCCACCAGAAGTAGCCTCCAATTTCTCCTCTTTCATTCCTGGAAAGAGGAATGAGAGGCGCAGCACCCACTTCAGTGGGTCAGCAGAAATAATCCAAACACATCAGCTTTACACACCTAACATAAGGAGGAGGAAGACGTCGTCTTCATGTCAGTTTTTCTAAGCTGGGAGTAGAAGAGGAAGGAAGGAGAAAGAGGAGGACAAAAAATAAGGTTGGGGGGGGTCAAATGGGAGAAAGTGGAGGAGGGAAGGGTTTGGAACGTGACAGGAGAGGGAAAAATTAATCACTTAAAAGGATGTTAAGTTTTAGAGCTGCCTAAAGTGCAAGTACAGAGACAACTACTACAACACCGAAAGTTCCATGAACTATAAACCAAGGAGAAACGTATTAAAAGATGAATATAAAAACAGATTTTTTTCATAGGATAAAGTCAGCACATTCCAGTAATTAGGAAGGAATTTCTTACATGTGGCTCTCTCTGACGTCAATCGTGTACCTTCCCAGAGTTTGCCTTCTCTTCTCTGGCACTCAGAGTGTTTAGTGTTAGGCTGCTCTTGGCGCACCTCCTGGAGTCGGGTGCTAGGAGAGGTTCAGGAGGGAGGGCGGGTGGGATTTTTTGCTTGTAAATAGAAAAGTAAGCAAGGATGAGCATAGTAACCAAAGTTCAAATATTTGGCTCTCCTGTGTGGCGCTGTGTGTGTATGATGCCACAAAAACACATTATGTTGCAGCTGTTATTGCACATTAGATCAGTTCTTTATTGCACTCAAAAAAAGCTGTTGAAGAATCTGTTGGTGCGGCTCTTAATAAACCTACAGTGCCACCCTGATGGCAGGAGGGTGAAAAGGACCTTTCATTATTTTTGTGGCTTTCTACAGGCATTGGGCTCTATGTCTGTGAGATAATGAAACCGCGTCCTTATCATGTCCTCAGCTGGTTTATTCCCTCTCTCCTGTCACAGTACAGCCTGTGAACCACACCAGGATATCATGAGTGACGATGCTCTCAACAGAACATTTACAAAAACAGCAAGAGTTTTTGGAACAGGTGACCAGAGAAAAACAAAATGGACAAGAAAAACCACATTGTGAAGCGCTAAGCCACTGCGCCTGTCCATGCTGCAACCAACAGCACAGAACATAAACCAGTCAATGTCACAGAAGATGAGAATCTACTCACTGAAGAGCTAAAACAAAAACATTAATATGCGATAGTTCAACACAGTTTCACTGAACAGTAACGATGCATCTGTGTTTTTTTCTTTCATTCTTATACATGGTCATGAAAAAGGTAAAGCCTTGGAGCATGTTTCAGCATCAGATTGACACAGATCAAACAACAGAGCCAACATAAGAGACCTGTACTGGAGTGAAGATTTATAGCTATGTAACATGGGTCTGCATCATTCTACAGTTTAGAGATCCTCAAAGCCCCAGCTGACTGCAGGGAACTGAAAGCAGCTGTCAGTGCTTACTTCATCCAACTCCTGTTTTGTGAGTGCTGGATCACTAATAAATGCTGGAAAAACGCAAACTATATGCAACAAATAAAAGAAGAGGGCAGACACTATGAGTTACTGACTTCCAGTATTAAACTGTGTCAATACAACAAGTGACAAAGCTCTTAGAATGGAAAACCCGCTGCAGGCAGAAACCTGCTTGGTGTGTTGGCACTAGAAGCAAACCCGATTTAATTAGAGCTTCATATGTTTAACATTCTTTACCCACAGAGTTTTCATCAAAGCAGAATGCTGTGAAAACATACACAAAGCTGCCCAATTACAGTTCTTACAGTCTGCATTAATGTTACATTTCTGGGAAGGTGCGAGTCAGGCCGCCTGAAAGCGAGAGCGAAGGGTAGGTGATTGCGTCATCGCCTCCACAAACATGACAAGGACACCTCCCGTCTATCTCAGTACTTTGTTGCTTTAGTATGAGGCTTCCATTTAGTTTTGGTTTGAGTAACATTTAGGTTAGATTTATCAAACTCAAACACAAAGGGGTTGAGTTTTGGCATCAGATACCATGTGCTTGTGTTAACCGTTAAATACCAGGTGGTTAAGTTTAGGCACTTGAAAATCAAAGTTTAATCATTAAATCTAGGTGGTGAGGTTTAGGTATTAAAAAATTTAAGTGGTTGGATTTAGGCCTTACAGACCAATCGGCTGACTTAAGCAATTAAAAACTAGGTAGTTAGATTTATGTGTCACGTCACGTTTTGAGTTCTGTTTTGTTTCGTCTTGTTTTCGGGTTTTAGGTTAATTTCTCTTGTCATGTTTTTCCCCTTTCACGTTAGTTTCACTCAAGTCACCTGTTTTTGTTCACAGCTGCACTCCATCACCAATCCCCTCCCCACAGTATTTAGTTTCCAGGTTTCCCTCTGTTCAAGGCGGAATCCTTACCTTACCTCACCTCACTTTCCATGGTTCAAGTCACGTCTGCTCAGGTCAGGTTTTGCTTCCAAGTCATAGTCTAGTCTTGTTTATTTATTCCATAGCCACAGTCTTGTCTTGTTTTGTTTTTCTGCAGTCCTAGATTTTTTAAATCCGGCTCAGCCGTGCTTTTTGTTCTTTGTTTTTGTAATAAATCAAGTTCTGCTTTAAGTTCTGCATCTGGGTCCTCCCTTCCACACCACGCTTCATGACATTATGCATTAAGAAAAGAGTAGGTTTAGAGGTCTAAACTAAGAGGTTAGGTAGACATTAAAAATCAGTTGGCTATGTTTGGGCATTAAAAACAAAGTGATTAGGCTAAGGCATTACAAACAGTGGTAGAGTTTACCTTTAAATCTAGGTCGTTACATTTAGCTAATAAAAACTGGATTGTTAGTTTAGCCGCTAAAACCTACAAGGCCAGGGTTAAGAAAATATAATAGATTGTTGCATCTCCTTTTCCCCGCTGATCGTGTGATGATTCCTGCTTTACTACAGACGGCAAAAACATGGCTCAGGCTCCAAGCTGAAACCTCCAACAGGGATAATTCTATCAGTTTTAAAATGATGCACAATGTCAACGACAAATGAAAAATGAATTTAGAAAGTGGATGCATGGTGGTTTAGCAGTTAGCACTGTTGGCCCACAGAGAGAAGGGTTTGGATGTTGGCTGGGACGTCTCTGTGAGGGGTTTACATGTTTTCCCCTCTGGATACTCTATTTTTCTCCCAAAGCCTAAAAACATGTATATAATTGGTGCTTCTAAACTGACTGTAGGGGTAAGTGTGCGTGTGTGTGTGCATGCTAAGACCAGACGCCTAAAGAGTGAAAATCAGGTAATTAAATAAAGGGGTGGTGGCACATTGAGGGGGCAGCCAAAGAAAACGGGTGAAAGGCGTTTGTACCTGTTGGAGGACAGTGAAGGAAGTAATGGTGACATTATTCTCTGGCCATTACATTGGGCAATCAAAACTTGTCTACTGCCATTCTATGCTAAGAAAGGTAAAAAATACATTTAAAAAAGAAAATTAGAAAACAGTAAAAGCTCAGGGCAAGGTGAAGATTAGGTTTAGAGTAAATATCTATCTTTAGAATAAGTTTTAAATCTATAAATAACATTTTAAAATGCCTGTTCATTGTTTAAAGTTATGGCAGCAAAAAAAAAAACAACAACTTGTGTAGTAAAAAAAAAAAACAACAAAAAAAAACAAAACAAACAAAAAAAAAACTGGTCGAACAACAAATTAGATTGATTGGCAACAGGTCAGTAACAGGACTGCTACACAAAAAAGGTTGAGTGTCTGACTGCGGTTAAGATGAGGAGGGGTTCGTCATTGTTTCTTTGTGTTCGCTGCTCATTAGCAAGCAGCGAATATGGCAAGTCACGATGGTGAAAACAAACATTCCAACAGCAGTTGCCATCTGTGTGGCTGCTGAAACAGAGACAATAACTGAACTGAAATCATTGTGTAAACGTATGGGTGTTTATGTGTGCGTTTAGGCCCAGCATTCATCAGCACTTCTTATAAACCACACCAAGGGATTATTCATAATAACACTGACTCACTTGGGTTTTAGCAGAGGTTTACTGTGGGATTACAAAGCACTCTCTTTCTGAGTGGATGCTGTTGTCATTCTGGTTATCAATATTCATATTGGGCCCTATCTTATACAGGAGGCTTATTTGCACAAGCATCTGATATCACAGCACACTTAAACTGTACACAAGGATGTGACAAACAACCTTCTAAAAAAAGATTTGTTATTCATCTACCCTTTACCAATTAAGGGTAGATTACAACTTTACCAGGTAAGTTGACAACAAATTCTCATTTGCAACGATGACCAGCAGCAAATGGCAAATTATACAAACAACAATCATCGCACAAATAAAACAATTAAAAACATGAAGGCCATTCTCACACACAATATATTCATTTCATTTAACAAAGAAATCCCAAGAGCAAATCAGAAGCAGGAAGCTATCCTTCGTAATGAGTTATTGAAGGTAGAATATGGGATGTACGTACAGAGCTTTAGCATTTTTAAACTGATTCCAGTCGTTAGGGGCTGCAAACTTGAGGAGGAATGGACAAAGAGGTGCAGACTTTTGAAGTGATGGTGGTGATGAAGTTACTACAGCATAAGTTGTGATTGTCGCTGGAAATGTTGAGTCGTGAGCAAAGGTATAGAGATGTTTTTCCAATGATAGTTTTAGAAAATAACTGGTACCAATGGCACAACCTGCAGGAATGGAGTGATGGCAAGTTAACAAATGAGTACAGATTGCTATGAGTGTTGAAAGGGGCACCAGTAAACGGTAAATGGACTTGTACTTGTATAGCGCTTTTATAGTCTAACTGACCACTCAAAGCGCTTTACTACATGCCGCATTCACCCCACTCACACACACTCATACAGCACGTCTTAAGATGCACATAACTACGTGCTTTTTCTAATCATTCATACCCTGATGGATACATCAGGAGGCAACGTGGGGTTCAGTGTCTTGCCCAAGGACTCTTCGACATGTAGCCCGGGGAAGCCAGAGTCTAACCACCGACCTTCCGATTGGTGGGCGACTGCTCTTCCTCCTGAGCTACAGCCGCCCCAGAGTAACAAAACGGATTGCAGTATGATTGAATGAATCATTTTGACCAGCATGTGCTTTGTGGAATGAGAAGCCAATTTTGATTTGACTTTAGAGAATCAATCCCTGAAATAATAATTTGAGCAAACAACCAAGAAGCTGTAAAATGATTCCAAATAAAATAAAAACTAAATAAAAATATTCATGAAATTAAGAGCCTTAAAATGGCTCAATAGTTTATAAAACAACCACCGATACTGTTGCCATCAGTGGGCTATTATAAAGTCCTTCACTGACGACAGACTGTCCTCATATTCATCGTCTCTCTCAACCAAATGTCTGTGAGAACAAGCCAACTGTGGGGATACTTACTTTGGGCTTAGTTTATTTGTTTCCCCCCCATATCTCTACGTGCCCAGTGCAGGTTTGCTTAAGCTCTGTCGCTGAATATGTGTGGATTCATAGTTCCCATGCCATCTGATGTCAACAGGCTCCTTCAGTGACAGTAATCCACCCCTAAAACTCCCCAAAATCAGATAACAAAGGTAACAAACGAAGGGACAGAAAGTGCTGTTTAGAACTCAAGAAATCCCTTCACTGATGCAACTCCCAAATCACTTATTTAGTACTCCATGCTTCCTTTTCTATACCTATAAAAAAATTATAATGGAAAATAAACAACCAAAAGCTGAATGATCATAATTAAGTGCTCAGCAGCATATTACATAAAGTTTCAGAGTCAGCTGAAATGTTAAGCTGGGAACAAAAATGGTAACATGTTATGTCGGTGCTCATCTGTGAGAAAATTAACTGATATCAGTGATGAAACTACTGATAACATTTTTATGTTTATATGAAAACAGGAGATCTTTTGTGTCTAAATAAAATAACAGAGACAAGACGATCTGTAGCCAAGGCATCGAATCACACTCCTTTACTGTTTAAAAGACAACTTATCTAAACAGAAACCCCCAAGGTCAGTCTCTTTATTTCTCCCCACAAGTAAGCCATCCATTAGGAGCTCATCTTTCCTTAAACTGCTGGCATATTTGAGGAGGCAGTGCTGGGGAGGGCTGTGCTGAGATGACAGAACTGTCAACATGGGCCTCAGACGAGGCAAAGCACTGCCATTACTTTCATGCTAGAGGATGGGTTAATTATAAGATTTGGTTTCTAATATGGAGCCTTTCAGAGGAAGTGCAGAGCTTATACCCGGTAATTAGACATAAATCGTTTCACCGAAGCAAATGTGGGGATGTGGGGGAAGGGTGGTTTGAGTAAGCTCATGTTTAGTCTTTAGCAAAGAGGAGAATGCATCAACTCCTGGTAAAATAAAAGTTTTTGACAGTGTATGCATTAAAAGACAACACAATATGACCACAAAAGTATATCCCAGTGCATCGTGAATACTTACTGTACAAGCATCTCAAAGTGTATGTTATTAGTGTAACGCTTAGCAATGCAGTGCAGCCTGTGAAGCTACACACATGGTAACATTGTGCAGGATTTCTTTTCATCCTCCACATTGGTATCAGTCAAAAATATTTTGATTCTGGTGTCAGTCATATTACTTGCTATTCGGTGTGATAATTACCCAGACTGAGAATTTCTAAAGATTTTCTGAAGAAATCAAATCACATGCAACAATAACAAAGATATATATATATATATATATATATATAAAAGATCATTTTAAAACACTGTTTCTATAATTATTACCATGTTTATATCTAATGGCTTGAATAAATTAACCCGTTAGAATTTTTATTTTCTTACAATGAAGTAATTCTTTCCATTTGTGTAGTGGGTCCTTTTACATGGGAAAACTGCCAATTTACAGGTTAAAAGCCATGGGGAGGAAGAGAAAGTTCAGCGAGAGATGAAGAATCTGGTGAACTTAGTGGTGGTGGATGCTGCTTTTGGAAGTCTGAGGGAACACATTTGATAAATTGGGGGTCATCATTATTATGCAATGCAGGAACAGTCAATGGTGTGTAAATCGAAGAAGCAAAAACATTAAGAGACTAAGTGAATTCAGGATGGGTGAAAGCTCAAGGACACTAGTGTGGCTTTTCCGTGATGGAAATTGCTGAAGAGGAAAAAAGCTTTGAGAGTGATGAAGAAGTTGCTAATTTTCTCCTTAGGTAATGTAGAACACTGATATTTGATATAGATGCAGTCTGTAGCTGGATAGCTGGATGGACTGAATTTGATTGAACTGCAATCTGTAGTTTGACCACTGGATATCAGATATTGCTACACATAGTTACTTTAAACTAAAACACAACTCATAGCTCCAAAAAGATTGTGCTCTGGTAGCATCCTCAGTACTCTTTTTCAGATCAGTCATCTCTTTTTTTTCTTCTTTAAAGCAAAGTGTGTACTTGTTTAGGTATAAAAAAAAAATGTAAAAAGCCACGGTAGAGGCCTGAGTACAAGCACGTCAAGCCTTCAAAAGTAGCTCAGAGTTCACGCCATGTGGGAACGACTTCCATATCCATGGAGTGTGGCAGCGCGCCATCGGAAATATTTCACTCACAGTGAGTATTTTTGGACAAATAAATAACTTCTCCAGTGAGCGTTTCACCTGTGGACGGGCTCTGCTGTCTTGAAGTTAAGTTGGTTGCACACAGATATGTCATCACTAGATCAATATTGTGCTCTCTAGCCTTGGTGCACTTGGTGTACCAGGATATAAACGAGGTCCCCATAAGCTGCCTGTTCTGGCTGCAGTGATGCTTAAGCTCACAGCGGACATTCCAGAGAATAGAACAAGGACTGCTGTCACCTATTGTAGTCCAACCCAGTGGAGATGTAGTCTGTCCATGGTATGAGAGAATCACCGGGGAGGGAACTCATTGACAACAGCAACCCGGTTGGAGTGCAGAAACAGACACATCAGATAGAACAAGACTGGGCTAGTTGTTTGTCCGTGACTGAAGTTTCAAAATTAAGTATCTAAACACTCTACAGCACATAAAGAAAATAAATATGTGGCAATTAAAGCTGATATTATGGCAGAATGCAACATTTAAAAAAAAAAAGCATCTTAACATGCAAATACTCTGCTGTGATGACAGTAGGATGATACACAGACAATGCAATGTTAGAATGAGTCATGCTCATCAAATAACATCTGAACAGCAGTGAATAAAGGCCTCTGGAACACTCCCTAATGTATTAACAGTATGACTAAGTATGCCACAGTCGCAGGCTTTGACCACTGAATTTTGAAGCACCATTTCATGAGGTATCAACCCTGATAGCCTCCTTCACATTAAAGGTTAAAATAGGCCTGTGCTTGCCCTGTATAGAGACACCAGAAGCATAACATCATATGCTAATAGACACACACACGCACGCACACACACATACAACAATTTGTTGCCTACAGTTGGCTCAGTCCCTACATCCATTTTCTCTCTCTAATTACAATTAAGAGAGTCACGCTTGTTTTCATGCAGTATAAGCACACCAGGGCAAAGCTGACAATGGTTCATTTGTTTGTTGTGGTCATGATGACGAAGGGGTCTTCAATAGCAGGGGCCCTGTGTCAAGCCTGTTCTTTGTCAGTGGAGATGAAAGGTCATATCTGCACATAAAGTGGTGTCTGTTGAAACATTAACAGGGTGACCCAATCCTTGAACAAAACAACCTCAAGGATGCAAACATACAGCACCAGTCAGGATTATCTTATTGCATCAAGTGAAGACAACTGAGTACGAATATTGCTGTGACTATGATCTACATAAGATACAGCTAGCTTTGTGCTAACAAACAATTGTTGACAAAAACCATTCATATCCACCTACGGATGCTCATCAAATCAGTCCGAGCAGCATACAACACAGAAGGTGCTTGTACAGCTAAGGAACTCAGCTTAAAGTGAAAGATGCTCTGATGTACAACTTCATTTTACTTTGTTTGAGGTTTCAGAGTTAAAGCAAGCAGCAGAGTTTGGACACAATAATTGTGTCATACATGAAAATACATTCATGAACGTCCCCTAAAAAGCTAAACAAAAAACAGCTAAATTCCCTGCAAAAACCTCCAGGAAACCCTTTTCAATTCTAAGGTTATACAGATCAGGGCATGAAAAAAAAGTCTATTTAGCGCCGTTTATTTCACCCAGTCATTATTACAGTACTATGCCAAAATGAGCGTAAAAAAACCCAATGATTTAATAGCTTGTGGAACTACCTTTAGCAGCTATTTTGATCCAGTCTGCTTTATCAACATTATCATAAGTAGATCATTATCCAAGCATGTTAAGCTAAGAGCAAGTTCACCTTTTTTATACCAAAACATGCAAGTTGAGAGTTTTCTTATTTTGCCTTGTGAATGCATTCATTATAAAAGCCCTGTATCATGTACATGCGTCTGCCATGGTTGCCATGACAATGTTAATTCAACTACCACTAGCATTTAGCAGAAATCAGTTAGACCGCATCCACATTTAAAACAAGACAAAACGTGGTAAAGAAACCTGGTGGCTTTATGGTGAAAACTAGCAACACCAGAGCAGCATCAGATCTAATGTCTGAGCGTGTATTCTGATGCCATTTGTTTGTGTGTTTTGGTATGAAACTACTATGCGTCCTGTGTAAACAGAAAGGGAAGGGGACCCCTTTAGATCTGTGTTTGCAACAAATGTCCTCTGTTTACTTGATACAATAAACTTGTGAGAGTGGAAAACTCTGGAAAGCGTGGATAACTGGTGTCTATTAATACCGTCTATAAATATACTGAAAGCATTATTATTTCCCTGCAATTAGTCATGGACTATGGGTTTAGTGAGAGAGGATATTCAGGTTGGCGTGACAGCGGACGATGCAGAGGAGAGGAGGAGATGGATGATTGGCTGTGGTGACCCCAAACAAACCTTTCCAGATGAAAAACCTCTTTGCAGTGTCCATAATTTCTATACTTTTGCAATACATATAGTCTGATCTATCTGCTTTCAACCACTGTGGACTAGTTGCCCTAATTTCTCACACTTTTTTGGTCATTGAGAGAAACTATTATTGGCTACCTAAGTAATCAATTAGCAACATTCAGGACTCGTTGCTGTTTGCTTGTCATTCGATATCATCTTCCTGCTTCAGCAAGCCTAATCTCAAGTTAAACAATTTAGGCAGGACTGGTCATGTTTTTTTAATTTCTCCTGTGCATTTTCCATGATTCAGCCTGAATTGCTTTCAGAGAAGCTCTAGAACATACAGGTAGATGCCTTCACAATCACCTGGATATACCCAACAGACCACAGCTTATGCGACTGACACCTGTGTGTCTGAGAAGGTAGTCAAGAGTATAGGAGCACCACAGGGGACCGGTGTTTGCATGTATTACATGAGAGTGAAATGCCTGCTGTGTGGCTAGTCAATGCACAGACACTCGTTAGAGTGTTAGCTCAATGACAGCGAGCCTGATAGATGCAGGCACAAAGATGCAATCACAATTTGAGTAAACCATCACAGATATTTCAGCGCTGCAGTGTGAGCTAGGCAAAAGATCAGTTAAAAGGCCCTTAAACTCCCAAAGTGATTGTAATTTCAAGTTTACCATCTCACCCAGCTGTACTTTGAAGTTCAATATTACATTTTAGCTTCATCTACCTTCGTGACGGCTATAACATGCCAATAGAAATCTAATTACAATTAACTTTGATGACGAGCTTATGACAATAAAAGGTCACAATGAGCCACAGCTTCTATTTCAGTAGCGTTCTTCGCACTACCTCGTTCATCTTGTCAACACCAAGTCTACAGCATGCCAATGCACATTCATTTATCTATAAAAGGCCACTGCCTCTAAAGCTGGAAAAATGAGCTTTCTATGCGTTGTTAATGGATGTAAGAGAGTTCAGGTAATTTACAATGTGGGAGGATGACAAATCCAATTTTCATGCAGTTTGACTGATTGAAAGGGCTGCTGAACCCAGTGAGCTCGCATACATTTTTACAGCCTTCGAGTGCATCACTCCATGTGGACTGCTGGGAAAGGTGGTCCAACAACACACATTCCAGGGCAGTTGTTCCAAACCTGAGGTCAGACCCAAGGTTGTCAGAGGCTTTCACTGCCCCGAGGCTGAGAGGTTGTCAAAATCAGATTTTCAGATGTTGCACAAAATTCTTATAATAAATGCAATGGATTATCAAAAGTCTGTGTGAGGATAAGGGACATCAAACACTGCTGTTTGAAATTGCAGCAACATTTAAAAGAATTACTGAAAGTCCACAATCAACAACTGTGAGCACAATGCTCCACATGTTTTATTGCAAAATACTGGAAAAATGTCAGAGGAGATGCAAAACAATTTCCACCCGAGTCTTTTCACATCCATTTATTTGGCATATATACAAAATTCAGGAGGAAATTAAGTCCCTTTATATCCATTATAGATAAGTACTTATCAAATGAAGAACCGTGGCTTAAGAAGTTTCCAGCCTCAATTATGTGGAATACCTCAGCTCATTAAATCAGCTAACTCACATTAAACTGTGACTCGGCAGCTACTCCGTTTCATGGGCTGTTTTCCCATCCAGCACAACACACCTATCGCAAAGAGTCTTCAGCTCCGTTAAAAGAAGAAAACAAAAAGACTGTCACAGGCTGTCACAGACTGCAAGCTACCAGTCTGATGTTAAAAAAATTTTTTAATGACCCTGTCACCTCCATCTCCGAAAGAACCAAGTGATCTACCCTCACTGTTTATGTTTTCATTTTTGTTTCTGTTTAAAAGTTCAGAGGTCTTTACAGCTCAGTCACTGAGGCTAAATATACCTGAAACACATACGTGGCATTTAGCAAACAACCACCCACTCGTTTATTTTTCATATCCAAAACAGCAAGCATGTTTATGCAAAACACTGATAATGTCGCCTTCTCACCGTGGGTCAAACAACATTGACACAACGGTTTCAGACATCTCACTTTTTCTGCCTTTTATGTTTCCAACTTATTTTAAAATGTACAATCTACAGAGTTCTCCCAAATGACTTTGTGGAGTGGGAAAACAAGTTTGCTGAAATAATCCAGCTACATAACCATTCAGAAGTCAGTTATTGCACCTGTGGGAGCAATGGCAGATTTAAGTCTTCTTGGTAGCTTGGCTCAGGTTTCCTTTGGAGGTTTCTGTCATTCCTCTGAACAGAAATGTTCAAGCTTAACCAAGTTAGATTTAACATCAGGGAACGGCCCTGTTCAGGTCTCTCAAACAAAGTGCCACTGGGTTTACATGAAGACTCTGGGTAGGTAACATGATTTTACTCAAACCCATTTCAAATACTGATTACAGCTTATCAGCCAAAATATTTGCAGTTTACACAAATGGGAGCTCAGTCCTGCAACGGTGTGCTTACACACATCACTGCATCACAATATTGGCCACTGATTCATGGTACCAATGCACACAGTTGAAATGTATACCTTTACTCCAGCCTGAGATCATTCACGTGCTAATAAAGTCACAGGAATGCTCTCCATTTTTCTGCACCTGTCTAACTATATATCCTGGTCAGTCTCCCAGCCTCAGTCACAGGAAAAAAACATCCTAAGCGACTGACACTGCCATCACCATAATTAACTGTAGAGGTATACTAATGAGAGTCTGCATGCTCTCCCTGCGTATGCGTAGGTTCTCTCCAGGTACTCCGGCTTCCTCCCACCGTCTCAAAACATGCATGTTAGGTTAATTAGTGTCTCTAAAATTGTTCTTAGGAGTGAGTGTGAGTGTGTGAGGTTGTTTGTCTCTGTGTGGCCCTGTGATGGACTGGCGACCTGTCCAGGATGAACCCCGCCTCTCACCTGATGAGCGCTGGGATAGGCTCCATCCATTTTAAAAAAAAATTAAAAAATAAGACCCAATCGCATCTGGTTTTGAGAGCACTGGAAAAAGTGTTTCGTCAGCATTCAGTCCCCTATCTAATGAAATTTACTGACAGTAACATCTCACACAAAGGGTCTAAAACTGACAGCAACAACTCATGAACAACAGGAGAAAAGATAATTGGCAGCTCACCCTAAGTTTTGCTGTGTGGGCTGATTTCTGCCGTCCAACCAAGAATAATTAATTAGCTTAGAATATCCCAGAAAAACAAGCTTCTCTGAAATCGTTGTCAAACACAGTCAACATGATATGGTTTATTCCCTCATATCGTAGCTTACAGGTTTGTCCCATGGGAGGCTACAGTAGGAACCAACTCTTGGTCTGCATCTGCTGCAGCCCAGAACAGGACACGCAGAATAGTGCTGGCAATGGGGAAGGATTTAATCTGCTTGTTTCAGCGGGTGCTTTCAAAACGATCTGTTCAAACACACTACTGTGAAGTGAAAAAACGCTCTATGATAAAGACCTGACTGGTGGAGTGCTTATGCTGTAGGGTTCTCCCTATTTAGCATTTAGTATGATCAAGAAATGTGGAAAAGAAAACAAAAAAGTCTGAAACATCAGCAATGTAGCAAAGAGGCAAAGTGAAATTGCAAAAAAACAAAAAAAACCCAAAAACAAAACCATACATACTTAATTCTATTGAAGAAATATATTCCTATTTATTTATACTAAAAAAGGTGAAACACACAAAGTCATATGGTCTCTCTTATTAGTTTCTAAACAAACACTGCAAGCTCAAGCCTGGTTTTTGACCATTTCATTGCAATCTTTCTATGATATTTACTATGACTCCAAACTTTTTCAAAAGGGCCCTTCAAATTACACACATTCACACATGCAGGCTGCCAAGGGCAGACACAGGAGTCTACTCTTGGCAACTGAGCTAATGCGGTGGAGCAGTAGGGGTTCAGAAAAGCCCTGATGAGCAGAAGGCTCAGAGAGGCAGACATAATGTGTTCACTTAAACAACACCAATTTCCCCAGCTGAATCCCAATGCTAAAGCCAAAAACTGCAGGTTCAAACTCCTCAATATCACAAAAGTCTTGTAATATACTATTTGCGGTGGATAAGACTTGTCTTTTCCCACAAACTGAATTACACCAGTAAACTGCAGTTACGTAGTAATGATTGCAAAAATCAAAAGTCAAGTACCATTTGGAACAGATTGCTCTGCAATGCTGCTTAGCAAAAGCAATAATTGAAAAGGGTTAGGATCAGGCACAGAGCGTGTTTAATCATGATCTTTTCAGCAGGCCAGAAGTAGAAAAGATCCACTCTAAAGAAGAGCCCTTAAAGTGATGGAGCCAGGCACCGCACCCCACTACTGCCTGATGGTGCTGTGAACATGAACAGAGGTGTCTAACAGAGGCCAGGCATACGTGAACAAGAGTAGGCAGTGAGTGAGCCTGAAAAATACCATGCTCTCGTCTTCCATGTCACAAGCAAAACTTAGTAAAGGCGCATTACAGATTGTTTTAGGAGTATTACAAAGAGCAAGTCAGGAAAACTAATAATTTCACCCTTTCCCACCTTCTAAAACATATCCAATGAGTCAGACTTTAATAAGGCTGGAAGATGGATACTTTTTCTTTGTTCAAAGAAGGCTAGAGCCTGCATCTCCAAATCACCAAACTGGTATTGTAAGAACAAACGTGCAACTTTAAGGGCCGTTTCAACACACTGCCGCATGCAGCAGAGTTTTTTAAGGCTTCTGTTTCAGGGCTTATACTCGGATTAATGCCTGGAAAAGTTCATTCTGCCCTGAGAGACCCTGGGTGAACTGAGCCCTTCCAAACAGGGATTGTGTAACTGCTGGGAAATTTTGATTTCGTTTGGTTCATAGAGGCAGGAGGATTACATTCTCTGAGACCCACCTGACCTGGCTCTCTATTCTTTGCTGTCCCCTGCTGAACTCACACAGCTGACTACACCTTTTAACCAGATGGGAAATACAGCAGTGCAGGGATTCTCTTTTCTTATTTTATTAAAGTTGTTTGCTAAGCAGCGCTCTCAAGCAATGGGATCATTTTGTCTCCAATTCATGCTGAAGGCTTGGCAGCAGATGTGAGGTCTTATGGTTTAATCCTCAAGGTCTTGATCTCCCCACCTACAACAAAATCAACATCTTTACTAATCTGATACTAGTTGTAAGTGGAGCTTTATGATGCTATAGCAGAATAACAGTCTAAGGCCTCAGCAGCCACAGCGATAGGCCCTTACATGGTTTTTTTTAACATAGCAAAGTTGCATATTCTGCAACGATCACGGTTCATTTCTTAAAGAACACTTCACAGTAGTTTGAAAATGTTAATTCAGTTCTGAGCTTTTCTTCCTGCTGAAGCAAAGCTTTAAATGCTTTAGAAATTCCTCTAAACTCCACATTGCACACTTGTTTCGTCTGAGAATGTGATTACTTGAATGGGATCTTCTGAAAATTTGTTGAGAGGAAGACGATAACGAAGCTGTAATGCAATTTCTCATCAGCAAATTTCATTGTTTTCAAACTATAAAAGAAAAAGAAAGAAATACCTCTTTTTAGACTAGATTAACTAGTTCCAATCCAGCTCTCCAGAAATATTTCACATAGCCAAGGACAAATTAAAATGATAATATCCCTGCACTACTCAAATGCAGACAGGAGAAAGTGCTAGAGCTCTTTGGAGTGCAGTGACTGCAGAGCAAAGCACAGATCAAATGAGCAATGTCACTCATTTTAAATCTATAATAACTTCTGAATAATATGCTCCTCTCAACTTCACTCCGCCTTTTGTCCTGCTCAGCCTCAGTCATAACTTTCAAAAACGTTCAGACTAAAATTTTTCCTTATCATACTGGCCTCTGTAAATAAGAAGCCATCAGTGTGGGCCAGCAGGTGTTAAGCTCCCTTTTTTGAAGATTATGCTACACTTTACAGTAGCCTGGCTCTGACGGTAGGCACTCTCCACTAATCTGCCACTGCAAGCTTTTGATAGCTCCCGTTGTGAGTCTTCATACTGATAAAGACAGAGAGAAAAAGAAAATACAGTCACAGAAATCACACTGACAGAGGAGAATGAAGGGCGAGTTAAGGAATTAGGTGTAGCGGCATTCTAAAAAGAGGCGTTTAAACTGTTCAGCAGCTGACTGAATACTTCAGGCTGAAACTTCACTGAAGGAAATAACTGACCTGAAAACCCTAAATTTATTTCCTATTTTGACAGAAAATAGTGTGCTCACCAGCATCATCAGTTCATAACTGCAAACATATGGACAAAAAAATGCCTGAATCACACGACTTCAGAATACTGACAAGAAGAAAACAAATCCAGAACTATTTCTGCAGCTAAAGAACATACACTAACTCTGTGTGTTCCCTTCGCATGTCTCCCATGATCATAAGAAAGAAAAACTGTTTCCCTGTGTTCTTGTCTGGCATCGGCTTATCACACTCCTGCAACACTTCTGAGGTACTTAACGTGGAGTCCTTCCTCAGTCACGTCTCTCCTCCCTGATACAGAAGAGTCTCTGGGATAAAATCTACACAACATGCTGAGGTAGTCTGAAAGCATTGTAAAAAAATATAGAAATACAGTTAAAATACAAATTATTCCCAACCATCTGCCATGCATCAGTTAAAAAAAAAAAAAAAGGTGCACATTACTAGCCACATCTCATTTCCTTATATGTAGCTTCCATGGAACCAAACCTTCTTGTAAGCTTTTAAAGCAGTTTTGAGCAACAGTTCTTCTGTCCCTCTGAAGTTCCAAAGTTTTTCTTTCTGAACATTGGTGGCTTTTTCATTAACATTCAGTTAAGCCCTAGTACCTGACCATTTTTAAGGAAATATGTGTTTTCATTTCTTAATTCATTTAACACTGACCTCGAAAGCATTGAAGTGTAAAAAGTCAACTAACTCAAGGTATAAACCAGTGTTGTGTGTACACATAACAGACAACGTTGTGAAGAACCAATTCTAAGTCTTTAGGCACTTTGTTACCAACGCCCTGTAAAAAGGACACATTGTTTGTTCCCATTTCTTTAGCTGCATCTAAGAAAATGGCAAAGATAACAGTTTGATGGACATGACATAGCATTTTGTACTAAAATGTAACACAGAAAGAGCTAATAGCTGAAAACTTGGTATATCTCAGCACGCAGTATGTCCTTTTGAGGAAACAAAAGTGTCGGCAAATGCCATCCCAAAAAACTATCTGCAGCAGATGAATAACATCTGCAACTGATGTCCCTAAGAAGTAGAAAAAAATCCAGCAAAGAGGAAAATAAGAGATGTATCTGGACCTGATCCATCGACGGTTCCCGGAAGCCTCATCAGAAATGGTCTCCACGGAAGGGTGGCTGTCAAGAAGCCATTCTTAAGGAAAGGAAACAGGGAGAAAAGGCTGAGCTGTGCCAAATGACACAAGAAGTGGACTGAAAATCAGTGGCAACAGGTCTTATGGAGGGATGAATCCTCCCCAGAGCCCGGACCTCAACATTATTGAAGCAGTGTGGGATCATCTGACAGAGAACGGAACAAAAGGCAGCCCACATCCAAAGAAGAGCTTTGGGATGTCCTTCAAGAAGCCTGGAGAACTATTCCTGAAGACTCCTTAAAGAAATGACAGAAAGCTTGTCTCGGAGGGTTCAGGCTGTGTTGGAGAATAAAGGAGCTCAGACCAGAACTCTGTTTTGATTTCATTTACATTCATGCTTAATCATGTTTTAATACATCACCCTAACCATTTCCCTGAATCAATCAATTCCTTATTCACACAGACTGATGGTGTGAAAAAGTGTGAATTAATATCAGAGATTTATGAAATGCGTATGAAAAGAGCATGAGCTGATTTATTTACAGGACAGAATAGGAAGAAGTTAACAACACAGAGGAAGAGGGGAAATCTATCTGTGTCAGAATCCTCATGGGAAAAGGAGTTTCCTTTACCTCACTTTTCAAACACACACAAGCAGGAATAAAAATGCTGGCATATTCTGTACAAGCTGCCTGCTTAAAGCAACTATATCATCATGGACAACACAAACGTAAGATGTTGGGTGATTCCAGGAAGGTATACCAGGACAAGACAATGCAATACCTATGGAACACAAGCTTTCGCTTTTTTGTCTTTGGTTTAAGTATAGAAGCCCTGGAACATTTTTAACAAGACCACCTGTAGCAGACAGCCCCTCTCTGCTTGAGTTCCAGACCAGGAAGTTGCTGTGTATGGCGATTTATTGATGCAAGATCCCCCTTAGCCAGGACAGGCCACAGAGTACTGCCGTTGGAGAGAGGAGAAGAGGGAAGGGAGGGCAGGGGACAGAAGGGAGGGTCCTCTGGGGATGAGAGTTTTTTTCTGCGTTCAAGCTCTGGTTCCAAGGCCATAAACCCAGTTCCAAAGACGCCAAGTACCATGTCAACAAGGCAGTCTCTGCCACCCAAGTTTAAGACACACAAAGAACTCTTCAGTGCTGTGAAATGGTGGTTTCAGAATAGGAAATGATGATCTGTCATAAGTGGAAAAGGGCTTAGTAATCCTGCACAGACTGGAAGGCGACAAGGAGAAAATAAACCACTAACAGAAAAGAAAAAGTGAGAGCTACATTTCTTATTTCCAAGCTCCCAAAAGCAAAACGTTAGTTGGAAAATTTTGTTTGAACAATATTTCAACAAAATTATACTTTACAGATAATATTTTACAAGAAGTATGTTTACCTGGGGTTATATCCTGCTTATCCACTGGAACAGACTGACAACGACTCAAAGGGCTTCTTCGTTATTGGAAGAAATAACATACTAATATCACAGCGCTGTGATTACAATAACAAATATGGTTGAAGGTTGGAGCCACTTTTTTCCATTGCCTTAACGGTGGAATTCATAGTTATTTTATAAAGTTTAACTAACCAGCACAAACTGATTAGTTAATCTCCAAAGTCAAGACTGAAGCCAATCAAGTTATTTCAGCCACTTTCCAACTTGAAAATGAGAACATTTCTGAGAACTAAGAAGAATCAGAATATGGAGGTGATTAAAACAGGAATGGAAAATATAGCCAACACTAATATTACACTTCTGTAAGATGTAATGGAAAAGAGGATCGTGAGGACAGAAGTCACAGACATTAGAGTGTGCTGGGGTCCACCGCTATGTGACGTCAAACACCCACTCTGATGCAAACGCTCTTGGCTAAGACACAGTTCAAAAGAAAGAAAGGTGATGCCAGTAACCTACATCGTGCCTCACAGGGCCATTAGCTGCACAAGTAAAAAACGGCTGTGACATTAATCTGATGAACGCGACCACGACAACCAAACCATGAAGAGGAGGGAGGATACCACTTGTCCATTTTAGTCTGAGGAAGAGGAAAATTCTGATCTCTGCCATGGTTAAGATCAGGAGAAAGTTAATAAATAGCTGTAATGAGCAGTGATTTTCTTTTCTATGGTTGTCACTGGTCAAGGTGAAGCACTGTACCTTGCAAAGTGTGAATACAGAGACAAACATTGAAACCATGTCCCCTAAAGAGACAATGTGTTGCACACAGAAAGCAGCTAAACTGCCACGTAATTTAAAATACTGTACTGCATTTTTAATGCAAAGGAGGAAGACATATTATACAACAGAGTGCCTTGAGAATACAAATACTGATGGAAACTTTCTATCCAAGAAGCCATTATATTCTGCATGTAAAAGAGTATCCTTATCTGCACCGCTTATGCTTTTCAAAAGAGAGTAGAGGAGAAAATGTAGTTAGCTTGAGTGGCTGAGGTTAAGCAAACATCCCCATCATAAACCCCGGACCAAATGTTAACAGTGTAGACATTTTCATATCAAAGCTAATAAATAACCGCAGAAAACTGAGTTCCTGCTAAATAGAAAATAAATAAATAAAAAAAGGACAGACATCTTACCTTGTCGACTGTGAGAGTTCATTGTTTTGGTTGGGGGTGCAGACTTGACAGCGAAGGAGAGTAGATCCCTGGTGGTGTCAGTGCACCTCTACGCTGGATGTAATGACCATCATGTGCAACCCTGTCCCACCATGGATGGACAGAGGGGGGTTGTTTCTCAGGGCGTCATCCCACCGAGCCGCAGCTGGAGGCCTCTGAAGAGTGTTAGAACCTTTTCTGCCAGAAAATCAGGCTGTGAGAAGACACATGGAAGGGTTTTTATGAATATGGGATATTCCGTACAGAGACTTGAAACTCTATAACAAGTCATTATTCAATGAGTGTAAAGCAAACAAATTATTCTACATCATGAATATACCATTAGAGCGACATTCCTCACTGTGCTGAGATAAACTACCATTCCAGTTCCATTCTGAGCCCTGAGGGAACGGGCAGGAAAATAAATCTGCATGTCAAGATCCTTCCATGACTCCTGTATTTAACCATAAATCTTGTCTACCCGCAACGTTGATCCAACTTAAATCTCCCGCATAAATGTCTTAAGTTTACCAAAAGCAGGCTTTTACAGAAATGTTCTGGTCTCACAGATATGATGCAAGTTGTTTGTGCACACTAGTGGTGAGCTGGGTTGTGGCTACTTCAGGACAAGCAGTCAGTACAAACAACACAAAATCATTCACATGACCCATTTGTCAGTTGAGATTCAGTTTGCTGCTATATTTCAGAATTCAATCAATGATGATCATCATCATCCTGACCTAGACACAATAAAACAGGCCCAAACCATTATACTATCACTGCTTTGTGTCAAAGATGGAGCAAACTTAGGCGGAAAAGTGGCGTTTTTCTTCAACAAAGTGTTAAGGACCAAAAAGTTCTATTTCTAACTAATATTAAAGAGTAGGAGCATCAGAAAGTGCTGGAGGTCACAACTTTATAACCCCAAAAAAAGCCATCAACATCACTTTTGGTAGAGACGTAATTGGACATTGAGCTGGTGAGACAACTTTGACAACAAAGCAGTTGTTGATGCAGAATGGTACGAGAATTTTCTCAGGTGTCTTTGCAGGTATAAGGCAAGCATTAACCACTTGTACTGTGTGTATATTGTAAAACAGACCTTGGTACAATAGGTTTTGTATACATTACAATAATGCGCATCATAATGTACGTGCATGTTGGATATATCATTGTAATAATAAACCTTGTGTGCATTTTACTTTGTGTATCGACTGTGAAAACAAGCTTGCAGCAGAACCTCTGGTGTTCTGTTAGTATCATGCGTGAATCCCTGCGTGTGCAGGGAGGTTCTTCGTTATTCTTTTTAACAGTACTGTGTTGATGGGAACTTTATTTAGAATGCAACAGAAACAAACTACAGATATAATCACATGTACATGTGGACAAAGCCTAAGACTTTGAGAACTTCTGTTCTTTCATAAAACAAGCCATTCATTCCCCTGACTATCAACTCATTAAGAGAAAACATCCCAAGACTAAAAGGTTCACATACTTCTGCTACTCTAATATAGCTTTATGTTCCTTGAACAAATTATGTGTTTTGTTTTTCTATTTTTGCCTTTGAACAATAATCTATTTAATTGTATTTTTTTGATCTAGACAGAAGTTGTATGAAAAATCTGGATATGTTTTAGGTCATACTCAGAGAAATGCAGAGAGTGCTGACAAACCTCCAAGCATTACTGTTTTCATATTAAATTAATGTACTGCTTGGTCTAATAGCTACATCAGCTATCAAAATGCACTAAATTTAAAGAGTTTTAGCACTTTTGTTTTCCACAGCCATGAAACTTACTTTTTACTTCCAAAGCTTGAAAGGTCAGCTTGGGAAATCAGTGCCTAAGGATAAGACTCTTGCCTGAGATAGATCCCTAAATTAAATCCAAACAGAGGCTTCTTGAAGGCTTAGACATCTGTTATTGACTTTCAGTAAATAGCAGAAGAAAGAGATGAAGTAAACTTTTCAATCTGTCTTGTGTATGTTCTACGCAATAAAAACTGCAAGAAGTAAATAAACACTGACACACAGAAACACACACACACACACACACACACACACACAGACAGATGCTTCTGGCTATTCAATCCCTAACAGCAGAAACTACACTCCCAGTTCTCACATCTCACACATGACAATGAGCTAGTTAACAGCCAATCCTGAAGAGGCTGCAGTCAAGCGCATTCGACTGTTCTGCTCTTCATTTCCAAAACAAAACACATGCAATCTTTCGGCTGACCCCCATTACTTTAAATTGTTGAACTAAATCATTACCAAACATAGAAGTGCACAGCAGATGCAAGGCCAAATGCAAACTTCAATGGAGCACATTACTGGAGGCATTCTCTGAGGACTTAATTCACTTATTAAGAATTTGATTGAATAAAAGTCACCTAAGTATATGGAGGCTCAGCTTATAAATTAGTGGGAATTTGTGAAAAGAACACAATTAAGCATTTTGTTGAAAGAACAATCACAATCATCGAGTTTTGAACACTTAAATCTATCATAGAACTCCAGTTATGCTTCTTCAGCTGATGCAATTTCCAGCATGAATTTAAAAAGAGAAATTTGAATGCCGCTTCTCACAGAATCCTTCAGGCCAGAGGCAAGATGAGAGCAGATTCATTTGTCTGATATGGGTGTATATTTCATCACATCTATACCAACAACCCATCTGATGACCAGGAGGTACACTGCGCTGTTTGATGATGGATTTGCTGAGGCAGAAGGTGTCAGAAGTCCTTGGTGTGCCAGCTGGAGGGCAATGATGATATTCTAAGATGAAGCCGCCCATTTTTGTCAAATGAGCTGTCGCCCACTTGAGGATCTAGACTGTGCTTTTGCAGCTTGTTGCACTCTAACAGCCGTGACCTCTGGCTTTTTGGTCCTCGCACAGTCCCTTTCTGCAACACAGAATGTGCAGCTCAAAAGTTACATTTTACTAACCCCATCTCCTTTTTAAAAAAGGTGAAATGATAGCCGTGTAAGTTGTACTCGTCCTTCCACACAATATTCCTTTTTTTAAAAAAAAAAAACCCATCTTACTGCAGATTTTATAACTACACTGTGGCATCATACATTTGGCATCATTTTCACAGACAACTTAGATTAAATGGGATATTCTTTTTTGTCCCTTTTGAGCAGTAAAGTTGGACTCTGGATATGTTTCATTATGCTTGATGGAAAATAGCTCTTATGACCTCTTAATGGGACTTTATTTCCCTAGCACTTTGAGCACTGTCGGGAGTAATCCAACTGGCATAAAAATAACATGTGGTTGGACAGCAAGCAGTAAACAACAATTAAGAAAACTCTTGCATGGCTCATGAAATGAATCACTGAAAGTGCACGTGTGCCATAAAGACTGCCTCAGCCTTGATCGAGTATGAATTATTCAGCTGGTCGAAGGACTGACTTGCTCCTGATTTTTCTTTATTGTTGGCAAAAAGGAGCGATATTGGCTTAGAAAAACTCCATGGATGTAAAAAGGAGTAGCCAAGTGGCAGAAGTGAGTGAGTGTGAACAACGCTGAAAACAGAAAGCGACATGGCATTAAAGGATCTGCAGCAACACAATATTCCCTGCTGCTTGTCGTAGTGAGCACTGTCAGCTATAACCCAACATATCACACGAATCAGCTGTTGTACGTATGGATAGAAGACAACAAACAGGTATCAAGTGGCACAGGGGGATCACTCTTCCTGTGGATACGGAGTTCTGACAGTCAGGGGACAGTTGTGTGCTGAGCATGACCGAGCAGCAGGTCAAACACATGTCAACATGAAAAGTCCAGCTTAACACGTAGTTTAACGCAGATCAACTATCACCAAGAATTACAGTGATCAGTGGTTATCATGATTTGCCAGAAGATATTCTGTTACACTTAACAGTGAACGCAGAGGAGACACTAAAAGTGAAATCCTGACATATTGTTATCATTTTGAAGAGGCATTGGAAGATGTGGAGTGATTTGTTGCCTTCCTCAGTACTAAATGGCTGCTTAAAGTTTATTGTGTGCATGTTTAAAGTTAAATTTGCATTTTCTTTTATCATCTACTATCATACCAAGAAAACCACCATCATGAACTCTTTCAATGTCCACACCATCTACCACTACATGTCATTTAGTACTCAATTTACAATTAACAAACAACATCTTTCTAATTTTATGATAGTTTTTGTTAAACTACCTTTTTAATTTGCACATTTTTGAAGTAGCAATGCCTCATAACCCCTTTAAATGTCATCCAGATAGTACGAATTGAATATTTTGGTACCTTACAGATTTCACTTATATAAAGAACAAATTGTTTTGGATCCAATACTGACTCCTGAGGGTCATCACAAGCAATGAGAAAGCATGGCCACAAATACTCTTTGTTTTCTGTCTTCTTAGTAACTTCTCATCCAGTGCAATACTACCTGACCCCTGATGTTCCAGTTTATTGAATTATATGTCATGATTAATAGCTTCAAAAGCCTTTTAATAAAAAGGTCAATGAAGACTCTAACTGCATACTGTTTGTGATCAATAGCATTTATAACTTTCTCAACTGAATCCATTAATATCTCTGATGTTGAGCCGTTAGATCTGAATACCTATCAATTGTCAAAAAGTAATATATGTTGATCTAAGAATTTGTCTAATGTGTTATTGAACAGTTTTTCTTGAATTTCAGAGAACTGAGACACGGTGCAGCTGGACGCCACGATCTGAAGTGGTGTCTGTGCCCCGTTTCGTACAACAGCACGGCTTGATTTTCATTTTGTTCAGAAATGTATCACACAACCGTGTATCACACACGGTTGAGCTTTTTTGTTTGTTTCCTGGAGCATTGAACACTTGGACACTTTTTAAAATCACACAATGATGTAAATATTCTTAAAAATGTATTGCATGCATTGTCAACATAAAATTTCCTGGTTTTGGGTTAGTAAGTCATTCCTTAATGTTGTATTGGTCTGCATTCGCTGCCGAACTCTCGCTCCAGGTTCTGCTTATGTTTCAACTGTGCCTCCTTGTCGCCCATCTTGCTCTGGCGGTCTGAATAGAGCCCTCACCTTCAATATTACTGGTGGTTTGCAGATAAGCATAACTGGAAGTGGATGCAACCACACACAGGCTGATGGAAGAGTCCATTTCAGCTGGCTCAATGATTCACCTGCTAAGGATTTGAATGCACAATTATCGAGCCATTTCACGGTGTTTGAATCACAAAGTATTTTACAAGCACATATGGAAAAACTTTATTAATACAAGCAGTGAACAATATAAATTGCCTTTGGATTTAATGCTTTCTGGGAACACAGACAAATGTCCTTGATATGAAAAGTCTCTCTTTCTTTTCATAGATTTGGACTTGCCAGTGTCTTAAGTCACAGCTGATTGCTTGAACTCGTTGCATCACAAAGTTAAATAAGAATGAAAACATCCAACGTGGTTCCACAATTTATCTGTACTGCCAGTTGGAAGACTTTATATACCACATGCATCTTAGCCCATCTACTTTGTCCTTTCCGTTAAGTTTGTTAAATCCTAAAGTGTGTAAGATTTCCACTCTAATGACATTAGTTATTCTGAAAATCCCTCGCTGCTGATATCTGACTTCAACTGCCATGTAGCCTGACATTGCACTGTTTTTAGTATCATTCCACATACAATTTAGAGGAAGACAGCAATGTAATCTTATGACTGTTGACAGAAACTACAACTGTTTACAAAAACTGCAGTTTTTCCCACAGGAAAATCACCAATTAAAGAAGGGAGACTATAATTCTGTGCATCATAATGCATTTTATCATTTAGAATTTTCCACACTTCTACCAGCTAAATGCCTTTCTCTGCAACCTAATGTAGAGGCAGTAGTGAAGCTTAAATATCATCTATTAACAGCAAAAAAGCTGTAAAGAGATGTGGGCTATAAGCAACATATGCATAGAAACTGTTGATTTCTCTAGAAAAGAACATTAAACATCTCCTAATTGATAAGTTATGAATTAAACTTCCTGAGAAGTTTCATCTCTATAATGAAAGTCAACTTTCCCTTCACAGAGTCCATGGGCTCTGTGAATGATGATCTCTGAGTATTATGAAAAACAAATGTTAATGCCCATGTCTGATGAGGTTCATGGACAAACCTCCCATTCAGTTGCCCTGGTAACGAAACTATTCTGAGTCAAAGAAAAATCAAGAGGTGGCGTCTTTCCATAAAGTCAAGCCAAGCACTTTGAACAATACGAGAGAAGCCTACTCCACTTCCCCTTCTTTATTACTCACACTCTTTTGAAATGGACTTTTTAACCTTTGAATCTTCCCAGCCTTCTTAAAGCCCCAGCCAACTTTCAACTTTCAATATTCCAGTTTTTAAGCATCATTTCCAAATATGTCCCCTTTCTTTGGAATAAGTGTCCATAAGCTTCTCTGCAACTACATGAAAAGCAACTTTTAACATAAGCATTCAACTTTCCCTTTAAAATCAGTCAAAATCCATTCTGATCATCCTGTTTGACTAAACAGTTAACCAACAACAGCGACTGAAATCAGACTGAAGCTGCTAAAGTTCCATAATAAATGGGCATGTGCAGGGATCAGATAGAAGGGATTTTTTTAAAAGTTAAAGTTAAATTCTCTAGTGATGCTTTAATGAGAAAAGCTAGAGAATTTTTCTGACAGCAGCTTTAGAGCACTTTATTGGCAACTTTTTGCCAGGTATTCTAGAGTCAACACCCTGCATTGAGTATAGTAAGAAAAGGATTAAAAAGGTATGACTGCTAGCACCAAACACTGCACATACATTAAGAGAACCATGCACGCCCAAGTAAAAATGTCTGCCCCATTTTCCTAAAGACCTACGCTGTGTTCAAAGTTAGAACCAGGTTCTGGCACAGCACAAACCATTTCAAATGGATTTATTACCAGTGACATGAGGCACAACAGGGTGCTGAACATGAGAAAATGATTCAACTCATGGTGTGAACACAGTGATCTACCATTCATCCCACTTCAACTCACTGGCGCTTTCTCTATAGTTACAAGCCAACGAGTCTCTATTCCTGCTTTGAATATTCCTTCTCTGCGTGCGTGTATTGCATCGCTTGTGGAAATCAGACTTTTTGTCTTTTACTAACTTGCATAACAGTAATGCCAAAGAAAAAGTAAAAAGATAAATAAATAAATAAATAAATAACCTGTATGACTTAGTCATGCTTTCTTAATCCAAGGAAACAAAGAAAGAAAGAAAAAGGTTCTGTTAATATAGTTGGTTGGTTTAGATGACTGTCAGCAGTAACAAATCCCATCAACTATCATTCAAACTGTATCACAGTCTACTAAAACACTGTAATCAAGGTAAAGACAAATCCATGGAAAGAGAATCACAACAGACAACGAAGATAGTAGAATATCCTGGATGGTGATGCAAAGACCCTGCCAATTATTTACAAATTTCTGCTGGGTGACAGGGTCCTGCCACCCTATTTGCCCCACAGCACAGCAGTGGCACTGACAGAACCCATTAGAAACTATTCGTGTGATAACATTAACAAACTGTCCACAAACAAGCAAGTGTCCCCAGTCCCAGCTTGTGCTGAACAACAGGAAGAAGCTGGACCAAACACAGTGGAAACTACCTAAATGAGCTTATTAATTAGATTACGATGGGCAAAACATTGGAAAAGCAAAAGAAAAGAAGATCAACAAACTTTGAGAAAATGGTGATATATCTTCCACAAGTATGTGGTACAGTCCAGCTGGGCTTGTGTGCCAAATGTTGTCATCTGAAGGTAGCACAAGGCTCCTGGGGATGACCATGTACCCAGAAATATATTGTGAATAATCTCTTTCTATGCATGTACAGGATCATTTTCCCAATTTTCTCTCTAACAATAATCAAGAGCATATTCAAACTTTTATTTTAATCCAGCCAATTCTTTTTAAAAACTTTTACATTCTCTTTTAAAGGAACAGTGTGTAATATTTATGGTGATTTATTAACAGAAATGGAATATAATACATACATAACTTAGTGCTTATTAGTGCTATATAGCCACACTATGAAACGAGTTGTTCCATTTTTATTACTTTAGATTTCACCTTTTTATTTACATATAATCGCGGTCTGCTCTACACAAAGGCTTACCCGGAAAGACACCACTTGCGTCGCCACATTGATTACAGTGGCCTAGAAGGGACAAAGGCTGACGCAAGCGCGATTCGCAGCTACTTTGCAGACGAAGAAGCCGGATGTGACGTTGTAGAAGAAGAGGAAGAAGAAGACGAGGAAGCGGCCGGAATATATTTTGGAAGTTTTTAATTTTGGGAAGTTATCTGAATAGACATGGCGGACCACACTTATTGTTCTGTAAAACAAACCTCTGAAGACCACGAGTCGTAATCAAAGAAACGAGAACACGACGAGTCCAAAAGGATTAGAGACAGAAGAAGGGGTAAAACGCGAGTAAATGTCGACGTTGCCTTTCCTAAATGGAGGTCGCTGATGGGGGAGAAAGGCTTTAAAAGTGACAGCGAAGTTGCCTCTTTTCTGCTGGAAAGGTAATTCAGCTCAGTGTTACTAATGTAAATAATACATGTTGGCTGTAGCCTGTGCATGTTATGGAGATCAGCTGATCTGATAAAACAAACTGTTGATTCACGTGAGTTTATGCACCAAAACTACTAAAAACTACTCGACGTCATGTTACGGAGATCATTTTCAATCAGCGGCTGTGTTCATCCTGCCTCTCCCTCGCCTCGCCTCGCCTCGCCCTGCCTGCTCCAGCAGCTCTGCCTTCTCGTCCTCTCCCTCTCTCCCTTACCTTTCACTCGATGGAGAAGACATCGTGACACATTTGAGTGATGGATGTGTTGGGTAGTGTGTGCGTCAGGCCACCGTAGTTTCTCTGAAGTGTTGTGTTCAACGCACAATCGGAAATGACAGAATCTGACGAAAAGCAGATCTTACACACTGATCCTTTAAAACACATTAGGTTAAAGTGTCTTCTCCCTCGATCACTAGTTTCCTTCATCAACCAAGTGTTTCTGCACATCTAGTCTTATAATTCAACTGTGCTCAAAATAAAAATTGATAACTGGTTAAACAGTCTTCTTTTGTTTTCACACAGATAAATCTTAAAATAAGTTTCTCCATGTTACTGCAGACGGAGTCATTGTGCTAAAGTCCAACACAAAATAGATTAACTGGTTTTGGTTCAGTTCGCTATAACCGATTCCAGAATTGTGGTACAATATGTGGTTAATGCATGTAAAAGCAACGTCTATAATCCGATCATAGGTTGGTACCCCGGTTTCATATTAATTTCCTTTCCATCTTCACTGTCAAATAAGACAAAAAATGGCAGAAAATGGGTTTGCAAAAATCACACTTTCCCCAGAATATCACTTTAACCCTTTTAAAATGTCTGTTAAAATACACACAGTAAGCAATGTGAGCGCTGTTCTCTTAAAAAGCATTTCATATTGCACTAATCACTATAGCTGTAAAAGTGGACAAATGAAAGAAGACACAATAACATTTTTGGACTTCTAACAAATATAGTGCTGTTTGTGTCATTTATCATTTATAAAAGAAATCCTGGATGAATTTGTCTTTAGAAAAAAATTTGTGAATAAAAACAGAAAGACAAGCTGAGATCAATGAGAATTTTAAGTGATCCGAGATATACCCCATCCAATTCTTTAAAGTGCAATTAATCTGATTATTATTATGTGGATTGGAAATATCAAGTTAGATATATCTGCTGTCCCAAGTTCAGATGCTCTCTAATTTAAAAAAAAAAAAGGTCTGTAAACATGGCTTCCCAGTGAAAATGTCTAGCTGTACATATAGGAAAAAAAAAAAGAAATTTAAACATTTTTCAACTTGTATAAAAATCTAACTTTTATACAACAAGAAAAAAATCTCAACATTCCTTACAAATTGTTATTTTTGCCACTAAATTAACTAGTTTGGAAATTGGTAGATTTCTCAAACATATATTGCAAAACTAAGTCACCTTTAAACTAAAAACAAGTACTTTAAAAATCAAATAGGAAGCACATGAATTGATTAAAAAATGCAAACTTATAGATAGACACTATATGTTGAATGGAAATGTTTTTTTAGTATGTTTCCATCTAACTAGGAGGGGGGGGGGGTCTTAGGCAACAACTTAGAGCAGTTTTGATGTCTTCATCTGAAATGATAACTTTAAGGGGGCCCCTGCATATTCATTTTACTTTCTATGTCAATCTAGTTTTAGATTAGAAGTCAACCACAACCAATGGAATTTCTTGCCATCTTTACTAGTCAAACACAAAGGCACGTCACAGTTTTGCATGGAGGCTCAAAGCATGAACTCAAGCTAGCGTCAGTGCGCAATGCAAACATTTTCAGTTCGGTCTTTAAACATTACATCACCAGAGTAGCATTCTTTACAACCAGAAAATCCCAAACACATAATGTACATCAATTTCAAATGTAATCGTTATATCAAATGACTGAACAGACATAACCTTCTATGTAGTTTATTTTTATATAGCTTGTTAGATCTTCATTTGTAAGTTGCTTTGGATAAAAGCGTGTGCTAAATGCATTAACAAACTGTAGTGATGAAGCCACATGTCAGTTTTCTCCATCGGTCTGTGCATTTTCTCAGAGTGGTTGCAGGTGACCTTGAAAGGCCTCCTAAACTGCAGCACTGACACAATATTTTCACACACATCAGCATCCATTTATCTTTTCATTCAGTTTTTTCTCTTTTCCATTTTTTTTTTCTTTGCTATTTCTTGTTTGCATTTTCTTTACACCCCCATAAATTTGAAGACCATTCTAAGTTTGAGCAGATATTGGAAACCTGACATAACTTATCTTTAAAAGAAATTCAACTAAGAATGTTTTAATCCTAAAATATCAGCATGATATTGTTGTTGGTTCTAACATGGCATCATAAACGCATTTGACTTAAGATAACTGCTGCTCTGTCTGAAGCTGTTTTTTAATTAAACCAAAGTCAGCTTCCAATAACGTTGGAGGGTAGTATCAGCCATCATTGCTCAAAATACCATCCAAACCTTTGTTTTGGCAAAAGTGCAAATCTGAAACATGAGGATGTTACTTAAGTTGATGGAAGGTGTTTCAACCACAAATGGATTTTCTTAAAGGGATAAATTTCCTGAAAAAAAAACTGTCTCAATTACATTTATGACTCAATTTTGTTACTTAACTGTGAAGTTAAAACTAAAATTAGTAACTTTTTAAACATACTGTTGGGTAGAGTGGCGTGCTTCACTAGCCAAGCCACTAACACTGTTTTGCCTCCAATTACAACCTCTCGTAGCGACTCAGGGGTGTATCAGTAGCAGACCAGCTTCAACCCTTCATGCTGCCTCTGTACTTTCACATATGACATCAGTGTGCAATGAAGGCACATCATTCCTGGCTTAAAAGGTATGTGTACAATGGTGTAAAAAAAGACAGGTATTGATATTTGTCACTCCATAATCATTAGCCTGTTTGCAGTAGAGCTGTAAGATACATTGCAAATTCTATAAATAGCATAGCCTCAAGACAGGAAACATGAAGAGATTTACACATTAGTTACAAAAGAACTCCTGGAATGAACACTGCAGACCGCAGTCATGTGAACACTTCCTCTGTGCGATGGATACAGCAAGATCACCACAAAGGAAAAAACTAAACTGTTTCACTAACACCAGTTATTGTAGATTCAATGTCTCTTCTGTCTATATAGCATTATTATCTAATGAACCCTTGACAAAGCAGGCCTTCATCGCCTAGGTCTCTGAAATAAATTATTCCATACGACTAATAATTCTGTCACGCCTGCTGAGGAAACGTGACGACCTGCCAGCCTGATCCTCATCACCTTAATACCCAGCTGCTGGTACATAAGGATGAACACTTCCTCCTACACGGCGCCAGATTGTTGTGCAGCCAACTGTGGCAACGCACACAGGCCAGGTTTGTCAGCTCCCTTGTCTGTTCGACCCAGCATTGAAACCTGTTTGTCCTCTCACCCACAGTCTCCAACCTCTCCTAGTAGCACCCCGGATTGCCTGGACCCTTTCCCTTGTCTGTCTGACCTGGATTGCCTGGAATCCCTTTTGTTCGGAAAACATAATAAAAGGTAATCTGTTTATTCTACTGCTCAGTCTCAGAGTCCATCCCTGCCTGAACTGTGAAAAATTGCAGCTTGGCACCACTCCAAGGTCTTAAAATAAGTGCTTACACTTTTTGAGACAACAAAACCCACAATTTGCTGCTTCAGTTTTTTCCCCCCTACATATCAAAACTCAAAAGGATAATTCAATCATTTCTCATACTGTAATGAAAAGCCACTCATATCATCATCCAACAACTAAATATGACCAGATGATGCCTCTGTAGAGTTCCAGGCCTGTTTGAAGTGATGGATAATCACAGGTGATAAGACCTCAAATACATTTCCTGCTTTATTCAAACCTTCTCAATCTCAAATATATAGCAGGAGTGCAGAATGTAAATGAAAAACTGCAATCACTGTTGAGACAAACACAATACATCAAACGCTGAAACTAAGACTTGTTAATGTTCCCTTTTAAAAAGATATATCGTATTTTGCGCACTATAAGGCTCACCTGATTATAAAGCGCACCCTCAATTATGGGGTCCATTTCTGTACTGAACCCATACATAAGGCACACCTGATTATAAGGCGTACGTATTACATAATGTTCTCTGATTGGTTTATTGCTGCCAGCACACGTAGTGCATGTATTACATCTCTGTGTCAGCGGGAAAAGGTCACAGTCAAGAACGACATCGGTCGTTTTTACACTTATAAACTTATAAACTGCACATCGGCCTGCATCACCCATCTCAGACTGGGACATGGGAAAAAGCATTAATGATGACACGATTCAATCGCCAAGTACGAGCTCGATACAATCTTTGCCCCATTCAGAGTGAATGGCAGGGATCTGCCTGACCCAGTTGACATTCAATGCACGAGAGCGAAGAGGCGCCGCAAAAGTGAACGTGGCGGTGAGCGGCACGAAGGGAGTGATGCGGAGGGGGATTAATGCCTCGATGAATGCTCGGCGCTCCCCGCGGTAAATTCAAAATGGCGGTATCAGTGACAGATTTTGGAATCCGGTGCACACATAAAGCGCACTGGATTATATGGCGCACAGCCGATTTTTGTGAAAATTTAAGGCTTTTAGGTGCACCTTATGGTGCGGAAAATACAGTATTCCCAAAATGCCATGTTTAATACTCTCAAAAATCACTCTTCTTTTAAACAACACTCTGTATGATCACAAGAACTGAGGAGACCAATTGCTACGCTAGGATTTCAGCTACTCAACATTTGAAACAATTCCTTTCAAAAAGCCCCAAATGCTTTGTGTAGGAGACCTGACAGAGCTGCAGACAAGCCAATTTAACAACTGGCCATTTCATTACACTTTACACTGTGTAAATTAGGGCTCCAATGACTACAAGTCTGTAAGACCACAGTACTAACAGGCAACATTAGATACCAAGCACTCTTCCTCTAACAGTCATCAAAATAAATGTTTAAAACAATAAAAATTATAGCACTAAGCCTTTACATTGGACATTCTGCAATGCTTGTTTGCTGAACCCAGGATATACCATGCCAAAGATATCCCTGACCTGGTCTGTCATCAACAGTGCACAGCAGAGGTGGACGTTATTGGCCTCCTGACTCCACCCACCCACCCATCCATCCATCCATCCTCGATGCTCTCCCCATGCTTAAAAGTGGAGTCTCCCAAGGCTCGGGGCTGTCTGCCCCTACCAACGCCTCTCATCATTTCCCCCCACTATCAGACCAGGCTTTTGAACACAGGCTTACCCCATTGAAACTACTCTCTGAGGCATCACTATCTACCAGACAACCACACTCTCGACAGCCTGCTCTAAAGACTCAAGGAACCACCATTGGGGTGAATATAAAAACCAGGTATGAGGGCCAAACCCTTGACTTCTGGTCTCAGACTGTCCCTCAGAGCCTCAAGCTAGATTTATACTCTTCCAGAACATCGACGATGTAGACGTGATGTTTTCATTGAGCATTCGAAGTTCTGCGTCGAGGGAACACGTTGCTCTGCAATGCCGGTAGGTGTGTGTTTGTGTGCTTTCAGGGGTTATAGCCGAATCCTTGCTTTTTCTTCCGGTCACAGTTAACAACAGTAAACAATGGCAACCGAGGTGGAGCAGCTGTGTTTGCAGTTGGAGCTCAATATTGAAGAACAAATGCTTATATTGCAAATGTTGAAGTGCAGGCGACAGAGAAGACATTCGCCGGGGTGTTCTGTACAACCGGCCGAGGCTGAACGGGTGAATTTACAACACTGGTAGTGAATTCACTGGTGTGAATTTACAACCTGGATGAAGACAAATGTTATGTAGGAAAAAACGTTGCCCTTTGGAGGAAAAACAAAAGTGCTATAATACTGCATATCTGCAATATGGAGTCACACAGCTGAGTAAATTTCCTCAACAGCTCTAGTTGTAATGCATGCACAAAGTGCTGTGGCAAGATGTCCTGAAAATCTCGTTCAGCATTAATGACGTCCTAACAGAAGTACAGATTACCCATGAATGCATCCTTTTGCCATCAGAGATGCTGGCTTGTGAGCGGTGCACTGATAATAGATCAGACGGTCCTTCTTCTCTTCAGTCTCGTGGACATGGTGTTCATGATTTTCACAAGAGCAGAACATTTTGATCTATCAGACCTCGGGAAAGTTTTCCACTTCACAGATCTTAAAGGAGTTCTCTCTTGTGGCGGAGTTTCAACTTGCATTTGGGGATGCCCAGACTAACTGTGTTCTCTTGCAATGGTTTTCATTAGAGCCCCTGAGGCGATAATCTCTACAGATCCATGTATCTTTTTATTGCGTGCTGATAACAATCATTTTTCATTCAAGACAAATTTCTTAGGATATTTCCAGGGTACTTTCCTCTTCACATATACACACACATACATCAATATATATACACATACCTGTGAAGCTCTAGTGAACTCCATGCCCAAGAGAGTTAAGGCAGTGCTGGAAAATAATGGTTGCCACACAAAATATTGACACTTTGGGCACAATGTGGACATTTTCACTTTGGGGTGTACTCACTTTTGTTGCCAGTGGTTTAGACATTAATGGCTGTGTGTTCAATTAGTTTGAGGGGACAGTAAATTTGCACAAATTGTTATACAAGCTGTACACTGACTACTTTACATTGCACCAAAGTATCATATCTTCAGTGTTGTCCCATGAAAAGATATGAAATATTTACAAAAATGTGAGGGGTGTACTCACTTTTGTGAGATACTGTACATACATACACACAATTTCATATATAAATATATGTGTGTGCGTATAGTGTAATCTGCCATATGAGCCTGCCATTAAGTATCGTCTATGACAACATTTTATTTTTATTTTTTTCTAAAAGAAAAAAACACACAGCCTTGCACATGGTTATTAATACCTCTGTTTTTACTCCTTAATGTTCTTTCTGGGATTCTCTTTTCACAGCTTCTTTAATGTCACTTGAATTCCTTTTACAATATTTTGTTTCCCTAGTTTAATCTTTTCTGAAATATGCTGCAGAGATAACATAAAATGTATGTTATTTTCTTTTAAATAACGATTAAATAGCTAAGTTAAATAATTCAGTATGTTATCCTATTTTTTGATCAAATACATAATTTCCAATGATTTCACTCGGGTTTTATATAATCTACCCAAACCTTTTTTTTTTTAATAGCGACCTGTGTCACATCTGCTCTTAGCAGAAGAAAACTCAAACACTTTCTGACGGGCTGCTCTGACCTTGTTCCTTTGGGGCCTTGACTTTACAGCATACGCCTGGAGTCGCTTCCAGCTTGTAATGCTGAGGGAATACTTTCCACAAGTTATAGATTTACGGAGTCTACACCGAGCAGAGACCCTTCCCTGCCGCTGCTCCCCTGTGCTTACAAGTTTCCACCCAAAGCTGTGGACGAGCAGCCCCGCTCAGACCTCCCTCCAACAAATCACTTTCTCCTCACACAAATATTCCACAAGAACGCACGTGCGGTCTGCGTTTATTGAACAGAGGTGTGTGAAGAAAAATCTTCACAGCTTCTGTAAACGTGTGGCGTAGTTTACGAGTGTTACAGGGTGGCAGAATTCCCGGCAACCTTTCACACTTGTAAGGGGAACAGTGCAGTGACGTGGGGCGTTGTAATGCAACACAACTCACGACAGGGAACCGACAACTGAAAAATAAAAGTATAGTTCGTTCACTGTCCATGAAATAGATTTTCTTCAACGTTTCTGATTGGGTTAACACGATATAGCTAACTGTGGTTTTAAAAGTTTAACAATGTTGTCAGACATGTAGAAACTTCAAACTGGTAACAACGTCTGTATTGCGCAACACTTGAATCTTCCTTCTGCTCTATAAAAAGTACCACACAAACTTTGAAGACGCCAAGTAAGCCAGCGAATAGGAACTCAGTTGAATTCCGATGACAGAAAGCGCAACAAGCTCCAGAATGAACACAGAGAGCACTGCTTTAGAAAGGTAGAGAAACAAAGACACAACCTGAGGTGGGTACGCACGGGCGCGAATGCTGCTTTTCTTCAACTCTCCTAAAGCATCCACGGTGCGGGGTTTTAGGACCCGTTGGAACTGTATAACAATCATTCAGCCAGTACTCCGCCATACTGATTTAATCACGTGCCGAACCTCCTCTATTTCCGCAGGAGGCGGGGTCTGCAGGCCAGGGTGATCGACAGCTGAGAGAAAGTTCAGACGATATCAACACGAAGACTGAAATCAGTCATTCTGACGTCGATGCTATTTAAAAAGTCAACAGGTAACACGCTGTTGTAACCATTTGAGTTATCTTCCTCCACACTAGAAGCTGCATGTGGTGGAGTTGTTCAGATGACAAATTAAAACTGTACAAAATGTATCCAACTTAACTTTGCATCTGCTGTTATGGCAGAATATAAAGGTCATAAAGAGTCAAATCTTCAGTTTAAGAGAAAAGTTAAAACAATAAAAAACAATAATTTTGTCCAACTTCTTTACAATGGTGCTTCAGTTACTTGAGTTTTGCAGGCTTTTGTTTATACATGCCTTTCTTAAGATCATTTCAGTATTTCAATCAGGTTGAGGTCTGGACAGAACAACACTTCTTTTCTTTTTCAAACGTTGTAGATCTGCTGCTGTGTTTTGGATCTTTGTGCTGTTGATGACCCAGTTTCAGCAACGATTTAGCTGTGGGACAGATGGCCTCACATTTGACTCTAGAATACTTCAGTGCACAGAGGAGTTCATGGTGGATAACAATGACTGCAAGGTGCCCAGGTCCTGTGGCTGCAGAACAAGCCCAGACCATCAGCCCTCCACCACCGTGCTTGACAGTTGGTATGAGGTGTTTGTGCTGATATGCTGCGTTTGGTTTTCTGTTAATATGGTGCTGTGCATTATGGTCAGATATCTCCACTTTGTTCTCATGTTCTCAATAGATATTTCTCCAGAAGGCTTGTTTGTTCAGATGCAACTTTACAAACATAAGCCGTGCAATCGTGTTCTTTTTACAGAGAAAAAGCTCTTTCTGATTACACTCTCATGAACTTCAACATTTAACATACTAACGAAGTCTGAGATTAAGCTCTATGATTTTTTGTTTTTCAGTTTCTCCATGTATTCCATGGTGTTACTAAAGGATGAACTGGCTGGGGCATCCACTTTTGCGAAGATTTGTAACTTTTTTGAGTGTTTTCCATTTGTGAATAATATTTCTCACTTTAGAATGATGTGGCCCATATAGTTTGGAAATGGCATTATAACCCCTCCCAGATTGATGTTGAGCAAAAATAGCTTCCCTAAGATCAATGCTGTCTTTCCCCCATGGCATTGTGTTAACACACACTTGAATGCTCAAGACCAGCAAACTGCTACCTGTCCTCTGACTTTTTCATTTTTTGCTTAGTTATTGCTAAATTAATAATGATGTGGTATAATAGGGCATACATTGTTAATCTCAGGGTGATTTGACCTTATTTTAACACCTGGCAAAGGCCAGATAATTATTTATGGGTCCCGATACAGAAAACTTTAGAATTGAAACAGGGTGTACTTTCTTTTTTCCACGATTATACAGTGTAAATTAACTGTCCTCCCTACCACGTTTCCATTAGTAATTCACAATGTTCACCACACCCACACTGACAGTGTACTATTTGTGTAATTGTGCAAACTCAGTCAGCCTAACCTTCTTCCTTTTCAGTTTGTGGTTTCCAAGGTAATATTTGCCTGGATGATGTTTCAAAACCATGGACAACATGTGTTAACTTGTCATTTCATTTTCGGATTTAATACTAGGTGGAGAGAAAAAAACGGTTGATTTTCCATTTGAGAAAAGAAAGTCTTGTGTTCATTATGTAGTTTTGCATCACGATTGGTTGAAAATATTATAATCATCCCTGTGGAAGGAATCTTCCCACTGGAAGCATGATATCCTTTAAAAAAAACAAAGCTGCAGAAAGATTTTAGGAAAAAATTAATGCAATAATTATACTTCCATATTTGTCAGTGAATTAATCCTAACTTTTACACTTACACTTGCACTTTTACATGTGGAGTGAGAACATTGTGGATGGTTTAAAATGTAAATTGCCTCCTGCCCAATGGCAGCTGGGATATGCTTCAGTCCCCTTGCGACCCTAAATTAGATTAAGGATAGAAAATGGATGAAAAGATGGAGGTTTGAGATGTGGATAAATAAATTACTTTCAAGCACTTTCATCCAGATTACTGGTATTTGAGATCCATGTGTGATAGTTATTGTAGGACTAACCGAGCTAAAGAATATTTGACATATAATTTGACACAAACAATGACACATTTAATTATACAAACTAAATTAATTATACCCCAAAAAATTAAAATTTTATGTTGCTCAGAAGAGGAATCAGGGTTTCTTGGCTTAAAACCTTTTACCTGTGTCACAAGACTATTTGGTCAGGTTTAAGTTAACAGTTTTACCTACAAGCTAAGCAGTAAACATCTCCTCAGTTTTCTGGGTTTGTTTTCTGGGCTTGTCAAGCTATGCATCACAAACAATATCAGCTGAGAAGAATTAGCTTATTATAGCCTTTAGTTGAGGTCTATAATAATAAAAAAAGAGAAAAATACCCTTAGCATTGAAAAGGGATTCTGTTGTGTCTGTGACAAGCTAGGGATAAGTTGCAAATATAAATATTGTGTATAGAAGTAAACAGAATGTAAAGGTGTGGAACTATGATTTAATGTATCTTTAGATGGAAATCTAACCTTAATCTCAACCCTCTTTCACATACTGGTTGCACTTTATAGGCAACAAAAGAAAAGTTTCCTTTTTAACCTCCTCGTAATTCACACATGCCAAACAGAGGAAGCTTGCCCTGCATCACATCAAGCATGTGTTGTTTGCCCTCGTGTAATCAGCTGAGTCATGACAGCACTGCAGTGGCAAGTTCTGTAATGCCAGTTTAACGCACACACGAGCAGGCCCATTTCATCTCTGTTACTACTTGCTGGCTCAGCGGAGGTTCAACATCAACTCCTGTTCTACTATGGGGCGCCAAATGTAAAATTTGAGTGAAGACGTTATAGTTTACAAATGATTATTTAACTCAATTTCCTTATTTTTAGCATAGTATATATCTAAATGTTAAATCTAATATTATATATACATCTAAATGTTAAATCTAAATCTTATTTCTAAATGCAAATTGACCTTACTCCCTGCCATATCCTCGTTAGATTTTGCTTTTAGATTTAACATTTAGGTTTAGATATAATATAAGATTTAACATTTAGATGTACTCTTTAAATTTTACCTGCTCTATACATGTTTACAAGTACGTTTACAGTGTTATTTTAGGTTCATTTTAATATGAGGAAATTGAGATAAATATTCAAAATTTGTAAACCATAACTTCTTAAATCAATTTTTACATTTGGTACCCATATTTTACCACTGTACTTTCACACAGGACTGATGCGCTTTGAAGGTGCAACAGTCCAGGCATAGTAGATGTGAAAAAGGGCTCACAGACAATGGCTTTTACGTTTGTACCATTGCTGATAACAATTGTGCTTGGAAAGAAAATTAAGTCACTTTACTCAAGCTCTCCAGTTTACATCAAACAAGTGGGTTTTATTTTCTGTGGTTTTCTAAATTTTCAAACATTTTTTAAATTATAGTAATCAATAGGCAGTAACTAGGCCCCTGAAGAAAGTGTGAAAACAACTTTAAATAGGTTAATGAAATAAAATAACTTTGCCTCATGAAACACCGTTCATCTACTTTTTATAGTGTTGGACATGATCAAGGCAGAACCTATGAAGGCTTCATCCGTTTAAACTTTGAAACTTGCTAATATACACAGGCTGACAAAGACATTTGACAAATTGAGGCTTTATTGTCTCAGGAAATAGAGTGGTCATCCACCAACCTAAAGATTTTAATCCTACACTGTCCCAGATCCTCACTTATAACTCACTTTGGGTAAAACATCAGCTAAATGAATAGATGTAACTGTAATGATGCCTGACAGGTATGTGGTCATCCAGGAGTGCACACTTTGTGCTCAAAGTCTGTGTTACAAAGTACTTATGTAAGTACTTAAATAAGAGTAGACTATATCACCGTCACACTGTGAAAAAGGCAGTATCGGAAGTTTTTAAATCAATGGTTATAACAGAACACTCATGTGCCTTCATAGCAAGGATTGTTTTTGTTTGTGAATGCGGGTTTACATGATGAGTTTACATGATGAGATTAACTGGATTATAGCTATAGTTGGGTTATACTCCTTATCTGAGGGTAATTATCCTTTGTTATATGGCGGTGAATGAATCGAATCACTGGCACAAAGCATGTCATACCACAGTAGATAAGTGCCGCTGTACCCATTTAAACTATCGCTAATAGAGCCACTTCCTGTTGACGTCTTCACCAAAAACAACAACCAAACTAAGGCATTCAGAAAGATGGCGAACGCAGAGCGAGATGAAGCTGCGTCCCTCTACATTTGTGATGAGCTGGTTATGGCACAAACGTGATGCACAACGGCGCACTTTCCATCGCGTTGTTTGTTTGTTTCTGATGGCAGCAACAACAGTAATATCGTCTCCTTCGACTTGACGATCGCGGGAAAAAATCTCGAGCATGCGCAGAACGCTCGATCCGATCCGATTGCCCACTTAACGGGCATGTAGACGGCAGCATGCCCGGAGTCTTAATTCGATCGCAAGTAACCCGATCCGATTTCTTGTCGGATTAAGCTTGTTACATGATCTGAATAACTCAAGCTTATTGTAATTTAGCCATTAATCCGATCTGATAGTCCGCATGTAACCACATGACTGATGTTTTCATCCAGTGTCAAACTTGAGAGAACACCTGATGCTGCTATAAATGTAGCAGTAGTACGACTGGGATTACATAGACACTGGCACTCTAGCTTTTAAGAGTGTATGTTCATCTGAAAGAAAATGGAACAACTCAACCTAGTGGAGCTGTTCTCTGAAGAAAAACATTGACAGCATAATAAGTATCCACTCAAACAGGCCTGCTCTCATTAGCCAGTGAGGAAAGCTAAAGACGGGACAGCTCAACCTGGTCACACTCTCCACTGACGACATAATAAGCACTGTCAAAAACTTGTCTATGACAGTATAAAACGGGTGCAGGCCACATCTACAGTTTATCTGCTGAAATTGAAGCACATTTCACTCACACATGGCACCACACTAAGCATTTCATAAATAGCCAGCACTAAGTCAGTTTAGGATGATAGTCTTGTCAGTTAGTTTTGTCATTCAACATTACCGCATTTACACCACTCCTGCCACCATTCGGTATTATACAAACTTGTATTAGGTGACAAGGCACCTCCTCAGGGCTTTTAGGAGAATCTGTGTGGTTTAATGACCTTTGTGCCTGTCAGACTATGAATTATGTTGATGGCTATTTGCAAAATTTAGAGACTCTCCTCAAATTAACTTTCAGTGAGTTTGATCATAAAACCGCTTTCAGTGAGCCTAATCTCACCCAGAATGCCCCCTAGTTTATCTCTGGTGGGTGTCTCTTTCTCAAAGTTCTGCAGAGGATGGATATTTATGTTTCTGTAGATTTAATGAGCACAGACAATTCAAAAGATGTTGTAATCTTGTGTAAGTGAGAGATTCTCCTCTCACGAGAGACTGCTTTTTTGTCCTTAGTTGTTGGCCTACTCCAGCATCTCCTGATTCCATCCTATTCTGTTCTCTGCTCAAATCTGATCTACTGCTTCATCTGATTTTTTTTTCATCTTTTTTTTTCATTTTTTTTTCATCTTCAACTAGATGAGTTAGCTTGTGAAGGTCTTGAGTCTAATTTTCACGGACTAAACAGATGACAGTGGCTGTTCTCTTTCTATAGACTGGAAAGTACAGATGTATTGATGGTTACATTTCACTTAGGGGATGGTCGGATTTTATTCATGTTAGTTCACTGTCAAGGTTCCAATTCAATTCAATTCAGTTTTATTTATATAGCGCCAAATTACAACAGATGTCATCTCAAGGCACTTCAATGATACAGTCCAATTCAATCCAACTGGTGTTCAATTAATTGTAATCATAATCTAATCAAATCCTCTTAATTAAATTCAAAATTAGTCCAATTCATTCATACAGAGCCAAAGTGAGGAAAGGTGTGACATAAGAGGCCCCCGAGCAGTCTAGGCCTATAGCAGCTTAAAAAGGTGTCATTTTTATGGCACCAAAAGATCATCAAGTTCACATGTGCTTTCACCCCTGTTAACACATCTTTTTCAGAAACAAGCCAATAATGTAATATAGTAGTACTGGAGTAACAACAAGAGTAAGGAGATGACTGGTGTTTTGTAGAAAACACACCTTATCCTTAGCACAGCTGTGGGTTTACAGTATTACAGAACATAACAGTTCCACCAGAAAACATTCTGCAAACAAAGTAATGGTGTAACAATAATTCTAATCTTTCAAATAGTAACAGCACCAGCTCCTTAGAAGTTGGTGTACATCTTAATTACATAAGCCATTAGAGTTAGTAACTGCTAACAGTTTCTTCAGTCCAGCATTGATCTGGGTCAAGTTGTTAAATCAGTCTGATGAAAAATGTTGCTGCACATAGAGTCTTTAGCTAACTCTTACCGGAACGTTGCCCATATAGTTTATCCACTGAGTTCTTATTACCACTGAGGCTGATGGTAGATGCCAAATGTACAGCTGACAAGACATTTACAGAAGAAGCTACCTCCATCGGTCTAGCATATGTGAAGCTTTGTATATCCTCTTAAGAACAGAAAAAAATATTTCTCCATAATATGTCACCTGGAAGTCAGAATAAAGACACAAAAAACAGAGGTGAAAAAAAAACTTCAAAAGTTGGACTCAAATATAAGTCTGATGGTTGGGAATTAGGTGTTTATCACTTTCCCACCCTTTTACTTTAAATTGATTCATTTTAACTGATGATAACAAAGCACTATAGACTGATGTTTTCTCACTGCCCTTAGTATTGGCACAGCCAGCACGTCACTTACTGCCACTGAAGGATAATTGGCAGCTATAGAGCATTTCCCTGTGCATTAGAAAGGGACAGTGGGGTAACCCAAGAAGCAAAGGGCTCTAAAAGAAATTACTGCAGATGCTAACTTTGAATGTTTATATATATATCTTCCCATTAAAAATCAGAGCAGGTGGGAGGTCTTTCAGTAGTATAGAACATCTGGGAAAAGTCAATCCTTAAAAAGGTGGGCTGAGTTTCCAAATTGCTGAAGGAGGTCTTAAAGCAAGAGCAGTTTTGTTGCTCTTTGGCTCACCCTACAGTTCAGGGAAGAAACATTACTATCATAAACACAAATCTCTGTGTGAGCTCTGCATATGTACAGCCATGCACATGATTTTTATTTTTTTTGTTATGCTGAAGAGGCCACAAAGACGTCATCAAAAGCCCACAAAAATGTCAAGTGACCATAAATCAAAACAGAGTGGTGGTGGGTTGGAAACCAAAGCGATGACCTGTGGTATCTCTGCCCCCAAGCGCTTCAAGGCAGTTTCATGCTAGGGAATGTGCTCACAGAAGCAGCTTGTAGGCTAAAATGCTGTCAACAACTCTCCAGAAATGCCATTATAAGCCCTTCAACATACCCGCTTCATTATATCTAGATGCTTTTCTTCCCAACATTGAGAGTTAATTGTATTTGAGCACCCGAGTCACCCAAGATCTTCAGGAAATACCTACTGTATGCCCTCGTTGTAATATTGCTTTGACAGCAGTGGATGGATTTCCTGCACGTTACAGCAGGAAGATCAATTCTTCCAGAGCAATGATGGCAGAGTATTCTCCTGAGAGCAAAGCATTATCTTTTAGGAGCTAAGCGAACATTGGAACATTCACACAATGTAAGGTAATGCAATTGAAAATGGGGAAAAAAAAGGCTGGGGCATGCAAATGTGGCACATGTGATAATAAACAGGGAAAATTGCTGGTACTGTGATAAACTACTATGCAGAGAAAAGGGTTTTACATGTATCCTTCTGGAATAATCTAATAATATTGCTATTTGCCATTATCTTATCTAATTGTAAGATTTCAGCCACCCACTGAAGAAGGGGAAAAAGCTAAAAGGGCGTGTATGTACAATGAACTAACTTGATTAAGGTTTTAGCCCTCTCTGTAGGCTCATTGAATTAACCAACTGGTCCAGTAATCAGACCCAGCAAATTTTTGTCCAAGATGATGAAATACAAGATTTCTGACTTTTAATGGTTCAACATTTTGCAAGGTCTGCAAATGTATTACATTAACTGTTATTGTGGGAGTGAGAAACTAGAATACAATAAGGAATTTATTTTATTGCCTTCTCGTGCCATACATGCTTGACATATAAAATAACGTGGAAAAAAATGATGAAGAAGCTTGTGTATAAAAAGATTTTTTTTGGGAAGATCTGACTGTGTCTGGGTTACATACATGGAAGTATGTGAATTGGAAGTTAGTGAGCATAACAGTCAAGGCGGAAAGAACATAACTGTCATATATTATCAAATGAAATCTTATGGAAAGACTTTCACACTACAAAGTCATACTGAGACATATTGGAAGATAAAAAGCTAATGGTGAAAAAAGGGGAACATTTGTAAATATTTAAGTGTAATTTCTTAAATGCCTATGGCTCCCCTAATGTGTTCAGATCAAACATTAAGACTTGCGAAGGTTTGGCCACTTGCTAGTGTATTTGCAGCATGTCCCAGCAAGCTATTCATTCTACTGGGGGCGGGGGGTGCCTCCATAGATGTCACTCACCTTAGCAATATTTGTTTCCCTCCTCAGCAATGAATGAGATAACTTCTGCTAACGGAAAAAACACTATCATGTCAAGTTTATTCTAGTCCTTAGCTGCTTTGTGGTATAGTAAAAATGATAAATGAAATCAACTGACAGATGCATATACATATTTTTATAACTTACCTGCTAGTACTTCGGATCCATCAAAGATAATGTTGCCACCAACACAGTTTATTTTGTAGTTTAGTCAGAACCTACAATAAGAACCATTTAGTTAAGTGATTAATGAAGGTTGGTAGTGTTTTGTTTAGTCTTTTATGCTTTACAGTTTCCTAACTGAATTAAATTACCCAGAAGTGTATAAGTGGCTACAAAGATAGGAGCTGGTTGAATTCTCTAATTGCTAAGAAAATTACCTTTATTTCTTCCTTTCTCATTTCCTTTAACATTGCACACAATGAAACATCTTTTCCAAAAGAAAGGGGAAGATGCCTCCCCACAATTCATTCTGTAAGCTGGATTCAAATCAGTTCCCAGTTATTTTCATACAATTGGGATTTATGCATGGCAGAAAGATTTGTTGGCATGGCAGAGTAGAACTAGGAAAAAGGAAAAGGCTGTGGCAAATGAAGAGTGAGATGGGTCTTGAACTTTGGGTCTATTGCTTGGGAGTTGTCGGACAAACACCTCAGTCTGCACCCTCCCTTCTTCCTTACAAGAATTTGTGGCCAAATCAGTGTCTACATCAGGGGTGTCAAACTTAAATACAAAGTGGGCCAAAATATCTACAATTGAGTAAGTTTTTCCTTCTTTTCAGTTATAAGGATGAACCTTTTCATATGGAAACAAACTTAAGTTCCGCTTAAACATTGAATCTGGAACATTGTGGGTCCTGGTTGATGCGCCAACTCACCAGCAGAGCATTTGTAGTATTAGTGGTAGTACCGGAGTAATGTAGTAGTACCGGTGGGCCAGCCATCGTAGACATATCTCGCGGGTCAAATGTAATTACACTGCCTGAGTTTGACATCTACGGTCTACATCATCCCATAGCAAGATTTAGCAAGATGTGGAACGTCCATTCCATTCAGTGTGGAGACATTCAATATTGACATTGTCACATAATGAGACATAAGCTGTGGCTTTGAATTTATAAAAAAGGAAATGAGCCAGGTAAACAGTTATTATACAACATTTGAATCTCTTTGACTCTATGCAGCAGCATCTATCATATAATCTGGAGTGAGATTAAGTTGTGCCTGGATATACAGATTTTTTTTGTTTGTTTGTTTAGTTCTAGGACTGGCGACCTGTCCAAGGTGTACCCCGCCTCTCGCCTGATGACCGCTGGGCTAGGCTCCAGCCCCCCCTGCGACCCGACCGACAGATTAAGCGGGTATAGAAAATGGATGGATGTTTAATCCCACTGCACTGTCCTCAAAACAACAACAAAGGGCAGATAGTTTCAGATATTTCAGTATTTCACAAATCACTCAAAAACACAACAAGATGTTAAACAAATATCAACCAACAATTGAAAATTATAGGACGTGTGGAGGTCACCTTTAATTGTATGTATTATATCATAGCTTTTCATCTGCAGCAGATTTAAGGGATAACCAACAGAGCTATAGTGAAGCTTGCTATACTGAACATGTTATCTGCAATTTAAGGTGCAGCAAGTGGATAAGGAGGATTAACAGTATCCAAGAGACAAAACACCAGCCAATCCTCTTAAAACAAGCCTGACATGGTTACAGTTGTTCAAACGTGTACATTTTCTGTGACTCCATGTGGGTCTCCTGACAATAAGGATTGTTGTGATTATGCCTGCCTGTATCTTTTCTCTTGATATATTCCATCCTTTCCATCCTTAAAACATCAACAAGCTCTGAATTTAAGCATGTCTTCATGACTATTGAGTAATGTACAAGCTTTACGAACCAGACCTAAAGTTAAAACACCGTGATGAGGTGACATCTCTGACTGGACTGTTAACAAACATTTTGCTTTATTAGGAATGCAGATAATCAATTAATCACTTAACCTTCCAGCAAATCCTTTTTTTCTTCATAAAAACAATGCAGTTACTGTCCAACTTTTCACCTGGTCTTTAGTCTTAGTTTTTAAAAAATGTTTTTATCCTATTCTTATCTTAAAAAAAACAATGATTTGTTTGGTTACCTGCAAAGAACTTGAAACAAAAAGGTAGTTGCCCAGAATTTACATGCATATTAAAATGCCGACACAAAAATGCTCAATCTCCACACAGGGCAATCCCCACACTAAATGTGAGCAGCATTACTGAGGTAACAGGGGATTATTTTCAATTACATAAGAAGGAGCGTGCGCTTAAATCTGCTGGATAAAGAGTCACATTGTGCTGGTTGTGATACTGGGTTATACTGTACAAAATTTGGGTGGAAAGGATTGCTCTGCATGAGATCACTGATGTGTATTGTTTGTTAAAAAAGACTTTAGAGAGTATTTGTGTCTACACAGAAATTGTGAAAACACAATCCAAAATCCAAACCACAATCTTTCTCTTAACTTCCCCTTATCTACCACCTAATTTTAACCAATTAGTTTAGCTGCCCAAAAATATTAAAGGGGAACTTTTTAAACCTAGACCGTATTTCTGGCATGAAATACGCTTATCTACTCACCGAGAACAGTTTGGCGAAAGTTGGCATCCTTCGAAAGCTATTTAGAAAACTCACGATCAGCGTATATCGATATAACGGAGTTAACGGGGCAGGGACGATGCGGCCTCTAAATAAGGCATTATCCGTCTTTATTTCATCAATACTTTAAGAAGACTGCGCCATCAAGTGGATGATAAATGTAAAGCAGGTGGTGATTGAAATGACAATGTCGTCCACAATAATAGTAATTTATATAATTTTATTTATTATATTTAATATATATGCTATTTATTGTCTGTTCTTGTAGCTGTGCTACAGTAACTTCCCTATGGGATTAATTAGGTATTTCTATTCTGTTTCACACAATTATTGTGTGCATGTCTTATTAGGATTAAATGCTTATTAGGTCAAATGGTCCTGGACAGGAGAAAATATCCTCTTTCGAGCTGACTCCATAATAAAAAGGCAGCTAGCTACGAACAATTAGTTAGTACTATAAGGTTCTAAATCCACACAATGTGAGGGTAGATCCATTGCGTTTTACTGGTGCTTTTATTTCGAATTACGCTCAAAGCCTTCCTGAACCGGTCAAGTGGTACGGCCAGTTCACGAGGTCTCGAACGTCACCACATAAAGTACGTCATCAACACACGCCTCGATACTCGCTTCACAATATACATCGTAAATTACTCGAGACTAGTGATGGGATACTCGATTCCTTTTTACTGATTCGAGTTTGCATGAGTCACTCACCAAAGTGAATCAGGTTTACGAGTCTCTTGAGTCACTAGAGTCAGTCACCCTGAGTGTGCGCCACGGAATGTACAAACAAGTTCCAAACCTTTGAATTTGAAAATTGTGAAAATCTGTGAAAATAGATAACTCTCCAAGGTGATAGATTTATTTTTCTTTCTTTCTCTCTAAATTAATGCAAATAACCCAAACAGCCAATAAATTAACATTCAGTGCGAAACAGTGAAAAATTATAAAATGTAATAAAATGTGCAAAATAGAACATTTAAATAACCCACTAGTGCAAAAATAATAATATTCTAACAATAAACAGTGCCCCATTAGCATAAAATAATTATGTACAGAATGAACGAATTCCCGCTTCCTTCAAAATGAGGCCGAGAGGGAGAGAGAGCGAGTGAGCGATGAGCTGCCTGTGAACTGCGAGTCGGGTATGAATCATGAGTCCTGAGTCGTGCCGAGCAGCAACTTTCTACGAGCTGGGAGGGAGAGCGAGTGAGCTGTCAACCGCGAGTCCGGTATGCTGAGTTCTGAATCGTGTGGAGCAGAGAGTGAATTTCTCGGGTAAGGGAGGGGCTTACACGTTTACGCAATTACAGCAGTGTTTCTCAGTTCCGGTCCTCATGACCCACTGCCCTGCATGTTTTCGATGTTTCCCTCCTCCACCACACCTGATTCAAATGAATGGCTCCTTATCAGGCCACTGCAGAGCTTGATGATGAGTTTTAATATGGCCAGGACCTTGATGCTCTCATGTGTATGATAACTATTACATGTAGATACTTACAACATTAGAATGAGGTTCAGCTGCAGGTAAATGCTGAGGCAAGTCCACTGGGAGAAAACCAGCATTTTTGAAAAAAACCCCAAAAAAACCCCATATAAAACCATTTAAAAGTGAAACAGAGAAGTGAAAAGCATGTAGTAAGGTTTGTGTATGTACACTCCCGCCCGCTCCTGCAACGTGTGTTACACTCCCGCCAGCTCCCGCAACGTGTGTCACACTCCCGCCCGCTCCCGCAACGTGTTTCACACTCCCGCCCGCTCCCGCAACGTGTGTCACACTCCCGCCAGCTCCCGCAACGTGTGTTACACTCCCGCAACGTGTGTCACACTCCCGCCCGCACCCGCAACGTGTGTCACACTCCCGCCCGCTCCCGCAACGTGTGTCACACTCCCGCACCGTGTGTCACACTTCCGCCCGCACCCGCAACGTGTGTCACACTCCCGCCAGCTCCCGCAACGTGTGTCACACTCCCGCCAGCTCCCGCAACGTGTGTCACACTCCCGCCCGCTCCCGCAACGTGTGTCACACTCCCGCCCGCTCCCGCAACGTGTGTCACACTCCCGCCAGCTCCCGCAACGTGTGTCACACTCCCGCCCGCACCCGCAACGTGTGTCACACTCCCGCACCGTGTGTCACACTCCCGCCAGCTCCCGCAACGTGTGTCACACTCCCGCCCGCTCCCGCAACGTGTGTCACACTCCCGCACCGTGTGTCACACTCCCGCCCGCACCCGCAACGTGTGTCACACTCCCGTCAGCTCCCGCAACGTGTGTCACACTCCCGCCCGCTCCCGCAACGTGTGTCACACTCCCGCACCGTGTGTCACACTCCCGCCCGCACCCGCAACGTGTGTCACACTCCCGTCAGCTCCCGCAACGTGTGTTACTCTCCCGCCCGCTCCCGCAACGTGTGTCACACTCCCGCCAGCTCCCGCAACGTGTGTCACACTCCCGCCCGCTCCCGCAACGTGTGTCACACTCCCGCACCGTGTGTCACACTCCCGCCCGCACCCGCAACGTGTGTCACACTCCCGTCAGCTCCCGCAACGTGTGTCACACTCCCGCCCGCTCCCGCAACGTGTGTCACACTCCCGCCCGCTCCCGCAACGTGTGTCACACTCCCGCCCGCTCCCGCAACGTGTGTCACACTCCCGCCAGCTCCCGCAACGTGTGTCACACTCCCGCCAGCTCCCGCAACGTGTGTCACACTCCCGCCCGCTCCCGCAACGTGTGTCACACTCCCGCAACGTGTGTTACACTCCTGCCCGCTCCCGCAACGTGTGTCACACTCCCGCCAGCTCCCGCAACGTGTGTCACACTCCCGCCCGCACCCGCAACGTGTGTTACACTCCCGCCAGCTCCCGCAACGTGTGTTACACTCCCGCCCGCAACGTGTGTCACACTCCCGCAACGTGTGTTACACTCCCGCCCGCTCCCGCAACGTGTGTCACACTCCCGCCAGCTCCCGCAACGTGTGTCACACTCCCGCCCGCTCCCGCAACGTGTGTCACACTCCCGCCCGCTCCCGCAACGCGTGTCACACTCCCGCCCGCTCCCGCAACGTGTTTCACACTCCCGCAACGTGTGTCACACTCCCGCCAGCTCCCGCAACGTGTGTCACACTCCCGCCCGCTCCCGCAACGTGTGTCACACTCCCGCAACGTGTGTTACACTCCTGCCCGCTCCCGCAACGTGTGTCACACTCCCGCCAGCTCCCGCAACGTGTGTCACACTCCCGCCCGCACCCGCAACGTGTGTTACACTCCCGCCCGCACCCGCAACGTGTGTCACACTCCCGCAACGTGTGTTACACTCCCGCCCGCTCCCGCAACGTGTGTCACACTCCCGCCAGCTCCCGCAACGTGTGTCACACTCCCGCCCGCTCTCGCAACGTGTGTCACACTCCCGCCCGCTCCCGCAACGCGTGTCACACTCCCGCCCGCTCCCGCAACGTGTTTCACACTCCCGCAACGTGTGTCACACTCCCGCCAGCTCCCGCAACGTGTGTCACACTCCCGCCCGCTCCCGCAACGTGTGTCACACTCCCGCCAGCTCCCGCAACGTGTGTCACACTCCCGCCCGCTCCCGCAACGTGTGTCACACTCCCGCAACGTGTGTTACACTCCTGCCCGCTCCCGCAACGTGTGTCACACTCCTGCCCGCTCCCGCAACGTGTGTCACACTCCCGCCAGCTCCCGCAACGTGTGTTACACTCCCGCCAGCTCCCGCAACGTGTGTTACACTCCCGCCCGCACCCGCAACGTGTGTCACACTCCCGCAACGTGTGTTACACTCCCGCCCGCTCCCGCAACGTGTGTCACACTCCCGCACCGTGTGTCACACTCCCGCAACGTGTGTTACACTCCCGCCCGCACCCGCAACGTGTGTCACACTCCCGCACCGTGTGTCACACTCCCGCCCGCTCCCGCAACGTGTGTCACGCTCCGGCCCGCTCTCGCAACGTGTGTCACGCTCCCGCAACGTGTGTCACACTCCCGCACCGTGTGTCACACTCCCGCCCGCTCTCGCAACGTGTGTCACGCTCCCGCAACGTGTGTCACGCTCCCGCAACGTGTGTCACGCTCCCGCAACGTGTGTTACGCTCCCGCAACGTGTGTTACACTCCCGCCCACTCCCGCAACGTGTGTTACACTCCCGCCCAAACCGTGTGTCACACTCCCGCCCGCTCTCGCAACGTGTGTTACACTCCTGCAACGTGTGTTACACTCCCGCCACGTGTGTTACACTCCTGCCCGCTCCCGCAACGTGTGTCACACTCCCGCCCGCTCCCGCAACGTGTGTCACACTCCCGCCCGCTCCCGCAACGTGTGTCACACTCCCGCAACGTGTGTTACACTCCCGCCCGCTCCCGCACCGTGTGTCCACTCCCGCCCGCACCCGCAAAACTTTGAGAATTTATGTCCGCACAATAATAGAAATGCATTGATTTTGTGTCTTCTCCCGTCCCGCAGGAGAAAACACGTAATTTTATAGGCTATTAATAAAGAGATTCATGGACAATTGAGAATCTTCTCCAAATGTCAGACTTGCCTTGCTTTGACTTTGTGCTATAAAGACCTTCTTTGAGCTTCCTTTCCACATCATTTATTGACATCCTGTCGCTGGGATACATCCCGACAGTGTTGCCAGGTGGCAAATGTCGTATTATTGTACTAGAGGCATAAAATTATCGTATTTTGAGGTCTATTGAGTCGCTGGAACTATAGCGTCTAACAGGCACTCACGGCTTTGCATCAGCAGTTGCGTTTGGCTAAATGTCCCCGTAAACTATGACGAGTGGGAACTAATGAGCCAAATTATGAGGCCTGGAGGCCACCGACTGTTAGGAACTTCTGAGGCAAATGCATGCACGTGACTTGTAGCTCACATAGAAAAGCACGATTGGCTTGAAACTTGTCACATGGAAATGGAAATGCCTTCAGGGTTCACAAAAAAATCCGACAGACTGTTGCGACAGGCTGATTACATCCGATTACAACCACACATTCACAGAATGGTCAAATTATTGTATATGTGGCCTTTTTTGGGATTATTGATCGTAAATCGTACACAGGGCAAAATTATCATACAAATACAATAATTATCGTACACGATTTCTCTTTTTTTTTTAGCCGCCCGTGCCCACCCGCAGCAAGGTTCATACCACCCGCTCCCGCGAGATTTGAATTAAACAACGCCGGGTCACGCGGGACCCAATCCCAATGCAGCCCTCTAATGTAGGGCTACGTTCTGCATAATCTCTCCTGGTGGTTTTTCATGCGGCCTGGTGGTGTCATTTTCCCCAGTGGTGACATCTACTGCTTGGGAAGAGAACTGCAGTGAGCATGTCCAGCATGTCTGAAGCGCCAGTAAACAGTACACAGTTTTGACACTTTGTTGATGTCACAGTATCCTCACGCAATGACCATTGAACTTAATTGAAGGATTATACATATGGAAACTAAACTGCTTGCAAATTTTTCTCTCCAGCTCATCCCTTTTCAAATGTATGATTTCCACATCCTATGCTGGGTTACAAAAACTGTGAGCTTTAAAATCAGCCAAAAGGAAACTACAACTGCATGCTCTTAACAGAGCCTAAAGCAATTGTTTTCAATTTTTGCAGGTGTTTGACCTGGAAACAAAGAAAACAATTCTGTTTTGATCCAACATAATTTGAGTCAACTTTTTTCAACTGTTCGAAAGTCCAACGGGTTGTCAGATTATTTTTTTTCTCACTTGTCTTTGCATAGCCCAACTTTGAAGTGATTGTTCTGATGTTGGCCCTGATACAGATTCAGGAATTTCGGAGTTGTTTTTTTTATTTTATTAAGCCTTGGCAGAGCTATTGAGCTGCTCTTGTTTCATATGTAGTGGATTTCAGCATGTTTATAGATAATTGTGTCACATGTCTGTAAAATGTTTAGTGGACTGGAACTGGCTTCCAAAATGTTTGCAACGTCTTAATTGTTGTCTCTGTCAATAGGTAATTATTCACGTGTCAAACTGTACATTTCTCATACCTCACTCTGACCAGAAACAAAGAACAAAGAAGATTTTGTATGCTGTTATTCTAACTGCCAAAAAAGTGTGTCATAAAAGATATGACTCTTTATATGAAGAAAAACTTCAGTAAATCACTATTAATGATGTCTAACTGCCTTGTGGGTTTGCCTTTAAAAATAAGGGCCACTCAAATACTCCACTCATGTTCCACCTTAACCACTAATCGCATAAGAGTTTCAGTGAACTTGAGAATGAGTTAACAAGTTAATGTGAAATAATCTGCATATCCCCAATGCTGATATTTGGCACGTAAGATTTTGTTTCCCATGACTACCATTTTAGATCAATTAAGCACACAAATAACAACAACATGGTGATGGGAATGCCGATATTTTTCAAGGCTTGGCCACAAACAAAGATACAATTTGCAACATGATATTGATGAAGCTACACAAATTAAAGGACTGAGGGATTACTAAAGATATTACAGTTTATCCTGAGAGTGACATAAATGTCTACATCATAATGTCATCCAGTAGATCAGGCAATCAAACAATGAAGGTACACAACATAGAATGCCTACAAACAATTCATACAACAAATAAACAGCTAAATGATAATTCTCTCGTGATCAAGTAATATAAAATCATGCTTTCATACATCTAAAAAATAGAGCCTACCAACTCAGCTTCAAACAAAACCTTGACTCAGCTGCTCCCAGGTGTGTCAACGCAGGAAGAAAGGCCCAAATGAGCCTTCCTGCTCCTTTTATAAACTCCACCCCATTCGCCTGCTCTTAGTGCTAGACTTCTTGTTCCTCCGTTCCACATCTATAAAGCTCAAAATCACAACAAATTTTTTTTCAACCCTGTTCTAATCTTGGTAAACAGAGTTTTATTTTGGACCATGAATGATTTGGAATGTGTGTCAGCATCTCCTTCAACACATCACTTTTTAACCATATTTTATCTGATCTATAATGTGCTCTTTGATTTGCTATAACAACCACTTACTGTGGTTTTGTTACCAGTAATGCACTATATAGGATTGTGCTCATTGTTGCATCTTGTAATTAAAAGCACTGGATAAACCTTTTTACTTCTGAAGCAGTTTTTATAAATGAGGTCTTTCAATCGGAAACTTTTGTCGTTTCTGTTTGCTTGAATATTGAAAGCTCTGTTTAAATATACACCCTGCGGAGAACACCATATTTTTCAATTTTGATTTTATCTTATAAAAAGCATCTTTCCTAGATAAACTGTTTGCATGATAAACCAATTTGTATTTTTCCTTCCACTCTAAAGTCAATCCCTGCCCAAATATCCACCGGGCCTCTCACTCCACATTGCAGAGGCTGTCATTGGTCATGCTGAGGATCAGAGTTTCCTCGTGGTCTTTGCATTTGTTTGCATCATGATCAAGCTCATCATAGGTCCAGCATGCTCCTGTGGGTTTTTGCACACCTGGTATGGCTCTCTATTGGCCCCTCAAGGCCAATATAGATGTCACCCCCCTGAAGTCACTTATTTTCACTTCCTTCATTCTTTGTGTGATGTTTATGATTGTATTCACAGTCTCTGGCTCTCCCTCTGAGGCCTTTGTTCTGCTTGCAGTGCTCTCCAGATTGCATCTCAAAAGGAATTAAATTCAGTTCCAAATGCTCTGTGGTTCAACATCCAATCACTGCTGGATAAATGTTCAAAATGTCCTTTGTGGTGTGAGACTCCAAACTGTACACACTGCTTCAGTGTCACTCAAAATCAACAATTTCCCCACAGTCTCTTCATAAGAAGCTTGTTCTGCTCCCTCATTGATTCTGACCAGCTCTGTAAGGTCGAGCGTCCGCCACGGCACATCAAGTCCTCGGGTTGAAATGAAAATGTAGGCCTGATATTTTATATCTGGCAGAGTGTATATTTCTCAATATAAAATAAGTATTTTACTCAACTACTTGTTTTAGTAGTTGCAATAAACTTGTACAATTTGATTTACCAAGTTAAGTTAAATGTTCAACCTGTTACAGATGGATTAATCTACCTTTTCCAATCAAAGTTGGACCTCTAATAATTTCAAATGTTCTCCTTTTCTCAGTTTGTTAATCTAGTTGAGTGGCATCTCTAACTGTAAACACTGTTTTTATTATTATTTCACTCATTTTATTCAATATTTTACTGTTTAATTGAATTGATATTTATTTGCAGGCTTAGAAGCTGCTAATAATATTCATATTTTGTTAATCTTGTATAGCTCTCTGATCTACTGTGGCTGTTTTTAAATGCTACATAAAAATAAAGCTCAACTTGTTATGACTCAGACTCACTGCAGCCATCTTTAAAGTTTCTGAGTTTTCCTCTTTAAGAAAGCCATTGGTGATATCAGATTAATTGTTTCATAGATCTGCTGTAGTTAAATAGTTTAATGAGATCAAATATAAATACTGATGATGCATATTAACTCAATTGGTAAAAACTCCTTTTACAGGTTGTCACAAATTTAATGACTTCTTTATCTAAGCTGTTAAAGATTTTTGAATTATCATTTATAATAATTTTTTTATGATATAGCTAATATAAATGCTGTAATCTCTGAATATGATATCAGTTCCTTTAAGATTAGGGTTAATCAATCCGATGGAATAAAAGCCATCAATGTGTTAAATTCTACATTTTCTGCTTATGTTTCTGGTAAAACGTGATGTTGCAAAAGAGCTAACTTCAAATTTAGAAAAAGTGTAAGCTTAACTTGGTGATTAAAAACCATCTGCACCTGAATGTTAGAATGAAAGGTGATCTCACTGAGCAAGAAGCAGAGCATAAATATTTAGACTTCTAAACTCTGAGAAATTTTTTAAAGTCATGTTGAAATTATCTCAAACAATAAAGACTAACCCTCACTGCTTTAAGATGATAAGAAACTGTTTGATAGTCTGACCCTGCCGTTTTTGAATCCTGATATTTAAACATGTCAAATGGTTTCACTGTCTCGTCTCAGACCTGCTTCAGGTGCAAATGATGAAGTCTCAGACAGTTTTTCTGTGGAAGAAGCAAATATTTTAATACTCTCCTTGTTCATTTGGAATATTCTGAACTTTAACTCTTTAAGAGAGCTGTTAAATCTTATTTCAGCAACAAACTTGTACAAGCATCTAGTTTTAAACGTGTTCTTAACGGGATTTATTTCTGGACATTTTGTTGCTTATCACTTCACTGTGATACTTGCATTTAAAAAGGTGTTTTCAGATTATTCATGTATGTTGGCATCTCTCCTGGTCAAATACATTTTTAAATAAATTGATAAGAATTTTTCTAATAAAAACTTAAACTTATACTAAATAACTATATGTAACTCTGGTGCTCTTAAAGTACAGGCCAATGATCTCTCAGAATCTGTACATAAACATATTGTTTGGACTGTCCTCACTCTTAGGGCTGAATGAGAGAAGAAGGAAGCAGGGTTGAGATGAGATCATCTTTGGGTGAGAGCATTTATGACAAAGCTAAAGACAACAGAACAAAATCATATTTAACTGGGAACATTATGGAGCAGCATGGTGAATTTCACTGTCCATGAAGGCATTTTATCCTTCTCCCCTTCCTCCTCCTTTGTTGATCTTGTGTTCAGGTTCAAACCAGGCTCCATGATCCAGCAGAAAACAACCATGTTTGACTCCAGTTTAAATCTGCCCCTTCTTCTGTGACAATTCTTCTTGTCTTAGTAAGGTGGATTACAACTCTTTGTGGTACATAGCACCTACTACTAAGGAAGTGTCAAAATACAATCTCAGACTGGACATATGGAGAAATAAGGTTAAATAAAAGCTTAATTTTTATATTCTAGAAACCTAAGACACTACAACAACATGATTATAAAAATGTGATTAGAATAATGACATTTGCGGTCACATTTCAGACCCACTCAACAGACTGAAAGAAACAACTTCCACTTACCTTTATTTTACTTACACAGACCTTCTTTTAAATTTTCATTCAGACCCAAAAATACATTCAAACAACCATTACACTTTTTTTTCAGTATTAGCAACCCAGCTCTGTTAACCCATTTATCACTTACAAAAATCCCTCTTAACTTCTGCACTCTACTACTTGAAGAACTCCTTCAAAAGAGTCTCTCCACTCACTCAAACCCCACACTAACACGTCAGCTTAAAAAAGCTCCAACTTTTGACCTTCATTCACCTACATCAGCTTTCTTTACTAGCATTACCTGCTTCACAGACATCTCACAAGCTGCTGTTTGCCCAGTTATTGTCTTAATTCAAACATTCAGCACCTCTATGCTCAACACTTTCCCTGAATCTTTTCAGCAGCCCCCCTGCGCAGAGGAAATAAGAGACTACGAGCCAAGCCCAACACCCTCTCCTGTGTTCTTTAATTTGGGGAAAACCCACGAGGACTGTCACACTGTACACCAACCAGCAAACATCTGCCTCTTTAATGATTAGGAAAAAAATACCAACCTGCCGGCTTTGATGATTGATCTCAGCTGGCGGGGCACAGAGGACAAACTCAGTGGGGCTCCAGATGTTGGGGTAACCTTTATGTTGTGGAGAAAAGAGTTGTCGGACTCACCTTTGCAGCCTCTTATGGCGAATTTATTAATCAGAACAACATCTAAAACATTTGCGTGGCAGTATAGCCTACACAGAAATTCCAAACAACAGTTTGTGAGATCCTCGTCTCAACACGGAACATTCTGATCCCAAACGATATGTGGTGCGAGCAGTGTCAAGGCCCTGCTCTCCCCCACATGACATCTCAGAAACTTCTTCTAAGAAGGGGGGTCCAGATTTATTTTGTCAAATTATAAAGCGCTTAAACTCAAAGTAGAACTGACACAAGTCATGTTGACTTAGTTCCAGTCCCTTTACTTCCAGTACAGTAAGTGTAAGCAATAATACATACTGCTGGGAGAGAAAACTAACAATAACAAGGATCAAACAATTTAAACTATAATTATCTGACTATAATTATTCAGGTTTGGACAGATCTCGAAAAACATCCACAGGAAGCAGCCGGGACAGTGAACAGTATGAGTTGGTTGGTGACTCATTTGGAGCCAAGTGGCAGATTTGAAATAAAAGATCTTCATGAAACCCAGCTGAACTTTTTTCACTTTTGCATTTTATCTGGGGCCTATCCCAGCTGCCACTGGGAGAGTTACATGGTGTACTCTGGATAGGTCGCTAGTCCATCACAGGGCCACAAAGACACAAACAGCCATGCTTTCACTCACTTTGAGGGCCAATTTAGGATCACAATCAATCTTAACATGCATGTTTTTGGATGGTGGTAGGAGGCATCCAGACAGAACCAACACATGCACAGGGAGAACAAGCAAACTCCAGAAATAAAGACCCCAGCTGGGATTTCAACCAGGAACACTCTTGCTGGCACCAACTGTGCAGCTCCTCCCGCCTCACCTAATTTTATTGGATTTATTTACTTCTACTATATGTGAGAAAATCTGATATTTTGTGAAATGACTGTTTGCAGGAAAGCAGAAATTTGCAACAGATTCATAAACCCTCAGAATAATCACTATAAAAGGGAAAGGTGAATGAGTGGCAGTGAGCAAGTAAATTCAGAGAGTGTTCCTTCAGCAACTGGTCTAAGACAAAAGAAAATATAATCTTTTAGACCAAGCCAAAGTCCTTTTCTTAAAAAAAAAAAAAAATGCTTTATATTTCTTCTTCCATGCATTATGAGACATCTGAATGGCATGGGGCCACTCTTGTTGTCTGAACTAATACAGCCTCACTCTAGCCAGAGCACAGAGTTCTATGAAACAATTGCTCACAGACCTCAGAACTGTGATATTCCCAGATCCAGGCTCAAAACCAGAAGTGACAGAGGCTTTTAGTCCTGGTTGAGTGGGATGATTTGACAATATGTTATTGTAGATTATATTTGTGACTTGGTGTCAGTAATTATTGATTATTTCTAAACTTGTACAACTTTTAGAGCACTTGCCTTGTACACTGTTTAGCCATCAAGTGCATTTTTATAGTCTTTTTAGTCTTAAAAGGTTTTGTCTTGAAATATAATCATTTCTGAATTTAAGATAAATTTCCAATCAATGGAAGAGCACAATCAAAGAAACATATAACGCAGGTATGTAGTATTTACCTTATATCTGTATTCCACATCATAAGCTGCAAGAACTGATCAAATCACCAGGGGCCTCATGTACAAAGACTTGCGTGAATTTCCTACTGAAACATGGCGTACGCTCAAACCAAAATGCCCTCCAACGTACAAAAATATCCGGATGTATCAATGTGTGCGCACGCATGAATTCAAGCACATTTCTTTTGTACATCCCAATCAACGTGGAATTGAGCGCACGTGTCGGAGTACCCGACTCCTCCCTGTCCACACCCCTACTTGAATATGCAAATCATATTTAAATGAGCCCTGCACCTGCGATTCCCCTCTCTGCAGAAAATAAAGAATAAAGAATGCGTAAAACGGAAAAAAGAACAACTTAATGGAAAGTGAGATGGAGGTGCTACTTTCTGAAGTGGAGGCCCGCAAAAATGTGCTCTTTGGCACGCTGGCCTACGATATAAGCAGCAAACGTAAGAGGAGTGGGTGGGAGAGCGTGAACGAGGCCTTTAATGCTGAGGAGTTGAACAGAGAGGCGACACAACTATGGGTGACACTGCTCTCCCAAGGGTGGTGGGAGCTCATCTGGGTGACTCTGATTACCCCCAAGGTAAATACCTACATTTGTGTAACTCACAACAAACATGTTCATACAGTAATCTAGAGCAGAAGTGCACCGGGGAAAAGGTGAGACTCATTGAGACATTTCACACTTTATGCATGGGATTATTAACATGTGCACACAGAGATGATCAGGGGCTTGTTAGAAAGATCTTAAGCTGTTGTTCAACCAGCAAAAAAACAGCAAGTTACTAACTTTAACCACCAACTATGATGCTGTGAAGACGGGATAGAAATTTTCTGCGCACATGCTCAATGCACTTCATGGGGAATAATATTAGGACAATTACACCAATAAAGTTACTCACCAAGAAGCCACCCGTCGCGCTAGTGATGTGTCGGTCGCGAACGATTCGTTCGATATTAACTAATCTTTTATATGACTCGGGAGTAACGAGTAGTCTCAGTGAGTGATTCGTTCGTTTTCACGCAGCACCCTTCCTCCCCATATGACAGGCGGCTGCTGCATAAACTCAGTCAGCACGACAGGAAACAGAAATGATTAATTCATTTCCATGCAGTACCCTCTCTCGCCACATGGCAGGCGGCAGCTGCATAAGCTCAGTCAGCAGGACAGGAAACGGTTTTGATTCGTTCACGAGTCAACTCCTCGGGTTACGGCTCCTCGCACAGGAAACGGTTTTGATTCGTTCACAACTGAACTGCTGGCGGCTAAAAACACTGAGATCGGGATGTAGCCTAGCGACAGGATGTCAATAAATGATGTGGAAAGGAAGCTCAAAGAAGGTCTTTACAGCACAAAGACAAAGACAGTTTCTCAATTGTCCGTGAATCTCTTTATTAATAGCCTATAAAATGACGTGTTTTCTCCTGCGGGACGGGAGAAGACACAAAATCAATGCATTTCTTTTATTGTGCGGACATAAATTCTCAAAGTTTTGCGGCTGCGGCCGGGAGTGTAACACACACGTTGCGGTGGTAATGGTCAGAAATTCAGCGGGAGTGGGGTGAAGAAAACAGTCCCGCACAGGACTCTACTGTAGACAGAGAAACGAAGGAGGAAATGAATGATGTCTGATTTGTGATGTTCATTCATTTGTCATGAAATCATAATTAATTAGTGGTCTTTGGTTCTTGTAGATATGTATAATGTTGTGTGTAAATAGATAAATGATAATGTAATAATGTGAATAGATACTTTTGAAAATGATATCAACATATTGATTTTGTGTTATACTCTACCATAAAATAATATAATAATAATAATAAGACACAATAAATGCACTATTTAACATTTTAGGGACCTTATTGTTACTTTTTTCTCACTTAATTGTGTTACTAATTGTCAAAATCAATGTGAGTTTTACATTCACTTGTTTTCTACCAGCTGTCACGTGACAGGGCTGAACGATCGTTCAGTGACAGCTACCGAGTCAGTGTCGGGCTTTAAACAACAATGGCAGGGAGGATACAGACACAAGTCACCTTATTGTGTATTTGCTTTCCCAGGTTTTCACATGGTTTGAATTGTTTGTGGCATTTTGTATATTGTACTTTATCAGCTCAGCTGAAGCAAACTATGTTTCCTTCAGTGTTAAGTGTTTAGAACCGTGGCCGTTTTGTGCAACGCCCACAGTGCCACCTGCTGGAAAAATGAACGAAATGATTCGTTCAAAGATTCGTTCAATTTACTGTTCGAGAGTTAAAAATCCGATTCAGCCAAAAGACTCAAAGTTCCCAACACTACGTCGCGCACAGTGCCAGCTTGTAGTCTGTTCCCAACAATGCTGTTACTCAGAATGTATGAGTCGTGCGTTGAACCAGGCCACCTCGCCACAATGTTAGTTAAGTGCGTTTGCGCATCACAAATTATCTGTACATTGATGGAATGGAATTGCTTGTTGACATACACAAATTAATCCTGTGATGGCGCTCTTATAGCAATGTGTGTGCAGTCGATAGTTCCGATTACATTAGGAAAACCGGCTGTCGCTGCAAATTGCGCTTTCATGTTGGCCTGTTCAGCTGCCTTGTGGGAATTTGATATACCTGGCTGAGATGCGGATAATCCCGTCCCACACGGCTGGCATGGCTCGGCTCGGCTCGGCTCGGCTCGGCTCGGCTCGGCTCGGCTCGGCTCGGCTCAGGGTCGACTGGCACAGTCCCGATCGGTCGGCCAGCTCCCTTTGTGGTCATCACCTGTATGGGAACAGGCAGCGCGTGGCTCCTCGCTGTGTTGCGCTCCAACGCTGGCCGCAGCTCTGCGCATAGCTCCAGGAGGATTGCCGTCGGGAACCTAAAACGGCTGATGAGCCACTTGTTCTCATGTTCCAACAAATCATGCCTGTCTCTAAATACACGCTCTCTCCTTATTGCACCATTTGCTATGTCTTCCAACACCGCTAAAGCAGCCATTGTTTTTAATAGTATGCATTGCACTGGGGCAATGCATACTATTATTATTGTATGTACTACAATAATAATAATAATAACAATAATAATATTGTACCATTACTATTGGCGGCTGTAGCTCACGAGGAAGAGCAGTCGCCCACCAATCGGAAGGTCAGCGGTTCGACTCTGGCTTCCCCAGGATACATGTCAAAGCGTACTTGGGCAAGACACTGAACCCCACGTTGCCCCCCCAGTGTATCATTGGGGGTATGAATGTGTGTGAATGCTTAGAAAGCACGTAGTTATATCTTAAGACGTGCTGTGTGAGTGGGGTGAATGCGGCATGTAGTGAAGCGCTTTGAGTGGTCAGCTAGACTAGAAAAGCGCTATACAAGTCCATTTACCACCACTTTGCGCATACTTTTATATTCACTCTAACTGTAATTGCAGACACATGGGTGTGTTAATTGTTTATCAGTGATAATTGTTCATGTGTCTCAGATATGCACATCGCTCATTCTGAGGACAAATTGTGTCATTTATTCATTATAGCAGTTTCCCAACATCACCTGTAAGTGTCGCCAAAGAAACAAACACCGCACATTTCCACGGTCATTTCGCTCTTGATACATCTGATCGTTGACGTGAAAAAGTGTGTACACCACTTTTTTGTGCGTACCCTTTGCCCCAGGTGAGGCTGGAGGTCCCCCAGTGTTTATTGGGTTGTTTCGCAAAGTGAGGAAACAGTAGCACAGGTTCTGCTCAGCTGGGTGAGTGAGCCTGGTGGGAGATTGGAAGACTACATCCAATCATGGTGTGGTTGTTGCAGATTGTTTCCTGGAGACCAGTGGCACAGGAGACTGCCAGACCTAATTAGGACTTTCAGAAAATCAACACAAGCAGAAGTTATTCAAATTCTTTTTCAAAGAAAAACTGCACTGGTGTGCAGTTTTTCTTACAGAAATGTTAAAACTTACAGAAATGTTAAGTTTTACTTTTTAAAAGATCATATTATAGCCTGACAATTGATTGCAAGGTGTTTGCTATTCATTGAAGTAATTACTTTGTGCTGAGAAAAATTAAATCAGAGATTTGCAACAAAGTTATAATGTTCTGAGAATTGGTAAACAAAGACTTTCTGAAAAATCGTTGTATCCATCAGTTGGGTTGCATCAGGTGAGGGGCACGGTACACCCTGGACAGGTTGCCAGTCCATCACAGGGCCACACAACCACACACACTCACTCTTAAGGGCAGTTTATTGTCAATGAACCTAACATGGATGTTTTTGGACGGTGGGAGGAAGCTGGAGTACCTGGAGAGAACCCATATAGGAGCAGAACATGCAAAATCCACACAGAAAGGCCCCAGCTGGGAGCTGAACCTGGAACCTTCTTGCTGTGAAGCGACAGTGCTAACCACCACACTACCGTGCAGACCAGCTCTAGATCTAATCTAAAAACCGAGTAAATTACAAAGATTGAGCAGAAAATAAACAACAAAAAAGTAACAAAAACAGACTGTTGTAACTCTTTTTTCTGGGGGCGTTGCTAGACATATAACTTTACTGGGGCACAGACCCATCATTACTCAGTCACCTGATTTTAGTGTGAAAGCCTGATGTGAGTATACATTTTGTACTGCAATATTCCTGCTGTTGTCAGCTGCTGATGATATTCAACAGGTGAGGGTAAAAAATTCTAAGGATTTTTGGGGTCTGTAGTAGGCATTATTTGCAAGTAGCTTGACAGGAAAAGGTTCAGAGACTATCCAGCACCCCTAAGCTATGAATATTTATGAAAAAAAATTCAAGATATATTACCAACACTGAAAAAAATGGGGTATAAAAGTAATACTGATTGGATAACACAAAAACGTTGCTTCACTGGAATGTGGTCTCTCATCTGTTTCACCTGCTCCGTGTTGTTTTGTTCTGGCCTTTTTTCACTTCTTTAAATTTGTAACATTGTTTAAACATCTTGCTCAGTCATCTGAAATATTTGAGATATTCTCTTGCAGTGAAGTGGGAGAAATAGAAGCTATCTTAGAATCATAATCATCTCTGTTCACCTTCTCACCTGGCTGCTCCTCCTCTCTTTCCTCCACCTCGTTATCCTCACTTCCCTGTGTGCGCTCATCCAGAAAGAAAACATAAAAACTAAACAGATGTTAAAGTCTAATCAGATCTAAACTGTTCGATATGAATCTATGAAACTGTTCTAAATTTATATGGAAAGGTTTAGCTACACATGAGCCACCCATCAGTGTCACCTAATTTCAGCTGGTAGCTCTGTTACTTATTCAAGGAATTGTGCCATGATGCTGCAGTCAAACATCCTCCGTCATGAACTGCAACCCAACTGTCTCTCTCTGCCACACCCCCTGATGTTGGTCTGAAGTTGCACACCACAGATGCCCACACTGCAGCGCACAGACAAATCCACAGCTTCACTGTGCATTTCACGCTACAAAGCATGCTACATGCTGATAGACATTAGTGTGCGCTACTGCTGTGTTCAACGATGCATAATGCTGTACAGACAGATACCTTTGTTGTTGACTTTAGCTTGTGTTAAATCAAACCGCCTTGTTTGATGTTGTGAATTTGTAGCCGTCCTTGATACTATATGGCCAGCTTGTTAAAACATCTATGTGATATCATATTGGGGCACAGCTGATCAATGCTGGAGAATGTGCCTGGTGACATCTTTGTGTTTCTCTTTCCATTCCTTAAAATTAAGTTTTATAATCAAAATAGGCCCTAAACTCACTGCGGCCTTCAGTGAACATTTGTGAGCTCTATTTAGGCTGCAGAAAAACATCCAACTGCATAACAGCTTCTTTGTGCATCCTGCTGCTTCACGTTTGAAGTGCTACATACACGCAGGCCAATCAAGATGGTCAAGATGGACTGGCAAAGCCAAATAACAAACCTGGCTTTAAAATGTTATAACAGATTATACCACCATGGATGTCTGACCCAAATTTTCCCTCCAAGGAATGCAGGGATTACTGGACAGGGTTCACATACGCACATCTTGTAAGTGTACAACACTGGTGTGTTCAGAGGAAATAGCAGTAGACACAACGGGATCCCTCTTTTCAATTTCCTGCTCCAGTTTCCATTCCTGCTTTTTTCGTGCAGGGACCTGTAAAGTGGGATTCACAAAGGAAGAATGCAACATTTAGAAGATAGGGCACCACAGAGTTCAAAACGAGGAAATTAATTCTGTCAAAGGCAATAGTTGGGATAATGATCTCAATAAAAGCATGCAGTGATTTCCAACATTGTTAGTGTGATTCCTCTGGATACTGAACTCCTATCACAGCAGTGTTCTCTAACTGCTTTCAAGCATTCAACCAGCCTGTTTGCCAAAGAGTCATTTACTCATTTGTTGTCCAGGTTACACATATTTTAAGCACACACTGCATAAAATGCTGAGATATGCATAGATCTTTGGGAATCACCAAACCAATTGTTGATGCAAATATATTATCTTTCTGTCTTGGCTTTATTTCAATCCAACAAAATAAATGGGAAAAATGTTGTCTTTGCCACTGGCAAGTAGTAACTAAGTGTCTAAAGATACAATTTAAAGTTGTCTGTTACGTGTAGACTCAGCACTGGTTCATCACGTGAGTGGGGTGCCTTTTTTATGCTTTAATAGAATAGAATAAGTACTTTTTTCATCCCCCAGTGGGGGAAATTCAAATTTGTCAAGTAGCTAAAAAAAAAGATAAATATTTACAATGATTGTATATTAGACAACAACAATAATAATAATAACAATAAATTACTAAATAAATAAATACATTTGAGAAGAACATGTCAGCAGTCACTGTTAAAAAGCCTTATGGCTGTGGGGACAAAGGACCTCCTGAACCTCTCAGTCCTGCAGCGCAGTGAGATACTGCAGCTGCTCCTGTGTCCTGCCAGGATGCTGTGGAGAGGATGTCTATTATTATCCAAAACATAATATAATTTCCTCCTCATCCGTTGCTCCACCACAGCACTGAGAGGGTCTAGCTTTTTTTTTTTTTACAGTTTTTGTCTGTAGTGCACCTCACCCAGCAGACAACAGCATAGAACAGTGCACTCTCAATGATAATGTGATAAAACATGCATATTATCAGGAGCGCACATAACTTTTTCAGTGAGTTACTCAGGTGAGTAGCAGGAGATGTTTGGTACTCACCCCACATGTAGCGTGATCTTAAAAAGTGCAGTCTTCCTCACTGTCCTCGTCAGTGTCGCCCCCACTGTCCTCTGCTTCAGCTTCCTGCATGGTAGATGATGATGCTGCAGATGCACCTCCCTGTCCTTGGTTGAGCGTCCGATTAGCTGTCTCCATCCACAGGTCAACAGCTTGCTTTCGGTCAAATGTCTCTGTGGTCTGCTTTGACAGGTGAATGTGCATCAGGGCTGAGAGACGAGCATGTGAGAGACGATATCTGTACTTGGTTTTTATTATGTTGAGATGTGAGAATCCCCTCTCACAAGATGCACTGCTTAAAGGCAGTGTAAGAGACAGCCTATCCACGTTGTTGATGTTGGAGTAAGCATCTGGGTTACTTGTATTTACTATTTGGACCAAGTCATACACACAATAGGCTCCAAGGCATTTTGCTGCTTGCTTTAAGCGCATCCATTCTGTCACAGTCGTGTCTTTATCAAGTTGCAAGGTGGCCTCATATTTCTACAAACTGTGCTACAAATGCTACAAACTGTTGTGTTTCCAAAACTGTGGAGGTCTTGCATTTCCAGAGGCCATGTTGAAGGATCAAATACTAAGAAATGATCACATAACCTGAGGGAGTCATATCTGATTTCAAACTCTTGAATTAACCCCCTGACTAAGTTTGTCTTGTCTCTGTCAGCATCAGCATTAGAAACTGTGAGTACTCAGTGGCCTTCACCATCAAGCAGAAGAATGCACTGTCCAATGGCCACCATGAGTTCATCCTTACATTCTCCAATGTAATGGTCTTCAAAATGTTGCCAATGTCAAGCATGTTTGACAGAAAGCACTGAAAACGCTCTCTGCAGATATGCTGCAAGTCACTGTTATCACTGGTAGCCAGTTACATTTTAATGGCTGGCATCAGTCTTGATATTTTTAAGTATTTCATGCCTCCATGCAGACCATCTGATATTATGAAACTTACCTAGTTTGACAAAGGAGATCACATTTTCTTCACACAGCTTCTTCTGTGCAGCCGTTTTTTTTTGTTTTTTTTTTGCACCACCTTTTTGTAAATAACTGCAGCAGCTTGACCATAGAGCGATTAAATGTCTCACAGTAAGGAACGTTGCGATCAGCTGATTTTGTGCAATTCTCTAGTGTGTGTGCGGTGCACAAATCGTCCACAAGGGAGTCTCCAATCGCAACAAGTTGCCAGAGTTTTGGAACAACGCCGTTGTACTCTCCGACGTTGACAGCAGCCCCGTCTGTGCACACAGCGACTAACTTTGTTGTCCAGTCATCCAAGTCTGTGTCCTGGAAAAGTCTGTTATGGCCTGCGCGGTTTGGTCAGCACCCAGTTCAATTAGTCCAATAAAGTCCTAGGTAAATTCTCCGTTGCTGGACACAGATACAATGTAAACGATTCCCTGCTCAGTTTTTGTGATGTCCTCAGATCCATCAAAAAGCAGCCCCAAAAATTCAGCATCCTGCAACTTGGCTCGTAACTCCCGCTGATGGTACGAGCAATGCTCTGAATGATTTGTGTGCCCCCTTCACGTGAATGATATGCACCTGCAACATTTCTCCAAACCGCTTCAGTAAAGGAATATCCTCAGAGTATGAAGACATGGGACGTGCATGTTTAGCTTTCTGGAAGGCGAGGAGAAAAATGTTAAACAGAGCTTTCTGCTGCTCTTCATTCAGTTATTTCTTCTCGGCTAGCTTGTTTATTAGCTATGACTTGCGCCACATTCGTGTGATCCTTGCTCTTTTCATGTTTATCAAATAAAGGATGGTTGAAATTGTTTGAGCCTTTATAAAACACACCTGTTTTGTTGGCTAGATGTGGATGTTAGCGACAAATTCTACGCCACATTTCAGTGCACTTATCATTAGCTTCAAGCCACTGCACATCTTGGAGCCACTTATCCGGAAAAAAAGTCTTATTTTCTTCTTCTCTGGCTCGAATTGGCGTTTCTTTGTAGGTGGTGAAACACCAATTAAGCTGTTTAATGTTTTTTTTTTTTTTTACATATCTGACAGTAGTTGACAAGCTATCAAGCAACATGTGTGTTAGATTAGATCATTACAACAGGCGGGTAGTAACTCAAGTGGCATTATGCATTTCTGATTTTTGCCACGCATTCATACCTGCGTACCAGTTATGTGCACCCCTGCCGTCTCAGGAAGAAGAGACGACTCTGGTCCCTCCTGTACACTGTTTCTATGTTGGCAGTTTATTATCCAGCACCACCCCCAGGTGTTTGCAGGTCTGGACAGTCTCTAACTCCCCTCCATCAATGCAGACTGACTGTTATGGGGTTTTAGATGTCCTGAAGTCCACCACCAGCTCCTTGGTCTTGGTAGTGTTCAGGAGCAAACAGTTCTTTTTAATCCAGCCATAAAAGGACTCCACAACGTCCCTGTACTCCTTCTCCTGTCCACCACGCACACATGCCACAACAGCTGTATCATCAGAATACTTCTGTATGTGGCAGGACTCTGAGTTGTACCTGTAGTTCGATGTGTACAGGGTGAAAAGAAAAGAAGCCAAAACAGTACCCTGCAGAGCCCCAATACTGCATTCCAGTGTTCCAGAAACACATCTCCCCATCCTGACATACTGTGGTCTGGCAGTCAGATAGTCTATAATCCATGATGTCAGGGAGGGGGCCACACCCACACCTAGAAGCTTATCTTTCAGTATGGGAGGCATGTTGAAGACACTGGAGAAGTCAAAGAACATGATTCTCACATATGAACCAGGCACATCCAGATAAGCATATGTCCGATGCAGCATGTACAGAATCGTGTCTTCCACTCCTATGTGTTTCTGGTAGGCAAACTGGAGGGGATCCTCAGCAACCTGCAATCTCATTCAGCTCCGCCGGTTGCCCTTATTTGGGCACCGGTATGAGACAAGAAGTTTTCCACAACAATGGGATTTTTTCCATCTGAAGGCTCACATTGAGGTGCCTATGAAGAGGGACTGCTAGTTGACCAGCACAGTCCCTCAGAAGCCTTGGACAGACTCCATCTGGGCCTGCAGCCCTCGATTGAAGTCTCCTGAGCTCATCTCCAACCTCCTTCATAGTTAGACACAGAAGTTGTAGCAGAGGAATGGCAACAGGAGTGATGTTGCTATCAATTATAGAGATGGATTAGGGGTGCAGCTGGACAGAGGAGGCCAGGCGGTGGGAGCTGCCACAGATGTGAAGGTGCAGCTGGGCTCAGGATGCCTGATGCTGGAAGCTGCCGCAAAGGTGGATGTTTAGCTGGACTCAGGAGGTCTAATGGTGGAAGCTGCCGCAGAGGTGGTGTGGCTGGTTTCAGGAGGCCTGGCGTTGGAAGCTGCCGTAGAGGTGGATGTGCAGTTAGGCTCAGGATGCCTGGTGGTGGAAGCTGCCGAAGTGGTGAAGGTACAGCTGGACAGAAGAAGCCTGTTGGTGAGAGTTGGAGGTGGAGAGGTGCAGTCAGGCGGAGGAGGAGGCTTGGTGATGCGAGTTGCCATTGAGGTGGAAGTACAGCTGGGCAGTGAAAGCAGTATAAAGGAATTAGCTGTGGGGGTGGAGGGAGCAGCGGCAGAGGTGGAAAACACAGCACTATCAAACCTGTATTGGTTAAAAGTATTAAAAGTTAAAAGTAATAAGTTGATAAGTCAGTGTCACGCAACTTGACAAATAAAAAAAAAAAATCACACTCCCCTGAATATAGTCAGGAAAAAGGATAGTACTGAAAATGAGTAAAAAGGCAGGAAATACCCCCCCCCCCCCCCCCCCCCAAAAAAAAATGTTAAAGCCCAGAAAAGTATTGTTCAAGACCATTAAAAGTTTGACTCCAATGAAGCAAAATATAAAAAAAATTAGGCAATTAAAGTGCCTCATATCCGGAGAGATCCAACGGTATACAAGATTACATATCTGCCACATATCCAAAATATTTCTGGGAATATACGGGAAGATCTAATCTATAACAGATCCTAGTATAGGATACCCTCTAGTGTTGGATATCTTCTGAATACATACATCAACTTCCGTCCTGCTCAAAAATACCTAACATTCAATCATTTTTAGGATTTTATCCCTTTAAATGACAGTTTAATTATTTCTAATGAATTATTTCCTAAAAACACAGAAAACATTAAAAATTTTCTACAGAATGAATATTTTACAGATGGGGCTTTGGTGGTAACTGGAGTCTTGAATATGTCAAAGATTAGCAACTAATTTGATTTGATATCATTAGCGTATTTGTAGGTACTACAAACTGAAGTTTGAAACTACAAAGTTTCAGTGCTACTTTGAAAGACAAAGACCCACCAGTCCCAGCAAACTAGTCACTCACCCACCCCAGCAAAACAGGAGAAGGGCCTTTTGAAGCGGCTCACCTCTAACAATCCTCCCACCACACAGATGCCTCTCTCTGTCATGTCTCTTTTATTGTGTTTGCTCACCCCAAGACAAATTCCTTGTATGTGCAAACTTACTTGGCAATAAAGACCCATTCTGATTCTAAAATTGCTTATTTGTCAGAGATGCTGAACAAAAATAATGAAAATAACTTGAAGTAGCCAGTCAACTTCTAAGTCATAAGCTTTGTTTATTAAAATATTGAAAATATGGCTGGTTACGTTATTTTTCAGAGAGACAACAAATCTTACTCTAAAATCATTAAAAAAAAGGAGGGGGGGGGTAATTCAGTAATGTTTCATTAATCAGTAATGTTTGAACAACAATGCTTACACTTTCCTACTTCTTGAAAACCTAACCTTAGTCTTGGTATAGGCACAACGGCCAATGATTCTTTTCTGTGTATGCTTTTCAGTAGGTTGCATAGAAAAATAGTTCAAAACCTACTTCCCAAACAGAACACAAATCACTTTGACTGTAATAATATCATTCACTGTGTTGTTTGAACCATTTAATATTGCGGACGCCGCATCGATCCGCCAATCAATCTCCTGTTCCATTTATCCGTCACTCGTGAACAAGACTCTGAGATACTTGAACTCCTCCACATGGGGAAGGATCTTATTCCAGACCTGACGGAGTCCAACCTTCACAGAAAACATGTCCGACTTACTGCCAGGAATGAGGACCAAACTCTGACACCAGTCATACAGAGACCGAACCCGATGTCCACGTGATGCTGCAGAGGCGTGTCAACCAAGACAGCCCTACAACATCCAGAACCCTGAGAAACTCAGGACGGACCTCATACACCCCTGGGGCATTGCCACCGAGGAGCTTTTTGACCACCTCGGCAACCTCAGCTGGTTTCCGCCACGACAGGCACCGACCACCTTATGGCCACAGCTCCGGTCAGCTGCCTCAACAATGGAGGCACGGAACATGGCCCGTTCGGACTCAATGGCCCCCACCTCTCCTGGAACATGGTTGAAGCTCTGCCAGAGGTGGGAGTTAAAGCTCCTTCTGACAGGGGATTCCGCCAGACGTTCCCAGAAGCCCCTGACAATATGTTTGGGCCTGCCAGGTCTGATTGGTATCCTCCCCTACCAGCGGAGCTCACCAGGTGGTGATCAGTTGACAGCTCCGCCCCTCTCTTCACCGAGTGTTCAGGACATACGGTTGCAAGTCCGACGATACAACCACAAAGTCGATCATCGAACTGCGGCCTAGGGTGTCCTGGTGCCAAGTGCACATATGGACACCCTTATGCCTGAACATGGTGTTCGTTATGGACAGTCCATGACGAGCACAGAAGTCCAACAACAGAACACCACTCTGATTCAGATCGGGGGCACCGTTCCCTGTTTGGTGCGTAAATGATGCAAATGTGCTGCATAAACGCATGTGGTGCCTTGCACATTTGCGCATAAGCGCAGCAAGAGTGGCTCCACTCAAACAGTTCTCAATCCCCCGACTCTAGCTGACGGCAGCAGTCGTTGTAGTGAATATAGACAAGATGTTATGTCAAGAACATCAAGTTCCACTGCAACCATCTAGCTTCTGGATAGAACAAAACCGTGCTCAGATATATTGACAGCGAAACTGCTCAATTCCAAACTTTTGTTGCAAACACAGTCACACTGATTTGAGAAGCCACCAAGCCTTCTCAATGGAACTACTTTGGAACAGCAGAAAATCCTGCATATCAAACTTTTGGCCTCAAGTCAAAGTTGGGACAGTATGGAAAAATGCAAAACAACGACAGAACGGAAATCCCTTACTTTGGATGATCTGATTGCCGCAGAAAAGGAGATAATTATGTTCAGCCAAAGGCAGATTTTGGAAAAGAAATCAAAGCTCTGCAAAAAGGCAGACAAGTCAGTTGCAACAGTAGACTGTTCAAACTAGATCCAACACTTCAAGATGGCACTTTGAGAGTCGGAGGAACACTCAACAAGTCGGCAATGCCAGAAAACGTCTAACATTCAGTGGTACTCAGTAGATAAGCACAGTAGAGTCGGTACACTGATTTTGAGAGACATACACCAAAGAACAAGACAAAGAATGCCAGAAATGGTCAAGACCAAGGAGAAACTTCATTGCCGGAGATGTCGTGTTACTAGTGGACAGCTCTTCTCCTTGCAATTCCTGGCTTATGGGAAGTGTAATTGAAACATTACAAGATTCCAGCAGAATGGTGCAAAGAGTGAAGATTAAAAACCAAGGCCAACATCTTGGAAAGACTTGTCAATCAACTGCGCTTGTTAGAAGAAGCAGTGTCAGGAGAGACAACTGAGTGAAAATAAGAAAGAATTATAAGAAGCCAGTTTAAGTTGGACTGTTCAGAAACATTGTGTCAGTTACCAGGAGACTCAGGACACAGGTGCAGGGTCGTGTGGGTTGTAAGAAGGTTTTTATTATTTAAAAGGCAGCACACAGAACACAGGAATGCAGGGCGATCTCCTGGCAGCGCAAAAGGAAAAGGCTATGAAAAAACCTAAGCGCTCTTCTCTGTAACCTAGCGCAGGAAGAGCGCAGCTATGAAAGGTACAAACATAAAACTCTCCAACTGGGAGGAAAACAGAAAGGCTATGAACATTAAACAAAACAAAGTCACGCTCTCTTAACGAGGTGGAGTAAAACAAAGAAACACTCTGACCAAACAGAGGCTCTATAACGATGAACTTAAAACTCTCCTTTAACGGAGGTGACTATGAAAAGTTACAACAAAAACACTCCTTGCAAGCGGAGGAAAAACAAAGCTATGAAACTTACCGTGTTCAATAAATAAACTAAGGCTAGGGGTAAGAATAACTTACAAAACAAGAAAGCACTGCAGGAGGATCGCTCACTGCAGGCTCGTGGAACTGTGGATCGTGGCACAAAGGGCTGGTAATGATGCTCAAGTGGTGAGACAACATACTGACGCAAGACAAGGGAAATGCAGACTATTTGAACATGAGGGACCAAGGGGAACAGGTGGAAACACTTGGGAATCAGGGAAGACAATGAGATGCTTGACACGGGAGGAAGGGCAAGATACCTGAAACGAGAGGAGACAGTTAGTGATTGCCAAAATAAAACAGGAAATGACGAGACAAGACATGGAACAGAAAATAAACCGTGACATATTGAAAGTAATTTGAATGTTTAAGTTTACAATTGCTTAGTCTTCCTGCCTAACCAATTAGGAGCCATGTAATGTAAGGACATGTTGAGAAACAAAGATTTAAGTTAAAAAAGTAAAAAATAGATAAATGATGATAATTTTATTGTAATTCATAGAGGCTGTTAGTTTAAGATATACAATTGGTAATGTGTAAAAGGTTGAAAAAAAATTCCTATGATGTGATGTCACTGTATAATGTTAACTATGGTAACTGACTGTGTTTCGAGTCAGAACATGGGGGAAGGAACTCAGTATTTTGACCATGCGTCAGACCTTGTAATTTACTTTGTTTTAAGTAAACATTTTAAAAGACAAAGGAAGTTGTAATGTCTCGTCACTGGCGTGGCAAAAGAGTGTTTTTTTCGACTGACTTTAGAAGTGGTACAGTAAAGAAAGAAGAGCCAAACGGAGTGCCATTACACACGCTTAACCCCAGAGGAGCGAGAATGTCGTTTTCAAGTGCATGAGTGCTTTTATTGTGGGAAATTAGGACACGTCTTAGAGTGCCAGAAACATCTGTCAAGTTTAAAAGGGGGTGCTAGTCAGTAGTCATGGGGGTATTGATGAGCAGGATTTCCACCAGTAACTCCCCTCCCTTGCAGTTCACCGTTCCTGCCACTTTTTCACATCTAGCTATTCATCTCTCTTTGTCTGCCTTTATTGACTCAGTAGTTGAGGCTTGTTTTGTTGATCAGCAGTTAATTCATAAATCAGGGATACCAGTAGTTCCCCTTGAGCAACCACTGATGGTTCGAGCCCTGGATGGCAAGGTTCTCGCTGAAGTTACCTTATCGACTGTTCCCATTAAGCTAATAATCTCAGGAAATCATCTTCTCCTACAAATCCCAGAGTGTCCAAAAAAGAGATCAATACTAAAGATGTGGATTTTTGCTAATTCCTAGTTGATTTTGCTGATAGGTCGGTGTAAAAATGTATACCATACACCTGCAACATCACCAAAAAAGATACACCTAAAAACAAATAAATAATTATTTGTGATAATAATAATAATAATGATTTAGTCTGTGTAGTGGTGTGTAAAAGAGCCTCTACTTCGCTAATTATGTTAATAAAAGTAACACCAACTTTGACTTCTGTTTATAAGGTTGCCAAGGGAAACAGACAAAACACCACCCAACAACCATATATTAGTCTAACCCTTTTACAGATGGTGTGTTAATGAAACATTTTTTTGCACATCTGGATTCAAATAAATAAAAATAAATAAAAAATTCTGCTTCATTTAATTTCAAGCCTCTGTATAATTTGATTTACAGAATTGAAAAAATATATAATAATAGATTTTCTCTTTTGTTCTTTTTTTGTTTCAAGTAAACAAAAATGTATATCTCTGATAATTTTGTTTACATAAAAATTTGTGCTTTAAAAAAGTAACGCCTAGTACAGTCTTCTGATCTGAGCAGCAGAGGATGGTTCTAACAGCCCTGGCTGGAAATATTCCTAAAGTATCACATGGTTATTATTGGAATGAAAATATTCCTCCTCCATTTCCAGCTTCCCATCCCACACAACCCTTTTAACACTGATTTTTTTTTCCTGAACTTGTATTGAAATACTGTTTCTCAGCCTCCAACATTTCTCAACATGTTTTTTTTACATGTAATTTAAGTACTTATTATATGTTAAACCAGAATAAAACTGGCAAAAAATATGCGCACTAAACAGACACAGTTAAAATGTACAGCAACAACAAATAACTCTTTGGTATCAGCAATACTCTTTATCAGAGTAACTGTTCCATCACAGGTTCGCACAGCAGAGGGTGCTGGGAGCAAGGATGGCATGCAGCAGTTTGCAATCACCATTACTCTCCCTTTATTACACAGAGGGGAGACTCTCACACAGCAAGCATTTGATTAAAGCAACATTAGAGCATCAGTTTTCATCTCCGTCTATCTACAGAATGGAGAGGTTGTACCCGGCAACAGATGTGCTGCATGATTATGCTTCTTTGTGCACATCAGCTTGTCAAAGACATGATGAAGAACTTGGAGTCTTTAGAAGACAATGGTTTAAAGTGACATCTGCTGGGATATTATAGGTTTATAAAAGCATGACTTTTCATGTGGTCTTCAGTACAGTGGCATGCAAGTTTGAACAGTTTGGTTAATATATCTGTTAGTGGTTTTTGCAGGGTAAAATCAGGAATTTAACCCTAAAACATTTGTGATTAGTACAGTCGAAGTCTCACCATAAATGTGGAAAACATACTTTTGTCCTTTTCATACAGTGTGAAATGGTACTTGACATGAAAGGAATCACAATACTCTGATTTATGTCATTTTCTAACTGTTGTACAAGTACAATGATTCTAACCCTAATCTTATTTACTTATCATTGACAGGTGAGAACACAGCAGAATAGTAAGGAATCATGAGTTGGAGGGAAGTCGAAAAGTACCATGACTGTTGAAAACATTGTGAATGATGAGTCTGGATCCAGCGATCTGTTGAAATAAAGTGTCACAAAGGCTCATGATCTTGTAGGATTTCTAGACCTTGTGAAGTATGGAGCAGAGTCTTGACTGTTGTGGCTTGTCACATAGACCCATCATCCACTCCTCCCTACAGATGAGCATTTGTGGCCAAGTAAACACTAATGAGATGTGAAAAGTAGCTGTTACCACACTGGAACAGATATGGAAACATTGAACATCAACATGCTGATGAATCAAAACTTAAGCTGTATCTATGTATGGGACAGAGAATAAAAACATGGTTACTGTAAGATATTTGAACATTTAATCCAAGACTTTGCCGTTTTGCTTTGTGGACCAATGTGGCATTTTGTCACGAGAATCAGGTTGATTGGTAAATTCTGAGTTTAGTATCTAAGTTTAAAGTAGAATAACGTTTTCTAGAATTATTGAGTGCCAGCATTGGGCAAACGTGAAGAAAAAACCTTCTGGTAGAAGTCATTTTAAGACGGCCAGACCTAAAGAACAATTTAGTAGGCTCTTGATTGGAGTGCAGGATGCTACTGTTCCACTATTAATATACATTGACTGAAGAAACAGAAAACCTTTACTGCTTCTCCGCCACAAAATGGAGCATCAAAAGTTTGCAAATTAATATCTAAACATTTCCATCCATCCATTTTTTTTATACCCGCTTAATCCGTCGGCCGGGTCGTGGGGGGGCTGGACCTATTCTAAACATTTCAGACATACAATCTATTTGGAATCAAGTCTTGTAGACCATTGGAGCAAAAATAAAACAAATTAAAATTAGTTCTGATAAGTACAGAGGAATAAAAAAAAGATGACAAATTTCCCTCAAGGAGCACCTCTTACACTATTAAGAATGGGGGAGAACTGTAAATAATCAGGCTTTGTTGCTGTCAGTGGTACAATGAGCTTCTATCCACAGTGGATTTACTGTCACAGTTCCATAGCTTATAGAAACACTGAAATTATGAAGTTGAATTTGTGTGCTGTTAAATAAATTCCATATACTGTATATAACTCTACCTCATATAAATGTTTTGTGCAGTATCTCGTACATGTTTGTGTAACACAGATATCGGCAGATGCTCACACACGTGCAAGTTATTAAACTTTTAAATAAGTTAATCAACTTGACCTAAAAACATTTGACAAAATAATGAGTGACTATGTTTTCCTCCAGTCTGACTCATACCCCATCCTGACAGTCTCTGGGGTTTCAGGTATTGACCAGACCCCTAGCTGATCAGAGCTGCCTAGGAGCAAGCAGAACAGACACCCACTGTGATTTCATGCGCACATCCTGTTGAGAAGGCAGGTCACCCTGGAGATAAGACGTAGGTAGCCCAGCAGGTTGGAGCAGCAGAGCTGTGTGTTTGTGCTGATAGTCCTTATTTGTGTGGATAGTGTTATTGAGCTGGCTTATTCAAGCCATGATGGTTAGACCAAAGGTCACTGGTGGAGCTTAAAGCCTGTAGGTGTTTGAATGAGTCATTGAAGGTAATGGTTTAAATCCCCTAAAGATATCATAATTTTCTACTCTTATCTTACATTTCAGTGAAGTACATAAATATTTATTAACAGTGTTCAACTGCTTTACTGCAACAGCACAGTCACAGTCTGTGTTCAAGTCTCCCCTGAAAATAACTAACTGGCGCCCCCCAGAGGTAATTAATATACATCACCAAACCCTTTATTTCTCTAAATAAATGTTTGACTCAGTGAAGCAGTAATGACCACATTAATAAGAGAAATGGTGTAATGATTGTATTAATCCAAAACTTTATTCAGCAAAGAGAGAAAGGCACACACCATGAGTTTCTCACACTCAAAGGTGTGTTAAAAGCTTCCACATCATATAATGTGATACATTATTTGTATCATATTCAGTGATACATGTTGCAGTCATGATAAGAAGAAACTCGGTCATCCATTTCAAATTCAGTCAGTTATAGTTAAGTGCCTTGAAATGTTGTTTTTCTCAAACTAACTCAAAAATAAACTAAATTAAATAAAGAATTTCCCATTCCTTTGTTCAAGACTTCTGACAATTAACAGCATTCTCATATACAAGCTACTTGTTATAAAACTTTGAAACACAAAATTTCATACAATTCAACTCTACCATGATGTTCTATTGACTATATAAAAAAGGAAAATTATCTTGAGATTTGTTTATCCAATAAAGAGTGCCCTAATTTTCAGTGGGGCATGAAAAAGGTCCTTTCCAACATTGAACTAAAGACATATTTTGCTTACATGTTGAAATCATTTTCATTGTATTTCCTTTTAGTCATATTATTTGCATGTTTTAGTTAATTTGTGTGTGCTAGATTAAAGTCAGCAGAGCAGAACAGCCTTTAACCTAAGCACCACAAAATGAAACTCACCTCCTCATTAGAAGTCACAAGACTTCTGGAAATAAGTTTTGTGAATTTTTAGAGATTTTTAGAGATTATTTTTCCAGGCTTTAAAACATTTCCTGCTTTTATCTCCCCTGTCTCCAATTACACTAAACAACTGTTTTTTAACTGGTATTGTTACTGCAAAGCCAATATGACTTCTGAGGCAGAATTTGGTCAGCTGTGTGTACAAAGTTCATGAATGTGGTCACAGTGGGCGCACCTGCAGCTGTTGAAAATGTCTTTAATGTTGACAGTGAAGTTGACATTTTGCATCCTGAGTCTAGCCTATCAAAAATCAATATTAGGTTTTATATATATATATGTGTGTGTGTGTATGTATATATGTATATGGGTTGAAAAAGCATGATGAAGGCAGAAAAAAGTTTTTCAAAAGTACTTTTGAAACTAAATTCCTAAGTGGATGGAATTGATGATTTAGGTACCCCCAGAGGTTTCAATATGCGTGAGAGTAAGACGAAAGGGTTTAAAGGTCCTATGGTCCTATTTGTTTTGGATATCTTCAAGAAAATTGAAATTTTTTCTTTTTTAAATTGAACATGGTAAAGTTTTCATGGTTTTGTCCACTATATCTCACGGATGAAATGTATAAACAAGGCCAAGTAGGAAGCTGGCTTTGCAGAAAGACTGAAGCTAAAAGTCAAGGTTGTTTTAATACTTAAACAGCACAAGTCTGAACTTCAAGCAGCGGGTGTAGCAGTTTCTGATGTCTGCGTTTTGTTGGCATTAGGCATGAACGCATTAGTCCATCAGTGGTATAAAGAGTAAAAAGACAGCTAAGGAGCCTAACTGTTCTTTGTGTTAAAAAGTAATACTCGTTATCAAAACCAGAAGTATCCATTTGTTGCTTCTACAGCCACTCAGAAACACGGAGTTACTCTTACAGGCAACCATTTGCATTTTCCAGCATCTGTTTATTTCACGTGTTGGGGACAAAGAACAACAATTGGCAACCTAGCCTTAAGTGACAATTGAGGAGTGAGTAAGCAGCATGACCTTTTCTGATTCCTGAAGTAGATATTTTCTGCTTGAGGTGGCATTTTACCACACTTCATATTTCTGCACTATTAACACAAGATTATCCAAAATATATATCTAGCACGAGGAACTAAAATATGACATAATCTGTGACGCTGCACACTTGCAGGTAATGAGCAGATTTACCAAACAGACATCTGGCTGTAATCTTTGTTGTGGCGGTTTGTCACACTGATCACTTTCATATTTTGGACCCAATTTTGACTCAAACATGTATGACTGGATTTAAGTGGATGTTCATGCTCGAAAAACACGAGGTTGCTATTCTGAGTTTTGATGAGTACAAACCTATTCTAGAAATAGCTTTGAATAAGAATGAAATGTCTTATTTAATGACATAAATAATCATGGCATGTCCACTTAAACAAATGGCTATTTTCATCAAAGCCTGTCACAAAAAGTTCAGTAAAAAATCAAGACATTATGTCACCTTGTTAAAAAAGGCTTAACATGTCTCCTTTACAATTGTTTATCACTGCTGTTCGACACAAAGGCTGTTAATGAATATGAACAGTGGAAAGCTCTGGGTGGAAAAAAGATAACTATTAACCAGTATTGGAGGCATAAAACTTTTTTTCGGTGGTGACCATGACCTCCATGTGGCACAACATTATGCATTGTTGTTTTCCAGCATGCAACACTACGGTGTATAGTTATTTATTCATTCATTAAGTCGTTCTTATTTAAAAATGCAAGCTTTATTGCCATGGAGAAAGACACCATGTTTAAATAAAGAGCAGCTTCTAATGTTAAGCTCATGAGAACATTTTACATTTAGAATACACAAAATAATCTGCTCATTTATTTATTTACAAGTTTAGTTATTTGTTTGTCTATTAACCCAATTGAACACCTGGGTATATTTTTATTGTATTTTTAGTTTGGTGTCTAAATTAATTCTATTCAATTAAAGAATTCAGTTTCATTCAATTCAATTCATTCAATTCAATTCAAGTGCCACACAAATAAATTTGAATTGATTATATAATAAAACAGGAGTTTCAGGATCCAACTCTCGTTCTATAATTACATAACAAGCCTCTGAGGACCCTCACTGTTCGTTGTGTGGCGTGTTCACAGATTGCCCTTGGCTCCGCCCTGTCATGAACGTCTAGTTTTGAAGATTGTCAGGACCATGAACCATTTGACTGAGACGTCATGTGGCAACAAATGTGTGTTACATAAAGAACAAAGGTGACTTATGTTCTCAAGGGAACAGAATGGATTATCACAAGTTAAAATTGTTGTGGCTAATTTCTTTCTTTTTTGTTTTTAATAGGTGACTGGTTCAGTGAGCATGATTACATTAGGTCAGGTGACAAAATCTCCCCAAATCTTTTATTACAATATATGCCAGCTTCACATCGGAAACGTAATGTATGGATGAACATGTGTGTTCAAAAACTGCTGCATCATGCTGCAGGTGTGGGCAAATGTGTTAAAAAACTGCTGCGTCATGCTGCAGGTGTGGGCAAATGTGTTCAAAAACTGCTGCATCATGCTGCAGGTGTGGGCAAATGTGTTCAAAAACTGCTGCATCATGCTGCAGCTGTGGGCAAATGTGTTCAAAAACTGCTGCATCATGCTGCAGGTGTGGGCAAATGTGTTCAAAAACTGCTGCGTCATGCTGCAGCTGTGGGCAAATGTGTTCAAAAACTGCTGCATCATGCTGCAGGTGTGGGCAAATGTGTTCAAAAACTGCTGCGTCATGCTGCAGCTGTGGGCAAATGTGTTCAAAAATTGCTGCACAAGGCTACTGAACACAGAGTAGACTACTAAGTTGCATTAAATGAGTGGGCCTGTACACTTATACATTCATAACTAAGCATGGTTATCATGTGGGATGTGGGACCTGTGCCATGTGTATCGCATGCTCATGCACACACACACACATACGCACTTTTTCTTTGCTCTTCCTCTTTCCCTGTCCCGGTTCAGCACTATTACTTGTTAAGTTTTGTAACAAAAATGAATAAATAAGCAGTTTATGGGCATCAAGGGGAGCTTTACATTCATAAAGCTTCGCTTGGCAAAGCAAATTTGTTTAGCATAAACGGTATTCAGATTACAATTCTGCTGCCATAACGCTGGACAGGACAAGGGGAAATTTTTTTTAAATTATTTTTTGCTTTAAGGTGTAAATCATGTAACAAAATAAGATTACAGCTGGCTGAGCAAGCGTCTCATGTACAAAGACCGAAGCTCATCGAAGCAGCCAGCCTGGATTTGTCTTGGGTACCTTGCTGCATGTCATCCTCTCTCTCAGCCCACATTTCCATTCAAGCAACCTTCAAATAAAGGCCCCTATTACTGAAATAAATCCAGGGTAATGTGGTTATTCTTTTTTTTTTGTTAAACCATTTATTTTTGTAGCTTTTCTTCAGATTTTTGTCAGCAATAGACCCCATATTTTCCTGTCTTCTTTAGAATGAGTGACACCTTTTCCCACTATTAGATAATTCAGATAACCTTCCTTAACATAACGTTTGACGTGGTAAAGAGTCATAAAAAAGTGTTATCTAATTCAAAGTGTTTCCTTAATTACTATACAGCTTGTCAACATGGATAGCGGCAGAGGACAAAATAAAACTTTAATGAATAAAAATAATTAACTTGAAATAAATAATGATGATAATAATTAAATAAATAATAACTTCAACTTAAAACAGAAAGTAATAATTATATACTTATCTATGCACTTTTGGACCTTTAGCTTTTTAAGATTATAGTAAATATAATTGTAATTTTCTAAATAAATAAATGCTAGTTATGTTCTCATTTCATGTATGTTACTTTCACTGTACGACTACAACTTTTCCCTTTCCAGTAATGTTTTACAAGCTCTGCATGTGTTAAGATAAAGACAAGTAAATCTCCCACCTCTCCCACGAAACAATTTCTGGTAAAGGCTGGTGGACACTAAAACAAGCTGGGCATACAACTCAAACCTTTGTAGCCATTTCTAACTGTCATGTTTTGATCTCAAAGAATCTGTTACTGTTGATAACTTCCAGTAACAGATGACTGGATATTTAAGTCCAGTGAGTTTTTTTAATTTAATATGCACTGTGCTTCTTGACTCCTGTTATCTTTTACTTGTTCTGTTGATGGTCATCCCAAAGAATTTCAAATTTACAAATTTAATCAGTTATCATTTTACTCTTTGCCTTTCTTACGGTATAAGAATATTCAGATAATCTTCCTTATCAGGACCTTTGACATGTGGTAAAGAGTTATGAAAACCGTTATCTCATTAAAGCTTTTCCTTAATGACTACACAGCTAGTAAACAGAGATATCTGTGGAATTTAAGAGCTGATGCTGTGAATCAAGCACTGCCAAGAAAGAAAAAAATTAGAATAAATAAAAATCAAACAAAACAAAAGTCATTATTGTGCCGCTAAGTAAATCAACCAGCGTGAATGAGTTTGTCATGATTTTAAGGAGCAACCATTTAATTTTAATGTGGTTAATTATTTATTATTTAAACATTTTATGCTGCTGCACTCATTTGGTACTTGATGCCTTGAAAACAGTTTTTGATTAAAAGTTCTATAATTAATATAATTTTAGTAGAAATTGTATTTTTCATTTGTGTGACATACTTCATTTACATACTTCAGTTGATCTTGAAATGATGAGGAAAAATACAGCTGCAGGGAGACAAGTGTAAACACAATTGTAAAAGGTTTTTTTTCCCTTCGGGTAAAACTGACACAGCACATTCCAAGTTCTTCAGATCTAAGTATAAGATAGAGATGCAGTTGTAACTTTCATGAGGCCAGAGTGTTTATAATCATACCACACAGCTGCAGTAAAACTGTTTAACCTCCAATAAACAGATGTGATATTGATCTTTTTTGCGTAACAGTTTTATGAGAGCTGAACATCATCGCTTTAAAAAGCTTCGCAGCCAGTGGAAAACATCAGTGCATGCTTTTACATGCCACAATGAAGAAACTGTTGTGGACTGTGTGTCTGCACATTCTGTGTCTGTACAGTGGTGGTTGGAGCGGGGTGAATGGACAGGAGGACTTTATGCTTCTTGAAGGTCCTCTGACAGAGCAGTTGGTCAAACACTCTGATAGGGGGGGAAATGATGCCTTTGACTGCAGTCGTCCCATACCTGCTGGTTCTAAACTGTACTTTGAGCATCTCCAGAGTATCGGGGTGACTCACTTCAAAGTTCCTCTATCATGGGCTCAACTCCTCCCCGTAGGACACCCCAGCCAGCCACAGCAAGCTGTGGTCAAATGTTATCAGATCCTGCTGCAGCAGCTGCTGGATGTGGGCCTTCAGCCTCTAGTCATCCTTCATGGATCGACAGTTCCACAATCTCTGAGATCAAGGTTTGGAGGCTGGGAGAGCCAGGGGCTGTTAGAAGCCTTTCAGCAGTATGCTGAGTTTGCCTTCCAGGAATTTGGAGGACTGGCACACTCATGGGTGACACTGAGTGACTTGGATGAAGTTTGGCATGATGGGCAGGCAGCTAATGCTCCCACTCCTCTGCAAAATATCCTTAAGCTCAACAGGAACATTCATCAGATATACCATCAACACTTTCCAGGAAAAGGTGAGCTAAATCAAGTAATTGATCATCTGATGTTGTCATGAAGCATTTGTTTGTACTTTTAAACTGTTGGATAGAACCTGTATTGTTATTATCAGGTATCTAAAGTATTGTTTGAATATTAAGCTGTTAAATATATTGCCTTTATGTGAGATTTTTAATATCTCCTTAAAAATTAAATTCATGGCAAATTGATAGTGAAATCCTTCACCATTATGTGTATCGCACAGACTACACATATATGTCATCATTGCCTTTTTCAATAATGAATCCATGTGATATTAGTATGGTAATATTGCATATATTGAACTGCACAGGTAAACCCATACTAATATTTTTTTCAAAGCAGTCAGGTTTGATATTAGATTATAAGCACATTTCTGAAATGATGTCATGTAAAAGTATCTGTCATTCCTTTGTATTTCCAGGGAGACGTCTATCACTGGGGCTGAAAGCAACAGATGCTGCAACACTTTCCCACATTAAAGCTTCAACAAGTGTAAGCATCAGCTGCTACTTTCATTATTTATGTTTAGATGCCAGTGAAATCTGTTATGTCTAACATGAGAAAAACAATTCTGAAAGCAATGGCTCAATATAGAAATACTGGGTTATTTGCTTTCGACAGTGTATTCAAGAGCAAATTTGCCAAATCTGTTCCTAATCTACACAAAGAAAGTTAAACATTTTGGCAGATGTGAATTAAGAGGTGATTAACTTTTACATTGATCCAAATCTGGTTCTGGATACAGGATTTTTGTGTAGAAGTATGTTGTCAGATTGTTCTTTTCGTCTAAGTTATTTTATTTTAAAGCCAGAATAAAGCAGAGATAAAAATCCATTTTGAGAAAAAAACCATATTTCATGAAAATATATTTTTAACCACCTTGCCAAACAACTGGAGAGTACAGTAGAAATGAGCATTGTTCTCTGCTTTGTCACACCATGAAGGCAAGTTCACATGGACCCAAACTGACAAACCTCAGATCAGCTCAAGTTCACCGCACTTATGGGACAAACAGGGTAGAAATTAAACAGAATTACTCAGATGTGAAATCATGAATACATTGAGAATGTTGAATATTTAGGTCACATTCTAGCTATGGACTAAGTTTCCAAAGTCTTTACACTGTACAACTTTGACTCTCATGATGTGGCCATCTCCTACCAACAATGTGGTTGAACTGTTGGCAACTTAAGGATGCCACAAGAGGAGGAAGTGTGTCAGTCTGGCTGCGTTCAACTATAGCAGTAGTTAATCCGTTTATTCCAATTGCGTTTGGTGAAGTTTGTAAAACTACCAGGTCAAACATAAGGCATGTCATTGTGGTGATCACCCAGTATTCAATGACTGTAGTTATTCCTCTAACTTTGGTTCATGGTTCCTGTTTGATTAGGTTTGTTTAACTCTAACCTTTCCTTTGCCGTGAAATTCATCCATGATGTGTTACTCACACACAGTTTGTGTAACACCAGTTGGTACATACATACAACTGTGGTGTGACACTGACATGGACTTTCATTTCATTTCACAGAGCATAGATCTGATTCTCTGAGTTGGGGTGTAGTTCCCCAACATCTGCAGTGCTGCATTTAAACTTTGCTCTTTACTAACTTAATCAAGTTCCCCATCATCTCCACATTCCTCAGTGATGAACAGCACAAGTTCAGCAACCAGGAACATATAACTCTGTGATGAAAGCAGAACAGTTAGCTAGCTTGTTGTTAGATCCACCATCAGAGGACATTGTTGGCTACTCTGAGGTTCGTCCAATGGAGCAGTCTTATGTTTAGTTTTAAGTTTTAAGGCCAGAGTAAACTTAGGCTTGCCTTTATGCTCAGTCCGCTACATCATGGAGAACTACTTACAGACCCACCTAAAAACACCAAACAGAATAATAAATTCAGCTCAGCAATTCAAAACAAAATAGTCATCAGTCTTTTAACATGTTTTCAAAAACTTATCCAAAATATATGTTAGACATTTCTGAATGAGCTTTCCTCTGACGTTTAAAGCTATACAGTGACTCTTTTAGTAGAAGCAAAAATCTACAAATAATCTACAGTGTTGGTAAAAGAAAGGAATACTGAAATAGCTTGATAGGATTGTATTTGCTCTACTTATTGAAAACAGGATGCCCCTAACAAATAAAAAGAAAAGAAAGAGTCTGATAACATTCTGTATTGTATCTGTTGTTCTGAACAGTTGGACTTCTTGTCAGTGCACATTGAATACAACTGTGCCTCATCAAACTTGGCACAGGAGCTGAGGAGCTTACAGGTACTGTAAATATTTCAGTTATTATGATTATTAATTGTAACATTCAACTTTATGTTTCACACGCCCACCACACTGCAGTCACATGCATATTATGTTTTATTGTAGATATCCACTGGGAACTTGCCTGTCCTGATCTACAAGATGAATGTTCATGATTGTTCTCACAGTAATCACCAGGTTCTTGGAGATTTACTCCATGGTGAGTGCCATTTCACATTTCTTTACTCTCTGATATAACTTTCCTTACATGATAGTTTTAGTTTGTAATGAATACCAAGAAAACAAGGAACACAGAAACTGGAAGTGCTGCTACTTCTAGTTACAGCACTAAGCAAAAGTCTTGAGCCACACCTCAGTACTTTATAATTTGCTTCCAAGCAGCCACACTTTATTTATCTGTGCAGCTCAAGTCAGCTTTATTTATTTAAAGCTTTTCAAGTATTTTAAGAGCAACCAAGATGTAATGAAATAAATAAAAACAGAACAAAAACATAGAGTTAAAGATTAAACTATTGTCAACATTCTTGAAAATATTCTACAAATAGTAGATAACAAGGATATAACAAGCAGACCAACACTTTGGGGGCAAAGAGCTCTTGTGGGTTCTGCAATAAAGACTTTGTATGTGATAAGACCCAACAACTCTCCAGGCTTTCTAAAGATCTTTCAAAGTTTTTCTTTGGACGCTTGCTGCTTTGTTATTTTCAGTCCAGTAAAGTATCTGAACATTTTCAGAGGAATGTGTTCTTTGGTTTATGAAGCCAGTTAACATTCAAGAATTAAAAAAGAATACGCCTAAACCATGGGTTGAACCAGTGTTGTATTTTAACATTTTAGGCAGTTTCTTTCTAGCAGCTTTTTGCAAAAACAAGTCATTTCTTCCCATTCCTTTGGCAGCATAAAAGAAAATCCTGAAAATAACAGTTTGACGGTGATAACAAAGTATTTGTGTTCCAAGTGATTCCCAAAGAACTGTTAGCAAAATCTGGCATATCTCAGCGAGGTCCTAAAAATCTGAGGAAACTAAACAAATCGAGGATGTAAGCAGCAGGCCTAAAATCAAACGATCTATAGCAAATTAAACTAATCTGAGAGGGATAAATAAGGAATAAGAATTAATCCAGTGAAGACCTGACATGGGACCTGAGAGACACATCTGGCTCTCCAGTTGATCCATTGACTGTTCACTGAAAACTCATCTGAAATGGTGTACATGGAGGGATGGCGAACGTATGCCAAAAGACATAAGAACTGGACTGAAAATCATTGGCAATAGCTCTTACAGAGTGATGAATCTTTCCCATAACCTAGCCTTTCCCATAACCTGAATAGTCTCCAGGTGCTATTCCTGAAGACTATCAGAAAATACTTTTTTTTCTTAATGATAAATGTGGCTCTCGTGGTATAATAACCACCAAATATTGTCCACAGCTGAAACTCTTGATTATGTCCATGACACTAATTAGAATTATTATAACATATAAAGAAAACAAGAGGTAGCCGAACTTATGATTGTCAATTAAGTTGAGGACTGCAATATTGCAAATTATACAGTATGATACGGACAAAAAATAAGATTTTTGGAAATGTTGAAGGTGAAAAGAATATATTATTCTTGTACTGGCCAGTAAAGTTTCACAAAGAAACTCTGGTGCAAGATAGACAACAGCCTTTGGACTTGCTTGGTACAGTTTGTCCTAAAATAAAAACATATTATTCAGACAGATGAAGTATGTGAAAGACTTTTTGAATATGACGGTTTAGGTGAAAATTAAAGTGGATATCTTGCAGGCTTATGCTTTAAATAAGTATTGGCATTGTATTTTGTATGTAGATATTTCCACATATCATTCTGCAGCAATAAAATACTGAATCTGTCTTGAACATTTAGTCCTTAAGGACAACGGCTTGAATATCATGGGATGTGACATGAAGGACGTGTTAGGCAAGCTGGATGTGCAGGATGCTCCAGCCAGGTAAGATTGAATGTCACTATGTCATATATAAGTATATATATGTGTATGTATGTATGAATATAAACATCAATATATTCATGCTTATAGCCTTTTTTAATCCATCTATGTTCACTGTTGTGTTTTTCAAAAGTTCGGGTATTCCAGATTTCAAAAGGATGACAGGCTTAAGCAATAGCTATCAGAAGATCGGGCAGAAGTTTGAGGCCCAAACCACAGAAGAACGAGACCTTGTCCTTGCTGAATCATTCCCTTCTGACTTCCAGTGGGCTACCTCTACAGAGTCTTTCAAGGTTGAAGGCGGCTGGTTAGAGGGCGGGAAAGGAGAGACCATTTGGGATCGCTTTGGTCATGATGGCCTAGCCTTTGAAAATCAGACAGCTGACCTAGCTTGTGATAGTTACAATAAGGTGGTATATGATCTTTACCTCCTGCGAGGTCTGCAAGTCAAAACTTACCAGTTTTCCATCTCCTGGGCCCGTATTTTCCCCACAGGCCACAGAGGAAGCCAATTAGAGCAAGGGGCTCTCTACTATGACAAACTGATCAATGCTCTCATTGAATATGGTATACAACCTGTTGCTACTCTCTACCACTGGGATCTGCCCCAGGCCCTCCAGAACAGTGGTGGATGGACCAACCCTGCAATTGTTGAAGCTTTCAAGGACTATGCAGACTTCTGCTTCTCCAGGTTTGGAGACAGGGTCAAGACCTGGAACACATTCAGTAGCCCCTGGGTTGTGAGCCATGCTGGGTATGGCACTGGGGAGCACCCCCCTGGAGTAAAGGATTACGCAGTTGCTTCCTTTCAGGTGAAAGTCATGTTATCATCGGCTAATAATTAAACAGTGTTTAATTGTTGCCCCGGGGCATTTAACTTATCATTTGTTTATACCTTTTCAGGTCACTCACAATATACTCAAGTCCCATGCAGAGGCTTGGCATGTCTACAATGACAAGTACAGGAACACACAGGGAGGAAAAGTGGGCATTGCATTAAACTCTGACTGGGCTGAGCCCATGAACAAATCCAGACCTGAAGATGTGGCCGCTGCAGATCGCTACCTACAGTTAATGCTAGGGTGGTTTGCTCATCCTATATTTGTAAATGGAGATTATCCTGCTTCACTTAAAACTCAGATTGAGAAGAAAAAAAATGAGTGTCCCAGTTCTGTGCCAGCAGTACTTCCAGCTTTTACTGCTGAGGAGAGCAAGCGGATACAAGGAACTGCTGACTTTTTTGGTTTAAATCATTATACTTCCCGTTTAGTTAACAGCAGTAAAGGTGGGTGCAACCCTGGTCCTGTGGAAGTGGGAGACTTCCAGGCCCATGTGGACCCCACCTGGCCTTCTACAGCCTCTGACTGGATTTATTCGGTGCCTTGGGGCCTTCGTTCTCTTCTAAAGTACATTTCAACAGAATACTTGAATACTACAAAAGTGCCTATCTACATAACTGGGAATGGGATGCCAACAGAGTACAGTGGGGACAGCCTCAACGACACCAGCAGAGTGGAATACATGAGGGGTTACATCAGTGAAACCCTGCAAGGTCAGTGTTTGTTATTTCTTTGATAAGAGACCACAGACTGGAAAGAATTCACAATTTGATGCATTCTTTTATGAATCCATTCTCTAGCCATAACCATGGATGGAGTGGATGTGCAGCGATTCACGGTGCAGTCACTCATGGATGGATTTGAAGGAAACCAAGGCTACAGTCAAAGATTTGGTCTTCACCACGTTAACTTCGAAGATCCAGGCAGACCGAGAACCCCAAAGCAATCTGCATACTTCTTCTCTCAGGTTATCAAGCAAAATGGTTTTGGATCAAGCAAACACAATGGTCTTAAAGGCTTAGAAATACCATTTACTCGCCGTTCCATCACTCTGCCACCCTCAGAGGTTCCATCTAAATCAAAGGTCGTCTGGGAAAAATTCTCTCGTCAGTCAAAATTTGACACACAAATGTATCACTATGGTACTTTTCCACAAGACTTCAGCTGGGGAGTTTCATCTTCGGCTTACCAGATTGAAGGTGGCTGGAATGCTGATGGAAAGGGACCCAGTGTCTGGGATACATTCACTCAGACAACTGATATAGTTTTAGATAGTGCTAATGGAAATGTAGCTTGTGACAGTTACAACAGACTCGAGGAAGACTTCTACATGCTGCGAGCGCTGAGAGTAAAGTCATACAGATTCTCTTTGTCTTGGTCCAGGATCTTTCCTGATGGTCGGCGTACCTCCCTGAACCAGAAAGGTGTTGACTATTATAACAAACTTATTGATGGCCTCTTGGCACATAATATCACCCCCATGGTGACACTTTATCACTGGGACCTTCCTCAAGCTTTGCAAGACCTTGGTGGCTGGGACAATGTACAGATGATTGACATCTTTAATGACTTTTGTGATTTCTGTTTTGCCACATTTGGCAACAGAGTAAAATTCTGGATTACTTTCAATCAGCCACATACAATTGCATGGTTAGGATATGGACTTGGACAGATCCCGCCAAATGTTATGGATCCAGGAACTGCGCCTTACAAAGTTGCACACAACCTAATTAAAGCTCACGCCACGGCCTACCATACTTATGATGACAAGTATCGCAGCTCCCAAAGTGGTCTAGTATCCATTGCTCTCAATGCTGACTGGGCTGAACCTAAAGATGTCAATGTTCCCCGTGACATTGTGGCTGCCGACCGTGCGCTGCAGTTCCAACTGGGTTGGTTTGCACACCCTATTTTCAAGAACGGCGACTACCCTGATGCAATGAAATGGCAAGTTCGCCAAAAATGTGAACTTCAAGGTCAGTCAGACTCAAGACTCCCATCCTTCACTGAAGAGGAAAAGAACTTCATCAAGGGAACTGCTGACGTGTTCTGTCTCAATCACCACACCACAAAGATAGTTAGTCATATTACAGGCCCGCTTTCTCCCGAGTCCTATCAACATGACTGGGACTTTTTAGAAGAGGAGCTGATTGAATTACCTACTACAACTCTTGCAAAACAGAGAGCAGTATCGTGGGGAATGAGAAGACTCCTCAACTGGATCAAGGAGGAATATGGAGATCCAGACATTTACATCACTGAGAATGGGGCGGCTGTAATGTATGATACAGACAGAGTATTTCATTACAAGACCTATATTGATGAGGCTTTAAAAGGTACACTGATATAAACAGATTTGAGATATTACATTTTCAAGTTCACAGTTCACTGTGAGATTCACTTGTGATTGTTTTTCGCCTTGACCACTTATTTGTGTTTGTGTATTTAATAACAGCTTATGAACTTGATGGAGTGAGGCTGAAAGGCTACATAGCGACATCTCTAATGGATTCTTTTGAGTGGTTATATGGCTACAGATCTGGGTTTGGGTTTGGGCTGCACCAAGTGGATTTCAACAACCCAAATCGGCCAAGAACGCCCAGGTATTCGGCTCATGTCTACCACCAAATCATGAAGGATAATGGCTTCCCTGAAACATATGATGAGAAGATGATTTATGGACAGTTTCCGAAGGATTTCATTTGGAGTAGTGCAACAGCATCATATCAGGTAAGTGTTCGGTTGATACGTCTTCATTAAGCTATCAGAGAATTGTACAAATGCACTGTTTTCATTTACATTTTTTAGGTTGAAGGAGCATGGAGAGCAGATGGCAAAGGTCTCAATATCTGGGATCAGTTCTCCCACACGCCTAATAAGCTGTTAAATCATGACACTGGAGACATTGCCTGTGACAGTTATAATAAATTAGAAGAGGATATTGCTATATTGAAGCAGCTCAAGGTGTCCCATTACCGTTTCTCCATATCCTGGGCGAGGGTACTTCCTGATGGTACCACTAGTCACATTAATGAGGCTGGACTCAACTACTATAACAGATTGGTGGATGCACTGGTTGCTGTAAACATCCAGCCTCAAGTAAGTCTTTTTTTTTTTTAGTTTCTCAAATAATATCTAAAATGGGAAGTCTGTAAATTATGTAAACTTTTTATTTCCATTTAATTTTTGTCAGGTTACTCTGTACCACTGGGACCTTCCACAAGCTCTTCAAGAAACTGGGGGCTGGCTCAATGAGACTATTGTGGCCAGATTCAGGGATTATGCTGACGTAATCTTTGGCAGTCTTGGCGACAGAGTAAAACTTTGGATCACCTTTAACGAACCATACATTATAACGGTGCTAGGTCATGTGAGTGGAGCCCATGCCCCAGGTAGGACACTGTCAAGGAAATGAAAATTGTGGCGAGGATAAGGATTTACATTTGTTTCAGTTTGGGGTGTTTACAACCAAAATGTAAATATAGATTTTTGTCAATGTGATTTCTGAGCCCAATCGGATAATAACATACAACTAAAAAAGATAATTCACTCTGTATGATTGCAGGAGATTCATCACGGCCTGACCTTCATCCCTACATTGTCGGTCACAACATTATGAAATCTCACGCTGAGGCCTATCATGTGTACAATGACAAGTATCGAGCCAAACAGAATGGAATGATCTCCATCACTGTCAACTCTGACTGGGCAGAACCCAGAAACCCCAATAAGCAGGAGGATGTAGATGCTGCGCGACGTGTTGTGCAGGTATGCCAAATCCTCATACGTTTTGCACGAAACATGTTGCACTATTTTCACTGACGGCTGCTGTGTCTCTCTCTGTGTGCAGTGGTATCTCGGCTGGTTTGCCCATCCAATATTTATTGGAGATTACAATGAAATGTTTAAGAGAATCATTCGAGAGCGCAGTCTTGCTGCTGGTTTACCAAAGTCCAGGTATTAACATTAAAACTTAAAAGGAGAATATTATGAGTCACATAAGAGATTCAATGGAAACATATAGACACAGTAGTAAGTAAACTTATGATTGTCTGTATTCCTCTTGATGATCTCTGTGCAGATACTTTTTAAGTTTGCACAAATGGTTTCTGCTGCTTTGCATTTCCATTTCCATAAGTCCATTGTTTCTTAATTTGCACTTTAAACACTGCAGGCTTCCTGAGTTTACACCTGAGGAGATCAAGCGAATTAATGGGACCTATGATTATTTTGGACTCAATCATTACTGCTCTGTTCTGGCATTCAATGTGGACCATGGAAACAATCAACATCTTGAAGCAGACAAGTAAGCAAATGTCATCTTTTGTGATTCTTTTTTAAAAATTCTATTCGAAGGTCAGAGAACTAGCCCAGTAAAGTTAGAAACTATATATTCATGCTATTCTTTGAAAAAAATCCTTCTTTGTGTTATGAAATATTTGAGTTTAAAATCTCCACTTTTTCACTGTCACAGGGGTGCCGGGGTAATTTCAGATCGCACCTGGTTGGAAACGGGCTCTTCGTGGCTGAGAATGACACCTTTTGGCCTTCGCAGATTACTGAGATTCATTAAAGAGGAGTTTGGAAATCCCCCAATCATCATCACTGAGAATGGTGTCTCAGAACGGGGGCCTGTTGATCTGAATGATCCTCACAGAATTTACTACTATAAACACTATATCAACCAGGTGTTGAAAGGTATTAAAGCAATTTCATCAACAATAATAAAGCATTTAAGAGCAGGATATTCAAGAAAACATCAAGTAAATATAAAGTTTAACATTTTTTGTCAATTCTTCACTTTCTAAAAAAAATCAAACCAAGAAACAAAAAAAACAATAATTGATTCAGTGTATTTTCATTTCTAAAAGAGTTATTTTGTTTTTCCAGCTTACTTGCTAGATGGTGTGGACATCCGTGGCTACACAGCTTGGTCACTGATGGACAACCTGGAGTGGGCTGTTGGCTATTCAGAGAGATTTGGCCTTTTTTATGTCAATCATTCTGACCCCAATCTGCCTCGAGTGGCCAAGAATTCTGTGTCCTTCTACAACAGCATCATCAGCTGCAACGGATTCCCTGACCCTGCTTTAGGACCCCATGACTGCTTGAACCCCGATCCTGAAGGTAAACTTATTCAATGTGGCTCACATACTTGTTTTGACTCAAGAACTGCTTGAGAGGTTGAAAAATCTGACAACGAGTGCATCTGAAGCTCATTAATTAATAAGTTTTGTTGTATGTTGATGTTAATACAACTTAATTGCACTAATAAGGTCAAGAACTTGAAAGCCGACTTGACTACTTTGAGTCTTGTGGTTATTGTGAGATTGATATGCAACCTCCCTTACAATAAACTGACTATTGGAAGTAGAAGAGTGTTAACAAGTGAGTCATAGAGGAACATGTTCGTACACAAGGCCCAGCAAGCAGTTTCCTCTTGTCTCCAGAGTTTGTGTTAAGCTAAGTTATCTGTCATCTGCTGAAGCCATCTACGTTCTAAGAAAAGTGCAATATTGCTATAAAAGCTTTGCAAGGAAGCAAATACCGTTTTTATTCACAAACTGTTCAAAATACAGTGTGAAATAAGTCATTTGGATGTTAAAAGCCTTACCACAATCAATAAGACCGCTATGGCGCATGTCTCTGCGTTTTCTTTCTGCAGCAACAAGCGCAGCAACAAGCGCAGCAACAAGCGCAGCAACAAGTGCAGCAACGAGCACACCGGTCACAGACAACGCTGTGAAGTTCCTGGGTATGAAGCTCTCTATCAGTGACGCAGAGACTGGGCTTACCACCACATTTGCTCTGTTGATTGCTGCAGTGTTTGGAGTAATATGTTTATCCGTTTGGTTCTTTGCAAGGAAAAAAAGTTCTAAGAGAAATAAGGATGTTGACGTGGTAAATATGGAGAGGAAATTGTAACTGAAAATGCATTGTGGTTTCCTCAAGATAAATAGATGAACATTTAACTGCATTCTCCAAAAGTCTAAATTTAACCTTTTGCAGATTTGTTTGTCATTCCTTTTAAAGGGATTTTATTTTTTCATTTACTCATTTTTGTTGTAATGGTGGAGTTATGACAACTTCTCATGAGTAGTTGTGTCTCAGTTAACAGAGGTCAGAGCTCCCAAAGTTTGGAGAATCACGGATGAATTCTGGCAGAGGAGCCATGCTATTGTTTCCATCTAAAACTTCACAAATGCTTTCTATTTTTCAAGTCTTTCCAAAAATAATTCCCAACAGTGAGTGATCTAGTCTAGTCTGACATCTCCTGATGTACTTAACTCATCAGTAGCAGGATACACCAGGCATGAAATATTTTGATTTGGTCCAGATTGAGGAAAATGTTTTCTTTTCTGTGTAGCTGATAGATCATCTCCCTGATTCTACATACTGTGAATGCTCTAAATGCTGTCTATGGCAGGAAATACACTACTACTACTACTCAAAAGTACTTCACACAACCACATTATAAAAACAAAACAAAACAAAACATCTGGAATATACCTTTAACTAGAACTGTATGTTAAAGATGTCTCGGAATTTAAAAGCAAAAAAAAAGCTTTTTAGTTAAGCCCTGTATTCAGTCACATTTACCTGTTATTGCAATGATACAAAACAACATTATGTTAATTTATTCTTGTGTCTGTTCAATGCATCATTTCACTTGCAACCAAATTTCTGCATCTTCTCTCCATGAGGATTCACAGTTTATGACAGATGTCAGGTATGAACCGTGAAATATTATATGTTTAAGTATTGTATTAGCTTCACTTGCAGGACAACGAAAACAAAGACATTGTACCACACAATGTAGCCGACAGGCTTTGACTTGCAAAAGTATGAAACCTTGTGGATGTGTCCTCAGACAGTCTTGTTTATTTATTGTACAGCTAATAAATGCAAATGCCTGCAGGGGGTAAAAATTGATCTCTCCACAAGTATGATTACAAACCACATTCCTTATGTAGAAATGATGATTAGAAAACCAGCACTGTAATGAATAATGTTAAAGCACTGTGAGATGACTTTTGTGAATTATTTGTATGTTTAAATTAAATTTTTTAAAAAAAGTCCTTTTCTCAGTGTCTCATCAATTAAATGCTTTTACTTTTCCCAAATATGAATTCTGTAACCGACAATGGCCATTAACTAAGTGAATCCTGTCAGAACAGCCACCATTATGAACAGCTCAGCAACTGACCACAGCATCTGATGTCATAAATCCAAGAGAAATAATTGGCAACTTAAGTCATACATCATAGTTAATTCAGCAATGTCTGATTATGGTTAACCACAGCTTGCTGGGGGGAGGACTTTCATTTGCTGAACTAACTGTAGTGGCACTTATATTTGATTCAAGAACATATGAAGTGTGTCTAAAACCAGGAAGTGATGAGATGTCGAGGTAGTTTTGCAGCAAGGTGCATCACCTGCTCATTGGTCATAGTGCCTGACTGAAACATAGCCTGGTGTTGGGCAACATGTTTGAGGCAAGATGAATAAATTGGAGTCAATGTATTGCCTAAATGCAATGACCACCTGAAAGGGGAAATGAAACACTTTTATTCAGTAGCTTTTATTCAAAGAATAGGGTTTGCTTTCATATCGTTTGACTTTTACAAAGTTAAAATCATCATATCATTTTATATCATTTTCATGCTCTAAAATGGCATGTAGCTTGTTAGTAAACCTGTGTAAAACTGTGACATCCTCCAATCAAAATGAGCGACTTTGTAACCAAAGAACAAAGCAAAAGTTGTTCATTCGATATTTGTTTAGGGTTATAATTATTCAGATTTGATTTAGATTTGAAGATCGTTTGTCAACTAATGTTGAAAAAATGTCATTAAATCAGCACTGAATAAGGATTACATTTTGACAGTTAAAATGTTAGTATTTGATCCATTCTTTCTCAATATGCTGTGCCCAGTCTACAACTATTTCAACAGAAGAGAACTGCATGAGGCCATTTAAGAATTATCATTTAAAGAAGTGGTGGTTAGCACCGTCGCCTAACAGCGAGAGCGTTCCAGGCTCGATCTCCACCTGACGCCTTTCTGTGTGGAGTCTGCATGTTCTCCCCGTGTATGTGTGGGTTCTCTCCAGGTACTCCGACTTCCTCCCACCATCCAAAAACATGCACGTTAGGTGCATTGGTGTCTCTAAAATTGTCCTTCTGCGTGAGTGTGAGCATGTTTGGTTGTTTGTCTTGTTTGTCTCTGTGTGGCCCTGTGATGGACTGAAGACCACCCGACCGATGGATTAAATGGGTACAGAAAATGGATGGATGGATATCTGAACGAATGAAAGGGGTACCAAAAACAAAAATCTTCCAACTTCCCCATAAGCATAAGTACACAGTAAACCGGAAAGTTTTTTTTTTAAATGAAAGGGTATAAAATAGGGTATAAAATACATTTCTAATCCAATATTGAGCTAGTTTGTACCTTTCAATTTTAATTAAAAAAACAAACATATTACATAACAGGTATACACCTTGCATTATGTGATATATACATATGATGATGCTCAATATGATGAAAGTATTGGACATGCCCGTATATTGGATAAGTAAAAGTATATGTACATATAAACATGCAGCATCCTCTCTGTGATCATATATGTGAGCTGTATTCTAACAGGAGATATCGCAGTCATTGCGAACATCATCAGTTCAACTTATCCATCTATCATCTGCCGCTTATCCGGGGGTCGGGTCGCGGGGGCAGCAGCTTGAGCAGAGAAACCCAGACGTCCCTGTCAACTTATATTGAAATCAAATAATTACTTTTATGAGTGGTTTGAGTAGTTGAAGGTCTGAATGTTGATTTTACTGGTGTCCAGCCTAAAAGATTATTTTTCATCCTCACAAATTTGATCAGTTATGATTTTTTTTTTTTTATGTAACAGTTAAAACTTTCCTACAGACATTAGAATGAGAGAGAACATTACCTTTACCCGGCATTAGATAATTCAGATTATCTTCCTTATCAGGACCTTTGACATGTGGTAAAGAGTTATGAAAACCGTTATCTCATTAAAGCATTTCCTTAATGACTACACAGCTTGAAAACAGAGATATCTGTAGAATTTAAGAGCTGATGCTGTGAATCAAGCACTGCCAAGAAAGAAAACAATTAGAATTTAAAAAAAAAATTAAAAAAGAAGTTATTATTGTGCCGATAAGTAAACCAGTAAACCTGCTTTAAGGAGCAAGCATTTCATTTTAATATGGTTAATTCTTTCTTTTCTGCTTTAAGGTGGAAATCTTTCTGCAAAACAGGATTTATAGAGAGATGCTCTATAGCTCAATTGGCTGTGCAGATCATTTTAGCCGTTCCTAACATTCATACGTTGATCTCAAAGAATCTGGTATCGTTGATCCATAAGTATTGACTGGAAATTTAAGTCCTGACAAGTGTCAAGGAAGAGAAACATTTCAGCAGACTTAATTTGCTATCATATGATAAAATATAGATCTTATTGGGTTTTTCTTCTTTACTGTATCATGCTTAACATGATTAGAATTCATGTCCATCCATCCATTTTCTATACCTGCTTAATCCGTCAGTCGGGTCGCGGGGGGGCTGGAGCCTATCCCAGCAGTCATCGGGCGAGAGGCGGGGTAGACCCCGGACAGGTCACCAGTCCATCACAGGGCCACACAGAGACAAACGAGATAAACAACCGCACTCGTTCACACTCACTTCTAAGGACAATTTAGAGACACTAATTAACCTAACATGCATGTTTTTGGACGGTGGGAGGAAGCTGGAGAACCCGGAGAGAACCCACACATACACGGGGAGAACATGCAAACTCCCCACAGAAAGGCCCCAGGCGGGAGTTGAACATGGAACGCTCTTGCTGTGAGGCGACGGTGCTGACCTAAAATTCATGTCTAGGAAGAGAAACATTTCAGCAGACTTTGGACCCCTCTAGTGGAAATGCGACAGATCCGCAGATTAAATAATATTTTCCGTCCTTGAAAATGTCTCTGACCATTTAAAATATTATAAATCTAATTATTGATCCTATCTTTTCCAAACTACTTTGTACCTTTAAATTCCAGTGGTGTCATATACAAAAAAAAATTATAAATTGATTTCAAAACACAAGAGAAATATAATTTGTTATAAGTTATATGACATGCACCATATAACTTAATTGTATGATATATTATAGATATTTTTCTTTGTATTTTTCTTCTTTACTCTATCATGATGATTAGAATTATTAGACAAGTCCAGGCATTGGATTTGTGTGAGATGTCTTTTAATAGGAGGTATTTACCTGCTTTTGCCTGCATTTGTTTTACATCTTGAGATGCAGTCATATTGAACTTAATAAATTCAACTCAAATTTCAATCAAATAATTGCTTTCATGTTTGCCAATGTTTTGAGTAGTTGAGTGTCACAGATGTTCAGATTTTTACTGGTGTACCCCTAAGGATTCTTTTCCATCTGCACTAATTTAATGCAGTTATAATTTTACTCCTTCACACAGACATGAGAGCACATTATATTTTCCAGTATTAGATAATGATGATAATCCTTATCATGACCTTTGACATGTGTTAAAGAGTTATGAAAACCCTTATCTCAATCAAAGCATTTCCTTCACTGCGTCACAGCTAGTAAACATGAATTGCTGCAGGGGACAAATGCAAACTTTCCAAAAAATGTCATAACAAGTCAAAGTAAGTCTATTTATTTATCTAGCCACTGTGGGTCCATCAGTTACATAAAAAAATATTCTGAGAGAACTTTTGTCTACTATTTACATGTTTCCAATGAGCTGAAACAAATACATTTAAAAATATAAAAAAACTGAAATAAGATAAAAGCTGTAAGTCATTATCTTTCCTCCAGATAAACTGATCAGCATAAATTAGTATGGCTTGATGTTATGGTACAACTATATAATTATTTGAGTATGGAGATATTATATTAAATTTAACTGTTTTTGCTTTGAAATAATTAAAAATAAGAGACGGAATGAGGAGCAAGAAACAAAACTGAAATAAGACAAGACTACTTGATCAAAGTAAAAGTAATAAAGACAAAACATGAGAGTAACTAAAAAATAAACAACTAGAATGATTCAAACTAAAGAAACCTGATAACGGACCGATAACTAAAGACAAACAAACTGAGCTAAAACAAAGTAACAAAGAACAAGAACAGAGAGCAACCAAGAGGGAATTATGACCAAAAAGACAAATCAAGATTAGAGAAAAACAAACAGCAAGAAATCCTAATAACAACAAATTACTAAATAACACAAAACACATAAAACCTAAAAGATTAAACCGAAGTAAAGAAATCCAAGAAATCTTTTACTTGTTATTCCCTCATACCCAGGTGTACGTTTCTCTTAATGTTTAGCCTTTATCCAGTTCAACAGTTCTGCATTCAGGTCGACTGAGTGATGCTCTCTCAACATTTTATGCTGCTGCACTCATTTGGTACTTGATGCCTTGAAGACAGTTTTTTATTAAAAGTTCTGTAATTAAAATTATTTTAGTAGAAATTGTATTTTTCATTTGTGTGACATACTTCATTTACATACTTCTTGGAATGTGCAGTGTCAGTATTTCCCTTCGGGTAAAACTGACACAGCACATTCCAAGTTCTTCAGATCTAAGTATAAGATAGAGATGCAGTTGTAACTTTCATGAGGCCAGAGTGTTTATAATCATACCACACAGCTGCAGTAAAACTGTTTAACCTCCAATAAACAGATGTGATATTGATCTTTTTTGCGTAACAGTTTTATGAGAGCTGAACATCATCGCTTTAAAAAGCTTCGCAGCCAGTGGAAAACATCAGTGCATGCTTTTACATGCCACAATGAAGAAACTGTTGTGGACTGTGTGTCTGCACATTCTGTGTCTGTACAGTGGTGGTTGGAGCGGGGTGAATGGACAGGAGGACTTTATGCTTCTTGAAGGTCCTCTGACAGAGCAGTTGGTTAAACACTCTGATAGGGGGGGAAATGATGCCTTTGACTGCAGTCATCCCATACCTGCTGGTTCTAAACTGTACTTTGAGCATCTCCAGAGTATCGGGGTGACTCACTTCAAAGTTCCTCTATCATGGGCTCAACTCCTTCCCGTAGGCCACCCCAGCCAGCCACAGCAAGCTGTGGTCAAATGTTATCAGATCCTGCTGCAGCAGCTGCTGGATGTGGGCCTTCAGCCTCTAGTCATCCTTCATGGATCGACAGTTCCACAATCTCTGAGATCAAGGTTTGGAGGCTGGGAGAGCCAGGGGCTGTTAGAAGCCTTTCAGCAGTATGCTGAGTTTGCCTTCCAGGAATTTGGAGGACTGGCACACTCATGGGTGACACTGAGTGACTTGGATGAAGTTTGGCATGATGGGCAGGCAGCTAATGCTCCCACTCCTCTGCAAAATATCCTTAAGCTCAACAGGAACATTCATCAGATCTACCATCAACACTTTCCAGGAAAAGGTGAGCTAAATCAAGTAATTGATCATCTGATGTTGTCATGAAGCATTTGTTTGTACTTTTAAACTGTTGGATAGAACCTGTATTGTTATTATCAGGTATCTAAAGCATTGTTTGAATTTTAAGCTGTTAAATATATTGCCTTTATGTGAGATTTTTAATATCTCCTTTAAAATTAAATTCATAGCAAATTGATAGTGAAATCCTTCACCATTATGTGTATCGCACAGACTACACATATATGTCATCATTGCCTTTTTCAATAATGAATCCATGTGATATTAGTATGGTAATATTGCATATATTGAACTGCACAGGTAAACCCATACTAATATTTTTTCAAAGCAGTCAGGTTTGATATTAGATTATAAGCACATTTCTGAAATGATGTCATGTAAAAGTATCTGTCATTCCTTTGTATTTCCAGGGAGACGTCTATCACTGGGGCTGAAAGCAACAGATGCTGCAACACTTTCCCACATTAAAGCTTCAACAAGTGTAAGCATCAGCTGCTACTTTCATTATTTATGTTTAGATGCCAGTGAAATCTGTTATGTCTAACATGAGAAAAACAATTCTGAAAGCAATGGCTCAATATAGAAATACTGGGTTATTTGCTTTCGACAGTGTATTCAAGAGCAAATTTGCCAAATCTGTTCCTAATCTACACCAAGAAAGTTAAACATTTTGGTAGATGTGAAATAAGAGGTGATTAACTTTTAGTAGAAGCAAAAATCTAAAGATAATCTACAGTGTTGGTAAAAGAAAGGAATACTGAAATAGCTTGATAGGATTGTATTTGCTCTACTTATTGAAAACAGGATGCCCCTAACAAACAAAAAGAAAAGAAAGAGTCTGATAACATTCTGTATTGTATCTGTTGTTCTGAACAGTTGGACTTCTTGTCAGTGCACATTGAATACAACTGTGCCTCATCAAACTTGGCACAGGAGTTGAGGAGCTTACAGGTACTGTAAATATTTCAGTTATTATGATTATTAATTGTAACATTCAACTTTATGTTTCACACGCCCACCACACTGCAGTCACATGCATATTATGTTATATTGCAGACATCCACTGGGAACTTGCCTGTCCTGATCTACAAGATGAATGTTCATGATTGTTCTCATAGTAATCACCAGGTTCTTGGAGATTTACTCCATGGTGAGTGCCATTTCACATTTCTTTACTCTCTGATATAACTTTCCTTACATGATAGTTTTCATTAGTAATGAATACCAAGAAAACAAGGAACACAGATACTGGAAGTGCTGCTACTTCTAGTGACAGCATAACCCAGACCTGAACATTATTAAAGCATTGCGACATCATCTTTACTGAGGATTTAACAAAAGGCTGCCAAAATGCAAAGAGAAGGTTTGAAATGTTCTTCAAGACGGCTGGGGAGCTATTCCTGAAGACTTTAGATTAAAGAAAATTTTTGTTTCCTTAATGGTAAATGTGGCTCTCGTGGTATAATAACCACCAAATATTGTCCACAGCTAAAACTCTTAATTATGTCCATGACATTAATTAGAATCATTATAACAAAAAATTATAATAAAAAAGAAATATCCAAACATTATGATTGTCAATTAAGTTGTGAACTGCAATATTGCAAATTATACAGTATGATACGGACAAAAAATAAAATTTTTGGAAATGGTGAAGGTGAACAGAGTAAATTTTTCTTGTACTGGCCAGTAAAGTTTATAGACAACAGCCTTTGGACTTGTTTGGTACTAAAAAGATATTATTCAAACAGATATTAGAGCTGAAGTGTGAGAAAGACTTTTTGAATATGATGTTTTAGGTGAAGATTAAAGTGGATGTCTTTCAGGCTTATGCTTTAAATAAAACATAGTATTGGCATTATATTTTGTATGTAGATATTTCCAGATATCATTCTGCAGAAATTAAATACTGAATCTGTTTTGAACATTTAGTCCTTAAGGACAACGGCTTGAATATCATGGGATGTGACATGAAGGACGTGTTAAGCAAGCTGGATGTGCAGGATGCTCCAGCCAGGTAAGATTCACCTCACTATGTCATATATCAAAATATATATATGTATGTATGACTAGAAACATTAATATATTCGTGTTTATAGCATTTTTTAATCTATCTATCTATGTTCACTGTTGTGTTTTTCAAAAGTTCGGGTATAGCAGATTTCAAAAGGATGACAGGCTTCAGCAATAGTTATCAGAAGATCAGGCAGATGTTTGAGGCCCAAACCACAGAAGAACGAGACCTTGTCCTTGCTGAATCATTCCCTTCTGACTTCCAGTGGGCTACCTCTACAGAGTCTTTCAAGGTTGAAGGCGGCTGGTTAGAGGGCGGGAAAGGAGAGACCATTTGGGATCGCTTTGGTCATGATGGCCTAGCCTTTGAAAATCAGACAGCTGATCTAGCTTGTGATAGTTATAATAAGGTGGTATATGATCTTTACCTCCTGCGAGGTCTGCAAGTCAAAACTTACCAGTTTTCCATCTCCAGGGCCCGTATTTTCCCCACAGGCCACAGAGGAAGCCAATCAGAGAAAGGGGCTCTCTACTATGACAAACTAATCAATGCTCTCATTGAATATGGTATACAACCTGTTGCTACTCTCTACCACTGGGATCTGCCCCAGGCCCTCCAGAACAGTGGTGGATGGACCAACCCTGCAATTGTTGAAGCTTTCAAGGACTATGCAGACTTCTGCTTCTCCAGGTTTGGGGAAAGGGTCAAGACCTGGAACACGTTCAGTAGCCCCTGGGTTGTGAGCCATGCTGGGTATGGCACTGGGGAGCACCCCCCTGGAGTAAAGGATCATGCAGTTGCTTCCTATCAGGTGAAAGTCATGTTATCATCGGCTAATAATTAAACAGTGTTTAATTGTTGCTCCGGGTCATTTAACTTATCTTATATTTGTTTATACCTTTTCAGGTCACTCACAATATACTCAAGTCCCATGCAGAGGCTTGGCATGTCTACAATGACAAGTACAGGAACACACAGGGAGGAAAAGTGGGCATTGCATTAAACTCTGACTGGGCTGAGCCCATGAACAAATCCAGACCTGAAGATGTGGCCGCTGCAGATCGCTACCTGCAGTTTATGCTAGGGTGGTTTGCTCATCCTATATTTGTAAATGGAGATTATCCTGCTTCACTTAAAACTCAGATTGAGAAGAAAAAAAACGAGTGTCCCAGCTCTGTGCCAGCAATACTTCCAGCTTTTACTGCTGAGGAGAGCAAGCGGATACAAGGAACTGCTGACTTTTTTGGTTTAAACCATTATACTTCCCGTTTAGTTAACAGCAGTAAAGGTGGGTGCAACCCTGGTCCTATGGAAGTGGGAGACTTCCAGGCCCATGTGGACCCCACCTGGCCTTCTACAGCCTCTGACTGGATTTATTCGGTGCCTTGGGGCCTTCGTTCTCTTCTAAAGTACATTTCAACAGAATACTTGAATACTACAAAAGTGCCTATCTACATAACTGGGAATGGGATGCCAACAGAGTACAGTGGGGACAGCCTCAACGACACCAGCAGAGTGGAATACATGAGGGGTTACATCAGTGAAACCCTGCAAGGTCAGTGTTTGTTATTTCTTTGATAAGAGACCACAGACTGGAAAGAATTCACAATTTGATGCATTCTTTTATGAATCCATTCTCTAGCCATAACCATGGATGGAGTGGATGTGCGGCGATTCACGGTGCAGTCACTCATGGATGGATTTGAAGGAAAACAAGGCTACAGTCAAAGATTTGGTCTTCACCACGTTAACTTCCAAAATGGAGGCAGATCGAGAACCCCAAAGCAATCTGCATACTTCTTCTCTCAGGTTATCAAGCAAAATGGTTTTGGATCAAGCAAATACAATGGTCTTAGAGGCTTAGAAATACCATTTACTCGCCGTTCCATCACTCTGCCACCCTCAGAGGTTCCATCTAAATCAAAGGTCATCTGGGAAAAATTCTCTCGTCAGTCGAAATTTGACACACAAATGTACCACTATGGTACTTTTCCACAAGACTTCAGCTGGGGAGTTTCATCTTCGGCTTACCAGATTGAAGGTGGCTGGAATGCTGATGGAAAGGGACCCAGTGTCTGGGATACATTCACTCAGAAACCCGGCAATACTCCTGATAATGCTACTGGAAATGTAGCTTGTGACAGTTACAACAGACTCGAGGAAGACTTCTACATGCTGCGAGCGCTGAGAGTAAAGTCATACAGATTCTCTTTGTCTTGGTCCAGGATCTTTCCTGATGGTCGGCGTACCTCCCTGAACCAGAAAGGTGTTGACTATTATAACAAACTTATTGATGGCCTCTTGGCACATAATATCACCCCCATGGTGACACTTTATCACTGGGACCTTCCTCAAGCTTTGCAAGACCTTGGTGGCTGGGACAATGTACAGATGATTGACATCTTTAATGACTTTTGTGATTTCTGTTTTGCCACATTTGGCAACAGAGTAAAATTCTGGATTACTTTCAATCAGCCACATACAATTGCATGGTTAGGCTATGGACTTGGACAGATCCCGCCAAATGTTATGGATCCAGGAACTGCGCCTTACAAAGTTGCACACAACCTAATTAAAGCTCACGCCACGGCCTACCATACTTATGATGACAAGTATCGCAGCTCCCAAAGTGGTCTAGTATCCATTGCTCTCAATGCTGACTGGGCTGAACCTAAAGATGTCAATGTTCCCCGTGACATTGTGGCTGCCGACCGTGCGCTGCAGTTCCAACTGGGTTGGTTTGCACACCCTATTTTCAAGAACGGCGACTACCCTGATGCAATGAAATGGCAAGTTCGCCAAAAATGTGAACTTCAAGGTCAGTCAGACTCAAGACTCCCATCCTTCACTGAAGAGGAAAAGAACTTCATCAAGGGAACTGCTGACGTGTTCTGTCTCAATCACCACACCACAAAGACAGTTAGTCATATTACAGGCCCGCTTTCTCCCGAGTCCTATCAACATGACTGGGACTTTTTAGAAGAGGAGCTGATTGAATTACCTACTACATCCGTCCCAAACCAGAGAGCTGTATCATGGGGCATGAGAAGACTTCTCAACTGGATCAAGGAGGAATATGGAGATCCAGACATTTACATCACTGAGAATGGAGCGGCTGTAATGTATGACGCCGAAAGAGTATTTCATTACAAGACCTATATTGATGAGGCTTTAAAAGGTACACTGGTATAACTAGATTTGGGATATTACATTCTCAAGTTCACAGTTCACAGTTCACTGTGAGGTTCACTTGTGATTGTTTTTCGCCTTGACCACTTATTTGTGTTTGTGTATTTAATAACAGCTTATGAACTTGATGGAGTGAGGTTGAAAGGCTACATAGCGACATCTCTAATGGATTCTTTTGAGTGGTTATATGGCTACAGATCTGGGTTTGGGTTTGGGCTGCACCAAGTGGATTTCAACAACCCAAATCGGCCAAGAACGCCCAGGTATTCGGCTCATGTCTACCACCAAATCATGAAGGATAATGGCTTCCCTGAAACATATGATGAGAAGATGATTTATGGACAGTTTCCAAAGGATTTCATTTGGAGTAGTGCAACAGCATCATATCAGGTAAGTGTTCGGTTGATACGTCTTCATTAAGCTATCAGAGAATTATACAAATGCATTGTTTTCATTTACATTTTTTAGGTTGAAGGAGCATGGAGAGCAGATGGCAAAGGTCTCAATATCTGGGATCAGTTCTCCCACACGATGGCAAAGGTCTCAATATCTGGGATCAGTTCTCCCACACGCCTAATAAGCTGTTAAATCATGACACTGGAGACATTGCCTGTGACAGTTATAATAAATTAGAAGAGGATATTGCTATATTGAAGCAGCTCAAGGTGTCCCATTACCGTTTCTCCATATCCTGGGCGAGGGTACTTCCTGATGGTACCACTAGTCACATTAATGAGGCTGGACTCAACTACTATAACAGATTGGTGGATGCACTGGTTGCTGTAAACATCCAGCCTCAAGTAAGTTTTTTTTTTTTTTTTTTTTAGTTTCTCAAATAATATCTAAAATGGGAAGTCTGTAAATTATGTAAACTTTTTATTTCTATTTAATTTTTGTCAGGTTACTCTGTACCACTGGGACCTTCCACAAGCTCTTCAAGAAACTGGGGGCTGGCTCAATGAGACTATTGTGGCTAGATTCAGGGATTATGCTGATGTAATCTTTGGCAGTCTTGGCGACAGAGTAAAACTTTGGATCACCTTTAATGAACCATACATAATGGCAGTGCTAGGTTATGTGACTGCAGTCCATGCCCCAGGTAGGAGACTGTCAAGGAAATCAAAATTGTGGCCAGGATAAGGATTTAAATTTGTTTCAGTGAGGAGTGTTTACAACCAAAATGTAAATATATTTTTTTGCCAGTGTGATTTCTGGGCCCAATCGGATAATAACATACAACTAAAAAAAATCATTCACTGTATGATTCCAGGAGATTCCTCACGGCCTGACCTTCATGCCTATATTGTTGGACACAACATTATCAAATCTCACGCTGAGGCCTATCATGTGTACAATGACAAGTATCGAGCCAAACAGAATGGAATGATCTCCATCACTGTCAACTCTGACTGGGCAGAACCCAGAAACCCCAATAAGCAGGAGGATATTGATGCTGCACGACATGTTCTGCGGGTATTTCTAATCCTCATACGTTTTGCACGAAACATGTTGCACTATTTTCTTTAATGGCTGCTGTGTCTCTCTCTATGTGCAGTGGTATCTCGGCTGGTTTGCCCATCCAATATTTAAAGGAGATTACGATGAAATGTTTAAGAGAATCATTCGAGAGCGCAGTCTTGCTGGTGGTTTACCAAAGTCCAGGTATTAACATTAAAACATAAAAGGAGAATATTGTGAGTCACATAAGAGATTCAATGGAAACATATAGACACAGTAGTAAGTAAACTTATGATTGTCTGTATTCCTCTTGATGATCTCTGTGCAGATACATTTTAATTTTGCACATGGTTTATGCTGCTTTGCATTTACATTTTCCTTAAGTTCATTGTTTCTTAAGGTGCACTTTAAACACTGCAGGCTTCCTGAGTTTACACCTGAGGAGATCAAGAGAATTAATGGGACCTATGATTATTTTGGACTCAATCATTATTGCTCTTACCTGGCATTCTATGTGGACCATGGAAACACTCAACATCTTTTGGCCGACAGGTAAGCAAATGCCATCTTTGGTGAAAGCAGTATTTTTTTTTTAATTCTACTTGAAAGTCAGTAAATTTAGAACCTATATATTCATGGTATTCTCTGAAAAAAAAAATCCTTCTTTGTGGTATGAAATATTTGAGTTTAAAATCTCCACTTTTTCACTGTCACAGGGGTGGTGAGGTAACTTCCGATCGCACCTGGTTGGAAACAGGCTCTTCATGGCTGAGAATCACACCTTTTGGCCTTCGCAGATTACTGAGGTTCATTAAAGAGGAGTTTGGAAATCCCCCAATCATCATCACTGAGAATGGTGTCTCAGAACGGGGGCCTGTTGATCTGAATGATCCTCACAGAATTTACTACTATAAACACTATATCAACCAGGTGTTGAAAGGTATTAAAGCAATTTCATGAAAAATAAAGCATTTCAGAGCAGGATATTCAAGAAAACATCATTTACAGTTATTTTGTTTTTCCAGCTTACTTGCTAGATGGTGTGGACATCCGTGGCTACACAGCTTGGTCACTGATGGACAACCTGGAGTGGGCTGTTGGCTATTCAGAGAGATTTGGCCTTTTTTATGTCAATCATTCTGACCCCAATCGGCCTCGAGTGGCCAAAAATTCTGTGTCCTTCTACAACAGCATCATCAGCTGCAACGGATTCCCTGACCCTGCTTTAGGACCCCATGACTGCTTGAACCCCGATCCTGAAGGTAAACTTATTCAATGTGGCTCACATACTTGTTTTGACTCAAGAACTGCTGAAAGGTTCAAAAATCTGACAACGAGTGCCTCTAAAGTTCATTAATTAATAAGTTTTGTTGTATGTTAATACAACTTAATTGCACTAATAAAGTCAAAAACCTGAAAGCCGACTTCCTACTTGGAGTCTTGTGATGATTGTAAGATTGATGTGCAACCTCCCTCATAATAAACTGACAACTGGATTGAAGAGTGTTAATAAGTGCAACCTCCCTTACAATAAACTGACTATTGGAAGTAGAAGAGTGTTAACAAGTGAGTCATAGAGGAACATGTTTGTACACAAGGCCCAGCAAGCAGTTTCCTCTTGTCTCCAGAGTTTGTGTTAAGCTAAGTTATCTGTCATCTGCTGAAGCCATCTACGTTCTAAGAAAAGTGCAATATTGCTATAAAAGCTTTGCAAGGAAGCAAATACCTTTTGTATTCACAAACTGTTCAAAATACAATGTGGAATAAATCATTTGGATGTTAAAAGCCTTACCACAATCAATAAGACCGCTATGGCGCATGTCTCTGCGTTTTCTTTCTGCAGCAACAAGCACAGCAACAAGCGCAGCAACAAGTGCAGCAACGAGCACACCGGTCACAGACAACGCTGTGAAGTTCCTGGGTATGAAGCTCTCTATCAGTGACGCAGAGACTGGGCTTACCACCACATTTGCTCTGCTGATTGTTGCAGTGTTTGGAGTAATATGTTTATCCGTTTGGTTCTTTGCAAGGAAAAAAAGTTCTAAGAGAAATAAGGATGTTGACGTGGTAAATATGGAGAGGAAATTGTAACTGAAAATGCATTGTGGTTTCCTCAAGATAAATAGATGAACATTTAACTGCATTCTCCAAAAGTCTAAATTTAACCTTTTGCAGATTTGTTTGTCATGCCTTTTAAAGGGATTTTATTTTTTCATTTACTCATTTTTGTTGTAATGGTGGAGTTATGACAACTTCTCATGAGTAGTTGTGTATTAACTTACCAGTTAACAGAAGTCAGAGCACTCAAAGTTTGGAGAATCACGGATGAATTCTGGCAGAGGAGCCATGCTAACAGCTAACAGAATGGAGCCACTGACCCGCAATTGTTTCCATCTAAAACTTCACAAATGCTTTCTATTTTTCAAGTCTTTCCAAAAGTAATTCCCAACAGTGAGTGATCCAGTCTAGTCTGACATCTCTTGATGTATTTAACTCATCAGTAGCAGGATACACCAGGCATGAAATATTTTGATTTGGTCCAGATTGAGGAAAATGTTTCCATGGCACTCTTTTCTGTGTAGCTGATAGATCATCTCCCTGATTCTACATACTGTGAATGCTCTAAATGCTGTCTATGGCAGGAAATACACTACTACTACTACTCAAAAGTACTTCACACAACCCCATTAAAAAGAAAACGAAAAAAAACCATCTGGAATATACCTTTAACTAGAACTGTATGTTAAAGATGTCTCAGAATTTGAAAATCTCATTCATGATCCATTTTTTTTTCATATTCCATTCTCACTGCATCATCCAAATAAACCACAGGGGATTTCATGGCCTGTCTGTTATTAATATAAACAGTGTTTCCAGTATTTTGAATTCAATAATACCAATATTGTCACAGTTGGCTATAGAAGTTTATGTAATGTCACAGTTTGTTTAATCATGGTTTCAGTTATGTTCTAGTTCTGTTTCTCCCCTGCCACCTCAGTTCACTCAAGTCACCTGGTTAATTGTTCACAGCTGCACCTCATTCACTGATCACTCCCTCCACAGTATTTAGTCTTCTGGTTTCCTTTCAGTCACTGCAGAATCCTTACCTCACTATCCCTTCATGCTTCCACGTCATGTCGAGTCACAGAAAGATAAGTCTGGTTTTGCTTCATAGTCCTGTTCCTTTGTTTTTTCACAGTCATAGTCTTGTTTCATAGTTAAGTATTTTTGATCCGGCTCTGCCGCGCTTTATGTTTTTGCCTTGTCTTGTTTTTTGGAATAAACCTTGTTTTGGAAGTTAAAGAACTGCATCTGGGTCCCTTCTCGCACCACTCACCGTGACAGATATTTATTCTCTACGGAGTCCAAAATGAAACAATTCTTTGGTTAGTTTAGGAAATGTCCATTACAGTAAACCCCTTTATTCAGTCACATTTATCTGTTATTGCAATGATACAAAACAACATTATGTTAATTTATTCTTGTGTCTGTTCAATTCATCATTTCACTTGCAACCAAATTTCTGCATCTTCTCTCCATGAGGATTCACAGTTTATGACAGATGTCAGGTATGAACCGTGAAATATTATAGGTTTAAGTATTGTATTAGCTTCACTTGCAGGACAACGAAAACAAAGACATTGTACCACACAATGTAGCCGACAGGCTGTGACTTGCAGAAGTATGAAACCTTGTGGATGTGTCCTCAGACAGTCTTGTTTATTTATTGTACAGCTAATAAATGCAAATGCCTACAGAGGGTAAAAATTGATCTCTCCAAGTATGATTACAAACCAAATTCCTTATGTAGAAATGATGATTAGAAAACCAGTACTGTAATGAATAATGTTAAAGCACTGTGAGATGACTTTTGTGAATTATTTGTATGTTTAAATGAAATTTTTTTTAAAAAGTCCTTTTCTCAGTGTCTCATCAATTAAATGTTTTTACTTTTCCCAAATATGAATTCTGTAACCGACAATGGCCATTAACTAAGTGAATCCTGTCAGAACAGCCACCATTATGAACAGCTCAGCAACTGACCACAGCATCTGATGTCATAAATCCAAGAGAGATATTAGGCAACTTAAGTCATACATCATAGTTAATTCAGCAATGTCTGATTATGGTTAACCACAGCTTGCTGGGGGGAGGACTTTCATTTGCTGAACTAACTGTAGTGGCACTTATATTGGCTTCTAGTTCTACAGTGAGGAACCTTGGAGTTATTTTTGACCAGAATTTATCATTCGACGCACATATAAAACTGGTTTCTAGGACTGCCTTCTTTCACCTTCGTAATATTGCTAAAATCAGGAACATCCTGTCTCAGGGTGATGCAGAGAAACTAGTTCATGCATTTGTTACTTCAAGATTGGACTACTGTAATTCCTTATTATTGGGCTGTCCCACATATTCTCTGAAAAGCCTCCAGCTGATCCAAAATGCTGCAGCCAGAGTTCTGATGAGAACTAACAGGAGAGATCATGTTTCTCCAGTTTTAGCTTCTCTTCATTGGCTCCCTGTTAAATTCAGAATAGAATTTAAGATTCTTCTTCTCACATATAAAGTTCTTAATGACCGAGCTCCATATCTTAAAGATTTAATTGTAAGGTATTTTCCTAACAGAGCATTTCACTCCCAAACTGCAGGTTTACTTGTTGTTCCCAGAGTTTCTAAAAGTATAATGGGAGGTAGAGCCTTCAGTTATCAGGCCCCTCTCTTGTGGAATAAGCTGCCAGTAAATGTCCGGGAAGCAGACACCCTTTCCACTTATAAGATTAGGCTTAAAACTTTCCTTTTCGATAAAGCTTATAGTTAGGGATGGCTCAGGTAATCCTGAAACATCCCATAGTTAAGCTGCTATAGGCTTAGACTGCTGGGGGACCTCATCTGTCACACCTTTCCTCACTTTGCTCTCTTTTTCCCCTGTTTAATTTCACAATTGATTTTATGTACATGTGACGTTATTGTGGTTATTAACGTATGTTTCCCTGTTCCAACAGATATCCTTTGAATGGCGTTATGGTGTTTTTCCCCCCTCTTTTCCCCCTTTTCTGTCTTCTCAAACCCCAGCTGGTCGAGGCGGATGGCCACCCTTCCTGAGTCTGGTTCTGCCAGAGGTTTCTTCCTGGTTCTGGTTCTTCCAGAGGTTTCTTCCTGTTAAAAGGGAGTCGTTCCTTTCCACAGTTGCCACAGGCACGCTCAGGACGGGAGATTGGACTGAAGACACGTTTCGGTGCAATCTGTTGGTTTCCTTAGCTAGGATATTATTTTTTTGAATTGGCTCTATATGAATTAATTGGATTATGATTACAATTAATTGAATTCCAATTGGCTTGAATTGGACTATATTACTTAAGTGCCTTGAGATGACAATTGTTGTAATCTGGCGCTATATAAATAAAATTGAATTGAATTGAATTTTGATTCAAGAACATATGAAGTGTGTCTAAAACCAGGAAGTGATGGGATGTCGAGGTGGTTTTCTAGCAAGGTGCATCACCTGCTCATTGGTCATAGTGCCTGACTGAAACATAGCCTGGTGTTGGGCAACATGTTTGAGGCAAGATGAATAAATTGGAGTCAATGTATTGCTTAAATGCATACAAAAGCTCAATGACCACCTGAAAGGGGAAATTAAACACTTTTATTCAGTAGCTTTTATTCAAAGAATAGGGTTTGCTTTCATATCGCACCAGGATGCAGAGCTGACTTTTACAAAGTTAAAAATTAGGGAAAGATTATCATTTTCATGCTTTGACTCTAAAATGGCATGTAGCTTGTTAGTAAGCCAAACTGTGACATCCTCCAATCACAATGAGCGACTTTGTAACCAAAGAACAAAGCAAAAGTTAATTTGATATTCATAATTATTTAGATTTGAAGATCGATTGTGAACTAATGTTTTCATAGGTTGATTGTTAAATGTTTTTATTAAATCAGCACTGAATAAGGATTACATTTTGACAGTTAAAATGGTAGTATTTGATCCATCCTGTCTCAATATGCTGTGCCCAGTCTACAACCATTTCAATAGAAGAGAACTATGTGAGGCCATTTAAGAAAGGGCATGGGCCTGATACATTGTAATCTTAGTGTAATTTTCTATCAAGAAAGGATCATGATCTAATCTATAAGGTGTTAATTCTCTTGAGTGTTTATAATGTAAGATAACAAAACCCTACAGAAGTTCAATTTAGTGTTATATAGCACCAAATTACAACAATGTCATCTCAAGGCACTTAAATAATATAGTCCAATTCAAGCCAATTGGAATTCAATTCATTGTAATCATAATCCAATCAAATCCAATTAAATCATTTAAAATTCATCCAATTCATTCACGTAGAGCCAATTCAAAAACAATATTCTAGCTAAGGAATCCAACAGACTGCACCGAAACTTCTTTTCAGTCCAATCTCCCGTCCTGAGCGTGCCTGAGGCGACTGTGGAAAGGAACGACTCCCTTTTAACAGGAAGAAACCTCTGGCAGAACCAAACTCAGGAAGGGTGGCCATCCGCCTCGACCAGCTGGGGTTTGAGAAGACAGAAAAGAGAGAAAAGTGGGGGGAAAAACACCATAACGCCATTCAAAGGATATCTGTTGGAACAGGGAAACACAAGTTAATAACCACAATAATGTCACATGTACAAAATATCATTTGAGAAATTAAACAGGGGGAAAAGAGAGCAAAGATAGGAAAGGTGTGACAGATGAGGTCCCTCAGCAGTCTAAGCCTATAGCAGCTTAACTATGGGATGTTTCAGGGTCACCTGAGCCATCCCTAACTATAAGCTTTATCAAAAAGGAAAGTTTTAAGCCTAATCTTAAAAGTGGAAAGGGTGTCTGCTTCCCGGACATTTACTGGACATTTACTTTATTCCACAAGAGAGGGGCCTGATAACTGAAGGCTCTACCTCCCATTCTACTTTTAGAAACTCTGGGAACAACAAGTAAACCTGCAGTTTGGGCGCAAAGGCAACAGTGCTGAAAAGAAACCTGGGATAATTCTTATTCTCTTCTATCAATGACTAATGAAAAGCAGTTCTAGCTTTACGAACGGCTTTCTTATGCGTTATTAAACTATCTTTCCAGAGTAATTGAGACTCTTCTAAATTAGAGGAACGCCACTGTCTCTCCAGCTTTCTTGCTTTAAAGGAGCTGTGAATTATACCAAGGAGCCGACCTTTTGTGAAAGATTACCTTCCTTTTCAGAGGGGCAACATTGTCCAGTGTTGTACGCATTGAAACTATAGTGCTGTCAACAAGAGAGTCAAGTTCTACTGGAGTAAAATTTAGGTAGGCATCCTCTGTCATATCTGCACATGGCAGTGAAGAAAAGGATGAATTAACTCTTTAAAACTGAGTACAGCGTTCTCTGATAGACACCTTCTATATGTAGAATTCTTCTCAGAAGTCATATAGTCAAGTAATGTAAATTCAAAAGTTATCAAAAAATGGTCAAAGAAGACAGGATTTTGAGGGAACACTTAACTGTTCACTCTCAATGCCATAAGTCAGCACAAGGTCAAGGGTATGATTAAGGCAGTGAGTAGGTCTGTGAACACTTTGAGAAAATCCAATAGAGTCTAATATAGAATTAAAGTTAATATTTAGGCTGTCATTTTCAACATCTACTTGAATATTAAAGTCACCCACTACAATGACTTTATCTGTACTCGGCACTAACTGTGATAAAAACTCTGAGAATTCAGACAGAAGCTCAGAATAAGGGCCAAGTGGACGATACACAACAACAAACACGAGGTTTTTGTGATTTCCTCTTTGGGTGGGAAAAACTGAGAATCAGCGTTTCAAACTAATCTTGGGTCTCGGACTGATTAGTAACCCTGATCTGAAAATAGCTGCCACTCTTCCTCCTCTGCCTGTGGTTCGAGGAACATGAACATTTAAATAGTCAGAGGGAGTTGATTCATTAATGCTAACATGATCCTCCTGCTGCAGCCAGGTTTCTGTAAGACAAAATATGTATTAATCAGATGATCACAGATCACAAATCATTCACTAACAGAGACTTCTAAAGGAGAGATCTAATACCACATTTAATAGTTTGTTTTTGTTCAGTTAAAATTTTTGTTTTAAATTTTTTTTGCACAAGGGGATTTGCTCCTTTTGTGTTTATTGATTGCGCAGAAGCGCAGATTCTGATCAGTAGCCAGTGGATGAGGGAGGGAGTGAGGGTTTACAGGTTTTACAAGAGGTGAGCCAAGTATTGTAACTTTTTAAATGATCCCCTGGCTAACAGCTCCACTTGTTCACAGGCAATAACAGACGCTGGTCAGTAATAATAACAGTGACACTGTTTAAAACAGCATGTGAATACCAGTAAGAGTGAAGATTTTTTGTCAGTTTTGAAAGACCCGTTTGTTAAAGATTAAGTTTTTATTGTCCATACTATAGAAATTGCTTTTTGTTGCTTAGTGCTGAGTTTATGAAGTAAACTGATGGACATTGGATTGCCCCAGGACCCAACATCCTTTGACATTGAGGAGTTTTGGGGAAGAATATCCTTAGAAAAGAACAAAGACATTTTTTGCACACAAAATGACTTGCTCATTGTTAAGTTAAAAGGGAAACAAGTAATAGAGGTCCTTGGTTCCTTTTTTCCAAAGGTGACTGGCTTGAACCAATTTGGGAGGCTCATTCAAATGTTGATGCCGAGAAGGTATTTTCAATGGTCAGTCTGAACAAAACCTCAACCCAAAACAGCTTGTCTTTGGACAGGACATTGGCCTCTGTCATGACCCTGAAAATGGCTGGACTTCAACTGAACTGTTTTAAGTGGAAGCCAGCAACACAAATGATGAAAGACTCCAAAAAGGCAACAAACACTCTTGCCTGCATTCAAAACTTGAGCCCTGACACAATTAGTAATGTGTAAAAGGTAAAAAAAAAAACAACTCCAAACTACGGCACGCCACGTCATTTTTTATGGCCTTCCAAAATATGTCTGTAATGTATTCCATCCCTCCCGCACCGCACTTCAATTTTATTTCTCCCTGTTCATTCTCTATGGTGACTCCTAACAAGTACATATGTCATTCCTTTTTTGGCCACTGGTAGGTTAAGTCGCTGCATTTTTCAGAGATGCACTCTGGCGTTTTCATCGAATGCTACAAATGTAATAACAAAAGCATTTTTTTCCTCTTATGGCCGCTGTATTTAGAATCCTATGTCGTCACAAAACGTTCACGATGCTCTCACCTTAGTATTGTGTCAAGAATAACCTCCTGCTCATCAACACGCATTAAACAAATAGCTAAACATGCATCCTCGCTTGAACGTGTGGCTGCACAGAAGAAAAGGCAGCAGCTTTAGCTTGAAATGACCAGACTTACAGTTGCAAGGGAAGAACTTGAGCTGGAGACTGCATTAGCTGAAAGCAGTGCAAAAACAATGCTGCTCAAATAATATGAGAACCCAGGCACAAAAGCTACAAGGTGGGAACATGAAGCAAACATCAACCAGGCAGAATGAACTTTCACGAACCACCATAAACGCTGCACAATGTGACTCCACAAGATTTGAACTATAATGCACCAACCAGAGTTGAGGACATAATAAAAGCCTTGCAAAATCATTTTGCAATCACTGAACTGCTAGTTAAACAACAAACAATCTCAGCTACCAGTGAAGGATATTACTGTCTTCAGAGGTGATGCACTACAATACAAATCATTCAGAGTACTCAATAGAACAAAAAACAGACAATGATCAAGACAGATTGTATTTTTTAGAACAGTTTACAGCCGGTGAACCCAAGAGTTAGTCTGCAGCTGTGCTCACATGCCGCCCAGCAAAGGCTACTACGAAGCAGTCTGCTTCATAAAAACTATGGGGATGAACTACAGATCGCCAGTGCATACATCAATTCGGCATTAAAATGGCCGCTGATCTAGTCAGATAACGGAAAGGCATTGAGTACTTAAGTAATGTTTTTGGTTGGAGGTCGCAACTCTATGGAGGTCATAGACTTCTTATACGAGATGGACAATCCTACTAACCAACGAACAGTGGTGTCTAAACTACCCTACAAAATTAGAGAACGCTGGCATGCTGAAGCTTTTGATTTGGGGAGTTACATAGATCGCCAAGCTAAAGTAATGCTCGAGCCTCTCTTTGGTAATATACCAGACAGTCACTCAGTCACCACTGGAAAAACTGAACACGAAGAAAGGTATCCCTTGTAGCCAAATTATATATCGCCGGCACACAAGGCACCAACAATATATATTTATAGTGGACACACGTAGCGTGATGTGATAAGATATAAGGATTTATCCGAAAGTTCTCACTATCTGAATAAGCCTTATTTAACCTCGTTTTAGGGCACCACCTTCTTACGATCTTACGATCTTACGATTCTGGTATGTTAATTTAATAATCAATTATTAATTAATAACTAATAAATTCCAGTCTCATATAGTTGCTACTCGTGAATTCTCGTTTTGTTAGACTCACACATACGTAAAGAACACATACACAAAATCCGGTTGATTTTATATAGGTATATATATATGAAACATTTATTAAAATGATATGACCAAAGACATGAACCTTAAGACAACAGGAGAAATGCTTTGAATATGGATGATTATATAAGAAACACTTAGTGAATTGAAAAGAACTAAGGGGAGGGGATGGATGGATACCGGAATCATTCAAATAGTCGAGCTTTGTTACTATTTGAATTTAAAGGCTAACAGCTTGGATTAATGTATCATTTTAACAGCAAATTCTCTCGACACCCACCGCATACCGTCTGAAATGTAAGAACAGGGCAGATCTTACGGTTAGGTCAGCTCCGAACCACAGGTGATCGCCAGCGGGTTCCACTGGGTCTCTCTCGGTTCCGCGTCTCGCGGCCTTCGTTGTGGTTGACTTTCGGGGACTGGACCGGTCGCTCTCCTGCGCCGGAGAATAAGCCTTCCTTCTGGTAGCTTGAAGACAAGCGGGGTAGTGTGTCTGAATTCACCGCAAATAATGATAAAACTGTCCAAAGGTCGAGTTGGGTTTGGTTGCTGACCAACTCTGATGAGGTGAAATTAAATTCACCAAAGGTTGACAAAAAGGTTGACAAGCTGAAAGCTGGCTCCTTTTTGGTGTTTAAAACGTGCTATAGAGAGGAGACAGGATGACGGACGAACAAAAACGCAAAATGTATCTTTCTGCTACATTCTTCTCTTTCTGTCTTTGTTCGGACCTTCTTCTTCCATCTCATCTTCCTCTCCTGCCATTTTCAAAGACTCTCCGCCAGACTCTCATTCCATCAATTAGAGCTCAATATGGGTGATTCTCACGAAACTGTCCTAACCTTTGCAAAAACAAATTTAGGTCAATTTACTATTTAGTGTAACCACAATCAATACGAATAAGAATCAATACAATACAATACAATAATCAAATACAATAATCAAACAATCAATAACTTTTCAACCCTCCTTTATACATGTTTTGTCCAAATCTCTAACCCTAACCCTTATACAACATTATAGAATACCACTGGTCTTGACACAAGTATATTTCTAATATGGTAACACTTTACCGGGGGCTCACACCAAAAGCGTCGTGAGCGGCTGTGGTTGCCCGCTGCTTCTGCTTCTTCTTCTGCCAGAAGCGGTCAGAGAAGCCGGAAGCGGCCAAAGGGGCGTGGCTTATATGTATATCAACTAGCAGATAATAAGCCATCCATACATTGGTTCCCTCTTTCACCATGGATCGTACTCTGGGCAGCCTTCTTAGTGTTTCTTTGTGTTTGCGCTCTGCCGTTTTCCGCTTTTTTTCCACCTTCGGAATCCAGATCGGTCCCAATTGGCTGTCGTCCCGTCGCTGCTCATTTGCATAAAGTTGGGCCTTTCTCAACTTTTGAAGCTCACGAAGCTCACAACGTGCCGCTCACAACGCCGGCCGCTCATCGACGCCAGCTTACATTGAAAATGAATGGCAGCTGGCCGCTCACGCCGCTTTTGGTGTGAGCCCCCGGTTACAATAAGGGTCCCTTGTGTTTCTTATGTAATACACAATAATTGCTAATATTTAGTATTAGTAATTGCTAATAGGAGTTCGCCCAACCGGTCTACATGTGTTTTGTGGACTTGGAGAAGGCGTTCGACCATGTCCCTCTGGGAGTCCTGTGGGGGGTGCTCCGGGAATATGGAGTGCCGGACCCCTTGATAGGGTCTGTTTGGCCTCTGTATGACCGGTGTCAGAGTTTGGTCCACATTGCCGGCAGTAAGTCGGATACGTTTCCGTTGAGGGTTGGACTCCGTCAGGGCTGCCCTTTGTCACCGATTCTGTTCCTAACTTATGGACAGAATTTCTAGGCGCAGCCAGGGTGTTGAGGGTGTCCGATTTGGCAACCTCAGAATCGGGTCTCTGCTTTTTGCAGATGATGTGGTTCTGTTAGCGTCGTCGGGCCGTGACCTTCAGCTCTCACTGGAGCGATTCGCAGCCGAGTGTGAAGCGGCTGGGATGAGAATCAGCACCTCCAAATCCGAGACTATGGTTCTCAACCGGAAAAGGGTGGAATGCCCTCTCCGGGTCGGGAATGAGATCCTTCCCCAAGTGGAGGAGTTCAAGTATCTCGGGGTCTTGTTCACAGTGAGGGACGAATGGAACATGAGATTGACGGGCGGATCGGTGCGGCGTCTACAGTGTTGCGGGCCCGAAAGAACAAGATCGCGAATACAAGCGGCCGAAATGGGTTTCCTCCGCAGGGTGTCTGGGCTCTCCCTTAGAGACAGGATGAGAAGCTCAGTCATCCGGGAGGGGCTCGGAGTAGAACCGCTGCTCCTCCGCATTGAGAGGAGCCAGATGAGGTGGCTCGGGCATCTGGTTAGGATGCCTCCTGGACGCCTCCCTGGTGAGGTGTTCCGGGCACTTCCGGGAAGACCCAGGACACGTTGGAGAGACTAGGTCTAGGTCCCCCCGGAAGAGCTGGAGGAAGTGGCCGGGGACAGAGACGTCTGGGTTTCTCCGTTAAAGCTGCTGCCCCTGCGACCCGACCCCCGGATAAGCGGTAGATGATGGATGAATGGAATTGCTAATATATCTGTAAACAGTTAGTTAATGCTTCATAATGTACTAACTAATGTTAATTAAGGGACCCTGTAATTTTTTATGAATTTTTAAAGGAAAAAAAAAATGTATTAGCTAAAATGGCTACAGCTAGCTAGGTAGTTAGTAGATATGAGAAGGAATGCTGCTACAGTACAGTATAACCCCTTGATAACGAACCACACAATTTGTAGCCATGATTACACATACATAATTCATTACCGTAACACTTCATTTAATTACCGTAACAGCCTTGCATATGTTACGGTAATGAATGCAGAGCGTTACGGTAATGAATGGCAGTTCCATGTTGATAGTATTAATTAGCATAGCTAGCATGACTGGGCAGAAATATTTTCACTAACAGTTTGGCTCTATATAAGTTACTTTTCCACAGAATATAAAATAATTATCTACAAAACTATTTTAAATATACCCTGTTACAGTAATGAACAGTAGTAGTGTGCCAAAGGGTGTATATAATTACAATTTTTAAAATATCTACTGGAAGAACTTGAAAGATGATCTTACCTAGTAGCCATTTTGAAACTTCTCTTCCACACAAGGCATCATGGGATAAAAAAAAAAACAATTTATTGGAACACAGGGATTTTAATGGAGCCAAATATCATTGTTACGGAAATGAATTGTTCATGCTCCGGACACATGTATTTTGCCCAGAAAATAATTATTCACAAATACTTGGCCCAAAATGATAACACTGCTAGTTAAAGGGTATAACCCCAACCATTTTTTCTATTTATATGTATATTAAATTATGGGGATGTATTGTGATAAATTTTGGGTTTAAGATCAAAAATAAAAGCCCGGACACGTTACGGTAATGAATTGTAAGGTTGAAATGTTGTCATAAAATATAGAGTAATCCATCAAATGCAATGACAACAGTAGTCCTACAATTAGTACATACCATAGTTTTATATATAAAACAAAAGTTTGATTGTTTTAGTCGTTTAGGCTATCAAATCCTTACAGACACGTCAAAATGCAATTTCGTGAGAATCACCCATATTCTCTTACAATATTCCGTCCATATCCTGTTCAAGAACTGATGCGATAACTGGGCAATGACCTATGCCATGACTGGGCAATAACCTATGCCATGACTGGGCAAAAACTGACTTTTCCTCGCGGTTTCCGGAGTTTGATTCGCAGAGGCGGGGCATGGCGTAGGCCTACGCTACACTTTCAGCCAATGGTATGCCTGAAACTGTTGTGACGTCTGCCTGGGCGTATTTTGTAAGGCGACCTGCAAGGAGAATTCGACTCCTGCATTCCTCCGTCTCATAAACATTTGTTCAGAGGATTCTAAAACACCATAACTTGTTAAGATATCTATAGAGTTATAAAGTATGAATAACGAACCAACCAATGTTATTTTCCTGTGTTAACCACGGAATACAATAAGAAACAGCTGATTATTGGTTAATAGTTGCATTATTTCATATAAATGTCACATGTCATATGCAAGTTGTTGACTTAGTTTGGGATTCTATTCAGTATTACGGACCACTCGGGGGCAATGTGGCTCCATAAGCTGATTAGTAATTTTCCAAAATAATAATATCTTCCGTATTGTTCCACGTACGATCATGAAAAGGGTATTAAAATGCAGCTTGTGATATCACTGAGAACATGAAAGAACTTGTACAAAGATACAAAGCACATTTAATACAGTTTCAAGATTCAGTTAAAAAGTGATTCTAGGTGAGATCCTTTTGAGAGGTCCATGCAGCGGCTGTCTCTGGCTTGAATCAGAGTCAGGGCAAACGGTCACCATTATTTACTTTGAACCATATATGGTGGGAGGGGTCCTGTTCTGGTTTTCCCCAATACTCTCCTGAAAGGGTCCGTTGTTTGTTCAGCTTAGTTAGCACTAAGCTATTAATGCATTTATCTAAATTCATGGCACAGGTCTGTGGAAAGAGGGGCTGAGAAAACTCCCCCAAAAATGCTTTTGTGGGCAAAGGTTGTTGTAAATTTCTCTTCTTTGATGTAGAAATCCCCCATCTGCTATTTCCACACTGACCATCCCCACAAAAGAATGTTGCAGTCATTTAAAATCTTAAGTTTGTTTTAAATTCCACACTTGAGTTCGCTACACCCTTCAGTGGAAGCAGTTTTGCCACCAATGTTTCAGTTGAAAACCAACGGCCTCCAGGATCATATGTGAAACCAGCAAACTCAAGCAAGACAGGGTTTGCCTTTGAGAAGCCATGTTTGTACTGCCAGCAATCTCACACCCGAGCTATATATAGCCAATAACTAATAACACATGGAGTTCTTGAAATTAAAGGGCCTGTGTTTTGGATGCTTAAACCCTGGCCATCTCAGCTAATTCTGCAAAAGAAGAATAGAGTGTAAAGAATGTGCATTAAGGCACCCAGACATTCTACATACACCAAAAAGGGAAGTTTCTGTCTCACCTGACAAGAGTGATGGTGGCCTCAGAAACAAAGAAAGTTCTGTTTCACCTGAGAAGGCTTATGGTGCTCATGAAGAAGAAGTATTATGTGCTCAAGTTTCTATCACTCAAGAATCTTGTAGCCTCAAGTATGTGGAAACATTTGTTTTCATGGATCCAGGAAGTACAGCAATGTTCTGCACTGGAGACCTGCAAAAGAAACTGAACATTAAAGGGAAACCAACACAAATACTTCTCAGCTCCATGTGTCAAAACAAACCTGAAGAACAGAAACTCATGAAAAGCCATGTTATATCGGACCTGGAAGTGTGCGGATTGGAGGACAATAGGTATATTCAGTTACCTAAAGTGTACACTCACAGCAACATACCTGTTCACACTGACAACATACCAAAGCAATCAGATAAAGAAAAGTGGCCTTACCTCAAAGAAGTACGCTTGCCAGAAATAGAAGCAGACGTAGGCTCATTTATTGGAGCAAACTGTCCAAAGGCAATGGGGCCAAGGCGCATCATCAACAGTAGATGGAGGACTGTATGTGGTGAAGACTTATGTTGGCTGGGTTGTGAATGGACCCATATGAAAAGAACTGGATGACACAAAGAGTAAACCACCTCAATGTTCAGTGAACAGGATCTCTGTGATGGAAATTGAGAAGTTTCTGGTCCAACAATACAATGTTGATTTCCCAGAGTGTAACTATGACGACAAAGAAGAGTTGTCACAAGAAGACAAACAATTCATGCAGTCTGTGCGGGAAACAGCAACTCTAGAGAATGGATATTACAGCATTGGATTGCCACTCAGGAACAGAAGGCTTTAAATGCCTAATAATCGTTGTGTGGCAGAACAGTGCATAGCCACTCTGCTCAGAAAGTTCAAGATGAATCCTGGGTTCTATGAAGAGTACAAAGCCTTCATGGACACCATTATTGACAAAGGCTACACTGTTCAAGTTCCAGCACATCAGCTGAGCCATGATGACAACAGGGTATTCTACATACCACAGCACCCTAAAAAGTTGTCGCCCACGTCATCAAAATATGATAAATATCCTGCCATGTTGCACAGAACTATCAATAGCAAACTACGTGTGAAGTTAGCTGACTGTCACAGAGCAAATAAGCTGTGCTGCAGCAGCGCGCGTCGATGATGTCATCCCAGTAGAAGAGTGTGTAGAAAGCCGCTATGAGCTAACAGTGCAATAGTACAGTCATTCATTGGTCTTAAAGTATTGGTGAAATAAAGACAGATAATGCCTTATTTAGAGGATGCATCGTCTAAGCCCCGTTCACTCCTTTATATGGATCTAGCCAACTTTCAAACTGTTCTCGGTGAGTAGATAAACATATTTCATGCCAGAAATAAGATTGAGGTTTAAAAATTCTGGAGTTCCCCTTTAAGACTCAACCCAGCATGCCACCAGGCATCTTCAGCAAAGATGACACATGCACAAGAAAGTGATGGAAGCAAGTCCATCCCTAATCTGTTAAAAAAAGTTTTAAATGTTGATTTAAAGAGATGAAAATATGGTTTTGTATCTAAAAGCGATTCTAATGATAAAAGCTGATTAAAATGTATTGTAAATTGAATTCAAGTTTATGATTCAACCAGACTTGATAAGACTATAATATGGCCATATTAATCTGTAAACATACTCAGATATGCATGTGTACAAGTTGAGTTTCAAAGCTGTTGCAATAAGGGTTTTGTCTTCATACAGGCTGGGTCGAGATATACCCCAGGGCAGACAATCAGACGCTTGACACGGGAGGAAGGGCAAGATACCTGAAACGAGAGGGGAAAGTTAGTGATTTCAAAATAAAACAGGAAATGACGAGACAAGACATGAAACAGAATGTAAATTGTGACAGAAGACATTTTCCTTCTCTTAATTGACACTCAAGACAACATTACAACGCTGACAGTAAAAAACTTAGGGTGCACCCAAGATTTTCTTTTTTAAAATTTTTTTAAATTTCTTCTTCTTGCCCAAGAGGTTCAGAAACTGTGAACACAGATTGTCTGTGATAGAACCATTTGGTTTATTGATTGTTGTTACCGGTTATAATCTGTCATCAGTGTTGTTGTTACAGTGTTGTTGAATATTTGATCATACATAGTGCTCTCTTCAACTCGTCTGTCTCCTTGCAAGGTCATTTCCAAATGACCCGACCACTGTTCCACTCAAGTTACCCCTACCATGAGAGTACACTCCATTTTCCACATTTCTCAGGTCAAACACGTTGCAACCTCTCCATCAATCCATTCTTCATTCTGCTTTGCTACTGCTGTCTTACACTGGTTTTCCCTTCCTTTGGATCAACACCTAAGAGGTTTGTTCCGGGTCACAGGAAAATACTCAAGGTTATGCTCAAATTTCTCGTGAGCCACTGATGTATTCATAAGGGAAACTCACATTCCCGTGATCACCTTGACCCATCAGCAATATTACTAATCATCCATCCATCTTCTATACCGTCAATCCGTTAATCGGGTAGCGGGTGGGCTGGAGCCTATCCCAGCAGTCATTGGGCGAAAGGCGGGGTACACCCTGGACAGGTCGCCAGTCCATCACAGATTACTAATCATATGTAGAAATAAACTTTTTAAATAAACTTTTTACTCACCTCTCCCTCTCAGTCTCTTTTTGGATCCTTCCTACCTGTAAATTTCAACAATAACTTTATGACCACCTGTCTAGCATATAGTGTGCTCTCCTCATCCTTCCAAAAGCGCTCTGACCAGTCAAGGCGTGGTCAAAAAACACCTGAAGGTGTTCTGGAACTCAGTGCTGTACCTGACTGGCTGTGGGGGGTGATTGGTCACTCGTGATAAATCATGTGAGTCCCAGCATGCAGGTTACTCATTGCATTGGAAAAGTATGGCTCGTTCTTTTTCTGTTTATGCTCATAATGTTATGGCTGACCACTCTATAGTAACAAATTTGGTATGCACATTCTGCTCTTAATGTATATTTAAAAATTTAACATGAAATGTTCATCTCATGCAATGGTAATAATTTTTACAAAATTCTAAAATAGTGTTAATTTCATCCGGTGGCTATAAACATAACCCTGAATGAATGACTGTGACTGCTACAAAGTGTAAACTCACTTTTTCACCTTCAATGTGAGGGGATGAATTTGTTGTGTTCATATGTTGTTTCTACAAATCTCTGCGTGTCCAAAAAAGAGATCAGTACAAAGAAAAATTGCTAACTCACAGTTGATTTTGCTGATAGGTTAGTGTAAAACATAATGTATACCATGCACCTGCAACATCACCAAAAAAGATACACCTAAAAACAAATAAATAATTATTTGTAATATTAATAATTAGAATGATTTAGTCTGTGTAGTGGTGTATAAAAGAACCACTACTTTGCTAATTATGTTAATAAAAGTAACACCAACTTTGACTTCTGTATATAAGGTTGCCAAGGGAAACAGACAAAACACCACCCAACAACCATATATTAGTCTAACCCTTTTACAGATGGTGTGTTAATGAAACATTTTTTTGCACATTTGGATTCAAATAAAAAATCCTGCTTCATTTCATTTCAAGCCTCTGTGTAATTTGATTTACAGAATCGAAAAAATATATTGACAGATTTTCTCTTTCATTCTTTTCTTTTGTGTCAAGTAAACAAAAATGTATATCTCTGATCATTTTGGATACATGCAAAATTGTGCTTTAAAAAAGTAACGCCTAGTACTGTCTTCTGATCTGAGCAGCATAGGATGGTTCTAACAGCCCTGGCTGGAAATATTCCTAAAGTATCACATGGTTATTATTGGAATGAAAATATTCCTCCTCCATTTCCAGCTTCCCATCCCACACAACCCTTTTAACACTGATTTTTTTTTCCTGAACTTGTATTGAAATACTGTTTCTCAGCCTCGAACATTTCTAAAAAAATGCTTGTTTTTTTAACATGTAATTTAAGCACTTATTATATGTTAAACCAGAATAAAACTTGCAAAAAATATGAGCACTAAACAGACACAGTTAAAATGTACAGCAACAACAAATAACTCTTTGGTATCAGCAATACTCTTTATCAGAGTAACTGTTCCATCACAGGTTCGCACAGCAGAGGGTGCTGGGAGCAAGGATGGCATGCAGCAGTTTGCAATCACCATCACTCTCCCTTTATTACACAGAGGGGAGACTCTCACACAGCAAGCATTTGATTAAAGCAACATTAGAGCATCAGTTTTCATCTCCGTCTATCTACAGAATGGAGAGGTTGTACCCGGCAACAGATGTGCTGCATGATTATGCTTCTTTGTGCACATCAGCTTGTCAAAGACATGATGAAGAACTTGGAGTCTTTAGAAGACAATGGTTTAAAGTGACATCTGCTGGGATATTATAGGTTTATAAAAGCATGACTTTTCATGTGGTCTTCAGTACAGTGGCATGCAAGTTTGAACAGTTTGGTTAATATATCTGTTAGTGGTTTTTGCAGGGTAAAATCAGGAATTTAACCCTAAAACATTTGTGATTAGTACAGTCGAAGTCTCACCATAAATGTGGAAAACATACTTTTGTCCTTTTCATACAGTGTGAAATGGTACTTGACATGAAAGGAATCACAATACTCTGATTTATGTCATTTTCTAACTGTTGTACAAGTACAATAATTCTAACCCTAATCTTATTTACTTATCATTGACAGGTGAGAACACAGCAGAATAGTAAGGAATCATGAGTTGGAGGGAAGTCGAAAAGTACCATGACTGTTGAAAACATTGTGAATGATGAGTCTGGATCCAGCGATCTGTTGAAATAAAGTGTCACAAAGGCTCATGATCTTGTAGGATTTCTAGACCTTGTGAAGTATGGAGCAGAGTCTTGACTGTTGTGGATTGTCACATAGACCCATCATCCACTCCTCCCTACAGATGAGCATTTGTGGCCAAGTAAACACTAATGAGATGTGAAAAGTAGCTGTAACCACACTGGAACAGATATGGAAACATTGAACATCAACATGCTGATGAATCAAAACTTAAGCTGTATCTATGTATAGGACAGAGTATAAAAACATGGTTACTGTAAGATATTTTAACATTTAATCCAAGACTTTGCCGTTTTGCTTTGTGGACCAATGTGGCATTTTGTCACGAGAATCAGGTTGATTGGTAAATTCTGAGTTTAGTATCTAAGTTTAAAGTAGTATAACGTTTTCTAGATTTATTGAGTGCCAGCATTGGGCGAACGTGAAGAAAAAACCTTCTGGTAGAAGTAATTTTTTTTTTCCCTTGTCCTATCCAGCATTATGGCAGCTGAATTGTATCTGACTACCTTTTATGCCAAACAGATTTGCTTTGCCAAGGGAAGCTTTATAAATGCAAAGCTCCCCTTGATGCCCATCAACTGCCCATTTATTTATTTTTGTTTACAATCTATAACATGTAATAGAGCCGAACCGGACCGGGGGACAAGGAAAGAAGAAGAGGAAACAGAACAAAAATAGAAACAAAAACCAGACAACCAGCTGCTACACCTGTAAAAACTAAACAGACGACAATCCATGGTATCAGTTGCGAATCCAGCCTTAGCGCCTCCAGGAGCACCTAAAAGCAGGCAAGCAGAGAAAAAACAAACACACAAACAAACATAAACAAGCACAAGAAGCGGTAATGACATACAACACAACTGTGGATAGATGACCTGAAACCACAGGATAACACATCAACTGCTTAGCCAGCATGCTACTGGACTAATGAATGTGTGTTTGTGTGTGTGTGCGTGTGTGTGTGTGTGTGTGTGTGTGTGTGTGTGTGTGCGTGAACATGCAATACCCATGGCACAGGACCTATGTGATAACCATGCTTCATTATGAGTGTATAAGTGTACAGAGCCACAATCCACAGCCCCCCCAGCAATCAGAAACAGGCAGAGAGGGCCACAAGACCCCAGCCCCCACAGAGCACAGAACCCAGGAAGCCCACCGCAGGGACAACCACGCATCCACCCAGAAGACCGCAGAGGAAGCCCCCGGACAGAACCCCCATAAGCATAGGGCAGAGGCCCCCCGGGAACCTGGGGCAACGGCCCACCTACCCCGCCAGGCCCCAGCCGCCCAGACATGGGCCATGCACCCGGGCCGGGGCCCAGGAGCCCGAGTGCCCCTAAACCCCCCGGTAGAGGCCCCACCAGATATCCGAGAGGGTCAAGCGCCCCAGATAGCCACACAGTGGGCCAGCACCTGCCCCAGCACCCCTGGCCAAGTGCCCTGGGAGTCAAGACGTGCCCACAGGTGGGTGAAGTTGCGAGCAGAGGGGAGAGGCAACGCCCCCCCATCGGGAGCAGCACAAGCAGGCCAGATGACAGCAAGTCCCAGACCCAGGCCCAGTCATCACCACACACACTTGCATGTCCCATACATCCGCACATGCCCTCCCTCCCTCAACTGGCACATGGGGCACACCAGGGGGCCAGCAGTCCCCCAGCCACCACAGACCCCGAACCAGCAGAATAATTCATCCTCCTGGCCCCTCCCGCCCCGGGCAGCAACCAGGAAACAGGGGTGTGGGAAGACCCCTCCCCTCACCCTTCCGGCTCTTCAATGTTTTCTAATAGTGAGACGCCCAACCAGACGCCCGGAGCCACAGAGTCCCCCTCAGCACACACCCAACTGCCCAGAGGGACAGGACAGCAACCTACCACCACCACTATGTGATAAAGCCAATCAGTGGGGACCAGAGAGAGTGAAATTCAGTTAATTGATGTTTTGAGGTGGCACACATTGTTTCCATGCTAATATAATCTAAAAGAACATTTCTAAACTGGTTAATACACAGATTGTTCTTCACTTTCCAGTTCATGAGAATAGTTTTCTTTGCGATACATAACACTGTGAGGACCATGTGTGCTGAGTTAATTTCCACGTTGATGTTGTCTAAGTCACCCAGTATGCACAGTGTGGGGCATGCAGGGATGCTACACTTTAGCCATGTTGATAGGTCCTCAGAGACTTCAAACCAGAACTTCTGGACAGGGGCACAAAACCACAAATCATCAGGTGTGTTGTCTGTGCAATGTGAGCAGATGTTTGAGTGTGTCAGACCCATCCTGAATATCCTTTGTCCTGTATAATGTGTTCTATGAAGAATTTTGTATTGTATGAGCTGCTAATTAGGATTCCGAGTCATTCTGAAGGTGTTCAAACATATTTGTGGCCAGAAGCGCTTTGAGTGGTCAGCTAGACTAGAAAAGCGCTATACAAGTACAAGTCCATTTACCATTTACCAAGCTATGACTAGAACTGATGGATAAATCTGCCTCCCATTTTGAGGATGGTAGAGACATTGTGTCATCTATCTTAGACAATAATTTATATATTTTTGATAGTAGTTTTGAGTTGCAGATGCTTAGAAATTCTGCTACCCTAATCGGGAGTTGTAAGTCTGGTGGATATATTTCTTTGTTATTATAGACTTGAGTTGTTGGTATTCTAGGAATTTATTGCTGCCTATCTCATGTTGTGATATGAGCTCATCAAATGAAATAAAATTTCCATTTCCATTTTCCATTATTCCTTTGATCTTCCACAGAATAAAGTTTAGCATTTTTTGTTTTACAGGATGTCAGGGTTGTTCCAGATGGGTGTCCCACCAGGCTGTCAGAGAGGTGCTGATGTTAATGCTTTTGAAACATTTGTGATTTTTTACGTTTTGACTAATAAGCGGCAGGTCGGAGATTTCCAGATTATCACACAATGCTTGTTCTATATTTATCCATGATTCATCTAGTGGGCTAGGTTTAAACCATTTTGATATATATTGTAACCTATTGGCTAGGAAATATGCTGAAAATTAGGTAAATCTAATCCACCACTTTCCTTGGTCTTCTGTAGGGTTTTTAAACTAATACGTGGTGGTTTGTTTTTCCACAGAAATTTGGAGATACATTAATCTAATGACTTAAACCAAGTAGAAGATGGTTTTATGGAGATCATTGAGAACAAATAGTTAACTTTTGGTAGTATTATCATTTTAATGGTTGCAACTCTCCCCATAAGTGATATAGGTAATAACTTCCAACAAGTGAGATCCTCTACTGTCTTTAAAAGTTGCACATAATTTAGCTTTGTTAGCCTGAGAGCCTGGAGGAAATGTTTATGCCTAAATATCTAATATTTCCTGACTGTAAAGTGATCGCAGGTATATTCTGGACCCTGCAGTTAATGGGCAGACAAGTTGATAGAGTAATCCGAAAGTGCTGAGAATTTATTTATGAGTGTGATCGTGTGAGTGAGAGACGTTTGAGAGTTCTGAAGGAAAAGTAATACATAATCAGCATAAAGACTTATTTTATGCTCAATATGTTAGAGTTGGATGCCTTTAATATTTTTATCTTGTCTGATAGCAGCTGCTAAAGATTAGATGAAAATAGCAAAAAGTGAGGGGGAAAGTGGGCAACCCTGTCTTGTACCTCTCTGCAGACTGAAGCTTGGAGAGGTTTGATCATTTGTCCTGACACATGCATTTGGGGAGCTATATAATATCCTTATCCAGTTGATGAAGTCTGACCCAAACCAGAATTTGTTTAATGCTGCAAATAAAAATTTCCAGTTCACTCGATCAAATGCTTTTTCTGCATCTAGAGAGACGATTGTGGTTTCCAAGTTGTTGATGGTACAATAGTCTATGAGATTAATTAGCCTGCGCGTGTTAGTGGATGAGTGTCTCCCCTTTATAAAACCTGTCTGGTTGGAATTATTTTTTCTATTCTTTTGGCGAGGGCTTTACAAATTATTTTGAGGTCTGCATTTATTAGAGATATTGGGCGGTAGCTAGATGGAAGTATGGGGTCTTTTCCTGGTTTCTGTAGCAGGATAATGTTAGCAGAGTTCATGTGTGGGGGTAATCTGCCATTCTGCTTAACTTGTAATGCCATTTTGTAAAATGTAGGTGCTAAAACAGTCCAAAATTCTTTGTAGAACTCGATGGAAAACCATCTGGTCTTGGGGCTTTGTTACTTGGCATATGTTGAAGGGCTTCATGGAGTTCTCCTATTGAAAGAGGTGAATCCAGAGCCATGGCCTGTTCGGGTTGTATTTTTGGAAGGTTGATGTTACTAAGAAACTGATCTATGTTACTGTCTGATGGATCATTTTGTAATGAATATGAGGTTTTATAGAAGTCCCTGAAACATTGTTGATTACATCAGGGTCATGGGTGACATTTCCTGTTGAGTCTTTAACAGAAGTGATTGTTGTTTTCTCCTTGTTTCTCCATAGTTGATTTGCTAGGAACCTTCCAGATTTATTGCCATGCTCAAAGTTCTCCAAGCGAAGTCTTAGCTTTTTTTAGTTTATTTAGTATGCGTTCATCTTTGGAGGTACTGGAGACAGCTTCCAATGATTTAATCCTGAGTTCTAAATCTGATATCCTTGAACTTTCCCTCTTTTTCTTATTTGATGAAAAAGAGATTATTTTGCCTCTCATAACTGCTTTCCCGACTTCCCAGAGAATACAAGCTGACATTCCTGGCAGGTCATTGTTTTCTAAATATACAGAACATTCCCTTTTGAAATAATTAATAAAATCAGGCTTTTAGTAAAGATGTATTAAATCTCCAATTTCTAGCTGGTGGTGTAGCTCTCTTATTCTTCAGTGTGATAGAAACTGGGGCGTGATCACTGATAGTGATGGGGTGGATTTTGGTGTCTGAAATATCCCTCATCAAGGAACTGCTAACTAAGAAATAATCTATTCTTGAATATGAGTGGTGTACTGGTGAGAAGAAGGTGTATTCTCTAAGAGTGGGGTGGTGGGAGCGCCAAGCATCACAAAGACCAAAATCATTCATATACAATATTTGTGGACTGCCAGTTCCGCTGACTTCCTGTAGTACTGCGCCCGTCTACTCCTGAGTCAAATACCATGTTAAAGTCCCTTCCTATGATGAGTGTGTTATCTGAGTGATCAGAGAGTGAAGTGAAAAAGGAGCGAAAAAATGAGGGGTCATCAACATTTGGACCATATATATTTGCAATGCATAAATTCATATTTTGAGTAGATAAAATAACTATTAGAAATCTACATTCTGGATCTATAACTATGTTGTTTACCGTGAAATTTACTCTTCTACTTATCAGAATGGCTACACCTTTTTGTCTGGAGTTGTAACAGGCTGAGTACACATGAGGAAACTGTGCTGTGGTGAGAACATCAGCTGCAGTCTTTGATAAATGAATCTCCTGTAATAACACAATGTCTACCTGTAGATCCTTCAATCTATTGGAGATTTTTAATCTCTTCTCTCTGGACCCAGCTCCATGCACATTCCATGAAATAAACCTTAGCATGGACATGCTCAGACTAACGCAGTGAGTGCTGGATGCTTGCTAAAAGCATCCCATGCGTGTGTACATATATGTGCATGAACCTGACATTGTTTGTGTTTCTGTTCATCAGTATGGGCTTGCTACAATGTGTACGCGCGCTGTCGATGCTGTGTGGAACTTGATTATGTGCTCTGCTCAAAACTCTATGTGCGCCGTGCTTGTTAACATTACTTATTAAGGTGGAAACGCAGCGGGTTGGGGAAGAAAGACAAAATAGCAAAACAGTGCAAAAGAGTTGAAGTGTGAGATAGAAAAAAGAAAAAAACAAACAAGACAAACTCAAATAAACAAATATGACCTGCTTACATCCTATGCTGGTGAGACTGGCGGTGAGCTATATATTTTGCTTTGACAGATAACTGTGATTAGGACAGACTATTTCAGAGTTACTTATATACCATCTACAGTGAAATTATTTATACAAGTTAATGAATTCTGATCACCTGGGGTTTAGAAGAGCCAAGGAGTGGTTTCCTGGTCGCGGTACAGCTGCCCGTTGATGAAGTTGAATTTGTGTGCTGTTAAATAAATTCCATATGCTGTATATAACTCTACCTCATATAAATGTTTTGTGCAGTATCTCGTACATGTTTGTGTAACACAGATATCGGCAGATGTTCACACACGTGCAAGTTATTAAACTTTTAAATAAGTTAATCAACTTGACCTAAAAACATTTGACAAAATAATGAGTGACTATGTTTTCCTCCAGTCTGACTCATACCCCATCCTGACAGTCTCTGGGGTTTCAGGTATTGACCAGACCCCTAGCTGATCAGAGCTACCAAGGAGCAAGCAGAACAGACACCCACTGTGATTTCATGCGCACATCCTGTTGAGAAGGCAGGTCACCCTGGAGATAAGATGTAGGTAGCCCAGCAGGTTGGAGCAGCAGAGCTGTGTGTTTGTGCTGATAGTCCTTATTTGTGTGGATAGTGTTATTGAGCTGGCTTATTCAAGCCATGATGGTTAGACCAAAGGTCACTGGTGGAGCTTAAAGCCTGTAGGTGTTTGAATGAGTCATTGAAGGTAATGGTTTAAATCCCCTAAAGATATCATAATTTTCTACTCTTATCTTACATTTCAGTGAAGTACGTAAATATTTATTAACAGTGTTCAACTGCTTTACTGCAACAGCACAGTCACAGTCTGTGTTCAAGTCTCCCCTGAAAATAACTAACTGGCGCCCCCCAGAGGTAATTAATATACATCACCAAACCCTTTATTTCTCTAAATAAATGTTTGACTCAGTGAAGCAGTAATGACCACATTAATAAGAGAAATGGTGTAATGATTGTATTAATCCAAAACTTTATTCAGCAAAGAGAGAAAGGCACACACCATGAGTTTCTCACACTCAAAGGTGTGTTAAAAGCTTCCACATCATATAATGTGATACATTATTTGTATCATATTCAGTGATACATGTTGCAGTCATGATAAGAAGAAACTCGGTCATCCATTTCAAATTCAGTCAGTTATAGTTAAGTGCCTTGAAATGTTGTTTTTCTCAAACTAACTAAAAAATAAACTAAATTAAATAAAGAATTTCCCATTCCTTTGTTCAAGACTTCTGACAATTAACAGCATTCTCATATACAAGCTACTTGTTATAAAACTTTGAAACACAAAATTTCATACAATTCAACTCTACCATGATGTTCTATTGACTATATAAAAAAGGAAAATTATCTTTGTTTATCCAATAAAGAGTGCCCTAATTTTCAGTGGGGCATGAAAAAGGTCCTTTCCAACATTGAACTAAAGACATATTTTGCTTACATGTTGAAATCATTTTCATTGTATTTCCTTTTAGTCATATTATTTGCATGTTTTAGTTAATTTGTGTGTGCTAGATTAAAGTCAGCAGAGCAGAACAGCCTTTAACCTAAGCACCAGAAAATGAAACTCACCTCCTCATTAGAAGTCACAAGACTTCTGGAAATAAGTTTTGTGAATTTTTAGAGATTTTTAGAGATTATTTTTCCAGGCTTTAAAACATTTCCTGCTTTTATCTCCCCTGTCTCCAATTACACTAAACAACTGTTTTTTAACTGGTATTGTTACTGCAAAGCCAAATACTTGTATGACTTCTGAGGCAGAATTTGGTCAGCTGTGTGTACAAAGTTCATGAATGTGGTCACAGTGGGCGCACCTGCAGCTGTTGAAAATGTCTTTAATGTTGACAGTGAAGTTGACATTTTGCATCCTGAGTCTAGCCTATCAAAAATCAATACTAGGTTTTATATATATATATGTGTGTGTGTGTATGTATATATGTATATGGGCTGAAAAAGCATGATGAAGGCAGAAAAAAGTTTTTCAAAAGTACTTTTGAAACTAAATTCCTAAGTGGATGGAATTGATGATTTAGGTACCCCCAGAGGTTTCAATATGCGTGAGAGTAAGACGAAAGGGTTTAAAGGTCCTATGGTCCTATTTGTTTTGGATATCTTCAAGAAAATTGAAATTTTTTCTTTTTTAAATTGAACATGGTAAAGTTTTCATGGTTTTGTCCACTATATCTCACGGATGAAATGTATAAACAAGGCCAAGTAGGAAGCTGGCTTTGCAGAAAGACTGAAGCTAAAAGTCAAGGTTGTTTTAATACTTAAACAGCACAAGTCTGAACTTCAAGCAGCGGGTGTAGCAGTTTCTGATGTCTGCGTTTTGTTGGCATTAGGCATGAACGCGTTAGTCCATCAGTGGTATAAAGAGTAAAAAGACAGCTAAGGAGCCTAACTGTTCTTTGTGTTAAAAAGTAATACTCGTTATCAAAACCAGAAGTATCCATTTGTTGCTTCTACAGCCACTCAGAAACATGGAGTTACTCTTACAGGCAACCATTTGCATTTTCCAGCATCTGTTTATTTCACGTGTTGGGGACAAAGAACAACAATTGGCAACCTAGCCTTAAGTGACAATTGAGGAGTGAGTAAGCAGCATGACCTTTTCTGATTCCTGAAGTAGATATTTTCTGCTTGAGGTGGCATTTTACCACACTTCCTATTTCTGCACTATTAACACAAGATTATCCAAAATATATATCTAGCACGAGGAACTAAAATATGACATAATCTGTGACGCTGCACACTTGCAGGTAATGAGCAGATTTACCAAACAGACATCTGGCTGTAATCTTTGTTGTGGCGGTTTGTCACACTGATCACTTTCATATTTTGGACCCAATTTTGACTCAAACATGTATGACTGGATTTAAGTGGATGTTCATGCTCGAAAAACACGAGGTTGCTATTCTGAGTTTTGATGAGTACAAACCTATTCTAGAAATAGCTTTGAATAAGAATGAAATGTCTTATTCAATGACATGAATAATCATGGCATGTCCACTTAAACAAATGGCTATTTTCATCAAAGCCTGTCACAAAAAGTTCAGTAAAAAATCAAGACATTATGTCACCTTGTTAAAAAAGGCTTAACATGTCTCCTTTACAATTGATTATCACTGCTGTTCGACACAAAGGCTGTTAATGAATATGAACAGTGGAAAGCTCTGGGTGGAAAAAAGATAACTATTAACCAGTATTGGAGGCATAAAACTTTTTTTCGGTGGTGACCATGACCTTCCATGTGGCACAACATTATGCATTGTTGTTTTCCAGCATGCAACACTACGGTGTATAGTTATTTATTCATTAATTAAGTCGTTCTTATTTAAAAATGCAAGCTTTATTGCCATGGAGAAAGACACCATGTTTAAATAAAGAGCAGCTTCTAATGTTAAGCTCATGAGAACATTTTACATTTAGAATACACAAAATAATCTGCTCATTTATTTATTTACAAGTTTAGTTATTTGTTTGTCTATTAACCCAATTGAACACCTGGGTATATTTTTATTGTATTTTTAGTTTGGTGTCTAAATTAATTCTATTCAATTAAAGAATTCAGTTTCATTCAATTCAATTCATTCAATTCAATTCAAGTGCCACACAAATAAATTTGAATTGATTATATAATAAAACAGGAGTTTCAGGATCCAACTCTCGTTCTATAATTACATAACAAGCCTCTGAGGACCCTCACTGTTCGTTGTGTGGCGTGGTCACAGATTGCCCTTGGCTCCGCCCTGTCATGAACATCTAGTTTTGAAGATTGTCAGGACCATGAACCATTTGACTGAGACGTCATGTGGCAACAAATGTGTGTTACATAAAGAACAAAGGTGACTTATGTTCTCAAGGGAACAGAATGGATTATCACAAGTTAAAATTGTTGTGGCTATTTTCTTTCTTTTTTGTTTTTAATAGGTGACTGGTTCAGTGAGCATGATTACATTAGGTCAGGTGACAAAATCTCCCCAAATCTTTTATGGATGGACATGTGTGTTCAAAAACTGCTGCATCATGCTGCCAGGTGTGGGCATGTGTGTTCAAAAACTGCTGCATCATGCTGCCAGGTGTGGGCATGTGTGTTCAAAAACTGCTGCATCATGCTGCAGGTGTGGGCAAATGTGTTAAAAAACTGCTGCATCATGCTGCAGGTGTGGGCAAATGTGTTCAAAAACTGCTGCGTCATGCTGCAGGTGTGGGCAAATGTGTTCAAAAACTGCTGCATCATGCTGCAGGTGTGGGCATGTGTGTTCAAAAACTGCTGCATCATGCTGCCAGGTGTGGGCATGTGTGTTCAAAAACTGCTGCATCATGCTGCAGGTGTGGGCAAATGTGTTCAAAAACTGCTGCATCATGCTGCAGGTGTGGGCAAATGTGTTCAAAAACTGCTGCGTCATGCTGCAGGTGTGGGCAAATGTGTTCAAAAACTGCTGCGTCATGCTGCAGGTGTGGGCAAATGTGTTCAAAAACTGCTGCACAAGGCTACTGAACACAGAGTAGACTACTAAGTTGCATTAAATGAGTGGGCCTGTACACTTATACATTCATAACTAAGCATGGTTATCATGTGCCATGTGTATCGCATGCAACAATTTCTGGTAAAGGCTGGTGGACACTAAAACAAGCTGGGCATACAACTCAAACCTTTGTAGCCATTTCTAACTGTCATGTTTTGATCTCAAAGAATCTGCTACTGTTGATAACTTCCAGTAACAGATGACTGGATATTTAAGTCCAGTGAGTTTTTTTAATTTAATATGCACTGTGCTTCTTGACTCCTGTTATCTTTTACTTGTTCTGTTGATGGTCATCCCAAAGAATTTCAAATTTACAAATTTAATCAGTTATCATTTTACTCTTTACCTTTATTACGGTGTAAGAATATTCAGATAATCTTCCTTATCAGGACCTTTGACATGTGGTAAAGAGTTATGAAAACCGTTATCTCATTAAAGCTTTTCCTTAATGACTACACAGCTAGTAAACAGAGATATCTGTGGAATTTAAGAGCTGATGCTGTGAATCAAGCACTGCCAAGAAAGAAAAAAATTAGAATAAATAAAAATCAAACAAAACAAAAGTCATTATTGTGCCGCTAAGTAAATCAACCAGCGTGAATGAGTTTGTCATGATTTTAAGGAGCAACCATTTAATTTTAATGTGGTTAATTATTTGTTATTTATTATTTAAACATTTTATGCTGCTGCACTCATTTGGTACTTGATGCCTTGAAAACAGTTTTTGATTAAAAGTTCTGTAATTAATATAATTTTAGTAGAAATTGTATTTTTCATTTGTGTGACATACTTCATTTACATACTTCAGTTGATCTTGAAATGATGAGGAAAAATACAGCTGCAGGGAGACAAGTGTAAACACAATTGTAAAAGGTTTTTTTTCCCTTCGGGTAAAACTGACACAGCACATTCCAAGTTCTTCAGATCTAAGTATAAGATAGAGATGCAGTTGTAACTTTCATGAGGCCAGAGTGTTTATAATCATACCACACAGCTGCAGTAAAACTGTTTAACCTTCAATAAACAGATGTGATATTGATCTTTTTTGCGTAACAGTTTTATGAGAGCTGAACATCATCGCTTTAAAAAGCTTCGCAGCCAGTGGAAAACATCAGTGCATGCTTTTACATGCCACAATGAAGAAACTGTTGTGGACTGTGTGTCTGCACATTCTGTGTCTGTACAGTGGTGGTTGGAGCGGGGTGAATGGACAGGAGGACTTTATGCTTCTTGAAGGTCCTCTGACAGAGCAGTTGGTCAAACACTCTGATATGGGGGGAAATGATGCCTTTGACTGCAGTCGTCCCATACCTGCTGGTTCTAAACTGTACTTTGAGCATCTCCAGAGTATCGGGGTGACTCACTTCAAAGTTCCTCTATCATGGGCTCAACTCCTCCCCGTAGGCCACCCCAGCCAGCCACAGCAAGCTGTGGTCAAATGTTATCAGATCCTGCTGCAGCAGCTGCTGGATGTGGGCCTTCAGCCTCTAGTCATCCTTCATGGATCAACAGTTCCACAATCTCTGAGATCAAGGTTTGGAGGCTGGGAGAGCCAGGGGCTGTTAGAAGCCTTTCAGCAGTATGCTGAGTTTGCCTTCCAGGAATTTGGAGGACTGGCACACTCATGGGTGACACTGAGTGACTTGGATGAAGTTTGGCATGATGGGCAGGCAGCTAATGCTCCCACTCCTCTGCAAAATATCCTTAAGCTCAACAGGAACATTCATCAGATATACCATCAACACTTTCCAGGAAAAGGTGAGCTAAATCAAGTAATTGATCATCTGATGTTGTCATGAAGCATTTGTTTGTACTTTTAAACTGTTGGATAGAACCTGTATTGTTATTATCAGGTATCAAAAGCATTGTTTGAATATTAAGCTGTTAAATATATTGCCTTTATGTGAGATTTTTAATATCTCCTTTAAAATTAAATTCATAGCAAATTGATAGTGAAATCCTTCACCATTATGTGTATCGCACAGACTACACATATATGTCATCATTGCCTTTTTCAATAATGAATCCATGTGATATTAGTATGGTAATATTGCATATATTGAACTGCACAGGTAAACCCATACTAATATTTTTTTCAAAGCAGTCAGGTTTGATATTAGATTATAAGCACATTTCTGAAATGATGTCATGTAAAAGTATCTGTCATTCCTTTGTATTTCCAGGGAGACGTCTATCACTGGGGCTGAAAGCAACAGATGCTGCAACACTTTCCCACATTAAAGCTTCAACAAGTGTAAGCATCAGCTGCTACTTTCATTATTTATGTTTAGATGCCAGTGAAATCTGTTATGTCTAACATGAGAAAAACAATTCTGAAAGCAATGGCTCACAATAGAAATGCTGGGTTATTTGCTTTCGGCAATGTATTCAAGAGCAAATTTGCCAAATCTGTTCCTAATCTACACCAAGAAAGTTAAACATTTTGGCAGATGTGAAATAAGAGGTGATTAACTTTTACATTGATCCAAATCTGGTTCTGGATACAGAATTTTTGTGTAGAAGTATGTTGTCAGATTGTTCTTTTCGTCTAAGTTATTTTATTTTAAAGCCAGAACAAAGCAGAGATAAAAATGGTTTGTTTGAGAAACAAACCATATTTCATGAGAAGCATGAACAGCACAAGTTCAGCTAATTCTGACACACCAGGAACATATAATTCTGTGATGAAAACGGAACAGTTAGCTAGCTTGTTGTTAGATCCACCATCAGAGGACATTGTTGGCTACTCTGAGGTTCGTCCAATGGAGCAGTCTTATGTTTAGTTTTAAGTTTTAAGGCCAGAGTAAAGTTTTAAGCTTGCCTTTATGATCAGTCCACTACATCATGGAGAACTACTTACAGACCCACCTAAAAACACCAAACAGAATAATAAATTCAGCTCAGCAATTCAAAACAAAATAGTCATCAGTCTTTTAACATGTTTTCAAAAACTTATCCAAAATATATGTTAGACATTTCTGAATGAGCTTTCCTCTGACGTTTAAAGCTATACAGTGACTTTTTTAGTAGAAGCAAAAATCTACAAATAATCTACAGTGTTGGTAAAAGAAAGGAATACTGAAATAGCTTGATAGGATTGTATTTGCTCTACTTATTGAAAACGGGATGCCCCTAACAAATAAAAAGAAAAGAAAGAGTCTGATAACATTCTGTATTGTATCTGTTGTTCTGAACAGTTGGACTTCTTGTCAGTGCACATTGAATACAACTGTGCCTCATCAAACTTGGCACAGGAGCTGAGGAGCTTACAGGTACTGTAAATATTTCAGTTATTATGATTATTAATTGTAACATTCAACTTTATGTTTCACACGCCCACCACACTGCAGTCACATGCATATTATGTTATATTGTAGATATCCACTGGGAACTTGCCTGTCCTGATCTACAAGATGAATGTTCATGATTGTTCTCACAATCACCAGGTTCTTGGAGATTTACTCCATGGTGAGTGCAATTTCACATTTCTTTACTCTCTGATATAACTTTCCTTACATGATAGTTTTAGTTCGTAATGAATACCAAGAAAACAAGGAACACAGAAACTGGCAGTGCTGCTACTTCTAGTTACATCACTGAGCAAAAGTCTTGAAACACACCTCAGTACAAAGCTTTTCAAGTATTTTAAGAGCAACCAAGATGAAATTAAATAAATGAATGAATAAGGAACAAAAACAAGTAAAACAGAGAGTAAATATTAAACTATTTTCAACCTTCTTTAGAATATTTTACAAATAGCAATAGAATATTGTTATTAACAGTTAAAAGACCAAAAGTCAGAATTCAAACCTAAATAAAAAGGCAGTAAAAGCCCTTTCAAAGAGGTACGTTTTCAGCTTAGTCTTAAAAGCAGAAAGGGAGCTGGAATTGGAACCTCTGAGGGTGGCAGATCCAATTGGGAGCTGTTTCCAATGGAGAGGAGCCTAAAAGGTAAAGGTTCTGCCTCCCATTCTGGTCTCTGAAATTCAGGAGACAAGAACTTGAATGGAAATCATTGGCAATAGCCTTACAGAGTGATGAATGAATCTTTCCCATAACCCAGACCTGAACATTCTGATATAACTTTCCTTACATGATAGTTTTCATTAGTAATGAATACCAAGAAAACAAGGAACACAGAAACTGGAAGTGCTGCTACTTCTAGTAACAGCATAACCCAGACCTGAACATTATTAAAGCATTGCGACATCATCTTTTCTGAGAATTTAACAAAAGGCTGCCAAAATGCAAAGAGAAGGTTTGAAATGTTCTTCAAGACGGCTGGGGAGCTATTCCTGAAGACTTTAGATTAAAGAAAATTTTTGTTTCCTTAATGGTAAATGTGGCTCTCGTGGTATAATAACCACCAAATATTGTCCACAGCTAAAACTCTTGATTATGTCCATGACACTAATTAGAGTCATTATAACATATGAAGAAAACAAGAAGTATCCGAACATTATGATTGTCAATTAAGTTGTGAACTGCAATATTGCAAATTATACAGTATGATACGGACAAAAAATAAGATTTTTGGAAATGTTGGAGGTTAACAGAGTAAATTATTCTTGTACTGACCAGTAAAGTTTCACAAAGAAACTCAGGTGCAAGATAGACAACAGCCTTTGGAGTTGCTTGGTACTAAAAAGATATTATTCAAACAGATATTAGAGCTGAAGTGTGAGAATGACTTTTTGAATATGATGTTTTAGGTGAAGATTAAAGTGGATGTCTTTCAGGCTTATGCTTTAAATAAAACATAGTATTGGCATTATATTTTGTATGTAGATATTTCCAGATATCATTCTGCAGCAATTAAATACTGAATCTGTCTTGAACATTTAGTCCTTAAGGACAACGGCTTGAATATCATGGGATGTGACATGAAGGACGTGTTAAGCAAGCTGGATGTGCAGGATGCTCCAGCCAGGTAAGATTGTCATATATCAATATATATATACATGTATGTATGAATATAAACATTAATATATTCATGCTTATAGCCGTTTTTAATCCATCTATGTTCACTGTTCTGTTTTTCAAAAGTTCAGGTATTCCAAATTTCAAAAGGATAACAGGCTTCAGCAATAGTTATCAGAAGATCGGGCAGAAGTTTGAGGCCCAAACCACAGAAGAACGAGACCTTGTCCTCGCTGAATCATTCCCTTCTGACTTCCAGTGGGCTACCTCTACAGAGTCTTTCAAGGTTGAAGGCGGCTGGTTAGAGGGCGGGAAAGGAGAGACCATTTGGGATCGCTTTGGTCATGATGGCCTAGCCTTTGAAAATCAGACAGCTGACCTAGCTTGTGATAGTTACAATAAGGTGGTATATGATCTTTACCTCCTGCGAGGTCTGCAAGTCAAAACTTACCAGTTTTCCATCTCCTGGGCCCGTATTTTCCCCACAGGCCACAGAGGAAGCCAATTAGAGCAAGGGGCTCTATACTATGACAAACTGATCAATGCTCTCATTGAATATGGTATACAACCTGTTGCTACTCTCTACCACTGGGATCTGCCCCAGGCCCTCCAGGACAGTGGTGGATGGACTAACTCTGCAATTGTTGAAGCTTTCAAGGACTATGCAGACTTCTGCTTCTCCAGGTTTGGAGACAGGGTCAAGACCTGGAACACATTCAGTAGCCCCTGGGTTGTGAGCCATGCTGGGTATGGCACTGGGGAGCACCCCCCTGGAGTAAAGGATTACGCAGTTGCTTCCTTTCAGGTGAAAGTCATGTTATCATCGGCTAATAATTAAACAGTGTTTAATTGTTGCCCCGGGGCATTTAACTTATCATTTGTTTATACCTTTTCAGGTCACTCACAATATACTCAAGTCCCATGCAGAGGCTTGGCATGTCTACAATGACAAGTACAGGAACACACAGGGAGGAAAAGTGGGCATTGCATTAAACTCTGACTGGGCTGAGCCCATGAACAAATCCAGACCTGAAGATGTGGCCGCTGCAGATCGCTACCTACAGTTAATGCTAGGGTGGTTTGCTCATCCTATATTTGTAAATGGAGATTATCCTGCTTCACTTAAAACTCAGATTGAGAAGAAAAAAAATGAGTGTCCCAGTTCTGTGCCAGCAGTACTTCCAGCTTTTACTGCTGAGGAGAGCAAGCGGATACAAGGAACTGCTGACTTTTTTGGTTTAAATCATTATACTTCCCGTTTAGTTAACAGCAGTAAAGGTGGGTGCAACCCTGGTCCTGTGGAAGTGGGAGACTTCCAGGCCCATGTGGACCCCACCTGGCCTTCTACAGCCTCTGACTGGATTTATTCGGTGCCTTGGGGCCTTCGTTCTCTTCTAAAGTACATTTCAACAGAATACTTGAATACTACAAAAGTGCCTATCTACATAACTGGGAATGGGATGCCAACAGAGTACAGTGAGGACACCCTCAACGACACCAGTAGAGTGGAGTACATGAGGGGTTACATCAGTGAAACCCTGCAAGGTCAGTGTTTGTTATTTCTTTGATAAGAGACCACAGACTGGAAAGAATTCACAATTTGATGCATTCTTTTATGAATCCATTCTCTAGCCATAACCATGGATGGAGTGGATGTGCGGCGATTCACGGTGCAGTCACTCATGGATGGATTTGAAGGAAACCAAGGCTACAGTCAAAGATTTGGTCTTCACCATGTTAACTTCGAAGATCCAGGCAGACCGAGAACCCCAAAGCAATCTGCATACTTCTTCTCTCAGGTTATCAAGCAAAATGGTTTTGGATCAAGCAAACACAATGGTCTTAAAGGCTTAGAAATACCATTTACTCGCCGTTCCATCACTCTGCCACCCTCAGAGGTTCCATCTAAATCAAAGGTCGTCTGGGAAAAATTCTCTCGTCAGTCAAAATTTGACACACAAATGTATCACTATGGTACTTTTCCACAAGACTTCAGCTGGGGAGTTTCATCTTCGGCTTACCAGATTGAAGGTGGCTGGAATGCTGATGGAAAGGGACCCAGTGTCTGGGATACATTCACTCAGAAACCCGGCAATACTCCTGATAATGCTACTGGAAATGTAGCTTGTGACAGTTACAACAGACTCGAGGAAGACTTCTACATGCTGCGTGCGCTGAGAGTAAAGTCATACAGATTCTCTTTGTCTTGGTCCAGGATCTTTCCTGATGGCCGGCGTACCTCCCTGAACCAGAAAGGTGTTGACTATTATAACAAACTTATTGATGGCCTCTTGGCACATAATATCACCCCCATGGTGACACTTTATCACTGGGACCTTCCTCAAGCTTTGCAAGACCTTGGTGGCTGGGACAATGTACAGATGATTGACATCTTTAATGACTTTTGTGATTTCTGTTTTGCCACATTTGGCAACAGAGTCAAATTCTGGATTACTTTCAATCAGCCACATACAATTGCATGGTTAGGATATGGACTTGGACAGATCCCGCCAAATGTTATGAATCCAGGAACTGCGCCTTACAAAGTTGCACACAACCTAATTAAAGCTCACGCCACGGCCTACCATACTTATGATGACAAGTATCGCAGCTCCCAAAGTGGTCTAGTATCCATTGCTCTCAATGCTGACTGGGCTGAACCTAAAGATGTCAATGTTCCCCGTGACATTGTGGCTGCCGACCGTGCGCTGCAGTTCCAACTGGGTTGGTTTGCACACCCTATTTTCAAGAACGGCGACTACCCTGATGCAATGAAATGGCAAGTTCGCCAAAAAATGTGAACTTCAAGGTCAGTCAGACTCAAGACTCCCATCCTTCACTGAAGAGGAAAAGAACTTCATCAAGGGAACTGCTGACGTGTTCTGTCTCAATCACCACACCACAAAGATAGTTAGTCATATTACGGGCCTGCTTTCCCCTGAGTCCTATCAACATGATTGGGACTTTTTAGAAGAGGAACTGATTGAATTACCTACTACATCCCTCCCAAACCAGAGAGCTGTATCATGGGGCATGAGAAGACTCCTCAACTGGATCAAGGAGGAATATGGAGATCCAGACATTTACATCACTGAGAATGGGGCGGCTGTAATGTATGATACCGACAGAGTATTTCATTACAAGACCTATATTGATGAGGCTTTAAAAGGTACACTGATATAAACAGATTTGAGATATTACATTTTCAAGTTCACAGTTCACTGTGAGGTTCACTTGTGATTGTTTTTCGCCTTGACCACTTATTTGTATTTTTGTATTTAATAACAGCTTATGAACTTGATGGAGTGAGGCTGAAAGGCTACATAGCGACATCTCTAATGGATTCTTTTGAGTGGTTATATGGCTACAGATCTGGGTTTGGGTTTGGGCTGCACCAAGTGGATTTCAACAACCCAAATCGGCCAAGAACGCCCAGGTATTCGGCTCATGTCTACCACCAAATCATGAAGGATAATGGCTTCCCTGAAACATATGATGAGAAGATGATTTATGGACAGTTTCCAAAGGATTTCATTTGGAGTAGTGCAACAGCATCATATCAGGTAAGTGTTTGGTTGATACGTCTTCATTAAGCTATTAGAGAATTGTACAAATGCATTGTTTTCATTTACATTTTTTAGGTTGAAGGAGCATGGAGAGCAGATGGCAAAGGTCTCAATATCTGGGATCAGTTCTCCCACACGCCTAATAAGCTGTTAAATCATGACACTGGAGACATTGCCTGTGACAGTTATAATAAATTAGAAGAGGATATTGCTATATTGAAGCAGCTCAAGGTGTCCCATTACCGTTTCTCCATATCCTGGGCGAGGGTACTTCCTGATGGTACCACTAGTCACATTAATGAGGCTGGACTCAACTACTATAACAGATTGGTGGATGCACTGGTTGCTGTAAACATCCAGCCTCAAGTAAGTCTAATTCTGTTTAGTTTCTTAAATAATATCTAGAATGGAAAGTTGGTAAATTGTGTAAACCTTTTATTTTTATTTCATTTTTGTCAGGTTACTCTGTACCACTGGGACCTTCCACAAGCTCTTCAAGAAACTGGGGGCTGGCTCAATGAGACTATTGTGGCCAGATTCAGGGATTATGCTGACGTAATCTTTGGCAGCCTTGGTGACAGAGTAAAACTTTGGATCACCTTTAATGAACCATACATAATAACAGTGCTAGGTCATGTGACTGGAGCCCACGCCCCAGGTAGGACACTGTCAAGGAAATGAAAATTGTGGCCAGGATAAGGATTTAAATTTGTTTCAGTGAGGAGTGTTTACAACCAAAATGTAAATATAGATTTTTGTCAATGTGATTTCTGAGCCCAATCGGATAATAACATACAACTAAAAAAGATCATTCACTCTGTATGATTGCAGGAGATTCATCACGGCCTGACCTTCATCCCTACATTGCCGGTCACAACATTATCAAATCTCACGCTGAGGCCTATCATGTGTACAATGACAAGTATCGAGCTAAACAGAATGGAATGATCTCCATCACTGTCAACTCTGACTGGGCAGAACCCAGAAACCCCAATAAGCAGGAGGATGTAGATGCTGCGCGACGTGTTGTGCAGGTATGCCAAATCCTCATACGTTTTGCACGAAACATGTTGCACTATTTTCACTGATGGCTGCTGTGTCTCTCTCTGTGTGCAGTGGTATCTCGGCTGGTTTGCCCATCCAATATTTAATGGAGATTACAATGAAATGTTTAAGAGAATCATTCGAGAGCGCAGTCTTGCTGGTGGTTTACCAAAGTCCAGGTATTAACATTAAAACATAAAAGGAGAATATTGTGAGTCACATAAGAGATTCAATGGAAACATATAGACACAGTAGTTAGTAAACTAATGATTGTCTGTATTCCTCTTGATGATCTCTGTGCAGATACTTTTTAATTTTGCACAAATGGTTTATGCTGCTTTGCACTTCCATTTCCATAAGTCCATTGTTTCTTAATTTGCACTTTAAACACTGCAGGCTTCCTGAGTTTACACCTGAGGAGATCAAGCGAATTAATGGGACCTATGATTATTTTGGACTCAATCATTACTGCTCTGTTCTGGCATTCAATGTGGACCATGGAAACAATCAACATCTTGAAGCAGACAAGTAAGCAAATGCCATCTTTGGGGAAAGCGGTATTTTTTTTTAATTCCATTCTAAAGTCAGAAAACTTGCCCAGTAAATTTAGAACCTATATATTAATGGTATTCTCTGAAAAAAAATCCTTCTTTGTGGTATGAAATATTTGAGTTTAAAATCTCCACTTTTTCACAGGGGTGCTGTGGTAATTTCAGATCGCACCTGGTTGGAAACGGGCTCTTCGTGGCTGAGAATGACACCTTTTGGCCTTCGCAGATTACTGAGATTCATTAAAGAGGAGTTTGGAAATCCCCCAATCATCATCACTGAGAATGGTGTCTCAGAACGGGGACCTGTTGATCTGAATGATCCTCACAGAATTTACTACTATAAACACTATATCAACCAGGTGTTGAAAGGTATTAAAGCAATTTCATCAAAAATAATAAAGCATTTAAGAGCAGGACATTCAGGAAAACATAAAGTAAACATAAAGTTTAACGTTTTTTGTCAATTCTTCACTTTCTAAAAAAAATCAAACCAAGAAACAAAAAAAAACAATAATTGATTCAGTGTATTTTCATTTCTAAAAGAGTTATTTTGTTTTTCCAGCTTACTTGCTAGATGGTGTGGACATCCGTGGCTACACAGCTTGGTCACTGATGGACAACCTGGAGTGGGCTGTTGGCTATTCAGAGAGATTTGGCCTTTTTTATGTCAATCATTCTGACCCCAATCTGCCTCGAGTGGCCAAGAATTCTGTGTCCTTCTACAACAGCATCATCAGCTGCAACGGATTCCCTGACCCTGCTTTAGGACCCCATGACTGCTTGAACCCCGATCCTGCAGGTAAACTTATTCAATGTGGCTCACATACTTGTTTTGACTCAAGAACTGCTTGAGAGGTTGAAAAATCTGACAACGAGTGCATCTGAAGCTCATTAATTAATAAGTTTTGTTGTATGTTAATACAACTTAATTGCACTAATAAGGTCAAGAACCTGAAAGCCGACTTGACTACTTTGAGTCTCGCGGTTATTGTGAGATTGATATGCAACCTCTCTTATAATAAACTGACTATTGGAAGTTGAAGAGTGTTAACAAGTGAGTCATAGGCCCAGCAAGCAGTTTCCTCTTGTCTCCAGAGTTTGTGTTAAGCTAAGTTATCTGTTATCTGCTGATGCCATCTACGTTCTAAGAAAAGTGCAATATTGCTATAAAAGCTTTGCAAGGAAGCAAATACCTTTTTTATTCACAAACTGTTCAAAATACAGTGTGAAATAAGTCATTTGGATTTTAACACAATCAATAAGACCGCTATGGCGCATGTCTCTGCGTTTTCTTTCTGCAGCAACAAGCACAGCAACAAGCGCAGCAACAAGTGCAGCAACGAGCACACCGGTCACAGACAACGCTGTGAAGTTCCTGGGTATGAAGCTCTCTATCAGTGACGCAGAGACTGGGCTTACCACCACATTTGCTCTGTTGATTGCTGCAGTGTTTGGAGTAATATGTTTATCCGTTTTGTTCTTTGTAAGGAAAAAAAGTTCTAAGAGAAATAAGGATGTTGACATGGTAAATATGGAGAGGAAATTGTAACTGAAAATGCATTGTGGTTTCCTCAAGATAAATAGATGAACATTTAACTGCATTCTCCAAAAGTCTAAATTTAACCTTTAGCACATTTGTTTGTCATTCCTTTTAAAGGGATTATATTTTTCTATAAATTCATTTTTGGTGTAATTATGAGGTTATGACAAGTTCTCATGAGTAGTTGTGTATTAACTTACCAGTTAACAGAGGTCAGAGCACTCAAAGTTTGGAGAATCATGGATGAATTCTGGCAGAGGAGCCATGCTAACAGCTAACAGAATGGAGCCACTGACCCGCAATTGTTTCCATCTAAAACTTCACAAATGCTTTCTATTTTTCAAGTCTTTCCAAAAGTAATTCCCAACAGTGAGTGATCCAGTCTAGTCTGACATCTCCTGATGTACTTAACTCATCAGTAGCAGGATACACCAGGCATGAAATATTTTTATTTGGTCCAGATTGAGGAAAATGTTACCATGGCACTCTTTTCTGTGTAGCTGATAGATAATCTCCCTGATTCTACAAACTGTGAATGTTCTAAATGCTGTCTATGGCAGGTAATACACTACTACTACTACTCAAAAGTACTTCACACAACCACATAAAAAAATAATAAAAAAAAAACATCTGGAATATACCTTTAACTAGAACTGTATGTTAAAGATGTCTCAGAATTTGAAAGCAAAAAAAAGCTTTTTAGTTAAGCCCTGTATTCAGTTTCATTTACCTGTTATTGCAATGATACTAAACAACACCATGTTCATTTGTTATTGTGTCATTTCAATTAATCATTTCACTTGCAACCAAATTTCTGCATCTTCTCTCCATGAGGATTCACAGTTTATGACAGATGTCAGGTATGAACCGTGAAATATTATATGTTTACGTATTGTATTAGCTTCACTTGCAGGACAACGAAAACAAAGACATTGTACCACACAATGTAGCCGACAGGCTGTGACTTGCAGAAGTATGAAACCTTGTGGATGAAACAAGTCAAGGTGTATGAAACCTTGTCTTGTTTATTTATTGTATAGCTAATCAATGCAAATGCCTGCAGGGGGTAAAAATTTATCTCTCTCCAAGTATGATTACAAACCAAATTCCTTACATGGAAATGATGATTAGAAACCAGCACTGTAATGAATAATGTTAAAGCACTGTGAGATGACATTTGTGTATTATTTGAATGTTTAAATGAAATACTAATAAAAAAAATCCTGTTCTCAATGGCTCATCATGTTAACCACAGCTTGCTGGGGGGAGGACTTTCATGTGTTGAACCAGCTATAGTGGCACTTTTATTTTATTCCCTGTACAAAGAACATACGAAGTGTGTTTAAAACCAGGAAGTGATGGGATGTCTACGTGGTTTTCCATCAAGGTGCATCGTCTGCTCATTGGTCATAGTGCCCAAATGAAACATAGCCTGATGTTGTGCATCATGTTTGAGGCAAATGCAGCCATCCACAGGGCCTCGTCTTCATGATTAGTGAATTAGAGTCAATATATTGGTTAATCCCAAAAAGTTATGGTTTTTTTTAGATCAGTATAATAGTTGATGTACAGGACCAGTCAAGTCCAAGCCTTCTTCCTGTGAGTTTTGTTTCATAAAGTCTGGGATGTAAACTGTGCTACACCTTCTATTTGTAAAGAAGTAACTGTGCACTTTAAGGAAAAGGGCCAAGTGAGGCCCTAATTGGTGTAAGGTACACGCCATCCTGACGTCTCTCTCCACCTACAACCCACTTGGAAGCTCTAATAATTATCTCCATCGCCATTGTAAATGTTAATCGGGAAATCGTACACCCTGTCATAACACCTAGTTCTAGCCTCTGACAACCTGTTGTGAAACCTGCTGTACTTAGGCACATTCTAATATCCTGAAAACATGTTCTTACTAAGTTAACAACTACTATAGGCACTCTAAAACAATCAAACAATTTCCAAATAAGTCTGTGTGGCACTTAACCAAATGCATTTACTAAATCCAAAATTATAACATGCAAGTCTTTCTTTTGACTCTTGGCTGTGTGAATCTGATGCCAAATCATGCTTGTGTGCTCTAAACACCCTGCGAAACCTGGTATTCCTGCCTTCTGCACAGTAGTATCTATTAAACTATTATTTTCTAAATAACTAGCTAATCTCTGTGCAACTACACTAAAGAAAATCTTCCCCTCTACATTTAGGAGAGAGATCATCCGGAGAGACTCTCCTTTAGAATAAGAACGCCTCCTGCCTTACACCATGCTCTAGGAATAAATTGTTTCTTCCAAACTATTCTTAATTGCCTCCACAAATCTTTCAGATATCAGGTGCACTTTTACATATCCAGTAGGGGACTCCATTTGGCCCTGGGGCCGATGAAGCCTTTGCACGCCTGACTACCTCCTCAACCTCTTTCCACCTGGGGGGTCTAACATCCATGTTATGAGCTATCTCTCCTAATAGTGGTATGTCAGGTGGAAGGCCTGCTACTCTACACTGCTCAAGATCTGAATATGTATTTTTTGGATACTCTTCCACCTCTGACTTTGTTGCTTTTAGCTGCCCTCCCTTTTCCTGGTTAAACAACCCTTTAACAAACTTGAACGTGTCCCTGTAAAATGCAGTCCTTACATATTCTATCTTCTATTCAGCCCTTCTAAGAATTGCTAGCCTGCTTCTCAATTCTTCCTGCAAAACATTAATTCCCTCCCTCTCTTCCTCTGTAGCTCTTTTCCACTGCTTTCTTAAATTTCTTCTTCTCCCTCTTTCTATCTTGCACCCCAAATCATTCTACACCATAGGAGTAAATTATAACTCCCATCTTCTCTAGTCTGTCGCTTGCATTTACTCCTAACCTACTTAATATTACTGACAAATCTTTATTGACTACCTCCCATTCTTTGTTGCTATTTGCCCAAGGCCACTTAACTCTGGCTTTCTGCTCCATATTTCTCTGGCCTATTCACCTCAGTATCAGCTGCATCCCTTCTTAGAACTCCATCCTCCACCTCCATAGCTATGTTATTGATATACTTTAGACTGTGTTTTTTTCTACCTGCCGCTGGACTTCAGCCGACTTACTCAATTGACTTCTTAAAACTGATCGATGTGGCCACACTCCCTTCTTTTACCACACATCTCTTTCTTCCCTGATGCATTTAAAGGCCACTTACTGATGTTACTTTCTGCCAGGACAAACCTGGAGCTTATTTCCCTCTAGCCTATCACTTTTATTTTCTCCAGCTATACTCTCTATCCTTCACTGAGTCACATCTCCGCCTCATAGTCATGTTCGTTCCAGTGTCGGTTGCCATGTAGTCTGCCTAAGAGTCCTCTTCCGCCCCTGCTCTCGCTGACCCTTGGGGTATTCTCCTTAATTTACTTGTTGCTTTATCCTCAAAGAACATCTATCATTATCCCTACTTCATCATTATCATGTTAGCCCGATTCTTTCATTGGAAGCCCAAGAACAAGCTGGAGATATCTTAAGTTAAACAAAGTATCTATTAGTGGTCACTCGTAAAGTATGGCAGCGCTGGAGTGACAGAGCTCTTGCAGGAAATCCGTCAGACCCCCGATATCCGAAAACATTTCATATTTATGTTCCCCTTTATCTCACAAAGGTCATACTTACACTCGACAGAGTTTAATTGGCCAGTTTTTAGTGACATGAACAGACCAATCACCGTCTTCATCATATTCTTTTGACCCCAGAAAGGTTCGACTCTGTCACGGACCTGCACACACAGGACACAGGTGCAGGGTCTTTTCAAAGCAAGAGTGTTTATTTGTAATAAACAAGTCAAGGATGTGCTAAGCAAGGGGCTGTGAAAATCCTAAAGCACTCTCATGTTAGAGGAGGGTGCAGCTATGAAAATGATCAAAACAAAAACTCTCTTCACTCGAGGAGGAAAACAGAAAACTATGAAAGATTATAATTAAACTGTACACAGTCTACTAAAGAGGTGGAACAAACAAATGACACTCTCGAGAAAACGGAGGCAATATGAAACTTTACAAAACCAAAATCATTCATTGATGGAGGAACAAAACGGACTATGAAAACTTATCGTGGGCTAAACTATGACTATGGAAAAATTACAAAATAAGGATTGCTCTGTAGGAGGATCGCACGACTACAGGCTCAAGGATTCAAGACTATGGATTCTGTTGTACAAGGCGCTAGAGTGAAGAACGTGGCAAGTTACGACACACTGGCACAAAACAAGGGAGACGCAGACTGTTTGAACACATGAGGAGCCATGGGGAACAAGTGGAAACACTTTGGAATCAGGGAAGACAATCAGACGCTTGATACAGGAGGAAGGGCAAGATACCTGAAACGAGAGGGAGGCACCGTCAGCAAAGAAGAACCCACTTATACACAATCGGCACAACTATTGCAGAAAAACCTGTGATTTCCCTTGTGGATACTGAGTTTCCTTCTATTCCTAATACACCAACATCTATGCCGTCCAAACCCCCTGCACCTAAGAAAATTAAGTCAAGTTAATCTCTGGATATGAAGGACAGGGGCATAGTGCAACAAATATCCAACCCCTAAACACCAGACTGGATAGTCTGGAAAAAAACATGGAGAAACTGATTACTGTCAATACACTGAAGAATGAGGGGCTCAAAAAGACATTTCACCTGTGCTGAGATTCGGGAGGTAAAGGGAAAGGAAATAATATTAAGTGCAAGGCACTATTTCTCTTTGCCAAGAAGCACAACACTGAATTTTGTTTTACCCAAAAGTCCCATTCAGTGCCCGACGATGGAAAATATTGGAGATCCCAATGGGGTAATGAGTTGTGGCAAGCTAATGGATCTGAACATGTATGTGTCACCACTTTAAAGCTTATTTTTTCAAGGGTCCTTGTTACCAACTACTTGTGATTCCTTAGGCCATTTTATCCTCCAAGTGGTAAACGTTGAAAACTTCATATTGGTAATCGTTAACATTTATGGCTATAACTCGCACAGTGATAATGATACGCTGCTAGAAGCATTAGAAAAGCATATTCCAAACGCTTCTAATAACTTTCCTATCTCAGATATTGTAGTTGGGGGAGATTTTAACATGATACTTGATCACAATCTGGATTGTTGGCCTCCACGCAATCCTGTTGCAGTTAATGGAAATCTGAAAGTCTTTATGCAGAAATTTAATTTAATTGATGTGTGAAGACATAAACATCGTAATACCATTGCCTTTACATGAAGTAATAAAAATGCCATCAGGAAATCTTGTCCAGACTTCTGGTTAGTCTGCACCTCTTCTGGCACTGTTACTCCACCGCCACCTTCTGGAAAGAAGTTATATAGTTTTATCAAGCAGAGGATTGATTAAGACTTTTCTTTAGATTCGAGCAATGTGCTTTCTGGAGTTCACAATGTTGTGGGCATGAAACAGAAAGAACTGTATATTACAAATTTAATAATCATTTTAGGGAAATATAATATACATAGGGCGAAATTCAGTCACTCAAACCCCTGTTTTCCAGCATTCCAAGAAGAGACAAAGCAATACATCCAGAGCATCTGTGACTCAGACAACAGAAAAGCTATTAAAACGTATGAGTTGTTCCTATTATTTAATGTTTTTATTTAAATAATCTGACAATATCTTTTATTATTTAAATAAAAGCTGTCACCTTATCGTGGTGGGGGAGTTTGCGTGCCCCAATGAGTCTGGGAGCTATGTTGCCCGGGGCTTCAAGCCCCTGGTAGGGTCACCCAAGGCAAACAGATCCTACATGAGGGACCAGACAAAGAAAAGCTCAAAAGACTCCCTATGATGAACAAAAAATTTGGACCTCGTGATCCCTTGCCCGGATATGGGACACCGGGGGTGGGGCCCGGCAGCGGGCGCCTGGTGGTCGGGCCTGTGCCCATGGGGCTCGGTCGGGCATAGCCCGAAATGATGACGTGGGTCCCCCTTCCTCACCACCCGTGGGAGGGGCCAAGGGGGTCGGGTGCTATGTGAGCTGGGTAGGAGCCGAAGGCGGAGGCCTTGGCGGTCTGATCCTCGGCTACTGAAGCTCTTGGGACGTGGAATGTCACCTCTCTGTTGGGGAAGGAGCCGGAGCTGGTGCGCGAGGCTGAGCGGTTCCGGCTAGATATAGTCGGACTCACCTCGACGCACGGCTTGGGCTCTGGAACCAGTCCTCTTGAGAGGGGTTGGACTCTCTTCCACTCTGGAGTTGCCCGTGGTGAGAGGCGCAGAGCAGGTGTGGGCCAGTACATTGGGGTTTACCCCAGTGAACGAGAGGGTAGCCTCCCTCCGCCTTCGGGTGGGGGCACGAGTCCTGACTGTTGTTTGTGCCTATGCGCCAAACAGCAGTTCAGAGTACCCACCCTTTTTGGAGTCTCTGGGGGAGGCACTGGAGAATGCTCCTACCGGAGACTCCCTCGTTCTGCTGGGGGACTTCAATGCTCACGTGGGCAATGACAGTGAGACCTGGAGGGGTGTGATTGGGAGGAACGGCCCCCCCGATCTGAATCAGAGTGGTGTTATGTTGTTGGACTTCTGTGCCAGTCATAGACTGTCCATAACGAACACCATGTTCAGACATAAGGGTGTCCATATGTGCACTTGGCACCAGGACACCCTTGGCCGCAGTTCGATGATCGACTTTGTGGTTGTATCATCGGACTTGCGGCCGTATGTCCTGGACACTCGGGTGAAGAGAGGGGCGGAGCTGTCAACTGATCACCACCTGGTGGTGAGTTGGCTCTGCTGGTGGGGGAGGATACCGATCAGACCTGGCAGGCCCAAACGTATTGTGAGGGTCTGCTGGGAGCGTTTGTCAGAATCCCCCGTCAGAAGGAGCTTTAACTCCCACCTCCGGCAGAGCTTCAACCATATCCCGGGGGAGGTGGGGGACATTGAGTCCGAATGGGCCATGTTCCGTGACTCCATTGCCGAGGCAGCTGATCGGAGTTGTGGCCGTAAGGTGGTCGGTGCCTGTCGTGGCGGCAACCTTCGAACCTGCTGGTGGACACCAGTGGTGAGGGAAGCCGTCAAGCTGAAGAAGGAGTCCTATCGGGCCTTTTTGGCCAGTGGGACCCTGGAAGCAGCTGATAGGTACCGACAGGCCAGACGGGCTGCGGCTTCGGCGGTTGCTGAGGCAAAAACTCGGGCCTGGGAGGAGTTCGGTGAGACCATGGAGAACGATTTCCGGACGGCCTCGAAGAGATTCTGGTCCACCATCCGGCGTCTCAGGGGGGGGAAGCGGCTCACAGTCAACACTGTTTACAGTGGGGACGGGGCTTTGCTGACCTCAACTAGGGATGTTGTGAGTCGGTGGGGGGAGTACTTCGAGGAACTCCTCAATCCTACCAACACGTGCTCGGAAGAGGCAGAGTCGGAGAGCTCGGAGACGGGGCCTCCCATTTCTGGGGCTGAGGTTGCCGAGGTGGTCAAAAAGCTCCTCGGTGGTAAGGCCCCAGGGGTGGATGAGGTCCGTCCTGAGTTTCTCAAGGCTCTGGATGTTGTAGGGCTGTCTTGGCTGACACGCCTCTGCCGCATCGCGTGGACATCGGGGACAGTGCCTCTGGACTCGCAGATTGGGGTGGTGGTCCCCCTCTTTAAAAAGGGGGACCGGAGGGTGTGTTCCAACTATAGGGGTATCACACTCCTCAGCCTTCCTGGTAAGGTCTATTCGGGGGTATTGGAGAGGAGGATCCGTCGGATAATCGAGCCTCGGATTCAGGAGATGCAGTGTGGCTCTATACCCTCGGCAGGATCCTGGAGGGTGGACTCCGTCAGGGCTGCCCTTTGTCACCGATTCTGCTCCTAACTTTTATGGACAGAATTTCTAGGCGGAGCCAGGGCGTTGAGGGTGTCCGATTTGGCGACCTCAGAATCGGGTCTCTGCTTTTTGCAGATGATGTGGTTCTGTTAGCGTCGTCAGGCCGTGACCTTCAGCTCTCACTGGAGCGATTCGCAGCCGAGTGTGAAGCGGCTGGGATGAGAATCAGCACCTCCAAATCCGAGACTATGGTTCTCAGCCGGAAAAGGGTGGAATGCTCTCTCCGGGTCGGGAATGAGGTCCTTCCGCAAGTGGAGGAGTTCAAGTATCTCGGGGTCTTGTTCACGAGTGAGGGACGAATGGAGCGGGAGATTGACGGGCAGATCGGTACGGCTCTGCACCGACCCGTCGTTGTGAAGAGGGAGCTGAGCCAGAAGGCGAAGCTCTCTACTTACTGGTCAATCTACGTTCCCATCCTCACCTATGGTCACGAGTTGTGGGTAGTGACCGAAAGAACAAGATCGCGAATACAAGCAGCCGAAATGGGTTTCCTCCGCAGGGTGTCTGGGCTCTCCCTTAGAGATAGGGTGAGAAGCTCAGTCATCCGGGAGGGGCTCGGAGTAGAACCGCTGGTCCTCCGCATTGAGAGGAGTCAGATGAGGTGGCTCGGGCATCTGGTTAGGATGCCCCCTGGGCGCCTCCCTGGGGAGGTGTTCCGGGCACGTCCCACTGGGAGGAGACCCTGGGGGAGACCCAGGACACGTTGTGGAGACTATGTCTCTCGGCTGGCCTGGGAACGCCTCGGGGTCCCCCCGGAAGAGCTAGAGGAAGTGGCCGGGGACAGAGACGTCTGGGTTTCTCTGCTCAAGCTGCTGCCCCCACGACTCGACCCCCGGATAAGCTGCAGATGATGGATGGATGGATAATAAAAAAAAAAAAAAAAACGGAACCAGAGCTAGGCAAGCTGCGACTCCGCATATATCAGCGGTTCCAAGCGTTTTTCTTGCCAACACTGCTCCCTGGTTAACAAGATGGATGAGATTATTGTTAAACTTAAGAGACACTGCTGTCCAGACCTAGAGTTTTTACTACTGAAATGCAGACCTTTTTATGTGTCCAGAGAAATCACTCAAATGTTTGAGCTGCTGTGTATGTCCACCCGTGGGCTAATGCTAATGTGACAAAGAGTGGTGCTTATGGGATTTGTGGGTAATTTAAAACGACAACTATGCAGCCTGGGGACTTACATCCCGACTTTTTGCAGCTTTTGCGACTTTGCAACTTTGCTTTGCGGTAAGACGTATAGCAGCACTTCATGTTGCCTTGTGTGTGCACTGTGACATTTCTTGCTCCTCTTGAACAACTAATAATTGTTAATTATTTCTCCCTATAATTTACACATCTTGCATAGTTAACTCTATCGCATACTTGTTATATTCTAACTCTCACTCTTACAGATCTTTAGTCTTTATTTTTCACTTTTTAGCAGTGTGTCAGGTTCTCTAGCTTAGCATGGCTACCAGTTCTCTTCCTCCATCTCCTGCTTTCACTTGCTCCATGTGTCAGATGTTTAGTTACTCCTCTGCCTCCTTTAGTTATAATGGAGTTATAACATGTAACAAATGCAGTCTTTTTGTAGTTTTGGAGGCAAGGTTATCTGAATTGGAAGCTCGGCTCTGCACTGTTGAAAACCACCCGATAGCGAGCCAGGCGCCTTTAGCCAGTGCTGAGCCAACTAGCCTAGCCAGTTCTATTAGTCGTCTCCTAGCAGATCCCAAGCAACCGGGACCTCAGAGTGGCTGGGTAACTGTGAGGAAGAAGAGTCATAGTCCTAAAGTCAAGCCCGTGGTTCACCATCAACCTGTCATCAAATAGATTTTCCCCACTCAGCGACACACCCGCTGAGGACAAAACCCTGGTAATTGGCAGCTCTATAGTCAGAAACGTGGCATTAGCAACACCAGCGACCATAGTCAAATGTATTCCAGGGGCCAGAGCGGGCGACATAAAATCCTATTTAAAACTGCTGGCTAAGGATAAGCCTAAATACAATAAAATAGTTATTCACGTTGGAGGTCACTAAAATTAATGTTGCATCGGTGTGTATTGTTTGCCAAAACAATGTCAGACACCATAGTTTTCTCTGGACCCCTGCCAAATCTGACCAGCGATGACCTGTTTAGTCACATGTCCTCATTCAATCATTGGTTGTCTCGATGGTGTCCAGCAAACAACGTGAACTACATAGATAATTGGCAATCTTTCTGGAGAAAACCTGGTCTGATGAGGAGAGACAGCATCCATCCCACTTTGGAAGAAGCCGCTCTCATTTCTAGAAATATGGACAAATTGTTGTAAGAGATAATAAAGGATACCTTCGATCAAACTCTTTTTGACAGGTGACCTTTGACCTCTTATCGATCAATCAAATTAATATGACAGGTGACCTTTGTTTGACATCCGTTTGCTGACATCTGGGGATATGACTTTTGACCTCTTATCGATCGATCAAGCTATTTTGACGTGTGACCTTTGTTTGACATAGATCAGCCATCTGTTGAGGAGGCCTTTGACATCTAAGGAAGGGGGAGTTTATGGCTAGGGTTAAGAATGATTACAGCTAAGGTCACGAGGTTGTGAGAAATATATTAGTTGAATGTTTAAATAAGAGAAAGGGTTAGGGTTAATAGAAAAGGTTAAGTTGTAGAAGCGGTCAACATTTTAACAGCTTCAAAGACCGGTCCCTGTAAGGTAAAGATGAGAAAATAATTAGATGTGTGGGGGGTATTGTTCGACCCCAGGTGTGAGGGCCAATGGGTGGACAGGGGAGGGGTTTCGCGTAAAGGATAAAAACCCTGAGACAGTCAGTGTGTAGAGAACGACTTTGGGGTGAAAGATAGCTGATTCAAGATGCCCAGGACAAGAAGCAGAGTGAGTGTAGAGGAGAAATCTACGCAGGCACCGGAGAGGATGTGTGCTCTGCGGTCTCTCATTTGTGAGACTCCGGTAACGATATTTGAAGATCAGCCCTTGATACCAAATGCTCCCAAGAAAAGGATGGTGTTTCTGTGCAGAACGCAGCAACCGCCGCCCGTGTCTCTACAGGAAGAATGGTCACTGGAGCCTTATGGACTGCGGGGAAGATGGGGCTATGTGTTCATGTATGAAACAGGTGACCTCTGTCTGTATCAGCTTGAAGAGGGTGGTGAGAAGCAGGGACCTCTGACCACTGTGGGTATGCTAACTTCCAACGACTGGGGAGTGTTGAAACTAGTGATACCGCGTCATATAGAAGGAGGTAAGGGCTCGGCTGAGGAGGTGTTAACAGTGAAAGAAGAACCCGAAGAAATCCCAGCAGCATCTGCAGCCAAACGTCCGAGACTGAAGAGTCCGAGACTGAAGAGTCATCTGGATGATGCAGAGCTGGCCAAAACAAGGATGGTTTTCACTGCTGTGTGGCAATCGAAAACAGGCGTTACAGGCCGTTGGTTCTTCCGTGCAAGCCACCAGAAATCTAATGAGAATGAAGAGGGGGATCTTTTTGTTCTTGAGTGTTATAACTCTGACTGTGGTGTGTTTAGGACGCTGTGAGCAATACCTCATGCAGCCTGGGTGGAGAAGATGAATGATATAGCGGATCGAGTTTCCATGCTGTTCCGCAGTTGCCAGAACTGGGGTGAGATTCTAGCAGTCAAGAAAACCCTGGCTGTGTAGACCTCCCTCCACTGAGCACCCTCCTCCTCAACCTCAATAACCACACCCCCTTCAGGTTTATAAGGACACACTCCAGCACAGGTCATACACCGATCAACACGAGAAACAGGATGAGAACTAGCGTCCAGAAGACATTGTGCGAGGAGATCACTGACCGCGATCTGGAGAATGCTTCTCCATCGCTATTGATGCATACAGGGAGCCCTTCTGCAACATCCACATCGCCGCAGTTTGGATCACCAGACAGCGACAGATACTACCTGGAGCCGTATCACCCTCCTTCACCAGCGACTTCGTCTGAGTCTTTCTTTTCCTCCAACTCCTCCTCTTCTCTCGAGATCGAGTTCTCAAATTCGGTGCCTGATGACTGCTGCTTAACGCTCTACCCGATAGGATCCACCGTGGCCGTAACAATGGAGGAAGCTAAATCTAACGAAATGGAGGACTCTCAGATTCTACCAGGCCAGGGGCCTGCAGATACTCAGGATGGGGGGGCAGAGGGCGAGGACGAATTTGATGGATGGGTCCCCTCAGGTTTTATCAAAGTTGTGAAAACTGCAGTGATACACCTCTTGAATGAGACCATCAAGAAATTTATGATTGAATCATGCTACGGGTGTAGTGTCGATCACCCTAGTTTACGCCAACATCAGTGCAAGGATGTCCTCGAGCACGACTTTTTTCATGACCATTACTACACTCTGATGCAGAGACTTTATAATCAACGATTCATTGCTTCCATTCAACATCTTCTAACTGCGCATAACATTTGTGAAGATGATGCCAGAGTCAGGGCTGTGGCAGAGGCTTACTTGTACGAACTAACTCTGGTGAAACAAATCAACACTTCTATACATGATATGTACGAGCAGTTGATTGGAGAAGATGTAAAGAAATTGCAGCAGCTTCAAACCATGACAAAGTTCTGGGAGGGTTAAAAGAAGGGTGTAACATTCCTTCTTTCCATCAGCTGGCTGTGTTTAGACTAATATTGTAATCATGTGATGTTGTTATATTATTTAACTTTTCTTAAATCCTATATTACTAGCATTCCTGCTTTTCGTGATCATGTGTGTGTGTGTGTGTATTATCACACATTAGAGAAAAAATAAAAGGTTGAAATATACTTGCGTTTTGTGTTTTCTGTCATTACAAGCCGGAGTTTGTATAAGGTGAGATGGCTGAAACAAGATTAATGAAAAAGGTTTTCTACGATCCTATCCACCCAGGTAGTTTTGGGGGAGTAGAGGTTGCGTAAAGCTGTACAGGACGAAACGGATAAGAAAGTCGCGTGCGAAAAAGTGCAAGACTTCTTATCAGAGCAAGATGCATATACTCTACATAAACCTGCAAGAATACATTTTCCGAGAAACAGAGTTTTTGTCACCAGCCCCTTAAAACAATTCCAAGCAGATCTCTGCGACATGCAGGCCTTGGCTGAGTACAATGACGGGTATAATTATCTGTTAACCGTCATTGACGTGTTTTCAAAAAAGGCTTACGTTCGCACTATGAAAAGAAAAACAGCCGCAGAGGTGGTAAAGGCTTTTGAATCTGTTTTTAGAGAAAGCGAGACTAAAAAACTTCAAACTGATGCGGGGAAAGAATTTTTTAACAAAAAATTTAAGGCATTATTAGAGAACCACGGAGTTGTGCATTTTGCTACGCCGAGCGAGGTAAAGGCATCTGTGATTGAGAGGTTTAACCGCACGTTAAAAACCAGGATGTGGAGATATTTTACTGCTAATAACACACGTCGATACCTCGACGTCCTGCAAGATAATGGGCCCCCTCCATGGGGATATTTTTTTCTGCAAAAGGCTCCTGCTGAACTCTGTGGATATGAAAGTTAAACTAACCAGAGCCAGTGAGGCTTTCTATCTCATGGGAACCAGAGACTCGACTTTCCGATTAATGATATTAGGAGCCTCTCTTTTTATCAAAAAAGTTTCCGTCTCCCCCGCTGTTCGTTTAGGCCACACATCGGCCTTAATGAGAGGAAACGCTCTCTACCCACTGTCACGAGTGAATGTAAAAACATACTCCATCTCTGAAAATTCGAGGATATGTAATCAGGAGAATCTCTTTTTGGGAGCGATGCCTAAATATATTGTTTTAGGTATGGTGCACCACGAGGCATTCACGGGAAGAAGGGACTTGTCATTCTTCAACTTTAAATATATGGATATAGAGTATCTAGCTCTTTGTCAGGATGGTAAACAAGTTCCCGCCAAGGCGTTCCAGCCTCAGTTCAACCAAGGCATTTCAGTCCGGGAATTTTACAATTTGTTTACAGCGACCAGTCGTCATTTAAAAGATCTCCCTCTGAGTATCACACGTGAAGAATTTAACAACGGTTACTCGCTGTTTATCTTTAATCTCAATCCTGGTGAGGATAGCGACACCTTGTCACCTGTTTCTAATGGGAATTTAAGACTGGAGATGAGGTTTAGGGTACCGTTACCTCCCACCACAACCCTCATTGTCTAAGCATGTTACGATTCCATTTTGGAGATCAACTTGAGAAGACAGGTGCTGGTGGACTATTATTAAAAGAGTAAGCATGAATAACCACCAACTGGAGAGCCTGTTGCACCATCTACTGGGAGACCTATTTTGTGGCGTGTGGGCTAGTGACCAACTCCCCTTGCTCACACAAACGTTTACAAAGCCAGCTTACTTTATTGTGAACACACATCCTTCTCACATGCCTGGGGAGCACTGGCTAGCTCTGACTCTGGAAGAGAACGGTCAAGCCAGCTTTTTCTACTCTTACGGGCTACCGCCAGATTTCTCTCACTACCCCTCAGACATTGTGTCATTTCTGAAAGACCGATCCCTGAAGATAACGTACCATAATCGCCAACTTCAGAACACCTTGTCCACCGTGTGCGGTCAGCAGTGCGTTTATTACCTCTGCCACCGGGCGTGCGGAATGTCTCTGCAACAAGTATTATCCTCCTACAGTGATGATGTTCTTAAAAATGATGTGATGGTATCTAACTTTGTGAAAAATATCAGAGATGCATCAGAAAGCACAGTGCTACCTCATTTCATCACGGAGCCTGTTCTTTACAGATGTTCAAAGAGTGCTACAAATTGTGAATGCATGAAAGTGATGACTCTGTAGACTCTGAAAATTGGAATCAATAAAAATTTTTATTGAGAACAAATGACAGTATCATTTTATTAATTTCTTACAGAAATTTATGGTGAAAAGGTAACCCAGCGCGGAGGTTTTATCTTTTTATGCAAACTATGTTCATCTGCAGCCTCGTCTCGCTCACCATGTCCAGATCTTAAAAAATGTGGGGAGAGGGTTATCTTCTTCTTCGGTTTTACAGATGGTATTTTCTCCATTCCACTCGGCTCTGTTTTGAGACGACGGTATTGTTCACGGACTTGCGGATTATTCACAGAGGATAAAGGTATGTTCAGTTCATTCAGGACATTGAGAAAACTTGTCCAGCCTGTTGGTTGCATGGTTTGGGCTTTTCTTTTAAAAGGGAGCAGAAGGATTTAAAGTAAATCAACCAAATGTGATCCTCTCACAACCTGCCCCTGATAAACTAATTCTCCTCTGGTGGTCCAGCCATTTCTCTCAGATAATTTCCTCAAGATGTAGTCACCATTTCTGCGATCGCGCATTGGAAGGATTCATAATACCTCACTCGCCGTTGCATCCAATTCCAGCTGATCGGGCTCGTGAACACGGTCCGTCTCACGGGAATCTGATTCAGGTATTGGATCATTAAGACTGTTTTGCTGAAGAGTCACAGTCATCCGTGGCTCCTCCATCTGACCTTGCTTGATTAGGGTGAGGTATCTTTGCAGCAGGGCGTTGTATTTCTTAATTTTTTCATAAGAGGTCATTCCTGGCTCGTCGAGTATCGCTCTCATTTTATTATCCAAATCATCCTCCGCCGTCTGTCTGATAGAAGTCTCTGACTGACTCAAGTGTTTGAACTGATGAGGTGAGATGAGAAACATCTTTTGTGCCGTCCTGAGCGACATCTTATCTTCTAACGATTCCGGCCACTAGATCCCCAATTACGGGTGCAAGAGCCGTTAGGATGGGGAGAATAAACCCACCTCCTTGACTTTTGAGAGCCAGCTGCTTACGTTTTAAACCGGTTCTCTTATCAGCCAGCAGTCTGATAACTTTCTTTTGCTTTTTCAAACTCCGATACTGGGGAGGGGATAGCTTAATGTTACCCTTTAAAATATTCAGAGCAATCTCACACAAAGCTTTAAGAAAGTCGGGTGAACAATGGCCGAGAATGTCCTTACGTTTCTGAGGTGTGGCGTGGTACAGAGCTCTGAGTAACGGAGCATTCCTTTTTATACGGGCTGACATGATAAATTACTATGCTTTCGGAACATAGACAACTGGCCACTGACTAGGAAGTAAACCCGTTCTCAGTCTGTATTGTTCTGGGCATGAGTGGGTCAGGTCGACGATTAAATACCCGTGCGGCTCTCTGGTGGCGTCCTCAAAGCTCTCCAGGAAGATAGCTTTCTCTGAGGGGAAGATTTGACGGGCTAGTATATTCACCTGCAATCTGTCTCTGGGATTCTTAAACAGCACCAGGTAGTTACTGTTCAGGCTGATGGTGCGACTGTATTTCCCTTGATGAAATACATTTTGAGTCAACATCATGACACTCATATTTCTGTGATGTCTGTACTGTGTGAAAATTTTTACCACTTCAGGATGGTCTGAAGCCTGAAAAATAACGTCGTCCAGAATAACCAAGTGCTTACGATCAGGAGGGAACAGATTTTCATCTTCAAAAGAATGAGGCAATCCTTCCACAAATTTGATGTTTTTATTCAGCCGCTGCAGTTCAGTGTACAATGGTTGGAAAGAGGTATAAATCCAAACAATATTATCAGGTACATCATCCATCACATGGTTACATTTTTTTAAAACACTTTTAACAAAAAACGATTTCCCACATCCGCTGGGCCCCACAACCAGACATGAAAAAGGAGTCATTAGTCTGGGGTCAAAATCAATCTCCTTCATATCAGAAAATTGCGACATTTTTTATTTATTTTTTTTTTCCCTCTTAATCACCTTAATACCTTAATAACCGAAAGGCAGAGTTGTACCGTCAGGAAAAAGGCGTCTCTTGTCATACACCACCTGGAACCTTTTCAGGAATGTCACATTTTTTAACAGAAACCCCTTTTTATCTCTTCTGATGGTACGCTGAGGGGTCTCGATCACCGTTTCTCTGGAGCCAGCCAAGTATCCCTCCACTAACTCTTTGACGCTGTCAAAGTTGACCTTCTCGCTGCATTCATGCGTCTGAGTGATGCCTTTAACGCGCATCAATACTTTTTTCTGATTTCTGGTCTGGTAGGCGTAACTCTTGGGTCCTGCTGCAACAAATTCCTGAATTGTGTCACCCCCCAGCTCATCGGTCAAATCCCCCAGATAGTTTCCCAGTTTCAGAGGAGTCTCACCTTTTTTCACCACATAGATCAGACTGTCTGTGTCTATGTAGAGAATTGTGTCCTGCATTACTTCCAGACAGCTGTACAGTTTTAAACGTGCATATGCGGTGGTAAATGCTGCAATGAATACATTGTTTACCTTGTTGGGAGGAGCGATGCACCGTTTGTTGTAAGTCCACTGCAACATGCACATGTCAGGGTTTAGAAAGTGGAAGTAGGCTATCTTGTATTTACCCGAGAACATGAAATTAAAAAATTAATTCGGGTCTGTGATGATGGTGGTCTGATGGAGGTCGTTCCTCGAATTTCCCCCAGAAACTGTTCAGACACAGTTTAGCCACCTGTCTTTTAGCAGGGTTCACCTCTATTTTGCTGGTATCCAGCTGAACACCTTGATGGAGTTTGTAATCTCTGACGTACCTCAGCTTACTCTCCTCATCAAGTGCATCTGCGGGATATCCTGAAGCCTCTTGTTTACCCTTAAGAAATGTGTGTATGTAGTCTACAAAGATTGAGCTACTGGTCCTGTCAAAGTGCCACACCTCAGTGATTTTAGCAAGACGATAACCAAGCTTTAACGCCTTGCTAAACTCCACACTCACCCACACACCTGTTAGTGCTCTCTCCTCATCGCTGTGGTTGCATGCACCTGGCTGGTTATTCAATTCAGCACAGGTGTGACAGAGAGTGAATACAAGTTTTCCATGAGATGACTTGTAAGGTAAAACTGGGAAAACAGCCCACGCGGAGGATAAACAACAGCTCTCATGAAACCAAAGTAGCTGTCAGGGTCATCAAAATCTTTGCAAATAATTCTGGAATGGCCGAGAGGGTAAGGAAAGCTGCAATTTACATAGGGGTAAAGAGATGTAAAGTCAGTTTCATCTACCCCCGCACTGTACCTCAACCTGAGTGCGCAGGTCCGACCACCGTACAGTGCTTGTCTGGGAGAGCGTCTGGGGGCGTTAAAGCTCTTGAGAAATTCAATCACCTCCGGATGGGACTTTTTCATCTCAGTCCACTCGTGCTCCCACATGATATGCAGACGAAGACCATACACTGACTGAAGCACTCTCTCTCTCTCACGGGTCTCTGCATAAAACTGTTCAAATGGCGCCTTCCTCAGCGGACATGTGTCCTGAGGCAGATGGCAGACGGGAAAAAAAGAAACCTTTGGTATGATCACTGAAACCTAATGTTTTCGGCATCATACTCAGTTTCATAGCCAGGAATGACAGACTATCGATGAATCTCAAACCATAATCACAGTCTGTAAAACAGAGAATTTTACTCCCCTGTGTGATGAGAGAGGGCTTCATACCTAGTTGCACCATGACGTTAAGGATTAGATAGCCATCATGTCCTCGTCCGTTGTGAGCAATAAACGTGTATCCACGGTAGCGTGGTCTCCTGAAATGGAGGAGGAATTTCCTGACACAATCCAATCCGTAGGCAGACCACTTGACACCTTTCAGCGTTTTTGCACAGACCAGAAAGGGGACATGCACATCGTTCTGACCGACTAAGGATTCAAAATCATAAAATATCAGTTTTTCGTCAAGCCGTTCGTCAGCGCTGCTAGGCTGGATGTAGCACTGGTGTCCACTGAAAGTTGCTGTAGAACCGGGGTTCAGTTTCTCACCACAGATTGTACATTTTAAACCTTCACACACGTGGGGGGTTTTTACCTTAGTCATCGCAACGCAATAAAATCTCTTACACGTCGGACACCTTTTAATCAGATCACAATCACTCACTTGCATTCTGGCTCGGGGTCTCTCACGAGGTTCTTTGTGTCTGTTGAAGCACGACGAGTTACGACAGCTTCTGTTGCAATCGCCACAAAATACAGGACTCAGCTCTTGATTTGTACATGACGAGTCGCAACACACAGGACAGTAACCAGGACAGTAGTGTGAGTGTGGCTCATTGTAATTGGTGTAGCAGTGCTCGCAAATGTACCTCGACCCTATAAATCCTTTGAGGTTCTTTATTCCATAGTAATGGTTTTGGAGTAATAACAGAAAGAGAGGGCTTGATCGATCTCTGAAAGCAGTCTCAAATTTACACAGAGCTAGATCACCCTTGGTTCTGTGAAACACCACAATTTTTCTGTTTAGGATTTTTTCAAATTTTCCAACATCACTGAAAGATACAGGCGTCTGATCAGTCAGCCCTGCCAGACGCTGCCACTCTCTCGCCTGGGCCGAAGCCTGACTATCGGTAAATTTGGAGCCGGAGACGTGCGCGAGACTGATGGCGAAGCAGAGCTGATTGTCACAGTTATCTGTAATGTACAAGTGACGTTTTTTCTTATGGATTAATTCGCATTCTAAGGTTTTTGAAGCCTTCCGTTTGGCGCCCCCTGTAGGGTTTCTTACTACCTGGAGGACTAACTCCAGGTTAGTGTCAGAGGCAATCTCTGCGTTCGATTGAGTTAACTCGTCTAAAAAGTCCAGAAAGGCTTTCAGGATTACATCAGACTCGTTTGTGACAGAAACGGTAATGTGTTGAGAAATACTCTCACCTACTAATTCTAACTGGACGACATCATTACATCTGGCGAGTGATCGCGCTGTTTCTGCCACTTCAATAAGATTGCTCATAACAGCTGAAGTGAACTCAGCGATGTTGGGCATTATATCAGGGCACGGACGCGGTATTGTGACGGGACGTCTTATTTCAAGACAATTGAAACGTTCACGCTCAATCGGTGGAGGTGTATCTCTCTGATTCTGTTCAGGGACGGCTACATTCTCCTGATTCAAGCCCCCAATCGGTGGAGGTGTATCTCTCTGATTCTGTTCAGGGATGGCTACATTCTCCTGATTCAAGCCCCCAATCGGTGGAGGTGTATCTCTCTGATTCTGTTCAAGGACGGCTACATTCTCCTGATTCAAGCCCCCAATCGGTGGAGGTGTATCTCTCTGATTCTGTTCAGGGACGGCTACATTCTCCTGATTCAAGCCCCTACCATGCTGCCGAGTTTGTTCTGCTGCAGCTGGAGAAGGTAAAGAAATAAGATTTGGTGAGACAGTATCTGATGCTGAAGTTTGAGAAGCACTATTCGCTGAGGCTGTATCTAGTGATGTGACACAAGGAGCTGGATTTGGTGAGATTTGGTGACTCATTTTGCAAACTCAGGGTGGGTGGCGGAGGCCCGTTTAAATTCAGGATTGATGATTCTAATTCGTGTAACACGTCAATTTCATCATTTTCATCTTCTTCAATATTCGTAGGAGATGACTGATAATCGACATTAAGGAGCGCATACTCCAGCGGTGTAAAGTAATTCCACACATGAACCGGTATGGGAATGTTTTCCAAATTTCCCACAGCCTCGGATATTACAGCATAGCTCTGCCTGCTTGATTATCCATCTTTACACAGAATTGAGAATGGCTAAGAGGGGTTAAGATATCTACTTATATATATACACACATTTACTTTACTTCGAAATCACCTTCAAGTCACGGTTAATTTTCTGTATAAGAATCTTGCTACTTCTCATGAATGCCCGAGCTCTTGATTTTTCACGTCGGAGGGTAGCGTTTCTTTTCCTCCACAGACGAGGGTCGGGCCGAATTGTAGGACTTATCCGTTCTATCGACAGGTCGGCGTCTGTGGATGAAGGAGAAATAACCATAAAAGTATTTTAAATATACCTGGTTCCGTGATTGTGAATGTTTTACAAATAAATAAATAAATAATAAAATAATAATAATAATAATAATAATAATAATAATAACACATTTTTAAAAAAAAAGTAGAGAAAGAAACTGTACCTCTCATTAACCCTCGGACAAGCGACAGTCTGTTGCGCACTCTACTGCATCGTCGATTCTTCACCACGGACCTCACAGGAACTATAACATCAGATTCTGTCAAATTGAAACACAGTTTAATAGCATAAAAATAGATAAATAAATAAAAAACCTTGCTTAAGTATACACTATGTGAAATTTGCATAGATGTTACCATGTAATGCTCCCGTTGAATGCAGCACGGAAAAGTGGACAGAGCAGTAATAATATATCAACTGGCTTGTTTTACAGGCACTTCACATGAGTTCTATTGAAAAAGGCTGCGCTCTTTTAACCACTACTCCTCCCACCCTCACTCTCTCCCTATGCGTCACATCCGTGTTGATGACGTATGACGCTTACACGCACACGTGAGAAAACAAAAACAAAGAGTGATGACCGGTCCGGGACCGGTCTTTGAAGCTGTTAAAATGTTGACCGCTTCTACAACTTAACCTTTTCTATTAACCCTAACCCTTTCTCTTATTTAAACATTCAACTAATATATTTCTCACAACCTCCTGACTTTAGCTGTAATCATTCTTAACTGAACAAAAACATCAAACTATTAAATGTGGTTTGCTGAATATTAGATCTCTCCTTTCGAAGTCTCTGTGAGTGAATGACTTGATCTGTGATCATCATATTGATATATTTTGTCTTACAGAAACCTGGCTGCAGCAGGAGGATCATGTTAGCATTAATGAATCAACTCCCTCTGACTATTTAAATGTTCATGTTCCTCGAAACACAGGCAGAGGAGGAGGAGTGGCAGCTATCTTCAGATCAGGGTTACTAATCAGTCCAAGACCCAAGATTAGTTTTAGCTCTTTTGAAACTCTGATTCTCAGTTTTTCCCACTCAAATTGGAAATCACAAAAACCTCTTCTACTTGTTGTTGTGTATCGAGAGTGAACAGTTAACAGTGTTCCCTCAAAATCCTGTCTTGTCAGACCATTTTTTGATAAATTTTGAATTCACATTACTTGACTATATGGCTTCTGAGAGGAATTTTACATATAGAAGGTGTCTATCAGAGCATGCTATAACCAGTTTTAAAGAGTTGATTTTATCATCCTTTTCTTCACTGTCATGTGCAGATATGACAGAGGATGCCTACCTAAATTTTACTCCAGTAGAACTTGACTCTCTTGTTGACAGCACTATAGTTTCAATGCGTACAAAACTGGACAATGTTGCCCCTCTGAAAAGGAAGGTAATCAGTCAGAAGAGGTTGGCTCCTTGGTATAATTCACAGCTGCGTTCTTTAAAGCAGACTGCAAGAAAGCTGGAGAGACAGTGGCGTTCCTCTAATTTAGAAGAGTCTCAATTCGTCTGGAAAGATAGTTTAATAACGTATAAGAAAGCCCTTTGTAAAGCTAGAACTGCTTATTATTCATCATTGATAGAAGAGAATAAGAATAATCCCAGGTTTCTTTTCAGCACTGTTGCCAGGCTGATAAAGAGTCTGAGCTCTGTTGAGCCATGTATTCCTTTAACTTTCAGTAGTGATGATTTCATGAGATTCTTTATCAATAAAATTGTTTCTATCAGAGAGAAGATTGATGGAATCCTTCCCACTATTATCACTGATGTATTATCAAGTGCAGCAGTTTTAGAAGTATCTGTAGAACCTGATTTGTATTTAGATGGCTTCTGCCCAGTTGATCTCTCTGAGCTAACAACAGCAATAGTCTCTTCTAAGCCATCAACTTGTATTTTAGACCAAATCACAACAAGACTGTTCAAGGAGGTTTTCCCCTTAAGGCGAGACATTACAGGTGAATAGGGTAACATTTTAAAATAATAGATATCACCATGAAACTTCCTCTGTTGATTACTTACACAAGTATGAAAAAAAATGTATTACAAGTTTTTTAAATTTGTATGTTTGATTATGCCAATGAGGCATTATCTAATTAAGTAAGCCCAAATGTGCATACATTTCCAGTAGATAGATCTGACCATATGATAAAGCCAGGTGCAAAATTCTTTTTTCATTTTGTTTACACACAAGATGAAAAAAAAATTGCAGGAGGATTTTAGGATATCTGCTTTCATTACCTAGAAAATCAAAATATACTCTTAATAGCCTTAAAAAAAAACTTTTTGACATATTTTTTTATTATAATGTCACATAAATCTGGCCAGGAATGATTTATTAAGAAATCCATCTGTAAATATCTTCAGAATACTGCTAAGTGTAGAACTGGAAAGTTTGGTATGAGATAGTTTGGTATGAGATATTGGCTGAGATATTGATACTGGAAAAATACAAAAAACTGATTTTGAGAAAACGGCATTTAAAGATTTAAATAGGGGAATTTATAACATTTGTATTGGAAACAATTGCTCAAAAACAGAATAAATGCTCAGGCCATTAGTAATAATGATATAGAATAATAGAACAATATTAATATAGAATACAAGCTCATATAAATTGATTATTTAATAACATGGCAGGCATGTAAGGCCTACAACTGCTACAACTCAAATAACTAACATAGGCGTATCATGCAAGAAGTCGCCAACAAAAGTTGATAAACAGTATAAACACAGTAGATGTCACATCTTTCTAATTCTCCATTCCAGCACCATATGTAGTTCCCTCTGACATCTCTTGCTGGTGTCTTTTCACTTTCTTGGCTGTGCTCACAAGTTTCCTTTTTCTTTTCGCGCTTGTGGACTGAATGGCGTTTGCTTTGGCCACCCTTAGCAGGTCAGCCTGCTTGATGGTATTAACTGTAATAAGTGTGCTCTCCAGCCATAAGTTTGCCTTCACATTGAGCATAGCTGAGGCCCCCTCATTAAGATAGCCATGCTTGCTGCTGCCTCAACCCTGTTCTTACCTACAAAAACAGTTTTGGGGCAGCGGGCCCATATTACAGAATTGAGGCACTCGTTTGCATTTTGTGTGCCACCATGCTGCATTCTTTGCAGCAAGCTGTCGCTTGACATGTGGTGATAAATTGGGAGAAGTTTCTGGCCCACTTTGCGGCATAGGTCATTTGCAGCATGTCCTGTGTGGCTGTCGGGGGTCTCACCGTTGTCTTCTGCCCTCCGATACCAACACCAAGATGGATTGCACCTAGTATGCAATGGTGTTTCATCTGTTGACATGCAGTGGAGAAGGCCTGCCCATATCTCTGCTTTCATTGAATCCAGTGACCCTTGGTTGTTTAAAATTGCCCCCCTGTAAAAATTTTGCAGTGCTTTGCATTTGTTTGCGGTCAGTTTCCCCAAACCCTTCCCACCCAATTTGCGTTCCGCACTAAATTTTGTGAGCGCTGTGCCCATTCGCTTGTGAGCATGATTTATACATTCCAGCTTTACAATGTCATGATCTGGCCCACATATGTTTTGCTGCCTCCTGCTCCATTGCTTTACTGGACCCTGTGAAATTCTTTGCACAGTCAGTGTGCATCTCCCCCCAGCTATCAAATTCCTCCACAGTAATCTTCCCCTCATTCTTGGCACCTTGCTTTAGGACACAAGCATGGCAGTATGTGGATAAGACCTCAAAATCAATGACCAGTCCTGTGAGAATGTCTATACAAATACCAATCCCATAACGGGAAGTGAAGCCTCTTTTTTGCCAGGTGCCATCAAAAGATACACCGATGTTAACTACAGCATCAGCATCCTCCCTCAACAACTCTGCCAACTCTGGATCGACATCTGTGTACGCCTGCCTGATCTGCTCCCTGGCCTTGTGTAGTGATTCAAATCCTCTCTCAATTTCTGCCACTAAAAAAAAGCATAAATTAAATGAAAATATAAAAATGTTTTGTATATTATGTCAATAACTGTTCCTTTTCTTTAGTTTATTGATACAGTACATATGATTACACTTGAGTGGCAAACCCCCAATTTCTTTTGGAAAAGACCTCCAAAATCAACATCCCTGTTTCCATAGCCTCCCAGTCACTCTCTTGTCATGCCTCTGGTATGTTTTCAGGTGAAGGGAAGGGATCCCCAACACCTTGCTGACCTTCCTCAGTGCAGCATATCCCATCCCTAATTCATGGGCCAAAAGCACCATGCGGACATTAACGTCAAATGCGACATCACCTCTCGTCTCGCTTTGCAGCCGTGTGGATGTATAAACGCTTCGTCTATACTGACTCTCTCCTTTGCAATTACTGCACTCTAAAAGCAGACTATAAAGCCATGGTTAACTGGATCAATGTTAATAAATAGATCCGATGCAGCACAATTAGGGCACAAGAGATCGCGTATCAACTCATTGAGACGTGCTACATGTATGATAAGCCACTGTTGTGTCGCACAATCAGTGGCACTGTCATTAACTCCCTCTTGGTTTTCTAACGACAGTTTACGGTCAGAAGTGCTGCTACCTGATGGCTTATCAGCTACTTGAATGGGTTTCCTTGAATTGCACCTTGCAAAGCGCAATTGTTGCTTTCTTTTCTTTGAAAGGGGCATTTTCAGAGATACCACGAAAAGCTAAACACGGAAGTGTCAGAGTCCACCACGTGATGCATCTGAGCGAATCACGTTAGCAGAAACGAACAGTAGCCAATGAGATTTCGCCATTAGCTATAAATCCGCCTTTAGACATTCCCGATTGGTTATTGGTAGAAAGGAAGTGCAGTTATTTGGGTTACATATCATTGTGCAGGGGAGTCAGAGCTTTACAACGATACCGGCCATGACAGACTTCAGTAAATAGACGAAGCTCGGTATGTCGGGTTGGAACGCTAACTTCTTGGTAAATTCGGGGGAAACGTACTGCCGCGAGGAAAGAAAGTGTAATAAGATAAACATTTTAATGTATGTTTTCAACATTTTCTTTATAGCAGGTTGAAAGAACACACATTGAATGAGTAAACTAGCCCAAAATCTCAAAAGTGACCACTGCATGAAAAATCACTGTTTTTGCCTGCCGTGTCTCGCCTTAATTGATGCTTCCATATTGGATTTGATCAATCTGTCTTTGTTGACAGGACGTACCTCAGACTTTTAAAGTTGCTGTAATTAAACCTTTACTTTAAAAAACTACTCTTGATTCAGAAGTGTTGGCTAATTATCAACCTATATCCAATCTCCCTTTTTTGTCTATAAAATTGTTGCAGCTCAACTTTGTAATCATTTACGTACAAATAATCTGTTTGAAGAGTTTCAGTCAGGATTCAGAGTTGTTCTGAATCCTCGTTGTTCACCAGTTTCCCCCCCCCTGTTTAATTTCTCAAATGATATTATGTACATGTGACATTATTGTGGTTATTAACCTGTGTTTCCCTGTTCTAACATTTATCCTTTGAATGGTGTTATGGTGTTTTCTCCCCCTCTTTTCTGTCTTCTCAAACCCCTTCTCAAACTTCCTGAATCTGGTTCTGCCAGAGGTTTCTTCCTGTTAAAAGGGAGTCGTTCCTTTCCACAGTCACCTCAGGCACGCTCAGGACGGGTGATTGGACTGAAGACAAGTTTTGGTGCAATCTGTTGGTTTCCTTAGCTAGGATATTGTTTTTGAATTGACTCTATTTGAATGAATTGGATTATTTTTAAATTAATTAACTGGATTTCATTGGCGTATGATTGTAATGAATTTAATTCTAATTGGCTTGAATTGGACTACCATATTTTGCGCACTATAAGGCTCACCTGATTATAAAGCGCACCCTCAATTATGGGATCCATTTCTGTACTTAACCCATTCATAAAGCGCACCTGCATGCAATAAGGTGCATGCTGAAACATAGTCTAAAAAAAAAAGGTCACGGAAGCAAAACAGTTTTTTTTAACTTTATTCTAGTAACTACTATTATTCTACTATTTAACAATACTCACATTATGTTTTATCATTCCTCTGTCACAAATCCATCAAAATCCTCATCTTCTGTGTCTGAATTGAACAGCTGGGCAATTTCACCATTATATACGCCAGGTTCACTCTCATCATCGTCTCGCCAGGTGGCTGTTCAGCAATAATGCAGGTGTCCGTCGAATATACATGGATGTGTATATATGTATGATTTTGAATGTTTTGGATGACAGCGCAAGTGCAAAAAAGTAAGACAACTACACCGAAAGACGTTGTTTTAGCTTTCACGCTGTCTGTAGTTGTCCAGCGCGCAAGCACATCTCGCTGGTTACGAGCGCTGAACAGGCACGCGCGCTCTTTGTCGCGTGTGCAGCGCGGAGCGGCAAGGAGACGCAGGGCAAACAGTATCTGACGGGGAAACGTGGTTCGACGGAACACCTGCTTTCGCAAAAGCTCGGACAACAGTTAAAGTAGATACCTGAGCCCAGGCATCTACAATGCATTCACATATGGCGTAACTCACCCGGCGCTGCCTCCCCGTCTTAGTGAAAGTGTGTTCGCCGTCTGTCATCCATCGCTCCCAAGCCGCTCGCAACTTCACTTTGAACGCCCTGTTTACACCAATGGAGCGGTTGGGGTTCTTTTGTTAGTCCTCCCGGAATGATGGCAAGCTCCGAATTAGTTTTCTTGACTTGGTTTTTCACAGTAGCAGTGAGATGTGCGCACATGGAGTCGCAGATCAACAGGGGCGGTGATGCGTGGAAAAAACCATCTGGTCTCTTTACATACACGCGTGTATGTAACCTCTTAAAAATTACCATGGGTGGTAATTTCTCACCGTTACCATGGCAACCAAGAACAACAGTGAAAGCCGACTTCTCATGGCCTGTGGTGTGTATGGATACCGTGCTGGTCCCCTTCTTCTCCACAGTATGGTTCATGGGGATGTCAAAGGTGAGGGGGACCTCATCCATGTTGGTGATGTGATTGGGCTGGATCTTTTTTTCAGTTAGCTTGTTTATGCAGTAGGTGCGGAAGATGGCCAGCTCTTCTTTGTAATCCGCTGGCAGTTGCTTCGCCACGGGTAGTCCTCGTGTGGACAGAGCTGATGCCTTTTCATAAAACGAAAGCACCAAGATGGACCTCCGTCAAAGTTTTCCATGTTCATGTCTTCTGCTATCACTTTTGCCTTCAGCCAAAGGAGAACAAACACCCAGAGGGCTTCTTCATCATCGACTTTAACAACACAATCTTAAAGACTGTGCTTCCCAAATTTGACAAGACATTAAACAAGAATGGGCAGAACATTAGACCAGGTCTACACTAACATTTCGGGAGCCTACAAAGCCTTCCCCTCACCTCGGACACTCAGACCATCTTTCCCTGTTCCTGACACCAGCTTACAACCCCCTTATTTGCAGGTCTAAGGCACAGTACAAGCCAGTGTAGTGCTGGACTGAGGAGGCCACACTGTCCTTGAAGGGCTCTTTTGAGGACGTCACATGGGAGCTCTATGAGCACCCAGACATTGAGTTCCACACATCCTCTGTGCTGTCATCAACATTTTATGCATGAACAGTGTAACTACAAGAAAACAGGTGACAATATTCCCCAACCAAAAAACCCCGGTTTAACACCAATATCAGAGCACTTCTCCAGGCCAGGGGTTCAGCACTAAGATTGAGAGACAGGGAGGCCTACAGGAAGGTTAGAGCGGACCTTAACAGAGGCACCAAGGCTGCTAAAACAAAGTACAAAAAGCAGATAGAGGCCAATTTCAAGGAATACAACCCCCGCTTCATGTGGAAAGGCATCCAGAAGAACATTACAGACTACAAACAGTGCCACAACCCTGCCCCCCCCCACCCATGAACTTTAACGATAATGAAAGGCTCTCCTTTAACGGAGGCGACTATGAATGGTAACAACGAAAAATCACTCCTTGCAAACGGAGGAAGAAACAAAGCTATGAAACTTACCATGTCGAATGAATACACTAAAGCTATGGGTAAGAATAAATTACAACACAAGATAGCACTGCAAGAGGATCGCTCACTGCAGGCTCGTGGAACTGTGGCTGTGGCTGAAGGAACAAGACAAAGGGCTGGTAATGATGCTCATGTGGTGAGACAACATACTGGCACAAGACAAGGGAAACGCAGACTATTTGAACACATGAGGGACCAAGGGGAACAGGTGGAAAAACTTTGGAATCAAGGAAGACAATGAGACGCTTGACACGGGAGGAAGGGCAAGATACCTGAAACGAGAGGAGACAGTTAGTGCTTTCAAAATAAAACAGGAAATGACGAGACAAGACATGGAACCGAATATAAACCGTGACATCTATAACAAGGCACAACGTATTTACCAAGCTAAAAAAACTGTCTGTGATCAAGATTTATCCCTGAAAGAACTTAAAATTAATATTAGGAACTTAAAATATAATAAGTCAACAGGAAATTATGGACTTACCAGTGAATTTTATATGGTATTTCAAGATCACATTTCTGAATTTTTATTACATGTTTTTAAGGAAGCCATAGAAGTTGGTAAGCCCCCTGCAACAATGTGCCAAGGCTTAATTACCTTGATACTTAAACCCCATTAAGGAGAGAGATTAAAGTTATGTCGAGACACAGTTATAGATGATTGTCAGTCTGGTTTTATGCAAGGTAGACACACCAGCAACAATATTCGACTGATCTTATCATGTGATGGCGCTTTTAGAACAATGTGTGTGCAGTCCATAGTTCCGCTTACATTAAGAAACCTGGCTCTCGCTTAAAATTGCGCTTCAATGTTGGCCTGTGGTATTGTATGGAAATTTGATATACCTGGCTGAGATGCAGATAATTCCATCCCACTCGGTTGGCATGGCTCGGCTCAGGATTGGCCGGCTCCCTCTGGAATGCCCCGGTTTCTAGAAAACCCAGTGTGCACAACACCTGTGGGCACAAGCAGCGCATGTCTCCTCACTGTTGCACTCCATCACCGGCCACAGCTCTGCACACAGTTCCAGGAGGATTGCCCTCAAAACGGCTGATGCCATTTGTCATCATGTGCCAGTAAATCCTCTCTATCTCTGAACACACACTCTCTACCAACGGCACCATTTGCAATGTCTTCCAATTGTTTTTAATGGTATGCACTGCATCACTTTCCGCATGCTTTTATATCCACTAGTGTAATTGCAGACACATGGGTTTGTTAAAGGGGAACTCTGGTATTTTTAAAGCTAGACCTTATTTCTGGCATGAAATACGTTTATCTACTCACCGAGAACAGTTTTGCGAAAGTCAGCGTCCTTCGAAAGCTATTTAGAAAACTCGCGATCAGCGTATGTCCATATAACGGAGTTGATGAGGCAGGGACGATGCGGCCTCTAAATAAGGCATTATCTGCATTTATTTTACCAATACTGAAAGAAGAATGAACGAACGCGCATTGGTGCTGTTATGTGGCTACTTGCAGCTATAGGAGAGCTAACGGAGGGATTTATACACAGGCACTCTACTGGGACTACTTCATCCACACGCCCCCCATGAACACAGTTTATTGACTCCTTTCTCTGTGACAGTCGGCTAACTTCACACAGAGTTTGCTACTGCTAGTTTTGTGCAACATGGCAGGGTATTTATCAGATTTTGACAAGTGAAAGACGACTTTGAGTAAGATGGACGTTCTTACCGGAGTGAATGCATATTGATGAAGTGGTCCCAGAAGAGGTGTGTGTAGAATTCCCTGAAGCCAGCCCTGAAGTTGGCGTGAGGAACTGCACATTTCCACAGTCATTTCGCTCTTGATACATCTAATCATTGCCGTGAAAAAAGCCTTTTGTACATGAGGCCCCTGCTCACCCTAGATACATGTGACGCAAAACGCTGTCAGAACCGTCAGACTCGAGTTTGCCCCCTCCCGATTAATTGATTTTTAGTCGAAATTTCAGGGTTTCAGTCGACCAAGAATTTCTTTGGTTGATTACAGCCCTAGTGAGAAATGTGGGAATTCTCAGTTTAGAAGAAGGAATTGTGCATTTGAAATTACACTTGCCTAAACCTACAGATACCCTGTAAAATAGAATAATAAAAAAAAAAAGAAAAGAATTATGGTTAGACAGTGTATTGGTCATATACAGTATTACTTAGCTAAACAATTTTTTTTTTTTCACTACAGAACACAAGGAGAGGAAGTTTGCAGTGGAGAGAAGGGGAGTATTCTGGGAAGCTCAGTTAAGTAAAAACCGAAAATATACGGAGGTATGATGATGGGTTTCCCAATGGGATTCCATGATCCATCTTGGATCAACATGGGAATCTCATTTCCACCTATTCAGCCATGGGAAGAAACAGCGTGGAGGGTGGACCCATTGTTACATTTGTCAGTGGTAAGTTAATGTTGCTATGGTTCAAAGTGAAGATTGTCCTCTCTACATAACCTGAAAAAAGGGTGCCAAAGTTTAAAAAAAAAAATGAACCTGTCTTAATATGTGTGCTTACTTTCCTTGCTAGGTGGGTAAATACTTTCCAACAAATGTTTTTCAGTATACATGATGAATAATAAGCTTACAATATTATTGGTGGTAAAGTCAAGTCAAAATATGAGCCCTATTTTAAGCCAACTCTTGATTTACATTTTTAATGGAATTACAACAGTTTTGTCACCATTTTATCATGTACAAAATGCTTATTTACACAACTTTCCTTGTATCTGAGACACTAACACTACAACACAGTAATGTCATGATGTTAACCATAGTTGAAATACTCTCTGGCAGTGGTTCCTACTTTTAAGTACCCTTAAACTGACACAAATTAGACCACAAACACCTGTCTGATAATATGTTCTTGTACATGTTTTAGTACACAAAGTCTATTAAACATTAACCAACGTTTCATATGGATGGAATATAGTAAAATATTAATTAGTATTTTTTGCAAACCCCATTGCGTGAACCACAGCTCTACACAACACACCCTATATTGTTATGCTGACAGTGTCATAACCTGATCATAACAAAAAGTGCTCTTGAGTATTAAGCAGTTTGCCATTAAATCTGTTTGTTTGCATTCTTCCTTTGTTCTCTAGCTACGGTATGAGGCAACCCGTAAACTTAAACCCGGAAAATTAACCTCCAGTGCTGACCAAGAGGGTATCAGTCTGCCCTCAAAAATATCAGGATGATCCAGATGATTCAGATCCAGATGATTGTCATCATCAGCAAGGTGACATCTGTTTGCTTTGAACTATTTTGAAGTGACCAGATTTTTCAGTTGTGTCATGTAAATCAAATGTCAGATTTCAGTTTCTCTCTCTCTCTTTCTGTATACCCAGAAGTCAAAGTCTCTCACAAGGAAAGACCCTGGAGAGGAATTCCTTGCATGTACGGTGATTAATCGCCCTCAGTCATTCATCATGATATAAGTCTGCCAAAGACAGTGGCTGAATAAAAGCGGGAGATCCAAGACCTGAAAGAAGAGAATGCTAATTTGAGGGAGTTGCTTGTCCAAGGTATCACTTCTTAAGAGTTATTTAACAATTAGAAAACCAAAAATACTTTAAAAAGTCACTTAAGCCATACTTTACATTGCACTAAAGAACAATGTTAAATTTTTGTTTGCGATCTGCTATGTATAGATGTGCCTGAACTCCTAAAGACCGTGAAGAATGTATTTGATTTGGCTGAACCTCAAGACCTAACCTCAACCTAAGAGATCCAGTTCGAAGTTGACCACACCGCGACAGTATCTTAGATACTGTATTATATGCACAGGTGTAATATTGGTCTTCTCATGACATGCTATTGTAGGCTACCACTTTCTCTGCCATTTCAAGTGCCTATGAAATGTGTTTGGTTTTTTTTATCCAACAGTAAATAAACAAATTAACACATTTAGGAAAATTCCTTTTTTTCAGTCTGAATTTCTTTATCAAAGGTCATACCGTGTGATGTATTTCCTTTTAGTTAAGCTCTCCATACATCTCCAATACAGTGCAATAGAGCAGGCCCCATTAGACATTAATATAATGTCATGATGCTTTTTTATTGGTTGCTTCCAGATAAATAGTTGTAATGTTATTCTTTTTCATTTTCCCCATTCTTGTGTTCATAATATAAAGGTGCAATGCTTGAGAGGTGGCCTGGGACCCAGCCCTCCAGCATTGGCAGCAAAATCAATGTCAAGATCACAGAGCTCCGTGCCAAAAGTAAAATTGTTTCTGTAACAACACCCCTTAAAACACTGTTTACCATGCCACAGAAACAACATTATACACCTGGAAGTAACTGTTACTGTTACAGTGTCCCATTTGTAGCCAGGTTTTATCTGTTAGAGGGAAATTGTTATAAGTGGGCAGGTTTTTATCCCTCTCTAATTTTGCCCATGTTGATGTTTACTAAGATATCAGTTCACTGCAAATAAAGTCAAACCCTTTCATTTGTGAGTAGCATGTTTCTTATGATAGAAACTTATATGAAGCTGTATGAAATAATTCATAAAAAAGAATGTAATTTTGATAAATGTATTGCAAATTTATCAAAATTCTCTCACTGCACTGGCTTCCTGTCACTCAGAGAATGGACTTTAAAACAGTTCTACTCATGTACAAGTCTCTTCATGGTCTAGTGCCAAACTACATCTCTGACATGTTAGAGCCATATGAACCAACTCGGGCTTTGAGAGCCACAGGGGTCTCCTGCTGGTGCCCAGAGTCAGGACAAAACAAGGTGAGGCTGCGTTTCAGTTTTATGCTCCTAAAATCTGGAACAGTCCTCCAGAAGATGTGAGACGGGCCTCAACTCTGACAATGTTTAAATCCAGGCTGAAAACAGTACTAGTTAGCTGTGCATATGACAACTGAAAGTATTTTATCTGCGCTCTTCACTTTTAAATTAATGATTATTTTTTTATATTTATGGAATGATTTTATTTGCCTTCTTGTGATTTTATGTAGCTGTAAAGCACTTTGAATTGCCTTGTGTACAAATTGTGCTCTACAAATAAACTTGCCTTGCCCTTGCCTTACCCCCTACCCGAACCAGGGTTTGTAGCCCCACCCGCTATGACTGGTGTGCAGTTGGTTAGAGCCTGGGGTAGTTTGTGGTGGGGAAAAAAAGATGGTTGTTGTGGTGTAAGGAGCAGTGAGCTAGCATTAGGGGAGTGACTCTGGGATGCCAGTAATCACTGTCTAGCCTCCTGGAGGTGGCTAGACGAACTAGACTAGACGAAACAGAAAAGGAGATTCCACAACAGAAAGGAGGTTCCCACCTGATAACCCCAATAACATGTTGGCCAACACTGCTCACTGGTCTACATAGGGATTATAGGGAAATATTCAAAGAGTCTGGTCCATTTTAAAAAAAAAACATTTTTTAGCACAAATTTCTTGTGTTTACCTTAAATAAATGTGTGACGTTGACAGTGCAGGTAGTACAGTAAGGACAATGGATAGCAGCCAATATCAGTCTATATGGTAAGGGGTGAACATTCTACAAGTTGATAAAAGTGCAGGACACAGTTGGTTGAAGAGTCCTGAGTGTTTTTGTTGGGGAGGGGGTGTATGGGGATTTCAGCTTCCTGTCAGTCTTGAGGATATGGCTGGGGGGAGTGAGGGGATAGAATTTAGTGTCCTGACAGCTTGGTGTATGAAGCTGTTCCTGAGTCTGGCAGTGCAGCAACTGAGGCTCCTATATCTTCTTCCTGAGGGTAGGAGGCTGAACAGTCTGAGTTCTGGTGGTGGCTGGTGTTGCTCACAATCGAAGTTGCTTTCCAGGTGAGGCAGATGGTGTATGCGTTTTGCAGGGAGGGGAGTGGGGCACCAATGATCTTTCCAGCTATAGCTCAGGAGGAAGAGCAGTCGCCCACCAATCGGAAGGTCGGTGGTTCCCCAGGCTTCATGTCGAAGTGTCCTTAGGCAAGACACTGAACCCCACGTTGCCTCCCAGTGTATCACTGGGGTATGAATGTGTGTATGAATGATTAGAAAAGCACGTAGTTAAGTATCTTAAGACGTGCTGTATGAATGTGTGTGAGTGGGGTGAATGTGGCATGTAGTGAAGCGCTTTGAGTGGTCAGTTAGACTAGAAAAGCACTATACAAGTACAAGTCCATTTACCATTTACCATACCACAGCAGGTTGCCATGGAGAAGTCCTTGATTGGGTCCCAGTCGGAGTCAACAATCACCAGGGGCCTCATGTACAAAGACTTGCGTGGATTTCCTACTGAAACATGGTGTACGCTCAAACCAAAATGCCCTCCAACGTACAAAAATATCTGGATGTATCAATGTGTGCGCACGCATGAATCCAAGCACATTTCTTTTGTACATCCCAATCAATGTGGAATTGAGCGCACATGACGGAGTACCCGACTCCTCCCTGTCCACGCCCCTACTTAAATATGCAAATAATATTTAAATGAGCCCTGCACCTGCGATTCCTCTCTCTGCACAATCAGAAAATAAAGAAAAAAGAATGAGTAAGACGGAAAAAGAATAACTTAACGGAAATCGAGATGGAGGTGCTACTTTCTGATGTGGAGGCCCGCAAAAATGTGCTCTTTGGCACGCTGTCCTACGATATAAGCAGCAAACATAAGAGGAGTGGGTGGGAGAGCGTGAGCGAGGCCTTTAATGCTGTGGAGTCTGAGAAGCGCACACAAGCAGAGGTGAAAAAGAAGTGGTTCGATATTAAGGTGGATGTGAAGCGGAGAATGGCTGCCCACCGCCGAAGTATGTGTAACTCACAACAAACATGTTCATACAGTAACTAGTGCAGAAGTGCGCCGGGGAAAAAGTGAGGCTGATTAAGACATTTCACACTTTACGCACAGGGTTATTAACATTTGTACACAGAGACGATCAGGGGCTTGTTAGAAAGATCTAAAGCTGTTGTTAAACCAGCAAAAAACAGCAAGTTACTAACTTTAATCACCAAATATGATGCTGTGAAGACGGGATAGAAATTGGGGGCGCACATGCTCAATCCACGTCACGGGGAATAATATTAGGACAATTACACGAATAAACCAAGAAGCCAGCCATCGCGCACAGTGCCAGCTTGTAGTCTGTTCCCAAAAATTCTGTTACTGAATGTAGCATTTGCGCATCACATACGATCTGTACATTGATGGAATGAAAATGTTTCCTGTTGATATACCAATTCATCATGTGATGGGCTTTTATACCACTGTGTGTGCAGTCCATAGCTCCGATTACATTAGGAAAACCGGCTCTTGCTTCAAATCGCGCTTCAATGTTGGCCTGTTCAACTGCATTGTGGGAATTTGATATACCTGCTGAGATGCAGATAATTCCTCCCACTCGGCTGGCATGGCTCGGCTCAGGGTCGACTGGCACCGTCCTAATCGGTTGGCCAGCTCCCTCTGGAATGCCCCCGGTTGCTTAAACCCCAGTGTGCACATCACCTGTGGCACAAGCAGCGCACGGCTCCTCGCTGTGTTGCTCCAACGCCGGCCGCAGCTCTGCGCACAGTTCCAGGAGGATTGCCCTCAAAACGGCTGATGAGCCAGTTGTCATCATGTGCCAGCAAATCCTCTCAGTCTCTTAAAAACACGCTATTTTCTATTTGCACTTCTTCTAATACTGCTAAAGCAGACATTGTTTTTAAAGGTATGTACTGCAACACTTTGCACATGCTTTTATATCCACTCGTGTAATTGCAGACACGTGTATTAATTGTTCATGTGTCTCAGATGTGCACATCACTCAGTCTGAGGACAAATTATGTTCATATTTATTTATTATAACAGTTTCCCAACATCACCTCTAAGTGTTGCCAAAGAAACAACAGCTGTAGAAAAGTGCATACGACAGCCCTGAAATTTGCGTGAGGCACCGCATATTTCCACGTTGACGTGAAAAAGTGTGTACGCCACTTTTTTGTGCGTACGTACCCTTTGTACATGAGGCCCCAGGTGTCCAAAGAAGGGAGGGGGAGAAGTAGTTCAGAGCGTCTCACAGCAGTGATTTCAGGAGAGTTGTTACAGCAGCAGCCTTGGCCAAGGCTGTTGCCAGGAGAGTTGGTTAGTTGGCGAGTAGTCATTTTCAATGACCACGACTCACTCTGTTTGTCCATTCTAGTCACAAAAATCCATACATACATTTGCAAAGCCACCAGCTTCTCCAAGATGTTTTCCATATTGCGGTTAATGACCACAGTCTGAGAGCCAATAGCTCTGCCCACCGATTTAAACATGCCCGGCAGCCTATGACCGCTGTCTCTGACTTCCGAATATTGCGATACACCAGGGCAATGCCTAATCCAATCAGCAGAAAGCCCGTTATCATGGTTGCAAATATGTATAGATCCTCAATGTCTTCGACGGAAAGAATTGACAGGCACACGACTTTCCACATCTCCTGGGAGTCCCTTGTATACCCAGCAGCAAATGTTCCGTCGGGACAGGCGGGTTCCCCTGGACCCAAGCTTCTTGTAGGAAAGATTTTGTCAACTGCGTTTAGAGACCAGTCGATCAATTCCATGATTTAGTTTGAGAGCAGTGCAGAGAGAGGCACTGAAGTTGAGACAGGACAGGACAAGACAAGAGAAGCAGGAGAGATGGGAAAGGGCAGAATCAGGAGAGAGTAGAAATGCGACCGCCTTCGTTGAGAGCCGGAAGGAAGATGCCCTGCATGCCCTGCCACAGGCAGTCCGTGAAGTAGCTGGTTATCTTTTTTGAATAGTCCTGTTTTGCTTTTCTGATGCCACGGGACAGGCTGGCTCTCACTCTTCTCAGGCCAATTCTATCCCCAGCTTTGAAGCCTTTGTCTCTGGCCTTCATCAGTCGATGGACAGCCATGGCTTGTTAGCCCAAGTGATGATGGTCTTGTGTGGGTCACATCACCTGTGCATTTGTGGATGCAGAAGAAAACAATGTCTGTAAGCTCCTCATTTTCTGTGTGGTTGTTGTGTGTAGCTGCTTGCTTGAACATGTCTGTTGTAGCAAGACAGTCCTTAAGAGCAGACCTTGATCCCTCTAGCCACACTAGAATCTCTTTCCAGACTGGTTTTCTCACTTTCACTCTGGGCCCATATGCTGACATTAGCATAACAGTCAGTGGGTTTACATGATAAGATTAACTCGATTATAGCAATAGTTGGGCTATACTCCTTATCTGAGCAGGGATAATTATCCTTTGTTATATGGCAGTAAATTAATCGAATCACTGGCACAAAGCATGCAATACCGCAGTACGATAGGTAACATTGTACCCATCCATCCATCCATCCATCATCTGCCGCTTATCCGGGGGTCGGGTCGCGGGGGCAGCAGCTTGAGCAGAGAAACCCAGACGTCTCTGTCCCCGGCCACTTCTTCCAGCTCTTCCGGGGGGACCCCGAGGCGTTCCCAGGCCAGCCGAGAGACATAGTCTCTCCAGCGTGTCCTGGGTCTTCCCCGGGGTCTCCTCCCAGTGGGACGTGCCCGGAACACCTCCCCAGGGAGGCGCCCAGGGGGCATCCTAACCAGATGCCCGAGCCACCTCATCTGACTCCTCTCAATGCGGAGGAGCAGCGGTTCTACTCCGAGCCCCTCCCGGATGACTGAGCTTCTCACCCTATCTCTAAGGGAGAGCCCAGACACCCTGCGGAGGAAACCCATTTCGGCCGCTTGTATTCGCGATCTTGTTCTTTCGGTCACTACCCACAACTCGTGACCATAGGTGAGGATGGGAACGTAGATTGACCAGTAAGTAGAGAGCTTCGCCTTCTGGCTCAGCTCCCTCTTCACAACGACGGGTCGGTGCAGAGCCCGCAACACTGCAGACGCCGCACCGATCCGCCCGTCAATCTCCCGCTCCATTCGTCCCTTACTCGTGAACAAGACCCCGAGATACTTGAACTCCTCCACTTGGGGAAGGATCTTATTCCCGACCCGGAGAGAGCATTCCACCCTTTTCCGGCTGAGAACCATAGTCTCGGATTTGGAGGTGCTGATTCTCATCCCAGCCGCTTCACACTCGGCTGCGAATCGCTCCAGTGAGAGCTGAAGGTCACGGCCTGATGACGCTAACAGAACCACATCATCTGCAAAAAGCAGAGACCCGATTCTGAGGTCGCCAAATCGGACACCCTCAACGCCCTGGCTGCGCCTAGAAATTCTGTCCATAAAAGTTAGGAACAGAATCGGTGACAAAGGGCAGCCCTGACGGAGTCCAACTCTCACCGGAAACGTATCCGACTTACTGCCGGCAATGCGGACCAAACTCTGGCACCGGTCATACAGAGACCGAACGGACCCTATCAAGGGGTCCGGCACTCCATATTCCCGGAGCACCCCCCACAGGACTCCACGAGGGACACGGTCGAACGCTTTCTCCAAGTCCACAAAACACATGTAGACTGGTTGGGCGAACTCCCATGCACCCTCCAGGATCCTGCCGAGGGTATAGAGCTGGTCCACTGTTCCACGGCCAGGACGAAAGCCACACTGCATCTCCTGAATCCGAGGCTCGATTATCCGACGGATCCTCCTCTCCAATACCCCCGAATAGACCTTACCAGGGAGGCTGAGGAGTGTGATACCCCTATAGTTGGAACACACCCTCCGGTCCCCCTTTTTAAAGAGGGGGACCACCACCCCAATCTGCCAGTCCAGAGGCACTGTCCCCGATGTCCACGCGATGCTGCAGAGGCGTGTCAGCCAAGACAGCCCTACAACATCCAGAGCCTTGAGAAACTCAGGATGGACCTCATCCACCCCCGGGGCCTTGCCACCGAGGAGCTTTTTGACCACCTCGGCAACCTCAGCCCCAGAAATGGGAGGCCCCGTCTCCGAGCTCTCCGACTCTGCCTCTTCCGAGCACGTGTTGGTAGGATTGAGGAGTTCCTCGAAGTACTCCCCCCACCGACTCACAACATCCCTAGTTGAGGTCAGCAAAGCCCCGTCCCCACTGTAAACAGTGTTGACTGTGAGCCGCTTCCCCCCCCTGAGACGCCGGATGGTGGACCAGAATCTCTTCGAGGCCGTCCGGAAATCGTTCTCCATGGTCTCACCGAACTCCTCCCAGGCCCGAGTTTTTGCCTCAGCAACCGCCGAAGCCGCAGCCCGTCTGGCCTGTCGGTACCTATCAGCTGCTTCCAGGGTCCCACTGGCCAAAAAGGCCCGATAGGACTCCTTCTTCAGCTTGACGGCTTCCCTCACCACTGGTGTCCACCAGCAGGTTCGAGGGTTGCCGCCACGACAGGCACCGACCACCTTACGGCCACAACTCCGATCAGCTGCCTCGGCAATGGAGTCACGGAACATGGCCCATTCGGACTCAATGTCCCCCACCTCCCCCGGGATATGGTTGAAGCTCTGCCGGAGGTGGGAGTTAAAGCTCCTTCTGACGGGGGATTCTGACAAACGCTCCCAGCAGACCCTCACAATACGTTTGGGCCTGCCAGGTCTGATCGGCATCCTCCCCCACCAGCGGAGCCAACTCACCACCAGGTGGTGATCAGTTGACAGCTCCGCCCCTCTCTTCGCCCGAGTGTCCAGGACATACGGCCGCAAGTCCGATGATACAACCACAAAGTCGATCATCGAACTGCGGCCAAGGGTGTCCTGGTTGTACCCATTTCAACTATTGCTAATAGAGCCACTTCCTGTTGACGTCTTCACCACCAACAACAACAAAACTAAGGCATTCGAGAAAGGTGGTGAACGAAGAGCAAGATGAAGCTACATCCCTCTACATTTGTGATGAGCATGGTTATGGCACAAACGCGATGCACAACGACGCATTCTCCATCGCATTATTTCTTTCTTTCTGACGGCAGCGACAACAACAGTAATATCGTCTACTTCGACTTCCGGTTGACGATCGCGGGAAAAATCTCGAGCATGCACAAAACGCTTGATCTGATCCACTGTCGTCTCCAGGCACGTTAAGTGGGCAATTGGATCGAGTTATCTCGGAGTCTTAATTCGATCGCAAGTAACTCGATCCTATTTGATTTCTTGTCAGATTAAGCTGTCTACAGGAGCTGAATAACTCAATCTTATTGTAATTTAGCCATAAATCCGATCCGATGGCCCGCATGTAACCGCACTGAGTGATTCGGTCGGAAAGTCCGATGTGGGGGAGGGGGGATGCCTTGTAAGCTCTTTTGTGGAATGTATAGACCAAGTCCAAGGTATTTTTCTCCCTTATTGTGAAATTGACATGCTGATAGAGTTTTGGTAGGACTGTTTTGAGATCAGCATGATTAACATCTCCAGCGACGATGGTAAATCCCTCTGGGTGTGCTGTCTGTTGCTCGCTGATGGCTTGATACAGTTCACAAAGGCTACGGTCACACAGCAGTTGCAAGTGACCTGAATTCACTCATATGTCACCCATATCTGCTTTTGACAGTGTGAACAGCACAAGTCGCATAGAATCTTACATTTTCAAATCAGAATCAGGCCACTTCTAAATGTGGTACTGAAACGCATACGTATCTGATTTTTTTGAATGCGACCGCAATCTGAACAGCCAGGTCGCATTTAATGCATCTATAACTGATGAATTTATAGTGCTCTAAATCATCTGAATAGTAATAGGCTACACTACTGCAGCTCAATTTAATATTTACAATATTATTACACACGATCAATAACCCAACATATAACTGTGCATCTGCTCCAAGCCATACTTACATGGGACAATGGTCATCACTCTGACAGCTCCTTCCCCACTTTCTCTAACCAGCCGCAGTATCCAATCAACTGCAAGAAGGAGAGAGTTCCACCTTGTCTCAACTGGGCGGATGAGTTGCACCTTGCACTCCTTTTCATTGACCTCTGAAGCAGTAGATGAGCGGACACTCTTATTCCAAAGACCTGAGCATTTGGTTAATGCTGCGCAAGACATCTTTTTGTACACAGCATTCGATTCTGCTTTTTTTTTGCATCCACTGTTGCGATCAAATTCAGAATATGACAGGTACAACGTTGATGCCTCTGAAGTTGATATTCTGAAAACTCATCTTCCTCCATCAAAGTTTCAACAGCCTCTATTTCCTCTACTGGATCGTCCTCCTCACTGTCATTCACAACTTCCCTTTCCTTTTCAGTTAAACTTCCTTCATCTTCACACACAAAAATCCTGAACACCCTAATAAAGTTTGATGCATTATCTGTCGTGGTCTTTTTAATTGTAGAGGAGGACTCTAAGGGCCCAAGATTAAGAGGGGCCCAGAGAGGCCCTAATAAAATTATAATACTGACAAAAAAGTAATATGTTACTAACTAAATTATAATCACAAATATTTTTCATTTACAATGTACTGGTAATAACTATTTGTTTTGGAAACATTTTAAACTCCCTCCCTCCCCTGCGTAAAATGGTTCAGTCCATCTGGATTGGCTGCAGCACACCAGTTTCTCAGTGACTGCGCCACAGCGAGTGAGAAGGTAGAGAAGGCAATATGCCTCAAAAGTCAGGTTGCCAAAAATAAAAAGAAAGAAAAGAAAGAGGAGAAGGAATCAAAGTGTCGATAGTATTCAAAGTGCTTAGTGCTTACCTACCTGTCAAATGTCTTTCTTTTTTCACAAATATGAGAATGACAGTCAAAAATCCCATCAAAATGCAAAGTTTTATGTAAAATAGCATTTCAAATTTTTCCCATCCTCCTGGTCGGCTGTTTGGGGACCCAATATAAATTATTTTCATGGGGCCAAAAATCCCTAGCGGCGCACCTGGGCATTCCGTTCAATATTTGAGTAGCTCACAAAATCTGGGACATTATTAGGTTAAGCTAGTTGATGGGCTATGTTAAAATAAATGTTTAGACATTATAAAACGTATTAACAAGCTACTGACGATGAAACGCAAACGTTAGGAATGTTATCTTAGTATAGTATAGCCTACCTCTATGTGCTTCTTCAAATTTAAGGGCGAGTTCTTAAACGCCAACAGTTCTTTGTGAAGCAGGAGACATGGAACACATTGGGAACATCAGGACTCATTCTTTGCTCCCTTAAATTCAAAGAATTTGTTTAAGTATGGCCAATGGTGGCTTTCTTGCTTTTCAGGAGAACTGGAGGGCTCCGGCAAAGTTGTCTCTAGATCGATGGAAACCTGTCTACCCACTCCTGCAGCAATCAAACGCACGCTCTGCCATCATTGGAGGTAATAGAGTCATCTGATTGGTTTAAACATGCAATGGCAAACAACCAAAGCCCTTGAAGGGTTCTAAGCACAACAATGCAATCAATAGGCTATTTTTTCATGCAAGATTTTGAGAAAACTGTCCAGAAAATGTAACGAGTAACGACATTAATTGAAAAAATGTAGAGTAGAAGTACAGATATTCTCTGCAAAACATAATTAAGTAAAAGTAAAAGTATGCATTTTTATTCTTACTTAAAGGTTGAATATGTGAAATGTGCAAATGTCCACATCTAGAGGCTCAAGAGTGTAGTTGCAACAACAAAAAAAATAATTCCAGCTGTTGGGTTGCCAGGTTATCACTGCATGTTCTTCCTAACATTATTGAACATGTTTACATTATTTTACACCGCCTTACATTGTGTCGGCTCAGTGAAGCTGACAGACTGGCTATCTTTGGTTCCGTTTCATTTGGAGACACTTAGCAACACAGCTGCTAACATGGCTAGTAGCTGTTCAGCTAGTAGCTGCCAAGTGTCTCAAAATGAAAACAGAAAACGTTTTTATTAAATTGTATGAAATTAATGCAAAAGTGGCCACTTTCAGGAGTAAATCATATATTACTTATATGATGCACAATACATGAAACATAAACTGAAGGTGATGGAAAGCTATATTGTTTTTTCTTCTATATCTTTTCCATATGGGTCTGAAGTTCAAACACAATGGTAGTACACACATCAAAACAGGAAGTAAAAGACTGCAAGACAAACTTGAGGTAAAAGACAAGTACTCACAGACTGAAAAAAATAGAAAAATAAAAAAAAGGTGGTACTAAAAGACTGAAACAGAACCTGGAATAACAAATCTGAAACAAAGACTGGAAACGTGGAAAACAATTACTGGACTACTGCTTACAGGAACAAAAAGACTGAAACAGAAACATCTCATCTTGAAGTCAAAGATACGAAGACGTCGAATAAAACTCACCGAATGAAACGGACTGACTAGAAAAAGCCTGAAACAAAGACTATAGTACTCATACTGGAGCATACACTAAAACACAAATAATGGAGCGCACATACTGTTGCATAGAAACACACAGTGAAACACAAAGACTGGAACACAGTTTAGAACAGAATACTGAAACAGACTGGAATATGCAGGCAGAGATCTGAACATGAAACAGTGTAAAATACACAATGATTTGAACATATAGATGTGAATGCAAAAATTAGGGAACATTACAGAGAGAAACAGACCGAAGTGTGAAGCATACTGCAAAACATGACTGGGATACAAGCTCAAGCAAGGAGAGAGAAATGCAACAACTAAAATAGAAAGACCAAATACACAGACCGTTTGCAGTTTAGCATTTTAATTCCCCTCTCTGGGTAGAATGACTGGTGAACAAAGTATACGTCTTAGAAGTCTCAAACATAAAGTAGTTCACGTCTTTTTCAGCCTGAGATTTGAATAAAAAAAATACAAGGAAAAAAATTCACAGAAGCCATATTTGAAACTTAGGTTTCAGACTAAACAGTAACTAGTTAGGGATCATTTGTAATCCATCTTGCTTTATGAATATTTGTATGTGAACTACAACATTGTGGGCACAGAGGATCTGTTTTTTACCATTCGTTGTCATATTTTGACCAATGAAGTTGTCTTTTGTGGGTAATATAAAATGTTGTAATGTGTTGTAACTGTGTTGATGCTGCTCTTCTGTAAAATAGATCTTAGATCACAATGAGAGTTGTTCCTGGTTAAATAAAAGTTAGAATTTTTTAATTATAACAATATAGTTACAACTGCTGTCCTTGCTCATATAGGTCAATACAGTGCAAATTATAAGTGTGCAGTTTATTTGTATGTTACATAGATTTCACTTACAATATGTTGTCAATATATTAATTTAGATTTGCCTTGCAGATTTGGCCAGTACTGATTTATTTTTTTACTTATACTGGTATACCTGTATAACTGCACCCATCTTCGAGGCAGTGTTCTCGGCAGTGCTGAATTTAGAATGGAGCCACCCGGTGGTTCCATATGGTAGGCCTTAGACATGGAGTTTTAAAGATTTGTAAGAATTAACTTCTGTTGTGGCTTATTTGTTGTGTTGCGGTTTTTGTGTTGTGACTCTGCATTCATGTTGCACCTATTGTATTGTATTGACCCTTCTGGGCCACCAAAAAAAGGAAAAAATTAACCATGAAAAACTTGTTTTCACTCTCCAATTTCTTTTCTTTTCACTGCTGTAACACACACATACAATCTTAGAAAAATGACCCCCAAAATGTTGTGTTTCACTCCCATACAGCTGTCAGACAAGGAAAAAATATTAAAAAACCTGAAAAAGAATTATTTTTCCTCACTCTGCCAAGTGAGGAAATTTTTTTTCATTGCTGCCAAGGAGAAAAAATCAAACAGAAGGATGATATACAGACTGTAATGTTTGTCTTTGTGTTGTTGTAGACGACACAACAACATTTACAAGTGTATACTAGAACATTTTTTTCTCAAGATACACATCTAGCCCTGTCATATGCTAACAGAGACATAAATAAATTACCTCTTGTCAGACCAGACTTTGATCCACAGGAACCTGACTCAGGGTGGCTCATTGCCAGTTACCCTAAATGCTAAATGCTGAACACGTCACACGTTCATAACAATCAAAGTCCATACAAAACCCAATTGAATTGACAACTACAAAACTGATAAATTAAAGACTTTTAATGAAAAAAAGTAAGGCTTATGAGCCTTTGCACTCACCAGCATGAAACAAATTATCAAAGTCGAGGTGGCTTGCTAAATTAATGTTGCTGACTCACAGTGCATCAAACATTTGCTAAGAAAACCTGACACAAATCCTTTTAATTCTATTTAGGTCATACTGTAATGGTTTTCTGGGTCCAGACCTATGATTGCACTAAAGTATGCCAGCTGTCATTTAAGGGCAGTGGATGCTTCAACTCTCTCTTGTGGCAGAAAAAAAGTGTTACAAAAACAAACAGTGAAAAATTAGCCACACTTTTTTCCCCACAAACTTATTCATGGGAAAAGGGACTCTTCTGAGGAAAAAAACATTATTTTCAACTGCTCACACATTATAAAGTCAGGACTTTCAGGCCTAATAAGATGAGGAGAAAAACAATAATTTTGTCAGACGTAGGAAAAGGAGCGACCACATTCTTTTTGAATGAATAATTAACTCACTTCACTTGTAAGTTCAGTTTGCATGTAAACATTGTTGATAAAGTGAATTCAAAATATATGCAGCATCAAAATAAAACCAGTGCTGTTTGCTTTAAAACAGATTTCTGTCTCTGAAAAGGAAACATCCCTCCTCAGATTAGAGTTCTATGTTTAGCTTGCCTTAAAGGGGAACTCCGGTATTTTTAAACCTAGACCTTATTTCTGGCATGAAATACATTTATCTACTCACCGAGAAGTTTGGTGAAAGTCAGCGTCCTTCAGAAGATTTAGATTTACTCAAGATCCACGTATATACATATAACGGGAGAGAACGGGGGCATTGACAATACAGCCTCTAAATAAGGCATTATCTGTCTTTATTTTACCAATACTTTAAGACGAATGAATGAATGAACGTGTACTATTGCACTGTTAGCACTCATAGCTGCTGTGTTGTTGGCGACTATCGGGGGGCTTTCTATACACTTGTCTACTTGGATTACGTCACTGACGCGCGCTGCTGCAGCACAGTTTATTTACTCTGTGCTCTGTGACGGTCAGCTAACTTCACACGTAGTTTGCTATTGATAGTTTTGTGCTACATGGCAGGATATTTATTAGATTGGACATCGATGACGTCATCCCAGTAGACCAGTGTGTAGAAAGCCCTCTATAAGCCCCTGATAGCCGCCAATAACAACAACATTGCAGCTATGAACAGTGCAATAGCACGTGTTCATTCATTCATTCTTCTTAAAGTATTGGTGAAATAAAGACAGATAATGCCTTATTTAGAGGCTGCATCGCCAATGCCCCCGTTCACTTTATCCACCCCCATTATAGATCCTATGAGGCTGGGGTCTTATGCAGGGACTTGTGCTGGTCACTGCAGCCAACAACAGAGCAATATGCATGCTTATACTGTCAACCGTTCTTCTTCGCTGCATGAGTAAAATATGGCTGCCTCTACTGAGCTTTGCGCTTTCATCACCTGTAGGGCATTCCGGGTTGAGACTGGGTGTTGGCTTCTGCTGGAGAGCTCAGGAAGTGAGTCTGGCCCATAGACATAGGCCTAATAGCTCGTTACATCGTGAGAGTAGCGGAATCTGATTGGTTCGCCCAGAAAAAAGGATGGAGACAGAGGGTGGCCGCAGCGCACGCAAAATGGATGCGGTTGTGGTTTTTAACAATCGGCAAATTCAAAGATATTAGTTTAGAAGAGCTGGGAAGCTGATTTTTTTCATAATATGTCCCCTTTAACTGATATTACAGGCCTCTAGATTGATAATGTTATCAATTAGGCACTTAATGCCCTAGCTCAACTCCAGTTAACCTGAAATGAACATTTTTCCACAGGAAATTGTCATCTTTTCAGATGTTGATGAACATCAATTGGTTAAACTACCCAACAAGAATAAATAACCATAATGAATAAGCTCAAAAACCTAATTGCTCCATAGCATATATCTGCACAGATCTTTGTGACTGTTGATATCTTTAATCTCAGGTTCCGCATAGACAGGACCACAGTTCTCTAATCAAATAATGCAATCTTGACATTTTGTGCTGATTATCCAAGCCTTGAAGAGGATCTCTGATTGAAAATTCACTAATTAAAACAAATACAGATTGAAGCTTGCAGCTTGAAGATTGAAGATATTTTATTCTGGTGGCTTTTAACTGTTAGTGATGTTGTTAGCCATGATTTTTACTACTGGAGGTAGTATCCCCTGCATGAAAGGGACTGCCTCCAGTAGGGGTCCTTAGGCAAGACCCCCTTACCCTATCTGCCTAATTTTAGGTTAGTTAATTCCAAATTTTAGGTTCAAATCAATGTCTGTAAAATTATCTCTGCCAGTACACTCATTTTGAAAATAATCTTGCAAATGCACATTCCAAGTTGTTCGAACATGAGTATAAGATGGAGATAGCAGTTATCAATTATGGGTCCAGAGTCCTTCCGATCATATCAAACAGCTGCAGTAAAACAATTTAACTTGCAATGACTGGGTACAATATCAGTCGTAATTGTGTCTCAATCTTCTAAGTGGAAAATATTGCTTTAAAGAGCTTTACAGTCAGCAGATAATGTCAGTACATCATTTTACAAGCCACAATGAGGACGCTACTGTGGATTTTGTTTCTTTACATTTCATGTCTTTCTGATTTTCAAAGTATTTTGGCAAACGAACGGGATGACTTTATGCTACTTGAAGGTCCTCTGACAGAGCAGTTGGTCAAACGCTCTGATAGGGGGAGTGATGATGCTTTTGACTGCAGTCGTCCTATACCTCCTGGTTCTAGAGAGTACTTTGAATACCTACAGAGTAGAGGGGTGTCCCACTTCAAAGTGCCACTGTCATGGGCTCAACTCATTCCAACAGGCCTCTCCAGCCAACCACAGCAAGCTGTGGTTAGGTGTTACCAGTCTCTGTTGAAGCAGTTACTGGATGTGGGCCTTCAGCCTCTAGTCATCCTTCATGGATCGACAGTTCCACAATCTCTGAGATCAAGGTTTGGAGGCTGGGAGAGCCAGGGGCTGTTAGAAGCCTTTCAGCAGTATGCTGAGTTTGCCTTCCAGGAATTTGGAGAACTGGCACACTCATGGGTGACACTGAGTGACTTCGATGATGTTTGGCATGATGAGCAGGCAGCTAATGCTCCCAGTCTTCTGCAAAATATCCTTCAACTCAACAAGAATATTCATCAGATCTACCATCAACACTTTCCTGACAGAGGTGAGTAAAACTAACTGGAGGAAAACAGGATTGGGGATACAACTGGCTTGATATTATCACTGTTCATTTGTTACTATTTTTAAAGTGATTAAAACATCTGAAATGGCTGAGTAGAAGAACAAATTTTCTATTCAACTAAGTTATTCAATATATTGTTTGTTGTTTGACTTCAGACAGCATCTGTAAAGATGACTAATTTATAGCCAACTCATACAGAGACCTAACATAGCTACACAGATAACACGCGAATGTCATCATGCTTATCTTAATAATCAATACATGAGAGATCAATAAAGTAATCTTATGTGCATCTCATTGTACAGTTGTGCCCAGTAGGCATTTTTCACACTGGAGAATTTGGTTTGATATAGTTGAAAAAGCAGATTACTCTGTATGAAAGTCTGTTTTTTTTTGGTTCTATATTTGCAGGGGGACGTCTCTCAGTTGGGCTGAAAGCAAGGGATGAGACTACATTTTCACAAATTAAAGCTTTAACAACTGTAAGCTGTATTTTCTAAATTCATTAGATAGTTTCAGAGACCAGGAAAAGTGGTTGCATGAACTAACAAATCTATCTCTAAACAATGAATCATAACAAAAAGATGTAGTAGATGCAATGTAGTGAAGCCCCCAATCTATCTATCTATTTGTCTATTTGTCTATTTGTCTGTCTATCTGTCTATCTATCTATCTATCTATCTATCTATCTATCTATCTATCTATCTATCTGCTTTGGCAGTAATATGCAAAGTATGGAGTCTGGGAATGCTATTAATGTAAGTGGTTGACACTGTTGCCTCACAGCAAGAAGATTCCTTGTTTGAATCCCAACTGGGGCCTTTCTTTTTGGAGTTTGGATGTTCTCTCCGAGTAGGCGGGGGTTCTCTCTGGGTACTCCTGCCAGCTCCCACCACCCAAAAATATGCATGTTGGGTTAAATGGTGTCTCTAAATAGACTCTGGGAGGGAGTTTACATTGTTGTTTGTCTCTATTTTGCCATGAGTCTGAATCGGATTAAGCGGGTATAGTATCGATGAACATAAAGGTTTGTAGGAGTTGGTCTGAGGGCATTTCAAGCTGACAACCCCTTCAATAAACTGTCCATATGCTTTGGAGTATTTCAGTAAGCTTATACGAATACCAGTTGGATGTTGATTTTTGAACTCTCAGATGTTTATATATACTCAGGTGTGTATAAATCAGCTCTTAGCCTCTGCTTCTCTCAAAGACTGAGGGTAGACACGTCTCTTTTTAGGTTCTTTTTGTGTGTGTTTCATTGTTTTACTTTCACTTGTGCTGTATCTCCTCTTCTGATCAGGTGGATTTCTTGTCGGTGCACATAGACTACAACTGTGACTCCTCAGCCAACTTTCTACAGGAGTTGAGAAACTTGCAGGTACAATAAACATTACAAGGTGCTTTTTATTTTAATTTCACATTTCACATCTTAACTGCACTGTGGCCCCATGTATATAATGTCACATTGTAGATATCCAGTGGGAACCTGCCTGTCCTGATATACAGGGTGACTACTCATAATTGTTCCCACAGTCAACATCAGCTTTTTGGAGATTTACTACATAGTAAGTGTTATTATGACTCACACAATATTACTTACTTATGCAGCTTTCCTCACATATACAGATATCTCTAATTAATGTATGCACAAGGATGAGAAGTAGGATTATTGTGATTTCAATGATTTTTCTTACCTGTTCAGTATGAATTTGTGTTAAAAGACATATATGAATATTTCCATTGATCCACATAAACAATCTGATGTTCCTCCAAAGGCTAGAAAACTGCATTTTTTTGCCAAAGAAACCAGATGCAAAAATGAATATTTCAAAGAAAACCAAAGTTGGAATAGTAACTATTAATTTTATTTTATGCATTTGGCAGACGCTTTCATCCAAAGCGACTTATAAGTAGGGTAAGGGGGTCTTGCCTAAGGACCCCTACTGGAGGTAGTACACTTCAAGCAGGAGATATGAAGCCAGGTGTCCCACATGAAAGGTGGCAATCAAACCCCAACACTATCCAGTCCCTTGAAACAACAAATATCATGCAACAGTGTGCTATTAGCATGTTATTCAAAATTACTGAGTTTGTTGTACTTAAACTGAAAAATTATCTTGTGAATGTTCAATGCACTACTATCATAATTTGAAATTAGTAGATACCCAAAGATAAGAAGTACCATCAAAACAATAAAAACACCATGATAACACATAATTTGCCTTAAAGTCCAAAGAGATTCTTCCTGACCAAGACCATCAATTAAGTTGTAAACTAAACTGTTGCCAACTTTTACAGCGCTTTAATCATAAAAGTTACACTGGTCATAAAACAACAGTCTGAGACGTTCTAACTTTTTTTTGTTATTAGCCAGTAAAGCTATACTAGATAGATTATTGGAAATAATTACTGGATTATTGTTTTTTTTACAGACTGCCCAACAGTGAATTTATCTTGTTTAAACAATCATTACAGCTGAACTGTGACTAGGTGACTTTAACATCTAAAAGATTGAGGTGGATGTTTTGTAGATCATAGTTTAAGTTAGATCTTAACAAAGCAATGCTAGTACTTCAACAATTAAAAGTATTGTACCAATGTAATTATTGTACAAGAGATCAATTTAAAGCAGTTCTTTGGTAATTAGACTCTGACTTCTTATCTCAGTGAAGCAGTGTCATAACTAAAGGAAAGATGCTGAATAAGAGTCTAGAAGCTGGTACTGGATAAGAAAAGTTAGGAGGTGGCAGATACTTCTGATAAGACTTAAATGGTATCAGGAAAGCAATGGGTAGGAAGATACCATTTATCTTCCTACCAATTGCTACCCTTCCTACTCAGCAGAGGCTGATTTGGCAAAATTCAAGCAAAAGGGAGAATGACAGAAGACAGAAGAACTTGAATTAGAGTAATTGTCTCAAAAAGAGGAAGGCAAGAATACCATCGGTTCATAGTAGAATCAAAGTTGAAGTAAGTTTAACAGTTAAGGAAAATGGACGTGATGGAGTGCAAGAGGACAAAAGCCCAAATGCCAGAGAATCGGTGCAGATATAAGGAACTAGATCTTAATACTGAACTCACGCATAGCTTTAATTGGAAAGATATCAGTCATTGTTTCAATAGTTTACAATAGAAGGATTATGTTTGTGCATGTTTCCCTGTTGTTTCATTACTGTCAATAACAAACTGTTATTTTTTCTTGAACATATAGTCCTAAGAAACAACGACTTGAATATCATGGGATGTGACATGAAGGACATGTTAGGCAAGCTGGACATGCGAGATGCTCCAGTCAGGTATGAGTTTATATCACCGGCTTATTTGTATAGCCAGTTTTCCATTAAAATCTATTCATTGTTCTGTTTTTCAAAAGTCTTGATGTTCCAGATTTCACAAGGATGACGGGCTTCAGCAATAGTTATCAGAAGATCAGGCAGAAGTTTGAGACCCAAACCACAGGAGAACGAGACCTTGTCCTTGCTGAATCATTCCCTTCTGACTTCCAGTGGGCTACCTCTACAGAGTCTTTCAAGGTTGAAGGCGGCTGGTTAGAGGGCGGGAAAGGAGAGACCATTTGGGATTGCTTTGGTCATGATGGCCTAGCCTTTGAAAATCAGACAGCTGACCTAGCTTGTGATAGTTATAATAAGGTGGTATATGATCTTTACCTCCTGCGAGGTCTGCAAGTCAAAACTTACCAGTTTTCCATCTCCTGGGCCCGTATTTTCCCCACAGGCCACAGAGGAAGCCAATCAGAGCAAGGGGCTCTCTACTATGACAAACTGATCAATGCTCTCATTGAATATGGTATACAACCTGTTGCTACTCTCTACCACTGGGATCTGCCCCAGGCCCTCCAGGACAGTGGTGGATGGACCAACCCTGCAATTGTTGAAGCTTTCAAGGACTATGCAGACTTCTGCTTCTCCAGGTTTGGGGACAGGGTCAAGACCTGGAACACGTTCAGTAGCCCCTGGGTTGTGAGCCATGCTGGGTATGGCACTGGGGAGCACCCCCCTGGAGTAAAGGATCATGCAGTGGCTTCCTATCAGGTGAAAGTCATGTTATCATAGGCTAATAATTAAACAGTGTTTAATTGTTGCTCCGGGGCATTTAACTTATCATTTGTTTATACCTTTTCAGGTCACTCACAATATACTCAAGTCCCATGCAGAGGCTTGGCATGTCTACAATGACAAATACAGGAACACACAGGGAGGAAAAGTGGGCATTGCATTAAACTCTGACTGGGCTGAGCCCATGAACAAATCCAGACCTGAAGATGTGGCCGCTGCAGATCGCTACCTGCAGTTTATGCTGGGGTGGTTTGCTCATCCTATATTTGTAAATGGAGATTATCCTGCTTCACTTAAAACTCAGATTGAGAAAAAAAAAAACGAGTGTCCAAGCTCTGTGCCAGCAGTACTTCCAGCTTTTACTGCTGAGGAGAGCAAGCGGATACAAGGAACTGCTGACTTTTTTGGTTTAAACCATTATACTTCCCGTTTAGTTAACAGCAGTAAAGGTGGGTGCAACCCTGGTCCTGTGGAAGTGGGAGACTTCCAGGCCCATGTGGACCCCACCTGGCCTTCTACAGCCTCTGACTGGATTTATTCGGTGCCTTGGGGCCTTCGTTCTCTTCTAAAGTACATTTCAACAGAATACTTGAATACTACAAAAGTCCCTATCTACATAACAGGGAATGGGATGCCAACAGAGTACAGTGAGGACACCCTCAACGACACCAGCAGAGTGGAATACATGAGGGGTTACATCGATGAAACCCTGCAAGGTCAGTGTTCGTTATTTCTTTGATAAGAGACCACAGACTGGAAAGAATTCAAAATTTGATGCATTGTTTTGTGAATCCATTTTCTAGCCATAACCATGGATGGAGTGGATGTGCGGCGATTCACGGTGCAGTCACTCATGGATGGATTTGAAGGAAAACAAGGCTACAGTCAAAGATTTGGTCTTCACCACGTTAACTTCGAAGATCCAGGCAGACCGAGAACCCCAAAGCAATCTGCATACTTCTTCTCTCAGGTTATTAAGCAAAATGGTTTTGGATCAAGCAAACACAATGGTCTTAAAGGCTTAGAAATACCATTTACTCGCCGTTCCATCACTCTGCCACCCTCAGAGGTTCCATCTAAATCAAAGGTCATCTGGGAAAAATTCTCTCGTCAGTCAAAATTTCAGAGACAAATGTATCACTATGGTACTTTTCCACAAGACTTCAGCTGGGGAGTTTCATCTTCGGCTTACCAGATTGAAGGTGGCTGGAATGCTGATGGAAAGGGACCCAGTGTCTGGGATACATTCACTCAGAAACCCGGCAATACTCCTGATAATGCTACTGGAAATGTAGCTTGTGACAGTTACAACAGACTCGAGGAAGACTTCTACATGCTGCGAGCGCTGAGAGTAAAGTCATACAGATTCTCTTTGTCTTGGTCCAGGATCTTTCCTGATGGTCGGCGTACCTCCCTGAACCAGAAAGGTGTTGACTATTATAACAAACTTATTGATGGCCTCTTGGCACATAATATCACCCCCATGGTGACACTTTATCACTGGGACCTTCCTCAAGCTTTGCAAGACCTAGGTGGCTGGGACAATGTACAGATGATTGACATCTTTAATGACTTTTGTGATTTCTGTTTTGCCACATTTGGCAACAGAGTCAAATTCTGGATTACTTTCAATCAGCCACATACAATTGCATGGTTAGGATATGGACTTGGACAGATCCCACCAAATGTTATGAATCCAGGAACTGCGCCTTACAAAGTTGCACACAACCTAATTAAAGCTCACGCCACGGCCTACCATACTTATGATGACAAGTATCGCAGCTCCCAAGGTGGTCTAGTATCCATTGCTCTCAATGCTGACTGGGCTGAACCTAAAGATGTCAATGTTCCCCGTGACATTGTGGCCGCCGACCGTGCGCTGCAGTTCCAACTGGGTTGGTTTGCACACCCTATTTTCAAGAACGGCGACTATCCTGATGCAATGAAATGGCAAGTTCGCCAAAAATGTGAACTTCAAGGTCAGTCAGACTCAAGACTCCCATCCTTCACTGAAGAGGAAAAGAACTTCATCAAGGGAACTGCTGACGTGTTCTGTCTCAATCACCACACCACAAAGATAGTTAGTCATATTACAGGCCCGCTTTCTCCTGTGTCCTATCAACATGACTGGGACTTTTCAGAAGCAGAGGAACATGATTCACCAGTTACAGCCATCAAAAACCAGAGAGCTGTATCATGGGGCATGAGAAGACTCCTCAATTGGATCAAGGAGGAGTATGGAGATCCAGACATTTACATCACTGAGAATGGAGTGGCTACAGAGGCAAAAACTACTTGGGAAGATACTCCCAGGGTATTTTTTTACAAGACCTATATTAATGAGGCTCTAAAAGGTACACTGATATAAACAAATTTGGGATGTTACATTTTCAAGTTATTGTGATTGTTTTTAGCCTTGACCAATAAATTGTGTTTGTGTATTTAATAACAGCCTATGAACTTGACGGAGTGAGGGTAAAAGGCTACGTGGCGACATCGCTAATGGATTCTTTTGAGTGGTTAAATGGCTACAAAGTTAGGTTTGGACTGCACCATGTGGACTTCACTAACCCAAATCGGCCAAGAACACTCAAGTATTCAGCCCATTTCTACTACCAGGTCATTAAGGATAATGGTTTCCCCACACCAGATGATGAGAAGATGCTTTATGGACATTTCCAAAAGGATTTCATTTGGAGTACTGCAACAGCATCATACCAGGTAAGTGTTTAGCTGAAACCCCTCTATCAAGTCTGTGTCAGATAATTTCAGAAAGACACTGTTTTCATTTGCATTTGTTTATGTTTGTTTTCAGATTGAAGGGGGATGGAGAGCAGATGGAAAAGGTCTCAGCATCTGGGACAAATTTACTCACACACCTCTCAAAGTGTTCAATGGTGATAATGGGGACATAGCCTGTGACAGTTATAATAAAGGAGAGGAGGATGTTGCTATACTGAAGCAACTTAAAGTGAACCATTACCGTTTCTCCATATCCTGGACGAGGGTACTTCCTGACGGAACCACCGGTCACATTAATGAGGCTGGACTCAGCTATTATCACAAACTGGTGGATGCACTGCTTGCTGCAAATATCCAGCCTCAGGTAAGTGTAATTCTTTCTTGCTTCTCAAATAACACTTAAAATTGAATTTTGTCAAGTTATGTCAGTGTAATGGAAAATTGTATTTAGCCTTATATTTGTGTCTCATCATGCTTAAATCACTTGTAAGACTTGATGTTTTTTCCCAGGCATGGACCAGATGTTACAGTACAATATTTATTTTGTTACTTGTGTTACTTTTGTAACTTGGTCTCCTTTTCCCAGGCATCACTTATAAGACTTAATCTTATTTCTCAGGCACGAGAGAGATGTTTCCAATCAAACATGTCTGTATTTCATTGTTCATTTTGTTTTGTGCACTCCACAAGGCCGTCCAGCTCATCAAGAGACAAGAAGTAAGCTTGCATAGTCTGATATGTAGACACTGTAAGTCAGAGCTACACAACAGGTGCTCTGTGTTGAAGTTTTGCTCTCTCTTGTACAAGAACTGTTCGATAAACCTGCCTGAGTGTTTTTCACCTTAACAGTGAATTGAAAATCATTATTAATTTTTCCATCACAGTCAGCAAATGTTTTCCCATTCTATCAGATCACTCTCTATCACTGGGACCTTCCACAAGCTCTGCAGGAAATTGGAGGTTGGGAGAATGACACAATTGTGGCCAAATTCAGGGATTATGCTGACCTCATCTTTAGCCGTCTTGGCCACAAAGTGAAACTTTGGATAACCATTAATGAGCCGTATAATATAGCAATGGTGGGCCATGGCTATGGTGCAGCTGCTCCAGGTATGTAAGTGTTATGCTGTGATAAGGATCCAAAGTTGCTGTAATGTTAACTACTTCAAACCAGAATTGATCATTTTTGTCAATTTTGTTTAGAAAGCACTTGGTTAAAAAGCATACCGTGTAATGCTCACTTTTACACTGTTTGTTTCCAGGGATCAGTTTACGGCCAGGCACTTTGCCCTACATTGTCGGTCACAACCTTATTAAAGCACATGCTGAGGCCTGGCACCTCTACAATGACAAGTACCGGTCGGAGCAGAAGGGAAAAATCTCAATCACTATCAATTCTGACTGGTCAGAACCCAGAAACCCCCATAAGCAGGAGGATGTTGATGCTGCACGACGTGTGGTGCAGGTACGCCAAACCCTGTCATTATTTACACAAAACCTGTTCCCCTGTTTTCACTAACCACTGCTCACTCCCTGCAGTTCTACATCGGCTGGTTTGCCCATCCCATATTTAATGGTGACTACAGTGATGTGATGAAGACAATCATTCAGGAGCGCAGTTTTGCCGCTGGTTTGCCAAAATCCAGGTATTACAAAAACTTACATATAAACCTTAAAAAGTCATATTTAAAGTTAACAATGGCTTTTAATTGTCTGTGTATGTCTTCAGTGTGTAATTCCCATTAAAACCAACTGGATAAAACCAGTCCTGCTTTGCATTTTATGTCTTCTTAAATAACGTTTCACTTTAAATTCTGCAGACTCCCTGAGTTTACTCCAGAGGAGATTAAGAGAATTAAGGGAACCTATGATTATTTTGGGTTCAACCATTACACCACTGTCCTGGCATTTCCTTCGAACTACGGAAACCTTCAGCACTATGACGCAGATAGGTAAATAAGCACAATCATAGAAGAAGGGGATATTTTCCTGATTTTATTTGAGTCAACAAAATATCCCAATATAATTTGAACCACCAACATATATTTCCATGGCTTTTATTGAAAACATTTTCCTTCTTAGTGGTGTATATCATTTAAACCTAAAATCTCAATTATATGACCATAACAGGGGTGCAGGGACAATTGTTGACCGCACCTGGCTAGATTCCGGTTCTGGCTGGCTGAAAGTCACACCTTTTGGATTCCGCAAAATACTGAACTTCATAAAGGAAGAGTATGGAAATCCCCCAATCATCATCACTGAGAATGGTGTCTCAGAACGGGGGCCTGTTGATCTGAATGACACTCACAGAATTCACTTCTATAAAAACTATATCAACCAGGTGTTGAAAGGTATTAAAGCAATTTCATGAAAAATAAAGCATTTAAGAGCAGGACATTCAAGAAGAGACAAAGTAAAGAAAAAGTTTAACGCTTTTTGTCAAGTCTTCACTTTCTAAAAAGAATCAAACCAAGAAACAAACAAAAACAATAATTGATTCAGTGTATTTTCATTTCTAAAAGAGTTATTTTGTTTTTCCAGCTTACTTGCTAGATGGTGTGGACATCCGTGGCTACACAGCTTGGTCACTGATGGACAACCTGGAGTGGGCCATTGGCTTTTCAGAAAGATTTGGCCTTTTCTATGTCAATCGTTCTGACCCGAATCTGCCTCGAGTTGCCAAGAAGTCTGTGTCCTTCTACTCCACCATCATCAGCTGCAATGGATTCCCTGACCCTGCATTAGGACCCCATGACTGTTTGAACCCCAAGCCTGAAGGTAAACTTATTCAGTGTTGCTCACATAGTTGTTTTGAGTGAAGAACTGCCGAAAGCTTTACTGTTAGAAAAAAACATCATTAATAACGTTATATTTGTGTGGATAAAAATTAGTTGCACTTTTATGGGTGATAACCTGAAGTACTTCTTGGTTAGGGCAGTGCCTTCCTGGAGTCTTGTATTTGTGTGGTTGACAAGTAATGACCCTGGTAAATCCGAAGTTTGGGGCAGTTTTTTTCATTTTAACATAGCCAGGCCAGCAGTTTTCTCCTATCCCCAGTGTTTGTGTTAAGCTAAACAAGCTATGTTGAGCTAAAGATTTATATTTAATAAGCAAAATGTAAAATTCCTTTCTCAATCTAACTCTCGCTAAGAAGTATGAAAAAATACAGATTAGATTCATTTCTACAGTTAGAAACCTGTTCAAAATTAATAAAACTTCTATGGGGTGTTTTTCTGCAGGAACCAGTGCGCCAACCACAGACAATGCTGTGAAGTTCCTGGGTATGAAGCTCTCTACCAATGACGCTGAGACTGGGCTTAACACCACATTTGCTCTGCTGATTGTTGCAGTGATTGGAGTGATATGCTTTTCCATTTGGTTCTTTGTAAAGAGAACACACTTTTAGCAAACTCTGTATTTTAAAAGTTAACTGTGTTTTGTAAAGTTAACTGTAAATATTAACTGCAAACACACAGAGGTGTAATAGTCTGCCACATAGATGCCTAACAGCAGCTTCTAAGAGTCTAATTTTAACACATAACATGGTCCTCCGCAGATAAGTATAGTAGCATACATGAATAAATCCCTCAAAATCTGCCTTTCTAAACATAATAAAAGCCATCCAAAAAAGAGAAAAGTTGCATTCATATTTTGGTGAAAACGTGTAAAACTTTGTGCAAACCATTTCTTTGAAATGTCATTGTTTCTATCTTTTTTTTCCCTTGTCCTGTCCAGCATTATGGCAGCAGAATTGTAATCTGAATACCTTTTATGCCAAACAGATTTGCTTTGCCAAGATAAACTTTATAAATGCAAAGCTCCCCTTGATGCCCATCAACTGCCCATTCATTTATTTTTGTTTACAATCTATAACATGTAATAGAGCTGAACCGGACCGGGGGACAAGGAAAGAAGAAGAGCAAAGAAGAGGAAATGGAACAAAAATAGAAACAAAAACCAGACAACCAGCTGCTACACCTGTAAAAACTAAACAGACGACAATCCACGACCTCTGTTGGGAATCCAGCCTTAGCGCCTCCAGGAGCCCCTGAAAGCAGGCAAGCAGAGAAAAAACAAACACACAAACAAACAAAAACAAGCACAAGTAGCGGCAATCGCATACAACACAGCTGTGGATATAGATGACCCCCCCACCCCCCAGCAATCAGAAGCAGGCAGAGAGGGCCACTGGGGTGTGGCGCAACAGGCACACCAGGGGGCCAGCAGTCCCCCAGCCACCACAGACCCCGAACCAGCAGAATAATTCATCCTCCTGGCCCCTCCCGCCCTGAGCAGCAACCAGGAAACAGGGGTGTGGGAAGAAGACCCCTCCCCTCACCCTTCTGGCTCTTTAATATTTTCTAATAGTGAGCGATTAAAATTGAGGGGCAGCCAACCTTGGAGAACTGGGAGCGCGGCCCTCTGGGCAGCCTACGTACCCAAAGAGCCCCGCCCACCAGATGCCACTCAGTGCAACCACCCCCCAAGACCTAATGTGTGCGTGTTTGATAAGTAATAATGTCTCAGGTGTAATTAAAACAGGGGCGGGGAACTGCAGAGAGCAGCCAAAGGGACCACCTACGTGGACGTCATTGTTTTTATCTAATCCTGTAAAATAGTATACCACTTGCTATGAAACATGTTTTTATTCATTCCATAAGCATTAGATCAACCTGAACTAAAAGATGTAAATAAATATGTTTGTTAAATAATCAGTTTGACTAATTGGAGTTTAAAGTGTACAGGAAACATTTGTGTGTTAATGCAACAATGGTTTTGTCAGCTATACTGTCAAATTCTCTGCTACAGATGCTTAAAAATATATATTTTCTTCCCCCCACCCCCTCCTATTTTTCTTTTTGTTGCCTCAATCCTGAAACTGCTTAAGGACAAAGATTCACCAAGTCAGTGACCTCCTTTTGGCAGCACCAGGACATATACCACACCATGCAGGAGGGCTAAAATTGCTTAGGTACTGATGGATGCTTGTGCTAATGCTTTTTAGTTTGCATTTGAAACTTCTACATCTGGACCATGAAACTTTAGTTGTCGAATCCAATAAGCTAAATTGCTCATGAAGAAGAATAGTAATAGTGCAGTGAGAGTTGCATCGAGCTTAGGCAAGACTAAACAAGAACCTTTTCAATTTCAAGGATGTCCAAAGAATGCACATTATATAACAAACCTGCAGAGACTCTTCTTATACAAGTGAAGGTTGTCACTTTGAATTTGTCTGAATTTTTGTTTGTTTTTTAAAACATAAAAATGTCAAAAAAGATAAACCAGAGTCGGACTACTTAGAAAATTGGAATTGGTAGTAAAAATTTATTTTTAAAAGACTAATCACAAAGTACTATCAATACAAAATGTATAAAAAAGTACAAAAAGCATTGGTCAAAAATAACCGAGATGACAATATTTGAACTGGTACAAATGGCACTGTGGATATGACTAAATACAAAAAGATGGCATCTTAGGACTGCACCCAAGGCAGTCCATTCACATTGAAATAATTCATTTACAACTGTCATATAGATTCTGGAACTGTAATCACCAAAAATCAGCACTGTCAGATGTGGAACACAACACTATGTCACCATTATTCAATTTACAGATAGCTGAAAAAGTAAACATTTCATGGTCAATAACATGTACCTAATAAAAGAGGCAACAAGTTCCAATTATTGAATTAAAAGAAAAAAACTTAACTTAAATTGTACCAAACCCTTTGAAAATGCACCAGTCCACTGAAAGAATCAGTTCTCGGGGACCAGAGAAAGAAGTGAAAGTAATTTCTTTCAAATAAAAATGTTTGCCACAGGGACAAGAGCCTACAACAATACTTAAAATGCAAAAATAAAGAACAATACATTTTTAAAAAAATACATGACAATATCACGAGTTAAATGTCTTTCAAGCATTACCCAGGTTTGTTTATTCCTTTGGACAAAGGCACCTCAAGTGTGTTCCAGTTTCCATTGGCTGTACTGCAAAGCAGGTTCAAAGTACCCAGAGCATCTACTGGTGATCACACTTAAAGCCTGACCATTGAGACCACGCCAAGCAGTGCAACACTATTGGTTGTTCACTCAGTAAGTCAACCTAGGTTTCCCCAATTGTGGATAGGAGCGCACTAAAAAGAGTGGTGTTGGAACCACATGATGGATAACAAATATGGCTCTGGAGCAGCATATTCTTTTCATGGAAGAAAAAAATCCAAACAAATATGAAGAAGATGTCTTTATGAAGAATATAGATATGAAATCCTGGCTGAACGTGACACAATGGCAGCCTACAAGGAATTTTTTTTTAGTGGAATGCTTTGGAAAAAAAAGGATCATTTCCCAAGTTAGCTCACTAATTAACTAACTAACATTGTGCTTTGTAGTCCAGGCCCCAGGTACCAGACTTGGGAATGCTGACTGGTGGAAAAAAAAAAAAAAAAGGCCTTGTGTAATGGTTAACACCTCAGCTCTTTACAAGAAAGACAACGTCCCCCAGTACCTTAGTCTGATAACAGGTGCCTTGTTCAGGATTCTTATGATTTCCGTCTACAATCATTCACTCACATCCTTAAAGTAGAAAATGTCTTACAGTTTAAATTTACTTTCCTGACATGACTGGTTTAGCCTTACCTTATCAAAAAAAAAAAGAGTTCTGGTTTAAGTCTAAGGCAAACTTGAGATTCACACATGGAACTTCCAACAACATAAAAAGGTCTCATAATGAAAATATTTATAGATGTATATAAAAAAAAAAAAAAAAAAAAAAAAAAAGTAGCTGCCCTGAGGGAGATGCGCATGTTCACCTTAACCATGAAGGCAGTTTATAAGCACTTTGGATCTTCAGACAGACTGGTGTCGTAAGGACTGCTGAGTCGAGACAACCGTTCTCGTGCAACTTGATGCTCGACCAGTTGGTCATAACACTGGAAGGCTTGGGTTGTCTTCATCCACCTCAAGCAAAGTCAAAATGTCACACTCACGCATGCACACACCCGGCTCAACTCCCCTCAGTCCCCACTGCTCCTCTCATGAATTGACCAACTGATGAGAACCTATGCACGGAGACCTGTAAACAGAATTTTGTCAGTTAAGTTTCTCGCTTTGAATGTAGCTATAATATAAAGCTTTAAGCATTGTTACATACATGTTGTTACTTGCCTTTATCACAGGTGCTGCTCTGCTTCTCCTGAGCAAAGTTGAGTCTGTTCTGCTCCACTGCGGTTCCGTTTGACTCCGGGCTGCTGCTGCGTGACGGGCTGCTCTCTTCATTCTGGTATGCCAAATCCAGATGCTGCTGGGCCAGTTTTAAGTGTCTGCGGAGCCTCTCCAGCTCCCGTGATGATGCCTCATCCCCGAAAGATTCTCGACCAGAGTCTCCCAGGTTATCCCTGAAGCCCAGTTTTCCTGATGGGTCCTTCTTCACAGCTGTATGGTAACCTGGAGGTGCTGAGGGCTGGCGGCAGATGGAGGATCTCTGGCTGGCTAGAGCAGATTGACGAGGAGCAGGAGACCGAGGTCGCGGTGTGCAAAGGCAGTCGCGGATACTACTGAAGCCAAGGTGAAGGATCTCCAACACAGTAAAGAGCAGACACAAAGCACTGACGGCATACATGATGAGCAGGAAGATTGTTTTCTCAGTGGGGCGTGAGATGAAGCAATCAACTGTGTGCGGGCAAGGGGAGCGTGTGCATACGTACGATGGTGCAACTTCCACCCCATACAGGACGTACTGCCCAAACAGGAACGCGGCCTCAAAGATGGCACGTGATAGCAACTGAAAAACATAGACCTTCATTAGGCCATCTCTCTTGATGCGACGGCGCCCATCATGTTTTTTACTGGGCTTTTCTGCAACTTCCTTCTCTTTTTCTGGCTCAATCTCCTCTAAGATCATGGGATCTTCCTCGCCATTATCCTCTGCTTCTTCATAGTCCCTGTTGGCACCGCGGCTTACTATGGGCATCTTCTTTCTACCCCGGGGCCTGTAGTCGTCATCGTCCATGCGGGCGATCTTGTGCATGGCAAAACCGAGGTACATGATGGTGGGTGTTGTGATCATGATCACTTGAAACACCCAGAAGCGAATGTGCGAAAGCGGAGCAAATGCATCATAGCACACATTCTCACAACCAGGCTGACCAGTGTTACATTGAAATTTACTCTGTTCATCATAGTAAATGGATTCACCCCCGACGGCAGTCAGCACGATCCGAAAGACTATGAGCAGCGTGAGCCAGATTTTGCCCACAAAGGTGGAGTGATTGGAAATTTCATCCAGCAGACGTGTGAGAAAGCTCCAGCTCATTTTGCCTTTGGTACAGAGAAGTTTTCACTCCTGTAAACACAGACAACAAAAAGTGGATTTAGATTTTTTTTTTAAACTTTCTTAACGAATGAAGTTAATGATACTAAAAAAAAAAAAAAAACCCAGAAATTACCCCCTACAACCCTTGAGTGATTGTAAAATGTATTTGTTTTGGTGCATAATCACGTTTCAAAATGTCCTTCTCTTGACTGTTCTTAAATCAGGTGGCCACAAGATGGAGCTGCACCATTTCAAAGCAAACACCCTGATCATGCCTGAACCTGTTCTGATGTGGGCCAGAATACAAGGCATTCACAACCAGACTGCTGCGATCAAGCAGTGGAATGGACTGCTAAGCAGCAAAGTGTCAGCATTATAGCAAATATCCAGTTTCCCCCCCCATTCTGTCGTGACCCAAACTAGACTCAATTAACACATTAACAGATTTAACTATAAAAGACCTGAGAGATGAATGACTAGCCCTGCTATGCAGCTTAAAGCCGTTTTAGCCTAACCTGCATCTGCTCCATCTGGTCCACCCAGAACATTTACAACATTAACCAGGGTCACATACAGATGCTGCTTGTTAATTAAATGATTTTAACACTATAAAACCAAGTGAAGAGCTCCTGTGGCTTTGCACCATGCATGAGAAACCTCATAAGCAACTTCTGTTCAGTCATGATTTCCTGTTAGAAAACCACACCACTGTGCTTCAGGCCAGGGAGGTATGCAACAAGAGTTCTGTCAGAACAGTAGAAAGGAGATTCTATTAAGTCTGCATACCTGTAGTTCAGCTTTATAACGCTTCATGTTCCCTTTCAGTCTTTCATAGAAAAATAAAATATTTCAACTACTTTAGAAACAGAATACTAAAACAAAATCATTTTTTAAAAATTCAACTAAAAACAGTCAAATGATCACTAATTAGATGCACAAAGGTACATTACCAAGTAAAAACAATACGCCAAAAAAGACAAGTGTGACTGAGTACTGCTCTTAAAAATCTCATAAAACTCTACTGACAAGTCTTAGAGACATTACATGCCTCAGAGCTCCAGCAGAGATTTTCCCAGGTGTGGAGGAGTTCAGGCAAAACTAGGTGTTGATGAATCAAGTTAAGCACATGGAGTATGTTAGTTTCTACTGCAGTATTTCAAGCACCACAAACCAGATCAGAAAAAATAAACTTTCTGTGGATTTCTGCAGCACTACCTACATGTTCGTGCATGCAAACAGCAGTACCTTAAGGACAATATGCTCTCTTAGCCGCCATGCTTCAACAGCTGCCCCTCAAGAATGACATCAATTTTGAAAATGCATTTGGAAAAATGTTTATCATGACCATAATCATCAGGAAAATAGAAGTTTAGGGGCAACTATAAAGCTCTGATATTAGGCTTAACTGTGTCTTAGCCACATTTTATTAAATGCAAAACTGCCACAAGCACAATGAGTAGAGGTCAAAGGCACACTCAACTGCTTGTAATCTAGTTTAGAGGTTGCCCTAAGCAATGGTCAGAGCTGACATCAGTATCCAAAGAATGTCAAGTACCCACATGTAAGTCTGTGATCAACTGCCAAGCTAGAAGGGGGATCAAAGAGAGAAAATGTATTTAGTCCTTGTCAAATTTGAGTGTTTGATTTAAAGAGTCTCACCTGAATGGGCCAGTGGTTCATCTAGTATTTATTTTCAGCATAACATTTAGTAGCAGCAAACTACCTTTTCTACTGACTCAGTTGTTTGACATTAGCTGTAGTTTCAGTTTTTTCTCCCCAACAACAGAACCAAGGCCAAGGACAAAATATATTTGACTAGCATGTCACAACTTTTACAATTAGTTTTAAGCACTAGAGGGCAACAAAGAGTGCAAATTTCTGCTTTGCTATCATGTAAACTGAAATCAGATTCTATTATTTCCAGTAGGTACAGTCTATTATACACGAGACAGGATTTAAAACAAACATTTACGTGGTATTAGTTGATATTCTCGTTTCATTCTCGATTAGGATCCCTAGAATCAGTTATTGTTTTTACATTACATCTCTGTCAGCTGGTTTAAGATACTTTACAATCTCCATTACCCCCCTCGCACCTGGTAAAGAAACTTGTAGTTCATACTAACCCACTATCATTTTAATGTCTTACAATGCCCAATTGTAGAGGAATCTCAACCCAATCTCTGCAATCAATTCATGAGGCATAACAGCTATTCTTTACTTGGCTCAAAACTTGTGGGGTGACATTGCTGTGAGTGTTCTCCTGAACCTGCCAGCATTACATAACAGCAGCTTCAGTCGAACTACATGCTACATTTAAAGTAGGCTGCACTCATCTATCAGAATCCTGGTACTGACCTGAAAAGCTGCAGAAAAAAAGGCCTTTGAGCCCAGTTCTGTTTGCTTGCATTAACATTTTACTTCATTATGACCTATACTGACATTCTGTTCTTATTTGATACAGTTGTGCCAACTTTCCAAATTACTGCTGCATTATAATTTAAATGAGTTGTGATTTCTGTTAAGTTCAAGAACCAAATTGTTGCCATCCCATTTTTGGGCAAACTGGGGAGAATTTAATCATTTCTACACACAACAGATTTTATTTGAGTTAGATTCTGTTTTACAAAGCTAAATTAAGACTAAAGTAAGGCTTAGTGTCCATTGCATACAGAAGAATTAATCACAATGAGGAATGGATCTTACTGATATAATGCCAGTTTGGTTATGCATGGACCGAGACCTAAAGTCAAGAAAAGAGGACAAAAAAGGTCAGATGTAAAACTTTTCCAATTCTGCATGCAGATCTGTTGTAGATTTTCGTTTTTTCAAACTAAATCATGTGAATTGGTCTTCTCCACTGCGACAGTATGGGTCAAACGTGGCACTTGACACTTGGCAGTCTGCTTCCAAGCAGGGGTTTCATCATCGATAGAACAGAGGGGCTTTTGTGGCTCTCACATCTGGGAGACTGGTTATAGTTAACCCTTGTGCAGCCCAAAGCCTTAGGCTGAGGCTGAGAGGCCCCTATCCCGAGGAGGGAAAACCCCAAAATAACCAAATATGAGAGAAACTGTGGAATGACTGCTGGAAAAGATCATTCTATCCGCCTATCATTCACCAGAATACCAGAGAAGCCAAAGTATTTCTCTGGTATTCTGAGACTACACTTCGAAGCAAAGCACCAAGTATTAAATTATATGGGGGCTATATTAAAGCATTCTATAGTCAAATTAGTTAAGCAACGTGAACTGAAATTAAAAATCCTATCCTAATCTAATCTTATTTTCATAAATATGCCGGAATAAAATGCCTCCTCGTGGCAAACGGGACACGACGTCACAGTGCTGCTTCATCTAGCTAATGTAACATTGATAGTGAGTCCAGACTGGGGATAGTCAATATACTAACGACAAAAAGGTGTTTTTTTTTTAAATAAATTTTTTAAAAATGCGCTGAAAATAGTATTAATATTTAGACTGGAGAAAAAGGATAGAAATGGGTAGAGGGAAAGCTACCCCTGCGGGTTCCTCCATCGCATGAAAAAAAGCTAAATATTCCGCGTGCCATGAAAAAAAACTGCTCTACACGTGCACACAATGACGACCCATTTTCACGCTAACAAACCTGTTAAATGACGCTAGTGCCAGATAGTCCATGAAATGTCCGTGATTTAATTGGCGCTGCCTCCAACTAGCCTGTGTGCGTCAACTTAAACTGGCGTTTACACGATACCTTTAACACAGGGGTTATTTGAAAACTCATGCTACCTTAAAACAACATCCGGTGTATGCGGTTCAAAACTTTAAAGTGCTTTATGTTAGCCAGAGCTAAAAGGTGATGCCGCGTCTCTGCGTCGCCACGCTTTGTTTGTGTGGCATTTACCTTCAATTGTGATCGTAGGTCCTCTGTCTCCTTAAAACGGTCGTCTAATTTAAGAGTTTTTCGTCTCTCTTTTTCTTAAAGAAAGCTCTCCCACTCAAATATCAAGTAATCCAGTTTTCATTCCTCACGAGGAGACGGTGTCTGTCTCCAGTTGTGTTAGTTGAACTGTTGAGTAAGGACAAAGAATATTCCCAAATCCCTCACTTATCTCCTCCCAGTTTCTGCCTCCCACCCCACCCCCTGTCTGCGCAGACGATAAACTGCCAGCAAGAAGTCTTCATGATGCAATATTTCCTTGGTCGTACAGACAGCTATTAATTTCAGAGGCTGAGAGGACTCATCGTTGCTGGGAGAAGCACTCAGAAAACAATGAATGGTGGAAAAGTGTGCTTAAATCTTTATGTATGCCAGCACTTGTTTTCCTCCCAATTATTCATTTCCATTGAAGGTGCTGCTTGTTACAACCAAATTGCTTTGACTGAAGATCAGAAGAAGAAAGCAGCAGACTGATCTTCCACGTTTGTTTGGGGGTATGTGAGGATCCACAAACTGATAAAGGCTGCCTCTCTTCCTGCTGATGCAGATGTTCGGAAGTTGTTGCCAAGTCCCTTCATGTATTGTCACACTTCGTAAAAGCAGCTCATGGGTTTCCTGAGCCCCTCCTTTGACACTCTTTTAACCATTTAACTCTAAATATCCACAAAAGCAAAGGAGTTTAAACTCTATTTTTAAGCCTACAATACATTTATTCTTGGGCAAAATTTTTACTGTCCGTGCTATGATCATTTCCCCAAATGAAACGTGTGGTCACAGAGATTAAATATCGCAGGCATCCAGTCAGCATCAGTCGCCAATAGTAAGCAATCTGATTGAATGATCACATTGTTCTTCCCAGATGAGATGAAATGCCCGTCTTCATCAGTCATTCACCACTTTAGACAAAATCACACACAAAGCACATCTACTTCCCATCCAGCCTTTGCTTCGAGGACTGTTGAGCTACATCTCATCTTTCTGATCACAAGCTATTATTAGTGAAAGCACACAGAGAGCAGCAATCATTGTTTAATATCAGCTGCAAACAGGTCAGCGGAGGAATGCATTGCCCTTCCCCCTTCTCAGGGTGCAGCCAGAGCTCTATTGTGAACCACAAGCATGCTTTTATTCATAGGGTGTAATGTGGTGTGCCCTGGTAAACCACAATCCAAATGGCAGAGAATGATAATCTGAAGACCTACCGGCCCAGCCTTATGACTCCACCAAACCATGAACTGAATGTAGCTCTTTTGTTGGATGAGCACGTGTGTTCATCAACAGATTGCTGACAAACAGTCTATCAACACATATTGAGACCACATTGCTGTCTTTGTCCTGTTGAATCTATGGTCGATTTAAATTTTTTCTACTTCGGAGCTTTTAGCGTTGGAAGTAACATGCAGTTTCACATCAGGATAGGCTACCAATGTGCAACATATCAGATGAGAGATGTTGGTCTACAAACACAATGACGCATCTTGAATCTTGGCTCTTCTTTAAGAACTGTTTTCAACCCCATCTTCCTTCAATGTTGAGCATCCACTGATAATGAAATCATATTTTTTTAAATGTAGCCTCCAACATTAAAATATTGGGGAGGAAAAAGCTTTTCAGCACTGAAGTGTTGCTGGGAAAAATAAGCTTAGTCTAGATTCTGATTTACAGCACGCACTGTGCCATAAGGCTGCTCAAATTAGTTGTTAAAGTGAAGCGTTACCATCTTACAATTCTACAAACCCGTGATACATACTGTATAATTACAACATACAGGAGAGTTTGCCACATCCCGCATGCACTTTATTTTAACCAGCACACAGGATTATTTGGAAAAACAGAGGCTTAAAGCACTATTGCCATGGTAGTTTTGCATTGACTCATTCAGTGTGGTTACATGCGGGCCATCAGATCGGATTAATGGCTAAATTACAATAAGATTGAGTTATTCAGCTCATGTAGACAGCTTAATCCGACAAGAAATTTAATCGGATCGGGTTACTTGCGATCAAATTAAGACCCCGGGATAACTCGACCCAAATGCCCACTGAACGTGCATGTAGACGACCGTGGCTCTGATCGAGCATGGTTATGGCATGCTCATCACAAATGTAGAGGGACGTAGCTTCATCTTGCTCTTCGTTCGCCATCTTTCTCAAATGCCTTAGTTTTGTTGTTGCTGGTGGTGAAGACGTCAACAGGAAGTGGCTCTATTAGCGATAGTTTAAATGGGTACAGCGCTACCTATCGTACTGGGGTATGACATGCTTTGTGCCAGTGATTCGATTCATTCACCGCCATGTAACAAAGGATAATTACCCTTGCTCAGATCATGAGCATAACCCAACTATAGCTATAATCGAGCTATAATCTCACCATGTAAACCCACTGATTGTTTTTCACTTTATGTAGAAAAATGACTTGTCAAAGAAAAGATGATGGTTTGGGTGATGAAGTTACAGACTTTCAAAACCCTGCACAGTCCTCACAAAGTCACTTTGAGCTGAGGTTATTGTTTGAGTACCCAGTGGAATGAAAGGAGTGTTGGTTCAGTTTAGGTTTCAGTTTTTAAAAACATGAAAAGTATTTTTTATGAGTGATAAGGGACAGTTTAATCTTACTATGCTTGTTTTCCACAGTTTTTCTGAGTAAAACTTTGGTCTCTTATCATACTCACATATAAACAAAATCTCAGCTCCACAGATATGATGTTGCAATATCATATCCAAGAGAAGAAGTGAAAGGGCTTTGCTCATAAGTTGCCCTCTAGTTTGCTTCACAACTTGACCCACAGTGAATCACCCCCTTGTGATTTATTTTGCCACAAATGCACTCTAATGAAGGAGTCAGCCTAGAACCTTTTTTTGTGCCTGAATTATTGTGCAACTTCAGTAAGAAAGCCATAATGTTCCCCTTTATGCAGCTGTGGTCAGCTCTTTGACAGTAGAAGGGATGGAAATATTCAACCCCCTCAAACATAAAAAACAGATGCCCTTCTCTACATGACTCCCTCTCAGACTGCGTTTCATCAGCTACCTTCTAGCTGATGTTTGTTCATCACGTTATTACAACTGTACTGTGTAGGGTGTAGTAATCATCTGTATCAAGACTGTTTGTAGAGTAGTTTCACCACAAATGCAAACCTACAGTCATTTTAAGGTCTAACTGTTAGCGGAATGATTGAAGCATGCTTGGTTGTTTTTTCTTTATTAAATTTTTTAACTTACATTCTTGAAGCAGCCTCCAAGCCAACACACCCAAGAAGGTTCACCAAGGCGCGACTCATTTTACTAAATGGCATTAGCACAAGGTGAACTTGGCAACCATCCAAGATCACTGAAAAAATTATAGCCTGTGTGACTTTGCTTCAGGCTACGATGAAGTTCCTTTCTCTTGCAGCTATATGTCTGTTCTGAATATTGTTTTTGAACTTTTATTTAACCAGGAAACAAGACTACAGGGTTTTGAAATATCTTTTGCAAGAGTGTCCTGGTCAAGACAGGGAAGCAGCACAATAACAAGTACTTACACCGTACACACACAATTTACACGCAGCAATGTAAAGCTAACTAAGTCCAAATGTGTACATAAAATAAAGACGGAAGAAAACATCAAAACTAAAGAAACATAAAACATTTGAATATTGAATCTTCATTGTCATTGCAGGTTTTTAGAGTGGCAGTAATAGATAACATCTGCAGCCAAATTTATAATTCTTTGAATCCATTCAATGAGACAAGCTCTCCATAATTTCCATGTTTTTTCAGATTCCAAGCAGAGGGAGTGATATGAATAATCAGTACTCTCTTTTGGGGTGGATAGATTTGATAAGTTTCAATCGTGAACGCTAGAACTTTGAGGCTGTTTCTAAAGGATATGGTCTTCATTTTAGAAGAAGCACTATGAGAATGGCTTCATGTCAGTGGTTGAGTCAGTAGCTGGAGAAAGCAGGCCATCCAAACTACCATACATAGAAGGAGCAAAACAAAGGAAGTTTACATGACACTAGTAAAAAACTAACAAGTGCGTTAGACTGACCAAAATTAAATGAATCAGAAGTTCCCAAAGTCAGATTAACAAATCCGGATTATGCGGTTGGGGGTCTAAGCATTCCTTCATATATAGACTCAAGTGGCCTCCAGACATGCTGTAAAGTTCAGTCCAGCATAAGTATATATTAACATAGCTGTGTGTCCAGTAAAGCTGCTTTCATTCACATATTTTTCTGTCTCTTTTGTCAGACAGCTAAATGTGTCAGAAATGGTGAGAGAAAATAAGCCTATTAAGAGTATGTCTCAAGTTGTGGTCGCTTAATGCTTTTCCAAATTACCACTCGCTGTAATGACATCCTGATTTTACAACAAAATCTACATTCGAGCAATTTAAATGAGAGTTTTTGTGCAGTGAATTCAGCTATACTTACATTTACAATGACTTTGTGGTGTCTGACAAACTTTGATCAATGACTTGATTCCCTTCTCGTGCTTGAACGCAAGGACGGTGGTCTAATGTAATGGCTTGGTTAAACTTTGACCATAATGTGATGCAACTGAGAGGGTTCCAGGTTCGATCCCCACCTGGGGCCTTTCTGTGTGGAGTTTGCATGTTCTCCCCGTGTATGTGTGGGTTCTCGCCAGGTACTCCGGCTTCCTCCCACCATCCAAAAACATGCATGTTAGGTTAATTGGTGACTCTAAATTGTCTTTAGGAGTGAGTGTGAGGAGTGGTTGCTTGTCTCTGTGTGGCCCTGTGATGGACTGGCGACCTGTCCAGGGTGTACCCCGCCTTTCGCCCGATGACTGCTGGGATAGGCTCCAGCCCACCCACTACCCGACCGACGGATTGACGGTATAGAAAATGGATGGATGAATGATGCAACTGTACATGCACATGTACTGACTTACTACAGGTTTTAAGGTGTGTGATGAATCCAAGTGCTCTATGGTAATGAGTATCCAGTGGACGAAGCTTGGCAAAGACAATGAAAATGACACCACTACAATCCAACACCAACTTTAAAAAGGTAGTGAAAAGTCTTGTTTTGCACTCAAAGAAAAGTACTAGAACCCAGTTTAAACTTCTTTCCATTAACTGCTGCACTTGAGGCATAAAAGAGAGGGACACATTGACTAGAGTTGTGAAAAATGATTGATGAAAGCTTAAGTAACTTTATTTTATTTTATTGCTGTTGTAGCTTGATTTTGTATGTAAGAACACGTGGAACTGCAATTTGTTAGCATTCAAAACAACTTTTCAAACACAGAATCAATATTAAAGCTAGTTATAGTTTTTGAACGCCTTGTTAGTTGCAGATGCAGACCAGTACATGGCTGCAGTATCAGAATAAAAGTTCAGAGAAGATTTTTTTTAAAGATTTTCATTGAAGAGATTTTGATAAAACTAGTAACATATCACATGAATAGGGGTGGCCCTAGGACTGACCCCCTGAGACCTACAAAAGAGTAAGCTTAGGATAGCTTTAAAAATATGATCACTCCTCTAATGTCATTTTTATGTTTGCCAGTTTCTGTCTTTGATAATAATTCTATCACAAAGACTAAATTAATGTGTGTGTATAGTAAATCTACCTGCATCTGTGGGGTCTTGGACAATTATTCACTGCATAAATATTGTAACGTAACTGCTTAAATTCCGCTGTAAACCTTCTACTAACTGCACTATATTAATTCACAGTACAAAGGGATTTGGAGTTTCCTGCCAAGAAGACTAATGCTTTCCATCTGTGTGTTGTTTTGGAGTCTGTGGGCCTAATAAGGTTCAGGCTCGGAACACTGAGATCAAAGTAACTCACTCTAATTTAACCCTATAATATATCAAAAACAGGAGGACTGAACTTACTATCACTTGTAATTAATTTTAAGTCATTTTAAAAGATCTCAACATCGTATCATGATAAAACTATATTTACACAAAAACATGTACGCAAGTCTAAAATCTGTCACGCCTCGAGGGCCATTTGTAGCTTACAAAAATAAAATAGCTAGAGGTGTTAGTGACATGCCAATAAAAGTCAGTGTAATTACAGCAATATGGCCAACTAATTCCTTTTGGAAGGAAAAAAATGGAAACCATTGTGCAAAGGACATTTTAACCTCTGCATACTATAAGAACAGAAAGTAATTGGTCCTCAACGCGTATAATGCCTTGTGGAATGCGTTATGGAATTAGATGGATTTTAGTTTCTGCTTTTCTAAGCATTGTGTTAAAGGTTGAATTTTTGTGAAAACTACACATTAACTTTGTGCACATTCTGAATCTTTGTTTAATCTCTGTTTAATGCTCCTTCCATACAGCTTTCCTGCTTTCAGTCCCTGCCTGTCAACTCACTGGAACAATCCACTGGGGAGACAGGGTGACTAGGCAAAGGGGGGGTGGGTGGGCTTCATTTGCAAGGTCACCTTCTTTTGTATGGGGGAGGGGGACTGATATCTTCCACAGGGAGTTTCCTTCAGAGGATTTTTCTTTTCTTTTCACAGCTGACCTGCATCTTCTCAGGACTATTACTACAGAACGCCTCTCAACTGTAACATCTGTGTCAAGAATCCCTAAAATACAGATCCTGTCATAAGCCCCCCTCTTGTTTCCGTCATGTTGGCAGCACCAGCACCCAATGATCAGGTTACAGTTGGAACAGACTGCACGTGGGACACACAAAAGAAGCCATATCTTACATGGAGGAGGGGTACAGAGTTACCATGGAAACTGACAGCCCTACCCCCGGAGCAGATGGTGGCGGGTAGGGTAACGGGGGCTGGGTGTCATGATGGCGGGACCCAGCGATGATTATCTGTCCTAGGTTTCCGTCTTGGAACAGCAGCTCCTCTGTGTCTTCTGAACAAAACAGGTGGCTTGTTTCTGTGTTAAATTGTTTTTGTTCATTTGAATAGCAAGTTTTTTACTTACAGACTAGAGGAACAATTCCATTGTCCCTTAAGTCAGATAGAAACCATTGATACATTGATTTTAAATTCTAAACTTGTTTACTCTAACCTGAAGGTAAAGACATGTGTTAGCCCGATTTTTTCATTGGAAGCTCAAGAATAAGCTGGAGAAATCGTTTATTAAAAAAGGATTTATTAGTGGTCACAAGTAAAGTATATTGCAGCGCTGGTCTCGGAGTGCCAGAGCTCCCGCAGGAAATCCGTCAGGCCGAGCCCTGTTATCCGGAAACATGTCATATTTATATTCAGCTTTATCTCACAGAAGTTGTATTCACACTTGTCAGAGTATAATTGGCCAGTTTTGAGTGGCATGATCAGGCCAGCTGCTGTCCTTGTTGTGTTCTTTGGATGTGATAAACAATGTGTGTGTGTGTGAGTGCTGTTTTAGGCGTGGATCTAATGTACCAGACCTATCTGCCCTAATAGAGATGTTTTGTCTGACCCAGTTGTTTATGTCATTCTAAAGTCTTGGACCATTTAAGGTCATCGATTGTGCAGTATGAGCAGAGTGGAAAAGTACCAGCTAGGAACATAGGTTATTTAGTAAAATACAGAATATGAATTTATAATGTCTAAGATCAAAGCCAATTATAACACATGCAACTTCAAGAGATAATTATTGCTGTTACTGTAGATCAAATTCACTCTTGGTTACACAGAGAGGGTCTAAAAACAAGGTTTTCCAAAAAAAAAAAACTTTCAAAAAGTGAGAAGAAAATGAAAAAAAGATGGCATAATGCCAAAAAGTCATGCTGATTGCAACAAAGCTGACAATGATCAATGTGCATTTCTTTTAAAAGTGAACACAGTATTTAGACTGTTTACTTTTGTCACCACCAATGATATATTTAAAAACATGCAATATGTGCAGTGGCATTCGATAAGCCTGTACCCTCAGTGATCTGTTACTCAATCTGGTCATAGCGGGCTGTAATTCATGTCCAACCAGTTCCTGAAGCAACATGTCTGCAAGTTAAATAGAAGCATACTTTGATGCCTCAGAGCAAACACACTAGAGACTAAAAGGCCGTCCATGAAAGATAGAAAAAGAACCCTTTTCAAAGGACAGGAAACTGGGTTGTTGATGATGCTTCTGTTCCCCTGCTACTTTCAACACTTTTTAGAAAAGCTCACATTCTCCCCATTTATACCCTCAGCTTCAATATAGACGCTTCTAACGTGAAATACTTAAATTCTTGAGTGAGAAAAGTTTGTGTGAAACTGATTCAGTTGTCCGAAATATGTATTGTTTGTTTTTCTGGGCGCATGAGTTTGGATGTTTCCTTTCCACAGTGAACTATAGATAGTCTTGAAAAGAAAAGAAAAATACAGGAAAATACTTTTTAAACATTCGAGTAAAAAAGGGTTTGCTGAATAGTGACAAATTGAGTGGTTGTATCAACTCCAAGGGACCTTGTTTTCTCTGTGTTTATACCAGGGATGTCCAAAGTCAGTCCTTGAGGGCTGCTGTCCTGCAGGTTTTAGATGGTTTCCTGCTTCAACACATCTGATTCAGATTAAATGGATCTCTTCAAAAGATTGTTAAGTTATGCACAAGCCTGCTAATGATGCATTGATCTGAATCAGGTATGTTGAAGCACGGAATCATCTAAAACCTGCAGGACAGCAGCCCTCGAGGACCGGATGTGGACATCCCTGGTTTATACTGTCCATAGCTCACGTGTAACTCAACTCTCCAGCTCCCTGGATCTGGCTCTGAAGTTTTGTAAGTTTGCCTTTACACAAGATTGCTTATATATTTGAAAGTCCACTTCCATTTAACTAATGACTTGACTAAGTATCAAAGAAATGCCACAATATAGAAAAAAAATCCTTTACAGCCTGTTAATCTCTTTTGCCTTTTTTTCATAAACCAGCTACTCTGATGATGTCAGCATGACTCTGCTAAAAAGTCATAAATGTTTTAAAGGCTTGGCAACCAAAGAAGAATTATTGGCTGAGTAAAACTGCTGGGCTCACCACTGATTCAGCTTGTACAGCGTCTCTTCTCTGGAAAACAGGATAAATGGGACAATAAATCAACGCAGGAGTCGGAGACTATAGAGGAGAAGATGATTTCTGTCTTTTGAGCCATCAGAATACAAAGTAAAGAGCAAGCTTCAGTTTCACTACGTCGTGGTATGATCAGAAATTTTATTTACCGTGGTCAAGGATTTCACTGATCAATCATCTCACAGATTTATAGACATCTTCTGTTTGTTTCGATTGTTTAAGCTGGGTATGACGTCTGGTAAAGAGTTTTATTTAACTTGGTGTGGATAGTTTGTACATGGCTTTTGTAATGCACATGTGTTTATTCCATCTGGCCCTACCCTCTCATGTTTGAGTGGTGATGTCATAAAAACAGGTTTTTCGAATCTCACAGCCTCTTGTTACACCACCCACTGGGTCAAAGCTAGACACTTGGCCTAGACCATATATGTGGGCAGGGTGGGACAAATTACAGAAACTACCCTTATGGTCAAGATTATTCCTTACAGTGGAAACCATGACTACAATTACAGGCTAGATTTTATATATATTAAGTCACTCTTCCAAGTGGAAATAATTTGAATTACAGGTATCATCGGCCATGGTTTAAAAAGGACTAAGAAAAGTAAACAAAAGAATACAAAATTTCCTTTTACTTCTCAGAGTAAAAGTTAACACCCCATTGTTGTGTCAGAAATGAAAATTAGATAACAATTTGTTAAAAAGCAAGCCTAGTCAAATGTAAATGCTTCCTCTCATTCTCGGAAGAGAAGCTGAAATCAGTCTTCAAGTGGACTGACCCTGGTCCAGCACTGAATATGATCATTTCAAACAGAACCCCAAATGCTGACATAATCACCATCTACAACCTCAATTAAAAAGAAAACGTGAATCTGTCTGAAAAGTAAATAAAAACAGAATGCAAATATTTACTAATCTCATAAACTAATGTTTTATTCTATAATGGAATATTAAAAAGGTATTAAATATTGGGAGAGAGAGATTTTACTAAATCATGAAAAATACAGCTCATCTTGAATTCGATGGAAGCAACATGCCACTGTTCCAAAAGTTGGAAGTAGCAACAAAAGCTTGGAAAAGTAAGTCAGTGGGTCAACATGATGAGATTAACTCGATTATAGCTATAGTTAGGTTATGCTCCTTATCTGAGTAAGGGTAATTATCCTTTGTTACATGGCGGTGAATGAATCAAATCACTGGCACAAAGCATGCAATACCACAGTAGATAAGTGCCGCTGTACCCATTTCAACTATCGCTAATAGAGCCACTTCCTGTTGAAGTCTTCTCCACCACCAACAACAGCAACAACAAAACTAAGGCATTCGAGAAAGATGGCGAACGAAGAGCAAGATGAAGCTACGTCCCTTTACATTTAGTTTGTGATGAGCACGTTTAGGGCACAAACACGATGCACAACGGCGCATTCTCCAAGGCTAGTCGCGGGCTGAAAGTAAGATGGTCAGGGCTGGAGGAACTAGACCACAAGTGGGGGCTTGAACAACACACTGCCGGGAGAGGCTTGTCAACAGTGCAGTTACGTCTCCATGGCCTGTTATACAGTGGCCCTGAAGTGCAAAACAGAAACCACAACGGCATTAACCAAACTGGAAAAGGTAGGTACCTCCGGGCAAAATGAATTGTCGCTGATTGGACTGGTGGTCCGTCCTTTGAACCAGTTAAGCTTATAGAACACAATAGAACAGGATTTTTATGATTTTTATTGGGGGTTATGCAGTTGAATTTCGAGCACTAAAGGGCCCTTGCTTGAACAAGGACATGATCCTCTGTATGATAGTGGTCAGCGTGTGGGACACTCAGGATACCTGTGCTCACTGTGTAATGATTTAATTGGAAGAACAGAGGTAGTGAAAATACAGACAAAATAACCAACAACAACAAAAAATAATATTTATTCTAATGCTACCAAGTAAATGGAGCCTGTGCTCATGAGAAAAATAGGTCCTTGTAAGCCGCAGCTTTGAGATCTTCATTGTCTGGTAAATAAAAGCTTTCTTACTTTGCATAAAGTTGCAAAGGAACAGATGTTGTCTTCCTTATGTTAGCTGTAACACCTTTTATAGACACCAATATTTACATCAGTAGCTGTGATTTAAACATTTAAAACTTACATGTATGTTTGAAAGAGGCTTTAGAAAACTCTATTTTTGGAAGAGACGTCAGGGTGTCTAATGTACCCAAAAACGCATTGGCATCTCGCAATTTCACAGCCTTTACTGTGAAACAAATTAACTTCATGCTCTTGATTTTATGACAAACTTGGCTTGGCACATGCAAGGTTTAAAACATCATGTGATATCATGATATTTGGAAAGAGTGAGTAACTGGGTATTCACAGAGCAAAAATGTTTGTATGTAAAATAAACTCTTGTACTCATATGCAGAAAATAAGCTTACAATTAATTTGACTTTTGGATGGTGCAAACAGACACAATGACCTCTAGTTAACTGCCTTTTTTCAATTTTCTTTACAGCCTGTCTAGCCTGAAGTATAGCCTTTGTGTGAGGAGTAACATAAAAACTCTTCCAAAGGGAGACTGACTTTATTCTTTTAAACCCACCTTTAAAGTCCAGTGCCAAATGGGCTTAAAGTCGTAAAGGCTGAAACAAAATTATACCTCTTTTTCATTGGATGAAGTTCCTATTGGCTATGTAAACTGGAGAATCTTCTCTTTCAGCCTGCAAAAAAATAGATGGAGCTGAGAAGTTCTCTATCCCAAAGTTTGACATCAAGCATTAAGTGTTTCTAGTAAAGTTTTACACTACAGAACAATGGAACATGTCTGTTGTGATTTTAGAGGGAAAATGTAGTTTAATTTCTAGCACTAAATGACCCTTGCTTGAATAATGACATGGTCATTTATCTTATGGTCAGATGATAACAGGTATGGGACACTCAGTAAAACTGTGTTGACTGTTTAATGATTTAAAAGGGAGAACAGTGAAAGTTAAAAAGAATTTTACCACAAAAAAACCCAACTAATTATTTATACTAATGCTATCAAATAATTGGAGCTTAAAATAGGTCCCTGTGATCCACAACTTTGAGACCTTCATTGTCTGGTAAATAAAAGCATTCTTACTTTGCAAAAAGTTGCAAAGCAAAGGTATGGATGTTGCATTCCTTACATTAGCTGTAACACCTTTATATTTTTATGTTTATGCAATTAGCTTTTATCCAAAGCGACTTACAAATTATTTATAATTACAAAACATTTCCATCAATGCTTTAATCTATTTTTTCTCTCACTGTAACATATTTTAAAAGATGCAATATGTTAGAACTTTCCATAAACCTTTTTAATGTCAGACATGTTTTCTTTCATTAGCAGTGGTGGCAGTGGTAGGGTAGCTCATTACAAATCAATTACTTTCATCTGATCACTTTCTCATTGTCATGAGTAACATAATGCATTATCTCCTAAATACATGTAATCAGTAATGTAGCTATAAGCTATATCATTATTGTTAGACTTTTACCTAATTTCCATGTTGTTTTTGTTTCCAAAAAAACAAACAAAAATAGATTTAGGATTAATTCACTGTATCATCCACCTCAAGAAGGGAAGCTGCTAAACTTGTCAAAGATAGACACAATGACAAGAGAGAAACTTTTACATCGTACATTGTCACTAGTTCTGACAGATGGTCCTACAAACGGTTGCACAGAAAATTGCCACCACAGACTTATAGAAGTTATGCTACATCTCGTTGTCAACACTGAAGGCTCGATGAGCACTCTAGAAATAGAGTCTGCTCTGTCTCTTCTAATAGACGGCAAATCAGTGCTGCTTTTTAGTTCAGTTGTCCACATGAGCATCCAGGTATCGGTACTCTTCCACCACCTCTTCTCCCAGGACAGATGCGGTATTCATCTTATTCCTACACCTTCTGAAATCTAAAATCATCTCCTTTGTCATGTTTAATGTTGGGTGAGTATTCAAGTAGCCTCTTGCTGCGACATGTGGTGTTGGACCAACTTTGACCACATTCAAGTAGGTTATCACTTTACTTTGGTAGCTATGAGTACTAACTCCTAATGCTGGCCCAAACCCTATTCCTGACCAATTGGATGTAGGTGGAATTGTATTTGAGCAGAGCTGGATGAAGGCAAAGTTGGATGACCTAATTGCGGGTCACAGCCTGATGTGGAGTGTTCCAACACCAATCCACAAAGGGTTGACCAGTTCCCTTTTTTCAGCTTCCTGTCCACCACTAAAACAACCCACAAGAGAGTCATCTGGGTTATTTTGTTGATGACAAGACTGAATTGTTTTGAAAATCTTATATATAGAGCGGGGGAATAGAAATGATGAGATTACAATTCCCTTTGGTGCTCTTAAAAAGGACAAGAACAACATCCCAGTGAAATACAGATTGTGTGCGGGGAAATATCAGCTGCAAGGAGCTCCACTTCAAATGTCTAAGAATCTTCTGCAAGCTGAAGAATTAGAATGATGCAAGTTACTTACTGATATTTTTGAATACCAGTAATATGGTAATGTGATAAGTTACTTTTAAAATAACCATATCTAGCTTTGGTGTTGAAAACAACTCCTCTCACTGTACTTTTTCTTGCTTTGATCGAGACTCTCTATTTCTATCTAAGATTAATGGATAACCAGTGTTGCCATATTGTCGTCGTAAAAGTAATTTATGTAATTACATCACTATGTCAGATAATATGCAATTGAGGTAGATCCTTTTGACGGTTGCAGTGGACTGACCCTTATTCCTTTTTTTTTCTTTTTTTTGGCCTGTCAGGAATTTCTTGTGCATGACACGTGATTTCCTCTTACATCACACCCAAAATGTGCAATGTCAACTTCATTTGACATCTGAAACAGAGTGTGAACTGGAAGGTTAATTATTTTCTCCAGGGCAAAAACAAACACTGTGCACTGCAGGCACTTTTTTTTGTTTTTCTGCAAAAATCACTTACACTTCTTTACAGGCATACTTCTTTACACTTTCCAGACTTATTGGTGGGATTTTTTTTTTTTTTTTTACAAGCTCAACTGGATAGTTTCCATTGACTTGCAAAGCAAATCTGAATCAACCTCTTATACAGCCACAGATAAGTATACTGAGCAGAGGGGTTTAAATTTTCTGTCTTATTTTTTTTTAAGTGGGATTATCCTCAACATCCACAATAGGAAAATGGACAGAACTCCTTTTCATTAATTATTTTCATGTCTTAGAATACCTGAGATATTATATCATAGGCTATCGAGGAAGATGCTGGTCATTCAAGTGACTTCACTGTTGTTCAATTCGGACTGGAAACAGCTGCTGAGTCATGTCATTTCAATCTATCCTAAATCAGGTACACTGTGTAAAAATTGTTTCCATTACCCCTCATGCACATCATTTTTTTAAAGCGGCAAAAACATGTGAGCATATTAATATTCTCCTATTAAGCTATTCATTCACCTTTTTATTATTCACATCTTCTAAATCCAAGTCAGAAACAACAATAGAAATCCAGGTATTGTTTTTCGTTTGAATAATTCATAGTTTGGGATTACAATTTGAATTATAGAAACATAGCTATGTAGAATCAATTATTATTCTCAACCTTGCTTTATCAGGACAGGGCTGCAAAATGCTGGAAGTGGTATTGCTGTTTGATGGGATGTGACTCCTCGCAGGAAGATGACGCTTAACTTGTGTCTGTGATTCACAAAGTATTGCTCATCATTTGCATTCATATCACTGTGACACAGTGGAATGAATTGGGACCACATTAAAACGATTCTGAATTTTTCTATCCTAATGTCACATGTGGTTACAAGGGAGGATTTGGTGGTTTGGCATATTGAAATAAGATAATGTTTATTTGTCCCACAGCAGGGAAATTTACATTATTGCAGCATCAGATGCATTGTAGCAGGGAATAGGCAAATGGAAATGGAAACAAAATGAAAACAAATGGAAATCGTCTGAGCTGTGTGACCAAACTTGGTCTCATCAGCTGACTAACACTGTTTGTTCCTGCTGGCTAAAAAACTCATTCTTCCATCTACGCAGGCATGTGACGAGGTTTTTTGTAAGCCTGTCAGTAGGATGGGAATGGTTGTTTAGACAAACATAGTAATAGATTTATAGTAACAGCTGTGTTCTCTTCCAGAATATTTTTTTCTCTTCTCTCAGGCAACAAAACAGCTGTCAGCTTTTAAACAGTGGGATCCAAGCTTGGCTGTACAAGGAACCATAAAACAGCTTGACATTATTTTTTTAAAAGGTGTCAACTCCTCACTGTTGAGTTTTCACTTCTAATCAGGCACAGCGAACAGTACCATTTATTTGCCTGGAGAGGGGCAAGGATCGCCAGTCACTGCCTCCCTCTTTCAGACTTCCAGCTGGTGTCCTCCCTATTCTGCTCAAGACAACAAGAATTTTTCTGCTCCTTCCTCAACCAGCTGTTTTTGTTTTGCAGCCCCTGCTGCTCTCAACAGATTCCCTACATATTGAGGAGGGAATTCATTATGGTACTCCACCGTAAATGGCCACATTGTTCACTCTTTTCCCCAGAAATCCCGGTCCAGTTGCTGGTTTAGTCTAGTCTCTCTTTAGTTTCTTCACAGCCTGCCTCCCATTGAAATATTTGTTTCACAGAGAAAATTTTCTTTGTGCTTTTCATTGTGCTTCACTCTGGACACCACCCTCTGGCTCTCTTTAGTTCAGGTGATGGTGTGCAACAATAGTTTTGTTTTGGCTGTTTTCTCTCCCCTTTCCCGCTCTACCATGAATGCTAAATGGTGTCAACACAGTGGTATTGTAGTTGAAATATTGCCCTATTTTGTGTCCAAGAGGCAATTGTACGTGTCACAGTTATAGTGTACCATATTGTTTTTCTAAATTCTCTCTTTTATGTTTGAGCCACAGAATAAAGTTGTTCACTAAGGATTTAAAGTTGTGGATCTGTCTCTGGCTCAATGCCTTTTTCTAATGACAGAACGTTTTCCATGTAACACTGACGCATGCTCTTTCTCAAGAGCCAGATGTGGCGGAAATACCCTTTACCACCTTGTCAGGTGATCAAGCCGGATCTTCACTTTCTTTGCAGGCAACATTCTGGTGCTCAGGGGATGAGTTGCATAAGAAAAGCTTGTGGCTCTAACAAAGCCAGCTGTTATTTGTTTCTGGGGCGAGGACCCTTCAGTGCAAATGCCTCATGCGTGTTTGTAGTATTATTTTTCTGTACTTCTGAGATCCAACAACTTGTCCAAAACCAAGTTTAGGATCATATTGCATCTAGGGTAAAGGTTACCAACAAGGAATTCAGTTGTCATAATCAAGGTAGGAGCAAGATAATGCATTATGTCAATGCCAACAACATGTGCACTGCCAAAGACTGAAAGGCAGGCTTGTATTGTCTTGTTTTGCAAAGTTGTGCTCAAGTAAAGCTAATAAAGAGGGACAAAGATATTTGTGTTGCACAAACCCCAGACGTCATTGTCCTAACAATGAGGGGCTGACAATAAACTGAGGATGAATGTCCAATCAACCACCTCCTGTTAAACAGGTATTCTGTGCAAAAAAGACAAGAACATCACAAAGAAAATGTTGAGTCACCAGCTGCCAACATAACTGGCAAAAAGACACTGTAAATATTCATTGTAGTGTCCCTGTGAATTCTGTGCTTCTTTCACTGTGTCATCTGGAACAGTTAAATGTGACCTCAAGGGATTAATTGAATCCAGTTAATTATTTATCGTATAAATGGAGACCCGTTATGTTTGTTATGTTCAGGTACTGCAACTCTAAGGCATATTTTGTCAGGTTGTAAGGTTAGTCTGTCACAAGGCCAGTATACCTGGCAACATAACCAAGTATCAAGAAGCTTAGCTACAGGTATTGAAGATAAACGAAGGCAAGTAAATTTAGGAGGGTTTAAGGTGAAGAGAGTGGCAATTTAGTTTGTTCAAGAGGGGGAGAAAGTTAATAAGACAATAAGGAGGCAAGGCAGCTTAGAGTATGCTTGTGATTGGGAGATGCAGGTAAATTTAGGAGGAAAACTTGTTCCCCAGAAAATAGCCTCTACAAATCTAAGGCCTGATATAGTCTTGTGGTCTAGGAGTAGAATGTGAGTCTATTTCTGTTCTTTGGGTAGACTTAGTAGTAGAAGCATATGAAAGGAAAAAGCTTAGGTATGTGGAGTCTGAGGCAGAAGCAGAGCATTGAGGATGGAAAGGTAGGCTCTGTCCGGTGGAAGTAGGATGTAGAGGATTTGTTGCAAAGTCTGTTGTCTCATTGTTGAGGGAGTTGAGTGTCAGTGGACAGAGTGTGAGGAAAATTGTGAAGGAAGTGTCAGATGAGGCAGTAAAGTCCAGTCAGTGGATTTGGATTAGAAGAAGCAATAGTAGCTGGGGACCCAGCAGGGGGAGCACTTAGGGTAAACAGACTCTTGGAAGAAGTAAGGAAGAAATCCAGGATATATTTAAATGGCGGGTGTGGCCCATGTGAGCCTTTTGAAACCAGATAGCCATGTCAGGTGAGTTGGCTTGTATGGCCTTGTATTTGCTGGCATTTTTAGTGATTGTGGGAGTGTTTAGGTGAGTTGTCTGCTGAACCTGCTAGTGTGTCTTGTCCTGCCTCCACCTCTGGCACCCTCTATATTTTCATTACCCTCTATCTGAACCAGGGTTTGTATACCCACCCACTATGACTGCTGTGCAGTTGGTGAGAGGCTGGGGTAGCTTGTGGTTGTGAAAGAAAAGATGGTTGCTGTGGTGTGAGGAGCAGTAATGGTGGGCATTAGGGGAGTGACTCTGGGATGCCAGTAATTACTGTCTATCCTCCTGGAGGTGTTGTGGGCCCAACTAGATGAAACACTGATGAAAGGAGGTTCCAACTTGATGACCCCAATGACATGTTGGTCAGCACTGGACACTGGTCTATAAAGGGATTATGGGGATTATTCACTGAGTCTGGTCCATTTTCTTTTGTAGCACAAGTTTCTTGTATTTACTTTGAATATATGTGGGGTGGGAAAAAAGATTTAACTGCCTTTGGTCTTCTGTCAATAATGCAGTCTTTGTTGAATCCTTTCAGGACTTACAGAAAACAAATAATTCTTTTGAATTCTCTGACTGATGTGGGTTGTTCATGACTTCTATTCATAGCCCTGCCAAACAGGATAATCTTTAGTGGAGCAGTGCCAAATGTAAGGTCCTTAGGATGAATTATAAATTTTCAAAGTTAACCTTGTCACCTTTAATAGCTTGCGCTCACCAAGACTCCTCCCTTCACCAAATATCTACCTTGTTTGTTATGATTAGTTATGTAAGAGTCACGTGGAATGTGCAGTTGTTTTTCAAACACCTGACATGTCAGGTGTTCCCAGTCAGATAATCTGTAGAACCGGTAGGAATATTTTTCCAATGATGTGTTATTTGTAATGACCAGAATCATCATACTCAAATAATCACCACACTCAGAATAAAAAGTCTTAACAGTTTCATTTACAACAAGGGGTAAAAGTGCAAGCTCATAGATATAACTCTAGCTGTGACTACAGAGGTAATGATATCCAGAGGAGTTGTCCAGTGAAGGAAGAGGTGAGTCTGAGATGAGTAGACGGGTTTGGACAGGCTAGTGGTAAATGCTTTGACTGAAGGTCAACAGAGAGGAGGTTAATGATGATGTCACAACTAAAAGACAGGGTGAGTGACGGAATCTGAAATCCAATATTAACTCCAGGATTGGCGACCAGGTAGCCCATAAATAATAATCCAATAATGCAATAAGGGTATCAGCAGTGGTCAGAATATCTTCTGGAGAAACAACTTGAATCCGGACTTACAGTTCAGGGCAAGGCAAATAGGCAAGGTTTGTCAACGTGAAGGCAGAGATCCCAGAACAAATTCAAGGGGCTAGGCCAAAAAACAAGGCCAAAACACTCTGTGGTACAAAGGCATTGGAAACCGCTGGACAGCTGAGCAAACGACAACAGAAAGTCTGGCACTGGAGGAATGCTAAGAAGAGGCTTAAATGCAGAAAAAGACAGATGACTAGCATGAGAGCGATTGTAAGGCACAGGCGGTCATGACTAGGATCAAGACAGGCAGAGCAGGAATCAGTTCATGATAAGATCTTCTTTTTTTTAAAACTGGAAATTACAGTCACATAACACCAACAAATGTAAACGCTTCCTTATTCCACTGGGTAAGACAAACAAGACATTTCACTGTGCATGTGGTGAACAGATGTGGTCTTTGGCTCCAGAACAACTGATATTTGAATAAAAAATTTAAAAGACACATTTTGAAGTTACATACATCTTTGTTTTCTAAGTTGCAAAAGTCAGAAATGACCAAAGTTGAAAATATCTTTTAAACTTATTATCCTGATTAAAAACTCCCTTGCGTCACCTGTAACTTTATCCTCAGGCAACAACAGTGCAGTAGTAGGCGTTCATTCATTCATTCGTCTTAAAGTATTGGTGAAATAAAGACAGATAAAGCCTTATTTAGAGGCTGCATCGTCTCTGCTCCCGTTCACTCTGTTATATAGATCTCGAGGAATCTAAATATCTTCCGAAGGATGCCGACTTTCACCAAACTGCTCTCGGTGAGTAGATGAACGTATGTCATGCCAGAAACAAGGTCTAGGTTTAAAAATACAGGAGTTCCCCTTTAAGTTTGTACGGGTTTATAATTATTCCTATTCTTATGCTGCATCACAAATTGCTGTGAGCAGGAATATCCCAGACACATCAAACTTGACCAAACAACTGGAAAGTCCATGCCCTAGCTTCTCAAGAAACATGAGCTTATACACAGTTCTCACAAGGGCACAATAATTCACTGTAGAAAAAGTGAATATTTCAAAATCTAAGCCTATAATCCAAGTCCAATCCAATATAGATTTACAATATTACAATGTAATGTAATAGTAAGTCTGATGTCAGTACTTGCAAATCTCAGACATGATTGTATTTTCACATTTCTCCCAGAGGGAAAAACACAAATATTTATTTTAAGATTAAATGTCATAAGTATTACCATATTTTAAATGTACCACAGAAACGCACATTTTCAAACCTTAGCAATGCTATTCAAAAAGAATTAGAGACTTTGGTCAGTCACAGAATGTAGCAATTAATCACAGAAATAAAACATAATTCAGGCTACTGATTGATTCACATTGCTGCTCTGTCAAAGCAGATACAATACATAACCCAGAGCAAAGGTGCTGCAAATGGTCCACATGTGCGTGAGAGGGTGTGACAACAGTTTAACACAGTTTTTTTTGTCTTTTAGTCCTCGCATCCTTATTGACTTGTCTATACACCCACTGCCTAACAGCCTACAGCTCAAACACGTCCTGATGACAGCAAAATGTGAAAAAAGAATACCAGCAGAAAACTGTATCCTAAATGAATACCCTGCTTAGTTTACCTTGAAATGAAGCATTTCACACAGCAAAAGCTCAGGAGAAGTTCACATTTATGCAAAAGCTCTTGAACCTTTATTAGCCACTCGAATATACATGCTTTCCACTGTTTCAGACAAAAAACAGTAAGGGGTGAGGCTTAGCATGTCTTAACTCTGACACAAGAGTCTGTGAGCTAACAGGCAAGTTTTTTAGAAAGTTCAGTGAATGCCACAGCTGGTGATCCTGATTAAAAAATGGTTTTGTAAATCAAAGTAAGTGTTATATATACCTGCTTATCAAACCTAAAGTCTTTGGTCCCTTATGTAAAGGCTAATAGACTCATGTTCTAATAAATGAAAAAGTATCTCAATTCTGTGATAAGATTATCTTATGCAATCATTCATGTAAAACAAAGACTGTACTCAAAAATCTTCCCAGAAAGTTGCTTGCTTTGACGAAATTATCTGAAAATTAGAATTCCCCTTAAAAGTTAAGACTGGGGGCAAGATTCTTGGTCAGATTTACTAAACCATGCAAATCAGCATTATGCGGCCATACAGATTAAATGTTGTCGGGAGTTACCAGTTCTAGAGAGTGACAAACATTGTGCATGTTTCAAAGCAATGTATATCAAAACATCTGCAAATAAGCGTGAGGTCACAAACGAGTAGATGTGTTGTGTAATTTATACTTCACCTTGTGCCAAAATCCTTCCAAGGTGATCCAATCACATTTGGACAGTGCTAAATACCGGTGGTCCAGGAAACCTCAGTCCGCATTCTCATGTGAATCTGAAAATAATCAGTCCTAGGTATACATGCTGGGCCCTGCCATGCCATGCCATGATTCAAGAAAGAAAGAAAAATCACCACTGAGGATGTGACAATGACTGAGCAAAGGAAAAATAATAAATGCATCTCTGCATCATTTGTCTGAATAATGCAAAGTTCAGCTACTGAATGTATTTGTGATTTTAGATAAACATCAGTGGCTCTGCTTAGCTGACAGCTAACTATGTGATGAAGGCAACGAGTTTTTGTTCTTTTTTTACTCTACAGAGAGGGTAGTTGACATTGAGTCACAAGTGGTCACCTAGGACATGTAAAGTGGGATTGTACTGTCAGGTGAGTACTTAAAGAATTAAGAGCTGTCCCCTCTGAAATCAGATTACACAATATGGATGTTAGCACCAGATTTTGATTGGGTCTAAGAGTACAGCTTTGTGATCATTCTATGTAAAAACAGACGATATTCAGCACTGTTAGGGCAGATGGAAGAGGAGAATATGAATAAACTCATCTCGGCCTTCATAACTGGAGTTATTGTTTTCAACAAGGAAACAATGCCTGAAGCAAAGCCATCTCTCCTTAAGAGTACCCCAATCAAATATGTGGTACCACCCCTTGCACAGTACTGGATGTAATGTTACAAAGAATGCACAGATATACTAAAGTTTACACATGTTCTCTGGTTCTTACTAAATAGAATAAAGACTGGAAAGAACAGTGTTACGTTTAGTACCGCAGAGGCATTATGATGGGCCTTTGTCAGTCTTCATTTTTCCAAGAATTTATGTGTGTAAGTGTACTTAAATTGGTACTGTGTAGCTATAAAGCATAAAACAGCATTTTAAAGAGCACTCTGTAGCTGCAGTTCAAGCCAAGGAAACGTGTAATTTACTTCAGGACCTAAATCGCAGCTGCATGACAAATTGCTGGCAGGACAGCTCAAAAGGGAGTTCTCACAACAATAAAGATCTTTGCTGACAAGGAGTGTATGCTCGCTACTGTTCTCAAATCCAACCTAACCCCAATTAGACAGACAGGACCTTTCAGTGGTGAGTTCACAATCTAACCTCTTGTAGACAAAAACAAAACAAACAAAGAATAGTGATCCCATTTCAAACTGAGCTTTTGTGTGACAGATTTTCTTTTGTAATAATTCTTTGTGTTGAGATATTAAAAGTGCCATGCAGGACAGACAACTTGAACGTCATGAACAGGGGTCACATGAGCTTCCAAATCAGTGCAATCGTTAGGCTACCACGCTGCAGAAGGGAGATAACAAAGATGCATCTTTTCTGACGAAGTATTCAAATCAGCTTCACAACTGTGATTAAAAAATTGTTTTTCTGTATCACGAGTGTTGACCTTGCTTCTTGGTTTTGAGTTTCGCATTCTTTTCATTCACTTAGTTTTTCAACAGATTGTTTCCCTGTGCTTCTTGATTTTGCTTCCTGTTTATTTTACACACCTGGTTTCACTTTACTGATTTCACCACCAGTATTTTGTTCAGTGTGTATTCAGTTTGCCTGTCAGAATTTTCCCTTTGATTTTGTTTCTGGTTCCCCTGCAACTGTACTACCTTTGGTTTTGGTTAATTTGAGAAATGTGTATTTATTTCTTCTTCTGCAGCTGGTGAATCCGTAACTTCTAGAAGCAATTAATTTCTAAAGAGCGTCATAGCAATGGAGGGAAAAGATGCTATAAACACTACAGTTTACTGGCAACTGTAATGGCTTCCTGTTAATTTTAAGTTCACCCCTGGTGTATTTATTGTCTACCTTTCTCCTGAGCTTTCCCAGTTATCTTCCTCTGTATCTCTTTTGTATCTACTTTATCTTGTAAAGCTTGTCTCCTGGTTTGTCTGGTCTTATTTTTGTTTCAGTCTTTGGGATTAATTGATAGTCTTCACCTGTGGTATTGTCTGATTGTTTTTATTGTTTTCTGAACCTTGTCTTTTTAGTCAGTTGCCCAGTTTTCCCTGCCTGCAGTACTTAGCCTATAGTATTTTTCCAGTGTCTGGGCTGTTTCCGTCCTTTTCTTTTATTTCTCATTGGATTTGCTTTTGTTGGAATGTGCAGCCACTTTTTAATTCTTCCCACCTGTGAGATTTTAGTAAAAGTGACTTTGGGTTGTTCCAGTTTGGTTGTAGGTAGGAGGTTGATAATGGGACAGCAAGGTGCACTAGTGAGTGAGACTCATGGAGATGGTGCAAGAAGTCAGAATTACACCTGAGGCGTGAGGTGCCTGCAAGATAGCTCTGATAACAGTCATGCTCTCTCATCCAACTTACAGGAGTGTCATTGGGGGCCAAGCAGCGAAGCTTGTGAAGGTTCAAAGTTTGAAGTGCATTCAGCTGTATAACTTTGGACTTTGGTCCAAATTTCACAAATGAGGTACCGTTGGAATCCTTGGCCCAAGACAAATTCCAACGCACTGCACCCTATGACGTCAATTTCCGTCTAATTAGATATCAAAAACCTTCAAAAAGCATTTCAGGTCACGCAGCTTGTCCAATTTCCACGGGACTTGACACAGAATCTTCAGACCAAGCTGCACAAAAGTTATTCTGTGGATTTTTTTATTTCGCTTTTGTTTGCCCGTAGTAGCCAATCAAACTCGACGGCGACACCACCAAACAGGAAGTGAGGCAATATCTTGGCATCCATTTGATGTTTTGACATCAAACTTCTAACACAGACTCAGGATCACTTTGTTGAGAGGCCCAAGAATTTTGGTGACCTTTGACCTTTAGGGGGCGCTGTATGTAGCAAAAATGCATTTTTGCTCATATCTTTGGAGCCATTGGTCCAAATTTCACAAATGAGGTACCGTTGGAATCCCTGGATGTAGACGAGGCCATCGTACCCTATAACGTAATTTGCACCTTATTGGATTTTCCGCCATTTTGAATTTTATCAAAAACCTTCAAAAAGCATTACGGGTCACCCAGATTGTCTGATTTCCATGGAACTTGATACATAGAATCTTCAGACCAAGCCGCACAAAAGTTATCATGTGGATTTTCTAATTTTGCTACCATTTGCCTGTAGCAGCCAATCAAACTCGGCGCCAACACGCCAAACAGGAAGAGAGGCCATAACTCTGCGATGCATTGATGTATCAATGCCAAACTTGGTGTATGGACTCATGACGCCTTCCTGAGCAGCCATAGGCTTATCTGCTATGCTACTCGGCCCCCCCATCACTCCTTGCAGCTATATTTTAACTTGGATTTTTCTGAGTGGGAACCAGTCTGACACAATTTGATAATCTATCCAGTGATCAACTTTAGTATTTAGTGGAGTACTCAAATGCCTGGCCAAATGTAATTCATATCAAAATATCTGTTTTGGAAAAAAAAAATTCAGAACATTCACCCATCCATCCTTATCAATGGACTTAATTTTTCTATTTCTTTTGATTAAAAACAAAGATCCTCTATGAAACCATTTGCCTGTGGTTTTATTAAAACGGGAGTCACACTTGTATGTTTCCCTCTTTAAAGGATGATGCAAATCAAGTGAATGAAAAGAAAGAATACTTTATTTATGCCAAAGGGAAATTTCTGTTGCAGTATTTTTTTTAATAATCACAAGCTTTCATTATGTATTGTTATTTATGTAATTATTATGATGTAATTATGTGACATTTGACCTTTTTTTTTAAGACGTAGGATCCATCCATCCATCATCTGCCGCTTATCCGGGGGTCGGGTCGCGGGGGCAGCAGCTTGAGTAGAGAAACCCAGACGTTTCTGTCCCCGGCCACTTCCTCCAGCTCTTCCGGGGGGATCCCGAGGCGTTCCCAGGCCAGCCGAGAGACATAGTCTCTCCAGCGTGTCCTGGGTCTTCCCCGGGGTCTCCTCCCAGTGGGACGTGCCCGGAACACCTCCCCAGGGAGGCGCCCAGGGGGCATCCTAACCAGATGCCCGAGCCACCTCATCTGACTCCTCTCAATGCGGAGGAGCAGCGGTTCTACTCCGAGCCCCTCCCGGATGACTGAGCACGGAGGAAACCCATTTCGGCCGCTTGTATTCGCGATCTTGTTCTTTCGGTCACTACCCACAACTCGTGACCATAGGTGAGGATGGGAACGTAGATTGAGCAGTAAGTAGAGAGCTTCGCCTTCTGGCCCAGCTCCCTCTTCACAACGACGGGTCGGTGCAGAGCCCGCAACACTGCAGACGCCGCACCGATCCGCCCGTCAATCTCCCGCTCCATTCGTCCCTCACTCGTGAACAAGACCCCGAGATACTTGAACTCCTCCACTTGGGGAAGGATCTCATTCCCGACCCGGAGAGAGCATTCCACCCTTTTCCGGCTGAGAACCATAGTCTCGGATTTGGAGGTGCTGATTCTCATCCCAGCCGCTTAACACTCGGCTGCGAATCGCTCCAGTGAGAGCTGAAGGTCACGGCCTGACGACGCTAACAGAACCACATTATCTGCAAAAAGCAGAGACCCGATTCTGAGGTTGCCAAATCAGACACCCTCAACGCCCTGGCTGCGCCTAGAAATTCTGTCCATAAAAGTTAGGAACAGAATCGGTGACAAAGGGCAGCCCTGACGAGTCCAACTCTCACCGGAAACGTATCCGACTTACTGCCGGCAATGCGGACCAAACTCTGGCACCGGTCATACAGAGACCGAACGGCCCCTATCAAGGGGTCCGGCACTCCATATTCCCGGAGCACCCCCCACAGGACTCCACGAGGGACACGGTCGAATGCTTTCTCCAAGTCCACAAAACACATGTAGACTTGTTGGGCGAACTCCCATGCACCCTCCAGGATCCTGCCGAGGGTATAGAGCTGGTCCACTGTTCCACGGCCAGGACGAAAGCCACACTGCATCTCCTGAATCCGAGGCTCGATTATCCGACGGATCCTCCTCTCCAATACCCCCGAATAGACCTTACCAGGGAGGCTGAGGAGTGTGATACCCCTATAGTTGGAACACACCCTCCGGTCCCCCTTTTTAAAGAGGGGGACCACCACCCCAATCTGCGAGTCCAGAGGCACTGTCCCCGATGTCCACGCGATGCTGCAGAGGCGTGTCAGCCAAGACAGCCCTACAACATCCAGAGCCTTGAGAAACTCAGGACGGACCTCATCCACCCCCGGGGCCTTGCCACCGAGGAGCTTTTTGACCACCTCGGCAACCTCAGCCCCAGAAATGGGAGGCCCCGTCTCCGAGCTCTCCGACTCTGCCTCTTCCGAGCACGTGTTGGTAGGATTGAGGAGTTCCTCGAAGTACTCCCCCCACCGACTCACAACATCCCTAGTTGAGGTCAGCAAAGCCCCGTCCCCACTGTAAACAGTGTTGACTGTGAGCCGCTTCCCCCCCCTGAGACGCCGGATGGTGGACCAGAATCTCTTCGAGGCCGTCCGGAAATCGTTCTCCATGGTCTCACCGAACTCCTCCCAGGCCCGAGTTTTTGCCTCAGCAACCGCCGAAGCCGCGGCCCGTCTGGCCTGTCGGTACCTATCAGCTGCTTCCAGGGTCCCACTGGCCAAAAAGGCCCGATAGGACTCCTTCTTCAGCTTGACGGCTTCCCTCACCACTGGTGTCCACCAGCAGGTTCGAGGGTTGCCGCCACGACAGGCACCGACCACCTTACGGCCACAACTCCCATCAGCTGCCTCGGCAATGGAGTCACGGAACATGGCCCATTCGGACTCAATGTCCCTCACCTCCCCCGGGATATGGTTGAAGCTCTGCCGGAGGTGGGAGTTAAAGCTCCTTCTGACGGGGGATTCTGACAAACGCTCCCAGCAGACCCTCACAATACGTTTGGGCCTGCCAGGTCTGATCGGCATCCTCCCCCACCAGCGGAGCCAACTCACCACCAGGTGGTGATCAGTTGACAGCTCCGCCCCTCTCTTCACCCGAGTGTCCAGGACATACGGCCGCAAGTCCGATGATACAACCACAAAGTCGATCATCGAACTGCAGCCAAGGGTGTCCTGGTGCCAAGTGCACATATGGACACCCTTATGTCTGAACATGGTGTTCGTTATGGACAGTCCATGACCAGCACAGAAGTCCAACAACATAACACCACTCTGGTTCAGATCGGGGGGGCCGTTCCTCCCAATCACACCCCTCCAGGTTTCACTGTCATTGCCCACGTGAGCATTGAAGTCCCCCAGCAGAACGAGGGAGTCTCCGGTAGGAGCATTCTCCAGTGCCTCCCCCAGAGACTCCAAAAAGGGTGGGTACTCTGAACTGCTGTTTGGCGCATAAGCACAAACAACAGTCAGGACTCGTCCCCCCACCCGAAGGCGGAGGGAGGCTACCCTCTCGTTCACTGGGGTAAACCCCAATGTACTGGCACACAGCCGGGGGGCAATAAGTATGCCCACACCTGCTCTGCGCCTCTCACCACGGGCAACTCCAGAGTGGAAGAGAGTCCAACCCCTCTCAAGAGGACTGGTTCCAGAGCCCAAGCCGTGCGTCGAGGTGAGTCCGACTATATCTAGCCGGAACCGCTCAGCCTCGCGCACCAGCTCCGGCTCCTTCCCCAACAGAGAGGTGACATTCCACGTCCCAAGAGCTAGCTTCAGTAGCCGAGGATCAGACCGCCAAGTCCTCTGCCTTCGGCTGCTACCCAGCTCACATCGCACCCGACCCCCTTGGCCCCTCCCACGGGTGGTGAGCCCGTCGGAAGGGGGACCCACGTCATCATTTCGGGCTATGCCCGACCGAGCCCCATGGGCACAGGCCGGCCACCAGGCGCCCGCTGCCGGGCCCCACCCCCGGGCCTGGCTCCGGGGGGAGGCCCCGGTGTCCCATATCCGGGCAAGGGATCACGAGGTCCAACTTTTTTGTTCATCATAAGGAGTCTTTTGAGCTGTTCTTTGTCTGGTCCCTCATCTAGGATCTGTTTGCCTTGGGTGACCCTACCAGGGGCTTAAAGCCCCGGGCAACATAGCTCCCAGACTCATTGGGGCACGCAAACTCCCCCACCACGATAAGGTGACAGCTCAGGGGGGAGAGACGTAGGATAAAAGCAGTAATTTAGAATAATTGTCAACATTTTTAAGCTTTCAAATGGTCTCAATTTAATTTTTCGTAAGATATAAAGTTTCAGTGAACACTGACATATAAAATGTTTTTTTCAGAATTTAAATTATTAGAGATTAGAGACAGATCTGTCAAAGTAAGTACATCCTACATTTATCACACCTTCAAATCCATGAAATTAGAGTCGGCACCATATCAGGCGCCAGTGATTAAATACCTTGTAAAGTGGATTAGGTTTAAAAAAAGACCAAATTCATGTGTCAAAGAACTCTCTAAAACCCTAAGAAATACAACCAAGGATGCCTGTAAATACATTTGAAAGATTTCAAGAATTTTTTTTTAGAAATTAAATTAATAATTCTAGTGTAAGGAGAGTCATCCACAAGTGGCACATTTCCTGGCTGTCATAGCAAGTTCAGGCCAAGATCAGAGCATTTGGTGCAAATAGGAGACTCCAAGAACTGTTTGTAGACGTGAACTTACAGAGCCGGACTACAGTTTGGCAGTGAAGCAAGCTGGCTTCATGGAATTAGCTAAGTGACAACAGTGTTGTTGATTAGAGCGGCATGTTCTGCAATTCTTGCTCTGCCTTACACACACTGATTGCGTTGGCCATTTGACTACCGTCTTTTATGTCTCAGAGCGCAGAGGTATATCAGCAGCGGATCAACTTCAACCCCTCAGATTTCACAGGACTTGGATCTTGGATCAAAGGTGCATCAGTTGCATCTTAAAACACATTGTGCGAAAAGTGCTACTGTCTCATTGACTGAAGAGCTTGCAATCATTGGTTGAACTAGATTTTGCATTATATCCAAGAATGCCTGAGGATAATGTGTGTCCAAAAGTTCAGACTCAAGGAAACATGCTCCATCCACAAAGATTTCTACAGAATTAATGTTTCCTTTCATTTAGTGAGCTTGATTTGTTTGTTCCAGAAGAGTTGGATCAATATCATTACTTTGTTTATTTCTAATTTAAAGCATTTACTTGATATTTTCAAAAATGTGTGTCCTGTAATACAATTTAATATCTTCCTAAATGCTCACTTCAATCAAAATCTATACCTGTTCCTACAGGCTGGCTGGTGTTTATAGACATAATGCAACCTCTTGTTTAACATTGTCTGAAATACCTCAGAATATTGTTATTCTTACTGAAGTTGCAGAATGGCACAGACGGACTTCTCCTGCCCCCCAATGGACATTTAGTCAATAACCTTGGTATTCCAAGAGCTACAGTAAACTAATCTGCACTGAAATAACTTTTCAAGGAACTTGAAGAACAGAAGAACTTGCCTGTGAACAGTCTGATCTTGTGGCAGATTTCTTTGATTTTGCCAGTTTTATATAAAGAAGTTTATAAAAGTTTATATAAAGCCAGGCAAAAAAGGAGAAGAATTAATGGTCATATCTGAACACTGATAGTCACAAAAAAATAGAATAGAATAAATCAATAATATAATAATATTAAATTAATAATAATAATAATAAACAATAAATTGATTTATTGACCGATTTGAAAACCAGAGCAAAGACAGGCAAATCAAATGTTGAAATTGAACAGTTTAATCACTTTTTGGGCCCTCTGCTCATGTTGACTTTCATGCTAGAAACAAGTTTCAAAAGCTTTGAACACAGGCAGCTATGGCAGTTTTTTTACAAGAACTTCTTGCTTTATATTGGCTTTTAGTTGTGAGGGCCTCCTTTGTCATATTTTTTGTTTCATTATGCATCAAGTGTTTTCAGTTGGTAACAAGACTGGAATGTAGACAACTGGTTTAATCATGGGTCTTGGTTTGTAATACATGCAGAATGTGGTTTGATAACACCTCCCTGATATCAAAACCTGCATGCACAAAGGACACTACGTCCGTGATTTCCAAAAGAACAGAGTTCACAGATACTGATTACCAGAAGTTTTTTTTCAGTCCAGGCAGTGATTTCTACTACAGAACCATGCCACAATCTTGATATTTCAATATTGTTTTGCAGACTTAACTAAAGATTTCACAGTGGTGATGAACCCCTATGTGTATTCAATTCTGAATTAATCTACCTCCGGTACACTATACCCAAGTCATCATACTGACATTTTAGTACCATGACCATTTTTTGTGTTGCTTATAAACTTCTTATATTAATACCAGGGACAAAAGCTGTGCTCTAGTCAGAAGCTTAATAAGTTCAAGGGAAAACCTATAATTAAGAATAATTCATACCCCAAATTCACTCAATCTGACTGAAAAAGAAACTACACGTTATTTTGTCCATTTGATAATGCACCAGACATCCATATGACCACTTTCCTAACATTGAATAATGGCTCTTTGTGTCTTCAGAGGAGTTCTGAACAGTCAGGATAAAAAACATCTGAGGTTTTCTGAACATGTGGGTGGTGTGAACGGTCTTGTATCTGGCCTGCTTCCCACAGATACCATCAGAATTGGTATAGGGAGTAGGGGTGGGCGATATGGCAAAAATATCATATCACAATTTTTTAAAGATAAAATCATGATTTCGATTTTATCACAATCTTAAATTGAAAAGTGAAAAACAGACAGTGTTGCAGAAGTATTTTCGGCTGGGCAGCTCGTACCACGGGTCAACTACTTGAAGCAGACGTTCGAACCCTGAAGAAATTAGAGAGGATGACAAAATAAAACACTGCACTTCAAGAATCACGGCAAGCATCAAAAAACTTTCACTGCAAATACCTCACATGTGCATGCAAACTCATTTTGGATCAGGTACCCAAATTTGTAGGGATTAAGACTATAACTAAGACTGCCACCAGATTAGATGGGGGAGTAACCCAGATAGAAACAATATATGTAGATATAAAAACAAAGAAAAAACTAGTTAGTTTGCCTTACAACCATGTTCCCAGATTTTAGACAGGCTGTGCAAGGCCAGGCAGACTAACTAACCCAAACAAACTACTAAACAAAAAAAGAGGACATTGAAACAGTGCCACGGACTCAGCAAACTGAAAATAAAACAAAAAATTAACTATACAACCCCAGCATTTTGAGACTATTTTATTAGCTTAAAAAATATGTAAACACCAGCTCATACTTTACGTCACCTCTTTTAATGGAGACCTGCGGTTCCATCACCTTCACGGGGAAACTCTTGGTACAGATGTGTGGATTGATGTGGATGAGTTTAACTAAATGAGTCCATAAATATGTTGATTTGTCCCTTTATTGAAAATGTGTGAATAAGGTGAAATGTCATAGTATTTGCAGAGGCGGACTGGCCATCCTGCTTGTGTAAAAGATCATTTAAATTAGTATTCACAGATTTTACCTAAACTGCTTTGGTACTCTCCACTTTGTTCTGTGGTTTTATTAAATGCAACATATGGTATGCTCTGCAAAGTAATAGCAATACTCACCTCTTCCAAGTCGTCTTCATGGCAGGGCAGGGGAGGTAAAAGAGGGAACTGGCCCAATTGCCTGTTTAAGAGCTTTTGGAGCAATCCATGTTAACAAGTGGGGGAGGATAGTACAGAAGAATGTACTATTTGATTGGAATAATATTACAAAGTATGTGTAACTGAATTTTTTACAGGAATGTGTACATGTAAATATTTATTTTTCCTTTTTTGTTTTGTAGGGTGTTGGTTGTAAATATTTTGTAATTCTCTGGTTACAGAGAGGTCACACCTGGGAGTAAATGTCATGTAGAGATTGTTTTTACATGACATTACAGCTGAACATATAGCTTTCATCCACAAACCAACGTGGGAGAGCCCGAAGACGCATGTGCCAGACGCACATAGGCATGCGTAAAACCAATTTTGACCACTTCATGCTGTTTATTTGCTTTCTTTTAGTTAACTTTCGTTTCTTTTGGATTCTTGTGCGTGTTATGGAGCCGTTTCGGTCCATGTTTGTAAGCCTTTTTTCCTGGATTACATTTTCGGAAGTTGAAACAAGTGGCATTGGAGTGTGTGATTGAAAACCACCGCGGTCTGCTTCTCCTCCTCCAGTTGCCGATACTTTATGTTTTTAATAACGCTTGTCTGTAAACATGTGTTAAACATATAAATTGCATGAACAGAAAGAAGGGACTCACCTGTTGAGTAACGCACATTTCCTTATACGGAAAGCCTTGTCGGAATGGTGGGACATTTGAACGTCGGAATAGCGGGATGTCGGAATGGTGGGACGGTTGCATGTCGGAATGGTGGTATGTCGGAATGGTGGGATGTCGGAATGGTGAGATGTCGGAATAGCGGGATGTCGGAATGGCGGGATTTCGGAATGGGTGCTGCCACCCGATGTGAGCCTACAAAGTGCTTAATGTAACGGCTCCCATCTATTTGAATGCTCTTACAAAGGCTTATGTCACAACTCGGTCCCTCCGTTCGTCCCAGGATTGTCGTCTAGCAGTGCCTACACCACGCCTAAGACAATCCAAACTCTTTTCATGTGTCGTCCCACGATGGTGGAATGACCTACCGAGCGCTACCAGAACAGGGGCGTCCCTGACTATCTTCAAGAAGCTCCTGAAAACCCAGCTCTTCAGACAGCATCTCCTATCCCAGCACTTACCTTGTACTTCCCTACCCCCTCTATCTCTGCACTTCATCTTTCTGTACTTCCCTCTATGCCTGCACCCTATCTCTATCCTCTGACTCTGTCACCTCTGACAGAGTCTGACTCCTGGGTTCCTTCTATGTAGTTTATTGTTAGCTTTTTGTATAGCTTGTTATATCTTCATTTGTAAGTCGCTTTGGATAAAAGCGGCTGCTAAATGCATAAACATAAACATAACCACTAGAAATACACTGGCTTGAGCTGCAGAAAAACTATATTAAAAAGGAAGAAAAAATAAAACCATAATCCCTCTTAAAATCCAGTGAGGCCACATTGCAATGTGAAAGAACAGTGAAGTGTGAAAAGCAATATAGCATTAAAAAAAAAACAGGGGTACAGGGTCTCTTACCACTCTCACTCAAACAGAACAAAAAAAATATGTTTCATGTCATAGTATAAAACAGTAAGTAATCTTCTGTCAACATCCACTTTTGCAATCAGAACATAGATTTTAGAAGTCTGATAATTTTTTCATGTAGGTCCCCCAGAGAAGATAATCTCTGTGGTTTTCCTGCTCACTCGAGTCACACAGTTTGCTAATAGCTTCAGCAGCACCACAACCTGGTCCACACATTATCGCAAAGACTTAAAGCAGATCTGAAGTAAAGGCTGAAGTGGCTGGATTCTTGTTCAATTTATGCACATCAGGGCAGGAAAAATGAAGCTACAGCTTTTCATTGTTAGTCTTTTGAATCATTTGGTGCGGACCTGTCAAGAAGAGGATGAGAACCCGGTACGTGATTCTTAAATTTTACCATTCATTATGAACGTGAGCAATAGAAAAAGACCTATATGAAGCTATCCAACAAAATAATGTTTTCCTATTTAATAATTGCATGGTGAATATGATCCTTCTTAAACTAATGCCACTTTAAATAGATTGCTTGGGGTTTTTAACAGTTTATTAAGCATCATTCAGCTTTTCAAAATCATTAAAGCAGCAGTGAGACATCAAAATATTGATTAGCCAGGAAATTTCAGTGGTTACGAGACTTCACAGAATAGATATTTGCAGTGTCAGTGATCTGCATTTCGTGACGTAAATGTACAAACAGATTCAGATTAATACTAATGACTTTTCCTCATGAGATTTCTATGAGAAGATATTGAACTTATGTCTGTCTAATTGATATAAGGACCCGATGAGTAGCTAGGAAAAGTTGTTAGAACAAAGGGTTAAATATACTGTTGGATCAATGTTGGAAGCCCATCTCCTTTCTAGGATGGAAAAAATAGATAGAAAATAATCTTTAGTCAAAATTCTGAGTTAGGCCTTTGGAATTCTGAATTCTTATTCAATACAGTGTTGAAAATGGACTTCCAAAAGCTTTTGGCCAGGCTTCTTGACCAGTGACACCCAGCAGTGCCACCAACAATACCATTCAAAGCTTTGAACACACTTATGCACCATTCATAAGAACCACTCCTTACTACAGTATTACTACTGTTAGAAACTTGGGGAAATAAGGCAAAAGGATGTAATTTTCTCTCCCTCTCATAGCACCTGTCACTCTATTTTGATAGATATATGATTTAGGCTTAGAAGACAAAGGTTAAGTGTACTTTATTGTACCACTCTGTTTTGCCTCTGGTAGCCTACTTGTTACTTACCAACTGCCATGATTTTGTTTTTATGTCAAAGGCCAACGCAAAGGAAGATCAGCTTTTTGAAGACATTTACAAGTTCCTCGGCAATTCCACGTCTTTTTATGTGGATGAATCATCTGCACCCTGCAACGTAACCATGCTTGGATTTAATTACATCGGCCTGATGATCGTCTATATAATAGTTTTTCTGTTTGGCATCATAGGCAACGGTGTGGTTGTCTTTGTGGTCTGTTCTATGAAGAAAAGTCGAGCAAGCACTGATATCTACTTGATGCACCTGGCGATAGCTGACCTTCTCTTTTGTATTACTCTCCCGTTCTGGGCAGCCGACATCCATTCTGGCTGGATTTATGGCAGCTTCCTGTGCAAACTCCTTTCAGGCTTCCAGGAGACATCTGTATACGGTGGCGTCTTCCTTCTGGCATGCATCAGTGTGGACCGCTACTTTGCCATTGTGAGAGCTACGCGTATGCTGTCCTCCCATCACCTGCTGGTGAAAGTGATTTGCAGCGTTGTGTGGCTGATGGCTGGGGTGCTGTCTCTACCTGTGGCAATTAAGAGAGAGAGCATGTATGCTGAGGAGCTGGAACAGTACATTTGCTATGAAAATCTAACAGGTGAAAGCAGTGACCAGTGGCGAGTCAGCATGCGTGTCCTGCGGCATACTTTGGGCTTTTTCCTGCCTCTGCTGGTGATGGCTGTCTGCTACGGCTGGACGGTGGTGACACTGTGTCACACTCGTAATCAACAAAAGTATAAGGCCATACGAGTGATCCTGGCGGTGGTGTTAGCATTTATTTTCTGTTGGCTGCCTCATAATATCACTGTACTGATTGACACATTCATACGAGGTGGATCACTGAAAGTGGAGACGTGTGAGACTCGCAACAGAGTGGAGGTGATGCTGAAAGTGACTCAGGTTTTGGCCTTCATGCATTGTGCGGTGAACCCAGTGCTGTACGCCTTCATTGGGGAGAAGTTCCGGAACCAGCTGCTCTTGGCTCTTTACAAGCATGGCCTCATCAGCAAGAGGGTTCAGGTGGCATACCGGAAGGGCTCTGCCAACAGCATGGGAAGCATCAGATCTAGAAACACTTCCGTTACAATGTAAATCTGGGAAAATAAGGGGTTTGCCTGATTGATCTGACTCAAATGTTTGTGTTTATTATCCTATCTTTCCTCCTCTCTCTTGGCTTTCTTAATATACATATATATTCTTAATCTTAATAAATATAATGGAATAAAAATACAGCAAAGAAGCAGACGGAATTTAGTTCAGCTAAATGAAGGTGACAAACTGGGGACAACAGCCAAACTGACTCAGTCCCAAAGAAAACAGAATTCATCCAAATGCAGCTCTAAAGGTCACATGTTGACATCAGTTTAGTTTGATCAGTACTGTTTCTTCTTTGGTTAAAGTCTGAGCTGGATTAAACGGGTATAGAAAATGGATCCATGACTCATGTGTGAGTATGAATTGGCTAAACACACAGGAAATCACATTCTTCTGAAAATGGCCAGATACAACAACTGGACTGGAAGGGAGTGAACATGCAGGCAAAAATATATATTTTTTTAAAACTTTGAAAGACCGTCATAAGCCTGGGAAACTATTGTTCAAGACTAATTTATCAACAATCAACAATCGCCAAGTCTGTCATGCAGCTGTGAGAACAGGTGTAGTTATAAAACTTTCACATTGTACATTTAAAAAAACTCTTCATAAAAAAGTCTGCTGTTTGATGTAGAGTGCATAGGAAATTGATTCTGAGATGTTTCTACTGTTTCCATCAGAGAAATCTGAACAGTGAAAACTATTCTTCTTATAATCAGACTTGTGATCTTTTAAACAGGAAGAGGTGGTGAAATCTTTCTTTTAGGTAACACTTCTGTTGAAACTCTTCATGAAGAAAACTAAATTGCTCTTTAGAAACAATGCTTGAATCCTGAAATGCTGTCAGCTCTGCCTTTCATTATCCAACAACATACTTCTTTCACGATTAATAAAATGTATATTCTTTGTCTAAATGTGTACATCAATCTCAGTAATGTTTGTGCATGAGGGTGAAATGTATGTAGCTTGGCATTCCCTAACTACTGTATGTGCGTCTAAATGACTGATGTGAGTAAACCTAAAGGAAAAATGTGTCTTCAAGTTATTCAGGTGCACGTGCATTACACTATTAAACAGTCTTATCTACAGTTCCACACAAAAAACCTACTTTGATGATGCAAAAAACATTTTGGCAATGTTAGCTTTACAATTTTTTATGGTTTGCTGCAAAATTAAACCAAACTACTCAATTCAAAAACATATCGTTACGTGTCAAGCAAAAGACATACAAACTTGATGACTTGCTGTTGGTAAAAGACAAAACATTAAGTGCTGTTTCATAGTCAGGGTTTTTACCACTTTCCTGTTATTGTTTGTGGTTTAGGGTTATGATGGTTATCATTGTAACTGGGAAGCATACATGTTTTTACTAGAATTCCATAGAACCTGGGTCACAAGAAATGAGAAATAAAATTTTCAAGGAGAGCATCAAAACATCAAATTCTTTTGTCAAAATAATAATGATAATAATAAAAAAAGCATTCATCCAAACAGAATCTTCATTAAGTTACTTAAGTGTCAGTTGAGTAAGCTGATGTTGTTTGGAACAGCTGTTTTATGGTGTTAAACAACCACTCCCGAAGACACTGGAGATGGCTGATTTCAAAGGAATGCTTGGAAACTAGTCCCAGGTGCACACAGGTCATGAAATGTTCTTGAAACATCCTTTGTGAAGACCAGGGAAAAAAGAGTAAAGGATTAATTTAGAAGTTTAAGAAGCCTGATTTTCAAGTAAGTGGAGGAAGTACTGCATTTAGCTGAGGTATTATGCCTCGTTCTCCCAAATTTGACAGCTTACTCTTATTACTGTTATTCTATCCAGTTCTTTTGTTTAAAGACATTGTGTGATGCAGTGTTTGATGTCTGAGACAACTTGGTGTAACACTGTGACAGTCTGAAATCACTCCCCACCCCACTCTTGAATGTTCTAACATGAAGCTGTCCCAGACCATAATAATCTTTAAAAGCTGCTCTGACAGAGGGTGAAGCCATTTTTCCTCAGATAATTTGGTCAGAGAGACATTGCGCGAGTTGAACATCAGACAGCTTTGTTCTACTAACTGTAAGTTACAAGAGCAGAGGTGAAATTAGCCAAAAATACTTTCAGAAACTAATTTGTGGAATGCAGTGGCACAAGAAGAATATAAAATGAACAAAAGCATTAACAATGGCTGCCATCCAGTGGCTACTTTTGTGTCAGGTTTCAGGTATTGTCAGACTATCATGATTTATTGGCCATTTTTTACATAGTCTTTTTCTTTCTTTACTTACTTTATCTATAAATATAGGAAACAAATTACAAGAGATGCTCAAAATACAGGAATGATTCTGCTTAAATTATTGAAATGTTGCAAGTAAATGTCCTTTGTTACTTTTTTTCCGTTTTCGAAAAAAACTGAAAAAATAGGTGTTACCATAATTGTTGCATGTTCATCGTGACAAAAGAAAACCAGTGGCGTTACTACACTTTGTGGTTTATTAGCCAACCAACAATAGACTGTAATGTGCATGCGTATGGATCACTATCAGAGAACAGTGGACACATCAGGACAACAGAGACTAATATGAAAACAGTCAGTTGGCTACAAAAACCCTAATTTGTAATATACTGATTGGCTAGTATAAACCCCATGGACCCCAATGGATTGGTGACTTGCATTTGTGTGTCATCCACTTTTCACGTCCGCATGTGGATTGTGGTCCTTTAAAGTTCTTTTTATTCCAGCTTTTGGTGTGCTTGCATGGCTGTCACAGTAGGTTACTGCTTGGCCTTAAGGATTCTGGACAAAACAACCACGGGGTTGATAAAGGGGGGATAAGTGGAGGGAAAAATGCAGCCAAGTCAAATAAATAAATAAAGCCTAACGTACACATAAGGACTTTCCATCCCTGTTTTTACCGGGTGGGCGGAGACAAGCCTATGCGTAGACCGATTCCATGTTGCCATAGTAACAGCATAATAACAGCTCTTCTGTTGGCTCACTCCGGTAGCTAACTACCTGTGAATAAACTACGTAAAAGTAGCCGCTGGACATTTGTAACCTCAGAATTGGAGTATTATTTCAGGACCACTAAGGTAATATAGATACATGATGATTACTAATATTCTGGAGTTAACGTATGAGGTTGTGTTCTGCAGTATTGAATAGAACGTTAGCGGTCAGGGGCTTTGAAAATATTGTCAATACACGCTGAATACGTTTGGCTAATATAGTAATGATTCTGCTTTCTCTTCAAAATCAAATCACAGTTTATTAAAACTACTCCGTTTTCATTGAAGACTTCTCCCGTTACTGAAAATCAATGTTTCAGTGCTTCTAGAAATAAACTAATAATTTATTTTTATTTTTTTACTTATTCTTTTCTTTATTTATTATCCGCTGTATAGCACTGGTACACCGAAATGGATCGTTGTAAAGGGCTGTATAAATAAATTACATTTACATTTACATTTATTTTAATGTTTTTTTTGCTTGGTTTCAATTTAGGAACGACAGTATAATTTCGTTCTTCCCATTTTTCCATAATGAAGTCTCAAGATTATGCCTGAGCACAAATGTTTCTTTAAGTTTAGGATAAAATAAATAAACAGAACACTTGTGTACCACTTCCAAGCATCAAAACTATGTAAAACGTGAGAAATGTGACGTGGTTGAAGGAAGGAAATGTTTAACATTTAATATGGAAAAGGTTGGAAGTATAAATATTTTTGTTTAAAACCACGCTCGATATTCTTAGTTCAAATCGTGAGCTGTAATTTTGAAAGTGAAGCAGCAATACCGGAAGTCAGAATGCAAGCAATATCGGTAACTTATTATTCTCTCTTTAGCAACGTTTCCAAGACGAGCTGATCAACTGTTTAAGCTTTAACATTTTGCACTATTATCACTATACTTATATGGTAGTTTGTGTTGTGGTAATACACTCAAACGTACACAGAAAGTAATAATTGGCCCCATCTCTTTAAGAGAAACGTATTGTAAGCCCGGTGTGTTAGCTATCGTCAGGATTTTAGCCATGCATCTGCTTCACCATTTAATGCTCTAGCTCGGATACTGTTAGTCTCCAGCAGGTTCTGAAGAACTTAGGATGTCGAATGATCTGGCTGGTGTGTGGGAGGTGGCCCTGAGTGATGGAGTCCACAGAATAGAGTTTGAACATGGCACAACCACTGGCAAGAGGGTCATCTACATTGACGGAAAGGTATTTGCACTGTTAATATTAGCCACGGAGGAGACTAGTACTTTATTAGAAAACTAAACTCTTCTTATGATTAACATTTACTCCAAACAATTGTTGTTAGCTGCAATTTTCTGATTTTGAATTATGCTTTAGGAGGTTCTGAGACGCGACTGGATGTTCAAACTTGTGGGGAAAGAGACGTTTAATGTGGGCCAGTCAGACACCAAAGCAACCATCAATATTGATGCAGTCAGCGGCTTTGCCTATGAGTACACTTTGGAGATCAATGGGAAGAGCTTGAAGCAGTACATGGAGAACAGATCAAAGGTCACCAGCACCTGGCTCCTCAACTTGGATGGCACTGACTGCAGAGTTGTCCTGGGTAAGCTCTCTGTGTGTCTTTGCCTAATGTACCAACTGTGTGTAGTATAACCATATGTTCAGTGCTTACTTCGCCAGTGTAAATTGATAGAAAAACAACTCCTGGCTTGTATGAAATATGCATAAATAAATGGTCTTTTCTTGGATTATTTGTTCATCCATATTATCAGTCAGGATTGTAATTGACTTGATATTTAGCACAGAGGCTAATCTCTTTAGCTGCTTTAAGCCCCACGCCATCTTCAGCCACCTCTGTCATCAGGGTAAGTTAATCCTACTTATAATAGCTGATCAGGTGGTATACTGCTTAAAGCATACATACACGGCACGCAAAAACTACAATAGGTTGTTTGCATTTATGAACTACAATGCTCAAAAGCACAAGAATCTAAATGTTTCCTTCAACTAGAATAAGTGTGAGTGCTTTTTCTCAGACAAGCTTTGTGGCACTTTGTTGCACAACAGAAATAATCTCAGTGGACCTTACACAGAGGGAAGCCCAGCAGTTCTTTGGGACTTTGATTTCTTGTATTATCTGGGAAACAGTTCCAAGCTAACACCTAACAACTACATTAAAAATAAACAAGCAAAGGCTGTACACATATTTAGATGTGTATCAAGTTATATGGTGGTGCCTAGAAGATGCCTCTAAATTTCTATATTTTGGCATACATAGAATAGAAAAATACTTAATCATCCCCCAGTGGGGGAAATTCAAAACATATCTCTCCTCACATGAACTGCAGATTTTTCCACAACATATTATCTGCTGGATCAAACTTAAGATTTTGAGTGGGCTATTCTGTAACATGAACATTTTTCTTCTTTAATCATTATTTTGTACAACAACCTGTGTTAGGTTTGTAGACTTACTGCATGACTCATTTTCTCTTGAGTTTCAGTGCATAGATGGATGTCCTGACATTTTCTCTTTGAATTTGCTGGTATAATACAGGATTCATAGCTGGCTCAGTTGGTACAAATTATTCCATTAGTCTGGCCAAAACCACACTAACAATGCATGTAACCATGCTTCGCAGAAAAAAAGAAGAAGGCTAACAGGTCCAAATAAAGTGATTGGAATCTCTCCTGCTTGTTCACGCTCATCTAAACTCCAATGGGCCTGGGTGCTCTACACATGCTTCACAGTTCCACTTTGTTAAACTTTTTGTGAAGATAATAAAGCACAAATGTAAATTAGTACAGCCAAATTCCCAAGAAAGGTGCTCATCGTTGACATATTGACATTATGTTTCATACATGTGAACTCACAGTTGCTTAAATCAATATATTTACATGATGATCTCCCACAAAGTTAGAAGCAGCAGAATTTCTTGAACATTTTTCTACTGACCACAGCATCAGAACTCGATTCCATTCCTGGGAATGTTTACCAGGAAAAGGACGATCATCAAAATAAATGGGTGGAAGAAGGTGTAACTGTAGCTTGATTCAGCAGTGCATATAATTGTACTGAGTAGTGGCAAATTGTTCTGGTCCAAACCATGACACTACCTCAAACACGTTTCACAGATCAGATGAGGTTCTTCTGCTGGGATGCAGTGTTTCCCCTTTCCAAACAAAGAGCTTCTCTTGAACTAACAAGTTTGGTGTGTTAATCATCTGTCCACTAGGAATGGAGTGATTTTCCATCGGATCTTTTTTTCAAATGGTGATATCTAAGGCGATCTCAAATTAATTTAATGTCATAAGATGTTAAAGACAAAAATCTCTAGAACCTGCGCTTTACGGTGTACTTCAAAATGTTTCTCATGGAGCAACATGTCTGCATACAGAGCCCTTTGATCTGTGCAACTGAGGAGGGAATATTACACTCTTAATTACACCCTGCTGCATCGTTTTGTCCTTCTCACTTTTTTCAGAGATGCGCACCGTGGACACAGGCTCTTTTTGTCTTGTCTGTTCTTCATCTTCTTGCTTGCTTACCAAACACTTTTCTCTGCACCACAAGTGGTGTGCTATGTTATCTTTCTTTTTAGTTGCAAAATAAATAATTCACACATATATCTGAACAACAATAACTTAATTAAATCGATGGATCAACATGCGTAAATAAAATGCTCCTCACACAAATAACCAAACCAAAATAAAATTTTGAGCCACAGGTACTTATGTCGGTGCAGATGTGGCGCAAAAGCCATATTTCTAAATAAATAATTGGCTGTAATAGGGATGGAGGGATTTTCGATCGACCGTGGCCACGATCGACTGATCTAAAGACAGCGCTAATTTCACATCCCTACTGTCCACAACGTATTTTTCCAGCCAAAACAGAGGAATTAGCACCATCATCCTTACCTCCACCAAGACAAGGGCTGGGATATTGTTGCTAGTTGTCTGTTTCATGAAGCAAAATGTCATGAAACTTAGTGGACGGTTGGAGCTTGGGCAAAGGAAGAACCATACCAGAATAAGTACATTCATTAACATAACCTGATGTGAGGAGCCCTTAATTGCTTAGAACTAACCTTGTTTTTTTCTTGTGACTTCACTGTGGGCTGCACAGTGGTGTGGTGGTTAGCACCATCGCCTCACAGCAAGAGGGTTTCAGGTTCAATTCCTGGCTGGGGCCTTTCTGTGTGGAGTTTGCATGTTCTCTCTGTGTAAACTCCGGCTTCCTCCCGTCATCCAAAAGCATGTATGTTAGGAGCCCCGGGGAAGGCTGGAACCAAGGGAGGGGATGCTCTTCAGTCACGAGAGGGAAAACTCAGACAACAAAACCAGTGCCAAAGATGGATGTACGGGGCCCCTGACGCGTAACGGCAGTACAAAGCAGCTACGTCATGGAAACGAACAAGGCAACAACTGATAATACCTTTAATCGCTGTGACCGGCATGGGAAGTTGAGACTACTAAATATGCCTTTAATTTATTTCTCTCTCAGTTCATTCTTGTCTATCTTTTTGCTTTTTTGAGAGGTATAAAAGGAGCTACATTTTGAATTTTGTTAAACAGCTTGAATAATAACAATTGAATCTTGACCTTTGCTCTTGTTGACATCTCTGCTGGTCGACCACTCCCGGGGAAGGTGACAGTGGTGTTGAATATCCTCTGTTTGTATGCAGCGTAACCACTTTCACATTGTTTGACACTAGCTGATGATCCGTTGATCAAGAGCATTTGATCAGCAGCTTTTGTCAACAGGCAATGACGCCCTGAAATGTTGTTTATCTGCGGTTGTATTTACTTCATTTTACAGCCTGTTATAGCACCAGATGAATATTATGTCATAACATTTAAAACCATAGAACTAAAAGAGGGTGTACTTTCTTTTTTGCACAACGTTAAAACACTTGATGGTCTTTTTATCTTCTTTTCAGACTTAGATTCTTCTAAGCACCATTGTAGCTGGCAGTTATGCTACATACTTTCTAATGTGCAACAGTTGGAGAACTCAATCACTGTCTCCTCCTTTTCCAGAGAAAGACACTATGGATGTGTGGTGTAATGGTGAGAAGATTGAGACTGCAGTAAGTATAACATCAGAAGGATCCACTGAAAAATTTGATTATGTATGTTTGATGTTAATTCCAAGTTGTGGGGAAATTAAAAGAAGCAACTTTGAGCATGGATCTCCTGAAGTCATAAACCAAAGCATCACAGGAAGAATGTTTTTCTTCAACCACACTGTTGTGATTTGCGCATGCAGGGAGAATTTGTGGATGATGGCACGGAGACGCATTTCACACTCGGGGATCACAACTGCTGCGTGAAGGCCGTAAGCAGCGGAAAGAGACGAGACGGGATCATTCACACGCTGCTCGTGGACGGCACAGAGATAGCTGAATGCACAGAGTGACGGGTTTACATCTGTGAGAACTGTGTTTGTGTTCTGAAAAACCTTTAATTTAAAACTGTTTGAGTGAGAGACCAACTGAGAAACGCGTGCTGCAGGGTATGCTAACCATACATTTTTTGTTGTAATTCTAGTAATAGCTGATGATAAGATCTGCAGGCTGGACAGTTTTAGAGGAGATGAATTAATGTCAGTCAGAAAATAGGATTTGCTGTCTCAAAAAGTTTACTCTCTAAAACACCTTTTTGGAGGAGTAAACTTATACCCTATATGATATACTTCCAGTTTCATAAATGATATAAAATGGGAGTCTACAGGTGTCACATTTAGTTCATTCAGCCATGCTTGGTTAGATGAGCGCCTGTCTTTTAAGACATACTCAGCATATTTACATCCACAGTTAATATAAGTTAGCTCAACTTGGCCAGATGACTGAGCTACTCTCTTTTGTCCCACTTTACGTGCACAGGCAGGGAATCGAAGTATGTCTGACGCTGCAACACTATGAACTGTGTTAGAGAATGTTCAAAGATATTCTGCTGCATCTAACTTTCTGTTTGAGAGATTGTTATACATGTATGTATAGCTGCACAGATTCTTTACGTTATGAGAATGATGATTTTGACAGATATGTTGCCGTTATTAAATCAGGATTTTTTTTATAGCAGAGTGACAGTCTCAAAATGCTGTAAGTGACTGCGTGTTGATACAAAGCTGCAACGGGACTACTTTCTGTCAAAACGTCTGACACGTTTAGCTATTTGACAAAAGAAAGAAAAGCATATGAATGAGAGCATCGTTCTTAGACATTTGATATCCACTTGATGTTTTACTGGTTTTACAAAAAGATGCACGTTGTCTTTTTTGTTGTTAATGGCTTTTTCTTCTTCTGTGCTTCTGGGCCAGTTTGAGTTTAATTGAACGAATACATGCTGGAGGGATTCGACTCCCATCCCCATTATCTTGTCCAGCTTTGAGAAGTTCTGTTGTGATTTTGGCAGGACTAACATGTTTACATGCATTTAAAAAGTTCAGTTTTGAGCAGACTAACACAGTAATCCAGTCAGCAAACCCACAGACCTTTTCCTCCCTGCTCTTTGAGCTAACTTCCTATGTTGATCAATGTGGTGCAGTAAAGGGTTTAAACACCAGGATACAGTACTCGTTGAATGTAGAACCATACCAGTGTGCCCTGTTGAGTCGTACGTAATATTAAATAGTCTGTTTCATTAGTTAAACCTGTTGATGGTGCAGTAACATGTTATTAGCTTTTAACAGACTGCTGTATATGTATAAAATGTTTTAAAATGGTGTATTTTCTGCAACAAAATGGCTACAATAGTTTGATAGACAATCATTGAGATGTGATTTGTCATTTATACAGCTGCTATATATCCCTTTCTTACTGCCACTGGCTGTGGAGACTTCTTGTTGATGTTGTGAGATGTGTGAAAAGCTGTTGTCACACCATTCTTCCCTTTTCCTTGGGAAAATCACAGGTTGTGGTTATACAGAAATGAAGCTAAACATTTATTTAAATTTTTCTCATCTCATTGTCCACTGAGCTGAGCACACCAGTGACCATTATGTAAATTTAATCCATGCATAACAGTGAAATGCAGCTGACAGAGCCAGTCAGTGGGAGTTGTTCTTAGACTATTTCTATGGTCGGAGGTGATGAGCTCAAATGCTCGACAGACTGTGCTGAACGGATTTCTCACCGTTGTGTTATTGTGTCAAATGACAGACTCTTCGTGTCTTTTATATCTCCTGTATGAAAGCTTCACGTTGGTACAAGCATTTCATTTTATAAAATGTAAACTGCATTTAATTTGATTAAATCTAAGTAGCTGATGTGGTTTTCTTGTTGAGCATCAAATGGATGGTATCAATGGACAACACTGGACACAGCTCTGTTGCTTGTTTCAACAAACATTTTATGTAGTTGTGTTGTAACTTACAACTGGGTATAAACATCTAGGTCCTTCAAACAGAAATATTTTCTTCGATATAGACGCCAGGAACACAATTTGGTTACAGTCCTCACAAATTATTGCTATTGTGCTGAAATGCACCTACCTTAACACCAAAGCTCTCATCTGTTACTTGAAGATTATGCCATAAACCTACCTAAAGCAATCTTAACCCAGTTTTACATCACTTTATAGTACCCTTACCAAAGTAAAAAGAATCCTAATAATTCAATCATAAGTTAGTTAAGTTAAATCTTTGATTGGTTTTCAAAGGGTTATGCAATACCTTGTGTTACACATACTCGTATACAAGATGTTAACTACCGTACCCAAAAAGAAACGTGAAAAAATGAAGGAATAATCATACTGAAAATGCATAGTAAAACAAAAAGAATGTCCTGGTTCTCAAGATGAGATCAGAGATCCGAAAATGAAACCTGACATCAGCAGCAGCTCCACTGTGCTACTGTGGTGCTTCAGTGTTTTAAATGTTAAATGTGAAGCATGTATTTTACACACATTAAGACGATTTCTTACATGGGTACAAGACAACAAAAAACATCAAATTTAACGTTGGAGCACGTGAAAATGTCATTTCAAGAATTCTTTTGTTTTTTTCAGATAATTCTATCAGACAAACAATTTTGTGGTTATGTTTGATCAAGGAGATATTTAAGCTTGTTTAAGGAGAAACTAAGGATTTAGCTGTTGCGTCGAACAAATAAATCCCCCAAGGAAACACGTCACTCTTCACACCCTCTTACAGGTGATGATGTACGTGGGCAGAGCCTGGTATCCACTAAAAACGACAGAGGTGTCACCTCCTCCGGTCACGCTGTCATAGATGACGCCGGGGTCTGACCCCACGGGAGGAGGCAGTATGAGCCCCCGTTTACCAGGAGTGGAGTTTCCCATCAGCACCTCTGCTTCCACGAAGTACAGGTATTTGTCTTTTTTCAGCTTCCACAGATCCATGGCCTTCTTTACTGTGCGAGCAAAATAGATGCCCTCACCATAAGCTGGGTCTATATCCAGGAGAAGAAAAAGAAAGAAGAAAAGGATTTGTTATTATTTCCAGTCTGGATGAATCTGTCAGGCTGCAACTCTACATTTTTTTTGTATTATCCCACCTTCAGGTGGTGCGCACTCTGCATGGAATCCAATGCGGCTGATCATCTCACAGAATTGTGCTGGTATACATTGAAACATTGTCTTAGAAGTTGAGCAACGCAACTGATTCTTCTTGAGGTCAAACAGCACCTGTAGCGCAGGGTTCTTCACTTTTTCCACCTAAAAAATAAAACACAAAAAGATGCCTGCAGTGGATTATTACACAGAATTTAAAACTAATCAGCACACCAGTTTATCCTTTTGAGAATCCAACTGTACAATCAATCACATGACTAAAGCTTCACAGTGACATGCAATATTTATCCATACTGTACCTTTAATATCCTCAGGTTCTGACTTTTAAAGGCAGATAGTCTGCCTGAGAACTCCAGACTTGAGTCATCAACAGTCAGTCGTTCAGCAGACACTTTTGTATCTGATAGCATTCTAATTTCCCTTTCTCCCTCTGAGATAAGCTCCTTCTGGATGTCGCAGAGCATTGCCTCTACCTGCAGCAAAGCATCGGCAGCCTCCTCTATTGAAACCCCCTTAATGCTTATGCATGCGTGGCCTTGAGTGAAAAACTCTTCAATGGAGACCCTTCTTTCGGTTAAACGAGACAGCTGCTGATGTTCTTCTTCACCCCAGTGCAGGATGAGGTTGTTGTGGATATCAGAGCTGGAGAAGGTGAAGAGGTCAGTGAGCCATTTCTCAGCCTCAGCAGTTGATTCCCTGGAGGGGCCACACAGGCTGATGTTTGGAGTTGAACCTCTGCTGCCGTGGATGTCCCTTCTGTCCACTGCTGCTGCTGGAACAGACATGAGCTCAAAGTCATTGCTGAGGTACAACCTCAGTTTCAAAAAGGTTGGGACGCTGTGTAAAATCCAAATGATTTTTCAGCCAGTATTCATTTTCAGCTATGCCCCCTGTGCACAGAGATGTTTCAAGATTTTCAGAATCTTGCTGATATTATGCACAGTAGATGTTGGAATATTCAGTCTTCACAATTTTAAATTGAGGAACATTTTTCTGAAACTGCTCGACTTTCAGACGCTTCTGAAAGACTCTGCCTCTCTAAGGAGCTGTTTTTATGCCGTTGTGATATTGGCCTGGGGATTTGGTAGTGGCCCTCTGCACCCATTATTGAGCACAATTCATGTAAGACCTGCACCATATATTTTGGAGGACGACTCCTGTGGTTTCAAACCAGCAGTATCCACAGTTATGTGCCACGTACTTGCTGCTGATGTTGTTGCTGTTTTTTATTTATCCCCTCCCGTTCGTCTTCCTGCAGGTGCTCCTTCGCCTGGTTTCCCCACAGAGGCCGCAGGATGTTTTATGTTTAGTCCTTTTTGTCTTGTTTTTCTCCTAATATTCTCCTATTATTTCTTTGTATCTCTGTCTCGTTTTCACTTTCTTTTTCTTTGTTCTCCCTCTTCCCATGTCCCTGTCAGGTTTGGCATTAATATGTATAAAGTATTTGAACAAAAATGAATAAATAAGCAGTACTGGGCATCGAGGGGAGCTTTATATTCATATCTGTCTGTCTGTCATATCAAGTCTTTTAAGCTCCACATTCAGCAGCTTGTCAAGAAGCTGAAGCTGCGTATGGGTGTTTACTTCCGAAATAATTCCTGTTTTTCATTTGCTGCAAAATAGAGACTTGCTGCTGTTACTTTCTTGCCCCTGATGGATTATGGTGATGTTTTGTACATGCATGCATCTTCTCAATACCTTCTCTCCTTGGATGCTGTGTATCACGGAGCATTGGGGTTTATTATAAGTCTCTGACTCATCATTGTGACCTGTATTCTTGAGTTGGTTGGCCTGCATTGTCTGTTCGAAGACAAAATCATTGGCATGTCCTCATTTATAAAGCAATTCTCAATTTGCTTCCCTCTTACTTGTGTGATTATATCAAGCTGACAAATTTTGGAACTTTTAGTGTTCGCTCAGTTTCTCTGTCACAAGACCTATTTTTGCTGTCTGCGACAGAGTCTGTCTGTTTTGCTGTACAACTTGAAATGGGAAAAAGGAGTTTTGGATGTGCGTCTCCTGCAGCGTGGAACCTGTTGCAGGAGGAGTTGGGTCTGGGGGAGCAGGTCTCTTTAAATCTTAGTAGACTGTTGGAGGGTGATGCATCAGGTTGTAAACGTTTTGATGACTGATGGCTTTGATTCTGATGTTACACTGGATCCGTTGATCTGTTTCTATCATTGTTTTGTATTGTATGTCTATGACTTGCTGCTGTCTTGGCCAGTGCACTCTTGTAAAATAGATTTTTAATCTCAATGAGGCTTTCCTGGTTAAATACATTTTAAATAAAATAAAGCAATAATAACAAAGCAAATGTGTTTGTCATAACGTGGTAATCAGATTACTATTCTGCTTGCCATGATGCTGGACGGGACAAGGTTAAAATTTTTATTTCAATTTTAAACAGTGTCTCAACTTTTTTGGAATTAGGGTTTTTGAGAAAGATCAATTAAATTATAGTAACTGTTAGAATTCCTGCCCTTCATTAGTTTGACAGTGTTCTACTCCTCACTTATTATTCTATGTTTTTATACAGTTAACGGAGATGCTATTTAAAAAAAAAAGGTTCCTTGCTAATTTTCCAGGAATTCTCAGGTGAGTTTTCATGTTTTTGCATATCAGACTACAGACTACTACATCTACACATATCAAACTGTCCAGTTTTTCATTGTTCAAAGTACATCACATTAATATAACAGACCTTCATCCAAAGCAACATCCAAAAATAAGGAACACACTGAGAGGAAATCTGGGGTTCACTAACTTGTCCAAGAACACTTCACGACGTGTGATCTGTGGCAGTTGTGAATATAACAGAAATGTTCCAATTTCAGAGTTACGGTTAGGGTTTCTCTACCTTCTTAGGTACAACTGCCCAAAGCAGACAGCTTGTCAGCTCAAAACTAGTTTAAGACAGTTGAGCTTTTCTGCATTGCTTTGTCTCCAACAATGGTATTTAAGATCATGAAATATGTTGAGATTACAGTCTTGATGAAAAGTTTCTCTGTGATTTTCCAAGGAAAATGATGACTAGTTGATACTAGTGAGTTACATCATCATACCGCCCTAATGAATATTAGTTCAAATGTTTTTTGGTGTAGATATTTTGCTGTTACCTGGTGCAAAGCTGGAGTGTGATGCATTTTGCTGGCAAATTTTAATTTGTTCCTCAAAAGCCTGGAAAGAGAAGAAGAGCATTGGCAACATAACTGGTCAACCTGGTCAACATTTTTCAGCAGGCGTGGGAGTGAATCACACCAAAGCCAGTACATAACCACATTGTCATTTTAAGAGTGATGAAATTTGAATTATTTTAACCTGAAACTTTACATAATACGCATGTGATTAAGCATTTAGAAGATATTGTGTTTTTGAAAAAGAACCTGAAATGTATCATGGTCAGAAGGAAATATGATGAAGTAAACGTCCATCTTTTTTTGATGATTCTGGGTGAAGTTGTACACCGCATCCATCATCATCCTGGCAACTTCTTTTTTTGAGAACCCGAGGTTTCCAGTGCCGATTGCAGGAAAGGCGATTGACTTGTAGTGACTTGCAACTGCCATGTCTAAGCAGTCATTTACTGAACTGAAAAGAATCTGTAATGATAGAAAATCAAAAAGATTGATAGACATCCTAAAGCAGTTTATGGGATTTTCAAAAAACATCCTCACAATCATCCATGGCAATGCAACTGCGGAAAATGTGGACATTACTCTTTCAATCTGCTCAAATGCAATTGTGAGATTAAAAAACTTTAGTTTTGAATACATCAGACAACAGTTTTACTAACGGAAAGGCCTCATGCTTACAGACTCGTACTTACCTGATGTGCTGTATGTTGTCCTTTGCTAATGCAGAAAGTGTGATACACCTCTTTACAGTTCAGTTTGTAGGGTTTTGTGGTGATGATATGCCCCTTTGACTTGGCACTGTGCATTTCTTTCTGCATTCCATTACCAGCTTTCATCAATATGGCTGCAGAAATTTGACCCTCACTCAGATTTTTATTCTGTGATGCAGTGTTTACAATAACATCTGTCTGTAAGAGCACAATAAAGACAGAAAGTATAAAACGAAAGAAATAGTTCCAGCATTTGAAGCCCCTATCAACATAAAATAGACATTTTTACGTGTCCCGATTCTTACTTGTTGTTCTTCAATTTTATCCTTCCTCAGTGTCACACGGACATTTCCAATCTGAATGGTAGGTGATGCTTTGGTAGCACTTCTGGTGTTCTTTGCTGTTGCCTGGCTGTATGTCATCATCGTGGAGGGGGCGAATATGCCATGGAACGCTCTCTCGATTTCCTTGACAGTGGGCTCGTCATTGTTCACAAGGAGGATCTCTTTGGGACGATGTCCATGCTGAAAATATTCATAGTACTTTTTCACAGATGAAACTATGGTGTTTACACAGTCTGGACGGGGGTAGTTGAACAATCCAGAGCTTATAGCAGGAATGGCAACAGTTGAAAGATGGTGTTCTTTAACTCTGTCGAGAATGCTCTCAATTGCTTTCTGCAATTCTGGTTCAGCAAGTGACACTTCATTCCAGCTAGGATGGTGTGGGAGCTCTGGACCCACAGCATGGATTATCTTCTTGCATGGTAGTGACCCTGCATCAAAAATAACCGCATCTCCTGTTTTCAAGTTACCATGCCTGAAGACATAGTCATTACTCTCTCTTTGGATTTTAGGGCCACCAGCTGAAGACAGAGCTGAAGCAAGGCCTCCAAAGTGCTCAAGTCTGATATTAGCAGCATTCACAACAGCATCCACAGATAAACTGGTGAGATCGCCCTTCCACACAGATACCTGAACCCCTGAAGGCAGAGTGACACTAACTCTCTTCTCAGGGACAACAGCTTTGTGATTGGCAATGTTCGGCTCATTCTCAAAATCCACACCATCGAAGGTGGCCACACATCCAAATTTGGTGTTAAGGATATCACTGAGAGCAACTCTAAATTTTTTTACAATGTGTACTGAAGATCCTTGAAGAGGAAAGTCTAATTTACTGGCCATGGTTTCTTGACAGACCTGTGGAAACATCACACAGCAAAGCAAATCACATGTTGTGTTAGTGTAGTGGTATAATTGCCACCTTTCATGTGGGTGACCTGGGTTCATATTCCCTGAATGAAAGGTACTACCTCTAGTAGGGGTCCTTAGTCAAGACCCCCTTACCCTACCTGTAAGTCGCTTTGGATAAAAGCGTCTGTTAAATGCATAAACATAACATAACAAACGCGACCTTCAGTGCGTTTACATTTCAGATTAAAGTGTTGTTGTAATTCCAGTCCAGTAGAGGGCGGCAGAGACAACGTAGTTTAAATATTATGCCACAGAAACTTTTGACCTGCCCCAAAACAAGCTGTGCCATAAACTTACAGCTGTTGTGTGAAGGTGCACTTGTACTGCGACGTTGACCATTTTATTATTAGTGAAATATCACGTTTTAATACGCAAACCTCTTCATATTTCTTTATATTTTCATGCAGTTCTTTCTCTATTTGTACACTAAAGCGTGCACACCCCATGCATGCACACGCACCAGTGAAAAGATCCATTAAAACCCGAGTAAAATGTTGAAAGGATGATAGCAGCAGTTTGCATTCATCCTACAGCTTCACTCATTTCTAATTTGTTCGCCATTTAAAAAAAAAACTTGTTTATCAAAAGCGAATATTCGAGCGAGCACGAGACAACAAAACACGACGCTTTATGTTACTAATTGAGATAAGACAGAATTCCTTTTTCATTTCATGCATTTGATTCTCCATTCAGATTTCAAAAAGAGTTTACAAAAAGGACAAGAAACGACACACTCACCTCAGTCTGGAAAGTACCGAGTGGAAAACAGAAAGCAAAAGGACAAACCAGACCGGGCGCGGTCCTCTCCAAACTGCCGGAAAGCTAGCCAAGTTTGAGTTAATGTTCCTTTTGTTTAACTCAAGATAACACGTCCAGCTTTGTAGCAGCACCTCATTCCAACGCCTCAAGGCTGAATACAACAGCAACGTCAATGATAAGTCAGCCTTTCAGTTCCTAAGAAACAAAAGTGAAAGTATTGTGAGACAGACGGGGTTTGGTCGTGAACGATGGCTAACGCGTACTCGTTTACTCTGTTCGTCGAGTTCGAAGAAAACAATATCCCGAGATTAAAAAATAAGTTGGTGAAATACTTTCAAAGTAAGAAATCTAACGGAGGCGACTGTGAGGTGGACTATGAGAGTGGCAGCGGGACAGCGGTGCTGCGCTTCCTCAGAGAAGAAGGTGAGTTTGGCCAAAGTTGTACATGATTTCATGTGAACGTGAACCGAGTAATGACAGTCTGTTCCCCACCAGTACACTTCCTTATCGAGGGTGTTGTAATGCCTGTCCTTTCTCCCATAGACCAAAAAAATGTTTTGGCGAAAAAGGACCACCAGATCATTTTGGAGAAAGGTGTGTTGTTGAAGATGACAGTTCGTTCTCCCCCGGAGAAGAAAACGACGAAGGTGAGTGCACAAGTTCAAGTCGGTAGAAAATCAGGCTAAGCGATTGTGCAGTTTATTGTGCTCCTCAGGTTTTGGATTAACTCTTACTGTGCCTGCATTTTAAACTGAGAACAAATGAAACCTGCTGTCACATCATTCATTTTCAGGATGATTAACTTAATCAACCTTTCCTGTTCTCACATAACATAATTAGTATGTGTTTGCTGGGGACCATTGGACATCTTAGCTTTGAAACTGAGCAGGTCTGTTCAAACCAAGACAGGTTGTTAAAGAACAGCACACCCTCTGCTGCTTGCAGTTTACTGGAAGTCACGTGACTCAGCATAAATCTGAGGCAGTGCTGCCTGCTGTGACATCTGTGTCCTCTTTTTTTCTGCTGTTTGGATATTACAAAGATCGAAACCACTATGCAAATTGAGAATTATTGGGTGTTATTTTCCTGACACAGATCTGATCATTTGCTTGACTTGATTCCTTTTGAAAACTCAGATTTTTTTTAACCCCATACAGGAAGTTCCATCTGATCAAGAAAACAAGACGTGTAAGTACAAAGTGACACCAGCACATTCTCTTTGGTGTGTCAGATGTCCTGGATTGTTACAAATAAAATGTTTTATACACACATTGCACACCTTGGAGATAGTTTATGTTACTTGAAATTACAACAGAATATACATAATAAGAATGTTTTATCCATGATTCCTTGTCCTATTTTTGACAGTAAAAAGAAAATATTTTAAATCCATGTATTTTATTTTCAGTTTTGGTTGTGTCGAAATGTGCTTCTTCTGTTTTCCCTCCATTTGTGTTTTGCTTTATTATAGTATATTTGGGCGGTGTGTTCATTGGCAACATCAGTCACATGATAATAAATGACCACAGCTCATGGATGTCTGACTGCTTCAGCCACATAGAGGAGATGTCTAAATCACTGTGCCTACATGGCGCTATAAAGATGCATTGGGCTTTAAAAAGTTCCATGAACTTTATAGTCTTGTTTTGGACACACTACACATAAAAAAACATATTTCAGCTAAGTATTACTCCAAAACACTGACCAGCAAGAATTCACTGCTGTGTCAGTGTGAAAATCTTGCAAGAGGGAAGCAGGAAGGGCTGCAGAAGGAGTTTTTTATTAAAGTAACCATTACAGATCGTTAAGATGTGTGGTTGACATCGTTGGGGTTGACTGTTCTGTGCTAGAATATCTGTCTTTGCAGAATGACCATTCACTCATTTAGCTCTCACTTCTCATAAACAGCAGATGTTGCAGAGACCAACAAACTGTCAAGTGCTGATGAACAGAACCCTACAGATAAAGTCCAGACGCAAACAACTAGCAGTGATGGTCATGTAGCAGACGAGGAGCTGTGTTCTACCTCAGCTGTTTTAGAGAATATCCCAGAGAATGCAAGCCAGGAGTTCTTGGAGATGTTGGTGGAAAACGTTTTAAAGGATCTGAGCTCTTCGTCGGCATCCCAGAACTTTGTTTTGGAAGTCATTCCTGACATTTCATCAGCTGTTGTGACTTTCCAGAGTGAAAAAGGTACCCAGTTAATCTGTGTGTGTTTTTGTGTGCAACTGAAAGTGAGGTTTTGCTTTTAAAAAGCTTTCACTGAGATGCTTTGCCTTCTTAACATTTCATAGAAAACACTGACTTCATAGCAAGATGCCCTGAGAACAGGATGTTCACTAAGAAGAAATTATCGATCCGACCTCTCGAAGTCACAGAGCAAATAGTTGTTGAAGACATTCAAAATGTTAACGCAGACCTACTTCAGCTCTACTTTGAACGTGAAGGAGATGTGGAACATGTCGCACTTGATGAATCAGAGCAGTCTGCTGTCATTACATTTAAAGACCAGCAAGGTATGTTAGTTCGACTACATTTTGGAAGTTTTTGTTGTGGATGTGGATTATCACCATTCTAATTCTGCAGACAGTGTGACAGTTCATTATTTTCTTTTCCATAGTGGTAAAGAAAGTCGTGAAGAAGAAGCATTACATCAAACGGGAACAAATCAGAGCCTATCCATTCTACAAGTCTTTGGGAGTAGCCCTCTATGGCAAAGACAAACCTTCGCCAAAACTTCCTGCTGCAGTCTCTGAACCCATTGATACTGCTGTCTGGAGATACCTAACTAACAATCAAGACGCAGCGGAGTCCGTCCGTAGTGACTTGGCAAAACATTTCTGCAATGTAAACCTCAAACAGTCTACTGTGCTCTTGAGCCCTATGCCTGCTCTGCTAAAGCAAAAGGATGCCAAAGTCATCATCAAAGAGTGGGCAAACACTGTAAAGTCAGCTTTTGCACAATTTTTGTCAAAATTCAAACCCTTGAAGTTCAAGCTAGAGTCAGAGCTATGGGATGAGTCTGAAAGGGAAATCAAACAGGCGGTACTGAATGAAGACGTGGTTATAGTGCCTGATAAAGCCAGTGGTGTCTTATCTGTGGTCGGCCGAGAGAATGATGTCAACAGATTAGACAAACCTCTTTCTGAAGTGCTTAGCAAGATTGAGCAAAAGCTTCAGAGGGAGAAACTGAGTAAAACCCAAGAGATCACAGTGTCACCATCAATTTTCCACATCTTGTCTCAAGATGGTCTTCAAGATAAAATTCTCCAACTATGCCCAGAACTCAGAACGTCATACGACAAAGTCACTGCCGTTTTTAAAGTAACTGGATTTGTGGATGAGATTATCGCAGCAAGCCAAGTTCTACATGATGCAATGAACGCATTGAAACGGCAGAATTTAGAAGTGGATAAGTTTGTTTTTGACTTGTTGAAGCATGAACAGCAGGAGGAGCTCACAGACGCCCTCCTCACGTCTTCTGGCATAAATGCAGCATTAGAGATCAGTGTACACAGGCTGCAGCTCGCTGCTGTTTATGACAAAGACCTGATTGAAGCTCAGGACCGTCTGAGTAAGCTGCTGGTATCCCAGCACATTAATGTTGAAGACAGAGGTGTTCTGGAAGAGCCAGAGTGGCAGCACTTGGTCAGTCAGTTGGAGAAGGCCCATAGTGAGTCATGCAGAAAAATTCGGATCTGCACCACTCCTCAACAAGTCGTGGTGTCCGGTCACAGGGATAGTGTCTTAAAAGTTAGCAGTGAACTGGATGACTTTTTAACACAGAATGCTCACATTGAAGAAACCGTTGCTGCTCAGGCAAATGTCATCATTGAATACCTTAAAAGTCTCAACACATCTTGGTTGAAGCAACTGAAAGGCAAGGTGGAGGTGTCTTTCAGAAAGGAAGTCATCCTCCTTAGTGGATCTAGAGCTGCTGTGAAAGAATGCAAGACCTTGGTTGAAAACTCGGTCTCTTCTGTGTTCTTTGAAACTTTAAAACTCTTCAAGCCTGGAGTGAAGAAGTTCTTCCTGCACCAAGAAACCATGTATGTGAACTCACTTAAGAATGAAACTGGTTGCCTGGTCCAGTTGGTTGACTGTGTTGGTGGTGGACAAGATGATTTGGGCTTTGGACAAGTGCAAAAACCTGTATACCAAGTTCAGACATCTGATGGAGTGGAAGTAGCAGTTTGCAAGGCGGATATGTGCAGTTACCCCGTAGATGCAGTTGTCAATGCTTCTACTTCAAACTTGAAACATGATGCAGGCCTTGCAAGAGCACTTTTGAAAGCTGCTGGCCCTCAGTTGCAGGATGAATGTGACAAAGTGATCTGTTCAAGAGGAAATCTCAAACCTGGAGACTGTGTTGTAACTGGAGCCGGCGGGCAGCTTTGTTGCAAGACAGTCATCCATTCAGTTGGACCAACGTTTGATTCATTGAAACCCAAGAAGAGTCAGGCCCAGCTGAAAAGAGCTGTCAAACAAAGCTTGGAACATGCTGAAGAGTATGACTGCATTTCTGTGGCTCTTCCTGCCATCAGCAGAAATCAAGGTTTTCCCCTCAATCTGTGTGCCACCACCGTGGTCCAAGCAGTGAAGGAGTACTGTGATGAGAAGTGTGACACCTTGAAGATGATCCATTTGGTGGACAATGATGACAGTGTTGTTAAGGTTATGGAGGCTGCTGTCAGGCAGGAGTTTGGAAATCATGGTGTTAACCCTTCTCAGCAGTCTCCTCCTCCCAAAGTTAGCAAGTCTCCTCTGGTAAAGCATGTCGCATCTAAACCCTGCTTATGTTGTGTGCAGACCAAGGAGGGCTTGGACATTATTCTTACAAAAGGAAATATTGAGGCTGCCAAGGTAATTTCCATTTTACTTCACTTGATTAAGAGCAAATCATTTGAGTCTGAAATAAAAATATCACACTGGAAATACATGCTGCTACACATTTTTGCTACTACATTGTTAATTACAGATTGGTGGGAATAACCATGTGATAGCACTTTTGCTCCTAACTGCCTTTAACGTGCTGCTGGCGGATGCGCTGCAGTTAATCAGCGTAGTTGACATGTATTCATGTTTAAAGTTTATATTCGAGCCAGTCATCCACACAAATACAAGTTTAATGTTGGAAGGAGTAAATGTTTGTTTCTTTACAGCTAAGATCACCTGCTAGCTCCATATCTTTGACCGTCATCAGAAATTCACGACTATTGTGTAACAGATGGGTCTGAACATTAATTTCCTTTAAAAAAAGGACAGATAGTTCAAAGAGCTGAGCAAAGCAAAAGCAGCAATAGGCAATTTATTGAACGGACATTGAACAGTTTTAACTGTCCCCATTATCGTCTGATGTGAGTGGCTGAGATGCGGATGCAATATAAGGAATCACTTCCAAATAACCTTCCCCGGTCCCTTAACCTGCATTAGAGATCGAAAACCGTCATGTTTCCTTGACTGCAGATGCATGTTGCAGCCATGCCCTTGGTCTGTATCATCTGTAACTAGTTGTAAATAATTTCTAACAGATTCTCATACTAAACATGAGAAATCTGAAATCAAATTCAATTACTCTGGCCAGAGCTACTATAGTGAACAATTAATTACAGCTTTGTGCCATCAGATAAATTAACAACATTTATTTAGTATTTTAGCTACTGTGAGCTCCCCCAAAATGTTGTATTTCATACCAGTTAGTTGCTTGATAATGTGTGAATTGGCAAACTGAACTTTGATAAAGAAGGAAGTCACTTTATCTAAACTCACCGAGATCAGACGCACACTTATGCAGGCTGGATAGACTCCATTTCACAAACAGAGTCACAGACAGCGTTTATCTTGTATTCTTTTTCTTTAAGTGGTTGTTATTGTTCACAAGGTTGGGTTTTGGCACTGAGGTAATCAGAAATTGTGTTAGTAACCAAATTTACCACCAGTGGTAACCAGTAACTATTATTAATATTACAGCTCACGGCTTGTGGACGGGTCTATCACGTCAGACAGCGACAGTCCCCAACATGCGTTGTTATGACATAGATCATGATGACTGGTCCCTGGACGCACGCGGGCGCTCACGCACACACTGAGTTTCACTCCCTCCTTGTGTTTTATAAGATATATGAAAATGATTTGAGAAAAAAAGGTGTTCTAAAATACTCCTAGGTAGGGGGGGGGGGGGGGGGGGGTGATATGGCAAAAATATCATATCGATTTTTTAAAAAATAAAATCACGATTTCGATTTGATCACAATCTTAAATTGAAAAGTGAAAAACAGACAGTGTTGCAGAAGTATTTTGGGCTGGGCAGCTCGTACCGCGGCTCAACTACTTGAAGCAGGCGTTCTAACCCCTCCTTTTCTACCTTCTTGAACGGTACCAATACTTTACAAGATAAAAGGTAGCTGCTTCTGTTACCTCTTTCTATCACTTGCTTGACTTGTCATACGGAGTGCCTTTGTCAAACGCCTGTGTTAATGTTGTCTGTTTTGGTCTTAGCTAGCTGCTGCCTCCGCCTGCGGTGCCGGTGCCGCCGGGCCCCTCGCTGTTTGGCTCTCAGCATTCTGTTTGGGATGCTTCCTCTTCAAGTGATTGAACAGGTTCTTCGTGTTGCCACCTGCCGTGCGAATCTGTGCAAACTTTGCAAATCACATTTGCTTGCGCTTGATCAGTTGCAGAAAATCCAAACCAATTCCATATAATGGAGGTGGAATTTTTTTAGCGACCAACTCCTCCGTTTGGCTTTCAGCCATGGCTCTCCATGCAGCTACTGTTACACACAAACAAGGAGGCGGGTAAGAAAGCGCGTCACTGCCCGTAATTCGCTCTGATTGGTCGGTCAGGATAATGACGTAATACATCTGGTGCATCAGCATAGAACTGCAATTTATAGAATGTGCCCGAGACGATCCAACGATCTCTGCAGTTTGACAGATCGTTACGGATCGTCTTCACGTTGCAATCCTTCACGATTTAATATCGTCATATCGCCCACCCCTACTCCTAGGGTCTCCAAAATTTGGTCACAATGTGACAAAAGTAGACACAGTCTGGAGTCTGTAGGACAAAATACCCCAAAACATTGTTAAGTTAATTTTATCCTGGTAACACTAGCCAGCTCAGGATTGGGGATAAGCTAGTGTGCATGTTCAGCTGTAACAGAGGGGATGGACTGTGTGCCAAGACTAGATGAATACATGGGGCTTGACAGACTCCTACAGCACTGATTCTTAACATATCTTCTACTTTAAAATATGTTGTATAATGATATATCTGTTACCACATTTTCAGACGGAGGTAATAGTAAACACCGTCGCTGAAGACCTTGTGCTGAACAAAGGGGCAGTTTCAAATGCCATCTTGGTTGCAGCTGGACCCAAGCTTCAGAAGCTAGTAGATGGCCAGAATGCCAGCGGAACACCAGGAGAGGTCATTGTTACTGATGGCTGCAAGCTGAAGAGTAAACAAGTATTTCATGTAATTGCTCCGAGCTGGAACAACAGCCAAGGCACAGCTGAAAAGGTAAAGTATGACATCATGTATATGTATGTATGTGTTAGATAACCAGGTCTATGGTACAGTTCTCTGTAAAACATCTACATTTCTATACTTATATTATAGATATTATACATGAATAATAGCTTTCAACTTATTTACTTTTATCTTTCAAAAAGGCTTCATTTGGATATTATTTATCCTTTGTTTTTCAGACATTAAGTGGAATCTTCAAGGATTGCCTTGGATTGGCAGAAGACAATCATTTGGCCTCCATATCCTTCCCGGCCGTTGGCACTGGAAACCTGGGCTTTCCAAAAGACCTTGTAGCTTCCTTGATGTTGGATAAAATCTTCGAGTTTAGCAGCCAAAGACAACCCAAGCACCTGAAGAGGGTTGAGATTGTCCTTTACCCTGGAGATGTTCAGACTATTCAGGTGATCAAAGAAAACAGCCTCTGGAGTGTTTTCATGTTCAAATAGCTAAGAACCAAACATACTACTAAATACATGATGTCTGTTGTTGCTAAGAGGTTTGGATGTTAAAAAAAAACAACACGATGCAGTCAACTGATCTGTAATGTGTGCTTAGGAGTAAAATTTATTAAAGTTGTATTTTTAAGATGTCTGTCAAATTTTGTTTCCAGGAATTTAGCGATGAATTTAAGAGGAAGCTCCCCAGTGCCTCAGGTGGTTTGTTGCCCACAGCTTCATCACAGAGTACAGGTAGGCAACACCGTATTAAGTTATTCGCAGTAACAATGTGATACTATTCTGTCATTAGTCAGTTAATAAGTCTATTGTACCATTAAGGAAGTATTTCAGTGTATTTACACACTTAGCAGGGGAAATATTGAGTTAGCTTTAAAATGCTTACCATATTTATTGCTGGTAAAACTAAATGTTATTGTATTATTTTCAATCAGCTACAACATCTCAAGAGTATCTTTTTCAATGTGTTTCGCAACAGGAGTTTTTCACTTTTCATTCTTTATTTATGTCCTTTGTCAGCAGGCCCCTTCTCCAAAGTTGTCTCCACTTCAGGAATGCATGAGACTAAAATGGGAAATGTGACTGTGCAGGTATTAACAGGAGACATAACCAAGGAGACCACTGATATCATTGTCAACTCTTCAAATGAGACATTTACGCTCAAGTCAGGTAAATAATAGCAAAGCTTAAATATTTATGTGATGCAACAGTTATAATCAAGAATATGAAAACATTTCAAATTAACAGATAGTTGGTGATAAAACATTGATCAACATTGATCGTAAATATCAATGTAATGCTTTTGATGACAGTATCACTTAACAGTTTTGAATAGTTAATATCTTAGACATAATTCACAGTATCAGGACCTATAGTTTTTAATTAAATGAATAGTTGTTTTATTTCTCCCTCGTCAGGAGTGTCCAAGGCTATTCTGGAAGCAGCTGGTCAAGCTGTTGAACAAGAGTGTCGAAACCTTGGTAGGAAAACTCATTTTATGACTCTGTTATCCAAAGATGATCCTAATCTTAGTGCTACAATATTCATAGTTGACACGAGATGATAATTAACCCAGGTCTGTCGTCATTGTACAAGATTGTCCAGAATGGAAGAGTTTCAAGCATTCAGGTCCTCTCTCCACACCTGTAGGAGCTGAACCCAACCCGGGCATGATAATGACAAAACCGGGTAACCTACAGTGTAAGAAGATCCTCCACCTGGTCGGACAGACTGACCCAGGAAAAATCAACAAGGCTGTGAAGAATGCGCTCCAAATGTGTTCCAGTAACTCCCACACTTCAGTCTCATTTCCTGCCATTGGCACAGGTGAGACTTACTAACAGGAATTTGTTAATAAGCAACATATGCTCCACTTTGCTCATCAGAGGGTACTGCTTGCATGGACAAAGCTTTGAAGTCCATCTTCTTGCAATTTTAATGTTTAGATTGCAAGAAGTGTGGATTTGACTTGATGTTGATTGGAGAGTGACCAGTGCTCAGGACGGGAGGTGGGACCGCTGTTGGTTTCCTTACCCAGGAGATAGTTTTTGATTTAATGGGATTATGATTACAATGAATTGGACTGTATCATTGAAGTGCCTTGAGATGACATTTGTTGTGATTTGGCGCTATAGAAATAAAACTGACTTAAATTGAGAGTTTTCTCTTCGCACATTATCAGTTCAACCTCCAGTTGATGGGATATTTATGAATTATATTGATAGTTTCAGTTCAGCTCTCTTGTATGATTCTTTAGTGACTAAACATCTTTTATCTTTTTAGGTCAAGGACAAGCACAGGCAAAACTGGTGTCAGATTCCATGTTGGACGCAGTGATTGATGTGCTGAGTCAAAACACTTCCTCTACTCTGACAACAATCCGGATTGTCATTTTCCAGCAACAGATGCTAAACGACTTCTACAACAGCATGCAACAAAGGGAATGCAGTGACCAGAGGGATAAAGCAGGGTTCTGGACAAACATTAGCTCCAAAATCAAATGTAAATGTGCAGTATCTATGGATACACACACACAGACCGTACATATATGTGTGTGTGCGTGTTTATACACAGACCTTTATCAGTTATCAGTTGTAAAGTGAAATTCTAATGTAGGTCTTGCACTTTGTTCTTTCAGCATTTTTTGTTGGTGAAAGTACAGAAAAACAGGAAGAAGAATTTACCATTATCCCTGCCAAGGTGGACCCTACATGCTTCCACATCTGCAGTGGCGCCCAGGCTAATGTAGATTCAGCCAAGAAGTGGATAACTGACCTGATATCCAATGAACAAAACAGAGTTGTCATTACAGACAACGCAATCTTTAATCTCTCTTCTGCAGACCGCCAGCACATATCTGATATCCAGAAGAACATGGCGGTGAACCTATGGACTGAGATCAAGAACGAAAATGCCTCAATCATCATTGAAGGGGTCAGCAGGGATGTGCTCAAAGCCAACCGTGAGATTGATGATGTGCTGAGGAAGGTGAGGGATGAGCAGGAGCTGAAGAAGAAATTGGAGCTGGCAGGCACAGTGGCAGACTGGCAGTATCGGCAGAACGGGTCTCCATTTAAGAGTTTTGACGGAATGACCAACTACCAGCTGGAGCGAGCGCTGGAGAAAGCTCAACCAAGTATTAAGATTACAGTACAGGGCAATGACTACACTGTGGACATGTCAAAGGGACTAGCCACGGACAGCAAAGGACAGAGCCTACATATGAGGCGAATTGACAAACTAAAAGGTATTTCACACATAGATTTTTAAATCCAAGTTTAAAACATTTATTTTCTCACATGTCTATGCATGAAATCTGCACAGTATCTTTTAACTTATCTAAACTGTGCTTGTTTTAATCATTTTCTTTGTTTCTCTTTATGTTTTTATGTCTTTTAATGCTTCTTCCACTCCCCCTGCAATGCTTTTAGTATATGTAAAGTACTTTGAATTGTTTTGTACATGAAAGGTGCTATACAAATAAACTTGACTTGACGTAGATGGGGATTTGACCAGAGATTTTGCAAGCCAAAAATATGATGCCATAACTGTTAATGCCAACAATCTGGTTGTTTCATTACTAGGTGGAGATGTTCCCGATACCTGGGATTTCTTGCCACCTAACTCCACCTGTCTGGCTGTCACGGTCCAGGCTGGGACACCAGAGTACACTGAAGTACAAAATCTATTCAAGGCCACATGCACTAAAACGATTACCAAGGTAACATAATATTTTAGCTATCACATAGTATAGACTGATTTTGTCGTGCTTGCTGACAGTGCTTGCCTGGTCAGCTTTGTAATATATATATTTTTTTTAACTATTTGAAGTACATTTCACAGATAAAGGTGTATAAGTAATGATCATGAACCCAAAGCAGAATGCACAAAGATGTATTTCTCACAATCTTAGATTGAGAGGATCCAGAACCCTGGAATGTGGAGAAGTCTTCAGATCAAGAAAAATGAGTTGGAGATGAGGAATGGCCACCAGAACAATGAGAAGCGCCTCTTCCATGGCACCTGCGAAAGAACTGTGCCTGTCATTAATGAGCGCGGCTTCAACAGGAGTTACGCTGGAAAGAATGGTGAGATGTTTGGGATGTTGCTGTGAAGGTGTTGATAGTGAGAGCTGGCAGGAAACGCTGGGGAAATCAGAGGGAGAGATACAGACTCTAGTTTGATTTGAGTCTTTGAAGCCACATCACATATGGTTTTAAATCAGTTTTGGTCGTATAATATAACTGCTTACTGAGAGTTTTGAAAGTCGTCCTGACGGCCCCATTCTAAATAAGTGGCTGTAGGCCTACTCTCAGAGGGAATATTCTTACTTTATTATACTTTTACTGTTGATGACAACCAGATTTGTGGTCCAAACAGTTCTAAGAATCACATTAATTTGTTTAGCTGATCTTGATATTTACAGTATGGTTAGATCTTACTATTTGATTTTTGATTATCATTTTTGAAAAGGAAGTAGGTGATGAATGAATAAATGATGAAAATCTTTGGTGACTGTCACATGTCAACTGATTAAATCTCAGTGTTGTTCTATTTTCAGCTACTTGTTATGGCAGAGGCTCATATTTTGCTGTCAATGCCAGTTACTCTGCCAGTGACACATACTCCAAGCCCAACCAAAGTGGGGATAAATTCATGTACCTCTGCCGTGTGCTGACGGGGGACTTCACCGTCGGACAATCAAACATGATTGCGCCTCCGACCAAGGGGAGCAACTCCAATGAAATATACGACAGCGTTGTGGATCAAATTGGCACACCAAGCATGTTTGTGATCTTCCATGACACCCAGGCCTATCCAGAATACCTGATTACATTCAAGTGACACAGCCATGTGCTGTGTAACAAAAGATAAGCTGGCAGTGATTTACTCTTTTTGCTATTGCCAGATAATCAATGTGCATGCATGTAAAGTCAGTAGTCTTTAAACTTTTCAACTTGCACAAGGGTCAGTTATTAGTAGCCAGACCCATGTAGTGCCTTGAAAATGAAACAGTAGAATGATGACATCATTTTGATTATGTGAGCAGAAATCAGTGATTGGAAAGAAAACAGAAGGACGAATTGTTGCCTTTGCTCTCAATAATAGAGCTGAACATGAATGTTTATGACTCCAGAGAGTTACCTGCTCCGTTCCAAAAAAATCATGTGCTCATAGGAACATTTCTGTGTATTAGATTTGATCAACAATCATTTCTAGATTTGAAAGTACAACTGACTGCTGTTCCTGTAACAGAAAAAAGCCTTGGAAATAAACTTACAAACTGAAGTATTGACTGGTTTATTTACATCAAATGACGCACACCAGCTCAACTTTTTGTTATAGAGCAACATGTGCAGTAAAGTTCACTTCTTGCTTTACATTCCAATTTTATTACCAAGTAAGTAAGTACATAGTGTATATGTTCCAAAAATAATAAATAAAGGCACAACATGTCTACTTAAAATGATTTGCAAAACATACATATATTCAAGCATAGTCCAGCCTTAAGTCATGAGAACAATCTTAACAATGCTCAGAGTGAACTTTCAGTTTAAGAGTATCTGAATTACCTCATAACAGCTCAGATCAGGTACTCAATGCGATCTCTGAACCTTGATTATAAAAGTGTGAGTATTAACCACACTTTGGACACGATGACAATTGCGATTACCAGTTTCCTCCACTCTATGGAAACAATCTCCTGTTAGATGTAGCCTCTAAACTCCATTTATGATTATTTTAAATGTATGTCACAGCAGTTTCTTTATGAAATGATCTGGGGTTTAGTTTATGCGGAAACTTAAAGATGGTTCTTTGTAACAGAATTTTTTATAATTTCTTCAAATTTGATATTTCTATCATCCCATTAAGATAATACATGTATTATTAAGGATGTAAGCTGTTATCTTGTTCCATTCTTCCTGCAAATAAATCTGAGGGCGTGCAAAAATATGTTGTGGCATTTTGTGTTTATAAGTTTTCCACACAATGGGGACAGATCGGGACTGTAGGCAGGCTAGTCCAATAGCTGTACCCTCTTCTTCCTCATCAATACCTTTGGAATCTGTGTAGAATGTGGTTTTACATCGTCTTTAAGGCAGCATATGTTGCGCTGCATTACTTCAGCCATAACATAACTGTAAATTAGTTTTACCACGAGCTCTGATATAATCCCATGCTATCACAGGGCTTGGCTTCAGGACTTCAGAAACATCTGGATGGTCCTTTCATCTTTGGCCGGAGCACATTCTTGCAAAAAAGATCTGGAGCACTGATTGTTGTGACCACAGTAAATATTTCCACTGTGTGATGGTCTGTCTCAGACGCCTCTGAGCCCAGAGAAGTTGACGAAGCCTCTGGACAAGGTTAACATTAGGCTTCTTTTTTTCATTGTAAAGTATTAGGTGGTATTCTTAATGTAAATCCATACTGTAGTGCTTAAAAAAGGTTACTCACAGTTATTCCGCAGTTATGTCAGATGTTGATGAAGGATGGTTCTTGATGCAGTGCCATCAAAGGAATTCAAACCCACAGGTATCCATCTTAGGTTCGCACCCTTGCTCTTTAAACTCAGAAATTTCGCCTTTTATGAGTGTTGCTTTTGTATCAAATCGTGATTACAACCACCAGCTGATATCACCTGTTTGAAATAACTTACTATATTTTTTCTACCTTGACGCTCACCCCTAATTTACCCTTGTCCCAACATTTTTAGGAATGTGTTGCAGGCCTGAAATGCAAAATTGTGAGTTTATTAGCAAACTGCATAAAGCTCATGAGACAAAACAATAAATAAACTGGGTTGATACTGTGTCAAATTGAGTAAAAGTCAAAGTAAGAGTAAGAATGACTGTTTCTACACTTTCAGTGCTGATCTGGGGTTGTATGAGATTATTCAGACCTTTAATTCAGCAATTTTTTGATGCTGCCTTCGCAGCCATTACAACACACCTGTATTTGGACAGTTTATTATATTGGTTCATGGCAGACCCTTTAAACTTCCATTGTGTTGAGTTGGAAGTGACCGAATGGTTTACTCATTGCTCATATACTCATTACACACAATGCCATATCAGAGGTCTAACAATTGCATTTGAATGAAGGAAAGGACTTTACACCTCAGCTGTAAAATTCTGTATCCGCCTCATGATGAAGTGCAGGTCACCCACCTCTAATCCCATATTAGATGAGGAATTAACAAAAATTATACTAAAAATACATATTTATATTAAAATTAAGATTAATCAAATGCATTAAAAATGGAATCTACCCAGCAATGATGAAACATGGATCTGTTTTCACCACGATTGAATCAAATCGACCTTGAATGACACAAATTACTTGATCATTTATCAGTGTTTTTCAATTTACATTAATTTTCAAGATATATTTTTGAAAATTGACGTGAATTTGAATATCTCAATTTGTAATCATTTGATTTTTGTTACTTCAGCACTTCTTACTGACGGAGTAGTGTCTGCTGCTTTCATTGGATGGTAGAAGAAGGTAGAGTCGGGGTGAGCCAATCACAGAGAGAGTAGGTAGGGCCACACTCAAGTCATTTCTAACACCATTTCTACCCTCTGCTCCGGGCACCCCGCCATTGATAGTGCACATGTTCTGGCGGTTTCTACACTTGTCAATACCACCACTATCTGGTGAAGTAAATGATTTTTCACACCAACTGAAGTCATTTGAATGTAGATCATCGTCAATAAAATCAACGAAAATAAAAAATTGAATAAAAAATGGAAATAATAATATGAATCTGCCAGCCCACTGTACAAATCTCCATTAGTCCACATTCTTATCGTCTTTATGCAAATTGAGCTCTCGGGCTCCATCTGCAGGTTTCACTGCATTACTGCAGAAACATTTTCTCGGACTGTTTAATCTTAAATTTGAAGTCCAGAAGAACCTCGCTGAAGTCCACGATATGCACGTCGTTATCCGCCTCACCATCTAAAGCTATATAAAACAGTAGATTGAACAAATACCGTGGTAATCTATGATTTGGTTTTTATGCAACTATTGTACTGGTGGAATTCTGTTTTTGCGGAGCACATTCCCCACCCATGGACGCAGGTGTGCGTACCTGTTTTTCGTAGGTTTCAAACACGGAAGTTTCAGTGTTGTGACGTTTTCATCGCTGCTCTTAAGGCGAGTGTGGAAGTTTGGCCACTTTTTTTCTTCAGGCATCTGTGAGAAAGTAAGCCGAAGTAAGCAAAGAATAACAACTTTTTTCTGGACTTGTGGAATCGAGTGTCCCCCCCCCCAACGGGAGACCTGCCCGATGGCGTCCGCCGCTCAGACGCGTCCGAGCGGCCCGGCTCAGGGAGCAGAGATCGGGAAGAACCTGTCGATCCACGGCAGCGCAGAGAAACTGAGCCCCTCTTCTGTCAATCGCATACTAATGGAGTTCCTGATTTACTTCGGACGAGCCGTGTTCGTCTTCTACCCCGTATATCTGACGGGGTACATGGGCTTCAGTATCAGTTGGGTTCTGTTGTGCATGATGATGATTACATGGTGGAGTAAAAATCGCCAGTGGAAAGACGCCCGGATCGGGTCAGCCATTGATTTTGTGGACAACGAGACGCGTGTTGTCAACACAGAGCTGAAAGATTCACTACAGATGGCTACATGGGTATGTACTGTGCTGACACTGACAGGAGTGGGGGACTTGCTGTGTGAGCCGCCTTGTTGGCAACCGCATTCCAGACATTACAGATACGATCAAACTTGAACGTCAGATATTTTATTTGCCGTTAGTGGTTAATTATATCTACCTTTGTCAGACTCATCAGTCGTGTATGGGGCGACGTTGTGTAAAACATCCCGAAACAAGCTTTGAACAGTGTTGCCCTGACAACAACGTTTTGTATTTGCATGGCCGGCCAGATTCCAGCTCACCCTCCCATACCAAGACAGCCAGCTAAAGTATCCTGTTAGGTTGCAGGAGGTTTCGCCTCTTCCCACCACACCCTTATAAACAGTGACTCATGGGACCTGATGAATGTGGGCTAATATGTTTGATAGATGTCAGATCTGATCGGATTTTTACTGGTGGTCACTGTGTATCAGAGATAATGATGATGACATACGTCCTGGTTTCAAAACGACCGGCAAGATTAAATTGTTTTAATTTAACGCAGGCACATTTTATTTCTGATTCCCATCTGGCCATTGCAACATACACACTTGGTGTTGTGGAGTTAGTTTTTTGCTGTTTAGTGTCTTGCAGAGCTCACGTTACTTGGATAAAGGGGTGGGCCCATTATGTGGTGTGCATTAGAACATAATCCTAAACTTCTGTTACAGTTAACAGTTTTGATGCTGCAAGGAAGTGTTGGTAAGTCTTAAACAAGCACGACTGTGCTTGTCCACAGTCAAATTTCTGGAATGCGAAATGTCTGTTTAATCCGTCTGATACATCAATCTTTGCATCATATGATTTTTATCTACCTGTTTTCATTTGAATGATGCCATGCTCTAATTTTGGTTGTTTAATTTGTTTGATTATGCCATGAGATCTGTAATCCCTCCCATCATGCATGACATTGTGTGGTTTTGACTGTTTTGGTCAAGCTTGTGATTACAGATCCACTTCTAACTTTCTTATTTTTTCCCCCAAAGGTACAATTCCCAGATGTTGAGAAAGTCCAGTGGGTTAACAAGGTATATGAAAATAAAATTCTCCAGTAGATTTGTGGTTTTGTGAGGTGATGGGCATCTTCTTCAGGGAATGTCAGACTCTTTATGTCTTTAGGGCTCACAGTGCTGTAGAGCACACTTCCCCACCATCCCATCAAGGTGGAAATCAAAACCTTACTGTCATTTCTTTAAGGAGTCTTCAGGAATAGTTCTCCAGGCTTCTTGAAGGACATCCCAAAGCTCTTCTTTGGATGTTGGCTGCCTTTTGTTCCGTTCTCTGTCAGATGATCCCACACTGCTTCAATAATGTTGAGGTCCGGGCTCTGGGGAGGATTCATGAGACCTGTTGTCACTGATTTTCAGTCTAGTTCTTGTGTCATTTGGCATAGCTCAGCCACCCTTCCATAGAAATATTTTCTGATGAGGGTTCAGTGTATGGGCTTAAATTTGTCTAAAGAATAACTGCAAATAGGGTGATCTTAAATATGCCTTGAGTTGCACACGTTTTGCTGTCCACAAATACAAATTTCCTATTTGTAACTCTATTTTTCTATGTGTAAAATAGAAAATGATAGCCACATGTTTAACATCGCACATGGAGAAATATGCCAAGTTTCTAGCTAATAGCTCTTTGGGAATCAATTTGTTGTCGCAAAGATGCAAAGACTGTTGTCTTTGACTTTTTCTGAAAAACAAAAGTCCCAAAGATACTCGTCAAAATTGTTTCTTTGTTCAGTTTTCTGTTATGTGTAGACACAGCACTGGTTCATCCCTTGAATTAAGCCTTTTTATGCTTGAATTATTCATAGGTGTTAAATGACAAAAAAAAACACATTCTTCTGAAAATTGTCAGGTACAACAGGACTAAAAATGACTGAAAATGTAGCCAATAAAAACTTTGAAAGACTTTCAGAAAGCTTGGAGAACATGACCACTTTAAAAGTTTACAGGAAAGTGTGGCTGCTTGAAAGCCCAATAAACAGAGTTTTAGTGTACATCAAAGGGCAGAATACACATGTCAAACCCGGTGTTTGGGACAAAGAGATGAACAGGCTAAGATGAAATTGTAATCCTAGTCAGATATATTAGTTCACCACTGAAAATGTGTTAGCCTAAAATCTTATTTAAAGATTTGTGAAGCATTTCTAGCTGCTGTTTATTCAGAGTGTTGAATCAAGTTGTTACCTCCTGTGTGTATGTTCAGGTGTTGGAGCAGGCGTGGCCTTTCTTTGGGATGTACATGGAGAAGCTCCTGAAGGAAAACATTCAGCCATCCATCAGGCTCTCCAACTCAGCACTTAAAACATTCACTTTTACCAAGGTCCACTTTGGCCACAGAGTGAGTTGATGTTTTACGACCATTTCAGTCCATTTGTTGGGAGTTACTCACTTATTTGATTTTCAGTCCTGTTTTCTAAAACCAAGCAAATCCAAGTGATTCAAGTTTAGTTTGAAATGAAGCTGTGGCAGCCATATGTGAGGCTCATTAATGTGGCTTTCTTTAAATGTCTGCATCATTTCAGCCTCTCAAGATCACAGGTATCAAATCTTACACCCATGAAGTGGATCAGAGGGAGGTGATTCTGGACTTGAATATAAAGTCAGTCAAACGCAGGTTTTTTTTAACAGTTTAGTCGACTGTACATCTGAGCCCACTTGTGAGCGTGCTGTGTTCCCTCTCCACATTAACATCTAACCAGCACCTTTTTTACTTTACAGTTATGACAGTGATGTGGACATCGACACTGAAGTGAAGCCAGCAATCACAGCTGGTGTGAAAGGTCTTAAAGTGAGTGCTTGTTGTTCTTCTGTGTCCACAACTTGAATTTTACGTTATGGCTGCTGCTCTTGTAAAAACTGCCTGAACTTTTCAGCTCCAGGGGATGCTGAGGGTAATTTTAGAGCCTCTTATCGGTCAAGCACCGCTGGTTGGAGGCGTCACCATTTTTTTCATTCGCCGCCCTGTGAGTGCTCATCTATTTATTCTTTAGTGAAAATTACAATTATTTGATTGGTCTTTTTGTGAACTCCCAAGCCTTTTAAAAAAAATCTATTTTCCCTCCAGACCTTACAGATCAACTGGACTGGCATGACCAACCTTCTGGACACCCCTGCCTTTAGGTTAGTCTTTCCAGAAAATCGCTCTGACTCTTGGGCTACATTCACATAACCAGGAGTGATTCACCTCCTAATTTTCTTTTTTTTTTATATATTAATATTAGATTTTTTTTCAGGACGGTGTGGACACAGAAAATCCATTGTCATAGATCAGATATACATCCGATTTGTGGCTATGCAACATAACTGAGGACACTTATATTGGATGTGATGCAGCTTTACATGTGTTGAACGTTGTTGTCTTCAACGTGCAGCACCACCACAACACTGCAGGCAGTGGCTGATAAAACAGCAAAAGTCAGCCATTTGGCTTTTCTTGTACTTCTCAAACTTTTACCTCATAGCTGGACAAATGTTTCCTGTCTTGTATTGCTAAATGCCATCCATAAATGTGCTGGAATGGCTTCTATTCAGAATCGTTTGTTGGTAATGTGAATGTAGCCTCAGAATACCAGTTTTTCTATTTGGCTTCAACAGATTCTTTTTTATCTATCTGATCTTGTTATGCTCATTTGCCTGGTTGCTGTCCTCTCCCGTCTCATCTGTCCCCTTTTAGTTCACTGTCCGAGGATACCATCATGGACATCATTGCCTCTCTCATGGTGTTGCCCAACCGCATGTGTATTCCCCTTATAGACCAGGTCAAAGTGGATCAGATGAGGTTCCCGCTTCCCCGTGTATGTATGAAATCCCAAATGCTTCCACTTTAAGTCTATCCTTATCTTACCACCAGCCCTGCCTCAGTTTTAGATGGTGATATAGGAAGATTTGAAAAATCTTCAACATCTGCGATATGCCGTACCCATATTGTAACAGAAGAATGATGAGGTGGAATCCATCTTTCTTAGCTGCCATTTGCAGCCTGCACTGTGACCTAGTCAAAATGATGTCATCATTCTACAACAATAATTCAGTCAAAGTGAAGCTTCTTCAATAATTCAGAAAGACATTTTTCCCCCAGAGTAACAGGTTTAATGTATACTATTAACAGATATACACTCCCATACCTTGTAGGTACTTACATCCCCAAGTGAGCATGAGCTACATTTAACACTTGAGGTCAAACTCAAACTGTACCTTAAAGACAGGTTCCAGTACAAAAAGACACTGAACCCCACGTTGCCCCCCCAGTGTATCAATGGGGGTATGAATGTGTGTATGTGTGTATTAGAAAAAGCACATAGTTAAGAATCTTAAGACATGCTGTATGAATGTGTGTGAGTGGGGTGAATGAGGCATGTAGTGAAGCGCTTTGAGTGGTCAGCTAGAAAAGCGCTATACAAGTACAAGTCCATTTACCATTATTGTGATATTAATATTAGACCTAACCCTACCCCCTACCCCACTCTCATCCTCATTTGATGAGGATGAGAGTGAGTCATCAAATGAGGATGAGAAATCACAGGCATCGACCCGGTGCCTGGTCGATTCTGTCATGCAAAATCCTCCGAGTGTTTTAGAATATGGTCTAAAACTGAGTGTTTAATCAATCTGCCAGTGCATGGGATCCCATAGTCATGAATTGACTGATTCATTTCAGCTCCCCTGGAGTAAACTTGACAGTGTTCTCAACCATTCTGACATTGGCTGCTGTAAATGAGATAATTGGGTCGAACTGAAGAATGCATTTATTATTTGGCATATTTGGAAACAGAAGGTCTTGTCATGGACCTATGAATAAAATTGATGTGTTATTTTTACTAAACTTTGCTCTTTCAATTGAACTTTTTTAATGCAGCTACAGATGGTGTGTCTGAACAAAAACGGTGCTCATGTGAAATTGTATGACTCCTCTGCTTCTTAGGGGGTGGTGAGGATCCACGTGCTGGAGGCCAGAGACCTGTTGGCCAAGGACACATATATGATGGGCTTAAAGAAAGGCAAATCAGACCCATATGTGACACTCAGAGTTGGCAACCGGCACTTCAAAAGCAAGACCATCGACAATACTTTGCAACCAAAATGGAATGAAGTGTATGAGGTACAGTAAGAAAAGCATGCTACAGTTCATTGGACATTCATTCAGCCATTTTGGGATCATAAACTTTGTTTTAGTGGTTCAGCATAAACTAAAAATTACATGATGATCCATTTTCCTTACCCAGTAATACTGGGTTAAAATTTGCTTAAATTTGATCCCACATTTCTCTTTTTGTGAAAGTCAGAAGCTGACAAAGTCACTTTTTTTTTCATTATTCATTTTGCAGCAATGACTCGCTATCAGCTGCGAAGCTTACTGTCTAATTTCTATGTTACAACTGTTACAGCGTGTAATCTGCTGGGAGTCTTTCCCTTAGAAATCACAATCCGTATACTTGATATTTACATTAACTTGATCATCTGAAAACACATCCCCCTCTGTCCCCCTCTGCTTTTTCACATTGTTAACATGTTCATATGGTGTTTTTGTCCATGTGTGATAGGATGTATCATAAGCAAAATCACAGCAAAAATATGGCTGAGGATTTCTGCTTTGAATCTGTAGAGCACCACCTTAAGCTTCAGAAAGCTGAGGTCAGAGAGCCCAAATGTTCTACATTAGACTATTTGGAGGACCCAGCTTCAGCCACTCCTGACTACTTGCTGGGTGGTGCTCTGAGAAGTTAAGAGAAGCCAACCCAAGCAAGATGCAGAAGCTAGTTTTCATCTGGTCGCTAAAATGCTAAACTACAGACAAGGTGGATTTATTTTGTTTGGAGACATTGCAGTGTCCCATCAAAAATACAGAAGAGCTTACAGGTCTATATTTTTCAAATTCTACCAATAAACAGCTACGTTTTTAAATGAAACTAATCATAAGGTGTGACACTGTTGCAGCCGTTTATCTGAGAGACACAGTGAGTATGAACATGTATGTCCAATCAGTCCATTTCCTTCTTCACACTATGCTGGGACTGATACCTCCGAACTGACCTTCATAGCAGCTGAGTTTCTCTCTGAAGTTTATTGTGAAGACTGATGGTACTGCAGTCATAAACCTGGGAGACATTGCGACCATAAGAGGGCATGTTAGAAAGTTTTTTTCTTATGGGTTTTCTCTCTGTCCCATGCTCATTTCAATTCACACTGCTGGGAAAAAAGAAGCGAGCAACGCAGTCAGCAGCGTAGCCAAAAACCAGCTATATTCCCAGGCTGTGCCTGCCATTTCCCTGGGAAGGCAGCTGCCCAATGTTTCAGCCTTCTCACCTTATGTGAGAAGCCCATGATTCTGGTTCCCAGTGAGTCATGGGTATCAGCCCTCGCCATTATTTTGCTGCTGTTTCTGTACTGTTCTTTACAACAAGAGCGCAGCAGAGTTTTTATTGAGTCACAGGAGACTTTCAGGAAGTGCTGAGAGGTGGAAATGTGTGTGGAGCTCATTAGCATATTCATAGAGCCCCACTTACCGGATGAAGAACCGGATTTTGGATGCGAGGGTCAGGAACTGCTAGAGCAGGACGTTAAACAACGTCCACCTTTTCTTTACCTTTGCACAGTTTGTTGTCCATGAAGCTCCAGGGCAAGAGTTGGAGGTGGAGCTGTTTGATGAGGACGCAGATAAAGATGATTTCCTAGGAAGGTAAGTTACTATCTAATAACCAATAGAATAGATATTCTGTAAATATTGCCGATTGTTTCACTCATAATTTATCATATTTAGCCATATACTTTACATCCCTCCACTGCCGTGCAAAACTGAGCTATAAATTATGTAATTTTTATATGTATATGTACTTTTTATGAAGATAATGGATAAATATGGCCCCATGCCCTTGACATAATGGTTTGACATTTTTCTGCCTTAGGTACCAGCTTGATTTAGGAGAAGTGAAGCGGGAGAAAGAAATGGATCGGGTGAGTTAACGGTTGTACATAAATGCTTATAGCAGGGGACTTCAGTGCCACTGCAAAGCACAAGCTGATTTATTTGTTAATATTTTGGTCAGTTTTGTATTAAGGGTGAGAATTTTCAGTGCATTTCTTGTCGATATCTCCCTCACTCTTGCAGTGGTTTCCTCTGGAGGAGGTTCAACACGGTGAAGTTCATCTCAAGCTGCAGTGGCTTTCCCTAAAGACCGACTCCAGTCTGCTGAAGGAGGTATAGCAGCTGCAAGCTTCCATCAGGACGCTTAATGACAACATGATTTTAGTGTAATCAGACTTATTGCCACTGCGTGTAGCTCAGCTCTCAGCGGCTATACAGATGTGTAAATGTCATGGTCACTCTCTTCCAGACCAATGATGGCCTTGCTTGCGCCATGCTTGCTGTGTATCTGGACAATGCCTCAAACCTACCAGTAAGTGCTTCATGACAGGGAATATCATTGTAGATTTAGCAAACAGTTTATGCAAATATGCTTAAGTGTACTCATGTACTTGTTTCCAGAAAGACCACAGTGAGTTCTATTCGCATCACAAACATGGGAAACACACAAAGGAGGCACGGGTAAGATCAGATTATTATTACTTTGTGTGTTCTGGGGTCCCGTTCCTGTGTTAAAGCTGATTTAATTTCCCTAAAAAAGTTTGAGTCTCACTAAAGACCTAAAACTATTTTATGCCCATGAAAATGAGGGTGTTAGACTACATATACATAGATATTTAACAATGCAGATAGACATGTAAGTCATGTGAAAACAGTAGGTTCACCCTGCTTTTGTTCCAAGGTTTTACAGTTCAGAACATATTAAAAAAAGCATCTGCTCCACACCAGGTGTTAACAAAGAGGTAAATGCAACCTCAGATTAGCAACAGCTCGTGGCATATTACACCATGTTCTTTATTGAACAAAGCCAAAGTGAAAAACAAAATCCACCCTTACTGCTTTCATGGGAATGAAAGGAAAAGTATCAGCCAGGTGCTGCTCGTCGTAACTTGATTATTTGATCATGTGCAGGTGTGAGCAGCTTTAAAAAAAACGTTTGGCAGGTTGATGTCATAAAGAGCAGTCAGACAGAATTCTTCCACATTAATGAGAGCGACTGGTAACTTCATGCAGAAAACCATTCAAGTTGTCGCTGCTAAAGGTGGTTCTAAACAAGCAATTGAATTAAGGGGTTTGCTTATGTTTGCCGTACTACTTCTGCACTTTGGTTCAGTTTTTGTTCAATGAATAATGACACATGTATTATGTCATGTGTTGTTGTTCATTTGAGCTTGTGTTTACCTAATTTTAAGACCTGACAATGACCAGATTAATTTTTGATATGTCCCGATAGGTGAAACCTCAGGATTAAAAGAGCATGTACTTTGTTCTTCACAAAGCCTTTTAGAAATGTAATCAGAACTATAACACATTCTGTCTTTTTTTAGATCACATTCAAGTGTTATTTTTCACTCCTCCAATACAAAGATCCTCCAAACTGTATTTTTGGAACACAAAGGATTTGCATTTTTAGCTCATTTCAAATAGGATTGTGTTGGATATGGTTCAGGGAAAACACTTTTCTAGGATTCTAAACGAGGCTCTCAGAAAGCATCTTCTCCATGGTAACGCCTTACCACTCAGTCTTTCTGGGTCAGAAGCTTCAGTCAGGTCAGATACTGTCAGTGGTCCAGGTGTGCCCGTACCTGTGTGTGGCTGGTATTTCTGGTCTGTCTGGTGCATGCTTGTCATTTATGTGGGTGTGTTATTGCCAGCTGGTTTTTATGTTGGCAGATTTCCTCTTTCACCTGAGGCTTGTTTCGACTGAGTTTCCCAGCATAAGAAAGTGTGTTAGACTAATATTTCAACAAGTACAATCAAGTTTACACATTGGGTAGTTTAGACAATTCTGAGCAAACTGTGAGAAATATTTATGGGAACATTTTCTTTCAGAATTACTTACAAACTTCTCCCTATACAAGATGTGCCAATGTGAACTGCTTTCAGAAGTCACTGAGTGCCATCTGCTGGCTACAGCCTGAAATTGCATTGACAGAATGAGAGATCAGGTGTGAAGGAGAACAATGAAGTCGATGAGGAAGACACTGAATTTCTTATCAGGTTTCATTTTGCTGGAATGTTAAAAATGAAAATCATCTAACTTGCCCCAGTAATCATCTGTTTAACATGTTTGTTCCGTGGGGTGAGGTGTGTCTGCAGTGTTAGAATGGAATGCAGAACAGTTTCAACCTGGAAGATAAACTGCTGTTTTTCTTATTATTCTCTAAACACTTTACTTGTTTCTGCTAATTTAACTTTTACTTAATGTTCTGTAGTGCTGTTACACCAGGTCAAATTCCTGTGTACATTGTACATTTGGCACATAAAGAGATTCTGATTCTTATATGAAGCTACTCTGACTGACCAAAACATTGAGTCAAGAAAAGAAACTTAATAAATGACAACAGACACTGTAAAAATAAATCTTCTATTTGCTCTGTTTTCAGCTCACAAAGAAACATTCTGGTCCAAACTCTTTGGTGGAACTTTCCATTGATAAGGACGTTCAGAAAAGCAAGGTAACACTCACTTTACCCTCCTGATATGCAAGCTCCCTGATAGTTAATGCCTTTTTTGAAGTCATGTCTGTCTTACGATTATTTTGGGTTATAGTTACCATTATTTTCAAGAGTTTGAGCACCAGACTGCTTGTTTGGCAAAAACCAGATGCAAGGCCAACAGAATAGTTCTCCACCCCAGTTTAGGTATTCACTGTGAAGTAGTTTGACTCTGCACCTGTAGTCTTCTGAATGATGTTAGCTGGTGTTCAAAGTTTAATTCTCCAAGCAGTTATTGCAGTGCATTCCCATTCGATTGATTAGCGTTCCCTTGAGCTAGCTTTAGCTAATAAGGCCACTACAGCAATGCATTAGGAAGTTGAATTTGTTTTCGGCAAAAAGTTGCACAAGGTTAGCCTCTGCTGAGTCTTTTTGTTCCCTTTTTTTCTCCTCAGTGTCAGAGTTACAGAATTTCTTGACAATAAGAAATTACCAGGGCTCTGCTTGGTGTATTTTTCTCTAAAAAGGGGCAAAACAGTTTTTAGCATTTTAGGCCTTCCCTGGCTGCTCATTCGATCTAAGTAATTATCAGCTGTACAACGACACCTGCTGATAACCTGGGCAAAAACACACAAATTCTAAGCAAAATTTATTTTCATCCTACAGAACTCTTCTTTTTTCAATCCTCTGAAATTTCAATAGAAGCACTACGTCCCTTTACTCCTCTGCAGAGCTGCAGCTACTAATCACCCAGCAGCACATCTCCTTTTTCCACAGGTTGTGTATGCATCTAAAGACCCCACGTTTGAGGAGGGCTTCACCTTCTTTGTGCAGAATATCAAAACACAGCAGCTCATTGTTCAGGTTTGTCATTTAGTGTTAATTCAGCACTCATAGGATCTCTCTCAGAATCACATGTTATGTGATAATCCATCTTGACCGTAACCACAGCTAACATCTCAGTGTAATGTTGATTTAATTTTCCTCCCTTTTTTAAATATTGATAATGATATCAGCCAATTTCCACTATGGAAAGTGCTTTTTGATAAAGTTTTCCAAAAATATCTACTAAACCTATAAAACTATTAACAACTGTTATCTACTGAATGTCAAATAAGCCCAGACAAATGATTGAAAGCCTTCATTTTCCTGCTGCTCTATTGATTACAATAGAACCCAGACAGCGAAAGTAGAATTTTTTTCAACAGCATATGAGACAACTAGATATCAAGAGGTAATTTATTTACTGTTTTTAATGTTGCCTTTGTCTGTGTGGCTCAGGTCAAAGAGCATGAGAAGAAGACTCTGCTTGGTGTTCTCAACTTGCCCCTCAGTCGCCTCCTCAACTCCTCCAACATGACTCTTGACCAGCGTTTTTTGCTGGAGCGTTCAGGAGCAAACAGCCAGATCAAGCTGAAGGCCACTCTCAGGGTGGGCACACAAGTTTACACCTGTTCACCTTTCTGCTTTTTCCAGCTGATGTTCTGCTCATTCAGCCTAGGTTTTCAGAGAACTTGTCAGTGCGCCTTATTAGGATGATATTTTTGAGATCAATAACGGTCCTGTCCTCCATCCCGCAACAGATTCTTACTGTGGAAGAGCCGCCACCCAAAATCATCCCCTCTTCTTCCTCCCAAGCTAAACAACAGACGCCACAGAATAAGCCGGGAGATAACACCTCCATGTCCACTCCCTCCTCTGCCACAGTTTCCTCCAACAACATCCCTGCTGCCTCCTCTCCAGCCCAACTGGCTGATTCACTGAATGGCTCAAATGGAAACTATTTATCTCACCGCCGTGGCTCATTCCTGGCTTCTGAAAGCCTGGGCTCACCTTCCAATTCCAACATGCGTCGGTTTGACTCTCACAGCCTGCTGTCAGATAACTCTATTGCATCTTCACGTTTCGACATCTCAGACGGAGCATCCTATCCAGAGTAAGTTTTTGGATTTCTCAACATATCTTTGTCAGAATTAAGTTCTGATTTTAGACTTGTCTACAGAAGTCATGAACTGACCAAGAAGGATTTTAGCAAGTTATGGAAATGAAATGAAATTAAACTTGCTTTCAACACTATAGGGCTATTAGGAATCATAAAGGCTCATTTGGACAGATCCACCTGACTGTAAAGTATGCTTCTCTGAGGAACAAACTCATCATCTTGGTTGATGCCTGCAGGTTTGTTACAAAAATCCACATTCACGTTTTTTCCTCTTAGCGTCATTACTCACTGAAAATAATGCCATTAAAAACCTACAGTGTTGTGCAAAAAAGCCACTCTTTCCTTATATTTAAGCTCCAGGGAGCCAGACTTTTTGTAATCTTTTAAAGTGGAACAGTTCTCTGGGTTTTCCAAAGGTCTTTCAAAGTTTTCTGTCTGAACTAGAGGGAAGTGGTTTTTGTCTTGTGAAACCTCTTAATACTGACCTAAGAATTATTGAAACTTCAAAAAGGCAGCTAACTCAAGTGAAGACCCCATGTTGTCTACCCATCACAGACAACTTGGCAAAGAACCAACTATAAATTGCAACTTTAAGCATTTTGATAGTATCAGGCTGTCACGAAGACACATTATTTTAATTTACTTTAATTTAAATGTATCCATGTAAAATACCAAAGATAACACAGTTTGACAGACATTTAATAGTATCTTTTAACTGACAAGTTGATTACCAAAGAGCTATGGGCCAAAAAAATAGTATTTGTCCAGATGGTGTGCATAAAAATAGATGAAAATGAACAAGTGTCAGACCTACAAAACTATCTACAGCAGATGAACTCTATCTGAAAGTGATATCTTTAAGAAACTGGAAAAAGATTAAGCAAAAACATGACACAGGACCTGATTGTTCAGTTCAGTCTCCATGGAAGCATGACTGTAAAGAAGCCATTTTTAAGGAAGAGAAACAGGCACAAGAAGGCCAAATGACACAAGAAGTGTCTTATGGAGGGATGAATCCTCCCCAGAGCCCGGACTTCAACATTAATGTGTGGGATCATCTGACAGAGAACAGAACAAAAGGCAGCCAACATCCAAAGAAGAGCTTTTGGATGTCCTTCAAGAAGCCTGGAGAACTATTCCTGAAGACTCCTTAAAGAAATGACAGAAAGCTTGTCTCAGAGGGTTCAGGCTGTACTTTAGAGTAAAGGTGCTCAGACCAAATATTGACTTTCAAGCTTGTTAGAATTGTACAAACTCTGTTTTGTCTTAATGTACTGTATATATCTTTATTTTTGCATGTTTCAATAAATTACTATTTATTTCCTATTTTCCTGATAATACCTAAATAACTGAGAGGTCATATAAGACTTTTGCACAGTGCTGTATTTTAATGGCTCCAGGTGTTGAAACTGAAAAACTCCAGCTATGATTAGTCTCCTAAATGTATCCTCTTCCCGACAGGAACTTATTCCCCTGCAGTGAGAATGGAACAGATTCCTACGTCCGCCTCTATTTACTCCCCGACCAGACATGGAGACACCGCAAGAAGACACACATCAAGAAGAGGACGGTCAATCCTGTCTTCAACGACAAGTAGGAACACTGACTCACATACTTGCATGGAGCAGGAAGAGCTTCTTTGAAACTCTCTGTGATGCTTATTTTATCTTTGTCTTTCCTCACAGGTTTGAGTTTGATATGTCACTTGAGGAGGCACAGAGCAGGAAGTTGGACGTGGCAGTTAAAAATAACAAAATGTTTCATACCAGAGAGAGAAAGGACATTGGCATGGTAGGTGGTGCTATTTGTGCATACCCTGTGTTCTCTTTCCTGTCTCAAGGTGAAGTATTTCATGGTATTAGATAGCCATTGGTGAGAGAATTATACAGCCTTTCATTTTTCAGTTGTGGCTCGTTTTTGATTCAGTGTTGTAAAAGTTATTTTTTTTAGATATATTGTAAAAGAAAACCCTTTGGGCTCTGATTGTTTGTTGTCACTTTGCAGATTGCAGCTCAGTTTGGGTAATTTATATTTCTGTCCACAGGTGATGGTTGATTTCTCACAGCTGGATATAGCCAAAGGTGTCACAGAATGGTATGAAGGCCAGATCTCTTACTTTCTGTTTCTTCACAATTTCGTGTTGTTTATTCTGGGTGGAGCACAAACATGAACTTTGTATGTCGTATGAGAACATAGTGTAAGTGTGCTGAATTGAAGTAAAAATGTTTACTTCCATACTTGTACACCTGTACATGTGTCCAATCACAAGTGGATTGCTCTAAGTATGCGTGTTGACACTTGGTGTTAAAATGCGTTCGACCAATAAACATGTAACCTACGTATCACAGTCAGCTGAACAACAAATAGGACATCAGCAAGTCTACTGATCTTTCTGTAATATCACATCAAGTGACCTGAACTTCGTCTTATATAGACATTAACATGCTTAGGATTCACCAGAGTCGCAATAATCTCTGAATTAGCTCAGTTATGTGACAGACAAGAGAAGTAAAAGAGCTCACATTTCTACAGCTCGCGAACAGGCAATCACCTGTTTTGTGCACAGAAGTGCTGCGTGTAGGTGGATTCCTCATTTGACAAACTGTTTAAAAGCTAAGACTTGTGTGCTTTAATTGATTCAAAGCATTTTATTATATGGTCACCACAGCAGGTACAATCAAAAGCACCACAGTCAAAACTAAACCCCTTTAAAGCCTCCTGATATTCCATAGAATATAAACTTCCTCAAAAAACTATCCTTTTTTTCCATTAACAAGGGTTCTGAAAATCTGGTTCAGTTAAACGTTTAAACCTATAGAAATAATTCATTCAATACATTGCTGCAACAGATAAATGGTAAATGGACTTGTAAAGCGCTTTTCTAGTCAAACTGACCACTCAAAGCGCTTCTGACACTACATGCCACATTCACCCACTCATACAGCACGTGTTAAGATACACATAACTACGTGCTTTCTAATCATTCATACACATTCAACACAACATGGGGTTCAGTGTCTTGCCCAAGGACGCTTCGACATGTAGCCTGGGGAAGTCAGAGTCGAACCACCGACCTTCCGATTGGTGGGCGACTGCTCTTCCTCCGGAGCCACCAGATGCAAGGTGGTTAGAGCTGTTGCCTCACAGCAACAAGATTCCTGGTTTGAATCTTTCGGTGACCTTTCGGTGTGGACTTTACATGTTTTCCCTGTGCCTGTATGGGTTCTCTTTCTGGGTACTCGGGCTTCTTCCCACATTCCGTAAACATTCCAAACAGGTTAACTGGTGAGGAGACTGAAGGGGTGAATGTTGGCATGTGTGGTTGTTTGTCCCATTTGTTTCTGTGTTGGCCCAGTGATGAACTGGTGACCTGTCCAGGGTCCATGAATTGGATAAAGCGGTAATAATACGTGGATAGAATATATTCTCCTCTCTGTTCCGCGAGGTTAATGGGTGGTCGCTCTTTAGTCTGTCTGAGGACACATTTATGCTCGGACTGCTAAAGAATGCACTGAGTTCAGAATCCCCCATTTGGAAATGCCATTTTGAGCAAGCGACCATTCGTATACTCACTTGAGCTACTAGACCATTTGAAATAACTGACTGATGGACTCAAGTCTGGTCCAGAAGAATGATGAATTCGCACAATTAAGTAAAACATGCTTATTTGGTTCAGCCATAGTCGTGTTAACTTTTCATATCTCTGTTTTTTTCTCTCTTTCTTTAAGGTACGAGCTCACACTGCCTGGGCTGAAGAATACAAACTAACAGGTGGAACTGTAAAAGCGTTTGCAGCTGCAAGCCAAAGATGAGACATGAGAGCCGCACGTCCCTCTGTCTTCTTCTTCATCGCAGATTAGATTCAGATTTCTATCAAATATGCTGGACATAAATTATTATGATAAGTGGCACATACAGTAAAACTCCACATTGCAGCCACCTCAGCATTCAAGTTAATCTCTCTGCTGCAGATGCTCCACACGTGCATAAGCAGTTGTATCATGGAGGTACATCTATTTATTCTTGCATATTTGCATTGACGGATCAAACCAATTGATCCTGAAAACAAAGTTTTCTTTCACTTAGGAAAAACAATGTAATTCATCAGCAAATGTTCAATCCTCAGACAGACAAGGCAATTTCTGCATTTTTGTTATGGATTTGTTAAGTTGATCAGAACCAGTTATCTCTCTGTATTTGTATTTAAATAGTTGAACTGTCACTTTTTATGTAACGGGTTAAGGGAAGTTGAATAAAAACCAAGTGTTTGTTGAAGCAGTCTAAACAGAGTGTGTTTGTTGCACTGGTTTACACACTGAGCCACTCATTTTAAAGGCAGGGAAAATTAAGGCGACCTCAAAGGGGGGGCCTTTAGCGGTTAAGATAGTAAGTTTTAAACCTGCCTTTATCAGATTCCCAACTAATATTTATTTCTTTAAAGTGGTCACATCAATTTCCAGGATAATGTACAACCTGATGAGCTTTTACTATTTCAATTGAAAAGCAATCAATAATTGAATAAATGTGAGAATGACTTGGCAGTAGTTTGTGGAATCATCATAGTAGTTTTATGGTTTTAAGGTTTATTATATTTATACCTCATTCAACAAAAAAGCAGTATTTTGACAGATGGAGCATCTTTTTCTTTTGTACATGGTGTAGAAATATGTCTCTAAGTCTGCTATGTCTGAGTTGATAGCGATATTGAAATTTGTTCAGTTTATATTAATAGGAAATAAACATCTTAAAATACATTGTGGCTTTAAATATCGTCATATCTTCGATAAAACTCGCTAGGCAAAAACATACTATGCTAACAGCAAAACTTGATTGAATATCAACAGAGTACACAAACTTCTGTTATACCGTAACTGAATTGAGAGGCTCTGAATTCACTCTGCGGACTCATACACCGCCCAACTCCTGCGCGAGGTCAGGTCACAGTTGCTTCCTTAGCAACCTCCTTAGCAACAACACATAGGTTTCGGGTATTCCAGATGAAGCTATTTTTTTCACCAACACGAGTTCAAGCTAGAAGAAACCAAATATTATAGATAGCACAGCACTCTCAGAGACAAATCCATTACAGGTAAGTAAAAACTGTAATTATAATACCGTTATCTAGATTAAACAATTTAGGCTAAAGCATAAATATATAGAAACTTGACATTTAATTAGTCACGACAAAAGCTAACCATTTTTACCCATCTACCGATAGATATTGACTCTTCTCATCGAAATTACAGCTCGCGGGTGTATTGTCGACGTTACTGTTGTAATTTATGGTTTCAAAGTGCGCCAATTTAACGGCAAACTAATGTGAACTCCATTGCTCTGGTCCCCGAAAAACAGCCGTTAACGGAGACAAAACCCCCATTTTCCACGGACAAGCAGAAACCTCGAGGAACCGAAACAGCCTCGGAACGTGGGTTCAATGTTTTGTCTTTTGAGTGTTTTTTCTTTCTTTTTTTCCTTCTAAAGCTAAAAAAGTTTACTGTTTACGGTTTTTGTTAATCGCATCAACTGAGGTATCCATAGTTAATAATCACATATTTTGACCAAGCTATTTCTTATGTGCTGAAGAAGATGTGATGAGTGGCCCAAGTCAAAGTTATAGAAGAGCCCAGAACCAGAGCCAAATGGCAGTGCGGGTCCCCGGGGCCTCCAAACACTGCAATGCACAGTTCAGTCGAAAGCACAGGAATCTCCCTAAAAGCCTGATTGCATTGATTGGGTAAGTTGGGTTGCTTTAATATTACATTAAGATGATTTATCTGATTACCATGACAACATATGCATTCACCTCTATACCAGTGATACTGTTTTCACGGCTGCACAGCTTACCACTCAAGTAAATGAGATATAGAGTTTAGTCTCTTAGAATAAAGTTTCCCAGCAACTTACTACTGGAAACTGCAACTAAAATAAAGCACTTTATCTTTCTTATAGTCAGTCCTATTTTCCACTATTTTGCACTGTTCCTTTTTAGCCAACAGGAGGAAGACTGCAGCGACTCCACCACAAAGGCTAACCGTGAAATGGTAAAATGCAGTCCACAATCAATACTACATATCACAAGCCCCCTGCTCATGATAAAGACATTGCACCTAAATGAAACAGAAGCCATACAGTAACCTAATGGTTGCAGTTGTCAGGTGATTTTTTTTTTTTTTTAATTTTTCAAAATACATTTTGACATATTTCTTTAAACTTTAAAGCCACATACATTTTTAATCAGATAGTTTTTTTACATTATCTATATAATTTTGATTATTTTTACATGCACTGGTGGGTTTATCTTCTGTACATACCATTGGGAAAAATTCAAAATTCAGATCTGAATATTTTCACACTCTTTTAGGCCTTGGATGGACATATATTTCTCCATCACCCAGTATCACCTAAGTAGTTGTTTAAAATGTTACTACTGCCCCTGAAAATGATAATCTGTCTCTTTCAGATGTATAACTATTATTTCCAGAGGGGGATCGATCTGGAGAATGTGGCTCCTCTCCAGGATTCTTGTCTGAAGAACATTCAGGAACTGGTCCCCACCAACTTGAAGAGCCTGAGCACACCCCTGGAGCTGCTGGTTGATGAGATCAAGGAAGACTATTTGTTCAGCGTCAAAACAGAAATATGTATTATATATTACATTCAAAGCCAAAAGCTTTTATCAGAGCAATAATTATGACTTACAAAAAACAGTTGCACCTTTTAAGACCCACACATCAATAATAAAATGAACAAAATAGCCTAACTACAATTTTTAACTCATTTGAAATAATGTTAATTCTTGATTGTATTTTACCTGAAAATCATGACTTAGTAATAGAATCATGTTTATGTTAATATCTTTATGTTTGATTATAGTGACGTATACATCCAGTGAGCCAAGAAGAAGTGACAAGGACAAAGAGAAAATTCTACCTTCTCACAGACTTGAGTAAGGCATCTAAATTGGCATGTTTGCCATGTGAGAAGTAAGCAGAGCCTCTGCTTGCATGTTCTATACTGAGTAGAAAAGCTCTCTTGGCGAGGTCATATTTAGATTTCTAGTTTTTCTTTGCACAAGAAGTTGTAATAAGCAGTTACTGGACGTAGTTATAAACAGTGTGTTTTGCATTAATATTATTGGGTAAAAGTACCGTCTTTACATTTCTTCTGTTGTCTTTCCCTGTCAGAGTGGAAATTATTCCAAAACCATGGCAAAGATCATTTGTCCAATCACGAAAAAGGATGAATGAGAACCTTCACTGTTTCAATCCCACAATGCGGCAATTGATGTTCCTCTGGCACAGCTCTTACAAGTATGTAAATTCCTATGCATATCTATGTATGTTAATTCCTTATACGAACTCCTGGCCGGGCCTTTCTGTGTGGAGTCTGTATGTTCTCACCGTGTATGCGTGGGTTCTCTCCGGGTACTCTGGCTTCCTCCCACCATCCAAAAACAAGCATGTTAGGTTAACTGTCCTTAGGAGTGAGTGTGAGAGTGTGTGTGGTTGTGTGGCCCTGTGATGGACTGGTAACCTGTCCAGGGTGCACCCCGCCTCTCGCCCGATGACCGCTGGGATAGGCTCCAGCCCACCCGCTACCCGACCGATGGATTAAGCAGGTATAGAAAATGGATGGATGGATATGTTGGACACTGTGTGGTGTTCACCAAAATATTGCTTGGAATTTTGTTCTACTTTATTACATCATGTCACACATCCCAGATCAAGAAGTTGGTGTAGATCCATATTCAGCCTGATTTCTCACCCTCCTGGATTACCTGCTTGCAGAAATCTTCGTCTGGTAGATGTAGACGAGTTCCACAGGAGCGACAAGTCTATTGAGCTCTCTGAGTTTCAGCAAATTGTCAGTCAACATGTTGATAATGCCAAAGACATCCTACTCAAAAAGTAAGTCCACGTTATCAGACCTCACCAACACATGAGCACAAAGGTAAATCACAGTCTGAAACAAATTATTTTGTGACGATTTAATGTACAGGTGTTATGAACAGATGTTGAATTGTGCTCAGCAGTTCTTTCAAACACAAAGATTTCTAATTTCATTTTCCAAAAGCGCTGTCTGTCCAAAAATATGTACTGTAAAATGAGTCTCTTGCAGTATCTCAAAGTCCCAGCTATAGGAGGCCATTTACATGAGTATTATCAGCAAGTGTTCCCCTCCAAATGTAATGCTCTGGATGTTATGTTTGTTTCGGAAAATATTAACATGTGGACAGCTAATTTTAGCGGCCTCTAAAGTTCGATACCATTTCACAAATACAACATTGCATAAGTCTAAGCATGTTAGTTGAAGGTTTTTTCTCATCACTGCATAATACGTTCCTATTGGTTTTGTGGGTCTGGGCATGCCTTCCTGACAATAATGCATAATGCAAGTGGCTCTACTCCTTTAGGATGCTTGTATTCAGCAGCCACTCAAATAACGGAGAAGTCAGTTGATCATCAACACTAATCTGACTGAATCATTTTTTGGGAATATAATTAAAAATTCAACAGTCTCTTTTTAATTATGATTTTGTTTTCTGTTTCAGTTGGGTTACACAAGTACAAAACATTTACTACCAGAGCTGCATGCTCAAACTGGTGCCTTCATTCAGCAACTTGGCCAAACTGAAATCTTTCCTCAACTGTGTAGCTGCACTGATGACTTACCAGCTGCAGAATCTTGCCATAGATTCATTGAGAGACTATACACATCTCATTTCTCAGGACCTGGTAGGAGGAAGCTCTTCATACCAGAATGGTTTAAAAAGATGGAACAAAATGGGCTGGGAAAACTCATGCATTTATGTATTTTTTAAATTGCTCTCCACTGTTTAGTGCTCAGACGAAACCAGTGGACACCCAGGCTTTGTTCTGCATTTGATCTTAGAAGACAATGAGATCAAGTTTGAACCTGACCTTAAAATGTATGAGGAGGCCCTCCTTCATGTCTATGAGTTAATGCTCAGGTCTATCGACATGGTACCTCGAATTGAAACCAAACTCTACCATGAGTGGGTAAGTATACATCTAGTTTACCTACCTAGAACTTATGTAGTCTGATGGCAAAATGCTGAAATAATGTTTGATTTCCATTTAACATGAAACCTCCTATCACTGTTGTGTTTTAAAGAAGATTTCTAAATTAAACTAGCTCAATGCATAACAATCTCTTACATTGCTACCATTACATAGGACATTATTTTATAGCACATTTTTCAAGATTTCTCCTACTGTGGTGCTATTTGGCTGTCTGTACTCTATATTTCAAAATCCCATTAGCTACTCTATTTCAGGCTTTGCATCCATGATCTACTTTTATGCCTCAAGAATACATTTTGCCTTCGCCTAAGTTAGTCCCTGACTTCACAGCCAGACTCCCAGCTTGGAAACAACCTGAGACCCATCATTCTTCCTGAGATCCTTCAGGCCCAGCAGGAGGAAGTGCGCAGGGTGTTCTGGGCTGAGTGTGTCAGGCCTAAGGAGTATGTCCATGAGTATGATAAATACACTACATTGGTATCCAAGCAAGCAGAGGAAGATGTGGCGCTGTTCCTCAGTGAACAGCACTCCTTCCAGGATATCATGGCAGAGGCAATGCACTACCGGCAGCTTGCTCACCAGATCCAGTACACGCCATGCAAGGTAGATTATTTAATTTATCAACCCAGGATGATTGGAAAAATTTAAATCTGCGTTAGATGCAAACAGCTGATGTTTTGGTAGTTTCTAATTCAACTCATAATGATCATTCCCCATATAAAGTTATCTTGTGGGAAGCAGAACTTTACCTAACAGAAATCATCCCAACAGCAGTACTTCTTCAGTTCATAAAATAGTTTGTTGGAAAAGTTGTACTATTGTTGTTTTTTGTTAATGACACATATTGTGGAATTTTAGGTGGTAAAGCTTGGCCTGTTTGAGGTCCAGTCCCATAAGCTCATCCACTCTCTTGTGAAGCGTGCTCAAGAGCTCCAGCAAAAACTGGCCACACGGATGCTACAGGACCACCAGGAAGTTAACAAGGCGTGAGTTGGTTTTCATTTCTTCATTCATAACAATAGCAGACTGCAATCTCTTCACAGCAATACAAAAAAAAGAAATTAATGTATGTGCCAGTATAAAAAAAATAACTTCTGCCATGGCCTAATAGAAATGTCTGCTTAATAACACAGCTGAAATATGCAAAAGGTGGCTTCCGTCATAGAAAATGGAAAGCTTTAGCTTTTTAGGTTTGAGACAGAATTAAATCCTCCTTATGGTTCACTCAAATAATAACGCTCCTTTTCTCTCTCAGGCTCTGTAATGAATTTGAGAGGATTTCTGAGAGGGCACTGAGCACACCGCCTGATACTCAGCAACTGATGGAACTTAAGGTGACTTCGACAAAGTCTAATCTCACGGCCCAGCTTGATGCGTTATTCCACAGACAATTGTTCCATCTTAACAACAGATACTTTGCATTCAGATTGCATTTCTCATTGGAAATGTAGTCAGTGAATTTACAATATTATTTTAATCCTTTGATTTGGGATGCTGCCTCTAATTGGACCTTTGGGTGACCTATACTTGAGGCTACAGGAATCCTGGGCTGGCGTTGAATCTTTTCAGACCTGCTAACTAGCTCTACTTTTTTTTTCTTCAGATATTATGTCTTCCATGTAAATTTAAGAACTTCTTCAGAGTGTCCATCGTTGCCATGTGCCCCCATGCAGGTCTACATCAATAAGGTGGGGACTACAGAGATGCCTCTCCTGAAGCAAAGACTGGCAAACTCTAACATACAGCTATGTTCCCTGATGGACTTTGTGACCCTCTCATCACTGGATATGGAGCTCAACTCACAGACCGTCCAGTGGTTTAAACGTATGCCATCGATATTTAAGGAGCACCAGCAGATAATTAATGAAAAGACAGAGCTGTACCAAAGTGGCCTTAAGGTCTGTGTTTTTCTTAATCTACAAAATGTATTATTTCTATCAAACTATTTTTGACAGAAAGCTTCTAAACTGTAGAACTAACCAGTTGAGTAGATTAAGTGAAGGTGAAATTAAACAAAAAGGTGATTGCTAGAAAACGGAAAGCATGCATTTGTATTGCACTCATTCCAGCTGTGCCGTGAGCGATTTGTGGAAGAACTGGAGAGCTACAGTGTACAGGTGGAGGAGTTTCTTGGTTTTGGTGATCTGTCTGATCTCAGCAAATATTTGAAGAAAGCACAGGCCCTCAATGCCAAACTGGAGTTATCCAATGAAAAGGTACATCATGACTTTATAGATTAAGATATATAGTAAAATAAAATAAAAAAAACTAACTGAATAAACTTCTGGAATAAAATTATGCAGAAGGAGTTTATAGCATTGTGTCAGTGCATATTCTGAATGAAATATGTTTGTTGATTGTGTAACGGATGATTGTATTTAATTTGAAGGTGAATATAGGCATTTTAAAATCTTTAATCCCAAGAGGGCAGCATTGGATTTGAATGGAGTCACTGGAGCTGCAGAAGACTTCATCATCTGTTTACCATGTGTTATCCATGCATTGGCAAACATCTTTTTCCCCATCCATCATTTCATTAAATGTCTTTGTTTATTTCTTTTTTCTTCACTCTTATGTTATTCAACCCTCAACTCCACTCTGAAAAGATTAATGATTTCAATCTCGAAGAGGAGGCCTTCGGCTGGCCTGTGTCCCAGTATCCACAACGTAAAAAAATCCAGGACAAGTTGACTCCATTTCTGCGCCTCTATGAGACAGGCGCCAATTTCCTAAGTCAACACGAGCAGTGGCTCCACGGGCCACTTTCCGTTGTGAACCCAGACAAGGTAAAAAAGTGCGGAAAATTATGGATGTTCAGTATCTTTGTGACCACTTCAAATATATTCCAGTCTGAAAGCCACCCACCTAAGCAACCCTTTCTCATTTATCCTAGCAGCTTCCTAGAAATACCATAGTAACAGTTTAAGAGACCATAGCAACCACCTTTGGAGCCACACAACAACGCGCTAGCAACCAGCTGAAACACAGTGGCAACTACTTGGTGCTGCAAGAGCAACCAAAACTAAAACGATAGGAAATGCTTAGCAACCATCCGACACCGGCTCTCAGAACAACTTAACGAGTCCTGCCTGTTTTATTACCCTTAAATAGACTTGCCTTTATCTTTTTACCTTTAGGTTTGACAGACTGGTTTGTTCTGTTTTTCTGTTGGAGGTCAACATATTTGTATCCATCGGTCTTCAATTCTATCACAGTCACGTCTATGTTCCCTGTTATTCTCTCAATATTTGTCTTTGATTTCTTTTTTTTTAATCTACCATGTAGTAACTTGTCAGCAGCCACATTTAAGCAGTTAGCTTCTTGCAGCAAATCTTAAAAAGTCTTATACAGCCAGACTAATGTGTTTCCATACAAGCTGGATATACAGAGATGGTTTAAAGTAGATGGTATTTTTTATATACAGTCTCTAAGTTCTGAGACTTTAAGTTAATTTGAATTTGAATTTGAGTAACAATAGTTTGTTTTATTGAACATTAAGATATCTTGTTGTTGTTTTAATGAAAAAAAAAAAACTCAAATAAAAACCATATAGGTGGAAGGCGAAGTTGGCAATTATTGGCGCACTCTATACAAGCTAGAGAAAGGCTTCAGTGAGATACCGAGTGCCTTGAGGATAGCCACTACTATAAAGGCTCAGGTGGAAGACTTTAAGCAGCACATTCCTATGGTGCAGGTAAGACCCTCAGAAAAAGATTTAGTCCTCTGTCTTACCTAACATCTACTTGAATTTAAAAATCTACATGCCTAAAATATTTCTTTTGACCATTCTTTCTTTTTTCACAGGTCTTGTGCAACCCGGGCCTGCGCACACGCCACTGGGATGCCATGTCGGAGTTAGCTGACATTTCCCTGCACCCAGTTGATGACCAGGCATGCGTGGCTCGCTTCTTGTCTATGAGTCTGGAACAGCACTTGAGCAGCTTTGAAGGCATCAGTGAGGCGGCCAGCAAGGAGTACTCGCTTGAAAAGGCCATGGAGAAAATGGCCAGCGAGTGGCATGACATGGAGTTCAGCCTCCTGGCTTATCGAGAAACGGGCACCTCCATCCTGTCATCTGTTGATGAAGTGCAGATGCTGTTGGATGACCACATTGTGAAGACACAAACCATGAGGGGATCACCCTTCATTAAGCCTTTTGAGGAGGAAATTTGGTAAGACACAAGAGGAGCTGCTTGATATTCATTCATAGCACATGTAGGCACATGTGGGGGAAAAAAATACCACTCCATCACTGCTGATCCACAATCTGTTGGCACTGTTGTTTACTGACTGCTGGGCTGGTAAGACGATAGCTATCATTTTACAACTTCACATTAAAACTCTGTAATGTTATTATCTGGATTCATGGTTGGGAGAAGATAACACCACAATGATGAAATTAGTTTGTTACAATGTTTTTACAACCCAGCTAGTGAACTCAAATTGATACCTGGTATTAAATACAAGTTGAACCAAATACACAGCTTATAGTACAATCATTTATATAATTGTTTTTTGTGATTCATCTTAGTGAATGGGAAGGCAAGTTGCTGCTTCTCCAAGAGATCCTGGATGAATGGCTTAAGGTGCAGTCCACCTGGCTTTACCTGGAGCCCATATTTAGCTCCCCAGACATTATGATTCAGATGCCTGAGGAGGGACGCCGTTTCACAACTGTTGACAAAACATGGAGAGACATAATAAAACAAGTGTCCCAGGTAAGTTGTTTGATTTCTTTTTCTTTTTTTCTTTTTTAATAATCATAGCTCTGTAAAAGAACATGGGTAAAAAAGCTCCTCAGGTGGATTTGTCTCACCTAACAAAAGGAGAAATCGAGAACTTTATCTGGGTTATTTATTCTGGGTTGATTTTGATTGTATTCATTTATTACATTTAAAATCATCGTATTATTATAAGAAAACTGTAGCTGCAGACACACACCTGACAAACAGCAGATTAGAATGGAGAGGGTGCCCTCAGGTGAAGTTAAAGTAAAAAAAAAAAGTTTTTCTCCAGTTTAAAACAACTGCTCTGTTACTGTAGTGCAATTCAACTCTCACAAGTATAACTCTGACTGTTTAACAAGCTCTAACGAGTAGAAAAGTAGTTTTTCCTGCTGTTTTCATCCACAGCTGCTGTTTTATACAACCACTGTCACTTGGCATTAAATAGATTAACATGAATTGTAATGGCAATGTGTTGTTGTGAGAACACCATAAAGTTTTTTATAATATATCTCACTTTATGTGAATAAAATACACAGTAGCACACAGGGGCTATTTATTTGTCACTTTCAAAGAAATGTCTGAATAAGTGAATGCCATCACTTTAACAGACTGATGCAGTTCATTGTTGTGTACCTCATGTGCAAACAGGGCTTAAATGTTTAGGGTACAGATTGTTCTATTATTGTGTTTTTTGTTGTTTTTTTCTTTTAATCGTTAAATCAAAATCAATAAAAAATATTTGTGATATAGGAATACATTTTAAAGTTTTTATCAATACACAAAGCCCTAATCATTGGAATCATGGCTGTATTCTATTTTTTTCTCTCTTTAATTAGAGTAAAAATCATCTGAAACTATACTTTGATCAGTCATAATAACAGAAAGTTGGTTTTATTTATCAGAGTAGCAATGCAAACAAACAAAATTTCAGCAAGGCAAATACAGCTCATGCGTTATGTTAGAGTACTACTATAATCACATCAAATTCAGCACACAGCCATGCCAGCATTAATCTGCTCAGTTGAGACTACACACACATATATACATACGAGCATGCACAATGGGAAGAAAGCCAGCAGATGGCGAGAGTGAAACGCAGAGGAAAAGAGGAACTGCTGAGAAATACAGTCGAAGACAGTAGGAGTATTTAGACAAAGGGAAAGAGAAATGAGTGAATGAGTCAGAGAGAGAAGAACAAGACAAAAACAACAGAACGAGAAAGAAAGTGTGTTGCACCAGCATCTTCAAAGAGTTTCCAAAGGGTAATTGGCATCCTCAGTAGACCTGAAATGAGACACATCAATTTCAGGCAGTGTCCTCCAGAAAGCCCGGCCTGACTGCACCATCAAATAGAAATTATGGATTTTGTCTGGAAGGGGCATGAGTGTATGGGGCCACAAAGAAAATGAGGTCACAGAGGGACAGAAAGCCTACACATACAGGTGTGCATTCGTACTGTCTAGACTACTGTGAGCTGGTATAAAGTATGTAGGCGCAGATGGTGGTACAGTGTCTTTTTTACAGTTGAATTTGTGCTCACTCACTGTTAGTGGAATATTAGTAGATTTCTTAAGTTGTCTTTTTTTCAGTGAATAGAATTACTTTCAAAGTGAGAAAAGGGGGATAATTTAGTTCTGCATTTTCTTTCAACTCTCAGTCCCAGATATTCATGATAATTGCTACATCTTTTTTTCAACTTTAGCTTATGATAGGAAAGCTATATTTTTAGATTACAATGATTTGCACTCAAATCCTCATACATCATTTCAGATTTGGTGTGTATTTTTAATGGTAATGATTCTAATTCTCCATACAGCGTACAATAGTTATAAAGAAGGGCCTCTGCATATAGGCTTGTACTGCATCAGGAGCTGATAAACAACACATCCCTGCACTTCATCCACTGCATTGGTCAGCAGTGCATGAAATTAGAATCATCTCCACTACATACTAGAACTGAATTGTGTGAGCAAAAAGGCAGGCCAGTGTTCAGCTCTCTTACGAACACGTCGGGGCTTGATAATGTTTTTGCTTCGGCTGTCAGCCACTGGGAGCTGCTCAAGATTCACTGATCTTCCAGCACCTCACATCCTCCAGGTCCTCCTGCACTTTTATTAAAATCTGTTGGCTTTTTAATGTGTCTTTTATCCACTATTGCAAGCACAGTTGTGGATGAAAATGACTAAATACGTTAAAAAGATTTACTTTAATGAGCCTTTTCTTTTCTTTTTAAATTATACTACACACCACAATCATGCCCCCTGTAATGAGCAGAGGAATGGAAAAACAGTTCACCCCTGAGCTGATACATTTACACTCATGCAGATGTAATACTCTGCAGGACTTACCATGAATACACAAGCCTTTTTTGTCCTTAATTCATAGCATCTGTCTGTCAAGAGCAAAGAAAATGCTGCCTTTACCTCACGGGTTTTCTCTGCTATATCAGCTGTGAACACATCCTGTCCTTTGCTGAAACCATCTGTTTGGTGCATAAAAACTACATTATCACACATAATACCATGTTATCCATTCAGTGTGCTCATGAATAGCTTCCCGCTGGCACAGTGAATATAAAATTAGACCTATTATTACATTGTCCTCTTAAAGAATGGACCAAAATCACAAGTATGATGACATTTATGAAACGATAGAATCAATTTATATCAGTCAGACACTCTTAGATGGAATAATTGTATATGCTTTGAAATGCAATCAAGTAAGACTTTTTGTCTGTGTATCATCTGCTATGTCTTAGCTATTGAACTTGATTATTTAATTTATCTTTTGAAACATTCCAGTTATTGAATCTTTAGTATCCTCTACTGATTATTGCCGGAAAAAAAATTATAAAAGAAATAGAATGAGTACCTTTTTAAATGAGGCAACACTATCTTCAACTGAGTTATGGTAAGAAATGAAGAGTGATCGTATTGTGATGATGATTAGATTATTACAAAGCAATATACAACCACAATTCAAAAAAGTTAGGATGGAGTGTAAAATATAAATAAACAGAATGCTGTGACTTACACTTTACGATTTCATGAAATATAGTTGCTCATCTTGAATTTGATGGCAATAACATATCTGAGAAAAGTTGGAATGGGCAGACAAAAAGTAAGTAAGGATCGGCAGAGATTCTGCAAACTAAACAAAAAAAAACCAAAAAAAAACCTGTATCTACCAATTTTAGATGTTTCTCAACGTAAAGAGACATGGACAGAAATCAATGTCTGTTAACACAGTTATGAGGATATGGATTGTGCCATTCATATTCATGTTAGAGCTTCATCCTGCAAAGTTTAATTTCTTCTTACATTTTACTTTATTTAGTAGCCGAATTACCAACATTTCCATGTGAACAGTTCAGCTATTCACTGTGTTTCCATTAAATTTAGAAAAAAATGTATCAAAATTTACAATATCTGAGTATATGAGATAAGTGCACGGATGAGATGATATTAGAGCTGACACTGACACTGATGTGAATTCTTAACAATTACTTATTACTTTTATTAATAATCTAATCCTAATCGCGATAGATTTTCAGACCACTTTGGGACACGTGGCCCTCATTGTGTTGGACAAAATGGATATTACTAAAGGGAGAAATTGCAGTTTTCTAATATCACTTTTGAAGCAACACTAACAAAATATCATTGCTGGAAACATATTAACACAACGTATCCATCCATCCATTTTCTATACCCACTTAATCCAACTGTCGGGTCGCAGAGGGACTGGAGCCTATCCCAGCAGTCATTGGGTGAGAAGCGGGGTGCACCCTGGACAGGTCACCAGTCCATCACAGGGCCACACAACCACACACACGTTCACACTCACTCCTAAGGACAATTTTAGAATCACCAATTAACCTACCATGCATGTTTTTGGACAGTGGGAGGAAGCCGGAGTACCCGGAGAGAACTCACGCATACACAGGCAGAACATGCAGACTCCTCACAGAATGAACACGACGTATACATTTTCATTTTATTTAGCATTTTCTTGATGTTTTGGAATAAGAATTAAAATATGTAATTTAAGCATATACTTCTCGTATACAGTGAGTGCAACACAAATCTTCTCTAGTGTGGCAATATGTCTGTCTGGGAAATAAATGTGTAAAAGATGGTTCTTTCATTGATGTCATCCATCTGTCCATTGTGTATACACACTTCATCCTTGTTCAAGTTCAGGAAGGGCTGGAACCTACTCCAGCTGTCCCTGGGTGAGAAGTAGGGAATTAGCTTGACAGATCATTAGTCCATCACATGTCAAATATAAAGAGACAAACAGCCATACAAACAAATACTCATACCTTTGGCCATTTAAGAATCACCAGTTACCCTAACATGTCTTTGGGTTGAAATGTTCGGGTAACTGGTGATTATTTAATGCAGGCACAGAAAGAAAATGCAAACTCTACACAAAAAGGTTCCAAGACAGGTACCTTGCTGATGTGATCTGTGTGACTCATTCACCACTACTGTAATTCCAAAACTGAGATTAGCAGTAGTACATGAAATCACACCAGTCCAGGTGGGACTGGACCCCTCAATTCCCAGTTCCAGAGGCTGTTGCCTTATCCATTAGGCCACTGGGCCTTATTTTGTAGATGTCTGGAGTGAAGAGTCCACTGGCCGCAAAATAGTGTATCTGAAACTGATAGCTTGAAAGACTCTGAATGGAGCTCAACTCATTTTTAGGGATAAATTATGTCAAATTTGAATTTGTTGATGTGGTGGTAGGCAGCTTAGCGAGGTTGAGTGGGAGTTCCATGTACAGAAGTTGTTAGTCCTTGTTGTGGTGTACCTACGTTCAACTCCTGACCTAGGGCACTTTGTTGCATGTGTCTGCTTGCTTTCCTGTAACAAAAAAGAAATAATGTGTTTCTGACTAACTTGTTGCACTATTAATTTGATGATGATGAAATTTCCAGCCTCTGTGACTTCCCAATGTCTTAAAAACTGTTCTTTTATCTGGTGTAGGACAAGCACGTTTTGGCAGTGATAGCCATCAACAAGATGCTGGAGAAGCTACAAGAGTCCAACGAGTTTCTGGAAATGATCCTCAAAGGTCTCAATAACTACTTGGAGAAGAAACGTCTCTATTTTCCTCGGTTTTTCTTCCTCTCCAATGAAGAACTGCTGGAAATCCTCTCTGAGACCAAAGACCCCACAAGGTGAACAGTTGCATGTGTTTACTGTCATCAATTGCTCTTACCAACACCATTCATGGTATGCCATTGGACATTCCCTTGGGTTCCAACGACCAGTTGAAATTAGTTTGCCATCGTAAGTAATTAGAAATAAACTTTAATTGAAACTAGCTCAAAACAGAGTGTTTAGCTAGAAAAACAACAAATTTCTATAGTTAATCGATTACAAAACTTCACAATTTCAGAAAGGGCATTCAGTAAATAATTCAGTTCAATTCAGTTTTATTTATATCGCGCCAAATTACAACAAATGTCATTTGAAGGCACTTAAATAATGTAGTCCAATTCAATTCCAATTTGAGTTCAATTCATTGTAATCATAATCCAATCAAATCAAATTGATTATATTCAAAATTAGTCCAATTCATTCATACAGAGCAAATTCAAAAATAATGTCCTAGCTAAGGAAACCAACAGATTGCACCGAAACTTGCACCGTCCTGAGCGTGCCTGTGGCGACTGTGGAAAGGAACGACTCCCTTTTAACAGGAAGAAACCTCTGGCAGAACCAGAACCAGGAAGGGTGGCCATCCGCCTCGACCAGCTGGGCTTTGAGAAAAGAGGGGACAACAAACACTGTAACACCATTCAAAGGATACCTGTTGGAACAGGGAAACACAAGTTAATAACCACAATAATGCCAAATGTACATAATATCATTTGAGAAATTAAACGGGGGGAAAAGAGAGCAAAGTGAGGAAAGGTGTGACAAAAGAGGCCCTCCCATCCAGATAATACATGTTTCCAGACAAAAGATGTTCCTGCATTTTATTCTCTTCCTGCTATTTCAAATTCTCATTCTTCCGCATCTCTGCTTTACTTCAATTCTTTCTCCAACAGCTGGGAATTCTGATTACATTCATACAGATACACACAGCTCAGCTCTTCTGTAAGGAAGGTATTTAGCAGTATTTGTGTAGGTGTTTGGGTAAGCTGCTGAGACCGATTAATGTTAGGAAGACTTTGTTTTTAAGGGAGAATTTGAATTATTGGTCGCTGTGTAAGAATATAAGAAATTGTTAAGTGTCTGTTATACAAGAAGCATCAGTAGAAACCAAACAATCACAGAAATCGCGCTACTGTAGATATTTATTCCTCGAACCAAGGACAAATGCATGATTTATAGTTGCACAAGTCACAGGATGCATAATGAAGAAGTGTGAAAAAATGATGAATGAGTTTTATCAGCTGGAGGTTTATTTTCTTTAATTTACAGTTCTAACTAAACTTTAAAACATATTCATCCAGTTCATAAATGCGAACAGAATTCCTAAACAAATAATCCCAATGTACAAATAACAAATAAATAAATTGAGTGGAGAATAACATTTGAAGAGTAATTCACTACCAAAACATCTCAAATCTATCTAAAAAGCAGAAAATAAATGTGTTGGGGAAAAAAAATGAGATTTCATGTGCACAAAAAGAAACTTGACAAAACAAACTAATAAACAGTCAAAATTGTTTGTGGAAAGTTGGGGCCAGAAATATTTGGACTAGTGCATTTTTGTGAATACTGGATTAAGGTGTGAAATTTCAAATCCTTATTGGATTAAGGTTTTAGGAATTACAGCTCCTTGGTATGTGGAACCCTTTTTTCATAGGATCAAAAATGGTTGACTCAGAAGCACAGTTGGGTTTTGGTGAGTCCTTCATTACATCCTAATCAATTAAGATACAAAGTCTGCATTTGATTCCAAATGTTAGATTTAGATTAGATTTAAGGAGACGCTGCTGTGAACCCACAGTATGTGGTCAAAGTGAGACTGGCCATTTTTAGGCTGCAAAAGCAAAACAAAACCAAACATGTTAATGGCTGTGTTCATTTCTATAATCATATTTAAGCCCCTGAAAATAGAGCTGTAATTCCTGAAGCCGTCTTTCAATTTGAATGTGAGTATTATCAAATTAAAGATGAGACTCTTTACCACTTTAAACCCATCTCTCTTCAATTGTGGAACAAGCTAGGAAATTATATCAAAGCTGGGGCATTCGTCCGTACTTTCAAGAATCTATTGAAAGCTCATCTTTTCCAAGAACATCTCCCCTGCAAACACTAACTTGCCCTTTGCATCTTTGCCCGTTCCTCTTGCTCTTCGTCCTAATGAATGGATTTCGTACTTAATGCCTGCACCTGGGTTTATTATTGTATTGAAGCCTGAATGTTATTTCTCACTGTCAGTCACTTTGAATAAGATCAATTTTCTAATTCACTAAATGTGAGGTGATATATTCATTACGTAGCTGTGTGTTTAATATGTTTTGGTAAACTGTCAATGTCAAAAAATATTTAACACTTAACTGTTAGTAAAGTTTGCCCAATTATACCATATATATATATATATATATATATATATATATACTGTAAAAAGCAGCATTTGTTTCAGTAAAAATAAGATTACAGCTTTTTACCAGTTTAAAATGAGATCAGATCTCTGTGGATCTTTGACCTGCTTAAGCAATTCCATTTTCTTGCATTTTTTTTTATAAGGGTGCAGCCCCATCTAAAGAAATGCTTTGAAGGCATTGCTAGTGTGGTATTCACTGATATACTGGATATCACCCACATGAAGAGCAGTGAGGGTGAAATGGTGCAGCTCGTAGATATAATTTCCACCTCCAAAGCCAGGGGCCAGGTGGAGAAATGGCTTCTTGAACTCGAGAATGGCATGACTGTCTCCCTGCATAAGGTATTGTGACTGTTACTGTAGTTGCCATATTTTTTATATCACTTACAGTGCACAGATGAGGTTTAATAACAGTGATCTTTCAAAACTCATATACCTCTTTTGAAATGCTTTTTGAAAATTCTCACTTGGAGAATTTGTTCTGTAGATAACTCAGTGTTTCCCACCAAACTTGATATGCATGTTCAAAGCCTCAGCTTGTAGCATTGAACACAGAGTAACCTAACCAGAGAGCTGAAACAGTTGTTTCTCCTATGGTCTATTGTAGGTAATAGGGGAAGCCATTAAGGCATACCCCAATGAGCTGAGGATCAACTGGGTGCGTGCCTGGCCAGGCCAGACTGTCTTGTGTGTCTCGCAGGTCTACTGGACAAAGGATATCCATGAAGCTATTGGCTCAGGACAGAAGGTAATCATTTATTTTTTTTGCACTTGTTAACATATGTTCTAAATTGTAGTTTACATACCTTGTAATCATGAGGGAACTCTTTATACACGACTAGTCTAATGCACTCACTGATTTTGAAATTTTAGGTTAAATTTTTTTAATTTTATTTACTTAATCTTTTATATCATCTGATCTAACCAAAAACATCCACTCTTGATTCTTGGAGTAAACAACAAAAAATGAAAATAACAAAACTAAGAAAAACAAGCTGGGCTGCATGTTCTACATCTAAATCCACAGTAGGCTTTGAAGTTCCATTATGTGCATTTCAAAGCTGTAACCATGGCAACACATGTTATGAAGAACAGTGTAGTCAAAGGGTTTAACATTTTATCAGGACACATGACACCAAGTTAACACGAATGACTTACCTGGTGGCTCTACTGTGTGTCCAAACTTTAATCTATTACTTTAATCTAAAGTTGATTTTAAACAACAAAACATACTGTTTGTTACACAGCCTTTATAACTGACATTACCAGTTGCTATCAGCTTACATAACCAGCTACCATTATATGCTGTTTAGTTAAGTTGGACATGTAGATTCCCTTTTATGACAGATTATGCTTTTGTACCTTTCACTTTGTAGAATGAAGGTGATGCATAACCAGCAATAGCTCGAAGGAAATTTGTGATATCTTTCTTGTGGACTTGTTGACAGAGATGGATTTAGTAGTTGTTTAAGCAATCAGACATGTAAACTTAGAATTATTGATGGGCTCGTCAAAGAATCATCTCTCTGTCTTAATAAACTCCAGCATGCTTTGCCTTTTAGTCACTGGTTCTTCTCTGTCTCAGGCCCTAGAAGCTTACCTGGAGCAGAACAATCGACAGATAGACGACATTGTGGCACTTGTACGTGGAAAGCTGTCCAAACAGAATCGAGTAACTCTTGGAGCTCTTGTTGTGCTGGACGTCCATGCCCGAGATGTTTTAGCCACACTGGTGCAAAAGAGAATAAGTGACGAGAATGACTTTGAGTGGCTCAGCCAACTGCGTTACTACTGGGTGGTATGTGGAAGGGGTGTGGGTGGGGTGACGTGTTTGGGAACTTTTGGGATGAATGTCTACTTAGAACACACACTCAGCGATTGAATTTCAGAACTCTGCATCTGTGCAGGAGAACCACCTTCAGACCAAGATGATCAATGCTGGTTTGCCTTATGGCTATGAATACCTGGGCAACACACCACGTCTGGTCATCACCCCACTCACTGACCGCTGTTACCGGTAAAGCTATGACACAAGAATCCACAACAGTTCAGTTTCTTCTTCACTATAGTTTGTTAGATATGCCTCCAGCAAAAATTCTTATCTTTGTACTAACACTTCTTACCATAGTATTTCAGTGCAGGGGCCATAGTCAGACCCACTTTAATGGTCAGAATAGCTTATGAGAGAACACACAACTCTGAATCTATAAAATAGGGTGAGAGAGAGAATAGGATTCATGTAACTACCAACTTTCTACTACCCAAAGTCTTTCCTGCTGTCTTTTCATAAGCACTTTTCTACAAATACTACCGTCTATAAAATCCAAATAAGCTATTTAGCCACTTCCTGTCCCTTCCAAAAATATAATTATCCAACTTTGAATTAGTGTCATCGAAAAGTTAAAATATGCCATTGATAGTGCAATCAGCTGTCACATCTAAAGATTCATCACTCAGTCTCATCTTGCTGTTAGAGTTAACTACTGACAGAGGTAATTAAATGCAGCCAGGAGACATTGAGGGAACAGTATGAGTGTTTGATCAGCACAGGCTGAATTTGAGATTAAATCTCAACTCTGCCAAACACAAATTCCTGTCCCTCTTCATAAAAATTTGATTTCCTCTCTTAAACGTACATAAAATTATATCATGTCTTTTCGCATAATCACTGGTTTGTCCAAGAATGCAATTGCCATTTTTGAGATGGTTTGTGCCGCCTCTAAATTGTCAGGTATGGTGGTGTACGTGGCGTGGTGGAGATTAGAGGACCCAGAAACAGATATTTAAAGTAAAACTTGATTTATTTAAGATAAATAAATAAAAATCACAGCTGAGCCAGAATACACCAAAACCTAAACTATGAAATAAACACTAGGGAAAACCTGGCTGTGACTATGAACATGAACATGAACATCATGAACATCATGAACATCATGAAGAAGAAGAAGAAGAAGAAGAAGGAGGAGGAGGAGGGGAAAAAAAAGACCACAAGACCAACCTGACACACATGAAAGACGGTGAGGATTTCGAAGAGTGCATGGGGGAACCTGGAAGCTAAATACTGAAGGGAGGTGATTAGTGATGGAAGGCAGCTGGGGGGGAAAGCACAGATGAAGTTAATGACCAGGCAAGGGAAACCAAAGGAAAACATGACAAAACCAAGAACTAAAAACATAACAAAACCAACCGATGTGACATAAATATAAATAACTAGTTTTGGTTTGTGGTAAATAATTCAGTGTATTAAGAATACAACAAAGGATTTTAAACTGTTTTATCAATAAAATGTTTTATTTCTATAAGGACTTATAAGGGCTCTTTAAAATTTTCTGTATTGTACAACTGTATTATTAATATTGTTAGCTATAATTATTAGCCGTAAAATTTAGTACTGGTGCATCTAAAAAAAAAGTGATACAGTAATAACAGAAACTAAATTCATAATTCAGTGTAAGCATATTCTAATTTAATCAATAGATTGGCAACAGGTTGCACTGAAAGATGTTTCAGAGGTTACTTGAAACCTTTAAGAAAAATCCCTTCCAATCATTTGACAGATGACTTTTTCCTGTATGTTTGTTCTCTTTCAGCACCTTGTTTGGAGCCCTCCACCTCCATTTGGGAGGTGCACCTGAGGGCCCAGCTGGTACAGGAAAAACTGAGACAACCAAAGACTTGGCCAAGGCTGTTGCCAAGCAGTGTGTGGTCTTTAACTGCTCAGATGGACTGGACTACATTGCTCTGGGAAAATTCTTCAAAGTGAGCAAATTCTCTTGCTATGACTTAATTTTTAACTGACACTGAAAAGGCCTTGAAAAATGTTCTTCTTCCGATAATTAATTAGAAGGAGTTACTCATACATGCTGTTTCCCTCTTCTTTTGGAATGAAGTGCAAAGAACAGATATTTATTTCTTGGAATCTTAACTATTGCCACATTCTATTATCCTGCTCTTTGAAGCAATATAATAGAATGTGATAAGTTTTAAAAATAGCACTCCACTGTTGTGGCTGTGAAGCCAACAGCAACACCAAATGATTAACACCGAAAATGACAGAAATCTTCCCCATGCCATTTTGAAATTAGTCACCTACACAGCCAAAATGTTTGATTTTGTGTTAAGTAGTTTCATGTGTTTGTGTATGTATGTGTGATCAGGGCCTCTTGTCCTGTGGAGCTTGGGCCTGCTTTGATGAGTTTAATCGCATTGACTTGGAGGTGCTGTCTGTGGTGGCTCAACAGATTCTCACAATACAGAGAGGTTTGTTTTTTTTTTTAAAGTCGGCTTTTCATTCCTTTTGATCTTCAAGTAAGTTGGCATTATACCAGAAACAGTTGGCTTTGTATGAGCAGTAAAGAAGCAGGTTTTAAACTGCAAGAGGTGCAGCACAGAGCTAAGGCAATTTGTGAAGACTGGCCAGGAGAACTTCAAGCACAGCTTTGTTCACTGCAGTGCAGCAGTGTGTATGCGCTTTGGGTGTTGAATGACTTTGTCACAAGATGTAAGAACCAAAACAATGTCCAGAATATGCCCATCCTAAAAATTTGTTGTTTGTGTTATTCAAGTACCTTATTGTACCTTCATATTATAATTTACAATATTGGGATAAAGAAGACTGACTTCACCTGACTACTCTGACCTAACTTGACAAATGATGAAGCTTCTAAAACTAAGTACATAAGCATTTTTCATCTATTGTAGTGAGAAACAGGTTGTCTTCAAGATGTGCTCATTACAAAGAAATAGATTAATGTTCTTAAACCTGCAATGTGAATGAATAAATAATTAATTTATCATCGTTAGTTTTTAGTTAGTCTTGCAAAACATTCTTTGCAAAACACTTCTACTCAACTTACTTCATCACAGTAAAACTCTATTTACCAGAATGTTGGGAGGCTGTGTGAAATGTGAATAATAATGAAATGCAATGATCTGCAAATCATTTAACTTTGTGTTGAAGTTGAATTCAAAAAGTGTACACAGATGAAGACATGCATTGCATGGTAGGCAGGCGGTGGGAGTAGATAAAAGTCAATAAAGGTTAAGGGGCAATGTGAGCAAACAGTGATGTGTAAACTAACAAAAGGCAGCAGGAGATTCTTTTATGAACAAATAAGTCGAAAAATGTCCAACAACTAAAGAATGGAAAGGAAAATAGAGTTGAATTGAAAAAGATAATTAAAACATCTTGGATTTACATAAAGTCCCAACGTGGTTCCCAGGTTGCATACAATCACTGGGACATGATTAGAGGTTAGAGAAAACTAAAAGCTGTCCTGATTATATTAAATTTCTAAAATGAATGTGAAGGAAAGAGCAGCAAGGAGAAAGGATGTTAGTCCAAAGAGCAATGATAGAAATAGAAATAGAAATAGAAAAATACTTTATTCATCCCCTAGTGGGGGAAATTCAAATTAGTCAAGTAGCTCAAAAGAGTATTAATATTTACAATGATTTCATACTGAACAACAATAATAATGATAATAATAATCAATTGACGAAATAAATAAATACATTTGAGAAGAACATGTCAGCAGTCACTGTTAAAAAGCCTTATGGCTGTGGGGACAAAGGACCTCCTGAACCTCTCAGTCCTGCAGCGCAGTGAGATGAGCCTCTCACTGCAGCTGCTCCTCTTACCTGCCAGGATGCTGTGGAGAGGATCTATTATTATCCAAAACAGCATATAATTTCCTCCTCATCCGTTGATCCACCACAGCACTGAGAGGGTCTAACCTTCTGCGTACAACAGAATTGGCCTTTTTCACCAGTTTGTCCAGGCACTTTGTGTAGTGCAACTCCCCCAGCAGACAACATCATAGAGCAGTGCACTCCCAATGATAGTGTGATAAAACATGCATATCATATCACTGCAGACATTGAAGGACCTGAGTCGTCTCAGGAAGAAGATACGGCTCTGGCCCCTCCTGTACACTGTTTCTATGTTGGCAGACCACTCTAGTTTATTATCCAGCACCACCCCCAGGTATTTGCACGTCTGAACAGTCTCTATTTCCCCTCCATCAATGCAGACTGATTGGTATGGAGTTTTAAATCTCCTGAAGTCCACCACCAGCTCTTTGGTTTTGGTAGTGTTCAGGAGCAAAAAGTTATTTTTGGTCAAGCCATAGAAGGACTCCACAAGGTCCCTGTACTCCTTCTCCTGTCCACCACGCACACATGCCACAACAGCTGTATCATCAGAATATTTCTGTATGTGGCAGGACTCTGAGTTGAAGAAGCCTAGTCTGATGTGTACAGGGTGAAAAGAAAAGGAGCCAAAACAGTACCCTGCGGAGCCCCAATACTGCATTCCAGTGTTCCAGAAACACATCTCCCCATCCAGTCTCTCCAAGGTCTTCATGATATGAGATGTCAAAGCCACCGGTCTGTAGTCATTCAGCTCCACCGGTTGCCCTAATTTGGGCACCTCTATGAGACAAGAAGTTTTCCACAGCACCGGGACTTTTTCCATCTGAAGGCTCATATTGAGGTGCCTATGAAGAGGGACTGCTAGTTGACCAGCACAGTCCCTCAGAAGCCTTGGACAGACTCCATCTGGGACTGCAGCCCTTCCTGACTGAAGTCTCCTGAGCTCATCTCCAACCTCCTTCATAGTTAGACAAAGAGGTTGTAGCAGAGGAATCAATTTTAGAGATGGTGGTGGGGGTGCAGCTGGACAGAGGAGGTCAGGCAGTGGGAGCTGCCACAGATGTGAAGGTGCAGCTGGGCTCAGGAGGCCTGGGTGTGGTAGCTGCCACAGATGTGGAGGAGCAGGGTGCCTGATGCTGGAAGCTGCCGCAGAGGTGGATGTGCAGCTGGGCTCAGGAGGTCTAGTGGTGGAAGCTGCCGCAGAGGTGGAGGTGCAGCTGGGCTCAGGAGGTCTAGTGGTGGAAGCTGCCGCAGAGGTGGAGGTGTGGCTGGGTTCAGGATGCCTGGTGGTGGAAGCTGCCGCAGAGATGGAGGCATAGCTTGACTCAGGAGACATGGTGGTGGAAGCTGCTGAACAGAAGAAGAGTTGCTGCGGAGGTGGAGGTGCAGTCAGACGGAGGAGGAGGCTTGGCGATGCGAGTTGCCATTGAGGTGGAAGTGCAGCTGGACAGTGGAAGCAGTATAGAGGAAGCAGCTGTAGTGGTGGGGGTGGAGGGAACAGCAGCAGAGGTGGAAAAAGCCACACCATCAAACCTGTTGTGATGCTGGTGGAAAGTATTGGCTCTGTCCACATCACCTTCCACAGACAGAGTTTTTCAGTCTGTATCCAGAGATGGTCCTTCTGCCCCTCCACACCTACTTGGTGTTATTGTTCTCCAGCTGTCTCTCTACCTTTTTCTTCTACTCCACCTTAGCTCGACGTAGTGTCTTTTTAAGCTCCAGTTGTACACTCCTCCGCCTTTCTCCATCCCCTTTCTGGAACACCCTCTTTTTCTGGTTGAGGAGGTCTTTGATGTCATTGGTGATCCATGGTTTATTGTTAGGATAGCACGTTACAGTCCTCACTGAAATCACAGTGTCCCTACAGAAGTCAATGTAGTCAGTGATGGTGCCCACCCTACTATCCATGTCAATGTCCATTTCTTCTTCCTCCAGCAGCACAACCCAGTCTGTGACATCAAAGCAGTCTCTCAATGCATCACGTGCCTCTGGTGACCACTTCCTGAAAGATCTAGTAGTAACAGGAAGTCTTTGTACACAAGGTCTGTATGTAAGTTGTAGATGGACCATGCTGTGATCAGATCTACCCAGTGGTGGAAGAGACACTGCCCTGTAGGTCTCCTTCACATTAGCATAAAACACATCTAATGTCTTTTCTCCACGTGTTGAACAGTCCACATACTGTTCAGAGCCAGTCAGGCAGGAGGATAGAGAAACGTGGTTGAAATCCCTTGTGATTGCAATGAATGCTTCAGGATGCTGGGTCTGTATCCTAGCAACGGTGTCGTGGATGACGTCACACGCCATTGTCGGTGCTGCCCTCGATGGAATGTAAACAACGATGACGACTGTATATGGTTACTCTCTGGGCTCATAGGACTCACGGAAACCAACTGACAGCAGTTCAATGTCTGGACAACATATCCTCTCCTCAACGGTCACATTGTGGGGGTTAACCCATTTCTGATTAAAAAAAACAGGATAATACCCCCGCCTTTCCACTTACTGCTCGTATTCCGGTCACGATCCGCTCGTACGGCTGTGAAGCCAGGTATGCCCACACATGAGTCTGGTGTGTTGTCGTTCAGCCAGAACTCAGACAGACGGATCAAACTGCTCTCCTTATACAGCTGTTGGCTCCGCACAAGCGCCTCTGGCTCATCACACTTGTTTGGTAGCGAGTTAGAGTTTCCCATAATCACCGAGGGCAGAAAAGGCTTGTACCTCCACCTCCTGTTGTGCCTCTTTGCCTTTAATTTTGGTTCAGCTCTGCATCCACGGTACAGCTTTTTTTTAGCTCGATCAGAATTGGATGTTTAATTCCGCGTCCAATCCTTGACAGTGCCAACAGTTCTTCTCTTAGGTACACCGCTCTAGTACTGGTAGCAGTGCACATTGTCAAAAAATAAAAAATAAAATGAAATGTAAGTAAAAAGCAGATCACTAAAAATCACTAAAAAAGTTGAGATAAAAATGACATATAATTATATAAACAAACAAAATTGAGAGCTACACAGACTTGCTGCCGATAAGGCCGGCGCATAGCAATACGAAGCACAGAAGTGTCCTTTGCAGCTGATAACTTAAGCTCGCATCCAGAAGACCATTGTTTTCAATTTTGCTTATTTCAGCAATTCATGGGTACCACTGACGTCACGTCGATGAGACCGCCGCCATATTTGTGTACATACAGCCGAGACAGCCTGAACGCTTTTAAGAGCATGGATGCCTACCAGTATGCTGTTGCTAGATGTGTGGAATCACGGATATGGCACCTGGAGTCAAGGAAATTATATGTCATCACAGCACATGTAAATAATTCAATAACAGTTTTTAAACGTGTGGTTTTGGTAGTAGTTCACCGTTAACGTTACCCTGGTTGTTGTTTGCTCCGGCGCTAACAACTCCCTAGGTTGTTTACATTCCCACTTATGCTCACTGCTAGCTGACATCCATGCTTTATCATCTATCTATGAAGTGAAACATATGTGTGACTTTTAATGTAAACAAGACTGTTTGTGGTTAACTCAGATCATGTCAGTGGTCTCTTCTTATTGTAGCCAACCATTTATTGTGCCGGTCTACGTCCTTTGGGATGGAATAAAACTGCATTTCGGGGTTTCTTTGTCGACTGCTATCACAGCCAACAGCTCAACATATTCCTAGCATCTTTCAAATAAGGTCAATTTTCAGTATCTGATTTTCCTCCTCCTCCACTTGTTCTGGTAACGTGACAACGCTGTAACCTGTGACCTGAGTGCTGCGGGCGGACACAAATATGGCGGCGTGGTCCTGATGAATACAATGTCCAATTCCATTTTGCTCTTATTACAAAAACATAGCTCCCTTGGAAAAAGAGTCTTGCTGCTGATCTGATCTGCCTGCATTTCAGACCCTTTCACTTAATGAAAACATTTGGTGCATTTTTAAACAAAAAAAACATGGCAAAAGAGCTCCTGAACTGTTTAGCTACTAAATCTCATATCAGGCATCTAAAACTTTAGCAATGGCTCTGCTCAGTTGCCAAAAAGTTTTCAAAAAATGTGGCAGTAAATATGCCTTGTTTCAACCTTTCTGAAACATGTCTCTGGCATCAGATTAAAAATGAGCACATATTTTTACATACATGTTTTGTTTTTGCGTACTCTTGCACAAATCCAATACGTCATCTAACTGCATCTGTTTGATCAGGTATTGCTGCCCATAGTGAAATGCTGATGTTTGAAGGGACAGAGCTAAAACTGAACCCCTCATGTGCTGTGTTTATCACAATGAACCCTGGCTATGCTGGACGCTCAGAACTGCCAGACAACCTCAAGGTACATCGTCAGTCTTATTTTCAGTATTCAGCATACTAATTAATTAAGGTTTGTTTGCATTTGTTTGTAAATCTGCATTACTGTTTATTTTTGTCATACAAGAGGGTTAGGGTGTCTCAGAGCAGCCAATTTAGAGAACTTCAATATACGTAACTACTTAGATGTAAATGTATTTAATGCAGTGCACGTTTCCATTAAGAAAACTCCCTCTAAACCACAGGCTCTCTTCAGGACTGTAGCCATGATGGTACCAGATTATGCGATGATCGCCGAAATTGTGCTTTACTCGTGCGGCTTTGTGACTGCGAGGCCTCTGTCGGTGAAAATAGTGGCCACTTACCGACTTTGTTCAGAGCAGCTGTCCTCACAGCATCACTACGACTATGGGATGAGAGCTGTCAAGTCTGTGCTAACTGCTGCCGGAAACCTTAAGGTTTGTCAAAGTGATGGGATTCTTTGCTGCTTGTCGTTTTTCTTCCCTACAAAATGAAAAGAAAAAAATCTGAAATGTATACATAATCATGTATGGATTATATATTTCAAGTCTAATACTGTTATCCTGATAGACTTCAGTTTCCTTTCAGGCAGATGTAGTTACATTGATGTAGATGTAGTTAAATCTTTAATAATTAAATGTAAACATAAATGGTAAGAAAAGCTGAGTATAATGTCTTGCTTTATCTTCAAAAGAGTTCCATGGTACAAATGTAAGATATTGAGCAGAGTCCTGTGATGTGTGAGTGAAGGAAGAAAAGAGTAGAAAAGATCCGTAAAAGAGGCTTTCAACATTTAGAGACAGGCTCTTCTTTTTCTGTATAAGCAGGAGATTTTCTAGCAGATAGATTAAGCCTGATGCCATTTTTACTTTTCTTACAGAGAGACAAGTGTATTTAGTTCCCTAGCAACAGCTGCTGATGCCTCTTCTTGAATTTAACAGGGGTGCCTGTCAGTCAGATGTGAACAAAAGGGAACTACTTTATTGTAATTAAGCCACTTCATAATGCATATGAAGCGGCTGAATTAACGGGAACAATAAAGTAGTAGGCTACCCTGTGTCTCTTGTGCTCCTCTTATTTATTTGTTGATGTGTTTCATTTGCTGGTTTTATACTTTTATAATTTTTCTCCTCTTATCTCATTGGGGATGTTCTTTTCTTTTCTTTTTTTTTCAGTTGGCTTTTCCAGAGGAGAATGAAGACACCCTGTTGCTGAGATCCATTATCAATGTCAATCTGCCCAAGTTCCTGGCCCATGATCTGAAGCTTTTTGAGGTGTGTTGGGCTCACATTGTCTTGATTAATGGAGCAGTTCACTTCAACTGATGTCAGCCCGTGTTAATTCCACTCAGTTCATCTGGAATCTCGATGCACTGAGACAATCTCATTTTTATTTGAATCAGAATAGTTCACTGGAATACATATGTGCATCAGAGAATGGGTTCTTCATTTCCTCTGTAACTATCATTTGTGCATCCTCACTCTTAAACATCTCAATGTCAGTGTGTGATTATGCATGCTTTTCCTTCAAATAAGGATTGAAGAGCTTGTTTGTATTGCGGTGATTCTTTTGTCACTGATCCCAAAATATATGACTTTTTTTGCCCTAGGGTATCACCTCTGACCTCTTCCCAGGGGTTACGCTTCCAGAAAGAGACTATGAAGTTCTACTCGGGGCCATAAGAGAAAACTGCAAGCACATGAACCTTCAGGTCACAGAATTCTTTGCGGAGAAAGTCCTGCAAATCTTTGAGATGATGATAGTGAGACACGGTTTCATGCTGGTGGGTGAACCATTTGGAGGAAAGACCAGTGCTTACCGTACGCTGGCTGCAGCCCTTCATGACATCTATGAAAAGGTGTGATGCCCATTTTCACTGTGCAGAATTGTAAGTCATGGGGAAATGGAGTAAGAGTGATTCAGATAATTGCAACAGCAGAGGTGAAATGTGGCACATGAAGCCCTAAGCTTGATGATCATATCCGATAGCATCAGAAATGTTGAAAGCACAGCCTTATTTGCGAATAGTTAAACTTGTAATTTTAACTTTTATGGAGTCTGAGTCCTTGGAACATGAACTTGCTGAATCTGTAAAAGAAGACGAAAAATATCACCTAAACCTTTCTGTCAGGCAAATTTATGTGACACCCAATATTCAAGGCTTATATGAGACGCATGCTTGTCCCAAGTAAACACATCCATCCAATTTGTCAGAGCTGTAGTCTTTGTTTAGCAGTTATCGATCTCACAGAGAGGAACAGAACTGGCTTGTTGTATTTACATGGCCGCAAGGCCTGAGAGGCATCCCACCGAGGAGACAGATGAAGGCCTGCTGATGAACGCCTGGGAATGCCACATTTATCATCTTCATCCTTGTCGCTACACATCCACTGATCATGCCCAACTCTGCTCCCCTCTATCCCTCTTTTTTCACAAACAGTTTGCTTTCTCTTTGTTTTTTATTCAGACTGAAACCTTGTCTGAATTGCTGTTTGTTTCAGAATTTGCTGCTCTTTCTCAGCACAAGTTCTTATATAGATAGGAGTATTCAAAGTACTAAGGCGGGAGCAAGTTGATCAAATGAGTTTGGTAATGAATGTGGTTGTTTCATCAGGGTCTGATGGATGAGAACCAGGTACAGATCACAGTGATCAACCCCAAATCCATTACAATGGGTCAGCTGTACGGCCAATTTGACCCCGTCTCTCACGAGTGGTCTGATGGCATCCTTGCTGTCAGCTATAGGACTTTCGCTTCCTCTCAGGTAAGGCGGCCACCTGGAGGCAGCTGTGTAAATCCCTGTGCAAGTTCACTACCAAAGCTGTGTGTATGCAAAAAGGAAAGAATGTGTATGTTTTGTCAGATTATTGATGCTGTGTGTATGCATGGCTCTTTTTTATGAATCTAAGTCATAGTATAATTGTACACACATGTGCACGTACCTGCTGTGCTCTGTAACCATTATTGGATGAATATCTGTATCTATATGTAGATATAGCTATAGATATATATGTACAGTCACGTATGATTTTATGTCTGACATATACTCTTTCAGATAGTTTTCTCCCTAGAAAGTCAGAGTTGATTGTACTAAACCTGCTTTTAGGTGCTTTTGTCTTTTCGTTATAAGGGGCACACTGTTTTCATTACAGACATTTATCTGTGGGACAGAGGGAAGGTGTCTTCACATAGGAGGATTCTCTGAGGAGTTAGAACTGTAGCAAAGAGTGTTTGTCTGTCATGAATACACCTGCTGTTTATGGTCTTGTTCCTTCTTTCTCATTATGCCAGTTACTTTGTTGCAATGCTAATTTTTCTTTGCGATAAAGCGGTCATGCGACTCCAGTTTTGGCTTGTGAAACCCTCTGCTCTTCACATGTTTTCTGTCAGTGATCAATTTTTCTCCTTTAATTCTTGACAAACTGCGCAAACATTACAAGATAACTAACCAACACTTTAACATTTACATATATTGCAGATATGCATACCAATATTGTCTGTATGGAAGCACTCTTTTTTTTAAACAGTTCTCTTCACTAGTTAAAGGAGGAAATATTTGTCTATGTTCACTACATTGTGTTGGGCTTGTACATAAAGGCTGCACAGCTTTGCCAGGACTGTTGGCTCACAACAGACATTCAGGCTACTCTCTTGTCAAGCAGACAGTAGTAGAGATGAAGTATCATTCAATGCAGTGTGCAATATGCTTTCTTCATAATGAGTAATGCAGAACTGAGTCACATTGAGCAAGAACATTGCTGCTGCACATCACCACATGAGTTACAGCTTCAAGAGTGTGTTGCGCTACCTACAGTAGGTAGACATACAACAAGAAGATGAGATTTATATACATCATTGTCTCCTCAGCCTCAGTTTCGGAGTTTTGGATGGATCATTGTTCAGCTAGATTGGCATTTCAATTAATTGCAAGCTGGCTGAGAGAAAGGCTGCAGTGACATGTGAACAAAAGAAACATTTGGCTGTCTTGTTAAAATTAGACCCTTAATAACTCTTTCATTTGTCACACACAGCAGACATACAAGGCAATTTGAAATTGCAGTGGAGGCATGTTCTGATGGAAAATCATTTATTTTCCCTATCCTCAAATTGTTTCCAAATTAACTTGTCGTCTGAAATATGTCTCCGTATATAAAGTTGTCATTTTACAAATTGTTCTTTGTTTTGTCATTGAATGATTAGGTTGAAGTTGATGCAATTAAAATAGAAAACAAGAGCATATCTTGTCTTAATTAATTTTGAAAAAAGCCTTTTATTTCTCTGTGAGAAGAAATCTTTATTTGATTTGCTTTCTTTTTCTGCAGCACGTTTTACCTGACAAATTTAATAATCTGGAGTCAACAGCAGCATAGCGGGTTAAATTCCCTGCATATGCTATGTATTTTTCTTTATTAGTCAGATCATCATATTACATAAAACTCAGTTCTCTTTCAAGTAACAGATGGCCCCAGCCCATGCATCCTCATTTGTTTACATTATAACAAATCAATTTAAAGCACAGCTCTTGCCAGCCCGTTTCACTGGAGAATCAACACTTGTTGTCAGTTTCAATTATGACAGCGTTGGTGTTTATTTCTGTCACATAGCAAACATTCCTCACTTTGATTAAAATGCACAGGGCTTTGGTGACCTTGAAAGTCTGCATAGTCATTCCTCTTAGTGAAAAAGAAACAAATGCAGTATTTGGGTACTATAGAGGTTACAGACACACTGCAAACTAAGCTGTAGAACATGCATTGTTCTCAATGATCCTCAGATCTTAGAAAAGTTAGAAAATTCCTGTTTTATAGATTTTAAAATGAATCAGTCTGTAAATATGTCTGTTCATTTCATCCACCAAACTGATTCAGTATCATTTACAATATTTTACAAGACTTAATCATAGCCTATATTTATCTGAAATGATTATGCATTTCTGTTTTTGTGAGTTGTGATATTTAAAAGCCTAAACCAGCAGGACAGTATTGTCTTCTATTTGTGACCTGTCCTTCTCTTTGGAAGCTGTCAGAATTGTGCTTATCTTTCTTTGCTACGAGTTATTTTGAAGTTGTGTACCACTTGTGTCTTTTAGAACCCTGACAGAAAATGGCTCATCTTTGATGGCCCAGTGGATGCTGTGTGGATTGAGAATATGAACACTGTACTGGATGACAATAAGAAGCTGTGTCTGATGAGCGGTGAGATCATTCAAATGTCACCACAAATGAGCCTCATCTTTGAGCCCATGGACCTGGAGGTGGCGTCGCCGGCCACAGTGAGACATACCTTTATTTACTTGATGTACAAGTTTCATTGTTATGTGTGTGGCTTCCATTTTTGTGCTCTTAATGAAGAGTCAGATGACACAGATAACACAGTGGACAACATGGACAGGAACTGAACAGCTAACGGGGGGGGTCTTTGAGGTCTCCTGAGCAATGTGTGGGTCATTCTCACATGAGTTGTTTACTTGTCTGAACTAGTGTACCTGAACTACCTGGTCGTTACGGTCACCAATGTGACTTTAATTTCTGTTGTTAAAGAGTACTGTCACATATGTGACCTTATCAACCCCAACCCACCAAGTGTGAACATCCTCTTCTATTACTTATAAGCTGATATTCCCCACATACTAGTTTCCAGCTGAGGAAGCCTTTTGGGTGCAAGATGAAAGTCTCCAAGAATTAAAAAAAAAAAAAAGGTATCAGTGAAATTATTTCCTTCCTGATATTCCTGCTCAGTCTTCATCAGGGCTTCAAGCTCGCCCATTGTATCTGTCAGTGACATCATATTTTCCATTAAATCAAGAGAAGAAATAGTATAAATGTCCTCCTCCTTTCCCTCTGCATCCTAGACATTTGGGGATTTGCGGTCTTATTTCAAGCTTCTCCCACAATGCAAACAGCTACACAGGACAGAATCCAAACCTGCATGGAAAATTGTTTAAAAGATCAGTGTTTTCACAGAAAAAAAGTCAATTAGAAAATCTCAAGAGGAAAGACACATTATGTCCAGAAATATTGCAGTAGGTTGCCACTGGTGCCACGCCATTCTAGAACAATTACGGAAGACACAAACCTGAGTTATATGCCTTGAAAAAGGACAATGTACAGCAAAAAAATTAAAACCAAGGGGCATTGTTTTTGACTGAACTGTAAGAAACCAACTGAAGGAAATGGAACTCACATCCTGAAAAGCCAGACGTAAACCATCACTAACACCTTAACAGAACAAAACATAGTTACCGCGAGCTAAAGAGACCCAGCCATGGACTGTGGGTAATTGGATAAAAGTGGATTCCATGTTTTCTTCCTGGGGTTGGACAAAGGATGAAATGCACAGTCCTTCAGAATGTTGATATGTTCAACACTGCACTACCACATTGAGTTCCCAGCATTTCACCCAATAATGTTTGAATAATTGCTGTAATTCTGTGTATTTTAAGAATCACCGGTTTAGAAGTGTGTTTTCATAAGTAATGTATGCTATTGGCAGGTGTCTCGCTGTGGTATGATCTACATGGAGCCCCACATGCTTGGCTGGCGACCTCTTTTACTGTCCTGGCTCAATACGCTTCCAACTGCTGTCAATGCCACACACAAAGCACTCATCACTGCCCTCTTTGACCGCATAATCCCTCCATGCCTCCAGCTCATTCGAAAGGCAACAAAGGTGCTGAATTTCTAAACCTTTGCTCAATGCATACTGTACATGTTTAAGATGGCAGTGGTTCACTTCTGCATAATATGCTGTCATATATGATACCCCAGAAAAATAATTATATCAGTCTTACTGTGCAGTAGAACTTTTCTTTAGTTACTTTTTGAATGTTTAAGTACTGTTTGTGCTGTTTAAATTTGACATTTCAGTTACACAGTTCACCTGCTTAGTTTAGAGAGTCATAGAATATTTAAACATCGTCCGTGTTTGAGATTTTTAAACAAGTTGTCCTTATGTTTGATTGCAGGAGTTGTCCCCGACCTCTGACACCAATCTAGTGAAGTCCCTGATGAATCTGATGGACTGCGTGATGGATGAGTTTCACAATGAAGAAAAAATGAAGAGCATGAATGAAAAAAATATTTGCTCCTGGTTAGAGGTTTGTGCACTACACCTCTGCAACTGCCAGTAATTATTATGATAGGGCTATGAACAGTGATAGCAAATGAATTGCTCTTAAACTGAACTCATTAAGACAGTGTTATGTTGCGGCCTGGTGTCCTGAGAGCATTCCATCACACAGTGCTGGCTGTTGCAAGCCTCTATACAGCCATGTCTTTGTTTAGATCAGTTTGCATAATGCAAGTATGACAGAGTAAATATACAAAAGTCAAAACAACAAGAGCTTAGAAACACTAAACCAACATTCAACGCCTTTAAGACCATCTGATGTGTCACTTTTCATTTAGTCAAACTGCCCATTCAAAATGTTGCACTTGAACACACTGCAGGAACTGAATTTAAAACAGCTTTCTTGTGTGCTTAGAATGCAGATTGGAACCATATCTGATATAAAGTGGGACTGTCAGGTTTTGTTTGACTTTGCACTGATTTGGCAAGTCTGGTTTTACTCACGGAGGCAGAAAAAAAATGCTTACATAGAATGAAAAACTAGACTTAACAGGTGAAATCACAGGTTTGAGCTGAGCAGCGAGAGAATAAACGGCTGTGCTTACAGGTTTTATGAAAGTGTCAGATGGAAAGTTTGCTTTTAGCTGTAAATCAAACTGAAAACTGACTTAATTAAACTGTGTTTTTAAGAACTGAAATTTGAAAAGTAAAACCTAAGTCCTTTTCCTCTATTATCTACAGCTTTATTGAGCTTTTTCTTTTCCATTCATCTTTTATTCAGACCTTCTCGGTGATGTGAAGGCACTGGTCATAGTAGTGTTCACCAATGCTAGTTAAAGGCACACACAAGTTTTCTTTAACCATGCAATCCTGATAAAATCTCAAAAGTTTTTTTTACATATACTGTAGTAATCAGGTCGGCCTTCACACAGGCAAAAAAAGGAAAAGTTTTAGCAGATGAGCCCTCTCTTCTCCCCCCTGCAATGACTTCCAGTTGATTTTTTCCTACTTTTATTTTTTGCCTTCGAATCATGTCTTTTGAAAGCACTGTTATTATCACCCTGTGGCACACTGCACTGATGAATGCCTTTCACCCTTCTCTTCTGTGTTTCTCATCCAATCATTATCAAAGTGTTGAATTAATCAGCTTTTTAACAGCAGGAGCTATCATGAGGCTGCTAAGCCTCATTTCCAATTCCTACAGTATCCCTGCTGTTTTTTGTTCTTTTGCAATAAAGACATCCCCTTTGTGTGGATTTTGTTTGCTGTCTCCTGAAATAATCTGAACAGTGGTTGATGCATTGTCATGGCTGTTGTACATTTAAATCAAATTCATAGTTGCAAACCTTTCCTGCTAAGTGAAATTTTTGACGGCAAAGCTTTTATGTACAACTCTAAACCTATACATTTCCTCATTAATAAGCTTGTCACACTGTAAGCATCATGTGTACCATGAGTGTATTAAATTTAGCATTACATATAATAACCTATATAATAATCTTGTATAATTACTTGAATGTATTTTAAGGCACTGCATCTTGGCTTTTAAACACAGACTCAATAGACAGACATTGTATGCACAGGTTGATATGATTAATGTAATTTAGTGATGAATAGCGGTGACAGTTGTCCTTTCTTTGTACAAAGGGCATCTTTGTGTTTTGCCTGGTATGGTCAGTCGGTGCCAGCTGTGATGATTTAGGCCGGGTGAAGTTTGATGTGCTGGTAAGAGAGGTCCTGAATGGCCCCTTAAGCAAGGAGACCATAACTCGTTATGGCATTCTGGCAACTGTCGAGGCTCCACCTAAACAGCTCACAGTTCCCTTACCCACCGAGGGAACAGTGTACCAGTATCACTTCATTAAAGAGGTAAGACTTCTGCTGACACTCAGAAGTTGAAGTTGTGAGCGATTTGCTGTATTTTTTTATTGAGGGTTACTTATGATTCACTTCCTTTTATCTGCAAATCTTTTCAACAAAGATTGGGAACATTTTTGATGAGCTTTGTATTATTAAGTTAAAAACTAAACACCTCCATCACACAGTATAAAATTATGTTAATATCAAATCTTACTGTGCAAAATTCTTGAGGCATCCTTCACTACTTAATATTTTGCTTCCAACAAGCTGGACTTTCTTGTAATCTTCAAACGTAGTCTGAACCAGTGTTGTGTCTTTAGGTAATATGACAAGTTAGCAAATAATTACTTTTAATTTGTATCTGTTGTATCTTTGTTGCTAGCTGCCTGTTGTAAAGACAAGCAGTTTATTCACATTTCTTTAGTAGCATCTACAGAAAATACCAAAGATAACACTGTCTGAAGACATTAACAGCATATTGTTCCCTCAGTGTAGGCTTTGAAATTAATCAATTGTGAATGCACCTTCAGTGTACAGACATGTCCAGTTTATCTCATATTATACACAAATCAATGTGTGTGTGCTCAATTTAAACAATTTCATTCTGATTCAGATTTGGTCCATTGTGCCCAGTGGACAGTAACCTCTTCTATCATGATTTTTTTTTCCTTCTATGTGTTCTTTTTAGGGCCCAGGTAGGTGGGAGCTTTGGACAGATGAGCTCAAGACTGCTCCCTCCATATGTAAGGACATGCAGTTCAACCAGATCATTGTGCCCACTGAGAACACCATACGGTACATGGCACTAATGGAGCTCCTCGTCACTCACCAAAAGCCAACTATTTTCATCGGTCCCACCGGTACAGGCAAGAGTGTCTACATTACAGTAAGTTGTACGATTGTGTTGTTTCATTAACCTGAATTTTGAAAAGCACTATGTGTTGTGTTGTTGTATATGTAGTGCATGTTATATAAGAAGTGAGCGTTAATTTCTGTGAAGTGTAATCGAAACACAGAGTTAGTCAGACACAAATAGCAAAAGCAACACAGTTACAGAATACATGGTATTTCTCAGCAGAACTTAGAATATTTATATAAAGCACTAATCCACTCCTCCACCCGTTTGCTCCATGTGTTCATCCATAAGTGAGCTCAAACTTCAGACTCTGGGGCAAATGGAGATCATCTCACTGGGGAACCTGCTTTGCTCTCAGCTTCCTGCTTCTCTGCATAGTGAATCGGCTCAGTACAAAAATGGCAACCAGCAGACCGTAGCACAATTCCAAATCTGGCACAAGTGATAAAGCAGCACCAACACCCTAACTGCTTGAATATGAATGGCATGTTGCCCTCACACTGATGCACTTTGGCTGCATGCTGTGTTCATTCACATCATAAATCTCCTTTAATTTTGCACGCCCTTACAAGCATGATTTGACAAGCATGTGTATGCTTGCTGTGCGTAAACTGATCAAAATGCACAGACAGGTGGTGTACGTTAGTACAGGTCCATAAAGCTTAATGTGAGCATTTCTTGTGATCAAACTAGTAAAAGCTGTTTTATGTGTGCTCTTCTTGTAAAATGCATCTTTTGCATGCTGATGCAAAATATTAAGTGATCATAGTATTTTTCCTAATGAGAACTTAAGGACATCTTCTCAACTGTTCAGTTAATGAAATATACTTCTGCTTAGTACTCTACTTCTGCTTAGAGTTTTTTTATGATCTAGTAGTAATGTCTTATTTTTCTAGGCCATTTTTCAAAGTGAAATCTTTTTTTTTTCTGTTGTGGAATAATTTTATTAAGTTAAAGATGTATACAATTGTGAAAGAGTAAGCTGAACTTCTTTCAGGTCTTTCTAAGGTTTTATATATCAGGGAAATATTGTAAAAATCACCTGGTCCATACCATGTGAAAATAGGAAAATACCTCCTCAGATGAACTACAAATGTGACAAATTATTTGTCTGAAAACTTTGCCAAAATGCAGAAGCAGCATGTGGAAAAACTGTGTCCACCATTACTGCTTTGTTTGGAATTAAGAGAGTAAGTAGTAGTCAGGTGCTGGTAATAAAAGTATGTGATTAATCCATCATGAACAACTGTGAGCACCTCTTTAAAGCTGAGGCTCTGGTAGTTTGCTGGTCTGCAGCATTCAGGTGGGTGTTAACACAATGTCAAGGAGAAAAGACTTCAGCAATAGTCTTATAGAGGCAATTGTTGCTGCTCATCTATCTGGTAAGGGTTATGAGGCCATTTCCAAAGTATTTAGAGTCCATCGTTCTGCAGAGAGAAAGTTTATTCATAAGTGAAAAACATTCAAGACAGCTGTCAATCTTCCCAAGAATATATATCCCAGCAAGTTGACCACAAGGTCAGAATTACAGAGAAACCCAAGAAATACCTCTCAGACTACAGGCATCAGCATATTGTCAGTTCATGACAGTACAGTAGAAAAAGACCGAACAAGTATGACTTGTTTGGAAGGTTGCAGAGGAAAGCCTTTTCTTACTATGCATGGCAGCGTGGCTTAAATTTGCAAAGTTGCCTCTGAACAGACCACAAGTTTCTGGAACAATGGCCTTTGGACAGCTGAGGCCAAATTATTGTTATTGTATCAACCATAAACTCTTCAATAAGTATTCTACAGTCAAATTTTAGACCATTTGTCCAACAACAGAATGAAAAAAAAAGAAAATAACAAGTTGTTGCAATGGCCTAGACCTTAACCTGATTGACATGGGACATGAAGAGAGCAGTGTGTAAAAACAAATGTCTCAAAACTTCAATGAGCTGAATCAGCAGTTCAGCTCATTGAGAAGAGTGGCCCGAAATTCCTCCACCATGATGTGAGAGACTCATTATGTTATATAGAAAAGGATTTCTTTAAATCATTGCTGCTAAAGATAGTTCCACAAGCTACCGAATCATGAGGTGCACTTTGTTTCTCACACAATGCTGCTGTATTTTGGTTTAGCTTTTGTAAAATATGTAATGACACAAATAACATTATTGATAATACGCGGTTGTTCATCTGAGTTTGTATTTACCTAATTATTAGGACCTGATAGACCTGACTTGATCATTTTCTGTTGTGTCTTGATACTGAAAACTTAGGAATTGAAAGAAAGCATACTTTCTTTTTAATGTAAATTTTTATGATGTAGTCTTGTTAATACTTTACTGAACATAATGCACTTTCATACAGTGAGATTTGATGATAATTTGTGTTCATATTTCTATTGCTTAGGACTTCCTGTTGAACAAGCTGCAGAAGGATGTGTACAGCCCATTATTTATCAACTTCTCAGCCCAGACTACAGCTGCCCAGACCCAAAATATCATTATGTCTAAGTTAGATAAGCGGCGCAAAGGAGTGTTTGGCCCACCCCTGGGAAAGAAAATGGTACAGCTACTATTTTTCTTTCTCTTGAACATCTTGTCAGTCTTCAGTCACTCTATTTTGACAGTTCAACAGTATGTTCAGCTTACAGGCATGTTGCTTTTCATCAGTACTTGGTAAATAATCTCGATTCTCAGTACACTAATCTTGGATCTTATCAGGTGGTATTTGTAGATGATGTTAACATGCCTGCCAGGGAGGTTTATGGTGCCCAGCCTCCTGTGGAGCTTCTGCGCCAGTGGCTGGACCACTGGAACTGGTATGACATGAAGGACTGCTCAATGATTAGCCTGGTGGATATTCAGGTCATATGTGCTATGGGGCCTCCTGGTGAGTAGCAGCTTTAGCAACCTAAAGTTTAATATACCTATGTAATATATCTTGGGTTACCAAGATATAACAAATTAGACAAAATGTCAGGATTCAATTTCTATGTGGAGTGAAGAGTCACAGGAATTAATTTTATCAGAAGCTCTGTTTCACTGAAATGTGATTTATTCACATAGCTAATTTAATTTTTTTATTTTAATTTAAATTTTAATGTACTTATTTTTTGTTCAGGTAAGTGAACAATGTTTTCTGACATATGTTTAAAATGAGTTTGAAAAAACGTCTGAGGCTGCATGAGTTTTATGTTGCAGGCTCTTGTACCATTTAAATGAATCAACACATCACAATGTGATTCAGATAATAAAACCTGGGAAACATCGAATGAGCAAAGCACTGACTGTTGAAGAATAACAATTTTAGCTGTTTTCATTCACTGTTACTATGTTTTGCACAACCACTGCACACTTAGCACACTATAACATGTTATATGGCTGTATGAGGACTTTTATAATATATGCCATCTTATTTAGTGTACTGCTCAGTCCTGCGTGAATAACAAATACTGCATGTGCAGCGTGGTTCTTGTTATCACTTTCGCAGGAATGTCTGAATGAAGTGTGAGGAACGGAAAAGTGATCGAAGTATAAATGACTGAATACCATCGCTTAAACAGATTGATGACGCCATTAATTTTGCGTAGTTCATGTGTCAAAAGGCCTTTAGTTACTCCCAGGAACTCTGAGAGGAAAATGCGTAGTGAAAAAAGCATGATAAATTACAATATAAGCAAGGACACCTCGGGCGTGTCCTCTGTATTTTTTTATTTATTTTTCCTTACCTTTGATGTTACTGCTACCGTTAGTGAGTCACTCAGTCACACCAGTCACTGGTAGAGGAGCACATCAAGCTAAACATGTAGGTGGAGAGCAGTTTAAGTGGTAGACGACTGTGAGAAAAACATGCATTTTAATGTGGAGATATTTTTATTGCAGCCCAGCTTACTACTCGGATAGCAAGGAAACATGAATCAAAGTTTAATTTTGGTTAACTCCGTCAGTACCGGTCGTCAATCAATTTCCACCGGTTGAGTCAACATTCATTTTGCGATTGAAATGTCAGCGACGTCTTCCATTGAAAATTAAACGTTTATTCAGTGTTGATTTCTCAGTGTTGGATGCTGGACCTGTTCTATATTTCTGCTGGATGCCGGAGCACAACGCAGCAACACTGCACAGAGCAGATTGTGCGGGACAGGAAGTCGTGCGCAGAAACAGAATTAAACACCCGGTTAATTTTCAAAATAATAATAATAAATCATTTTCTTTGGTAACTTGCCCTTACTTTATGAGTCATCATAATGGTCCTTCAAAAGGCCTCAGAATGCTCAATTTTTACCTCAAATTTTCAAAAGCTCTGCACTGGCCTGAAGGTTTTTTGAGATTTCTGACACATCTGAAAACATGTTGAAATGGCGTATTGTTTTCATTTCTATCAGTTTAGTATTTGACTGTGTTTATAGATTCAAGAGTTTTATTTGTCACATACATAATCATATATAGTACAATGTGCAGTGAAAGTGCAGTTTTCTTTTTACCTGCTACCAAGAATTAAAGATAAGAATTTAAATATAAATATGTGAACAAAAAAAAAACCTTGGCACGATAATTCCACACAAAATAAGAAAAATGCTTCAGTAAAAAGTGTTGAGTGTAGGGTATTAAAATATAAGTGTAAAAATGTACAATATTAACAATATTATTGACGTTAGCATTAAGGTGTGGGTGAGTGAGATAGTCCAGTTTTTATATTCTTCACTAAAGGAAAAACAGGATAGGGAGGAAAAGGCTGAACCAAACCAAGCTCATCTTTGGGCCAAGCAGCAAGAAGAGGAGCAGTGATAGAGGGAGAGCAGGTACTATAAAAGGAAGAGACTATGCCAGACCTGTATACGTTTTAAAAGTCAGATGTATAATGCATGATAATTGAAGTATTGTGTAAGATTATAAAAGAAATGTGTTCAAAAGCTGGTTTACCTTAACAAGAGTGAACAGATTAGGCACTATCATCAACATGATAGTGTAATAGGGCTTGGTTATCTATTTTAAATACTGAAGGAAATATGAAGCATTTGTATATATTACCCCTCTGTCCCAGGACAGTTCATTCCTTTTTATTCCTAATCCATGACTTGATGAAATTCATTCTCCAGTTTTACAATTTCACTCATTTGCAAATCATTTAGGATGAGGCTGATGTTCTCTGATAACAAACAAAACAAATAAGCCTAAAAGTCATTCTGGTGGGTTTTTTTGCTCCTTAAGACTCTGAAAATGGCCAGATTTGAATAACGGAATTTAAAAACTTTCCATACCCCTGAACCTGACTAGAAGTTCTGACTCATGACCTCAGTATTTTTTGGACCCTGCGTACGGCCCTGAATATAAGCTAGGAAAGGGCAAAACCATTTCAGAGCAATAGACAGCATCCCTGTTACAACAGTAAATCACACACACTCTTGCCTGTTGCTCAACAGACCTGGAGGAGAAAAAAAAGTGTTGTAATAACATGGAAATTACAGTATAATGTATCTGTGGATATTTCATGCTGTTCCACTTATTGATCTGAAAAACTCAGGCTTGTTGTGCAGTATAGCTGATGCGCTATGCCAATGTCCTGATTTTGCACTGCAGTATCATCAGTTATACGTTTATTTGAACTGTATTACCTGTCTGAGAAAGAATGTGGTGTGCGAGTGGCAGTTAATGGAACATTCCTGCTTGAAGTGCTAAAAATGTAGCCTACATTGTGATGCCAATGCACGATTACAAGCAGGAGATATTTGTGATCACACTGTCTACTCCCTTTTCACTATTTCAAAATCTTACTGTATCCCTCACCTTAAGCTCTCAAATTAAGTTGTGGGAAACAATCTGAAGAAATTACTTGTTCAGCCTTCAGTTTAACCATAATGTTAGAGCATCATCAAGAAAATGTCACCAACATGATGTTAACCTTGTTAAAATAAATTTTTTTAAACTCAGTTTTTATTTTATGTCAGAAACTGGAAGGACACAGGCGCAGGGTTTTCAGAATAAGTTAGTTTATTAATTAAACCACTTATATGTCTCCAGGTCAGAGAAATCAATGGGCTATGGAAGACTAACACAATTCCCTCAATAACTATGATGAGGGTAGTGTGACTATAAAACTTATCAAAATAATACTCACTCCACTCCAGGAGGAAAACTGAAAGAGCTATAAAAGTTTTAACAAAATAACTTGCCGCTCTCTTCTAAAGAGGCAATACGAAATCAAACTCTCTCCTGTAAAACAGAGGCACTGTGAAAGGATCGTTAGAACCAAAAATCACTCCACTAACGGAGGCACTCTGAAAAGATCATCAAAACCAAAAATCACTCCACTAACGGAGGCACTATGAAAAGATTATCAAAACCAAAAATCACTCCACTAACGGAGGCACTATGAAAGGGTTATCAAAACCAAAAATCACTCCACTAACGGAGGCACTCTGAAAAGATTATCAAAACCAAAAATCACTCCACTAACGGAGGCACTATGAAAGGGTTATCAAACCAAAAATCACTCCACTAACGGAGGCACTCTGAAAAGATTATCAAAACCAAAAATCACTCCACTAACGGAGGCACTATGTTAGGGTTATCAAAACCAAAAATCACTCCACTAACGGAAGCACTATGAAAAGATTATCAGAACCAAAAATCACTCCACTAACGGAGGCACTATGAAAGGGTTATCAAAACCAAAAATCACTCCACTAACGGAAGCACTATGAAAAGATTATCAGAACCAAAAATCACTCCACTAACGGAAGCACTATGAAAAGATCAAAAGCAAAAATCACTCCACTAACGGAGGCACTCTGAAAAGATTATCAGAACCAAAAATCACTCCACTAACGGAGGCACTCTGAAAAGATCAAAACCAAAAATCACTCCACTAACGGAGGCACTCTGAAAAGATTATCAAAACCAAAAATCACTTCACTAACAGAGGCACTATGAAAAGATTATCAAAACCAAAAATCACTCCACTAACGGAGGCACTATGAAAAGATTATCAGAACCAAAAATCACTCCACTAACGGAGGCACTCTGAAAAGATCAAAACCAAAAATCACTCCACTAACGGAGGCACTCTGAAAAGATTATCAAAACCAAAAATCACTCCACTAACCGAAGCAATATGAAAAGATTATCAAAACCAAAAATCACTCCACTAACGGAGGCACTATGAAAAGATTATCAAAACCAAAAATCACTCCACTAACGGAGGCAGTCTGAAAAGATTATCAGAACCAAAAATCACTCCACTAACGGAGGCAGTCTGAAAAGATTATCAGAACCAAAAATCACTCCACTAACGGAGGCAGTTATGAAAAGATTATCAAAACCAAAAATCACTCCACTAACGGAGGCACTATGAAAAGATTATCAGAACCAAAAATCACTCCACTAACGGAGGCACTCTGAAAAGATCAAAACCAAAAATCACTCCACTAACGGAGGCACTCTGAAAAGATTATCAAAACCAAAAATCACTTCACTAACGGAGGCACTATGAAAAGATTATTAGAACCAAAAATCACTCCACTAACGGAGGCAGTCTGAAAAGATTATCAGAACCAAAAATCACTCCACTAACGGAGGCAGTCTGAAAAGATTATCAAAACCAAAAATCACTTCACTAACGGAGGCACTATGAAAAGATTATCAAAACCAAAAATCACTCCACTAACGGAGGCACTCTGAAAAGATTATCAGAACCAAAAATCACTCCACTAACGGAGGCACTATGAAAAGATTATCAAAACCAAAAATCACTCCACTAACGGAGGCACTCTGAAAAGATTATCAGAACCAAAAATCACTCCACTAACGGAGGCACTCTGAAAAGATCAGAACCAAAAATCACTCCACTAACGGAGGCACTATGAAAAGATTATCAAAACCAAAAATCACTCCACTAACGGAGGCACTATGAAAAGATTATCAAAACCAAAAATCGCTCCACTAACGGAGGCAGTTATGAAAAGATTATCAAAACCAAAAATCACTCCACTAACGGAGGCACTATGAAAAGATTATCAAAACCAAAAATCACTCCACTAACAGAGGCACTATGAAAAGATTATCAAAACCAAAAATCACTCCACTAACGGAGGCAGTTATGAAAAGATTATCAAAACCAAAAATCACTCCACTAACGGAGGCACTATGAAAAGATTATCAAAACCAAAAATCACTCCACTAACGGAGGCACTATGAAAAGATTATCAAAACCAAAAATCACTCCACTAACAGAGGCACTATGAAAAGATTATCAAAACCAAAAATCACTCCACTAACGGAGGCACTATGAAAAGATTATCAGAACCAAAAATCACTCCACTAACGGAGGCACTATGAAAAGATTATCAGAACCAAAAATCACTCCACTAACGGAGGCACTATGAAAAGATCAAAACCAAAAATCACTCCACTAACGGAGGCACTCTGAAAAGATTATCAAAACCAAAAATCACTTCACTAACGGAGGCACTCTGAAAAGATTATCAGAACCAAAAATCACTCCACTAACGGAGGCACTCTGAAAAGATTATCAAAACCAAAAATCACTTCACTAACGGAGGCACTCTGAAAAGATTATCAGAACCAAAAATCACTCCACTAACGGAGGCAGTCTGAAAAGATTATCAGAACCAAAAATCACTCCACTAACGGAGGCACTCTGAAAAGATTATCAGAACCAAAAATCACTCCACTAACGGAGGCACTCTGAAAAGATCAAAACCAAAAATCACTCCACTAACGGAGGCACTCTGAAAAGATTATCAAAACCAAAAATCACTTCACTAACGGAGGCACTATGAAAAGATTATCAGAACCAAAAATCACTCCACTAATGGAGGCAGTCTGAAAAGATTATCAGAACCAAAAATCACTCCACTAACGGAGGCAGTCTGAAAAGATCAAAACCAAAAATCACTCCACTAACGGAGGCACTCTGAATAGATTATCAAAACCAAAAATCACTCCACTAACGGAGGCACTATGAAAAGATTATCAGAACCAAAAATCACTCCACTAACGGAGGCACTATGAAAAGATTATTAGAACCAAAAATCACTCCACTAACGGAGGCAGTCTGAAAAGATCAAAACCAAAAATCACTCCACTAACGGAGGCACTCTGAAAAGATTATCAAAACCAAAAATCACTTCACTAACGGAGGCACTATGAAAAGATTATTAGAACCAAAAATCACTCCACTAACGGAGGCAGTCTGAAAAGATTATCAGAACCAAAAATCACTCCACTAACGGAGGCAGTCTGAAAAGATTATCAAAACCAAAAATCACTTCACTAACGGAGGCACTATGAAAAGATTATCAGAACCAAAAATCACTCCACTAACGGAGGCACTATGAAAAGATTATCAAAACCAAAAATCACTCCACTAACGGAGGCACTCTGAAAAGATTATCAAAACCAAAAATCACTCCACTAACGGAGGCAGTTATGAAAAGATTATCAAAACCAAAAATCACTCCACTAACGGAGGCACTCTGAAAAGATCAGAACCAAAAATCACTCCACTAACGGAGGCACTATGAAAAGATTATCAAAACCAAAAATCACTCCACTAACGGAGGCACTATGAAAAGATTATCAAAACCAAAAATCACTCCACTAACGGAGGCAGTTATGAAAAGATTATCAAAACCAAAAATCACTCCACTAACGGAGGCACTATGAAAAGATTATCAAAACCAAAAATCACTCCACTAACAGAGGCACTATGAAAAGATTATCAAAACCAAAAATCACTCCACTAACGGAGGCAGTTATGAAAAGATTATCAAAACCAAAAATCACTCCACTAACGGAGGCACTATGAAAAGATTATCAAAACCAAAAATCACTCCACTAACGGAGGCACTATGAAAAGATTATCAAAACCAAAAATCACTCCACTAACGGAGGCACTATGAAAAGATTATCAAAACCAAAAATCACTCCACTAACGGAGGCACTATGAAAAGATTATCAGAACCAAAAATCACTCCACTAACGGAGGCACTATGAAAAGATCAAAAACAAAAATCACTCCACTAACGGAGGCACTCTGAAAAGATTATCAAAACCAAAAATCACTTCACTAACGGAGGCACTCTGAAAAGATTATCAGAACCAAAAATCACTCCACTAACGGAGGCACTCTGAAAAGATTATCAAAACCAAAAATCACTTCACTAACGGAGGCACTCTGAAAAGATTATCAGAACCAAAAATCACTCCACTAACGGAGGCAGTCTGAAAAGATTATCAGAACCAAAAATCACTCCACTAACGGAGGCACTCTGAAAAGATTATCAGAACCAAAAATCACTCCACTAACGGAGGCACTCTGAAAAGATCAAAACCAAAAATCACTCCACTAACGGAGGCACTCTGAAAAGATTATCAAAACCAAAAATCACTTCACTAACGGAGGCACTATGAAAAGATTATCAGAACCAAAAATCACTCCACTAATGGAGGCAGTCTGAAAAGATTATCAGAACCAAAAATCACTCCACTAACGGAGGCAGTCTGAAAAGATCAAAACCAAAAATCACTCCACTAACGGAGGCACTCTGAATAGATTATCAAAACCAAAAATCACTCCACTAACGGAGGCACTATGAAAAGATTATCAGAACCAAAAATCACTCCACTAACGGAGGCACTATGAAAAGATCAGAACCAAAAATCACTCCACTAACGGAGGCACTATGAAAAGATTATCAAAACCAAAAATCACTCCACTAACGGAGGCAGTTATGAAAAGATTATCAAAACCAAAAATCACTCCACTAACGGACGCACTATGAAAAGATTATCAAAACCAAAAATCACTCCACTAACAGAGGCACTATGAAAAGATTATCAAAACCAAAAATCACTCCACTAACGGAGGCAGTTATGAAAAGATTATCAAAACCAAAAATCACTCCACTAACGGAGGCACTCTGAAAAGATTATCAGAACCAAAAATCACTCCACTAACGGAGGCACTCTGAAAAGATCAAAACCAAAAATCACTCCACTAACGGAGGCACTCTGAAAAGATTATCAAAACCAAAAATCACTTCACTAACGGAGGCACTCTGAAAAGATTATCAGAACCAAAAATCACTCCACTAACGGAGGCAGTCTGAAAAGATTATCAGAACCAAAAATCACTCCACTAACGGAGGCACTCTGAAAAGATTATCAGAACCAAAAATCACTCCACTAACGGAGGCACTCTGAAAAGATCAAAACCAAAAATCACTCCACTAACGGAGGCACTCTGAAAAGATTATCAAAACCAAAAATCACTTCACTAACGGAGGCACTATGAAAAGATTATCAGAACCAAAAATCACTCCACTAATGGAGGCAGTCTGAAAAGATTATCAGAACCAAAAATCACTCCACTAACGGAGGCAGTCTGAAAAGATCAAAACCAAAAATCACTCCACTAACGGAGGCACTCTGAATAGATTATCAAAACCAAAAATCACTCCACTAACGGAGGCAGTATGAAAAGATTATCAGAACCAAAAATCACTCCACTAACGGAGGCACTATGAAAAGATTATTAGAACCAAAAATCACTCCACTAACGGAGGCAGTCTGAAAAGATTATCAGAACCAAAAATCACTCCACTAACGGAGGCACTCTGAAAAGATCAAAACCAAAAATCACTCCACTAACGGAGGCACTCTGAAAAGATTATCAAAACCAAAAATCACTTCACTAACGGAGGCACTATGAAAAGATTATTAGAACCAAAAATCACTCCACTAACGGAGGCAGTCTGAAAAGATTATCAGAACCAAAAATCACTCCACTAACGGAGGCAGTCTGAAAAGATTATCAAAACCAAAAATCACTTCACTAACGGAGGCACTATGAAAAGATTATCAAAACCAAAAATCACTCCACTAACGGAGGCACTCTGAAAAGATTATCAGAACCAAAAATCACTCCACTAACGGAGGCACTATGAAAAGATTATCAAAACCAAAAATCACTCCACTAACGGAGGCACTCTGAAAAGATTATCAGAACCAAAAATCACTCCACTAACGGAGGCACTCTGAAAAGATCAGAACCAAAAATCACTCCACTAACGGAGGCACTATGAAAAGATTATCAAAACCAAAAATCACTCCACTAACGGAGGCACTATGAAAAGATTATCAAAAACAAAAATCACTCCACTAACGGAGGCAGTTATGAAAAGATTATCAAAACCAAAAATCACTCCACTAACGGAGGCACTATGAAAAGATTATCAAAACCAAAAATCACTCCACTAACAGAGGCACTATGAAAAGATTATCAAAACCAAAAATCACTCCACTAACGGAGGCAGTTATGAAAAGATTATCAAAACCAAAAATCACTCCACTAACGGAGGCACTATGAAAAGATTATCAAAACCAAAAATCACTCCACTAACGGAGGCACTATGAAAAGATTATCAAAACCAAAAATCACTCCACTAACGGAGGCACTATGAAAAGATTATCAAAACCAAAAATCACTCCACTAACGGAGGCACTATGAAAAGATTATCAAAACCAAAAATCACTCCACTAACAGAGGCACTATGAAAAGATTATCAAAACCAAAAATCACTCCACTAACGGAGGCAGTTATGAAAAGATTATCAAAACCAAAAATCACTCCACTAACGGAGGCACTCTGAAAAGATTATCAGAACCAAAAATCACTCCACTAACGGAGGCACTCTGAAAAGATCAAAACCAAAAATCACTCCACTAACGGAGGCACTCTGAAAAGATTATCAAAACCAAAAATCACTTCACTAACGGAGGCACTCTGAAAAGATTATCAGAACCAAAAATCACTCCACTAACGGAGGCAGTCTGAAAAGATTATCAGAACCAAAAATCACTCCACTAACGGAGGCACTCTGAAAAGATTATCAGAACCAAAAATCACTCCACTAACGGAGGCACTCTGAAAAGATCAAAACCAAAAATCACTCCACTAACGGAGGCACTCTGAAAAGATTATCAAAACCAAAAATCACTTCACTAACGGAGGCACTATGAAAAGATTATCAGAACCAAAAATCACTCCACTAATGGAGGCAGTCTGAAAAGATTATCAGAACCAAAAATCACTCCACTAACGGAGGCAGTCTGAAAAGATCAAAACCAAAAATCACTCCACTAACGGAGGCACTCTGAATAGATTATCAAAACCAAAAATCACTCCACTAACGGAGGCAGTATGAAAAGATTATCAGAACCAAAAATCACTCCACTAACGGAGGCACTATGAAAAGATTATTAGAACCAAAAATCACTCCACTAACGGAGGCAGTCTGAAAAGATTATCAGAACCAAAAATCACTCCACTAACGGAGGCACTCTGAAAAGATCAAAACCAAAAATCACTCCACTAACGGAGGCACTCTGAAAAGATTATCAAAACCAAAAATCACTTCACTAACGGAGGCACTATGAAAAGATTATTAGAACCAAAAATCACTCCACTAACGGAGGCAGTCTGAAAAGATTATCAGAACCAAAAATCACTCCACTAACGGAGGCAGTCTGAAAAGATTATCAAAACCAAAAATCACTTCACTAACGGAGGCACTATGAAAAGATTATCAAAACCAAAAATCACTCCACTAACGGAGGCACTCTGAAAAGATTATCAGAACCAAAAATCACTCCACTAACGGAGGCACTATGAAAAGATTATCAAAACCAAAAATCACTCCACTAACGGAGGCACTCTGAAAAGATTATCAGAACCAAAAATCACTCCACTAACGGAGGCACTCTGAAAAGATCAGAACCAAAAATCACTCCACTAACGGAGGCACTATGAAAAGATTATCAAAACCAAAAATCACTCCACTAACGGAGGCACTATGAAAAGATTATCAAAACCAAAAATCACTCCACTAACGGAGGCAGTTATGAAAAGATTATCAAAACCAAAAATCACTCCACTAACGGAGGCACTATGAAAAGATTATCAAAACCAAAAATCACTCCACTAACAGAGGCACTATGAAAAGATTATCAAAACCAAAAATCACTCCACTAACGGAGGCAGTTATGAAAAGATTATCAAAACCAAAAATCACTCCACTAACGGAGGCACTATGAAAAGATTATCAAAACCAAAAATCACTCCACTAACGGAGGCACTATGAAAAGATTATCAAAACCAAAAATCACTCCACTAACGGAGGCACTATGAAAAGATTATCAAAACCAAAAATCACTCCACTAACGGAGGCACTATGAAAAGATTATCAGAACCAAAAATCACTCCACTAACGGAGGCACTATGAAAAGATCAAAACCAAAAATCACTCCACTAACGGAGGCACTCTGAAAAGATTATCAAAACCAAAAATCACTTCACTAACGGAGGCACTCTGAAAAGATTATCAGAACCAAAAATCACTCCACTAACGGAGGCACTCTGAAAAGATTATCAAAACCAAAAATCACTTCACTAACGGAGGCACTCTGAAAAGATTATCAGAACCAAAAATCACTCCACTAACGGAGGCAGTCTGAAAAGATTATCAGAACCAAAAATCACTCCACTAACGGAGGCACTCTGAAAAGATTATCAGAACCAAAAATCACTCCACTAACGGAGGCACTCTGAAAAGATCAAAACCAAAAATCACTCCACTAACGGAGGCACTCTGAAAAGATTATCAAAACCAAAAATCACTTCACTAACGGAGGCACTATGAAAAGATTATCAGAACCAAAAATCACTCCACTAATGGAGGCAGTCTGAAAAGATTATCAGAACCAAAAATCACTCCACTAACGGAGGCAGTCTGAAAAGATCAGAACCAAAAATCACTCCACTAACGGAGGCACTATGAAAAGATTATCAAAACCAAAAATCACTCCACTAACGGAGGCAGTTATGAAAAGATTATCAAAACCAAAAATCACTCCACTAACGGAGGCACTATGAAAAGATTATCAAAACCAAAAATCACTCCACTAACAGAGGCACTATGAAAAGATTATCAAAACCAAAAATCACTCCACTAACGGAGGCAGTTATGAAAAGATTATCAAAACCAAAAATCACTCCACTAACGGAGGCACTCTGAAAAGATTATCAGAACCAAAAATCACTCCACTAACGGAGGCAGTCTGAAAAGATCAAAACCAAAAATCACTCCACTAACGGAGGCACTCTGAATAGATTATCAAAACCAAAAATCACTCCACTAACGGAGGCACTATGAAAAGATTATCAGAACCAAAAATCACTCCACTAATGGAGGCAGTCTGAAAAGATTATCAGAACCAAAAATCACTCCACTAACGGAGGCAGTCTGAAAAGATCAAAACCAAAAATCACTCCACTAACGGAGGCACTCTGAATAGATTATCAAAACCAAAAATCACTCCACTAACGGAGGCACTATGAAAAGATTATCAGAACCAAAAATCACTCCACTAACGGAGGCACTATGAAAAGATCAGAACCAAAAATCACTCCACTAACGGAGGCACTATGAAAAGATTATCAAAACCAAAAATCACTCCACTAACGGAGGCAGTTATGAAAAGATTATCAAAACCAAAAATCACTCCACTAATGGACGCACTATGAAAAGATTATCAAAACCAAAAATCACTCCACTAACAGAGGCACTATGAAAAGATTATCAAAACCAAAAATCACTCCACTAACGGAGGCAGTTATGAAAAGATTATCAAAACCAAAAATCACTCCACTAACGGAGGCACTCTGAAAAGATTATCAGAACCAAAAATCACTCCACTAACGGAGGCACTCTGAAAAGATCAAAACCAAAAATCACTCCACTAACGGAGGCACTCTGAAAAGATTATCAAAACCAAAAATCACTTCACTAACGGAGGCACTCTGAAAAGATTATCAGAACCAAAAATCACTCCACTAACGGAGGCAGTCTGAAAAGATTATCAGAACCAAAAATCACTCCACTAACGGAGGCACTCTGAAAAGATTATCAGAACCAAAAATCACTCCACTAACGGAGGCACTCTGAAAAGATCAAAACCAAAAATCACTCCACTAACGGAGGCACTCTGAAAAGATTATCAAAACCAAAAATCACTTCACTAACGGAGGCACTATGAAAAGATTATCAGAACCAAAAATCACTCCACTAATGGAGGCAGTCTGAAAAGATTATCAGAACCAAAAATCACTCCACTAACGGAGGCAGTCTGAAAAGATCAAAACCAAAAATCACTCCACTAACGGAGGCACTCTGAATAGATTATCAAAACCAAAAATCACTCCACTAACGGAGGCAGTATGAAAAGATTATCAGAACCAAAAATCACTCCACTAACGGAGGCACTATGAAAAGATTATTAGAACCAAAAATCACTCCACTAACGGAGGCAGTCTGAAAAGATTATCAGAACCAAAAATCACTCCACTAACGGAGGCACTCTGAAAAGATCAAAACCAAAAATCACTCCACTAACGGAGGCACTCTGAAAAGATTATCAAAACCAAAAATCACTTCACTAACGGAGGCACTATGAAAAGATTATTAGAACCAAAAATCACTCCACTAACGGAGGCAGTCTGAAAAGATTATCAGAACCAAAAATCACTCCACTAACGGAGGCAGTCTGAAAAGATTATCAAAACCAAAAATCACTTCACTAACGGAGGCACTATGAAAAGATTATCAAAACCAAAAATCACTCCACTAACGGAGGCACTCTGAAAAGATTATCAGAACCAAAAATCACTCCACTAACGGAGGCACTATGAAAAGATTATCAAAACCAAAAATCACTCCACTAACGGAGGCACTCTGAAAAGATTATCAGAACCAAAAATCACTCCACTAACGGAGGCACTCTGAAAAGATCAGAACCAAAAATCACTCCACTAACGGAGGCACTATGAAAAGATTATCAAAACCAAAAATCACTCCACTAACGGAGGCACTATGAAAAGATTATCAAAAACAAAAATCACTCCACTAACGGAGGCAGTTATGAAAAGATTATCAAAACCAAAAATCACTCCACTAACGGAGGCACTATGAAAAGATTATCAAAACCAAAAATCACTCCACTAACAGAGGCACTATGAAAAGATTATCAAAACCAAAAATCACTCCACTAACGGAGGCAGTTATGAAAAGATTATCAAAACCAAAAATCACTCCACTAACGGAGGCACTATGAAAAGATTATCAAAACCAAAAATCACTCCACTAACGGAGGCACTATGAAAAGATTATCAAAACCAAAAATCACTCCACTAACGGAGGCACTATGAAAAGATTATCAAAACCAAAAATCACTCCACTAACGGAGGCACTATGAAAAGATTATCAAAACCAAAAATCACTCCACTAACAGAGGCACTATGAAAAGATTATCAAAACCAAAAATCACTCCACTAACGGAGGCAGTTATGAAAAGATTATCAAAACCAAAAATCACTCCACTAACGGAGGCACTCTGAAAAGATTATCAGAACCAAAAATCACTCCACTAACGGAGGCACTCTGAAAAGATCAAAACCAAAAATCACTCCACTAACGGAGGCACTCTGAAAAGATTATCAAAACCAAAAATCACTTCACTAACGGAGGCACTCTGAAAAGATTATCAGAACCAAAAATCACTCCACTAACGGAGGCAGTCTGAAAAGATTATCAGAACCAAAAATCACTCCACTAACGGAGGCACTCTGAAAAGATTATCAGAACCAAAAATCACTCCACTAACGGAGGCACTCTGAAAAGATCAAAACCAAAAATCACTCCACTAACGGAGGCACTCTGAAAAGATTATCAAAACCAAAAATCACTTCACTAACGGAGGCACTATGAAAAGATTATCAGAACCAAAAATCACTCCACTAATGGAGGCAGTCTGAAAAGATTATCAGAACCAAAAATCACTCCACTAACGGAGGCAGTCTGAAAAGATCAAAACCAAAAATCACTCCACTAACGGAGGCACTCTGAATAGATTATCAAAACCAAAAATCACTCCACTAACGGAGGCAGTATGAAAAGATTATCAGAACCAAAAATCACTCCACTAACGGAGGCACTATGAAAAGATTATTAGAACCAAAAATCACTCCACTAACGGAGGCAGTCTGAAAAGATTATCAGAACCAAAAATCACTCCACTAACGGAGGCACTCTGAAAAGATCAAAACCAAAAATCACTCCACTAACGGAGGCACTCTGAAAAGATTATCAAAACCAAAAATCACTTCACTAACGGAGGCACTATGAAAAGATTATTAGAACCAAAAATCACTCCACTAACGGAGGCAGTCTGAAAAGATTATCAGAACCAAAAATCACTCCACTAACGGAGGCAGTCTGAAAAGATTATCAAAACCAAAAATCACTTCACTAACGGAGGCACTATGAAAAGATTATCAAAACCAAAAATCACTCCACTAACGGAGGCACTCTGAAAAGATTATCAGAACCAAAAATCACTCCACTAACGGAGGCACTATGAAAAGATTATCAAAACCAAAAATCACTCCACTAACGGAGGCACTCTGAAAAGATTATCAGAACCAAAAATCACTCCACTAACGGAGGCACTCTGAAAAGATCAGAACCAAAAATCACTCCACTAACGGAGGCACTATGAAAAGATTATCAAAACCAAAAATCACTCCACTAACGGAGGCACTATGAAAAGATTATCAAAACCAAAAATCACTCCACTAACGGAGGCAGTTATGAAAAGATTATCAAAACCAAAAATCACTCCACTAACGGAGGCACTATGAAAAGATTATCAAAACCAAAAATCACTCCACTAACAGAGGCACTATGAAAAGATTATCAAAACCAAAAATCACTCCACTAACGGAGGCAGTTATGAAAAGATTATCAAAACCAAAAATCACTCCACTAACGGAGGCACTATGAAAAGATTATCAAAACCAAAAATCACTCCACTAACGGAGGCACTATGAAAAGATTATCAAAACCAAAAATCACTCCACTAACGGAGGCACTATGAAAAGATTATCAAAACCAAAAATCACTCCACTAACGGAGGCACTATGAAAAGATTATCAGAACCAAAAATCACTCCACTAACGGAGGCACTATGAAAAGATCAAAACCAAAAATCACTCCACTAACGGAGGCACTCTGAAAAGATTATCAAAACCAAAAATCACTTCACTAACGGAGGCACTCTGAAAAGATTATCAGAACCAAAAATCACTCCACTAACGGAGGCACTCTGAAAAGATTATCAAAACCAAAAATCACTTCACTAACGGAGGCACTCTGAAAAGATTATCAGAACCAAAAATCACTCCACTAACGGAGGCAGTCTGAAAAGATTATCAGAACCAAAAATCACTCCACTAACGGAGGCACTCTGAAAAGATTATCAGAACCAAAAATCACTCCACTAACGGAGGCACTCTGAAAAGATCAAAACCAAAAATCACTCCACTAACGGAGGCACTCTGAAAAGATTATCAAAACCAAAAATCACTTCACTAACGGAGGCACTATGAAAAGATTATCAGAACCAAAAATCACTCCACTAATGGAGGCAGTCTGAAAAGATTATCAGAACCAAAAATCACTCCACTAACGGAGGCAGTCTGAAAAGATCAGAACCAAAAATCACTCCACTAACGGAGGCACTATGAAAAGATTATCAAAACCAAAAATCACTCCACTAACGGAGGCAGTTATGAAAAGATTATCAAAACCAAAAATCACTCCACTAACGGAGGCACTATGAAAAGATTATCAAAACCAAAAATCACTCCACTAACAGAGGCACTATGAAAAGATTATCAAAACCAAAAATCACTCCACTAACGGAGGCAGTTATGAAAAGATTATCAAAACCAAAAATCACTCCACTAACGGAGGCACTCTGAAAAGATTATCAGAACCAAAAATCACTCCACTAACGGAGGCACTCTGAAAAGATCAAAACCAAAAATCACTCCACTAACGGAGGCACTCTGAAAAGATTATCAAAACCAAAAATCACTTCACTAACGGAGGCACTCTGAAAAGATTATCAGAACCAAAAATCACTCCACTAACGGAGGCAGTCTGAAAAGATTATCAGAACCAAAAATCACTCCACTAACGGAGGCACTCTGAAAAGATTATCAGAACCAAAAATCACTCCACTAACGGAGGCACTCTGAAAAGATCAAAACCAAAAATCACTCCACTAACGGAGGCACTCTGAAAAGATTATCAAAACCAAAAATCACTTCACTAACGGAGGCACTCTGAAAAGATTATCAAAACCAAAAATCACTTCACTAACGGAGGCACTATGAAAAGATTATCAGAACCAAAAATCACTCCACTAATGGAGGCAGTCTGAAAAGATTATCAGAACCAAAAATCACTCCACTAACGGAGGCAGTCTGAAAAGATCAAAACCAAAAATCACTCCACTAACGGAGGCACTCTGAATAGATTATCAAAACCAAAAATCACTCCACTAACGGAGGCAGTATGAAAAGATTATCAGAACCAAAAATCACTCCACTAACGGAGGCACTATGAAAAGATTATTAGAACCAAAAATCACTCCACTAACGGAGGCAGTCTGAAAAGATTATCAGAACCAAAAATCACTCCACTAACGGAGGCACTCTGAAAAGATCAAAACCAAAAATCACTCCACTAACGGAGGCACTCTGAAAAGATTATCAAAACCAAAAATCACTTCACTAACGGAGGCACTATGAAAAGATTATCAAAACCAAAAATCACTCCACTAACGGAGGCACTATGAAAAGATTATCAGAACCAAAAATCACTCCACTAACGGAGGCAGTCTGAAAAGATTATCAAAACCAAAAATCACTTCACTAACGGAGGCACTATGAAAAGATTATCAAAACCAAAAATCACTCCACTAACGGAGGCAGTTATGAAAAGATTATCAAAACCAAAAATCACTCCACTAACGGAGGCACTATGAAAAGATTATCAAAACCAAAAATCACTCCACTAACAGAGGCACTATGAAAAGATTATCAAAACCAAAAATCACTCCACTAACGGAGGCAGTTATGAAAAGATTATCAAAACCAAAAATCACTCCACTAACGGAGGCACTCTGAAAAGATTATCAGAACCAAAAATCACTCCACTAACGGAGGCACTCTGAAAAGATCAAAACCAAAAATCACTCCACTAACGGAGGCACTCTGAAAAGATTATCAAAACCAAAAATCACTTCACTAACGGAGGCACTCTGAAAAGATTATCAGAACCAAAAATCACTCCACTAACGGAGGCAGTCTGAAAAGATTATCAGAACCAAAAATCACTCCACTAACGGAGGCACTCTGAAAAGATTATCAGAACCAAAAATCACTCCACTAACGGAGGCACTCTGAAAAGATCAAAACCAAAAATCACTCCACTAACGGAGGCACTCTGAAAAGATTATCAAAACCAAAAATCACTTCACTAACGGAGGCACTATGAAAAGATTATCAGAACCAAAAATCACTCCACTAATGGAGGCAGTCTGAAAAGATTATCAGAACCAAAAATCACTCCACTAACGGAGGCAGTCTGAAAAGATCAAAACCAAAAATCACTCCACTAACGGAGGCACTCTGAATAGATTATCAAAACCAAAAATCACTCCACTAACGGAGGCAGTATGAAAAGATTATCAGAACCAAAAATCACTCCACTAACGGAGGCACTATGAAAAGATTATTAGAACCAAAAATCACTCCACTAACGGAGGCAGTCTGAAAAGATTATCAGAACCAAAAATCACTCCACTAACGGAGGCACTCTGAAAAGATCAAAACCAAAAATCACTCCACTAACGGAGGCACTCTGAAAAGATTATCAAAACCAAAAATCACTTCACTAACGGAGGCACTATGAAAAGATTATTAGAACCAAAAATCACTCCACTAACGGAGGCAGTCTGAAAAGATTATCAGAACCAAAAATCACTCCACTAACGGAGGCACTATGAAAAGATTATCAAAACCAAAAATCACTCCACTAACGGAGGCACTCTGAAAAGATTATCAGAACCAAAAATCACTCCACTAACGGAGGCACTCTGAAAAGATCAGAACCAAAAATCACTCCACTAACGGAGGCACTATGAAAAGATTATCAAAACCAAAAATCACTCCACTAACGGAGGCACTATGAAAAGATTATCAAAACCAAAAATCACTCCACTAACGGAGGCAGTTATGAAAAGATTATCAAAACCAAAAATCACTCCACTAACGGAGGCACTATGAAAAGATTATCAAAACCAAAAATCACTCCACTAACAGAGGCACTATGAAAAGATTATCAAAACCAAAAATCACTCCACTAACGGAGGCAGTTATGAAAAGATTATCAAAACCAAAAATCACTCCACTAACGGAGGCACTATGAAAAGATTATCAAAACCAAAAATCACTCCACTAACGGAGGCACTATGAAAAGATTATCAAAACCAAAAATCACTCCACTAACGGAGGCACTATGAAAAGATTATCAAAACCAAAAATCACTCCACTAACGGAGGCACTATGAAAAGATTATCAGAACCAAAAATCACTCCACTAACGGAGGCACTATGAAAAGATCAAAACCAAAAATCACTCCACTAACGGAGGCACTCTGAAAAGATTATCAAAACCAAAAATCACTTCACTAACGGAGGCACTCTGAAAAGATTATCAGAACCAAAAATCACTCCACTAACGGAGGCACTCTGAAAAGATTATCAAAACCAAAAATCACTTCACTAACGGAGGCACTCTGAAAAGATTATCAGAACCAAAAATCACTCCACTAACGGAGGCAGTCTGAAAAGATTATCAGAACCAAAAATCACTCCACTAACGGAGGCACTCTGAAAAGATTATCAGAACCAAAAATCACTCCACTAACGGAGGCACTCTGAAAAGATCAAAACCAAAAATCACTCCACTAACGGAGGCACTCTGAAAAGATTATCAAAACCAAAAATCACTTCACTAACGGAGGCACTATGAAAAGATTATCAGAACCAAAAATCACTCCACTAATGGAGGCAGTCTGAAAAGATTATCAGAACCAAAAATCACTCCACTAACGGAGGCAGTCTGAAAAGATCAAAACCAAAAATCACTCCACTAACGGAGGCACTCTGAATAGATTATCAAAACCAAAAATCACTCCACTAACGGAGGCACTATGAAAAGATTATCAGAACCAAACATCACTCCACTAACGGAGGCACTCTGAAAAGATCAGAACCAAAAATCACTCCACTAACGGAGGCACTATGAAAAGATTATCAAAACCAAAAATCACTCCACTAACGGAGGCACTATGAAAAGATTATCAAAACCAAAAATCACTCCACTAACGGAGGCAGTTATGAAAAGATTATCAAAACCAAAAATCACTCCACTAACGGAGGCACTATGAAAAGATTATCAAAACCAAAAATCACTCCACTAACGGAGGCACTATGAAAAGATTATCAAAACCAAAAATCACTCCACTAACGGAGGCAGTTATGAAAAGATTATCAAAACCAAAAATCACTCCACTAACGGAGGCACTATGAAAAGATTATCAAAACCAAAAATCACTCCACTAACGGAGGCAGTTATGAAAAGATTATCAAAACCAAAAATCACTCCACTAACGGAGGCACTATGAAAAGATTATCAAAACCAAAAATCACTCCACTAACAGAGGCACTATGAAAAGATCAAAACCAAAAATCACTCCACTAACGGAGGCACTCTGAAAAGATTATCAAAACCAAAAATCACTTCACTAACGGAGGCACTCTGAAAAGATTATCAGAACCAAAAATCACTCCACTAACGGAGGCACTCTGAAAAGATTATCAAAACCAAAAATCACTTCACTAACGGAGGCACTCTGAAAAGATTATCAGAACCAAAAATCACTCCACTAACGGAGGCAGTCTGAAAAGATTATCAGAACCAAAAATCACTCCACTAACGGAGGCACTCTGAAAAGATTATCAGAACCAAAAATCACTCCACTAACGGAGGCACTCTGAAAAGATCAAAACCAAAAATCACTCCACTAACGGAGGCACTCTGAAAAGATTATCAAAACCAAAAATCACTTCACTAACGGAGGCACTATGAAAAGATTATCAGAACCAAAAATCACTCCACTAATGGAGGCAGTCTGAAAAGATTATCAGAACCAAAAATCACTCCACTAACGGAGGCAGTCTGAAAAGATCAAAACCAAAAATCACTCCACTAACGGAGGCACTCTGAATAGATTATCAAAACCAAAAATCACTCCACTAACGGAGGCACTATGAAAAGATTATCAGAACCAAAAATCACTCCACTAACGGAGGCACTCTGAAAAGATTATCAAAACCAAAAATCACTTCACTAACGGAGGCACTATGAAAAGATTATTAGAACCAAAAATCTCTCCACTAACGGAGGCAGTCTGAAAAGATTATCAGAACCAAAAATCACTCCACTAACGGAGGCACTCTGAAAAGATTATCAAAACCAAAAATCACTTCACTAACGGAGGCACTATGAAAAGATTATCAAAACCAAAAATCACTCCACTAACGGAGAATTGACAATAAACAGATAATACCTTGTTTGCGGTGACAGGTTAGTTTGATATAGTCTTAAAATCTAGCACAGATACTTTGTCCAGTGTGTTGCAGGTACTGTATAGTAGATTATTGCAGTGGAGCATACCTTTCTTTGCTATGATCAAACAATTAGAGCCTTGATTTAGTATTTTATGAAACATCAAGAAGCACTGGCAAACATTTAGTGACTGTAGAGCAGTGTGCATAAGAAGATGTGGCAAACAGCAAAAAGAGGCTTTTACTCTGGATGTCCTCTCACAGGCTCAGTAGTCTCCCTTTCCATCTCTCCTGCCACAATGTTATGATAAATTTATTTGTTTGTCATGATTGATCAGAACTGTGGAATATGTTGAGAATTATAAAATTGTTAGTTTTCATCATATGAAGATATAGGTTGGGCTATTTAGGCTAATAGGAGAAACATGTCAATATTGGACCAACGGATTAAGCGGTTATAGGAAATAGATGGATGGATGGACATCCATCCATCCGGATGTCAATATTGGTGAGTGTTGTTAACAGAAATAGGGATGAGAGATGGAAAATGGAATGCCTACTCAAAAATGCTGAATAAATTACTGTCACAATCAGGGGTTGTGTGTGATGTGGTGGAGAGGTGCAGATGCAGATATTAAAGCAAAAACTTGATTTATTTACAAAATGAACAAAAAGCGTGGCTGAGCCGGATTACATGAAATCTAACCTGTGAGAAAACAACAAAACAAGACTATGGCTGTGGAAAATCGAGGGGCAAAAACCTGACCTGACAAAACCGGGTGAACATGAAAATCGAGGCAAGATGTGAGTTAAGGTGTCAGGTAAGGTGAAGATTTCACGATGAACTGAGGAGAACCTGGAAATTAAATACTGTGGTGAGGTGATTGGAGATGGGAGTACAGCTGTGAAAACAAAGACAGGTGACTTTAATGAACCTAATGTGGCAAGGGAAAAAACATGGCAAGAAATAAACCTGTAAACAAGACATGACAAAAAAACAAAACTCAAAACATGACATGACATGACATGACAATTACAATCTGATGTATCTGTGGATATTTGTTATTTTCCCACTCACTTAAGAAACAGCACACCAATGCGCTACACTGGTCTGTCCCGACTATATGTGCGAGGTCGATCTCCTCCTAATGTTATCAATTATGACTTTGTCTTTTACTATGAGAATTGTCTGGCGAAAATTAATAAGAATGAGAGCAATATATTCATCCGAGTGTCAAAATACATACATTTTAAGACATAGCTTTTTGGACAGAATTAATCTCCCTACCTTATCTGTAGAAAGCTGTAAGGATCTATGTAGGCCAATCACAGCCCAGGAAGTTCTGGAGAAAATTAAATCCCATGAATACCATAGAATACCATGGCAAGGCTCCTGGCCCTGATGGGTTTGGGCATGAATTTTATAAAAAAAGATGGTCAAATATGTGGTGGGTCCGCACTAACTAACATGTTTATGGAGTCTTTTGAAAGGGGCACATTTCCTCCAAATTTAAACCTTTCCCATATCTCTCTGATTCTAAAGAAAGATAAACCTTCTGATTTGTGTGCATTTTATAGACCAATAAGTTTGCTTGGGGTTGATTGTAAAATATTATCCAAGCTTCTGGCTCGGAGGTTGGAGGAGGTGTTGCCTATCTTGGTCGGGCCGGACCAGACAAGGCCTGTGCAACCTGTATGCAAAATGTGCGACAGGTTTTAAATGTTATGCAGTTTTCACAAAATACAAAGAAACTAGTTCTTGCTGTTTCGTTGAATGCTGAAAAGGCATTTGATCGGATGGAGTGGGAGTATCTATTTGATAATTGTTCTGGGCAGATTCGGTTTGGGTTCCATTTTTGTTGACTATATTAAGGTGTTGTATAAGTCTCTGGCTGTAAGAATAATAAAGACTGGTTCAGTGTCTGATGTTTTCCTCTTGGGTAGAGGCACACGTCAGAGCTGTTCCCTCTCACCTTTATTATTTGCACTCACAGTCGAGTCACTTGCAGAGGCTATTAGGACCCACCAGGGGTTTTCTGGTGTCAAGTTAGGAGATAATGAATATAGTATCTCACTCTATGCTGACAATATATTCAATATATATTGACAATATATTCAGAGCATATATTCAGAGCATTTAATATTGATTGATAAAATTTAATATTGATCATTAATGAATTTGGCCTGATTTCAAGTTATAAGATTAACTATAACAAGCCAGAGACCTTACCACTGGGTGACTGCGGGGACTGGACCACTCTTATCAGTTTCCCTTTCAGGTGGCCAACTGCAGGTTTTACATATCTGGGCATAAGAGTTTCAGCAGATATTAAAGAGCTGTATGAACTAAAGTGTAGAATAAGTTTGATCAAGATAAATGTACTTCCCATGATTTTATACCCCATGCAAATGCTACCACTTAAGATGAATAGGTCATTTCAGATACTGAAGGTATCCTGTCAAAATTTATATGGCATGGAAAGAAAGAAAGAAAGAAAGAAAGAAAGAAAGAAAGAAAGAAAGAAAGAAAGAAAGAAAGAAAGAAAGAAAGAAAGAAAGAAAGAAAGAAAGAAAGAAAGAAAGAAAGAAAGAAAGGTAGGTTAAATGAAAACTTTACAATTGCCAATATGTAGGAGGGATCAAGCACTCCCTAACTTTCTTTATTGTAATTGGGCTTGTCATGCCCAGATAATATCAAGTTGGCTTAAACATTTTCCCTTTGGATGCTTGGTGTTGTGCCCCTCTGTCTCTTTTCAGACTTATTTCAACTGACATAGCTGAACTCCCAGTAGATGTTAAAAACAACTGTCTTGAAAATGGTACCTTCATGTCATTCAAACAAATTCAGAATAAGTATAAAATTTCACGTAATAATTTTTTTTTTTGTTTTCTTCAAGTGAGGCATTTTATAAAATCACATTTAACATTCCCAAATAACCAACCAATTTTAAGTTTTATTGAAAGCTTTCTTCTTCATTTTAATTTACCTGCCTTTCCTGACAATAAATGTGTTTCTCTTTCAATTCTGCAAATGCTGACAGGACTAGGGAGCTTTGGGAAAAGGACTCGGGGGTTAAACTTATTGCAGAGGCATGGTCAGATGCTTTCATATCTTCAGATAAGGTATTTACATGCAATAGACTCCGGGAGAGTCATTATAGAATTATACACAGGCTGCAGCGCACCCCTCACTTTCTACACAAAATGAATCCCCAGATCTCCCCTCTCTGTATAAAGTGCATAAAAGAAGTTGGAGCTTACTACCAATGTATCTGGCAGTGCCCGTTAATATTCAGATATTGGAAAAATGTTGCATAAGAGCTTAGCTCTATATTTCACAAAACAGTAACATTAGATCCAGTATTGTTTTTTTCTAAGCATAACTACAAGGCAGCTCTCTTTATCTGCAGGACACTTTACTTTTCACTTTAATGTGTAAACTCCTGCTCTTAGCAAGGCGATGTGTTCAGTTCCAGTGGATTCAGGAGAAGCCTCCTTCAGTCACACAGTGCTATAGAAAAACATTTAAGGTTTTTCCTATGTAACATCTTAGTGCCATTTTAAAAGGTAACGAAAATGCCTTCTATGATATATGGTAAATGGCGCTTTTCTAGTCTAACTGACCACTCAAAGCGCTTCACTACATGCCGCATTCACCCCACTCACACACATTCATACAGCACGTCTTAAGATATTTAACTACGTGCTTTTTCTAATCATTCATACACACATTCATACCCCAGTGATACACTGGGAGGCAACGTGGGGTTCAGTGTCTTGCCCAAGGATGCTTTGACATGTAGCCTGGGGAAGCCAGAGTCGAACCACCGACCTTCCAATTGAACTACAGCCGCATATGGCAACCCTTTCTTGATTATCTTCCCAGTGATCCGGTTCAATTATTGCAGAAAGGGCAACCACCCCTTGTCTTTACAAATAAAACAAATATTGCTAAATCCTTTGACATGACCACATTGTAAACAACATAATTATGATCCAAATGTGTTTTGATGTAACCTATGTGCATAATTATTATGATTATTGTGTTGTAACTTTGCAAGAGCTGTGCTGTCTGGTTCTTTTTTGGTTTGCTTATTAATTAAAAATCAATAGAATATTATTGAAAAAAAAAGAATGAGAGTGTAAGAAAATCAGTGGCTGAGTCTCAATGTGATTGAGTGACAGTGTTCACCATGCTCATTAATGTGTTGCAGAGTGTTTTGTCAGACTCCTTTCTGTCTGATTCTGTAAAATTTGAACAACGGACCCCTGAGGTGCATGGTGAAATCATTCCTCAGACAACTGAGTGAGGTGTGCTGTGGTTTACCAAACAAAGTGTTACCATTTCAATGTGCTTGTGGAGGCTGTGAGACCTGTTAGATGTCAGATTCCTTCACTGTGTGCTGACAAATTCATCGACATTTAGATGCTAACGGAATTGCCTTCCTTCTTAAGCTTAACCACAACAATTACTGTAACTACTTTGTTGACAGATCAGACTGTATCAGCCTGGTTAGATCTCAGATGATGTTGTGGGAAACAAACAGCTTCACTTTGCCCTCACTGGAACGGGAGTATCGTCAGTGTAATTAACATGATGTTATATTAAACTCACATCAAACAGTTCTGTGGGTTGATATCAGGCTTTCTTGCTAATGATCTGTCTTTTCCGTCTCCTGTCCCAGTGTTATTAGTAATGTGTTTGTCATGACTGATCAGAATTATAAGCCTACATGGTACTGTGAGTTTATGTGACAAAATATTTTGTGCTGTAGTCAAACCAAAATTTTTCTCCCTCCAACAAAACCGTAGGGATGCATTTGCTTACAGTTCCATTGCACAGGCGCATATGTCTTTATCTATGCTTAACAAAGCGTTCAGCATAAGAGTTTGATGACTCTAAGACAACAACTCCACCAGGAAAACTCAAAATACAAATACTACTGCTGTCCTACAGTTTGAGTTTCAATAATATTTTTTTTAATTTTATTTTATTTGTTTCACAAAAATGAGGGTCCTCTCTCTAGTTTTACAGTTGGCACTTATTTTTACACTGTTGTAAACAGTAACCAATTGCTGTTCAGTCAGTGTCACAAAGTGCTTCTTGTTGTTTTGTGAAGCTCCCCGCTACCTTAAGGTTTTTCCAAATAGGCATCCCACTCCACCACAACTACTGGTGTTAACACAAAAGCAGCCCTGACTACTGAGATAGCTGGCAGTGACAGCTGCAGATGAAAAGGAGTGGATGCCACAGTGTTGGCTCCTGGAGCCTGAGTTGGCAGTATTTTAGCTTATCCTTGGGTTCTATGGTTGTGTCAGCCCTTGCAACAGAACCACAGAGTTAGGGTCGTGGTAATGAACTTTGATTGCCCTACTGTGCTTATGATACCAGTTGGTCAATTAAACTATTAATATACAAATTAGTGCATGTAAATATGTCACTTCAGCTGAAACTGGTGCTATATCTCATTGTCCTGATCAAATTTGGTGACACAAACATAACTAAGCTGTGGGGCTGGTGGACTTCATTGATCCAGTGGGAATTGATAACATTGAAAAATAATAAGCATCAGTGTGTTTCTGTTTCTGTATGCAACAATCAGTCAGTATACCAATCAGAACACACAGTGCAGTGATCTACAGGCCCAGAAAAATACACAATATCATTTCTATATGACATTACTTGTTTAGAAATATAGTAAAGATATGAATTAATTATAGAATGGCATAATAGCTATATAGAGCATGTTAGCTCTAAAGTAATACCTAAAATAAACATCATTTAGAAGCATGTGCAAATGAAGGCACTCTACAGATTGAACTGAATAGTGTGAAATATAACAGGTCAGTTAGTTGGAGTATCAGAAATGTTAAATCTGTGCAAGGCTAAATTTAGTTTGTTTGTATTACTTGTTCCATAGGTGGTGGGCGGAATCCTATCACACCTCGGTACTTGCGCCACTTCAACATGATCACCATTAATGATTTTGATGAGAGCACCATGTATACAATCTTCTCCAGGATCATAGACTGGCATTTCACCATACGGTAACTATCAAGAATGAGTAGACATGCTAAAAACAAAGTGCATCTGCTTTCAGTTATAAGGTTTTAGAAATCAGAACCAAATTAAAAAAAAAAATCATCTGGTCCATACCAGGTCCTAAAATTACAATAATATTACAAAACTAAAACAAAATGCAGAAGTGTGTGAAGTACACCTGATGATTGAGCAGTTTGTAGAACCATATTTAGCAGAAAAATCTAGAAGAAATTGTTTTCTGTATCACACAGTGTTGAAGAGGAATTTTGGCCCACTTATCTTTAAATTGTGGCTTCAGTTCATTGGAGTTTGCAGGCATTAGACCATATTAATCTCCTGCCCCAGTCAGATGAGGTCTGGACTTTGAATGGACCATTGCAACAACTTCTTTTCCATTATTCTGTTGTAGATTTGCTGCTGTGTTTGGGATCATTGTCCTGTGGATGACCCAGTTTCAGCCAAGCTTTAGCTGTCGGACATATGACTCTGGAATACCATGGTATACAGTAGAGTTCACAGTGTTCAGTCCAGGTCCTGTGGCTGTAATAAAAGCATGTGTACATGCCAGCACGGTTTATGGCACCCAGCCAAGTTCTTTTTTTTAGTTAACATGCTAATTTAAATCTGTAGAATCTGAGATTAAGCTCTTTGGTTTCCACAGTTTCTCTGAGACTTGGATTGTCTGACTTCAGGCTGAGATTACATGGACAGCCATTCCTGCTAAGATTGCTGTTTTCAGTCCTTTACATTTGTGAATAATCTTTTTCACTTAGAATGATAGACTCCAGATTGTTTGGCAATGGCCTTGTACCTTTTACCAGATTGATGGGGAGCAACAATTGCTTGTCTCATTGCTGATGTTGCTCTTCTTTTGCATTGTTCCAACACACAAAATTGCCAAAACTTCTGCTTTTCTCGAGGTCGTCAAACTTTCATGTGATTAGTTGATAAAGTGATTAATATTTATTAGCAGCACCTGGCTGCTACTTACCCTTTCATTTCCAATTAAAGCAGTTTGGTGAGATTTAATTTTTCATACACCGCTTCTGCATTTTGGCTTAGTTTTTGCTAAATGAATAACGACACAGTGTAACATGTCACTGGTTGTATTTACCTAAATTCAAAGCCTGGTAAGGTCCAGATAGTTTTCTTTTGTGCCCTGACAGGTATTACTTGATCCCCCGAGTTACTCAACAGTACATATGGTGGTTTCTGTTCTTTGTAACCTACAATTTATTTTACATTTCAAATGTAATATTAAGGATTCATCAGTAGAATTGATCTGAAATTAGTGCAAACCAAAAGCATTTCACATGTCAGGTTAAGTGTCATTAAGATAAATTCCAGTTACCATAAATGTATTCTGTGTCAATAATTCGTTATGACGGTATTGTTCCCATCCTCTCTTCTTTGCACTGTTACATTATTCACCCAGAACACCACAGGTCCTAAAGCAATCAAATATTTGGGACGAGTTTCCAACCAACCCAAGTAAATAGATGTCTCTCCTGCATTTTAAAAGGATAGACGTATTGATTTTTTTCATTTTAATGTTAATGATGAGAAAAAGATCCTAGGCTGACTATACAGTAGAGTTTAATTTTCTTGCCTTAGATGTAGGAAACTGTCTGATCTGAAACATGAATCACTTCCCAACAGGTTTTCTTTTCCCAAGCCATTTGCTGCCCTGACCTCTCCTATTGTCAGAAGCACTATGTCAGTGTACCAGGAGGCCACCAAGAACCTGCTACCAACCCCCACAAAGTCCCATTACTTATTCAATCTGCGTGATGTCTCCCGGGTCATCCAGGGCATCTGCCTGTCACGACCAGAGACTGCAGATGAACCATCTGTCATCAAACGTCTCTGGGTCCATGAGGTAATGTTGTACACAGAAAACAGTAGAAGCCGCCTAAGAGATACTTCAGTAAAGTCAGAAAAAACACAAATAACCCTGAAATAAAATCATTCAACTTGGGGCTCTTATTACTAAGATGCATGTCTACCACACTTACTCTTTCTTTCTTTCTTTTGTTAAACACCAGGTCCTAAGGGTCTACTACGATCGACTGGTCCACGATGCAGATCGATCTTGGCTAGTGAGTCAATTACAGGTCGTGTTTCAAAATCACATGAAGGAAAACTTCCATCATCTCTTCCAGCATTTGGACCAGGACCATGACGGAAAGGTGACTGAAGATGACCTGCGCAGCCTCATGTTTTGTGACTTTCATGACCCCAAGGGTGAAGACCGGAGCTACCGCGAAATCCACAACCAAGACCAGCTGCATCAGGTGGTAGAGTTGCACCTGGAGGAGTACAACAACATCAGCAAAGCACCCATGAACCTGGTGCTGTTCCGTTTTGCGATTGAGCATGTTTGCCGCATTTCCCGCATCGTCAAGCAGCCAAGTGGCCATGCCCTGCTGGTTGGGGTGGGTGGGAGCGGGCGTCAGTCTCTCACCCGTTTGGCTGGCTACATGGCAGAGGCAGAGCTTTTCCAGGTGGAAATCTCCAAGACTTATGGAACCTCTGAATGGCGTGATGACCTTAAGTTAATCCTGAGGAAGTCTACACAGGGTGAAGCTCATGGTGTTTTCCTCTTCACTGACACTCAAATAAAAATGGAATCATTCCTAGAGGACATTGGCAACCTGCTCAACACTGGTGAGGTGAGATGGATAAAAAAAGAAACATAATATCATGCCTGCAATGGTGTGGATGAGTGACTTGAAATAATTATTTCACAAGTCTAGGGAAGATTAGTCAGTGAATGAATGGATTTTTAAAAAGATGAAAGTATGGGTAGTTTGAGATGAATGGTACTTTTGATACATTTGTGTAATAATTGTGTTATTTACAGGTGCCTAACCTGTTTGCAGTTGATGAGAAGCAGGAAATCTGTGAGCGAATGCGTGTGCTGGATCGGCAGCGTGAACGCGACAAACAAACAGACGGCAGCCCCTTGTCCCTTTTCAACATGTTTTTAGAGCGCTGTCGCACACAGCTGCATGTGGTGCTGGCAATGAGTCCCATTGGAGATGCCTTCAGGAATCGCTTGAGACGATTCCCCGCTCTCATTAACTGCTGCACCATTAACTGGTTTCAGGTGGGTCTATGTATATTGGGTAGGTCCCTGTTGTGCCACTAATGAGCAGCCTTGACCTGTCGGAGTACAGACAGAGAATCAATGGTGTTGTGCACATAAGGACATCAGCAACATATCCTTTGGGTTATGCTTATTTGTTATTTATTTCCCATTAAAGTGTGGAAGTAGTAGTTAATCACTAAACAAAGAGAGCATTAAGTGTATGTTTGGTTCACTTCATACATCCCCAATAAATCATAGATGGGAGTGCAATATGCTATTTGTTGAGGAATAAAGTGAAATTACAGCATATTCCCTTCTTTAAAAGACCTGGCCCGAGGATGCCCTGCAAGCAGTGGCCTGCCGATTCCTAGAGGACGTTGAGATGACAGATCATGCCCGAGAAGGCTGCATCAACATGTGCAAAATCTTCCACACCTCAACCATTGATCTGTCAGCGCGTTTTTTGTCTGAATTGCAACGCCACAACTATGTCACCCCAACCTCATATCTGGAGCTTATTTCCACCTTCAAAGCCTTGCTGAAAACAAAAAGAAAGTAAGATCATGATATTGTTTATTTATCCATTCAGTGTCCATTCATGTAAAAAAAAAATAGATTTGGTTACTTAATGTGTTACTTTTAGATATTTGGTAAAAATGATTGGAACTTTGATTGACTAATTTTAGAATCAGGATCAGAGGCTTCAAAAGCAGTGTCAATTTGAAATAATTTAGTTTGCTTCTATTTTTCCTTTGCCCAGGGAGGTGATGAAACTAAAACGTCGCTATGAGGTTGGTCTTGAAAAGTTAAATTCAGCAGCAGAACAGGTGGCTACTATGCAAGTTGAATTAGAGGCTCTACAGCCACAGCTGGTTGTGGCCAGCAAAGAAGTAGATGAGATGATGGTGGTCATTGAACATGAATCTCAGGAGGTGGCTGAGATAGAGAAGGTCGTGAAAGTGGATGAAGCCGTTGCCAATAAACAAGCCACAGCTGCCAAGGCCATCAAGGATGAGTGTGATGCTGACTTGGCTGAAGCCTCACCTATCCTGGAATCAGCCCTGGCTGCGCTGAATACTCTAACCAATCAGGTAAAACCACAAATATGTTCTTCATGTGAGACAGTGTCTTTACACTTGGCTCAAAAGCCAGCTGCACTGGAGTAGAATGCTGAATAATGTTCTATCTACAGGATATCACAGTGGTAAAATCCATGAAAAGCCCACCCACAGCTGTCAAGTTGGTTATGGAGGCAATCTGCATTCTCAAAGGTGTCAAGCCAGATCGTGTGCCAGACCCCTCAGGCTCTGGTAAAAAAGTGGAGGACTTTTGGGGCCCGGCCAAAAAGCTTCTGGGAGACTTAAAGTTCCTCCAGAGCCTTCATGAGTATGATAAAGACAACATCCCACCAAACTACATCGCCATCATCCGCAATAAGTACATTACAAACCCAGACTTTGTACCAGAGAAGATTAGAACTGCATCCACTGCAGCTGAGGGCATGTGTAAGTGGGTTTGTGCCATGGATAAGTATGAGAAGTAAGTAACGTTCTTCTTCTTTGTTCATAGTAATGAAAATAGATGCATATACACTTGGTCAAGTTTTTCATCTATATTTTAAGGTTAACATGACACATTTGCCAGTTACCAAATGTTTCAGTATCAAGTGAAATCTAAGATCCAAATCTTTTAAAGGGATTCAACATAATTAGTTTTGCCGACAATCTGAAATAAGTTATAGTTTACTGTATGTAATATTAATTCAAATTGAGAATACTTTGAATGTTCCATCATCTACAGTATATAGTATGAATAAAAAAGAATCTGGAGATTCTCTGTGCTCAAGGGACACAGCTGAAAATCAATACTCCCCACGATCTTCAGGCCCTTGGGCAGCACTTCATTAAAGACACGCATGATTCTGTCACTGAAATCACTGCATGGGCTCAGGAGCAGTTCCAGAAATAAAGCTCCATCATGCAAAGAAGAAGCCATATGTGAATATGTTCCAGAGAGACTGCTTTATTCTCTTGGCCAAAGCTAATTTAAAATGGACTGAGACAAAGTGTAAAACTACTCTATGGTCATATAAATCCAAATTTTTTATTTTTTTAAAGTATCCATGGACATAGACTCAAGAGCAGTGGCACTATCCAGCTTGTTATAAGCACTCAGTTCAAAATCCTGCATCTCGGATGGTATGAGAGTGCACATCTAGAAAGACATGTCAGAGCTAAAAATAAATTTACAGGTTTTAGAGCAAGATATGCCCCATTAATATGAGCTCTGTTTCATATAAGGCCTTGCATATTTCTGCAAGACAATTCGAAACTACATACTACATATTTTACATCACCATGGCTTTGTAGTAAAAGAGTTGAGGTGCTGAACTGGTCTAATTGCTGTCCAGACCTTTCACCAACTGAAAACATTTGGAGCATCATGAAAAAATACAACAAAGAAGACTCAGGGCAGTTAAACAGATAGAATCATATATCAGACAAGAATGGGTCAATATTCCTCTCCCAAAGTTCCAGTGACTGGTTTTCTCAGTTCCAAGATGTTTACGGACTGTTGTTAAAAGAAGAGGGGGTGCTACACAGTAGATAATATGATCCTGTCCTCACTTTTTTAGATGTGTTGCTGTCATCAAATTCAAGATGAGCTAATATTTTTTCATGAGACAATTAAATGCTTCAATTTAGACTTTCTATTTAAAGTGTAACAACTCTTTCACAGTTGGGTTTGTTATAAAATGTACCAGAAATGCAAATGCTATGATAAGCTACATACAGGCAACATACAGGCAACAGAGCCATGTCTCAAGAGACCCTGGGCATATGCTATTGTATGTGGATTAACAATGTCAACTCATCACCATTATCATACAGTTTAATCTTAGATTCCAACCTATCCAAAAAATCCAACTTAGATGTTGTTTGTCTTATGAACATCCTCCAGAGCAGCCAAGGTTGTGGCTCCAAAAAAGCAGAAACTTCAACAGGCTGAGCAGGAGCTGAAGGTAGCCATGGGGGCCCTGCAGATAAAGCAGGCTGCCCTCAAAGAAGTTCAAGATAAATTTGCAAAGCTTCAGGAGACATTGGAAGCAAATAAAAACAAGAAGGCTGAGTTGGAAAATCAGGTTTGTAATAGATGTGTCTCTTGTGTATGAACAAAGTTTTTTTTCTTTTTAACTTGTTTTTAAACTTACTTTTTAATGTATTTGAGGCATTCAAGAAGTAGATGGCATTAATATTTTGAGACCAAGCAGCCAAGCCAAGTTTGAAACAGAAATATCTAGCTTTAATCTGGTGAACACTTTTTTGAGTCAGTATGTTGACTTATGAAAACCACAAAAGTTGCAATACATTTTAACTCTTTAAATGCCCTAAAGGTGGATCTGTGCAGTAAGAAACTGGAGCGAGCTGAGCAGCTGATTGGAGGCTTGGGTGGAGAGAAGACACGCTGGAGTGAAATGGCTTTAAATCTTGGACAGCTCTACAATAATCTGACTGGTGACATCCTGATCTCAGCAGGCATAGTGGCTTACCTGGGGGCCTTCACCTCCAGCTACAGACAGGTAAAGACAACTCATGGAAATCTCTTTGGAGGTCCCACAGCTCTTGGAGTTTTCCTCTTTATGAGCCTCACATGTCTCCAAGATCAAACTACCATATAAAAGCCGTGTTTTATTTCAGACCTCGTTTGTATGATGCCAGAAAACTATGTAGAGGAAACAGAATTAGCTCATTTTAAACATGTGTGTGACCCGAAGAAAAATCCCTCACTCTGGACTGTGTGCAAATGAAGTTTGTTTGTGTTTCTTTTTATATGTCTGTTTAAATATGTAGATTTTTGTGTACACCTTGGATATTTACTAGCATTGTACTGTATATGTCGGAAAGTAAAAAGAAAGTCATTAGCTCTGTTTGACCCTCTCCAGGATCAGACAGAAAAGTGGATGAATCTTTGTAAGAGCAAAGAGATCCCATGCTCAGCTAACATGTCTCTAATGAACTCTCTGGGTGAACCAGTAAAGATCCGTGCATGGACCATCGCTGGCCTACCATCAGACAGCTTCTCTATAGACAATGGCATCATAATATCGTGAGTACTGAAGATGGGCTTTCTTACCTCGTTATGCTTTAGGACATTAATGTGGTAAAGATGGATGTCTTAACTTATTTGGTTCAATTTTTCAATTGATTCAAAAGTAACATGTCAATTGTCATTGTTTTTAATCACTGACATGTCCAGTTGTAAGCTGTCTAACTGTGCTCAGTGTCAATGTCCACCACTGAGTGAATCTCTGCATCTCAATTCTTGTCCTGCAGCCTTCCCCCTGCTGTTTGGATGTCTCACAGTTAACAGTTACAAATCTTTCACTCTGATTAGACAGCACCATTTGATCACCCAGCACTTTGTGTGTGTGTGTATTTGCAGAAATGCCAGACGATGGCCTCTGATGATTGATCCCCAAGGCCAGGCCAACAGGTGGGTGAAAAACATGGAGAAAGCCAACAGCCTGCATATTATCAAACTGAGTGATGCTGACTTTGTACGCACTCTGGAGAACTGTATCCAGTTTGGTACCCCTGGTAAGTATTTTTGTAGATTTATCCTTTTGCTATAGCTGTTTTATCAGTGTGTGCCTCACCCATCTTGTTGCAGTTCCTATTATTGCCCAAGGAGGTCCCTCTTTACCACAGGGACTAATAGTTGCTGTACAGAGAACGCTGCCCTTCTTTGTTCTGTGTTCTCCAATAATACTATTGAGTAAGGCTTTCTGATTAGCTTTTATTCAGGCCCCCTGTACCAGTAGAATGTGTCAAATGGCTGCAAACAGTATAAAAGCTGAGAAGAAATCAATAATTTTTTGTGTAATCACCATTTTTCCTTCCCAGTAGTGGGTTCTTTCTGAAATCTTGAGGCAAATTTCACCATTTTTTAAGTGTCTTTTTATAGTGTGTCTCGTTTTATAGCCTTGCTGTCCTTCAATCTCCTGTTTTACTGTGTGGATGCAACCTTTGGTCTACAAGATGCTTTCAGATTAAACTTCTCAAGTCAACTCACAAAACACAACATTTGAAAAAACAAAAACTGTGTTCTGGCAGAATAATTCAAGAGCCAGCACTGAGTGGACATGAGAAGGAACATTAAGAGGGAATTTAGAGTTTCAAACGGAGAGAGCAATAAAGAGCATTAAAAAGACCAGACATTGGGTCTTTGCTTACCAGCAGACGACAAGGCAATAGTTCAGAGTTGCTTGTCCTTGCAGGTTGTGAAGCAGCCCCTTGGGGGTTTAGTTTCACTCCTCATAGCCTGTTTTCTTATTTCACACTTTCCAGTAGTTTGTTTTGCAATCTATAATCCAAATGATGTGCTTATTTCTTCTAGCATGATTTAACAGTTGTTTTTCTACAAAACCTCAATACAAAGCACCATCTAATTCACTGGAATGTTAGCAATATCAATGGGTCTTTGCTCCAAAACAATCTGGAAAGAGTCTTTGGTAAACTATTTTATGAGGAAAAGAGTAAAAAAAACTGAATAAACTCCTGATGGCATAATATCAATAATAGATAAGCAAATGTTCCTAACATGAAAACAGCATTATCATACTTAATGTGAAATCCCATTCAAAGCGATGTTATGGGGGTAAGGCATTTGTAACTTGTAATGTTCTGTGTGCTTCACTGATTTCTTGATCTTGCTTGTGTATCCTCCTGACCATGGAATTTCTTTTGATTCTGTGGAAGGTCAATGTTATGGACTATCCAAAAGATGAAAGAGGGTTTAAGTTTAATTCACCTTGCAACTTTGAAATATTTTACTGTTGTACCTGTGCCAGGCTTTAAAGGTTATTCCAGTACCAATATTATGCAGTAAACAAGGCTTAAGAGTTATTTCTCTTGCTGCTCCAGTAATATGATTTACTATGTGACTATATGAATTACTATATTTAAAGAACTCTTTTCAAGTGAGATGCATACTGCTTTCTAAAGGCAGTAAAATTGACACAACACCATAAAGTGAAAGAAATGTTGAATGAGAAAAACTAATCAAACACAACAAATGATAATGATAGTTGGTATTTCAGGTCCTGTTTTACAGCAGCAATATATCTAGACTAATTGTAGTTGAAAGGCTGTTGCTGATTCAAGAATCCAGTGGACCGCGGGCATGGTTGCCTTTTTTAACCCTGGAGTGTGAAAGGGATGTGGCATAGCCCTCAAATCTCCTCTGAAGGAGTTTGGAAGTCAATGCAATGATAACACTCAGGTGCTGTGCAAAAACAATTTACCTCGACTTGCCGTCTGGCTGCACACTATGTAGCAATTTCCAATTGTGCAATGGCTCAGCTGTTGAGGTGAGCAGTGTTTGTCAACAGCAGACAATCTGACAGCTCCGAAGTAAGATTGTTTTTAAAGATGTCTGTAAGAGACAGGTTTCTCTTGACAGTTTGGTTAGAATACACTTATTTGAATCTTTTCTTTCAGTACTGCTGGAAAATGTTGGTGAAGAGCTGGACCCCATCCTGGAGCCTCTGCTGCTCAGACAGACCTTTAAACAGGGTGGAGCAGTGTGTATCCGTCTTGGAGACTCGACCATTGAGTATGCTCCTGATTTCCGTTTCTACATCACTACAAAGCTACGGAACCCCCACTACCTGCCTGAGACCTCTGTTAAGGTAGAAGAAAAATCCCTCGCTGCTCCACAGACATTGAGCGCATACGGAATCAGAAATGTTTTTTAAAAATTCCAGTTATTACCATTGATGCAATCCCACTTCACACAAACATTCCCATACAATCCTAAACTCACACGCCTTTAGTCATAAAAGTACAGCACAGCATCTCCTGACAGCAGCCACACACCAGTGTTGTTTGCAGCAGGTGTCAGTGTTGCTGTAATGAGCCTTGTGCAGCTCTCCATGCTTTCTCTACCCACCCCTTGGTAGGCAGATGGGGCTGGTACCCTTCAATCCTGCAGTTACATCTTCCACAACAAAGCTTCTGCCAACATAGCAGGAGAGATTAAAAATATAGATGCTGGTGGTACCCAAAGCAGATTTTTCTGCATTTACAATTTACTACCCAGTTGGTAGTAAAAAACAATGTAATTTCATTGAGCTATCTCACCCTTGAGATGTCAAGTGAGGCCATGCATTTTCTTTTTGCACTATGCTAACTATACATTGTTGTAGGCTGCTTTAGTGAGGAAGAATTATTCGTCTAAATTCATTCAAAAATATGTCACTCACATAATTTGGGTTTTGGGTTTGATGCTTTTCTTTGAATTTTTGCTTTAATGTTGAGTTGTTTTTAATCTATTTTCCTCTGTTTAAAAATCAGCATTATGTTTACTACTTAACTCTTAGTTATTGCATCATATCACTCAAATGACAGCACATATTTACCTTAGCAGCACAGTGAATCATTGTTTCCCACCCTCCCCAATAAAAAAAAGTATTACAAGAAAAGGGGCATTAAAGGAAATTGCATTACAGAGAGGCAAGGGGTTGGAAAGCATTACCGAAGATCACATTTCAAGCATCTATTTGCAGGAGCTAGGCTCTTTATGGCCAGCTATTAGATTGATTCAGCTCATTTTTCACAACTTGCTCAGTTCTTTTTTTTTTCTTGCTTTTGCTGAAATCTTTTTGTTTTTTTGGGCTTACTGTACAGTGCACTATGAGGGTTCCATTATTCTCATTAAATCCCATTAGAAATGCAGTAGCTCCAAGTACATGAGAGTGAGCAACTAGAAAACCAGCCCTCAAGAAGCAGCAGGACCTAAGGGAGAAGAAGAAGAAGGGAGGCGTATGAGTGAACAGGACAAACTTGAGATTTATGTGTGCACTGAGTCTTTACCACCAGCAGAGTTGGTCTGACTGCATCAATAGAAATGGAATTTTGCTCCAGAGAAGTGCACTCGTTTATTAGGGCAGAATGCAGATACTAGATATTGGCTTTTAACCTCTAGGTAAGTGCAAAGCCGGATGACTGTGCCTGTGGTAACACACACTCCATCACTTTGAGCTATAACACCTTTTCACAGAGAGGCAAGGAACAAAAAGAAACTCTTACCTGCCTTTTTCAAAGTGTTGTATTCGGAATTAATTGGTAAGGAGGTTATTGGGTACTGAACTTGACTTTGATGACAGAAAGAAAGAGTGAGCCAAGATGTGTGCAGTTGCAGTCACGTTTTCACATACACTTGTAACAAATATGACTGTTATCTCAAAATGAGGCTTTCAATTATTTCTTTAAACTGTTTTTTTTTCACGGGCAGAATGACTATTAAGCATCAAACTATTGGTTTTCTTAAATTACCACAGTGTAAAAATGACACATGTATGCTAAAAAAAAACAAAAAAAAACACATAATGTGTGGTTGAATGTCCCTAAGCAAAGGGCACCTCAACCAAATACTTTAGGTATACATTAAGAGGCTTCTAGCAGGTTAACAATTTGCTATTTTACCACTCCTCTTGGCAGGATTTGTAGAGTAACCTGCTTCATCCATTACCCAAACAGTTTTAATGTGTGCTTGTTATCATTGTTCAGTTGGAGGTATCAATCGTTTGCTCAATAATCTCAAGATGACCACTGTCCCTATTCAAGTAGACACACATAGGAAGGGAATCAAAAGTTTGGTCAATGCTGCAACACTGTGGACTGTGTGAGAAAACATTACGCGTGCTTCAGACTCTAACTTTCTCTGCGGGAGATTATCAGACATGCAATCACAGCCAAATTCCCTGCACAGATGTTGTGTTTAAATTAAGTTTAAATTGATCATTCTGCAGTTATAAAATCAGGATTTCAATTGAAACAGTCTGCGAAAATGTTCTAAGCAACAGTGAGTTGACACATAGTCATGATGGGCTGATTTTTAGTCACATCCTCTGACACATTTAGCAGCCTTACAAAAAAAAACATTAAAATATTCAAATGAGAGCAGCTTCGTTGGGAATGTATTAATATTGGCTGTATTATTAGCCTTTTGTGCTTTACCGTTTTCTTTTTAAAAAAAGGCAAAAAGAACTTTGGAGCACGTGTGGAGGGCCAAGGCCAATTTTAGTCTATACATGCTAGAGGGGTTTGTTAGCCCAGTTTTAAAAAGATAAATGTTGTACAATTTTGATTTGACTAACATGCTTACACGCATTTTTAGAAAACAAGTCAAGTTTTGATCGGGCTTACACAATTTTTTCTTTTTTTTTCTTTTATTTGTGCAAATGAATAAGGAATATAGTATTTTTCTATTCTATTCTAAGTGGGCTGAATTACCATTTGGTACAGTGCGCTTGGGGTTGAATGTCTCATCTTTACTCCTCTGTTTTTTGTGGCCAGACATGTTAATCATTGACTCATTTGACCACAAAACTTTTTTCCAGAAGGCTTTGTCCATCTGGTCATCTGCAAACTTTTAGTCAAGCTTTTAGTCTCTTTTTTTGACAGCAGCCTCGCTGTCCATGGCAATGTAAAACTCAATGAATTGTGGACAGTATTTGAGCACTTCTATAGCAGACTTTGGAGCTCGGTGGCTCTTAGGTTATTTCTGACCATCCTGACCATTTTTTCTAAGCAGAAGCAAAGTTTGAATCTTCTTCCCCAACTTGATGAAGTGGTTACCCCTACAATGATTTATACTTTCATCCAGTTTTTGAACTGCTGATCTTGGAATCTGCAGTTTTTCTTAGAAATGAACTAAAGAGTCTATCCTCCTTAAGTTGATCTACTTTCCTTTTTCTCAGATCTACAGTAAGCTTCTTCAAGGGTTGTCAAACAGATCCTTTTATGTTGGCACAAATAAGCATCAAATCAGTCATAAACTATAACAGGAAGTTAAGAGGCCTTAGCCTCGATAGGTTAAAACACATTTTTAATCTTTTGGCACTACTAAATAAATAATCAAAGCCAGGTCATTTATATTTTAAATATAGTATGTATAAAGACCCCAGAAAAATGTAATCGTATGCACCAAAATCTTAAGTGTGTTTTTGATTAAAGATGTATGTTGGACAGTTTTTTGCCCCAGATAGAGAACATTTCAAAGACATTTTTGAAGGATCAGTTTTGCTATCTGCTACAAGAGTATGAAAACTTTCAGTTGGACATGTGCAGGCTTCTTTGTACATGTTCATGTTTGTAAGCTGTATGTAAGTGTGTGTATCTCTTGTGATGCAGGTGACCTTGCTTAACTTCATGATCACCCCAGAGGGCATTCAGGATCAGCTGCTGGGCATTGTGGTGGCCCAGGAGAGACCTGATCTGGAAGAAGAGAAACAGGCTCTCATTCTACAGGGAGCAGAAAACAAAAGGTATAGAAGAGCAGATCAGATCTATGTCTAATATGCTGAACTTATCAAAAAACAAAAAGGAAAAAATATAAAGGCCTTCCTCACAGTTAGAAAAGCAGATCTGGTTAATTTGACTTGGATTTTTGTCAGGCAACTGAAGGAGATTGAGGACAAAATCTTAGAGGTGCTCTCCTCCTCTGAGGGCAACATTCTGGAGGATGAGACGGCCGTCAAAATTCTCTCTTGCTCCAAGGTGCTAGCCAATGAAATCACAGAGAAGCAGGCTGTGGCCGAAGAGACAGAGCAGAAGATTGATAAGACCCGCATGGGTTACACACCCATTGCAGTGCATTCTTCCATCTTGTTCTTCTGTATTGCTGACCTGGCTAACATTGAACCGATGTACCAATACTCCCTCACCTGGTTTATTAACCTCTTCGTCAGCTCCATTGACAGCTCAGAAAAGAGTGATGACTTGGAACAGAGGTAAGCAGGCCTGGCTTATGTGCCAGACAAATACAAGTTCCTATGAGTCTCTTACTTTAAGGCTCTCAAGAAACAGCTTTATGGTTTTTCTCCACTCAAAGAATCCCTTATAAAATGTTAAAAATTGAGTTTATTACCAGTAAATGTGCTTGAGAGGGGATGAGTTTGTGAGTTGTTTGGTTTGAATTTACGCTCCACTGAGCAAGATTATTAAAGCTGTGGCATATGTTTCTCCCTCAGACTACAGATCCTTCAAGACCACTTTACCTACATGCTCTATCTCAATGTGTGTCGCTCACTGTTTGAGAAGGATAAGTTGCTCTTCTCCTTCTGCCTCAGTGTCAATCTTCTCATGCACAGAAAGCTGGTAAGCATATACACAAATCATCACAGATTTGCTAGACAAATAACAGACGTCTGAGAACACATCCAACATAGTTTTTGGATGTATTAGTGAGTGATTAGCAAGACAAACAAGATGGTTATTGTCAGTTATTGGAGTTTGTCTTTTTATTGATTGCTGTAATTCAGAAAACTTGTATCTTGTATACTCAATTTGAGGAAAGCTGCAACACAAAGATAATCCCATAAATTGTCAATCATTAATCCACTTACTCACAAATACTGGTCATTTGGCTGCTGTGTTCACAATCTAAAAAGTGCATGATACTGAATACTGTTTTAGGTAGATGAAGGGGAGTGGCACTTCCTTCTAACTGGTGGTGTGGGTCTGGATAACCCCCATACCAATCCCTGCACCTGGCTCCCCAAGAAGTCTTGGGATGAGATATGCCGTTTGGATGAAATGGAAAGTTTCAAAGATTTCCGTCGTGGTATGACAGAACTCAGAAATGAGTGGAAACAGGTGTACGATAGCCCAGTGAGTTTCATCTTTCATCTTGTTGCAATTGCTGTATATATAGTGTGTCAGAGAAATACGTGACAGCAGACAATATGGTTTAATGTCCACATCTTTAAAGTCAGAATGAATAGAATAGAATTATTAAAAAGGACCAGACAGAAAAGAATATGTGTCAGTTTGCTCTCAGATTACTGTTCATATGAATGAATAGGAATTGATTAAATATATTTTGGCAAGAAATGTGGTCATGAATAACATTTTAATTGTTCAAACTGAGTCACTTTTGAGCGGCCAAAGTGTTAGACCAAATCTACTTAGGCTACGTAGGTACCCCAAGAATGATGGCTAGGGGAACCAACTGACCATTGTCTGCATAATAAATGTAAAATATTCAGAGCTTTTGAAAGCTATGTCCCAAGTACTACTTATGGTGGTATACTGGGACCGTATGCACACGCAGCTTCTTGGTTCCAGCAAATGTTTACATGTAGAATAAGAGTAAAACTCAGAGCAGTGCCACATTGGGTACTGTGCGCTGCTTTGATTTGACATCTCATGACTGTGCCTCAAAGTTCAAAAGCAGCACACTTTCTATAGCTGAATTTTCAAAGTGTGTCTAGTTAGATTACAGACAGAAAAAGCAAACTGACGTTTACTTAAGACATCTTTGCATTTATAAAGATATGAGATTGGTGGAAACTGAAAATGAACATTATTGCTTTTTTTCCCCTTCAGCAGTACTTCATAGAATAGTTGTTCAAGAAACAGATGAAAGTGCTGGTGTTAATCTACGCTGTTTATACTGTTGGACTACCAAATGTGGTGAAGCAAAGTTTAAACTGCTTGTTATGTAAGACTGCAGCAAACGTTGTGTCTTTGTTGATTTGCTTGTAAAAGCTTGAAAAAGACGTATGATACAGACAGAACTATGCAAAACAGTTTTAGTGAGTGTTGCTGTGGGGTTTGGCACAAGAGTCACAGGTGAGCTTGCCCATCATGAAGCTGAGAAGGGCAGCTCAGTGGGAGCTCCCAACACTGATGGACACTCCACCTTCAGTGTGAGCAGCCTTACGGCTGAATCCACCACCACTTCTTCACAGAGACATACACTGGGTTAAACCTGCTTCCAAATTCAGTTGGAAACAGGCTTTTATTTCACATATTATCTTTTATATTATCTAGATGTAAACTACTAATTTCATGCTGGAGACGTATATTGTATACTGTATTTCTGTCACAGAATGTGAAACGATTATTATACCCACATTAATAGCTGGAGTGTTTTTATTATAGTGTTATCATCTTGTATGATTCATTATAAAGCTATCTTTGTTATGGTTAAAAGAATATTTTTCTGTTAAATTGAGTTTTTTTATTCCTTTTAATAGCCTCTTTTAACTATTTTCTGATTCTGTTATCTCATAAGGAGTTTTCTTTTTTATTTTCATGCTTTATGTCAAATAGCTGAGTTTATTTATTTGATTTGACTTTGATTATAATCTAAATGCTGCTTAGATATAGGATAGATGTATAGAAGATAGTGCAAGGGGAAATGATTACTTGTCAGGTACAGTAGAGAAACAGAGAAGATAGTCAACTATCTTGGAATTATAAAGTTTATTGAAGTTTTATTTAATTAAATCCATTCCATTTCTGTTGTGCAAATCCCATCTATGCAATTTAGATACAAGAACAGCTGTTAAATCAATATGTGGTGCACACAAAAGTGTGTGCAATGCTTTTGTCTATTTGCCATTCACACACATGCACATACATATACACACTATCTTTGATTTATAATCAGCACAATCAGCCACAGCGCTTCTGTCTAATTAGATCTAGTTTGTTCCAGATGTAGAATTCACATTTATTCAGTCTTGACGCAAGAACAGCTGTTCAATCAGGTAGTCTGGTTCTCAGACTCACACACACCAACACACTGCTGTTCTCATGGAGAATCCCCTGGAGATCTTAAATAGGTGTATCTGTCTCAAGCACCTGCCAACACACATAGCCAGAAGTAACTCCACAAACAGCCTGGGGGCAATAATTCCAAAAGTTTCCGTTACCATTGCTTGCTTCCACTGGTTCACTTGTTCCACAAATTAATCAAACATATAGCGGAGAAGCAGTATCTAGTGTTTATTTTTCTTCTTTTTTCCTACCTCTGTGTCCTTCCACTTATTCCCTTCCCATAGCTGTTTCTTTTTAGCTAAGCTATCTTCCAAAATGTTTCCTTACACATTCACAAATTCTACTTTCTACTTAATGTTTCCTCTTTCCACTTAAGTTTCCCCCAAAAATAAATCCTTCAGTAGAATTTATCTTTATGGTAACCTTGATAAATAACCTTGCTTTCCCTCATTCCAAACAAAAGCAAGATATGCCCTTTAATCACCTGGGTGTGTGCCCTACAACTCCTCTACTTTACTTGGATGTTGTCTTGACCTGTCACTACTATTTGAATTTACGCAACAGAAGATGTTGGAAAAAAAAAGTGAATATATTTGTGGTACATTCTTCCTGGAAATATGACAGCTATGATATTTAGAAGCATCCACATGTTCCCTGCTGAGGCTAAAGTTTGTTTCATGCATATTTACAGAACCCCCATCAGACTCTGTTCCCTGATGAATGGCAGGAGAGGCTGAGCCAGTTTCAGAAGATGCTGGTGGTTCGTTGTCTCAGACCAGACAAGGTCCGTTGAAAGAGGGAGTCATGTCAGTTTACTTAGACTTTTTTAAATGAGCGGGCACTGATTATTCTGTTGATTTGCCCTCCAGATTATTCCCATGGTGCAGGAGTTTGTTTCAAACAGTTTAGGGCGTCCCTTCATCGAAACACCACCCTTCAACCTAAGTAAGGCCTTTGTTGACAGCCACTGCTGTGCTCCTCTGATCTTCATCCTCTCCCCTGGCTCAGACCCCATGGCAGCTCTGCTCAAGTTTGGAGATGAAAAGGTACAGAGACATCTGGAGAATTCGGCAGCTTTGAAGTCGGCTGCTTGCACAAACTCTAAATGAAAGGATATATTGAATCCTCTAAACTGACCAGGCTCCCACAAAACACTCACAAGCGCTGAAAAATTTGGGCATAGCTCAGTGCAAAATACAGTTAAGTAATGCAGTGTGTGCGTGCATTTCTGCTATTACCCCTCAGGGCTTTACAGGCAACAAGCTGACCTCGCTCTCTCTGGGACAAGGCCAGGGTCCGATTGCTATGCAAATGATTCAGACAGCCATTGCAGAGGGCACATGGGTGGTTCTGCAGAACTGCCACTTGGCCACCTCATGGATGTCAACACTGGAGAGAGTTTGTGAGGTCAGAACACGGTTTCTTCACACAGCTTTTGTACCCAGTGAGAACACTGTTAATGTAGATCTTTACATATATTCATGCAATGACCCGTGCTTTGTGACTGAGAACAGGGGCTGAGTCCAGATACCACCCACCCAGACTTCAGACTGTGGCTGACTAGCTACCCGTCTCCCACTTTTCCCGTGACGGTGCTCCAGAATGGTGTGAAGATGACCAACGAGGCTCCGAAGGGGCTCCGTGCCAACATTGCACGCTCCTTCTTAATGGACCCCATCTCTGATCCAGAGTTTTTCGACAGCTCTAGCAAGCCAGTAAATTCCCCTGCATGTTTGAGTGTTTGCCTTGGTTGCCTGCTGTGCATATCAAATGTCTACTTTGCTTTTGCTGTTGGAGTACTAAATAAACACTTATATTTGTCTTGAAACTTGCCTTCCATCTGTGTTTATTCACCTCCCAGGCTGTTTTCAAGAAGCTCCTGTATGGCCTGTGTTTCTTCCACGCCCTAATCCAGGAGAGGAGGAAGTTTGGACCTTTGGGCTGGAACATTCCATATGAGTTCAATGAAACTGACCTCAGGATCTCTGTGCAGCAGCTACACATGTTCCTAGAGCAGTACCAGGTAGCTGCACTTTGCAATTCACATTGAAAGATCAGATCAAATGTAAACCAACACAGAAACCGATAACTGAACAAATTACATACAATGTGCATTGCATGCTGTAAGAGCCTTGTTCTGGCATACATGCTTTCTACAGGGTATACACTCCTGTGAACTGATTTATCTCGGTTCATAAGAGTATACATTGTCACATGCAGATTTACATCCATGCTCCTCTTCTCTGTATATGTTATGTTCAACAGCTATGCCTGTAATAGAAACTGGCATTCACAATTGGGTTCTGCTTTGCTCAAGTGTTCACTGTCTTAAGCCATATTCAGAACCTCTCTTGACATTTTCCCACAAACACTCCACCACTCCTGGTCCTCCTGCTGCATCTGAGAAAAAGTGACAGAAATAAAATACTAAGGATAGATTTTTTGTTCAAGGTGACATTTTTAGCTTGTAACCGAGTGTTACTCAGTGAATTTGTAAGTGAAATGTTTCTCAAGAAAATGCCACACTGGTCACAACCTCACACTATGTCAATATTATTTAAAATGTCAATTTCATGTTTTCTGCAGGAAGTTCCATTTGATGCCATTCGCTACATGACTGGTGAGTGTAACTATGGAGGCCGTGTGACAGATGACTGGGACAGACGGACCCTCCGTACGATCCTCTCAATCTTTTACACCTCAAAGGTCATCGTAGACCCTGAGTATAAATATGATCCCAGTGGCCTTTACTATGCACCCGCTGAGGGAGATGTAAGTTACTCAACTAGCTTCACTATAAATCACTATAAAATCGTGTGTTACTGACCCACCCAGTTAACTTGTGGGTCATACTGGTTAACTGTGAATTGTTTGTTTAACATGCCACAATGAGAGATGATTGAAGGTGTGACTACTTGTGAAACCATCTTGGGAGATATCAAGGCGACATTGTAAGAGGTTCAGTCCTCTCTCAAACCATCTGGTTTCTTTGTCCTCAATTTGAGCATTAATGTCCTCACAGGATGTCCTTTAGCCTTAAGATTCAGGTGGATGCTGAATCTTCATGTGAGATTTTAGCTCTCTTACATTGAGCTTGAGGGTTTTGTTTAGTTTCACCTTTATAAATTCCATTCCCTGCTGCACTGAACTGCACTTGCAGCATTGCTTGGCTTATGTTTGTGTATTTCATCCTTAGGGGGAACAAGTTTTTGCCTAAGACTAGGACACACTGGGAAATTGTGTTTGGAAAGAATATTTCTTGATTTTTCAGACAGTAACCACATAAAAAATGCCACAAATTATGCACCTGTTCTACTTTTCCTCTCTGCAAGATGTTGTAATTTATTTTCTTACATATCTCTTTGCTGACTTAACAGAAGTCCAATTTGGGGATCCAGAGGTTTGGAGAGATTTGTTGTAATGTGTTTGCTCCTCTTCAATTCTCTCTGTTTTAATGGGGTCCCTAATGGTGTCAAGATCTGATGATGGCCCTTCTCTGTTTCACTATTGGGTGTGAGTCAAAGGGTTTCCAGTATACCCGAGTTCTGAGATTTGTGTCCTACTCTGTGACCTTGATGATACTGTCCACCAAATTAATGTGTTCAGTGAAGTCTTCTACTTGGGTTTTAATTTTGACCCAGGTGTCATTCACATATCTGAACCAGTGGCTTAGTGTTCCCTTGCAAGATGTCAGGGCTCTGCTTTTCACTTTGTCTATGTAATTTTTGTTATAGATTGCAAAAAGAAGCTGGAGACATACAAAAAGATGAACATCCAAGGTGTTACTGTATAATGCTGTTGTTGTTTTGGAGCTCCCCAGCAGTTGTATCAGTAAGATTAAGTCAGAAACCAGGACTCAGGAAAATTTCTGTTTATTTTATTTACAATGAAAAGAATATACAAACAAGCAAATAGCAAATTCATCATTGTTTGCATTTTATTTGAAGATTACTAATCAAATATACATGTAACAAGGAAAAAGTGACTTTTGCCTAACATATGTATTTCAGAATAACGTTGCAATTTATCCTCTTTGTCAAATCCAACCACTGCAGCGTAATTCAATTCAGTTCAGTTCAGTTCAGTTCAGTTCAGCGCCAAATTACAACACCTGTCATCTCAAGGTACTTCAATAATATAGTCCAATTCAAGCCAATTGGAGTTCAATTCATTGTAATCATAATCCAATGAAATCCAATTAATTAATTTCAAAATAAATCCAGTTCAGTCACACAGAGTCAATTCAAAAACATTTTCCTAGCTAAGGAAACCAACAGATTGCACCGAAACTTCTCTTCGGTCCAATCTCCCGTCCTGAGCATGCCTGAGGCGACTGTGGAGAGGAACAACTCGCTTTTAACAGGAAGAAAGGGTGGCCATCTGCCTCAACCAGCTGGGCTTTGAAAAAAGAGGGGACAACAAACACCGTAACATCATTCATACATACATATGTATGCAAATACACATAAACATGTTAGGGAACATTTTAATTATCGGTTACAAACCCATCAGGTACACAAAGCTGCAGGCTGTGTAATTGCTTTAGAAAGTCAAAAAAAGAAAAGAAAAAAATGACAAACTCTTTGGTTTTTATTCATTCACATCGTTGCTGAGCTACCTTCAAAAAGTCATTAGGAGGTAGAATTTGTATAACAAGGCACAGAAGGTAGCAACTGTCACTGAGAGTTGATATATTTGTTAATACAAGTGCAATCTATAGCATGCACCATTTTATTTGGCTTATTGTTCTCCTGTACTTCACCCCGTCCACCCAAATCTTTTATTCATGAATTCGCATTTACATATTCATTAAAATAAATGTCAGCATTCTGAGGAGCAGAGTTGTTTTTCAAGGAGTATTATTACTCGAGATGATTCCGGATGTTTCTGTTCTCTGACTTCACCTCATTCCTCTCCCTCCGTTTTTTCTTTTTCTCTTGCAGTACAACAGCTACTTAGAATTTACGAAGTCACTTCCCCTCAACCCGTCGCCAGAGATATTTGGCATGAACGCAAACGCAGATATCACCAAGGATCAGGCAGAAACACAACTCCTGTTTGATAACATATTGCTTACACAGGTAAATCCACCTCACCTTATAACAAACAATTGTATTATATATCAATATATTTTGGTAATTGTTGAGCAATTTAGATTTGTGAGTTTTCAGCTTTCCTTCAGTCCATTTTAAAATAGCTTTAGCCCAGAAAAGACAAAGGCATTTCTGAATCATGTGGCTTCTTCTGTGCATGATTGAGCTCTAACCTGCATTTGTCGATGGCACAACGGTTTTGTTGATTTCTCAAAATGTTCCTGAGCCCATGCAGTGATTTCCATGACATAATTATGCCTGTTTTTAACGCACCACCACCTGATAGCCAGAAGATCACAGGCATCCAATACTGATTTTTGTCAGTGCCCCTTGCACACATGCCTACCCCCCATTCCAATTTTATTGAGAGGTGTTGCTATCATCAATTTCAAGATGAGCAAATATTTTTCATGAAATCATTTTTCACTTTTAACATTTGATATATTTTATATCAACATAAAATTTGAATATAGGGTTTTGAGATTGTAAATCATTACATTCTGTATGTATTTACATGATACACAGCTTCTAAATGTTTGGGAATTGGAGTTGTAAGGGTTGACTAAATAATTCACACTCTGACCCAACAAATGCAAGTCCCACATATACATACAGAATACACAGACTTGAGTATATGCATGAAACCTCATATACATAGACCCCAAAACGTAACTTCTAACAGAATAACACAACATATGTACGTTTCCTGAAGTTCTCCACTGTGAACTTAATTTTTTATGTCCTCCTATAAAAAAATCCATCTATCCAGCATTAATTAAAGAGAAAATATATAAATATTTTATCTGTACAAAAGGTTGTCTTCTTTTGACACTGCAGAGACACAGTATGACTCACAGTGGCTTTGGTGGAGCTGTGTGATCTCACATCATTATATTTCAGCGTCGCAGAGTTGGACTTGGTTTGCTTGTTGTGGATTATATCTTACCAGGTCCCTGCAATTTTACATCAAGATCTACTTGAAGATGAAAGAAGTGCTGCTTCTCCTGCACAGTATAAAGGGATATTTATTTATATGTTTATCTTTTTTTTATTATTATTTTAAGACACAGAGCAGTGTCTTCCACTTGTCAAAAATGTTTTGCTATGTTAAAAGTTAGATTTTTTTGGAATGCCTTTGAATTTAAACTTGATATGAAGGGAGTGCAATGGGTCTACTCAGTCAGGGTCTACATAACTCCAGAAAAGATGGGCTCTGTACATGTGCCTATGTCAGCTCTGTCTACAGAGGGAGTGTGAGTTCACAGCATCAGGCTCAGGTTGCCACAAACAGACAATTATCTCCACATTCGTCGTGACTGCTAGATTTAAAGTTAAAATTAAAACTCACTGGAGTCTGGAATTTATTCATATGTATTCTATTCAACGTGATTAATATTGGCGTCACTCATGTGTGGACTTCATTAGCATCTAATATGGTCTCATCAGTCTCAATGATCGATAAACAGGGAGACACTTAAAATGGAATGAAGCAGCTATTTATCATTCTCCTACTGTAACCCTGGTGCCATTAGCCAATGATTATCTATTACCGGTGGCTAGTGACTAAACATCGTATAGGTAAATGGTTCAAGTTGGACTGAGGGGAAAGTGGAGGAATCACAGATTAGAGTGAATAATTATCAGCATGACGGAGCATTAGAATTGTTGATGAGAGTGTGTCCAATTACTGTGTGGGAGAAATTGGACGGAAAATGCTGTGAAGCCTCTCAGCTTACGCTCTATGATGAGATCATAAGATTATACTTGGTTGAAATCCTGAGTGAACAGTGTTACTATTTGCTGTAGCTTAGGCTCGGGTCTATAAATAAAGAATATGAAGGTGAAATTAAGAGGTAAGATATCGAGTGTCATTCTGTGTCCTATGAGATGTCTAAATTTGAATCTGTCTGGCATAAAGGTGATGAAATATTAGCAAAGTAAAGTCAGACCTTCTTAGAATCATGATCAAACTAACACCAGTGGAAAAGAGTCCTTAAAAGAGAATGCATAATATGACTAGTCCAAGACTGCAAATGGTAATTTTCTCTGAAAACGATGAACTGTCATTCCAGTCAGAACCCTGTGTCCTGCCTCCCCTTCTCATTAGTTCTCTGTTTCTCTGATCAGTCCCGCTCCTCAGGCGGAGATGCCAAATCCTCCGATGACATGGTCTTTGATGTGGCAGCTGACATCCTGAGCAAGCTGCCTGCAGACTTTGACTTAGAAGCAGCAATGAGGCACTATCCCACCAGCTACAATCAGAGCATGAACACAGTGCTGGTGCAGGAGATGGGCCGCTTCAACAACCTCCTCTGCACCATCCGAGACTCCTGTGTCAACATTCAGAAAGCCATAAAGGTACACACATGCACAGCACAGGTAGAAAGAAGGGGAAATTTGACAGTGTCAAATTTGACTGAGTGAATTTTGAGTTTGTTGATATTTTTTGCTCCACAAGGGACATTTTTAACATCTCACCTCAGCACTAATAGCTTTCTGGAGATTGAGTTACTAAACTCGACCCTGGTGCAGTTCTCAGAGATCCTTATTGTTTGGATACTTATGATATTGTGTATGACAAATGCACAGAAATCCCTCGTTTCATCATTGATTTTGCATTTGTGTGCAGCAGAAGCAATAATTCATCTGCATGGGCCCACTTCTACTGACTGATTGCAGGGACAATACTGCAAACAAATTCTCAAATATCAGATATTGTAAGCATTCAGCAGAACACCCCAAATGCTCAAATGTGGGATACGTTAGTTAAATCAAGCAAGCAGAGTCTGTGAAAGTTGAGGGAAATGCACATATTAGCAACAATTTAGAATTGTGTCTGCCTACAAATCAGTGTTGCTGTTGTTGGCATCTTGGACCCATAAAGAAGCCTAGTGGTAGTCACTCAGATTAGGTAATGATCTGAGCCTGTGTAATTCCTGTTTTGATGTTTAAAAAACTAAAATGATGCAGGGATTTTTGTCTTTTTATCTCCATTATTTGCGTGAATTTCCATTTCCGAGTGTGACATTTGGGGGATAGAATATTCAAATTAATCACGCAACACGATTTACTGAAGATTGATTAAGTATATTTACTTCCTGTTTCACCATTATTTTCTACTGATAAAGCAATGTCTTCATTCGTTTTGTGTTTAACATTGGAGCACTAAATGCTGCTAAGGGGAGACATTTCTGGGAAAAGAGGGGATCCCAAAAAGGTGGCAATAATTATGATGACTTTAAGATGTTTAAGTGTTATTTAAAAACAGACCAAGAAGATTAAATACAGTTAAGATAAAAAAGTCACGAGTAAAGGAAGAAAAGGGGGTAATGATAAAATAGTTTCAAGCCTTTATTATTTTTTTACTTGATCATTCATGTTAATGCAATTGTCCCTGAGTTATAAAACAAGAGGGAATTGAACAGTATTAAGGTGAAGACAGAGTTTTTTTATGAGAGTAAAAAACCCAGCTTAAATGTTTTCAGCAACTCAGTAAGCTTTAAATGCGGTGACTTTCATGCTTATTATGCTTGTCAGATTGCAAGTAAGAAGTGCCTACATTAGGAAATTACCTGCAACTGATTGTCATCAGGTCTGCTTGTTTGCAGTCCCACACTAATTTCCGTTGCTACTGGTTGATTGTGATGGTCATTATTGTAATGAACTGCCTGCGCCTGTGTTCAGAAATTAGCACATTGTTAGAAAATCACTTGCAGAATTGGCCATTCGCACCTAGACCTTTTTTAACAGCAGCCTCCTTCTGATTTGTCTGGCTTAGCAAACCTGCTCCATAATTTTAATCAGTTTTCATTTCTTATGTTGCCAGGATGACATACTCTTGTAAATTGGAGGGTAGTCATAGCCATAAGTCTCAACATCCTCACAGTGAAAGAAATCCTATCTGAGTTTCATGACACGAGACTGTAATTAAGCTCCATGAGATGTGCCATAGGGTTGCACGGTGGTGTGGGGTTAGCACCATCTCCCCTTCTGCTGTGTACTGTCTTTAGGAGAATGTATTGAAGAGAGCATAAAGGAGTCTGAATGATGACATGCTCATTCCCCTTTCTGACTGGTATCAAAACCCCTCCACAGAGCAAAAAGAGTTCCCTTTATGAGGTTGTCAACTAGTATCTCAAAAGAAAGTTATTTCTTTTAACTAACCAACTCTTTCAGATTTTATTAGATGCCAAAGCACAATTCAAACAACTTTGCATCCATAATATTGTGTGTAATAAAAATGTGTGTATTTACTGCATATGTGTGTGTTGTTGTTGTTGTGTAGGGCCTCGTAGTGATGTCTGCAGAGCTAGAGGAGGTAGTCAGCAGCATCTTGACAGGTCGCATCCCAGCCATGTGGATGAAGAAGTCCTACCCCAGCCTCAAACCGCTGGGAAGCTACGTCAATGACTTTCTTGAAAGACTTCAGTTCTTACAGGTGCCTTAGCACTCAAAATCACCTGATAACAACCATATGATAAGGAAAAAGAAAAAGGAAAAAAAAAGATTAAGACATAGAGTGTGCATGTCACTGAAACCGTATTGGCTTTTTTCTTCTTTTTTTAAATTCTCAGACAACACATTGCAGAAGGAGGATGTCTTTGTAGACTTTAGCTGAAACTTGCCTGAGACACATAAGTTATGCAGATGTGCTTCATAATGTACTGCAGGCGGTGACATGTGCTGAATCCCCCTTCAGTCACATGAAAAACTGAGACAGGAAATACATATGACCACATGACCTATCACGGGAGTCTACAAAGTGCATCTGTTCATCACAGTTCAGTTAGTTCCCACCAAAGAAATATTCTTCCTGTTCATCAGTGCTAAGTAGAGTGAAAAGAATGCAGAATGTGTGTGTGTTTGAGCGTTATCCAACTGAAATAACTGCTCATGACTCCCCACAAGGTGAACTGCAGAGTCACGGGTTTCTTATCTCAGACAGAGCAGGAAACTTTGGTCATTTTAGGAAAATTACTGTTCTAACCAGATTAGAGAAGAAAAATATCAGCTCCATCTCAGTTAACTGTATTAAAAGCTTTGTGTAACCTTAAGGGCTACTGTATCTCTATGATTATAGATAAGTGGGTTCTTTAATCCACAGTCTGCAGTGGCACCCAGGAGTGATTAATAACTCACTGGCAAAGTTTACATGCACAGCAATGCTCAATACTTATATCAACCCATTTAAGACCCAATAAGCCACTGCCATTAAAGAAGTATTTTCTGATCACCTTAACCTAAATAAGGTCATATTCAGAATAAGTGCTAATATAATTAAGCTATGTGGAGTATGCCAATCTTTGTCACATTTTGTAGATATCTATTTGTCTTAATCGCAGTGTAATGCGCTACTGGAGCTTTCATGGCATCTGGTGACACATACATCTGCTTCACTACAGAATGGCTGCCTGAAAAGAACTTTTGGGGTGAAGGACAAACACAATTTATGCTCTGTGATTTGATGAATACGTATATAATGTAGGCTGTGGATGGACACAAACACTGCAGTGGTGCCGGGGGACATAATGTGAACAAGACACAATAAATGCACTGTGCTCTCGAGCGTGGAAAAGGGAACGTGATATTGCTGTGCAGGTGCACTTAGCCACTGTCAACATCTGTGATTGTAAAACTCTCCTGTAATTTGTGTGTTAGGGTTCAGGCTGGTGTACTGGAAATATGAACCTGAAATCATATTGCTGTTTATTTTAAAATTAATATCATCTTAAAGGCTGTTGTTCTTTGTGACCTACCAAAGAATCTGTGGACCACAAACATTAACATCTGGCCAGAGGTTGGGTTTCCTTATATTTTTATATGTTTCTACACTGGGAAAATTCATTAGCTAAGGCTGAAAAATCAAAATGTCAATACTTTGAACATATTTGGAGTTAACTTTAAACGTTAACTCGCTTTCTGTACAACTCTTACTTGCAGAATCGTTGTTCTATTAAGTTTGTGTGGAGTAGCAAACATCTAACCTTCATCCATATTATTGTTGTTACACATGCCTTTTCTCTTCTTCCAAAAACGTTGCAGTTTAACAGATTATAAATGGGAGATATTAAATTGTTTATCATGTCTATGGTTTCTTGTGATATTGTGCAAAAAATATTTTTTCCTCTGAAATCTAACCAGACTCAAAGTATTTACTGCACAAACCACATTTCTGAATCTGGATTTGTTTTTTTTCAGTGAATTTGCCCGCTTCTCTTTACTCTTTAGAATTTTGAGCCAGCTGTGCATAATGAGCATTATGTGCACAATGTAACCCAAGCACAGTCACATGTCTGAGGACATCACATGCATTCCCTCTATGGAATGTTTTTAGGTCAAATCTGATATTGTCATGCTGTGTTGGGACTTCCGCACCTTTTCCACATCAGGAATTAGTCACATCAAAGCGCTGCATGTAGCTTTATTGTAAGAATAAAATAGATATGTGGTTGGACTGGTTATATTTGTGCAGCCCACTCAAATATTTACATTGTGTGGGAAACTGGTCAAGGACGGTCATGTGAATGTCATGTCAACAAGATAATGTTTACGGCTTACTTCCTGTTACCTGAAAGTGGCGCTATAACTAGATCTCAAACTTGATCTGTCCATGAGTCCAGGCCACGTGTCCTCTTGTTGGCCATTAGAAATCTGTAGCAGATTGTTGTCAACAGGTGGCGCTGTATCTTTAGATGAGTATTGATGCAAATGTTTTGCATCTGGAACTGCTCATGTGAAGTTAATGAGTTTTCTAAACTTGGAATCTTGGAACCTGCCTTGTTTTGTGTTCAGGATTGGTGTGATGAGGGTACACCTGCTGTATTCTGGATATCTGGATTCTTCTTCACCCAGGCTTTCCTCACAGGCAGCCAACAGAACTATGCCAGGAAACACACCATTCCCATTGACCTGCTCGGCTTTGACTTTGAGGTCCTGGATGACAGACAATTCAAACGACCCCCAGAGGATGGTAGGATGACACTGAGACTGACTATTGGATGGGGTGGGGTGTGGGTGTAGCCAGTCAGTAGTTAAAGTTGTATATCAGCCGAATTTGAAAGTGAAAAAGGGGAATATACAGTGAGGTTTAAAGGTCGAAAGTGAAAGAAGTGGATAACAAGCACTGTGTGCAAGAGAAGAATCAAACAGATGAAATCTGTCATAAGGCTAACTTAATATAAGAGATGCAGAGTGTTACGTGAGAAAGTAAGTTACAGAAGGCTTTTCTGCCTCTCGTCTACATGCAGGCCTGCATCAGCCCCTCACTGTGCCTGCAGCTCTGCTCTGAGATTCTCACTCAAATCTCACACAAAACCTCACCCTCAATCAGTCCCCAGCTGGGTCCCCATCATGCTAACACAGCTGATGCTTCCAAGCTACAAATTTGACAGCGTGTTTGTGCAGTTGGGTGTGTGGTACTGACAAGACTCCAGCAGCCAGTTATTGCTAAACTGCACCCTTTCTTCCGCACTTATATGAGAACGTTGCAGGCCAGAAGTCAGTTCAGCTTACCAGTTAACATTTGATGTCTACATCTCCATGTGTAATGTAATGGTAAGAGGAATCCTTGAAGTTTGTAGGTTAGGTCCAGTTCGCAGAAGACCACTCTGATATCGCAGAACTTTTCTGACATCTGTGAACTGTGTACTTGTTTCAGGTGTTTATGTCAGAGGTTTGTTCCTTGATGGGGCCCGTTGGAACAGAAAGACCAAACTTCTTGCTGAGTCCTACCCCAAAGTGCTGCACGATCCCATGCCTGTGGTGAGGAGCACAACACAGATGCTGTAACATAACACACTTCTTCTGATAGGTTTATTCTAAGAACCCTCTGAAATCGTCTAATCGTAATGTGAACTGCCTTTTATTTCCCCCTCTCATTCAGTCTGACATCGTGTTACATCTCGTTCATGATGGTTGATCCTTTTTTTCCTGTCAGAGGTGTAAATCCTACTTCACTTTAAAACATTTTCCTAAATATTTAACTGTTTGGTTCAGTAGTTTATTGAAGTGCTGCCAATTATTCCTGAGATTTGGAGTTTGGAGGTGTTTTTATTTATTTTTAAACAGTAAGTACAGACTGTGAATCTTAGATGCCAACGTTGCTCAGTCACTGGAGTTGAGCTCCACCACTAAAAGCTAGATATTCAGTTTCCAAGACATAAAAGACAGATTTGTTAGCGGTTTTACTGAAAATCTCTAGTAGTTTAAATGGCCATCTGCACCCAGTGGACATCATTCAGCTGTATTAGCGCTCACTCGGAACAATGAATTTATAAAGTATTTAAACTTGAAAGAAGAAAAAAAATAATCCTGGAGGGATGTATAAACGATGCATACACACAAAAAACAATGTGAACCCCTTTTCCTACATACAAAGTGGTATTCATGAAATAAGAATGTTTGCACCTGCATACACACATTTAAGCCTGATATGACCCAACATACAAGCTATGCATTCATCTGATGCAGATGAAGATCCTCCTTCTATACTTCTGACGCTGATGTGCGTTTTGGCCTCTTTTTTCTTTCTTTTTTTAAAACTTTCATTCAGCAGTTTTTCTTATTCTGTTTGTGATTCTGCAACTGAGATCCCCAGATAGACCCATTACATTCCTCCACCTCACTTCTGAGTGTCTCAGTTTCACATCTGGTTAAATTGTGCTTCTGCTTCACTCTTACTTTTCTAGTCATATCTATTTAGTTGTGGTGGAAACAGTATTTTATATGCAACTGACTAATTCGGACAGTGTCACAATCTTTCATAGTTAAAAATGGGATCAGAAATAAGGCCTGTGCACGTGAATCAAATATCACAATTGAGATTTATAAAAAATCTATGTTTTCTGTGAAAATAATTCCTATGCACTTCCCTGCCTTTTTCTCCTACCTTTGTGTCTACACTCAGTTTGAGTCAGTTTAATGCATTTGGCCCTAGAGTTGGTCATTTGGCTTTCAAGGTCCCTTTTTCACTCTCGTCTCTGTTTCTGCATGAATGCCTTCGAGAGGAGACAGTGAGCGCCAGCATCCTCCCATTGAAACATGATGCTACTGTATAAATGAGTTATGATTCCATATTGAATTTTAATTGCAGTTTTAAACACAATTTATTTCCAGAGAGAAATGTGTAGGTTTACAGTTTATTTTCATAGCTGTGAGATTTGACACCTCCGTGGGCACTAATACGCCTTACTGTCCTTGTATTAAATTTGGAGTGTGTAGCAAAAACGCCGCAGGTGACTTGTCGAAATGTCCTTGTTGCATGATCCTGTATATTCTTACATAAGACTCGAGGGAAGCAAGTTTTATTGATTCTCTTTGTCTAAATCTCTCTAGGTGCCAGAAATGAGGGAAGATATTATATTTCTTAATAGAAAATTATGAAATGGGACAGAGTCCATGCTGGGTGTAAAAAAAAAAAAAAACCCTCAGAGGTTTTTTGCTTTTGTTCTGTTGTGAGAAGAGAAAGACCAGCCACACACTGTAGCTGCTCACGTCTCCCTGTTCTCTGGACTCAGCCGAAGCTTCAGCACCGTTTTACACTCTGCCTGTGGGACACCCGTCTCCTTTGCCTCCCTTTGTCTTATTAATTCACACAGCTTAATGTGGTGTATGAAAGTAGACTGACAGAAATGGAAATAAGCAGCTGAGAGTGATGACTGATCAAGTTTTCCTTATTTTTTTTTCCCCCCTCTGTTCTCTCTTCTCTACAATCCGTTCAGTGTCGATGAATAATGCACGACACTGACTTTTTTAATATTCAGACATTTCAGGGAAAGCTATTAACAGAAGCAGTTTTTGACAAGAGCGGAACTCAATTAAAAATGTGTTTATTATTTGTGTGTGAACACAACAGAGGCTGGCTTTGAAATGCAAATCTGTGCTGAGGCGCCTGCTATGGAACCAGATGAGAACTTCTGCGGCTGCAACTTTACAAACTGTTTTTTTTTTTATAAAAGATGTTTTGTTTTTTTATTTGAGTGGCCCAGTTTATCCTTTTTGCATAACCAAGACATCTTAATAGCTCAAGGGAGCACTTCCTTCTTTATGCTTTTGTTTAAGAAGTTTATGTCCCCAAAGTTCCAATTTGTAACTGCTTGGATAACAAAAAGATCTAGGTTAGCTGCTTGATCTATATGTTCATCACTGCACTCTGACACTTAAACAATTTGTCCTGCAGTTGAAGCATGCTAAATTCCTTGACCAGTCAAAATAGAAAGAAAACAACTCCTAAACAATAGCAACAGTTTGACAATATGGCCTCTTTAAACGGAGTATGCTGAATTTTAATATCACATCCTTTGGCCTGGCTGCTCTCTGCCAGCCCCACTGTAACACTCCACTCTGCTTCTTTCTGCCAGATGTGGCTGAAGCCCATGAAGCGACAGGACGTTCCTCAGAGAATGTGTTATGTGGTGCCCGTCTACAAGACAAGCGAACGGCGGGGTACCCTGTCCACAACAGGACACTCCACCAACTATGTCATCACCATGACGCTAAACTCCGACATTCCTGCTGAGCACTGGATCAGACGAGGAGTTGCTCTGCTCTGCCAGCTAAGCTTTTAGTTCCTGCCTTGTTTTCACGCTCTGACATGTCATTAAAAAGCATACAAAGCACACACACTCAGATGCTCTGTCCTTTCTTTGCTGAACTTCAGGCACATATGTGAATGCAGTATTTATGGATGTTATGGATACACAGCCAGCAAACTGTAGTGTGACACTTCTAACAGCAGCACAGCACAGAAACTCAGCCGCACCTTCTATATTTGGTTCATAAATGGGTGCTTCTTTCAAAGAGCTCTGGTATTCACAGTAACATGCAAAAGTTTTGCTTGATCACAAGTTCTGTTACTGTGAAAAGCTAAGAAAGTTAAAGATGACCTGATTTGAAAAAGATGAAGCATTTCTTTAATATTTTAAGCTACATTACTCTTTCATCTTTGGTTTAAAAAACGACAACAAAAGTGAAAGTTTTGGCCTGCTGCATAGTTAGTAACACCCCCTTTGGCTCATTTTCCAGCTTGAAAATGTTTTATGTATTCAGTTCAGTGTTTCATTCCTTTTTTGTGATTTTTTGCTCATTCTTCCTGGAAGGTCTGGTTCTGTTGGATTCTTGGGCTGTCTTGCAGGCCCTGCTGCTTTCAAATCTATTTACAGATTTTACAGTGATGTTTAGGTCAGTGGACTGAAGAAGGGTTGAGGCAAAGCGTCTACCTCGTGCCTCCCGATGTAACCGATTGTAGATTCCGAGGTTCAGGATCATTATCTCTCCCATCTTTTTCCTTCTCTTGGAAAAATCTTTTGATCTCTCAGGTTTCAGTTCAACCTTGATCGCTCGTTTTTAAATAAAAATGTTTACATTACCAACTAGCCTATAACCTTTTCCTGCTTTCTTAACATCTTTATTTACATTTTTTTTTCTGCACAAGTGACAAGTATTTCTGAAACTTTTAGATGGGGCTTTAAGCACCATGAATTCCACAAAAAATGTACAAATCTTTAAAATGTTGAAAAGAGAGACTCATCTTCAACTTCATGCCACGTAGAGATCAGACAATCTGCCCAAACACAGAGGTGTAGCGGTGCCTAAACATCTGCATGCCAGGAGCTAATGGTGCCAACAGTGCTGCTCTGATAATGCAAACAGAAGCGTCTCGCTAACACTGCTGTTGTTTTGCAGCTGTACAATCTGTACAGTCTCAGAGGTTCTAGCAGAACCAGAATCAGGAGTCAGGAGTTTATTGGAGTTTATTGTCCTTTTTGCAATAGGGATTGTACACAGACAGGAAAACAGCAAAAATGTCACATTTGGCATTTTACTAAACAAATACAACAAAGCAAAAATTATCTTTTTTTTTGTGCCAAATAGCCATTGAAGAATTTTCATTTTTGGGGCATAATGTCTACTTTTCAACAAGTCAAAAACTAAAGGAATGACTGACTTAAAGCAAACTAATAGACCAAAGGACAATGATGGGATGCATGCATATATATATATATATATATATATATATATATACACACACACATATCTACATCTACAAACAGGCTTGTAATACCGGTCACACTATGCCCCAAGGAATTTCCCATGACCTTCACTGTCATTTAAAAGGTAACAAAGGTTTTCAATATTTCAACTTTGCAGAACAGAGAAAGAAACAATTTAACACTTGACACAACATCCACTGTTTTACTCATGCATGATTCAGTCAATACAATGGCATGAGTTCAGTGAGACTGAGGATGATTTACAGCCATTTAAGACACAGGCGATGGATGTCACACAGTGACAGGATAAATGACGTCACACACCTTCACGTGTGTGCTCCAGCAGCTGAAGCTACGTTTGGCAGCTTAGCATATTAGTGGAATGTCAGGGTGGGGAAGGAAGAGCTGTGTCAAGCACCAGCCACTGAAAATCTTCACTGTGGCCACTTTTGGCTTTCTTTGCTTAGCGACCATAAAGTACGCTTCCAGAAACAGAAATGCTGGACAGTAATGTGGTGGATGAATATTTTTTGTTTCCATTATCTGACAACCTGGCTGATCATCGGTTTTAGTCGCTCCTGTTATTTGTTACAGATTGTCAGGAAGTTACTTTATTTTTTTACAAAAGTATTTTAAATAAAATTGTTAGCAGAAGCTGAAATGAGCTTTTAGTTGCACACTAATACTACTGACACTATATTATTTACAGCACCTAAAATCTGCAGTGATGTGACAACTGAACTGAACCTCCTACTGTGATTTCATCTGCACTGCAGGTCGCTCTAATTGCGGCATCCTAAATAAATCTACTACACTACAGCTCTTTATGATGAAGATGACTAAGTTCATCTGAACTCACAGTTTGAAGTTGTTAAATATCACAAAGAAAAAGAACATATACTTGCCTAAAATTAATATATGTCTCATTTGGCTACAGATTGTCAATCAAATCTCTACAAAAACATGGTCAGACGTTCATGATATGCATTTCATAAGTAAAAAATAAGACTGATTTAATTTGTGAAGGCAGGTAAGTTGGCAGCAGTTCTCTCCATCAACCACTAGGTTCAGTTTTGTGTATAAATATCTGAATAGACAGTAAAACAGACAAATAATCACTCGTAGGTACAGTCAGGGGAACACTTTTCTATGTTGACACTGCAGCTTAAAAGCTGTCATTTCTGAGCAGGTCATGCAACATGAGCTAAAGGGTTTGTTTTGGGTATAGCCGCTAGCTAAACTGAGCTGTGTGTCTCTTTAAGGACAGTGTGACAGTGTGCAGTGCAGCTGTGGTGCTGCTCCAGTGGCCGGGGCTTGTCACACAGGTGTTTGATGAGCAGCACAATGACAGTGAAAGGTGATGATGGATTGCAGGTGGAACACACACAACCGATGGAAAAGGCATAGACGATGGGACACAGCACAGAGTGGATGAGATTTGGGGGGAGCACGACGACAACATACTAACGACAAGTGGTGATGGATAGGCGGCGAGCGAGCTGCAGGGCCTGACAGCTGCCTCTTTGCAGGAAAATACATCCGGCACTACCTCACTGTCTACAGGCCTTTTTTATTTTTTATTTATTTATTTTTTTAAAGGTGGAGTTCACAGGTTTGGAGCAGAGGGGGTCTTTTCTGGTTGTGCTCTTCTTTTGCTTCACAGGGAGCAGACAGGTTGGCGCTGGTGGTGGTGGAGCAGCAGAGTGTAAACATCACCAGCAGAGTCGCGATATATGCAGAAGCCACTACTGCATGTTTGGAATGGAGGCCACGAATGAGACTCACAGTGCATGCAAGACAAGGCCGTTACATCACAAACAAAGCATGTTAAGGCCTAGAAGAACAACGCTGATACATCCAGCTCTCCCCTCTTTCACCTCCTCTTTTCTTGGCTAAAAGCCAAAATCGAAAACAATGCGGTCTTCAAAGATGGCAATTAGCAACATGATGCCGAACCCAGTCAGCATGCCCAGGTTCTGCAGGATAAAGTGTCCCAGGTGGCAGCGCTTGTGCTCCTCACTGTCACCGTGAAGCATCTCTGGCAGCTGTTCAACAAATAAAGTAACCAGTCAGGATAAGAAAGATTTTCAGGAAGCAGAGAAAGGAGGACTAAAACAGTGAATGGTGAGCCATTTTTTATTTGGGGGGGCAGTTATCACTTGGGGACCTTTGAATGCGCTCTTCCAACTTACCATATCCACCAGAGCCACATAAAGGAACATGCCAGCAGTGATTGCAAAGATCCAGTTGGTGACATTGTGCGTGTACTGGCCCACAGCTGTGCCAATCATCATGCCAACGTAGGCCATGAGGGCGGACAGCAGATTGTAGACAATGGCCTGCTTCACAGACATCCCGGCTTTCAGCAGCACTGCAAAGTCACCTGTCGGGAAGAGGAAACACTGCTTTCAGCACCGTGACATTGATTCTCCAGCATTCCAGTGCTGACTGTAACACACGTCTAACCTCTGTGACGTGCACTGTGCTCCTTCAGGACTGCTTACTGAGAAGCACAGCATTTTTTATTATTTTCCTCAGCATATTGTAACTGCCATCGCTGATAATGTGAACTTGCACTAAACAATCCCCTTCCACCTCTATCTGTCCTCAAGTAGGTGAAAAAACAGAGCTGCACTCTCTAAGAAATGTATTTTAACTCCCCTCTGATGTGCTTATGATTACATATGCATGCTGTAGCCTCTCTACCCTCTTCAATCATTGCCAGGCCAAACGCAGGGAGCGGCCCAAGTCTCAGTGGAAACGCCCTGGATTTGGAAAGAGAGAGATGAATACCGAGACGAGCCGTGGCCTACATTTCCTGCACCATGTAACAAGCGGCCTCTTTTCCTCGCTAATTACTACAATGAATATATTACCACTCTGCTCTCATCCATCAATCAGTGCCAGGGAAAAGAGAGAAGAAGTCCACACACACCTCACTTCAGTGACATTTCCCCCCCCTTCCTCTTCAACTAGCTGCAGTGCTTCCTTCCTCCTCGGTTCCAATCCGTCAGACACGCCTGCCACTGCCTCATCTACCGCAATTAACACACCCATCACTGCCAATTAGCTTCACTATGGGTGGTTAAAGGATCCTCATAATCATCATATTTTTCCACCCAGATGCCAGTCAGGGGACGGCTTTTGTGTTCCGGTGGAGCTGAGAGGTGCACTTGTCAAACTGCTGGGTTCGTCTGACAAGTGGCCTGACGGGATGTGAGCGCAACAGATGAAAGCGTCGCTTAAGCACGAGCACGGAATCAGCAGGAAATTACATGGAGACAAAGAAAAGGAGCCTGAGAATCTTCACATGCACTTTGAGACGGGACTTCAGCGATGCAGTTACCCATCTGGAAACTCAGCTACAGCTGAGTGAAACTGTGATTATAGAACAACATTTCTGAGATGAATTAATGTTACATGAAACTGGTGTTTCAAACACAGCTGGATTTTCTGGCAATTTAAAGCAAACTATAAAGCAGCAATATATTAGATAAAACACGTGTCATGTCCCTGATCCCCCTCTTCACATGGGGCACACAAACTGCACCGCCTCTTCTTCTCACTATAAACAAATAGGTTAGGGAGAGCCTGATGGACTCAATAAAAACATATCTGATAGCTTCTGTTCACTGCTGCTGGGTCTAACGGAATCAAACGTGTCCTCAGACGACAGACTGCATGCAAATGAGGCACCAGCAGCTCTTTCTGTATGACTGAACGTGTGCCAGACGCGGTCCATCATCCTCGCTAATGGGTATTGACAACTTATCTCAGTGATGTCAACCAAAAAAATGTTAATTTGTAATAAAGTGCATTTATCTAAAATGAGGACAACAGTGAAGACCACTGATGCAGAAGAGATGTTTAAAATTCAAGGGATGAAGTTTCAGTTGTGTATGAGGCAGTGATTATAGGCCTGGCCTGCTGGGGGGCAGTCAGGCTGATGGCTTTGCTTTGCGGTAAGACGTATTGCATCACTTCCTGTTGCTTTGTGTGTGCGCTGTGACAGTTCTCGCTCCTCTTGAACTACTAATAATCACCTTATTTCTCCCTATAATTTACACATCTTGCATAGTTAACTCTATCCCATACTTGTTATATTCTAACGCTCACTCTTACAGATCTTTAGCTTTTATTTTTCACTTTTTAGCAGTGTGTCGGGTTCTCTAGCTTAGCATGGCTACCAGTTCTCTTCCTCCATCTCCTGCTTTCACCTGCTCCGTGTGTCAGATGTTTAGTTACTCCTCTGCCTCCTTTAGTGGTAATGGTACATGTAACAAATGTAGTCTTTTTGTAGTTTTGGAGGCAAGGTTATCTGAATTGGAAGCTCGGCTCTGCACTGTTGAAAACCACCCGATAGCGAGCCAGGCCCCTTTAGTCAGTGCGGTGCCACCTAGCGTAGCTAGCTCTGTTAGTCGTTCCCGAGCAGCCGGGACTTAAGAGTGTCTGGGTGACTGTCAGGAAGAGGAGTCATAGTCCTAAAGTCAAGCCCGTGGTTCACCATCAACCTGTCCACGTTTCAAATAGATTTTCTCCACTCAGCGACACACCCGCTGAGGACAAAACCCTGGTAATTGGCAGCTCTATAGTCAGAAACAGGGCATTAGCGACACCAGCGACCATAGTCAAATGCATTCCAGGGGCCAGAGGGGGCGACATAGAATCCTATTTAAAACTGCTGGCTAAGGATAAGCGTAAATATGGTAAAATAGTTATTCACATCGGCGGTAATGACACCCGGTTACGCCAATCGGTGGTCACTAAAATTAATGTTGCATCGGTGTGTAATTTTGCCAAAACAATGTCGGACTCCGTAGTTTTCTCTGGACCCCTGCCAAATCTGACCAGTGATGACATGTTTAGCCGCATGTCCTCATTCAATCGCTGGTTGTCTAGATGGTGTCCAGCAAACAACGTGGGCTACATAGATAATTGGCAATCTTTCTGGAGAAAACCTGGTCTGATGAGGAGAGACGGCATCCATCTCACTTTGGAAGGAGCTCTTGTCATTTCTAGAAATATGGACGAATTTATTAGTCATCCAAAAACATGACATCCCAGGGTTGAGACCAGGATGCAGAGTTGTAGTCTTACACACTTCTCTGCGGCTTCCCACCTGATGCTGCCCCCCCCCCCTCAATCAAAAAACACAAAAGGAGCAAATCCTCTTGTGCAAAAAAATTTAAAACAAAAACTTTAACTGAACAAAAACATCAAACTATTAAATGTGGTTTGCTGAATATTAGATATCTCCCTTCGAAGTCTCTGTTAGTGAATGATTTGATTTGTGATCATCATATTGATATATTTTGTCTTACAGAAACCTGGCTGCAGCAGGAGGATCATGTTAGCATTAATGAATCAACTCCCTCTGACTATTTAAATGTTCACGTTCCTCGAACCACAGGCAGAGGAGGAAGAGTGGCAGCTATCTTCAGATCAGGGTTACTAATCAGTCCTAGACCCAAGATTAGTTTTAGCTCTTTTGAATCTCTGATTCTCAGTTTTTCCCACCCAAAGTGGAAATCACAAAAACCTCTTGTGTTTGTTGTTGTGTATCGTCCACCTGGCCCTTATTCTGAGTTTCTCTCTGAATTCTCAGAGTTTTTATCCCAGTTAGTGGTGAGTACAGATAAAGTCATTGTAGTGGGTGACTTTAATATTCATGTAGATGTTGAAAATGACAGCCTAAATATTAACTTTAATTCTATATTAGACTCTATTGGATTTTCTCAAAGTGTTCACAGACCTACTCACTGCCTTAATCACACCCTTGACCTTGTGCTGACTTATGGCATTGAGAGTGAACAGTTAACAGTGTTCCCTCATAACCCTGTCTTGTCTGACCATTTTTTAATAACTTTTGAATTTACATTACTTGACTACACGGTTTCTGAGAAGAATTCTACATATAGAAGGTGTCTGTCAGAGAATGCTGTAACCAGATTTAAAGAGTTGATTTCATCATCCTTTTCTTCACTGCCATGTGCTGATATGACACAGGATGGCTACCTAAATTTTACTCCAGTAGAACTAGACTCTCTTGTTGACAGCACTATAGTTTCAATGCGTACAACACTGGACAATGTTGCCCCTCTGAAAAGGAAGGTAATCAGTCAGAAGAGGTTGGCTCCTTGGTATAATTCACAGCTGCGTGCGTTAAAGAAGACTGCAAGAAAGATGGAGAGACAGTGGCGTTCCTCTAATTTAGAAGAGTCTCAATTAGTCTGGAAAGATAGTTTAATAACGTATAAGAAAGCACTTCGTAAAGCTAGAACTGCTTATTATTCATTATTGATAGAAGAGAATAAGAATAATCCCAGGTTTCTTTTCAGCACTGTTGCCAGGCTGACAAAGAGTCCGAGCTCTGTTGAGCCATGTATTCCTTTAACTCTCAGCAGTGATGATTTCATGAGATTCTTCATCAATAAAATTGTTTCTATCAGAGAGAAGATTAATGGAATCCTTCCCATTATTATCACTGATGTATCATCAAGTAGAGCAGCTTTAGAAGTATCTTTAGAACCTGATTTGTATTTAGACAGCTTCTGTCCAGTTGATCTTTCTGAGCTAACAACAGCAATAGTCTCTTCTAAACCATCAACTTGTATGTTAGACCCAATCCAAACCAGACTGTTCAAGGAGGTTTTCCCCTTAATTGACACTTCCATATTGGATTTGATCAATCGGTCTTTGTTGATAGGATATGTACCTCAGACTTTTAAGGTTGCTGTAATTATACCTTCTTTACTTAAAAAACCTACTCTTGATTCAGAAGTGTTGGCTAATTATCGACCCATATCCAATCTCCCTTTTTTTGTCTAAAGTTCTTGAAAAAATAGTTGCAGTTCAACTTTGTGATCATTTACATAGAAATAATCTGTTTGAAGAGTTTCAGTCAGGATTCAGAGTGCATCATAGCACAGAAACAGCACTGGTGAAAGTTACCAATGATCTCCTGTTAGCTTCTGATAGCGGACTTGTTTCTGTGCTTGTCCTGTTGGATCTCAGTGCTGCATTTGATACAGTCGATCACAGCATTCTGTTACAGAGACTTGAACATGTTATTGGGATTAAAGGAACTGCATTAGGCTGGTTTAAGTCATATTTATCTGATAGATTCCAGTTTGTTCTTGTAAATGAAGAATCTTCCTCACACGTTGGAGTAAGTCATGGAGTTCCTCAGGGTTCTGTGCTTGGACCGATTCTTTTTACTTTATACATGCTTCCATTAGGTAACATTATCAGACAGCATGGCATAAATTTCCATTGTTATGCTGATGATACTCAGCTGTACTTATCTATGAAACCAATAGGTTGGTCAGACTACAAGCCTGTCTTAAAGACATAAAGATTTGGATGACTCAGAACTGTCTGCTTTTAAATTCAGACAAAACTGAAGTTGTTCTCTTTGGACCTGAGCACTTCAGGGAGAAATTGTCTAGTTATATAGTTACTCTAGATGGTATTTCCTTGGCTTCTAGTTCTACAGTGAGGAACCTTGGAGTTATTTTTGACCAGAATTTATCTTTTGACGCACATATAAAACTGGTTTCTAGGACTGCCTTCTTTCACCTTCGTAATATTGCTAAAATCAGGAACATCCTGTCTCAGGGTGATGCAGAGAAACTAGTTCATGCATTTGTTACTTGAAGATTGGACTACTGTAATTCTTTATTATTGGGCTGTCCCACATATTCTCTGAAAAGCCTCCAGCTGATCCAAAATGCTGCAGCCAGAGTTCTGATGAGAACTAACAGGAGAGATCATGTTTCTCCAGTTTTAGCTTCTCTTCATTGGCTCCCTGTTAAATTCAGAATAGAATTTAAGATTCTTCTTCTCACATATAAAGCTCTTAATGACCGAGCTCCATCATATCTTAAAGATTTAATTGTAAGATATTTTCCTAACAGAGCACTTCGCTCCCAAACTGCAGGTTTACTTGTTGTTCCCAGAGTTTCTAAAAGTAGAATGGGAGGTAGAGCCTTCAGTTATCAGGCCCCTCTCTTGTGGAATAAGCTGCCAGTAAATGTCCGGGAAGCAGACACCCTCCCTAACTTTAAGATTAGGCTTAAAACATTCCTTTTCGATAAAGCTTTTAGTTAGGGATGGCTCAGGTAATACTGAAACATCCCATAGTTAAGCTGCTATAGGCTTAGACTGCTGGGGGACCTCATCTGTCACACCTTTCCTCACTTTGCTCTCTTTTTCCCCCTGTTTAATTTCACAATTGATTTTATGTACATGTGACATTATTCTGGTCATTAACTTGTGTTTCCCTGTTCCAACAGATATCCTTTGAATGGCGTTATGGTGTTTTTCCCCCTCTTTTCTGTCTTCTCAAACCCCAGCTGGTCGAGGCGGATGGCCACCCTTCCTGAGTCTGGTTCTGCCAGAGGTTTCTTCCTGTTAAAAGGGAGTCGTTCCTTTCCACAGTCGCCACAGGCACGCTCAGGACGGGAGATTGGACTGAAGACAAGTTTCGGTGCAATCTGTTGGTTTCCTTAGCTAGGATATTAATTTTTTGAATTGGCTCTATATGAATTAATTGGATTATGATTACAATGAATTGAATTCCAATTGGCTATATACAATTGTTGTAATCTGGCGCTATATAAATAAAATTGAATTGAATTGAATTGGGGGGCCTCTTATGTCACACCTTTCCTCAATTTGCTTTCTTTTCCCCCGTTATGACATTCTGAACATTGGCATTATTGTGGTCATTAACTCGTGTTGTCTGTCTCAACAGGTATCCTTTGAATGATGTTACAGTGTTTGTTGTCCCCTCTTCTCTGTCCAGCTGGGCTTGAACTGGACTATATTATTGAAGTGCCTTGAGATGACATTTGTTGTAATTTGGCGCTATATAAATAAAACTGAACTGATTCACTCACTGATTATCATTATGTGAAGGAACAGAACATTTTTCACAAACCACCAAATAATGAATGTGTACAGTGTTCAGTGAGAAAATTACTCCTGCTTTTGACTTTTTTTAAAAATAAATTCAGCTCTCGTTGCACTCACCAAGTTCATGAGGTAATTCGTGACAGAAAACAGCCACAGATGTACTGATGCCACCAGTCAGGTTTGCACTGAATGCTGCACCTGTAGAGACAAGTTTCCAGAGTCAGACAAAAAGCAGAGTGACCAAGAGTTAGATGAGAAGATAAGATACTGTCTAATCCACCACTAGAATATTAGGCTTGAGGCAACAGCTCGAGTCAGTCAGATTCTTTCTGAACATCCCAATCCAACATGTTTGGAAGCAGCCATTTGAGACATAATCCTATTTGCACTCATTTTTACACTTTAGCTTTTGTGTAGGTTAAAGAATCATGGTTTCCTTATTTACGTTTGGAGAGAAACAGACAAGTTCCACTTTCCAGTTGGTCCACGCTGACCTTGGTTTTATGTTCAACATACAAACATAAGAGCAGTGTCAATCTTCTCACAGCAGTGAACAATATTAACACTGGCGAGGGAAGTAAATATGCCTCGGTGAAAGAGGCAGCACCATCCCTGCACAGCTCACAGAGTTTGATCCACTTATGGAAACACATTACCCACTAATAGCTAGTCAGTCCAGTGTTTTCTGTCCAGCCATTTCTTTCAGTGGTATCGCAAACTTGTACAAAAATAGTTTGATGTGGACCTTGACTTTTGTATGGTTTCAAAAAAACAAACAACATAAACCCTCATCGCAGTCAAAATGAGATTAATTGCTGGGCTGAGGTGCCAGTGTTTTTACACTCGAACGGACAAAAGCTTCTCCGAGGTTTGGAATCAGTCTACAGCAAACTGAAAACTCCTGCTACAACTTAATATGCCTGAATTTAATTTCCAGTTCAGGTCTGATCGTTTCACAAATTAAAGGAAATAAAAAAATTTAAAAAAAACAAAAACAGTATGAAACTATCAAAAACTGTAAGGAGAAATATTTAAAAGCATTGTCAAAACCTGATCTATCCATCCGGTTTTAAACACCTTCAGAATGACTAAAAATCCTCATACAGTGCAAAATTATTCACAGAACACACTATACAGGACAAAGGATGTTCTGGATGGGTCCGACACACTCAAACATCTGCTCACATTGCACAGATAGCACACCTGATGATTATGCACACGCTTTGTGGTTTTGTGCGCCTGTGCAGAAGTTCTGGCTTGAGGTTTGTGAGGACCTATCAACATGGCTTAAGTGTAATATTGTGCGTACTGGGTGACATCAACATGGACAGAAACTCGGCACACTGAAAAGTGAAGAACAATGTGTGTATTAACCAGTTTAGAAATCTTCTTTCAGATCACATTTGCATGGAGACGATGTCTACCTCATCAGAACATCAACTGGCTGCATTTAACGGTCTCTGGTCCCCGCTGATTATTTCCATCACTTAGTGGGGTGCTGGGTTTCTGTCTCACCGTGCTGGGAGGTTGGGTGTGTGCTGGGGGCTTGGAGACTTTGGGGTTCTGGTGGTCTGTCAGGGTGTGGGGGTTGGTTTGATAATTGTGGGGGAGCCATGTATCTGGTGTCTGTGCTTGGGGGGGTATGGGTTACATCAGGCACGCCATAGTGTGGGTGGGTTGTTTCGGGCCCAGGTGTCCAGCCAGTTGCTGTGGGGCCTCCTATATGTCCGCAGGGTTTTACTTGGGCGGGGCTGGGGGATGATGCATCTCAGGCTCAGGCCGCTGCCTGTGTTTTGTTTTAAATTAAGTTAAAGAAGGGCTTCCAGGGTGGGGAAGGTGGGTGCTTTCTGGGTGTGCAGTGGCTCCCCGGATGCTGTCGCTGCGGGCCCCGGACCTGGTGGACATCGAGTCCTCCCTCCTGTGACGGGTCCCAGGGAACGGGGGTGCCTGTTCCATCCCTGGCTGCCCTTTCGGGGGGAGCTGGTCTCCGTCCTGTACCCCTCTCTAGCTCCTGTACACAGCCACACACGCAGGGTTCTGTGGGGTGTGGTGGATGGAGCCACCGAGATGTTTCCCTTTGCAGCACTCTGAGGCCACATGCCCCTCACTTTTAATTACAGCTTAGACATTACTACATATCACACACTGACACCACACACACGAGGCTTTGGGGGGTGGGTGTGCTGAGTGGCAGATGCTTCTGGGGATTCTTTGCCTGGTTTCCCCACAGAGGCCGTAGGATGATTTCTGTTTAGTGTTTCTACAGATCTTCTGGTTGTCTTCTATCATTTCTTTGTATTCGTCTCATTTCCCTTTCTTTTTCTTTGCTCTCCCTCTTTACTTGTTCCCCCGTCAGGATCTGTATTAATATGTATAGTATTATACCCAGGGGAGCTTTACATTCAAAAAGCTTCCCTTGGCACATCAAACGTGTTTGGCACAACTTGGTATTCAGATTACAGTTCTGCTGCCATGATGCTGAACAGGTTAAAAAGATTTTTAAAAAAGCATTGTCAAAACCAGATTTTTCTTTTACTTTTGTCAAACTATGAAATAATTATACTTAACATTACTGCATGTCCCATGTTTTACATACAGCAAGCTAACACTGGTTTTCTTTGAGCGCGTCAGAAATTATTCACTTTCAGAATCTACCCATTAAAAAATTAATTTTGGATTTAGGTAGCTTATTTTTTCTGGAAATTATTAGCAACATCAATTTATATAATTATAAATATAATTGTACAGATTGGACAGCGTAGGTGTAGTTTAGGAATTTGTACCATTATGTTTTTTAACATTTCAGTCTGTTACACTTCATCACGAGCATGAAAATTTCAAATTTGGTCACATAACATTTCCATGAGCAGATTTAAACTATAACTTCTGCACACAGTGCAGAACTAGTTACCTATAGCGAGACCATCACTGAAGTTATGCATGCCATCTCCCATGATGACCATCCAGGCAATGCTGGCTATACCAGCATCCTTCATCTCCTGGTCTGAGTGGCAGTTTCCTCCATGAGAGTGACCGTGTCCATGCGAATGGCTGTGTCCGGGATTGTGCTGCTTGGCTTTACGACCATTCTCCTTGGTGGGCGTCTCTTGGTCTTGCTGGGGGTTTGCGGGTGCGAGCGGCGTCTTGTTGGTGGGAGAGTCGGGTGTCTGGAGCTCTGTAAGCTGTGTGTTGTCGTTTCCACTGTCACAGGAGACGACTGTACTGTCTGGGTCTGAATGAGAGAGTGTTACAGTGATGGCTCTGGACACTGAGCTGCTGTGAAGTCTGCATGACCAAACATCTCTTACCTTCACTGAGTGGCTTCAGGTGCAGCCACTCTGCATCGGAGCGCCGGTTCAACTTGTGATCTGACAACTTCCTGCCAATCTTACCCTCCTCACTCACCTTCTTTATGCCCTGTGAGCAGTGATACAATTTTATGCTCCATTTACAGATTCATTCCATGACACAGCTTTCTTACACTTTGTAACCTCAAATAGTCAAATGAGCAACTAAATTAAAGAACAAGGAAAAGAACAAAGTCTAGTGTTTACAGCATGGCCACGTTTGTCTCACCCTCTGGTCTTTGTAGTGCTTAAACATGCCAATACAGTGTTCGATGATAAAGAGCAGATAGATGCCGGCCAGCGCCGTCAGTCCTTTCCACACTCCATCAAAAGCTGTCACCAGATCAGTGTCATGGCTCGTCGTGTGTTGGCTGTGATCGTGCTGCCCTTGAGACTGTGAAGAAGAGGAACAGAGCATGACTGAGAGGAAGAATCACATATTACTTTGTAAACATTCTTTTAAAATGACGTGAATTAATTGTTTGAGGGATTTTATTTTTTTTAAATATTTTTTTCACACAACCAACGTAGGTTTGAAAAGTTAATGCTCGGTTAAATAAATTAAATAAATTTAACGAGACATAAATGCCATAATTCAGAGGAAAAGGTAGGCATTCTGAGTGCTACTGCATCATATTAAGGCCTGTGTTACTGCTGCTGACAGGAACAACAGTGACAGAACTGTCGGAGATCCAGCTCTACGAAGACAACAGCAGGTCCTGAGAGTCTGGAAACTGTTTTCCATTTGTCTGTTAGTTGTTCTGTAAATATTTTAACATTTGTAGAGTTTCTTGTATGCATGGATCAGGTTTTGGACATTTTTGCATCGCTTCCTGGGAATTTGTTGATTATGTTACATTTGTGACTTCCTGTTTGTGGAGTTTTGTACAGGTGTTACTACAGCTGATGTGTACAACAGTATTTACACCATGTACAACGCTGTGAAATTAAATCAACATGAATACAGACCGATTCACAAATATGCATTATTTGTTCTGTAAACAGATTTAAATGTAATACAACAATTAGGTCTGCTCCATCATTAAACCTATATGGTGTTTTCTTACCGTTAAAGATGGGAAAAAAATGTTAAAACAAGGATCCATCATCAACATTTTTTGTCTTTGCGTATAGTGCATCTTCTTTTCCACCAATTCATTTCTCTGTGATGGACAGTATCTGACGTTTGTCCTTTCCAGATCTCTGATGCAAGCTCATGTGTGTCTCAGAGCTGTTTCAGTGTTTTTGAGCAGCTTAAAAAAAATTCTGCTATGAGAGGATGTCAGAGTGGAGAGCAGCCAAGCTCTTGCTGGCTGCTCTCCACTCTGACAAGCAGCCAAGTTTAATAAGAAATATGGATCCACACATGCGTTTCGATGGTGAAGAGATTAATAATGTAAATCCACACACAATTTGTTATTTGCTACATATTGCATGAAATCTCTGGGGTTGCTAACCTACAATGTGTTCTTCAAGATTAAATGCCATGAATAAATGCTCAAGCTGAAAAGATTGTTCTCCCGTCTGTCAGGAGGCTTCAACTTCAGATATTATTAGTATGTCATCCTTTCTCATATGTCAAGTCTATGAACTTAGGAAGCCTCTAGTCTCCAGGAGACCTGATTTTGTCTCATGAGCCATTTTATACCTTTGCACAGATTTCAGTCTGTGTCATTCGGCCCCAGTAAATGGGTATGTTTACAACACAGACAGATGTGCAGTAACTAAAACACCCTAACAAATAGCCTTGCAGATGAGGGTAAAATGCTGATGGGCTGAATGTTAGCTTGAGCGAGGAGAGCCCAACAACAACCGCTTTTTTTTTTAACCACAAAACCCCAAAAACAATAAATGGCAAAAAAGGCGAAAAGCAATAGACGAAAAGCTGCTCTGCTCCACAGCTGCTCAGCTCCACAGCTGTACAAGTGCACAGCTGCTCAGCTCCACAGCTGTACAACTGCACAGCTGCTCTGCTCCACAGCTGCACAGCTCCACAGCTGTACAACTGCACAGCTGCTCTGCTCCACAGCTGCTCTGCTCCACAGCTGCTCAGCTCCACAGCTGTACAACTGCACAGCTGCTCAGATCCACAGCTGTACAACTGCACAGCTGCTCAGCTCCACAGCTGTACAACTGCATAGCTCCACAGCTGTACAACTGCACAGCTGCTCAGCTCCACAGCTGTACAACTGCATAGCTGCTCAAACAATAAATGGCAAAAAAAAAAGCAATAGGCGAAAAGCTGCTCAGCTCCACAGCTGCACAGCTGCTCAGCTCCACAGCTGTACAACTGCATAGCTCCACAGCTGTACAACTGTACAGCTGCTCAAACAATAAATGGCAAAAAAAAAAAGCAATAGGCGAAAAGCTGCTCAGCTCCACAGCTGCACAACTGCTCAGCTCCACAGCTGTACCACTGCACAGCTGCTCAGCTCCACAGCTCCACAGCTCCACAACTGCTCAGCTCCACAGCTGTACCACTGCACAGCTGCTCAGCTCCACAGCTGTACCACTGCACAGCTGCTCAGCTCCACAGCTGTACCACTGCACAGCTGCTCTGCTCCACAGCTGTACAACTGTACAGCTGCTCAAACAATAAATGGCAAAAAAAAAAAAAAGCAATAGGCGAAAAGCTGCTCAGCTCCACAGCTGCTCAGCTCTTCTTGCTCTGTAGAAGAGCAAAGCTAAAGCACCAACACAACTAAAAACATCTCAGACTGTTCCCCATATCTCCGATACTTCCTCAAGTGACAGCAGAACACTATAATGTGTAGATGTCTGTTTGAGAATCTCCAACACACGGAGCACGCAGAAGAGCGTTCAGACCTTAAAGACGTAAAGAAAGAACCACTGGGTCAGCCGTCAGAAGAAGTTCATGTCTATATTAATCATTTATAATGACACATGTCACAGTGATGGTGTTAAGTGGAACTGAATTATATTAAAGGTTTCAAATAATCTTACATTATCTTGTATGTAAAGGGAACATAACAAGAAACAACACTGCTTAAAGATAAAAAGACACCTGAATCTACAGAAACTAAAGATTCCAGACACTGTAAAGGATTTACAGCAGAACCGTTGTATTCACTTGCAAAATATTGTAAGGTTTATTTGTACAGCCTATCTAACCTGCAAAGGTGCCAGCAAGTGGCAGGTATTAGAAACAATACAGAGGCATCTACAAACATAGTACAAAACAATTTTTATTGAAAGAATTTGTGTTCTGGCCCCGTGTGGTATACTCACATGAGGTAGTAGATGAAGGAGAGCGTCGCCACTGAGCGTGCCCACTGCCAGCGCTACCAGGAAGGTGAGCAGGTATTTGAAGCAGGATTGTTTGAGAATGGGTACAAGTACCACGCCGAGCAGAGACAGCAGACTGATGATGGTGATGGAAACGAAGCCCCAGATCCAGACCCACACTGGAGAAAAGAAGTAAAGAAGCCTTTCAGAACCTAGGTGACAAAAGGCTGTTCTCAGTCTGGGACACTTGTATAGTTGAGTCAAATAGAGTCTCGGTTTTAGCCAGCACAGAATTTAGCATTAGATGATTAGACTGATTCTATTTTACTTTATTCCCATCCTGTTTGCATGCGAGGGAAATTATTCTCCAGGGGGTGTCAATCCAGGTGTCCTTATAATGACACAAAGCCCCCAAAAAATAACACAATGGGACATTTCAGCAGAGTTTTACCCTCCCCATTTTTCATCCAAGTCCGCAGTCATGAGACATGAAACACAAAAGAAAGATGAAGCTGCACGATCATTTCAACTGTCAGTCCAGAACACATCACATCACACACGAGACAGAGAGAAAAGGTTTGGGATTCTGTCATCAAAGGCAACCAAATGTTTAATGTAGTATGAAATTCAATGTCACACCAAAGCAGGTGATGCGTTTGCTACAGCCGTGCTCAGCCTCTCACTGCTGACATTCAGCTAAAGATACTGTGTATATGTAATGTGCATCTTTCAGGCAATTTACTTCAGTGATGGCACCTCAGAAGCATGTCACCACACACCCAACCACTGTTGAGCAAGAATTGCTGTGCAAGATACCACAATAGCTGCTACTGCAGCCCTGTGGGAGATTACATTTGCTGTATGACAGTGAAAAATAAATCAATCATTATTCATTCACCAGATTTCCCCAAACTGGTCAACATATATCAAACTCTAGTTGGGTTTAATTCATATAAAGGCAACACAGAAAAATTGTTAAAAAGTGTAAAAGCCCACAAGCAAACACACTTTTCATGTCATCGGCCCCAGGTGGTGTGGCTTGAGATGCCCAGAAACATGCTTTATGTCTGACAGCGTGGTCTTCAGAGAGACTGAATCGAGCCGTTACTGTACCATCACACAGCTGCAGCACTAAAAATAATTCCTGTAAGGCTGCAGTCTATCCACTCACTAAGCACTGAGGTTCTTCCTGAGGAGGTCGTTTTAACTGCAGGACCCCGATGCTGAACAGCTACCATAAAAAATGTTTTTCAGATAATGATGGTGGTCTGACATTTTCCCTGACAGGATGTCTGTTTGTTGCGTTTCTGTACACAAACATTCAGGAAATCTGTATGGAACTAATTTACTTGCTGGCCTTTAAAGGACTTGTAAAACCCAAATTACTTTGACAGTGCAGTGAAGTCAGTGCACAAAACTTAGTCCAGTGACTCGAACTTTATTGAACACAAGGGATAAAGTACAACAAGCAGTGTTTAACACTTGTGACAGTGTTCTCTCTCTCAGAGCTTAGACGCACTTAACTGAAAACAGCTGAACCAGTCTCACGAAACCTCAGTGATTACTTGAAATGTCCCCCATTTTTCAGTGTCTTCATTCCAAACACTGGGCCACTGTGAATCACTGCCTTCTTCTACTGCACAACATTTCGAACTACAATAATCATCATCCTTATGATGAACCATCCAGGTGAGTCAAATTCTATAAATAACTTAAAAATCACCCATATATTTGTTACCTTATTCAAACCAAGTTATTTTGCCTGAAATAATGTAAGAAGGTAGTAAGCACTCGGCTGCATTTCAATCTCAGCTTTCTTTGTTTATAGAAAACATTGATGAATGGTCAGTACGGATGGATTTAGCCATTGTGATAACCTGTCTAATATACTGAAAATGTGTGATAATCTTTTAAAAACCGTCATGGTTTCCCTCTGGTTATACACTGTATGTAGGACATTGAAGCAGTTGTTTTTCATGAATCCAACAATGAGGAAAACCTTCCTCTCCAACAGTGACACAGTGTTGTGGTTAAAGGGGAGGATTGTCACAGCTTCTTGCTTCTCCACTTATAGAGTAGAACATGTCTGTTTGTGATTCCATGTACAGTGCAGGCAGTTGAGTCCACCAACAGAAATACCACAAGCGTCACATCATAAACACACTGGACAAGATAGACCTGACTGTTTTGTTCACTGTGAAGCCACAGTGCCTATCAACAGAATATAGATCTATATCTGCTTTTTCCTACAAGTCTTGGAAGCCTTTTTGACCATCACTTTTGAAGTTCTTTTAGTTGCTCCATTGATTGTATGAGTGACAAATACAATTTGGGTTAAAAGCACTTTGAGTGGTCAGCGAGACTAGAAAAGCTTCATGCAAGTACATTCCATTTACCATTTAACTTTCCAATAGTGCTTTTATGTGTCATGCATCTCAGTAACAGCATGTTTTAATATGACCTTTGTTCGACCATCGCTAGCTTCAGCTCCAGGTTACTGAATGTGCAGATTATGTGAAGGGCATCCTCATTAAGCAGACGAACCGCTCAAGCTGAAAACATTTTTAGAAATCATAGATAACCTTCACTTTCTTATTTTACTTTTACTACCCTATCTTTAATGTGCCTTACAAACCAAGGTTTTACAGCCGACTGGTTTCTTATTTGTCGCCATTAGGCAGAACACTGCGTAACCCTGAGAGGCAACTGTATATCAGCCAGACAGTTCATTACTGCAGGTCCTTCACACTCATGCAGCTCATCTACTTCTCTATCTCATTACCTCCGTGCAGTTTTGGTTCTGTGTGTACGCAGACGTGGAGGTGGGCAGGCAGTGGAGCAAGTGAATGTGGTGACAAAGGAACTGAAGAGAAGAAAAGGAGACCAACTGGTGTGTGGCTTCTCTCCAATTACGCATCTCCTGTGAGTCATGGCTCAGAAAAATAGCCCACAGTGTCGCTTAGGCTCTCCTAATTGGCACGGTGCAAAAAGAGGGGGGAGTGGGAACCAGCGAGAAAGAATTTCGGAGCTCCCCCATGAAGGCCAGCAGGAGGTAGATGAGAGGCAGTTCTGCAGCATGTTGTGATGTGTATGGCTGAATCTTGGCACACCGTTTTTGAGAATGTAACGCCTCTAGTTTTCCACTAATGAGGAGCCATCGCTGCCCTTTTGACTTGTTTGTGCTCGTCTGTCTCTTTCGTCATCATTACCATTTTTATGACTGTTGTGAATGGTGGCACACTGCTGCCTGGGGCTCATGTGATACAGATTTCTCCAGAGGGGAGTGTGTTTAATTATTAAAAGTCTGAGCAATTTAACTTAAGCGCCTGCTGCTTTATTCTATCCCAACTGCAAAACTTTAAAGTGAAAATCTTTTTCAGCTGCAGTGGGTTTCTGAGTAAAGCTGCACTTTCTACCCCTGGTTCAAATCAAATTGGGTTGAACAGAACATCTTATGACCCCACACTCGTCCTGTTGCCCTTTGTTTACAGTGACATCTCCAATCAATTAATCAATCAACTTTATTTATAGAGCACTTATCACAGATAGAAATCACAAAGTGCTTTACAGTAAAAAGGGGAGCAGGATAAAAGAGGAAGTATAAAACAAACAGGGATTAAGAACATAAAAAAGAAATAAAAGAACAAAATAACAGGGTTTAAAAATGGCCAAGTTAAGGATATTGAGTCAGCTAAAAGCTTGTCCAAATAAAAGGGTCTTCAGTTGGCTTTTAAAGGAGTCAGCACCCTTGGTCAGGCGCATAGAAAGAGGCAGAGCGTTCCATCGTCGAGGGGCGATGGACTGATAAGCAAGCTCCACAATTTCTCACCCACTCCTCAGAATGTAAATTACAACTGAAACACAATTAAAATGGAGCAGCGAAACACTTAAACTGAACAGGTAAAAACAATATGTTCACTCCACGTGAGGTTGAGTTATCTGCTCTGAGATCCATACACGTACTGTAGCAAGTCCTGTGAAAGCGTTGTAGGTTTGCTTTTTGCAAAGCCAACTGATTCCTGGTGTTTGCTTTGTGGGAAGCTTTTATGGCTTCGTGAGCTTTGTTTTACAACTTGTAACTCATTAACTTTAAAACATTGCGATTTTATACTTTGAAGTCTCAAATGTGGAAACATTACGAACTTACAAAGCAGGGCTCAACTGGGATCTTCATTCACTATCAGTGGGTCTACATGATGAGATTAACTGGATTATAGCTACAGTTGGGTTCTGCTCCTTATCTGAGGGTAATTATCCTTGGATTTATGGCGGTGAATGAATCGAATCACTGGCACAAAGCCTGTCATACCCCAGTACGACAGGTGGCGCTGTACCCATTTCAACTATCGCTAATAGAGCCACTTCCTGTTGACGTCTTCACCAAAAACAACAACCAAACTAAGGCATTCGAGAGAGATGGGGAACGAAGAGCAAGAAGAAGCTACGTCCCTCTACATTTGTGATGAGCTGGTTATGGCACAAACACGATGCCCAACGGCGCATTTTCCATTGCGTTGTTCGTTTCTTTCCGATAGCAGCAACAACAACAGTAATATCGTCTCCTTCGACTTCCGGATGATGATGATCCCGGGAAAAAATCTCGAGCATGCGCAGAACACAAAGTCCAGTTCACCAGGTGCTTCACAGTCTACAAGCATGTTTAGTGCGACTATCAACGGAGTTATCTCTGGGTCTTAATCCGACTGTGAGTAACCTGATCCGGTCCAATTTTTAGTCAAACTAAGGTGTATACATGAACTTAGTAACTCTTACTAATTTTCTTATTGTAATTTAGCCATTAATCCGATTCTTTACAGTGCCATGTGACCCCACTGCATGTCTTACCTTTCAGCCTCATTCATCACTGGGCTTTCTTTTACCAACTGGATGTATTCAGATTACAAACAGAAGGAAGAGGGCACACTGACATAAAGAGGTCTTTTTGACATAAGGACACAAAAACATCCTTTTTGCATATCCAAAAGGGTCAGCATATATTAAGACAAGTAATTCACCATCATGGCAAATTTAACAAGGATGCATACTGCAATAGACAGGAACCTTCAAACACAAGTCTCGTTTCAGTTCAAATTATCCTGATTTAGAGCATCTCTCATACCGCATCAAGCAGGGCTCCATGCTGCAACCATTTAGTCATAAAGACCATTGAAACCCCTTTGTGACACCCCAAATAACTGATAAGAACAAAGAAAGAAGAGACATATCGCACTGAAAGCGAGAAAGTCCAAAGCAGCCTTCAGATATCAAACACACGCCGTTTACAAGGTAAAAATATTGCAAAGATTATGACAAAGGTGACGAGGCAGATTGTAAGATGGAACTATGCAGGAGAATTTTCTAAAAAAAAAATAAAAAAATAAAAAAGTAGTCAGTTTTAAGTAGTCAGTGTCTGATGCTTCATTTGTGCTAGCCGTTTGTCACATTAGCTGGCGCTCCGGCCACTTTGACGTTGTTTCAGCCAGCCTTGCACCTCGCTATTTTTGTAACGTGGTAAGAGAGGGACATGATTGAGAAACTGGAAGAGCAGCATGAAGGAGTGTGTGAGTAGGTCTCCCTGGGCATCTGTAAGACTCATCAAAACCCCAAAAGATATAACTATTGTAAATGTTACAAAAACAGCTTGTAAGTGAAACATAGAAGGTTAAACTGTAGTTTGTGCAGTTTCTGAAGCTGCTCCTGCAGCGTCAGGATGGTATGCCGTTGTCTCAGGAGCAACACAGACTGACAGAAGAAGAAAACCGCTGTGAATCCAACGCACCTGAACTGACGGTATAAATGTTTATGGCGATCCACAATTCACTGGAGGAATAACGGAAGCGGAAAGCATTATCCCAGCTTTACACACAGCCAGAGCTGATTTTAGTTTGGAGAATCACAAGGTTTCCTAAGGCAAGCAGAGGTAAAAACCTACTCAACAATTCCAGATAAAAAAACAACTCAGACCTAAAAAAATTTCATAAAGGTTCAAATTAACGGTATTTTGTAAACTTTACGTGGTGTGATTTCTGCATTACATTTACACAGACTGGGTCAGCGTAACATGCTGCAACCTGGATGTTCTGTGGTTGAGAAAATTGTGACAATATAAACAAATGTCTTTTGCAAAGAGTGTAAAAACCCACAAGCTCCCTCCCTCTAACCTTGAAATATTTGAGGTGCTCTTCTCATAACCTCATTCTGAGAAGCTTTGGGCTGTATGGATTCATTTCTAATTCTACAAGCCAAGAGCACTCTGACTAAGATATTAACACTATTAACATTAAAAGTAATGAAAATATCCCTGTAAGAAACCTTAATGAGCATAAATAAAGGTTATACAAGTGCAACCAAAGAGACATAACTTAGCTGCAGAGTGACCGTTTAATCAAGAGCTGAGGGTGAACAGGAGAAGCTTACAGGTCTGTCTGACTGTTAAACCCAGTGGAAGAATTCTCCAACTAAAATGTCTTCAAATCATCCTCTAACGTGTCTTACACAGACAGATTAGAGGGTACTCTTCCTTCATCTGTAACTACAAGTTCATTAAGCTCTGGTGCTGTAGATGTACAAAGGTTGTAGGATTGTGCTGCCCGTTTCAGATGTGCTCTCAACTTACTTAAAGAAGCTTTTACTAACTTTCAATATCAAACTGAAGTCAGTGTTCAAATTACTCTCCCATGAGTGTTCATTCAGTAGAATAGCCTTACTCAAAGAGGAACAGCTCTATCAGTGCACTGAAAATGAGAGAAGATGGTGCAGACAACAGCGGCGTTACCCAGAGGACAATGGTGTTACTTCCTGGCTGACTTCAGTTATTATCTGTATAAAATACAGCTTGGTTATTTCAAATAAATATTCTGTTATGCAGCTCTTCAACTCTTCCTCAAGAGTAGCTCCAAGTTATACTGTACTGAATATTCTGGCAGATCGCATTATAACCTTTTTGGTTTGGGTGTTTCCTGTGGCACCAGATAAAAACCACAAGTTAAAATTCTTCACACATATTTACACCTATATTACTTCATTTGAATATGACAAATGCATGTGTCGTAGTTATAGGTATGTTATCAAAGTTGCTGACATTATGAGGTCACAGAGAAATGCAACATCATCTGTACGGTCACAAATCAAACATGAGTCTTCACAGTGGCCACAGATGAGAACAACAATTACCAATGTTGCAAAAGGGAGACTAGGCCTACTCCCGATTTTCACCATTGACCCTAAGGTTCTTTTTCCTTGGGCGTCACCCAGCTCTTCACATGGGGCCTTTTGGATGACTGGATGACGACTACTTCATGATCTTTAAAAGAAAAGGGGCACGTATCATTCCTGTAAGAATGAAAACTGAATAGAACCAAGGGGAGGAACTGGGATGATGCCATAGAATCTGCCCTAAACGTAGCCCAAAGAACAGCAGAGAACCCTCAAAAGAGGTCGTTCCTCATCAGAATGTTATCACACCTAACACTGCTCTCCCTTAGGTCCCCAGCAACAGACCCGCTGAGTTTAAAGGAGATCCAACAGATGAGAGAGGCGAAGAACAGACAGAGCTTCCTTGTTTTATCAATAAGATTATATTCAGTGTCTAAATAATCTTACCTTCTTGCTGTTTATTTTTTCAATCTAGTTAATCAATGACAGAGGTACACGCTCAGTGATGAGGCCAGTAATGACCTATTAGGTTTACAGCACACAACAAAGATCTATTGATCAATCAAGCAGGATGTGCTGAGATCAAAGTGTGATGAGATAGTAATGGTTTAAAAGGTAATGCTTGTTGTTAAACTGTCTGACTACCAGAGTGGGTCGTGAGCCTCACACCGTACTCTGGGGATACCTGAAACCTAACACTTTTTTCACATTTACTGTCCATGATCTTACTGCGAGTTAAAGCATGTGATGATGAAAAACATGATGATATTACTGCTATTTGATTTCTGCTTTCAAAGTCAGTTTGGCCAAAATAAATCGATACCCAGCTCTTACCAGAACTGACAGGCTCCACCGCCGCCTGCTCCACCTCCATCTGATGGTAATGGCGGATGCAGACACGACTGTCTATCTGGTAGAGCAAAGCAGGACACAAATAGGCAAACTGGCTGCGGGAGATGAGTGCTTCGGGATTCAGGCCATAGTAGGCGAGGAGCTGAGTGAGGTTCAAACACTGGAAGTACAAGGAGTAGAGAAGTAAATACAAAAGGAAGAAACCACTGACCATAAAGCAACAGCAAGACTTCCAACCACAGAATATTCAGCCCTGTATAATCTCAAAATGTGGATATAAACGAATAACTAATGACTGTGTGGAGCATACTGAGAAACAGATGATATTTATTTTAAAGAGGGGAATCTTTCAGCTTGATAAACTCCTACCTGCTCATGCTGATGAGACATTCCACCTGGATGTCCGGACAGCACCTGCGAAGCGGGTGAGGCAGGGTACCCCGAAGCCTCTCTCTTGTCTTTATGAGAGTGGCTGTGGCCGTGTTTGTGATGATGATCATGACCGTGTTCATGGTCATCAGATGAAGCTGTGTCGGAAGAGGGCATTTTATTTGATCCTCGCTGACCTTTGACCCTCGCCGGTTTTCTGGGTCTCTTGGTCCGGCTCTCTGTTGGGGCAGGAGAGGCATGAGGAGCTTTGGACGGCTCTGGGTGGGCAAAGGGCTGCTGCTCGTGGTTGACGGGAGTGATGACTGTGTGCTCTTGAAGAACATGATGATCATGTTCACGGTCACCGCTGTGATCTCTGTGGTCATGTACGTTGTGCTGCTGAGAAGACAGGTCCTTGTGGTTGGATTGCATCTGCACCTGCTGATGTTTGTGCTCTTCATGGTTGTGGTCGTGGTCATGATCATGTGTATGCTGCTGCACATGATCATCAGAATGTTTATGGTTACTATCCTCTACCATGCTGTGGTCATGATTATGTCCACGATCATGACTGTGGTCATGTTTCGTGGGTGCAGCATCTGGACTGGCAGGAGTAGTCTGGCTGCAGCGTGTGGGGACTCGTTCCGTGTGTGGATGGTGGGAATGGGGTTTGTGGGGAGTATGATCATGCCCATGGTGATGGCTGTGACTTTGGTCTTCATTCGATGATGAATGCAAGTGTAGCCCCTCCTGCAAATCCAGCAACTCAAGGTGGGCTACATGGTCGTGGCCTAGATCCTCATGATCCACACCCAACACCTTCACTTCTCCTAGGCCCAAGCTAAACAGCATATTCTGAAAACCCTGGAAATCTAAACGGTCCTTCTGACCATATCGGTTGAACAATTGCTGGATGTAGAAGCGCTGCTCCTCCGCAAGACTGTCACTCTGAGGACTCTTGGACGCTGGGGACACTGTGGCAGCGCTCATGTATGGAGTCTGAGAGATCTGTAGATCGCTGTGGGCACTGCTGTGGTCGCCATGGTGATGTCCATCATGCTGGTGGCTGTGTTCTTCTCCATGGCAGTGGTTGCACTGATGGAAGAGGAAGGTAAGCACACACAGGAAGCAGAACTTTGGGTGCACATGGACTCGCATTGTCCCCTCACTTCTGGTCCCCTGCAAAACAGAATGTGACTGATTTCATTATTAAAGTCATGACTGCATGTAGAGAAATGAGGAATCTAGGTAAGTTTATGTTTCAGACTAGACCTGCATGGACTTCACTGGGTAATATTAATCAACCATATGAAGTTCAAATATTGGAAGTTTTTTTGTTTGTTTGTTTGTTTTAAATACAGGTGCAGGTAAGAACATGCAAATAATGACTGAAACACAGATGCAGTCCAGGATAAGAAAAATTAACAGCAGTTTACATACAACTTTAAGAAAACAACAAGATAATTAGGATAGCAAGCCTCCAGACAAAGCTGCTACACCTTTGTCTTAAATACTGAATTGAGACATTCTGGAGCACAAGAAACTCTCCACTGAGGATTGAGTAACAAATTGCTTGTTTTCTCCCACTTAAAAAAGCCTGAAGCAGCAATATCATTCCAGTCAAATGATCCTCACAAGGTCTCTTGTGAAGCCTGTGGGTGGTTAAAGCATGAATAGTGGGTGTGGAGAGAAATAAAGAGAGGTCAGATGTGGAATACTGCTAGATAATGGTATGAAGGCACACAGACCAGACAAATGCGTGTGCACATACACACGTGTGTGCTTTTGGCCACCAGCTTGTTAGCAGAGTTTATATAGGATTTACAGCTTTCACATATGAAGGGAATAAAATTGTTGTGTACATCACAGATGCTGTTGAAAATAAAGATGATAGATCCTCCTCAAAGCTGTCAAGTTTAGTAACAGAGAGCACACACTGTGTGCGCCAGCTAAAAACATCATACTACAACTACACTGATTTCTTTCTAGATACCCACAATTTCAGCAAGAAACTGTAAAACAGAGACTTAGAGGACAGAAGAGGACAAATAAAACTGGAACCTCAACTTCTAACTTAACTAAAACACAACACTTTCGTTCAAACAAAAACTTGCTCATTTAATCCACAAATGACACAGAAATCAGCAACAACAGCCAAACCACTTTTCTAACAGTGGATAGGTCCCACCTAAGTTGCCAAAAACTTTTAAAGGACACAGGCACAAGAACACATGGGGTGTCCTGTGTGGTCTGGCACTGGGAAGATGGCACCAGATTATTTGGCCCCTTTGTGTTGTGGGCAGGAGAATCTGGATGAGACGTTTGCTGGCACTTTCCGCAGAGTCTCCATCTTGTTGGGATCTACAGTGTTTGGAGTTTTTGTGATGGTTGTGCTGGGGGCGGTGGTTTGCCTGCCTGAAACAGCTGTTGCAATGAGGAGGTGGGTGTGTGTCATCCACATAAATGCCAGGACCCCAGGATTTCCAACAGAACATTGCAGTGTAAGTTGTAATCTTTTCATTTTTTTAATGTGGTCGATTTGTGTTCTAGAATCTAGAGAAAAGGTTCATCTGCATACAAGGTACAAATATAATATTGGCAACAAACCTCCTCACATGCATGTCATGTAAGTAATATCTTCCTTTTGATCCCAGTGAAATGCTTAACAGAGTTAACACCTAGCTAGTCTATCAAAGTAAGAACAATGCTCTTGTTTATAGATCATAGCCTTAATCATGGTCCAGACTACATCAATAGCTTATCAGCTGATGACTATAAACTCATAATCAACTAAGAAGATAACAAGAGTAGCATTTTGCATACAAGTGGTGATTTTTGTCAGGTTTTTAAAGAACTTGGTAGTATGATGTTGTCCAATAAGCTATTTGTGTTTAAATGAATAAAATGAATATTGTTGTCGCTGAAATTTCTGCTAAAGTTACTGTCAACACAACTTTAAAAGCTACAATAAACCCAACCTGTTCAAAGACCTTAAACACAGCAAGTTTTCACATATAGGATATTCAACACCTAAATCGTTATTACTTGAAATGAGTCGGTTACGGAAAGCAAAAAGGCTTACCTCTAGGTTTTTTCTTGAATGAGTGGCGTGTGAATTTCAGTTGTGCCAGTAAGAGAATGATGGTGCTATGACCAAGACTGCAGACTGAGTGTGGTTACAAACCTGCTGCAGACAGGACAGTGTTTATAAACATGAGGCAGCAGTGACCTATGAACCCAACAGCAGATAGGTTGGGAAGAACCCAGCTTTAAGATCACACCCTCGAAGCAACAGCACAGCCTGCAGCACTTCCTGATAAGAGTCTTTGTTGTACTTGGCATTTTATGAAAACAGGAGACTCTCTATTCAACTTGGAATAAACTGTGTTACACAAACTGATGTGAAAAGTAAGCATTGGAAATTTATCTTAGTGGGAGTTTTCATGCTTAAATAAATGAGAGAGAAAAAACTACTTTACAGAGTTTTCTGAGATTTATTCACAACAGCTGCATTGGTTTCAGGACAACAAAAGCAAATAATCCTACCATTACACTGTGAAAGGCACTAACTTAACATCTAATTGGGTTTCTTTTTCTGTGTGGTCCCAAGTGATGAGGGGGAGATTAAAACTACTCAAAGTAGATCAGAAATAGATCAGCAAGGAAAACTCAGATCGTAAAAAGGTTTATGGTGGGTCAAAATTGGTCGGTAATGTAAAATAAAACTTTTTTTGTCAGAGCTCATGGCTATTCACTTCCATTTACAACTCAAAGTAACACTAAAGGTGTACTCAATAATGTCCTGTGGTATCAAAGCCAACAGCCTCTTATTTACCTTGCATTTAAATGTTCCTACCTTTCATCATCTTCAAGCCTGTGAGTCATCATCAGGGCTGCTCACGCTCTCCAGGTTTACATTGGAAAAACAAATCTCATCACCTGATTTGTGCTGTGTTGTTATGATAAAGCACTATGATGCCAATATGCTACACCACGGGCATTTGACTAGCCTGTGGAAGAGCCCACCTCACCTACAGACGGTTCCTGGCAAACCATACAAGGTTCCTGGATTAGAAAAAACAGGCATACCAATATGTACACAATAGATAAGTTTGATGCAGTGGAGGTATTCACTAATAGTAAGATAGATGTAACAAGAGAAATTAGAAAGAATATGTGGAAAAGCTGGAATACAGTGCTACATTGTGAGTGTAAATTAATAAGTACAAGGCTTATAAATTCAAGATACTGGATGTTTTAACAAAACAAAATTTGATTTTTGTAAGCTACAACTACCAGATCAGCACAGCGGTGTTAATGAGAAACCAAACTTAAGTAAAAGATTGAGTTTAGGAAAAAACTAAATCGATTTCTCAAACCTTTTCAGATCATTACTCCTCTGATCTCCTCTTTTTTGATGGAATAAGTTCCAAATTGTTGACAACAAAAGGAACACTGTAAATTCTCTGAACCAGGAAAAATATCTTTGACCCCTAAGCCGCTTCATATGATTCTCACACGACCATAAACATCTCTGTCATCTCAGTATCAACCCGGTGACTGCAGGGGAGCCAACTGAGGAATGAAGCCAAAAGAAAATCCTTTCTGGCATTCAAGAAATGTAACTTTGTGACTTGTGCTTACTGTTATGGAACAAGTAGGTTGTTTTTTCACAGTAAAACAAGAGGAATTAAGAAGCAAGCATCTTTAGTATTTTTCCACATTAACTAATTGCTAGTTTCCCACAGAGACTCAGTTTCACTTAAAATACAATAAATGTATTTGTGGTTTCCAAACTATTCCAATATTTTGAGCTACCAAAATAGACCCTGAAAAAAGCAAGAACGTTGCCCTAAGCAGTGAAGGATTAAGCTTTCCAGTTTTGATCCATGTTGCAAAGCCCGGAGGATAATGTGTGCACTAAAGTGGAAAGTTTGGGAAGTAAGAACAAAGTTTGTTATGAAGATAGAAAAGTTAAAGCCAGAGCAGTTTTTCTAAGTAAGGCCAGAGGCATCCAAGAAAAAGGGCAGATGTCAGCCGCCAAAAGGACCCAACTCCCAGCAGATGGTGAGTCGAAATCTTGCAAGACCACAATGTGTTCATGATGAATGAGATTCATGATAGCAAGAAACACGACACACCTGAGTTCAAGTGACTGATGTTCACTGACAATCACAAAAGAAAGCTAAAAACATAAAAGCTTCTGACCTGTTCTCAACTCACACATCACTGCTTCAGATGCATTCACTGCACAGCGGTGGAACAGTAACGCCGACTCTGAATCTGAAATGGTTGTAGCACAAGGCAACTGTCCTCTAGAACCTCGTCTCTAGAACAGACGGTGCTTTGTCATAATGTGGAGACCCACTAACAACACAGAAGACAACATCAAGGTAATCACTTTGTTAGGTGAAAAGATCAATTCTCTGAACACGACAAGCTATTGTTAAGAATCAGTCAAAAGGCTGTGTGGTAGGTCTGCAAATATCCTGCCGCACGCACCTGGCATATTCACACAGCCTCCTAAATTCCTTTGAACAGCTATTCTGTCAACCAGTAAATAACAGATTCTGCAGAGGTTGTACGTTAAGACATGAATTTAAGAATGAGCTTATTTAAAGATTCTTCACATTGACTTTACAAGATATGACCAAAAGAAAAAAAAAAAAGTCAAACCTTTATAAAGCTCCAACTTATCCAAAAACCCTAATGAGGATATCTGACGTAGGTCCACATTTACAGGCCACGTCCTCCCTAAACTTGCTTTCACACAGCTTTGTGCATGACAACAAACACCACACCAAGCTCAGGGTTTCTGATTGAAGCTCTTGAGTTTCTAGCTGTAAATTCTTTTGAGCAGAATCAAGGCACCATTATAAGAAAGAAAAGCCATGAGCTAGCTGTGGTAAGATACAGATCCGTAGCTGAAGTTCTGTGGCCTGAAAACATACTCATCATAGCGCATCAGAGTTTAAGACCGCAAGGATCGGCCTGACACAGACTATAAACACAACGATTACCTGAAAACACTGCATAGGTGTCAAAGAAATAACACGCCAGCAAAATGACTGTGACAAGTGATCCTTACCTATCATCACTAATAAGCCAAAAAGCACCAGAGCTCACACCGCACCAGTATTAAATGCCAGCAAAAACATTACTAACAGGTTGAATGTTTTGAGGCATTTGAATCCAGTGACTTAACTAATTTGTACAGGGAGGCGGGGAGGCTTAGGGAGGGAATGTGTGTGTCTGCGTGTTTGAGCAGTCAGGGAGCCCTTCAGCAGTTCAGGATAAAGCTCATGATACATGTGTTTAGGAACGGCAGCCTGCCCATTTTAGCATTTTATCTGTAGGTTCATTAACAAGTTCTAAAGTCCACAAAGAAGCAAAATGCTCCATAATTGTATTATCCCAAACCTCCTTACACATAAAAGCAACCCTAAACACGTAGAAACTATTTAAAATTCTCCTTCTCAGACTGCACCATATATCTTTAATAGGTGCCAGGACTGCAGGCAGGCTAGTTGAAGACACACACCATATCTATATGAAGCAGACTGTTGTAAGTCATGAAGACAGAGGTCTGGCATTAAGAGTGTTTACACAACACTAGAAATAAGCTTTTTGTGTTAGTTCGACCAAAATCAGACTTAAAATGCATAGAAATATGTTAGTGTGACAGCAACCCTACAAAACTGAGCTTCTCGAACCAACAAATCCAGATAATGCAGTTGGGAATCTAATCATCTCTGCACTTGTATGCCCAACTACTCTCAGATGGGCCAAAGTGTTCTGCTCAAGCTTCCATCTTTTAGTGAGAACGCCAAAGTTTAAGACAGCCAAATTCTCATTAAAGCTGCTCTCATTCACATATTTTAAAATTCTTTGGTCAGACAGCTACATGCATCAGAAATTGTGAATGCAAATCATCTCATAAAGACTACATGTCAACTCACAGTCACTTTGGCATTTCAAGACCGTCTTTCTGTTCTAATGAAATTCAGATTTTAGAACTAAAGCATCATCTGACATAATATGCATTCTCTTGTTTGCTTTTGTTTAGCGTTAAACTTGAATGTTGTGTATATTGACACACTGTGATATTTTATTTTATGTCAGGTTCAAACTGCAACATGTTTTCATAAAGAAATTTGAGATGTTAAACATTTTCCTGGGTCACAGCTTGACTGTAACAAATGATGGTGGGTCCTGAAGCCAGACCAGTTGGGAACCACTGATCTTCATCAATGGTACCGTCACACTTATGTAAGCCATCTATGCCATGGACACACCCTCATATCGTTACAGACACAGGATTTTACACCTCTGGCTGAAAGGGTCTGGATAGTCTTTCTCAGTCAGGCTTTCATCAGAGGGAGTCCTGCTGAAACGTGGACTCATCTGGCCACAGAGCACCAAAGAGCACACATACACATCTTCCTGTCTGTCCTGTTCACAAGTCAAAGCTATTAGGAGGATGTTTGTCACCTGAAACAGTTTCCACTAGTGGTCATCAAACACTACCTTTCAGCACAAAATTGCTTCTACTCAGTCTATAAATGATATAAAAGAAGAACTTCCATCAATCTACTGGGCTGGAGCCTATCCCAGCTGAACGGGTCGCCAGCCCAGGGTGTACCAAGGGTTTTTATTGTAAGTTGTTAGCATGTGGTTGTCTCATTTGTTGAGATGATTTTTAATGGGTTTTTTTTACCTGTGTGATATCAGCATCGATCAATACATGCATGAACACATCTTTTGTTTTCTTTTTCTTTTTAAGTAAGGTGTTAATGAAAGTGTTGAATCACCCTGACACTGAAGTTTCAGCTGTGGTGTACTCAACTCCAGGCTTTCCATCATCCTTCTACCTGTTTCAATAATAACAGGCACTGAAAGTGCAGAATAAAAAGAAACAAACCACTTCAACTATGAAGTTGGCAATGGAGTGCTAAACCCAAAATCCAACAAATATTCCAGAGGTTAAAAAAAGAAAAGGGCAGCACATCTAGATATCCGGATTAAGGAGAGCAAAAGTACTCACATTTGTCTTGTTTATTAAGAATAATATTACACTGCTAATACAGAAGCTCTGAACATTGATGGACTTTAACTACACAATATCCTTTTTTTACACAACACACACTTTTGTTGTACTCTTTTTCTTTTACTCCACCGTAATTTAATCCATAAACAAACAAACCACAAAACCCTCTGCAAAGTGTTTGCTCATTCTTTATACATATACATTAAGCAGGTAAGAGTTCAACAAAGAACTGCAACAGTATCTACACCAGTGTGTTTATTTGAAACGCATTTCACTGTAATACACAGAGCAGATGAACCCAGAGCGCCATCCGTCTTTATTGAATCCAGATGCTCTTTCCCTGTGTTGCCACACTTCAATCACACCACTATACTTAGAAAGATGCAAGTTTAATGAACTGAGGTGAGGTGTAGTACATTACAAAACCAGCACATTTAGTCTTGTATGTGTTTTAAATAGTGCAAAAAAACAGCAGAAGTCTCAAAACACTTTCAGGCTGTATGTTCTCATCGAAAGTGTCAAAGGTATGTAGAGGTTGTAGATAAGGTCTGGTGATTCAGCTTAACACTGTAAGGGGATTCCACTTTTATCGCAGGCAGGGGTACGTATTAAGTTCCCATTCATGTTGAGCAGCACTCAGCTTCTGGAAAGAGTTAATGTTTCCCATTTCTCCAGAGGAGCTTTGTCAATCTGTGGGAATAATCCAAAAGATATACTCAGGGATATCCCTACTTGGTTCTATTACTGCTAATTTACAACAAACAGCCAGTGGCACATAGTGAATGGAAGATTTAGAAACAAGATGGTGGAAGTCTAACAAAGAACTATTGACATCTACTGTGTGAATTCAGGGATCAAGTAAGGATGGAGTTTGACCGATATAGTGAAGGAAAAGTGAGGCTATCTTAACCCCCTCCATGGAACTCAGTGTAGTTCAACCAACAGCTGTAAATGCCTTCTTACTAAGTGGCAGTAAGTGGTAACTATAACTGCAAGCATTGGGAAGCTTTCACTCATCTCTGATATAAACAGAATTGAAAGTGTCTTTATTTTTTCTACAAGGTCACAAAAAGTCCCAAAGTTGGCAACAGTGTAAAACAATCCTCCCTCCTGCACATTATCATGTTTTATTCACAGTGGATTCTACGCGTAAGATTGGATTTTGCATGATGTAAATGTTATCATCAGAGGGAGTGTGCTAGGCTTTCTTCTGATGACTCCATCTACTTATTGTGACCTTGGAAAACTTGTGCATGAGCATAAATACCTCTGTGCAGATGCTGATCTACTTTAACATACCTCCAAGTGGACACTATCACAAAACATACGACTCTGTGGTACTTGAAATTATGTGCTCACATCTGCAATAAGTATGCCCTGGGCAAAAAAGAGGCTCAATCATTTTGCTGCACTCAGCTCTGTTACAAAAAAGAAAATGTTGTGAATGGGTTACAAAATATGCCAATATACCCGGACAGCCTGGTCAAGTAAGATATAAGGGCAAGGAACCCTGGTTAGGGTTATTAAAATCTGTCTGTCACAATTCTATCATGATTATCTGAGGAAATCTTTCTAAAAACAGCATGGAACAAACTTGGTTTCAAATGTTTTATTCCCATCTCTACTTCCACATTGTCTGCCACTGTTGGAGTTTGCACCAGTGTTGTGCCGTTTTACCCCCTTCCTGTATTACAGTTTAATGCCACATCTGTATTTGTGGCGCTTACCTGCCAATATTCGACCAACTGGATTTTACTGCATTTACGCAAATGCCATGAATTTACATGCAAAGCCAAAAAGCCATGAATTTACATACAAAGCCAAAAAGCACATCATGGCTGTGGGCAGTTTGATTTTGATCCCAAAGTCAAAAGATGAGTCCAATGACTCAAAGAAAGCAGTTTGTCAGAAATTGTTCTTTTTAGTCATTATATGGGCAATACATTCTGTGGATAAAGGAGATAATGCAGTTTCCCACCACACCTAAACATATTCAATTATCCTGACTATATAACAGCAAAAAGACATTAATCCATAGACTATCAGCAACATCTTAACAGCTGCCAATATCTTGATTACAAAAGCCATTTCATCTTGTGAGTATAAGGTCAGTCCCTCTGAACTAACCACCCTTATTTAGTATTAAAACATATGTGGCATCCTGAAAAGAGCATAAGCCTGGCACATGTCTGACGTAGTCAGTGTGCATCACAGCAAAGTAGCTGCTGGAGGGCTTTACCGTGTAAGCTACTTTAGCTGCACTGCAGAAACTAGGGTCTTTTAGTTAGTTTTTCTATAGCTACACAATTCTATCCGAAGAGAAAAGCTTCAAACATGCGTCTAACAGCTGTTACTCTGCACACTCAGTTCTTCAATATCTCTGCCTCTGAACAAAAATGTGTTAACTATGTTATATCAAGCTGATGAACGTGGAATTGTTCACACTGCAATAAGACTACCGACTACTATTATCAGCGGGGAGTGAAAGCCTCATCTACATGTCACCAAAAGCGGTCATTTCAGTAGAGATTCCCACGCTTCCAGAGTTCCGACATGAGGCGAGACGATATTATATGCAGTTTTAAGTACATCTCAGCTTAACGAGATTCCTTTGCCATAAAACCGTGCAGGCTGTCGGTTGCAGAAACAGAGCCGCGATGTCATCCAAGTTACCAATAAAGAACCTAAGAAGCGTAGAACTCTGCACGTGGTACGCATGATAGGACGCCAAAGCAGGCTTGCTACTCTTCCGCGTCATTAAAACGCCTTCAACACGTCAGCGTTACCGCGTACAAGCTTGATAAGCCACCCAAAATATAGTTTTCGCTATCCCAAAAGCTATTCGACACACCGTTTTAAAAAGCACCAGCCCTTTTGTTTGGATAGTTGATTCTTTCGTTCAGGCTAGCGCTAACTCCAGCTTCGAAACAGGCAACGATTCAACCAGCTAACATCAGCTAGCAAATGCCTCATAGGAAATTAGCTTGCTGTCTACAAAGAACAACGGTATGTTATGTTGTCTAAAAATTCGCGACAAATGTTCACAACAGTCGTTAATAACATCTGCACGTTACTACAAGCTCAACTCGGGTCCATGTTGTGGGAGTGAATGAAAACAAATGGGTTTTTTTTATATAGTTACCTCACTCGAGTGCCGTGTGCATCTCCTCTCCGCTCGGTACCAAAAAAAAAAAAAACGTACCGTCTACGTCAGTGCACTAAAGGTCAGTGTATTCACCAACACCTCTTACGGGCTTTAACTGGAAGTATATCAGGGGCGGGCCATCAGTCTACGCTATGTGCGCAAAGTAGCGACGAAGACTGACTTCTCACCGCCAACTTATGTCCAGACTGTCATATGACTTGCCACGGATATGATGTTCAAACAGCGAGGGAAGAACATTCTGCCCACCACGAGGGAGAGACCCAAATCGTCTTCTAAAACGTATACCCTACACCAGGATTTGGCCACTATCCTTGCTTTGAAAACAAATGTACTTTGACGCTAAGATAGTGTATCGTAAATGTATAAAACTGTAGAAAGTGATTACTTGACAATCGCGTGCTTACCTTTTCAGTAAAATGTTGACGTCATTTTCAAATTCTTTCAATAATTATCATTAATTCAGCCTACTTAGAATGTTTCAAGACTGCACATCAAATATTGATTGAAATATGCCAGAAAAACATATGACAACGAAAACCCATGATAAGTGTAATTTGACTTATATTGGTTCTAAAACTACAGAATCTGAATATACAAACTTCACATCACTAGTTTTAATACACACTTAAAATCAATTGTTCTTTTAGAGAGGAAAGGTCTACAATAAGAATAGTTAAATTGGATCAAAACATTATATAGTTAGAAGGTTTCTTTTGGTTGATGCTTGTTAAATGTATATTAATTTGGTTTTAGTGTGTAAACTGGTAGCATAGATCTCTACCTAATCTGTTTGATTGTTACCGGAACTTGGTGGTGACTCATAGCTGTAGCTGATGACAGAGGTCACATTCTTAGGATTGTTCATGGGAAAAAGGAGGGTAAATCTTTCTGGAAAATGTTTTTATTCTACATTTACACTCATATTACGGTGAGGTTTAAAGCTTTAAAACTCATTTTGGTACTTTTACGGTCAACATAGACTGGACCTTATAATGGATGATTTTATTATTTACTGAGCATTATTATGTTGCAGTGGGAAAGAAAATATATGCAAAAGCATTGGAATTACCAGCATATATGTATAATTCGGTTTTAAATGTGATATGATCTTAATATAAGTGACAATTGTAAAGAGCATGATTTCATTTTAACTAACGACTCAGGCAGTGAATCACCATATTGCTCTTTTCCAGGACATGCAATGAGTGTTGGATGAAAACATTTGTAATACCCTACTGATATTAAGGTCAGCTGATTTGAGTCAGGAGGTAGCAAACCTGAAAGAACTCATTCAAACATTGTTTGCTGTAAAACATGAGAGCTAGTATGTGCTTCACACAGGGAACTAAGAAGATCTGCAGTCAAAATTGTTAATGTAGCCAAAGAGAATCTGGACATCTAAGCTGTTTTAACTGTTTGGGAAGTACAATTAGCACTACATGTAGCATTAGAAATGAATTGCATACCAATTTGAAAACAATGAATAGACTTAAGGGTGCAGCATGATTTTAGGAAGTCTGTCTTTATCTAGGCTTGAACAGTTTACAGTTCACCAGAAGTTCAGAAGTTACACGTTAGCTGAAAGGTGATAAAGACAAGTACCCTATCACCTCGTTTCAACATACATGTGTGTGCAGTCTGTAACTGCATCTGATATACATACCTTTGTATGCATGAAAACCTCCCTGCAGCAATAAGAGAGACTAGTTTAGCAGTTTAACCCTCGGAATATCCTCTGGATTATCTTTTGTCTTCTGAGGTCAAAAATGACCCCGCTGGGTTTGACTGCATATAGTCCAAAATGTCATTAAATTCTGTGTTACACATTTAGTCTTACTTCGGTACAACTCATTACCACAGATTTTCCCTTTGTTTTGGAATTTAGGGCCAATTGATTTGATGAATAAAAAACATCCTTTGACAGCAAAATTTATTTATGGTCAGAATGATCACAGGACAACCCCAGGGTAAATCCAATAAGAATATGAATGTGAAGTTTCCAACTGAATGTGTTCCAAACAGTGCTCAGTTTGACTGTCAAGCTAGTGTTTAGTAAGCCTGTTCGCTACTTTGTTTATCTTACTCCCTGGCATACACCTCCTTTTATATATGTGTGTTAGTATGCACATCAACCAGAGTTCCATTCATACCTTTGTGGCAACACCCAAAATCTCCAATGGGTGTGCAAAACTCGACCTTCCACTTCTTTACCCTCTGGAATTTACATTGAAAATGTTCAACTTTAGCATTGGATTTCTTAGAGAGACACAATGCGAAAAGGCTGGGGAAAAAATACAAACAGGCAAAAAAAATCAACAGTTTCAAAGTCAAACTGATCTCTATGTCTTGAACACATTCAAGTGAAAACTTTATTGTTATATTTAGCAAGCAAAGATGGAACTATGTAATAGTGTTCATGCATAATGATTCACACATTCTTTTAAGGTACAATTTTTGTATTTTAAAAAAGAAAACTTTCATCAATTCATGTTAAATACAAGGAGGCTTAGTTCACAGATAAGATGGCATCATGGACCAAAGACATCAATCAGTTCAGTACCTTATTGAAATCCACTAAAAATGTTTTCAATGCACTCGAGGCAAGTTTCACAGAAAACACAGAAGGAGGAGTTTCAGATATCTATTGTAAATAACTGGGATTCCAATGGGAACAAATGGAATTCCAGTTGAGTTGCTGCCTTACAACACACAAGATATGAGGATGATCTTTCTACTGGGCCTCAGATATTTTCTTTCACTGCACTTTTATTACAGTATTTCCAAGAAATCAGCAATTTCATACATAGTGCTCTAAGCAATCCATGAAAATGATATGCTCTGAAGTTTCATGTCTGCTCATATTATATGGTATGGTACTGATGAAGTTGCAACTGACCTTCACCGTTTTTGTGCTGGTAGCTATCTCTGTGTGTGCAAGTGTGTGTAAAGCAATTAGACACTGAGGAAACACATAGCTAATTTCTGTCGGCCTTGCACCAGCTGGGTCCACTTTCTAGCTTCTCTCCTTTCCAGGTTTCCGCTCTCATGTCAGCTGTCTCTCGTGATCACAGGGAGATTAATATCAAGTGATTGGCAGCCGTGTTCTCACTTAGCACTCCAGTCATAGTGCCCCAGGGTCTCTGCCAGTCGTAAAGCAATGGCAGAAGTGCCATAGTGGTTTTCACTGTCATTTAGTCAGTACCCAACCTCAGCAGGATGAATCGTGCCAACAGCCGCACTGAGTTATGAGCTAGACTCAGCCCCAGTCATATATATACAACCCAGTACAGGGAGCCATTTCCTGCTGAAATGCCTCTTGCTGCAGATTACTGTGGTAATATTTCCTGCACTGCAACTAGAGTGGTTATGGTCCACAGGCAATCTACCTGACACAGCTTTTGCCCAGGACGAGCCATTGACTTCAGTTGATAGCCCTTTTTATCACTCTGTAGTTAGAAAGGTGAGGGGATTTTTAATGAGGACACTGGTGGAACTTTCCACAAACTGAAACCAAAAAATGGTTGAACAGCAACTATGACAACTGTACATGGTTACAGACACAAGTTAAATAGTTCATTAGAGTCATATATCCTATTATGTGCATGTATCAAACTGAGGTTATCCATCTTGACTGCTTCCATTCATTTTATGGAAATAGACATTAGGGATATGCAATGGATCTTATATGTGTGTGTATGTGGGTGTGAGTGTGTGCGTTCGTACATGTACATGTTCTTGGCATATAGTTTGCTGATACAGAACAAATCTGGCACCCCTGCAGACCCACAAGAGCTCTGTCCTGGAGGGCAGCCAAAGACAGGAAGACGACAAGAGAATCTGACAAGTTACAAGTTTTAAATATCAGCTCATTTGCCACCTGTAAGCCCATCTAATGAGTGCTCATGGATTTTTCATTCACCTTAATAGGGTAGAGGATGGGGGGGGAAAGGCAGGTGCATTTGCTTGTTTTCCCCTCAGGTCTGTTGGACCTGCCAAAGCTATAATGCACACACACACTTCTCAAGTAGCCAGCCAACTCCCACTAACTCCAGCTCACACGCCATCAATAGATAAAAGCAGGGGAAGAGTGTCCAACAAGCTCTAGAAGTTGAATTAAATTACCACTGGCAAAGTAGATTCACTGTATTAATTAGGGTTATTGGATGTGTATCATGGTTGTCTCTATTTGTTTTTTTTGGGGGGGGGGGGGGGGGTTTCTCTCTTTTTTTTGTGGACATTTAAAAAGAAAAAACATTTGAAAAGACCAGAAAAAATAGACAAGTGTCTTCAAAGGTGCCTGATGCCTAAGTCTAATTTCTAAAGCTAATTTACAAGGTAAAAGTTCATCAATCTACAAGGCAAAGCACTATTTGAAGCATTATAGTATAAGAAGTACTTACTGTGAATGTGAAACATTTTTACATTGTGTACAATCAAAACCATGAGCACAAGATAGCACCTACAGTACGCATTGGGGAACTATTATTCTTTATTGCAAACCCTATGTTTTGATTAAACAAAATTACATTCTTGGTATAACATGATATTTCCTGAGCCTATCACTTGTTGCCAGATTCTTTTTTTACTGTGGCGAAGAAAAAAGACCAGTTTGAGAGCATCATAATTTTTTTCAAAAAACACAACAATTCAGAAAGTGATGAATAAATCATCAAAGAACTCTTTTTGAACCTTTTGTAATGTTATCATGAATTCAAATTGTCATGAAATGTTTAAGTCCACCTCTGCTAAAAATCTAAACATATCCTACAAGGCATATCATGAGTAAAATCAGCAATTAATGCAATGTCTAAGGATTTCTGCTTTCCTGCTCCAGAGTACCACTAACATCTTAGAAAATGGAAGTCAGACAGCCTATAAGTTCTACGTAGACAATTTTCAGAAACCAATCTTCTTGCGGGTTGGAGCTGAACATTTAATTTCCACGAAGAGCCAATGAAACAAGAAGCTAGCAAGCTATGAACACAAGTTAATTGGTTAATCAGTTAGAGAAGTTAGTTGGATGAATAACCAAGACCAAGCCTGCCGACACAGCCAAAAGGTCAGGAGCCTGAAGCTCGGCCAAGAATTATCCAGGAGTCGTGAGTTAATCGAACTAGTAGCCCAGCTAGCTCTCCCAGGTGCTCAGTCAGGAATTTGGGTGCACAAGAAGGACCTTTGGAGTCATAAGCTTGCCAAGAGTCGAAGTATCCCCATAGCGCTAAAAATCATAGCCCAATTGCTCAAGAGCATGCTTGGTTAGAAGTGCTCAGCCACTCAGGACTCGAGCGTTAGCTAGCTGGAAGCTGAGAGCTAGATCTTCATGCTGCCTGAGCTGGGAGCTCGCTTGCTGAGCTCTTGTCTGAGAATCGCTCTCTGGTTAAAACATTGATGGCTGACTTACGAATTTCAGGACTGCTAAACAGAATTAGCATATTCTTGGCTATTAAGTCCTCATTTGCTAAATAGAGAAAAAAGTGAAGAGTCAGTCCCAATCCATATTAAGACCATAAGGTTTTCATTTCAAGGCTAAATCTATTTTTAAGGAAAACGGTTTTTAGTTTTTAGAGGAATTATTACCTTTTACAGAGTTGCCAGGTCAATTAATAACTGCATGTTTTTTTCATAGAACTGCTTACTGCTGTCACAAAAAAAAACTGGTACAGCTTAGTGCTGAACAGGAAAGCTGCTTTGAAGAAAATTGACCTTTGGGGCAAGGGAGAAACACAAGCAGGATAAGGCGCAGTGTTTTGAGGGATATGTTTATAGTTCACATTTTGAACATTACAATTGCATAGGGGGTCATAATATGGGCAAAAGTAATTCATGAAACTATTCTAAATGAGAATATGAGTGGAATATCCTATTTGTTACTCATATAAACAACTTACTTGGAATATTGTCTTATTTAGATAAAGATCAATAATCAAGAAAATTGCTGTGCATGGTAACAGCCACTAATGCCAAAGGTTCTGCAGCCTACAACCAAAATAATAGAGGATGCAAATAAATGTGTCTGGTATTCATTTTACTTTTGTGTTTATCATTTCAGTAATTGACATTGACAGAGTCCTGTGATGGACTGGCAGTCTGTCAGAGGGTGTGCCCTGCCTGTTGGCAGCTGGGATAGGCTCCAGCAAAGGATAGATGGATAATTGAAAAAATTATGATATCATTGTACAGTAACTTTTCAGTTTGAAATTCTGTGGTTACAAGTCATTAGGGGATACATGGTGGTGTGGTAGGTCCCAGGTTGGATTCCCGGCTGTGTGGAGTTTGCATGTTCTTCCCCTGTATACGTGAGTTCTCTCCGGGTACTCTGGCTTCCTCTTACCACCCAAAAAAATGCATGTCACAAACAAAAAATTTGATGCAGACCAAACAAAATAGGCAAACAAAGGACAGACCATTTCAACAACTTTCTATTCAAGATCATGATTCAGTATCATTATGCAACACTGCATGAAGAAATTACATATTACCTCTGCCACACAAACACACACACTATATAACTCACAAATACACTAAAACCATCCATCCATCCATTTTCTATACCGACAGTCCGTTAATCGGGTAGCGGGTGGGCTGGAGTCTATCCCAGCAGTCATCGGGCGAAAGGCGGGGTACACCCTGGACAGGTCGCCAGTCCATCACAGGGCTACACTAAAACCATTTAAACAAAATATAACATTCCTTTTAATTAGCTGAAAGCTGGTTGGAAGAGTCTGTAAATTTGTCTGATAGTCCATAAAAAAATGAATTGGGAGATTTCAGTATTTTTCTAAATCACTAGCTATGACGTCATACAAATCCTGTAGGCGTGGAGTAGGGGATTTACATGTAACTTCAAACTGCACAGTAAGACAGGATGTAAAATTCAGTGATATCACCATCCTTAACAGGACTGCAGCATCACCTTAATCTATCTATCGTTTTCCAAGATCTCAGCCCTTTATGTTTTAGCAACACCCTCTTGCCCAACTTCAAATTTGATTGCATCCAGTACATCACACTATTATTCAAAATAAAATGACTCATTTACAGCTCCAAAAGTACTTTTTTGGCATTTTTGTCAGAATTGGTACCATCTCCTCTATGGGTTTTTAGGTACTAGAGAGATGTATCACTGTAGATTAATTAACTTTTTCTGTCACGCAAGATTTTGTCAGAGCTGATTTGCTGCTGAATATTAGGTTGACAACTGAATTCAAGAGCTGGGAACAATTAAGGCAAAAAGTCTTATAGAATGTAAATATTTTTGGACTGTCAAAGAGCCAAATGTAGGATCTTTCAGATTAATTTAGATAATTTGATTAAAAAATTGTCAATCATTGTTTGCTTGATAATAAAACAACATTTTACTTTACTTTAAACACTTTTGTCATTTCCTTGTTGGGTTTACTCAATTACCTACCTTGGTTTGTGTTTGAAGAAGATCATGGTTAGGGCTATATACATACTTTTTACAAGATAACTGTCATCCTTCTGACGCTCATGCAGGCAATAGTTGGAAGTTACCTTTATTGACGCCATTTTTATACAGGTCCAGTTGTCCTCACGACCACTAGAGGCCTCCAGCATGAAACGCATGAAAACAAACAAATAAAAAAACATTCCTTGACAGAAAGCAAGTGCTGACTTCTGTGCAAGAGCAAAGTATTCACAATAAAATAATTTAATGCTAAATCCTGTTTTTCTTGTACCTTCTGGGGGTACAGTAGCTCCTGGAATATGGTCGTTGCAGGCCCCGAGCCTGGTGGACATCAGCCCCTCCTGCCCTGTGTTGGCTCCCAGGTAGCGGGGATGCCTATTGCAGCCAGTCCCTGGCTGCCCTCTCCGGGGGAGAGTAGCTCCCCCGGTGTATATCCCCATACCCCTCTCCCTTCTGGCTCCTGTACACAGCACACACTCACACATGAAGGGTTTTGGGGGCGTGTGTGTTCGGTGGGGTGTAGTGGATGGGGCCACGTAGGTGGTCCCCTTTGGTTGCACTCTGCAGTCCCCTGCCCCTGTTTTAATTACATCTTAGACATTACTACTTATCAAACAGACTCACACACACACATTAGGTCTTGGGGGGTGGTTACACTGAGTGGCATCTGGTGGGCGGGGCTCTTTGGGTATGTAGGCTGCCCAGAGGGCCGCGCTCCCAGTTCTACAAGTTTGGCTGCCCCCCAATTTTAATCGCTCACTATTAGAAAATATTGAAGAGCCAGAAGGGTGAGGGGAGGGGTCTTCTTCCCACACCCCTGCTTCCTGGTTGCTGCTCGGGGCGGGAGGGGCCAAGAGGATTAATTAATTGTGCTGCTGGTTCGGGGTCTGTGGTGGCTGTGGGGCTGCTGGCCCCCTGGTGTGCCCGCTGCGCTACACCCCAGCGGAGTTGAGGGAGGGAGGACGTGTGGATGTGTGGATGTATGGGACGTGAAAGTGTGTGTGGTGATGATTGGGCCTGGATCTGGGACTTGCTGTCGCCTGGCCTGCTTGTGCTTCTCCCGATGGGGGGGCGGCGTTGCCTCTCCCCGCTGCTCGCGACTTCACCCACCTGTGGGCACGTCTTGACTCCCAGGGCACTTGGCCAGGGGCGCTGGGGCAGGCGCTGACCCACTGTGTGGCTGTCTGGGGCGCTTGGCCCTCCTGGGTATTGGGTGGGGCCTCTGCCAGGGAGTTTGGGGGCGCTCGGGCTCCCGGGGCCCGGGTCCAGTGTACGGCCCATGTCTGGGCGGCTGGGGCCTGGCGGGGTCGGTGGGCTGTTGCCCCTGGCTCTCGGAGGGCCTCTGCCCTATGCTTATGGGGGCTCTGTCCGGGGGCTTCCTCTGCAGTCTTCTGGGTGGATGCGTGGTTGTCCCTGTGGTGGGCTTCCTGGGTTCTGTGCTCTGTGGGGGCTGCTGGTGGCCTGGGTCTTGTGGCCCTCTCTGTGTGCTTCTGATTGCTGGGGGGGGGGGGGCTGTGGATTGTGGCTCTGTACACTTATACACTCATAACTAAGCACTAAGTTATCATGTAGGTCCTGTGCCATGGGTGTTGCATGTTCTCACACACACACACATTTATTAGCCCAGTAGCATGGTCGCTAAGCAGTTGATGTATTATCATGTCGTCTCAGGTCATCTATTTTCACAGCTGTGTTGTATGTGATTACCGCTTCTTGTGCTTGTTTTTGTTTGTTTGTGTGTTTGTTTTTTCTCTGCTTGTCTGCTTTCAGGTGCTCCTGGTGGCGCTAAGGCTGTATTCCCCTCAGAGGCCATGGATTGTTGTTTGTTTTGTTTTTTACAGGTGTAGCAGCTGGTTGTCTGGTTTTTGTTTCTATTTTTGTTCTGTTTCCCCTTCTTTCCTCTTCTTCTTTCCTTGTCCCCCGGTCCGGTTCGGCTCTATTACATGTCATATATTGTAAACAGAAATAAATAAATGGGCATGAAGGGGAGCTTTACATTTATAAAACTTCCCTTGGCAAAGCAAATCTGTTTGGCATCAAAGGTATTCAGACTACAATTCTGCTGCCATAATGCTGAACAGGACAAGGGGGAAAAAAATAATAATAAAAAAATCCTGTTTTTCTCAGATAGTTTACTGTAGATAGTAATGATAGTGCCATTTCTTCCTATTTTATATCTTGCAGGGAAGTAATCAAACAGTTCCCTGCAAAGAGCTCCCTGCAGAGAAACATAATCTCAAAGACACTCAGTATCACATGTCTACATGTCAGGGCCATTCAGACTACAATATATTTCAATTGCTTTTGATGACATCACAGAGATGGAGAGGAGCTTTTGACAGAATTGTGTGGTCTTCTCTAATAATCTGATTTCTCACTTCGTTGGGGGCCCAGCTGAGATGAAAATTGAATTTTGAAGTAATAACATTAACATACTTACAAGGTTTTGATGAACTGTGGTAAATAAGAAATAAATGTTCAGATAGTCTTTCTGGCTGCCAACCTTAAATGAGCCAACCAATAGATTATTAAAGTAAGTATGTAATAATGCAGTTTATTCTGAACAGATATTCAGAATAAAAAACAAACAAACTGTAAATTCCTTTATACCATGATTAAATTGGATAATTCTGAAAAAGAACAATGCTATTCATGGTTATTCTGTAGATGACATCCAGCTTTAAAAATGTGATTTGTCTTCTCACACTGCTCTCACTGCTGCTTTTTCTTAGGAGCTCCAGGTGTGACAAATCCGCAGAGATAGATCTTTAGCTTAATATAACAATACACAATGTGTTTTAAAGAAAACCACAATCCTAACCAAGTAGTTTTGTTTCCAAAACTTTACCAACGTGAATAAATGTCTCAGTTTGTGCTAAGACAAATCCCTAGATTGTGCTACCGAAACCTTGCCAACTAGTTTCAATGCCTAAATGCAACCAAACAGGACACGGAAAAGAAGGATGTGAAACAGTAAGTAACCTGAATCTGAACTGAACTTGATCTCCGATGTGTCTCTGTTCCTTCCTATCCAGACATCTTAAGTGCACACTGTCCATGTAAGTAAATGAATGTCGGAACATTTTCTGTTGCTGTCTACCATTGCTGCAGTTGTTGCAACATTAAATGGACATTGTAAAAGTATCTAGTTTTCCTGATGTAACCTAGTTCCTTCATGTAAAGCCCTCTGACACCTTGAACTTTAATAACTGTCCTTTTGACACACAAACATTTAAGGGTTTTTTGTTGTATTTTAAAAAAATTCTGGAGTAAAAGCAGCAGACTTAAAAAGGTATGGCTAGTCAGTTTGTACTGTCTTCACAAGACAACATTTTGTGGACCAAGAAACCTCAGCATACCGTTGTACAGCAAACTTGGGAGTCTTCTCCTTTTCTTTGGGTTAGGATGGAGAATTACATTGTGAAATTTGAATATAATTTGCTTACAGATGATGTCGGAATTAGGACTCATGCTTTATTTGTGACCTGATAGGTGATGTCATGTTCTTCTTTGAGAGCTCATGCTGATGTCATCAGTTCTGTAAAAATGCCAGCAACAGTGGGCATGTGCACCAGTTTTTATCAATTTGACCATGTGTAAGCTGTAAATACACACAACACATGCTAACTGACAACGTCACCACAGCTCAAAACACATAAAAATACAGAAATACAATGAATATAGTGTTACACGCACACACACACACAGGACTGACAGACCTACTGACTATAAGGTTTTGGTTTATTTTACCCGCATTGACAGTCATGTTTATACAATACTAAGACATAAAATAAATGTTTTGAAAAATTGAAAATAAAAATTATAATCTGACCAAAACTGAACTTTTAAAATTTATCTAAACCTGTCGGTTCATCTGAAATTGTATAACATTTAAGTTCTAAAAGCCAAACTAGAACACCCAGATGATTTCGTTGGGGATAGAATCACTCCTGCTTGTATACACTTAACTCAAATGGGCAATGGCGCTCTGGGCTTCAAAGTCACGTCTTTGGTGTTTTTTCATAAAAAAAAAAAAAGTAAAGTGCAATAATAATATAGCCGAATCCTCAATAAGGCTCCTAACATGCACACACTTATTTCTTTTGTCAGATGGCTAAACGCATCAGAAATTGAGACTGAAAAGGACTGTGTTAACTTGTGGTTGCCTCGAGCATTTCTAGACTTTCACTGTGCTGTGCTTTTTATAACAGCAGCTTAATAGACAAAATAACCATTTAAGTAACTTAAATACTGTGCAGTGAATTTGGCTTTACTTAAATGTGGAATGATTTCCCATAAAGTTGGAAACGTTAGAACATCTTGAAAGTTTTATCACACAGCTAGGGATGGGAACTGTTGAGAATTTAGCAATTCCGGTTCCATTATCGATATCGCTTATCGATTCATTTCTCTTACCGATTCTCATAGTTATATATAGTACAAATGGCTTTGGTTGCAGTAAAACTTTAATTCCAAGTATGCACCAACATTTTATCTATTTTCACCTCTGTCATTTTACTTTTCCCTGCCTCGATGAAAGGGGTAGTGGCACGCCAGAGAAATTTATATTCTAATTTTTTTCAGCGTGAGAAATACAATGTGTGGTGGGAGTGCGTGACAAAAGACCAAAAAGCGTGACTGTCACACTTAATGCGTGAGACTTGATACAATCAACAGGACCTGGAAGTTTTACGTTGCCTGGGACTTTTGAGATGGAAGACACTGTGCCACAAGCTCCCCCGCGAGTTGCCGTCATCGCATAGCAGCCTTGTGCAAAGTAATTGCATGCTGTGTAGTCAAATGTTTCAGCATGTTGGAGGTATTTCCCCCTTTAGATCTGATCACAGCTCTGCACGTGTTGCAACTGGCCCTAGTACTGTCCTTTTTGGTGAAATATAACCAAACTTTGGTGCTCTTCTGCCTTGACACCGTGTTGGAAACATTCTGAGCCAAAATACGAAGCATGCACATGACGTCATCGCGCAAATGCATCAGACATTAGCAGAACCTATAAACGGTATCGTTAGGCAGGCAGATACTGGGAAGCGGTTCTCGATTCCCATCCCTACACACAGTGCACAGTGTCGCAGAGTCAGATATACTTTAGCCAATAGCTTACCCTCCTTGAATGTAATACTAAAACAAGGATGGTCTACCAATTAAATAGCCAGGTAGCTCTAAACACAGCTTGACTCACCTTTACATGTGATCATACTGAGTGAAACTATCCCCAAAAACGCTCATGATTTTACTCAAAGCAGGTCATTTTGTTGCTAAATCCACGTAAAAGTAATTCATTATCAGATATTTCCATGCAGTGGTGACGTGTTGTCAATGACATTAGAACAGAAAGTTCTGAAATGAGTTTTTTCTTAAAGGCATGGAACAGCAGTATATTCTAATGTTTTATTCGGAGGACTTCTCAAACCCAGATTTTCTAATCCCTTGAAGTCTCTGAAAGGGATTTTTCTTTTTTTTTCTTTTTTTTAAGTGGGGTTTTGTGTATTGCTTATGAGAAGTCAGTGTCTCACTTGTAGAAGGCAGCAATCAAACTGCTCTCAGTTTAGTAGAATCTGAAATTAATCGCTACAGGAGAGGGAAGCTAAAATCTACTCTGAAAGGGTCTATGAGAAAAACAGTCCCCCATCTAAAACGACTCAAAATTCGAAATTTTCATTGCGGTTCCAGTGAATGCTGTTCTCTGGATTTTTACATTGTGTCACTTCTGCATCAAGTGGTTGTTTACTTTGTCACAACATCTTTTCAACTTCAGTTTTGTCACTCCATGTTACAACATGGTACACGGTTGATTGCAACATAGTCAGATTGCAAGATCATGTACAGACATCTATTGGGTTTCTCATACCTGGTTGGTTTACCTGAAGCTGAATAATTACATACTGTCATTGAGCTGTTTTGAATGGGGAAAAATTCACTCTTGTCATGTCCCCATTCTGAGTAGCTTTTAGCTGAGCTCATCTGTTTAAGAAGCCCTCTTATTCTCCAAACTGAGAGTGCTCTTACTGCTGTTTACAGCAGGCAACACAGAATTCTCACAAGTGCTTCAGACAACCCACTTCAAAACATTGTAATATCATTTGGACTATGTGTGAACATGTGGCAATATATGAATTGCCTTATTTGATTCTTTTGTTTTGTCATTATAGTTATTACTTTCACTGCAATAACAGTTCTATGGCAAATCCCTTTTTTTCATTCGTTTTTAATCTTGTCCTGTTCAGCATCATAGCAAGCAGAATAGTAATCTAATTATCATGTTGTCATAGGTGTGTTTGCATGAACATGTAAACACAGGCAGCCAGTAGCCCCCACAGAGCACAGAACTCAGGCAGCCCACCTCAGGGACAATGACGCATCCACCCAGAAGATAGCAGAGGAAGGCCCTGGACAGAGCTCCCACGGCCATAGGGCAGAGGGAACCAGGGGCGAGAGCCCACCAGCCCCTAACCACTACCTAACACCCCCCGGCAACCTGAGCACCCACCCACCCCACCCCGGCACCCACCCACCCCACATCCCATACCCTTTCAAAAGGGTATGGGATGATAGGAGAACTCTTCAACAAACCTGTTGCGTGAAGGTGTCCATCCAGCCAGCAGACACCTCGGTAATCCATAGTGGTTAAACTGCTTCTAGCTACATCTCTACCTTAATTCCAGGAGAATTCTGATACCCTGCTCCTTTCCCTTCCCTGGTTTTGTGAGAGATCACAAAGAAAATTAATGAGACTTGCCACTGAGATGGAGCAAAGCATGTATTCTGGGCATGATTCTTTATCCCCAGTTCATTTGCTTTCTTTCATTCCCCTTTTTAGATTAATTCATTTTCCTTCCTCCTTTGTCCTCTTCATTCTCATTTTATTTCAGACAGACACATAAGTGCTCACAATCACTGCATAAAGTGTGTGCATGTCATGTCTCATGTCATGTCTTTACACATTAACAGACACATAGTGATTTTCTTTTTAAGCTTTCACCAACATGAATACAGAAGCCTTCAGTTTTTGCATTGCATATCTCATTGATGTGCCTGTCATCTCAAAGAGGACACATGGCGACTTACACACCCTCACAAAAATAACAGCTGACATTTTAATTTCACTTGCAGGGAAATTCTGCATTTTTATGATTTCTTTTCTTCTAGAAGAAAAGTAAAGCACTGCATCGCCCTTGCTCATCTCCCACTCCCCCAATCTTCTATAGTTGAAGATAGCCCACAACTAAGCACAACATTTTTGTAGTAATTTGACACGTATACAGATTTTATTATGCTAACCAATCATTATGATAATTTTATGAGTTTTCTGTCACATTTTTTATGGAAACCGGTTGCTTAATGGCTGCACAGTGCCTCTACCCTGACATCTCAGATCTGCTTTTTCCACGCACTATCATGATCCATCAGTTTAATTTGAGAGCTCACGAGCATACTTAACCACAAGCATAGATACTGTTATTCAGTAGGACAGCCATGTTTCATCCATCATGTAAACAGCTAGGAAAGAACAAGAGGAATGCATCTTCCCTTCAGACCCGACACACTTGAAAAACTCACAGGAACTGCCACCAAGAGATCTATGGATATGAGGTCAAGGGAAGCTGTCAAGGGTAAAGCTCATGAAACAAATGCTTTTCTAATACCTAAGAAAATAGATCAAAGAATGGCACGTAAGATGAGATGGATGGAAAATGATAAGTTTTGATTTACAGTTATAGGAAATACTGCAGTACATAAAACAACACAAGGTTTTAAAGTGCTTTAATCTAATACCAAATCAAGTCCAATAAAGTGCCTTCTTACTGCCAACCAACATAAATCCACCAACTACATTATAAACCCAACTCTGTGAAAAGGTTGTGTCAGTAGGGAGTGAAAGCTTTCAATTTCTCTTTCACTCACTTTCCCTTGTATAACTTCAAAATGCATGTAACTAGAAACTCGATATACACACACATATATCTATCACATATTCATTTTGTGTAGCAGTTGCTTTGACATTCCTTTAGGAAATCAGAGCATATTATGTGTACCAGACCAAACTCAAAATTATTTCATACCATTGCTAAAAAATCAATTTTTTTTGTTGCAGTTATGTGAAGATAAAAGTCGATGCTTTTTCAGCACCGAGAATTTTCTGTGTCAGGACAAAATAAGATAAAAAATCTGGTTCTAATCAGGTCTCTTAATGAGTTAAAAGCAACCTAATTTTAGAGCTGACATTGTATCAAGTGATCTTCTTGTTTAACAAAAGGCCAAAATGTAAAAGCAGTGTGTGAAGACGCAATGTAAAAGCTTGTAGATCTACTTTTAGCATCAATAAATTGACAGCTTTCTCTTACAGTTTCTTACATAATTGTGGAAGATTTTTGAAGCACTCTTCTTTACCACTTTGCTTCATTTAACTGATGGCCTCACATTTGCCTGTGAAATGATATTTGTATACAGAAGAATTTATGGTGAATGCAATGACTCTAAGGTTTCTAATTGGCATCCATTCCATTCCATTGGCAGCAAACAAGTCCAAATCATCACTCCTTGACATTTAGTATGAGGTGTTTAGTGTTCACCAAATGAGGCACTGTGGATATGTTTGGTGTCCAAAGGACATTGTTTCAGAAGTCTCATGGTTTCTTCAGCTGCAACTTTGTAAACCGAAGCCGTGCTGTCATGTCCTTTTTATTACATGACAGCAATCTTTTTCTAATTGTACTGTTTGAACTTCAACATTTAACATGCTAACTGATGCCTGTTGAGTCTGTAATAAAGCTCTTTGATTTTTTTCATGCTTCTATGGGCATTGCATAGTCTCACCTCAGGGTTAATGTACCAAGATGCCAGCTGCTGGGAAGATTGCAAACTGTTTTAAATACTTTACATTTAAGAATAATTTTTTCTCACTGTCGAGTGATATACTTCAAATAGTTTGGAAATTACTTTACAACCCTTCCCAGATTGATGCACAGCAACATTTGCTTCTCTAAGATCATTATTGATGTCTTTCCTCCTTGGCATTATGTCAACACACGCTGTGTCATCAAACTGCTTAGAAACATCTGCCTTTATAGAGGTGCATGCACTTACTTATTATCAATAAATCAAGTGCATTTGATGAAGGCATGAAAAGGTGTACCAGTTTTTCACACACTGCTTCTGCATTTTAGAATGTGACCTTATGTTCATCTGAGGTTGTACTTACAAAATTTTAAACAAGATGTGGACAATTGAAATATACTTTCCTTGTTTCCCAGCATATTGTTGCTTTCACAAGACCTTCCACATCACCCACACTGCACAGGAATTTCCCATTGGCAAAGAATTGCAAGCCAGTGCAGACAGATTGCACAGCAGTCAACTTTTGGCTACAGCATGTCTCCATCCTGAAATTAAGTTCCAACAAAAGATAACAAAGGTAGACTATGCTGGGCCTGCCTGCAGAACCTGTATCCATCCCACGGGTTCTCATCAGGAAAAGCGAGTTGGTTTGTTCTTTCCCTGAAGATCGTGAGGCTGATGGTCTGAATGGTTTTTGTCTGATTCAAACGCCTTCCACCACAGGGTCATCAAATTTGGGACATTTCCTTGTTTTTTGGTAAGAATTATGGTTCTCTCCTTCTGTCTCTCTGTCTTTGTTGCCCGCTCTTTGTCTCAGACACACTGCTTAAGTAGTCCACTGCATAGGTGGATTGAGCTCAGTTGATTATAATTTTATAAACCAATCCAACGCAGAATAAGGCGGTCTTTGTGGAAGGTGAGTAGGAAATGTAAGACAACTATGTCCTGCCGTGAGTTGTGTGAAAATTGACCACATACAGTTGCCATGAACAGTGAAAATAGCTCTGTGTTGAATGTCAAGGCAGTCATTTTGTACAAGTCTCAAGTAGCTTTTTGAGGAACTACAATCTTTGCCATTCATTTTTCAGCCCTGCAGGTTGTTGCATGATTTTAAAAGACATCTTTTTTGGGAGGAGGGCAAGGCTTAAACCCTGTCTTGGAAATTGGCCCTAAGTGGAACAAAACAGAGTTGTTTGTACTGTAATTTGCATGATGGCCCTCACCAGTAGTTTAGTTGGCTTCTGCCTCAGGGAGACTGTGACAGGCTATCCAGCAAAGAAAAGTCTGCTTCATCACTGTTGAGGGAGACAAACAGAAAAAAGTGAAAAGAAGACAAAAACTTCTTTTAAAAGTCCCACAGTATGGGATAGATTCCCCAGCAATTCATGAGGTCCAATGACATTTAGATTAGGATCAAAGGACTCTCTGTCTGAGTTCATAATAAAAGTCTAAAACACAAAGTGAAGGCAGATAACTTGGAGTTATGCTCTCTAAAGGTCAAGAGTATTTCATGAAATTACTGAGTGAATGGCCACATTTACAATGTGCCAGAATTAATTGAAATACAGGAGTTAGAAAAGTGTTGCATATTCCCTGCTCACTTCACAAAATACAGTGTCTGTGTCTGAAAGAGGAACAAAAAGGAGGCTAAAGTGTTTTGTGTAAATGTGGTTAAAATTCAACACTATTACCATTAGTAACATTTCTAGTATACAATTCTTAAAAGTCTGCCGTTCTGCCAGACTCACACAGACACCCAGAGTTACTGACCCATTTATACTGTATTAATACAGCTTGCCTTTTAAATTTTCAATATGAAGCTAAGTAGCTGATGGTCTTTATTCATGCTCAGCTTCCCACAGGTCTCTTTTATAACCGCTCAGCTTTGCAGAGTGTAGGTTAAGTGACTTATTTGATTCTGTTGTGCTGTTTAGAGAAGAAAAGATGATTGTGAGGGAGGAAAAGAGCACTTTTCACTTTTATCAAGCTGTCCCTGGGTCGCTTTCAGAACAAGCTAACCCTTAATGTATGATCAGGATTTATCTATGTGAACCTTTTTGAAATGCCTCACATCTATCTTGGTGAATATATAAGGTGTCTGAATCTAACACTCAAGTCCTTCTCAATTTTTGTCTGGCTGTCATTCTTCCTCTCATTATATGCCATGCACCAGGGAAACTCTCGGATCAGAGCAGACAGAACCTCTACCTCACATTAAGCAACATTGTATATAAGCATAGATATGACAATAAGAGAGCAAGTCATGAGAGCAGAACTGTTACTCGTTCTCTTACACATGACGACTTGATCTTGGAAATAAAGCAGGATCACACTGACTGAATTCGCTTTTCACAAAATGAAGAAAACCTGATAACAAACCAATTACTCAAGAACACAAAACAGAGTGAAACAATGAACCCAGAAAACCTAAGTCCAAAAATTCCCAAACCCTAACAATAAGAGTTTAATTAAAATTTTCAAGAATAAACTGTATATCAAACTTTCTTTTAACTTCACAGCAGATGTATTGTGATATGCCAGTATTGACGGTAATTGCAATGTTTACTAAATATAATATCCATATTGTGTTGATAAGACAAGATTCGATTTGAGCTCAACTAATAAAATCTTTTTTTTTAAGTTACTATCTTTTTAGTCTGAGTCCAGTTGAAGTGCCAAAACCATACAGAAACAAAGCAAAACTAAGATGAATTAGTCTGATATGAATATAGTATCCCCACATAGTTTATTGATATTATTTTGATAAAATTCACCTGAATGCCTCCGTGATTGTTTTTTTAATTGTTACAGCCATATTTTAGTTTTCTTTTTCATATAAAAAAACATGAAGCAAGTGGGTCCAGTGTGATGAACAGTCATTTCGGACAGATATTCTTTATTTATCATGTATGAATGAAGCTTGGCCCAGAATATTTCCTTTGGGTTTCTAGTGAGTAAAGAAAGAGAAGCCTTCTCTAACACTGCATAGTATATAGTTTTGGTCCTTTGGGAAGCAATTCTACCCTGTGTATATTGTAAGTTATGGATACATTTTAGACCAGAAAAAATATGTAATGTGGTATAGATTAATAGCATGAGCAAGCAGGCTAAATATTTCATCCCTCCAGCCCTATGTTGTAACCTACAATTTAGAGGCCAAAAAACAGACAAGTGGTATTTCTAAAATATCCCAAAGAGATAAATAAAATTGTTCCTGCTTTAATAGTTTTAGGCTGAGGTGAAGGTTTTTGATGCAGCCAGCATTAATATTCTGCTCAGTTTGCTCTTGAATATTAAACAAATCATCAGTTTTTAAAATCTCCCGGTGAACTGATTTGCTTGTGGTCTTTGCTTTAGAAAAATCATCAGCAGGTGTTCAGGGGAATCAGGAAACTTACATACGACAAGTATTCAAAATTTCTATTCGTGAAAATGTTTTTTTTTTTTGTACCACCAGTTTGCTATGGGCCCCATGCGCTTTTGCTTTCCTTTTGATGCTTGAAAAACAATTATTTTCCAATGCAAGTATAAATTAGCTTCTCAGGTACGCTCACATGGGCTCCAGCATCATATCAATCCTTTTAGCAAGAGTCTAAGTTGTCATGATTACCATATAACCCAAATCATGATTTATCAGAGTCTAACAGTAAAAACACTGACCATGTATCTCTTAGGAATGGATGTCATTTTCATTTTTCCTGAAACCATCCATCCATGTTCTATACCTGTTTAATCCAATTCAGGGTCACGGTTGGTCCATGATCTGCAGTACATAATATCATCAGAAAATGCTAAGAATCTGGAGATATCTCTGTTTGCAAGAGATACTGCTGAAAATCAGCATTAGAAGCCTGTGGTGATCTTCAGACTCTCAGGTGGCACTACATGAAAAATAGGCATGATTCTCTCAAGGGCTCAGGAACATTTTCAGAAGTCACTGCCCATGAACACAGTTTACCGTGCCATCCACAAATGCTGGTTAAAGCTCTTTCATACAAAGAGGACGCAGTATGTGATCATCTTCCAAAAAGCCCACCATCTTTTCTGGGCTAAATGTCATTCAAAATGGATGGAATCAAAGAGGATATTCTGTGGTCTGATAACTCAAAATTTTTTATTCTGCTTGGAAACAATGGATGTGGTGTACTCTGAACCAAAGCCCTGCATCTCTGATGGTATGGGGTTCATTATTGCCTAAGGAATTTGCAACAGGCACATTTGGGAAGAGAATTTGGGAATTAGAGGTTAATGTTTCTCCAATCCTCTGGTTTATTGACATTATTATCAGACCAAAGATTGTAAGTCTGAGAGGTTGTATGTCTGAGAAGGTGATAAGCAGCACAGGAGCATCACAAGGGATTGTACTCTCATAGCTTTTCATCACTCAGTACACCTCAGACTTACAGTCATATTCAGAGTCCTGTCATCTACAGAAATACTGACTGCAGTTGTAAGGGATATCAGTAATAGACAAGAGGCTGAGTAAAGGGAAGCGGTCAAATAGTTTGTGCCACGGTGTGGGAACAATCACTGAAGACTGAGAGATCACTGTATTTTAGGAGGGACCCAGAATAAGCCCAACACTATTTCTATCCAGGAAGGAGAGGTGGAGATGGTGGAGGACCACAGATACCTGGCTACTCACCTGGACAACAGATCAAAATGCAGTATGAAGGCTGTTTACAAGAATGGATAGAGCAGACTGTACTCATTGAGGACAATTAGGCCCTTTTGTGTTTGCACCAAGATGTTGCATATCTTCTATAAGTTTGTGGTGGAGAATGCTCTCTGCTTTGCAGCCATTTGCTAAGGCAGTACTATCAGAGCCAGTGACTCCAAAAACTTTACCTACTGATAAAGAAGGCTGGCTCTGTGATTGGGACTGAAGCCCCTGAAGCTGACTGTGCAAAAAATTAATATTCTAAAAGCTGGTCAACGTAATGAGCAAAGCTTCACACCCTCTACATAACATAAAAATCAAACTTTGAAGTGTGTTCAGTCAGATGCTTCTTCAGCTCCACTGCAACAAAAAAAAAAACAACACTTTTACACACTTTTTACACACTTTTTATACAAAAACATATTTCAGCTCCCATCCAATCTAAGATCTAATCAGGGAACTTTCTTTTCAAACAGTTTTGCCTTGCATAAAGTTTTCTAGTGACTGACTGTTACTCATTACTTCACTTAATGTTTGTTTGTATAATGTTATAATGAAATCTGATGCATAGTTTGTGAATTTTCTGATGATTCCTTCAGGGACATAACACCGGATAACGTTAACTCTTGACAAAGGCTAACATAACCATAACGTTATTAGGTTATTACCTGTCTCCTATTATGTAATTGCCGTCCACTCAAAACCTGTCGATCAACACAAACATATTGGATCTGCCGTTTTCTGATCCCAACAAAGCACCGTAAAGCCAGAAGCAGCAGCTGTACAAACGCAAAGTTATCCGATGTTGTTGCTGCTTCTTCTTCTTGATGTTGTTGTTGCTTAATGTTTGCGCCAAGGTGTATGCAAATGCAACAACATAACTGATGTTGTGTTTTGAAAAGATCCTTCTAAGTTTATCAAAAACCTTTGCGACATTTGAAATGACAATATTTTTGCTACTGTTCTGTTTACCTTCTTTATTTGTTTTGTTTGGTCCAGATTTCTTAGCTTAAAGGTCCAGTTTGGATACCTGTAGCCTCAGAAAGAAAACTCTCAGCCTGATAATGCTATGTTCTGATGACAGCCAGTTTGTGTTCCAGAGGGTGATACAAGTCAGAGAACAGGTATTGGTCTGTCTGTGTGGACTTACCTTAATGTTGAGACTTCCATTCTCTTTAATGCTCTTTGCAACATCTTAAAAAGGCAGCTCATTGTCTTTAACATCCTCCCTCATGAACTTGTTGTTGATGTCCACTGAGTTGATGCACTCTGTGAAAGCCTCTACTTCATAAGCATGATTTTGGTTATTTGAACCAATGGCTTGGCATTTCTTTGTAGGAGCTCAGTGCTTTGCTCTCCACTTCCTCCTTGTCAAGGTTGACCACAGGCCACGAGGCTGGCCACAGTGGACACTTGAGATCCCATGACACAGGCGTACTTTTGTCTGTAGAAACAGTCATTGTACTTAAAATAGTTGGTGGAGAGGTAGAGGTTCAGGAGGGTACATATCTGGATAGGGATGAAGTTGGTACTGTTGTTTAAAGAGCAATCTTTATGCAGCTGTTTTCTGATAGTCTCCTTGAACCCTGATATCATATATACCTGTGAATTGTCTGCACAAATGATTTTACACATAAATTGCAGAAGGTTTCCCTCATGCTGGGAGAGAACCTACTCTAATTTAGGAGCTAAAAAATACCTAGCAAACATTGTTCTATTAACTACATCTGTCTGTCTTTTTTCTGTTCTGTTTCTGGTGCACACATTTGCTTTCAATCATTTCATGATATGTATCCTTTGTTTAAGTTTACATTTGCCAGATTATTGTAGTACTCCTCACAGTCTAATATTTCTACCATTTTTTTCTGCTATATGTGGCAGGTTTGGGGTTGTATTTGTGGCATTTGTGCTGACTTGTGGAGACCCATTAAGTGGTCTACTTGGTGCCAGCACTGGTACGGGCCTGCAGCGTTTTACCAGAGCTGCTGCGCTCCGTGCTATTTGCAACAGCTGCGACGGCGTCCTGGTATGTACCTTTCCCATTAACAAAAAGTTAATTCGGACTTCCGGTTATGGGGTGCCGTTGGTGAGACGCATCTCAGCGAGGCTCCGAGGCTAGCTTACTGGTTATTGTTTTAAGCAGACCACAAACAGCTTAAACCGTGCATACTTTAACAGCATACTTCCAGTCAGCATCATGGTCAATACCAAAGCCCAGAAAGCAGCTCAGCAAAACTCAACAACATTGAAAATACCAGCGTCCACTCCACCAGGTAAAGCAAGCTCAGCTGCGGCTAGCATGGAAGGGTCGAGTGCTGAAGTCATCAGCGCCATACGCTCGATGCAAAGAGACTTCTCGAAAAAGTTTGAAGATGTGTTGAGCGGCATAAGTGGAATAAAGAACGAGCAACAAAGACAAGCTAATTTTACAGAAGCAGAGGACAGAATTGGACAAGTACAGGACAGTCTGGACGTCATGCACAATACTGTGAAGACGTTACAGGAGAAATACGCCATGCTGGAAAACAAAGTCGAGGATCAGGAGAACAGAGCGTGTCGCAACAACCGAAGACACATCGGCCTTCCAGAAAAAGCTGAGGGCAACGACATGTGTGCTTTCCAGGAAAAATAGCTTATAACAGCGCTTGGCAAGGACAATTTCCCCACTCCTCCCATCATCGAGAGAGCACACCGGATAGGACGACTTAGTGCTTGCCAGGACCCAAAAGCAAGAGCGGTGATTATCTGATTCCTTAACTACAGAGAAAAGGAAAGCGCTGTGCGAGCAGCCCAAAGACAGAGTACAGTGAAGTTTGAGAACCACAGCATGAGATTCTACCCATATCATCTGAAACTCAGACAGCAGAGGCTCTTTGACCCGGTGAAAAGGCAGCTACAGTCCCTGGGTGCTATTCTGACCCGACTATTCTGACGGTCACCCACAGCGGGCAGCGACACTCTTTCACAAGTGTCCATGATGCAGAAAAGTTTGTTCAAAGAGTCCAAGGCGATACCGCTGAAGGATAAGTAGGATAAATGTAGGACGCTGCACTGTGATGCTACTGTTTCACGTGGACAGAGGTAAACAAAATCATGCTGTATTGAGGTAACGCTGGCCAGAACAGTGACAGTTCAATAACGTCAACTAGGGGTGGGTGATATGGCAAAAATATCATATCACAATTTTTTTTTAAATAAAATCACTATTTCGATTTTATCACAATCTTAAATAAAAAAAATGAAAAACAGACAATTTAGTTCAAAGAATCTTTCTTATCAGATTTTATTTTAGACAGTCACAGTTTTGCCTGCATGTGCAAACAATGTGAAGTCTAAAGTAAACAACAGCATTCTAATAAAGTGTACTCTTGCAAAAGTAGTAACAGAAAGTTAAATATCAATCAAAGAAATTACTGCCAGTCATTTAAACAGGAGTTATTTATCAAAACACTAAATAGCTTATTGAAGCTGCTGCCTCCGCCTGCGGCACTGGTGCCGCTGGGCCCCTCGCTCTTTGGCTCTCAGCATACTGTTTGGAATGCTTCCTCTTCAAGTGATTGAACAGGTTCGTCATGTTGCCACCCAATGTGTGAACTGTTTCTGTGCAAACTTTGTAAATGACTTTTGCTTGCGCTTGATCAGCTGTAGAAAATCCAAACCAACTCCATATAATGGAGGTGGAATTGTTTTTAGCGACCAACTCCTCCATTTGGCTTTCAGCCATGGCTCTCCATGCAGCTACTGCTACACACAAACAGGAGGCGGGTAAGAAAGCACGTCACTGCCCGTAATTTGCTATGATTGGTCAGGTTGATGTCTGGTGCGTCAGCATAGAACTGCTATTTATAGAATGTGCCCTAGACGATCCTACGAGCTCTGCAGTTTGACAGATCGTCTTCATATTGTAATCCTTCACGATCTAATATCGTCATATCGCCCACCCCTAACGTCAACACCTGTGAGATAATGTTGAGTTTCTTGTTTAATTGAAATGGGCTGTTCCTTAAGGGGAGTTTAGAAGGTACTGTGTTACTCCATTATACAAATTGTCACGATTTATGCTTTGATTTATGTCTTGTCTCGTCATTTCCTGTTTTATTTTGAAACATTAACTTCCCTCTCGTTTCAGGTGCCCTTCCTCCTGTGTCAAGTGTCTGATTGTCCTCCCTGATTCCCAAAGTGAAAGTGTTTCCACCTGTTCCTCTTGGCTCCTCATGTGCTCAAATAGTCTGTGTCTCCCTTGTCTTGTGCCAGTGTGTTGTATTCTGTCCTGAACATCACTCTAGCATCCTTTGTTCCACAGTTTCCACAGCCATAGATTCCTTGAGCCTGCTGTCGAGCGATCCTCCTGCAAAGCATTCTGCATTTGTGTCCTGTGTCCTGAGGCCGTGACAGTACACACTGGCCAATGAGAATGCAGCAGGGTCCGAACCACTCGTCATGCCCACAGAGAGGATTTTGCCAGCATGGAGCCCGCAGACTTACTGGCTCCCCTTATCCGGCACAGGAATCTGACCAACTGCTTGGCCGGGGGGGCCGACAAGTTTGTCCGGTGGAGGACCGCTGGTTTCGTCCTTAACATGTTCCGGGTGGGGCTGGTTCCACACACCAGGGAGTCTAGGAGTTTGCCAAAAAAACAAACAATTAGAGGCTCTGGTGGACATATGGGGAACGAACTTGACCGTGGTATCACGCTCCAGGAGACTTTCACCTCTCTTTTTGTCTCCCCAGTTCCTGCTCCTGTGTTGCTGTCCCCACAGCCAGACGCAACGTCCAAGCCGGCCCCCGCCGACACGTCCAAGCCGGCCGCCGTCGCTCTGCCGCAGTTCTCCGCTGCTGCCGAGGTCCTGCCCCACCACTCCGCTGCTGCCGAGGTCCTGCCCCACCACTCCGCTGAGGAGGTCCTGCCCCACCACTCCACTGCCGCCGAGGTCCTGCCCCACCACTCCGCTGAGGAGGTCCTGCCCCACCACTCCACTGCCGCCGAGGTCCTGCCCCACCACTCCGCTGAGGAGGTCCTGCCCCACCACTCCACTGCCGCCGAGGTCCTGCACCAGCACTCCGCTGAGGAGGTCCTGCACCAGCACTCCGCTGATGAGGTCCTGCACCAGCACTCCGCTGACGCCACCACGACCAAGACTGTGGTTGCAGCCACGACCCCAACTGTTACTACCAAGACCAAGAATGTTTTGACCAAGCTTGTGACTACCAAGACCAAGAATGTTTTGACCACGACCAAGCCTGTGACTTCTGTGTCCTGTGTCCTGAGACCGTGACACAAATAGTAACTAATTTTGTTATAAATATATTCACAATGGGACCATAGGTTGTTGGAATTTGTATTTTTTGTTTATTTTTTTTCTCATTATACGACACGGAGAGGCTGCTTTAAGTTTTGTTTTTTCTCTTGTTCCTTCCACAACAGCTCCCTTATTTTTTGATAGCCTTCCTAAAACAATGCCTATTTGGTAAGGACAACATATATATTTCTGTTCTCAAGAGAATCATTTAAATGGTCTGAATAATGAATAATTTGCCAGAGCATGCAGGAGAATAGGACTCTACATGCTCCTCACTCTGAGTGCATAGTTACTTAAGGGGTCATACCCCTTAAGTAACTATGCTTTTCCCCATGGGGAAAAGCATAGGGGATTTCAGGGTATCTCTACTATGTAGGTGTTTCTTTTCTTTTTTTTTTCTTCTTCTCATTACTGTTATTGCTATTTGCTTGGGTAAAATGTGTAGTATTTCCATCTCTCATAAGGTGCTCTGCTTCATAATTGATTTAATACTAAATGGTAGTTAAATCAGATATTAAGATCACATCCTGGAATGTCAGTGGGTTGAATAAGCTAGTGAAATTAAAACAGGTACTTGGCAGGATTAGACTACTTAAATCTCAAATTATTTTTCTGCAGATATCACATCTGACTGATATCAACAAAGTTATAAAAAGATGGCCTGGACAAGTTTTTGCTGCCCCATTTAACTCCCAAGCCAGAGGCGTCATCATTTTGATCCACAAATCCATCCCATTCAGGGTCAACCAGAAATAATTGATCCAGCTGGCAGATATATTATTTTGCAGTCTATAGATGATCTTAACTTAATTGAGGTCTGGAGAAAGTTCCATCCCAGCAGAAAGGAGTATTCATGTTATTCAAGTACTCATCACGTATTCAGTGATGAGTAGTAGTACGTGCCTATTCAAAACATCATCACGTATTGACTATTTTTTTTTATCTCCATGAGTTTACTACCCCAGGTAAATGAATGTGGTTATGATAGTGTAGTTCTATCCGACCATGCTCCCATCTCTCTAACCCTTTATATACCAAGGCTTGCTCGATGTCCCCTAGATGGCGCTTTCAAACCAAATGGCTCCAAGACCCCCAAATTTGTTAAATTTCTTAGTGATAACATTGACATCTACTTCCAGATGAATACAGATCAAACTAGTGCAAGTGTAAAATGGGAAGCACTTAAAGCTTATATTAGCAAACATGATGATAAACTATACAAGCTTTAAATCTAAGTCCCATTTTGAAGAATTAATCAATCTTAAGACTCAGATTAAAATTTTGGAGTTAGAATTATATCAAAATTATAGTCCAGAGAAACATAAAGAGCTACTTCTGTTGAGAGCTAGGTACAAAGAGCTTTCCACGAACAAAATTGTTGCAAATCTTCTTTGGTTGAAACAATCCTACTATGACCAAGGTGACAAAGCGGGGAAACTCCTTGCAGGGAGAATTAAAAGAATGCAAACAGAAAGAGCTATAAATTCAATTAGATTTGAAAATGGAATTATGGCAATAGACCCAGCTGCGATAAATTCCTCCTTTAGAACATTTTATGAATCCCTTTATCAATCAGAATATCCAGAGAACACGCAGTCACAGATTTAATTCTTAGACCAATTAGATATCCCGACTACAACAGATCAAGATGAGACCGAACTGGATAAGCTTTTTACGGTTAAGGAAATGTTAGAAGCTGTGCAGAGAATGAGAAGTGGAAAAACCCCAGGGCTGGTTGGGTTTCCTATTGAAATTTATAAATTGTTTCCAGGAAAATTACTCCCTCCACTTCTAGAAATGTTTGAAGAGGCATATGAATCAGGAATCCTGCCGCCATCCTTACGGTCTGCACTAATTACCTTGGTACCAAAGCCTGGCAAGTCACCAACGGAAAGGGGATCCTATCGCCCCCTATCTTTAATGTGCTGCGACACAAAGATATTATGCAAGGCCTTAGCTTGGAGACTAGAGATATGTGTTCCCTCTCTAATTTCTAATGATCAGAATGGTTTTCTTCTTGGGCGCCAGGCATTTCAAAATATACGTAGAGTATTGAATATATTACATGTAAGGTGTGACGCCAAAGATAATGCAATCCTATCGTTGGATGCCGAAAAGGCTTACGACAGGATTGAATGGAAATATTTGATGGATGTCTTGGCAAGATTTGTGATGGGAGAAAAGTGCCTTAAATGGGTGAAACTTTTATATACAGAACCAACAGCAGAAATAACAACAATCAACCTCATATCACAAACCTCTAGTCTTCACCGAGACGACAAGGTTGTCCTTTGTCACCTCTTTTATTTCTGTTTGCTATTGAACCCCTGGCCTTGGCCATCCAGCAGCATCCAAAAATCTCCGGTATTAAAATAGGAGAACTGGAGCATACTATTTCGCTCTTTGCGGACGATGTTGTTATTTATTTGTCCAACTTGAATACATCTATTCCAATACTCGCTGACCTAATCAAATCGTTTGGAGAATTCTCTGGCTACAAAGTTAATAGTTCAAAGTCAGCTATACTATTTCTGAATGAACATGAAAGCTACCCAGGAGGAATCTACATATTTAGAAATCAAAATAATCCCGGAAATCGAGAATATAGTCTCTCTCAACTATGATCCCATAGTACAATCCACAAGCGAATCTTTTAGTAAGTGGATGTCAATGCCGATCTCTATGTTAGGTCATATTAATATAATTAAAATTTCAATCCTCCCTAAATTCGTTTATTTATTTCAATCGATCCCTCTCCCACTTTCACAATAATTTTTTTGTAAACTTAGGAAAATGTTCTCAAATTTTTTGTGGAATAACAGGCGTCCAAGACTGCGGCTCTCCTTACTGTACCTTCCCTACGACAGAGGGGGGCTTCAGCTACCTAACCTATGATGGTACTATTGGGCAGCACAGCTGCACACAGCTATGTTTTACTTCTCCTCTGACCCCCAGCATGGATAGCTATCGAACACACTGCAACATACGGTTTACCTCTTCAATCATATATGTATTCTGCTCGTATTAAGACACTCAAGACACAGACGAAAAATCCATTTGTTAAGAATATCCTCTCTGTCATGCTTATATAGGGAATGCACCCAAACTCTCCCAATTCTCCCCTGATATGGGGCAATGACAGCTTTGTTGCTGGTAGAGCTGATGGTGGATTTAAATAATGGGTGGACAAAGGTTTGGGCAAAATAGCTGATTTATATGTAGAAGGGAAACTAATGACTTTTGATCAGCTGGTTCATAGATATGCCATTCCTAGAAAACACTATTCTAAATATCTACAGTTAAGAAGCTTTATAACATCACAGACCCATAGCTTAGAGGAGCCACCCCTCTTAGATACAGAGAGTATTACTGTTAATAGTGAAAATAGTCGAAGACAAATGGCATTATTGTATACTATGCTGAAATCCAAATCCAAAGACACCTCATACTCCAGACTTAATGCCTGGAAGGACGATCTACACGTAGATATCATTGAGGATCAGTGGGAAAATACTTAAAAGCACAAATGCAGACAATTAACACTGCATTGAAACTGTTACAGTATAAATGGTTGATAATAATTGTCCTAAATGCAATGCAATGTTGGCACACTGTTGTATGTGGGAATGCCCAAAAATTCAGTTGTTTTGGAAGAATACAGTTAACCTGGTCTCACGTATAGCTGCCATAGAGGTCCCTCTTGAGGCAAAGTTCTGTATATTAGCTATCTATCCTAATCACTTTGTACCAAGCCGCAAGACAGTAGCTTTGATTAACCTGTGCATGCTTCAAGCCAGGAGAGTGCTTGCTTTGAGATTGAAAAATATGGACAGTCCTACAACTGCAATGTGGCTATGGGAAATGGCTTCTTGCCTTGCCTTGGAGAAATTTACATATGTGGTCAGAGGGAAAAACAGTAAATTCAAGGAAATATGGGACACCTTCATGCAATTTTTGGAAAGCGACCAAGTGGAAATTAATGAGTGAAATGGAGTAGAATAAAATAGCAGCACCTAATAAGATGAATATTAATTGTAACTAACTAATATTATGAATAAGAGAGCGTTATTTTATCTAGGCTTTTGATTTGATTGATTGGAATTTAACTTTATTTATTTATTTGTATATGTATGTTTCTATTTACTTTTATTTATTCTTTATACTTATTTTATTATTTTATTATTCTATTTAATCTTATTTAAGTTATTTATTTTCTTTACCCTGAGTGTTAGAGTGTGGGTTGGGGGTGTTCATAAATGTTTGTATGTTAGTTCCTTATGTGTAAAACTCAAGAAATGTTTTTTTTTTTTTCCTTGTCCTGTCCAGCATTATGGCAGCTGAATTGTAGTCTGAATACCTTTTATGACAAACAGATTTGCTTTGCCAAGGGAAGCTTTATAAATGTAAAGCTCCCCTTGATGCCTATCAACTGCCCATTTATTTATTTTTGTTTACAATATATAACATGTAATAGAGCCGAACCGGACCGGGGGACAAGGAAAGAAGAGAACAAAGAAGAGGAAACAGAACAAAAATAGAAACAAAAACCAGACAACCAGCTGCTACACCTAAACAGACGACAATCCATGGCCTCTGTTGGGAATCCAGCCTTAGCGCCACCAGGAGCACCTGAAAGCAGACAAGCAGAGAAAAAACAAACACACAAACAAACAAAAACAAGCACAAGTAGCGGCAATTGCATACAACACAGCTGTGGATATAGATGACCTGAAACCACAGGATAACACAGCAACTGCTTAGCGAGCATGCTACTGGGCTAATGAATATGTGTGTGTGTGTGTGTGTGTGTGTGTATGTGAACATACAATACCCGTGGCACAGGACCCACATGATAACCCTGCTTAATTATGAGTGTATAAGTGGACAGAGCCACAATCCACAGCCCCCCCAGCAATCAGAAGCAGGCAGAGAGGGCCACAAGACCCAGGCCACCAACAGCCCCCACAGAGCACAGAACCCAGGATGCCCACCGCAGGGACAACCACACATCCACCCAGAAGACCGCAGAGGAAGCCCCCAGAAAGAGCCCCCATAAGTATAGGGCAAAGGCAACGGCCCACTGACCCCGCCAGGCCCCAGCCGCCCAGACATGGGCCGCGCACCGGACCCGGGCCCCAGGAGCCCGAGAGGGCCAAGTGTCCGGGAGTCAAGACGTGCCCACAGGTGGGTGAAGTTGCGAGCAGCGGGGAGAGGCAACGCCTCTTGGTGAGGATGCGTGCAGCAGCAGAGTTTAAAACGTGCTATAGAAAGGACGACGGACAAACAAAAACGCAAAACGTATCTTTCTGTCACAGCTCATCTTTTGTTATCTCTTGTTTTCAGGTCATTTGTTATGTATTCAGGTTTTCTGTTATGTTCTTAGATTCAGTTCTTGTCATGTTTCTCCCCTGCCATCAGCTTCACTCACATCACCTGTTTCATTGTCATCAGCTGCACGTCATTCACTAATCACTCCCTCCACAGCATTTAGTCTCCTGGTTTCCTTTCACTCATCGCAGATTCCTCACTTCCCTTTCATGCCAAATTCACGAAAAGCTAAGTCTGGTTTCCTGCCTCATAGTCTTGCCATAGTCATAGTAAATCATAGTCACCGTTATTCATAGTCATAGTCTTGTTCAAGTATTTATTCATAGTTTTGTCTCGTTTTCATAGTCTTGTTTATTTTTAATTAACAGTTTAAGCATTTTTGAATCCGGCTCTGCTGCTCCCTCTGTTTTGCCTTGCTCCCTGTTTTTTGGAAATAAACCTTTTTTTGAATTCTAAGAACTGCATCTGGGTCCAATCTCACCAGCGTTCCCTGACACTTTCTACTACTTTCTTCTCTTTCTGTCTTTGTTCGGACCTTTTTCTTCCATCTCATCTTCCTCTCCTGCCATTTTCAAAGACTCTCATTCCATCATTTTAGAACTCTCCGTTCTTCATGATTCAATCTGTTCAATCCTAAACTCTCTCCAATAGTAGAACACACAGCTTACGCTACACTTTCAGCCAATGGTATGACTGAAACTGTTGTGACGTCTGCCTGGGCGTGTTTTGTAAAACAACCTATTCTGATCGTGGATTTAACATTGTGGATTAAACAAAGGAACCTAGTTTCTTCATTCCTATATTTCATAAACATTTGTTCAGAGGATTCTAAAAACACCATAACTTCTTAAGATATAAAGGTTAAACTTATAGCATAAACTTAGGATATAAAGACATCAAAAACAAAATAACATAACATAAGACAATGATTATGAGTCTCAAAATTCAGATGGATATCTGTAAAGTTATGACGTCTGAATAACGAACCAAACAACATTATTTAAATTTAAAACGTTATGTTAAACATGGAATACAATAAGAAACAGCCGGAAACATTGGTTAACAGTTGCATTACTTAATATAAATGTCACATGTCATATGCAAGTTGATGACTTCATTTTGGGTTTAACTATTCAGTATTACGGACCACTAGGGGGCAATGTGGCTCCATAAGCTGATTAGTCATTTTCCAAAATAATTAAATAAATAAACTTCTTCCGTTTCCTTCTACGTACGATCGTGAAAAAGGTATTAAGAGTTTGCATCAGAGTCAGGGCAAATGCCACCTTTCATTTACTTTGACCCAGATAAGATCAGAAGTGTCCTGTTCTGGTTTTCTCCAATACTCTCCTGAGAGGGTCTGTTGTTTGTTCAGCTTAGTTAGCACTAAGTTATTAATGCATTCACCTAAATTTATGGCACAAGTCTGTGGAAAGAGGGGCTGAGAAACTCCCCCAAAATGCTTTCATGGGCAAATGTTGTTGTAAATCTGAGGATCTCTGGTCCTTACACATGAACATCTCCACACTGGAATGTGGCAGATTTCCAAAGTCTTAAGTTTGAATTAAATTCCACTCTTGAGTTCGCTACATCGCATTATTTGAATTACGTGGGGTTTATTTGAAGAAACTGTGTATTGTTTTTGATTATATTTTTGGGAATGTCTTATATCCTTGGTTGTATTGTTTGTCTGTGACCATCACCTGTAGAGGTTAAATCTGTGCAGTCCTTTTGAGGACACTCATAGCCAGCTGCTTTTGCTGTTTATTCTCAGTTGTCACTTAGCTTTTAAAGAATTAGATAAAATATTTTTGTACTGGAAATCACGTCTGTCTTAGTGTGGTATTTGAACCTGAGTGATCTTAAGACTTCCTAGGCGGAATTCCATGCAACTACTACTTGCAAGATAATGCTGGCTTATAAAATTTGATTTAAAAAAAGAAATTATGATATTGTGCATAGTAGTTGCCACAACTAGGTGTAGGAACCGAGGAGCACATGCGTAGAACAGAGGGCAAAGCTCTGATAGCTTAACCTTAAAATCAAATCATGACAACACCCATTTAGGAGAGAATTAAAAAAGATGATTGCAGTCTTGTTGGTGGTGGAGTATCTGTTAGCAGCCACTGATTTCTATATATTTTTTTCCTTTTACCTGGCTCTTGGCTCCCTGTCAAATTCAGAATAGAATTTAAGATTCTTCTCCTCATATATAAAGCTCTTAATGACCGAGCTCCATCATATCTTAAAGATCTCACTGTAAGATATTTTCCCAACAGAGCACTTCGCTCTCAAACTGCAGGTTTACTTGTTGTTCCCAGAGTTTCTAAAAGTAGAATGGTAGGCAGAGCCTTCAGTTTTCAGGCACCACTCTGTGGAACCAGCTGCCAGTATATGTCCAGGAAGCAGACAACCTCTCTACCTTTAAGACTTAAAAGGCTTAAAACTTTCCTTTTTGAAGTTAGGGATGGCTCAGGTGATCCTGCAACATCCCATAGTTATGCTGCTATAGCTAGGATATTGTTTTTGAATTGGCTCTGTATGAATGATTTGGATTTTTTTATTTAATTAATTAGATTTGATTGGATTATGATTACAATGAATTCAACTCCAGTTGGCTTGAAATGGACTATTATTTAAGTGCCTTGAGAAGAATTTTTTTGTAATTTGGCATTATATAAATAAAACTGAATTTAATTGTACCAAGTAGTTTTGACTCAAACCCAAATGAACCAATGTTACTGCCTAATACCAACCAAAAAATACCAAATTGTTATGTGTTGTGTTTTCATTTGCATCCATTAAAATGATTGTGTCATTGCTTGGAACTATGTATGTACCCTTTGAAAACTAATGATTGATGCATTTCTCTCAACAGATTCCCTTTAATGCTACACACTGGGACTTTTCTGTGAATACACAGCACTATAACAGCTTATAATTACACCAGTAATTATCAGTTATTTTTCAACCAGCAATGATTGGTGTACCAGAACTTACAAAGGAAGAAACAACAGTAAAGGAAATGGAATGGATGACAGCAGCGAGAGATATGGTGAAGCTTATGGAGGATGAACCTGGAAAGCATCCAAAAAAAGGTTTTGTCTAGCAATGAGGAAACTGTGTTCAGAGGAAGGATCCTCAGAGTTTTCAGGTGACGAACACAATGCATAGACTCAAGTGTTAAGTGACAGCCAATAAAGCAAAATGAAGGCATTCAGGCATAGGAAAAAAAGGTGAAAAAAGAAGAAAAAGAAAACAGGGAGAAGACAAAGTAAATTCATACTTTAAAGTCTTGATGTGGCATGCATCAACATGATTTGTGCTATCACTCTTAATGCAGAATGAGGAGACAAATGAGTAGAAAGTAGCTGAAGTGTTGCTACAGTGGAATGCACAGTCATGTGACAAAGTGTACACTCTCAGTAAATTAATTTTATTCTTTCAACTGGCCTAACAGCTGTCCCCTATAAGTATAGATTGCTGTACACTGTCCTCTAATTTCACAGCCTTCAAACTCAAGCATCTTTAAAGGTGAAACGGATTATGTTCCATCTTCTCACAACAAGATGCCCTCACACCGCCTCTTTTACGCTGAGTTGTTTCTGGTCTGAATGATTGAGGTTAGGTTCTGGTGACGGATTGTTGTCAGGTTTTGTGCAAATTTAGAAATTCAGTTTTGAATACATTAATAACATATTACAAGTTTCACTTTGGCTTGCGCATCATGGCAAAGTAGAATATCTAAAATTCTCACAACCAGCTGCCTTTCTTAAGTTTATTTTGGTCAATGTTGTCATTAATTTTTCCACTGTCATACAAATTTCTAATAAATTTGTTTTAAAAAAGTTACTTTCAGTTGGCATTTCCGTTCAAATCACAATAGATCATTTGCATTAGTGACTGAATAATTTCTGTTTTCAGCAGCGATGACCACCATGGTGCTTATTCATGCATCCTGCAGAGGGCTGTTGTGCACAGGTCTGCTCTGACTGGCAAATATAAGACGCCTCGGATATGGGCAGTGCAAAGGGGAGGGCTTGATTCGTAACCCTCATTAATAGTCGAAAGCAGTGGCACCATCTAATTATGAAGCTCATCCATCAGCCGTAACAAGGGCCGTCATAGACATTTAGTTAGGCATAAAAGCCGGCACACTCTGTTTTATATGCTAAGCGAGATGCCACAAAGAATTTGCAAGTTCCCAATCTCGGCACTAATGGCTTTCCATAATTTAATGAATGATGTATTACGTTGAGTTGGGAACCTTGGAGGATTGAAGGAATAAGCTGGGAGATACAAACAAAAGTCGTAGCCTGTAATTTACTTGAGAAACTCTTGACCTGTGTGGGGGGAGGCATGGGGGGTGGGGGGGCTGCACAGTCACCTCGCCACATCCTGATAAGCACAACTGGGTGGTGATGTCTGTTTTTTTTTGAGGGGCTGTCAATTGAATACAAAGGCCAACTCTGTCTCATGCTGATTACCATCTCTTAATTATAATGAACAAACCAATGGGCCATGCATATTAGAAGTAGGAGAGGAGAAGATGGATAACACTTGATGGTATCAGATGGTGCACTTTGAACCTCAACACACAGCAGTTATACAACAGTATTTCTAATGAGCATTGTGAACAAATACCCTGAGGCAATTTTCTTAGAAGATTAAGGAGATTATTGGGTAAAATAATGATTAGACTACTATGAGCAACAATTGATGAATCATTTTAAATTAATCACTGAGCAGTGCACGGACCATCATCCAAAACAGCTGCGCTTCAACACTATTTCAGCTACGTATTCATGCGTGTTTTGTTATTAACAGAAGCTGGGATTTGTGTTTGTTAGTATGAGCGTTGTTCTCTTGGGTGGTGAGACAATTTGCCCCACCAACACATGTGCATTGAAATTCTGTTACAGAGCTGCAATTTTTCCCTCTAATGAAGCCATTACTTTGCCTGGATCAAATTTGGTAGTGTGAGGTTAATGGCTTCATTAAGCAACAAATCGCCACCCAGGGCTTGGGTAACGCACTTTGCCTTCCCGTCTCAGCTATATTTCATCGTTTGCCATCTATGAATGTATTAAGTTTCAAGGGAAACAGATTAACACAGGCTAACAGCCGGCTATGCTTTTATTGCACAATGAGAATTAGAGCAACAATTTATAGCAGAATAACAATTGGGCCTATACTGATTTAGCATCATATGGGCAGGGTGTTAGTGTATTTGTCTGACGAAAGAAATGGAGTACATTGTTCTGATTCTTCAAGTTTGGTCTTTCTTAGAACTCAGTCTTGGTTAAGAAATAAAAAATAAAAAAATACTTGACAATAGAATTTAAGTAAAAACTGCTGTCAAAAAGATCACCACCAGTGACAATAAACCTGTAAAACAATAAAACATTTTGATTCAAACAAGTAGTTTATCCATATTTGATGCATACTGCTGGAAATTAGGTTTATGAAACCAACAACCCTAAAATATGTAAAAAAAAAAAAAAAAAGAAAGCCATAGTTCTTAGATGAACAATGAAGTTTGGTTATAACTCTCACGTGTTGATGTCTGAAATCCTTTTTACATTGGTCCACAAAGCTGCTAAAATCTTTTTAGGTTCATGACACAGAAACATGTTTACTGACTGTAACATATGACATGGCAACCCAATCCCACAACAGAACGTGAAAAGATCATGTAAATTTATCAAGTGTACCCAGAGACACAATTTTTCCAATTTTTTTCATTCTACACTACACAAAAAGAACCCTATATTCAATTAAATTAAATTCAGTTTTATTTATATAGCGCCAAATTACACCAAATGTCATCTCAAGACACTTAAAGGGGATCTTCGGTATTTTTAAACCAAGACCTTATTTCTGCCATGAAATATGTTTTTCTTCTCACCGAGAAGTTTGGTAAAAGTTGGCATTCTTCGGAAGCTATTTAGATAACTCGCAATCCATATAACGGGGTGAACAGGGCAAAAATGATGCAGCCTCTAAATAAGGTATTATCTGTCTTTATTTCACCAATACTTTAAGATGAATGAATGAACGAACTTGTACTTTAGCTCTGTTAGCTCATCTGTGCTGTTATCTGGCTACTTGCAGCTATAGGAGAGGTAAGGCGACTGTGGAAAGGAACGACTCCCTTTTAACAGGAAGAAACCTCCGGCAGAGCCAGACTCAGGAAGGGTGGCCATCCGCCTCGACCAGCTGAGGTTTGAGAAGACAAAGAAGAGGTAAAAAACACCATAACACCATTCAAAGGATACCTGTTGGAATAGGGAAACACAAGTTAATAACCACAATAATGTCACATGTACATAATATCATTTGAGAAATTAAACAGGGGGAAAAAGAGAGCAAAGAGAGGAAAGGTGTGACAGATGAGGTCCCCCAGCGGTCTAAGCCTATAGCAGCTTAACTATGGGATGTTTTAGGATCACCTGGGCCATCCCTAACTATAAGCTTTATCAAAAAGGAAAGTTTTAAGCCTAGTCTTAAAAGTGGAAAGGGTGTCTGCTTCCCGGACATTTACTGGCAGCTGGTTCCACAAGAGAGGGGCCTGATAACTGAAGGCTCTGCCTCCCATTCTACTTTTGCTATTCTGCTATTCTGAATTTAACAGGGAGCCAATGAAGAGAAGCTAGAACTGGAGAAACATGATCTCTCCTTTTAGGGCTGTGGATTGTGGCTCTGTACACTTATACACTCATAATTAAGCAGGGTTATCATGTAGGTCCTGTGCCATGGGTATTGCATGTTCACGCGCGCACACACACACACATTAGCCCAGTAGCATGCTCGCTAAGCAGTTGATGTGTTATCCTGTGGTTTCAGGTCATCTACATCTATATCCACAGTAGTGTTGTATGCAATTGCCGCTACTTTTGTTTGTTTGTGTGTTTGTTTTTTCTCTACTTCTGCTTTCAGGGGCTCCTGGAGGCGCTAAGGCTGGATTCCCAACAGAGGCCATGGATTGTCATCTGTTTTGTTTTTACAGGTGTAGCAGCTGGTTGTCTGGTTTTTGTTTCTATTTTTGTTCTGGTTCCTCTTCTTCTTTTCTTATCCCCTGGTCCGGTTTGGCTCTATTACATGTTATATATTGTAAACAAAAATAAATAAATAGGCAGTTGATGGGCATCAAGGGGAGCTTTACATTTATAAAGCTTCCCTTGGCAAAGCAAATCTGTTTGGCATAGGGTATTCAGACTGCAATTCAGCTACCATAATGCTGGAAAGGACAAGGAAAAAAAAAAAAGAAAAGAAAAGGATGTTCCTAATTTTGGCAATATTACGAAGGTGAAAGAAGGCAGCCCTAGAAACAGCCTAATGCAGTTCCTTTAATCCCAGTATATATATATAGTAACTCGATGTCATAGTATTTTATGACACAGTCACGTATCAGCTTTATCATCACAATTGATAAATAAAAAAGTCAGTTTGGAAGTTGGAGGGGTTCGAGGATTCTAATATACAAGTGGAGGAGTCATGACAAAGTCCCATTCTGATCTCTATTACCTTCAAGTAATCTTACTTAAAATGCTGTTTTTTTTCATTCAGTCTGTCTTTTCTCATGCTTTCAACCTTTAACGCATTACAAAGTACTTGCTTAAGGTCAGGAAGATATCAAGGTTACATCAAAGATTAACCTACAAAAATGCATCACCTCTGAATATCCTTCTCCTGAGTTACTGCTTGGCCAAGTTCCGACTCCTCAGCTAAATACACAAAAACTATACGTCCGATTAAAATACATCCCTTTGAAAGTCGTGCTGAATGGCATGAAAATGAAATACAAATTTCATCTTCATCAAGTTGTTGTACGTGATGCTGACTCTTTGTAAGCTTTATTGCGTCACTTCCTCTTTCCTTGTTTGTATACTGTGGAATTTCTTGCTCCTCTTGGACTATTAATAATCACTTTATTTATCCCTATAATTTACACATTTTTGCAAAGTTAACTCTATCGCTTACTTTACGTTCTATTCTAACACTCACTCCGACATATCTTTAGTCTTTATTTTCACTTTTTAGCAGTGTGTCTGGTACTCTAGCTTAGCATGGCTACCGGTTCTCTCCCTCCATCTCCTGCTTTCACATGATCCGTGTGTCAAATGTTTGGTTACTCTGTCTCCTTTAGCAATAATGGTATGTGTAACCAATGTAGTATTTTTGTAGTTTTGAAGGCGAGGTTATCTGAATTGGAAGCTCAGCTCTGCACCATTGAAAATCACCCGATAGCGACCCAGGCCCCTTTAGCTGGTGCGGAGCAACCTAGCGTAGCTAGCACCATTGGCCGCCCCAGAGTGGGTGCCCCAGAGGGACCTCAGAGTGACTGGGTGACTGTCAGGAAGAAGAGTCATAGCCCTAAAGTCAAGCCACGGTTCACCATCAACCTGACCACGTTTCAAACAGATTATCCTCACTCAGCGACACACCCGCTGAGGACAAACCCCTGGTAATTGGCAGCTCTATAGTCAGAAACGTGGCATTGGAGACACCAGTGACCATAGTCAAATGCATTCCAGGGGCCAGAGCGGGTGACGTAGAATCCTATTTAAAACTGCTGGCTAAGGATAAGCGTAAATATGGTAAAATAGTTATTCACGTTGGCGGTAATGACACCCGGTTAAGCCAATTGAAGTCACTAAAATTAATGTTGCATTGGTGTGTAATTTTGCCAAAACCATGTCGGACTCCGTAGTTTTCTCTGGACCCCTGCCAAATCTGACCAGTGATGACATGCTTAGCTGCATGTCCTAATTTAATCGCTGGTTGTCTAGATGGTGTCCAGCAAACAATGTGGGCTACATAGATAATTGGCAATCTTTCTGGAAAAAAACTGGTCTGATGAGGAGAGACGGCATCCATCTCACTTTGGAAGGAGCGACTCTCATTTCTAGAAATATGACTGAGTTTATTAGTCATCCAAAAACATGACAACCTAGGGCTGAGACCAGGATGCAGAGTTGTAGTCTTAAGACTAGTTTATGCTTCTGCGTCACCGACGTGAAACCGTGATTGAGCATTCAAAGTTCTGTGTCGAGGGAATGCGTTGCTGTGCAATTCAGGGCTGTGTTTGTGTGGTTTCAGGGGTTATAGCCGAATCCTTGCTTTTTCTTCCGGTCACCGTTAACAACAGTAAACAATGACAACAGAGGTGGAGCAGCTGTATTTGCAGTTGGAGCTCATCAATAACAAAGAACAAATGCTTATAGTCCAAATGTTGAAGCGCTGGCAACAGAGAAGATGTTCATAATATTGCTAAAATCAGGAACATCCTGTCTCAGGGTGATGCAGAGAAACTAGTTCATGCATTTGTTACTTCAAGATTGGACTACTGTAATTCTTTATTATTGGGCTGTCCCACATATTCTCTGAAAAGCCTCCACCTGATCCAAAATGCTGCAGCCAGAGTTCTGATGAGAACTAACAGGAGAGATCATATTTCTCCAGTTTTAGCTTCTCTTCATTGGCTCCCTGTTAATTTCAGAATAGCATTTAAGATTCTTCTCCTCACATATAAAGCTCTTAATGACCGAGCTCCATCATATCTTAAAGATCTCATTGTAAGATATTTTCCCAACAGAGCACTTTGCTCCCAAACAGCAGGTTTACTTGTTGTTCCCAGAGTTTCTAAAAGTAGAATGGGAGACAGAGCCTTCAGTTATCAGGCCCCTCGTGTAATAAGCTGCCAGTAAATGTCCGGGAAGCAGACACCCTCCCTAACTTTAAGATTAGGCGTAAAACATTCCTTTTTTAAAGCTAGGGATGGCTCAGTCATAGTTAAGTTGCTATAGGCTTAGACTGCTGGGGGGCCTCCTATGACACACCTTTCCTCACTTTGTGCCACGGCTAGGTTGCTAGCTGTCTTAAAGTTACTCAACTAACTAAACAGGCAAGGTAACAGTTAACAGAGTTTATTGTATGGAGGAGGTGATTGTGGACTGACAGGAGAATCCAGGTAAAGTGGTACTCTTTGGGGGGAGAGAGGTAGCTCGGAGGAGGTAGTTAAAGATATCCCTGAAGTAAAGGCAGGTTGTGGTGTGCCTGATGGCACTGCAGGTTCTTTCAGTGAGACTCAGAGACGGAGGATGGTTTAACATGTGGCTTATTTCACACTGTACAACAATCTGTGGAGTCGTTCGCAGGCCTTCCCTCCCGGTTCGTGCTGCCGACTCCACTTTGCTCTTGTCTCTGCTCCAGCCACCACGTCCAGCACGCTACTTAGTTTTTAAAAGAGGAGAGTGATTAGACAAGTGAATGCCGGTATACTATTCACTCACCTAGTCCTGCTCCCCCGAGCTCTCTCCACACCTCTCTCTTGCAGCTGATGCACCACGCCCCCTCCACACAGGTTTTATCCTTACTCGATCCAGGAGGGAGTCCGAGATAGAGGGGAGGGTGCTGGCTGTGGAGCAGTGGCTCTTAGTTGGCAGCAGGGCGAGCAGGTGGATGAGTGAAGCAGGCTGGCGTTAGCACTACAACAGCGGGTCCCGATCTTGGCATGAGGAAACCAGGGCACGGAGAAGAAAAACCAAAGAGAAACCAAAGCAACAACAACCAAGCATGATCATAACACTTTGCTCTCTTTTTTCCCCCTTTTATTTCCTCATGTGACATTATGTGCATTTAACATTATTGTGGTTATTAACTTGTGTTTCCCTGTTCCAACAGATATCCTTTGAATGATGTTATGGTGTTTGTTGTTCCCTCTTGTCTATCCTCTCAAACCCCAGCTGGTCGAGGCGGATGGCCACCCTTCCTGAGTCCGGTTTTGCCAGAGGTTTCTTCCTTTTAAAAGGGAGTCGTTTCTCTCCACAGTTGCCTCAAGCATGCTCAAGACAGGAGATTGGACTGAAAAGAAGTTTCGGTGCAATCTGTTGGTTACCTTCGCTATGAAATTGTTTATGAATATATATATATGAATGAATTGGATTATTTTGAAATTTGGATTTCATTGGATTAGGATTACAATGAATTGGACTCCAGTTGGCTTGATAGGCTACAAGATATCATTATCATCAATCCCTTGAAGCACAGTGTTAGGATGGCCACGTAGAGGCTGGATTCGCAAGGTAAGAGGCTTGGGTCCGGAGTTGCGTGAAACCAACCAGGTGTTTATTCACCAACAATAAGTAAACAGACACACACAAGGGACTAAGAGCAGAGTTGCAACAGCCGAGCATGGTGCAACTGGCAGCCTTAAATACTGGACTGCCGCTACCAACCAAGACCCTGGGGAATTCTGCCCCTCCCATTACATAGCCACATAACAACAATAGACAAAACCTTAAAATACATTTACCCTCTACTATACTCTCAATCCAATACATATTCTACTGGTTCTAAACAATATCCCCAAATCTATAAAATACCTCCCATGAACTGATTATGGTGCGATCCTCCCTACACCAATCAGTTCATGGTACGACCCGGAACCTTTAAATACAACAGAGTGATTGCAGTGACTATTTTCGCCCGAACACCCTGGAGAGGAGACACAGGTGAGTGACTTGCACATACACACACATATTTCAGTTATCATCTGGCATAGTCACATCACATTTACCAAGCACCATTAGTTACAGTTAAAAAGCATTGTTTAGGCAACCAACTAACTAAATGTTTCTTTTGCAGGCCTGGTCCCCACTCATCCCCTGCAACACAGGACCTGCACACATTGTTAACAATATACATTCAATAAACACACATTCTTAAATATACTAACTTTGTGTCCTTTGTGACAATAAATGACCAAAGTAAGTAATGAAGACTACCTTCATTACACACAGGCAGACCCGAATGGCTTTCTTGCTACTGGTTTATTTGAAGAATGCTCTCCAAATTAAACTGTGACAACACAAGAGCCTTGAGATAACATTTGTTGTGATTTGGCGCTATATAAATGAAGTGATTTGAATTTAACTGTTTATTTGAACAGAGGAGATTTATGAAAATGCACTCAAACCTTAACTCAAGTATGTATACCATAATATATACATGTAGTACAAACTTATGTAAAAAGAGTTTCTTCCAAGTAAAGTACAGAATCAAAATCAAAAATATTAATTCTGCAGAATGGTTCCTTTTGATGTAATTAACAACAAACAAATAACTGTAGAAAATGTAAATAAAAATAATCCATTACTTATATAGTATATTAAAGTTTAATCAAGTTAAGTACATGAGTACTTTTGTACTTTTTTTCCATATGCATTGCTGCGTTGGCACGTAAAATCTTTCCTCCAAGTCTCTGCACAACAGGTATAAACTGTAAGATGAATAAAGCATACAATCAGGGTGGCAGGGTGAGTCATGTGTCAAGCTGCTGTCTCAAGACGGGAACTTTCTTCATCTTATTTTAATTGAAAGGATTCTATGTTATTGGAGACAAAAAAAAATAAAACCTCATCCTGACACAAACCTGGCTTTGCTCTTCATTAACTAGCGCAGATGTTGGTGTTGAAAAGGAGGTTCAGAATTAAATGTTCACTATCATCATAGTGGCATTGGTGAGAATGCTTGCAGACACGAGTCAAAGAATTGTATGCTCAAACTGGGGTTTATTTATTCAAATAAGGATTTAAATAATAAATTCTGCACTTGAAGAAAGGAAGAAAAATACAGACACACATGGGTGATCAAATCTGAAAGAAAGCAAAAATAAAGTTAAAACTCAGAATCTTATATTATAAATTAAATTAGGTTGTAATGTCCATAGTGAAGAAATAAGATTCCATGTGAAATATGGACAAAACTAGTGATGTGTCCATCCGAGTTGAGGCTTCGAAGTGTGTGTCGAGTAATTTAGGATGCATTTTTGTATCGAGGCGTGTGGATGATGTATGTGGTGGCGTTCGAAGCCTCGTGAACCAGCCGTAACACATGACCGGTTCAGGAAAGCTTTGTGCGTAATACGAAATATAAGCGCCAGTGAAACGCAATGGATCTACCCTCACATTGTGTGGATTTAGAACCTTATGGTGCAAACTTATTATTCATAGCTAGCTGCCTTTTTGTTATGGAGCCAGCTAGAAAGAGGATATTTTCTCCTGTCTGGGAGCATTTTCAGCCAATCTCTTAACCTGCTGATAATCCTAATAAGGCAGGCACACAATAATTGTGTGAAACAGAATAGAAATACTTAATTAATCCCATAGTGAAGTTACTGTAGCACAGCTACAAGAACACACAATAAATAGCATATATATAAAATATAATAAATGAAATTATAAAATTTAAATTACTGTTACTATTATGGTAGGATCTTTGTTACAGTTGGCAAACATTTCTTTCTTCTCTGTTGGTCAGCTATTACCATGCAACAATTTCACAACTTAATTTTGAATGAGGGGGGAATAGAAATACGTTGACATAAATTTCATGATAAAAAAAGAATCTTACTTGGAATAATTTGATTTAATTCAAATTCTGAATGAAGTGTCTTTTTTTTTACTGATTTACTTCCCCACATTTTTGTTAGTTATCAAAACCACACAAAAGTCTCTGGCTACTCATAGAACAGGGCACTGTCTCTCATAAAAGAAGCATTTAAAGATTTTTTTTCCCCACATTTAATTAGCAGCCAACAACATATTCTGAATGACTACACTTTTCTCTGGGTCAGTTTGTCCTCTGAAGTCATTCACAAGAGCCAGCCACAGACCGACAATTGTTTTCCCTGCTTAATGGAAATGTAAAATGAAAAGCATGGATATTTTTTTTCTCAACAAATCAAAAATTAAGCACAGTGCTGATTTTTATGGTTTATATTAATCTTGAATTATATTTTTTAAAGTTCTCTAAGAAAAAGTTAAATTCTGTTACCATAATCGAGACTGTAGCAGATTTGAAGCTAATATAAACTTTTCCCAAAGCATCTGAACAACATGATTATACAGAAATACAGACAAAATGCCTGCGCCTACATTAATTAGCTTTAGATGCAGAATTACTTTACATTTTGGTTGATGACTTTAGATTGATCTGCTGAGTATTTTGTGAGATTTGCCCCATGCAGGTTTCTGGGATGAAAATTAAAGACTATATTATTAAACACAATATGAATATGAAAAGTGCAAGATTAATAATCTGAATTTGGGAAAAAATACAAGTGATGATCATTGCGGTCCTGGCCATAATGCTTTTGGAAAAGAGATCTTTGATGTCAATGTGATTTTTTTCCTGGTTAACTGAATTGAAATTAATAATACTTTATAAATTTCAAAATGGGGAATAATTTTTCCTGCATGAAGAATTAAAACAGTTAAAAGTCAGTAGCCGTTGGTCAATGTCAAAAAGTTGTGTAGAGTCATTGCTGTGGGCAAGTATGACCTCCTGTAATGTTCCTTTTTCCAGCTGAACTAAGGAAGCCTCTGACTGAACACAGTTGTTGTTTGATTGTTATAACACATAAGGGGTGTGTAGAATTGTTTATTATGTGTAGAAGCTTCTGAAACATTGTTGTTTGAAGTTAGCCTTCTTTATGAAAAAATAAGTTAACATACTAATAATCATTATTCAAACCAAAAAAAATCATTAGTTTGTTCAAGTGTATGTTTTATTCCTTTACTGGTAACATAATCTGGAACACAAATGTGTAAATGACATGTGTTAAAGACCTACACATGACAAATGATACAATGTGACATACACTGATAACTAAAAACATCATGACCAACCCACTTCTAGAAGCGTAGATTCTACATGGCCTTTGAGGACATTCATAGTAAAGACTGTAGTGGATGGACACCCTGTTATCTATTTCAATGAGTAGATTTCTCTGTAAGTGTACATGGGGTACATTTACTGTAGGTCCGCATCTAAATAGTTAGTGAGAACGTTCTCGTTGTCACTTTCAGCTCTCTCCTGAGGTTGTTAAACTATACTCTTATAATTCCTGTCCTTTGTTCACAACAATGATCCCCTTTGAAACCACAATGAAGCCGGAGATGAGAGCTTGGAGTGAAAAAGCTGAAATCAATGGTTAATGAGTACCAATCAATCACTGGTAGGGAAGGTGGGCATATGTGGCATCAAAGAGTGTTCCCCTGGTCTGTGGCATCCCTTTGATTAATACCTCATCTCGTTGCGCCTGGTAACCGGGGCTCCCAAAATGCTTTGCAGACCACTGTCCGGAGACTTAATTTTTCTCAGTCTCAATCCTCCAAACCCTCTCCATCCACTCATAGCTTTGTGTGATGATGCCTCCCAGCTGACTGTGGCCATAATGCCACCATTAATCGTGTTGCCATAGTGATTAATCACAAACCCTCACTGAACCAAAGCTCGCTGTGCTGTCTGAGACAATAGATTTTTGAGGAGCTCTTGTTGTTGCCCCTGGTTTGACTGCATGCCACCTGTGAGAAGTCGTATTCAAAGTAAACACAAAAATCTTGTGCTACAAAAGAAAATGGACCAGACTCAGTGAATAATCCCTATATAGACCAGTGAGCAGTGCTGACCAACATGTGATTGGGGTCATCAGGTGGGAACCTCCTTTCATCAGTGTTTCGTCTAGTTGGGCCCACAACACCTCCAGGAGGCTAGACAGTAATTACCGGCATCCCCGAGTCACTCCCCTAATGCCAGCCATCACTGCTCCTCACACCACAACAACTATCTTTTTTTTTCCTACAACCACAAGCTACCTCAGCCTCTCACCAACTGTACACCCTCCACTTAAATATATCCTGGATTTCTTCCTTGCTTCTTCAAAGAGTCTGTTTACCCTAAGTGCTCCCCCTGCTGGGCACCCAGCTACTATTGCTTGTTCTAATCCAAATCCACTGATGCCCCTTTTCCACCAGATCGGTTCCAAGGCTGGTTCAGGGCCAGTGCTTAGTTTGGAACCGGGTTTTCTGTTTCCACTGACAAAGAACTGGCTCTGGGTCAGAAAAAAGAGTTCCAGGATAGCGCCAGCTGTTTGCTGGGCAAGAGGAAAGAATTGCTTAAGTCAGCAGGGGGGCAGAGTTGTTAAGACCAACAACAATAGCAAGACCACGAGAGGGCTCATATCTACCGCTGTGGTAGATATGAGCGGTGACTTAAAAATCGCCAGTAGCAATATGTTTGTGAATTTGTGACGATTCCAGCAGGGACAGAACACCGGCTAACATTAGCTCATACCAAAGGCTAACATAACCATTTCACATTCAGTGTAAGTAAGAGTCAAAACGTTATTAGATTATTACCTGTCTCCTAGAATAAAAACATATTGGGTCTGCCATCGAGGCGTGTGTTGATGACGTACTTTATGTGGTGACGTTCGAGGCCTCGCAACCTGGCCGTACCACTTGACCGGTTCAGGAAAGCTTTGTGCGTAATTCGAAATATAAGCGCCAGTGAAACGCAATGGATCTACCCTCACATTGTGTGGATTTAGAACCTTATGGTGCAAACTTATTGTTCATAGCTAGCTGCCTTTTTGTTATGGAGCCAGCTAGAAAGAGGATATTTTCTCCTGTCTAGGAGCATTTTCAACTGATCTCTTAATCTGCTGATAATCCTAATAAGGCAGGCACACAATAATTGTGTGAAACAGAATAGAAATACCTAATTAATCCCATAGGGAAGTTACTGTAGCACAGCTACAAGAACAAACAATAAATAGCATATATATTAAATATAATAAATAAAATTATATAAATTACTGTTACTATTATGGTGGACGACATAGTGAAGCCACACTGTCATTTCAATCACCACCTACTTTACATTTATCATCCACTTCATGGCACAGTCCAACAAATGATGCACCATGAAGCTTCGGCCCATTTTTGATCTACTCAGATGGAAAGCTTCAGTGGTTTGTTAGGCTTTATCTCGTCATCACTAGTCTCGGATTCAGCTCCACCCTGTTTTTTTTATGTAGTTGCCTGAATTGATTTTCAAAGTTTTATATCTGTTGCTCTGTTGCTGCAGATATCTGTATCAAGTTTACTATGTCAAGTCTGGGCACTACATATCATAGTGCCCAGACTTGACACATGACACGCTCTTAACTGGTTATAGAGAAAATAGCAGATTTGTAAGATATTTGATTTATGTGCAACTTGGAAATAGATAAAAATAGAATGTTTATGTGCGTGTTCCCACAGAGAGAGCCATCCTGTAAAGAAGTGAATCTGATGATTTCAAAGAAGGGTTACAAACTGGTGGGCCTGCTGGAAGTGGCACTTAAACATGCTTGCCAACTGACAGGCAGCAGTTCTAATGATCCAAAGGAGAGAGTTGCTGGTTGTGTTTTCCAGAGTTGTGAGAAAAGCAGTTGAATGCTTCAGTAAGGGAGCAACATTGAGACAGCACTCTCCTCTCTTAAGAGGTAATTACACTATAAAGTCGAGTCATGCCCCACCTCTGGTAAAATATTCCTGGTAATCTGTCCATTACTTCTGTAATCCTGCCAACTATCAGACAAACAAACAACCTGAACCAAACACAAATTCAGGTAGAGAAAAGCTTTAAAAAAAAAGCCAGCCAATTTTTGCCTCCACTCCCCGAAACACTAAATCTTCCCTGTTTTGAGTGTCCGAAAGTGAATTTCTGAATGACATTTCATTCACTCCAACCATCCACATACAGTTTTTGAATGCACCCTTTCATAATTTAGTTTGTAGAGGAATTTGTCAATCTGGAGGAAGACCGTTGATTTTGAATACTAAACAAACACATCCCTACCCCACAATGCTTCTTCAGAAGCTGGGCTTCCAGATGACCAACACAAAAAGAACTGGGATACCTGACCATAACAGACATTATATGCTATGAGGCTGGACGTCACTTTCTCACTGTTAAAGCAAATCATCCATTATGGTATAAAATTTTTTTAAATGAGTACCACAATATGCCAGAAGACAAAAGAAGCATCCAAAACACATCAGATTTGTGAGACAAAGTTCTATACATTGATTTTACAAAGCTGCTGAAGCCAAATAGAGGATTGAAGACAATGAAGACAGCAGGGCTCTTCGCCCTTGTTGGGAGATCTGCCAAGAGGAGGAGTGTTCTTACTTACTAAAACAATCCACTGGTAAAAATAAGGGGGTGCGGTGTTCTTAATTCATTCTCAAAGAAAAGCTGCAGGGAATCAATGGGCTATCTCTGTGCATGGGTACAGTGACGTTTGTAAGCTCCATTAGGAAAGTCACACCAAAGTAAAGGGCCGGTGGGCTCATTACAGGGATATCTGCAGAGAAAACATGGATGCAGAGTATATAAACTTCCTAACCAAACTGAAATACAGTGTTGATCAAAGGAGATTCTGGATTAAAGTGGGTGACACAGTTCCAGGGGCTACAACAGCTTGTGTTTTACAGCCAAACTCAAATAGTTAAAAATCTGCTAAGGGCTAACGCAACTGATTAGCACAGAAATACACACAGCAGTAGACATGATGGTGGCCATGATTTCGCCCATCTGGTAGGGGCAGAGCACGTGGACACAAAACTGCTAAAATTAACCCCCATGCAATCAGGGTCCGAGAGAGAAACAGGCTGAGTGGAACTCCAGAGGGGAGAGAGCATCTTCTGTTTGCCATTTAATGCACACAGAGATTTTTAGGAAATCAGATCCTGTTGTTTTCACTCTGTAATTACGCAGATATACTGTCATTCTCATGGTGAGTTGCATCTGCCATTCCTGTGCTGGATTTAAGTTGCTTGAATGTCATGGATGTAATAAGAGGAAATAGAATCCTCAAAATGTGCACAATTTTGGCTTTTAAAACATATATGTCTGCAGGTGTTCCTAATATTACTGAATGTGAGGGATCACATTTGTAAACTAACTATAAGTAAAAACAGAATTAACTCTCTGTTTTAAGTCTTTATTTGATTGAAAATAGCTTTATTTGAAATACATATACTCTTTGTTGAAATTCTATGATGCAATTTTAAAGAACTCTTTGTTTCATCAGAGAATAGGACAGTGTACTATTTTCATCATTCCAGAGATGTGAATCAGCTTTAGCAATGGAGCGAGAAACAGCAGCGTCAATCGAATGAGGAGTCATAGATGACAGGCTGCACATCTTTGACTTCTCAGCAAGATGAGTAACTTTACTGTCTCATACAGCACAGAGGAAAACCTCATACTGTGAGCAGCATGAAGTTAGATTATTTGAAAATAACTTTGACTGACTTCTTGATTAAAACAACATGATGTTTTTGGGCTGCACTGAACGAAGACCAGTTACTCATCTTCTATTTTTGAGAGGTTGCTCTGCATGTGTCAGCTGATGACACCACACCACACAAAAATCCTCCTCGAATCAAGTAAGATGGGAAGTCGGAGGAATTCATTGTTCAAGTTTGTTTTTTTGCATGACAAACTGCACCTATAATCAGTTAAACTATTTTGTAATCAGTCAATGGATCTTTGTTTTGTCACAAAAGTAAAGGTTTTGATGAGAGTACAGAGGGAGTTTGGTCTACACAACATTTGGTAAGTTGCATTTCTGCTCTGATTCGAGACAAATAATAAAAATACCCGCCCTTATAGTTTAATACAGAGAAGTGCAATCAATAACAGCAGCACTTACTGTCAGCTCCAACTCCCAGACGAATTTTAGGACTCAAGAGAGATTTGTATGACGGATCTTTAAAAAAAAAAAAAAAAAAATCTAATTTTAGCCCTTAAGCACTTAAAATGGACGAATATAAAATTATTGAAATTGCAAGCATACATCTTTGCGATTGCTCTTTATTGCTTTCTCTCTGCTTTTCAGAGGCCACAACAAGCGTGCACAAGCAGAGTCTGAATTAGTGGGTAATGGCTGACATCAATATGACTGTAATGTCATTTCATGATGCATCCTGATCGTTACTGGCCTGGCAAAGAGTGGTCCCCAGCTTGCTGTAATGACTGGGATGTCAGGAAAACAAATGTTATTACTCAGCGCTATTAAATATTGCTGTTATTTCTGTGACAGCGGTGCAGAGGGGGGCAGCCAGCTGATTTTTAATGCGTCACTTTGAGTCAAATGAAATCAAACTGCTTACTGTGTTTCCTCATCAACACTCAAATTTCAAACATATACAAAAATAAGAGAGATTCAGGCTTGGTTTGTAATAACTGTTATGTTTTATTGTCATGCCTGAGATGAAAATATGGGGCGGCTATAGCTCAGACGGTAGACCAGTCATCTTTAATTTGGAAGTCTACAAGTCAAAGTATCCTTGAGCTGTCATATAGAAAAAACAGAATAGTTGGACTCCTTTGGTCAGCATCTTGGGGAATTTATTAGTGGAAACAGCAAAGGTACATGTCACACAGTAGCATACATGTGATTCCCGTAGAACATATTAACTCTTCTCTCTACTTTCTGATAACGTCCTGTCCTGTTTCCAAAAAACGCCATGACCTCGATGAAGACATATGACTATATCTATTAACTCCCATAGAGCAAGATACTAAACCGCACACTGTCCCCAAAGTGTTCCAAAATGAATATAATATGATATAAATCATGAAATAACAACATTGGTTTTAATCACAATTAAAAATCACATTGCTTTTCAGATTTACAATAAAGGCTCAAAAATAGTGTAATTACACAGTACACTATTCCCTTTATACAGAGAGCTTCAGTTTTGATAGGTCAGCATGTTTGCGTTCTACTTCCTGAGCCTCCATAACTTTTTCTATGTGATGATGTCTACTCTCCACTTCTCACAGAAGAAGGTGGGGATTATGGGAGAATTTGCAACACCCAGACCACGGTTGTGCAAAAGATCTCTAGTTTGAGACTGTTCCAATTTTCAACAGCCATTCTACTTCTCTAGCACCTTCTTACTCATAATCCCTTACTTGTATGTGGTGCTCTCACCAATGAATGATTAGAAGTTGGAAATAATTTACATGGCGCGGTCTTCATTTTGCAAAATACATGGTTAGACATTTACAAAAATGTACTTGTTTAATGTTTTCATAATTTTATATCCATGTGTGGCCATGCATGTCATGACATGTAATTGCTGCCTGAAAACAGTCTACACAGATAGCAGACACATTTGGGCCTAATTTGGGTTATAGTTCTTTTACAAGAATGCACTTATGATTATTCAAACAGACCTGCTTCAGCTGATGGATCTTTGTTTGTTTTGTTAAATTTTCCATTTTTTTATGAAGGCTCAGCTATTTAATTGGAAAGTGTAACTTGAGGCAGATGTAGTGCAAAGGTTCTGAGATGTGGCTAACTTGGACCAATGTATTTGTTGTTTTAGCCAAATGTGTCTAAAATGTCATATGCCAGCTTTAACGTGGGTTACAACAAGTGTTGTGAGGGCCACGTTTGGAAGAAAGAGTACATCCTGCAATTCCAGCAAAACTGAAAAAAAAAGAGCTTACATTTGAGTTTAACAGCACTAAGACTGAAACAAATGAGTGTGATTGACAGAAAGTTATACTACATAGTAGGCACAAAATAATAGTGGTATATAAACATATACTGAAACAGTGACACTCATACAGCACTGCAGTTGGAAGGGCACCACTGAATGAGAATAGACAGGGAAGAAAAAGAGCAACAAGGGTTTGCTGAGTGAACTGGGATCTGCAAACATAACTGTTTTCTTTTATCTTGCATTAAATACATCTTCTGCTATAAAGTGATATTAAATCTAATATATATTTATATGTAACTAGCAATTATACACATTATAATAATGCGTCAGCTTTGTCTCACTTTAGGTAATAAAACTGCTATCTGTTTTATAAATGAGTAGTTAAAGGTAACATTTTATTTAAATAATTTCCATCAAACATCATCAGAATATTCAGCATTCCAAGTGCACACAATACCTGCAGTCCAATTTTAATTTTATTCTGCTTCTCATTCAGTATTGCTAAACTGACAATGCTGTTATTCACCCTTAGTTGGACTGAGCACATGCAGCACTCACAAGGTCACTGCTGACATTCATTATGTGGGGCGCTTTTAAAGCCCTCTGAAACTTGTCTCACAACTTGTTATAACAACGGACATCATCTCTCTGAGAGCATTGAAGGATTCAGGGTAATGAGGGAAATTGGCTGCCAGTGTCCTTCAGCTCAACTCATCCTCCATCAGTGCTGTTGGAGATGAATGGCTGTCTGTGTAATGAGTAATTTAGCAGTGAAGCAAGAACAGTGTCTCAGTCAGCCCCTCTCTGCACTGTACATGAAACCCCATCACTGTTGGAAGAACATGCTTTTCTCCTAAATATTCACAGTTTTTATACATGCCTAAGTCCAGATGAACAAACTACTTGTGATACATAATAACTTTGATTCAAACTAGTAATACGGTTTATTATTTAAAAAAAGCATTTAGAGCATGTGCTACAATGTGATGCGTCTGTGGATGGATAGAAAAAAAATTCTCTGTGCCGCAGATTTTATGCATCTGAATTTAAATGACTGAAAAAAAGACCAAAAACTAAACATTTTCTTTGAGTTCATAGTCGCTTCCACAGCAGACACTAAAGCATGAGCACATCAATGACCTTATTTTTCACACAAACTCCTTGAAGTTGTCATTATTGTATATGTGGCTTTGACTGCCACACAACAAGAGCATTGATTGAAAAAATAAATCAATGTATACATAGATATATCAATGGACAAAAATAACCCATCTGACAGCGGTTTCTGTGGTAACCTACTAAGAAACTAAAATGACCTGTGCTAAAATCTCTTAAATTTGTGTATCACTCTTCACTCAATTCCCTATTATGGCAAACAAAAATTTGTTATTTTCCAGAATTTCTTAGTCATATTACTCAGTAATTAGATAATCTGTACCACACCCTTTTGCCCAATGGCAAAAGGGATAGGCTCAGTCTTCCCCATGACTCGGAACTGGATCAAGCAGGTATAGAAAATGGATAGATGGATCGATAAATTAACTTTTGTTTGAAACTACAGCCTCAATCCATCTTTGGTATGATGCAACTTGGTTAACCCACCTGTCTTTGGAGATTTTCTGCAATTATTTTTCTCAGATTCTCTGAAACTGTCAAAGGCTATTTAAAAACCATCAGTGCACAGTACAGGTGTCACTGTAGAAATGTCATTTTCAATCTTGGGGCATCAAATATTGCCATTTGACACAGCCAGTTGCGTCCCTGGAATGAGGCATTCTTTCAGGCTGGTGCCCTGCTGTGACTTGGTGGTAGGAGTAAGTCAATATGTCATCTCAGGGTGATGCAGAGAAGCTAGTTTGTGCATTTGTTTCTTGATAAATGGACCTATCCCAAAAATTTTCCCCAATTTTACTTTTCTCTGGCAACCTGTAAAATCCAGGATAGCAGTTAAAATTCCACTGCTTACATATACTCTTAAGAGGCATAAGCCTCCAATTATCAGGCTTCTTTCAACTTGTATGGGTTTGTGAGGCAGACACCCTCTTTACTTTTACAATTAGACTTAAAAGCTTTCTTTTTGATAAAGCTTCTAGTTAGAGCAGGCTTGTGTGACCCCGAACCATCAATTTAGTTATGCTGCTATAGGCCCATGTTGCATGGAGCACCTCTCTGCACTGTTCTCTCTGTACTCTCAGTATTTGTATTATTTTGTGTTAGGGATGCGAAATTTCATTATGTTTAATTGTACTGTAATGTATTGGATTCTAATTGCACTGTACTGAAATGGTTTGTAAATCTTGTTTATAAATGAACTGAATTCAGTTTAATTGATCTGAGTTCAGAAGAAACTAAACTTTTTTTTTAGAGATTCATTTTCCAAGTTAGACTTCCACTCTCGAGATTTTACAAGATGTTTCATGTTACCTGTGAGCCCTTTTTGCTATTGCCATTGCTGTCAAGTTTGTAATAAGTTTAGGTGCAAACAAATCTCAGAGAAGGAGAGGGGAATAGTTTTGCTGCACCACAGAACAGTAATCCTGCATGAAATGCCAAGAAATCATGAAAAAGTAGCAGTATGTGACACATTGGACATGAGACAAACAGGAAATTTTTAATTGTAAGCTTTAACCAAGAGCATTTATTTTTAGTCTCAAAACAGCGAGGTCAGACAGCCAGTTTGTTCTACATAAAACAAACGCACCCCCCCCCCCCCCCCACCACCACCACCACCACCACCACACACACACACACACACACACCTAACTAGCTGGGTGGGGCTTAACATCTAATTTAAATGTGCTGTGGAAATGCTGAAATGGAAAACTAGCACAAGCTAGGAGAAAAAGTTATCACAAGCTTGTTGAAACTTGTGCTAACATCAGAAGCAATGACTAGAAATTGGGTAAGTTTTGCTCTTGCTGTGTACATGGCAAACCTGACATGTTCTGTTTATGGTTGTGATAGCATGAAATAACATTCTGTAAGCCTTTGTGTTCATAAAGATGCTACACATGTTGATTAAATTTATTTGGAGTAATTGTAATGTCCCTTCAAAAATAGCAGAAAGGAACTGGTCTGCTCATCTCTTGAACAGTTTTGCCACTTAACTAATTACAAAGTCATACACTGTTTCAGTCATTAATCCAGGTTATACCACAATTATAAGTATTTTGACACTTAAAGTGTAAAGTTTTTTTTGTGTTTTCTCTCTGCTCCACTCTCCTCATAAAAAGCTGATTGCTGATTTAAGAGCTGTGAATCTCTGGGTACATGGAGATTCAACCAACAAGCCCCTTGCCTGCAAACAAGAGTGAGCCCAGTTCTTTGTTGAAAATAATAGAGAGTGAATATATTATCACTCTGATACTTCAAGCTATTTATAGCTCCTCATAAAATGACTTCAGTGTGGTCATACTGACCTTCAGAGTTTATTGTGGCAAAAACTTTACAATGTACATTTCTAAGGAAGACAGGAATCAGTTAATAACTACAAGATCTAGACACTAAGCTAAATAAACATCAGCGTATAGCAACATGTTTAGCTGTCAGTAAGAAAGCTTAGAAGCCTATTTTCAAAATTGTGGAAACTATTCCTTGAACAAATAGAGTACAGTCCTGATTCTGCTGGCTGAGAATTTTAATTAAACAGTTCTTCAGAAATAATATGACTATGTGTAACGGGTGGTGTATGGACCCAATTGCAGTACAAAGGAGTCAGAAGACAGTGGTAAAAAGTTCAAGGCTTTACTGAGACTCTGGCAGACAGACCAACGGTTTAGAAACCGGCAAACAGGAATCAGGAGAGGAGAGGCAAAGTTCTTGGTCAGGGACAAAAGGCTGGGTCGAATTACCAGGAGGGAGACGAAGCAGGGAATCAGGGACAGGCGAGGTCGGTACCGGTAAAGCTGGCAGGAGAACGCTGGAAAGACAAGCATGGCAAAGACAATCTGGCAAAGGATAGAGTGTGGAGCTGGTGACTATATGCTGGGCTGATTGCATGTGATGAGAGGCAGCTGTGTGCACAGGTGAGTAGAGTTAACTGATGATTGGATGACTAAACTGTGACACTATGTCTAATAAACTCATAGAGTGCTCATAGATTGACTTAATAATATAATGACATGAAATTCAGTGGTTGCATTAATTATGCAAGAAATTATAAAACAAATATGCGTCAGCAAAATCAAAATTTAAATAATTTTGTATTTGGAAGACCAACTGAAGTGTTATAACTTCAAATGTGATGATTTGAGAGCAAATTAGTTGATAAACCTAATTTCCGAGCATCCTTTTATTTGTTCTGTTTTTGTGAGCCTTTGCTCTTTGGTTTTCTGATAAAGAAACTCTGTTAGTTGGCAGCACTACATAGAATATTAATCAAGAACCAGGGAAAATCTAGGTTAAGTAAAAAGATAAAAAAAAACTCAAGTTTTCTTTATGAAAGTGCATGTAGGAATCACTGTTCATTAATCATAGTGAAACAGAAATATTTCTACCAGTTTCACATTTCTCATACACCACATATCCTCTTTTACTTTCTGCAACTTAATAACAAAACTAAGTCTTAACTTGGAGGCACTGTTTTGCATTCTGACATTTTTAAGTTTAAGTTTAAGACGTTTGTTAAGCTCAGAGGACCATTTTTCTAACCATACCAACATAACTTCCCTGAGGCAAGAAATCAGGACTACACAGCTACAAGAGGAGACATCAAAAGGGAAAGAAATGAGAAAGATGAAAGAGAAATACATTATTAGGATTTTCATAGGCTGTCGTTGCTGCCAATTAGATAAAGGAAGAAATCTCGATGGAGGAAGAGTTGTTGCATCATGTCATAATCTTTGTTGATGATATCGATAATGAGCCACCTGTCTAGCTGGAGTCCTGCAATATTTCTCTCAGCATTTCATCTTTCAGAGTGCCTGGAATCTATGGTCTGAAAAAACAGAAAAAGACCATAGTTCCAAAGTGCACATTTGTATCTTTTTTAAAAATATTTCTTTGGAAACTGTCAGTGACCTATGTTTTATGTATTTTTATTTCCTTCCCTTTTTTTCACTTGAAAAACTTAATATCTGCCTTGTTTTGCAAAAAATATGCAAATTTGTATGATGGAGTTACATAAAATATGTAGGAAAACCAAAGAAAAAAAGTGATTGACTAATTTATCGCTATTATTATTATCTCAATGCAGATCAGTTTCTATAACATTCGTATTTTGGGGTCATGCTTCTTCTGATTCCCATTCTCATTCTTCTGATCTGTTTTCTTGGTGTCGATAACTATATGAGTGAAACAGTGTGTTGCTATGTAAAGTGGGTGGGTTTTAAATAAAGTCTCATTTAAATTTAATGACCAGACAACTATAGTCTTGCACATAGACATTTCTCTCCCTCCCATTAGGGTACAGTATAAGGACCTTGTTGGCCCCTGCTATATAAAATGCAAATGTGAACTTTGCAAATAAAGTAACTTTGGTGGCAATTTTCCCAGGTCAGCTGAGAAAGAACAAAAGGACCAAATGGTGTTCCTCCCTGTCTGATAAGGTACCTATTTGTAGTTTCAGTGGGTGCTGTGAAAAATCTACCATAAGACAATGGAGGTTATGCCAACTCTCGTGTGGGTGAGTGAATAACCAGTGATTTTCCAGTTGAAATTTAGATACTTTTTAGCCAACCACAACCTCGTTTCTATTTCATGCACATCGAGGAGTATTGCATTGGAAAATTATAATGGAAAACGCCATAATTCGAATTAAAACGACGTAGCGTACTTTCACCCGACTTTCACCCCGATCTCTGCTTGGGCAATTAAGGGCATTAAATAACACCTCTTGTCGCCTTCTCCTCATGACAGCACCTCTAACCGCCAGGACTAACTGGGTTGACAGCTTCAATACCACTTGCCCGATTCTTAGTAAATGTTCAAATCCTCTCTCCATGGTGATACACTCCGGTAAGACGTTTACAGGCTGGTTGTCATGTCAACCTTCGGAAAACTACCGGGAGTTAGTAGTTTTCACCAAAGTCTGTACTTTTGATGGAAACACACATTCGAATTTCTTTTAATGCGTATTTCCCAATGATTCGAATCACTTTTGGATGGAAACATGACTAGTGACTACAAAAACTAAAAAGTAATCTAAGACCAAAATACAGATACATTGGAACATATTTAAAGTGACTAAATTAATTGCCAACAGTTCATAGATAAGATTTAGTAAATATTCACCACAAACCATCACGATTAAAATATTGTGGGAAAACAGTAAAGGAGTGTCATCTACTCCATATAATATCATTAAAATATTCAGATCAGTGTGTGGAAGTCACTGCGTGGAGACATTTATATAAATAATAATGTGGTTTTCAGAAAAAAACATGCTTATTTCAACAAGAAAATACCAGACCATATATTTAAAACGCATCTCAAATATTGGTGCATTTCAAATGTTTTAACCAGAGAAGGTGACAAGTTAGCATCCAAACAGTATTACAGTTCATGTGAATACAAATGCACCTTTAAACAACTTTAAACAAGCTGGCTTCCACTGGTCTTAGTACTACATATCAAAACTCTCTCTTTTTTACTGCAGTCACTTCTGGCTCCTAATAAAAGATGTAAAAACTACATAAAGCTACATATTTTTTGCATTTTCTGCAATAACAACTGAATGAATGTTTCCTGTTGCAACTTTGTTTTACTGTAACTGCAGGACTTATCACTAATAGGATCAAATTAATAATTAGGATATGCAAAGATATGCATAATTTATTTTCCCAACTGAGACTTTTAATTCAACGTTGAGCTATGGCCATACAGGTTTATTTTTAGATAAGGTTAAACAGCCTTTTGTGGATAAAGCTTTTAGTAGATCTGATATGGAAATGTGTCATTGAGGTTAGATTTGATGACTGAAATGCCAACATTTCATCAACGACCTCTCAGTAGGTTATGCTGTACTTTGAAGTGAAGCACTAAACTGGAAGGAAGGAATAAAAGGAAGGAAATTACAAAGGCAACATTGGACAGCTTTGATACTTCAAACCATCACCATCAGTAATCCTCCTCTAACTTGCTCTCTATGGATTATGAACCTTCAAAATAGTGGTTTCCTACCTCCCACAGTCCCAGCTAATGAAAAATGACAACAATTTCAAATGAACATTTAGAATTGAGTTTACATGGAGTGATTGTGTATTTTAAGAATTCAGTTTATCCTCATTGTTGCTATGGACAATGACGACAGTTGTGATGAAGACTTGCATGGAAACAAATGACAATAAGAAATATATATACTTACAGCGGGTGTCAAGGTGTGTGGTCTAAGGTAAAAAAAGTAACATTTTATGGTCTGTTACACTTGAAAGTGTCCGATTTCACCCATTGTCCTTCTACTTAACTCCAAGTCTCTGTTTGCACTTTCAAGCTAAGAGACTGACTCAGAGGGTGAATTGATGTAGTGCTTTTTTGCCTGCTGAGACTTTTTAGAAGCAAATTTCAACTGCCTCAACATGTCACACAATTTCTTCTAATTTATCATCTTCATGTCTCCAAAACAAGTGGCACATTTCACTATAGTGACACTATATGGAGTGACAAAAATGAACACCAACTGGTAACCATGATTTAGGGGAGACCGCTTCAGTAAGATGTTACCGAAAACCAGAAAGAAATAAACACTGCTGTTGCTAGTTCTCTGCTTTTCTGGTCTTTTGGTCTTCCTTACCGATGAGCGCACATACTGTCGTCTTCCTCCGTTACGATGTGTTCAAGTGCTATTTTTCCTTCAAATGCTGGGGATATGAGCAGATTCACAGAGGCTTTCACCAGCACTGGTTCTTCAGGTAGTGTATAAAATCTGCTTATGTAAAATAAATCAAGAACTGATAAGGTCTTATCTTAATCCAGAGATAAAGGCTGTGTTCAGCACAGGTAATCCAGCAATGTTAAAAGAGACCCAACTTTGTGGAACATTGCAAACTGACTTCTGGCTCAACGTGCTTTACCCCTCTAACACATTAATTTTGGTTTGTATACAGCCATCTGCTCCACAGTTAAATATCAGAATTTGGTTTCAAAATGTTCAGTTGTAGGTTAGAGATGTGAATATGTGAATTCAAAGGACAATTAGCCTCTGAAAGAAAGGCTCAGTAAAATGTCTCTGGTTGAAAGAAGGTGATCATTCTAAAATTCATCTGGTAGAGAAGCAGATTTATCAGCTGTAGTCCATGTCATTGATTGTCACAGCTGTGGAGTAAGCAATGGGTCAATAAGAGTCATTGCATGCTGTTGTATTTATTGCTTTGTTTAACAATCCATCATCATCTTGTGAGACCAGGCTTTATAACACATTTACATGGTGGAGCAAGGGGGCATATGCAGGGTGTCACCTGCGTCCTCTCATGTAATCATGAGTGTGATGAAATGCCTGTTGTTAAACAGCATATCAGATTACCTAGAGTAAATATGCCACAGATAATATGGATGATGGAAAGCAGTGGTGAGCAAGGAGTGACATTAACACTGTTTAATGTGATCATTTTGGCAGTTTGATTTCAGCTTCATCTATCCTTGCTGTCTGTCTGTAAGACATACAGCAGTATGACTTCATTTTTAAGGATGATTCGTGTTCCGAGTTCATGGTGTTGGCTGAATATTGACCAGATTTATTCGTGAATAAACCATAAGACTACAACTGATAAAAGTGTTTTGAAAAAACTGTCACAAACCATTTTAAGTAAGGCTTGGCAGTACACTCAAACACTATACATATCACAGAAGCAGGCTGGGGGTTAAAAAAAGAGGAACCTCTGAGAGTTCAAAACCAAAACAACTTGGTAGACAAACAAGGCAGCTCAGGAAATATCCACAGAAAATGTTTTACTACAAAAAAAAAGAAAAAGAAAAAATCTAACATATATGAAATTAAAAACAAAATGGAAATGAATAAACATGACTATGCTTCTCTGTGCAAAACCATAAACTTGGAACCTTTGGGGAATGAAACAGATTAAACGAAAGCGCTGCATCAAAACAGCACTGAAATAACTACGTTCATAACCAAGGAATCTGACACCAATTTAGCTTAAAGGCGACAGATTATTTCAAGAAAATGGCCTTTTTTCTGTGATTTGTATTTAATTAAATGTGCCTTAAGTCATTACCAACTCCAAAACCCAATAAGAAACACAACCCTGACACTTTGTTTGAGGCCTCAAACATATGCAGTTGATATGCAGTGGATTTCTTAATGTTAGTCTCTGAAAACTCAAAGAATAAATTACAGTAATGAAGCCATATTTCACCCAGAGTTTGTGGAGCTAATATGTAACCAAGGAATTACTTGATTTTTTTGTTATTGCGTGGTTGGCTGGCAAGCTGTTACATTCTACAGTGTGTGGTGTTTTTACAGCTTGGGTCAGTCCAACACATGACGCCTGATGACTAGCAGAGGGATCCATGCCAGCTGGCCACAGCCACAGATAAGAGAAATGTAAATATTTAAGAATAATGAAAGTATTTTTCTATCAGTTTGGTGTGTGGTAGTCTGAGCTGTTTGCTGTGTGGTATTGCTAGTTCTCAGGCTTTTTATTATATGTTCTGTCATTGGGTTATAGTGTACTTCAAGGGATTTTAAGAACTATAAATCTTAAAATAGGAGGACCCTGACGAAGAGAGAGATGGAGTGGTGTGAGTGGGTCATCCCATGCCCTTAAACTGATGAGTGGAGGTTTTAATTCATGGTCATAGCAAGAACTGCACTGCTGTATCAACGATGGGCCCATTTCCCTTGGGGAAGGTATGCTGTTTATTGTCAAGCTTGACTGGGGAAGTAAAAGGAATCTAGATGCCATCCATTAGACCTGTGATTTTTGTGCTGTTACATATAAAAAGGTTTGCTGTATAAAAGGTCTTTAACCATGTGTGAGTGTCTCACATGAGATAGATTTATAGATCCAAACTTAAACACCCTAAACTGCTCACCACTCTGAAATGATCAAATGTATTTTATATTTAGGAATTAAAATTAGAGTGCTTACTATTCTGGTGAAGCTAAACCAATCAATTGCTAAGAAACTGCAAACATTCTTGACCTCAAGGCTAACATTAAGAAGCTGGCTGGATGACCAGTATGAAACCTGACAATTTCTCACCACCAGTTCTTGCCGAGGACTAGACCATGTCTTCCAACCACTATCTCATCCAGTCAGGCTTCACCCTCTGCCTTTGTTTAATTTTACTTTTTAAAATCAATTCTATTATAGCAGACTGACACAGGGGAATGTGGAAAGTGAAACTGGTTTATTGGTAGTAATGGTGCAAGGTCGGTCCCCAGTCTGGTGAGATCTTCAAGAGGAGAGGGAGAACAGTTAGTTCGGTCCAAGGTGAATTCAAATAGAGAGATCTGTCGCTCAGTGAGGGCTTACTATGTTTCCAGGAGGGGTCTAACGCAGGAGGGGTAAGAGAGTGATGCAGGCTGGGGTGGTGGTTTGTCTGAGATGGTGGCGTGACTAGCAGGCAGGTGCAAAGCAAGGAGGAATGCAGGTTTGTCAATCCAGACACAGAGATGGAGTCAGAGGAGACACCCAAAGATCTCGGGAGAAGCAAGGTTGCACTGGGAACACAGGTAGAGGCACAGTTAGACATAGAAAGCTTTCTCCCGAGGACCACTGGTCGACCTGATTAACACAGAGACTGTGAGACAATCTGGCGAAGACTGGAGCTCCTGCAGATCCTTAAGAAGCCAGCTCTAAATGAGCATAGACGAGCAGCAGGTGTGCTGGCAGGAGCAGTCCAGACTCCGGCCCGGACTTCCTGGATACCTGCTCAGCCCCGCCTGGAATTCAGAACAAAACCAAAACACCACAGCCAAGTGTAATCATGACAAACTTGATTTATTTATTATTAACTGTGAGCATCTCTATAAAAGCAGTTTTGGAAAGTGGAAAACATTTAGTTCACTCCAAGTGTGGACCATGCAAAGCTCAGAGAAACTGCAAAAGAATGCCTGAAAAAATCAATGAACTGAAGCAACATTGAAATGAAGAGTGAACCAAAACTTTCCCATGCCAATAAGAGACTGATAATATCATACAGAAAACAGTTCCATTAAGTTACTGACGCCAGCAGTGGTTCTACCACCTGTTGAATGATAGGGCATACATCAATTTCCCCAAACTGTTTCTGCATTTAGGTATAGTTTTTATCAAATAAATAATTACATATATAATGTCATTGCGGTGTGTAATGTGTCATATGTTGTTGTTCATCTGAGATTGTATTTACCTCTTTTTAAAAACCTGGTGAGGACCAGATGCAGTTTATTTGTACTGACATGTAAAACACTGGAATTAAAAGAGGGAGTACTTTCTTTTTCACATGATGAAATACACCATCAGCATGATAGGGAAATTGATTGTTTTACCATGACATTGACATTACTTCCCCTGAAATGCATTTGAAGGAATGATCTGGAAACTCAAGAAACTTGGAATATGGTTCACTGTTAAACAAAAACATAACAACTTCGAGCAAGCATATTGTTAGTGCTTTGGGTATTGTTAAGTGTATTATTATGCTTCATGGAAATGGAACACAGCCTTTGTTCCCATCTCTGAAAGTGTCTGTTAAAATAAGTCATTTTAGGAGTCAGATATCAACACCTTTGTGATCGATCAAACGCCTTCTAAACTCTCCTATTCCCCTCCTTCCTTTGTCACTCCTTCACTGAAGCCATTCTTTTTTCTTCCTTTTAGAGTTTTTCTCAGTGCTATATCTCACTCCCAAAGGTTTCTACCCTTTTAGTCTCAGAGTACCCCTGCTGGTATACTCTGGAAAAAAACAAACAATATAAAGGCACCACACAGAAGGCATACAAACGTGTTCCTTTACAATACTTTTGCCTTTGTTGTGAACATAAAGGTGCCTTTATGCCACCAAAAACACATGCTAGGAATACTTGATTATAGTGCCAGTAGAATATCCTGCAACTGATACAAAAACTATAATAACTAAAATAAAAAAAACTATATTGAGACAGAAAGTAAAGACGAAGATATGTACAGTACCATACTTAAAAAAGCATCGAAAGTGTCTTTTTCATGCTTTTGCACTGGTGGGAGCGGAACAGAACATGGCCTTGACTTAGTTAGCATCCTCGAAGCTCTCCTTAACTGTTGCAATCAAGTTTCCCAATAAGATGTGAAAATTTCACATGGAAAAAATCTTATATATAACATATATGTTTTTTAGTGTCACACAGCACAATGTTCATAATTTAGTAGGTTTGGGGGTTGGGGGACGAGAATTGTCACCAGTTGAAGGAGATTTTATTGCAGTATATCATAAAGGAGTCTTTTTTAATGCATGCCTGTTTCTAAGCCTTTCAAATACTATATTTTGTTAAGGAAGGTTCCTAATTAAAGTGTAAAAAGGAATTAGAACTCATGCAGTCCTCTCAGTGCGAATAATTTTAGCTTTGATACTACCTTCATTATCTCCCTTAGCACTGGAAACAATGTATCATCCTTTATGAAAGGTAAAGTGAATGTTGTTGTATGACACTCATGCTTGATTATTTCAGTGATACTAACTGGGGTTCATGTAAATACATATCAGGATAGTGAATGTGAGCAGGTTTGGTAACAGCTTGTGACAACATGTTTAACTTTTGCAGTTTTTTTAATTACTTAACTCTGATAATGAAGTAAAACTATGAAAACTTTGAATATTTTAGCATATACAGTACATAATATCACAAAAAGATTATGAGAATCTGAAGGCATCTGCATGGGCAAGAGACATTAATTAAAATCAATATTGGTTACCAGTGCTCATCTGGGAAGGTACCATCAATGCTGAAAGGTATGCACAGGTTTCAGAATGACATATATTCACATCCATATGAAGTCTTTTTGGTAGCTCTTGCATTTTTCAGCAAAATAATGCTAATCCACATAGTGCATCTATTACAACAGGATGGCTTCTTAGTTTTAGTTTTGGTGCTGGACTGGCTTGCAGTCCAGACCTCTCACCAATTGAAAACATTTGGTGTATCAAGAAACCTGAAACTAAAATTACAGCAAGAAGACCCAGGACTATTGAGCAGCTAGGATCCTGTTTCAGACAATAATATTGTTTTCAGTGGTATCCTAACTACTTTAGAATTGGAGTTGTATCTTTCAGTACACGCACACACATTTATATGTATATATTCATAACATCAATACTGGCTGATATTCAGCATGTTTGCTGCAATCTCCTTATGTTTTTGACTTTGCCTGTTGCTGCAGATTCTGCAAACATTTAATATGAAGCAACTTCATTCCTTTTTTTTTCACAAGAACAATTTATTGGGCCAATCAAGTTCATAAATGTATGTGACCTAATTGTATTCATGCAGTACATAGATGATGCATTCTGCAATATACTGGTGACCAGGCCAGGGTGTACCAGCCCACGAGTTATATCTTTATAATGCATATTTTTGTTGATATAATTGTGCTTAAATTTATTGACTTAATTGATATTCAATTTTCTCTGGACAGAATTCAATAGAGCAAGTCTAACTCTCTTCTATTATCAGAGTTCATTTTTACTTCTCAGGAGGCCAGCCACAGAGTCTGTGATCAAATGTTAATAGCATTAGACAAGACATTTTTGCAGCCTTATAATAGTCTATATAATTTCTGGCGTGGCTGAACTATCTGACAACACCAATGATGGAGATTCAGTCTGGATTTTTGTGAATTTTACCCAGCTACCTCCTCAGCAGAAAATGGGATACCATGTGTGAACATAGCAGGTTATTCTCTGTAGAATTAGCTCCTAGCAAGAGTACATGCTAACAGTGGCTCCTTCAACTCTTTTCTGCTGGCCTGTACAATGCTTTCCACGAGTGTGTGTTGTGAAAACTTCCATATGTTGAACTGACATTATATACAGATCCAGTAGGGAGACACATCCACCTTTCCTGACGTGCGTGCTGTAAAGAAAAAAACTGCACTTCTTTGTGCTCTACCCTACCACTCATCCAGAATACTTCCAGCTGTGATGAGGCATCGCAGATGATGAACTTCCTTTTATGAATTGTGTGCCTGGAGAATCCAATTCTCCAACTATTCTTCAGTGTTCATTGTGAAAACAGCCTCAAAGATCCGATAAGGAGCTTTGAGATGGAGATGGAGTAGTGCTAGTCTTTCTTTCTAGTCTAATGGAGCCAGTTGAGGAGGAGGATTGAATATCTCATCAAGACGTCCACTGGGCATCCTCATTTGGAAATTTTCCAGGCACTATGAGTGGGGAGGAGACTTCTTTTGACACCGACACCACAAAAGAGAAATTTGTATGTGGTGGCTTGGGAAAGCCTTAGGACTCCTCGTGAAGAGTTGGACAATCTGTCAAGGGGGATGTATGTCTTACTCATTGTACTGGCTCCGGATGAATGGTAAAACATCATCATCATTCATGCTTCACAATGACTGGCTGATTCATATGCTGTTTGGCTTCTAGCTAACAAGTAATATCCAAAAATGATCATGTCAGCGTACGTCATAACCAGCAAATTTATACTTCCCACAGTTAGTCTACTGAAACATTAGAGCACAATGCTGTTTGCTGCTGCAGTTCTCAGCTGTGTGCTCTAATGTCTGGTGTAAAATTGGATGCGTATGTATGTGTGCGTTTAACAAATCTCTCCTAACTTTTATTGATATAAATGGCCATTTGTTTTGGATAGACATAAGATAGATAGATAGACATAAACTCTTCACACCATTGAAATTAATCAAAGTTGAATGTGAAAAATAAAGAATTCTTAATTTTTACCAACAAGAATTAAGAGTTTCTGGTTGGCAGATACTTGTCCAAAGTACAAACTCTGAAAAGCTTTGAAATTTGAACAAGCTTAATCTTTCAAACCATATTTTCTATCTACAGTACTGGGACAAAGTCTTAAGCTGCCCCCCATTTTCTTTATATTTTGCTTCAAAGGAGCTCGACTTTCTTGTAATCTTTTTAAGTGGTCTTGAGCAGTAGTTCTCCAGGCTTTCTGAAGATCTTTCAGAGTTTTTCTCCAGGAATTGACATTTTTCCCCATCAAATTTTCAGTCTACTCCCTGTACCTGACCCCTTTCAAAAGTTCCATAGAACTATCTGTCTAAAGACTTGTCAACAACTGGACAGAAAATCAGTGGCAGCAGGTCTTATGGTGTGATGAATCCTCCGCAGAGTTCAGACCTCAACATTACTGAAGCAGTGTGGGATGATTTTGACAGAGAACAGAACAACATTTTTAATATAAATCACACACTGTAAATTGGAAAACTGCCTTTGAACTTCTGTTTGATGCTGCTGTAGCCGTTGTTTATTTGAATATACAAAGTGGTTGTGCAAGGATTTATCTGCTTTTAATGGATTTTTTCAATTCGCTGCTATATTGTTATGATAAAATATTTCCAAGGGCACAAATCTTATTCACGCACATGCATCCTTATTATCGCTGATGTTTGTGATGAACGCAGAGCAACTCTCAACATCTCAACTCAACATGCTAACATCCTGGGAACATTCTGCCTTCGTTCTTTCCTTTGTGGAGTCTAGATTTGTTTGTTTGCCTAGTGCTGCTCAAGCTATTTGAAGAATCTGGGAACAAAATGCCGCACAGTAGCAACAATCAAAGACATTTCAAAATATACTGGAATTTGGACTCTTTAGAAGACAAAGGAAACTATCGTTTTTTTCCCCCTGTTCTCTTCTGTATCAGTTAGCCCTGTATGGGGCAGCATCCCACCGGGAGGAAAAATCATCCTGAACCTCCCACTCTCTCTTTGTGCTGAGCACATATGTTTCGGTTCTTTCTTGCTCCAGCTATTCTCACACATGTACTTTAAATAAAAGCCCCCTACGGTGCGTTTAATATCCCGTTCATCATGCTTAGTTCAAACAATACCCTTTCCTAGTTTTTCTGGGGAGGAAAACATAGAGCAAAGCTATAGCTGGGTTACAAATGACTGGTGTGTGTATATGTATGTGCGTGTAGGAGACAGAAAGAAAAAGGAAGAGAGAAAGATAAAGAAACATGATTGATTGCTCAAGCATTACAGAGTATGTGTGTAATACCACCCTCTGTGGTTTTGATCTGTTCCACGTTGGAAGTGCCTCCTTTGTGCCTCCTTGAGAGACACATTTGCCTTTTTGCCGCACCGACGAGAGTGACGTGATAAGAGATTGAGAGAGTGACAGAGATGTAGGCGTGCACAAACTCATAGAATGTGGAGCAAACTTCTTTTTTATTGTCTAAGTATGCTGATGCTCAGTCAGTGGCAGGAATTTCAGTGGACACTATTTCTGTCACCATGTGGGTGTGGCTGTAACATGCAATTAAAGTGCTTTGTGTGTCTGTCAGGAAGAGTTTTCACCAAGTGAGCCTCAAATCATCAGTGTGCAGCAGATTCATGTTCCTAACAGCTTGAGCAATGTGTGTGGCTGAAGCTGCAAAATACAAAATGTCTTCCATTGTGTGGTCATAATAGTGATTGTTGTAAATTATCATGGCAGTGTTCAGGGTCACTGTGAGGCTTCTGTTTACCATTGCTGACAGGCAACAGTACTTATTTGTGCAGCTTTTATAGCAAATGTTGAAAATGCTGTCACCCAAAGTTGAGAAAGAGTAAAGCACCAACTAACTGGCCTAGGTTTATTTGTCATGGTCCAGGTAAATTGGGTGAAAAAAATGAAATCTCCTGATATGGTTCCTGATATAAAGTTGAAGACACAGTCGCAGAGGATTGGAAATGGGTCTCTTCTCTCCACCACTCTCCTGCAGAGGGTGCCGTGGTTCTGCTCATTTTGCTCTTGCTGCCTTTGTCATTTTTACTAACAATGTACAGAGGCTCCATGATGTATTTTTGACTGCTGTGGCTCAGATGATGCAACATGGTCGTGTTACATGGAAGAAATGTATTCCTTGACATTAAAAATAGGCAACATAACTCAAACACCCTAAAATAATAATGACTTTCTTTGTCAATGTTTTTGTAACAAGGGGACCCATTAAATTGCATTTACAATCATCATATCAAGGCTTTATTTGCTCTGAACTGTAGTCTCATGTAGGTCAAGTCAGATATGTGACAATTTTAAGTAGCAGCAGTAAAACTGGGTTTGAAACTCATGAAACACTGTTGAGCTTAAAGGTTTCCTTTTGTTTTCTGTTGTAATAGTTTGAAAAACACCTGCCGAATGATAGCTTGTATTAGGCTGTCTGCTCACAACTACACTGTTCCAGTACATTGTTTTTTTTACTGTGGACTCGCATATGTATAATGCTATAAAAGAATTTAATGGCAGGACTTAGACTAGCATCCATCGCTTGACCCATTACCATGGAAAAGTAACAATACTGTAGGCCTATATACAATTCTCATATATTTGCTTGAGTTAGTCAAAATGTGTCAAATTAAGAGTTTGTCAGTAATAAGCAAATGTAAAAAAAGGTATATAACTCATAGCTCTGTTCAAACAAGAGTTCAAAAAAACAATGGGACACTGTATAAAATGTAAACTTAAAAAAGATTGAAATGAATATCCCTTAAACCAATATTTATATTTTACTGTTTCATGAAAGATATCAGCTCATCTTGAATTTGATGGCAGCAAAATTCGGGACAGGGCCATGTTTACCACCGTATAGCACCCCTTCCTCTTTTATCAACAGTTTTTGAAGGTGTGGGAACTAAGGAGACCAGTAACTGGAACTTTGGAAGAGGAATGCTGTTCAATCCTTGTTTTAGGACTGTAGAATTAAAGCTGCTTACCTGTGTACAGTCTTCTGGTATTGATTCCCGGATGTGTCCCTTGCACACAGAGATGTCTCAAGATTCTCTAAATCTTTTAATGATATTATGTTCTGTTGATTTTAGAAAACTCAAAGTCTGCAATTTTCCTTTAAGGAAAATTATTCTAAAATTACTAACAATTTGCAGACAGTATTTTGCATATTGACAAACCTTAGCCCATCTTCATCTCTGAGAGACTTCTTCTCTAGGCTGCTTTTTCTTTACAACCAATCATGTTACTGACCTGTTGCTAATTCCCCTAATTAGTTGCAATATGTTACTCAAACTGTTTCTTTTTTGTCTTTTGTGAATAAAATATTGGTTTATTAGATTTGGAAATAATTGCATTCTGTTTTTCTTTTCATTTTACACAGCTTTCAGAATCAGAATCAGAACACTTTATTGATCCCCAGGGGGAAATTCTTTTGTTACAGCTGCACTCATTTAAAGAGCATGAAAAAGGAATAGAATTTAATATAAACATATATATATATATGTATAGCAAATATTTTAAAAAACATGGTTTACAAAGAATTGCACACATCCAAATGCACATATCCAATGGCCACCATAAAAGGTGTCAAATATTAAGGGAGGAGTTATGGAGTCCAACTGCCACAGAAGGAACTTCCTGTGGCACTCTGTGGTACATTTTGGTGGAATCAGTCTTACTAAATGTGCTTCTATATTTAACCAGTGTGTCGTGGAGTGGGTGGGAGACATTGTCCAAGATGCTGTGCAGCTTCGACAGCTTTCACCTCTCTGAAACTGCCATCAGAGTCAGTTTTTTGTAACTCTGCAATACCATCCAGAAATGTACCAGATAACATACTTGACATTATTGGTGTAGCTGGCTTTTCAATGCCTATGTTTTGGGATCACAAACAACTTCTTATCACTGCTAGTGTTTCAGCCTGCCCAGAGAACAATTGTATTACTCCAAAAATAACCAAATTGAATGCAAAGGTAAACTGTCAAAACTAGAATTTGAGCTTCTCTTGTATCATTTGACTATATTTATATATAGGAAAATCAATAGCTGGTTTAGCTCCTGCAGCACAAATGATAGCTGAGAATTACTTTATATATTGCCTATTCACAATGTAAAGTAGCCAGCATTGTGATACCCATTCAAATATTTCTCACTGTGTATACTTCACAAATGACATCTCATTGTGCACAAGGTTACCACCGATAATTGTGAACAAACTGAATACATGGGTGCATGTGTTTTATTGTCCTATACTGTATTGGAACAAGGTCATAATAAAGCAGTTACTCTTATCTTGGTGTCAGAGAAACTCCATCAGGAATTCAACAAGCCAAAAGCTTCAGGGCTCCTGGAATGATGCATGAAAATGGACAGTATGAAATGTATGAAAATGGCAATGGAATATTTTTGTTGAATTGAAGTGATTGTGCATCAGCAATCAGGTCCATTTCCTGAGAATATAGCACAGAGAGCATGCATCATCAGAGCCATGTAGTAACTGAAAGGACCATAGTTAATTTATGGGTTGAAAATACACAATAAAGTACACGTACACACACACACACACATAGGGGAATAGTATGAAGTGATGTCATTTAAAACCTAAAAGTTATTCATTTATTGAAGTCTCTTATTCATAACAATAATTCAGATGTAAGTCAGCAAAATCTAGAGGCACTACATTTGCGTGGTTGATTTGTTATTTTCGTTCAAATTGTAGCAACCAAAAGGGGGATGTGTCACACAACCCATAAACACACACGCACACACACGAGAACACACAACTTTCTACTAATGCATATCCATTTGTCTGTGTAAACACAAGGTGAGCAGTGCAACTAGAACTCAAAGTGCTTTGTTGTGCTGAGGGACTCTGTGTATCCTCCCTGCAGGACATCCATATTTCCCCTTAAGGTCCCCAACCGAATTACTCTTTCATTCTATTTCTATGCCTTTTTTTTCAGTACGCTCCCTTTGTGCCCCTGGGGAGTTCATAACCAAACAAAGTGCTCTGTGGCCTGCTGTGTCTCTGAATCGTACAAGGGGCAATATGCAGCACTGCAATCCCAACTCTGATGCAGGTCATATAGTAATGTTTGTGCAAATGCTTTTAGGTTAATTCAATGGCAGTGTTGAGGTGAGTGAAGGATGTTCAGGTGAGCCAAGGTACAAAGCTGAGATACACTGCATGCAATATCACTTTGTAACGCCACTTACTATGATTCTAGAGTTATTTCAATGATTTGAGATCATTTTAATTTAAAAGTAAAACCACACAAAGCACTCACACAAGTCAATTTTTGTTCAATTTGGTCCAGCAAATAATATCATGGTCCATTGGGGACACAAGGAATATGCAACAGGTATTTCCAGGGCTGTAAAGTAATTGGTCAATACGCTCGTAGTCGACCAAAAATTCTGACTGGTCAATATGTTTTGCCCTGTTAATTTCTTACAGTCTATGGTTTATATCCTCAGGAAGAAAGTACCAAGCGATTATGGGGGTGTTTTTAGAGTACCCTGTTTCACAGGTAACAGCCTGTCTTCAGAGAACACCCTCCTTGTTTTCACTATTTTGGATTAACCCAACCCACTACAGCCAGGCAGATTAAACGTCCATGTTATTCAACGTCCGGTGGTTTGCTGAATATTTATTTTTATTTTGAGAGTTTCATTTACAGTGAGTCCTCCTCTACCATCCGTGTCAAAGACATTGGCAGTGTGGCAGAATTTTACAAAAATAGATGGTGGGAAGAAAGTCGAGTGCAAAATTTGAAAACAACAGTTTGCATATCACAGCTCGACTACAAACATGGCGTATCATCTAAAAACTGTAATATTTCAATATTATAGGCTGTTGTTTTCATATTAAACGTATTTCAGTGGTAGTTGGGCATGTCTTTCATTACTTATATTATTATTAGTCTTGTTGTTAGTGTTGCTCTGCTCAGACTCGTGATTGAGACGTGATTGTTTCCTGCCGTTTCCATAGCGATAGCGGCGCCCGGAGAAATTTATATTATAGCGTGAGAAATACCATGTGTGGCGTGTGAGCGTGAGAACTTGTTGAAATGCGTTTGTCTCACGCTCATGGCGCTGGATATATGCCTTTTGTGTTTAATTGCCTTTTTGTGCTGATATTAGTATATTTTAGGTAATTGTGGGCTATTATATTGCGCAGATGCACGTGATGCAAAACGCTGTCAGAGCCGTCAGATTCAAGTCCCCACCCCCCCCAGTCCATTTTTAGTCGAAATTTCAGGGTTTTAGTCGACCAAGAATCTCTTTGGTTGATTACAGCCCTAGTAATTTCAAAATGTTTCTTTACAGATAAGGAATTCTTTATATTGTTATTATCAATTTAATACTTCATTCTAAAACAAATAAGTTTATTTTAGGTGTGGATTAGATGTATTGTCGAACTATAATGTTTTCTTAATTTTGAAGGCAATTTGAAAAGGTTGCAAAAAGGACTGCCTAATTTAACAGAATAAAGGAGAACTAAGAAGACAATATAAGAATATAGATCCAATGCCCAAAGTTAGGACACTGTGTACAATGTAAATAGGAACAGAAATATACTATTTGCAAATTTCAAAAATCTATATTTTATTCACTTTAGAATGTAGAATGCATAAAATATTGAAAGTGAGCCATTTTATCATTTCATGAAAAATATTTGGTCATCTTGAATTTGATGGTAGTGGCTCTCCTTCTTAAGCTTCAGTGTCTCCTGGGTTCGGTGCCAGATCGTTGTTCACTCATAGTAGGAACTTCACCGGCCAACTACTCTTGTCAATTCTAGTTCCACGTCTAGTGAGATTATTAGTAAAGTTCTATTTGTCTTTTTGTCCACAGAAAACCCTGGAGAAAGAAGTTGTGACCCACCGTCACAATCAGCAAGGAGCCTCACGATGCAGGCATCACAATCACTGTTTGCCACTGTTTCACAACACTGCCAAGGATTTTCAACTGCCACTCTGTTCCATCAACGTTACCACCATGAGCCAGCTTCTGGCAAGGCAGTTCAAGTTTTTCCTCTTCCCAGCCACCGATCAGTACTTGCCTCTAGTTTCAAGATTCATTCTCTAATATCCAAGAAAACTGCTTGGATTGGAAAAATAGATAGACAACTTTATTAATGCCTTTGGGAGGTTCCCTCCGGGAAATGGAAATACTGAGCTGAAAGATAAAACTGAAGATTTGTACTGTTATGTGTACTGTAATTTCCTTTTTGTTAGAATTGATATTATAAAATAGAATAGGAGGAACCGGTATCGAAGTGAAGGTATCAGTATTGGTACCGGTATCGAAAATTTTTGATTGATACCCAGCCCTAAACCTGACACCTTGTATATTTCAGCAAGACAATGCTAAACCACGTACTGCATCTATTACATCAACATGGCTTTGCAGCTAAGCAGCTTGAATCCTGTATTAGACTAGAATGGGACAACATTCCTCTCCCAAAGGTCCACCGATGTCTCAGTTCCCAGACATTTACTGACTGTTGTTAAAAGATGAGATGCTACACAGTGGTAAACATTGCTCTGTCCCAACTTTTTGAGAAATTAATATTTTTCATGAACCAGTAAAACGTCTCAACTCTACTGTGAAAATATTTGCAATAATTGCAAATGATTTAATTCAGTTTTCATTTACATTTTACACAACATCTCAATTTATCTTGAACTGGGGTTCTAAAATGGCTCTATGAATTTGTTTTCCAACTGTCCTCCCCAAATATTTGACCTGCCAACTACCAAAGGTTTGGTTTCTAAAATGATAATTTTAACCTACGGTAAATTCTGGACTACAGTGCGCACCTGAATATAAGCTGCATCTTCTACTTTTAAAAAGAAAATCCATTTTGTATTTGTATAGTCCGCACCGGATTATAAACCGCGGGTGTCCACATTGTAATATGAGATATTTACACTTTTGATTAAATAAGTATGGTAACATAAAGAAATACATACTGCAAATGCTTTTTTTCCCCAACAGTGCCTGTAACACGGCTGGTAAAAAAAAAAGACAGTAGCCTACCAGGAAAAGTCATTGATCGCCTTCTTCATCTTCCTCCTGCACACTAAGACCATCAAAGTCATCTAATTCAGTGTCCGAATTGAACAGCCTCAGAACTTCGTCACTCACTTCAGTCTCTTCGTTGTCGCTCTCACAATCTCATCTCAGATTGATCGAATAGCTGCATCATATGCATTTCTTCATTTGTTTTCCATGTTGAGGGTGAGTACAAATGACAGACTTACAATAATTTAGTAGTGTTAGTGTGTTTGATTTATCGTACAATTTCATCGGACCACTGTGAACTATTCGTTAATCTTATTGGTTTAATGTTACGAGGCAAAATGTTTTTGGCGGCATGAAAAAAAAGAGAAAAAAACATATTAGCCGCACCGTATTATAAGCCGCGGTGCTCAAAGTCCGGTATTTACGGTAAATAAAAGAGACACAAACTTTGTTCAAAGACCCACCACAATCTACATATAGCATTGGAACCATAGACTTGAGTTCGATAGTCACTGGGGTGATAACAGGGGTGGACTGGGACAAAAATTCAGCTCTGGCATTTTCTGTCCAGACCAGCCCAATACATTATCAGCGGACCCCACATCAAAGTCCACAAATCTCGCAACGTCTTCTCTCATGCATATTACCGTTACCACCTGGCTCAAGGATGGCAACAAGAAGGGAGGCCACACACAAACCTCTCAAGCCAAAAGTAAATTTATGTAATTCCAAATCAAGATAGCTCTAACTACGTAATGGGATATGTAAAATATGTTAGGCGTCAGTGGTGTTAACAGTGTTTGGATGTGTGACAATAAGGTGTGATGTATGTTGTAAGGTGCAGAAGCTAAACAAAGGAAAACAAAGGCTGAGGGCCCTGAAGCAGATCATGCTGCAGGCCCAGGTGAGAGAGAGAGAGAGAGAGACGCCCCTGGAAGCAGCCTTGATATCTGCAGCTGAAGCCCAGCCCAAAAGGGCAGGCCCAGGCTGATTCCCCTCCCAGCTCTACATGTGTCTGGAAAAAAAACAAATGAAACAGAGAGTGGAAGCAGACAGAGAGCAAGTCCTCGAACATGGACAGAGGGGAACAACTCCTCAGGCTCTCTCATGTCAAGTGGTTAACCTGAGAGGGACAGTTTCCTGTCCTGCTGACTGAGCTTATGCAGCTGCCTGCCATGTGGCGACGGGAGGTACTGCATGAAATTGAACGAATCACTCACTGACACAACTATTACTCCCGAGTCATATTGAAGGTTAGTTCATATTGAACGAAACGTTCGTGGGCATAACAACACTAATCGCTTTGTGACAATGCTCAGACAGCACTATACACAGCCAGTTTAAAACTACAGTAAAAGTAACACATTTACACACAAATTATACTTATGAAATAGTTATCACCTCAGTAAACACTAAACTAATTTAAATATTACAATAATTTGCAAATATTGCAAATTAAACAAATTATTTCTTATAGGCTTACTTGTATATTGTGCTAAAATTCAAAGTATCTCATCTGTATTTACAATACAGCTTGATCTTCATTTGCAACTCACTAGTTCTTGTGAATGTTTATTGTTGTTATGGCAACAAGAGACTACTGACATTAGCAGTTGTTAGCTAGCTTGCTAGCTTGGCTAAATCATCTGAACAACAATAACCCATAATATCCCAATTCGGCATATTTAAATAAAATCAAAAACGTTTTCTACTTTGTTTTGGACATGTCTCAAAAATGTTGAGTAGTCAGCCCCAGGCTAATTTTACTTACCATGTCTGCCTCCACTCGCTCACCATCGTCGAGTCCTCCTCGCTCGTCACCCGGTGCAGCAGCACCTGCTACTGCTGGGCACCAAATAGGTCCGTCAATTTGGCACATTTAGCAGCCTCCACTCCATCTCCTTTCAGGCTCAGCAGCAGGAGCCCGTCCCGCGACTCCCGGCCATGTCATGAGGTCCCGCCCCACCCTGGTTTGTGTCGTGATTGACAGCACTGTCAAGGCTCTCTGAGTCGGTCAGCCCATGATTAATTGACAGTGACAAACAATAGACCAATAATAATATGTGTCGATGTTGGCAACACTGATAGCCCTCTGTACATGGACATTATAAAGAGGAGACGCCTCATCAACCGCTGGGGCTCGAGAAATACAGCCGCCATCTTGGACCATAAACAGCACAGTATTGAAGATGCCAGAGCATTGTATTCCTGTGCAAATCGGCGGACGATTGCGAACAGGGGTCGGGGGATTACTTTTCACAAGTAAGATTCAACATTATTATTGGTTGTATTTTGTGAATAGAATATTATTGTACTGTATTTATGGCCGCCACCGAAATCGTAGCCGGCAAACGTTAAGATGGGCTATGTTTATAGCCGGTGTTCACCCGGCTATTAGGCCAACTGAGACTTTATAAATCATATATTCCATAACACAGAATTAGATTACAACTGACACAAGAATGCTATTGTAGAGGTAAAGCAAATATTGCTGGTATAACATTGACCAGCAAACTTTACACAGGTGACACAGGCTGTATTATTCAAATGTAATTCTTTCATCCTAACAAAAGTAAGATACCTCTCATGTCACACACCCAACCCACTTACTTAAAAATACAGACAACAGAACATCTGACTGTAGAATAGTTTGCAAACAAGCTTATTTACAATTTCAGCAGCTTTGGTTTATTATCAACAGATATGTGTCAGAATGGGAGTTGTATGTGTTATCTGCTCACATTGCACAGATAACACACCTGATCATTATGCACACACTTTGTGGTTCTGTGCGCCTGTCCAGAAGTTCTGGCTTGAAGTCTCTGAGGACCTATCAACATGGCTAAAGTGTAGCATCCCTGCATGCCCCACACTGTGCATAGTGGGTGACTTAGACAACATCAACATGGAAATGAACTCAGCACACATGGTTCTCACAGTGTTATGTATCGCAAAGAAAACTATTCTCATGAACTGGAAAGTGAAGAACAATCAGTGTATTAACCAGTTTAGAAATTTTCTTTTAGACTATATTAGCATGGAAACAATGTCTGCCTCCTCAAAACATCAATTGGCTGAATTTAATTCTCTCTGGTCCCCTCTGATTAGCTTTATCACATAGTGGTGGTGGTGGGTTGCTGTCCCGTCGCTCTGGGCGGTTGGGTGTGTGCTGGGGGGGGCTGTGTGGATTCGGGCGTCTGGTGGTCTCTCGGGTCGTGGGGACCGGGTTGGTCATTGCTGGGGGGGACTGTGTGTCGGGCTTGGAGGGCAGTTTTGGGTGCTTTTCCCCTGTTGGGGGGGGGCCTGGGTGATGGTGGGTCTCAGGCCCGGGCTGCTGCGACTGGTGTGACTGGGTGGTTTGTTTGTTTGTTTTATGTTGTTGTTTGTTTGTTTTTTGTAGAGGTCCTCCGGGGTGGGGTGGGGCAGGATGGGTACCTTCTGGGGGTACAGTAGCTCCTGGAATATGGTCGTTGCAGGCCCCGAGCCTGATGGACATCAGCCCCTCCTGCCCTGGGTTGGCTCCCAGGTAGTGGGGATGCCTATTGCAGCCAGTCCCTGGCTGCCCTCTCTGGGGGAGAGTAGCTCCCCCGGTGTATATCCCCATACCCTCTCCCTTCTGGCTCCTGTACACAGCACACACTCACACATGAAGGGTTTTGTTCGGTGGGGTGTAGTGGATGGGGCCACGTAGGTGGTCCCCTTTGGTTGCACTCTGCAGTTCCCCGCCCCTGTTTTAATTACACCTTAGACATTACTACTTACCAAACACACTCACACACACACATTAGGTCTTGGGGGGTGGTTACACTGAGTGGCATCTAGTGGGCGGGGCTCTTTGGGTATGTAGGCTGCCCAGAGGGCCGCGCTCCCAGTTGTACAAGTTTGGCTGCCCCTCAATTTTAATCGCTCACTATTAGAAAATATTGAAGAGCCAGAAGGGTGAGGAGAGGGGTCTTCTTCCCACACCCCTGCTTCCTGGTTGCTGCTCGGGGCGGGAGGGGCCAAGAGGATTAATTAATTGTTCTGCTGGTTCGGGGTCTGTGGTGGCTGGGGGGCTGCTGGCCCCCTGGTGTGCCCGCTGCACTACACCCCAGCGGAGTCGAGGGAGGGAGGACGTGTGGATGTATGGGACGTGAAAGTGTGTGTGGTAATGATGGGCCTGGATGGGCCTGGATCTGGGACTTGCTGTCGCCTGGCCTGCCTGTGCTTCTCCCGATGGGGGGGGCGGCGTTTCCTCTCCCCGCTGCTCGCGACTTCACCCACCTGTGGGCACGTCTTGACTCCCAGGGCACTTGGCCAGGGGCGCTGGGGCAGGCGCTGACCCACTGTGTGTGGCTGTCTGGGGCGCTTGGCCCTCCTGGGTATTGGGTGGGGCCTCTGCCGGGGGGTTTGGGGGCGCTCGGGCTCCTGGGGCCCGGGTCCAGTGCACGGCCCGGCGGGGTCGGTGGGCTGTTGCCCCTGGCTCTCGGAGGGCCTCTGCCCTATGCTTATGGGGGCTCTGTCCGGGGGCTTCCTCTGCAGTCTTCTGGGTGGATGCGTGGTTGCCCTGCGGTGGGCTTCCTGGGTTCTGTGCTCCGTGGGGGCTGCTGGTGGCCTGGGTCTTGTGGCCCTCTCTGCCTGCTTCTGATTGCTGGGGGGGGGGCTGTGGATTGTGGCTCTGTACACTTATACACTCATAACTAAGCACGGTTATCATGTAGGTCCTGTGCCATGGGTGTTGCATGTTCTCACACACACACACATTTATTAGCCCAGTAGCATGCTCGCTAAGCAGTTGGTGTATTATCATGTCGTCTCAGGTCATCTGTATCCACAGCTGTGTTGTATGCGATTACCGCTTCTTGTGCTTGTTTTTGTTTGTTTGTTTTTTCTCTGCTTGTCTGCTTTCAGGTGCTCCTGGTGGCGCTAAGGCTGTATTCCCCTCAGAGGCCATGGATTGTTGTCTGTTTTGTTTTTTACAGGTGTAGCAGCTGGTTGTCTGGTTTTTGTTTCTATTTTTGTTCTGTTTCCTCTTCTTTCCTCTTCTTCTTTCCTTGTCCCCCGGTCCGGTTCAGTTCTATTACATGTCATATATTGTCAACAGAAATAAATAAATGGGCATCAAGGGGAGCTTTACATTTATAAAACTTCCCTTGGCAAAGCAAATCTGTTTAGCATCAAAGGTATTCAGACTACAATTCTGCTGCCATAATGCTGAACAGGACAAGGAAAAAAAAAAAAAAAGAAAAAAAAGAATGGGAGTTTTGTTGACCCGAACCCTCTTAAGAAATTTGAAGGAATACAATAGGAAAAAGAAGGCAGAAAATAAGCTTGACCTCCTTTTTAACCCTCTGAGGTCTCAGATTGCATGACGTCATTGCGGCGTCATAGAAAACAAACTAGTTCACCTGGAGCACAGTCATCAACTTTATTCAAAAGTGCAGATTTGAAACTATCTCCTAGTATTTATTTGACTTTGATACACCACGTAAAACCGGAGATATGATAGTTTCAATTTGGTCGTAAAAAAATATTTATCCGATCGTTAAAAAAGGGCGGGATGGGAGGGGCAGGGGTTGCATTTCTTTCCATATCTTCGTCATTTTTTGTGATTTTAGAAAACGGGAAAAAGTGGTCGAATCTGTTAATACTACTCTACATAACCAATGTACCAGAGACATCTTACATCGATCACGGGATGTGGGGAGCGCCAAAAATCGCTGAACCGGAAGCCAACCGCAGTAGTTAGCGGCGGACGTTTTTGAGGAGAAGAAACGTTTTTGGAAGAAGAAAGAAGACAGAAGAACAAGATAACTGAGTTTTTTTTTAGAGAGAAATGAAGCTGTCATTGGATGTCAATCATGATGACGATGTCATTTCCTTTTCATCGTCCGAGGAGGAGGAGAGCAGCGATGAGGATGATGAGGTAACAGACCCGTCTTTTGTCAACAGCGACATCGTCGGTGATGAGAGATAAGTCATACTAATCATGAATATTTGTAGCTTTTGTTTTGTTTACTGCTGTATTGTAAATGTTATAAAACTGTCTGATAATGTTATATATTTAGGTAGGTATATGTGTACAGAAGAGCAGGGCTGAAATAATAAATACAGAGCTGGGTAAATGTCCGTCATTTTGTTGTACTCTTTATCTGAATTTTCATACTTATCTCAAGGAGATGAATATTCTGATTTTACTAGTGTGTATTTTGAGTTATAGTTAATGTTATCTATGTTTATTTCTAGTTGTATGTATTTATTTATACCTGTAAGGTTTTTTTGTAAACTGAGTATTCACATTGTTGTAAGGATGTTGTAAGAATTACAATGTTAGTGCCCACATTTGCATGGTGGTAACAGATTGTGGCATTGTACACATTCTGTGGGAACAGATGCCAGCCTGAAAGCCACACAAGGCCGCAGGAATTGCCTACATTGCCACCAGGTCGACAAAAAAAAAAGAAATCTCACTCCCTGGAAGTGCCAGTCTTGTGATGTGGCGCTGTGTGTTGTTGTGGACAGAAACTGCTTTGCAGAGTGGCACAAATAAAATAAAAAAAAACTTTGTCCCGTTGTTTGTATATTGTTTGAAATATTTGTATATAGTTTGATTACATCTCAATTTTACCTCTAATATTACATTTTCACTATTTGGAACTCTGGGAGTAGCTATTTGAGACTGGGAATACAAAGCACTGGTGTAGCTCTCTGTATTACTTTGCACTTACTTTGTTTTGAAGGTGATATGGTAAAAAACGCCTGGAATTATACATGCTTTTTATGGTAAATATTTGTATAATGTATAACTTTATTTAAATTTTACATTTATTTGTTCATATTTGCAACCTTTGTTACCCTTTTCAAGTTCCAAAACAGTTCATTGAGCATGTTTGTGTTTATGATATGGATGTATAATGTGTTATTTTTTCATTTTTCAACTTTATGGATATAGTAATTTCTGCAGTATTAGCCCAGCCATTGGCATAAACTCTATAATCAAAATTCCAATAATGGTAGGCGACTGTTTAATGTATTAATTCTTGCCCTTCAAGTTAACTTTTGTCAAACTGTGAAATACTTACATAAGTTGAAAGAAATGTGGAAGTCACACTACTCTCTGTACCTCCCCTTTACTCAATGATCTTTCAACAGCTGCAGTCTCTTTACAGCTGTTCCATCATTTAATACATCCTTGCTCTTTCCATGGGCATACGAAGGTCAGGTGAAGGTAATGCTTAGGATTATGGGAGCTCAGTGACTGGTCCCTCTGCCTGCCATGAAAGGGTGAAGTTAATGGCTCGAAGAGGAGAGGGAGGTCTCCAATCTCTCAGCCGCAGGCTGTGAAAGCGGATGCCTTTTATTGCAGATTGACCCTCACAAGCTGTAGCTGAGGCCTCTCACCGGGTGTGGGTGGCTTTGCTTGGATTTACAGTTAATGTACCAGTGGTAATGAAGCTGCTCTGGTCCGCTGGCTCTCTTTGCCATGCCATGTTGAAGTGTCCATCCCTTTGTTCATCACTGCAGGTCTGCTGTGGGTCATAAGAGCCAATGAAGTTGTGGCCTTGCCACCCCCCAAATAACTCTGGGACTGATGGGCCATGGCAGGTAGAAAGATAGAGATGAGGGGACTATCTCCACTTTACCCTTTGCAGCCATATTTGCTGCTACAGTAAATAGTACTTTATTTCAATGAAAGTTGATTGTTGAGAAGCTAGGATAATTGATTTTTACCATACAAAAAAACTGGACCACATCCACAAAAACCTTTTCTTTTTCTTTCTTCCTTGAAACTAGCATAGAGTGCCCAGGGGCCAAGATACTGCAGTGCATGACTTTGGTTTCAAGCCTCTCCAGACTGTTTTCACTTCTAGATTGCTTGACATTTTTGTGGGCTGTTGATGGTATCTTTGTGGCAACTTCAACATGATAAATTACTTTTATTGCTATACATCTGCAGGGCTGCACAGAGATTGGAGTTAAGTAATTTGAGTAGTGATATTACCTTATCTTAAAGCTGTAGGGAAAACCAAAGTACAAAAAAAGGGCAACATTCTCTAGTGTTAAAAAAAAAAACTGTCCCCATGAAAATGCAAAAAGATATATTTATAACACCCTCTCTAGCTTCAAGATTAGGCTGAAAACTTTCCTTTTTTGATAAAGCTTATAGTTACGGATTGCTCAGGTGATCCTGGAACATCCCATATAGGCCTAGCCTGCTGGGATACCTCCTATGTCACACCTTTCCTCAGTTTGCTTCCCTCTTTTATATCCACATATGACATTATGTACATTTGGTATTATTGTTGTAATTAACTTGTGTTTCTCTGTCTCAGCAGGTGTCCTTAGTATGTTATTGGTGTTTGTTGTCCCCTCTTTTCTGTCCTCTCAAACCTCTGCTGGTTGAGGCAGATGGCCACCCTTCCTGAGTCTGGTTCTACCAGAGGTTTCTTCCTGCTAAAAGGGAGTCATTCCTCTCAGAAACTCTGCTGAGGACGGAGGGTTGGACCAAAGAGAAGTTTCGGGGCAATCTGTTGGTTTCCTTAGCTAGGAAAATATTTTTTAATTTAACTCATTTTTCATTTAATGAATTGGATTTGATTGGATTATGATGACAATGAATTGGAATCTAGTTGGCTTGAATTGGACTGTATCATTGATGTGTCTTGAGATGACATTTGTTGTGGTTTGATGTAATATAAATAAAGCTTAGTTGAAGTGAATTTAATTACAACATGTCAAGCCAATTGTTACCTACTTTGTACTGGATGGCAGCTTGAAATACCACATTACAAAGGAAAGGACAATGCCCTCACTGTGTCCCTACCTACACGTCCACACCAAAAGATAATATCTAGTGACCAACAGCAACATTTTTGTCTGAATAAAAGGCAAAAACACATAAGAAAAAAGAAATTGCTAAAAAAAAAACTTTTTACACAATACCCTTGTAGAGTAAAGTCCTGACTTGGGCCCCACAGTACAATCAGTGGGATTTTACCACCTCTAGTATGACTATTAATATTACCAGGCACTAGTATGACTAACACCTATGATCTTATTGGTGGGTATCAAGGATTGACGAGGAAAGGACACAAATGCTGGACTTATGCAGCAGAGCAGGCTTAGACAGGTAGTAAAATGACAAAAGGGTATACTAATCTAATTGACACTCTGCTGGAGCTGGACAAGAAAACTACAACCCCCAAGGAACAAATACAAAGAAACGACTTACGTGTTGACCACAGAGACTAACAGAGAAACACAGGATTACAACATAAACATGGCAAATATCTGAGAAAGAGAAAATGTAAAACAGAAGAATATATACAGAGGAAGTGGAAAAAACAACAAGGTTCTGAAAATTAAGGAAGCTTTCACGCCAGGATAATCCAGGGGGAAAAAAATTCACACCTTTATTTGTTTTGGTTCACTTTCACACTGCACCCTGGAAAGTAAACCAAACCACCTGAACAATGTCACACAGTTCCAACAGCTGCTCATTTGCAGTGGAATAGCTCGAAACAAGCACTGACCAGGAAGGAAAAAAGCATGAGGAAGCAGAAAACCTGGCTAATCAGACCGAAAACAGAAATCCATCCCCTTCAGGATGGATTTTTTTTTCACAACAAAAACAAACCGTGTAGCAACACTAAATTTATGCAGTTCTGGGGTTTCTGTAGTTTGGTGTTCAAACCTAATTAACTTATTTTTAACAAGAAGCTGCCTAGTATGATCAGCAGGCAAGGCAGTGAGCTATCCGGCATGTTTCTCTATATATGAGACAAATGCAGCAGTACAGAAAAAGATGTCAGAGAGTGAGAGACTACGATGTTCTGCTTTGGTAACACAGAAGCTCTACATCACATCCTCTCTTTGGTTTGCTGGATAGTCTGTTTGCATTTCCCACTGTAAGCAAACCACACCAGGATTCACTTGCAAATTAACTGAGACCCATGTTTTCAGGTGGGCCAGAGTTTGCTTGTTTGGTCTGTACCAGAGTTTGGATGAGCTTAAATACCTGTCCAAACAAAGGTGACTATCTGAGGAAACAAACTCAAGTCTGTTTAAAGTGAACCAAACATCTCTGATGTGAAAGCACCTCAAGATCTAGTGTAAGAAAAGAGCCGACGTAAACTCAACAAAATACACGGGGGAAAAGCTCTTCAAAATAAAACAGGAAGCAAGGAAACAGAAGATCAAAAACAGAAATTAAATTGCGTGTGTGTTGTCTTACATGTTTCATAATTATAAATATCTTGCATCTTCAGAGAGGGGGGCATGTTATATTGGACAATTGATACAAACCCCACAAATAGCTATTTAAATATCAGGTTGTAAGACCAAAATGTCAAAGGTGATGAATACATTTTGAAGGCACTGCCGTTTTCAAGGTATATAGTTTCAAATTTTCTAACTACTCTGGTTGCATGATTTGGATCGTTCATTTTTTGCCCAACACATGTTGTTTCTCTAGTCTTCTTTACACATGATTTTACAGATGATATTATTTTTTTCAAATGAGGTTTTCTTTGAAATTAATTTACCAAGCCCAACCATAACGATGGTATTCTTGGTGTTCTTGTCATGTTGCTATGCCCAACATTTCTGTTTACAGGTGAGGTTTTGCAAAGGCTAGACAAGTTCTTTGTGCATCTCGTAGGAGCGAGCCCTCTTTGGTCAGCATAGATGAAGACCACCATTGTGTGGTATTTGTGAAAGAAAAATTACTCAGATTCATCAGGGTAGCCTCAGATCGGCAAGGCTTGGAAAATTAAAACTAAAATATGATTCTTGAGGAAAACTTTCGGCTGTCGTCAGAAAACTTTGTTTTTGTAAGCTCGAGTAATATAGACAAGACTGTCACTTGAAATAAAAAAAATTATATTTGACAGTGACCCCACTAGAGTCCAGACTTCATTCCCATCTACAATCTGTGGAGGGAACTAGAGATTAGAGTAATGACAAATGAGTCACAAAATTCATAGACATGATACTGGTGTAGAAGCTGAAAGCTTCTTAGCAATATAACTGATTACTAAGATTGAAAATAAACATTTTGCCACAACTATGGGAATAGGTACGATGAATATTGATACATCACATTAGAGAAAAAAAACTTGCTATAGTTCATTATTAACATATCTGACAAAATTTCTTACTGTCATAGTGCCTGGTACTGTTTAAAAATATATGAATGAAAGCAGCTTTATTGGGAATACGGCTGTATTAATATACATTACGTGTAACCAAATGCAAATGTGATGTTATTATGCTATTAATATGTGAATTAGTCTATTATGTCATCTGACAACATTTAGGAAGTTTTCTAGGACTTTGCCAGTGGTGTAGTACAAGATATATGTGGGTATACAGAGTGCATTTTTACTATTTTTCAGTGAGTTCTGAACATACCCACTTCTGAATTACCTCTAATGTGCATCACATTCAGTGATGTGCAGCAAGTAAAACTGCTTTTACCACAACAGTGAAAGCATGACATATCCTTCTTCTTCTCTGATTGGCTAGAACCTAGGACTTAAATTTCATGCATTGGTTAAGTTTAAACCTCAGGTCATGCCCACCTTTAGCAGACCTATTGATTTTCACAAAAATAACAGCATTGTTCATAGAAACCCTTACTGAACAGGGAAAAGAAGAGCATTCAAATAAGTGGTTTCCTTTGGATGGAATTAGCTTCAAAATTGTTTGAAATTAAAAGCTGATCTCACTTGGACAGGAGGCTCATGTAAAAGAGATTCTTCATATCAATGAGATTTTCTTGAATGAATAAAGATTATAACAACAAAAAAGGGACCCTAAAATATTTCTTGAATGAAACACTACAACTAAAGTAAAATGTTGCTTCCTCTTTAGAAATAGCTCCATGATTCCACAGCGAATCAGATGTTTGAAGAAACAGTTTGTCAGTTTGACAGTTTGATGGAAATAAAAATATCTTTTTTATCATAATAAATGTTTGGTTTTTTTTTTGTCAAAGTTGCAAATAGAATAGAATAGAAATAGAAAAAAACTTTATTCATCCCCCAGTGTGGGAAATTCAAATTTGTCAAGTTGCTCAAAAATAATTGCCACTAAATAGGCCACTAAAGTGGACGTTAAAGGGGATCTCCGGTATTTTTAAACCTGGACCTTATTTCTGGCATGAAATACGTTTATCTACTCATCGAGAACAGTTTGGCGAAAGTTGGCATCCTTTGGAAGTCCTAAATATCTAAATAAGGCATTATGTGTCTTTATTTCACCAATACTTTAAACTGAATGAATAAACGAATGTGTACTGTAGCTCTGTTAGCTCATAGGTGTTGTTATGTGGCTACTTGGGGCCATAGGAGAGCTAACGGAGGTATTTCTACACAGGCACTCTACTGGGACCACTTATCATGTTGATGATCAACAAAGATTTGATAGGTAGAATATCTCAATATAACATCCACATAACCAATAGATTGCACAGATTCTCTTTGGTCCAACCTATCCTGAGCGCACATGAGGCAACTGTGGAGCGAAACAACTTCCTTTTAACAGGAAAAAAAACTTCTGGCAGAACCAGACTCAGGAAGTGTGGCCAACCGCCTCGACCAGCTGGGGTTTGAGAGGACAGAAAAGAGGGAACAACAAACACCAAAACATCATTCAAAGGATACATGCTGAGACAGAGAAACATATGTTAATGACAACAGTAATGCCAAATGTACATAATGTCATATTAGGAAATAAAAGGGGAGAAAAAGAGGACAAACTGAGGGAAGGTGTGACATAAGAGACCCTCCAGCAGTCTAGGCCTATAGCAGCTTAACTATGGGATGTTACAGGATCATCTGAGCAATCCCTTACTATAAGCTTTATCAAAAAAGAAAGTTTTAAGCCTAATCTTAGTAACACTCCAATCTTGAAGTAACAAATTCATGGACCATTTCCTAATGTTCCTAATTGATAATGACCATGTTCCTGATTTTGGCAATATTACGAAGGTGATAAAAGGCAGTCCTACAGACCTGTTTTATATGTGTCAAATAATAATTTCTGGTCAAGAATAACTCCAAGGTTCCTCACTGTGGTACGAGAAGCCAAGGAAATGCCATCTAGAATAACTATATAGCTAGATAGATTTCCCTGAAGTACTCAGGTCCAAAGGCAATGACTTCAGTTTTGTCTGAATTTAGAAGCAGAAAGTTCTGAGTCATCCAGGTCTTTATGTCTTTAAGACATGCTTGTAGCCTGACCAACCTATTGGTTTCATCTGGTTTTATAGATGAGTACAGCTGAGTGTCATGAGCATAGTAATGGAAATTTATGCCATGCTGTCGAATAAGATTACCTCATGGAAGCATATATAGATCACGTCATTTGTTTTTTTATTTGGCTGATAACAACATGGTTGTTTTGGTTTCAGGATTGCTATGGGTGTACAATAAGTGTGCATTAGGAACAATAACTGAAAAATATTTCTAGATAAAAAATACCTTAATTTGAAAGAAAATGAATGTATAACTATTAAAGAGAAGCCTTTTGTTTAAAGAAAGTTGACAGACTGTTCATTACAAGAGTCTATTCTGAGTAAGGCAGTGTGGAAAATGACCCACTGATAACAATAAAACCAAGATGCACTCTACGTGTATCTGTATCAGATATTAGAGGGGTAGTGTCAGACCAATATTAGAAGAGGTTGTAATATTACTATTTCTTTTTGTATCTTAAATCTGTTTATCTGTTTAGCAACTCACTGAATAACAGACAAGAGGATGATCTGCTGAAGAGAAGAGGCAGCAACTGAAGTCTTTGTAGCAACCTAGTCACTGCCATTACCTAGAATATGTGCCAACTGCTGAGTAAAATCATGTTGGAGGAGAAGACATATGCGTGTAAGGTACTCTTCTCATACCAATGTGAAAGACTTTCCATAAAAAATACATTAGTAGACACCTCAGTCTGAAGGAAATGCAGATCAGTTTGCTCGAAAGAGGATACTACCAGTGACCAGTAGACAGTAAATGTTACATAAAAGTCTACGTTGTGTTCTTACAGCTAAAGTAATGCAAAAATTAAATCTTAGACCACCTAAAATTAACTGCACCACCAGGGCAAACAAACCTGTTTAAACTGAACTAAACTGCTTAAATATAAAATCAGAAATGTACACTGCTGATACTGAATATATTGGACACCTTCCAGCTTTCGGCTAAGTGTTTAGATATTTTTATATATATAAATAAAATCGAAATTTAGATGTGGACCAGTTATTCAGAAGATTAGATTCACTCGGGAGAAATGGGTGTGAGTAAGAAAAGACAACAAACAAGAGATCACTGTTGTGTTATATTAAAAACAGGAAAACATATAATTTATGTTTATGTATTTAGCAGACACTTTTATCCAAAGCGACTTACAAATGAAGATATAACAAGCTATATAAAAAGCTAACAATAAACTACATAGAAGGAACCCACTAGTCTGACTATGTCAGAGGTGACAGAGTAGAGATAGGGTGCAGGCATAGAAGGAAGTGTAGAAAGATAAAGTGCAGAGATAGAGGGGGTAGGTAAGTACAAGGTAAGTGCTAGGATAGGAGATGCTGTCTGAAGAGCTGGGTTTTCAAGAGTTTTTTGAAGATAGACAGGGACGCCCCTGTTCTGGTAGCGCTCGGTAGGTCATTCCACCATCGTGGGACGACACATGAAAAGAGTTTGGATTGTCTTAGGCGTGGTGTAGGCACTGCTAGACGACAAGCCTGCGACGAACGGAGGGACCGAGTTGTGACATAAGCCTTTGCAAGAGCATTCAAGTAGACGGTAGCCGTTCCATTAAGCACTTTGTAGGCTAACATCAGTGACTTGAATTTGATGCGGGCGGCTAAGGGTAGCCAGTGGAGTTCAATGAACAGAGGGGTGACGTGGGCTCTTTTAGGCTGATCGAAGACCAGACACGTTGCCGCGTTCTGGACTATCTGCAGAGGTTTCACAGCACAGGCTGGGAGACCAGTTAGGAGAGCGTTGCAGTAGTCAAGGCGGGAGATGACCATGGCCTGCACCAGGAGCTGGGTGGCATGTTGGGTTAGGTATGGTCTGAGCTTTCTTATGTTTAGTAATGCAAAGCGGCATGAACGAGCAACCGAGGTAACGTGATCTTTGAAGGTTGAATGATCTGTCCCAGTGAGTTGGTGTATATGGCAAAGAGAAGAGGTCCCAGTACTGAGCCTTGGGGGACCCCTGTGGCAAGGTGGTGCACTGCAGAAGTGTGACCAAGCCAGGATACTTTGAAGGACCGACCAGTGAGGTATGATTCAAACCAGGAGTGTGCTCTCCCTGTGATGCCCATGCTAGAGAGTATGGACAAAAGGATACTGTGGTTGACAGTGTCAAATGCAGCTGATAAGTCGAGCAGGATAAGTACAGAGGACTTAGCTGTCGCTCTGGCTTCTTTTAAGGCTTCTGTCACAGCTAACAGAGCCGTTTCGGTGGAGTGTCCACTTTTAAACCCAGATTGGTTTGGGTCAAGGAGGTTGTTATAAGAGAGGTAATCGTTGACCTGCTTAAAGACCGCCCTTTCAATGATTTTAGACAGAAACGGGAGGAGAGGGACCGGCCAATAATTCTCCACATGAGTTGGAGGGAGGGAAGGTTTCTTGAGCAGCGGTGTAACCTGAGCTTGCTTGAATGTGGTAGGAAATGTGCCCGATGTCAGTGAAGCATTAATCACATGCGTGACTGCTGCAGTTACAGTAGGAATTTATTTCGATATGAATTGATTAGCTTCTTCTCGGTTTCTATACAATAATAACACAAGACAAATCCTTTACAAATCCACCTGTCAGGTAAGTATCTAAATTTGATGTCTAATTCTTAGTTTAGTGCTAATTTAGTTACTATTCTAATTGTCTAGTTTAATTTTAATTCTGTATTTTTAATCCTATTTTAGTGTGTTTCTTACTGACAGGTGGTTTCCTTAACTTATGCCTCTCTCAATCAAAACAATAAACAAAGATAAATAAAAATAGTTACAACAGTAAAAGTAGGCTATACAGTCACAATATATCACAAATAAACAAAATTGACTTCTCTGACAGTCCAGGTTTAGTGGAGTTTGGCTTGCCACTTCAGTTCAGACTGTAATGTCTGACCAGCTGAACTGAAGAATTTGAATGTTGTCCATAAAGATAAAGGTGATGAGGAGGGTCACGATCAGCACACACACATACAAGCTCCTGGCCTTGGAAGCACAAGCCAGGAAAATAATCAATATAAATCTAAAACACACACAAATTATTTTATGTTATCATTTGATTATAATATAATTTATATTATTAATATAGAGTAAAAAAACTAAAAAAATAAACACACCTATCTATAATTACAAACTGGATTAACATTTAAAATTAGCCATTGGTAGTTAAAACACACCTTATAAATTATGTTATCATTGTAATATTATTTTTTATCTTATTAATATTACGGGAAAACACCAAAACACACCGTTATTTACATATCTACAATCTGGATCAGCTGATAGTCAGCTGATCCCAGCCACAACAATGCTAACGCTGTAGCCGTTAATGTTTAACATTAGCCGTTGGTAGCTTGCCAACGTTTCTTTTTTCTTTCTTTCTTAACAGTCACTGAGCTACTATTTTTTCTTTTTAGTTCCAGGGCTACTTTGTGACGGAGTATTGTTTCACTCACCAAGGGTCTTTGATTTAAAACAGCAGGATTATTACTGTTCCAGGAGGGGTTTCTTCTTCTTTCTTTCTTTTTTTATTTTCTGTTGGTCTGTCTCTGACTCCGTCTGTCTGAGAGTGAGGGCACTTTGGTCTACACAGCCTTTTATATCGGGACTGTTGTTATGGTTACATTAGAAATATATAAATGTATCTATTTCGTTAATTAATAATTATTTATTAATTTGGATAATATAACCTAAATATAAATCAAGTAATGTAAATAAAATTATTATTTATTTATGTAATATGTTCAGTAACCAGGGGTTACATGTAACTTACATTTTCATCAAGTGCACATCTCTTTATGACAATTTGGCTGAGTTGTCAACACTGTGAGCATGCTTACAGGAGAGACTATAGCAGGAATGCACGTGATGTCATAAGATATGTTACTGTAGGTTATTCCCAGAAGAAAAATACAGTGCACTCAAAGACTGTTTGACTTGCTGGAAAACAGAAAACATGTCTAACATTTTTTTTTTACAAAAAAAAAAGATATAAATGGCAAATTGATTTTTACTATTCACAAAGACAACTGGGAATCCATACTCCAAAAAGTGGATTTACTGTGAATACTTTGTATCTGCTATGTCAGATTTCTGAGGGAAATTTTTTTATTGCACAATATTATGAAAAACCATAGACATAATAAACTATTTAGCATCTCCCATTGATATGAGTAAAGCTGCCTTTACATTTGATAGATAGATACATTTATTTGTCTTGAGTTTGTATTTTCTTTTGCTCCTTTCCTTTAGTTAATTGTGGTTTGTTATTTAATCGGTTCATTATTACTTTAAGTTTTTGTTTAATTTATTTATTACCTAATTATTGTAATTATGGGCATGCCGACCACAGCCGCTCACGGCGCTTTTGGTGTGAGCCCCCAGTAAGAGTGAATGCAATATAACCAGAGCCACCTCAGACATAACCAGAACCAACTTAGACAGAACCAACTGATGCTAACATCATGCTAAAATGCTAACATACTAGCATCAATAGCATTTTTGCTAATGTCGCATCACATAGACATGAACTCACTGTTTTTGTGCTCTATTAGCTGATGCTATGAGGTTATTATGCCGATTTCTGGAGGACTTTTGCTCGGCCGGACTATAACGTAGAGACATTGTTCAAATGTTCAAACTCACGGGACGCTTTGGACTACAACATATTAGCGTCTCGTTATGCTGGCTCCTATGGTTTTCGAGACATGACACTTTAAATTGGTCAGAATTTTAATGCTAATGATTGACATGCTGATTTTGGAGAGGTTTTGCTCGGCCAAACTTTATCGTACAGACATCGTTCAAACATTTAAAGACTCGAAACAGTTTGGACGACAGCATACTTAAGTGTCATTAGGGTGGCATTTAAAATTTTTGAGAATTTTCAACGTTAATTCTATCGTAATTTTAATGCTAATGAATACACATGCTGATTTTGGAAGCCTTTTGCTCGGCCATAGTTTATCGTACACACATCGTTCAAACATTTGAAGACTCGGGACGATTTGGACGGGTGGCAACATCCATTCCGAAATACCGCCATTCCGACATCTCGCTATTCCGACATCCCGCCATCCCACCATTCCGACATCCCACCATTCCGACATGCAAACGTCCCACCATTCCGACATCCCACCATTCCGACATTCAAACGTCCCATCATTCCGACAAGGCTTTCAGTTTAAGGAAATGTGCGTTACTCAACAGGCGAGTCCCTTCTTTCTGTTCATGCAATTTATATGTTTAACACATGTTTACAGATAATTAAAAACACAAAGTCTCGGCAACTGGAGGAGGAGAAGCAGACCGCGGTGGTTTTCAATCACACACTCCAATGCCACTTGTTTCAACTTCCGAAAATTTAATTCAGGAAAAAAAGGCTATGGACCAAAACGGCTCCATAACACGCACAAGAATCCAAAAGAAACGAAAGTTAACTAAAAGAAAACAAATACGCAGCATGAAGTGGTCAAAATTGGTTTTACGCATGCCTATGTGCGTCTGGCACATGCGTCTTCGGGCTCTCCCACGTTGGTTTGTGGATGAAAGCTATATGTTCAGCTGTAATGCCATGTAAAAACAATCTCTACATGACATTTACTCCCAGGTGTGACCAGTTAGGTCCTTAAGATATCAACAGGCTGTATAAAGCCTTGCGCAACGGCTGTGTGTTTGTGCCAAATGCGCAAAGCCCATCCGCGCTTCCCATAATTGGAGCGAGTACTCATAAATCACGTGAATTACATGAATAAACGTTTTTACTGCATTTTGTTGTGTTTTATACGTTCTATGCTGTCATTTCTCTCCTCTCCTATTGGCAAGGCAAGGCAGAGTGCTCGCAACTGTGTCCTGTGCAGTAGCCGTGATATCTGTAATTGCAATTATTACTTTTGCATATGATGACAGCGAGCAAAAGACGCATGGGCTCCGTGGAGAGCTCCGCTCCAGCTGGCTGCTGTGACAGCTCACTGACACTGTATTTCTGCTTAATCAGTTTCAGTCTCGCCAGAGTAACATTAATATCTGTATTTTTATATTTGACATTTCAGGGGATTTTGATAATAGATTATTAAAGTTTGTTTGCGAGGCTGATATGCCGGCGCAAATACGCGCGCCGGCATATCAGCCTTCATTAGTGTAAAATGTTTTGGGTAAAACATAGGCTATTAAAAGGAACTGTCGGAATGGCGGTATGTTAAAAAAAAAAAAACATACCGCCATTCCGACCATAGAAGGAAAAAAGTGTCGGAATGGCGGGACGTTTAATAAAAAATTAAGTGTCGCCATTCCGACAATTGGAGGCCAATGTCGGAATGGCGAGATGTCGGAATGGCAGCATGTAACCGATTTGGACTACAACATATTATTATGCTGGGATTTACAGTTTCTGAGAAATTGAACTTTAACTTGATGATATTTCAATGCTAATCGAGTGACGCGCTGATTTTGGAAGCTTGTTGCTTGGCAACAATTTATTGTAGAGCCATCATTCAAACGTTCAAAGATTCGGAACGCTTTGGACCACAACATATCGTAGCCTCATTATGCTGGGATTCACAGTCTTTGATAAAGTAAACTTTAACTTTATGCTAATTTTGAAGCTAATTGATTGACATGCTGATTTTGAAGGCTTGTTGCCTGGCAACATTTAATCGTAGAGACATTTAAACGTTGAAAGACCCGGGGTGCTCTGGAAGCAGGGAGTGTGGTTCATTATCAATCCTTTGCTGGGGGTGTGGTTTATCGGCCATCATTAACCACCCCAAACATAACCAGAACCACTACAGACAGAACCAGAACAACCCCAAACAATAACGGGTGTGGTTCATAAACAACCCATAAACAACCCTCAATCACCAGGGGGTGTGGTTTATTTGACCAATTTCCAGAAATTTTCTAGTTATTTCTTTTGCAGTTGCTGGTGGCTGGTGGTGGCGGTGCTGGTGTCTCGGTGGTGGCATCCTCCCTTCTGTTTTATTTGCTGTGTTTGGGAAGCAGATCTACCTAAGAGTGGGTATCTGCCACAAGGGTGATTTTGGTTGCTTTTCTTTATTTTGGTGGGACCCCCTGTTTGCACTAGCTGTTGTCCACTCACTTGGCCCCAGCATTAATTAGATTTTACTTTTGTGAGAATGTGATTCCTTTTAACAATACTTTTATAGACTAATAAAACTTGTATTTTTAAACGTTGAACCTTGTCTCATGCTGCCTGAGTGACTTACCTGTGTACCTTTAATATGGCAACCTAATTCTCTGGGTGCAATTCCCAGGGTGACGCTGTTGGTTTTCCTTGTTTTCTCTTTAGTTAAGACTAGTTTTATTTGGTTCCTCCTCCTCTTCGCCAGTTATATATCAAGGGGGATGATAGGAAAAGCTTGTTAGAGACCAAGATACAGGGGCAAAAATGTGCCTCAAAACTAGCACTACTGTACATGTGTGTATGTATGTGTGCAGACAACAACTGCAGTACAAGATTGTTAATGCGGCCCCTCACAACTCCAATCATAAACTCTGCTAATTCTGGAACCCAGATACTCAGAATAATAAAGGTAGATCACAGGGATCTTTTGTTTTGTAGATCACTTATTGATCTTTTCACTGCTCACAAAGAATGATTCTGTTTCATTTTCTTTTTGTACACTGTTGTAGAGTTATGGTTAGGAATTCCACATCTTTCCATACACATTGTCATGATTGTTGAAGCGTGGACCCCAGAGCGGAGACACAGAAATGGGCAAGGTGGAGGTGATTTAAAAAATAACTCACTTTATTGAGGACCTGAACACACAAATGTCACCTGCGGAAAGGACTGAAGCAGATCGGCAGCTGACTCACAGGTGAGCTCAGGTACATGACACAGATAATCCAAGGAAGACTAATCCAAAAACGTAAAAATAAATCCAAAACGGTAGTCATCCAAAACACACAAGACTATGGTTTAACACTGAAAACCAGAATGATCAATGATAATGCGGACTATCTGGCAAAGAATGGGAAAGATGACAAGGTATTTATACATGGAAAGTAATTAGGAACAGATAGAAAACGGGTGTGTCAGGGCTGCATATCATCCCTTCCTCCTGTTGGTGGAAGGAAAAACCAGGAATAGAAAAAACACTAAGCGGAACCTGGAGTTGCAGCCGTGGCTGTGACACACATATTTTAAGTGCAGCTGATTTTAGAAACAATAGAACAAAGTGCACAACAATAGTTTAAGAAGAAATTTGCTGATGGTTGTAATCTATAAACATTTTCTGCAGATATTGCAATAATACACCTTTGGCCATGATAATTGTACAGTGATAGTTGTTATTTTTTGAGGTCATAAAGTTAACTCTAGTAGAAGTGGCAGAAACACCACATGGCCTCCCATTCTGTAAACATCACCTCCCCTGCAGCTTTGCCACTTATGCTGGACTCAATGTCATCTGAAGTAAGTGGACTGACTGAGGTAAGAAGGGCTTCATACACCCTTTACTTGCCTTAATTGAGACAATTGCGTGTGTGGAGTGCCTCTGAGAGAAACTGACTGCTGGGTGATAAACATGCTATGCGAGATAATGTCAATGTTCTTCCAATGACATTTATAGCAGTCTAAAGAGTAGAGAATAGAATGTCTTTATTGTCATTGTACAGGTACAACAAAATTAAGGAGACGTAATATCCCCCCAAAGTGCCGTATAAAAATAAGAATAAAAAATGTATAAAATATTAAAAACACTGACATGTCCCATTCACAATCCCATTCACACTCAGTAAGAGTCACAATCAAAAAAATATTGCACATGAAATCGAATTATTGCACATAATATTTAATTATTGCACATGATATTTAATTATTGCACATGATATTGAGTTATTGCACTGATGTATTGCACATATGAAAAACACTCACATTTATTGCTTTGTTGTTGAGTTATTCAGTGCAAAGCCTCGACTTGGATGGACACATCACTAGTTTTTGATGATGGCTCTCATGTTGACGTGCTAGGTCAGGTTGTCCTCGAGCTGCACACACAGGGACCGGGTGTTGGAGTCATCTGCCATGTAAAAACAATCTCTCTCCATCTTCTTGGTGGTGTTCAGGACGAGGTTGTTCTTTGTGCACCACACTGGAACGGCTAAGTTCCACTTCATCCTGGTATGCCGACTCGTCCCCACCTGTGATGAGCCCCACCACAGTGGTGTCGTCAGCAAACTTTATGATGTTGTTTGAGTCTTTGTAGCCATCACTTGGTGGTAAAACTGGAATGTGGGTTCCATTGATGCACCCGATAATTTGTGGAATGTTGAACTTCTGTTTGAATCTGCTGGCTATGCTAATGGCTTTGTCTGTCGTGGGCACCTTGCTGAAGTTGTGTATGGCCGACGTAACCATTCCTGTGCAGAACTGGTACACCATCTTCATTACCGTTGATTTGTGGATGCCGAACTGGTTGGCCACAACTCTGTATTCGGCACAATTGGCCAATTTGTACAGAACAATGGCGACCCTCATTTCGAGCAGTATCGGTGCATGAACGGTCACCACCTTAGGCTTCATGACTCCTTCCATAATCCCACACAATTTGTTGAAGGACCTGCGAGTCATGCGAAAGTTCCTTTTCCAGTCCTCATCGTCATATTCAGTCAAAACCACTCTCACACCAGTCTTTGCTTCTGATCTTCATCTAGACTTTTCGTCGAGACCTTTGCGGCAGAGTGGAAAAGTTCAGTAACAACCTCTTGGTCTGTATTAAACTCTCTTGTATCGATCAGCGGCAGTGTCTTTCCTCCATAATCATCGCAATCAAGAGCGCCGTTGTGCATTGCATTTGTGCAATAACCATGCTGCCAAAAACTAAATATAGTGGGACGCAGCCTCATCTTGCGCTACTTATCTACTGTGGTATTGCATGCTTTGTGCCAGTGATTCGATTAATTCATGACCATGTAACAAAGGATAATTACCCTTGCTCAGATAAGGAGCATAACCCAACTATAGCTATAATCGAGTTAATCTCATCATGTAAACCCATTGAGTGTGGAGCCACCCCCCATGAGCTGTCATCTTACCATGTTGAAGGGGTTTCCGTGTCCCAATGAATCTGGGAGCTATTTTGTCCGGGGCTTTAAGCCTCAGGTAGGGTCACCCAAGGCAAACAAATCCTAAATGAGGGACCAGACAGACAAAGAACAGCTCATAAGACCCCCATGACGAAAAACAATTTTGAACGTTTTCTTTTGCCTGAACGTGGGTCACCAGGGCCTCCCCCTGGAGCCAGGCCCAGGGGTGGGCCCGACAGTGAGTGCCTGGTGGCTGGGCCTGTGCCCATGAGGCTCGGTCAGGTACAGCCCAAAGATATGATGTGGGTACCCCTTTAGACGGGCTCACCACCCGTGGGAGGGTTCAAGGGGGTTGGGTGCAATGTGAGATGGGTAACGGCTGAAGGCGGAGACCTTGGCCATCTGATCCTTGGCTACGGGCTGAGCTGAGCTGGTGCGCAAGGTTGAGAGGTTCCAGCTAGATATAGTTGGACTCATCTTGACACACGGCTTGGGCTCCGGAACCAGTCTCCTTGAGAGGAGTTGGACTCTCTTTCACTCTGGAGTTGCCTGTGGTGAGAGGCGCAGAGCGGGTGTGGGCATACTCATTGCCCCCTGGCTGTGTGCCTGGACATTGGGGTTCACCACAGTGAACGAGAGGCTAGCCTCCCTCCCCCTTCTGGAGGGGGGATGATTACTGACTGTTGTTTGTGCTTACGCACCAGACAGCAGTTTAGAGTACCCACCCTTGTTGGAGTTCCTCGAGGAGGCACTGGAGACTGCTTCTGCAGGATACTACCTCGTTCTGCTGGGGGACTTCAATGCTCACGTGGTCAATTGACAGTGAGAATTAGAAGAGGGTGATTGGGAGGACAACCCCCCTCGATCTGAATCGGAGTGGTGTTCTGCTGTTGGACTTCTGGGCTCTATATGGACTGTCCAAAACAAACACCATGTTCAGGCATAAGGGTGTACATATGTGCACTTGGCACCAGGACAACCTAGGCCGCAGTTCAATGATCGACTTTGTGGTTGTATCGTTGGACTTGCGGCTGAATTTCCTGGACACTCGGGTGAAGAGAGTGGCGGAGTTTTCAACTGATCACCACCTGGTGGTGAGTTGGCTCCGCTGGTAGGGGAGGATACCGATCAGACCTGGCAGGCCCAAACGTATTGTGAGGGTCTTCTGGGAACGTCTGGTGGAATCCTCTGTCAGTAGGAGCATTAACTCCCACCTCCTACAGAGCTTCAATCATGTCCCGGGGGAGGTGTAGGACATTGAGTCCGAATGGGCCATGTTCTGTGCCTTCATTGTTGAGACAGCTGACCGGTGCTGTGGCCGTAACATGGTTGGGGCCTGTCATGAGGGATGGACTCCATCAGGGCTGTCCTTTGTCACCGATTCTGTTCATAATTTTCAGGGACAGAATTTTTAGGTGCAGACAGGGCATTGAGGGGTCCGGTTTGGTGACCTCAGAATCGTGTTGTCGGGCTGTGATCTTCAGCTCTCACTGGAGCGGTTCGCCGCTGAGTGTGAAGCAGCTGGGATGAAAATCAGAACCTCCAAATCCGAGACTATGGTCATCAGCCGGAAAAAGGTGGAATGTCCTCTCCGTGTTGGGAATGAGATCCTTCCCCAAGTGGAGGAGTTCAAGTATCTCGGGGTCTTGTTCACGAGGGAGGGATGAATGGAGCAGGAGATTGACAGGCGGATTTGTGTGGCGTCAGCAGTGATGCAAGCTCTGCATGGGCCTGTTATGGGAAAGAAGCCAGAAGGCGAAGCTCTCAATTTACGTTCTTATCCTCACCTATGGTCACGAACTGTGGGTAGTGACCGAAAGAACGAGATCGTGATATAAGCGACCGAAAGGGGTTTCCTCCGCAGAGTCTCTGGGCTCTATCTTAGAGATAGGGTGAGAAGCTTGGTCATCCGGGAAGGGCAGAGTAGAGCTGCTGCTCCTCCACATCGAGAGGAGCCAGATGAGGTTGCTCGGGCATGTGGTTATGATGCTTCCTGGATGCCTCCATGGTGAGGTGTTCCGGGCCCATCCCACTGGGAACAAGAACAAAAGGCGTGGCAGGGCCGGATCAAAATACTTAACTATGACAAAAAACCAAGACTGTGAAATACAAAACAAGACTATGAATAAACGAAGAAACAGGACTCTGAGGCAGAACCAGACTTATCTCTGTGGCGAAGAATGGAGGGAGAGTGAGGTAAGGATTCTGCCATGACTGAAAGGAAACCAGAAGACTAAATACTGTGGAGGGAGTGATCAGTGAATGAGGTGCAGTTGTGAACAATGAGCCAGGTGACTTGAGTGAACCGAGGTGGCAGGGGAAAAACATGACTAGAACATAACTGAAAACATGATTAAACATAAACTGTGACAGATAAAACATAGACTGTGACAGTCTTGGCTTCTCTGCTCAAGCTGCTGCTGCCCCCGCAACCCGATCCCCGGAGAAGCGGTAGATGATTGATGGATGGAGCCACCTAGCGTAGCTAAATCCATTAGCCGCCCCCTAGCAGAACCCAAACAGCCGGGACCCCAGGGTGGCTGGATGACTGTCAGGAAGAGGAGTCATAGTCCTAAAGTCAAGCCAGTGGTTCACCATCAACTTGTTCACGTTTCAAATAGATTTTCCACACTCAGCGACGCACCCACTTAGGACAAAACCCTGGTAATTGGCTGCTCTATCATCATAAATGTGACATTAAAGACATCATGACCATAGTCAAATACTTTCCAGGGGCCAGAGTGGGCGATGTAGAATCCTATTTAAAACTGCTGACTAAGGATAAGCATAAATACAGTAAAATAGTCATTCACGTTGGTGGTAAGGACACCAATCGGAGGTCACTAAAATTAATGTTGCATCAGTGTGTAATTTTGCCAAAACAATGTCAGAGTCCGTAGTTTTCTCTGGACCCCTGCCAAATCTGACCAGTGATAACATGTTTAGCCGCATGTCCTTTTTCAATCGCTGGTTGTCTAGATGGTGTTAAGCAGACGTTGGCTACATAGATAACTGGCTATCTTTCTGGAGAAAACCTGGTCTGTTGAGGAGAGACGGCATCCATCCTACTTTGGAAGGAGCGGCTCTCATTTCTGGATATATGGACAAATTTATTAGTAAGCCAAAAACATGGCAACCCAGGGTTGAGACCAGGATGCAGAGCTGTAGTGTTACACTCTTCTCTGCGGCTTTCCACATGCTGCTACCCCCCAAACAAATAAACAGAAAAGGTGCAAATCCTCTTGTGCAAAAAACAAAACAAAAAGTTTAACTGAACAAAAAAAACTATTAAATGTGGTTTGCTGAATATTAGATCTCTCCTTTCGAAGTTTCTGTTAGTGAATGACTTGAATTGTGATCATCATATTGATATATTTTGTCTTACAGAAACCTGGCTGCAGCAGGAAGGTCATGTTACCATTAATGAATCAACTCACTATTTAAATGTTCACATTCCTCGAACCACAGGCAGAGGAGGAGAAGTGGCAGCTATCTTCAGATCAGGGTTACTCATCAGTCTGTTACTCATCAACTTTAAGATTAGGCTTAAAACTTTCCTTTTTGATAAAGCTTATGGATGGCTCAGGTGATCCTGAAACATCCCATAGTTAAGCTGCTATAGGCTTAGACTGCTGGGGGACCTCATCTGTCACACCTTTCCTCACTTTGCTCTTTTTTCCCCCCCGTTTAATTTCTCAAATGATATCATGTACGGGCTGCACGGTGGTGTGGTGGTTAGCACCATCACCTCACAGCAAGAGGGTTCCAGGTTCGATCCCTGCCTGGGGCCTTTCTGTGTGGAGTTTGCATGTTCTCCCCATGTATGCGTGGGTTCTCTCCGGGTACTCTGGCTTCCTCCCACCATCCAAAAACATGCATGTCAGGTTAATTGGTGACTCCAAATTGTCCGTAGGAGTGAGCATGCATGGTTGTTTGTCTCATTTGTCTCTATGTGGCCCTGTGATGGACTGGCGACCTGTCCAGGGTGTACCCTGCCTTTTGCCCGATGACTGCTGGGATAGGCTCCGGACCACGGATTGACGGTATAGAAAATGGATGGTTGGATATCATGTACAGGTGACATTATGGTGTGGTCACATAGGCGTGGTCATTGAGTTGTGTTTCCCTGTTCCAACAGGTATCCTTTGAATGGTGTTATGGCGTTTGTTGTCCCGTCTTTTCTGTCCTATGAAACCCCAGCTGGTCGAGGTGGATGGTCACCCTTCCTGAGTCTCGTTCTGCCAGAGGTTTCTTCCTGTTAAAAGGGAGTCGTTCCTTTCCACAGTCGCCTCAAGCATGCTCAGGATGGGAGATTGGACTGAAGAGACGTTTCGGGGCAATATGTTGGTTTCCTTAGCTTGGAAATTGTTTTTGAATTGGCCCTAAATTAATTAATTGGATTATTTTGAAATGAATTAATTGGATTTCATTGGATTATGATTGTTATGATTATAATGAATTGCACTCCAGTTGGCTTGAAATGGACTATATCATTTAAGTGCTTTGAAATTACATTTGTTGTAATTTGTCGCTATATAAATAAAACTGAATTGAATTCAAATTAATTGAATCTTGAAATGCTTGATGGAAACTAAAACATCCAGAGTAGGTAATTTTAAAAAGATTTGTTCCAACATTGAAAAAAAAAATGTTGAAACAAATCAACCAATAGTCATAGAAGAGAAATTGAACATTTATAAAATGGAGATGGACAGTGACTGACAAATGAAGAAAATGTGAAGAAATGAAAATGAGAAATGTTTCAAGTAAGCAATTGAACAAAGTGAAGTAAAGACAGTCACCTGCACCCTCACAGATCTACAATATTACTACTACAGTAATTATAAATAAGAATAACACTGCATACTGAATCATATAGTACAACCCTGAAGAGAAAAAACTGTGCAACCCAGCTGACAAACGCTGTCACAGACAGTAAGTATCTCCCTCAGGCAGGTTGTTGTCTCAGTAGGCTTCAAACCCGGAACCATCATCCCAAGTCCTCAGAAATCAGCATCTAGTGTTACTTACCTGTGTTATTATGAAATGCTTTGAATGATTTGTCATGGGCCACATTAAAGCCAGTTATTCTAATTTGTCCAACCTCTTTCCTTTTCTGGGTTTCTTCCTGTTATAGCAACTGAAGTGAGTGAGGCTCAGGAAAGGGGTTATTTAGGTGTCTTGTCCCTGTTATTCATATCCATATCGCTTACTTACATTCATAGATGTTTGTATGACTGGCATTTCTTGTCAGTGGTGAAACATGGTCTCAAACACATCATTTAAATTTGGATTTATAATAAGTTGATGTATTTTAACATATCACATGCAGTAATATTGCATTTAAACAGATTTTTATGTACAATAACTGATCTTGTCTGTCCCGTAACAAGCGTTTTTTTCTTTTTTGTAATCATCATGGATACAGTGTATCTTAATATAATTTTTTTATTATTCTTTAATTTTCTCTATTTCAAGGTTCAGGTGCTTTTCTTCAATGCTATGATCGTTCTCATATTAAAGTATTATGTAGAGACATAAAAACAACCTGAAGACTGCCACTTTGATGACCTTTCTTATGTGCACCGATGACCTTTTCTGAAGTGCTTGCTTCAGGCTGCTGTTGTTGATATTGTGGTCTGACTGTTAATTCCTGACCACAAGCATACAGCCTCTCTTAAAGGCTGGTGTTGGAATTCTATTTAAAGCATTGGGCCGCAGAGCATTTATGTTTGTCAAGGCTGATTTGCATTAGACATTGCTTTGTTCATTGACTATTATGACTGAAACACTAATCGCACCACAAGGTAAAGTAAGTAAAATTACAAAAGAAATCACAGATTTTTTCTTGTGAATCTAAAAGATTAAAAAAGATAACACTGTTTGTTTGATTTTAAAAACAGTTGTTGCGATTATGTTTTGGTACAAAAGCAGTGTCTACAAAAACGAGTCTTTAAGGACAAGTTAGCAAGAAAATTTTTGAAATGTTAAAAACAATATTACTTGAGGAAAAACTAGAAGAGATTTATACATCCGTCCCTCTACAGTAGAAAATATCATTAAACAATGCAAGGACACCCATAATCTTTGATCTATCAGAAACACTGTATAAGGAACTGCCATTCAACAATAGCTGATCAAATCACATATGTCACTGTGAATCTCTAAAAGGACAGAGTGACTAAAGCCTGCAATGGATAAGCCAGCTTGGTATATTAAACCTTTAGTTTCCTGGCTCCATGTGAGCATAAAATTAAACTTTGTGTCAGATATTTTTATTTGTGTTTTACAGACCGTCTTCTTACCGAGACAAATCCTTTGATGGAATACAATGGTTAAAAAGTTCAGCATTGCCTTAACTGTAGGAACTTAATGAATTAGGAAATGATGTGATGAAAAACAAATGTACATACATTTAATTTAATTAGCTTTCCTTTGATTTATATGTATTACAAGAAATGCATAAAAATATATTCATCCATGATTCTTCTCCTTTTCAGGTCTCAGGGGACCGGAGCCTTTCCAAGCCTGCACAGGGTACAGTATAAGACAGCATACATCATAAAGAGACTGCAAGTCTATGATAAAGGTAATCCATGTAGTCATACAGAAACTTTCATATTCTGAACAAATAGGTGACTAAATTAAATGTAACAACAACACCTTAATGATCCATAATATTATAATAACTCTCAATCATCCAATTTTGTTGACAAGGACAAAGACAGAATAATTTGCTTAAGAAAGAAATCAATATTTCCTGAAATGACCAGGTTAGCCATCACAGCGTGGTAAACACAGCGAGACCTGTGAAATGATGAGGCCACATTATTGCTTGCTTTGACAAAGTGATTGCGCTTTAATGCAGTGGGAGTTCAGGGGGAAGGGTAGTGCCAAGTATCCCAGCACCATTGCTTTGCACTACATTACTCCCCATCTAATCCCTATTAGCAGGTACAGATGGTGCTCCTTGTGCCACTTCAAGGTGCTCACAGCTGGCAGACCTGAACTATGAACAAACCTGAATCTTAGCCATTCACACAGAAGGCCAAATGAGGGAAGGTGAGTCCTCCAAGGAGCATGACAATAATAACCTAATAGCAGTTGAAGGATATCATAATTCTTTGCTTCAATTTCAACGTGAATTGTAACGCTATTTTTCTTATCAAGAACCATTACTTTTCAACAAAAGTGATGGTCAGTTGATTTTATACTGCATTTCTTTTCCATTTGAGCTTTTAAGGTAGGTAAACTGACATAACCACTTGGTCAGATTTAACCAGTTGTCTAGGAATAACAATGTAGTTCAGTTTGTCCACCACACCATAGGTTTTGATGATCCCTAGATCTTTCTTCCAGCAGCAACTTGACATTTGTGGGAAGGAGTGTGTTGCCTCAATGTATTGGAACAATTACCTGATGGCCTTGTGCATCAGGTTATAAATTACTTTTGTTGGGTTATAAACTGATAGAGTCAGCTAAATTTCACAGCAAAGAATGATATAGATATTTTAACATATCATCCACCCCTCCGGGACCCTAGACGTGATTAAACAGGTATAGAAAATTTACAGGCGACAACTTATTTTTTCTCTCCTTGAGAGTAAACTTTTGTTAGTATAAAGTCACTGCCAGTTCAAAAGACCCAATATAAAAAACAAAACTAGCATTTAGTTTTATTACCCTTATTTCTGAAAATTTGTCTTTCAGTAAGCCCTTTAGATGTGGAGGGAAAACTTACATTCCCCTTCAAAGTTATCCAGCATCGCCGTTCTGTATCTCCACCTTGCTTCAACTTTGGATGATGTGCATTTTTTCATACATTTAGGTGTCACCCATAATGGCATCCTGTAATGTAAACTATACACCCTACAAGTGGCAAATAAAGGGAAATAAGACTTGTATGAGTGTTTTCACAGCAAAGTAGACACCATTCTCAAGGGTCTCCTTTAAGACGCCACAAAATCCTCATAAGGAAGAGGGGATGAGACCGGGGGTGGATGAAAAAGCAACAAACATGCTTTCCAACATCTGTGTGCTCATGACGCAAGTTCACGACCAACATATGAAAATGTATTTCTTTTCACATTTTAGTTCAGTTAATACACCATTATGCTGGTTACCTTGGTTATATGAACACATTATGATAAAACATTGGGGGTATTCCAGAAAGGAGGTTCAACAAACTCTGAGTCTACCCCTGAACTCTGAGTTGACTTACTCTGAGATGGGAAACTGAGTATTTGGTTCCAGAACAGCTAATCTGCGTTAGTTCAATCAACTCTGAGTATGTTCACCCTGAGTTAAGCATGTGCATGATGACAATAAAAAGCCATCATCAATGGAGCCCCGATACCATCAGTCACCATGACAACAGAAAATAAAAGAGCAAGTTATTTCACTGCAATGGAGTTGGAGGTCCTTCTGCAGGCCTACGGCGAGTATGAGCACGTATTTCGCCGCAAACGTAATACAGCTGCAGCAGCGAAGGAGAGAGAGACGGCATGGGAAAAAATTGCTGTCTGAATCAACTCGTAAGTTTGACTGTACTATTCTATTGACGTAACATTTAACTGTAAGATCGTAGCATAGCCTATAGTTATGAATATAAGTAGGAATGAAATCTGATTTTCATTTAGGTGCAATCCAACAGGAGGAAAAAAGGACCTGGAAGCAGCTAAAAATTAAATATAAAAACAAATTTCACAAAGGTAAGGCATATATTGCACCCCACCTTGAATTGACTTAGGCTATTTAAAAAAAGTAAATATTAATTCAGTAGCTACTTGAAATAGTAAATTAAACCCCTAACAAGATATTGTTTTTACACGTCCTCTCACTTAATATCCCACTAGTAGACACTTGATACAAACACATTTTTATTTTATACCTATTGAAGTAATTTAAAATGTGATGCTGTAGCCTACACCAACACTCCACTTCCAATCCACTTAAAAAAGAAACACTGAGTTCTGCTCAGCAAACAGAAAGAAGGCAGAGGCCCACAAAACGGGTGGAGGGCCACCTCTACCACCTCTGACAGAGGCTGAGGAGCTGGCCCTCAGCCAAAACAGTGGTCGCCCAGTGGCTGAAGACATTCCCGGGGGAAGTATACATTTATGTCTTTTTGATAAATATATATATATACACCCACCCAACAGTTATGGATGGTGTCATCTGCCAAGTTCAGCCTCTGACTGAAACAATTGTAAACCCTGCAGCTGTAAGTATTCCATACTCAGATCTGGACTCAGATGGTAGAATTCTGAAACAGTAGATTTTCCTGCATCACAGAAGGATGATGATGATGAGGAAATGCTGTCTGCTGCCACAGGGAGAGATCCAGAGGAGCCTACTGAAGTGTGTCCTAATATTATGTATAGCTACTGACAGTGCTCTACCCATTGACATTCCTTTACATTCTTGAGTGGAATTTGGAGTTTGACATGTACACTGAAGTGATGAGCATAGATAATGGCTAACTAGCACATTCTTGTCCTTTAACAGAACACGGTTGAGCATCGCCAAGAGGAGTGTCCATCAACGTCCACAGCACAGCTTGACACAGTGAGATTTTCGGTCAATGCCATGTTAAATCTGTATATAGAACTGGAGGAATTAAATGTCGTCCATATGTTTCCCAGTTACCGGTAAAGGAGTTGTACAGGGTGCACCTGATTTAAAAAAAAAAAACTAAAAAAAATAGAAAGAAATGGTGTACCTGGTAGAAAAAAACGACCTTGAAATTCTATTACTGGAACGCCAGTTGAGGTGGGTGCATTGTCATGGTGAAGCAGGTCAATATGTGAAAAATGTTAATGTTTGGAACTATATTACAAATCCTGACTGTTGCTTTTGTACTTCTAGGGAATAAAGAAGAATCAAATCACATGTGAATTTGTCTGTATTTTATTTAGACTCTAAAGTAATTTCGGGTGATTATGTCCCTTACAGCGCTTCCATCCTGGACAGCTGCAGGGTGGATGGGATGGTCATACTCAGGGTCATTAGTTTGTATGGCAGGGTGCTGCTCTTCTCTAATAATTGCAATATAATCGAGAATAACACATGCCACAATGATGTCACATGCCCTCTCTGGGGTGACCCTGAGCTTACGCAGGCACTGGAACCGGGATTTGAGTATGCCTATGGCCATCTCAATCCGGGCTCTAGTCCTGCAGTAGGCCGCATTAAAACATGGTTGGGGCCCCAACTCAGGGTCAGAGTAAAGGGTCAACAGAGAGGGCTGGTATGGATAACCTCGATTTTCCCAGGCCAATTGGCTTCTACATTTGTGATGATGTAAGCTGCATCACATATAATCTTCATAGTACAGAGAATGACATGAGTTAGTTGTATTGTAAAGTATACATTTTCATGTACATATTTTTTAAGATGGTAAGTTACATATCTGGACATTGAGGCTGTGAAAGGATTTTCTATTCACATAGTTCCTGCAGGCACAGTAATAGGCAAGGCAAGTTTATTTGTATAGCACAATTCAACGACAAGGTGATTCAAAGTGCTTTACAGAGACATTAAAAGAGAAGAAATAAAAAGCATGATTTAAAATTTAAACAAAAGAAAGAAATAAGAACAATAGATAAAATCAGAAAAAAATTATATATATGAAAGACAAAATCAATAGTTAAAATATGATTCCGTTTTGAAACTCAAGCCTATTCAAATGAAGCTGAAAATAGATGTCTTCAACCTGGACTTAAATACACTGAGTGTTTCAGCTGATCTGAGGCTTTCTGAGAGTTTGTTCCAGACATGTGGAGCATAGAAGCTGAATGCAGCTTCTCCATGTCTGGTTCTGACTCTGGGAACGGATAAAAAAAAAATGGATCCAGATGACCTGAGGGGTCTGGAAGGTTCATAGTGGGTCATGTATTTTGGTCCGAGTCCATTCAGAGCTTTGTAGACCAGCATCCAAACTTTTAAGTCTATCCTCTAATGGCCAGGCAGCCAGTGTAAAGACTTCAGAGCTTGATTGATGTGGTCCACTTTTTTTTATCTTAGTGAGGACTCAAGCAGCTGAGTTCTGGATGAGCTGCAGTTGTCTAACTGACTTTTTAGGTAGACCTGTAAAAATGCTATAACAATAATCAAGCCTACTAAAGATGAATGCATGGACTAGTTTTTTCAGGTCGTCCTGAGACATCAGATCTTTTAACCTTGATATATTCTTAAGGTGATAGTAGGCTGACTTTGTTATTGCCTTAATGTATTTGTCCAAATTTAGCTCTGAGTCCATCACTACACCCAGATTTCTGGCTTGGTTGGTAGTTTTTAGGTTTATAGATTGAAGCTTTGAGGCGACTTTCAATCGTTTATCTTTGGCTCCAAAGACAATTACCTCAGTTTTGTTTTTGTTTAGCTGGAGAAAGTTGTGGCACATCCAGTCATTAATCTCCTCAATGCATTTACCAAGAGCCTGTACAGGCCCTCGGTCTCCTGGTGACATTGTAATATATATCTGTGTGTCATCTGCATAGCTATAGTAGTTTATTTAGTTGTTTTTTATAATCTTTGTCAGTGGGAGAATGTAGAAGTTAAACAGAAGAGGTCCCAGGATAGAACCTTGGGGAACGCCACATGTGATTCTTGTCTGCTCAGATGTAAAGTTACCTATTGACACAAAGTACTTCCTGTTCTCTAAGTATGTGTTAAACCAGTTTAGTACAGTTCCGGAAAGACCAGCCCAGTTCTCCAGTCGTTTGAGTAATATATTGTGGTCAACTGTATCAAAAGCAGCACTGAGTTCCAGTAAAACTAAGACTGACATTTTTCCACCGTCTGTATTCAGGCATATGTCATTAAACACTTTGGTCAGAGCAGTCTCAGTGCTGTGGTGCAGTCTAAAGCCTGACTGGAAGGTATCATAGCCGTTATTTTGCTTTTTTAATGATCTTACTTAAAAATGGGAGATTTGAGATGGGCCTGTAGTTGTTCATTTGCGTCTTGTCGAGATTGTCCTCTTTCAGCAGAGGTTTAATTACAGCTGTTTTTAGTGGCTCTGGAAACACACCTGACGTTAAGGACAAGTTCACGATCAGTAACGGGTCTGACTCCAAAATCTTTGAGACCCCTTTGAAAAAACCTGTTGGCAGGATGTCTAAACAGCAAGAGGAGGAGTTCAGGTGACATAAGATGTCCTCCAGGTCTTTACTGTTAATGGGTTGAAACTGTGTCATGGTGTTTAAACCGGTTTTCGGTGGACACGGTACATATGCTGAACCTGCTGCTGATGTACCAACTGCTTGTCTAATATTTTGGACTTTGTCTATGAAGAATTTGGCAAAGTCATTGCAGGCAGAATGAAGCTCAGTTGCCACTGACACAGGAGGGTTTGTTAGCCTGTCAACTGTGGCAAATAAGGCTCAAGCATTATGGTGATGATGTCAGAGAAGTAGGATTGTAAGAGTAAGAGTGGTTTCTCTTTATAGATGTCATAATGAACCTGGAGATTTGTTTTTCTCCATCTGCGCTCAGCTTTCCGACACTCTCTTTTCCCATTTTTCCCATTTTTCAGTGTGGAATTTCGTCATGGTGACTTCCTCCTTCCAGAGATAAACTTCACCTTAATGGGAGAAATAGTATCCATAACATTTCACATTTTAGCACTGAAGCTACTGACGAGCTCACTGACTGAACCCCCAGACAGGACAGGTGTTAAAGAGAAGACCTGGTTAAAGAGCTCACTACTGTTTTCAGTTATACATCGTTTTGAGATCACTGCCGTTGAGACATTTGTGTGCACTGAAATCGTACTCTCAAAGAAAACACAGGAATGGTCAGACAGGCCCACATCAACAACAGTAATCTTTGAAATGCTCAGACCCTTAGAGATCATTAAGTCTTGAGTGTGCCCCCTATTATGCGTGGGCTCTGTTACATGCTGAGTCAGCCCAAAGTTGTCCAGAGTGTTACTCAGGTCTTTAGTCCCTTTGTCCTGAGGGTTGTCCATATGGATGTTAAAATCACCAACAATAATGACACAGTCAAAATCAACACAGATCATAGACAGCAGTTCACTGAGGTCATCAGAAAAATTGGCACAGTATTTGGGGGGCCTGTAAACATTCAGAAACAGGACTCTGGATGAGGCCTTCAGCTGTATAGCCATATATTCAAAGGACTAAAAACTTCCAGGAGATAACTGCTTACATTGAAATGATTAATTCAATAAGACTGTGACCCCTCCTCCTCTCCTGCTCACTCTGGCCTCGCTGATAAAACTATAACCAGGAGGGGTGGACTCAATGAGAACAGCAGCACTGTTATTTTGTTCCAACCAAGTTTCAGTTAAAAATATAAAATCCAGGGTGTGCTCCGTGATACAATCATTAATTAAGAATGTTTTCCCTGCTAAAACCTAACATTTAATAAAGCCAACTTAAGTGTTTTAGAGGTATTATTTGCCCCCTCGTGTTTGAGAGCAGTCTGTGGCACACAAGGTATGATTACTTTATTTAAAGATCTTTTTGAGTGCAACTCTCTGTGTTTTGACTGGGCCACATTTCTCCTTCTGTCACCTAAAAGTACAGAAATTTTAAAATATTCTAATAAACAGGGTCCCAGCTGGGAAAAGTCACAACTGTCAAAATCTACACAGCCTGGACCCTCCACACATCACACAGCAGAGACAGAACATGATGGCAGCATGGAGGGACAGGAGGGGATGGGGCTGGGCTCCGTCGCTTCGGCTGCTCTAGTAGGGGCGGGGCTCGGCGGGGAACCTTTGGTCGCTCTGGTGGGGGGTTTATGGGGGTGAAAGTCCCGTTTCAGAACCTCAGATTGTTGCTTGGACAGATTGTTTGACCCTGTATGTAGAACAATGTTTGTCACAGTTGGATATTCATCTGCAATTCCAAGAATTCTCTCCTTCAGATCGTTAACCATATCCCAAGGAAAGCAGAGGACTGTAGTGTTCTTACCACACATACTTTGAACATCATTTACGGCAGAGTCACCCACAGTTAGAGTTTTTAGTTTGGCCATGTTTTCCTTAGTTTCTCTTGCCCTGCCATCAGGTTCATCCATGTCACCTGTGTTTCTTTCCTCAGCTGCACTCCATCACCAATCACCCCCCTCAGTATTTAGCTTCCAGTTTTTCCATGTTTCTTCGCCAGATTCTTCTGTCACATTGGGTTGGGTGTGATGTGTGGCGTGGTGAAGTTATGGCACGGATGCAGATATTTCCCAAAGAAAAACTTGATTTATTTCAAAAGTCCAAAGAAACAAAAGGCGCAGCTGAGCCGGATTACTCAAAAAAATGAACCCGAAAAACTTGACAAAACAAAACCCTGAAAAAACCTAACACAAGGACAAACATGAAAAAGAGCACGAAAGACTATGGCATGGATGACGGTGGAGACTGTGGCTATGGAGACTGTGGTGCTGGAGAGATGAGGGAGGAGGTGTTCACGGCAGCTAGCTGTGCAAGCCCCAGTTCCAAAAGCTCCATCGTGGCTATACGGTTGACCCTGCTGGCCTCCTTCCAGATATGCCTCACCCCATTAATCATGGTGTGTACTGGCTTCTGATGAAAAAAGTTTAAAAGGTCATCTGTTACCTTTCGTCTCTGCTGTGCCCTGGATTTCGCCCCTCGCAGGTCCAGAGGGCACTGGCCAACTCCCAACTCGCCTCTATATCTGCCGCGTCCATTATAAGGCCAGATTCTTCTGTCATGTTTGGGTGACTTGACTTGACAATAGGGTGACGGTGAAAATCTTGCTGAGAAACCTGGAAACTAAATACTGAGGGGGGTGATTGGTGATGGAGTGCAACTGGGGAAAGAAACACAAGTGACGTGGATGAACCTAATGGCAGGGCAAGAGAAACTAAGGAAAACATGGCCAAACTACAGACTAAACCAGGAACTAAAAACATAACATAACTAACAGATGTGACAATATTCCATTGAAACCATTTTCCTGAATGATATTGTTTGATTCTGAGCAAAAGAGCATTAATCCAATAGTACCTTATAGCAGAGCTGGAATACCTCATCGCTCTGTCACATGATTGACACTGAGGCAAAAATTAGAAAGGCTAAGAATCTTAAATTCTTAAATTCTATCTAAAACTCTATTCTGGATGTGAATACAGCCAGAGATTATGTTTTAGTATCTTTAATATCATCTCACTCCCAATTCATCCTGTTGGTTGAGTGTGCCTACTAACAAATAAACAAACCTTATTTTATTTCTGAGAATCTCAGGAGTCCTTTTCTCATGAGGAAATTATTTCACAATACACTGAAAGAACTGACCTCTTCAGTCATGGCTCCTGGGCACCAGGTTTGGCCTGTGCCTTGTCTGCCTGAGGTGCAGCTGGCCCTCCCTGTCAAGCCTGTCAAGCCACAGTCTCCAGGCAACAAGCTCAGCAGCCACCTGTCATTTTGGATCAATGGTCACACTTGTACGCCCACCTGTCCGCAGGCTTGTCACAAGGGATGACGAGAGAGAAAAGGAGAGAGATGTGGACTCATCTCGGATGGCTGATGACCTGCTTTTGAATGAATAGATGGCTCTGAATAGCCTGATTTAGAGGGGGTGAGATTGAGGCTGACCAACCTGAAAGAGACTTATGTGTGGCTAAGAATGTTTTGGTAATAATGACTCATTTTGCACTGAGCACACATGTATCTCACAATCAGATGATTAGCAGACTGTATTCAAACTTCATCATGCAATTATTTCTCTCAGAAATGATCCTCTTTAGGCCACCTGTCTTTCACAGGAAGATTAGAGAGTGTGCTGTTTAACCACTTTCAACAACGACTGGACACAGACAGCAGCTCCCATTAGTTCCATTCAGTTTCATCTACTTTATGACAGACAATTAACACCTCGGCTCATGTTAAAATACTGGAAATACTTAATTTCCTCTTAATTGATCGTTAATGCGCATATCAGACTAGAAATCTTCATATTCATGAATGTACCAATGACCTCTATGGAGACTCATTATGCTTTTTTACTGCAGGTAGACTGTCGGCTCTGAGAGCCAATACACTAATACAAAAATGGGATGAAGGGCATGGAAGAAGATGATTTTCATTGTCATACTTTACTCTTTTTTTTTTATGATTTCTCACGACTGTCTGAAAGATACATAAGGCATAGAGTGCTGCCAAGGAGTAAACCATAAAGTATATATCTATTGACATGTTATAAACATGTTAACCAGGTTATGTGCAGTAAGTACTGAAGTTTCACTTGATTTACTTTCACTGATCTTTAGCGCAATGTCCAAATTGGACCAACCTGTTTTAATCCTGTTCAAATGATGCTGTTTTGTCAAAGCCAGAAGGGTCTCAGATCTAATCACAGCGATATTTTAAACAGACTGTTTGCTTTTTTGTCACACTGAAATCTCACACAGATTTTCAGGACATGGCATGATTATTTACTTTTTAAAATAACTTATTTGACATGCCTGCATCTACAAGTATTAATTGTCTTCTGTATGCCTAAACTGTATAACAAAACTATTTTTCACAATGACACTGACAGTCAGAAACCCTATTGAAATCATTTAGAGGTCAATCAGTGCAGTTCTAACTAACCTATTAGTGATAACCCTTTGCTTTGCCTCAGCAGCACTGGCCTGACACCAGATGGTTGTTTATAAAAACAGAAATAGTATAATTAGTTAATTAATCTGGTGTTTTAACTATAAATTTGTTTTTCTCTTTATGTAATTAACTTTACACACCAAAACCTTTTTAAAAACCTATGATGTTTTATTACATAATACCAAAACAATGAATGTCTTGTCTAAGAAAGTCTCATCATCAATTTCCACACTGAAGGAATATATAGTGAGCCTGTAATTACTGATGTATTATGTGGTTGCCCTTTGGGAATTGGCTGTATAAAATTTCCTCAGTCCAATTAGCAGGGTTAGCTATTTTGCTCAAGCAATTTATTGAGGATCTGTCTCATCTGCCATAATTGTATCTACAAGCTGCTACTATGGACAACTTTATGTAGTTCTGTGCAATTTGGTCAATGTTCAATGTTCATTTCAATTATACAAATTCAGTTGGGTTAAATGTAACCCATTGTAACCCCACCTCTGCCAGTAAATTCCTATAATTAAACTTAAGTGAGTCACTAATTTAGGTAAAGATTTACAGACAAGGGGGACTAAAACATAAACGGTAAAAAAAATGACAAGCCATATAGCATACCACTCTCACGGTAAAAATCAAATCAATTCAAACTATAGTGTTGTAAAGAAAAAGTCTGCTTTCGATATGAGAGATGTCAGCCTATTTCGACTTGTTACCTTCTCCTGCATAAATCTGGAACAACATCAACCAATGAGAAAAACACCTAATTACCAACTTTCATTGTGCATTCAGTACAATGTGAGTGGACAGCAGAGTACATATTGATGTTGTGAATCACAAACAGTGTGCATGTGTGACTGTTTTCTGAATTGCTGTTATAGCTTCAAGTCCTACCCTGCATACTAACACTCCCATCATAATTTCGGTCTGATTATGCCTTCATGAGTCTGTAATTTAAATATTTACCGGGCACCCAGTCAACATCCACAAAACTCCAACCTTCATTTGCATGCTGATGTGGAGACCAGCAGGGCAAAGAGGTTTGGAGTAAAACTGTGTGTCATCAGCATTTGCTCACTCAGAGCTGAAATTAGCAAGGACCTTTTGGCAACGTTTCTCGAAGCAGAAGTGCTTCTTTTAAATTGGCCGTGAGGGATCATGACACTCCTGGGACAACAAAATAGCCTCAAGTTCAAAATGTGCAATGTAGAGAATCCTTTCAGAGCTGTGTCAAGCAGCAAGACTGACGCAATTTTCTTTTCTGCAAGGAGGTGATATCAAAGATATGGTTTTAATATAATGTTAGACGAAAACAGTTTGTTTAAACACATTGTAAAGATGGTGGAAAACATTTCCTCATTTTACTCTTCCTCTTTTTGTAATGTCCTGAGTAGTAGCTTTATTACACAATTCACATGTAAAAAAGCTACCATATTTTTGGTATAATTTAAGGTTTACCAGTGTCAAACTGAATCCTACCTGCCCAGTAACAGACAGCTAAAAGACTTGCTTCCAAATGAATGCTAGCAGAGTAGCAGTTTACTGTTTAGGAAACTTTGAGAGACAAGCTCTGAGAAACAAATATTGAATAATTTTACATAGTTTTAAAAAGCAAATCTTTTCATGGTTCAAAGGTGTCACAGTATCATGATACGGTTAACAGTTAAAGCAATCCTAAAAAGATGTTTTTTTTCTTTGTTTAGAAACACTTTAGTAGAATGAAACATGAAACCATCTGTGCCCATGTCTTTCATGGGAGTTGGTGGCTTTCAGTTTTCTTATAGACATAAAGAAAAGTATCTTTCAATTCAGTTGAACTAATTTCAGTTCACTTTAATTTAGTTGTTAATGAATTACTTCTGTAAATCTACTGACTGCAAAAAAATTTACAAAATCTCAAATACATTAGCTTAGTTTGCAAAATGGTTAGTTGTGACGCAAATTATATTTGATTTGCAGTAAACTAATGATAGGTATCAGAACAGTTTGTGCACTGACAACAAAGAGAGGAAGGCTCTTCATCCCTGCAGCTATAATACCAATCTTAAATTATTATGTCATTTTCAGCCTAATTTAGATTCCGTTCTTACTAGGAATTATGCAATTGGCATTCAAGAATGCAAACAATCTAAAGCATCTATCCAAGTCTTGGGGTTTTTAGGACAATCTTTAGCAGCCAGATGGATGTAATGTCCCAACTCACATATCTCTTAACTGTAGAGGAAATTAATAGTTCATACTGGTGAGCATTTTTCCTTGAACACTTACGCAAACCATGCCAATCACTGAATGTACAAATGCACTAACTCTTTCTTTCTAGCCCTGATTCATTCATTTTTCTGAGGTAGTACTTCAATTCAATCGGAACCTTACAACTTTTTTTTCTCATATGCTTTGAAGTGCTGTATTGTAATCCTGTACTCATTTACGGGGTCATCTGTAGCTTAAGTGTTACCTAAGTTCACCCTGTTGCTTGTTATCATCAAAAGAAAAAGGAAATCATCTGCAACATCATGATGTAACTGAGGATGTTAGTAAATGTTGTTTACTATTACACTTTAACAACATTTTATTTTTGCAAAATTCTCCCAGAGTTAGCTGTCCCTGTTGCTGGGCAATATCACAAACAACAATGTGACATCATCTGTGACCTCCCAAATATTTTCACCATCTCAAATAATAGGCCTTTGACAGTATGCATGCATACTGCCAAATTCTTAGAAACTGAGGTTTAGTTAAATTAATGGAAAATTAAAGATAGACATTAGTTGGGTTCTTGCAATACTTTTTTTGTTGTAGTTTCAGTATTTCAACCACCCATATAACCACACTAAATATTTAGCATTATCAAAGATATATTTTTGTGAGAGCTGTAGGCTGGAATTTACATGTACATTGAAAGGAACATAGACATAATGTAAAGTCAGGAAAGAAAGAGTGAAGTTAGAGTGCCTTACACATATAGTAGATAAATAGTTTGTGGCCTGGAGGATTTTCAGTGTAGCGAGGCATCTAACAAGACAGCTAAGCTGCATGGATTACTTTTAGGCACTGACATAAACATTCTGCTGCACTTCCTTGGGTGCCTCCAGTCCCCTTTGTGCTTGATGCTAAGAGACAGTGACACTGAGGATGCCAGTGGGAACCCTGACAGAATTTTGAATAAACAAACACACTTGTGTGGAGCCCCCTGTGCAGTGTCAGTGTACCCAACATCTGAATATTTTGCACTGACATTAATAAAGGAATAATGACTTCTGGTTCAGGAAACAAAGTAGAAATCTTATTTTATCTATACTAAAAAATCTCCATGAGGACAACCTTGGACGCACAAATGTATATATTTAATTTAAAGAGTTTGATATGCATTTAAGATTTGCATAGATACCAGGTCTCAATATTGATTTGCCATGAAGTGATTCCTTGCAAACTTGACTAAACTGTAAAATGGATAATGAAGTTGACAGCTTTCTTTATGTGTCATTGCACTCTACAATATGGCCAGTAGAGAGGGATTCCTGTGGTCGCTGGAATTAGTCAGTATCAGTTTGTAATAGAAGTCACACGTTTAATGTTTAACCTCGCTATATGATTTCCATAAGCACTATACAGCGTGCGCCTGTACGCTCATGTAGAATTGTGCTTAAAGCCACGTGTGTTCATCACTTACTTGAAGTGTAGTTCACCCGTCACGTAGGCGTATGCGCTAAGCCGTCAGAATCGTTTCAAATCGTATGCGCAACTATCAACTGAACGTGTCAGCCCGCATCTGTGTAGCAAACCGCGCCTGACGTGTAATGTAGTTTCCTCATCGACTTATAACGGCCCCCCGTTCATGCATGATCACTGCTGCATGCCTGTAATCACACAACGTGTAGTGACTACACGTAACATTCATGCGTTTTTTGGCGAAATGCTCGCATGAAGATAATAGAATTTTTTTTCTCAAGGGCTCACCTGTACACGGAAATGACGTGCGCAAACTATGTCACGCGTGACAAGAAGCTGCGTACTTATGAAGCAGTATGTGCACGTTGTCTGTCACTGTTTGACAAATGTTGCTATGCGTTCACACACATGTGCGTTCGCAGTTTCTGACGGTAAGACCGAAATTTGATCTGCACTTGCGCACCACTCCGCATACACGAACATGTCGCATAGTTGTTCTGTGTTCCATTTTCATCTATGTTGCACTCGATCCAATACGAGATACAGACATATAGGCTTTCGCATGACATGATTCAGTTGTTCAATGAAGACAGAGAAAGAGTTCTGTTTCTTTTACTTTGCTTTCTCACACAAGACACAAAACCAATGACAAATATTTATTAACCACGCCTCCGCAGGTAATTAGTTCATTGAGAAAAGCTGGGACCGCTGGAGAGGTGCGTTAGGTTCATCCACTCCTGGTCGATGAGAGTCTATTTGAATATATATCATTAGATGTTAGCCTAATTGGGAAAACACGGGCAGAAACTTAATAACCTTGATACCGTTTTTTTTTTTTTTTGGGATAGCTGTGCACGTTACCGGGACGGGCATGCAGTTCTTAGCAGTCAGGCTCTTCTCGGCATAACAAGTCTGAAGCCTAGTGTATTTACTTCAATATCAGCCATTTTTAAAAGAAAATATTTGACTGAATACATTATGGTAAAGTTCACTAGGTGTTTTTAGGGTTTGAGGAAACTACATTACACGTCAGGTGCGGTTTGCTGCAATGGCGTCAAAGCACGCGCAAGTGACACGTTCTGACGGCATAGTGCCTTTGTGTGCGTGTCTGTATGTCTCTGGGTATTTATGGTGCTGGGAGGATTGATTTTTTTTATTTTTTTATTTTCTTTATTTGTTTTAGCCTCTGTGAGGCACTTTGTCTTGCGTTTTAAGCATGAAAAGTTCCATATAGATTTGATTTGGAACAAAGTCTTGACTGCTTATGCTCAGGTTTTATTTTTGCTGCATTGGTCATTGTGGAATTGAAATGTGATATCAATACAGTGCCATAACTATTTATACCTGGACTTCAGGATGGCTGGACTTACTGCATTTCTCTTCCTAAACAGTAAGTGTTGCTGCTGAGACAATTGAATCCTGACATCACAAGAATAGCTTCAGAAGAAGACGTACCAGAAGTACAATGTACTTAAAGATACATAATTACAGTTACTCCTCTGTATTCACTTTTAATTATTTTTTATTAATGTTTCCTGCAACAGTTACAATAGTAGTACCTTCTTGGGGTTTGATGGGTCATACATATGCTTATAGACATGGACTTGCTCACAGAATAGCGAGAAAAAAATATGAAGCACAAATCATCGGCTAAAATGAGTTCATAGACTGCTGTGCTCTCAATATGATCCCTGGCTCGCTCGTAAGCCCTGCTTACAAATCCATGAGCGAGTCTTTTAGGTTTCATAGAGTTTATGTTTGAGTGACAAGTTTAAGGCTGTTACCTAATTTGTTGAAAATAATTGAGAGGAAACTCAACCAAATGTGGCAAGGAGCAGGGTAGAATAAGGAATTGTAAGGGCCAACACTGCCACCTGGGGACTTGCACCCCAAGATATAACAACTGGAATACAAATATGTATACGGACACAGGGTCGTGACTGAGGAGGCAGAGACAGTGCACGTAAATAAAACTCTATTTATTGAAAATGCTGACGAATAAAGCAAAAGTAAAACTGCTGCTGCAGAAAAAGAAAAAGTGTTAAACACAAGATACGTTTGTAAAATGATTTTTATTAACAAAAAGGAAGCTAAAAAGCAGACTGTAATAATGCTAAAATCCAAACAACAGAAAACTAAAATCAGTGGGCTGGAGCCTCAGTGGGAAGCATACTACTGGGTGAGTGTGTCCCTCCTTCTTAACCTGGGATGCAACACTACAAAAAGAAACCACTACAACCACACTAGAAGTGCCCCAGTGTCTACTTGCATGTAAAATGGGAAGTGAGGCCCTCACCATGGTGCCTAGCCTCCCACCTGATGACAATCCGGCCACACTGAAGCTCAAAAGAACAACAAACAAAGAGGGTTAACAAAACCACCAACTTAATCCATAAAACAATATTACAAATGTAAATGGGACAAAAACACTTAAACTAACCAAACTGGATAAACAAAGAAATACGCAAAACAGAACAAAGGGAAACCAACCAAAAACTGTATAACAGAACTGCACAAAACAAACTAACAAAACAGCACAGCAGCAAGTAAATCTAAAAGACAAACCAACACATGTTAGTGAAAAGCCAGATTTTAATTTTACACACACACACAGACAGGATGGGGACCCTACTCACCACCTTGATCAGGTAACCGCACCAGCTCAGCAAGAGGCTGAATGGAGCCATTTTGAGCCTTTATATAGTCACCCCACACAACATGGGGAGGAGCTAAGGGAGGTGCCAAAGAGGTGGCCACCTGAGTTGCATTATACAACCCTTAGGTCCACTACACAAACAAAGATGGTGACCATATAACAAACTTGAGGATTTACAACAGTAGTTCACGTTCTACGTCTGCCTTTCATGTATATTTTATGTGGCAATATGCTTGACTTTGAAAAATACGTCACTCAAGTACAGCCACTTTACTGCAGAAAAATGACAAACAATTTTCTATGCTTCAGAATTCAAGGGCAACTTGTTTGTTGATTGAAATATGCAGTCTTCTTTTTGAACTGAGTCCTGCTCCTGTCCTTGTACTCATTAGAAATAATGGGTTATCTTTTAAGTTGGACAGCTGTGTGTTTGCATCATCCCAATATATAATTCCACTGACTAATTCATGTATTGTTCTTTGCTTTTAATAATTTCTGCTTTTTGTGTCAGTTACCAGGGGATTCAGGACGCAGATGCAGGATCGTGTGGTTACAAGAATGTTTTATTTAATTAAACAAACACAGCAGATCACGGCACTGCAGGGCGATCTCCCAGCAGCGCAAAAGAAACGGGCTATAAAAATCCTAAACGCTCTCCTCCGTATCTATGGTGGGGAAGGAGCGCAGCTATGAAATTTACAAAACATAAAATCTCTCCAAACTGGAAGGAACGCAGAAATGCTATGAACACTTAACAAAGCAAAGACACGCTCTCAAAAATGAGGCGGAATAAAACAAAGGCGCACTCTTAACAAAACAGAGGCTCTATGAAACTTAAGCGATAACTAAAAGCTCTCCTTTAATGGAGGTGACTATGAATGGTTACAACAATAATCGCTCCTTGAAAACAGAGGAAAAACAAAACTATGAAACTTAACGTTACAATAAACAAACTAAGGCTATGGAACAAGAATAAATTACAAAACAAGACAGCACTGCAGGAGAGTCGCTCGCTGCAGGCTCGTGGAATCTGTGGGTTCAAGGGACAAGACAAATGGCTGTTAATGTAGCTCAAAATAAGACAACATACTGGCGACGAGACAAGGGAAACGCAGACTATTTGAACATGAGGGACCAAGGGGAACAGGTGGAAACACTTGGGAATCAGGGAAGACAATCTGACGCTTGACACGGGAGGAAGGGCAAGATACCTGAAACGAGAGGAGAAGGTCAGTGAATTTTCAAAATAAAACAGGAAATGACGAGACAAGACATGGAACGGAAAATAAACCGTGACACTTTGTACAACAGATTGTGCAGTAGTGGAATTGTTTGAGCAAACCTGGATGTGATCAGCTTTAATAGTGGTTGAATTTCTAAAGTGCATATGAATTGCTGCAACACTGTTTAGGTAAGGGTTTATTTTATGAGAAAGATATAATATAAAATACAAATTTAGAATTCTTCTCGATGTACTATATTTTTTATTTATACAGCTTTTCAGGTGCTGGCTTTAACCACAAATCACCTCATTCAAATTATGAGCATGAAAAATGTTGATGGAAATATGTACACTTTTACCGAAAAATAGATAAATGCATAGTAGCTGTGAAAAGAAGGAACATGTGAATAAGGGTTTCTCTCCCTCTGTGTGTGTGTGTGTTCTTATGTGTGTGTAGATACAAGTGTTGCTGCTTGGGGACAGTAAGCTTTAGAGGGGTTGACACAGTCAGTAAATAACTTATGAGGACACTAAATGGGTCGAGAAGAGATGAATCGCGATGGAAGTGTCCTTAATGAAAATTCTAGTAGTTACAAGCGTGTGATTTTGATGCTGGAGGGAAAGACCTTAAAGGTTACAGTATCAAGCCCTCGTTCTGCACTCCACAAGCTTTTTGTATGTAGAGTTTTCTCTAATGCGAGTTATCTGACTAGGTATAAGAGGAGTGTTCAAATAAATCTAACATTTTTCCTTGCCAGTGCTTAAGCATTTTTAAACTGCAAATACAGAAAGGCGAGTTTTGTCAAAGCTGAATAAGAGAGATGACCTTATCTATCTGAAATGATGAAGTTATTTATGAGATGACTATTTAACTGATCTGTATTTTGTGTTTAGTGCTAATCAGAAATTACCGTAAAGACAATACAAAGTTAGTGACTGCCTCAAATTATATTATTTCGGCATTTTGTCTAGTCGTAACTCATTCAGCCATGAATCTTTCCATTTAAATTCATCTCACTCATAACCATAAAGTAGTATGGAGTACAAACAATATGATATACAGATGAGAAAGACAATGTGATATCCAACGTGACTAATTTAAATATTCTTAAGCTTTTTAATAACTCTAGTGCCCTCAGACTATAATAGAGCCACCAACTTAAACACAAATGGAGAAAAAGCATAATACTTTGGTAAATACTTGATATCATATTCACCCCTATCACACAGTAATGATTTATTCTTACTTAAATTTTCTATCTGTCCTGTCACCCATCTATTGTCTGTCAATAATATTTGGGAGAGTACATTTAGCTCACCTGAGATCACTGATGCTTTGTATTTGTGTTACGATTGCAGGTAGGCAGGGTCCAAGCAGAGACAGAACAGGTGGGTAAAAAAGTAAGGGATTTATTTATAATACTGAACTTAAAGTGTGCAAAAGTGGAGGGAGTGTTCTCCAATTATTGGAAGTTGGAGACTGGAACCTCAGTAAGGCAGGTGAGTACTGATCAGTGGCTGGGAAGGAGGGAAATTTGTACTGACATTCCTGATACTAGATTAAGGTTAAACTTTGGCTGTGAAGCGTGGTTGTGGTAAGTACTAGGAAGCGCAGCATGACTGTGACATCTGTGGCTGTGCAGTTTGGCTCCTTGAGACTGTGAACATGACATACGTTGGAAAGAAATCCTTCCTCCAGGTTTTTCTGGGAACAGAAACAGTAAACAATTATAGACTTGACATTTGAATTAATCTGAGTAATGGTTGCCAACAATATCAGCAGGTATACCATGAATCCTGAAAACATGATTTACTCGGAGTTCAGCAGTCTCTGTAGCTGAGGGAAGCTTGGTTAGAGCGATGAGGTAGGCAGTAGAGGGCTGCATTGGGATTGGGTGTCACGATTTACATTCTGTTTCATGTTTTGTCTCGTCATTTCCTGTTTTATTTTGAAAAATCACTGACTTTCCCCTCTCGTTTCAGGTATCTTGCCCTTCCTCCCGTATCAAGCGTCTGATTCTCTTCCCTGATTCCCAAGTGTTTCCATCTGTTCCCCTTGGTCCCTCGGGTTCAAATAGTCTGCGTTTCCCTTGTCCTGTGCCAGTATGTTGTCTCCGCCACGAGCTTCATTACCAGCCTTTGTCTTGAGCCATAGTTTTAGTCATAGTTTCCACGAGGCTGCAGTGAAGCAATCCTCCTGCAGAGCCATCTTGTTTCATAATTTATTCTTATTCATAGTCATAGTTTATTTATTCAGAACGTTAAGTTTCATAGCCTTGTTTGTTCCTCCGTTTTTAAGGAGAGATTTTTCGTTGCAACCTTTCATAGTCGCCTCCGTTAAAGGAGAGCTTTAAGTTTATAGTTAAAGTTTCATAGTGCGTCTGTTTTTCGAGTGCGTCCTTTGTTTAAATTCGCCTCGTTATGAGAGCGTGTCTTTGTTTTGTTAAATTGTTCGTAGCGTTTCTGTTTTCCTCCTGAGTTGGAGCGGTTTATGTTTTGTAACTTTCATAGCTGCGCTCGTCCTCCGCCCTAGTTAATGAGGAGAGCGCTTAGGACTTCCACAGCCTGATTCTTTTGCTCTGCTTGGAGATCCTCATATTACCTTGCCTGTGCTGTGTGTATAAAACAAACCTCTTCGAATCTGAACTGACCCTGCATTTGTGTCCTGCGTCCTGTAGTCCTGACATTAGGTCCCAATGTAATAGCAAACGTACACGTTCTTTCATTCATTTGTCTTAAAGTATTGGTGAAATAAAACAGAATAATAATAATGTATAAGACATAATAAATAATGTCTTATTTAGAGGCTGCATCATCCCTGCCATGTTCACTCCATATATGCCAATCGCGAATTTTCGAAATAGCTTACGAAGGACGCCGACTTTCGACTTTCATGCCAGAAATAAGGTCTAGGTTTTAAAAAAGCGGAGTTACCTTTTAAAAGGCAGAGTCCAATAGTGGGAGTGGGTACTTTTTTTTTTACTGTGATGTCATTAAGCCCCCGATGATAAATGCATGGTCACAATGAGCCATTCTTCCTGTTGACAAAGAAAAACCCTACCCCCAGCAAGCAAAATTTTATTTATTGAAATGCATCCCTCCTGCCAATCCAACATGGGATTATGTAACCTGAGCCAAGGGAAACCAAGAACCAAAGGGAGAGGGAATGATATGAAATCATATGTCCTCACTATGGTTACCGGAAAAGAGCAGGCTGACAGGGACCGTGGAGTGAGTAATCTCAGCAAGAACCTTCCCATCCAAGGTGTGTACCATGCATGGCTGACTTAGTTTGACTACAGGGATACCTGACTTTTTTTTTTAAACTAAATCTAAGTCCATAAAGCTAGCACCAGAGTCAATGAAAGCTGGGAGGGAGAAGGAATGACCAGCGTTAGAGATGGTAACAGGACTGATAAACTGTGATGATGGCGAGTTCTTACTAGAAATGTGGCTCTTCAGTACCCCCATACCTACGACGAGCAATCTCATTCAAATTAGACAAATGCTTAGTTAAGACAATGCACTACTCTATGGCTGGAGTCACCGCAGTAACTGCCCAAAATTGCTGCTCCCTTTCCTCTGGGGGAAGATGGGTATTTCTAATCTGCATAGGTGTCTCTTCTGTGGATGGTGGAGGTATCCTGGGAGGAGTAAGCGGTGCAGGTGCGGTTCCAGAACCACACCTGATTCACATGATTAGCTCGTCATCAAGCTTTGCAGTGGTCTGATAAGGAGCCATTCATGGTTCACTTAAACTTAAAATGCAATTAAGATGGAACTATGCAGGATGTTACCAACAAGATGCTTCTAAACAGAACAGAAGGAGAAGAGGAGATGAAGAGTGCAACAGACAGATGGGATGCCATAGAAGTTGGACAGGTTAAGAGAATTGTTTGCTCTTTGGCTCCCCCAACAGTTAGGGAATGTAATACTAATGTCATGAGGAACAATCCACCCTCTGCATGTCTATGGACATGAATTTGTTGTCATGTTTTAAATGCTGTCAAATGTAGCTACAAAAAATGTCAAGAGTTTAGGTTGGGTAATGTTATATTATCTAATAAGAATAAGACTACATGTCTTTACGTACTTTGATCTTTGTGATTAAAATACATGCTCATAAAAAGACCAAAATTATTTACATTTTTGAAGAATCTGAATGTGGCAGATGGGTGAGATCAGCAAAAATGCAACACAATGCACACTGTATATATAACAGTGCCATGTAACACAAGACCGCAGAGAACAGTTTGAAAAGCGACAAAGTTTCAAGATTTGTAGTGAAATTCGCCAAAATGGAAAAAAACCCAGCAAAAATTAGAAAAATGTTAATCTGAAACAGAACTGATATGCTAACTGAGGCTTCATTTGTGAGGCAGGGATGATAATATAAGCTTATGACTTATGTTTCAACTTCTGATAATGACATAACACACAAGAACAGACTGCTGTTGTATTGTGTATTTTTTGAGTGTCTGGAGTATAGAAACATGTTTCATTAGTTTTATTATGTTTCAATCTCCTCTGGTTTGTAGCCTGTAGGGGATATTGAAGCAAAGCAGACAAGAGGGATAAATGATCATATTCTTTTCTTGAATTTAAACCTGACAGTACAAGAAGGCTAATTAGTTATTACTCATTAGCAATAACAAAGCTAACTTTGCCTATATCTGTCATGCTATTATTTTCTTTCTCAGATTGTCTCATTGCATTGTATCGGGTATCTTTGCTGCCTCTGCCAAGTTTTTTTGTAATGACAAGTGTATTTTTTTCTTATTTGTTAACTTATTATTTACCATAGCAATATGTGTTGTTTCCCAGCTGCTCATGCATTACATGGTACAGTTAGGCTAAATGATATTGAGCTTGTCACTATCAGGGCAATATCAAGGAAACCAAAGTTATGAACTGTGTTATCTCAGCCTCTGGGGGCTCCAAGGCGATGTCAGGCTGGGAATGTGCATAACAAAGGTTGGTGTGCTTCAAAATGAGTCAGAAGTATAAAATTTTGAGGTTCACTAACTTCTCTAGTGTTGCTGTAAGGCACTTTAGAGCTGTGAAGTCATCATTCCCCTTCCAGCATCCCCAACTCCTCTACCCTTTCTTTTTCACTCCAAGCTGCTATGCATAAAGAGCAAAAGTTGTACATCTCACTCTTTTTTTTCCTAAGTGACAGAGAGGCTAATCTATAAATGGAAGAAAGGCAGTACGTGGTGGGCATCTTGTTTCTGTGCTATCCGTTGCTGACCAATCAAGTCTTCTTCTGTATATACAGCCCAGTCATTCCAGTAGCACTGTTAGAATCTTTTTTACGGGGCTGTTTCTGCCACTGCAGATGAAACTGCATTTCTGCAAAGCTTCCAGAGAAATGTACAAGGACTTGCATCTAGTTTTTCAAGTGCACAAAATGCAACAAAAGAAAACTAAACTAGGTTCTACGGATATTCAAACAGCTACAAAAAGAAAACGCTTAACTCAGCATGTACTTCAGTCACATCCCTATCTATGCCTGTGCTGTCAGTCTCAATATTATATTGATATTTAGCATGCAATCATGGTTGGCAAATTCAATTATGTAAATTACAGAGTCAAATATCAGATTTCTTGGCCAACTTTAGAGACTAGGAGCTGTACCAGGCATGTTACCCAATCCTCACGTGATGGGTGATGCAGCATACACAATGTGCATTGAATACTAATGAGATAACAGTTTAACTGTGTAAAATAGTAGTCATTAAAGCACATTGATCTTGCCCATTGACTAAAGGTCCCATGAAGGTCAGTTTTGATACAGTTGTTTCTTGTGAAGCTGTAGACGTCCCATGATATGATATGAGATTATCTGAAAAAGATTCCTTTTATAGTTAACCCCTTGTTGAATTACGTTTTTGTTTTTAGTTTCATACAACTAAATGGGTTGTGTAGCATTTGTATAAAATAGAATGTTTCTTCCTTACAGATAACAGTATTGCTTTTTAATTGACCTTGTATGTTTGCCAATTCGGATGGATTAAAAAAGAATGCATTCATTACCTTAAAACAGTGACTGTTCCCCAAACTACACTTAACTTTAAGTGTTTTAGTTGGTTAACTCAGCCAAAACTAAACTTTACACTCTCTTAGACTTTAAAGCAGACATATTATATCCTTTTTACACAAGAAGACACATTTTCCTGTGACATCCTGTGGATAAACATTACATCTTATAATTGTGAATTTACAAAACTTTTACCTCTCTCAAATGTTTTTTCTGTAATTATTTCACTTTGTCATTTCATGTCCCAATGTACCTATTAAAAGCTGAGGTCTCATACACTACCCGGTATGTTACTATACCCAGAGAGCCTTGTCCCTGTGACTCAGCAGGAGGCAGACAGAACATTGCATTCTGAAAAAACCTGGTTGGAAGCTGGTCTCCAGCCAAAACTGTCCTCCATTTTGGCTGAAATTATTAATCTATGTCATTACAGAGAACTGAAAACAACCTGCTACCTTCCCAGGGTGTTTAAATTAAATTTAACAAACTTTCAAGTTGAGATGAGCACACGGAGCAGGGTCCTTATTGTTTGTGTGCCCTTTTCTTTTTCAGCGCTTGATGGGCTGCCTTTATCACACAAATTGCAATGTTGCGGTGGGACTGTGAAGTCAAGCCACATTGTAAAAATTACACTTGTGTTGCATGTTTGGCAGAAACACAGCTATCCAGGGATTTGGTTGTGCCTGCTGAAAAGAGGGAGACTTTTTGGCATGTAGTAAAATTGTTGAGTATTCAATAACTAGCAGTCCCTGCTAGATAAAGCTGACAGTCAGATTCTTCTTCATAAAGGAATCTTACTCTGCCACTTTAAAACATGCCATATTTTTATGTTAGAAATGAACATTTAATTAATCAATCAATAAAAAATATTTCTAAAGCACTTTTCATATAAAAAAAGACAACACAAAGTGCTTTACATCACCAATAATATTAAATAAAAAAAATAACAAAACGATACCTTACCAATCCAAATCCCCAAACCACAAGCTCACGAGTCATGTCACATAGACGTGCGCAAATATACACAGAATGATGTTCTGTAAAATTGCTGTCTTAAACCTTATTGGTAGTACTGGGGAAACGAGTAAAAATGGATAAGATATCAAAATGAAATAAAAAAAAATAAGATGGAATAGAAAAAATGGTATTAAAAACAAGTTAATTAATAGTACCAATAATATAAATGTGTTGAACAAGTAATTAATATATAAATTGGTAAAACACAATCAGACAATTATGAAACTAGTTTTAACATAAGAGACTAAGAAGGTAACACATTTAAGTAAAATATTGATTATGAATACTAATATAAGATATTCAATTAAACGCTTCACTACATTATTTGGATCTCAAGGAATCTAAATATCTTCTGAAGGACGCCGGCTTTCACCAAACTGTTCTCGGTGAGTAGATGAACGTATTTCATGCCAGAAATAAGGTCTAAGTGTAAAAATACCGGAGTTCCCCTTTAAAGACAATTGGTCCTAAAATTGAGCCTTGGGGAATGCCGTACATCAGTTTGTATCTCTTGGAAACTGAATCATCAGTGCTGATAAAAACTTCTCTCTCAGTAAGATAAGACCTGAGCCAATTTAAAACAGTACCAGAAAGGTCAGCTAGGTTCTGAAGTCTGTTTAAAAGTATGGCGTGGTCCAGAGCATCAAAGGCAGCGCTGAGGTCAAGCAGGACAAGGACTGCTAGTTTTTACTTGTCCAGGTTAGTTCTAATATCGCTTACAAATCTGACCAGTGCTGTCTCTGTAGTAGGGTTCACCCCAAACCCAGACTGATAATCCTCAAAGATACTATTGTATATGGCTAGTTGTTCTTTAAAAAGTAATGGTCATGGTTAGTTAGTTTATTCTTCCTCCACTTTCTTTTTGCTCTTCTTTTTAATTTCCAGATTTCTTTCTTCAATTTTCCAAGGTGTTTTTTGTTTTGTGTAAGTATTTTTTAATCTTAGAGGAGCAACGGAATCCTGAGTTTAATGTTAAAACGATCAAGAATAAAGAAGCAGGTAAAATGTGAGGCGAACTGTCCCGTAAATGTAAAATGTGCAGCCACTGCAGTGTTAAGTGTTAAGCGCTTCCTAGTAGTTCTTCTAGGAATATTAGCTAAAATAAAATTGCTTATGATAAAAAAAAAAAAATGCATGTATGGTCTGAAAAACCTACACATGGCCTGCTCCACGGTTTAAAGTGGGCAGCAGGCTACTGATAATCAGACTTTTCACAATTTTCTAAAAAAAGGACCTTAAAATCCCTTTTGGTAAGTTGGCAGTGCGGGGAGCTTATCTAAAATAACTGACACGGTGACTCCAGGAAAACAGTGTGTGGTGGAATTAAAGAGAGATTTTTCTTACCACGGAGTCTCCAACAATGAGGGTTGTTGGAGAAAAGAGAGAACGTGGAAAGAAGAGCTGGGTCGTCCAGTGGCGGGGAGGGATCACAGATGACATTGTTTCATCGCCTGCTGTAGAGGAGTAGGAGATGCTCGCCGGTGGCAGCCAAGTCACCCAGCAGTAGAAACTCCTGCTTGTCCAGAATCCCGTCAGCTGCAGTAACGGGATGAAAGGCCTGGGGTTCGATCGCTGACATCCGGGTACCAGTGGGGGAGAGCATCTGCGAACAGGCTCCTTCAGTAGGAGCTTACTTAAACTCACACAGACAAGTTAGAATTATCAATAGAAACAACTCCTGGGTTTCAAGGTTATCATATGTCCATTTGACTGATCGTTTGACCATTAATTTTCTGGAAATTAAACCTGTAGATTTACACACAGATCCAGATCATTTAATGTTTTTTCTTAGCCCCGAGATCTTTTATTAATGACTCATTAATCTTCCTAATCTTAGATATTCAGTGTAAAAATTACAAACAATCCATTTATCTATTCTCCAGTGCTTATGAGGTGTAGGTTGTGAGGACAGCCGTCTTGGCAGAGATCATAAGACCTTCTTCTCTGCTGCTTGTCCATGCTCTTCCAAGGCATACCCAGTCAGTTTCGAGATGTTATCCTCTTTCTCTTATCAGTTATGTGCTCTGGGAAAAAAAAAATCTTTCATTTCATACTTCACTCTCTTGTGAACAAGACTCAAAGATACTTAAAGGTATATATTTTGTTGAAGGAATTTCCAATGCTATGTTGTATGTTGAGATAAATGGGCTCCTTGGATTTGAGTAGACTACATACAGTGGTACTTTTACCACTAGAGATGTCACCAAGAACTTTTGAAAAATATAATGTACATGAAACATGAAGATATGTAGACAGGAATTGGTGGACCAAATAACTGTAGAGAATTGTAAAAGGCAATACAGCTCCTGTGAATGAAGGTTCCTCTTAGCATTTTCCCACATCTTGACTCACTTGCTTATCTATTGATCTGGATCAGGTTTGAAATCAGTTTCATCTGGATATTCTGCTAGAATCTGACGATGAAAAAGAGGTGTGAGTAAGTAGTATGTGTGTGTGTTTTGTGCAAATTCCAGAGCACATGTGCACTAACATTTTATGCAGATAATTAGTATTCATGCAGTATGTATGGTATTATGATCACTTGTTTTTCCTTAAAAGCTGCTAAACATTTCTGTTCCCCAACTAAATACTAAACTTTAAATAGATGATAATTTAATTTGATTATACTATTATATTATTGACAATAAAAAAAACAAGTGTGAAGGTTTGGGGTGAGCTGGTGTTTTTGGAAGAATAAAAGTGAAACATATTTTATCAGGAATGCTAAAGTTAAAATATTAATTTTATTCCTACCGTTTGTGTTTATTTAATGAAATTGTGCCGCAGAATGACACCAACTATGCATCTTGTTCATTTTTAAGGGAAGCCTCTGTCACAAAGAAAGTGCATACCAACAGATTGTGCACCAACCTATTTAGTGCTGTATGCACACTGATTTGATTGGGGATGGGAAGCATCACTTTATACATATTTATAATGCTAACCATTAAAGTTTAAGTTAAAAAAGTTGATTAGCAGCAAACCAACACAACAGCGTATTGGTGAGTTGTTTTTTAACACAAACAAAAGGCATACAGAAAAACATGTAAAAAATATAATTAATTACTTACATGATTAGATTAGATTAGATTCAACTTTATTGTCATTGCACAAAGTACAGGTACTGAGTCAACGGAATGCAGTTAGCATCCAACCAGAAGTGCAAAACAGCATCAAAAGTGGTTAAAGTGCAGAGTATGTGCGTATGTAAAGTGAATTCAGTGAATAAATACAATAAAGTACTAACAGTGCAGTGCAAAGTATGTGCGTATGTAAAGTGAATTCAGTGAATAAAGTGAATAAATGCAATACAGTACTAACAGTTCAGTGCGAGGTTCAGTGGCTGAAGGGGGGGCAGAAGGGAGGGGCAGGGGGGCAAAGGGGGGTTTGCATGGTAGTCTGCAGTCACTGTGTGTGTGTGTGGCAGTCCACAGTCTCTGTGTGTGCATGTGTGTGGTGGGGGGGGGGACCCTGAGGTTGAGAGTTTAGCAGGAAGGAAGCTTTTCCTGAACCTGCTCGTCCGGGAACGGAGCACCCTGTAGCGCCTCCCGGAGGGGAGGAGGTCAAACAGTCTGTGGCTGGGGTGAGAGCTGTCCTTGACAATACTGCGCGCCCTCCGCAGGCATTTCTTTCTCTGGACAGTCTCAATGGAGGGGAGTGGGGAACCTGTGATGCGTTGGGCGGTTTTCATCACCCTCTGGAGTGACTTCCGTTCTGGAACAGAGCAGCTGCCATACCATACTGAGATACAGTTGGTGAGGATGCTCTCGAGGGTGCAGTGGTAGAAGTTCACCAGGAAAAAAAGATGGGTCTTCTTCAGCCTCCTCAGGAAGAAGAGACACTGGTGTGCCTTCTTGACCAGGGTTGAGGTGTTGAGAGACCAAGAGACATTCTCGGAGATGTGGACCCCCAGGAACTTGAAGCTGGTGACACGCTCAACCTCCGTCCCGTCAATAAGGATGGGGGTGGGTGTGCCACTCTTCTTCCTGAAGTCCACAATGAGCTCTTTGGTCTTCTTGGTGTTGAGAGCCAGGTTGTTGGCAGCGCACCACTCTGCCAGATGCTGAACCTCTTCTCTGTATGCCGTCTCATCGTTGTTGCTGATGAGGCCAACCACCATTATCAAGGTTGTGTCGTCAGCAACCTTGATAATGGTATTAGAACCATGTACAGGCGTGCAGTCGTAGGTGAAGAGGGAGTAGAGGAGAGGACTCAGCACACAGCCCTGTAGGATGCCGGTGTTCAGGATGAGTGTAGAGGAGGTGTGGTTCTCCAGCCTAACAGACTGGGATCTGTTGGTTAGTAAGTCCAGAACCCAGTTGCACAGGGAGGCATTGATACCCAGGTCACTGAGTTTGCTAATCAGTTTGGCGGGGCTGATGGTGTTGAATGCTGAGCTAAAGTCTATGAACAGCATTCTCACATAGGTGTTGTTATTGTCCAGGTGAGCAAGGGCAGAGTGTAGTGCTGTGGAGATGGCATCCTCCGTGCTCCTATTCTGGCGATAGGCAAATTGGAAGGTGTCCAGTGTGGGTGGTAGGCAGGTTTTGAGGTGAGCCAGGACCAGCCTCTCGAAGCACTAGGGCGGAAGTCGTTGAGGCTCTCAGCTTTGGAATGTTTTGCCACTGGCACAATGGAGGTGGTTTTGAAGCATGTGGGGACAGCTGCTTGGGCCAGCGACTGGTTGAAAATGTCAGTCAAGACCTGAGCTAGCTGCCCAGCACAGGTTCTGAGCACGCGTCCAGGGATGCCATCAGGGCCATCAGCCTTATGTGCATTGGTCCTTCTCAGTGCAGCAGACACGTCGGTGGGGGAGAGTGTGAGAGGTTGATGTCCTTTCGTGAGCACAGCCTTGGTGGATTTCCCTCTCAAAGCGAGCATAAAAGCTGTTAAGCTCGTTCAGGAAGGAGGCGTTGTTGGATGTTGGGGTCGTGTTGGTGGGTTTGTAGTCAGTTATGGCCTGGATGCCCTGCCACATGCGTCAGGGGTCGGAGTTGTTCTTAAAGTGCTCCTCAATCCTTAGCTGTGCTTGGCTTCCCTGATGCCCCTCTTCAGGTCAGCCCTGGATGAAGAGTAGGCCTGAGCATCACCAGATCTGAAAGCGGCGTCTCGTGCCTTCAGCAGTAGGCGGATTTCTCTGTTCATCCACGGCTTCTGGTTCAGGAATGAATTGAGGTGATTGAATAATTAAATGTGAATGAAATTATAGTGTGAAAGCCAAATACACTATCGCTCTACCTCCCCCTAAAAGAAAAGTGTGTACTGCAACCACTGCTTGTTTGTCTTCGGAAATCTTGAATTTTTTTATATGGTTACTCTGCGTCCATTTGCCTGTAATATTCACTCTTCTGTAAAGAATCTTGGTGTATATTTTGACAGTGCTTTTAAATTTAACAAGCAGATCTTCTCAGTTGCCAGGTCCAGTTTCTTCCACTTCAGAGTTATAGCAAAAGTAAAGTCCTATATCCCTCCTAAAGATTTTGAGAGAATGAGCCATGCCTTCTTCCGCCTTCTGACAAGAAAGAATCAAAGGGACCACATCACACCTGTACTGCACTCTCTCCACTGGCTCCCTGTTTGCCAGTGGAATGATTTCAAAATTTTATTGGTTACTTTTAATACCTCCATGGGCAGGCTCCTACTTAATTGAACTCTTATGCACATATTTCAGCTAGAGATCGGTCAGCCAACCAACTCCTCCTTGATGTGCCTGGGACCAGGCAAAGAACTAAAGGAGGTCTTTTTCAATTTCTGTCCCCAACCGTTGAACAATTCAAGTTATTACTAAAGAGCCATCTGTTTCTCTCAGCCTTCCTTTTGAGTTGAGCAATTTTATCATCCCATCAGATTTTTAATTCTTAAAATGTTATGATGTATTATTTATTGTTATTTTTATGGTTGTTGCATTTTCAGTTTGTGAAGTAGTTTTGTCAACTTCAGTTGTTTTTAAATGAGCTAAAAGTGACTTAACTTAAAATTGATGCAGGATTGTCATCCAGTGGGGAGAAAACAAACACCTCATTTATAATTGTAGAATTTGGCTGAATGGTTGAAGGAGAAGGCTTAACTCAAGACGTCACCTGGTGCTTGATTTCTATTTTGTTTACCATTAAATGACGTGTAGTTTTGCATTGGAGAAGAACAATTACAAATAGAAAAAAGAAAGTCTTTGTCAGAATCTTGTTTTTGTGATTTTCTGGTTTAGTTTTGTATTCTTGTTTCTAGTCTGTTTAGTTCCCATAAGTTCCAGTGTAATTTCCTGTTTCCCTCAGTTTCTAGTTCCACCCCCATCTCCTGTGTTAATTCTCCTCAGGTGTCTCAGATCAGTAATCATCCTCTCCTCAGCATTTAGTCTCCTGTTGTCCTCTCATTCTTTTTCAGATCCTCACAGTCATTCTCACTGACACCCCCGTAGTATAATCATTGTGTATTCTCGAGTTTTTCAGTGTTTCCTCCAGAGTTTTTTTTGTTTTGAGTTAGTTTTGTTTTCCTACTTGTGCATTTTCTAGTTCTTCTCCAGCATTGCTGTGATTTTGTTTTTTGGAATAAATCTTTTGAAATTGAAGTTCTGCATCTGGGTCCTACCTCCCTGCTCCTGCGTTTTGTGACAGTCTTCAAAATGAACCAATTAGAACTTAAGAATTACATGGATAACACTTGGCCCTTAGCGAAAGGGCTCTAGCTCTGCTGCCTTTCCCAGCTCAAGCTGCACACATCCCTCATGAGGAGCTTCTACTTCAGGCTATACACCGGAAATTCGTCCTACAAGACAAACCACATTATTGGCAGTCATTCATCCAACATATGCACACTTATACACAAAACATTTCTATGAATATAAAACCACCAATAAAATTGTCATAACAATGAAATATTCAGATGTCCAACAGAGTATTCTTGCAACAACACTAGGAACACCCCTGTGTAGTATGTCATTCTTGATACATCCCTTGCTCTATAAAATCAATGGGTCACCCCTCATTCTGTTTTAAATGCCAGACCAGAAAAATGTATGCAGGTGAGACAAGAAAATAATACATGCTTCAAGCCAGGCTTTCAAATAAATGTCTTCAAAATACTCTCATAACATACAGTAGAGAGTCAGTTAAAATGACTTAGCTGCTGTTCATGATTAACATGTCCTGTTCATGCTAATGCTCTGCAAACTATAATATTTAAAGTTGTACACAATACTAGAAACACAACACAACATAAGCTACACAATTTAATAAGCCAGCCAGATGTTAAAAATATAACAAAACTGTATCCGTTTAGCTCTGTATGCAAACTGTGTGCAACATACTTATCAAAAGGCTTGAGGCTACACATGACAACATTGTTCGGGTATTTTTAGATAAAAAGTGATGTGGACTTTCAGCTGAAATTTTGGCATTGTTTTACCTTGTTATGCTCATGGATAAGGTCACATGACATTTAGATGCACAATAATAATAATAATAATGTCATTGACTGTAAGTCATCTAAGGAGCTGCAGAGAGTAAGCCTGCATTTTTATTTACCTGCAAAATATTGAAAGTATAAGTAGTTGTGACCTGTTTCTGTTGTTTACTCTATTTCATTTATGGATTTCTACTTTTGGTCAGAAATATAGTGTACCGACACCACAACATTGTGTGGCAATGGAACCATATGGTCAGTTGGATGGCAGTGTAGTCCTTGCTACTAATATCCAAATACCTTTGTACAAATCAGAGACATAGTCAGTCAGATCGACAGATATGTTTTGGATTTTTCTATAAATTGATGGATGGATGGCTTGAGGATTGGATGAATAGATAGGTGTATGAAATCCATTTTACCTTGTAATTCATTATTCTTTAGCTTCACTAACTCAAAAATAGTTTTGCTTAAAAGTTTATGTTTATGTATTTAGCAGACGCTTTTATCCAAAGCGACTTACAAATGAAGATTTAACAAGCTATATAAAGCTAACAATAAACTACATAGAAGGAACCCACTAGTCTGACTATGTCAGAGGTGACAGAGTAGAGATAGGGTGTAGGCATAGAAAGAAGTGCACAAAGATAAAGTGCAGAGATAGAGGGGGTAGGGAAGTACAAGGTTAGTGCTAGGATAGGAGGTGCTCTCTGAAGAGCTGGGTTTTCAAGAGCTTCTTGAAGATAGACAGGGATGCCCCTGTTCTAGTAGCGTTCGGTAGGTCATTCCACCATCGTGGGACAACACATGAAAAGAGTTTGGATTGTCTTAGGCGTGGTGTAGGCACTGCTAGACGACAATCCTGGGACGAACGGAGGGACCGAGTTGTGACATAAACCTTTGCAAGAGCATTCAAGTAGATGGGAGCCGTTCCATTAAGCACTTTGTAGGCTAACATCAGTGACTTGAATTTGATGCGGGCGGCTAAGGGTAGCCAGTGGAGTTCAATGAACAGAGGGGTTGACATGTGCTCTTTTAGGCTGATTGAAGACCAGACACGCTGCCGCGTTCTGGATCATCTGCAGAGGTTTCACAGCACAGGCTGGGAGACCAGTTAGGAGAGCGTTGCAGTAGTCAAGGCGGGAGATGACCATGGCCTGCACCAGGAGCTGGGTGGCATGTTGGGTCAGGTATGGTCTGATCTTTCTTATGTTTAGTAATGCAAAGCGGCATGAACGAGCCACCGAGGTAACGTGATCTTTGAAGGTTAGTTGGTCATCAATCATGACACCCAAGTTTCTAGCGACCTTTGATGGAGCAAGAGATAGGGATTCGGTTTGGATGCAGATGCTGTGTTGTATGGTTGGTTTGGCTGGAAAGACAAGCAGTTCAGTTTTTGGGAGGTTAAGTTGGAGATGATGGGCTTTCATCCATGCTGATATGTCAGAGAGACAGTCTGAGATTCGTGCTGACCGTGTGGTCATCAGGTGGGAATGACAGATAGAGCTGGGTATCATCAGCATAACATTGGTATGAGAAGCCATGTGATCGGATGATCTTTCCCAGTGAGTTGGTGTATATGGCAAAGAGAAGAGGTCCCAGTACTGAGCCTTGGGGGACCCCTGTGGCAAGGTGGTGCGCTGCAGAAGTGTGACCAAGCCAGGATACTTTGAAGGACTGACCAGTGAGGTACGATTCAAACCAGGAGTGTGCTCTCCCTGTGATGCCCATGCTTGAGAGCATGGACAAAAGAATACTGTGGTTGACAGTGTCAAATGCAGCCGATAAGTCAAGCAGGATAAGTACAGAGGACTTAGCTGTCGTTCTGGCTTCTTTTAAGGCTTCTGTCACAGCTAACAGAGCCGTCTCGGTGGAGTGTCCACTTTTAAACCCAGATTGGTTTAGGTCAAGGAGGTTGTAATAAGAGAGGTAATCGTTGACCTGCTTAAAGACCGCCCTTTCAATGATTTTAGACAGAAACGAGAGGAGAGAGACCGGCCGATAATTCTCCACATGAGTTGGAGGGAGGGAAGGTTTCTTGAGCAGCGGTGTAACCTGAGCTTGTTTGAAGGTGGTAGGAAATGTGCCCGATGTCAGTAAAGCATTAATCACATGCGTGACTGCTGCAGTTACAGTAGGAGCAATGAATTGGAGAAGATTAGTAGGAACGGGGTCCAGCGGGCATGTAGTAGGACGGCTACATGTGAGAAGTTTAGACACACTGCTCCGAGTCAGAGGGGTAAATGAGGAAAATGATGCAGTAGGACTTTTGCATGCAGATTTTGTGGTAACAGGTTTGGTAAACTGTTTGCTTATAGCTGCCACTTTGTCAGTATAAAATGAGGCGAAGGTGTCTGCTGCTAGATTGGTAGCAGGTGGCGGAGGTGGAGGATTAAGTAGAGTTTTGAAGGTGGAAAAAAGTTTCCGGGTGTCAGTAGTACTATGAATCTTGTTGATGTAGAAAGACTTTTTTGCATCAGTGACACTGGATGCGAATGATGACAGTAGCACCTGGAATTTAGCTAGATCTGCCGGATCTTTTGACTTTTGCCATTTCCTTTCGGCAGCTCTGAGATTGGTGCGCAACGCTCGGAGAGTATCATTAAGCCAGGGGTGAGACTGGGAGGATCGGGAGGGTTTGGTGGATAGAGGACACAGACTATCCAGAGATAAGCTCAGAGTAGAGCAAAGGGACTCCGTGGCATCATTAACCTGAAGGGAGGAGTATGTGCTGGGGGTTGGAAGAGCGGAGGCAACAACGGAGGAGAAGCGGGTGGGCGACAGGTTCTGGAGATTGCGGCGGAAGGAAACCATAGGGGTAGAAGCAGATGGTCTTCTCGGGAGACTCACTCTGAACTGAATGAAATAGTGGTCAGAGAACTGCAGAGGTGTGACAGATAGGGCCTCTGTGGCACAGTTTCTTAAGAAAACGAGATTGAGCACTTTGCCAGCTTTATGGGTCGGAGGACTGCTGAGCAGTTGTAGCTCAAACGAGTGCATTAATGACAGAAAATCAGAAGAGTTAGGACTGTCAAGGTGGATGTTCATGTCACCAAGGACAATTGTGGGACAGTCATGCTCCAAGATAGAAGAGAGCAAGGTGTCGAGTTCCTTTAGAAAGTCACCGAGTTGTCCTGGTGGGCGATATACAACAATCGTATAGGTTTTGACCAGTGCAGTTACCAAGATGGCATGGTATTCAAAGGTATTGCATTTAGCTTCAGGTAGCAGTTGGGTGTATTTCCATTTGTTGGAAATGAGCATGCCCGTTCCACCACCTCTCCCAGATGTACGAGAGGTGTGGGAAAATGAGTGGTTGGTTGAAAGTGCAGCCGGGGTAGCTGTGTTTTCAGGCTTAATCCATGTTTCAGTGAGAGCCAGGATGTCAAGAGACAGGTGATTAGCATAAGCCATAATGAAATCTGCTTTGTTTACCGCCGATTGGCAATTCCACAACCCCACAGACAAGGGTGTGTCACAGAGTGAAGTGGGCTTTAGAGAGCGGAGGTTGTTAAGGTTGTCACAGTTTGGTCATCCAACCATCAGTGGTTTTCCATTGATCCTGCTTCTGCCCCACTCAGCCTGTCAGTCACACACACCTCATCAGTTAACTCCACTCACCTGTGCACACAGCTGCCTCTCATCACATGCAATCAGCCCAGCATATAGTCACCAGCTCCACACTCTATCCTTTGCCAGATTGTTCTTTGCCATGCAAGTCTTTCCAGCCTTCTCCTGCCAGCTTTATCGGTACCGACCTCGCCTGTCCCTGATTCCCTGCTTCGTCTGCCTCCTGGTCATTCGACCCAGCCTTCTGTCCCTGACCAAGAACTTTGCCTCTCCTCTCCTGATTCCTGTTTGCCGGTTTCTAAACCGTTTGTCTGTCTATCAGAGTTTCAGTAAAGCCTTGAACTTTTTACCACTGTCTTCTGACTCCTTTGTACTGCAATTGGGTCCATACACAACCCATTACAAAGGTTGCGGTGGCGTTTGGTTGTGTGAAACCTTCTGTGCGAGCCGGAGACAACAGGAATGGGAATGGGTTTGAGGCACATTTTAAAGCAGGTGGAGAGGCCAGAGCGACAAGGATGAGGCAAGTAGGACAGGTTTGCCTTGTTCAGTGGCCTTGCTCTCATGAGGAACCTTGGAGTTATTTTTGACCAGAATTTATCATTTGACGCACATATAAAACTGGTTTCTAGGACTGCCTTCTTTCACCTTCGTAATATTGCTAAAATCAGGAACATCCTGTCTCAGGGTGATGCAGAGAAACTAGTTCATGCATTTGTTACTTCAAGATTGGACTACTGTAATTCCTTATTATTGGGCTGTCCCACATATTCTCTGAAAAGCCTCCAGCTGATCCAAAATGCTGCAGCCAGAGTTCTGATGAGAACTAACAGGAGAGATCATGTTTCTCCAGTTTTAGCTTCTCTTCATTGGCTCCCTGTTAAATTCAGAATAGAATTTAAGATTCTTCTTCTCACATATAAAGCTCTTAATGACCGAGCTCCATCATATCTTAAAGATTTAATTGTAAGATATTTTCCTAACAGAGCACTTCGCTCCCAAACTGCAGGTTTACTTGTTGTTCCCAGAGTTTCTAAAAGTAGAATGGGAGGTAGAGCCTTCAGTTATCAGGCCCCTCTCTTGTGGAATAAGCTGCCAGTAAATGTCCGGGAAGCAGACACCGTTTCCACTTTTAAGATTAGGCTTAAAACTTTCCTTTTCGATAAAGCTTATAGTTAGGGATGGCTCAGGTAATACTGAAACATCCCATAGTTAAGTTGCTATAGGCTTAGACTGCTGGGGGACCTCATCTGTCACACCTTTCCTCACTTTGCTCTCTTTTTCCCCCTGTTTAATTTCACAATTGATTTTATGTACATGTGACATTATTGTGGTTATTAACGTATGTTTCCCTGTTCCAACAGATATCCTTTGAATGGCGTTATGGTGTTTTTCCCCCCTCTTTTCCCTCTTTTCTGTCTTCTCAAACCCCAGCTGGTCGAGGCGAATGGCCACCCTTCCTGAGTCTCGTTCTGCCAGAGGTTTCTTCCTGTTAAAAGGGAGTCGTTCCTTTCCACAGTTGCCTCAGGCACGCTCAGGACGGGAGATTGGACTGAAGACAAGTTTCGGTGCAATCTGTTGGTTTCCTTAGCTAGGATATTAATTTTTTGAATTGGCTCTATATGAATTAATTGGATTATGATTACAATGAATTGAATTCCAATTGGCTTGAATTGGACTATATTACTTAAGTGCCTTGAGATGACAATTGTTGTAATCTGGCGCTATATAAATAAAATTGAATTGAATTGAATTGCTCGGTGGACACGCGCAGGTAGACACGCTAGTCTTTACCCAAGAATGTCTTCACACGAGAATGGCTGACGCTTCAGGCGCCACCCCTTACTTTATGTTGTGCACAGCCGTTCATGTGTTGGTTAATTGCACTAGGCTGAGACCGCCCACCGAGAGTTAACCAGCAAATGTTTTCAGAGAGGAGAGTGACCGCCCGTTCACAGCTCCTGAATACTCTGATTGCTTTGCGATGGCCCAACCGAGACTACTAGGCAACTGGTTTCCCCCACGGATGGGTTTTGATCACTCTCACAACAACAACAGATATTGAATTAGGCAAGAAGCTTAGAAAAAACTTACACTAGCAGACACTCAGTTCTTTCCGTGCAGTTCTGATGAAAGTACATGGTTATGATTAGATTTTATGTCCATGGTTAAGGTTTGGAAAGTATACATGACTTAAGCAAATTCAATATAGAACTAATATAATATATATATATATATATATATATATTATATATAACTACTAATATATAATAGAAATTGTGGGACTTGTCAAATTAGTGAAACTGTTGCCTGATCTTTCTCTGTTCCAGTGAGCAAGGTGCTGTCAGTCAATTTTATCTACAGCTAGTGCAGTTGAAATTTTACAGTACTTAATCCACACCACCTGCTTGTAACATCTGGTCACCTTTGACCAAATCCAGCAGGTCAAAGAAGTCATAAGAGACATGCTGGTCCACATTGAGTTGTTCCTTGAGACTGTTAAAAGATTTTATAAAAATATCCAGACAAGTCAATGCTGTCAGCTTCAAGCTCAGAAAACACTATCTGTTTTGATGTGCTGCCACAAGAACACAAGATAAAGGTGAGCAGCTTAAACCAATTACCTTATCAACAAAAGGGAAAGAAGCAGAAAATAAGAGTAAACAATTTTATCACTATATTGGCATGTTGCTATATTCAATGTGGCTTTCTGGTTCTTCTGCTCTGACAAATATAAACCACTGGTTTACTTTTTTCAAAAGAGATTGGGGATTTGATTTAGATTTCCATAATAATGCATTCACTCCGTGAAGAATGATTTTTAATTCAAATCTTCTCTGTGACTCATTGCTTGCATTCCCATGACTAATAAAATATGGGACATATTTCTTAATAAATCTATAATAATTCTAGTTTACAAGCCTTTTCAATCCTCAGCAGGAAAATGATAGAATCAAGATGCCTTTATATGTGGTTCTGTTGTCAGGCAGAGTGTAAAGTGACATTATAGACGATGTGCACACAAAAAGTCAAAGTGTATTCTTGATTGTTTATATCAGTAAAAGCATCAAAATTCATATATAAGATTTAATGAACAGGTTTACTTACCAGAACAATGACACTATCATACAATTTACCTCTATACTGTGAAAAAACAGGGACATACTAAAGAGTTGGTACAGAGAAGGTAGGAGGAAGGAAGATGTCTTGATTAAAGAGTCATTGCCACACAGCCTCCCTCTAGGCAATTCGCTAAGACTAATATATTTTCAGTGAGCCTTGGCTTCCTGCCAATCAGTTGCTGTGCATAGTAATGTGGCCAGAGGGTTTTGTATTTTGTAGTGATGTGGGAGGTCACTGGCAAAAAGTGATGCTGACACCCACTCTCCTGAAAATATGCTTGAAAAAAATTCATCTGCAGGTGTTACATAGCTGTGTGTCATATACTTTAAATGACTGTGTTGATGCTGAAGACAGGTGGTAAAATAAAAGAATGAATGCAGCATTCTCTCCTGTCAAATAGTGTAAGTTCATTGTACTGTGTGGGCAGGATATTCATTCCAATTATACCCAAATTTTTTAATTTAATGTGGTAGAATTGAATGTTGAAAAAAAATGCTAAAGGGAATGTGAAGGAGGATATATTCATGCAGTACGTACTTACTTGTAAATGTGCATTGATACTTTCTCAGTGTCATAGCAACTGTAAGTCATTATGCCCACACTGCTAGAGGTGTCAGCAGCTGGCTCCTCAGGCAGATGACAGGCAGGTGTCAGCATACACAATGAGGCAGCTGGATGGGAAAGCTGTTTAGACTGGAAAAAGATCCTGTCTGTTAACAATGTATTTACTGTAAATTTAGATATTTTTCATCTGTTGCTCATTTGTGGTCATAAAATGCTTTTTAGGCACTTTAGAAAATAAAAATATAATGAATTAAATTTCTACTTTATATTATTATTCAGACCCCTTTGCTGTGACAATGAAAATTGTAATCGCGTGGTGGTTCTCAGCAGCAATAAAACCAAGACTAGTTAGAACTGAGGGAAGGATGACAAACAGGAAGGATAAAGAAAAGCCACTAGTAATAAGCTGAGATTGATGTGATTATTTACCTCTCAGTGCCACAATATCGTTTTTTCCACCAAAGGGGCTCTAGTGCTAGTTTGGAGCCAGTGCCCAACTTAGAATCAGTTCTGTTTCGACTGCAAGAGCACTGGGTCCAGCCCCCCGAAACTGGTTTGACAATAGCATCAACTCTTTAATAGGCCAGAACAAAGAACCACTGTCATCGGGGTGGACAGGATTGTGGAGACCAACTAAAATGTTTATGTGTGAACACCATATGTGAAACCCTGAAATTTCGACTAAAAATCGACTAATCAGGATGTGGAGGGCAAACTCAAGTCTGATGGCTCTGACAGCGTTTTGCATCACGTTCATCTATGCAATATAATAGCCCATGATTGTTAAAAATACACTGATATCAGCATAAGAAGGCAGTAAAACACAAGAAGGCAATCCGGGGAAAATTATCTTTATTAAACATCCCAGATCAAGACATGGTTAAACGAAATACAGCTGTGCAGTACTGCATTACGTTTGGATGACAGAGGAGGCTTAACATCCAGCGTGGTCTGTTTGTATCTGAGGAATGCTACCATTGTTGCAGGCGGGTGCGCCTGCAGTTATACAACAAATGAACGATTATTAGACTAAAGTATTGAAATATGTTTAATATGATATTAATAGCCTAGAATATTGAAATATTACCGATTCTGCCACACTGCCTGTAACATGCCGTGTTCAGGCAGTCTGTATATAGTTCCAGACGGGAGACATCTGTCGGTCTGCAGTTCACTTTATTTACAACTCTGCATACACACACACCTATACTATCTGCTCTACCTCCTGTATATCCGTCCCCTTATATGTTCCCTACTCAACAGGTATTTAACATGTATAGTAGAGGAGGACTCACTGTAAATGAAATGCTCAAACTAAAAATGAATATTCAGCAAACCACTGGACGTTGAATAACGTGGACGCTCTTCAATCTGCCTGTCTCTAGTGGGTTGGACTAATCCAAAATAGTTAAAACAAGGAGGGTGTTCTCTAAAGACAGGCTGTTACCTGTGAAACAGGGGTACTTGGAAAACACCTCCATTAGCCCTTGGTACTTTCCTCCTGATGAAATCAACCATAGACTGTATGAAATTAACAGGGCAAAACATATCGATCCAGAACATATCAATCAATTAGTTGACCAGTCGACAAGGACTTTACAGCCCTACATAGAACAGCATTCACAATCACTTTTTTCAGTTGAATTTGTAAAACACAGTAGCATTGCCATTCTCAAAGATTGTCAGGTGTTTTAATATCACCTGCTGGTTACCAGCAGCTTATTAAATCCCTCTTTAAACAGCATGTATAAATCCCATTTGGAATGCTTTGTATATTTACCAGTATGCATTAGTAAATACCAGGACAAAGTTAAGTGAAGCTAAAAGTTAACCTGTCTCCCCGCACTGTGGTTATTTACAGCAGGAGCGCCGATTTATGTTTCTGCTGGTGGGTGCTCACCATGTTTGCATCGTTGCGGAATAAAATCTGCACTGCGACTGTCCTCAGTCGTTGACACGGTAGAGTCCTCACTGGAGGACGGTGTTGGGTCGGTGGATATTTTTGGTATTTTTGCGACAAATTTGTCCATTTTGTTGGCTAAATCAACCAATATGCAAGCTTAACAGCAAGTTACCGCCCAACCTTTTTGGCGGTTTATCTGACATCACAAGTAATGTGTTAATAGGTAGCGGAGTGGTCATTAGCAAATCAATGACAAGTGTAGGCTGCCTGGCAAACGTGGGTACTCGGACAATCGGCGCCTATGATCTACACACGAAAGTTCAGATGTGTAGTAGAAGTGCTTTAGAGTGAGTTAATTAAGTGGATCTTTGGTGGCTCTCTGACTGTGGAAAACCAAACCAGTGCTTAATTGCTTCTACATGAACCAACTTATAACTGGCTATAACACCAGCACTGCAACTGATTTGGTCAAAAGGGGGAAATGATACAGAGTGTACAGCCAAAACAACATTGACGTGACACATGACTGTCTGTGAATGCCCTTAAATGGCCAACATAACATCTACACTTAAATCTCACTCAGAATCTGTGGAAAGTCTCATCCAATATGACTGACCAGGAGCTACTGTATTTTCACGACCATACGGCGCACCGTACTAAAAGGCGCAGTCTCAGTTGTGTGCCGTTACTGTGTTTTTAACACACATAAGGCGCACCTAATTATAGGGCGTGAGTTTTATATACAATCCACACAAGCATACAAGTTTTTGTATTTAAAAATAGATCGGGAGCAAAACTGAGTTTGTTTGTGCTTTATTTAAAACACACGGTTGAACAAGCAAGTGTGCGTCGTAACTCAAACCCATCAAAGTCTTCATCTTCTGTTTCTGCATTGAACAGCTGTGCTAAATCTCCATCAAACATGCCAGGTTCACCGTCTTCACTGTAAAAGCCGTGTGGCTCCTCTGAAATGATGCCGGCTTTTGCGAAAGCTCGAACAACAGTGCTAGCAGACACGTTAGCCCAAGCATCTACAATCCACTCACAAACTGTGGCGTAACTTGCCCGGCGTTGCCTTCCACCCTTAGTGAAACTATGGTCTCCATCAGTCATCCATCGCTCCCACGCCGCTTGCAGTCTGACTTTGAACAGCCGATCCACACCGATGTCCAGCGGTTGGAGTTCCTTTGTCAGGCCTCCCGGAATGATAGCAAGCTCAGAGTTCGTTTGCTTAACTTGTGTTTTCACATCGGCTGTGAGATGGGCACGCATAGAGTCACAGATCAACAGCGATGGCGATGCGTGGAAAAAACCACCTGGTCTTCTTACATACACCTCCCGCAGCCACTCTTTCATCATTTCCTCATCCACCCAGCCCTTTTCATTTGCCTTAATGATAACTCCAGCTGGAAACTTCTCTTTAGGCAAAGTCTTTCTCTTAAAAATCACCATAGGCGGCAGTTTCTGTCCATTAGCATGGCAGCCTAGCACAATAGTAAAAGAAGACTTCTCGTACCCCGTTGTGCGTATCGCTATCGTGCTGGTCCCCATCTTCTCCACAGTGTGACTCACCGGGATGTCGAAAGTGAGCGGCACCTCATCCATATTAGTGATGTGGCTGGGCTGGATGTGTTTATCGGTGATATGTTTAAAACAGTAGGAGCGGAAGCTGGCCAGCTTTTCATTATAATCCGCTGGAAGTTGCTGCGCTACTGTAGTCCTGGTCCGGATGGAAAAATGGCACCGTTTCATGAAACGAAAGCACCAAGACGGACCTCCTTGGAAATGTTCGATTTTCATTTCTTCTGCTAGCATTGCCGCTTTAAGTCGAATGGTGACCGTCGAAACGCTTCTCCCACTCGTTCTTTGCTCGATGAGCCACTGCTCGAGTCTTTCCTCCAACTCGGACCACCTCGCCTTATTTCCGCGGAAACTCAGCTGCGTCTTCTTCACCTGTCTGAGCTCGTTTTCCAGCTTCCTCCACTTGCGAACCATCGATTCGTTGATCTTAAATTCTCTCGCGGATGCTCGATTCCCATGTTCCTCCGCGTAGCTGATGGCCTTCAGTTTAAACTGTGCTTCATAAGCGTGCCTCTTTGCCATTTTCAGGGTTGTTAAAACAGAGATGTTCTGCATAACGCACACACCTGTTCTTTTATATACCGGTACAATCAACGCTCCCACTTCACCCTTTAACGTTCTCATGGTGTTCTCTACTACGTCCACCTTACAACAACACACAGGGCGCACTACACTATAAGGCGCGCTGCACATTTTGAAGAAAATCTAAAACTTTTATGTGCGCCTTATGGTCGTGCAAATACGGTACTAACAATTACTGGAGGTTTATCCGGGGGTAATGTGAATCGGTACGGTCCGGTAGCCTATTGCGTACCACTAAAAGATTCAGTGGCGGTACGCAGTACCAGGAAGATGGGAGGGCGGCTGTCTACTATAAAGCGCTCATTCAGAACCAGTGCACTGCATTGTATAAAAATACAAGTGTAATCAAAATAAAACTGCAACTCCTGTTAAAGAAACAACAACATACTTTATCAGTATTTTTATCAGTAACTAACATTTCAAAAAACTTAACTTGAAATGACTGAACTGAGTATGTGACTGCTTCTGTAGATGCTCTTACATGGTAATGATGGGCTGGGTTCTACCTGACATTCGCTCTCCTGACAAGTCCCAGGATGGGAGCTGCCAGGACTGCTGATGCCAGAGCTGAGTTCCGACTGTCTGTCTGATCTTTTCCTGATTTGCTTCTTTTGACAAAGAAGTCATATATCCTGTCACACTGCGTTTTAATTTTTAACTGACCCTATGAAAAAAAATAAGCCAGTCTTGTTACTCCTAGCATCACTTACAATCACACAGTGTCATTAAATCTACTTCCAGTCTAAAAAAATGTCAGGGCAAATAGACCACTGCAGATGTAAGTTTAATATTCAAACTTTTCAGCTAGTTGACTGTCTAGCTTCTTCACGTTACATTTAATTTAAGCCAACAAAGCATGAAAAAGCTAGCTGGTTGATTGTCTGTTAGTTTAATTCCTCTAAAATCATTGAAGAAACACATAAATATAAGTGGCAACCATGAATTAAATGTAGATGTTAATGTGGAGCCGCCGCTGGAATCTGATGCTGGTCATCTGTAGACACCATGAGATGTAACGTTAACGTAAGATACCCGTAGGCTAGCTATCTGAACACAAAAGTGATTTTAAACACTCACTCATTAGGAAACCACCATGAAACTTACTTTAGAATGAGGATTTCATTGTCCATAAAGGTGTTTTATCCTTCTCCTCTTCCTCCTCATCCTTTTTTGATCTTGTGTTCAGGTTCAAACCAGGCTCCACAATCCAGCAAAAACAATCGTGTTTGACTCTAGTTAAAATCTGCCTCTTCTTCTGTGATGATTCTTCTTGTTTTAGGAAGGATTACAACTCTTTGTGGTACATAGCGTCAACTACTGTACAGGAGGGACATAGCAGTCAACGTGCGTCACCGATTTTAAAATGCAACTGGGTCCTATCGACAAGACGTGCGGTGCCGTGATATGTCAATCATCTGGGGTGGCACCTGTGGAGTCCAATCAGATTTCAGGGTGGTCCAGTGCTACCTCGGCCTCCCCTATAGCTCCACCACTGACCACACGTTTAGTGTCTTTATGTTCGGAGAGTAAGCAGTTGTGTTTTGTGTTATTTTGTTCAACTTTTACGATACATAACAGCTCAGATAAGAAACTGCTTATGAGCTAGCGACCGGATATTTCACTCAGCAGTACGTGAGTGCGCATGCACGTCTACTTCCGAAACACAGCGGTTGCTATGGGGATCGGTGCATTTGATTTAATGTAATAGTACCGGAAATAATTTAAAACTACTTTCACTTTTGGGTTTATCTTTAACAATAACTCATACAAGCAGAAGGCTGATGATGACAATACTAAGTTCCAGCGAATAATTTTCCCAGAAAAACTAATGGCAGAAATCCATTAGAATTAAGCTTACACAAATCAAGTAGACATATGGAATAAATACTGCCCAAAATACATGTATACATATGTGTATGTACATGTCTTTATTTAAGAAGGAGGTCGTAGGCTAGTTAGCATCAGAGTCACTACCTGGGACGAAACAGCAACGATGCAGGAAATTGGCCCCCAGTGATGAACTGCTAAGTGAATGCCACAAACAGCTTAAACCCAGGGAAGAGGAGAAGGAAGAGGAAGAACCATCCTCAAGTCATAATACCTTTGCACATTATGTACCATCAATGGATTGAAGAAGTGGCCGATATCAAGAAGTCCCATCAGTGGCTAGAAAAGGCTGGTCTGAAAGACAGCATAGACACACTAATAATGGCTGCTCAAAAACAGGCTCTGGGCACAAGAGTCTACCACACCAGATAGGACCCCAGGTGCAGGCTGTGCAAAGAGGCCTCTGTGTCAATGAAACACATAGTACAAGTGTGTAAGATGCAGGCAGGTAGGGTATACATGGATTGTTATAATCAAGTGGCAGGAATAGTGCACAGACACACCTGTGCCGAGTATGGGTTGGAAGTCCCAATATCAAAGTGGGTGATACCTCCAAATGTGGTAAAGAATGACAGACTGAGATCATATGGAAATACTGAGGACAGAAGAAGGAAGTGGAAAAGATGTAGTAAGTTAAGGCAAAATTGGTACCAGTGGTAATAAAAGCATTCCCGGTCATGACCCCCAAACTGGGAGAGTAGTTCCAAGATCCCAAGAACAATATCTGTCCAGAGGAGTGCAGCTCTAGGAACAGCTAAGTTTCTGTGTGGAAACCTCAAGCTCCTTGGTCTCTGGTAGAGGACCCAAGCTTGAAAAGGGTGTCTGTTCACAAGGGTAAGTGTCAAGTTTTTTCTTTAGTTTTTTTTATATGAATGCAAGGCTGCAAAGAACTTCAAAAATATTCAGGACATGTTAGAGAATCTCAGAAAGCAAATGCCAAAAACAGAAACCATTGTTGAATGCCAGTAACCTTCAAGCCTTAAGATGACATTACAAGAGAAACTACATGCCAACGAACAATATAGCCACATGGGCTCTGAAGTCCTCTGAAGTAAGCACTGAAATAAATTTTTATCCTTAAATGTAACTTTGAACCACATTATTCAAGGAGGAAGCCATATATTAGTTTACACAGAAATGACACCAAGTTTTCTGAGCATGAACTCATCTCAAATAGAAAAAAAAAACAGTGCACATGTATTGTTTAGTCAGATGAGACTGTAGTCAATATGATGTTTTGTTACATCAACTCATCTGTATGGTATGATCATAAGATCAACATAAATTGATCAGATATATTAGTTATATTAGTTAGCAATCGTTTGTTCTTTGAGTTTTACACAATACTATACGAGTAGGACAGATGATTTGGAAGAGAAGGTGAGTCTCTTCGCTGTAACCTCAATTCTCTATGGATTCTCTATAAGTTGGAGTTGTTTTGGATGACCAGTGTATTATGACTTTAAACTATTACCCAGGGCTGCAACTTAATAAGTGTTATATTATATGTCAATTTTCTTGTTTTCCCAATCCCATTTTTAAAAATATATAAAGCTTGTATTCATTTTACAACAAATCTCATGAAAAAAGACCAAATTTAGCAATATAGTATTTGATATATTGTTATTTTGTACCATAATGCTGTTGAACTGCAGTGAAAGTCAAAAACTTGGACACTAATGACCAGTCATTTTAAATTATTATGTGCTTCCAAACATTTGACTGATACTTTTCATGTAACGACAGAAAATATTAATAATAAGAAGAAAATATTTGCTATTTATTAATATAAATACACTGTTGATATAAGTAAGAGAATGTGATTTGTTAAAAATAAGTAAAATATAAATATAGAATATGACCTGCCTAATCTTTTAACATTTCGTTATAAAGAAAAATAAGGGGAGAAGATAATAACAACCTGTACAAAGGTTATCCACTGATTATGTAACAGGTGGTGTATGGACACAATTGCAGTACAAAGGACTCAAGGCAGTAGTAAAAAGTTCAAGGCTTTACTGATACTCTGGCCGACAGACAAACAGTTTAGAAACCGGCAAACAGGAATCAGGAGAGGAGAGGCAAAGTTCTTGGTCAGGGACAGGAGGCAGACTAAGCAGGGAATCAGGGACAGGCGAGGTCGGTATCGGGAAGGCTGGCAGGAGAACACTGGGAAGACTTGCATGGCAAAGAACAATCTGACAAAGGATTGAGTGTGGAGCTGGTGACTATATGCTGGGCTGATTGCATGTGATGAGAGGCAGCTGTGTGCACAGGTGAGTGGAGTGAACTGATGAGGTGTGTGTGGCTGACAGGCTGAGTGGGGCAGAAGCAGGGTCAATGGAAAATTACTGATGGTTGGATGACTGATGGGTTCTATGACACCATACACCGGAGGGCCGTCTCCATTTCTTGGTCCTTCCTCTCAGTCTGGCCGTTTGATTGCGGGTGGTACCCGGATGACAAACTGGCGGTGGCTCCCAAGAGGTTGCCGAACTCCCGCCAGAACACTGATGAAAACTGGGGCCCTCTGTCCGAGACCACGTCAACAGGAATCCCATGAAGGCGAAAGACATGGTTGAGGAGCAGCTGGGCTGTCTCTTTAGCTGACGGGAGCTTAGGCAAGGACATAAAGTGGACCATCTTAGAGAAGCGTTCCACAATGGTAAGAATAGCCGTCTTCTCATTCGATAGTGGCAGGCCTGTCACAAAGTCCACTGAAATATGGGACCTGGGGCGATGTGGCACTGGGAGAGGCTGCAGGAGGCCGGATGGTGCTTGACGCGATGGTTTATTCTGGTTGCAGGTCTGGCAGGCTTTGGCATACTCCCGGGTGTCCTCCTGTAACGTGGCCCACCAGAAACACTGTAGAAGGACCTCCTGGGTTCTCTGGATCCCAGGATGGCAGATCAACTTAGAAGCATGGGCCCACAGGAGTACATCCGACCTCAGAGCTGCAGGCACGAATAAGCAACCAGTAGGGAAGGCACTGGGGCCAGGCTGACCCTCTGTGGCAGCTCTCACTTTCTCCTCAATTTCCCAAGTCAGGGATGCCACAACACACGGGGACGGAAGGATGGTGTCAGGAGCACTGGTGCCATCACCCTCCCTCTGGAACTGACATGACAGAGCGTCAGGTTTGATGTTGCGGGAGCCGGGTCTGTAGGAGAGGGTGAAATTGAACCTGGTGAAGAAGAGGGCCCATCGTGCTAGTCGAGAGTTGAGTCTCTTTGTGGTTCGAATGTACTCCAGGTTCTTGTGGTCTGTCCAAACCAGGAAGGGCTGCTTGGTTCCCTCCAGCCAGTGCCGCCACTCCTCCAGAGCCAGTTTAACAGCTAGGAGCTCCTGGTCATAATGTCATAATTTCTCTCGGCTGGGGAAAGACGCCAAGAGAAAAAGGCACATGGCCCCTACACCCATGTCAGATGCATCGACCTTTACGATGAACTGCCATTCGGCGTCGGGAACTTGGAGGGTGGGTGCAGAACTGAAGCAGTCCCTCCGGGTCTGAAAGGCCGTATCTGCAGAATGGGACCATCGGAAGGAAGTCTTGGAGGATGTCAGGGCTGTGAGAGGGGCAGCGATGGAGCTATAGTTCCAGATGAAGCGCCTGTAAAAATTGGCAAAGCCCAGGAACTGCTGCAGCTTCTTATGGGTTTCAGGGACTGGCCAACACCTAACTGCGTCCACTTTGGCGGGATCCATCTCCAGGTGACCCTGGGTCACAATATAACCCAGGAATGACAAAGTCTGTGAGTGAAACTCACATTTTTCGGCCTTCACGAAAAGGGAGTTCTCCAGCAAGCGTTGGAGGACTGTCTGGACATGGTGGATATGTTCTTCGAGGGACTTAGAAAAAATTAGGATGTCGTCCAAATAGACTAAAACATATTTGTCGATCCTGTCTCTGAGGAGGTCGTTGACCAAGGTGAGTCGAACGGCTCACCAAATATTCATAATGTCCGGTGGGCATGTTAAAAGCAGTCTTCCATTCAGTCTTCCCCTCTCGGATGCGGACAAGGTGGTCGGCATTACGGAGGTCGAGCTTGGTGAAGATCATGGCTCCTTGAAGTAACTCAAAGGCTGAGGAGATGAGGGGAAGAGGGTACCGGTTCTTTATAGTGATGTCATTAAGTCCCCTGTAATCAATGCAGGGGCACAGGGTCTTGTCCTTCTTCTCTACAAAGAAAAGGTCGGATAATACCAGTAGCAAGGGAGTCATTGATGTAGTACAGACGCCCCTTGGGAGCTGAAGTGCCAGGCATCAGGTCAATGAAACAGTCATAACGCCGATGAGGGTGCAATTAAGTCGCCTTAGTCTTACTGAACACCTCCCGGAAGTCATGGTACTCGGCAGGAACTCTCGGCAGCGTTGTCTGCTGGGGTACAGAGGCCTCTTTAAGGCAGACCTGGTGGCAGGAGTTCTTCCAACCAAGGATGGCCCCTGTGGCCCAGTCGATGTGGGGGCTGTGTCGACGTAGCCAAGGGTAGCCTAAGATCAGTGGAATGTTGGAAGATGACAGGAGGTGAAACTGGATGGTCTCATGGTGGTTACCGGAAAGTAGCATGTGGACAGGAGAAGGCTGGTGAGTGACAGTCTCCAGAAGATGGCCATCAAGGGCTTTGGCAGGAATTGGGGTGTCAAGTGGAATCTTCTTAAGTCTGAGTTGTATGGCTAAGTTCTCTGCCATAATGTTGGCATCTGCACCAGAGTCTATAAAAGTGGGCGGGGTGTGTGCACCACCAGGAAGGAGGAGCTTGACTTGGAACAGGGGGCGTAAGCTTGAGGAGGAAGACTTTGCTGCCGTCTGACTCCCCGGGACTTCCTCACTCACTGGTGAGCCCTGTCTTTTAACGGGCAGCGGGAGATAAAATGTCCAGCGTGTCCACAGTACATACACAGATTCCCCTTACAGCGGCGCTCTCGTTCTCCGGGTGTAAGCTTGGTGCGGCCCACCTGCATGGGCTCAGACTCTACACCATTATCCATAACGGGTAAAGAGGAACCGGAAGCAGATGAGTAACCTGGCCAGCGGGCTGGGTCGAGACGACCAGGAGTGTTCTGTCTCCTCTCCCTTCTCCAGGCCTGTATGTGGAGGTCCAGCCGAACAATAATTTCAATGAGACTATCCAGTCTGGAAGGTCGAGGATAGGAAACCAGTTCATCCTTGAAGTAGTCTGCCAAACTATGCAGAAAAGCATCGCGCAGAGCCGCAGTGTTCCAGTCACTTCGACGGGCCCTGATCCGGAAGTCGATGGAGAAGTCAGCCACTGACTGGTTCTCTTAGAGCAGGGAGAGCAGATCACGGGCGACATCAGATCCAGAATTGCCCAACCCGAACACCTTGCGTAGTTCCTCAGAGAAGGCCTGGAATTATGCACAGGCGGAAGTCCGCCTCTCCCACTCTGCTTTTCCCCAGAGGAGGGCTCTGCCGGTCAGGTTTCTAACTACATATGCCACCCTGGCCTCCTCAGTGGCAAATGTGTATGGCTGCAGGCTGAGGAGTAAGGAGCAGGAGGTCATGAATGAACCGCAGAGTTCAGGATTTCCATCATATCGCTCAGGGGTTCCCACTCTGGGCTTGGAGATCATTCTGGGCTGTGGCAGAGCTGGGACTGGAACTGCAGGAGGGCGAGTAGACATCAGCTGTTGCAACTGGGCGGAGAGGGTTGCAAAGGCATTGGCCTCTGCAGCTCATCTGGTGTATGCATCAGCCTCCTCCATTCTCTGCTGATGTTGCGTGAGCGCGTTCTCAATCCTCTCAAACCGATCCTGTGGTGAGGATGGTCCTGCTGGGTCCATGTCTAGTCAGATTGTACTGTAATCGGTGATGTATGGACCCAATTGCAGTACAAAGGACTCAGAAGACAGTAGTAAAAAGTTCAAGGCTTTACTGAGACTCTGGCAGACAGACAAACGGTTTAGAAACCTGCAAACAGGAATCAGGAGAGGAGAGGCAAAGTTCTTGGTCAGGGAGAGAAGGCTGGGTCGAATTACCAGGAGGCAAACGAAGCAGGGAATCAGGGACAGGCGAGGTCGATACCGGGAAGGCTGGCAGGAGAATGCTGGAAAGACTTGCATGGCAAAGAACAATCTGGCATAGGATTGAGTGTGGAGCTGGTGGCTATATGCTGGGCTGATTGCATGTGATGAGAGGCAGCTGTGTGCACAGGTGAGTGGAGTGAACTGATGAGGTGTGTGTGGCTGACAGGGAGAGTGGGGTTGAAGCAGGATCAATGGAAAATTACTGATGACTGAACTGTGACAGATTATCCTCTTAGTGCCCTCTCTGAACTAGATTCTGTTGTCAATCATATCAATTCAGTATGTGGATTTCCATGTGACTGAATTATCATTTGCATCACAGCCACTGTAAATTCAATTTAGAAAATATTGGAAATAAGTATAAATAATCTTTATCAAATGAATTGCATTTCTTTTTACATTATGCACCTGGGGTCTGGCTTATGATGTTGGACTACTTTCTTTTAAGTCCCTCAACCATGAAATGTGGCCTGTAAGCACGACCTAATTCCAGCATTTCATAAACCAAGGATAAGTACACAGCCTTTATTCTAGGACATTTCAGTACCTCTGCTTCATACTCATGTCTTTAATTACACAACGTTTTCTTGCTGGTAGAAATACAGACTCTGTTTTTCCTGTTTGCTTGGCAGCTCTTTGAAGTCATGTCCACTCACGTGTAATTGAGACAAGCAGCCGTTTAAAGGGTGCTGTTCAAGAGAGACTGTCAATTAGTCAGTTACTTGCATAACCTAAATGAGAAATTACACTCTTTAATCACCATAAATGTTGATACTAATAGTAAGCTACCTGTCAACCTCCATGCACCTGGTGAATACAAATTAGCAAGTAGCAGAGCTGACTCTCTCCTCTCTATATGTCTTACAAGTAAGGCAAGCAATGTTTTGTTGAGTGTGAAAAACTAAAGCTTTAGTATATGATGTCTTAAAAAAGACCCTTATTTTAAAATTGTCACTGCATGCCTTATGGAAGTTGTGGTTGTATATCAGAGTGGACTTACCCATATCCTATAGGGGCGGCTGTAGCTCAGGAGGAAGAGCAGTCGCCCACCAATCGGAAGGTGGTTCGAATCTGGCTTCCCCAGGATACATGTCGAAGCGTCCTTGGGCAAGACACTGAACCCCATGTTGCCCCATGTTGCATTCATTGGGGTTATGAATGTGTGTGTGAATGATTAGAAAAAGCACGTAGTTATGTGTATCTTAAGACGTGCTGTCTGAGTGGGGTGAATGGGGCATCTAGTGAAGCACTTTGAGTGGTCAGTTAGACTAGAAAAGCGCTATACAAGTACAAGTCCATTTACCATATCAGAGCACAAAACCTTTGAAGCAAAATTCTGCATTTGTTGTTTGACTATGAAGACTCATTGCCCCTTGTTGAGATTTTAAGAGCTACATTTATTTACCCCCCCGTGTCCTGGACAGAACTGATTACTTTGATAAATATGGACTATTTTCTCTTGTGATAACCATTAAAGTGATAGTGTGCCCTGTTCAGTCATAATCTCTTTTAGGGTCAAGACTGAGCTATTACTTAACTTACTTACTTCATATAGCAGCGACACCTCTGTGTCAGAGAATATTGCAAGTACTGGTGCATTGACTCGCGCCACTATATATGGCCGGCCGTGACATCATTGCGTGAGCCATCGCAGCAACCATACTGGGGCCTTAAGGCAGAAGGGTGTTGGATGTGGATGTGGATATGTGACTACGAGTCCATTTACCATCCATAACTGCTGCAGCCACTTAACTGAACAGGTTGTATTTGGGATAGCCATCTATATGTGGCTTGTCTTTAAATGTATTTTGTGCAACGTGCTCAAATGTAAATAAATTTGAATAATTATAATAAATTATAATTTTTTGTGTGCCGGTACCATAAGAATAACTGGATGCATTGTTTTGAAACTAAATAATGATATGTTACATGCTGCCTAAAGTTTAAACATACACGCTAAGCAGCGCAAGGGAACAGAGATCTACTATGCAAAGAGTTTCATTTATCAAAATGTGTTATCACATCAGGCCCCTAAGAGGACAATTTTACAGTATTTGTGTATTTTATCAGTTATGTGGTTGTAACACACATTGGTTAAAGGCATTTACAAAAGTCCAAAGACTTGGGAGGTCTTTCGTGACCAACTTCTCAAGACCATAATTGTACTGCAAATTGCAGAGGTCTTTTACAATGGATACCTTCAGAGCAGAGGTATATGATTTCAAATAAATGGCTACATCGTAGGTAATGCATATACAAAGCTTAACAAAAACTTGCTGCTCCTCATTGCACTTAACCTTGTCATGTTTTGAATTTAATTCATGGCTGATGTAAAGACCTAAATGAATAACAATCTCTTTTTATTACAGTGGGAAAACTTGGCCACCACAGTGGGTGATGGAGGAGAACATCACAAATAAGAAATAAAAGAAAATGTCAAATAAGTTGTTCTGTGCCATAGTTTTATATGTGTGTATGTTGTTATACAGTATAGTAAAACAATTTCAAAAGCCTGAAATACTTCCACTCTGTAGTAAACCAGAGAACACATGCTGTGTTTGCTGAAGCTTGACAGATCATCTCTCTCATTCACAGACAGACAGATATTGCATACTTACAATTATATTATCTCTAAGCAGACAAAAACTTGGCAATAGCAGCGTCCATAACAGCCAAAACGTTTCAGTTTCACATTATTCTGGCAAGATCTGAAAAATCTTTGCAACAACGAGCAAGCAAGTGATTACGTACATACACTGAGTGAATATTATGAAAATAAAATGTGTATTTCTCGTGAGAAATTACAGATTTTTTCCCCCCTAAAAATGAGAAAAATGTCTCGCCATGTTTTTTGTTCTCCCGGTCGGAATCTTGAAAGTCACGTGACTTGGACGCAAAACGAATAGGCAGAAAAAATTTAACAGTTATACAATTCAAGGGCCATTATTGTAACCCCTCTTCGTTTTTCCACTTGCGTTTTTATATGAGACTGGGTTGCTTGTTGGCATCAAATAAAATAAATGTTTATATTTCACAATTAAGATAAAGTTGTTTATTGAAGACACTGAAAATCAAAATGTTCATACCTGTTTAACAAAGTTTCAAACATATTAGCAAACGACAGATTCTGTTTTTTTGTGCATTTCAAAAAAATTACCAACTTTTCTGGAAATGGGTTTTACAGCCGGGACAACCAATTTTATAACCTTCATCTAAACTTGGAAATATATTGAGGAAACAACCTCATTTACAATATAGCCGAGACAAAAAAAACACAAAAACATTTCAAGACACGATTAAAACTCAACATTTAGAACATACAATAAGCTTAACAGAAGTGACAAAGGTAGACTGTGAAAACATAAAAGTCTAGTTAAAAACAGGAGCAGTAGGAAGTAAAATAAGGTGCGATTATGGATTTAAAATTTCCGAATGATATGTGTGATAAGTTTGAGATGGTTTTGTAAGGTATTTCAGGTTTGAGGTGTACAGTAAGAAAAACTCGACTTTCCAAATTCAGTGCAAGCAGCGGGGACTTTCAGTGTAAGCCAGTCCTTTGAGCATGTATGAAAAAAAGTTAATATAGGACGGTAGGAGACCAGAGAGAGCTTTACAAATAAATAAAAACAATGCCTATCACAACTATTAGACAGAGATGTCCATTCAACTTTAGAGTACAGGTGACAGTCATGGGTGTTGTAGTTGTCCCCTGTAATAAATCTCAGGGCTGAATGATAGACGACATTCAGTGGATGTAAAGTTGCTGCTGATGCATGTTTATATAAAATGTCTCCGTAATCTAAAATTGACATAAAAGTTGCCTCAATAAGTTGCTTCCTACAATGCAGAGGAAAGAATTATTTGTTCCTGAAAAAAAAGCCCATTTTTTTGTCTTAGCTTACTTACTAGATTAGCTACATAACATTTGAAAGTAATTTTGTCATCAATCCAAATCCCAAGATATTTATATTCTGTGATTTTTACCATTACTAGTGGAGATAGTTTGGTTATTGTAGGTGACATTTTTTGATTTAGTAAAAAGCATACATTTAGTTTTACCTGCATTAAGAACCAGTTTGTGATTATTAAGAGAAACTTGTAAGTCAGTGAAACAGTGCTGAAGGAGTTCAATAGCAGAGTGAACAGAATCATATATACTGTACAATACAAAATAGTGTTATCCACATAAAGATGGATGCTACAGCCAGTGACGGTGGTTACAATAGACGCATTCGGAGACGTTCTAAGAACTCAGTTCTAAGAACTGTCCACCTCGAATTACGTTCTAAGAACTGCCCTTACCCAGGGGAACTATTTCATTTTGCATTCGCACATAAGTCGAGGACCTTGACAGGGACTGATGTGATGCAACCGTCTGTGACAGACGTGTTACTTTAGCGCCACTCAACAACCAAATAAAACCCACAAAAAGTAAGGAGAGAAGGAAACAACACTACCAAGAAGCTAATATGGAGAGCGAGGAGGCCAAAGTGTTCATGGTCTGCATGACGGTGATATTAATCATGGACGATCACATCAGGCGTCTCAGATCGAGGCTGGAAGAGCACACAGCGAGAGTCAGGAGATGAAGAATCGAGCAGCAGGTGATACTTCTTCGTTTCATGAAGGAAAGAAGGCGAGCAGAGTGCCGCAGACAAACAGCGGCATCTGGCTCGGTTTCAGCGGAGTCTGCTGCAGCGGCTCCCACTTTGACCAGGGAGTTGATGAAATCTTCTTCATGGAACTGGGTGAGGAAAGGATACGTCCTCCAGTTCAGTGATGGTTTGGCTGAGTTGAAGACAGCAATGACATCCGGATGGAGAGGAGGGGTGTCATGGTGGGATTAAATGATAGCTGGGGAAACAGAAAATAACTCTAGCAGCAATGATGTAGACTGTTTTTTGTGGTTGTTGTCGTATAAGTCCAGCTGGCTTGCCACTAGTTTGTAAGATAATGGAGTCCATAGAAAACAAGAAAGTAATAGAAAACACAGTCAAAGACAAATTTCGGATCAGCAGAGGTGCGGGAGGGAGACTTACTGGCATGGGCCCAGTTAATGTGATGTTGTGCCTTTTTCACATATTTTTGTAGTATTCATTGTTTTTATAGATATATAGGAATATTTTATAGATATTCATATTCAAAGGAATATGGGTGATGGTGGGTCTCAGGCCCGGGCTGCTGCGACTGGTGTGACCGGGTGGTTTGTTTGTTTGTTTTTTGTTGTTTGTTTGTTTTTTGTAGAGGTCCTCCGGGGTGGGGTGGGGCGGGATGGGTACCTTCTGGGGGTACAGTAGCTCCCGGAATATGGTCGTTGCAGGCCCCGAGCCTGGTGGACATCAGCCCCTCCTGACCTGGGTTGGCTCCCAGGTAGCGGGGATGCCTATTGCCTATTGCAGCCAGTCCCTGGCTGCCCTCTCCGGGGGAGAGTAGCTCCCCCGGTGTATATCCCCATACCCCTCTCTCTTCTGGCTCCTGTACACAGCACACACTCACACATGAAGGGTTTTGGGGGCGTGTCTGTTCGGTGGGGTGTAGTGGATGGGGCCACTGCACTCTGCAGTTCCCCGCCCCTGTTTTAATTACACCTTAGACATTACTACTTACCAAACACACTCACACACACACATTAGGTCTTGGGGGGTGGTTACACTGAGTGGCATCTGGTGGGCGGGGCTCTTTGGGTATGTAGGCTGCCAAGAGGGCCGCGCTCCCAGTTCTACAAGTTTGGCTGCCCCTCAATTTTAATCGCTCACTATTAGAAAATATTGAAGAGCCAGAAGGGTGAGGGGAGGGGTCTTCTTCCCACACCCCTGCTTCCTGGTTGCTGCTCGGGGCGGGAGGGGCCAAGAGGATTAATTAATTGTTCTGCTGGTTCGGGGTCTGTGGTGGCTGGGGGGCTGCTGGCCCCCTGGTGTGCCCGCTGCACTACACCCCAGCGGAGTTGAGGGAGGGAGGACGTGTGGATGTATGGGACGTGTAAGTGTGTGTGGTGATGATTGGGCCTGGATCTGGGACTTGCTGTCGCCTGGCCTGCTTGTGCTTCTCCCGATGGGGGGGCGGCGTTGCCTCTCCCCGCTTCTCGCGACTTCACCCACCTGTGGGCACGTCTTGACTCCCAGGGCACTTGGCCAGGGGCGCTGGGGCAGGCGCTGACCCACTGTGTGGCTGTCTGGGGCGCTTGGCCCTCCTGGGTATTGGGTGGGGCCTCTGCCGGGGGGTTTGGGGGCGCTCGGGCTCCCGGGTCCAGTGCACGGCCCATGTCTGAGCGGCTGGGGCCTGGCGGAGTCGGTGGGCTGTTGCCCCTGGCTCCCGGAGGGCCTCTGCCCTATGCTTATGGGGGCTCTGTCCGGGGGCTTCCTCTGCAGTCTTCTGGGTGGATGCGTGGTTGTCCCTGTGGTGGGCTTCCTGGGTTCTGTGCTCTGTGGGGGCTGCTGGTGGCCTGGGTCTTGTGGCCCTCTCTGTCTGCTTCTGATTGCTGGGGGGGGGGGCTGTGGATTGTGGCCCTGTACACTTATACACTCATAACTAAGCAGGGTTACCATGTAGGTCCTGTGCCATGGGTGTTGCATGTTCTCACACACACACGCATATTAGCCCAGTAGCATGGTCGCTAAGCAGTTGATGTATTATCATGTCATCTCAGGTCATCTATATTCACAGCTGTGTTGTATGCGATTACCGCTTCTTGTGCTTGTTTTTGTTTGGTTGTGTGTTTGTTTTTTCTCTGCTTGTCTGCTTTCAGGTGCTCCTGGTGGCGCTAAGGCTGTATTCCCCTCAGAGGCCATGGATTGTTGTCTGTTTTGTTTTTTACAGGTGTAGTAGCTGGTTGTCTGGTTTTTGTTTCTATTTTTGTTCTGTTTCCCCTTCTTTCCTCTTCTTCTTTCCTTGTCCCCCGGTCCGGTTCAGTTCTATTACATGTCATATATTGTAAACAGAAATAAATAAATGGGCATCAAGGGGAGCTTTACATTTATAAAACTTCCCTTGGAAAAGCAAATATGTTTGGCATCAAAGGTATTCAGACTACAAAAAAAAAAAAAGAAATATGAGTAAAAACAGACAACACAGAGTGCTGTGGTGGAAACGCACAGTTAGTTATTTTCTTCTGAGGAGAAAAGATGCTTTAATAATAATATCTTGCTAGAGAGAGCAACACAGTACAGAATAGAGAGTTGCTCTGACCACTGAAGCAAAAACACACAGTTATATTGCCCACTTATCACATCATCTGTCTTTGGTTATAGTTGATTGTTCTTCTAACTTTCCTCACCAACCATCAGTTGAGGTTACCCAGACACAGTTGTAAATACCAGCCTCAGCCCTGTCCCCCTTAAAGTGCAGCTATCTCATTATAACAAGCCCACCATTGTAAAGAGGAATTTAAGAAGAACAGGGCAGGGTGGTACCTTGCAGCTCGGTCATTTGCAGGTCATACACAGTAACACTCTATACAATGCATAAGAATTCATTTTCCATTACAAGTGCCTTTTCAATAGTAAATAATTTTTGCCCTTTAAAAGCATTCTTTAGCAAATAAATAATTCAATATTGTGTTTCAATAATGTAGGCATACCTGTTTGTAATTTGTGGAGAAAAAAAAAGACCAAGCTATGATCATTATGCTCACACAGCTGGAAATATTTTGCAACTTTTAATTAGGTGTTTTCAGTTATTTATGAGCTGAAATGTTGGCTGTGCTTGGCTGCCTATCCTGAGATGAGCTGCAATATGCTTTAGACAGCTCTGACAGCTTGTTATCCATTCAGCTTCCATCTAATCTCAGAGCTAGTCTCTTATCTGTGTGAAATCCTGCTGTATTAATTCTCATATAGCACCTGACCAAATTCTTAGCACAACTTTGCAAAACTATTTCTCATAGATTTTAAGTTGTGCTTTGCTTCACATTAGATAAAATTTCCAGTGTTCTTTGACTTTTTATTGATGTTTTTTTTTATTTATTTTTATTGATGTTGGGATTTTAAATCTGTGATGGACTGGCGACCTGTCCAGGGTGTACCCCGCCTTTCGCCCGATGACTGCTAGGATAGGCTCCAGCCCACCCGCTACCCGATTAACGGATTGACGGTATTGAAGATGGATGGATTTTAAATCTGAATTGTTCCTTTTAAGATGCAGCTTATTTCCTTTTTTATTTTTCCTCAGTTCAGCCTTTTCTCCATAATCTTTTTTTCTTTTTTACTCTGATGCACCGGGTGCTGTTATGTAAACTTTAATACAAGCAACTCTTATTCATAATCTCTTAAAACCAGAAAAGTTTTACTGTCTAGACAAAATTCCTTATGAGCACCATCAGAACAGGATCAAAGCAAGTGATCAAAGCTAAGACTAAAAGCTGGACAATACTCAAAATCAATTGAGAGTGGCTCACAGAGTCAACATGGGCTACCTTTGGATTAGTTTGATGATGCCATTATCTAAAGTTAAACACGAGCCAGTGGACAGATACTTTCCACAAAGTGCAGTTTGGAGCTCAAAAGAGGAAAGAATCAATATTGCAGAGATCAGACTTTCCACCTCCTTTCAAAAGCAGTTGTGCAGTCAATAAAAGTAATAAAGATTGTAAAAACAGTGTAGCAAAATGTTATTGTGGAGTGTTTATCAAATGAATGTAGTAATTTTAAAGAAATCTTTAAAAAAGTACAGGTTTTTTATGACCTGGTGATAATATCTGTGATTTTACATGGTCTAAAGGGCCATCACAAGAAGAGCACTGTGAGCATTCACACTGCTGACTGATACATGTCTGGAAGCAATGACTACAAGCATGTGCCACATGCTCCAATAGTGTCATAGCCACGAAATGGATTTTGATGACTTGTTATTTCTGTATATACAAGACGGCAGTATGAAGACAAGAATAATTACAATTGTCATGTTATTAGAGCTATATTTTAGGACAAATTGTACTCAAATTTTGATATAAGTCAACATCAGATGGATGATATCCTAGCAAAAATCAAAGAGAATGTACTGAAGGATCAACTTAAGCAATCCCACCAGCACCAAAGACCACTCAGATGTCTTTTTATGTATAATCTTTGGCCTAATATCAGTTTAGTTAAATGTTTCAACAGTGGCATAGCCAAGACTGGGTGATTTTAGTATTTATGTCAGATTTTTTTCAGAATGAGGAAGTGAATAAACCATCTTACCAACTACCTACATGCCATGCTGAACCTATGTTTGAATTTTCAATTGTTATTACATTAAAACAAGCGTGGCATTGCCAGGCGGTCAGGCAGTTGGGTTGCACTGACCGCCGCCCATCCACCCACCCCCGGCAGTCCATCCTGAGGCCATGCCTGGTTGTAGCCTGTAGGTCTATAATGATAGTAGTAATAATAAGAATAATATTATTATTCGGATTATTCAGATTTTTTTTTGCTTTTTCAAATTAAATAAAAATATAAGAATTAGTTACTTACTGATAATAGTTCATTGCATTCATATAGCAGCAGTGGTTTTAATACTTATGATAATAAATCAATAACAATACAGCAATAATATTAATATCAATATAATAATATCAAGGGGTTATGGCCAAATCCTTGCTTTTTCTTCTGGTCAGAGTTAACAACAGTAAACAATGGCAATCAAGGTGGAGCAGCTGTATTTGCAGTTGGAGCTCATCAATACTGAAGAACAAATGCTTGGCGCAAATGTTGAAGCGCAAGCGACAGAGAAGACGTTTGCGGAGGTGATCTGTATGACCACTAAACTGGTCGAGGCTGGGAACGGGTGAATTTACAACACTGGTTCAGCCACTGAGGGATCTGGATGAACAAATGCACTTTTGATACTTTCGAATGTCAACAGACCGATTTGACGTGCTTCTTCGCCGTATACAGCCATTAAGACTGGAAAAAGACTGGTCACCGATTACCTCTCACATAACAACCTCCTTGACCCAAACCAATCTGGGTTTAAAAGCGGCTCCACCGAAACGCCTCTGTTAGCTGTGACAGAAGCCTTAAAAGAAGCCATAGCGACAGCTAAGTCCTCTGTACTTATCCTGCTCGACTTATCAGCTGCATTTCACACTGTCAACCACAGTATCCTTTTGTCCATGCTCTCAAGCATGGGCATCACAGGGAGAGCACACTCCTGGTTTGAATCATACCTCATTGGTCAGTCTTTCAAAGTATCCTGGCTTGGTCACACTTCTGCAGCGCACCACCTCGCCACAGGGGTCCCCCAAGGTTCAGTACTGGGACCTCTTCTCTTTGCCATATACACCAACTCACTGGGAAAGATCATCCGATCACATGGCTTCTCATACCAATGTTATGCTGATGATACCCAGCTCTATCTGTCATTCCCACCTGACGACCACACGGTCTCAGCACGGATCTCAGACTGTCTCTCTGACATATCAACATGGATGAAAGCCCATCACCTCCAACTTAACCTCCCAAAAACTGAACAGCTGGTCTTCCCAGCCAAACCAACCATACATCACAGCATCCAAACTGAATACCTATCTCTTGCTGCATCAAAGGTTGCTAGAAACTTGGGTGTCATGATTGATGACCAACTAACCTTCAAAGATCACGTTACCTCGGTTTCTCGTTCATGCCGCTTTGCATTACTAAACATAAGAAAGATCAGACCATACCTAACCCAACATGCCACCCAACTCCTGGTGCAGGCCATGGTCATCTCCCGCCTTGACTACTGCAATGCTCTCCTAACTGGTCTCCCAGCCTGTGCTGTGAAACCTCTGCAGATGGTCCAGAACGCGGCGGCGCGTCTGGTCTTCGGTCAGCCTAAAAGAACACACGTCACCCCTGTGTTCATTGAACTCCACTGGCTACCCTTAGCCGCCCGCATCAAATTCAAGTCCCTGATGTTAGCCTACAAAGTGCTTAATGGAACGGCTCCCATCTACTTGAATGCTCTTGCAAAGGCTTATGTCACAACTCGGTCCCTCCGTTCGTCCCAGGATTGTCGTCTAGCAGTGCCTACACCACGCCTAAGACAATCCAAACTCTTTTCATGTGTCGTCCCACGATGGTGGAATGACCTACCGAGCGCTACCAGAACAGGGGCGTCCCTGTCTATCTTCAAGAAGCTCTTGAAAACCCAGCTCTTCAGAGAGCACCTCCTATCCTAGCACTAACCTTGTACTTCCCTACCCCCTCTATCGTTGCACTTTATCTTTCTGCACTTCCTTCTATGCCTGCACCCTATCTCTACTCTGTCACTTCTGACGGAGTCAGACTATTGGGTTTCTTCTAAGTAGTTTATTGTTAGCTTTTTGTATAGCTTGTTATATCTTGATTTGTAAGTCGCTTTGGATAAAAGCGTCTGCTAAATACATAAACATAAACATAAAAAGCAACTGCCGGAAATTATGTTCTGAGCAGACCACTCACAGCCCTTATGGTCTGTGTCAACGTGACACGTACCTTTTTAGGAGGTGCAGATCAGACTACGGCGTAGGTATGCCACAGAAGCATAAATTACACTTTATTGATGAAATGACCAATCAAGGTTATGGGTCCCTTGGCACACTGAGACAGTGCTGTCTGCATGACATTCCTTTCACAGATGTAAACTGTAAAAAGGTCTAAAGAGTGGGAAATGCCTTGTGGAAACTGATGTCCTTACAGAGGGAGAGACGTTACTGATGCAATGGAAGGATAACAGTGCTGTTACCATGGAAACCAATGACGTAGAAACATATTCAGATGGTCAAGCATCCAGGTGGAACAAAGAGAAAACAGCCTTTGTCAAAGTGCCACATTCTACTGTTTCCTTACATATAACCAAAACATAGGTGGTGTGGATCCGTATGACCTTCATGTGTCAAGATATAGATTTGCAGTAAGGTCAAAGAAATGGTGGTGGTCAACCCTGGCTTGGTCCGTTCACAGTGCAGTGGTGAATAGCTGGCTGTTGTTTAGAGATATTGTTGGCAGTGATTATGACCTCCCGACATTTCGGCAGGTTTTGAGTCAACATTGAGTGCTTCAAGCTTTTTCATGGAGAGGGAAATCTGACCAATAAGCCTTTGAGCTGCACTTTACTCCTAAATGACATCACATCAATCGTATTTATTGTAACCGGTTCATGAGACTGTAAAATAAATATTTAGAATTTTGTCACTAATAGTACACTACAGTATCTATTTTGCAGTATTTTGAGGTTTTTGGGGTACAGTAAACACTTACCTGCACTGTTAATTGCTCAATAATACTGTACACTCATCTTCATAGTAAATGTCAGTCAGTCCAAAATCAGAATTTATTTTATTTTTATAAACTATTGTCAGTTCTTCTTTTATAAGCTGTCAGGTAAATGGACTTGTACTTGTATAGCGCTTTTCTAGTCTAACTGACCACTCAAAGCACTTCACTACATACCACATTCACACATTCACCCCACTCACACATACAGCACGTCTTAAGATACACATAACTACGTGCTTTTTCTAATCATTCACACACATTCATACCCCCAATGATACACTGGGGGGGCAACGTGGGGTTCATTGTCTTGCCCAAGGACGCTTCGACATGTATCCTGGGGAAGCCAGAGTCGAACCACCGACCTCTCGATTGGTGGGCGACTGCTCTTCCTCCTGAGCTACAGGCGCCCACTTTTAGTTTTTCTTGTAGTAATTTCTTGTCATGTTTTTTCCCCTGTCACGTTAGGTTCACAGCTGTACCCCATCACCAATCACCTCCCCACACTATTTAGTTTCCAGGGTTCTGTCAGTGCTGTGCAGAATCCTTACCACCATTCTCATGATTCATGTTCACGTTTCCCAGGTTTTGGTCTTTGTCACCATAGTCATAGTTTCGTCTTGTTTCATTATTCATAGTCTTGTTTATTTTCCACAGTTAAGATTTTTTGATATCCGGCTCAGCCGCGCTTTATGTTCGTGTAATTAGAAATAATAATGATTCAAGTTTTGTTTTGAAGTTCTGCATCTGGATCCTCCCTTCCACACCACGTCGTGACATAAGTTCAAACGTTCTTAGCTCTATGGTTATTTAACTATTTTATGAGACTAAAATACAGTAATTGCATTGTTGCCATGGTATTTTTTGTGTATCTCATAAAGTTTGGCTTGTAACAATGCCCAGTTATAGTATGTTACATATGTTAGTGTTATTCTTATTTTCTATATGTGTAAATAGGACAAATTGAAGAATTTGTGTAAATTTAGAATATGCAGTTTCCCACCGCCAACAATTGTTGCAGATTATAACACCAGCATTTTCAAAAACATAAAATATTATGTATCAGGGAGGCCTATTGAGTGAAATACACGCACTTATTTTGCAAGGAAAAAATTGGCAAGTAAATAGGGATTTTTCACATTCTTTGTTTGATGCTTACATAGATAAATTTAAGGCTGTCAATAATTTGAATCATGATCTTTCACATGACAAAAAAAGAATGTCCTTGCAAAGATAATAATGAAAAAGGAGCTCTAAATATTATTCTTTCAGACACCATTCCTAATCTTAAAACAGTATAGACACAGTATGTTAATTTCTCAAGCCTGAATTCTTTCACTTTTCATTAACAGTTGACAAACAAATATAGACAAATGTGTAAATATCTGCTCTGAATAGCTAGGCCATTGTGTTTCAGTGTATCTTGACGAGTCAGGTAGAAGGAGATGCTGAGGGAGGAAAAAGATCAACAGGCAAGGTCAAGTCAGAGAGAGCAAGGGAATCCAGAGATGGATCTAGAGGAAGAGGAAAATCAAGTTATTATAGAGAGAAGGAGAGCAAACAGACCAAGAGAGGGATAATGATTAAGCAGCTGTAGCAACTCACTCTTCTACAGGGTTTGATTTAGGTGACAAAGACACAGGGCCCAGACAGGTAAAGCTGAAGAGCTACCCTCAAGATAGTTTTGGTACGCAGAAGCAAGCATTTCACCACAGCTGAAAAGCACAACTGGTTAGAATATTCAGTCAACCAGAATAGAGCTTTCTGCTTCCCATATAGAGCGTTTGGCAGAAACATCAAATATCATAGTTTGGTCAGTAGTGGTTGCAAGAACTGGAAGAAAGCTTTTGTCATCTTTGGCAAGCAGGAGATGGCACAAACACATAATGACAGTGTTGTTGCATGGAAAAGCTGCCAGGCAACTAGCAAACAGGGAAACATTGCACAGATGATAGCATCTGCAAATGTGAGTGAGATAGGGAGAAGAGTGTATTTCAGGTGAATTGATGCACTGCTATATTAGGGAGACAGGGACTCCCTTTTCATGGCCATGATGAAGGTAAAGACAGCACAAACAGAGGGAATTTTCTTGCGTGCATGGAACTTTTGAAGGAAGTTGATCCTTTTCTTCAAAAACATAATCCCCCATCAAATGCTCAGTATATCTCATCAACATCCCAGAATGAGGGGATTGATTGTTGTGCCCAGGAAGTTACCAGTGTCATTGTGTCTAAAATGATAAAGTCCAAAAATCTATGCCATCATGGCAGATGAGGCAAGGGATGAAAAATCAGAGCAGTTAGCGGTTTGTGTCAGAGGAGACATTTGATCTGTACCAGAAGCTGTGGAGCTTTTCAGCTTGTTGGAGTGTGTGTATACACTTTCTTCAGCATCTCCCTAGTAAATCATAAGTTCATGGAGGCTCAAGCAAGGCCTGGATTGACAACAATTGAGCTTGTGCAACTTTCAAACACTCGCTGGGCATGTCAGTTGCGATCGATCAGGGCAGTCTTTGAGACATTGTTTGCCATTTTGGAGTGCCATAGCTGTTGGTCTCAGAGCAAAACTCTATACGTTCTCAGCAGTCTATGCACTACTGATGTTTCAATCACTTCTGTCTGTAACCGAAGGAAGAGACTTTAGACCTGGCAGAAACTTTGATCTGCAAACAAGCAGTGTGTGACACACTTAAGGGCAAACACAGATGCATTTGCCACAGAGCTGTATGAGAGAACCAAAGTGTTAGGGCCTCGGACACAGATGCAGGGTCAGTTCAATGTCACAAAGTTGATTTATAATAAACTGCAGGTTGGTTGAGGATCTCCACACAGAGCAAAAGAAGAGGCTGTGAACACCTGAGCACTCCCCTCAGTAAATATGTCTGAGGATGGTGCAGCTATGAAAAATGATCAAACAAAACCTCTACACTCTAGGAGGGAAACAAAAGGCTATTAAAGATAACAAAATAAACTCACTCTCTCCTACTGAGGCAGACTTTAAACAAAAACCGAGACACTATGAAACCTTAATTATCAATAAGCACACCTATAACGGCAGCACAAAGATCTCAAAAGAAAACCACTCCAAATAAACGGAGAAACAGAAACCAGCTATGAACTGCTATTTACTGTTATAATAAACTATGGATATGGAAAAACTTACAACAAAAGATCTCTCTGAAGGAGGAATGCTCGACTTGAGGCTCATGCAAGAAACAACACACGGGAACAACACACAAGAAACAACAAGACAAGGGAGACACAGACTATTTGAGCACAAGAAGAACCAAGGGGAACAGGTGGAAACACTTTGGGAATCAGGGAAGACAATCAGACACTTGACACAGGAGGAAGGGCAAGGTACCTGAAACGAGAGAGACAGTTAGTGTTTCAAAATAAAACAGGAAATGACGCAACAAGACATGAATCAAAACCTAAATTGTGACACCAAGCCCTGTGCCACACCCACAGTATCCCTGAACCAGGTGCCAAAACAAGGTATAAACAGAGGAAAATGGAGGATTTTGTGCTGGAGGCAACTGCAGGTTCATGCACTGAATTGAACAACTCAGACACATTGAAAAGAGAGTTACTTTTCCTTTGTGTGGATAGGATGGTTGGCGAGCTTGAGCAAAGATTTTGCAGTGTAAATGCAGGGCTACTTAAAGGCATCCAGGCATGCAGTCCAAAGTGTGAGAACTTCTTGAGTGAATCACACTTGAATTAACTTGCAAATCACTACAGCATTGACCTGAAAACAGAGGAGGTTCTGGTGGCCAGAAACTTTCTTGCCCGGAAAACACAGGCTGGATGTTCAACCAAAGATATTTTGTCTGTGCACAACCTCCTTGATTCAGACATGTTTCCCTTTGCTTACGTGCCTGTAAGCAGCTGCTCATGTGAAAGGTCCTTTAGTGCACTGCGTCAGCTGTATTCCTGGCTGTGTCAAACAATGGGTCAGAAAAGACTTCACAGTCTTGCAGTCATGTCAATTGAAAAAGACGAGCTTCAGCATCTGAGTCACAACAGAGTGATAGACCGATTTGTCACCCTTAAAAACAGACGACATTCTTTGATACTTCCATCCACCAAGTAACTCGTAATTGTAGCCATTTTTTTCTTGTTAATGCTATAAACATACTGTTACTGTGTAAACCTACGTTTGTTGTACTGTATTAAAAAACGACTGAAATAATAATAATAGCTGTTTGTGAAGTTTTGTGCTTGTGTGCTACGTTCGCTCACATCCTGATTATCTCCTGGGGGCTAAGTCCCCCCTATCCTTAAAACCTAGTGACATAAAACCATAGAGACTTTCTCCAAGAGGGGTGGATAACAAAAAGGTAAGAATAACCGACTTTCCCCTGAAGGCATTTTATGGTTTGGCAACTAATTGTAACCTTTTAAAAAAACAGAAAAAAATATAAACGTCACAAGGTGAATGATATTGGATGACCCAAATATGAAAACAACAATCCAGAGGCGACAGATAAATACTTAAATGTTTATTTGAAAGATAACAAAAACATTAACATCAAAGAAACATAAAAGACTAAATCAAACAACCTGACAGGGAGCAAAAAGAGTGGTGAAAAAAACATACATTAGACCACAGAAAATTAACCAACCTAGCAGACTGTCATTACAGTTCTGAAAAAAATTATTTTACTATGTGACTGTCTTGTGTGACCAGTTGTTTGGATATACTGAAATTCAGGATTCTATCTGACTTCTGCTTTAAATTAGGTCATTTGCATTGTTTTTGGTGATCTCTGTCAGCTGATTTTATTTTTTAAACTTATAATATATGAATCTATTTCTGAAATTGGAAAAATGTACTGGAAGAACAAATGATCTGAAGGAAGCCCTTATTTCAGTGTTACCCACACTTTTAGAAAATATCAACTTTAAGACTTTAAGAAAAACTTTTTAATAAGGTGCTAAACAAATCTGGCGAAGTCACCTTGTGACATGTAAACACTGTGGAGAAAAAAATAGAGCCACTTCATACAGCTCCTGCGCTTCCTTTCCAACATACTCTTTTATCCATCTGGTGTTATGGCAAGCCTTCTCTCCAGCGTGAGCTGCTTCTTTCAACCCCCAGCAGCCTTTCATCTCGCCTGGAAAAGTGAATACTCCCATGTTTATCCCTGATTCAAGGAGTATGGAGGGCTAGGGTACAGCAGAGTATAAGGGGTGGAGGATGCACAGCAGCAGACAAAGACTTGGATAGATCTGAAAGTAGTGTTTAACTGACAAAGGCCCCAGCTTATTGCATATCTGTGACATTAAGGATTAGTGGCTGAGAGACAGAGCTCTGCCTGCACTAGTTAATCTCTCCCCTCCTAACATCACTCACTCAGCCTCATTCTCTTCGTTTCCCTCTTTCTCACCAGATGCTTTTGCTACCCCAACTTTAATTAGTTTTAGCATGGATTGGAGGCACGTTGGTGCTTTTCTCAGGTGATAAAACAGTAACTGCCAGTGAGCTTAGTAAGGGTTATAGAGTTGAGGTCAAGTGCTGACTGCTAGGAGTTTCGATTGCATAACTAAGGAGCAAACTGGAGGCCAAGAAAAACATGGATAACGAGGGATCTTTTATTTCTAATTTTATCCTTATGTCTGATAAAGTTTTTTTCTGTCTCATACATACATGGCAAAAAGAAGGAAAAAAGTTTCCTTGAGATTTGTAAAGACTCTTGTGGTATTGAGCTTTGTTTAAGTAGTTGTGAATCTCTGGGAGTTGTGTTTAACTTACTGCCTCTATATGAGGGTCCAGCTCAACAAGCGTGAGTAATGGTTCTATGACAAAATAGCCATCTGGACATAACTGCCTGTTCATTAATTATGCAAAATTGTGCTAATCAGAAAAAAAGGCCTCCTTAACTACTGCCTAAACAAAAAAATAAATAAATAATAGAACAGCTGACCAGAAGCAGCTTGGCACCTGGACATTCCACTACATACAGTTTGCGTGAAAAGACTGGAAAATGACATAATGAGGTTGACAAATCGTCAGCAATTAATGAGTGGTGCTATAAATTGAGCTAATTGTCTTCAGGGTGCTACATTTCATCTCATCAAAGTGTCACTTTTAAGAGAAAACTGGCATTTAAGAATGCTGTGCAGCAGCACCACTTCAAGCTCTTTGAAAATTCTATTTTATTTTCTATTTTTTCACGTGATTCACTCCAGGCTCATGTGATTGAATGTGATGACTATCTACAAATTTAATGTTATATTGTGCAATAAATTGCTTAGCCTGCATATCTCATAATAAGATTGACCCCATGCATGATTATCATATATGTAAATAAATAATGTGTTCACAGTATGCAAGTATTCTGTCATACAAATTAAATATTGAAATAACATATTATGCTTTAGCCTTTTTTCTAATCAGCCAGTCATGGAAAACAAATACAATACATATGTGTATGCAGGGTACGATTTGTGAAAAACCAGAGGAGGGGATAATTTTGAGAAACATTTTATTACCACACAACAGTGTGAAAACATGAAAAATGTTGATTCTTGTGTAAATAAACCTTACACTTATGCTACATAACATTGGCAGTAGACCTATTTTGAAAGTGAACACTGCATTTGCAGAAATGCAAATTTCTGCAAAAATTTTAATCAAAATATTGTTTTTATATTTGTCAAACAAAAATACAATTTTAATTCTTTCCCGATCAGTTCATCAGAAAACATGAAATATCCCAATGTGCTGTCAAGATGTTTTTGTTTGTTTGTTTAAATGGTTAATCTGGTAGACTATAGGTCAGACTACTACAAACAGTATATATTTTTTGTTGTGGTCCTGTAAAATATGACGATATGCTGCTCTGGATTCCTTTAATTTTTTCTCCATTTGATTTAAGCTTTTGTTTTAGCACGGTTGACAGAGACAGGAAGTTGGGCTTGAAACTGTAAACCAGAGGGGGCACTGGCAAATCGCACCCTGTGTGTACGCATATTTTTATTCTTAAGTCAGTCATTACATGTACATAAATTAAGCACATGCATATAATAAACAAATATATGTTACATGCATAGACAAATCTCATTAATAGATTATGTAAGACCTGGAAATGGATTTAAAGTAATAGCTTTAGGCTTGATAATGGCAGGAATGTGGCACATGCCCCTGTGACAACTATAACAGTTGAATAACACTTGAAGAACTGCAGTTAATTGAGTTTCATAATTTAATGTGTGGTTGGGTATACGGAATGTTTTTTTTTCTTTTTATACTGTCATAAGAGTTGCAACAGTGGTTCCAGTCATAGTTTATTCGAGGAAACATGGGCCACCAAGTGGTACTAACTAATGGAGTGAGCAAAGCAATCTTTCAAAATCTGGTGGAAGGCAAATCTAGTTAAATTCACAGTGGACCTTAAATATGTTGACTAAAAAAAAGACAAGCCTTTACTCTCTTGGGAGATTTTGACAAGTAGTTCAACTGTGTATCAAAACAGAATATGTGTTCAAAACTGCAAATTAAAAGGTATATGTATTTTCTTCATGGCCCTGATTTGTTTGCTTTGTACAACTTAGTTATGACTTATAGCTGCTTTTAATGCTTTTAAAAGATCTTTGAGGTTGTGTTTTATCTTGAAAAACGTTCATCTTTTTAGTTTTTGTAAATTAGTGATGATGAAATCCTAAAAAACATTAGACCGTCCATGTTGCCTTGTGCCATGGAAAATTGTGAAACTCTCACCAAACAGAAAACTAGGTATATGTGCTGATGATGACCAAATCTGTCTTTTGGACCATTCAGCATTACTCAGAAATCTCAGAAATGCATTTCAGTAGGATATCACCTTGTCTATACAGCACATTTTGTAGATTTAGCCATGTCAGTCAGATTTAAAGGAAAATATGTCAGTGTCTGTTTTAATACCATGTTTTCCGAACCTTAATCACCTTGTTTTAACTGACTAACTAACCTGAATCATCTTGTTTTTAACACCTAATCTTAACAAAGTAGTTTCCCTCCATCCATCCATAATCTACCGCTTCTCTGGGGATCAGGTCGCGGGGGCAGCAACTTGAGCAGAGAAACCCAGACGTCCCTGTCCCCGGCCACTTCCTCCAGCTCTTCCGGGGGGACCCCGAGGCGTTCCCAGGTCAGCCGAGAGACACAGTCTCTCCAACGTGTCTTGGGTCTTCTCCGGGGGCTCCTCCCAGTGGGACGTACCTGGAACACCAGGGAGGCGTGCAGGAGGCATCCTAACCAGATGCCCGAGCCACCTCACCTGACTCCTTTCGATGAGGAGGAACAGCAGCTCTATTCCGAGCCCCTCCCGCATGACCAAGTTTATCACCCTATCTTTAAGGGAGAGCCCGGACACCCTGCAGAGGAAGCCCATTTCGGTCTCTTTTATTCATGATCTCGTTCTTTCGGTCACTACCCACAGCTTGTGACCATAGGTGAGGATAGGAACTTAGATTGACCAATAAATTGAGAGCTTCGCCTTCTGGCTCAGCTCCTTCTTTACCACAACAGGCCGATGCAGAGCCCGCAGTACTGCTGACGCCGCAACAATCCGCCTGTCAATCTCCCACTCCATTCGTCCCTTAGTTGTGAACAAGACCCCAAGCTACTTGAACTCCTCCAATTGGGGAAGGATCTCATTCCCAACCTATTCCACCCTTTTCTGGCTGAGGACCATGGTCTCGGATTTGGAGGTGCTGATTCTCATCCCAGCTGCTTCACACTTGGCTGCGAACCGCTCCAGTGAGAGCTGAAGATCACGGCCCGACAATGCTAACAGAACCACATCTTCCGCAAAAAGCAGAGACCCAATTCTGAGGTCACCAAACTGGACCCCCTCAATGCCCTGGCTGCACCAAGAAATTCTGTCCATAAAAATTATGAACAGAATCGTTGACAAAGGGCAGCTCTGACGGAGTCCAACCATCACCAGAAACACATCCGAATTATTGCCGTCAATATGACCAATCTCTGACACCGGTCATACAGAGACTGAACAGCCCATATCACGGGGTCCAGCACTCCATACTACCGGAGCACCGCCCCCAGGACTCCACGAGGGACACGGTCAAATGCTTTCTCCAAGTTCACAAAACACATGTAGCCCGGTTGGGCAAACTCCCATGCACCTTCCAGGACCCTGCTGAGGGTGTAGACCTGGTCCACTGTTTCATGGCCAGGATGAAAACCACACTGTTCCTCCTGAATCCGAGATTCGACTATCCGACAGATCCTCCTCTCCAATACCCCGGAATATACCTTACCAGGGAGGCTGAGGAGTGTGATCCCCATTTAGTGGGAACACACCCTCCAGTCCCCCTTTTTAAAGAGGGGGACCCCCACCCCGATCTGCCAGTCCAGAGGCACTGTCCCCGATGTCCATGTGATGTTGCAGAGGCTTGTCAACCAAGACAGCCCTACACCAAGTAGTTAGTAATGTGTAAAATAAACACTGGAAAAAAGAAAAACTAAAAAATGAATAAATAAATAAACGGCAGCTGATTGCAAAAATTATTTTATAAAGTAAAGTTAGTTGAAGCCACCAGTTATCTTGGTAGGACTCGATCTTGCCTGGCAATCTGGTATAGTTCCATCTGAATGTGCATTTTTTTGCTGTTAAATGTTACGCAACAGTAAAGTGCCTGTTTCACGAAATTATTGTGACACTAAACTACTCTATGGAGTTATTTCATGTTTAGTTGCATTTAAGAAAATAAAAATCTTGAAAAATAAATAAATAAAAATGTGTGGAATCAAATCAATTGATTAAATTAACATGACTATATGACCTTTTGCTGTGAAATTATATTGTGTTTTAACAACTCTCATAGTTGAGCTCTAGTGCCATCTCACTTTTATCAGTGATCCATAGTACGCCGTTTATATTTAAAGTAAAATGAATATTTATTAAGTAGAATTTTTCTGAGACATGCCTCAGAACACAAATGTTCAAACTAGACAACAACATACATCATATTAAATGTAAGTGCTGTGGATAACAGTAGTAGCCACAGTTAATGAATCCAAGTCTTTTCGATTCAATTCAGTTCAATTCAGTTTTATTTATATAGCGCCAAATTGCAACAATTGTCATCTCAAGGCATTTAAATAATATAGTCTAATTTAAGCCAATTGGAATTCAATTCATTGTAATCATAATCCAATTAAATCCAATTCTCTAATTTCAAAATAATCCAATTAATTCTCATTGAGCAAATTCAAAAAACAATATCCTTGCTAAGGAAACCAACAGATTGCACCGAAACATGTCTTCAGTCCAATCCCCCATCCTGAGCGTGCCTGTGGCGATTAAAGATTTTAAAACTGGTGTGATGTGTTCAGATCTCTTAGTTCTGGTTAAAACTCTAGCAGCAGTGTTCTGGATGAGCTGCAGATGTTTAATGCTCTTTTTGGGAAGTCCAGTTAAAAGACCATTACAGTAATTGAGTCTACTGGAGATGAATGCATGGGTGAGTTTCTCCTGATCTTTTTGGGAGAGAAAACCTTTAATTTTGTTGATGTTTCTGAGTTGGTAAAAAGCTGCCTTGGTGACGGCTTTGATGTGGCTGCTGAAAGTCCGATCTGGGTCCATCAACACTCCAAGGTTACGAACTTGGTCAGCGATTGAAAGGGCCTGAGTCTCAGGATATTTACCAACCTTGACCCTCTTCTCTTTGCTATCAGACAAAATTATCTCAGTTTTGTCTTCATTTAATTGTAGAAAATCCTCTCATATAAAGTTGTGTTTCGTCTGTATAACTGTGATAATGTTAAAGTTCTGCAATATCTGACTCAAAGGTAGCATGTACAAGTTAAACTGAAGAGGCCCAAGAATTGACCCCTGGGGGACTCCACAAGTCTTGACCACTCGCTCAGATTCATAACTGTCAATTGTAACAAAATAACTCAGACTTTCTAAGTAGGACCTGAACCAGTTAAGGACTGCTTCAGAAAGTCTAACCCAGTTTTCCAGCCTATGCAACAGGATTCTGCGATCTACAGTATTAAACGCAGTGCTGAGGTCCAACAGAACCAGGACTGAAACATAACCAGAATCAGTATTCAACCTGATGTCATTTAACACTTTGACCAGAGCTGTTTCAGTGCTGTGATGACGTCGGAAACCTGATTGAAAGTTATCAAGACTTCCACTTTCATTCAGAAAGTCATAGAGCTGGTCAAATCCAACTTTCTCAATAATCTTGGATATAAAAGAGAGATTAGAGACAGGTCTGTAGTTGTTCATCACAGAGGTGTCTAGAGTTCTCTTCTTTAGGAGTGGATTTTTGGTTTGTTTTCTTTAGTGACTTGAAAAATTCCTGATGCCAGTGAGCTGTTAACTATTTGTAGGAGATCACTTTCTGCTGAGGTAAAAACTGCTTTTAAAAAGTCAGATGGTATTATGTCCAGAGCGAAAGTTGTTGATTTCAGATGGCAAACTGTTTCCTCCAGGATTTTTAAATCAACAATATTATATTGTGACATAATAGAGTTATTTCTAGGTTTTAGACAACGATTAGTTTTCTTGTTGGTCTTTGTGACGTGAATGTTTTGTCTAATTGTTTAGATTTTTTGGTTAAAAAAAGGTGGCAAATTCGTTGCATTTCTCAGTGGAGAGGAGGTCTGGGTTTTAGTGTTTTGGAAGATTTGAGAGTTTTTCCAATCATAGCAAATGGAATTTGAGAATTCTTGGCATTCTTATTAATCATTTCAGATAAATGCAGCTGTCTGGCCTTGCACAGCTCATTGTTATGGAATAAATTACAAAAACAAAGGATACTGCTCTGCAGGAGGATCGCTCAGTGCAGGCTCGAGGATTCTGTGGCTGTGGATACTGTGAACAAGACGCTAGAGTGAGGCTCATGAAAAGAAACAACACACTGGCACAAGACAAGGGAGACACAGACTATTTGAGCACAAGAGGAGCCAAGGGGAACAGGTGGAAACACAATAAGACACTTGACACAGGAGGAAGGGCAAGGTAATTGAAACGAGAGGGAAGTTAATATTTCAAAATAAAACAGGACATGAATTAAACCTAAATCGTGACATACTCTTCAGAAGCAGAAAGGACAGTCGAAACAAAACACATTTTTTGAAATGAATGTCACCATTTTTATAAGAAGAATAGAAGTCACATATTCTACATAATTATGGGCCATTTCTGCATGCATGAACAAACGCTCCATGGAGATGTATTTGGGCTTTGGACTTCTTTTTTCTTTGTAAATATAAAAAATATATATAAATGATATAGCCTGAATGTGTTTGTGAAGCACAAACATGTACCCAGAGAGCAGAGAGGCAATTTGAATTGATTGCTGTGCTTTTATAATCAACACCCTGGTGCTGTAATTGTCTGGTGTCTACATATTCTGACTAAAGGTCACAGCCTAAAAATGTCCCAAGCACAGCAAAATAAGAACAAACAAACTAGGGAAATACAGACAAAGGGGGGTCTTCTTGTTGATACAAAAACACTTCAGTCATGATATATTATTTGTAAATGGTATATTTGTTTTGTATAAGCTTGATTATTAAAATACAATAAGTGTATATAGCAAAGTATACCTTTCTTGTAATGATAGACTGTCTAAGAATAGGTGCCACTTAATCTAAAAGATGACTGAACTTTTATAGCATGATGGCTGGTGATGGTTAATTGCAATTTATAATCTGCTGAATAACACCTCTTGACAGATAAGTGACAATCTGAGTTGTTCACATAAACACAGTTTATGTTGAGAGACATATATCATCCAACATGATGCAGACTTGTATCAGGTTGCCAAACAGCCAATAGTTTTGCTATTTGCTAAATACAACATCTGGACTTATTTAGGTGTCAGACCACCTCTAAATATGTTTTTTTTTTAGTAAAACTAATGGGGGCATAGTATAGTTATTTCCCCATTTACAGTAAGTTCTGCATGAAACAGTTAATATGACAGAATTTTTTCATTCACTTCATATAGTTCAGTAATGCCATTTAAAAGCATGTTCTGAGTCTAAACAACAGGACACTTCAAGCAAAGTCAAATTCAGTTGTTATATCACCAACAGACTTCATGTCATACACTTTGTAATTGTTTGTGTTAGAATATAGTATGTGACAGTGCAGAGACAATTACAGGAGTTACTGTATATCTCCATTCAGGAACAAAATCATCCAATCAATCTGTGTCTCTGTGGCAATGCACAGCTAATTAAGTGTCACTTTGAATATCACAGCCTGCTTTCTTCTTATAAGAACACTCCTATACAAAGAGAGTGTAGAATGGTATGTCATTGTGTTATCGAATCACGCACATCATCAATCTTGATTTTGGAGCCTAAAGCAAGATGAGGGGAGACAATGAGTGTATAGCTGCTGTTGATTTTTAGACTTAGTTTTTTTCACTTCTGTGTCCTCGGCGATGGACCCTGATTTATGGCAAACAATCTCTGAGTTTAATCCTGTAGACTGTGTTTGCATAGAGACCTCTTATTTCTGAGGCGATTAGACATAACCATAACTCCCTTCTGCCATGTCTCCCTGTCTCAGTAGTCTAATCTTACTGACTTAGTTGCTTCACGTTGTCTTCATTAACATGCATGCTTTTGTCTCTGGGTGAATGAATTAACATCCACATACTGCTATCACATCATGCTTGATTTCTTCACTAGATTAAGCATCTTTATATCTTGATTACAAGTCCCTGTACAGATGAATTATGCACAAGTCTATTAAATATCACCTGAGAGGGAAATGTGAATGTTTATTTTAACCTAAATAATTGAAGTTTTGATGATAACCTAAAAGCTATTTATCTTCATATTTACCAGTTTTGAAATCAACAAAGAATTAATTTAAGCATGTTTGGAATCAGTAACTCTTTGCTATGCTATCCTTATTCAAAATGAATCAAATCCAAATCTGGACTGTTAACTATATCCATCTTATTTCACAACATTATTCAAAATTCTATGTATGCACAAACATATGCCTAAAAATACAAAGATTTAATGTGACAGAAAACGTTAATGACCTGGGATTAATTAGACATAATTAAAACATGGAATTCAGTATATACTGTATCTACAGTGATACAGTGTGTCCAACATAATTCAACACCACTTATAAGTCTTCTTTTTTAAACTACTATCTTAATATTAGAGAAGGCTAACATTTTAATTACTGCTGAAAAACATTTTTTCTGCTGTGTACATGTTTTACTTCTCTCCATTATTGTGACTGGAAAGCTGTCAAATCTTGTTAATTAATGTCTCCAGGGGTGGAAGCATGGACGTGGATTTTTGACAGCTTTCTACTGTACTCTACTTTGTACTGTGGTTGTTGATAGAAGATCTTGTAGTATAATCCAACAACTGAGTTTCAAGACAGTCTGTGATAAGTCTTCTGGCATGTACACCTAAGTGGTCTAACTTAATGAGGAAATAACTTTTTGCTGTAATGCCCTGCTTACAGAAAAAGCCTTCGATTAGCTGAATGATCTCTATGATAAATGAAGGCCAGCCCATTAAACTTGTGTGCTTGCATCTGAATATTCTGATTATAGGTCAGGCTGAAGAGACAAAAACACATCAATGAAGTGCATCCCCACTGGAGAGTATCACCAGTGGAGCCAGTATCGTTAACTGACGGTTGAGTTGGCAGGATGATTAACAATGTAACAGTTTTGTCAATTAACTAACTGAAGATTGTTAGCTTGTCCATAAAGTTTCTTGTTTAGGATTATTACTTCTTACAGACATGGAACATTAATTAATTTAAGCTAATTAGAGCTGCCTGTGACAAAGTCAAAAATTGATTTTGAAGTCAGAGTAAAAGCAAATGAAAGAATGTTAGACAGAAGTTGCTTAAAACATGTTAAAAAGGCCAAGTGTTTAACTGAATATGGAATTCGGCTGTTTATCATCAATTTTCTAGTTTGGATTTTTAGGAGGACTAAAAATCACAGTTGCAATTGAACTGTATATATATGACAAATAAAAGTGAGTTCATCACTGAGATTTTAAATAGATGCAGTAGCCTCACACTAACTGTTTTGTTTTCATCACTGAAACTTGTCTTCCCTGGATCCCAGAATTTATGGAACTTGGGCTGTCTATTTAAACTGCAGATGAGTTATGGAGGCAAGAAAAACAGGATGAAGGCAACAGTGGTGCCAGTCTTCAGTTTTGTCCAGCTCAGGGAATCAGATTTATGCTAAATGTAGTAAAAAGTCAAGATAGCCATGTAGTACTACGGTTGTCGTGGACTGGATGTGCACGTAGTGGAGTTACACACCATGGATCAATTTTGTGAAAAGCAAACATACCAGTGGAGTTTTCAGTGTTGTGCACCTACTAAGAGCTGAGCTTTCAGGACTAACTATTGTCGGCCACTCAGTCAATACATTTGTTTCCAAGCTAAAATAATAAAAGGGTCAAAAACAGGAGTCTCTTGCTTTTCCGTTAGCATGCTCACACCACCCTGGCAGCCAGGACATTCCCACCATGACAATGTGAGTAATGCCCTTTTCTTAAACTGGTCAAGAAACCTGCTAACGCCTACTAACATCTCGCAATGGAGAACAATGTGAATGTCTTTTAATTGGCATTCAGTCCCATGGCAAATGACTGCAGAAGAAGCATATTTTTATTGGTTCCAGCTCAGCTTGTCACCAGTGGGAACACAACACCAGGGTGTATATACTATTTTCAGTGACGATTCTGTAGCTGAGGCAACAAAAATAGCCTTGGCTCATATTTTCTTTACAGAAAATTTAAAGACTATATTCTCTTAGATGGAGGCTCTGACAGGAACAACTTGTAGCCAGTCTAAATTAATAAACTAACCTGATTATCCCAGATACTGTATCTTCATCTTGTGACATGCCTGTCCTCTTGGAGGTAGAGGTATGCTGGACTGGCCCTCAGGACACTGACGATAAACTACTACTAAACCATAGGAAAAACCTAAACAATCTTGCCTTTGTGGGTATACCCGTGTTTAGAAAACCCCTTTAAACATGCTGCTTTTGGTGTAAAAATGTAATAAGCTGCAAAAACTTAACACTGTTTAGAACTTAATCCACATAACTCTTTCTGTGGACTAAATTGCTTTTTTCACAGAAGTTTTTGTGTGTTTGTGATTTTATGTCAAAAGCGAAATGAAATGTGAAATGAAAACTGCTCTGTTTGTCCTGTGGCTAACTTAATTTGAGCTAATCTGAGATCTTTTAATGAGGGGTCTTCAGCAGACACACTCCCAGCATCTCAGAGCAGACAGCACTGCTCATTCTTTTCTATTGTATTGACTTGATGAATGTTAAAGTCATTCTGGAGCCTATCCCAGCCTTCATTGGTTGAGAGTCGTTACACATTGCAACAAGGCTCTAATTTTTCTGAAAACAGAGGGGGAAAAAAGCTATTGTCCATCAGCATATTAGCACTTCTGAGATGTACTATGACTTAGGCAGAGCATAGTCAGTACATATTTTTGACAATATAAAAAAAAAAAATGCTTGTATACTAGGACAAAAGACAAAGCTTACTGGCCAAGTGGAGCTTGACTTAACTGTGCATGTTAACTTACAGCTTGATTGTGTCTCTGCATTGCAAAGTCAGATAAAGCATGTCTTTCACTTCTGGTCCAAAGTAGTCTCGGTGGCCTATATTGCGATATGGGGATAATGAAGTACATGTAGAAGACATACCTTTTTCTATACACAAGCTGGTAATGAGAATGAATGTGTGCAGCTCAGTCATACTCCAGACCATATGTAACCAGGCTCTTAAAACGGTTTAGGCTTGATATAATGAAATGTAAAGAAATGCAACAAAATGATTGAAATTTAGAAAGAGAACCATTTTAGAAATATGCTGAAAAGAATGTGTGTGCATAGTTCTGCCTTTTTCTGTAAACACAGTCTTTGTCTTGAAAGTGCACACACTTTTATGCATCTGTCCCCAGGACTAATTCCTGTGCACTCATGTGCATTTTTTGCAGTTGCAAAAATTAAGGAACTGAAGGATTGTCCATGGAAACTGTCAAGAATCATGGAAACGGTCAAGGAGTTGACCATCATGTTACTTTTATCTATGTATTTTTTGGCTGTGTTGACGTGCACAAAATACAGCAAGCATGTACTATTTTCTGAAATTTCCATTTATAGACATATATATAAACATATATATATATATATATATATACCAGCCATCAAGATATGCAAAGACAGGCCTTGTAATTATGTCAGTTGAGCTGGTAACCACAGAAAAATGTCAGCTCAGGACTTCTTGTATTTTTACAAATACATCACAAACAGACTTACCGTAAATTCCAGACTATAGAGCACACCTGAATATTAGCCGCACCCTCTAATCTTAAAAAGAAAACCCATTTTGTACTTGTATAGGCCGCACCGGATTATAAACCGCGGGTGTCCACATTGCAATTTGAGATATTTACACAGAAAGATGTTACACGTGAGGATTTTTAAACTTTTAATTAAATGGTATGGTAACATAAACAAATACATACTGCAAATGCTGTTTTCCAAACAGTGCCTGTAACACTGATGGTTTTAACTTAAATACCTACCGGTACACACAAATATGTGGTGTAAATCCTTTTTTTTGCAAACAGTACAAATTTGCAACCAATAGAAATAATGAATTCAAGTTAGAGAACCATGTTTCTTTTGTCAGTCATCAAAAGAATCACATTTTCTCCTCCTATTTCAGGGGGGGGCTTAAGCCCCTTCATTACTTAATAACACGGAGATGGAGAAGTTTTACACTGAAGCCCTCCTGAAACATTCTTAAGCCCCCCTAAATAATTTGGTATTTCATTTAAAAAAAAAAAAGCCAACATATTTAATATAAAGTGTCCAGAATATGACTTTAAAGAAATAATAATATTACCTGTCGTTATGCACTTAAATATGATCATAAATATGTCAGTTTCCCCTCACTTCATAGCGTAAGGTAGAGAAGGGGCTTCAGTGCATTGTTATCCAATTCATTCCACTTGTTCAAATAAAAGAACGCCCACATCACTGAAAACCCAGCCTTAAGCTTGTTTTTTTTTTGGTTGTTGCATAATGACAAAATTACGTATTTCCACCTGATGAAAAAGGTGGTGCGGCGCGTAGTTGTGAACCAGTCAAAATTTGCATGGATAACGACAACCAGAATGGACCAATTCGAATCCAGACTCAGCGAGGAAGTGAGTCTCTACAGGCACCTGTACGACACTGTACTGAAACAACATAGGGCCCACGTCAACTCCCAGAACTCGTGGATGGAGAATGGCAGAACTTTGGGGAATTTACTGTTGTTTCATTCACTGGTATTCACTGGAAGCGGCTTTGAGTATTATGAAAAGCCCTATGTAAAACCGATATTATTATTATTATTATTATTATTATTATTATTATCATTATTATTATTATTATTATTATTATTATCATTCCATCCTCAAAGGCAACAATAATTCCTATTGTTATTTCATAACAAACAAACAAAGAAAAGGTAACACAATACACTTAAAAGTCCTATAGCGGACTGTAATGGTGATAAAACATGGAAAATAATGCAAGGAAACTTTGGAGGTCAGGTGGGCATCATCATGGCAATTGAAATTATAACTTCTCTAGGCTCATCAGTGGAGACCAGGTGTGGCTTGGCTGAGCACGGAGATCCTGCACCTCCACAGCGGAGGAAGTGGAGGAGGCTGGAGGAGAGGCTTCAGTGGCTGCGGCGGCAGTACCATAGAGGCATAAGAACCCTCCAGCAGTATTGGGATTCTGTGCAGAACTGTAAAGTTAATTTCGAATAAATTAATCCTCCATGACTTCCCCTGCCAACCCACCACCTCCCCCCTCCCTCATCACCAATGTATGTTCCAATAAAATTAATGTTTGATTTATTTTGAAAATCATAACTGTGTGTGGGGGTATCTACCTCAACATCAATCCATCACACAACCATCACGCAATCTTAAGATGACCTTCAAAAAAGTAATTTTCAAAACGCACTCAAAAAGCAAATAAATGAAGAAATAGTTTATTACTCAAAAAGGAGCGACAAACATAGACAAACACTGTTCACCGATTTAAAACTAATTAACAACTAAGTTGGGGGTAGCCTAATATATGAAGTTGGTTTTATTTGCAGCAGGACGTCCGACACAGGTGAGCTGTCGTTGATGTCTGATTATAACCGAACCGTTTTAGAGGAGGACAGGGGAGGAGCTCGCTCGTCAGTGGTAATGATAGTAATGTTGTAATCAGACACTAGTTCACGGTTCAGTTGTCCTGACCTGTCATCCCCAGATATTGGCCGCATTTCCCAGACTCGTTATAAGTTATAATGAGCGGACATCTCATTTATTCTCAGTCTCTGCACATTGTTCTCGCTGTAAGCAGTAATTTCAGGTATGTAACTGGAGCGCTGTTATTGATATCTGTAATTGCAATTATTACTTTTGCATAGGATGACAGTGTGCAAAAGACGCATGGGCTCTGTGGAGAGCTCTGCTCCAGCTGGCTGCTGTGACAGGTCATTGACACTGTATTTCTGCCTAATCAGTTTCAGTCTCGCCAGAGTTACATTAATATCTGTATTTTGATATTTGAAATTTCAGGGGATTTTGATAATAGATTATTAAAGTTTGCTTGCGAGGCTGTGGGCCTAAAGTTTGTGCGCCAAACTTTAGGGCGTATTTGCGCCGGCATATCATTAGTGCAAAATGTTTTGGGTAAAAAGTAGGTTATTAAAAGGAACTGTCGGAATGGCGGTATGTTAAAAAAAATAAATTAAATTAAAAAAAAACATACCGCCACTCTGACCATAGGAGGGAAAAAGTGTCAGAATGACGGGACGTTTGATAAAAAATTAAGTGTCTCCATTCCGACAATTGGAGGCCAATGTCGGAATGGCAGCATGTGACCGAGTGAGATAGTAGAGAGAAAAGAGTATCTCAGACGAATTGTTGCCGTCACTTCTACACTATAAAAGGGCCAACTTTTATTTTTTGGCCGAAATAAGTAATTAATGTAGTTAAGAATTTAAAATATGAGTTATTAACATTTAACGCAAAAACTTAAGTCAGCCCAGCAAACCAAGCGATGTGTTGGCGTCAACACAGTTAAGTAAGTTAGTACCACTTATATCTTTGAGTTGCGATTCAGAGCAAGGGGTAAAAGTTCAGACAATTTTTGTTTCTTTGTTTGAAAAATGCGGGAAAGCCAACTTTTGGAGTTGAGACTTGCTGAGAGACTTGCTTGTTGAGACAGTGAGTTGCTCTCTTGTCTGGCTGTCTCCCATCAGAGGTGGAGTTGACTCCACTCAGGTAAGTTTTAACTTAATTTTCATGCGAGTTAAAATAATGTCTGAATTCATGGTTATATTATTAGAAATCAGTAAATAAGATAAGAAGCATTATCATTGACAACAATAAATGTTAAACAAGAATAACTTAAGTAAACTTTAGCAGCCAGTTGTATAAGTAACACTAAAATAGTGTCAGAATTTATATTCACGGTTATATTGTGTGACAAATCAGTGGATAAGATTAGCATTACCATTGAAAACAGTAAACATTAAATACAAATAGTTTAATTAGTGAACGCTAGCAGCTAGCTGATGCTAGTGATGCTTGTCTGGGCAAGTTATTTATTATTTAGGTTTTCCCTTAGCGCCTTTCAGCTTTTTCACAGTGCCACAGCTGATGAACGGGGAAATGATACTAAGAGTTTTCAAATGTGTTAGTGTAGTTCATGGTCGCCTCTTCCCTCTGTGCTCCTCTTTCCTCCGTGTCCGTGTTCGACCGAGGGCGGGCACAGCCCCTCCACACACACACTCCAAGGCTCCTTAGACTGTATGGGGCTAGGAGAACAGCTTTTCCACCAGAGATGGATCAACTCCTCAATCGACTGGATGAGGGGGTGAATTTTAGACGTAATGATCTGATTATATTCTGGAAATTATGAATGTAAATGCATAACAAGGAATTCTTGGATTTCTTAAAATATATAAAACTGCACTAATAATTTTAATCCAAATATCAGATGTTGCTTATAGCGACAAACCCTCAGAATAAACCCACTGTACACTACCTAAGGGACAGACAAAGATGGTGACTAGATGGTTCTTTATTTAAGGAGTTTGTGAATACCAAACAAAGGATTTAGGTTTGGTGGATGTGGAAGAATAAAGTTGTTTGCACGTTTGCTCTGAGCTTTCTACATGATAGTTACATATTTTCATAATGTTTCTTCCAACCTTTTGTGTTGTAGACATCTAATATCACAGCACATCGACAGACTGCAGCCTTGAAGGGTCTTCCCTTGTATCTCCGTGACAGTCATGAGAAGCCTTTTCAGGAACTGTCTTGTGAGTTACGTGTTTGTAGAAACTGATAATATATATATATATAGACTCCTAAGATGTTATTAATGCTGTACTTGACTCCGACTTCAACCTTTACCTTTCTGCCCTTTTGTCCCATTCTTGACTGTTTTTCAAAATTTTTAAACTTTTTTTGGGGTATGAGATGGAAATGTTTGATATGTCAAACAAAAAATGTATACAATATTTTGGATCATTTAGACTAAAACCCTTTTCTGAGCCACAGCATTTAATGATAAGTATTTCATTTCAGTTTGATTTACTATTGTATTGGTTATTTGCTTTCTGTCATCACAAGGCAACTGATTCGGAAGAGGAGCAGACGAAGGGCCTCACAGAGGGCATCCTGACTGTGTTGGAGGATGATGACAGTTCAGGTCCTGCAAGTGTCATAAACGTTGCTGTGATTGTATGAGAAGCCATCGTCCTTCAGGATCTCCTTGACCTGCTGACAGCTTTTGCGTACCTTTTTGGGCTTTTGAAACCATTCAGAAGGTTTTCATGGAACTTGGGACAGATTTTTCTGCAAGGGTGAGATCCCTCAAAAACAAACTCTTTCAGTGAATCCAACAAGTTCCCCGAGAACAACGTTCTGAGACAGTTGTGAATTGCACAAGTTGTTGTTGCCATTTGCCAGAGATGAATCTTATACATCGTGTACTTTTACTTTCTTCCCCTTTTCTCTCTTTTTCTCAAGTTTCCTCTCTCCACCTTTCTTCTCTCCCCCTTTCCCGTGTCTCTCATTTCTTTCCATCTGATCTCTCATTTGTCACCCAACTTGTCTAACTTTCTTTCTACTTACTGAATTCACTTTCTCCTGTTCTCACTCAAATTGTGACCTGTAAAAATCCTGTTAAACTGTTATTTTAAATCTGTTCTTCTGCTGTTCACAAACTCTTAACATATAACTTCATCGCTGCCTATCTCTCAAAATGCATGTTCCAGAATACTCTCTCACAATTATTCTGCACGTTTTTGGATTTTTGTAACCATGTGGCTAATGTTAAGATTTAATCGTGTGTTAATCAATGTATACCTTTTTTCCAGTACTAGTTCTGAGACAGAAAGTTCTGGACCTAAATATTTTTTATTTTATTTTATGTAAGTTTTGTTGGATTGACAACTCTGGACGACACTATTTCTTTATGCAGTTTGATTTGAACCCATGAAGTATATCTTTTGATAACCAAATCTTCTTAATTTAACAATTATTGTTAAATATTACATATTGGTGCAGATTACTCCACCTTGTTGACTCACCATGACACCCCATTGTATTTTGATTTCAATTCAATTCAGTTTTATTTATAAAAATTACAACCAAATTACAACAAATGTCATCTCAAGGCACTTAAATAATAGAGTCCAGTTCAAGCCAATTCATTAATTTCAAAATAATCCAATTCATTCATGTAGTGCCAATTCAAAAACAACATCATTGCTAAGGAAACCAACAGATTGCACAAGTTAATAACCACAATAATGTTGATGAAGTCGTCCCAGTAGAGGTGTGTGTAGAATTCCCTACACACAAGTGTAGCAAGTAGCCACATAACAGTAGCTATGTTCTAACAGAGCAATAGTATGCGTTCGTTCATTCATTCGTCTTAAAGTATTGGTGAAATAAAGAAAAATAAGGCCTTATTTAGAGGCTGCATCGTCTGTGCCCCGTTCACTCTATTATATGGATATACGCCGATCGCGAGTTATCCAAATATCTTCCGAAGGACACAGACTTTGACCAAACTGCTCTCGGTGAGTAGATGAACATATTTCATGCCAGAAATAAGGTCTAGGTTTAAAAATACTGGCGTTCCCCTTTAAGTTATCTTTAAGTGATCTTATGATATTGCCAATGCATAGTTGTTTGTTTTCATTGCATATGGAATAAATTCAGTACACTTGTCGCTTTTTGGATCCATTGTCTGGTTATTGGCAGGCTCATCGGAGCTGTCAAGTGCTGAATCTGTCACCTTTGTACGTGAATTTTTTTTTGCCATGGCCTTGTGATCCCTTGTATTAGGCTTAACTATTTTGTTGAATATTCTTTGGTGAAATTCAGTTAAAACTACTTTTATATTGAACTGTTATGACCAGCTTAAAGGGGAAGTTCGTTTTTTTTTAAAACCTGGACCTTATTTCTGGCATAAAATACTATCATCTACTCATCAATAACATTTTGGTGAAAGTCGGTGTCCTTTGGACGTTATTTAGATCACTCAAGATCCGCGTATATCCATATAACGGGAGTGAAAGGGGCATAGACAATACAGCAGAGATGGGGACTCAAGTCACACTTAAGTCGCACTGTTACAGCCCGGCTCAAGGACTGTAACCAAGAACGGGAGAGGAGACGAGGTTGCTACAAAAGTAATACATTTATTAATAAAAAGAAGACAAAAGATCAGTATCCGTAGTCAGTAATGTAGGCGTGTATGGATGTGTCTGTGTGTGTGTGCGTACGAAACGAAAACGACACTAAAGCGCAAAACCGCGGTGCGGCATCTCCCTCAGGCGGCGGGCATGGAAAGAAGGGGCCTCCCGAGAGTCAGCCAGCATCTCTATAAATACGCTACACCGGGCCCAGGTGTAGCACATTCATTTAAGACGGTCCCGCCTCCGCTGAACCTGGAAGACACACAGACCAGCCGGAAACACCCTGACATATGGGGCGGGGCCGTCACACCCCCCCCCCCATAAAAAAGGAGTTCCAGAAAGAACGACGCAGCTGCCAATCTCCCTCCATACCTAATCTAGAAAAACTAGATTCTTAGCAATTACACCATATCCCAGCCACAATACCCCTTACCCAGTACAGTTACCTTATATGCACAAACACCAAGACAATAATGCCCACATTGACCATCCTACTGCTAATCTCTTGGAAGCCAACCAGCCCTATCCCATCTCCCAGTAACTCCGGCGCCTGGAGAAACATTTAAGAGTGACAGTTTGGACCAATAGGGTTACACACAAGACCAGCAAGACAATCAGGAGCTATAAACTCTCGACAGGGCATCCATCAGTTTGCGCTTTTCCCCTGACACTCGATAGAACCGCTGGCGAATTGGCTTCGTAGTACCCACATCGATGTCATGTTCAACTAAATGAGTTCGGCTTGGTGTGTCACAAAACAGATTAGGAAACCTCTGAATCAATGCAGACAACTGAGCGCTCTGCTCCTCGGTCAAATGTGCCAACAACAACGGTAGATTTTTTAGAGTCTCACTGTTCGACAGTCGGCCACGCAGCAGCCCGTCATCAGGGGCCACTACCTCATCGTCCCCCCCCGAGAACGGACTCCCCGCTGCCGCTACAGCTGATACAGGCTTAGACTCACGGCAATAGTAGGGTTTTAACAAATTAATGTGACAAAGTTGCGTCGCTTTTCTGCGATTCGGGGTTGACAATATATAATTTTGATCAGTCACCATCTGCAACACAGTGTAAGGACCACAAAACCTGGCCTGAAAAGGTGAGTGAATCAGTGGCAATAATGCCAGAACCTGATCTCCAGAACTAAATGTGCGTCGTTCTGCTCTCCAGTCGTACAACCGTTTCATCTTTCCCTGGGACAATGACAACTTCCCCTTAGCCATTTCCCCTGCTGAATACAACCGATTCCTGAAACCATTTACAAAATCAATCAGGTTTGACGGAGGTTCTGATGACGGTGCAACAGCATCACGCAGCACTGCAAGAGGTCCCCGCACTGAATGGCCAAACACCAGTTCGTTAGGGCTAAAACCAATACTGTCCTGCACCACTTCCCTGGCTGCTAGCAGGAGCCACGGCAGACCTTCCTCCCAGTCCTGATTCAATTCTACACAATAACTCCGCAATAATGATTTCAGTGTTTCGTGGAACCTCTCCAGAACACCCTGGCTCTGTGCATGGTAAGCTGAAGACATGTTATGTTGGACCTTTAGCTGCTTCAACACTTGTGCAAAAAGATGTGATGAAAAATTTGAGCCCTGGTCACTCTGGATAACTTTTGGTATCCCGAAGATAGAAATAAATTGTGACAACGCCTTTACAACTGACCTTGCTGTGATTGAACGCAGAGGATACGCAGCTGGGTAACGCGTGCTCTGACACATCACAGTAAACAAGTAGTTGCTTCCAGATTTAGAACGAGGTAACGGGCCGACACAATCAATCACCAGGTGCTCAAACGGTAGTGAAATTGCTGGAATGGGATAAAGAGGAGCAGGATTTATCCCCTGATTCGGCTTCCCCGTGATCTGACAGGTGGGACAAAATTTAACAAATTGTGACACATCTTTCTTTAAACGAGGCCAAAAAAAATTTCGTAATATGTAATTATATGTCTTACGAACCCCAAGATGTCCTAATTTTTCATGCGATGTCTTAAGGACCTCAATACGAAACTTCTCCGGAACCACGATCTGAAACACCGGCTCACCCACAAAGTTTACACCATGTGGCGACCATTTCCTCACCAGGAGACCCTCCTGCAGCAGGTAACCACCCACAGCACTTCTCTCAGCCTCCTTGGAGAGGACAGACTCAAACATCTGGCTCAAGGAAGGATCAGCCATCTGCTCTGCCCCTAACACACTGCGAGAAACAGACAGCAAAGAGTCAGGTACAGTTACAACCTCCATTTCAGCCACTTCTTCCTCAGGCTCCGCCTGGTGTGAACGGCTAATAGCCCGTGTCACAGCACAAGCTGTAAACACTTCAGGTAAGCACTGCACAGTCTCATCCAAGTTACCAGTTACCACAGGTGAAGATGACACGATCGGGGGTGGTGGACCCTCAGCCCACACTCTGCTGCCAGCCAGACCGTTCCCCAGAATGACATCCACCCCACTGATTGGCAACTCGGGGCGGACACCCATGACAACCTTTCCCTGTATCAACCCACAATCAAGACATAGAGAATGCAATGGAACAGGCTCAACATTTAATCCCATACCTCGCATCAAGACAAAGTCCCCAGTGTCAGAGTCTCCAGAAAAAGGCAAGACAGAGCGCAAAATATATGAGTCATATGCAGCAGTGTCCCTCAAGATTTTTTATCGGTACACTGTTACCTCCGACCAGTGACACGCGGCCTTCGGAGATGAAAGCTGAGAAATCAGGCCGTCTCTCACACTTGAACTGTTGAGGCGATCCAGAGGCAGACACAGCACCAACACCAGAATTCCCCTGGCCCCAGTTATTTCCCCGTCGAGCATTAGCTTTTGGGCATTCAGCTTTCCAATGCCCTCTTCCCTTACAAAAGTTACAAACCTTTGACAAGTCAGATTGAAACTGTCCCCGTGCAGTGTATTCAGACTTAACATGACATGGAGGCCGTTTGTCTTCCCATTTATTTGGGGCACGATACCTACCTCCCTCGGGAGCTCGGATGTCCCTCCTGTGTGTCAAATCATACTCATCAGCCAATACAGCAGCCTCGGCGGCGGTCTTCACCTTGTGCTCACTGATGTAGACTGCAATATGGTTGGGAATAGCCTGTTTAAATTTTTCCAACACAATCATATCACATACAGCATCAAACGTGGCAACTTCTGAAGCACTGCACCACCGACCAAATAAGTTGACCAGATCCCTGGCAAACTCAACATGACTTTGCCTGCTAGTCTTCTCCCAGAATCTAAACTTCTGGTGGTAGGCCTCAGGAACCAATTCATAAATTTTTAACACTGCAGCTTTAACAGTCAAATAGACCCTACCTTCCACCACTGACAGAGCCGAATAGGCTTCCTGAGCCTTGCCTGTTAAAACACAATGCAACAGAAGTGTACGCTCAGAATCAGACCAACCCCTGCTCTCAGCTATACGCTCAAATAAGGAGAAAAAGGTGTCAGGATCTCGTTCACTGAACTGAGGAACTAAACGCAGATTCTTACCAACATCAAATGATGAACTAGAACCACCAAGGTCACCAGCAGCCCCTCTAGCATGCAAGCTCAACCTCCGTTCTTCCAGCTCCAGCCTTTTAAGTTCGGTCTGCAGGCACAATAGCTCCCTCCTCTGCTCAAACGTCAAGGTCACATCTTCACAAACAGACACACCACTGTCCCTCACAGGACCAGCAGCCAGCATTTCTGGACCAAAACAGCCCCGGTCAGACAGATTAGCTCTGATAATGTTTTTCATATTTTCCTTCATCCTCTTATCACCAACATCCAGGTCAAAATGTTCTGCCACACGGATCAATTGTTCCCGAGACAAATCCTCCAGCAACACTTCTGACGGCTCTTTAATAAACTCCTCCGCACTTGCCATTTCGCATCACCACGTCCGCTGCCTATTTGGCCACTGAAAAAACAACCTCGCAGCTCACCGAGCCCCATGAAGCCCCCGCATACACAGCCTGAACGCCACGTAGCACTGTCCCTCTAACTGCCTAACCAAAAATAACTAAAACTCCCCACCTAGTCTTCAGGTGCTAGTTGTGGTGGGTATTTACGCACTTCTTACCGCAAACCCGGTGAAGCAACCAGCAATTGGCGACCCCACCTGTAGCCTCGGCCGTGCCCCCGAGCAAACTGCTCCAACCACTTTCACACCGCACTACAACCCCCCGATGTGAACACCAAAAGGAGTCCGCACTACACCCTAACAGGGACATAAACCACGGCAACTTACGATGGCCGCGGCTGGCTACCGGACCCACAGCTGCAAAGACAAAACCAAACAACTGACAGGCCCACAATTAACTTACCACTCCATGCAGCGACTTCGACAAACTAACACACTTACCCTCGTCAACGCTACTCCCGAGCAAGCAGCTGAGCGTCCATTCACAAACGCCGCAACCAGCAACAGCTGTGCGATGACGTCACGCGACAAGCGCCACTCCATTCACAACTCCATTAACAAACACCAGAATTTCACCTCCAGGCCTCACCTGAGCTCCGAAAATAACTGGGTCAACCATTCCGAACGGACGAGCCCCCACTTGTTACAGCCCGGCTCAAGAACTGTAACCAAGAACGGGAGAGGAGACGAAGTTGCTACAAAAGTAATACATTTATTAATAAAAAGAAGACAAAAGATCAGTATCCGTAGTCAGTAATGTAGGCGTGTATGGATGTGTCGGTCTGTGTGTGTGTGCGTACGAAACGAAAACGACACTAAAGCGCAAAACCGCGATGCGGCATCTCCCTCAGGCGACGGGCATGGAAAGAAGGGGCCTCCCGAGAGTCAGCCAGCATCTCTATAAATACGCTACACCGGGCCCAGGTGTAGCACATTCATTTAAGACGGTCCCGCCTCCGCTGAACCTGGAAGACACACAGACCAGCCGGAAACACCCTGACATATGGGGCGGGGCCGTCACAGCACAAACAAAGACTCGAGACTTCACTTCAGACTTGCCCTCAAAAGACTTGACACTTGAGGTTTGGGACTCGTAAACAATCTTCATTTCATAAAATTATTGTTTCTGATCTTCATTTCATTAATTCCTATGTATGACAAGGCTGATGGCAGGCTGAGCGCAACATGGCCTCATACATGCGTGCAGCCACTGATATCAAAACTACTCTAACCATGGCAATGTCAAGCTCATCTGGAACTGTGCCATATGTTGTCACATTTGGTTATAAAGCGTTCACGCAGACAGCAAACAAGCGAATGGCCACTTGCAAAGTGTGTAGTATCAGGATAAATTATGCCAGCTCAACTACGTCCAACTTCATCAGGCACCTGAAAACGCACAAGAATAGATCAGTCTCTTTGTAATGTGAAAGGGAAACTTGGCGCGTATCTACAGGTACTACTCGCAAACTGATCAAAGTAAACAATGTTTTAAACAATATGCAGATTATTGCTTCATTGTTCACTACATGGCGTAGCGGATTTATCTGCAGCAGCCTGTGAAATTTGGGAAGGACTTTGGTTAAGTAGCCTAGATTAACAATTACCTAATTAATTGCAAAGCCAAGTCTATGTGGATGTAGTTTAACGTTAATCTAATTGCTATTTTGAAATAGCCTACTTTTACAATTTCAGTTAATGTTAATGTATCCTATGGTGCAGACCAAGCACACATATTTCCAAATACATTTATATACTTCAAACAAGCTTTCATGGCATTTCATCACATTGGATTGAAATAGCCCTCTTAAGTGACCATGCTATACACCAGTAGTGTATAATGATATTACATATATTGATAATACAGTACATGCTTTCATGCAATAACATACAGCAATGCAGTCTTATCTAGACTAAAAGGCATGTGTCTAATGATAGAACGTTCATTTCAGTCATTTGAGCCTTAAGACCTGACTTGGACTTGAGTCAAAAGACTTGAGACTTGACTTGGACTCGAACATAAAGACTTGAGACTTGACTTGGAAAAAATTACATGTCTTCAATACAGCCTCTAAATAAGGCATTATCTGTCTTTATTTCACCAATACTTCAAGACGAATGAATGAATTAATGAATGAACGTGTACTTTTGCACTGTTAGTTTAGAGCTGCTGTGTTGTTGTTATTGGGGGCTTTCTACACCCGGGTCACTTGGGATAAAGTCATCAACGCAGCTTTCACAGACTTCCTTTGCGTGACCTGGATTTACTAAAGCTCTGGTTAGTTGCGCTAAAAATAGCCAGCTGTTCCTCTCTCTGCTTCTTCATCCTCCTTTCCAGGAGCTCCTCATCCATATACACTGGCTCAAAATGGTAAGGACGTCATCGTACTCAAAGTCCTCGTCCACATTGTCAAAATCTGATAAATATTCTGCCATGTTGCAAAAAACTTTCTTGATCATGTGACTCCATTGTTTTCTGCACCATAACTCATGTGACATAAGTATTTACAGGCCAGATTTAAGAAGATCTTTTGGTGGAGTCGTGTTGACATGCCGGAGCCAACACGGACAGCAGGGATAAAAGCATAGTGCAGAAAAGGAAGAGGTTGTTGGATCCTGGATCTACCTGGGCATAGCAGTGTACCTAACTTCTCATTGCAAAACAATTCTTTCAAATTAGAGTCTTCAGTCACTGAAGGCCGAGACTCTTCTGGAACTATTTAGAGCATTCTTGATTAAGTGTTAACAGTAGTGTGACTTGCTTTAGAACTACATGTTTCCACCAAATCTCACTCTGACAAATCAAAATTGTTCAATATAGCTGGGTTTCCACTTCCATATTTCAGATGTGAATAAGAAAAGATGAAAGGAAATGGTAGAAATGAATTTTTTTTCAAAACTTTCACAAATGCTCGCAAAGTTTCTAAGCTTACTTAAAGGTTTTTTTTCCTAATTTGGATTTTATCATAATTAGGGTGAATGGAAAGCTGGCTCTAACCTGGCAAACTCACAAGCTGTTTTTTAGTCTGAGCCGGCAAATTATAAACTCATGCAACTGATTGGTGTCTTCCTAGATATGTAATACAATATTTTCTTTATAAAAAATAAAAAAATTAAAAAAGATTTAAAAAAAGGGATGTGACTAGATTCTGGGCCACTTGGGGCGCCATAAAGCTCAATTAGTAGAGCAGGCGCCCCATGTACAGAGGTTCTCAACGCAGCTGCCTGGGTTTGAGTCCTAGCTTGGGGCCCTTTGCTGCATGTCATCCTATTCTATCTGTCCTGATCTCCAGTTTATTGACAATGAAGGCCACTACTGCAAAATAAACTTCCAGAGGTAGACTTGGCATAAATAAAGACTGCCCTGATACCTGTTATGACAAGGTGCATACCAAAACAAACAGTTTTAGCCTATAGCGCTTATCTGATCCACTCAATGAAATAATCATGCTGTTTTAAACACGTTGCTGTTCTGGATCAAGCATTTGTTTAAGTTGCTGGTTGAACCACCACATATTGGTACTGTAAGCTGTTATATACAGTATGAATGCACATGTTTTGTAATGCTTTTTATAATTCAAATAATGTTAACAACAGGGGTGTTTCAATGCAAATTAAATGCAGAAGGGATTTTACTTCAAAACCTTCAAAAAACTTCAAAAAAACCTTTTACGCAATGTTATATTAAGAAGACAATTATGAGGTACTTAGCTCCGTCCATGACACAAACAGTACTGTATTTTCCGCACCATAAAGCGCACCGGATTATAAAGCGCATAGAATAGCCGCTACAGTAGAGGCTGGGGGTTACTTTACGCATCAATTAGATAGAGCTGCACTAAAGGGAATGTCAACAAAACAGTCAGATAGGTCAGTTCAACTTTATTAATAGATTACAAACCAGCGTAGTTTAAGGTATAACATGTTTTGCAATGTTAACACACCCCACATAGTGTGTGTGTGTGTGTGTGTGGGGGGGGGGGGACTTTTCCTCGATTCAATAATAATAATAATCAAAATATAGTAACACTCGAAATAGTGCAAAGCAATAACAATATATCAATAACTCAATGTTGCTCAAACATTAATATCACACTACACACAAAATAAACACGTAAAGCTCACTTTACTAAGTTATACTTCATCCACGAATCCCAGGAATTCTTCTTCGGTGTCCGAATTAAACAGTTGGGTGTATACGGGATCCAACATGCCCGGCTCTGTCTCTTCGAAGTCGTCATTGATCGAGTCAGTGTTGCTGCTGTCCAGCAGTTCAGTGACAATTCCTGCCTTCCTGAAAGCTCGGACCACAGTTGAGACTGATATATCAGCCAATGCATTTACGATCCACTGGCAGATGGTGGCGTATGTCGTCCGGCGCTGTCGACCTGTCTTGGTGAACGTGTGTTCGCCTTCTGTCATCCACTGTTCCCACACAGTTCGCAGTCTAGCTTTGAAAGCCCTGTTGACACCGACATCTAGCGGCTGGAGTTCTTTTGTCAATCCACCCGGAATGACGGCTGGTGTTGAATTAGTGTTCGTCACTTGTTTTTTGACACCATCTGTGATATGGGCGCGCATGGAGTCGTAGATCAACAGGGACAGGTCTGTGTGAAAAAAGCCACCCGGTCTCTTCACGTAAATTTCTCTCAACCACTTGCTCATCCATCCATCCATCCATCCCTTCGAGTTAGCTTTGATGACGACGCTGGCTGGAAAGTTTTCTTTTGGCAAAGTCTTCCTCTTGAAAATAACCATGGGGGGGGGAGTTTCTGGTCATTAGCCTGGCAAGCGAGAACTACAGTGAAGGATGACTTCTCATTCCCTGTGGTGCGAACATTTACCGTACGTGCTCCCGTTTTATCCACAGTGCGGTTCACGGGAATATCAAAGGTGAGTGGAACTTCGTCCATGTTGATGATGTGCTCTAGCCTGATTTTTTTTTCAGTAATCTTGTTGTTGCAATATGTGCGAAAAGTGGCCAGCTTTTCTTTGTAGTCTTTTGGCAGTTGCTGTGAAACAGTAGTCCGTGTGCGGATGGAGAGATTACGTCTTTTCATAAACCGAAAGCACCAAGAAGGACTGCCTTTAAAGTCATTAATGCCAAGTTCGCTTGCTAGCGCGGTTGCCTTAATTCAAATAATGATTGTACTGACACTTCTGCCTGCCACTCTCGGTTCAACAACCCACTGTTCGAGTTTGTCCTCCAAATGTAGCCATCTCGCTTTATTCCCTCGGAAACTCTGTTTAGTCTTCTTTACCTGAAGTAGGTCATCTTGTTGCTTCCTCCACTTTCGCACCATTGATTCATTGATGTTAAATTATCTCGCTGCTGCTCTATTCCCGTGTTCTTCTGCGTGACTGATCGCCTTGAGTTTAAACTCTTTTCATTAAAAACATAAAAACAAATGGAAATGGAATATATATACACCGGTATATATCCAGCATGCACCGCGCGCGGTGAAGAAGAAGCGAAGAAGGGCTTCTTCTTCTACGGAAGAAAATGATGTCGGCGGCTGCTTAGCGTAGTTGCGACACCTGTTGTGGCTCAATATTGGTCCATATATAATGCGCACTGGATTATAAGGCGCACTGTCGGCTTTTGAGAAAATTTGAGTTTTTTAGGTGCGCTTTATAGTACGGAAAATACGGGTGGCAACACCCATTCCGAAATCCCTCCATTCCGACATCCCGCTATTCCGACATCCCACCATTCCGACATCCCACCATTCCGACATACCACCATTCCGACATCCCACTATTCCGACATTCAAACGTCCCACCATTCCGACAAGGCTTTCCGTATAAGGAAATGTAACCGGAAAATACGGTAATTGCCAGGGACAACTTTATTTATCAGGACCATAATCATACACATACAGAAGCGTGAATTTCTGTGCATTAAAAAGGCCAAACATGGATAACTGGAATATGACTAAACAGAAAAAAGTAGACTGGATTTTAGAGTGCCTTCACTAAGTATCAGAGCAACAGAATCTATTTGTGAACAGAAAGGAAAATTTATAAATGGCAAAATGAAATTATGCATGTCTACTGTTAAATAAACAGACAGATGTTAAACAAATTCAGTGAACAAGGTGAACTTACCCATTGTCTCACAGTACAAATAAAACTGAATGTTTTTGTATGAACACACCAAACAATATATACTGTAAAAATGTCAGCATGTTAATATATTCTGTTGAACAGCCAGTTTGCCATTATAACTGGAACACTGTCAGCCCTCCTGCCTCCACAAGATGAAATATTTAAATTGTCCACCGTTGATATCATTAGAGCACAGAGATTACTTCTGGTCTCACCCTTAATATCCCATGTGTCCTGGTGATATATCTGATGGACAATTCATCACATTCCCATATTCTATCCAGGATTTTCTTTTCTTTTCAAAGTTATGCCCCGATTCCTTACAAAATGTTTTGGATAGAGCGACCAGCCAGAGCAGGACCGTCAAACTTCCTACATTGCTGACATTCAATCATAGTGGCCAGTTTTTTGATGTGTTCGCCAATATGTCTCATGAAGACCATGGATGCTTTTTTGCTCTCCTGGCACTTTCCAGAGATACTAGAAAAAAGACAGATAAATCATTAATGAAAACCAACTCCAATTTAAACATTTTTTAAATAAGGAAATTCATATTTGGTTTATCATTTGTAACAATGTTTGACTATAAATTATGCACTGATGTAATGCCTGTTTATTCCCCTTTTAAAATGTACTTTCATAAAGAACATACGTGAGTGGGACAAGCTACAGAAATGAGCATGTGGGTTGCGCATATGAATATTAATTTCTGCCAATGTCAAACAGCTTATTCTGCCATTGATTGTATGATTGAATTCTGAAGAAAATACATTTTTGTCAGGATCGTTGATGAGGTAGGACCCAGATGCAGCTCTTTCAATTAAAAAAAAAAAGGTTTCTTTCCGAAAACACAAAAACAGGGAGCAAGGCAAAACAGAGGGCGCGGCAGAGTCGGATTCAAAAATACTAAGGTGTGAGAAAAAAAAATAAAAAAGACTATGAATAAATAACTATAACAAAGACTATGACTCTGAGCAGGACTATGAGGCAGGAAACCAGACTTCTGTGGCATGACGTGAAGGGTTGGTGAGGATTCTGCAATGAATGAATGAAAGGAAACCAATGACAATTTTCGTAAATTAAAGATTGTATTTGTTTGACAAACAGGCTTTAGCAGCTTGTGAAGAACCGTCCAAAGCCAAAAGAGACTTCTCCTTCTCCCCTCCTTCTCATGCTGGTCCTGAGTCTTGTTTCCCCGGGAAGGAGATCCCCCTCAGTACCATCTTACTGACTTCACCGAAAGTCTAAAAGTGTAACGGAGGGAATAGATAAACAAAGCAGATTTCATTATGGCTTATGCCAACCACCTGTCTCTTGACATCCTGGCTCTCACTGAGACCGGGATTAAGCCTGAAAACAAAGCTACCCCGGCTGCACTTTCAATCAACCACTCATTCTCCCACACCTCTCGTACATCTGGGATAGGTGGTGGAACGGGCACGCTCATTTCCAACAAATGGAAATACAACCAACTGCTACCTAATGCTAAATACAATACCTTTGAATACCATGCCATCTTGGTAACTGCACCGGTCAAAATCTACTTGGTTGTCGTATACCACCCACCAGGACAACTCGGTGACTTTCTAAATGAACTAGACACCTTGCTCTCTTCTATCCCGGAGCATGACTGTCCCATAATGGTCCTTGGTGACATGAATATCCACCTTGACAGTCCTAACTCTTCAGATTTTCTGACACTAATGCACCGCAACTGCTCTGCAGTCCTCCGACTCATAAAGGTGGCAAAGTGCTAGATCTCATTTTCACAAGAAACTGGGCCACAGAGGCCCTGTCTGTCACACCTCTGCACTTTTCTGACAACTATTTCCTTTAGTTCAGAGTGAGTCTCCCGACAAGACCATTTGTTTCTACCCCCATGGTTTCCTTCCACCACAACCTCCGGAACTCTGGATAGTCTGTGTCCTCTATCCACCAAACCCGCTCGATCCTCCCAGTCTCACCCCTGGCTTAATGATACCCTCCGAGCATTGCGCATCAATCTCAGAGCTGCCGAAAGGAAATGGCACAAGTTAAAAGGTCTTTCTACATTAACAAGATTCATAGTACTACTGGCACCCGGAAACTTTTTTCCACCTTCAAAACTCTACTTAATCCTACACCTCCGCCACCTGCTACCAATCTAACAGCAGACACCTTTGCCTAATTTTTTTACTGACAAAGTGGCAGCTATAACCAAACAGTTTACCAAACCTTGTACCACAAAATCTGCATGCAGGAGTCCTACTGCATCATTTTCCTCATTCACCCCTCTCGCTTAGAGCAGTGTGTCTAAACTTGTCAGATGTAACCGTCCTACCGTCCTACTGTGCACTGGACCCCGTTCCCACTAATCTTTTCCAATTCATTGCTCCTACTGTAACTGCAGCAGCCACGCATGTGATTAATGCTTCACTGACATCGGGCACATTTCCTACCACATTCAAGCAAGCTCAGGTTACACCGCTGCTGAAGAAACCTTCGCTCCCTCCAACTCATGTGGAGAACTATCGGCCGGTCTCTCTCCTCCCGTTTCTGTCTAAAACCATTGAGAGGGCGGTTTTTAAGCAGGTCACTGATTGCCTCTCACATAACAACCTCCTTCATCCAAACCAATCTGGGTTTAAAAGTGGACATTCCACTGAAACGGCTCTGTTGGCTGTGACAGAAGCCTTAAAGGAAGCCAGAGCGACAGCTAAGTCCTCAGTACTTATCCTGCTCGACTTATCGGCTGCATTTGACACTGTCAACCACAGTATCCTTTTGTCCATACTCTCTAGCATGGGCATCACAGGGAGAGAACACTCCTGGTTTGAATCATACCTCACTTGCCATTCAAAGTATCCTGGCTTGGTCACACTTCTGCAGCACACCACCTTGCCACAGGGGTCCCCCAAGGTTCAGTACTGGGACGTCTTCTCTTTGCCATATACACCACCTCACCGGGCCAGATCATCCGATCACGTGGCTTCTCATACCAATGTTATGCTGATGATACCCAGCTCTATCTGTCATTCCCACCTGACGACCACACGGTCTCAGCACGAATCTCAAACTGTCTCTCTGACATATCAACATGGATGAAAGCCCATCACCTCCAACTTAACCTCCCAAAAACTGAACTGCTTGTCTTCCCAGCCAAACCAACCATACACCACAGCATCTGCATCCAAACTGAATCCCTACCTATTGTTCTATCAAAAGTAGCTAGAAACTTGGGTGTCATGATTGATGACCAGCTAACCTTTAAAGATCTGTTGCTCGTTCATGCCGCTTTGCATTATTAAACATAAGAAAAATCAGACCCAACATGCCACCCAGCTCCTGGTGCAGGCCATGGTCATCTCCCTCCTTGACTACTGCAATGCTCTCCTTACTGGTCTCCCAGCCTGTGCTGTGAAATCTCTGTAGATGGTCCAGAACGCGACGGTGCGTCTGGTCTTTGATCAACCTAAAAGAGCACACTTCACCCCTCTGTTCATTGAACTCCACTGGCTACCCACTGGTCCGCATCAAATTCAAGTCACTGATGTTAGCCTACAAAGTGCTTAATGGAACGGCTCCCATCTATTTGAATGCTCTTGCAAAGGCTTATGTCACAACTCGGTCCCTCCGTTCATCTTGTTTAGTTTCTTCTGTACAATTCATAAGATTTCACTTAGACTTTACTTTCTTAATGTAATAAGTTTGTGTCGTCTAGCAGTGCCTACACCATGCTTAAGACAATCCAAACTCTTTTCATGTGTCATTCCACGATGTTGGAATGACCTACCGAGTGCTACCAGAACAGGGACCCCCTGTCTATCTTCAAGAAACTCTTGAAAACCCAGCTCTTCAGAGAGCATCTCCTATTATAGCACTTACCTTGTACTTCCCTACCCCTCTATCTCTGCACTTTATCTTTCTGTACATTCCTCTATGCCTGCACACTATCTCTACTCTGTCACCTCTGACAGAGTCTGACTACTGTGTTTCTTCTATATAGTTTATTGTTAACTTTTTGTTTATCTTGTTATATCCTCATTTGTAAGTCAATTTGGATAAAAGTTTCTGCTAAATGCATAAACATGAACATTCACATCACTTGAAATTTAGCTTACATGCCTCCCATTTATCTGAACTGTTGCCGTGACAACAACAGCTTGGTTGGAACAAAGTTCTGAATCCACAATGCATTATTTTATAGCCTACAAGCAATCAAAGAAGGTGACATGTTAGTAGACTGAGGATAAGGGCAAACCTCAAAATAAGCACTATTTAATGATGATTTGAACCTCACAAAAGTGAGAGCCACTTGACAATGGCACAGACATGCCTGGAGGTTCCTCAACAGGTTGCCTGGCCATCAACAGTCCTGCAAAACCTGTAATAAAATATAATATACTTAATTACATATATAGAAATAACAAAGATGAGTATTACAGAGAAAGTTTGGTTAACTTGCCATGTGCAAAGGTAATGTTTACTCTTTTAATAATAATGAGATATCTTAAGGTTATATGCCTTTTCCACTGAAATTTTAATTCCTTGGGAATTAATTTCATTTGGCACATGCAGTCAAGTTTGGACAAAAGAAGACTTTCACAGAATAAACCAGGAAACATTGAAAAATCTAATTGGTATACGGCACCCTTTGCCATCTTTGTATGTGACTTCATAGAGGCCCACGAGTAGAACGCAAACCAATTGTGGAAGTCTGTTTGCATGAGCACTCATTTGCTATCTGGGGCATAAGTCATTCAGGCCCTTACCATTTTCTAGTATTTCAGATACAAATTAACGCCCCCTTAATATATGTATGCATGTATATATATATTTCTTTAGAGATCTGAAATGTAAAGAACTTTTAAATGTACTTTCATTCCTTTGCATGTGTAATTTCAAAACTCAGTGCTCCTTATTCCTGCACCTTACATGTTGAGTATTACACAAGACCTGTGTGTTTGTGCACTTCTAAATGTAGTTTCATTCCTTTGTATGTGTAATTTCAAAACTCAGTCCTCCTTATTCCTGCACCTTACATGTTGAGTATTACACGAGACCTGTGTGTCTAGACACTCAAATATATCATATACCAGTTAATATTTATAAATATAAGATCAGCATAAATCTGTGTACTCTGGTACACTGACTGGCATGCTTGCTAATAACTAGCTAAACTGTTGCAGATCAGATGCTTTGGTGCATCCAAACATCAAGTAACCTGCACCATTCTGCATAATTACATAACAATATGTACCTAAATGTGCAAGGTATATTAAATGGGTCTTACCTTGTCCTCCACGCAATGGAATGAAAGGTGTTCAGAACTTGACGGACTGTACCACATTGATAGACAAGGAGGGGTATGACAAAAGAAGAATTCCTTTTTGTTTCTAAAGCGTACAATGTTTGATTCATTCAGTAACAAGAAAACAAATGTACTTGCGTAATGTTTTGTTAATTTCATTCAATATTTCAAGATAAATAGTTTATTTTACATTTTGATTTTATTAGACGGCAACAGTCACATGGTATCTCCCAGCAGCAATGTTTAACTGTCACAGCTCATGTTTTGTGATCATCTTCTCTTGTTATCATCTCATCTTGTTTAAGGTCATTTGTTATGTTTTCAGGTTTTTTGTCATGTTTTTAGATTCAGTTCTTGTCATGTTTCTCCCCTGCCATCAGCTTCACTCACGTCACCTGTTTCCTTGTCATCTGCTGCACGCACTCAGTAATCACTCCCTTCACAGCACAGTCTCCTGGTTTCCTTTCATTCATTCATTGCAGAATCCTCACCAACCCTTCACGTGATGTCACGAAAAGCTAAGTCTGGTTTCCTGCCTTATAGTATAGTCATAGTCCCAGTCCTTGTTCATAGTATTTATTCATAGTCTTGTTTTCATAGCCTTTCTTTGTTTTTATAGTTGAAAGTATTTTTGATTATACAGCTCAGCTGCGCTTTATGTTTTTTGCCTTGCTCCCTGTTTTGTAATTTTGGAAAATAAACCTTTTTTGACTTTGAAAGACAGCATCTGGGTCCTACCTTCCCCACTGTCTCTGACATTAACCCTTTATCAGGCAAGTGACTACTTTTGATCACATCTTCTGACCTCCTAAATGATGTCACGGCACCTATACATTTTCATTTAGAGACACTTTGTGATTGGTATTTGTTATTATTACTTTTCACCGAAAATACTATTTCACCTAAAAAATCAAAACAATTAGACAAAACATTCACGCCACACACACCAACAATAAAACTATCTGCATCTAAAATCTAGAACTAGCTCTGATGTTATGTCACAATTCAATAATATTGATTAAAAATCTTAGAGGAAAAAGTTTGGCATCTGAAATCAACAACTTGCACTCTGGACATAATACCGTCCGACTTTTTAAAAAGTGTTTTTACCTCAGTAGAAAGTGATCTCCTATAAATAGTTAAAAGCTCACTGGCCTCAGGCATTTTTCCCAAGTCACTAAAGACAGCTGCCATTAAGTCACTCCTAAAGAAGAGAACTCCAGACACCTCTGTGATGAGCAACAACAGACCTGTCTCTAACCTGTCTTTTATATCCAAGACTATTGAGAAAGTTATATTGAACCAGCTCAACAACTTTCTGAATGACAGTGGTCTCAAGACTCAATAACTTTCAATCAGGTTTCCGAAGTCATCACAGCACTGAAACAGCTCTGGTCAGTGTTAAACGACATTAGGTTGAATACTGATTCTGGTTATGTTTCAGTCCTGGTTCTGTTGGATCTCAGTGCTGCGTTTGATATTGTAGATCACAGAATCCTGTTGTACAGGCTGGAAAACTGGGTTAGACTTTCTGGAGCGGTCCTTAACTGGTTCAGGTCCTATTTAGAAGGCCGGAGTTATTTTGTTACAATTGGCAGCTATGAATCTGGGCGAGTGGCCATGACTTGTGGAGTCCCCCAGGGATCAATTCTTGGACCTCTTCTGTTTAACTAACTGTGTCAGTGTCTGGAGGAAATAAACTCCTGGATGAGAGAGAATTTTCTACAATTAAATGAGGACAAAACTGAGATCATTCTGTTTGGGAGCAAAGATGTAGTGTATGCGCTCAGTTAGACTAGAAAAGCGCTATACAAGTGCAATTCCATTTACCATTTACCAAAGAGAAGAGGGTCAGCATTGGTAAATACCTTGAGACCCGGGCCCTTACTGACCAAGTTCGTAACCCTGGAGTGTTGATAGACTCAGATCTGACTTTCAGCAGCCACATCAAAGCTGTCACTAAGGCAGCTTTTTACCAACTCAGAAACGTCAACAGAATTAAAGATTTTATCACCCTAAAAGACCAGGAGAAACTCACCCATGCATTTATCTCCAGTAGACTCGATTACTGTAATGGTCTTTTAACTGGACTTCCCAAAAAGAGCATTAAACATCTGCAGTTCATCCAGAACGCTGTTGCTAGAGTTTTAACCAGGACTAGGAGATCTAAACACATCACACCAGTTTTAAAATCTTTACACTGGTTTCCAGTCAGTCACAGAAATGATTTTAAAAGCTTACTGATGTTTTATAAATTCCAGAACGGTTTAGGCCCAAAATACATCTGTGATATATTCAGAGAATACAAACCCAGCCGAACTCTTAAATCCAAGGACTCAGGTCAGCTGGTCCAGTCCGGAGTCCAGACTAAACGCGGAGAAGCAGCATTTAGCTGTTATGCTGCAAACAAGTGGAAACTGCCAGTGTAGATTAAACTGTCACCAAATTTAGACATTTTTAAATCCAGGTTAAAAACTTTTCTTTTCTCATGTGTCTATGCATGAAATCTGCACGGTATCTTTTAAATTATCTAGACTGTTGCTTGCTTTTATTAATTTTAATTATCTTATTTCTTTCTATCTATATATATTCTGATTTTTCTGCTCCCTGCTGCAATGCATTTATGTTATTTAAAGCACTTTGAATTGTTTTGCACATTAAATGCACTATACAAATAAATTTGACTTTGACCCAAATGAGGTAACTTAAACCCTATATAAACCTTTCCTTCCTCTGGAAACTGTTGTCTATTGACAGACACAACACCAGCAGAACCATAAACCATAGAAAATCTAGACTATCTAGACAATCTGCATGTATACAGAGTAGCGGTATTACCTTGGCATAAGTACAAAATATCAATCTTTATAGTTTTATACTAACAGCAACATAAGTAATCGTGATATATTTGCACTACTTTTTCTTTTGCTCATGGTGGCCTCATTTCTGAGTCAGTATACATAGCCAGTTTTGTTGATTATTTGGTGGAGGGCATTCAGGCCTAAGCAGAACCGCAATGGGAACAGAGCATCTCCGTATCTTCTTGGTAAATATTTTCCATATTTGTCTCCCTATTTTGTGCGATTGGCTTGGAGTTGGCTTAAGGTTTTGGTTTCCACAGCCTCAACAATATCTATATCTGTCTATCTATATTTTTTTTTACATAAAACTTAATAGGGCTTTTCAATTTACAATTATCCTTACTTCTACATTAGTGACAGATTTTACTGGAATCTACTGTACTGGCTGCGCATTGACGTGGCTTGGCTTACCGTGATGTGGACTGGCTCCTTCACCCCACTGTTCACCTGCTGGGTGAAACCCACTACATTTGCCTCCATTTCTGCACAAGCCCTGCACTCATGGTCAACATAGCAGATAAATATGTACTAATCTGCTCAAGTAGACCTCCACTGCTGTCTTAACTTTATAAGCATTTTTAATTTTATCAAGCTGCTCAAGAACAATCAGATCATACAGTTGTGAAAACATATTTTTAGACACCCCGTGCATTAGTTAAGTGTTGCATAAAGAATCACTCTGAGGTTCAAATCTACAAAAGACTTCCTCGGCCAGGTAATCAACAGAGTGAGCAGATAAAAACTCAGATAAGTTTGAAAGCTCTACAGAAACATGCTTAGCTGGAAGTAATGGAAGCGTTATTTTTTCAATTCATACACAAATCCTGTTGGTTTTTATCAATCTTTCCATCATACTGTGATAGTCTCGAGTGACGAGAAGGTGATGCATGCACAAATGATCTGTTCTATCATGGCTTTAAGAATGTAATTTATAATTCCTATTATTGTTTTTATCACAGTTAAGAAGTCTTTCCTTTAAATACTGGTCATGTACATGTAGAAATTCATGTTCAACAAAGCAAATAGATGTATTAAGAATTTGTAAAAGTAATGACCTCTTCTATTTGATCTGGGCTTGAATATGCACTTTTCATTCTCTCAATGACATAGTCAACAAAATGGCAGCAGTGGAGCACAAAAATAGTGTGGTGAAAAGATTGCTCTTTTAAGGGTTACATTTCTTGTCATCCATGCACTTACAGACACATATTATGCATAATGTTTCAAAATAATTATATTTGATCAAAATGTACATTTATTTGTGCATATTTTTATGTGTCATATAAATTTCAAGGTTGGACAAAAGATTGGGTTTACGCACCCAGCTAACCTTTTATAAAATTTTCCGTTTTATAGGATAGAGAGTAATCATATTGCCAACTCATCCTCAATGTAAATAGCGACACGTGAATTAGAAGGACAGTGTAATAATTAGAAGGACCTTCCGGCAGACAACCAATCAGCATAAGACACCGTGTGAATATTCATGAGGTCTTGCTAATACACAACCTACCACTGGGGGCGCTGTGGTGATACACAGATTGTACACAAAATCAGTTTCATATGTATTAAATGGACATCATGTTGTTGTTTTTTTTGTTTTTTTTTGCATTTTCACGGTTAATGGACCAATAGAAACCATTCTACACTTTTAGAATTTTGTTGAAATTAGCAGGACACAGTTCCTGTCCTGTTAATACAAAATGTCCTTCTTGCGTGGTGTGTATTCTGACTAATGGTCCTGTTAAAACACATGTACAAAAGCACACACACACACTTGAAAGCATCTGATTAACTTAAAAGTATCTTATCCATTGTCTGTAATTAATTCAACAGCACTTGGAGGTGGTGATGGTCCTGTTAAAGCCACATCTTCTGCATCATTTAACTGGATAATGGCAGAGATTTTTATGTTTTTATTAAAGGGCGACCTTGCCTTTCAAGGTGTTGGCAGCTTCTGTAAGGAGCTGAGACAGGGAGTGACCAAATGAACGGTAGTGTCAAATTAATTTTGATGAAGCTGATGATTTAGAAAAATCAGTGTCTCTTAACTTCATTAAGTCTAAATTAGACAAAAAAAAAAGCATTCAGCACAGTACCCCCCTCTTTTCACACAATGCATGGTATTGAGAATAACTTGGATGTTTTAAAAAAGTTCAAGTTTGAATTGTAGTAATGGGGCCAAACATTTACATTTTACACACACTTGTATTAACAAACAAAGTGATGCGAGGGTAAGGTCATCTAAAGTACTTGAACGAAGCATAATGAGGACTTCTCAAGACTGGCTCCAATTATACTGTTGATTTGGAGTATTGAAATTTCAAAACAGCCACTATGAAAATTAAGTTCTAAGTTTTATTAAATCTTCTTTTATTTTGATAGTTAGAACACGGAAGTGAGACCACCAGTCAAAACCATGAATGAGAATCCCCACCTTGGAATTGCAGTTTATTAATGACAGTTTCACAAAGCTGTCATTAATAAATTGGGGACTGGATAGTGTAGTGGTATGATTGCCACCTTCCATGTGGGAGACTAGAGTTCAAATCCCCTGTATGAAAGGTACTACATCGAGTAGGGGTCCTTAGGCAAGACCCCTACATGCCTACCTGTAAGTCGCTTTGGATAAAAGCGTCTGCTAAATACATAAACATTAAACAAAGCTGTAAACAGCCAGGGGAGTCTCCACTACTCCTTTGCTGCTCCCACAGAGCAGAAATATGATGAATATCAAAGAGTATATCAAACTGTAGAAATTGATAAATTCATCGTCAACATCTGGTTCTGGATAATACTTGTTGCTTAATATCTTTTGAATAATTTGCACTTTTTCTTGAGGCATTCCAAAGCTTACTGATGTTTTACCAAAACGGCAGGAGAAAACTATTTCTCTTTCGGATCAATAGACTAACTATCAATTTCCTAAATTAGTTACTGCATTAAATTACACAATGGATGCCCAGGTTTTGATGACAGTCAACATAGGTAAACATGTTATATGATAGGCATCATGACAATTTGTCACTAATCCCTCCCCAGTGTCCTGCTGCAGCCTTGTTGGTTGAACCTCTCCAATAGCTCTTTGACTCCACTTCAAACTGATATAATGCCATGGACCTCTCAGAGAAAGTCACTTTCTGTTCAGAAACTTTCTTAATGACACTTTCTTCGAGCCACTCAGCTTGGCAACAGGACAGAGTTGAGCACTTGTTAAGTCTCCACCGCTAAAAACAGACTTGGCTGAGACAAGAGGCACCGTGCTTAAACCAACAGGTATTTTTACCGAAGCCTGTCTCATACGTCTCAGTAAAGATAAATTGTGTCAAATTGTTAAAAAAAAGGGCATAAAAGAGAAAAATGTGTCATATTTAACACTGACATATGAATTATTCAAGTATAAGAAAAGGAATTTAAACCATAAGAGAAATCATTGTTGTGTCTACAAGTAACAACTTAGCAAAAAACAAAATATGGCATCTTCACGTACTTTGTTACTGGCAGTCACAAAGAAACTTAATTTGTTTCCATGTCTTTCGCTGTATCTCTAATAGATGCCAAAGATAACACATAGAATTGTATTTTTGAACAAACATAATTCTCGTAGCGTTAGTAGCCAGAAAGTTGCCATATCGCCATTATAGTGTGCAGTGCATCCTTACCAAATTTAAGGAAGGTAAACAGTTTGAAGACAAAATAGAGAAGAAGAGTCAGACCTAAAAACTATCCACAGAAGATGAACAGTATCTGAAAATGATGTCCTTCGGAAATAAAAAAAAAAAAAACAGCCAAAACCTAACACAAGACCTGAGTATCTGGACATTCTGTTGACTCATCTACCCTTCGTCAAAACCTCATCAGAAATGATTTGTATGCTGTCAAGAAGCCATTCTTAAGAAAGGGGAACAGGAAGAAAAAGCTGAGTTATGCCAAATGGCATAAGAACTGAATTCTCCCCAGAGCCTGGACCTCAACATAAATAAAGCAGTATGGGATCTTCTGGACAGAGAACTGTCATGATGTATGCATTTTGTGTTTTGAATTTTCCTGTGTATTGTATTTTCCTATATCCTGGCTTTCCTTCAGTTTACTTCTTGCTCCTCAATTAGTTCACTGTTCACCTGTTTTATTTTGTAGTATTTTCCCCCATATGTATTTTGTCCTTTTTTTCTTCCTGTTTCACACCTGGGTTCCATTACTCACTGTCTCACCTCCCATACGTGTTTGCAATTTTCTACCTTGGTATATTTACCCCTTGGTTTCAGTTATTCCCTGTCAAATCAGTTCATGCTTTCATGTTTCATGTCCATGTCTCAAGCCTCCTGAGTTTTACCAGTGTTTTTTTAATTTAATAAAGAAACCTTCAAAGCCACTTGCCAGCTGTGCTCCATCACTTTTATAATCCTGCATTTGGGTTCACTCCTTCAAAAAATCAAGTCAAAAACGGAACAAAAGGCAGCCAACATCCAAAGAAGAGTTTTAGAATGCCCTTCAGAAGAAGCCTGGAGAACTATTCCTGAAAGAGAGTGTCCCCCGCTTACTATGTCCCCATCAGATGTTTTACTCATGCAGGCCGATACGCCTTATAATAACTATATGTGAAAGAAACTGCATGTGAGTTGTGAAAATGGCATCCATGAAGCAGACTCTCGCTGTTACGGTGCAAAAATAATATATATTTAGTCCTAATCATGATCATTTTGTAATCCTATTACAACACAGACCTGCTAGAGACAGCAGGAGGAAACATTAAAAATGCCCAGATGGTAAAATTTGTTGCAAGAGGTTTATTGTAAGAGGAATTTAACATATGATGCAGACAGAAGGACCAAGGGTGGAAGGTGCTCCTGAAATCAACAAATAATCAAAACATAAACAAACTGACTTAAAGCTTTTAACACTCTCTAATTAGAGGCCATTAAGAAAACAAAAACAAAGAAGCCTTTTTAACTATTCTAATTAGGAGAAGCACCTCTTAATCTAAGGAATACTAATCTATAAAATAAGCTAACATGTGTGAATGGTTGTGAACGGTGTGTGAACTAAGCTGAGACACCGTACAATCGACTCTTGAAGTAGGTGAGCTGAAGGGTTAAGGAGGCCAATTCCAGTCAGGTTGTCACAGCCACAGCTGTGACACCTGGTTCTTAACTCACCTGTGTTCCATCTTCCTTTGATTGCCCCGTTAGTTTAAATATCTGGTCTTCTCGGCCATTCTTCGCTCGTGTGTTAATGTATTTGTTGCCTGTTTGGTTCACAACCTGGATCCTGACCTTCAGTGTTGTTGTGTATTATTTTCAGTTCTTGGATTACCTTGGTTTTTTGTTCCGGTCCTGCTGACCAACTTCCCTGCTCACTAGGCCAGGTTTTTTCCTCTGTGTGAGATTTTCTGTTATCCAATAAACTTTTGTTTGAACTAAGAGTTCTTGTTTCTCCTGACTCTGTGACTGCACTGGGGCTCGCACTTCATTAGGGTGTGACACAGGTGCTGTAACAGCAACACTGTTAAACGCTGCATTGTCTAATTCCAAACAAATGAAGTTAATGAATAAACACAATCAGAAAGTGAGCAAGTTCCATGAGTTTGACAGCTGTGCTGTCAAATTTGTATATTTTATACTAATTTATTTTTTTCTAACCCTACCCAACTAATGTTACTGTTTAAACCCAACTGGGAAGTGACTGTTGATGTCTTACTAACTGAACATCAATCAGAACTTACTTACTACCGACTTATGAGGATTAAGTGGCTCCTTAAATTAAACACTTCTGAAATACTTCTGCTGCAATGTGGGAATGATCATATCAAATGAATTTCCCTCCTGCCTTTTGTAGGGGCAGTGCTTTACAGGATGTTATTTATGGGCCATATTTAAGGGTATAGACAAATTACCTATATGATTTGGTTTATCAAAGGACTTGCTCTCCTGAAGACTACTTCAAGAAATTACATAAAAGTGTCTTTGATAGACCAACAACCTGTCCAGGGGGAGCCTTCCCCTGACCCTATGGCAGCTGGGATGGGCTCCAGCACCACTGCAACCTTCTATTGGATAAAGCGGGCATGGAAAATAGATGGATGGACGGACAAAAATGCTTTTCTAAAAGAACTCATACTGTGTTGAAGAATAAAAGTAGTCTTCCTAAATATTGACTTTTAAGCTTGTTAGAATTGTCTGGACTCTGATTTTACTTTATACTGAATACTTAATTTTCATTCATGTTTGCACGTTTCAATAATTTGCTACATCTACTTTCTGTTTTCCTGGTACTATTTAAAGAAATTAGATGTGGTTCAAGACTTGCACAGTACTGCACTTCCCATTTTTGTTTAATGGGATTTGGAAAACCACTTTATTTAGTGGCATAGCTACGACACTCAACTTTATAATTCATAGTTGATGCACAAGCAAACTCTTCAAAATTAAAAGTATAGCTTAGACGTGACCACCTGGCTTGTTAGCAGGCTTTCATTGACCTGGGGCTATTAATAAGATCTGCTCCTCAGTAGGCCTGGCTCTGGGTCTCCTGTGTATGTCTACCTGCCATCTCATGCATGAGTCTCCCAATGTGATGCCTCGCTAGATATGCTCCCCTGAGTTGCACTGACAGGTCATCTTTCACAGACAGCCACTTGAGTGTCAGCTGGAAATCAATTGCCAAAGATGCCAGCTACCTCATGCATGGTGACACTGCCTCCAGAGCAACTCACTATGTTTCAAATGCTGTCCTGCCTGTTTGTGACTAGTGGCTAACAGTGCTTTAAAATTAGATACATTGTTGAGAATTATCAGGCAACTATGTGTGTAGAGCTATAAAAGACATTTTAAACAATACTTAGCTTAGAGAAGATGTATTAACCTTTCAGAAGCGTATAAAGTAAGAGATGTGGTGAGGAACGCAGTCAGGAGATAAATTCGGCAGAAACTGATATCTATGCAGAGCACTAAATACCTGGTTAACAGAGTGAGCTATACGTATAAAAATGCAAAATTGGACTTTGCTTAGATGTTGCATCGGTCTAATAGGAGAACATTTTATTGATGCTCTCAGATACAGGTGCAACACAGACTTTTCAGTTTGTATCTGCTATATCTCAGACAACACACTTCGAAATGCCATATGCCAGAGGTAGTAAAAACTTTTACTGACTGATATTTTCTCCAAGTAGTAAAATCTGTCAGTCTTGAGCCACTGCATCCTCCGAGACCCAACTGTCTCCCTCTGGGCCCTTCTGCTTGGTAGAACACAAGGGTCACTGCTGCAACAGTAGCTTAGATCAATGTAGTTGTACGAAGGTGCCTTGGGTTGTTGTGAACAACATCATACAGAGCTGAAGCTACTGGGAATGTTGTATTGACAGCGCCTCAGTATATACAGTGGTGTGTATATAATTTTAGTATGAGTATGCTTAAGTCAGAAATACCTTGCTCTTATTTTTCAAATCAAGGAATTGTCGGTTTACATTTGTATTACAGTCTATTAATTTGTTCCCTGAGCAAAATAGTCAGAGAAATGGAAAAAATAATTTCCGCTGACTGTCACAATGATTCATGTCTTGTCTAGTCATTTCCTGTTTTATTTTGAAATATTAACTTCCCTCTCGTTTCAGGTACTTTGCCCTTCCTCCTGTGTCAAGCGTCTGATTCTCTTCCCTGATTCCCAAAGTGTTTCCACCTGTTCCCCATGGCTCCTCATGTGCTCAAACAGTCTGCGTCTCCCTTGTCTTGTGCTGTGTGTTGTGTTCGGTCATGAGTCTCACTCTAGCATCTTCGTCCACAGAAATCCACAGCCCCAGAATCCTTGAGCCTGCAGTGCAGTGATCCTCCTGCAGAGCGTATCCTTTGTTTTGTAAGTTTACTCCATAGCTTTAGTTTAATACCATGGTAAGTTTCTTAGCCTGTTTTATTCCTCGTTTTTTGGAGTGATTTTTAGTTGTTACCTTTTCATAGAAGCCTCCATTAGAAGGAGAGAGTTTTGTTTTCTTATAAAGTTTCATAGTGCCTCTGTTTTCAAGAGAGCATATTTTGTTTAAGTCCGCCTCATTAGGAGAGCGTGAAAGTTTATTTTGTTATCCTTTCATAGCCTGTGCTGTTGTCCTCCTAGAGTGGATAGAGTTTTTAATTTTGATAATTTTCATAGCTGCATCCTCCTCAAACGTAGTTATTGAGGAGAGTGCTTTAGGAATTTCACAGTCCTTTGTTTTGCATTGTTTGGAGATCCTCAACCTGATTATTATAAATAAACACTCTTGACTTTGAATCGACCCTGCATCTGAATCCTGAGGCCCTGACATTGACTGACGTTTTCTAAACAGAACAGTGGTCTTTCTTCATATGAGACGTCAAAACCACTCTTACCTTTGAGCTTTTTGGACTTTCCTAAAGCATGTGGTTCTCTTCTGGCAGCTATGGTGGGGTTTTTGGTGTGACAACTGTCAACAATGGTGACTCCTATCCACTGACTGGCTCTGCTTCTCACACTTAATTGACTGGTGACCTTTGATGGACATACTGTATTTCCTCAAATACAGGCATATGTTTTAATTTACTTCAACAGCCTAGCATAACAGGCCTTTATAAGGGATAGGCCTTTACTTTTTAAATTGGCACTTATTAGACTGACTTGTCCTTTAATTTAATAATACCTTGTTAAAATGCCTTAAAGTGTGCATATGCACTTAGACCTCAACCAGAAGCAATTTAATATCTATGAAAATCTCCTCAATCTCCAATAGGTAAGCAACATTCTGCCTTCCATATTTTCCTCTCTAGAATTCATGTCAAGTGTGTTGCAAATCTACATGTATGTCCTCTGATTGGAGAGTAAGTGGGAGATGACAGCATGCTAGCAGGTAGTTGTTTTAATGAGTGCTGGCTCGAAACCAACAAAATGTAACCCGTGGATAAGGCAAGGGGTCCCTTGTAAAGTATGCAAAAAGGGTGTGAAGCCTGACACCAAATAATAATCTCTCCAGAGGTGCAGTGCTTTTTGTCAAAATACAGCACCAAACCTACTAGAAAGCATATGCACATGTGGGGCATGCACTTATCATACCGCCCCTTTCCTGTCTTTGCTGACACATTTATATGAATTGGATTTTATTGCCTACACAATTACATTGTTTCCAAATGGCTGTGTCTGATTTAGTGATATTTGTGACTGGTACATGTTGGTTCAAGAGTGAACAACACTGTTGTGTGCGTGTGTGCATATTAACAATGACAATCTGCAACAATCTGCAAGATGACAGCATGGGTGCCTCAGTACTGCTCTCTCATATTGACTTTGCTTTTCTATATTTTCTGTGGTTTTGCTCTTCAAACCCTATCACTTTTACAATAGAAGAGCTGCTAAACATCTGACAATGAACACCAAATATATTTCTCGCTTTTTCAATAAGTTTTTGGTAGATTCTTGTTGGAGGGACAGGGGCTCTCTGTGACACATGGAGGGGACACAGACAGGGGAAGTGCACCAGAGCGCTGGTGAAACTCAGGCAGCAGATATTTTGTACTGCTCTCCCATCGATTTACCTGGCAAACGTCTGCCAGACTTGCGTGTTCCGCTACATTTTGTTTAATTGAAACCTGGCTAACCTCCTATGCTGGATTATATCTGCCAGTCTTAAATCTCCACCATGCGAATTGCATAAAGGAGCTTTCACGGAAAACAAAAGGTGGTGGAATCTACTTTTATATTAGTGAAGGTTGGTGTATGGATGTCACAGTGTTAAATAAGCACTGCAGTCAAAGCCTGGAAACATTAGTCCTGAACTGTAAACCATTTCGTTCACAGCACCATTTTGAAAGCTGCTTATTCCTCTATTATCTGGGCAGCTTTGGGACATTCTGATCAATGTTTGGTTAAACTTATTCCAGTATTTAGGCAGGAAGTAAAGCCTATAGTTAAAACTGTGAAGAAATGGACCAATAAAGGCAAAGCAGGAACTGCAAGACTTCCTCAATTTCACTGACTGGAGTGCTTTTTAAACTGTATTTGGTAAAATTGATGAGCTAACCAACACAGTGACATCCTACATTGATTTTTGTGACGACGTATGTGTGCAAACCAAGACCTTCTGCGCATACAGCAACAACACGCCATGGTTCTCAGCTGGGCTAAAACAACTTTGTCAGGTCCTGGAAAATACCTACAGAAGTGGGGATAGGGCCCTTTAAAAGCAGGTCAAGAACATGCTGACACAGTTGGTCAGATTGACTAAAAGAAGCTACTCTGGAAAAAAAACAATCTTGCATGTATGGAGGCCTGCGAGATATCACCAACTACAGAAGTGGGATAGCTAGGTCTCCTCCATCCTGAAAAAGGCCCAGCAAAGGATGTACTTCCACAAGGGCTGCTGATGCAATTCTATACTTCAGTCATTGAGTCTATCCTGTGCTCCTCAATCACATTCTGGTTTGGTGCAGCCAAAAAACAGGGCAGAAACAGACAGCTCTGACTGTAAATTGCAGATAGAATCATCTATGCCCCCTGGCCCTCACTTCAGGACTTGTACTCATCAAGATCAGGAGACAGGCAAGAAAAATAATTTATTACCCCTCACAGTTTGGACAAAGTCTTTTTGATTTCCTCCCTTCTGGTAGATGATACAGAAGTCTGCACACTGGAACCAACTAGCCTTCACACCTTCACAAACAACGAATCCATAAGACCATGTTGCATAACCACTATGCTCCTTGGCCTAGTCCTATACACTCATGCACATTATTGTTTATTGCACTGTATGTATATTGTATTGTTTATAATCTGTATATTACACGTCTGTATGTAAGATCTCTATACTGCATTTTGCACTGTGTTGCCTGAGAGTCACCAACGGCCTGAACCAAGTTCTTTGTGTGTTAACATTCTTGGCCAATAAACATGATTCTGATTTAGAAATAGCTCAGGTAATGCACATTTTCATCGAAATGCTAATAAACTTTGTTGTAATTACCTTATAAAGACAGGCACTGTTGTGGTGCACAGTCCCCATTACCACCACCACCTGTCTGCAACATCAACTCAGTATAACAACCAATCTGATTTGGAAGGGGGCTGCTGCTTTAATGCAGATATGTTTATGATGATTGGCCAACTTATGCAAAGTGATTTTTGTCATGTGGATAAAAAAGTGGCAGAGAGACATTCAGGTACAGTAAGCTATGGGAGAGAATTTTTAATCAGGCAAACAATGGCCTTAAGTTTGAGTTAGTTGACACCTTTGCAGGCAAAGTGATAAGCAATGTCAATGTGACTGAGTGCTACACAGTGTAATAGTGCAAGGAGATAATGTCAGGTCCAGCACGTTATTCTAAAATACGCAAGCAATATTTTTCTGAAAATATTAGCAAAACTTAGAACAATGCAATGCATGGTTAGCTAATGGCAGACTTAGTCATGTAAATGTAAACTGGCCATGTTACTTGTTTTTTATTGCTTTTTGTAATGTAGGTTGGGAGTCTCTTGACAATTAATCATAATATGCTGAATTTTCAACCAGTTTTCAATTAGTTTGTTTTGATTTGAATGTCATGTGAATTAATTATATATTATAAGGTCTTACTGTACTTTATGTGAAATGGCTCCCATTAGTAATTTTTTGTACATAAATTTGTAATTGAATGTTTAAAATTACTTTAAGGTACATTATTTGTTATCCTATAAATCTATACAACGTATTTTTGTTGTTGTAAACTATCTGGCAGCAACGGTGAATTTATATACACAGCTAAATAATGTATGCAGAATAAGAATACCTTTTCAGCAATATTTCAAGTTAGTTATATGAAACAAACATAGAAAGCCTCTACTGAAGATAATTTAATTGTATTTTTTTTTAAATTACACATGAAGAGGTACTAAAAATGTACCAATGTCAGCATCTGACTGAAAACTTTACTAATTGTAAACACCTAATTTTCATAACATTAATTTCTCATTTTAGAGCTGTTCATAGAAGAAGCAAAAAAGAAAATCCCATGAGCATCCTGTATTGGGGGATATTTTTCAAGCATACGAACGATGCCTCTATCTGCACAGTTATGTCCATATCTACAAGCTGCAGTGGAGTCGCAGTCTGTGCAGGCTGAGGCAGCCAATAGAGTTGCAACAAACACTGCTCCTCTGCCGCCCCATGCATGTTTGTAATTTATCATGTTTGCATATTTTTCACATACTGCATAGCATTCACAATTCAGATAAGATAAAGTGCCCTTACACCAATTCACGTTATTGTTAATAGTTGGATTTTTTTTAAAGCTACCATTGATTGCCCATTATTGTTTTATCTATACTGCATTTAATATTATCTACAACAAGATTAGATTTCATGTGATGAGGGAAATGATCATCTTTTATATATATACATATATATATATATATATATATGTATACTTTTAAAGTACATGCCATGTATTACCTTGGTAAGATGCTAGGCAAGTGTTTTTCTTTTCCTTCTCCCTCTTTCTGCTTTAGAGACAGATGCTACTCATAACTTACAAGGTTGGTTTATCATAAATTGTGTTTGTTTTGTATTATTTGATTGATTATTCATTTTCAAATACATGATAATCAACCACTTTGAATATTGTTTTATTTTAAAAATATATTATCACGAAATTAATTTCTCACTTTTAGAGATTTTGTCCTTGGCTGCCAAAAGAAGAGAAACAAATTACAGCTGGCAAGCCAAAGAGGGGTCTGCTTTTGTCTTAAGACAACATTAAAGAAAAAAAAAAGGAACAAAATTTAAATTTTTTATTTTTTCTGTTGATTACCATTTACATCGGCAAGCTGTTTCACAGGTGAGAATGAAATAAAGAGTACCATGAACAGCTAGTAATTTAATCTTGTTACTCTACTGGCTTCTTAAACTGTCAGCTAAACGTCTTATATGGCCTCCGTCTCGGAACTAATTTAACTGCTATTTTTCACAGTAGTGTTTTATCTATTTTACACAACTTCAATCTCTGTATACCTCTGTATACCTGGTGAGCTGTTTGGAGGAACAGTTTTTGGCAGCTGCTTCATTCAGCAAAAGAGAAGGCATATGTCTACTGTATACTTGCTTGCTTTGAGACTGCTTTTTGTGTGCACAGACTTTGAATTTTAACTTCAAAATAGTGTTTCTATGCTCAAATAGTAGGATCAGCCTCTAAAATCAGTCAATTTCAAATACTTGTAACCAAATGTTAAACACTGTAAGGAAAAAAAAAACAATTACATTTTTTTTTTAATAAGTTTCAATATTAGTTAAGTCAAAGTTTAATTTTATAACACAAATAGATAGATCATCATAGTACCTTTTGTTTACAAATAAATAAGCTTGCATAATAAAAAGCCAAGATGTGTTACTCAACGAAGTATGAAAGCCAATGAGAAGAAAATGGGCTTTCAGCACAGATTATAATCAATGCAGGGACTCATAAAATCTATTATACATAACATAATATACATAACTAAAAGTTATGTATAAAACTACTATAAACTATTTGGAAGTATTGTAATTTGTTTACTTATATCAGCCAAAAGATGATGATTTTGTGAACTATCAGATTTAAGCGCAGTAGAAGCTTGTTTTTTTGTTTCTTTTTTAACAGATTTCTTATTTAGTTGTTCGATTTGGTTACTCCTGGTGAGGTCCATTTTCCTTTTGAATTTTCTTTCTTTATCTCTTTATCTAGATATCTGCTTCCCAACAAGAGGGTTGCTGGTTTGATTCCGGGCTTGGGCCTTTCATGTGGAGTTTGCATGTTCTCCCCATGTATGAGATGAAATAAGATAAGATAGTCCTTTACTAGTCCCACAGTAGGGACATTCACAATGTTACATCAGCAAGGACAGTAAGATAGAAAAAATTGGCATATACTTAATTTTATGTTTGTGACTACGCAGAGATTGTGTTGTATTGGTTATAGAATAAAATATTGAATGAATAACTTAAGCAGCCAGTATATATACAAACAGAATAAATAAGGATTTATATTTACAATGTATCTATAGTGTCCCAGTGATTGTACATGGATATATTCACATGATAGAGATGAAATTGCACGCTGTCCCATTTTTAACATGTAAGCTTTACAAGTATCCTGTGGTCTGCTGAGAACAGTTGATAGTCTAACAGCAACAAGGAGGAATTACCTGCTATACTGCTCCTTCAAACATTTTTGATGTTTCAGTCTGCTGCTGAAGGAGCTGCCCAGTGCAGTGATGTTGTCTTGTAGTCCATCAGAGATGTTGCTTGGCCATCATTCTCTTCTCTCCCACCATCTCAGCTGAGTCAAGAGGGCATCTCAGAACCACGCTGTTTTTTCTAATCAGTCTTTCCAGCCCTTTCCCATCCGCTGATGAGATTGCGCTGGACCAGCAGACCACTCCAAAAAAGATGGCTGTTGCCACCACAGAATCATAGAAGGTCTTAAGGAGTGCCCCCCACATCCCAAAAAACCTCAGCAAGTAGAGTCTAATCTGACCCTTCCTGTATAGAGCAGCAGAATGATCTGTCCAGTTCAGTTTATGATTCAGGTGAACACCCAGGTATATGTAAGATGTCACCATCTCAATATCCATTCCCTGGATGTTCACGGGTGTTGGGAGGAAGTGTTGTCTCCAATGGAAATCCACCACCAGTTCTTTGGTTGGCACCAGTCTACATAGTCCAGTATGAGTCCTTTGTACTGTCTGTCATCGTCCTCTGTGATGAGATAAACAATTCCAGAGTTGTCTAAAACTTCTGCAGGTGACAGGAGGGGGAGCTGTAGGAGACGTCTGCAGTGTACAAGGTGAAAAGGAACGGAGCCAGAACTGTGGAACCCCTGTGCTGCAGGCAACCATGTCTGACACACAATTCTTAGTCCTCACATATAAGTGTTGATTTGTTAGATAATCCACAATCCAGGATGTGAGGTGGAAATCCGGCTTCCTCCCACCGTCCAAAAACATGCATGTTAGGTTAATTGTTGCATCTAAATTGTTTCTAGGAGTAAGTGTGAGCGTGGATGATTGTTTGTCTTGTTTGTCTCTGTGTGGCCCTGTGATGGACTGGTGACCAGTCGAGGGTGTACCCTGCCTCTCGCCCAATGACAGCTGGGATAGGCTCCAGCCATCCCACGTCCCTGAGTTGGATTGAGCTGGTATAGAATATGGATAGATTTGACAATTTTTAGCCGAAAAAACTATATCAAACCAGGCAACAATAGTTTTAAATGGAAGTAAATGGAGAGCATTCCTTACAATTCAGTTAAATCAATTTGTCTTTATATAGCACCGAATCACAACAAATGTCATCTTAAGGCACTTTAAAGACACAGTCTAATTCAAGTAAAGTATAATGCAATTAACTGTAAACCAATGTATACTACATTGTAATGACAGGTATACATTTAATTTTTCTCTCCTTTCTCCCTTGCCGCCCAGCCCGGCCAACATTAGAGCTCAAATTCTAGCTATCACAGGATTTTAAATCAATCCTGGTTAATATTTGAAGAAATACTGTAAGTTGAGATGCAAGTTTGTTAATTAATGGAAATGCACAAACCTGTATCAATGCTGATGCAAGATAAAATTAGGCTATTTTAGCTGACAAGTTGTATAACATTTCAATTTAGCAAACTAAGTTTAACGTGTGTGTTAAGTACGAGTGTAAAGACACTGTTTATGTTGACTTCCTCTTTTAAAAAGCTTGGTGCAATGAAGGCCAAACTTTGCCTGCAATTTAAAAGTATGTCGCTGTAGATAGATACTGTATATTACTGTATTTATTTTGGATGTATTGTTACATGCATCTAAACTCAGTAAAATGACAGAAGGAAGTTACTATAAATTTGTATTGTGGAAACTGTGGTGATTATGACTTTTGCCTTCTTTAATTTATATATTGGATCCTGGGTGCTTGCTGATTTTCTTGTTTAGTTTTCAGGCTGGGCTGGACGGCTGGGCTGGACGGCTGAGAGGAGCGCTCTCACCAGTCCCACCTCATTATCAATCTGGCACCAGTTAAAGCCTGCTCTCGCCTGGGCCCCTGTGTCGGATGATTGTCTCTCATCAACATTACACGTATGCCTGCTCTTTCGCTCAGCCTGAAATCAGTGTCTTGCTCAGCCTTCAACCGAACCAGCCAGCAGCCCACCTCCGAACCTCTCTTCAGGAGCCCCTATACGGAATCATTGGGACAGGAGACCCACACACCTCACGAGCCCTGCACGGACCTGGACACGAGACCCTCTCTTCTTGGATCATGCACCTGGTCACACGCCTCCTGGTATTCTAACTCCCCCCTCCCTGAAAAAATCCTTTTTGACTTCTAATCATCTCTCTCATCCAAGGTTTTATGAGTGTGATTTATATATTTTTTCTGGGTGCTGGCTGTTTTTCTTGTTTAGTTTTCAGGCTGGGCTGGATGGCTGGGAGGAGTGCTCTCATCATTCCCACCTGTGGCTGATTATCAATCTGGCACCAGTTAAAGCCTGCTCTCTCCTGAGCCCCTGTGTCAGATGATTGTCTCTCATCAACGTTACACGTATGCCTGCTCATTCGCTCAGCCTGAAATCAGTGTCTTGCCCAGCCTTTAACCGAACCAACCAGCAGCCCACCACTGAGCCTCTCTTCAGGAGCCCCTACACGGAATCATTGGGACACGAGACCCACTCACCTCACGAGTCCTGCCACGAACCATCTGTCTCCTGTTCGCTTTTGAATCCAGTCCTCTCCAGCCCTAACAGAAACTATAGCAATCTTTCACAATATACTGATATTCCTAAAATAATTCTAATTCCAGACTGCAGACCAAATAACAAGGGTAGTCATTTATAGGCATTGATTTGACACGGACAAACACTAACTTGAACAATTATTAGGATCACTCACCTGTCGCAACGTGTCAGTTCTGATGAGTAAACAGCTCTGAAGGACATCTCTGTTCGAGACTAGTTCAGGAAGACGAGATATGCCAGATGTCATGTCATCTGATTGATTTCCTGGACAGCTGCCCAAGTCGAAATCTTACACTGAGACAGCCACGAAGTGACTGAGCAAAGAAAATCAGGAAGATTAATACAGCTGAAGTCTTAAAAAGTGACAAGTGAAAGTCATTACTAAAAGGTCAGTGAAATTCAAAGTGAAGATTGTGCATGACACAGATTCCCCTGATGACATGACGATTTACCAAGGGGAGGCAAGACTTACTCTGTAGCTTTATACAAAAACATTTGCTCTATGGGTATCATTGTAATTCCAAACAAATTAAAATAACTTCCTGTAATTTCTTTCAACACTGGTGAAAGGATCAGGGAGATAACATGAAGGACAGGGTGAGGCCAAGAAAGAGCATGAAGAGACAGGGCAGAGAATTGTAGAGTAGAAGTTAGAAACAGTCTATTGAAAGCAAAGTGCTATAATAAGCCAGATGGATGCCAAGACAAAATTAATATACAAGAACAAAGGCAATAGGGACAAGAAGTGAAAAAGGCAGGTGATACCTAACAAAACCTCCTAAAAACAAGGAAATACAGAATGCGAATAGGAACTCAACAACCAACTTATAGTAGAAAGTAATGGGAAATGATACGTTGAGGGGGGTAAAAGGCAGAACAAACTAAGAAGAAGGCAGCAAAGCTTTGCTGGAGCTGCTTGTTCTGCTGTCATCTTCCAGAGCTAATTGGCACCTCCAGTGTGAAACCTCAAGTCTGTATACTCATTCCCACAGACATACTGAAGAAAAACACACCTTCACATGCCATCAAACACACATACAAATTTACAGGGGGTTAGAAAATAATCTTAACACCTCTTAAAAAATCTTTTTTAAAACTTGAACAAGCAGTGCTGCGTGATAAAGAAAACCAAGATGGCGCAAAAGATTGCCAAATTGTGACAAAAAGCAGTGCTCCTTTGTTGTGATGTTTTTTCCTCAAAAGAAAACCTGACAAGGAATTGTCATGCTTTCACAATGCAAACCGATACTGTAGTACTTGGGGAGGGGGTTACACATCCAGAGCGTTTTCATTGACAATCCTGGTTGCTTTATATATTCTCTCTCCCAGAACTCATATGCAACATCATCCACTCTGTTTTAAATTACATTATACTTGTGGTATTCTTGTATAGCACTTACCAATCCTCAGCTCTTGTCACTGTCACAACTGTCACGGAGAAAGATTCCGCTGAGATTAAAAATGTTTTTGATTCAGACATTAAAAACGCAAAAGTCGAGGCTGTGTTAATTGGCAAGGTCAGTTTATGAAGTGAGACTTCAAAAAATGCTCAAGAAATATCTGTTTTGTTGCAATGGTCATCAAAAAAGACCCATTCAAAATAATATGGCATCACTTATTGTAACTTTGTCAGAATCTCTTGTGCTCAAGCTGTAACGCACTGGGTAGCCTATAGGGTCAATTTTATTTTTACTCAATCAAAGTTATTAAATTGCTGTTTGGTTAAGTTAAACCACTTGCTTTTGGTGCTTAAGATTAAAAGGCCAGGTGGCTCGTTTTGGCACTTAAATCTCACAAATACCATAAAAAAGACTATTTAGAAAATCTCCTTTCATGAGCTAACATGTCCCACCCCCTGCAATAGAGGACACAAAAATGAGAGAAACCATCTACTTGGATGCATCACATTGGAAATCCTGCTCAGATTGTGTCCATTGTGTCCAACAATAAAAAAGGGATTTTAGGTATTAGCCACTTTTATTACCACATACACTGTTATTACCACATACCTAGTCCTCCCTCGAAGGACTTGTGAGGCATTTGTCTTATGCTTGAAAATGCTAATTTTCTCGCTCTTTCAAAAGGCATTGTTTGTTGGTTTGGAGGTATCAAAATTCTGAATTATAAGTCACCTACTCCACAATTAGCAAGCCTTCGTGGTACTGGATAATTACACCAAGAAATGCCAACTTAAAATATTAAGATTTGCATCTACATCGTTACCACAAGCAACATTAATACTCATATACAGATAAAAATAGCAGAATAATACTGTTTTAAGTGGTCATGTTGTTTTTCCCCCCTCACATAACTCCTGGAAGAATGGTGGCACACGTGAATCTCATAGCCTTGTGACATAGTGATGGACTTTTACATGGAGTTGCACTACAGATAAAAACTGTAGGTGCCTGGACAAACTGGTGAAAAAAGGTCAGTTCTGTTGTAGGCAGAAGGCTAGACCATCTCAGTGCTGTGGGGGAGCAATGGATGAGGAGGAAATAGTATTCTGTTTTGGAGAATAATAAACATCCTCTCCACAGCATCCTGGCAGGACAGATGAGCAGCTGCAGTGAGAGGCTCACTGTACTGCAGGACTGAGAGATTCAGGAGGTCTTTTGTCCCCACAGCCATAAGGCTTTTTAACAGTGACTGCTGACATGTTCTTCTCAAATTTATTTACTTATTTAGTCTTTTATTATTATTGTTATTATTATTTGTAGTAGTAGTTTTAGTATTATTATTATTATTGTTGTTGTTGTCTAATATACAATCATTGTAAATATTTATAATTTTTTTTGAGCTTCTTGAGAAATTTGAATTTCCCCCACAGGGAATATTAATATTCTATTCTATTCTATTCTATTCTAGTGGACCAATAAAACAGACATTTTCCAGTTCCTTTAACAACTGTGCTCAGTTTTGACAACACATCACATCTGATTTGCCCAAAGGAATGTCTGCCTGACAGACTGTGTAAAATGGGAAAAAAGAGCAGCCAGGGAACACACCCACACACCTCAGTTCTAAATTTATCTAAATAATAAATAAATCTAAATTTCTCTTTAAGTGTATAATGCACACTAAAATGTGTCTGACAAGAATGAAGTCACAGTGTACAGCTTACCACTCAATGTCACCAATCATCCTGTCACACACATGGTCACATTATGGTGAAATATGTCTGTAATTAACAGCTTGCTAATACCATGTGTTTTCATAACTTAAATGGCTTGATGATGAGGGTTTACAATTGTGGTTTTCACAGTTCTTATTCCCTGGGCAAACTACGGGACAAGACAATATCTCAAGGTAATTTATGCCTACTGTATACTCAAAGCCTCAAAGCTGCGTAAAAGAGCCCATGTGTTGTGTGTTATCACTTAGTAAATAACTACAGAATTTTACACAGCACAGCGCTAGTCACAAAATGTTAATGAAACTGTTTAATTTAAGTGCAAATAACGTTTTAATTAGAAACTGAAAAAAAAGTACATTAAATCAGCAACAAACCTATTTCGAAATGATAGGAGTGATTGAAGCGAAAAGACAGAAAGACAGAAAAATAACTGTAAGTAAATGTTTATATTGTACGCATATTTTCTTGCAAGCTAACTCCCTAGTGAAACACTTGCCTGTTGCCTTTATTTATTTATTTATTTTAAATTTGTGATGGTAATGAACACGGCAGTGCTGACAAAGTCTGTTCAACAACAAGGGGTAAGGTCTTGTTGCTCTTTATGCTAACCAGCTAACCAGCATAGATAGATGTGGGGCACTGAGGTACTTCCTGAACAGGCTGGTGTGAGATGTGTGAAAAAGTGCAAAGTTTTATGTCTCAGGGCAATAAACAAATCATCTGACCCTTCCAAGGTTGTTAGAATACATACTCATAGTCTCCAGTTAACAGTAACATGATATATTAATACTATCGTTAAATTTCTGACAAAAACTAAGCCAAAACGCAGAAGCAGTGTGTTAAAAAGCTAAGTATATTTCACAATTCAGTAGCTTAGAACCACCTGTAGCCATGATAAGTTGAAGTTATGATTTTCTCTGTGACATTATCAGTCTTTCACATCATTGTGGAGTAATTGTGGCTGAATTTGTACAATGTTGCTTTAGATCACTGAGGTTTGCAGGCATTCACATATGCGTAGCTCTCTAATACCCACCACATCATTAATGAGGTTGGGCTCTGGACTTTAGTTTAACTATTGCAAGACCTTGATTCTTTTCAAACCAATCCTTTGTAGATTTGCTGCTGGGCTTGGGATCATTGTCTTTCTACATGACCCCATTTACTTCAGTTGGTTGTTAGTTTTATTTAGGTGGTAGAAGTTGCACAAAAGGGATCAATTCCCCCCCTTGTGTTTATTTTCACAGTGGTGGTCATTGATTGTTGTGCTACCATTCATCACCAGTGCAACGTTCCATTTGAGAAAAAAGGTTTATTTGTTATGTTCATAGGTTAAATAATTAGCATATATTTTGGGAAATAAGTGGGTACATAAAACAGTATATAGTAAATATCTGTGAAAAAGATCTTAAAAGATTCTGAAATTCTTACACACAACGGGACAACTGAGCTGCAATTCAAATTTTGTCACACTTGAATGGCTCTGAAACTACAGATGTTCAATGAATATGCTGCACAAAGTGTTTTAGATGCTTTGTCTAATGCATTGATACCTTGTCTAGTAATGTTGTCACACTCTATCATATATTTCATATTTGTATAATAAAAATGTGATGTGAAATATTAATTTACTATTGAGGCAAGTAATTTAAAAAAGGAACAAAAAATCAATATTGTCACAGGCTACTCACACTCTTTCATGTACAGGCTGCTGTTCAACTGATGCACTGACATTTTGTGGTAAGGCATAGCTGTGCTCTCTGGCTCACAAAATATCATTAAATCGATTCTTATATCTCTGATAGCTCACCCTGTAAACTCTATAACACCCTCTTTTTTGCTCTAGGGCCTATTTCTTGCAAATGTTTGGTATGTCTATGCTTATTTAGACATATCTAACATCCACTAACTTAGCATGACCACTAGCTGTCTCATTCAATCTCCTACTTTCACTTGCTTGGTGTGTGAAATGTATTTATGAAACATGTCCCAAGTGTAGTCTTTTTGTAGCTCTAGATACTTTATTCTGAACTAGAATATCGGATATGCACAGTTGGAGACAACCCAGTAGCTAGCTAAACTCTAGTAGATGGTATGGAAGTATCTAGTATAGTAGCCTTTCATAGTAGCCTTTCAAAAGACCCCATGGAGCTGGGTCCCCATGCCAGTGTGAATTGGTCAGAGATAGGCATAGCCATGAACCCAAGCCCTTAGTATATCACTGACCTTTCCACATGTTTAATAGCATGTCATCCTTTAACCAGTGGTTTGCATGTTGTCCAGCAAACAACATTGTCTACATGGACATTTGGCAATTTTTTGGGGAAAAGTTGATTTGATTAGGGGAGACGGCAGCCATCCCAATTTGTATGGGGCAACTGTAATATCTAAAAATATGGTCACATTATTAGCCATCACAAAAAAGAGTTGAGACCAGAATACAAGGTTGCAGTCTTAGATACTTCTCAGCAACTTCCCACCTGCTGCCACCTCCCTAAAAACCCACAATTATTATGTCTTCTCCCTGAACAATCAAGTGATGAAAAAAAAACACAGGAGGAGAAAATAATGTAACAGAACCAAACGAAAAAAATAAAACAATCAAATATTTTCTGTTGAATATTATATCTGTCTTGTCCAAGTGTCTGTTGGTCAAACAACTTGGTGATAAACTTTGCTGTAGCACATTAAAATAGGATCAATGTATCAATTCCCTCTTGCTATTTAAGTTTTCACATTCCCCAAAGCACAGGTCAATGGGAAGTCACAGCTTCTCTCAGTTTCTCTGACCCAAAATGGAAATCACTGAAACTACTCCTGGATTCTGATGTTGTTCTGATACACAACAAAGTGAAACATTTTTTTCCTCATAACTTCATCTTAAATTAATAATTTTTAAAATAATGTTTGAGCTTGTCAAACAGCTTAAAATTGTCCTTTGGAGTGAGTATGAAAGCACGTGGTTGTGTGTCTCGTTTGTCTCTATTTGGCCCTGTGATGGACTGGCAACCCATCCAGGGTGTACCCTGCCTCATCTAATTCCATCTGCAGTTTCTTTCAATATAATGGATGATCAACCTACACAACCTACATCTACCAGGTTGTGTTTGGGAAGAAGACAGTATCTCGTACCCTTGTACCCTTGAACAAGATACTGTTAAATAATTGTCAAACTACTAAACATCTCTAAATGTTTAGAGAAAGAAAAAACAAAGCCAGGACCCTACACAACACAATCACTCAGGTGCAAACAAAACATTCACAGTTGAGCATGAATGTAACTGAAAAGTCAAACGATTATCATAATTTATTTTCTTTCAGCTAAATTACACACATTTAGAATAAAAAATGATAAAGGTAGGATATCTAGACTTCTTTCAAACTCACACTAAACCTTGTGTTTATCATGATTATTTGACCATAGCAATGTATTTCAGCCATTCATTCATGAACTACATGGACTGTACTTGTATTGCGCTTTTCTAGTCTAACTGACCCCTCAAAGTGCATTCACACAATGGTGAATGTGAATGAATGGTGAAGTGCATTCTTCAAAGCATTAACAAGCATGGATGTGGAGTTCCGTGTCTTGCCCAAGGGCACTTTGACATGTGGCCCAGAGAAGCCAAGAGTCGAATCATCCACCTTCAGATTGATAGGTGACTGGCTCCTCCTCCTGAGCTTCAGCCGTCCCAGTGACCATCCACATTACCTTTGGCCAAAGGTTTCCATCGTGCATCAAATAGTGTTTGTGTCTGATGGTAAATTGTAAATTGAGTATATATTCTATTAATAATTATGTATCATACAAAGCTCTGCCTGTTGTACACATACCCCTGCTTAAGAATTACATGCAGGATACCTGCATGCGTGCTTTCATCCATATTCAAATCAAATGTTCTAATCTAAAGGCATTAATTAAGCATTGCATTGTCTCCATAATGATCCAAGTGCTTACAACACTGACCCCTGTACAATTCTTTGAAAGAAAATTAATCATCAACTAATATCACAAGTTCCTTTAGGAAACATATTCTCAAGATCTTAATAATTCATCAACACTAATGCAAATGGTTGATAAATGGTACTATGACTAATTTATTATTATTGTAATATGAGAGTTGAATTGAATAGATGTGTATAATTTCAAATGGAGTTTCTATTTTGAGCATTACCCCGTCTGACCGATTTGGGTGAAAAGGGAATTATTAGCATAAAACATGTTGAGAAGAAATGAGGAACTGTAGCCAGATACATTTTTAATAGTATTTTATTTATTCCACCCACATTTGTGCTTTTCATTCAGATATCTCAGATCTCTTGTGAATAAAGTCCAGTTAGTTTGATTCATAGCATTTTGCTTAGCAGAACTGTACTGAAGACAAACTAACATTTTTTTCATTACTCATGAGCAAAGGATCACCAAACTGACAGGTATGAAAGGGATCAATAATTTCAACTTGACTCATGGTGCTTTACACCACTCTTACTTATCTTGATGGTAGCAAATTTTCTTTTAACCCTCATGTCTGTCATGCTGACAGACACCCACAGGCCTAAAAACATTTGTGTTTCACACTAGAGCTGCACCACCACCAAAAGAAAAGTGGTTATCGCTCAGAAATTAGGAGTTAATAATGTATTGATTAAAAAATGAATTGAGTGCACCTATATGAACATGGAAAAGCACAAATATTACAAATTAGCTTACTTTGGCAAGATGATGGTTTGATCAATGTAAGATGAATTGTATTCATCTTAGTGTTGTTGAATATTGGATCCTATGATTTTGCAACACACAAAAAAAGAATATTCACACCAGAAAAAAAAAGATGAGTTAGATATAATTTCTATAAGAATATAAGATATAAGAATGGAGGTTCCTCTACCAAAGGTCCAGCAACTGGTATCCTCAGTTCCCAGATCTTTACACGCTATTCTAAAAAGAGGGGGGGATGCTACACAGTGGCAATCATGGCCCTGTCCTAACTTGACCTGCTACTGACATCAAATTGAAGATGAGCTAATGTTTTTCATGATGTAGTAAAATGTCTCTCTTTGAATATTTGGTAGGTTCTCTACGCTCTGTCGAGAACTGTAAAATACTGTAATTTGCAGATAATTGCTTTCTTTTCATTTCCATTTATCCAACGTCCCAACTTTTTCAGAGCTAGGGTTGTATTTAAATGATAAGGTTGACAAATAATTTTGCCAAGAATTCAGTGACTTAAAAAGTAATTATTGGAAATAAGTGGAAAAAAGGTAAAATGTTTTCATACTAAAAGTTCAGTTAACTCAAATTAATTCATTCACCTTTTCTGTTCCAACTCAAGTGATGCAGCTATTCTGGAAAATTTCAGGGCCATGTCTACTAATTTATTAACGTTGCCACTAGTATAGTTACATTTTATGCTGCTGTTTCATTAGTTTATATTGCACAGAGCTGTAGTGAATGTAATGTAACTGTACAATGATCCTCTTTTTTTCACACCCTTCAAAACCCTGGTAATTGGTAGCTCCATGATCAGAAATGTGGCATTAGAGACACCAAAGACCATAGTCAAAGGTATTCCAGCGGCCAGGGCATGCAACGTAGATTCCTATTTAAAATTGCTGGCTAAGCAGCCAGCTTAGCTCTTTTGAATCTCTGACATTCAGTGTTTCTCACCCGAAATGGAAATTACCTCTTCTATTTGTTGTGTATTGTCCACCTAGTCCTTAGTCTGATTTCCTGTGTGAAATCTTTTTTTTAATCTCAGTTAGAGCTGAGTACAACTAAAGTCATTGTAGTGGGTGACTTTAATATTCCTGTAAATGCTTAAAATTTGTGTACACAAAATAAAAGTGTATTTTCTTATTTATACCTTGATCTTGTGCTGACTTATGGCATTGAGAGTGAACAGTTAACAGCATTCCCTCATAACCCTGTCTTACTGACCATTTTGTGATAACTTTTGAGTTTACATTACTTTAAATTACCAAATTTATAGAATTAATTCCATTATCATTTTCTTCACTGCCATGTGTTACGGCTAGGTGCCTAGCCGACTCACAAAAAAGACCTAGGAGCATCATTAATGGAAGATAATAAGAACAATCTCAGGTTTCTTTCAGAACTGTAGCCAGACTGATGAAGTGTCCAAGCTCTGTTGAGCCCAGTATTCCTATGACTATAAAAAGGTATGAAAATAACAACACACTCTTAACTGAAATAACATGGATTACTAGTGGGAATAGTGAATACCTTTCAAATTTAGATGGATATAAAGTTACGATCATGACAAAAATGTCATGTCTCTCTGTTTAACACAATGGAGGGCAAAAAAACCCAACATGGGGACATTGGTTAACAGTTGAGTTAATTCAAATAAAGGTATGATTACTTAATTATTTTAGGCTTAACTACTCAGTGCTACTGATTACTAGATGACAATGTGGCTCCAAAGAAAAGTTAGTCATTTTCCGATTGGATGATTTCTTCCTTTTGTACGATCTTGAAAAAGACGTCAACATGCAGCTTGAGATATCAATGAAAACCTTAAAGAACTTGTACAAAGTTATAAAACAAGTTTCAATAATCAGTTTCAATAATCCATCTGAGAATGAATCTGAAGAAAATAGCTGATGTGTGTGAGGTCTGCTTCTGGTCATGTTAGATGAAAAGATAAGATAGGTGTCAAGGGACTCCTTGATTTACATGTCCAGGACAGGAAGGAAACATGGGATCTGTCTTCGGACCTTCACTCTAATTTCACATGAAAGGATTCTGTTGTTTTTCACTGATAGCTTTGCCAGTTAGTACCAGGATGTTAATATCCTCCAGATAAATCATGGCACAGGTCTGGTGGGAGAGAGCATCTTCAAATCATCTCTAAAGGGCAAAGGTAATAGTAAATAAAGGTAATGTCTGTCTCTTACTGGTGCGGAAATCCCAAATCAGTGTTTTTGAGTCAACACTCCCATACAGCAATGTTAATGGGTCCTATCAAAGATTAAGTTCCACATTAATCCACTACACTCTGTTCTAATTTGCACATATAAGATTATTGTTGTCATTAACTTTCTGTTTGTGTCTCTTTCTCAGCAGGTATCCCTGGGGTCTGTTTCACAAAGCAGGTTTAATAAATTCTGAGTCTAATCCTAAACTCTGAGATAGAAAACTCCAGTTACAGAAATGCTGATTTGAGTTAGTTTAGTCAACTCTGAGTACCGTATTTTCCGCACCATAAGGCGAACCTAAAAGCCTTAAATTTTCACAAAAAACGACCTTATGTGTGCACCGGATTCCAAAATCTGTCACTGATACCGCCATTTTGAATTTACCGCGGGGAGCGCCGAGCATTCATCGGGGCATTAATCCCCCTCCGCATCACTCATCGGTCTCCCTTCGCGCTGCTCACCGTCACGTTCCCTTTTGTCGTACCTCCTTGCTCTCGTACATTGGAAATGAATGGCAACGGGCCACTTCCGTCGCTCGCTTTGTGTTCGGTGTGAATCCAGAGTCAGGCGGATCCCAGCCATTCACTCTGAATGGGGCGAAGATTGTATCGAGCTCGTACTTCGCGATTGAATTGTGTCATCATTCATGCTTTTGCCCATGTCCCAGTGAGAGCCTGTTCTTCAGTCTGAGATGGGTGATGCAGACCAATGTGCAGTTTATAAGTGTAAAAACGACCGACGATGTTGTCCTTGACCGTTGGACCGTTTCCCGCTGACACAGGGACGTAATACATACACTACGTGTGCTGGCAGCGATAAACCAATCAGAGAACATTATGTAATACGTACGCCTTATAATCAGGTTTGCCTTATGTATGGGTTAAGTACAGAAATGGACCCCATAATTGAGGATGCGCTTTATAATCAGGTGAGCTTTATAGTGCGCAAAATACGCTAGTTTCACTGCATGCGCCACAACTATAAAAAGCCAGCATCAATGGAGCCCCGAAGAGGAGGGCTACATTTTTCACCAACCTTGAATTGGAAATCTTAATGCGCTCAAATGACGAGTTTCAACAAATTTTTAGAAAGAAGTGCAACACTGCTGCAGCTGCAAAAGAGAGGGAGACGACATGGGAGAACATTGCTGCTCGGGTCAATGCTTAAGTTTAAATGTAGTCCTTTGCAATCACGATAATATTACAGGGGAAAACTGCTTGAATGGTAGCCTTTTAATTTATTTAATTTAGGTGCAATCCTGCAGGGGAGAAGCACACTTGGCAGCAGCTTAAGATGAAATATAAAAATATTGTTCAAACAGGTAAGACCTCATGTTGATCATGGTTTACACTGTAAAGTAAATATTAAGTGGCTATTTAACTGTGCAGTTGTTCTATCCCCAACATAATGCTGTTTTCACACACATAAATGTCTTCTCACCTATATCATGTTCTGTTAAATAATTTAGCCTATTTAAACTAAGACAGACTTCTATTCAGTCAACAGAAAGAAGGCAGTCATTACAGTATAATGAGTACTGGTAATAAACGCAACATATATTAAAGAAAATAAATAACACTGTTATTGTGTTAATACTTTAATTAATTCAGCAACAGGTTTTTTACCTGGTCTCCAACAAACAAACCCTATTTCACTCTGATGTTAGTTATCGTGTGTTAAAAGCTCAGGGGGACAGGAGAAGAAGTAATAAATAGCTATGTAGCTATATGCTAGTCACTGACAGTGTGTGTGGTAGGGGCAATTTACCAATTAACGGAGATAAAGAATTTCTTATTAAAAAAATCTACATGTGCAAAACTTTACAAATAGGCTTTAATGCTACATCTTGCTGCTCTGGTTGCTACTCAGATTAGCTGGTGGTATGTCTTAACAGCGACACCCACTGGACAAAAGCTAAATAATTTCAAGCTGAGAAATCTTTGTACTTCATACTTTGATGTCTTTTGTTATGGAAAGATTTGTTTTTGTGATTTTGAACTCACATTTTGTCCCAGGATTTGAAAAATTGTTTCCTTATTAAGATTAAGTGCGATCTTGCACATTCATGTTCATGTTGACTGATAGGTGGTTGGACCAGTCATGTTGCTCAAAACTTCCTTGATTACCTTGGTGAATTAAAGTTATGCTGACATATTCCTCACATTCAAATGGGAGAGATTTTTGCAATAAATTAAAGATTTTAACAATATTTCCGGCAAACAATAATGTGTTCAACTGGATTATTGAATCATTGTGAATTGAACTATTAGGAATACGTTTATTTCCTTTGTGAGGGCATAGGCCATATGTTGTATATGGAGTCTGGTAGCAACATCATGCAGACAGTGAAAGCACTTTGCAGCAATATTCAGTCACGTCAGTCTCATGATTTTAAATATTGATGTCTGTAGTTGAAGATGTAATCAGAGGCTTTGATGATGGCTAAAGTACTTAAATTACAACATACTCCCTCACACACCTCCTGTAAGAGAAGGAGATGGAGCTGATGATAATTACTAGATTAAATGTCAGCCTGATTATTAGTTTGCAGATTATTTTCTGACTTGATTGATTCAGAATTTCAGAAAATACTATTGGAACATGAAGTGACCCCATCACAGTGTTTATTATGTCAAATGGTGGTGATTTTACATAAAAAATATTCTTATAAGGTGTAATGCACATTTTTGCTCTACTTCTCTGTGAGATTTCATCTTTACCAAATTGCAGAAATTAGTATTCATAAACTCCATACATTCTTCATGTCAGAATCATTATTTTAAACAGTAACTGGTGATAACAGTTAGACTACAAAATTTCTCCAATAAAAATATTGTAGTATAGTCGATTTAAAGGCATTATAGTAATGCAGAGGTATTTGTGTTTCTATATGTTATTACTATTACACTCTGTCATTGCATTCTGTCAGTGTGTTTTCTTAAAATCTCACCAAAAATGTTCTTTTAAATGCTAAGTTCCACTTACTGTGGCCAGCCCTAGTTTATTCAGCTTCATAGTTATATGCTGCATGTCAGAAATCAGTGATAAATATATGACAGCAAGATGCTCTGCGCACATTTATTCATCCATGAGCTGTCACCTTACTGTGGGGGGGGGGGGGGGGGGGTTGCGTGCCCCAATGAGTCTGGGAGCTATGTTGCCCGGAGCTCTAAGCCCCTGTTAGGGTCACCCAAGGCAAACAGTTCCTGGATGAGGGACCTGACAAAGAACAGCTCGTAAAGACCCTCACGGTGGAAAAAAAATTGGATCACGTTCTCTTTTGCCTGGATGCGGGTCACTGGGGCCTACCCCTAAAGCCAGGCCCGGGGATCGGGCCCTGCAGTGAGCGCCTGGGTCTGTGCCCATGGGGCTCAATTGGGCACAGCACGAAAATATGACGTGGTTCCCCCTTTCGACGGGCTTACAATCTGTGGGAGGTGCAATGTGCGCTGGGTAGCAGCTGAAGCCGGAGATCTTGGCAGTTTTATGATTGGCTACTGAAGCTGGCTCTTGGGACATGGAACGTTCCCTCTCTGTTGGGGAAGGAGCCTGAGCTGGTGTGCAAGGTTGAGTGGTTCCTGCTAGATACAGTCGGAGTCATCTCGACGCATGGCTTGGGCTCTGGAACCAGTCTTCTTTAAAGGGGTTGGACTCTCTTTCACTCTGGAGTTGCCCGTGGTGAGAGGCGCAGAGCAGGTGTGGGCATACTTATTGCCCCCTGGCTGTGTGCCTGTACATTGGAGTTCACCCCAGTTGACGGGAGGGTAGCCTCCCTCCGCCTTCGGGTGGCGGAACAGCTCCTGACTGTTGTTTGTGCTTACGCATCAAACAGTAGTTCAGAGTACCCACCCTTTTTGGAGTCCTCGTTCTCCTGGGGGACTTCAATGCTCACGTGGGCAATGACAGTGAGACCTGGAAGGGGGTGATTGGGAGGAATGCCCCCCCCGATCTGAATCAGAGTGGTGTTCTGTTGTTGGACTTCTGTGCTCGTCATGGACTGTCCATAACGAACACCATGTTCAGGCATAAGAGTGTCCATATGTGCACTTGGCACCAGGACACCTCAGGCCGCAGTTTGAAGATCAACTTGTATCGTCAGACTTACGGTATATGTCCTGGACACTCGGGTGAAGAGAAGTGTGGACCTGTCAACTGATCACCACCTGGTGGTGAGATGGCTCCGCTGGTGGGGGAGGATACCGATCAGACCTGGCAGGTCCAAATGTATTGTGAGGTTCTGCTGGGAATGTCTGGTGGAATCCCCTGTCAGAAGCAGCTTTAGCTCTCACCTCCGGCAGAGCTTCAGTAATGTTACGGGGGAAGTGGGGGACATTGAGTCCGAATGGGCCATCTTCCGTGCCTCCATTGTTGACGTGGCTGACCAGAACTGTGGCCATAAGGTGGTTGGTGTCTGTCATGGCGCAACCCCCAAAACTGCTGGTGGACACCAGTGGTGAAGGAAGCCATCAAGCTGAAGAAGGAGTCTTATCGGACCTTTTTGGCCAGTGGGACTCTAGAAGCAGCTGATGGGTAGCGACAGGCCAAGCGGAGCGCAGCCTTGGCAGTTGCCAAGGCAAAAACTCTGGCTTGGGAGGAGTTCGGAGAGGCCATGGAGAACGACTTCTCGAAGAGATTCTGGTTATGTGGTAGACAAAGTGAGATAAAAAAAATCTCTTGCCTTATTACGTTCAAGAAATGTTGTACTGTTCAAGGTCACAAAGGAACCCAATGTTACTTTCAAGCAACTAAAGGCCTCTCTCATGAGTCTGTCATCAGGAGAATGCTGAACATGGTGCTACAGCGTAAAACTTTTTCCCATCTGTGAAGCAAGGTGTTGATAGTATCATGGTTTGGCCCTTTTTTTGCTTCAGTTGAGTTAGGAGTGCATAATATCATGGATGGAACAATGAATTCTGATTTATTCACAATTTATTTAAATTCAAAAGATAATTGTCAAGACATTTATTCTTGAACTGAATCTCAACAGAAAGTGAGTCATGCACCAAGACAACAATCAGAAGGACGCAACTTATTCTGTTAGAAAGCACCACTACATGACACATTTTCAAGTCTCCCCGTAAATAGATAGTGATATTTAGCTTTTGCTGCTTGGTTCACTTGTGAGAAATGCTATATACAAAACTTTTAATAGATACTTCCATTGGGAGAAATTTGACAAGCTGTCAAAGCATCTCCATTGTTACTGGACATTGTCTTAAATTTTTAAAAGTCTAAAGACACATTTTGTAATTTCTTCAAAGACAGACATACATTTTTAGAGTGCAGGAAATCAGATGCATCTCAAGGGAAATTACTCTCTCATTTCTCATTCTCCTTCACTGTCAGTACGTTTGATGTGTTTTTTATGGTACTTCTCAGATTTTTTCTTTTTGTCAGCAAGACTGTGTATTTTCACACTCTGCTAAGGCTTTGTATCCTGTGAAGACAATGAATGCATCAACTGTGATTGTAATACTCGTATGATCCAACACATGTCTAAATATTGTATACACTGCTCCATAGATCATCTTCTGGCATATCTAGTATATGAGCTGGCAAGTGTGTGCTTGCAAAAGCTGTATGCAATAGACATTGATATTCAGTCATTGCTGTTTCAAACCAAATCATCAGGCCTTTTTAGACTTGATAAATAAACTTGATAAAGAAACTTTTCTTTTTATGAAATATGCAGACAGTCATATGTATTTATTATTTATTTGATTATCAAATTTAAGAACTGAGAAAAATACTCAAATGGCTAATATTTGTTAATACTGATTACATATAAAAATGTGAGTGTGCAGCAAATGTACAGAACTCCATTTTCCTTTAAAGACAATTTTAGCATGACATGTTAAGCAGAGAGATTCGTTATCAGTCAGAGCCTTTCAAGTAAGATGCATGTTTCTGTTCATATGCAATGACAGAATGCCCCTTTCTACAGAAGGCCATCTTATACCAATGGATCACTCTATGTTGTTTACTTATTTTAGATGCAGAGGGAGCAGTACTGTTTTCTGTTTGCCAGCGTCCTGCTGTTAAAACCCTCATTTATCCATGTAACAATGTATAGCTCCTGCTCCTACCTTTTTCCAAAGTGCACTATGTTATGCAAACAAGTGCAAAATCAGCTTGTCACATGAACTTTACTGAGGTGTTGGTGCTCAATTTCATCAAAAGAGACATGTTCTGCCTTTTACTCACGAGTTGACACAATGGAATTTCTCTGTCATGCTTTTGTCGAGATACCACAAGAATAAACTGCCACAAATCTTTTCTAAAGCCTGTATGTACAGCCCATGTTGGAAGGAGATGGTTTTAAGGAATGTTAGATAATAAAGTCCATACTGAACTGACATAGGCTGGTAAAACAGTCTTGTGAATATGATCACATATACACAGGATTTCATTGTTTCTTGAACATTGGCTTCAAAAACAAAGTCTGTCCACCGTGCTTTTATATCCTCTGAGACTGGAGCCAATGTAACAATAGTCACATTTTCATTCAAAGCAAATCGGAACCAATATGAAAATCTGAAAAAGAAAGTAAAACTGACACATTTTCATTGTGTGGTTTAAAGTGAATAAAGTGTTAACAGAAAGTTGTCAGTGATTGTAATTAGTAGAAGAATAAGAATTCCTAACTCGAGATCCAGCCTCAAGAAGAGGAAAAAAAAGGGACATTATTTTATATTTGGAAAGATGCTATTCATTCACATGAGCTTGTTTCTCTCCAAATTCTGAAAGAGACCTGAGACTGCTGGTGAGTCATATTATCTTTGCCTGGTCAGTTGTTTTTTTGTAAAATTATTTCTATGCACCGTAATGCAAATCAAGTTCTCTTCAAAACTGACAAGAAAACAACAAACAAACCATGAAATATGCTTGTACATTTTTTCATGCAGATTTTTTCTTATTTTCACAATTTGCTTTTACCTGTTTTTATTTACATATTATAAATACAAATTAAAAACACCTGTGGAAACCCAAATAATAGGTGGTCTTCTGTGCACTTCACCACAGAGCATTTTTGGTACAAAGCTGGCTTCATGGTTCTGGCAGGTCAAGCCTATGCAAGAAAAAATGGGGATAACAGGATAGACGTAGAAGAAAAGAAAGATAATTCAACTCTGGGTTGTGGCGTCAGTGTGCCTGCAAACCTGAACGATGCAATGAATGAAATATTTACAGATTCACAGGCACCAAAAAGGTTGTGCTATGTCACAGTTTATGTCCCTAAGAGACTCAAACACCATAAAAAATTTTAAAGTAATTTACGTCAGTAAAATCCTTATTCGTCGCAATTTAATGATTTGATTAAATATGTGGACATTAAATAATTCAAATGAATGTTCAGATGATGTTATGTATTTGACATGTTGGAACCAGCTAGGCTGGAGCCTGTATATAACAGTGAGTTGCACAAATGGCTGTATGAACAGTGGGTGAGAAAACTTTACATAAAGCTGGTTGATGTCAGTTAGGGTTTAGATGTTTAAAACATCGCTTCCTGCTGGGAGGCTACAAGGTCATTTTAGATGAATTCATAATTGATTCTCTTTGCCAGTTATTTTTTAGGAAAACGTAATCTTGACTGGTATAAACTCAACACTTCACAGCAGACATTCTGTGAGTATCCTGTAGTTGACACCATTTAAACAGTTATTGTATCTGATTTTATATGTGATTTAAAAAACCTCAAGAAAACTCATGCTATTACGAATATATTCATCTAAAAGCTTTTTAATTTGCATCTTTTAGATAATTTGCACCTCAACTGGCGGATATATATAAACTCTGCTCTGTATAATGTTTACGACTGCACCAACCAACTGGGAGAGTGCGTTCTAAGGGGGCATGCTGTCAATTTTTTTCAGCTTTAACTTGAAATCATTTCAATAGATTAGCAGTCTGATGTGTAAGAAGCCTCAGGTGTTGATGTATTTAACATGCCGTTGACCCTAGGGTTAGAAAACTATGAAGTGAAAGCATAGCATTTACCCTTGCCCCATGACCACAGCTGTGATGCCTCAAAGAATGGCAAAGATGAATAAACTTCAGTGGAGTTACTCACTTGCCAAAAGATCAGACTGTGATTTGAGCAGCCCAATGGTCAATTTGAGAAAATGTGTGAAGCTGGAAGCTGTCTGCAAAGAAGCATTTTTGCACAGTATTGACCAATTGGGGAAAAAAAATTCACAGTGAAATCGCAGCAAATGTTGTAGCTGCCTTGTGAATTTAAATATGAAGCTGTGTTATATCTATATCTATTTTTGGTTTGATCATTTTAATTCTAATAATTAAATGAGAAAAAACCCAGACATATAAAAATGACAGAATACGATGAAATACCTTTGCCAAACATACTCATAATTGCTTTTTGAAAATGTCAATGAATATTTTTAAAACATCAGTTGTTTCAAATGGTGATCACATCATTAGAACTTGCCCCTTGACTCAGAAATGAGACCTTGGGACAAGTAAGGCAGAGATGTGGGAGAGGGACTGGGGCAGAAGAGGGTGCTTTAGGGGTCAGAGCAGGCTTACAGAGAAGGGACTTTAAAGAGATGAAGAGCGACTTACATGAGCAGAATAACAATTAGCCAGAGGGAAGAAAAGATGTAAGATGTGAAGGGCACAGTGAATTAGTGTTTAGATAAAGTCATCACGGACATGTTCTGCAACCAAATAGCTGTAAGCTCTTTGGCTGTGCAACAGGATGCAGACTTTCAGTCACAGCTGATTGGCCCTTGTAAGCATTTATTGATACCTCTTAAACTTCTATTTGCTGTGTGGTGTTCACATACTGAAGACACAATAGTTTGCTCAAATCATTATTGTGTGACTTGGACAATTCATGACTAGCAATTTCCGATGAACTTTTCCATGTTTCCAGCTGAGACATGAGGCTGACCTTTAAGGAGGGTTTTGGTTCTGTCCAATCTGTGATGCAGAGGGCACAACCCAGGAATGCAAATGAGGATATTGAAGCCAGTGACAGAGCTCTGACATTCAGTCCTCTGGACAGTTTCATGAAGGACATGGGAAATCACATATTGCCGTGATTTCTGAACAGCCATGGACAGGAAAGTGCAGTATTTGCCCCACATTATGTCTAATTAATTAGCTTAATTTTTTAGATAATTTCATTCTTTATATCATTGTTTACTTTGGATGTGCAACTTGGAACTTTTTTTGCTCAGTACAGTCAAAAGAGGTGCTGCATGGAAGTGTGGTGGTTAGCACTGTCATCTCACAACAAGGAGGTTCCTGGTTCAAATCCCAGCTCTTTGTGGATTTTGCATGTTCACCCCAAGTGTGCGTGGATTCTCTCCAGGTACTCCAGCTTTCTCTCACCATCCAAAAACATGCATGTTAGGTTAACTGGTGACTCTAAATTGACTCTAAGAGTGAGTGAGAGCATGCATAGTTGTTTGTCTTATGTGGACCCGTGTCCTGGCAACCTTTCCAGGGTGTACCCTCCCTCTCGCTCAATGGCAGCCATGATAGGCTCGAGTGCCCCTACAACCCTGACTTGGATTAAGGAGGTATAGACAATGAATGGATAGATGATCCAAAGACTGTAGGCATAAGAAAATACTGTATGTTAATTAGAATGCCAATTGTCCTTTCTGTAGCTGCCTTGATGACATTCAGTGATGTATGTGTGTTTCCCACTTGTTTCTTTCTTTAGCTTTTCCAACTTGATTATCTTTGCATTAGGATGCATTTATTGACTTTGGCAGCACCATTTATCAAATAGTTGTTTGCAGAAATTTGGCAGAATCTGGTTAAGTGGTGCACCTAATGTGCAGTGAAATGTGAGAAGTGATTCATGTTCCTAAAGTCTTAATAATTCTTGCAGAGCCAGGATAGTGTAGCGTTCTAGCTATGATATTAATTCTTAAGACCTCGTTTAGAAATAGGGCACCACCTACCATTTACGCTGGCAGGAGCGTATGAAAATATTTATATTAAGAGTCGTTACTGAAGGTTAGAATTCTCTCTGAATTGACCGGAATTACTTAAGAAACATGAAACATGGATCGATTACATATATATGGTCATTTATTTAACATGGGGGAAAGACAGTACTTATGATAAGGAGGACATAACACCAAAGATTCAATTCAAGAGCCCAAGGATAAGAGAGACACGGGACTTGATATTTCTATAGTGGTCTCTGGCTGATTATAGGGATGAGTTTACTGCGTGAATGAAAACTTGGTTATTTTAACTCGGCCCTATTTATTACCAAACCACAGCCGATGCTCCGTAGCCAAGGTAGACAAGGGTGGACCTTACTTTGCGCAGAATCCAGAGAATTTGGCCGCCGCCTTCCCAGGAGTTTGGATCATCGGATAAGCGAGTCTACGAGCGGAAGCTAGTAGATTCTCTTTCTCCGACCGAATTGTGGCCGTTGTTGCAGCTCAGGATCCGTGGTGCGTGCGGTCCAGTCTCTGGTTCTGGTTCAGCTTGAAGGCACCTGATGCGGTATCTCGTCTCCTCTTCTTGCCGACGGGTGCGGACAGGTGGCTGAGTGGCTTTGAGTGGGGTCGAGTCAAAATAACCCCAACAAAAATTGGGTTTTCAAGTAAACTTGGTCAAAAAGGGGGGTTATTGGTTGAGTCTGCCCCGTGGGGTTTGCTTAGGAAATGAGCGTCTCAAAAGGGTAACAAAAATGAGAGAAGGGAAATAATCTAAGTAGAGGGTAAATAAGTGACAAAAAGGGAAAATGAGTCTAGAGACTGAAAGTGTAAAATAAACGTAAAGACTAAATAAAAGAAGTATAAAATAAAACAAGACTAGACTAACAAAAAAGGAATAAAATTAGACTGCAAACAAGACTGAAAATAAAACAAGACTGAAGACAAGACGGCGGCGCGCTTCGATTTCACTGGCGAGGGAGGAGTTTCGTCACTGGTTTACATCCAATGAAGTGTCAGGTTGGCTTTTGGGCATCACAGAGGGCTTTGATTCTTAAATTAACTTTTATAAAAGAAAAGTCAATCTCTCTTATCCCGGCATCCCAAATCACATTCAAAGAATACATTAATACCATACTTATCACACAGGCATTAAATATAAGCAATGTAAACATGAATCAGTAGACATGTTCAACCAACAGATGATGAAGGATTATAGTGAGTGACCAATAAAACTGAAAATGTATTATTCACACGGTTCATTGACTGACGATTATTCCGTCGGTTGGACCTCCAGTTCATTGTAACACACACACATTTAATTGGCACTAATGCAGTAGTCACCATATTATAAACAGGAGAATAAAATACAGAATGATTTTAATCCCAAGGTTCGCTGTCGCGACCTGTAGATGGCACTGTGGTTCCACAGCACGACGGTCGGGTCCTACGGAGTAATATTAACTTTCCTGGTGTTTTACATACAGCGTCGTGGAAAGTCTTAAAATGATGCTTGAGCTGTCCTTTTTCGTATTCCACAGTCAGTAGGTAATTATGAGGCCTATTGGTAACAGATTCATTAATCCATCTGAAACTGGCTCTGAAGTTTTTCTTTTATTTCCAACAAGAGTCTGTCTGTTGTCCAGATGGTGGGTGTCACATCTTAATTTACAGCTCTTTAGATAAGGATGGTAATGTTCTTTTGGTATGTGCTTCAGTGACCTTATCTGGTACCCCAAAGGTGAGGCTGTGTTTATCCAACTCAGCTCTGGCTGGCCGAGCAGATGTTAATCTGACTCCAGAATCATTCCTAGGTGGACTGTCCTTGTTTAGAGTGTTGTTTTCACTCCGTTTCTCATGATCGTAAATTAAGGGGTTTGTTATTTTGAAACCACTTCTAACAGATCAAAGCAACAAGGGTTCCTTTGGGACTCCCCCCCTTTTCTGGTCATCATGATTACGCTACAATAGATATAAGTACTTTGGTTAGAATTAGGTAATGTATGTGTGAGACACTCCCGACTGACTCAAACAACAAACATAGTCAAAATTGATTAATTTTGCATTGCCGTTACTTTTTACCACGTCAAGCAAAACTTGAAAACATCAAAAAGATAACACAACAAAAATAGGTGGCTAGTGTTTTTCCCGATCCAAGCTTTGAAATACTTTGAGATTGTCACTTAAAAAAAAATTGTTCTTAGGTGAATTATGACAAAAGTTAACTGGTGTAATTTAGTTTTTGAAATAATTTTGAAGCCAACCTTTGTGTAGTGCTGACATAGTTTTTGTGATTTTATCTGTGAAAAGCGCTATAAAAATAAATAAAGAAGAAAGAACAGTAGGTGCACCAGGAGGAAGAAGCAGCAGGAGAATGGGGGAGAAAACTGTGGTTTGTAGAAAACAGAGTATGAAAAAGAAAACTTTTCCTGAATGCAGCTGTAAATTGTTACAGAAAGTCTCAGCTGTATCTGATGTCTTCAGAGCGGTCTTTGCTATGGGCGAAGTGGGCAGTTGCCCAGGGCGCAATCTGCGAAAGGTCGTACCACGACTGTTTCGGTTTTTCTAGTTCCAACAATATGTAACAAGCTAAAACCATACAGCGCATCATGCAGAAGACAGTCATGGATTACGTCAGAGGCTTTTCCGCCACAGAGTTGATTCTCCAGTCAAGTGCGTACTCAATGAAGGATGGAAAATAAAAGGTCAAAAGAGCTGTTAGGTGCCCAGTTCAGGAAAAGAAGGAAATGAGAAGAAGAGAAAAGGACAAAAGATAAAGGTATGCACTATGCCGTCATGTAGGTGTCTCTGAGTATTATGCATGCAATGAAACAGATAGCAATAGCCTAATGTGAATTAGTGTGTTTATTAACCTCTTGCTAATAATAGCTAGAAGTAGCAACATTAGCTATGCTACTACTTATATACATTCATTTCATTGTGCGGTGGGGTGGGGCAGTGCTTTACCCCTGTTGGGGGGGCCTGGGTGGGCCTGGGTGATGGTGGGTCTCAGGCCCGGGCTGATGCGACTGGTGTGACTGCGTGGTTTGTTTGTTTGGTTTTTTTTTGTTGTTTGTTTGTTTTTTGTAGAGATCTTCTGGGGTGAGGAGGGGTGAGGTGGGTGGGGGCCTTCTGGGGGTACAGTAGCTCCCAAAATATGGTCGCTGCAGGCCCCGAGCCTGGTGGGCATCAGGCCCTCCTTCCCCAGGTAACAGGGGTGCCTTTTGCAGCCAGTCTCTGGCTGCCCACTCTGGGGGAGCTTCTTTCCCCCGGTTTATTTCCCCATATCCCTCTCCCTTCTGGCTCCTGTACACAGCACACACTCACACATGTAGGGTTTTGGGGGCGTGTGTGTTCTGTGGGGTGTAGTGGATAGGGCCACGTAGGTGATCCCCTTTGGCTGCACTCTGCAGTTCCCCGCCCCTGTTTTAATTACATCTTAGACATTATTACTTATCAAACACACACACACATTAGGTCTTGTGGGGTGGCATCTGGTGGGCGGGGCTCTTTGGGTATATAGGCTGCCCAGAGGGCCGCGCTCCCAGTTCTACAATGTTGGCTGCCCCTCAATTTTAATCGCTCACTATTAGAAAATATTGAAGAGCCAGAAGGGTGAGGGGAGGGGTCTTCCCACACCCCTGTTTCCTGGTTGCTGCCCAGGGCGGGAGGGGCCAGGAGGATGAATTATTCTACTGGTTCGGGGTCTGTGGTGGCTGGGGGACTGCTGGCCCCCTGGAGGTGAGGGAGGGAGGATATGTGTGGATGTATGGGACGTGCAAGTGTGTGTGGTGATGACTGGGCCTGGGTCTGGGAATTGCTGTCATATGGCCTGCTTGTGCTGCTCCCAATGGGGGTCTCCCCGCTGCTCTCGACTTCACCCACCTGTGGGCACGTCTTGACTCTGGGCACTTGGCCGGGGCGCTGGGGCAGGTGCTTGCTCACTGTGTGGCTGTCTGGGCTCTTGGTCTTCTCGGGTATTAGGTGGGGCCTCTACCGGGGGGTATGGGGGCACTCAGGCTGCTGGGGCCCGGGTCCGGTGTGCGGCCCATGTCTGGGCGGCTGGGGCCTGGCGATGTCGGTGGGCCGTTGCTCCTGGTTCCCGGAGGGCCTCTGCCCTATGCTTATGGGGGCTCGGTTGTGTATTGTGGCTCTGTACACTTATACACTCAACTCAGCAGGGTTATCATGTAGATCCTGTGCCATAGGTATTACATGTTCATGCACACACACACACACACACACACACATACACACACTTACTCACACACACAGGGAGCTTTACATTTATAAAGCTTCCCTTGGCAAAGCAAATCTGTTGGCATAAAAGGTATTCAGATTACAAATCTGCTGCCATAATGCTGGACAGGACAAGGGAAAAAATGTGGCCATTGGATTTATTTCATTACCTCCACTATGAGCTATAGTTGTTTACATTAAAACTTAAAAACTGTAGAAAATGTCATTTTAAATGATAAAAATAGTGCCCCTTTCTCTACTTTGCTCTCAGAATTGGTCTGACCCTTCCTGTAAGTGTAGCTGAGGCAGAAAGGAGTTTCGCCCAGGGTGCGCAACAAGCCAGGACTGCCACTGGATGTCTTTAGATATGTGTCTGTGGAAACGGAGGAGAACTACAGTTTAATGAACAGTGTGTGGATGACTACGAAGGCCACGTGCTTTGTGGTCTATACTTTTGTAGCTACTTGGCCTTATCCACACTGTGCTTCAGGAGTACAGCTGACTGGATTAACTCCTCTTACATTTCGTTGGAGGAGAGGACACCTGCGGAACGAGTTGCCTCAGGGATTTTCTGCTGCCCTGCATCTTGGCAGCTCAGGAAGAGAAGCAACTAACCTAGCTATGTACAGTCCTGCATAATTTTGTCTCATGTCAAAGGTTAATTTAGGTAACTTAGTATGAGTGTGTGTCTGGGCCCATAGGTTAAATAGAGTCTCAGTTGATGTGATAATAAGTCAGTTTAAGGACTTTGAAACTGAGTTCAATTCAATTCAATTCAATTCAATTTTATTTATTTATATAGCGCCAGATTACAACAATTGTCATCTCAAGGCACTTAAGTAATATAGTCCAATTCAAGCCAATTGGAATTCAATTCATTGTAATCATAATCCAATTAATTCATATAGAGCCAATTCAAAAAATTAATATCCTAGCTAAGGAAACCAACAGATTGCACCGAAACGTGTCTTCAGTCCAATCTCCCGTCCTGAGCGTGCCTGTGGCGACTGTGGAAAGGAACGACTCCCTTTTAACAGGAAGAAACCTCTGGCAGAACCAGACTCAGGAAGGGTGGCCATCTGCCTCGACCAGCTGGGGTTTGAGAAGACAGAAAAGAGGGAAAAGAGGGGGGAAAAACACCATAACGCCATTCAAAGGATATCTGTTGGAACAGGGAAACATAGGTTAATAATCACAATAATGTCACATGTACATAAAATCAATTTTGAAATTAAACAGGGGGAAAAAGAGAGCAAAGTGAGGAAAGGTGTGACGGATGAGGTCCCCCAGCAGTCTAAGCCTATAGCAGCTTAACTATGGGATGTTTCAGGATTACCTGAGCCATCCCTAACTATAAGCTTTATCGAAAAGAAAAGTTTTAAGCCTAATCTTTAAAGTGGAAAGGGTGTCTGCTTCCCGGACATTTACTGGCAGCTTATTCCACAAGAGAGGGGCCTGATAACTGAAGGCTCTACCTCCCATTCTACTTTTAGAAACTCTGGGAACAACAAGTAAACCTGCAGTTTGGGAGCGAAGTGCTCTCTTAGGAAAATATCTTACAATTAAATCTTTAAGATATGATGGAGCTCGGTCATTAAGAACTTTATATGTGAGAAGAAGAATCTTAAATTCTATTCTGAATTTAACAGGGAGCCAATGAAGAGAAGCTAAAACTGGAGAAACATGATCTCTCCTGTTAGTTCTCATCAGAACTCTGGCTGCAGCATTTTGGATCAGCTGGAGGCTTTTCAGAGAATATGTGGGACAGCCCAATAATAAGGAATTACAGTAGTCGAATCTTGAAGTAACAAATGCATGGACTAGTTTCTCTGCATCATCCTGACACTTCTCTTAAAAAAAAACCCTTCCCCACAGACTCCTCCTATGACAGGGATGTATCCTTGAGACTCACAATGAACTAGCCTCAGATCTGAGCCATTTGTTCTGCAAAGTAAAAGTCAGGCCTAAAATCTTTTAGCGTGATACTGGTTTATCAGCCCTTTTCAAATACTGTATTAATCAAAATTTTGATGTTAAAAAAATACAAACTTTCTGCTAAGTAAGAAAGTAGTCCAACATTACTGTAGATAATTTAAGTAAGAAGGCCAAAGACTTGAGACAACTTTAAGAACTTTTAAAACTTTCATCATTTCTTGGTGAAAAAACTATTAAATGCTATGAGGTCCCTGTCACTTGTATAAATTAGGCTTTAATTAGCAAAAACGGCTAAAGTAATGGAGATAAAGAAACATTGTTAGAGCAATTATGATGTGAATAAATAGTATAAAACCAGAAGTGTTACCGTTTTTTATACACTGAAAAGTACTCAGACAAATGAATTCAGACAGTACCAATCTAAAGTTGAAAGGAACTCTTCATATAAAACAAGCTTTAGTGTTACAAGGACAGCCCTGCTAATCCAGCTGATTGATAGCACAGATAAACCATAAAAGGATTTGGATGCATTGGTGAATCTGCTTTGAAATCATCAGTCATCAAAGTTTGAAAGTGACACCAACAGAATAGTGTGACAAACCTTTTTGGCTTTCTTCATGCCATCATTGTGATTAAGGCTGCCAAGTGTTAGAGGGGCAAGAAAACTAATCTAATTTGGTTGCTCAGACATCTGTTAAACATCACTGTTCTCTAAAAACAATTGACTCCTTCTTGGCTCAAAAACGAAGAACATACACTGATAACTCCATCTGCTTGAACACTTCTCCTTGAAAGTTGATGAAAACCATTGCTCATTAATAATGTTAAAGGACACTGCAATAAATTATGTAAACAACCTAAAAATCCATATGCATTAATACAAAGTTCTATGTGAGAGCTTGGAACAGTATTCTTACAGTATAAACTTAAGATATAGAACTAATATCAGCACTTCATTGCATTTGCTCTAATTTAGCAAACTTAGGTTAACTTTAACAAACAACTTGTGTTCTCCTTTTTAAGACCTATTTTGTCATATCATAAGAAATTCCTATTTAGTCTTCCTGAGCTGTTCATAATGTCTCTCATGGACCCAACTTTAAAGATTACACACCAGCTCAGTGTTTTAGTGAAACATCAATGTCAGAAAAAAGAACCGTGTAAATATGTGCTCAATCAAGTTTCAATACGCATGTTATATCTCAGTGTTATATCAAGGACTCTGTGTCTACTTCAAACTTGGTAGACATGTTGATAGTGAATTCAGTATGTACACTGAATAGTTACATTTTCCAATTGGGGTTGGTCTCATCTAGGTGTCATCCTATTATCCTGAGAAAGGGTACATCACCCCTGTTACTAAGCACACCACCATGCTGGGACATCACCTGTAACTTGGTTACATGCTGCCATTCCGATATGGGTCTCCAATGGCGACACTTAATTTTTTATCAAACGTCCCGTCATTCCGACACTTTTTTCCTCCTATGGTCGGAATGGCGGTATGTTTTTTTTTTTTTTTTTTAACATACCGCCATTCCGACAGTTCCTTTTAATAGCCTATTTTTTACCCAAAACATTTTGCACTAATGATATGCCGGCGCAAATACGCCCTAAAGTTTGGCGCACAAACTCTGCACATGCAGAGGCCAAAGCCTCGCAAACAAACTTTAATAATCTATTATCAAAATCCCCTGAATTTCAAATATAAAAATACAGATATTAATGTAACTCTGGCGAGACTGAAACTGATTAAGCAGAAATACAGTGTCAGTGACCTGTCACAGCAGCCAGCTGGAGCGTAGCTCTCCACAGAGCCAATGCGTCTTTTGCACGCTGTCATCATATGCAAAAGTAATAATTGCAATTACAGATATCACGGCTACTGCACAGGACACAGTTGCGAGCACTCTGCCTTGCCTTGCCAATAGGAGAAGAGAGAAATGATATAGAACGTATAAAACACAACAAAATGCAGTAAAAACGTTTATTCATGTTATTCACGTGATTTATGAGTACTCGCACCAATTTTGGGAAGCGCGGATGGGCTTTGCGTATTTGGCACAAACACACAGCCGTTGCGCAAGGCTTTATACAGCCTGTTGATATCTTAAGGACCTAACTGGTCACACCATGTCATGTAGAGATTGTCTTTACATGGCATTACAGCTGAACATATAGCTTTCATCCACAAACCAACGTGGGAGAGCCCGAAGACGCATGTGCCAGACGCATATAGGCATGCGTAAAACCAATTTGGACCACTTCATGCTGTTTATTTGCTTTCTTCTGGTTAACTTTCGTTTCTTTTGGATTCTTGTGCATGTTATGGAGCCGTTTCGGTCCATGTTTGTAAGCCTTTTTTTCCTGGATTAAATTTTCGGAAGTTGAAACAAGTGGCATTGGAGTGTGTGATTGAAAACCACCGCGGACTGCTTCTCCTCCTCCAGTTGCCGAGACTTTGTGTTTTTAACAACGCTTGTCTCGGAATGGTGGGATGTCGGAATAGCGGGATGTCGGAATGGCGGGATTTCGGAATGGGTGTTGCCACCCCTGTAACTTTACAAATAAATCATAGCTGTCTCAAAACAGGCTCCTGGGGTCTTATGCACTAAATCAATGTATAGAACTAGGTCTCATCACGTGGCCAGCTGCTGGACAAACAAAATAGTACATGAAAACACCACAAAGGAGACGTCCAACTGCTTGTGAAATGTCATTGAAAATACAAGGTGGGGATGCTCCAGACATCCACAAATGACGGTTGCTAGCTTGGCATATACACATGTGGACAAAATTGTTGGCACCCCTCAGTTAAAGAAGGAAAAACCCACAATTCTCACTGAAAGCACTTGAAACCTACAAAAGTAACAATAAATAAAAATTAATTGAAAATTAAATAATCAAAATCATTACTTCTGAAATGTTGATTAACATAATTATTTAAAAAAAACAAACTAATGAAATAGGGCTGGACAAAAATGATGGTACCTCTATAAAAGATTCAAAACTATTTGACCAGAGTGACATGATTAACTCAGGTGTGTCCTTTAATTGACATCACAGGTGTTTCCAAACTAATAATCAGTCAGTCTGCCTATTTTTTTTTTTTTCCCTTGTCCTGTTCAGCATTATGGCAGCAGAATTGTAGTCTGAATACCTTTGATGCCAAACAGATTTGCTTTGCCAAGGGAAGTTTTATAAATATAAAGCTCCCCTTGATGCCCATTTATTTATTTCTGTTTACAATATATGACATGTAATAGAACTGAACCGGACCGGAGGACAAGGAAAGAAGAAGAGGAAAGAAGGGGAAACAGAACAAAAATAGAAACAAAAACCAGACAACCAGCTGCTACACCTGTAAAAAACAAAACAGACAACAATCCATGGCCTCTGAGGGGAATACAGCCTTAGCGCCACCAGGAGCACCTGCAAGCAGACAAGCAGAGAAAAAACAAACACACAAACAAACAAAAACAAGCACAAGAAGCGGTAATCGCATACAACACAGCTGTGAATATAGATGACCTGAGACGACATGATAATACATCAACTGCTTAGCGACCATGCTACTGGGCTAATAAATGTGTGTGTGTGAGAACATGCAACACCCATGGCACAGGACCTACATGGTAACCGTGCTTAGTTATGAGTGTATAAGTGTACAGGGCCACAATCCACAGGCCCCCCCCAGCAATCAGAAGCAGGCAGAGAGGGCCACAAGACCCAGGCCACCAGCAGCCCCCACGGCGCACAGAACCCAGGAAGACCACCACAGGGACAACCACGCATCCACCCAGAAGACTGCAGAGGAAGCCCCCGGACAGAGCCCCCATAAGCATAGGGCAGAGGCCCTCCGGGAGCCAGGGGCAACAGCCCACCGACCCCGCCAGGCCCCAGCCGCCCAGGCATGGGCCGTGCACTGGAGCCCGAGCGCCCCCAAACCCCCCGGCAGAGGCTCCACCCAATACCCAGGAGGGCCAAGTGCCCCAGACAGCCACACAGTGGGTCAGCGCCTGCCCCAGCGCCCCTGGCCAAGTGCCCTGGGAGTCAAGACGTGCCCACAGGTGGGTGAAGTCGCGAGCAGCGGGGAGAGGCAACGCCGCCCCCCCATCGGGAGAAGCACAAGCAGGCCAGGCGACAGCAAGTCCCAGATCCAGGCCCAATCATCACCACACACACTTTCACGTCCCATACATCCACACGTCCTCCCTCCCTCAACTCCGCCGGGGTGTAGCGCAGCGGGCACACCAGGGGGCCAGCAGCCCCCCAGCCACCACAGACCCCGAACCAGCAGAACAATTAATTAATCCTCTTGGTCCCTCCCGCCCCGAGCAGCAACCAGGAAGCAGGAGTGTGGGAAGAAGACCCCTCCCCTCACCCTTCTGGCTCTTCAATATTTTCTAATAGTGAGCAATTAAAATTGAGGGGCAGCCAAACTTGTAGAACTGGGAGCGCGGCCCTCTGGGCAGCCTACATACCCAAAGAGCCCCGCCCACCAGATGCCACTCAGTGTAACCACCCCCCAAGACCTAATGTATGTGTGTGAGTGTGTTTGATAAGTAGTAATGTCTAAGGTGTAATCAAAACTGCAGAGTGCAACCAAAGGGGACCACCTACGTGGCCCCATCCACTATACCCGACAGAACACACACGCCCAGAAGGGAGAGGGGTATGGGGATATACAGCGGGGGAGCTACTCTCCCCCGGAGAGGGCAGCCAGGGACTGGCTGCAATAGGCATCTCCGCTACCCGGGAGCCAACCCAGGGCAGGAGGGGCTGATGTCCACCAGGCTCGGGGCCTGCAACGACCATATTCCGGGAGCTACTGTACCCCCTGAAGGTACCCATCTCCCCCCCCCCAGGCCCAGGCCCAGCACCACCACCCACGCCAGAGCGGCCCGGCCACCCGGCATAGAGCCAGCAGCCACCACCCCAAGGCCCCTAAGGGACCCTGCACCACACCGCAAGACAGTCCCACCCGCAAGCCCCCAAAACTGCCCTCCAAGCCCGACACACAATCCCCCCCAGCAATGACCAACCCGGTCCCCACGACCCGAGAGACCACCAGACGCCCGAAGCCACACAGCCCCCCCCAGCACACACCCAACCGCCCAGAGCGACGGGACAGCAACCCACCACCACCACTATGTGATAAAGCTAATCAGAGGGGACCAGAGAGAATTAAATTCAGCCAAATGATGTTTTGAGGAGGCAGACATTGTTTCCATGCTAATATAGTCTAAAAGAAAATTTCTAAACTGGTTAATACACAGATTGTTCTTCGCTTTCCAGTTCATGAGAATAGTTTTCTTTGCGATACATAACATTGTGAGAACCATGTGTGCTGAGTTAATTTCCATGTTGATGTTGTCTAAGTCACCCAGTATGCACAGTGTGGGGCATGCAGGGATGCTACACTTTAGCCATGTTGATAGGTCCGCACAGACTTCAAGCCAGAACTTCTGGACAGGCGCACAGAACCACAAAGCGTGTGCATAATAATCAGGTGTGTTATCTGTGCAATGTGAGCAGATGTTTGAGTGTGTTAGACCCATCCTGGACATCCTTTGTCCTGTATAGTGTGTTCTATGAAGAATTTTGTATTGTATGAGCTGTAAATTAGAATTCTGAGTCATTCTGAAGGTGTTCAAACATATTTGTGGCCAGAAGCTATGACTAGAACTGATGGATAGATCTGCCTCCCATTTTGAGGATGGAAGAGACATTGTGTCATCTATTTTAGACAATAATTTATATATTTTTGATATTAGTTTTGGGGTGCAGATGCTTAGAAATTCTGCTACCCTAGTCGGGAGTTGTAAGTCTGGTTGGTGGAGGATATATTTCTTTGTTATTATAGACTTAAGTTGTTGATATTCTAGGAATTTATTGCTGCCTATCTCGTGTTGTGATATGAGCTCATCAAATTAAATAAAATGTCCATTTTGGATTATATGTTCCAGATGTTTGATTCCTTTGATCTTCCACTGAGTAAAGTTTAGCATTTTTTTGTTTTGCAGTATGTCAGGATTGTTCCAGATGGGTGTAAGCTTACATGGGACAATTGAAGACTATGTTATTTTAAGAAATTCCCACCAGGCTGTCAGAGAGGTGCTGATGTTAATGCTTTTGAAACATTTGTGAATTTTTACGTTTTGACTAATAAGTGGCAGAGATTTCCAGATTATCACACAATGCTTGTTCTATATTTATCCATGGTTCATCTATTGGGCTAGGTTTAACCCATTTTGATATATACTGTAACCTATTGGCTAAGGAATAGTGCTGAAAATTAGGTAAATCTAATCCACCACAGTCTTTGGTCTTCTGTAGGGTTTTTAAACTAATACGTGGTGGTTTGTTTTTCCACAGAAATTTGAAGATGCAAGAATCTAGTGACTTAAACCAAGTAGCAGATGGTTTTATGGGGATCATTGAGAACAAATAATTAACTTTTGGTAGTATCATCATTTTAATGGTTGTAACTCTCCCCATAAGTGATATAGGTAAGGACTTCCAACGAGAGAGATTGTCCTCTACTGTCTTTAATAATTGCACACAATTTAGCTTTGTTAGCTCTGAGAGCCTGGAGGAAATGTTTATGCCTAAATATCTGATATTTCCTGACTGTAAAGTGATCGCAGGTATATTCTGGACTCTGCAGTTAATGGGCAGAACTGTGGTCTTAGACCAATTGATAGAGTAGTCAGAAAGTGCTGAGAATTTATTTATGAGTGTGATCGTGTGAGTGAGAGACGTTTGAGAGTTCTGAAGGAAAAGTAAAACATCATCAGCATAAAGACTTATTTTATGCTCAATATTTTGGGGTTGGATGCCTTTAATATTTCTTTCTTGTCTGATAGCAGCTGCTAAAGGTTCGATGAAAATAGCAAAAAGTGAGGGAGAAAGTGGGCAACCCTGTCTTGTACCTCTCTGCAGACTGAAGCTTGGAGAGGTTTGATCATTTGTCCTGACACACGCATTTGGGGAGCTATATAATATCCTTATCCAGTTGATGAAGTGTGACCCAAACCCAAATTTGTTTAGATGCAGAAAAAGCATTTGATCGAGTGAACTGGAAATTTTTATTCGCAGCATTAGAGAGACTATTGTGGTTTCCAGGTTGTTGATGGTAGAATAGTCTATAAGATTAATTAGCCTGCGAGTGTTAGTGGATGAGTGTCTACCCTTTATGAAACCTGTCTGGTCAGGATTATAAGTGGAGTTATTTTTTCTATTCTTTTGGCGAGGGCTTTACAAATTATTTTGAGGTCTGCATTTATTAGAGATATTGGGCGGTAGCTGGATGGAAGTATGGGGTCTTTTCCTAGTTTCTGTAGCAAGGTAATGTTAGCAGAGTTCATGTGTGGGGATAATCTGCCATTCTGCTTAACTTGTAATACCATTTTGTGAAATGCAGGTGCCAAAACAGTCCAAAATTCTTTGTAGAACTCTGCTGGAAAACCATCTGGTCCCGGGGCTTTGTTACTAGGCATATGTTGAAGGGCTTCATGGAGTTCTCCTATTGAGAGATGTGAATCCAGAGCCATTGCCTGTTCGGTTTGTAATTTTGGAAGGTTGATATTATTAAGAAACAGATCTATGTTACTGTCTGATGGATCATTTTGTGATGAATATAAGGTTTTATAGAAGTCCCTAAAAGCATTGTTGATGGGTCATGGGTGACATTTCCTTTTGAGTCTTTAACAGAAGTGATTGTTGTTTTCTCTTTAGTTGGTTAGCTAAACCTTCCAGATTTATTGCCGTGCTCAAAGTTCTCCAAGCGAAGTCTTTGTATCAGAAACTGTGTTTGTTTATCAATGATTTTGTTTAATTCAAGTTTAGCTTTTCTTAGTTCATTCAGTGTGTGTTCCTCTTTGGAGGTACTGTATACAATTTCTAATGATTTAATCCTGAGTTCTAAATCTGAAATCCTTGAACTTTCCCTCTTTTTCTTATTTGATGAACAAGAGATTATTTTGCCTCTCATAACTGCTTATCCGGCTTCCCAAAGAGTACAAGCTGACATTCCTGGCAGGTCATTATTTTATAAATATACAGACCATTCCGTTTTGAAATAATGAATAAAATCAGGGTCTTTTAGTAATGATGTATTAAATCTCCAATTCCTAGCTGGTGGTGTAACTCTGTTATTCTTCAGTGTGATAGAAACTGGAGCGTGATCACTGATAGTGATGGGGTGGATTTTGGTGTCTGAAATATCCCTCAACAAGGAACTGCTAACTAAGAAATAATCTATTCTTGAGTATGAGTGGTGTACCGGTGAGAAGAAGGTGTATTCTCTAAGAGTGGGGTGGTGGGAGCGCCAAGCATCACAAAGACCAAAATCTTTCATATACTGTTTAACAATATTCGTGGACTGCCAGTTCCGCTGACTTCCTGAAGTACTGAGTCTGTCTACTCCTGAGTCTAATACCATGTTAAAGTCCCCTCCTATGATGAGTGTGTTATCTGAGTGATCAGAGAGTGAAGTGAAAAAGGAGTGAAAAAATGAGGGGTCATCCACATTTGGACCATATATATTTGCAATGCATAAATTCATATTTTGAATAGATAAATTAACTATTAGAAATCTACCTTCTGGATCTATAACTGTGTTGTTTAAGGTGAAATTTACTCTTCTATTTATCAGAATGGCTACACCTCTTTGTCTGGAGTTGTAACAGGCTGAGTACACATGAGGAAACTGTGCTGTGGTGAGAACAGTCTTTGATAAATGAATCTCCTGTAATAAAACAATGTCCGCCTGTAAATCCTTCAATTTATTGGAGATTTTTAATCTCTTCTCTCTGGACCCAGCTCCATGCACATTCCATGAGATAAACCTCAGCGTGGACATGCTCAGACTAACGCAGTGAGTGCTGGATGCTTGCTAAAAGCATCCCGTGCGTGTGTGTGCATATATGCTTCCATGAACATGCCACTGTTGGTGTTTCAGTTGTCAATATGAGCTTGCTACAATATGTACTTGCACTGTCGATGCTGTGTGGAACTTGATTATGTGCTCTGCTCAAAACTCTATGTGCGCTGTGCTTGTTAACATTACTTATTAAGGTGGAAACGCAGCGGGTTGGGGAAGAAAGACAGAATAGAAAAACAGTGCAAAAGAGTGGAAGTGTGAGATAGAAAAAGGAAAAACAAAAACAAAAAAACATACCCAAATAAACAAATATGAACTGCATACATCCTGTGCTGGTGAGACTGGCAGTGAGTTATATATTTTGCCTTGATAGATAACTGTGAATTGGATAGATTATTTCATCTTACTTATGTCATCTACAGTGAAATGATTCATACAAGTTAACGAATACAGATCACCTGGAGTTTAGAAGAGCCAAGGAGTGGTTTCCTGGTCGCGGTACAGCTGCCCGTTGATGAATAACTTATCCACCGCGATGACAGCTCGGGAGCCTCCTTCCATGAACTTTCTCCGGATGGGGAACAGAACCCTGCGTCTTTCCAGGATTTCTTTGGGAAACTGGTCGTTGACGCTGAAGTCCGTTCCTCTCAGCTCCCTGCCGCGGCCCCTCACTTGGACCTTCTGTTGGTAATGCTCGAACTTGGCCACAATCGGTCTCGGTCGGCGGGCATCAGGTCTCTTCCCTCCCAGGCGGTGGACTCGGTGAAAAGTAATGTTTTTCACTACATCTCCTGGAATTTTCAGCTGATTTTGAATTAAGTTTTTCACTGCGAGTTCAGGATCCTCGTCTGCCTGCTCTGGGATACCAGAAAACACCAGATTGTCCCTCATACTACGAGCCTGGAGATCAATAATTGATTCTTTTATCCTCTTGTTCTCATCAGAGATCCGGCTCATTCCTTTGGTGAGTGTTTTCACCGATCCTCTGAGGGCTGCGTTTTCTGCAGCCAGCATCTGCACCTGTTGCTGGCTGAACTCCAACGACTCCCGTAATGCCTGGAACTCTCTGTGTAGAATCTCCAACAGAGACATACGGGTGTCGAAGCTGGATAATTTGTTATCGATCAATGTTAAAATGTCCGTCGAATCATTACCAGCTGGAGACGTCGCTCCGGGTGACTCTTCATTACGACTTCTCTTTGAAGTTGAAGCCTTGCTGCTAGCAGATGGGGTTTGGTTAGTTTTCCCCATGACGATCCTGTCAAAACACTCGTCGATGAAATCCGTGAGGCTCTCCAGGCTTTCTTCACTGTACTCCAGTGTTTTGTTTTTGTTTCACCCGATAATATATTTATTTAAACAGTAGTTATTGGCGTAATTATAATCTTACTATATTGTTTGCTCTATTTGAGGCGTGCCTTGTTTGAATCTGCCGATAGTCTCACACAATCTCGCGACACTACAGCATCAGTCTGCCTATTTAAAGGGAGACAAGAAGTGACTCTGCTGTTTGGTGAAAAGGTGTGTACCACACTGAACATGGACAACAGAAAGCGGAGGAGAGAATTGTCCCAGGACATCCGAAAAAAAATTATAGACAAACATCTTAAAGGTGCAGGCTATAAGACCATCTCTAAACAGCTTGAAGTTCCTGTGACAACAGAGGCTCATATTATTCAGAAGTTCAAGACCCACGGGACAGTAGCCAACCTCCCTGGACGTGGCCGCAAGAGGAAAATTGATGACAGATTGAAGAGACAGATCGTTCGAATTGTATCCAAAGAGCCCAGGACAACCTCCAAAGAAGTTAAAGGTGAACTCCAAGGCCAAGGTACATCAGTGTCAGATCGCACCATTCGTCGTTGTTTGAGCCAAAGTGAACTTCATGGGAGACGACCAAGGAGGACACCACTGCTGAAAAAAAATCATAAAAAAGCGACACTGGAATTTGCAAAAATGCATGTTGTTGACAAGCCACAAAGCTTCTGGGAGAATGTCCTTTGGACAGATGACACCAAACTGGAGCTTTTTGGTAAGGCACATCAACTCTATGTTCATAGACTCAAAAACCAAGCATACGAAGAAAAGAACACTGTCCCTACGGTGAAACATGGAGGAGGCTCAGCAATGTTTTGGGGCTGCTTTGCTGCATCTGGCACAGGGTGTCTTGAATATGTGCAAGGTAAAATGAAATCTGACGACTATCAAGGCATTCTGGAGAGAAATGTGCTGCCTAGTGTCAGAAAGCTTGGTCTCAGTCGCAGGTCATGGGTCTTCCACCAGGACAATGATCCAAAACACACAGCCAAAAACACCCAAGAATGGCTGAGAGAAAAGTGTTGGACTATTCTAAAGTGGCCTTCCATGAGCCCAGATCTGAATCCCATTGAACATCTGTGGAAGGAGCTGAAACATGCCATTTGGAGAAGACACCCATCAAACCTGAGACAACTGGAGCAGTTTGCTCATGAGGAGAGGGCCAAAATACCTGTTGACAGCTGCAGATTGCTCATTGACAAATACAGAAATAGTTTAATTGCAGTGATTGCCTCAAAAGGTTGTGCAACAAAATATTAAGTTATGGGTACCATCATTTTTGTCCAGCCCTATTTCATTAGTTTTTTTTTTTTTTAATAATTATGTTAATCAACAATTCAAAAGTAATGGCTGATTTTGATTACTTAATTTTCAATAAATTTTCATTTGTTACTTTTGTAAGTTTCAAGTGATTTCAGTGAGAATTATGGGTTTTTCCTTCTTTAACTGAGGGGTACCAACAATTTTGTCCACGTGTGTAAGAGAAGAAGCATGTTGTGTGAACTGGTGATTTAAACTTCAAAACTTAAAAGACATTCTGCTCTTCACAAATCATTTTGTGGTCTATCTCTGACAACAAACATTTTCAGGAAAAAAATAGATAATGTTGCAGCAGTAATTACTGGTCCTGACTTTTAGGGAGGGATTGCAAGAGTGTGGGATCCATATGTTCTGGTTTGACACAATAGCCAACAGACTAAAGCTGTTTTCACACAGCGCTTGAGTTATATCAGCACAAAAAAGACATCATTGTTAAGCCAGTGTAGTTCACCTTTATGCTGTTGTGTCATTCGTACATACGAGATCAGTGCCACATCAGTGTGTGCTTGCCAATAAAAATCTAAATCACAGAATCAGCTGAGTGACAACAGAGGCATTGGTTAGAGTGGTAAGTTTCAGTGTGCAGGCTCTTTCTCACACATGACAGTTCAGCTCTGTGACTAGCTATGTTGCTGGTTCAGAATTCAGCAGCAGCACATCACATTTCTTCCTCAATTCCACATCTGTACTTGTAATCAGAACACTGATGCAAAACAAAAGCATGCCAGCCCTGCCTCAAACAGGCAGTGTAAAAAGGGCAATGGATTCATTGGGGAAGTAAGATAAATCTTGAGCTTTCCTAGAAGCAAGTGGTGGTTCTGTTGATGTAAGTGCAATCCAGATGATTTGAAGAGATGCCTCTGACGTAGAAGTAGACAAAATGGAGAAAAAGGAGGAGGAAGTTAAAATTATTTCTGCCCATCATTAGCAGGGGAAATGTGAGCTCACTAGTGAATAAAATGGACAAGCTTGGAGCCTTGATGAGGACACAGCAGGAATATTGGGAAGGCGATATTATTATTTTTCAGTGAAACATAGCTCCAGGATCAACTCTAATGCTTCTCTACTAAGCTTTAAGAAAATATGGGAAGACAGAGACATAACAGTGACGGAGGAAGAATTACAGTGCTTGTTAATTGCAGATGGTGTAGTCCAACAGATGAAACATGACATGATGAAGGAATTCCTATACATTTTCTACGGAGAGTATTCACTTGTGTTACCTGCCTACGGTGTACTATATATGCATTGATCAACTAAGTTGTTGCCTGTCATGTTTGTTAGTTTTGTTTTAAGGGGGTTTTAAGTTCCTGGTTTAGTCTTTAGTTTTGCCATGTTTTTCTCAGTTTACTCTGCCCTGCCATCAGCTTCACCCACGTCAATTGTGTTTTTCCCCTCAGCTGCCTTCACTCACCAATCACCTACCTTCAGTATTTAGTCTCCAGGTTTTTTTCATGTTCAGTGCCAGATCCTCACCATCATCCATGCCATGTCAAGTAAGGTTTGTCGAAGTCAAGTTTCTTCAGGTTTTCATTGTCACAGTCAGGTTTTGTTTTGTGAAGTGGTTTTCTTAGTTTAGGTTTTTTTGTATTCCGGCTCAGCCGCACCTTCTGTTGTTCTGTGTTTAAATAAATCAAGTTTTACTTTTGAAATATTTGCACCCTGTCCTCCCTTCACCACCACAACCCCATCATCAAGACATTGCCAAGCTACAAAAACAACACCAAATCCATCCATGGCAATCCTCTTAAGATTAATATCACACGTCCCATACTTCAACTTTCTGAATGTTTGTTGGCTGATTTTCATTTAATAAAATTTTGTTATCCATAACAGTTTCTTATCTTTAGTAACAATTTATACTGCAGTAATATCTTTTCCCTTTGGGAATTAATAAAGTATTATAGAATTTAATTGAAGTACATTGATACGACATGTTCAGCAGCAATCAAAAGAGCTTGAGGGTCTTCGCAGAAATTCGTTAAATGTCAGTGTATGGAAACATTGGATCATCTCAGTTCAAGACAGTTGGTTGAGATGCAAAGGTGGCAGGTGGAATCTCTTGAAAGTATTTCATCAGAGAATCTATCAGAATGTAAAATATGCCAAAGAAGAGGTTTTAAGTCAAATGAAGACATGCAAGTACACACACCCACACAAAGATGAATTCTAATGCTTCTTTACTATAAGGGTTACACAGAGTGGAATATAACTTAACCATAAATTTGAAACTGCAAATCTGAAATACAAAACGTGATATTTACTGCATAAATTATACTCTATTCTATCCATATTGAAACAGGACCATAAGCTTGGCATATATGGGTGTTAAATTTGAAATGCAAGGAAATTAAATATAATCCAAGTACCCTACATTTGTAGCCAGTTGCTCTGAACAGTGAAGAAGAAAGCTTGTTTTTGAGTAGTTATTTAAACACTAGGTATCATTCTATACAGCAGACTGGTTAAGGTTTAGCATAATAAAGTCATGGAACCAGAGATGGGCATATTAATCTTTCATGTATCTATTTTTTTTAACTTTATGACACCTATAGTCTTGTTCATTTTTTACCTCATTCTAACCCTCTTTTTGGAATCTGCAGCTTAAAGACACACTTACACACAGCCTTCAAGGAGATGGTTCCAATTATACATTGTAAGTGCATGAATCAAGGAATGATGGCAGGCATTGATTATTCCAATATATTATCACCTGGTGATAACGTGCCTGCTTTTGTTTAATTGAGTTTAAATATATTTTATTTAATAAATTATATTTAATTACTTCTAAATAATCTAAATTGAATCCTAATTAATTATTTGTTTATTTTTCAGACACAGGACAGAGTTAGACGGTAACACTTCCTTTTACAGTCCCCTGATTACCAGGTATTTACCAGGTAAATATATGGTAAATCATAGCATCTTCTTGTGTAATTACCACAAGTATAAGAAGGTAAATACATGGTAACTACACGGTAAATACACTAGTTCAAATCACAGCTCAATTACAAAGTATTTATCTGGTAAAATATTTTACAGCGTGCTAAATACCAGCTATTAACCCAGTAAATGTAGGTAAATACAGGAAAACTACAGCTGAAACACTAAGAAAAAAAATCTCCACTACTGCCCATCTTTTCAACTGAGTACCATGTGATCGACAGGTTTAGGTTGATAATTACTCAGATATGATTCTGTAAAATATGGAATTGTTTCTATTCAAGTTGAATTTTTTTTCCCATATTTGCCTATTATCATCCCCAGCAGGAACGGTTTTCCTCTGGTGTCGAGTATATCTTCTTAAATACTGGTTACGTTCTTGCAATTTGTTTTAGAACTTACCCTACATGTACGCTGAAACTGTACAGTAAAAGGAAACCTGTTTGCATGCTATTACTATGTTCGTACTAAATTATTTGTAATAGACTATTGTCTATGCAGTTCAATGAATTTGTACCATATAAATTCCACAACATTACCAAGTAAAACATGTCAAATTACCCAGTTAGTAAGATGAAACTGTACTGTAAAAGGAAGCCTTGCTTGTTTACATGCTATTACTATGTTCTTACTAAATTATTTGTAAATATTATTACCCAATAATACAATGTAATATAATATATATCTATATATTCTACAAAGTACATATTTTGTACTTCGGCTGTAGTTTTCCGTAATTATCTTAATTTTCTAGTGTAAATTACACAAGAACATTCTGTTTACATTTTCTGGGTTAATACCTGGTAATTAGTGTGCTGTAAAAAAAAATTACCAGATAAATACTTTGTACTTCAGCTGTAGTTTCCGTGTATTTACCTTCTTATACTGGTGGTAATTACACAAGAAAATGCACTAAATGACCATATATTACCTGGTAAATACCTGGTACCAGACTGTAAAAGGAAGGGTTACCAGTTGGGCTTCAGATAAACTGCAAAATATTTAGCTAATTTACAAATCATGAGCTTTACTGGCAGGCAAAGAAAATATCGAGCAGATAAACACTACATAAAACTGAAAATGGAATGTGTGGTAACTTCAGCTCAAACTTGACAACATCTTGGCCGTAGTTGAACTTTATATAAAGACGGCAAAATATACATTCCATAAATCTGGTCTGTAGGCCTTTTCTGTCGGTCAGAGGTCAAGCATTTATCTACACCCGGGCGGGAGAGTCCTTTCAAAATACATGCAACATAATGCAACACTGACCCCCTAGTGGGTGCATAGCATAAGCGTAACTTAATAATGTTCACATCACAACAGAATGCATTCATGAAAATCTATCAATACTGTTCCAAGTTCAACACCTTCATCAACATAACTCGATTTATGAAAATAAGCATAAACATTGTTTGTATCCATTATCGGGTTTTTTTTGTCTGTTATAAAAGTTAGCACTGAAGTATTAATGATTGAAGTTTTGTGTCTATATATAACTTCTAGATTGAAAATAACTTTGCAAAGAACCATTTTTGAATAATATCTTTGATCACTTTGTTATTTTACTAAATGTATTGCAAAGATACAGTTTATTTTCTATTTCTTTGCATCTATGGGAAATGCAAATATGACAGTTAGACAAACATATAAATAGTATTTTTGTACCAACAAGGTGATAACCAAATAGTTATTGGCCAAAAACTTACATATGTTTTGGCATATGTCAGAATGGTGTGCAGTATGTCTTTGAGGCAATTAGATAAGTAGAGGACAAAAGAAATTTCAGGCTGAAAAAAAAAATTTGAAAAAACAGTATCTGAAAATGATATTCTTCAGCAAAGACCTGACACAGGACCTGAGAGATCACCTGGCCCCTCAGTTGATCCACCTTCTGTTTTCTTAAGCCTCGTCTGAAATGGTCCCCATGGAAGGGTGGGTGTCAAGAAGTCATTCTTAAGGAAGGGAAACAAGGACAGAAGGCTGAGGTTTGCCAGATGACAAAATAACTGGACTGAAAATCAGTGGCAACAGGTCTTATGGAGGAATGAATCCTCCCCAGAGCCTGTAGGTCAACAATATTGAAGCGGTGTTGTGATCCATGGGTTTTTGTGTTTTGGTTCAGTTCCTGTTTAAGTTCTGATACTCCGTTTTAGTTTTCAGGTCTGAGTGTTAGATTCTGTTGGTGTTTGTGTTCATGTTTCACTTGAGTTTGTATTTCATGTATGTTCTGTTTAGTCTCTAGCTATTCTCAGTCCTTGGTTTTAGTTATTCTATTCTTTACACCTGTCAATTACTCACCTGTTTTCACTCCATTCATCAACCCTGAATGAATCACAAGAAAGCTTACCTAACAAGTGTCAGGGTTTGGCGGTGCGAGAAGGGAGGACCCAGATGCAGAACTCAAAAGCAAACTTGGATTTATTACAAAAAGACAAAAAGGCAAGAACAAAAGGCATGGCTGAGCCGGATATCAAAAGACTTAACTGTGAAAAATAAACAAACAAGACAAGACTATGAAAACGAGGTGGCAAAAACCTGACCTGACAAACGTGACTGTGATCCATGGAAGTGAGGTGAGGATTCTGCGATGGACATGAGTGAACCTGGAAACTAAATACTGTGGGGAGGTGATTAGTGATGACATGCAGCTGTGGAATGAAAACAAGTGACGTGAGTGAAACTTAACGTGACAAGAAGAAACCAAGAACCTGAAAACATAACAAAACAAAACTCAAAACGTGACAACAAGGTTTGTAAGATATTTTCCCAACAGAGAACTTCACTCCCAAACTGCAGGTTTACTTGTTGTTTCCAGAGTTTCTAAAAGTAAAATGGGAGGCAGAGCCTTCGGTTATCAGGCCCCTCTCTTGTGGAGTAAGCTTCCAGTAAATGTCTGGGAAGCAGACACCCTTTCCATCTTTGAGATTAGGCTTAAAACTTTCCTTTTTGATAAAGCTTATAGTTAGGGATGGCTCAGGTAATCCTGAAACATCCCATAGTTGAGCTGCTATAGCCTTAGACTGCTCATATGTCACACCTTTCCTCACTTTTCTCTCTATTCCCCCTGTTTAGTTTCTCAAATGATATTATGTACATTTGGCATTATTGTGGTCATTAACTTGTTTTTCCCTGTCTCAACAGGTATCCTTTGAATGGTGTTACGGTGTTTGTTGTCCCCTCTTCTCTGTCCTCTCAAACCCCAGCTGGTTGAGGTGGATGGCCACCCTTCCTGAGTCTGGTTCTGCTAGAGGTTTCTTCCTGTTAAAATGGAATTGTTCCTTTCTACAGTCGCCTCAGGCATGCTCAGGACGGGAGATTGGACTGAAGAGAAGGTTTGGTGCAATGTGTTGGTTTCCTTAGCTTGGAAATTATTTTAGAATTGACTCTGTATGAATGAATTGGACTTGAATTGGGTCATGATTACAATGAATTTAACTCCAATTGGCTTGAATTGGATTATATTATTTAAGTGTCTTGAGATGACATTGTTGTAATTTGGCACCGTATAAATAAAATTAAATTCAGTTCAACTGAAGGTTCAAACTATGTTAAAGAATGTAGGTGGTCAAACCAAATTTTAACATACAATTTCGCTAGAATTGTACAAACTGTTTTTTTTATTATATACTGCATTTCCATTTATGTTTGCACATATTTCAATAAATTGTTGCACCTGTTTTTGGCAGAAGATTTTAAGATGTTTTAACAGGGAAACTGAGAGAGAAATGTACATTGGTTGCAGAACAAATTAGGATGGAGACAAACTAGATAGAATCTACCATCTCTGTAATTTCTGGAGTTGTTGGGATTTATTAACAGTTATTATATTGTTACTGAAGTTCCTTGAGAACAAGGGATGTATTTGCATATATACCCCAACTATCCTTAGGTCAGGAAAATACTTTTTAATCACACTTACAGCAGCTTGCTACGTTCTGGGTGTAATTGTTCACCTACTTGTCTCTCTACTACACCTGTTGCCACAGCATTCCACTCGTGGGCACACCAGATCACTCAGACGAGATGAAGCTGCTGGGTTTGCAGGATGTAAACATAGCATCAATTGAAGAGGTAAGCATTTGCTTGATCTTAAAGATCCCATTGCATACTTTTCCATGTTTTCTGGTTTGTCTGCAGAGTTAAAATGATGTATTGTCATCTTAAACGTTGCCCAAAGGAAAAATGCATCTATGAATATTTTTCCGTTTAAGGAACTTGTTTTATCCACTGGTCTCCCACTCTGGAGACATGTTTCAACTGCCTTTTCAGTCCCACAATACACTGAGCATGTTATCTACTTCCAGCAGTTTAGTGGAAGGTACTGGGAGTAAGGAGTGATCGGCTAGTACATTTCAGAGCTGTTTTTGCTTCAGAGAATTAAATCTAGTGTCAGGTCTCGTAAACGCCCTTAGTTTTTTGTACCTTGTCTTGTCACTTCCTGTTTTATTTTGAAATATTAACCATTCCTCTCGTTTCAGATAACTTGCTTTTCCTCACGTGTCATGTGTCTGAGTGTCTTCCCTGATCACCCTAAATGTTTCCACCTGCTTCCCTGGGATCCTCATGTATATTTAGTCGGCGTCTTCCCTTGTCTCGTTGCCAGTGTGTTGAATTTGTCTTTCAAAGCATTCTCACTCTAGCCTCTACAGCGACCATAGTCTTGAGTATTCCATAGAGCTGGTTTATTGATGTATTCCTCTTTTCAGTGATTTTCTGTTGTACATTTTCAATAGCCATAGATTTAACCCTAGTGATTTTATTTAATTTTTTTCATGCTTATAGTATCTCCGTTAGTGGAGTGTTTTTCATTTATATCCTTAAAGTTTAAAGCAACTCCATTAGAAGGAGTCTCTTTCTGTTTTTGTCTTGTTAACTTTCTATAGTGCCTCCGACGATTCGGAGAGTGGTAAGTTTAATTTTCTAAAATTTTTATAGCTTTTGTTTTTCCTCCTAGCATGGAGAGACTTTTCGTTTGATAAGTTTTATAGTCACACTCCCCTCTTCATAGATGTAGAGGAGCGTGTGTTAGGAATTTATAGCCCATTGTTTTGCTCTGCAAAAGAGATTATCAACAATTATTGTATAAATAAAATACTATTATTGGTACGACCCTGCACCTGCCTCCTGTGCTTTCACGGTCCGTGACATCTAGTTAAAATCTTACCTATCTGGCCACACTGGGGCAGCTGTAGCACAGGAGGAAGAGTAATCATCTGCTAGTCAGAAGTTCAGTGGTTCAACTTCTGGCTTCCCCAGGCCACATGTCGAAGTGCACTTGGGCAAGACACTGAAGCCCACTTTGCCTATAGATGTGTCCATCTGTGCATGAATGTGTGTGATACGGAAAAAAGCACTATATAGCCTGTAAAACTGTAAGCGTTAGTGTGCTGTACGAGTGTGTGAATGAATGGGTGAATGTGGCTTGTAATGTGAAAGTGCTTTAAGTGGTGAGTCAGACTCGAAAAGCACTAACTACAGTCATATATATAAGTACATTCACTTCTAAGCCCTCAACAGCTTCCTTTCATCATTTACCTTTCTCCTTGGTAATATTTTCCATAAATAAAAGATACATTGTCATTGTTACGTGGATGACACCCAGCTTTTTTTCTCTAGAATTCCCAGTTCTCACCTTCTTCCCTCACTGACAGCCTATTTGAGGTAATATCAGTTTTTTTTTTCAAATTTGCTTACACTAAACAGCAATAAAACTAATTTTCTTCATGTTTGTAGCAAATCAACACTATCAAAAGCTGACAGTTTTTAATTACAATTGACAACTTTTTCAAGTAGTTCAGAGTTCTGCAGCTCATATAATCACAAAAACATCCCCCATTCCCCACAAAATCCCTGTTCTGCAACAGCCTCACTGGCTCCAGGTAAAGTTACATCTTAAAAAAATCTTTTACACATTCAAGACCATCCATAACCTCCCTCTTCCATATCTGTCTTACCTTGCCCACCCCCTCCCGCGCCCTCAGATCCTTCTCCTTGCTTCACTTCACTGTCCCTTTCACCTGCCGTTCAACCATGGGGTGCAGGACATTCATTTGCTCTGTAACAATTGTACGACACAGTGCTTTTTTCTAACTCACATATTCATCAATGGATGCATCAGAGAAAATGTTGTGTTGTTTCAGATGTGGTCTGGGGAAGCCCAGGATCAAACCACTGACCTTCTGTTCGGCAGACTGCTCCACCTCACAAGCTACAACCACAGTCCTTTAGCACTGCTACTCTCATACAGTGCTAAAAGGAAAGCTTTTTTTTTTAATATTGCACTTAAAGCATTTTTCTACACTTCATGACAATCTTTGTAATTGCCTGTAGCTATAGCTTATTGGCAAGGTTACAAACTACAAATTTAGTTGCTTGTGTATCCTTGGGATGGAAGACAAATGACATCTACCAGACACTCTCTCACACTAGCGACACAAAGAGGCATGAATTTCACGTGAATGATTATGGTCCCTCATTACACTGTGTCCAACACCAAAAGGTGATTTTGTTCCCCCCAGTACTACTGGTAGATTGCATTTCAGGAAATACACTTGGAGGTTAAGTAAAAATTTTGTCTGTCAAAAGTCCTTGCATAGGATTTACATTTACCTGGTAAGTGACCGTACACATTCGCCACACAGTGTGAGAATACACCATGTTTTCTGCATTGATACTTCAGTAGAGATTCCACAATGAGTTACATAATTTTAGATGTACAGACACATTGAGGGGCAGGGAATCTGAAAGAGAATACAAATTCCTGCATATCAGAGCATAAAATCTTAAATAACTGCTGATGCCAACAGTGTGCGCCTTTTAAAGTGAATCTATGAAAATGTACAAACACAAAGAGTTTTTTTCATTTTTGTAAAGTGTGGTTGGGTGGTGACGATTGTAGATGAATCTAGGGAAGATGATGCTGGCAGGACAGCTTAAAATAAACCTCTTGTTCTCTGTGCACTACTTTCCATTGTCTCAATAAGTGTGCGATTAACACAGTAGCAATTTCAAGCCTCCTTTACTTATTTCCTTCTGCCTGTCTGAGTATTCAGCCGTTTACTCTGATCACACTATGTTGTCTCTGTGCCACAGCAATTTTACACTGAAAGATTCACAAATGATAAAATAGTTTGCAATTCTGTAACTGTTCAGAAGAATGACATTCCTTTAGCAATAATTACATTGTCCAAAATGTGATTCTCTACTGTCTCCTTAATATGGATATTCTCCAGATTTTAAATTTTAAGATTTTAGACATATTTCTTGTTTTGTGCTCTACATTGTGAATCCCCATACCTTCAGAATACAGATGCTTTTCCAAAATAAATAGCAAGACTGTTACACAGTGAAGCATACTGTCTGGACATAATGAAACAGCCTATACATTAAGTGTATCCATATTACCCTTTGGTAAATAAGGATTGATTGAGCTGTGTTGTCTCACTCTTTTGGATCAACTGGTGAGCTGACTTCATCTCAGTGACTATCTAGCTGAATCAGTTTAGTTGTTTGCAAAAAAAAAGTTGTTTTTTTTAGAGAACACTGGGCCCTCCAGTCTGCTTTTTTAACACTTTAACACTTAACACTTTTTAAATCTTTCTTTTCCCTTCTTGTAGTAGCAGTTTCAACTTATTCTAGGTAATGACAATGTCCAAGAGTTAAGATTATGATTAAATATTCTATCAAGTGCCTTAAGAAGGTCCAAAAGGATGAACAAAACGGTTGAGCCCAACCACATTAGTGTCACTGTGACATTTGCATCTTTAATATTTGCGGTTGAGTTGTAAAACAAATTGGGTTTGTTTTATAACTCAACCGCTGGGTCACTATTGCACCAGCCCAGCAGTAGTTAATTTGACCCAGCACGATGGATTTGTCCATTTTAACCCAACAGATTAGTTAAATATTCTACCCAAATGCTGGGTCAAATTAACTACAATTCTGGGTTGTTTGAACTACACACTATTTGTTGTCTATAAAACTGTTCAACTACAGATTTATCGCGGCCGTCAATCAAGATGCACCAGCTCAGATATTTTTATTTGTGTTTTTTAACTTATTTTTTAAAAATCAATTACTACACATTTCAGGCGACTGTTACATGGGAGTGTGGGGGTTTCAGGAACAGGACCCAGATGCAGGCAGGTGGAACACAAAACTAACTATTTTAATAACAAAACCCAAAGAAAACAGAAGCAAGAGACAAAACAACCAAAATCAAAAGAAACCACAAAAAATACAAGGAACCACATAAAGACAAGAAACCACAAAAACGGACAGAAAAGGAAACAAAGGAAACACAGGACATAAATAGACACGACAATCAGACTGGTGACACAAATCAGGGGCAGGTGCAAATCCAAAAGGGCGGGAAACAGGACAGGAAATTGGAAGACAAGACAGCCAGTGTAACTACAAAATAAAACAAGAAACATAGAAAAACTCAACTGTGACAGAACAAACTCTTCAAGGGACGGCTCCCAGACGTCCCTAAAGCAAACTAAATAAAATCCATGAAATGTCCAAGATAAACTGGGTTGGTGGAGGGGGTCTAGAGGAGGGGTTCAGGGACAGGAGTATCAGGGGCAGCAGAGGCGCCTCTCAGGAGGCAACGGAGAGATCGGCAGCAACGAAGGCGGCAACCATCTAGAGACCGGTGGAGGCAAATACAGAGCCCCTCTGGAGACAGGTAAAGCCCCTCCGAGGCCGAAGAGCAGGAGGAACCAGAGGCCCTGGCGGGTGCTGTGGAGTCTGCTGGGACACCGACGGAGGAGCAGGGGCACCAGGAGTTGGCCGGGATGCCAACAGAGGGGTAGAAGCCGCTGGAGTAGACCAGAACGCTGACAAAGGGGCAGGAGTTTTAGCAGGGCACCGACAGAAGTGCAGGAACTGGAGACAGAAGAGCAAGGGCTGGAGTCAGCCGGACCGTCGACAGAAGGGCAGGAGTTGGGACAGGGCAGGAGTCAGAGCAGGGCAACGACAGAAGTGCGGGAGCTGGATTAGGCTGGCCGGCAGACAAACGGGCCAAAAAATGCTTGAACCCGGCGTCCAACGCCATACGGTCTTCCTTGAGCCTCCACATAAAAAAATGCTGTTATGTGGCTACTTGCAGCTATAGGAGAGCTAACGGAGGGATTTCTACACAGGCACTCTACTGGGACCACTTCATCCACACACCCCCTGGAGCACAAGATTAAACCCTGTTCAAATATATGCAGATCGCGAGTTCTCTAACTATCTTCCGAAGGACGCGGACTTTCGCCAAACTGTTCTCAGTGAGTAGATAAACGTATTTAATGCCAGAAATAAGGTCTAGGTTTAAAAATACCGGAGTTCCCCTTTAAGTGAAAGGAAAATAAACTACGTTATAATTGTTACTTTTCAAATGAGAATGTTGGCATATTGAACAGGTACCATTTTCAACATTAACAAAAATCTGTTACTACAGATTTTCTCCAAACTTCTCAATGAGGTGCAACACCAGGATACGGGTGAGGAGACGTCTCTGGTGAGTTGTGCTGACATTATCCTCATCAAGGCTCTCAACAATCTGCCAGACATCCTGAGAAAATTGCAAGAAGGGACAACATTGCATATTTATTCATTTATTTAGGGAAGGATTTTATGAGAGTATGAGCGATTGACGTCTTTCTCCGCGAAACACTATCACTATGAGCTGTTTGGATCAACAGCATGTGGAAGAGGTGGAGTGATACAGCACCTACTTTTGTTTCTAAATGTTGGCTTTGATTAATTACTAAGCCTAGTGTTGATTTAAAAAAGTGACAACAAAGTCTTAAAAGGGGAACTTACAAACTGTAGAATGATATGTATTGTCTGTATCTGTCATGGGGTGACAGCAAAAACACAGGCAGGATTCAATTGCAGGATTAAAATGGATAAAAAGATTTTATTTTAACAGAAGTGGGATTTTGATAAGCAGCGCTGAATCCGTGGCCTAGGAAACGCTGGAGAAAACAGGTAAGCACAAGGGTCCCGGGCGGCAGGAGCAACTGGATGTAGAGAGGTTATTGAACATGAGAGTCCAAGTGGGTAAATGTTTCAAAATGCATTACGAGGTTGCCTTACTGTGATCTGATAGAAACGTGGCTGGAGGGAGAGGCAGTGACTGACTGGCTGGAGGGTGTTTTCCAGAGTTCTGGAGGGTGTTTTCCAGAGTTGCGGCGGGTGAGCGGGCAGGTGGTGAGGCAGATCCAGGTAAGGCAGGAAAGTAGGAGAGATGAGAAGGGAAGCCAGGGGATCCATCAGACTCGGAAGGAACAAGGCTGGGATGAGGCTGGAATGAGGAGACAAGGTGCAAAAATACTTTTCCTTGATAATCAAACACTCTAGTGAGAGCTGGCCAAGTTACCACAAAGATGGCAAAATGATCTGGCGAAGACTGGTGCTCCTGCTGCTCCTAAAGAAGGGCTCTTGATGATGGTAGATGCACAACAGGTGTACCAGCAGACAACCACCAGACTGCCCAGGTAACCGGGGAAACCCGCTCACCCAGCCTGATACTCAAAACACACCTCCAAACCAAGTCAGATCATGACAGTATCAGCTGATTCACTGGTACCACAACTGCTGCTTCTTCCTCCATGGGGGCTGGAGGAGTGGCAGTTGGTGTGACATCAGAGGTTGTTGGTGTAACAGCAGGTTCAACCTAGGCAGAAAAATCCAGATTAATAAATAAACAGGGGTGGCCACCTGGAATAGTTGGCTGTACATCAGTATGAAAAGATGTATGTATGTAAATACTTACAGTACAACTCACAATCCAGTAGTTGTTTAAGTAACATCCCAGTACTTGTGTAACATCCCATCCCTGAACTCCAGTAGTTCTTCCCATCTCAGTCGTCAAATACCGATCATCCTCAAGCAATAGGCACTAATAACTAAACCAAAAACAACAATGACTTGAACAAGCAATGGGCAAGCTAGGTTCTTTATATACACACCAAACACACATGGTGGCAATCAGCAGATTATCTAAAAAAGCCTATAGCTCAGGGAAATGTGTAAACTGTCATGATCCTCTTCGTAAGACCTGACTACATGGAGGGGATGGTGATCAAGCAGCTCTCTACATCTACAGCTACCAAAACTTGAGTGTGAATCAAACTGTATGCAAATAAATGCCTATCAAACCACTGTGTTTTCCACTTCTTTACAACAAGCTTTATTGTTGGTGTGTGTGACATTTGCTCGAGTAATAAAATTGATTGTATGCGACCAAACTGGGGTTCTCCATGTGGTTCATAGGACAGGAATACAGACATGCCGGCTCTATATTCAGTTCCCCTAAATCTAACCCAGTCTGGTACATACAATTGACTGAAGAGAGGAATACCTTCTAGAGCACTTTGGATCTCTTTAAATCCCTCAATGTTGGCCAGAAATGTACTGTACAATGAACCAACTTCTGTATTGTGGAACAACACAGTTCCACACAGGAAACTGCAGCACTGCATCATCTGATGGCGAAATGTCGTGGTCTTAGAAATGTTCCTGAAGTTGCATGTGACATGGCTAACCTGTTTGAAAAATGCATGTCGAGCTTAAAATCTCATTGCCTAGAACTGCCTCAATGGTTCGAGCTTTTGTATGACTCCTGGGTAATGGAGCGTGTGATGCTCTTCAATGATTTTGCTCAAGTACAGTGTCGCTGATACTGTGAGCGAAGGAGAAAATATGAACTCCATGCACAAGAGTAGGAGAAGTAGAAGTTCCCAGTTTTTGTTATCCATAGGGATAAGGTCACCTATCATTGTCGGTAGCAACCTCAGTAGGTACCACATTAGAGATGCTGACTGCCGCATGGAGCTTTAAGTGTTTTTGAGATCACTCCTGCTTATGACAGAAGGCTTGTTTCTCTTCTCACAAAATCCATAGTCAAAGCTTGTTATTCTGTAATTGAGCTTCTCTAGTGTGAAATGCTTTTGCTCGATTAGTGAATTCAACACAAAAGTGAGTTCATAGGGCCCCACCCCTTCCAGTACATCATGCATGATGTCACCTGCCACATTGTCTGACACAGTAAAAAGACAAGTTGTTCAAGACACTGTCTCTTTTCAGGCCTGTCTTGGAGGAGTCGGCTGTGCGCATCCGATCAATCTGCCTCATCACTATTGCATGATCACAATAGCTATGAAGGGTATTCCAGTGTCAGAGACCGCACCCTGCTTTTATCTGCTTTGCAGAATCAACACACGTAATTTCCACTGAAGCTTCCAATGTAGTCAAGAATGCTATGCAAGCCCAGATTATCTCCAACTACCTGGGCCACTGTGAACTTGACAACACCATGATAGCTGGGGGTATTAACAAGGATGCCATCGCTCTATAAACACCTGATCTCTTCCATAATAGGGCGCAGGATTGCATCAAGGCCATAAGTTGCTGCGTCACCAGACTTGTACACTGCCAAAAGGAACTGTGACTGCAAACTTGATAACAAGTCTGCTGGCAAGCTCTTCAAGATGAAATATATAAGTCCCAACTTGTGAATCCCAGTCTTAGAACCAAGTGGATTTACTATCTCACAGTCATCTTGGTAAATCACAAGTGGGATTGAAACCCCATTCTGGAACAGTGGATGTGTTTTGCAAAAGTCACCATCAAAAATATCCTGAATTGCATCACCCTCTCTTGCGCTGCCATTCCAGCATGGCCTGTAAAATCCCGGGAATTTCAAGAATCTTGGTCAAAAGGCTCTTTAACGGAATACAGTGATATGTATCAGGAATTCCGACTTGATGGACAATGCCAGTGGCAGATGCCATTGGTTGAACATAGGAAACCCCAGACAAATGCTCCTCAACTGGCTGAATGAAGCTCAGCTGCTTCTGAGAACTCCACCCCGAGCTTTTCTACTTCTGGCCTTTGATCAAGACCAAACTGAGTAAATAAAGACACAGTCTTTGATTTCAGTCTGTTGACAATATCACCAATTAAACTGGATGTGTGCTGAACCATAAAGTTTAAGTTAGAGTATGTCATAGAAGATTTGGGCTAAAAAGAGGGCCACCCGATTGGTAATGCCTTCTGGCTCTAGTTCATCCCAATCCTCCACAACTTCATCATCTCCCTGTTCTGGCTCGATTTCAGTATTCTGCATTTCAACATCCTGTACATCAGCTGGTGGGGCTGGACCTTAAAAGGGGTCATCAAAAGTATTGCCAAAGTCGTGCTCCTTTTCCAAGTGTCTTTTAAAAGACCACATGTAAGAAAATGTCCTACCACAACCACTTTCACTACACTGGAAATGTGTTGATGCTGAGTTTACATGGTATACTGCATGCAAATGTATAAAAAGACTCTTGATACCTCTGTAATTTGCCTTTTGCACTTAAAACAAGTATATGTCATCTTCCCAAAGAAACCATTAAAAATTAAGTAGAAATAATAATAGTGTGTGGAAGAATTGAGCCTCTCACGTTTGCAATGATTTTAATTACTCACAAGTCCTTTCAATTTTTTGAGGAATGTAACTGGCTGATGGCAGCCTCATCTAAAAGAAGAAAACTCTCCTCATCAATCCCCTCCTCTGAAAGACAAAAATAGAAAACACAAAGACATCTTTGTTTTAACAACAGAGCAGAGAACATAAATTTATTCCTTCATTTTTTACAAAATAGAATGAAACACTGCAAGCCTACAAAAGACATCAACAATCATTTATTAGAGCCACTTTGACAGATTACGTGGAAACTATTAAAAAGACAAGTAAAATATATTTCATAAGATTTTCTACAAAAAAAGGAATACTATTCAAATTATCACTGAGTAATATGCAGACTTGATATGCCATGGATGGGGACAAAAATTGTACCATGAAAATTTTCTGGTACAATTTTGTCAGCTGCCACTCTGTCAAGAGGTCGATGACAAAGCTGTCCATTGATCTGAAACAAAACAAAAAATAAAGTGCTCTTGTTTCCAAAATCATTGCAGACCAATAAAATCAATTGGTTTTATATTCAACATTCGCCTATTTTCCAGTGTTGGAACTGTAATACTGTCACGAAAACTGCACCAATTACCCTCAGGATGGTACTATTTTGTACAAAAACTCAGACTAACATTTCACAGGCTTTATCAACACACCAAAATAAGCAAGTCTGGCAAAAGATCAGAGTAACCGCGCTGAATATACTTACAAGTATACTTACTTATAGCCTTTATTTTCAAGGAAACCCCTTAAAAGGCAAAAGTATTTATTGTGTGTGTAATTCAGTCATATTTAAGGCTTTTATTATATGGTGGCATCTCTCCCTCTTTCACTTTTCTCCTCCATTTCCTTCAGCTCGTCTTCGGTAAACTCGGTCTCAAACTGATAGAGGCGTCCATCAAAACTAAACCAGTCGTCGTTTTTTATCAAACTCCATAAATTCAGCCGTGTTGTCCCTTCTGTGGTGTCTACTTTACTACAGGCTGCATTACATTACAGGCAGTCTCTTCCGGCAACAAACGTTGTCCTGATCTCGCGTGTGACGTCATGTCTAATCTCTTGCTTGTTTACGTGATTCTCTCCCACAAATCTCTACAGTTAAAAATGCTCAGTTCCGTTCATTTCCCAGTGACCATTCGATAATAATTGTTATGAACTGGTATACAAGGCACATAGAAACTTTGTCTGCGTTTGCATATTGTAATAATGGAGGCGCTACAGTCGCCTTTGTCTCTCTATCGCTCTATGCTTCTTCTCGAACCAAAGTCTTGCGCGAGAAGAAGCGCAAAACAAAGTCTCAAGCGAGACAGAGAGACAAAGGCGACTGTAGCGCCTCCATTATTACAATGTGCAGAAGCACTCTCACGAGACTTTTTTTCACGCTTCTTCTTGCACGACACTTTGTTTCGTGCCATTACTTGTAAACCGTTAGTTGTCAGCCTTAAAGTTGAGTGGTGTAAACCAGTTAACTCAAAATAAACATGATCACTCACTCGTGTACATTTTCAACTAAATTCATTAATTAATTCGGTAAATGGCTGAGACTAAACAGAAAAGCTGTATCTGTGTGTGCTTCCATGGTAACGGCTAAATGGCTAATGTTATATTGGGGTGGCAACACCCATTCCGACATCCCACCATTCCGACATCCCACTATTCCGACATTCAAACGTCCCACCATTCCAACAAGGCTTTCCCTATGAGGAAATGTGCGTTACTCAGCAGGTAAGTCCCTTCTTTCTGTTCATGCAATTTATATGTTTAACACATGTTTACAGATAAGCGTTATTAAAAACACAAAGTCTCTGTAACTGGAGGAGGAGAAGACCTGTTATAAGCTATAATGAACGGACATCTCATTTATCCTCAGTCTCTGCATGTTAGTGATGCTCACCTCTGTACCAGGTGACATGTTCTCGCTGTAGGCAGTGATTTCAGGTATGTAACTGGAGTGCTGTTATTGATATCTGTAATTGCAATTATTACTTTTGCATATGATGACAGCGTGCAAAAGACGCATGGGCTCTGTGGAGAGCTCCACTCCAGCTGGCTGCTGTGACAGGTCACTGACACTGTATTTCTGCTTAATAAGTTTCAGTCTTACCAGAGTTACATTAATATCTGTATTTTGATATTTGAAATTTCGAGGGATTTTGATAATAAATTATTAAAGTTTGTTTGCGAGGCTGTGGGCCTAAAGTTTGTGCGCCAAACTTTAGGGGGTATTTGCGCCAGCATATCATTAGTGCAAAATGTTTTGGGTAAAAAGTGTCATTCCAACAATTTTTTCCTCCTATGCGGTATGTTAAAAAAAAAAAAAAAAACATACCGCCATTCCAACCATGGGAGGAAAAAAGTGTCAGAATGACGGGACGTTTGATAAAAATTTAAGTGTCGCCATTCCGACAATTGGAGGCCAATGTCGGTATGGCGAGATGTCGGAATGGCAGCATGTTACCTTACATTGCTCACTCAAGGATGATCAGTTCAATGTTGGCTGGATGCATAGGGCCTGGTGTGTGAAGGAGCGTTGAAATGATGTCAGAAGTTAAAACACAGACTTATTGAGTTCGACACACCCCAGTTGCTGGGTCAACCGATATATGTTGGGTTGATGGAGTTCGAAACAACCCAGCTGCTGGGTCAACTGATGTATGTTGGGTTGATGGAGTTTGACTCAGTGTATGAGTTGCACAAAAATAACCCAAATCCCCTATGAATAACCCATAATGGGTAGAACATTTCATAACTCAGCACTTGGGTAGATGAAATAACCCAGGAGTTTTTAGTGTGCACTGAGAACAGTGTGGCCCAAACCCAAAAAGTTATTTCAAACCCATGAAAAGTTCTTTCAACTCATGGAGATGGCAACTATATTTGTTTACATACAGGTATGTGAGCTCCCTTTTATTTTTGTTTCATTGTATTGTTTAGCTTTTTATTATTTGTCTTGACATACTATACATGTTGTGTATGTTCAAACAGCTGTTGCTGATAAAATGTTCATCTGGAAAATGTATAAAATTGCAGCTAATGGTTGGTTGGGATAAAAAAATTATTTTGTATGTGATCAGAGCGATGAATATAATTTGTCTTATCGTTTTGTGACGGCCCCGCCCCATATGTCAGGGTGTTTCCGGCTGGTCTGTGTGTCTTCCAGGTTCAGCGGAGGCGGGACCGTCTTAAATGAATGTGCTACACCTGGGCCCGGTGTAGCGTATTTATAGAGATGCTGGCTGACTCTCGGGAGGCCCCTTCTTTCCATGCCCGCCGCCTGAGGGAGATGCCGCACCGCGGTTTTGCGCTTTAGTGTCGTTTTCGTTTCGTACGCACACACACACAGACCGACACATCCATACACGCCTACATTACTGACTACAGATACTGATCTTTTGTCTTCTTTTTATTAATAAATGTATTACTTTTGTAGCAACCTCGTCTCCTCTCCCGTTCTTGGTTACAGTCCTTGAGCCGGGCTGTAACAAGTGGGGGCTCGTCCGTTCGGAATGGTTGACCCAGTTATTTTCGGAGCTCAGGTGAGGCCTGGAGGTGAAATTCTGGTGTTTGTTAATGGAGTTGTGAATGGAGTGGCGCTTGTCGCGTGACGTCATCGCACAGCTGTTGCTGGTTGCGGCGTTTGTGAATGGACGCTCAGCTGCTTGCTCGGGAGTAGCGTTGACGAGGGTAAGTGTGTTAGTTTGTCGAAGTCGCTGCGTGGAGTGGTAAGTTAATTGTGGGCCTGTCAGTTGTTTGGCGTTGTCTTTGGAGCAGCCAGCCGCGGCCATCGTAAGTTGCCGTGGTTCATGTCCCTGTTAGGCTGAAGTGCGGACTCCTTTTGGTGTTCACATCGGGGGGTTGTAGTGCGGTGTGAAAGTGGTTGGAGCAGTTTGCTCGGGGGCACGGCCGAGGCTACAGGTGGGGTCGCCAATTGCTGGTTGCTTCACCGGGTTTGCGGTAAGAAGTGCGTAAATACCCACCACAACTAGCACCTGAAGACTAGGTGGGGAGTTTTAGTTATTTTTGGTTAGGCAGTTAGAGGGACAGTGCTACGGTGGCGTTCGGGCTGTGTATGCGGGGGGCTTCATGGGGCTTGGTGAGCTGCGAGGTTGTTTTTTTCAGTGGCCAAATAGGCAGCGGACGTGGTGATGCGAAATGGCAAGTGTGGAGGAGTTTATTAAAGAGCCGTCAGAAGTGTTGCTGGAGGATTTGTCTCGGGAACAATTGATCCGTGTGGCAGAACATTTTGACCTGGATGTTGGTGATAAGAGGATGAAGGAAAATATGAAAAACATTATCAGAGCTAATCTGTCTGACCGGGGCTGTTTTGGTCCAGAAATGCTGGCTGCTGGTCCTGTGAGGGACAGTGGTGTGTCTGTTTGTGAAGATGCGACCTTGACGTTTGAGCAGAGGAGGGAGCTATTGTGCCTGCAGACCGAACTTAAAAGGCTGGAGCTGGAAGAACGGAGGTTGAGCTTGCATGCTAGAGGGGCTGCTGGTGACCTTGGTGGTTCTAGTTCGTCATTTGATGTTGGTAAGAATCTGCGTTTAGTTCCTCAGTTCAGTGAACGAGATCCTGACACCTTTTTCTCCTTATTTGAGCGTATAGCTGAGAGCAGGGGTTGGTTTGATTCTGAGCGTACACTTCTGTTGCATTGTGTTTTAACAGGCAAGGCTCAGGAAGCCTATTCGGCTCTGTCAGTGGCGGAAGGTAGGGTGTATTTGACTGTTAAAGCTGCAGTGTTAAAAATTTATGAATTGGTTCCTGAGGCCTACCGCCAGAAGTTTAGATTCTGGGAGAAGACTAGCAGGCAAAGTCATGTCGAGTTTGCCAGGGATCTGGTCAACTTATTTGGTCGGTGGTGCAGTGCTTCAGAAGTTGCCACGTTTGATGCTGTATGTGATATGATTGTGTTGGAAAAATTTAAACAGGCTATTCCCAACCATATTGCAGTCTACATCAGTGAGCACAAGGTGAAGACCGCCGCCGAGGCTGCTGTATTGGCTGATGAGTATGATTTGACACACAGGAGGGACATCCGAGCTCCCGAGGGAGGTAGGTATCGTGCCCCAAATAAATGGGAAGACAAACGGCCTCCACGTCATGTTAAGTCTGAGTACACTGCACGGGGACAGTTTCAATCTGACTTGTCAAAGGTTTGTAACTTTTGTAAGGGAAGAGGGCATTGGAAAGCTGAATGCCCAAAAGCTAATGCTCGACGGGGAAATAACTGGGGCCAGGGGAATTCTGGTGTTGGTGCTGTGTCTGCCTCTGGATCGCCTCAACAGTTCAAGTGTGAGGGCCTGATTTCTCAGCTTTCATCTCCGAAGGCCGCGTGTTACTGGTCGGAGGTAACAGTGTACCGATAAAAAATCTTGAGGGACACTGCTGCATATGACTCATATATTTTGCGCTCTGTCTTGCCTTTTTCTGGAGACTCTGACACTGGGGACTTTGTCTTGATGCGAGGTATGGGATTAAATGTTGAGCCTGTTCCATTGCATTCTCTGTGTATTGATTGTGGTTTGATACAGGGAGAGGTTGTCATGGGTGTCCGCCCCGAGTTGCCAATCAGTGGGGTGGATGTCATTCTGGGGAACGGTCTGGCTGGCAGCAGAGTGTGGGCTGAGGGTCCACCACCCCCGATCGTGTCATCTTCACCTGTGGTAACTGGTAACTTGGATGAGACTGTGCAGTGCTTACCTGAAGTGTTTACAGCTTGTGCTGTGACACGGGCTATTAGCCGTTCACACCAGGCGGAGCCTGAGGAAGAAGTGGCTGAAATGGAGGTTGTAACTGTACCTGACTCGTTGCTGTCTGTTTCTCGCAGTGTGTTAGAGGAAGAGCAGAAAGCTGATCCTTCCTTGAGCCAGATGTTTGAGTCTGTCCTCTCCAAGGAGGCTGAGAGAAGTGCTGTGGGTGGTTACCTGCTGCAGGAGGGTCTCCTGGTGAGGAAATGGTCGCCACATGGTGTAAACTTTGTGGGTGAGCCGGTGTTTCAGATCGTGGTTCCGGAGAAGTTTCGTATTGAGGTCCTTAAGACATCGCATGAAAAATTAGGACATCTTGGGGTTCGTAAGACATATAATTACATATTACGAAATTTTTTTTGGCCTCGTTTAAAGAAAGATGTGTCACAATTTGTTAAATTTTGTCCCACCTGTCAGATCACGGGGAAGCCGAATCAGGGGATAAATCCTGCTCCTCTTTATCCCATTCCAGCAATTGCACAACCGTTTGAGCACCTGGTGATTGATTGTGTCGGCCCGTTACCTCGTTCTAAATCTGGAAGCAACTACTTGTTTACTGTGATGTGTCAGAGCACGCGTTACCCAGCTGCGTATCCTCTGCGTTCAATCACAGCAAGGTCAGTTGTAAAGGCGTTGTCACAATTTATTTCTATCTTCGGGATACCAAAAGTTATCCAGAGTGACCAGGGCTCAAATTTTTCATCACATCTTTTTGCACAAGTGTTGAAGCAGCTAAAGGTCCAACATAATATGTCTTCAGCTTACCATGCACAGAGCCAGGGTGTTCTGGAGAGGTTCCACCAAACACTGAAATCATTATTGCGGAGTTATTGTGTTGAATTGAATCAGGACTGGGAGGAAGGTCTGCCGTGGCTCCTGCTAGCAGCCAGGGAAGTGGTGCAGGACAGTATTGGTTTTAGCCCTAACGAACTGGTGTTTGGCCATTCAGTGCGGGGACCTCTTGCAGTGCTGCGTGATGCTGTTGCACCGTCATCAGAACCTCCGTCAAACCTGATTGATTTTGTAAATGGTTTCAGGCATCGGTTGTATTCAGCAGGGGAAATGGCTAAGGGGAAGTTGTCATTGTCCCAGGGAAAGATGAAACGGTTGTACGACCGGAGAGCAGAACGACGCACATTTAGTTCTGGAGATCAGGTTCTGGCATTATTGCCACTGATTCACTCGCCTTTTCAGGCCAGGTTTTGTGGTCCTTACACTGTGTTGCAGAAGGTGACTCATCAAAATTATATATTGTCAACCGCGAATCACAGAAAAGCGACGCAACTTTGTCACATTAATTTGTTAAAACCCTACTATTGCCGTGAGTCTAAGCCTGTATCAGCTGTAGCAGCAGCGGGGAGTCCGTTCTCGGGGGGGGACGATGAGGTAGTGGCCCCTGATGACGGGCTGCTGCGTGGCCGACTGTCGAACAGTGAGACTCTAAAAAATCTACCGTTGTTGTTGGCACATTTGACCGAGGAGCAGAGCGCTCAGTTGTCTGCATTGATTCAGAGGTTTCCTAATCTGTTTTGTGACACACCAAGCCGAACTCATTTAGTTGAACATGACATCGATGTGGGTACTACGAAGCCAATTTGCCAGCGGTTCTATCGAGTGTCAGGGGAAAAGCGCAAACTGATGGCTGCCCTGTCGAGAGTTTATAGCTCCTGATTGTCTTGCTGGTCTTGTGTGTAACCCTATTGGTCCAAACTGTCACTCTTAAATGTTTCTCCAGGCGCCGGAGTTACTGGGAGATGGGATAGGGCTGGTTGGCTTCCAAGAGATTAGCAGTAGGATGGTCAATGTGGGCATTATTGTCTTGGTGTTTGTGCATATAAGGTAACTGTACTGGGTAAGGGGTATTGTGGCTGGGATATGGTGTAATTGCTAAGAATCTAGTTTTTCTAGATTAGGTATGGAGGGAGATTGGCAGCTGCGTCGTTCTTTCTGGAACTCCTTTTTTATGGGGGGGGGGGGTGACGGCCCCGCCCCATATGTCAGGTTGTTTCCGGCTGGTCTGTGTGTCTTCCAGGTTCAGCGGAGGCGGGACCGTCTTAAATGAATGTGCTACACCTGGGCCCGGTGTAGCGTATTTATAGAGATGCTGGCTGACTCTCGGGAGGCCCCTTCTTTCCATGCCCGCCGCCTGAGGGAGATGCCGCACCGCGGTTTTGCGCTTTAGTGTCGTTTTCGTTTCGTACGCACACACACACAGACCGACACATCCATACACGCCTACATTACTGACTACGGATACTGATCTTTTGTCTTCTTTTTATTAATAAATGTATTACTTTTGTAGCAACCTCGTCTCCTCTCCCGTTCTTGGTTACAGTCCTTGAGCCGGGCTGTAACAGTTTTGTTGAATTCGCGCCGATCTTCTGAGTTGGTCTCTGTGATCGCTGAGGAATGGTGTGTTTGAGACACGGTGAAGTGGCTGTACTTTTGATATATTTGTTTACATATAGAATAAACCACACCCCTTCTTCGCCCCTGAGGAGGTTGTCCTCGTTTCCTTTCTCCACGACACACGAAACGCAGAGAGGAACACTTTAGCCAGGGTCGAATCACTCCGGCTACACCAGCAAGAAACAGAATGCAAACAGGTATTATTAACCCACCAGTTGGGAACCACTGGTCTAGATGATTGTAGCAGTGCTGGCTATTTGTAAAGAGCTTGATTATTGAATCATGTGGAGCTGGTGAGGTTTAGCTAACATTTCTCTTTAAGCCTCGTAAGCACAAGAACTCAAAAAATAAGATATAGAAGTCCGACTAGGTCGCTGGCTACTTCCACAGTGTGTAACTACTGCTGCACATAATTGTGCAGAAGGGTTGACAGACAATAAACATGACATTCCCTCAGAGAATAAGAAATATATTGCTAGGGTTGGAGGTTTTTGGATTCTATATAAAATTCTATAGAATTTTCAATTCCTTTTCGACAAAAAAAATGAATAAATAAAACAAGATTAAAATTAATAATTTTAATTGGGGGAATTTTTCTTTAAGATATTTTGTTTTTACAATATAAAATAAAATATAACAGCTTAGTTGTAGGTAGAGGAGAACAGTTAACAGAGAGGAATGTGGCTCTTGTCACTGACACAGACAGCAGCAGGAAGGTGGCTTTAGGCCTCAGTGGTTAATGAGCTGAAATCTTTGTACAATGAGAGAACCTGTCGTGGATGTCCATTTCTATGTCTGCTCCACTGGAAAGCTCTATTCTCCACCATGAACCCCACTACCACCACATCGAGGAAGACTGTGAAGAGGAACTTGACAGGCTGAGGAGTTAGAAGTTTTTTAATGGCCATCACCTGTTAAGAGTTGACAAGTTGCATTTCCCCTCCCTTTGCTCTCACAGATCCCTATCACCATTGGTACAGCAGCCTAAATAGTGATAGATGGCTAAAAGTTGGCTCAAGCTGGGACAACCTGACAACAACTGATTTCATCTTAAAGGCGAAGAATTACCAAAATCAATAAGCGACTAAGAAGCAAAGGTGAAAAGCTCAGAATGCACTGCGCAATCCTCAGTATTAAACACTTACATTCACTCCAAACAGATGTGTCCATTTGGAGAAAGGAAAAACATCCTCTGAAAATGCCTAAATATAGGACTGGACTAAAAATGAATGGGGGAAAAAAGAGAACTATAGCAAGAAGAAAGTCGTACAGAAATGATTCCACATAGGAATCTTCTACATACAGCTTGTACATTAAATTATCAGAGTAGCTGCTAATTTCAATATTTGGCTGATGTTTATAAATTTCAGTCCAGCATACTGCTTGGCAAGGGTTGACTTAATCAGCACTAACCCCAAGACTAAGCGCCTCTTTTCTCAAGAGGTTCTACACTTGCCCACAAATACACTGGCTGCTCTTGCTGCTACTGTCAAAAGATCAGAAACTGTCACAGTTTGCTGAAAGACAGATTTACATCCCCACTTGGAAACTGAAGTCAGTGAGTTTTTCCGACCATGGAGGACTTAGCCTTTTCCACAATTCACAGAAAAAAGCTTTTTTAAAAACTTGTTTTGTACAGCGATTTTAATTTAAAGGGTTTGTTTGCAATTTCCCAAAGCTCAATTAATTTTCTGACCTAGTTATACCTGGAAACTATAAAATACACCCAAGATGCTTCGAGACACAACTCATACCATACAATGAGCAAAGATACTCTCAGTTTATCTTACAGTAGGGATGTATTGAAATTTTTTAGATATTGATTTATTGTAACACTTTCAAACTGTGCTCTGACTTTGTTATCATTTAAAGGCCATTCTGAGGTTGGAAGTAAATGAAGGTTTGGTCTCATCCATGAAATCATGAAAATTCCAATTTCTGTAAGACACTAAAAACATAGGACCTCCATGTTCTTCTCTGCAGGGATTGGTGAGTGACAACTCTCTGAACACAATAAAGGCAACACTGACAGCAGGAGATAGAATAGCTTTAATTATAGTGTGTCAGTAGTCATAAACAGTCAGAGGGTGAAGCATACATTGGATATACTATACATTGAAAATAAAGAATTATACCGTGTGAGAGTGGTGGCATGCTCGCACTGATTGCCAAATGTAGTTTGCAAGCATACTTTTGATTATTTCCCCTTGACCACTGCTTCTCTACAGCATCTGACAGCCATCACATTTTCCAACATGGCCTATGTCTGCTGCTGGATTTGCATTGCAGTGTCATCACCTGCTCCAGTAGTGTTAATTGTTTGGCTTCTTGCAGCTGCTCAAACAAACTGCCTTTTAAGAAACAAAAAAGACCCCAAAGGCATTAACAAACATCTACCCTTTGATTGAGAAAAGAGAGCACACATCAGTAGTACCAACAACAATCATAATTTATAAGAAAGTAATAGAGGCTTTACAGTCAATGTTACAGTTTCATGCCATAACCATTTGCATGCAATCCAAGCAATTACAAGGGCGACTGAAGATAAACAAACTGGTCTCCTTTGATCATAGGTGCACGGAAGAGTTATGGCACCCGAAAACAATCATTCAATTTCCATTTTCAACACAATTTCCAGTTGGCAGCCAATGTAGGATTTCAAGCAGCAGCTTAGAGGCCTGGCAGTATAATATATAGTATGATTTCCTGGAATGTATTCCATTACCATTTTAAATTTGCTAGTTTCATATTTCTCTGATTTCATACTTTGAATTTATACCCTAAAGGACAATCCCAAACTCTCCTTACACACCTGTTTTTGTTGATGTGCATGAATCTTTTTTGTAATACTTTTTATACTGCTGCCTTAATTCTAATGTTTCTTAGTATTAATTCACAAACGTAAGTCTCTGCAACATGCATACATTCCATATATTCTTCGCAAACACATTTTTTCTTATTTTCTATGGGTGGTTTTGTCTTTTGGAAAAAGGGCTGCTTTCTGCATACTCCTAGTTTGTGAAATGCCCTCCACTGCTTTTCTCAGCAATTGTAATTGTATTCCATGAAAGTAAACTCAACCACAGCTTGACTCCAACAAAAGCCTTTTGCTGACTCTCTAAACACTCTCCGCATTCAGTTGTGTACTCAACTGAAGCTCAACTTTGCAACATCTTGTGCAACTATAACAGCAACAGTCTGCTCTCCATTTCTTTTCATCACACTGAAGTTCATCAACATACTTATGAGATCTGTGCTGTTCATCGACGCCTTCATACCTTCCCATCACTGATGCAAAAATACCTGCCAAATCGGTAGGATTTTGCTTTTCTATTCTGTAATCTATTCTTGTAATCTTTCTAATTTCTGTCGATGCCTTCAGCAAGCTTCTACACGCTAAATGGATCTTGAATCAGCAGCCATAAGTTTGATGACACTAGTAAAATCAGAACTAACTGGGGTGTTTTTGACAGCAGAACAGTCATCTTAACACTTTTTTTTTTACCTTAAGACGAGCTGATATAATTATCTTGAATATATTATTATAATTGTGTAATTCTATTATAACAACCACACTTTGCATCATGAATTCATATCCCAATCTTGTAAGGAGTGGACATCCCACTTCACCCAGAGGTTTGTCTATATAATGATCACAGAAATATGTAAAACTCCAAGAGGTATATGACAGACGAGGCCTTAGTTTGCATGATACATGTTAAAGTCTATGACAGTACAGTTAGAAGAAGACTGAAAAAGGTATGACATTTTCGAAAGTGATTTTAGGACAAAGCCTCTTCTCCCTGGAAAGAACATGTCAACAGGACTGTTGACAGAAAACATCCACAACATAACCAAACTATAACAAAGATAGCATATAGATATCGTAAGGCATTGTGGTTTCCTGAAAATATAAATTGGCACCATATTCTGTGTGACTGGGATGGAAGTGATTATATTTATTATTCTTATTCTTATTATGTTATTACTTTTACTAAATGAGAAAACAATAATAAAAAAAACAACCCTATTTTGAATTAGCTGAAAGTACGACTGAACAGTTACGAGAATGCAGAACCAATATGATACAAGCTAACTCCCTGCTCTTGTTAGCTTGTTGGTCAGGCAACCTTACTGGCGAAGTAAATTACTTTATCATGTAATGTGTACTGCCAGGGCTGTCAGCTCTCACGCTATTTTCACACGTAAACACCAGAGATATTCAGGAGAAAGTGCTGCTCACACAAGCATATCACAGTGGGTGGTTTTTGGAAATGGGAGGTAGGAAATGCCGTGGAACAGGCGTCTATAGCAGTGTTTTTCAACCTTTTTTCAGCCAAAGGTACATTTTTTTCATTGAAAAAATCACAAGGCACACCACCAACCAAAAATGTTAAACAAATGAAACTCTGTCGCCGCCTATATTAACATTATAGTAATTCTTATCAAATTGTCTTGAATAGGAATCAAATAAACACAAAAATGTATTTTTATCATCTTTTATATTACTTCTTTCAAATAAAAAGTGCACATAACATGTCCACTTCAAAAATGCAAATTTATCACTGATACGGATCTTTTCCAAAACCACACTTGCGATGTCTGCAGACACGTCATCAATATGTCTGGAAATTGTGTTATCTGAGAAAGGGCCTTTGGCTATACCTTTAACCGCTTCAGGTCCAAGCATCTCATTTACAATGGCTTTACAGGCGGGTAATTGTGATGTCTCTGCCACAGTGTGGGACCTTTTTGATTTAGTTCAGCTACGTGGTAGCTAGCTTTAAGGGCTCTCTCATTTACCTTTGTGGTTTTTCTCATAAAAGTTGCTTGTTTCTCCGTGTGTTTACGCAGGCGAACAAAATAGTCTGCATTCTTGTTTTGAAGCGAAGGGTGTTTCTTTTGGAGATGGTGTTTAAGCTTGCTTGGTACCATAGCACTGTTGGATAGCTTTTCACCACATACCAAGCACAACAGAGTCAGTGTTGTTGCACCCACGGTAAAAGTAAATCCAAATGAAATGTAACTCTCACTGTATTGCCTCGAGTTCACAGTATTTGCCTTCTTTTGACATCCACTCATACTAGGGCCTTCATCTGGGTCCGAATTTTGTCTAGGCCCAGATTGGAGTTAGCATTTTTTCTTTTCAAAAACTTCTCCATCACCGTCATCACAGTCTTGCTAGCGACAATGATCTCACCGCTACCTGTCACATTCATGCATCACTAATTCTCTTTTCTTAACGTACAATGCAATTCGCTACCTGCTGCCATCTAGTGATAAGAAATTATTACATGATTACGCCGTCAGTGACTACTACAGCACACTCGACAATGGCATATTATTTGCAGATAATAATTAATTCATTTTCTTAAAATCTTTTTAGACCACTTAGGTCAAATTGGATCATTTTCCACGGCACACCTAACGATTACTCATGGCACACTCGTGTGCCGCGGCACAGTGGTTGAAAAACACTGGTCTAGAGCACGAAACTGGCTGCACGTGATATAGAAATGAGGCTGTAGAAATCAGTGTTTTCTTTGCATTGAGATGGTGCTCATTATTGTGTTGATATGTGTTTCTACTTATCTACAATAGCAAAGGGTGAGCAGAGAGCAGCATACAGGTCAGCCGAAAGGACGAAATCTAAACAGCACACACATAGGTCACTCGCACAGCGGCAGAAAATACTTGAGAATATTTTCTCAACTGATGATGTTCCAGAGATTTTACGAGGGGGCTGGATGGAATATCTTCGTAAGAAGTCCCAAGGGAAGGTTTCATTAATTTGCATTCTTACATACCACACTTCCAGAACTTCAGGTCCCCAGTACGTGAGTGAAAAAGGCTGGCTTAGTTCACATGCTTTTACATCATGTGTAACTGACAGTACGCAGACAGACAAAGAGGGTAGAAGCTTTTTCTCCCACTTCAGTTACAGAGGCTGTGTATGTTACGAATGCTGAAACCCTCAGATGGTTTCACAATTGTGCATTCTTTGATTAAAGAATATTAACTCATCTGATCAGTTTTTGAAGTAATGGATATTCATTCCTGAATATTACGCCAGATACTGGCGATATTTAGTGTAACTACGAAGAATTATAGATTTAGCTGGTTTTAGTTGTATTAATGTCATTTGATTTAACCAAACTGTTGATCCTAAGATCCACCCATCTATCCATGAGTCTATATATGTCTATATATGAGTCACCACTTGTTGTATATATATGTTTATTTTGTATGCATGTTATTTTATATAATTTTTGTGTAGATTTTTTGTTGATCTGTCTGTCTAAGATATTTAAGATGTTTTGCTTGTTACAAGACATATGACTCAAGTGACCCTAAAACATCCCAAAGTTATGCTGCTATAAGCCTAGACTGCTGTGGAGCCTCCAATGATACACCTTTTTCTCATTCTTCTTCTCCTTACTCTCCATGTACATATTACATGATTGTTGTCATTAACTTGTGTTTCTCTTTCTCAGCAGGTATCCGTGGAATAGTATTATGGCGTTTGTTGTCCTCTCTATCCTGTTCTCTCAAACCGCTGCTGGTCAAGGTGGAGGCTGCCCTACTGCTTCTGCCAGAGGTTTCTTCCTGTTAAAAGGGATTTTTTCTATCCAAAGTTGCCTTATGCATTCTAAGGATGGGAGACTGGATTGAAGTGAAGTTTCGGTGCAATCTGTTGGTTTCCTGAGCTAGGCTAATTTCTTAGAATTGGACTTATTTTGGAATCTAATTAATTGGATTTCATTGGATTAAGACTGCATTATAATGAATTGGATTCGAATTAGCTTGAACTGTATTGTTTCTTTGAAGTGCCCTGAGATGAAATTTGTTGCGATTTGGAACAATATAAATAAAGCTTAACTGAATTTAATTTAATTTAATTACTGTATTGTGATATCTACATGTACAGATGTTCAAAATACATAGCAATGTTTTTTTTTTCTTTTTGCTTGTATGAACCAATCATTTGACTGCTGGTGCCTTGGTTTTCAAATGTGCTGCCAAAAATGAGTGAATAAGCCATAAGTTACCTGAAATGGGAAACATACCACTGTGTTTCAAAGAAGGATGCCATCATAACACAGATAACTACTCGATCTTATGTTAGTGCCATACTGTTTGGCTGTAGTGAACACACATTTTTTGCAGCTAAACAGCAGCTCTTATTATCTACTGCCTGAATGACACAATACTGTTCTGAAAACAGACAGTATTTCCTGAGTGAAACATCAGTCCCATCATAGCAAACTGGCATGTCGAGGTTCAACCAGATTGATGTGAAGCTGAGGAGGTAAATCAGTTTGTTATGGGAAGCAAATTTGGGTCTGACTGCAGCCTATACTAATGCCCCTAAGCCTGGCAGAAATTAAGAGTCGGTCAAGGGGAGGATATCTCTCTGAAAAAAAGTTTTTTCTCTTGAATTTGCAAGTGAAATTACAATTTTCAAAAGCAAACACAGACCCTCTCGTCAAGTCAATAATTTGTGTCTGCCTGTTTTACATAACTAATCGAGGAGTGTTGAAGGGAGTCATTGGATGCTAAAACCTCATTATCCTGCCTGACGACCTTGGTACATGAGATGAATGAGAATGCATTGTCTCTTAAACTGCCAGGACTGCAAGACAGCCTTTAGCTGATGTGAGTCAGCCCATGCCATATCCAAGCAGTTGTACCTGTCTTTCATCTAAAAGGGAAGGAGGTTGCAGAATTTTTTTTATTTCAGGACAAATAGAATGTACCGTCATTCAAGATTACTTCGGCCCATACCCTTCCAAAAAACATGTAGGCCTGTTGCAAGCCTCTTTCTCAGCATTCCAAATTTACAGTTTCAACTGATTTGGCATGGGAGGAAAAATACATATTCCTACTTTTGTACTTGGAGACTTGCTGATAATGCAACGTTAATGTAGAAAAAGAGAGTGAGGAAAGGACTAGTGTTTTGCCAACAACACACATTATCCACACATCTGCAGGTTGTCTGAATCATAGAATGTAACTGTTTGAGTAGAAGGGATTCAGTTAACAAATTATTGACATAATAATGTTAATATTTAAAAAGGTAACAAACAATAATTCCTTTCAAGTTGATGTACATCTTCATTACCTACTCATTAGGCCTTAGCTACTGCTTAAAGAACAAAATGAATTAATAAATAAACCTTAAAAAATACTTTTTTCCCCCTTTGTCTGCAGTTCAGGCACAGAGAGTTCAAACTGATGCCTCTGAACTGGTTCAACTTGGTAAAACAATCTGATGAAAAGTGGTTGTGGCACATACCCAGTCTTTTTGCTGACAATGCAGGAATACTGATATCAAATATAGTTTAACCACTGGGCTATTATATCATTTGATGCTGGGGGTAGATGTAAAATGCATGCTCCTCAGTAGAGCTGACAACGGGACATTTCCAAAAAGAATTGGCTTGATCATTCTAGCAGGTTGAATGCAAGTGCTAAGAGCTCAAGGAGGAAGACGGGTGAAATTGATGAGCAATGTAAATTTACTCTACAAATCTGAAAGCTCATTGAGTGAGATATTTTCAAGGGTTGTGTTTTTTCTGAGATTTTGAGTTTACTTCGAAGACTCAAATATTGAATAGAATAGAAAAACACTTTATTCATCCCTCAGTGGGGGAAATTCAAATTTGTCAAGTAGCTCAAAAAATAATTTAAAAATTATAAATATTTACAATGATTATATATTAGACAAGAACAACAATACTACTACTACTATTACTACTAATAATAATAATCAATGACTAAATAAATAAATGTATTTGAGTAGAACATGCCAGCAGTCACTCTTAAAAAGCCTTATGGCTGTGGGGACAAAGGCCCTCCTGAACATCTCAGCTGCAGTGAGATGAGCCTCTCGCTCCTCTGTCCTGCCAGGATGCTGTGGAAAGGATGTTTATTATTCTCCAAAACAAATTAGAATTTCCTCCTCATCTGTTGCTCCACCACAGCACTGAGAGGGTCTAGTCTTCTGCCTACAACAGAACTGGCCTTTCTCACCAGTTTGTCCAGGCGCCTACAGTTTTTGCCCAGCAGACAACATCATAGAACAGTGCACTCTCAATGATAGTGTGATAAAACATGCATATCATATCACTACAGACATTGAAGGACCTGAGCTGTCTGAGAAGAAGAGACGACTCTGGCCCCTCCTGTACACTGTTTCTATGTTGGCAGACCACTCCAGTTTATTATCCAGCACCACCCCCAGGTATTTGCTGGTCTGAATAGTCTCTATCTCCCCTCCATCAATGCTGACAGACTGGTATGGAGTTTTAGATCTCCTGAAGTCCACCACCAGCTCTTTGGTTTTGGTAGTGTTCAGGAGCAAAAAGTTATTTTTGGTCCAGCCATAGAAGGACTCCACAAGGTCCCTATACCCCTTCTCCTTTCAACCGCGCACACATGCCACAACAGCCGTATCATCAGATTACTTTTGTATGTGGCAGGCCTCTTAGTTGTACCTGAAGTCTGATGTGTACAGGGTGAAAAGAAAAGGAGGCAAAACAGTACCCTGCGGAGCCCCAATACTGCATTCCAGTGTTCCAGAAACACATCTCCCCATCCAGTCTCTCCAAGGTCTTCATGATATGAGATGTCAAAGCCACCGGTCTGTAGTCATTCAGCTTCACCAGTTGCCCTAATTTGGGCACCAGTATGAGACAAGAAGTTTTCCACAGCACCGGGACTTTTTCCATCTAGTTGACCAGCACAGTCCCTCAGAAGCCTTGGACAGACTCCATCTGGGACTGCAGCCCTCCCTGACGTCTCCTGAGCTCATCTCCAACCTCCTCTATAGTTCGACACAGAGGTTGTAGTGAAGGGATGGCGACAGGGGTGATGTTGCTATAAATTATAGAGATGGGAGTAAGGGTGCAGCTGGAAAGAGGAGGGCTAGTGGTGGGAGTTACTGCAGAGGTGGAGGTGCAGCTAAACTGAGGAGGCCAGGCGGTGGGAGCAGCCACAGATGTGAAGGTGCAGCTGGGCTCAGAAGGTCTGGATGTGGTAGCTGCCATAGATGTGGAGGTGCAGCTGGATGCCTGGTGCTGGAAGCTGCCACTGAGGTGGAGGTGTGGCTGGATTCAGGAGGCCTACCGGTGGAAGCTGCCGCAGAGGTGGATGTGCAGCTTGGCTCGGGAGACCTGGCAGTGGAAGCTGCCAAAGAGGTGGAGGTACAGCTGGACAAAAGAAGCCTGTTGGTGAGAGTTGCTGCAGAGGTGGAGGTGCAGTCAGGTGGAGGAGGAGGCTTGGCGATACAAGTTGCCATTGATGTGGAAGTACAGCTGGGCAGTGGAAGCAGTATAGCGGAAGCAGCTGTAGTAGTGGGGGTGGAGGGAACAGCAGCAGAGGTGGAAAAAGCCACACCATCAAACCTGTTGAAATACTGGTTAAAAGTATTGGCTCTGTCCACATCAGCTTCCACAGACAGAGTTTTTCAGTCTGTATCCAGTGATGGACCTCATGCCCCTCCACTCCTCCTTGGTGTTATTGTTCTCCAACTGTCTCTCTACCTTTTTCTTGTACTCCACCTTAGCTCAACGTAGTGTCTTTTTAAGGTTCTGTTGTACATTCCTCCGCCTTTCTCCATCCCCATTCTTGAACGCCCTCCTTTTCTGGTTCAGGAGGTCTTTGATGTCACTGGTGATCCATGGTTTATTATTTGGATAGCACCTTACAGTCCTCACTGAAATCACAGTGTCCCTACAGAAGTCAATGTAGTCAGTGATGGTGCCGACCCTACTGTCCATGTCAATGTCCATTTCTTCTTCCTCCAGTGGTACAGCCCAGTCTGTAACATCAAAGCAGTCTCTCAATGCACCACTCTCCTCTGTTTACTACTTCCTGAAAGATCTGGTAGTAACAGGAAGTCTTTAGAAGAGACACTGCCCTGTAAGCCTCCTTCACGTTTGCATAGAACAGATCTAATGTCTTTTCTCCACATGTTGGACAGTCCACTTACTGTACACATCCAGTCAGGCAGGAAGATAGAGAGACGTGGTTGAAATCCCCTGTGATTGCAGTGAATGCCTCCGGGTGCTGGGTCTGTATCCTAGCTACGGCGTCAATGGATGACGTCACACGCCGTTGTCAGTGCTGCCCTAGGTGGAATATAAACAACCATGACGACTGTATATGGGAACTCTCTGGGCGCATAGAACGCACGGAAACCAACTGACAGCAGTTCAATGTCTGGACAACATATCCTCTCCTCAACGGTCATATTGCGGGGGTTAACCCATTTCTGATTAAAAAACAGGATAATACCCCCGCCTTTCCGCTTACCGCTCGTACTCTGGTCACGATCACCTCGTATGGCGCATGAGTCTGATGTGTTGTTGTTCAGCCAGAACTCAGACAGACGGATCAAACTGCTCTCCTTATACAGCTGTTGGTTCCACACAAGCGCCTCTGGCTCATCACACTTGTTTGGTAGCGAGTTAGCGTTTCCCATAATCACGAGGGCAGAAAAGGCTTGTACCTCCACCTCCTGTTGTGCCTCTTTGCCTTTCATTTTGGTTCAGCTCTGCATCCACGGTACAGCTTTTTAAAAAAATTTTTTTTAGCTCGGTCGGAATTGGATGTTTAATTCCGCGTCCAATCCTTGACAGTGCCAACAGTTCTTCTCTTGTGTACACCGCTCTAGTACTGGTAGCAGTGCACATTGTCAAAAAAATTAAACGAAATGTAAATAAAAGCAGATCACTAAAAAGCACGAAAAAAAGTTTAAATAAAAATTAAAATGACATACACGTACTTGCTGCCGATAAGGCCGGTGCATAGCAACGGATTGCTATATGCACTAAATCACTTTAAAATAAGATTTCTGAAATGAAAATCGGGGACATTTTCAGTGTAGTGGTGAAAAATCAAATATCATGAAATAAAAAACAGTGACAAGTACTTTTTCATGTATCTTACCCAACTTTTATTACACAAAAGGTGGCAATAAAAAAAGAATTAGTGAAATTAGAGTTATCTCCTCATTCATTCACTTCAGGAGCCTGGGTAGAATAAGAGCAGAGGAGAACACGAGAAAAACATGTCATCACCTGGTAGTCTCATGCTAAAGTTGACGTTAGAGTTTCACTAATGACATATATGAAAACAGTGTCATAATGTTAACGTTCAGTGACTTTTATAACTTACGTCTTCAATTCAGAAAAACAATCATTACTTTAATGTTACATCACTTCACACACACACGCTGTCAGATTCCTCGGGACTCAGGACACAGACGCAGGGTCATATGGATTCGATGAGGGTTTATTATTTCACAAAGCACACAGAGCACAGCAAGGCAGGGCGATCACCCGGCAGAGCAAAAGAACGGGCTATGGAAAACCTAAGCGCTCTTCTCAGTAACTATGGCGGAGGAGGGGCGCAGCTATGAAACTTACAAAACATAAATCTCTCCAAACTGGGAGGAAAACAGAAAAGCTATGAACACTAAACAAAACAAAGACACGCTCTCCTAATGAGGCAGATTGAAACAAAAGACGCACTCTTTACAAAACAGAGGCACTATGAAAAGTTACAACGAAAATAAATAAATACATTTAAAATAATCACTCCTTGAAAACGGAGAAAAAACAAAGCTATGAAACATACCGTGTAGAATAAATAAAATAAAGCTATGAGTAAGAATAAATTACAAAACAAGATAGCACTGCAGGAGGATCCTCACTACAGGCTCGTGGAACAATGGTTCAAGGTTCTAGACAAATGACTGGTAATGATGCTCATACGGAGACAACATACTGGCACAAGACAAGGGAAACACATGAGGGACCAAGGGGAACAGGTGGAAACACTTGGGAATCAGGGAAGACAATGAGACGGTTGACACCGGAGGAAGGGCAAGATACCTGAGACGAGAGGAGAAGGTCAGTGCTTTCAAAATAAAACAGGAAATGGCGAGACAAGACATGGAACAGAACATAAACCGTGACACACGCGCACTCACAGCCAAGTCTACTGCTAGTTCACACAAAATAAATAAGTTAATACACAACATAGCATTTACTGCATCTGCACATCATATGACATCTTCTCTGGCGATGTGTTAAATGTCTACGGTAATTCCTGGTGTTACTTTGAGTCTGCGTGTAGTTTCCCCCATGCAGTGTCAAAATCGGGGACCTTTTCGGGGACAGCTTTGACAGGTCACCGAAACCAGAGACTGTCCCTGGAAATTGGGGACGTCTGGTCACCTTACTTTAAAAAGGCGATTCTTCCATATATTTATCCAATAATTCCAACCCTAAACATGCACTTGTCACACCAAAATGTAACCATTAGCAGGTGGGAGTAAATAAAAAAAGTATGTAACCAGAAAATATTGTGCAGAATGGGATTTGAACCTGTGACATCTCACTTGAAGGCCATGCTTTTAATGTCACTGATCAGCTCCTTACCCTCACAGTATTTTTGTTTAAGTCAAAATTTGCAACTGTGTAACTAATGAAACCTTTGTCACATCCAACATGAATGTAAACGACATAGGTAGCACAACGGTAAACTGCAGGTTTACTTGTCGTTCCCAGAGTTTCTAAAAGTAGAATGGGAAGCAGAGCCTTCAGTTATCAGGCCCATCTCTCAGACTCTCTCTAACTTTAAGATAAGGCTTAAAACTTTCCTTTTTGATAAAGCTTATAGTTGGCTCAAGTGATCCTGAAACATCCCATAGTTAAACTGCTATAGGCTTAGACTGCTGTGGGGCCTATCTGTCACACCTTTCCTCACTTTGCTCTCCTTTCCCCCGTTTAATTTCTCATTTCTCACGTTATGTACATTTGACATTATTGTGGTTATTAACTTGTGTTTCCCTGTTCCAACAGGTATCCTTTGAATGGTGTTATGGTGTTTTTCCCCCCTCTTTTCCCTCTTTTCTGTCTTCTCAAACCCATGCTGGTCGAGACAGATGGCCACCCTTCCTGAGTTTGGTTCTGCCAGAGGTTTCTTCCGGTTAAAAGGGAGTCGTTCCTTTCCACAATCGCCTAATGCACGCTCAGAACGGGACATTGGACCGAGAAGAAGTTTTGGTGTAATCTGCTGGTTTCCTTAGCTAGGAAATGGTTTTTGAATTGGCTCTATATGAATGAATTGGACTAGTTTTGAATTTGATTAATTGGATTATGATTACAATGAATTGAACTTCAACTGGCTTGAATTGGACTGTATTATTGAAGTGCCTTGAGATGATTTTTTTTGTAAGTTGGCACCATATAAATAAAACTGAATTGAATTTAATTGAACAGAAGCTCTATGGCAGTAGAAAACAGTGGAAAGATATTTAGTAATGTCCAACTTTTAAGTCTATATTGTGAAATTGCTGTATAGTTTTCTATGGACCAGTGTACATACTTTGCTAACTATTGTGAGTTTGCATTGATACCTCAGTTTAATTGTTCAGCTGTTTTGTTGAGACCAGTGCTATGGACTTCCTGACAGACAGTGCCATGCATAGAGGAAAAACAAGGCTAAACTTGAAAGGATGAAAACAAAAAACAAGTTCTTCCTACAGTAAGTAAACAGTAGCTGTGAGCCCAGGCTGAGCTGAAATACACAAGCTGCTGTGCAGTGTTGTGCAACTTGATTTATACTTGGCATATTGTTGATATCTCAGTGACATGATGGCATATAATTCAGCTGTGATAGAATCTGCTGCTGCCTGCTGTGAAGTGTATATATGCTAATGTAGCATGATGTATTGCAGGAAAATAGAGTTAAGACGTGGAATATGATAATATAAAGATAAGTTATATTCTTGGTACACAGCGTTACAGTCTATTTATTTTCTTGGTAATATACTGTAAGCTCAAAGCTTAGCCAGCATTTTCAGCTCTCATTCATTTAAATGGCCATTTTCTGTACTGACTGGCAGTTCTGTTCTACTGGTAGCAAAGCTGCATTTATTCAAAGAAATTTACTGTATCTGTTTTGAATGAGGTACTCAACGTGACTGAAAAAAAATGAGAAATTATCTGTGAGCAGACATAAAGCCAAAGCTAAAAAGGTACAGGATAAAATACATTATTTTTAAGCCCAGGGTGAGGAGCTTGGCCGCAGTAGACTCCATCAGTCCCAACTTTCAGTGATTGGGACATGGTTTTGGTTTTGTGGTTTTTAAATGGGGAGCACTGATGCCAGAGAAGAAAGTGGGTGAGTGAGATGTATATTCTGTCAGATGACCAAAGATAGACGAGTTTACCATGGAGAAATGGAAAATGTTTATTTTATCAACATTAGACATTAACATGTGGCAAAACTATTTTTACTTACTCGTATATTTGATAATTGATTTGTTTTTATCATGAATAGGAAAATAGAATAGACTAATTATTATACAACCCAGTCTCACAGCATAATATGTGCCTATTTTTTCCACAATGGTGGCACAAAATAGATTAAGAAATAAACTTGGCCACATAATGAATGTGACTGCTCACTTCGTAGAAAACTACAGTGTGATCTAACAAATCAGTGACACATATTGTTTGCATTAAGGGTGAAGAAAAATAAATTTGTTTAGGGGATATTTATGTTTAACGTCAGAGTAAAGCAAATTCAGAGAGCTGAATGGAAACATGTTCTGTGTGTTAGACAGTTGTGGCCCAAAGCATAATATATGGTAGAGATTCAGCGTCAGGATTTTTAGAGCAGGTCTAAAATCACAATTCCATGACACAGAGAGATTGGGGACATAAGACAAACAATAGCCGACCGACTGAAACATTATAAATAGGCAAGCAAGATGAAATCGCCTTTGACCAGTAAATATCTGGCTAACTGTTCTGCCTCCATCAGGATTTGCAGAACTTGGTCTTTCTACATAAACTGTAGAGAAATAATGTAAAAATACACGTAAGAAACAGTAAGAAACACTGGATTAATTTTGTGAAATGTAAAGTTATAAAAATGTGGCACTGCAGCAGATTTGGACACAACACATCAATAAATGTATTTTTGATGGATTGGTAGACTATTATGTTCCAAGTTAACTATTATGTACCTTGGGCATTAAAGCCTTTTTTTCTTTTTACTTACATTTTGATGTAAATTACTATTGTAGTGTCTGACATTTAACAGAAGTTCAGAAGGGCATCAGGTTCGTGTGTTCGGGGTGTCCAGACAGGAGATGAGGAATGGTAAACATGAATATCTTGAGAAACACCCCACGCTTAATTCCCACAGTTAAGAATGTCCAGGACAGCCACACCAGGGATATATAGATATACATATATCTTTCAGCCCAACTATTGAGCCCACCCAGGCTCAACTCCTTCGGGAAAGGTTTTACCCAATATAAGGGGAGAAGCACCCCCAGTGAGGGAGAGATGATACAGACTTTTTGGCTTCAAGGATCTCTCCAGATTTGATGCATCTATCTGTAATTCTGATACGGACCTGGGGCCTCATGTACAAAGGGTACGTATGCACAAAAAAGTGGCGTACACACTTTTTCACGTCAACGATCAGATGTATCAAGAGCGAAATGACCGTGGAAATGTGCGGTGCCTCACGCAAATTTCAGGGCTGTCGTACGCACTTTTCTACAGCTGTTGATTCTTTGGCGACACTTACAGGTGATGTTGGGAAACTGCTATAATGAATAAATGTAAACACAATTTGTCCTCAGAATGAGCGATGTGCACATCTGAGACACATGAACAATTATCACTGATAAACAATTAACACACCCATGTGTCTGCAATTACAGTTAGAGTGAATATAAAAGTATGCGCAAAGTGGTGCAATGCATACTATTAAAAACAATGGCTGCTTTAGCGGTGTTGGAAGACATAGCAAATGGTGCAATAAGGAGAGAGCGTGTATTTAGAGACAGGCATGATTTGTTGGAACATGAGAACAAGTGGCTCATCAGCCGTTTTAGGTTCCCGAGGGCAATCCTCCTGGAGCTATGCGCAGAGCTGCGGCCAGCGTTGGAGCGCAACACAGCGAGGAGCCACGCGCTGCCTGTTCCCATACAGGTGATGACCACGTTGGGGTTCCTGGCAACCGGGGCATTTCAAAGGGAGCTGGCCGACCGATCGGGACTGTGCCAGTCGACCCTGAGCCGAGCCATGCCAGCCGTGTGGGACGGGATTATCCGCATCTCAGCAGGTATATCAAATTCCCACAAGGCAGCTGAACAGGCCAACATGAAAGCGCAATTTGCAGTGACAGCCGGTTTTCCTAATGTAATCGGAGCTATTGACTGCACACACATTGCTATAAAAGCGCAATCACAGGATTAATTTGTGTATGTCAACAAGCAATTCCATTCCATCAATGTACAGATAATTTGTGATGCGCAAATGCACTTAACTAACATTGTGGCGAGGTGGCCTGGTTCAACGTACGACTCATACATTCTGAGTAACAGCATTGTTGGGAACAGACTACAAGCTGGCACTGTACGCGACGGTGGGCTTCTTGGTGAGTAACTTTATTCGTGTAATTGTCCTAATATTATTATTATGAAGTGCATTGAGCATGTGCGCAGAAAATTTCTATCCCGTCTTCACAGCATCATAGTTGGTGGTTAAAGTTAGTAACTTGCTGTTTTTTTTGCTGGTTGAACAACAGCTTAAGATCTTTCTAACAAGCCCCTGATCATCTCTGTGTGCACATGTTAATAACCTCGTGCTTGTGAAATGTCTCAATGAGTCTCACCTTTTCCCCGGTGCACTTCTGCTCTAAATTACTGTATGAACACGTTTGTTGTGAGTTACACAAATGTAGGTATTTACCTTGATGGTAATCAGAGTCACCCAGATGTGCTCCCACCACCCTTGGGAGAGCAGTGTCACCCATAGTTGTGTCGCCTCTCTGTTCAACTCCTCAGCATTAAAGGCTTCGTTCACGCTCTCCCACCCACTCCTCTTACGTTTGCTGCTTATATCATAGGCCAGCGTGCCAAAGAGCACATTTTTGCGGGCCTCCACTTCAGAAAGTAGCACCTCCATCTCACTTTCCGTTAAGTTATTCTTTTTTCCGTTTTACGCATTCTTTATTCTTTTTTTTCTGATCCTGCAGAGAGGGGAATCGCAGGTGCAGGGCTCATTTAAATATGATTTGCATATTCAAGTAGGGGCGTGGACAGGGAGGAGTCGGGTACTCTGACAAGTGCGCTCAATTCCACATTGATTGGGATGTACAAAAGAAATGTGCTTGGATTCATGCGTGCGCACACATTGATACATCCGGATATTTTTGTACGTTGGAGGGCATTTTGGTTTGAGCGTACGCCATGTTTCAGTAGGAAATTCACGCAAGTCTTTGTACATGAGGCCCCTGGTGACCAATAAATTACCTCGGTGTTCGACCAAGTCTGTGTCAGCAGAGTTCTTCTTGTACCATCTACACATCGGCTGTTTGAAGGCGACCTTCCCTTATACACCACACTATTAATGGTTTTTATTTCAAGATAAAAAATAATCTACTTAGGCCTACACACAACAGTTAAGACATAGCCCTGCAGATATTAGGTTATGGCTGGTAAATGTTACTTACACATGTCTTAAGCTCAAGCATACATCAAATTTCTAATTACTTAAATTTTGGACTGCTGATAACATTGTAAAGGAGAAGAGGCCAAGGTTAATATTAGCCACAAAGCCACAATAGTCACATTGATTAAATTTAACAGGCTAACATACATTAAAATGATCCTTGAGTATTATAAGTACATTTTGTGCTTTTATGCTATGATATATTGAAAGGTTTCACACAGTTTTTGACTTGGTGCAATTAATGATTCATGAAGTGCCTTGAAAGCATTAAGTGCTTTTTGGGGGACACAACTGAACTTCCAGGGCTGTATATTGTACAGTCGGATTTACTGGTGGGAAGTTCAGGGAAAATTGATGAAATTCAGCCTGATCCTCATGCAGTGATGAGTCAAAATGAAAAGGTGAGAACAAAAGTGGAAAAGGCCTATTGCCCCATTCTAACAGGTGCAACAAACTAAGTAAAGAAATGAAGGGGTTGTAATGAAGCACTGTTTTGGAGTAACAGTAGTTATCAGGCAACAGAAAGGAGAAAGTGGTTTGTTCTTTTCTTCTTTGTCCTTTCTCTGTATGTCTGCAGGATACTGGCATCACCTACCTGCTATGTGCTCCTCGTTCTCTTGTTTGTTGTTTCTCACATTTAAGAAAGGGGCCTTGTGGATAATCTGGGTGTGACATGGTTGCTATGATGAGTGTGAGTAATGGCTGAATTTGATTGGATTAGCAGGATGGAGCAGAGCAGAAGATAAGTGTCACATCAAAATGCATACAGATAGGGGTCATTATATTACTCATATTACAATTGCTGCACTCCAAGTCAATTGTCTTAAAAGTGGAAATTAAGATGTAGTTGATCCAAAGATAAACCCATGTCCTCCCATCCCTCATTGATGTAGAGTTGGTTCAGTTAGTAAAAAGAAGTTAGCAGAAAATAGTTTGAGTAAAGAGATTTGGGCTAAAACCAGAGGTCTCCCTGTTGGTCAGCAACCAGGGACAATTAACTAGCAAATATTGCACTCCATGGGCTGTGGTGAAGTCCTGATCAGTGAAAACACAAAAACAAGCCGCATCAATGCTAAATACGTAATTCACTTTCATTCAACTAGATTGTGGCCCTCAGACCATCTTCACAATCATTATTCCAGATTATCAGTCTCACAGAATGTTACAGTACTTAACTGGTTCAGATAACTGAAACAATACAGTGAATTTGGCAAAGGTTATTTTTCCAATAAGGACTGCTGTGCAAGGTCTGTTAATGCAAGATGTGTGCTCGGTTTACGTGACGTATCACAGGCACCACCATAGCCAGCTGGATGGAGTGCAGCTCAGCAATGTAGTATAATACAGTATTTACTAACAACAGCAAGCCACAAAGTGTTAATTGGCACTTTGTGGTAGGATGTTTGCATCACTTCCTGTTACCTTGTTTGTGTTCTGAGGAACTTCTTGCTCCTCTTGGACTTAAAAATGACTCAATTTCTTCTTATAAGTTACACATTTTCACATACAGCTATCACCTACTTGTCTAACACCGATCTTTGGTGTTTATTTTCCCTTTCATAGCGGTGTGTCTGGTTCTCTAGCTTAACATGTCTACTAGTTCTCTCATTCCACCTCCTGCTTTCACTTGCTCTGTGTGTCGTGTGGGTTGCTCCCTCTTGTGGCCAAATTGTTAAAAAACGCATGCTAAAGTGCTCTCTTGGGATCCAAAACGCATGCTAAAGTGCCCTCTTGGGAGCCAAAACGCGTGCTAAAGTGCTCTCTTGGGATCCAAAACGCATGCTAAAGTGCCCTCTTGGGAGCCAAAACGCGTGCTAAAGTGCTCCCTTGGGAATCCCAACGTGTGTTAAACTGCCCTCAAGTGCCCTCTCTGGAGCCAAACGCATGCTAAAGTGCTCCCTTGAGAATCCCAACGTGTGTTAAACTGCCCCCAAGTCCCCTCTCTGGAGCCAAAACGCGTGCTAAAGTGCCCTCTACAGTGGTGAGGACGCGCTATATGTGCCCTTTTTTTTTCTTTCTGCCCCTGCCCTGCAAAAAGTCTCGCACACTTCTCTGCAGCTTCCCACCTGCTTCTAACCCCCCCCCCCCCCCCCCCCCCCGAAAAAAAACTTCATAATGACTGTGTCTGCTCCCAGACCACCCAAATTGAATAAATCAATAAACACAAGAGGAGTAAACCCAGGAAACCTAAAAAAATAAAATATTTAACTGAACAAAAACTTAGATCTCTCCTTTCCAATTCTCCGTTTAGAGAACGACTTGATTGGTGATCATCATACTGACATATTTTGTCTTACAGAAACCTGGGCTACACCAGGAGGTTAGCATTAATGAATCAACTCTCTCTTGCTATTAAAATGTATCATAAACCGGTTTTATCTGATAATTTTTGATAGCCATTGAGTTCACATTACTTGACTATAAAGCTTCTGAGAAGAAATTTACAGATAGAAGGTTTCTATCAGAGAATGCTGTAACCAGGTAAAGAATTAAGTCCATCATTATTTTCTTCACTGCCATATGCAGTACAATACCTAAACTTTACTCCAGCAATACTTGACTGTTTTGTTGACAGCACTACAATTCCAATACGCAAAACAGTGAACGATGTTGCCCCTCTGAAAAGGAAGGTAATCAGTCAGAAGCAGTTGGCTCTTTGGTATTATTCTCAGCTGGGTTCTTTAAAGCAGACTGCAAGAAAGCTGGAGAGACAGTAGCGTTCCTCTAATTTAGAAGAGTCTCAATTAGTCTGGAAAGATAGTTTAATAACATATAAGAAAGCCCTTCATAAAGCTAGAACTGCTTATTACTCATCATTGATATAATAGAATAGGAATAATCTCAGGTTTATTTTCAGCACTGTTGCCAGGGTGACAAAGAGTATGAGCTCTGTTGAGCCATGTATTCCTTTAACTCTTAGCAGTGATGATTTCATGAGATTTTTTATCAATACAATTGTTTCTATCATAGAGAAGATTAATGGAATCCTTCCCACTATTATCACTGATGTATCATCAAGTGCAGCAGCTTTAGAATTATCTTTAGAACCTGATTTGTATTTAGATGGCTTCTGCCCAGTTGATCTCTCTGAGCTAACAATAGCAATAGTCTCTTCTAAACCATCAACTTGTATTTTAGACCAAATCCCAACCAGACTGTTCAAGGAGGTTTTCCCCTTAATTGACACTTCCATATTGGATTTGGTCAATCTCTGTTTGTTGAGACGATATGTACCTCAGACTTTTAAGGTTGCTGTAATTAAACCTTTACTTAAACCTATTCTTGATTCACAAGTGTTAGCTAAATATCAACCTTTATCAAATCTCCCTTTTTCTGTCTAATGTTCTTTAAAAATTGTTGCATCTCAACTTATCTGACGATTTATACAGAAATAATCTGTTTGAAGCGTTTCAGTCAGGATTCAAAGTGCATCATAGCACAGAAACAGCACTGGTGAAAGTTACCAATGATCTCCTCTTAGCCTCTGATAGTGGACTTGAAGGTGTTATTGGGATTAAAAGAACTGCATTTGGCTGGTTTAAGTCACATTTATCTGATAAATTCCAAATGTTCATATGAATAAAGTATCTTCCTCACACACCAGAGTAAGTCATGGAGTTCCTCAGGGTTCCGTGCTTGGATCAATTCTTTTTACTTTATACATACTTCCATTAGGTAACATTATTAGACAGCATGGCATAAATTTCCATTGCTATGCTGATGAAACCAGATGAAATCAGATTAAACCAATAGGTTGGTCAGACTACAAGCCTGTCTTAAAGGCATAAAGACCTGAATGACTCAGAACTGTCTGCTTTTAAATTCAGACAAAACTGAAGTCATTATCTTTGGACCTGAGCGCTTCAGGGGAAAACTATCTTGCTATATAGTCTAGATGGTATTTCCTTGGCTTCTTGTACCACAGTGAGGAACCTTGGAGTTACTTTTGACCAGGATCTGTTCTTTGACTCACATGTAAAACCGGTTTTCAGGACTGCCTTCTTTTCACCTTCCAAAAAAAGAAAAAAAACCAAAAACATCCTGTCTCAGAGTGATGCAGAAAAACTTTGGACAACAAATTTATTGGGCTGTCCCATAAAGAAAAAAGGTGTCTTCCTGTTAAAAGGGGAGTCGTTTCTCTCCACAGTAACCTCATGCATATTCAGGACGGGGAATTGGACCGAAGAGAAGTTTCGGTGCAATCTGTTGGTTTACTTAGTAAACAAATTATTTTTGAATTGGCCCTGTATGAATGAATTGGATTAATTGAATTTAATTAATTAGATTTGATTGGATTATGATGAGAGGGTTCCAGGTTCGATCCCTGCCTGGGGCCTTTCTGTGTGGAGTTTGCATGTTCTCCCCGTGTATGCTTGGGTTATCTCCGGGTACTCCGGCTTCCTCCCACCGTCCAAAGACATACATGTTAGGTTAATTGGTGACTCTAAATTGTCCGTAGGAGTGAGTGTGAGCGTACATGGTTGTTTGTCTCGTTTGTCTCTGTGTGGCCCTGTGATGGACTGGCGACCTGTCCAGGGTGTACCCCGCCTTTCGCCCGATGACTGCTTGGATAGGCTCCAGCCCACCCGCTACCTGACCGACGGATTGATGGTATAGAAAATGGATGGATGAATAATGGATTGTATCATTGAAGTGCCTTGAGATGACATTTTTTGTGATGTGGCGCTATATAAATAAACTGAATTGAATAGAATTATTTATACTCTATTGGAAATGCTTTAAAAAAATCGAATTTATTTGGTCTCTCCCACATAAATATGAACTGTGGTTAGTGGTGCCTTGTCACTGGTGCTCTAGCAACAAAAACTAACTAAATTGGAAGCTTTAAGTTGAAATATTATGAAATTTTGCTTTGCAAATTTAAAACAGCTTGAATTCTTGATTACCATTTGCAAGAACACTGATTATAATGGTGGTTTCTAAAGGTCAGTAAACAAAAAGATTAAAACTATTTTATTTTTCACAACTGTTAATGTAAACTAGTGCCGATATCATAACACATTTGCCATGCTAAATACATTTACTAAGTATATACTGTACAGTGTACCTGTGAAGATAATCTGGCATTTAGGCACAGAACCCTGTCATTTATTACACTCATTCAGAATAAGAATATTTTCTAATGTTACTCATGCTACAGAAGTGTAAACTAGCATTTAAGAAGTCCAACTGAGAAAAACCTTAAGCTGTCAAATATGATTAATTCAGTGTAGGCTTGTTACTGTATTTGCTGAATGTACCTCTCAGCATGACATGCATGCCTGCTGTGAATGCATAAAGCCTAGTGCACTTACATCCAGCAGACATTCCATGTGATGTGTAAACAAATTTCAGCTTGCTGAAAGTGATTTGGTTATTTTACTGTCCCCAGATCCCCACAAAGCAGGCATGGCAATTCAGTGTGAGCTCACACTTCTAGAAACTCCAAATGTGTTGGCTGCTGGGCTACAGAGCAGTACATCCACTCATTTTTAGGTCAGAGAATTAGCAGTGGCTGGTCTTGGATCTGTGCATACAGGTCATCGTAGAATATCACAGTTTATTCATGATATCTTTCAGTCCAAGGCTTGATTTTCTGGCAGAGGAAATAGCATGGCACTCTGCTGATGCTTTTGACTCTCATTTGTGCCAGGGCAAATAGCACTGAACCAGAAGGATTTGCAGTGTGCTTCATCTGCCAACATGCACACAGTTGTCCCCTATTGACTACTCTGACATGGATGCTACCCCAGACCTCCGCAAGCAGTGACACAGAGAGAAACTTTTTTTTTTTTCACAATTTAATCAAAAACTAATTTATCTGATGGCATCGAGTGCTATCCTGCAGCAACATATTGTGCTTTCATTGCCCTGTAAGTAACCAACTCCTCGGCATTGTTGAACCATATTCTCAAGCAAAATGATTAGAAATACCTCCATAAAAACCTAGAAATGATGGGTAAAATATTCTCCTTAAAGAAGTGATAAGAGGTTTGGAAAAAGAAATGCAATATACCATGCTATCACCTAGAAGATAATGACCGAGAACCTCATCAGTTCTGCCAAATCCATATCTCTCTTGCCAGACAGCAAGATAACTATATTTCTTAACGAATCCCCCATGACGTGCATTTCACTTTAAATCCTCCGTTATGCTTTTCAGCTTTCACCCATAATGGCCAAATTGAATTCTTATGCTGGAGATATGGCCAGGGTGACTTTAGAAACTGTCCAAAGTGCAAATAGCTCTTACCTTTACTTTTCACCACTTTATACAGTCATTTTGTGTTATGTGGAAAGAGAGACAGGACACCACAAATCTAAAAGTGTGTGTGTGGGGACCCCATCAAAGGTAGGGTCATTCAAAGTTTTACAATACAAAATTAAGATAAAATGTACATATATATTTACATATCTGCAAAGCGATGAATATATTCAGAGGTGAAATTTCTGGTCAAATTTTCATTCCTCAGAAGAATATTTATTGCACTCATGGTTCACTTGAATGAGAATCTAAATACACACATTCTGTAGCTTCTTGCTTTTTATGCTTAAGCACCATTCTCAATAGACTGCCTTTTAGCACTTCAAGATAGATTATCACCTACGAGTCTGAAAGAGCAGAAAAAAATAAAACTCAAAGTATTTTTAAAAAGAAAAAGAAAGAAAAAAGCTTGAAGAGGTCAAAGGAGGAAATTGCAGTGATCAAAGGCATACAGGCGAAATGTATCGGAAGGCTTGTCTTGACTCTGTATGCTTTTATAGTTAAGTTCACCTTCCTATCAGGCTCCTTCCAGCGGCTAAATCTCTTTGTTGCTGGTTCCTCCAAGTTCATCTCTATAGGGCTGAATTTGTCAGCCAGTGACCGTCATCACCCCTGTTTGTGCAGCTTTTAGTGCCTCAGTGCTGTCAGGTCAGCCGAGCCAGGAGCTCACACAGAATCACAAACTAATTGCTTTATCTGAGCCTTTTGTCTAAAGGGTCAGAAATTGAGTTTGCTTGTCAGGCGAGAGAGGGAATTATAAATCGAAAGGGATAGGGGAAGAAAAATTCAATTTGTGCTCAAGTCTTGTCAGAACTGCTTACTTGTGTGGCTGTTAGGTGTCCAGATTAGAAAGAGGGAAAGAAAGGGAGATAACAGCATTACAACGAGAACGAAACACACTCTTGTCTAAAGGGCTAGACGAGAGCACTGATCTAATACCTGACACAGACATGTCCAAACCACACAAAGTTGCTCCTGACAGAAGCTGAGGCTAACAGCAGTCAATACACCTGCTATCAAGAAAGTCACACTCCTCAACCTGCTTACAAACCAAAAATTTAGGACATTTTGAAGTCAGTTTGCTCAAGTCTAGTTGAAACTTGAGCACACATGACCCACACCTTTTTTTTTTCAGAAAGTATTTTCTGTCACATTTGTTTTAAAAGTTCACACTTATTAAACTTTTCCAAGTGTGCTAATGTGAATGCACCATGTCACACGGTTTGGAATAATTTTTCACATCCAAGCCAAAGACACCTGACAAGTATGCAACAAGATGATTGATATGCCCCAAAGATTGTTTCTGGCTGATGAAACAGCACCATATTACACCTTTACTTTGACTGGGTGAACAATTATATGCTGCTGCCTTGGGTTGTTTTTCAGTGCTGCAAAAGAGAGGCATACGAAATCTTGATTAATAAACTTAAATCAAATTATTTCTATATCTTAATCACTAATATTGTTTTAATAGAAATAGACAGTAGATGAAGAAAGGTGAATTTCTCATACAGTACATGCCAGTTAGAAAAGGCTACATCAGTTCCTGCCTGGATCACACAATCAAAGTCCTGACCTAAATCATGGACAAAAACTGTACTGCAGGTACCATGTCTTAGAAATGAATGAAAATACATACTATAGAAAAATATTAATCCAAAATCAGTGAAATACAATGTAAAATTTTAAACTTTACCTAGTACCCTATTAGCAACAACAACAACAAAAAAGCCTAAAAGAGGTGGCAACAGCTAGTCTATCTTTGTCTGTCAAATACAAAATCCCTTACTTGCAGGCCCGAAATTACAAATGTTACATTTCCAGTTGTTTATTCCACACCATTGGATGTTCTGCATTTACCCGTGTCCTCACTATATGACAATGTTCAACAGCCACATGTCGCTGTATAATTATTTCTGTCACATCTCGACATCTCGCTACATGTCAACACACAGACGTTACACACTGTTGATTTTGTTGCATATGTAACCTGGACGTGTGTCTTTCTATCTTATTAAGAGATCTGTACTGACCCCAAAAATAATATCTACAAAGGTGAGTCAATTTTTGTATTAAAAATCTTAGACTTACACACTTTCAGCTTTGTAACATGCTTTTATCATGGAATTTATCAGATAAATATGACTTAAACCAGCCAAATGCAGTTCTTTTAATCCCAATAACACGTTCAAGTCTCTGTAAAAAATGTTGTGATCGACCATATCAAAAGCAGCACTAAGATCCAACAGGACAAGCACAGACAGTCCACTATCAGAGGCTAAGAGGAGATCATTGGTAACTTTCACCAGTGCTGTTTCTGTGCTATGATGCACTTTGAATCCTGACTGAAACACTTCAAACAGATTATTTCTGTATAAATCATCAGAAAAGTTCAGATGCAACAATTTTTAAAGAACATTAGACAGAAAAGGGGAGCTTGGATAAAGGTTGATATTTAGCTAACACTTGTGAATCAAGACTAGGTTTAAGTAAAGGTTTAATTACATGCACCATAATGCGCACCTAAAAGCCTTAAATTTTCACAAAAATCGGTCGTATACCATATAATCCGGTGCGCCTTATGTGTGCACCGGATTCCAAAATCTGTCACGGATACCACCATTTTGAACTTACCGCGGGGAGCGCCAAGTATTCATTGGGGCATTAATCACCCTCCACATCACTCACTGCTCTCCCTTTGTGCCGCTCACCGCCACATTCACTTTTTCCGTACCTCTTTGCTCTTGTACATTGTAAATGAATAGCAAGTGGCCACCTCCATCGCTCGCTTTGCGTTTGGTGTGAATCCAGGGTTAGGCAGATCCCAGCCATTCACTCAGAATGGGGCGAAGATTGTATCGAGCTCGTACTTAGTGATTGAATTGTGTCATCATTCATGCTTTTGCCCATGTCCCAGTGAGTGACTGTTCTTCAGTCTGAGATGGGTGATGCAGACCGATGTGCAGTTTATAAGTTTATAAGTGTAAAAATGACCGATGATGTTGTCCTTGACCGTCGGACCATTTCCCGTTGACACAGGGACGTAATACATACACTCGGTGTGCTGGCAGCGGTAAACCAATCAGAGAACATTACGCAATACGTACAGTACGTACGCTGGCAGCGATAAACCAGTCAGAGAAAAATCCGTGGTACGTACACTTACCTCCGCCACGCCTCTGGTAGGTATACTACCGGTATCCTGCAAAGACTGCAGACTATATGTTTTAGCATGCACCTTATAATCAGGTGCATCTAATGTATAGGTCAAGTACAGAAATGGACCCAATAATTGAGGGTGCATCTCATAATCAGGTGAGCCTTATAGTGCGAAAAATACGGTAGACGATTGCTCCCTGAAGCGCTCAGGTCCAGAGATAATAACTTCAGTTTTGTCTGAATTTAGAAGCAGACAGTTCTGAGTCATCCAGGCCTTTATGTTTTTAAGACATGCTTGTAGTCTGACCAACCTATTGGTTTAATCTGGTTTCATAGATAAGTACAACTGAGTATCAACAACATAGTAATGGGAATTTATGCCATGCTGTCGAATAATGTTACCTAAATGAAGCTTGTATAAAGCAAAAAGAATCGGTCCAAGCACAGAACCCTGAGGAACTCCATGACTTACTCTGGTGTGTGAGGAAGATTCTTCATTTACAAGAACAAATTGGAATCTATCAGCTACAACCATTTTTTCAGTTTAGACAAAAAAGGGAGATTTTTTATAGGTCGATAATCAGCCAACACTTGTCAAGAGTAGTTTTTTTTAAGTAAAGATTTAAATACAGCAACTTTAAATATCTGAGGTACATATCCTGTCAACAAAGACAGATTGATCAACTACAATATGGAAGTGTCAATTAAGCGGAAAACCTCCTTGAATGGTCTAGTTGGGATTGGATCTAAAACATAAGTTCATGGTTTAGAAGATACTTTTGCTGTTGTTAGCTCAGAAAGATCAACTGGGCAGAAGCTGTCTAAATACAAATCAGGTTCTAAAGATAATTCTAAAGCTGCTGCACTTGATGATACATCAGTGATAATAGTGGGAAGGATTCCATTAATTTTCTCTCTGATAGAAACAATTTTTTGATAAAGAATCTCATGAAATCATCACTGCTAAGAGTGAAAGGAATACATGGCTCAACAGAGCTCGGACTCTTCGTCAGCCTGGCTACAGGGCTGAAAAGAAACCTGAAATTATTCTTATTCTCTTCTATCAATGATTAATAATAATCAGTAGCTTTACGGCTTTCTTATATGTTATTAAACTGTCTTCTTCTCAGAAGCTGTATAGTCAAGTAATGTAAATTCAAAATTCAAAAGTTATTTAAAAAATGGTCAGACAAGACAGGATTTTTAAGGGAACACTGTTAACTGTTCACTCTCAATGCCATAAGTCAGCACAAGGTCAAGGGTATGATTAAGGCAGTGAGTAGGTATGTGAACACTTTGAGAAAATCCAGGAGAGTCTAATATAGAATCAAAGTTAATATTTAGACTGTCATTTTCAACATCTACATGAATATTAAAGTCACCCACTACAATGACTTTATCTGTACTCAGCACTAACTGGGATAAAAAAAATCTGAGAATTCAGACAGAAACTCAGAATAAGGGTCATGTCAACAGTACACAACAACAAAGACAAGGTGTTTGCAATTTCCACTTTGGGTGGAAAAAATTGAGAATCATAGATTCAAAGGAGCTAAAACTAATCTTTGGTCTCAGATAGAGTAGTTTCCCTGGTCTGAAGACAGCTGCCACTCTTCCTTCTCTGTCTGTGGTTTGAGGAATGTAAACATTTAAAAAGTCAGAGGGAGTTGATTCATTAATGTTAACATGATCCTTCTTCTGCAGCCAGGTTTCTGTAAGACAATAAGACAAATAGACAAATAAATCAATATGATGTAATTTACTAACAGACTTTAAAAGGAGAGTTATAATGTTCAGCAAACCACATTTAATAGTTTGATGTTGTTGTTCAGTTAAAGTTTTATTTTTTATTTTTTTGCACAAGAGGATTTGCTCCTTTTGTGTCTATTGATTGGGGGGGTGTAGCAGCAGGTGGGAAGCTGCAGAGAAGTGACACTTAAGGTGACCAGACGTCCCCAGTCAAAGCTGTCCCCGAAAATGTCTCCGATTTTGACAATGAATGGGGGAAAATACGCACAGACTCAAAGTAACACCAGTTACTGCAGTTACCAGTTAGTAGCACACGCTTTGTGGTTTTGTGCGCCTGTCCAGAAGTTCTGGCTTGAAGTCTGTGAGGACCTATCAACATGGCTTAAGTGTAGCATTCCTGCATGCCCCACATTGTGCATATTGGGTGACTTAGACAACATTAATGTAGAAATTAACCCAACTCTGGTTGGGCCTGAGCGATGGTGGGTCTCAGACCTGGGCTGTTGCTACTGGTGTGACTGTGTGGTTTGTTTGTTTGTTTGTTTTTTGTTGTTTGTTTTTTGTTGTTTGTTTGTTTTTTGTAGAGGTCCTCTGAGGTGAGGAGGGATGGGGCGGGTGGGTGCCTTCTGGGGGTACAGTAGCTCCCCGAATATGGTCGCTGCAGGCCCTGAGCCTTGTAGACATAAGGCCCTTCTGCCCTGTGGCGGGTCCCAGGTAACAGGGGTGCCTATTGCAGCCAGTCTCTGGCTGGCCTCTCTGGGGGAGCTTCTTTCCCCCGGTCTATATCCCAATACCCCTCTCCCTTCTGGCTCCTGTACACAGCACACACTCACACATGTAGGGTTTTGGGGGTGTGTGTGTTCGGTGGGGTGTAGTGGATGGCGCCACGTAGGTGGTCCCCTTGGCTGCACTCTGCAGTTCCCCACCCCTGTTTTGGGACGGGAGGGGCCAGTAGGATGAATTATTCTGCTGGTTTGGGGTCTGTGGTGGCTGGGGGGCTGCTGGCCCCTTAGTGTATCCGCTGCGCGACACCCCAGTGGAGTTGAGGGAGGGAGGGCATGTGTGGATGAATGGGACGTGCAAGTGTGTGTGGTGATGACTGGGCCTGGGTCTGGGACTTCCTGTCATCTGGCCTGCTTGTGCTGCTCCCGATGGGGGGGGAGCGTTGCCTCTCCCCACTGCTCGCAAATTCACCCACCTGTAGGCACGTCTTGAGTCCCAGGGCACTTGGCCAGGGGCGCTGGGGCTCTTGGCCCTCTCGGGTATTGGGTGGGGCCTCTGCGGGTGGGTATGGGGGCTCCTGGGGCCGATGTCCGGTGCGCGGCCCATGTCTGGGCGGCTGGGGCCTGGCGGGGCCTTTGCCCTATGCTTATGGGGGCACTTTCCGGCGGCTTCTGCTGCGGTCTTCTGGGTGGATGCGTGGTTGTCCCTGCGGTGGGCTTCCTGGGTTCTGTGCTCCGTTGGGGCTGCTGGTGGTATTGCATGTTCACGCACACCCACACACACACACACACACACACACACACACACTAGTCCAATAGCATGCTCGCTAAGCAGTTGATGTGTTATCCTGTGGTTTCAGGTAATCTATATCCACAGTTGTGTTGTATGCAATTGCCGCTACTTGTGCTTGTTTTTGTTTGTTTGTGTGTTTGTTTTTTCTCTGCTTGTCTGCTTTCAGGTGCTCCTGGAGGCGCTAAGGCTAGATTCCCAACAGAGGCCGTGGATTGTCGTCTGTTTAGTTTTTACAGGTGTAGCAGCTGGTTGTCTGGTTTTTGTTTCTATTTTTGTTCTGTTTCCTCTTCTTTGTTCTCTTCTTTCCTTGTCCCCCGGTCCGGTTCAGCTCTATTACATGTTATATATTGTAAACAAAAATAAATAAATGGGCAGTTGATGGGCATCAAGAGGAGCTTTACATTTATAAAGCTTCCCTGTTTGTCATAAAAGGTATTCAGACTACAATTCTGCTGCCATAATTCTGGACAGGGAAAGGGAAAAGAAAAAAGTAACACCAGTTATTATGGTAGTCATTTAACGCATCGCCAGAGAAGACGTCATATGATGTACAGACGCAGCAGCGTCAACAACAACAATCTAGAGGCGGCAAAAAGGAAAGAAAAGGAGACCAGTGGCTGCGATAAATGCTATGTTATGTATTAACTTTATTTTATGTGAACTGGCAATAGACTTGGTTGTGAGTGAGTGCATGAAGTGATGTAACATTAAAGTAAGTATGATTGTTTTTCTGAATTGGAAGACCTAACGTAACGTTATAAAAGTCAGTGAGCGTTAACATTATGACACTGTTTTCCTATCTGTCATTAGTGAAGCTGTAACGTTAACATTAGCATGAGATTACCAGGTGATGACATGTTTTTCTCATGTTCTCCTCTGCTCTTATTCTTACCAGTCTCCTGAGGTGGAGGATGATGAATGAGGAGATAAATGTAATGTCACTAATTTTTTTGATTGCCACCTTTTGTGTAATAAAAGCTGGTTAAGATACATGAAAAAGTAGTTGTCCCTGTTTTTTATTTCATAATGATGATATTTGATGATTTTTCTGCAATGAAAATGTCCCCGATTTTCATTTCAGAAATCTGGTCACCTTAGTAAGACACTCTGCAACTCTGCATCCTGGTCTCAACCCTGAGTTGGAAGTTTTTGGATGACTAATAAACTCATTCATATTTCTAGAAATGAGAGTCGCTCCTTCCAAAGTGAGATGGATGCCGTCTCTTCTCATCAGACCAGTTTTTTCCAGAAAGATTGCCAATTATCTATGTAGCCCACGTTGTTTGCTGGACACCATCTAGACAACCAGCGATTGAATGAGGACATGTGACTAAACAATCATCACTGGTCAGATTTGGCAGGGGTCCAGAGAAAACTACAGAGTTCGACATTGATTTGGCAAAATTACGCACCATTACAACATTAATTTTAGTGACGATTGGCGTAACTGGGTGTCTTTACTGCCGACATGAATAACTGTTTTACTATCTTTAGGCTTATCCTTAGCCAGCAGTTTTAAATTGGATTCTACATCGCACGCTCGGGCCCCTGCAATGCATTTGACTATGGTCGCTGGTGTCTCTAATGGCACGTTTCTGACTATAGAGCTGCCAATTACCAGGGTTTTCTCCTCAGCGGGTGTGTCGCTGAGTGGGGAAAATCTATTTGAAATGCTGACAGGTTGATGGTGAACCACAGGGTTGACTTTAGGACTATAACTCCTCTTCCTGACAGTGACCCAGCCACTGTGGGGTCCCGGCTGCTCGGGTTCTGCTTGGAGGCGATTAATGGAGCTAGCGCCGCACTGGCTAAAGGGGCCTGGCTCGCTATTGGGTGGTTTTCAAAGGTGCAGAGCCGTGCTTCCAATTCAGATAACCTCGCCTCCAAAACTACAAAAAGATTACATTTGTTACATGTACTGTTATCACTAAAGGAGGCAGAGGAGTAACTAAACATCTGACACACGGAGCAGGTGAGAGCAGGAGCTGGAGGAAGAGAACTGGTAGCCATGCTAGACAGCAAAACTGAATGATCCTGTAGTAGAGAGTTCCAAGGTCAGACAGGTAAGCACCATGCCAGAGGTGAAAATGAATAAGATTTAGATGTCCTAGTAGAAAGGAAAGACGTGATTCAAAAGAGGCATATCACAGCCCACTGGGAATTTGATAAAGGATACCCAAATGACTATCTTATCTGATGTTATGAATCACACACTGATCTAATTGAGCACAATTCCCAACATGTTGGTGGCGGTGGGGCTGGCATTCCTGGGCTCTCATCTATCAACTGTGCACAGATGTGTGCAAAGGATATGTAGAACATTCCCATGTAATGTGTGTAATTTACCAAGTTAGGAATGTGTGTGTAATATAAAGTATAATATAAAATATAATATAAAATCTCAACATCCCCATAAATTCCTTTCCCCCAAAATGAGCAATTTCTCAATTAAAATTCATGTTTATAACAGATGTGTAACCTATCTGGTGTCACAACTTCCAAAATAACACCTGTGACATACTACGTGGCATTATTTAAGGACTTTGCAAATCGCTTGCTCTGCAGTTAGCAGGTCTTTAGAGAGCACACTGATCTGCTTGGGGAGAGCACAAGGTGACTTCTGGGCAGACACTGCCTCCCAAAAGAAATTATGTTACATTTATGCTATTAGATTATGATTTGGAACTGATGTTGCAGAGTGATACCAACTGCACAAAAGCTATTCCTGTGCACATTGAAGTGGGATTTAAAGCACTGTTCCTTCCCATGGAATGAGATGGGACACAGATGGGGCTTTTTCTAACCACCACAACGGTGGAACATGCCCACAGTGGTGGATGCTATCATTTCCCTTGATCCAAAATACATTAATTTCCCTTGGATAAATCAACACCAAGCTGAGATCAAACAGGATAGAGCTTTTTCTGCAATATGTCTTCAATGGGTGTGTCCAAAGTTGTGAGTTCTGTTGTGCTCTGTTCTCTGAGTCAACTAACAGTGATGTTTAGTTGGCTTCAACCACAGCAACAAGCAACTCTCTGATAGGCCATTTTTCCAGAGAGGAATATAAGTAATTTTCATCTTATTTTTTAAGGGCTGTTTTGTTACCATATATTGCTATGTATTGTGTTTTATTTATATATATTGGGCTGCACATGTTTGATACACCAATGATGTTGTGAGGTTGTGTACATTCTTAATTTCATCAATGAGCTATGAAAGGTTGATAAATGAGGGCCCTGGTATAACCAAGTGAGACTGTAGACCTGAATCCAGTAGAGCACCTCTGAAAAGATGTGAAAATGGCTAAATGAGTTAAACCGTCAAAATAAAGGTGAGTCATTTAAAATAATTTCTGCCATTGCTGCCAAATATGCTTAATCCAGGCACTTCGGTAATGCTTTTAACATTTTTTGAAAATGAAAAATGCTCAAAAAAATATCTGAAAAGATATTTAAGATGGAAAAAAAGCTGAATGTGGAAAACTTCAGTAGGTTTGACAACTTTAGATAAGCTATGCACTGTGTATAACACAAACCCGCTGGTGTCTTGGTGGTTTGTAAGATGACAATAAATCGACTTTACACACCATTTTACCCAGGCAAAATTGAATGCATTGAGATGATGGTGGAGTTGCATAAAGAATTTGCACTGTATGTAATTATTCCATCCAATTCCCCAATAACACACCCACGTTTAGGATATTGTATTCTTTCTGATCCCCTTCTATGTCCAAAGTCTGAATATACAGCATAATTAATCACCAAATTCTTGAATATCTAACACAATGTGGGTTGCACCTAATGTAGCACAACCTACACTACTGGTAAAAGTGTTTTACTGTACACAGGTCATTTTTAAGGAAGTTGTTGTAACAGCAATGAAAAAACTAATTTATCAATTTCATATGAGCATTGAAGAAAGTCTTTCTTTAATTCTTTGCTAATTTTGTCATTCACAGTTTTTGGGTTGATCTGTCTGTTTAAAGCACACATAGAAAAAAAAGGCTTACATTCATTTGTCCCTAAGTGCTCATCCATCCAAGTTACCTAAAATAGCTTTTCCTTCTGCCTGAATTAATATTTAAAATCAGAATTACTGTGGAAAATTTGGATATGCCTGTGTCATGAATAATACAAAATTTTATTTCAGCAGCATTTCATATGACACACCTTAGTTTTACTGGCATCCTTTTTGAATAATACAGTTTATTCATTATCTGACAGTATGATGAAGCAGGTGTGAGTGTTGTGTATCAAATTATTTGGTACTGGAGAAAGCTTTGCACTGAAGCAAGAATGTGTGGATTTGATCTCACATCCAGTTAAATCCTTTTACCATTTTTAAATAAATGACCATTCATGGGTATACAGAAAATATTTCAGAATTAAGGTAAGCATATTTAATTTTTTCCACAGGAAGAATCCAAATTCATATTTTTGATTAATTATACTTTCTATGTTTTAGAGAAATCCTTTGGAAGAAAAAAAAACGTATCTGTCATGATTTACATTATGTTTCATGTCTTGTTCGTCATTTCCTGTTTTATTTTGAAAAATAACTAACTTTCCCCTCTCGTTCCAGGTATCTTGCCCTTCCTCCCGTGTCAATCATCTGATTGTCTTTCCTGATTCCCAAAGTGTTTCCACCTGTTCCCCTTGGTCCCTCATGTGCTCCAATAGTCTGTGTCTCCCTTGTCTTGTGCCAGTATGTTGCATTCTGTTTCGACCTGCATTACTCCCCTCATGTTTCATAGTCATAGCCTTGCCTCGAGCCTGCAGTCGAGCGACTCTCCTGCAGAGCATATTTATTTGTAATTTATCCATAGTCATAGTTTATGTATTTATTAACTCACGGTAAGTTTCATAGCTCTGTTCTGTTCCTCCGTTTTTTGGAGAGTTTTGATTTGTAATGTTTCATAGTTCCTCCCCTAGTGGAGCAGTTTTTGTTGTGTTCATTAAGACCTTTTGTGCCGCCGTTAAAGGCAAGCTTTAAGTTCATAGTTAACGTTTCATAGTGCCTCGGTTTTTTAAGAGTGTCCTTGTTTAAATCTGCCTCAACAGGAGAGCGTGACCTTGTTTTGTTATCATTCATAGCTTTTCTGTTTTCCTCCTAGAGTGGAGAGGTTTTTTTTGTTCAAGTTAGCTTTCATAGCTACACTCGTCCTCAGCCATAGTTACTGAGGAGAGTGCATAGGATTTTCACAGCCTTTGCTTTGCTCTGTGAGGAGATCCTCATCCTGCCTTGCCTTGCTGTGTTGTGTTTATTAAATAAACATCTTTGAATCTGAACCGACCCTGCACCTGTGTCCTGTGGCTGTGACAGTATCACCACAAATGGCATTAAAAGGACCAACTGGCTCTACTTGACAAGGTTTGGATTAGCAGACGCAACAGCAAACATCCTCTTTGTCAAACACTGTAAAGTTAGTCTAAAATTAGAATTAAATTCACATAAAAGTTAAGTGAAGTGTCTCAGGATGTTAGAGATGTGATAAATTTGTAATCCAATGGCAGTGCACTCATAGTACTTCCAAAACACAATAAATAAAAGAAATAAGAAGATACATTTGCCTGGTTAGTATTTTGTAGACCTAATCCATTCACAAAAAATCATAAAAACTCAAAGATATTCATACTCCTTATTCAGCTTCTGTTTGTGTACATTTTAACTCTAGCCAAAGTTAAATGCAAATAAATCTTGCACACCAGTTTTGACAGGAGTTCATTTTTTTTTATCAAACCATGAATTATCTGGTATATTATATATATTGTACTAGTGTAGTGTCGCCTTTCTGGGCAGCCATTGTGTTGCCTTTGAACATTTAACCATATTTTGTGCATATGCTACATGTACAGCCTTTATAAACATGTTATTCAGTTAGTGTCAAATAACCAGCAATATAGACTAGTGGAGCTGCACTGGGAAAACATCAACCCTATTAAGAAGCTTTGAGAATATAATAGAAGGGTAATCAAATGCTGGGATCTGACTTGCTTCTATAGTATTCTCAGGAGAGTTGATTTATTGCAGCTTAGTATGTTTTGTTTGTTTATTCATTTTTGTGTCCACCATTCCACTGGAGCTTGTTCACACAGCTTTTCTTGTCATGTCAATAAGCAAACTGGAAATACGCTGCATATCATCTGTTTGTGTACATTTTAGTGGGACTACCCACTAAAGACTGTAGTGCTGTAGAAAACATCAGCCTGCCCTTCCATCCATTTGTAGAGCTCTTAATGCTGCTCTGAAATCTCCTCAAATTAATCCTAATAACAGGGCAGCATTTTTACCGCTGTTCATTTAATATAATTACACTGTGTTCTGCACTATGAACTGCAACCATGATTTAGTAATGTGTAAAAGATTGTCAAGCCCTCAAGATTTTCTTTAGTTTTAGTACTGAAATTATCAGCACAGCTTGATAAATACATTTTCTATATCAGCTTTATCTTATTTGGGGGGCTTGGAGCATATCCCAGCTACCTTTCAGTGAGATGCAGCAGACACCTTGGACAAATATCCTTGATAAAAAAATTGCCTCATCAGCTTCCTCTCATTGTTGAGGAGCAGCAGCTAAGTTCTTCCAAGTTGCTGAGCTCCGTACCCAATGATCATAGATTCTTTCAAGCCTGATAAGAATGTGGAAGTTTAACATACTGCTGTTTTTTTTTTTTTGTTTGTTTTTTTAATCACAACTTAACCTTGAGGGAACTCCAAAGCGCAAGTTATCAGTATTAAACAATGTGTTTTGTTTATTCATTACATGTAGCCTTTTTTTTAAACGTTCAAAAAGAAAGATTTCTTTCCGTCCCCTCTCAGTAACCTTACCGGCTATGTCTTTCTCCCTCAAGACTGACTTTAATGCAACCCATCTCCACCTCCATCTGAAGCTCAGGGGTCCTCATCTAAAGTCCTTGGTTTCTTTTCTCAGCCGGGGATTCCAGGGAGTCCTATCCTCTCCCTACCTTCAGCAATGCCTTAGAAAATACCTCTAAGTCCAATCAGAGTCTAATCATCAAACTATATATACATCTATACAGTTGACCTGTCCTTACTGAAACAATATGCAAGGTTACCCATGTCGTTTTAGTACCTGCCCCTAACAAAAGCAGCATGAATAGACTTAAAGAACATGCAAACAAAAGTAAACAGAGAAGGGATTTTTTTGGTTATCTGAAACAGCCTAACCCAGATACCTTGTGCATATGTAGGAGATTATGCTGACTTTCTTAAAATGTCAGTATTTGTGACCTAAATGAGATTAAAGGATTTTTATTTGTCATTGTTTTCCAACAACAAAAATTTGTTGTCACTCAGGAGAAACAGACAAAACAACAACAAAGAATAAAGTTAAAGTTTTGTGAATTCTTAAAAAAAAAAAAGATTGTCCAATACGTTGATAGATAATGGGTGGATGGCACGTAAGAAGAATGCGATCTCCAACTTGTTCACGAGATGTCAGTAATCATAACATTGTTCCCTTAAAAGGAGAATTCCCTCTCAAAAAAAGTGTTGAGTAGTAAAAACAGTTATAAATACAGTAGAAAAAGATAAGCAGTTCTAAAAATGGTGGAATTATAAATATAGTGGAAGTAAACATTGACATAGTATATGCAGTATAATATTGCACATTTCACATTGAGGTAGTGATTATTGCACTATTTCTATTGCACTCCAAAAGAAATGTTTAAGTCCTTGTTATTGCATTTATTCAGATTTCAGTTTGTTTTTTGGGGGTGAGGGTGGGGGATAGAGGCAACAGCTCTGGGGAAAAAGCTGCTCCTGAGTCTGTTTGTCTAGGTTTTGATGGTGCGGCACCTTTTCCCTGATGGCAGTGGGACAAACAAGGAGTATCCTGGGTGGCTATTGTCCGTACAGATGGACCGAGCTCTGCTCCACATGCACTCAGCATACACAGATTCCAAGTCTGGAAGCTCAGCTCCCACAATCCTCTGTGCAGTCGTAACCACCCGTGCTAGATTCCTTCTGTCCTATGCTGTGCAGCTGCTGTACCACACTGTACTGCCCTGGCAGAGGATGCTCTCAATAGTTCTCCTGTAGAAGTTACTGAGGAGCTGTTGGGCCAGCCCAGCCTTTCTCAGCCTCCTCAGGAAGAACATCCTCTGCTTAGCCTTTTTCACCAGATTGGAGGTGTGCAGTGTCCATGTCAGATCCTTGGTGATGTATTTGCCAAGGAATCTGACTGATTCCACTCTCTCCACCTCCTCACTCCTGATGTATATTGGGTGCTGTGCCATTCTCTTGGTCCTCCCGAAGTCAAAGATGACCTCTTTAGTCTTGGAGGTGTTGAGGACTAGATCGTTGTCAGCACACCACCCCACCAGATATTGGACCTCCTGCCTGTACCAGGTCTCATCATTATCCGCAATGAGGCCAACCACTGTAGTTTGTCACCTCCAAATTTAAGTACAGTGTTGGAGGAGTGGGTGGGGACACAGTCCTGGGTGAAGAGGGCTGGACTGAGCACACAGCCCTGTGGAGTGCCAATGTTCATGATTACGGTGTTAGATTCTGAGGTCTGTTGGTCAGAAAGTCCATAATCCATGAACAGGGTGAGCTGGATAGTCCGAGGTTTATGAGTTTGTGGACCAGTTTGTGGGGGATTACAGTGTTGAATGTGCTGCTGAAGTCCACAAAGAGCATCCTGACTCAAGCGTTAGGATGCTCTCGGTGCTCCAGGACTGTGAAGTGCAATGGAGACAGCATCTGTCGCGAGTGTGATCCCCTGCTTGTTATATTTTGGTTCTGTTATGTGTTGCGTGTTTGATTTAAGTTGCATGTTTATTTATATTTTGTGTTTTTGTTACAATTGTGTTTATTATGATTTGATCTATTGCATGTATTGTTTTTATGTTAACAAGTAAGTGGATCCACCTGTTGGCTGACTGCGGCGCCAGCCAATCAGGTGCTGGGACTGGCGCCTAGATTGGTAGCCGGAACGAGGAGGGGGAAAAAAAAAGGACACGAGAAGGAGCGTTTAGTCGGCGCGGACGCAGACAAGCGAGAGGCGGCAGCCGCAAGAGGGACTCCTGCTTCTGCCAGAAAGCCGTGAGTCCCTGATGTACAATGCACTGTTAGCTGTAGGGTCAGGCCCACTCCGGGGGAGAGCGAGTGACCCTCCTGTCCGCATAGTTGTCTGCCGGTCATGTTCTTTGTTTTTTAGGTCCGCGTCCTTTGCTGGGACCACTGGGGAGCACCGGAGACCAGCTCAGCGGAGCAGCCAGGAGAAGGTGTAGGACGGAGACGGGATTAGCTGGCGTGGCGGATGACGTGGCAAGGACAATGGTCGCGGCGCACGGACTGTGCAGTCTTGGTAAAGTTTTTAATAGTTTTTTAAAAGAGGGATCCCAGCTCTTTTTAAGGACATTGTTTATATTTAAATATATAATAAATGTTGTTTTTAATTGTGCATCTAAGCTGTGGCTCATCAGTACCGCTCACCATCGTAGCTATAAGGAAAGAACTACAATCGGTGGAGAGGGGTGGTTAGCAGTCCGTCGGTGGATTATTGCTAGGAAACGACCCTATTTTACTGTCCATTCCCAGCCTATTTTATGCAAGGTCTGTGGCTGAATTTGACTGGAAACTTGCTGGCCTTTGACAGGAAGAGGCCTTTCTAAGTGGCTGCATCTGAAGGTAAAAGTATAGGGGTCAGGTGTACAATCTTCAAAGTAAAGAGAAGTGTCGGGAATCAGCGGTAAGAACACGGGTACTTTTTGATTGGATACATTTTTAGAAAAACAGTAATACTGATATTATGTAATGTTAATACTTTCTTTTCTTTCAGTTTAAGGCTGGGAATTGATGCACTGTGTTGAGTAACAAGAAATACCAGCAAACTACAAAATGGTGCATGCATCCATTTCATGTTGATGCGTGCAAAATGTTTAAATCTCCTGTCTCATAATTTCTGTCTCTTGAACATGAAAAGAAAAAAAAAAACAGCAAATACTGCACACAATGCAAAATGATTTTCAGTAGTTTGACTCAATCAAAATTTTTTTATTATTTTTGAAAACGCCTAAAGAGAATGTTACTCCAGTTGTCTAGGTATTTAAAAGCCAAATATTGTCTTTTGAATTGATGTCAGATTTATGCATCAACAAAATGCAGCTTTCAATTTTTAGCTAAAATTATACTAAATCATTTCACAGTAAAATAGCAGTAAAATACTAGCATCTCTGAAGCTATATTTTCTGTCATTTGATTTAACAGTATATTACTGTATTTTGGATTACAGTATATGACAAGGAAACCTTCCGTAACTTTATAGTATCTACCAACATATTATCATTCAAATACAAACAGTAATAGATTTTATTTACATATGTTAGGTAAAGTTCCACAAAATTGAAAAAGTAGAAACTTTTAGCCACCATGATGACAGATTGGTTTACCAAGAAAGTTTGCTTAGCAGATTAATTTAGATTCCCAAGCTTTGAGGAGGACAGACCACCAGTTTTAATGCACCATTAAAAAAAAAAAAAAAAAAAAAAAAAAAAAAATGTCGACAAAAGAAGCCCAAGCTTCTTATAACTTGAGTAGCCCACACAGAAAATTGTTTCTTTTTGTAAAATCCGTAAAGCATTCATGCATATTTATACAGCCAAATTCCCAATAAAACTGCTCACATCCATATGTTTTGTTTCTTTTTTTTTTTTCATACTGCTAAACCCATCATAAATCAAGATTGCAGTCATTCAAAGTATGTCCTTACAGTTGCTCTGCTCTAATAAAACCCTGATTTTATAACCGCAGTGTCATCTGACAAAATCACCACTCAAGTAACTTAAAGACAATGTCTGTGGGGTTCTAGCTATACTTACCTGTACTAGGATCTCCCACAGATAAAGCTAGAGGTGTGCTGAATGTTTTGAACAACAAGTGTCACAGCGTTAGACATTTGTGTCACGTTTGTTAGTGTTTGATTTGACTTTAGGTTTTTCAGGTTTCTGTTTAGTATTTAGTTCTTGCCATGTTTTCCCCAGTCACTCTTGCACATCATTAGGTTCATCCTTGTCACCTATTTTAGTTCACAGCTGCACTCTATCACCAATCACCTCCCCACAGTATTTAGTTTCCAGGTTTCCTCATATCATTGCCAGATCCTCACAGTTCACTATCATTCATGTTCTTGTTAATTTTATTATCATAGTCTATGTCAGATCTTGTTGTTTTTGTTAAGTATTTTGGTATACCGGCTCAGCTGCACTTTTGTTTGTTTATGTTTAAATAAATCAAGTTTTCTTTACCAATATCTGCATCCGGGTCCTAACATCTTTTGCCAAGCCACATCTCAGCTACCTATTGTGACACTTTGTTTAAGAACTCCATTTCCCTCCAGTGAGTGACAAGAGGGAGATTTCAATTGGAGCACCTTAGATGATGTAATTTTCGCATTCTGTTGCTTGTAAGTTTCCCATTAAGACCACTGGAATACACCTAAATGATCAGCATTACTTTCTATTTATCATTGATCAGAACAGATGATGCTGCTTAGTAGAGCCTCCCAAGAGAATGTGTATATCTACGGAAGTGATAAGAGGGGACAACACAATGAGCAATGATTTAATGGGATTATAAAAGAGGTGAAGCAAGCTTCTTGCCTGAAGGCATCCAATCAAAGCAAACAGAAACATTACACATTGTACATGTACTCGCTATTTTCGACTGTTTTAAAGGCATTAACTTAAAAAAATACATCCCACCCCACCTTCACTTTTCTGAAGGTCATCAAGATTATCACAGCAAGCATTTTTTGTGGCTGAGGTAGAGCTTGTGTTACCATAGGTGGCTTTGTGTGTTTGTAGGCCAAAATAACTATGAGTGGATTTTGAATAAATTGTCTCCAACAATATTGATGCACAGCTGGCAAGATAATATAAGATAAAAAAAAACCCATTATACATGGGTTCTGTGTGCAAGTAAATCTATACAGAAATGGACAATTGGACAAAAATAAAACCAATAAGGCTGAGATAAGCTGAGTGTGATGGCTATACACAGAGCTGTACACAAACACAAGATGCTGCAGTTGTAGCTTATTGCGATGGTCTGATCTAAGAAATATGACATTGCATACCAGCATTTTAATCACAAATCTTGTTTTATTTTAGTTTCAGTGAACATAGACAACAAATTTGTCTGATTAGTTTTAAATTGTATTATGGAAAAAGTTTATTCCCATGACCTCCCAGAACTTAGTGGTTTGAATTAATTAACTTTTTTGTCTGTAAAAGCTCCAGCTGTTTGTTATTTAAACTAAATTAATGATATTCTTATTTTTTAAAAGTGATCATACATGTCAGCACATTGCATTTTGCAATCTCTTATCAAAATCATTGGCATCCTTGAACTGAAGGGAAAAAAATCTGAGCTAAATTAATATGAACCAATTAGATTTAATAAGAATACTTTACTGAAAAGAAAGATGAAGACAGAGGACTCGACTGAAAGCATAAAATTTCAAAAGCTGCATGGTCACTGCCACTGAATTTGAAATATATAATTTTTAACAATTTGTTAAAATTGACTAGTTTGTGAAAGATGATGTACATTGTTGAGGAAAACACATCTTACAAGATTCAGCTTGACCAGCAGCGCTGTGGTGTGGTGCTTTCAACCTAAAGCATTAGGTGCATACTGAACTAGAAAAAAAAGTCACAGCAAGTACAAATGTTGAAGCAATTGAAAGTGCTTCATGTTAAAAACTTAATTAATATCTAACTACTTTGGTAAACAATACCTTTTTTTTTTAACCACCTTGGAATAAACCATTTGTATCTGTACAATAGGTCCATCATGGGAGAAGTATCAGCCCTATAAAAGACATGCAGAAGAAGAGTATTGTTCAGAGGGTGATGCAGGAGAAGAAAGTGGAGGAGTCAGCGATTGTTGATACTGTTTTGACAGAAGTTTGAGTTTACACATTGGAGAAACTGAAGATCATGCTTATTACTTGCTTATGCAAGAATAGGTGACGTGTGTGAATCAACCTCATCAATGAGGCCAGAACGTGAAGTGGTGAAGAAAAGAATAAAAATTGGTTTGTTTTTCCTCAGATGGAAACCACTGATGAAGAACAAAAGTTTTCAGAATGAGACAGAAGATGCAAATCCAATACGTTGCTAGATAATGGGTGGATGGCATGTAAGAAGAATGCAATCTCTAACTTGTTCACTAGATATCAGTAATTATAACACACTGTTCACTTAAAACAGTGTTTCTCAATTCCAGTCCTCATGACCCACTGCCCTGCACGTTTTCAATGTTTCCCTCCTCCACCACACCTGAATCAAATGAATGGCTCCTTATCAGGCCACTGCAGAGCTTGATGATGAGCTGATCATTGGAATCAGGTGTGGTGAAGGAGGGAAACATCGAAAACGTGCAGGGCAGTGGGTCACGAGGACCTGAATTGAGAAACACTGCCTTAAAAGGAGAATTCCCTCTCAAATAAATAATGTAATATATAAGATTATTACCCTGGAGAAAACTGTTTGACTTCTTTGAAAGACTTTGCTCACAACCACCAATTAAATTGTGTAAAGCATATGTCAGGAAGAGAATAATTTTGAGTCGTAGATTCTGTAAAGAATGCCCTTACTGTATAAAATTACACCCTGGTGGACTCTTTCATGTGAGAGCTATGAGCTACATAGTGGTCTTTTCACAGTTTTTTTTTAGCCAAAGCCATGCAGTTTATTCAAACAGAATTATTAGTGGAGGACTGATATCTTTTTCATTTCCCTCTGACTGAGTTAATATTACATGTTTCTGTTTTCATGAACAATGATCATTCAAGAATAGAGATAGACCGATATGGTTTTTCCAGGGCCGATTCCGATTATTAGTAGTCAAGGAGGTCTATAACTGATACTTGGAGCCGATATTCATTTGCAGTAAAAGTGAAAATATTGTTGTCAAAATTTTGATTAATACAAACTCCATCACTTAAATATGTTTAAATGTCTTTAGGCATATGTTTATTAAACAGATGTTCAGATAACAGAACATGTTAAAGTTTATTTTTTTCTTAGAATTTTAAAACAAAGATGTCTATTGTCTAACAAAAAGTGCAGGAAGGTCCAAGGCTCAACAGCATGTGATAAGACAATAAAGTGAAATGAAAACTAAACAAATAAATAGCTCCCTGAAGTTTTCAACTGTAAATAAAGTTTATAGTTTGAACAAAAAGTGCAGGGAGTTCCAAGGCTCAGCAGCATCTCCTATAAAGTTAACTGAAAATTTAAATAAATAAACAAATAGTTTCCTGGAGTTTTATTAAGTAAATACAACAAAGTTAAATAAAATATACACAGAAATTTGAGTCTCAAATTAATTAGTTGTCCCAATCGAGCAGCACCAGATTGCCGGCAACCACCATTCCAGCAAGGCTTTCCATATAAGGAAACGTGCGTTACTCAACAGGTAACAGTTCTTCTTTGATAAATGTGATACAGTCTTTAAAAGCGTTCTCTCTGCCTATTATTCTTTAAAGCTTGTGATGTTTTAATGATATTAAATTGTTACTGATAATTTAAGGATCAAATCTACAGTCAGAGGGCAGGATCATGTGGATATGGGCATATTTCGGATTTTAAAAATAAATATAAAGATGATGGCACTCAGCATCCATCCATAAGGGCTGTGTTGTTACTATTTCACTATAAATCTGATGTGTGCGTGTAACAGCTTTCATGTAGGTTTGTCGGATACCGTCAGATCCTGACAATGTCATGAGTCCGTGGCAATTTTCAAAACGCACTCCAAAAGCAAATTAATGATATTCAAATAGTTTATTGCACAAAAAGGAGCAACAAACACTGTTCACTTATTGATTTTAAAACTAATAAACTATGAATAAATAAATACGTTTTGGGTAGCATAATATATTAAATTGGTTTTATTTGCAGCACCGTGACGTCCGACACAGGTGAGCTGTCACTGATTTTTTTAATAGCAATTATTAATGTTGCATATGATGCCAGCGCGCAAAAGACGCATGGGCTCTGTGGAGAGCTCCACCCCAGCTGGCTACAGTGACAGGTCACTGACACTGTATTTCTTTTTTTCCCTTATCCTGTCCAGCATTACGGTGGCAGAATTGTAATCTGAATACCTTTTATGCCAAACACATTTGCTTTGCCAAGGGAAGCTTTGTAACGGACCGGGGGACAAGGAAAGAAGAAGAGGAAACAGAACAAATATAGAAACAATAGATGGATATAGATAACCTGAAACCACAGGATAACACATCAACGGCTTAGCGAGCATGCTACTGGGCTAATGAATGTGTGTGTGTGAGCGTGAATGCAATACCCGTGGCACAGGACTTAAATGATAACCCTGCTTAATTATGAGTGTATAAGTGTACAGAGTAAGCAGAATAATTCCTCCTCCTGGCCCCTCCTGCCCCGGGCAGCAACCAGGAAACAGGGGTGTGGGAAGACCCCTCCCCTCACCCTTCTGGTTCTTCAATATTTTCTAATAGTGAGCGATTAAAATTGAGGGGCAGCCAACCTTAGAACTGGGAGCGCGGCCCTCTGGGCAGCCTACATACCCAAAGAGCCACTCAGTTCAACCACCCCCCCAAAACCTAATTCAATTCAATTCGATTTTATTTATATAGTGTCAAATTACAACAATTTTCATCTCAAGGCACTTAAATAATATAGTCCAATATTCAAGCCAATTGGAATTCAATTAATTGTAATCATAATCCAATTAATTCATATAGAGCCAATTCAAAAATAATATCCTTGCTAAGGAAACCAACAGATTGCACCGAAACTTGTCTTCAGTCCAATCTCCCGTCCTGAGCGTGCCTGTGGCGACTGTGGAAAGGAACGACTCCCTTTTAACAGGAAGAAACCTCTGGCAGAACCAGACTCCAGCCATCCGCCTCGACCAGCTGGGGTTTGAGAAGACAGAAAAGAGGGGGGAAAACACCATAACACCATTCAAAGGATACCTGTTGGAACACGGAAACACAAGTTAATAACCACAATAATGTCACATGTACATAAAATCATTTGAGAAATGAAACAGGGGGAAAAAGACAGCAAAGTGAGGAAAGGTGTGACAGATGAGGTCCCCCAGCAGTCTAAGCCTATAGCAGCTTAACTATGGGATGTTTCAGGATTACCTGAGCCATCCATAACTATAAGCCTTATCAAAAAGGAAAGTTTTAAGCCTAATCTTAAAAGTGGAGAGGGTGTCTGCTTCCCGGACATTTACTGGAAGCTTATTCCACAAGAGAGGGGCCTGATAACTGAAGGCTCTACCTCCCATTCTACTTTTAGAAACTCCGCAAACAACAAGTAAACCTGCAGTTTGGGAGCAAAGTGCTCTCTTAGGAAAATATCTTACAATGAGATCTTTAAGATATGATGGAGCTCGGTCATTAAAAACTTTATATGTGAGGAGAAGAATCTTAAATTCTATTCTGAATCTAACAGGGAGCCAATGAAGAGAAACTAAAACTGGAGAAACATTATCTCTCCTGTTAGTTCTCATGAGAATCTGGCTGCAGCATTTTGGATCAGGTGGAGGCTTTTCAGAGAATATGTGGGACAGCCCTATAATAAAAAATTACAGTAGTCCAATCTTGAAGTAACAAATGCATGAACTAGTTTCTCTGTATCACCCTGAGACAGGATGTTCCTGATTTTAGCAATATTACGAAGGTGAATGAAGGCAGTCCTAGAAACCAGTTTTATATATGCGTCAAATGATAAATTCTGGTCAAAAATAACTCCAAGGTTCCTCACTGTAGAACTAGAAGCCAAGGAAATACCATCTAGAGTAACTATATAACGAGACAATTTCTCTCTGAAGCGCTCAGGTCCAAAGAGAACAACTTCAGTTTTGTCTGAATTTAAAAGCAGACAGTTCTGAGTCATCCAGGTCTTTGTGTCTTTAAGACAGGCTTGTAGTCTGACCAACCTATTGGTTTCATCTGGTTTCATAGATAAGTACAACTGAGTATCATCAGCATAACAATGGAAATTTATGCCATGCTGTCTAATAAAGTTACCTAATGGAAGTATGTACAAAGTAAAAACAATTGGTCCAAGCACAGAACCCTGAGGAACTCCATGACTTACTCCAATGTGTGAGGAAGATTCTTCATTTACAAGAACAAACTGGAATCTATCAGATAGATATGACTTAAACCAGCCTAATGCAGTTCCTTTAATCCCAATAACATGTTCAAGTCTCTGTAATCCACCTAAGTAGTAATGTCTAAGGTGTAATTAAAACAGGGGTGGGGCAGGAGTTTCTCTCCCCCAGAGAGGGCAGTCAGAGACTGACTGCAAAAGTCACCCCCGTTACCTGGGACCCGCCACAGGGCAGGAGGGCCTGATGTCCACCAGGCTCGGGGCCTGCAGTGAGCATATTTGGGGAGCTACTGTACCCCCAGAAGGCACCCACCCACCCCACCCCACCCCTCCTCACCCCAGAGGACCTCTACAAAATACAAACAACAAAAAAAACCCCGACCAACCAAACAAACAAACTATGCAGTCACACCAGTCGCAGCAGCGCAGGCCTGCCCGGGGTGCAAAGGAGGTCCCAGACACCAGAGCCCAGGCCCAGCACCACCACCCATGCCAGAGCGGTCCAGCCACCTGGTATAGAGCCAGCAGCCACCACCCCAAGGCCCCGAGGGACCCTGCTCCACGCTGCAAGACAGCCCCACCTGCAAGCCCCCAAAACTGCCCCCCAAGCCCGACACACTGTCCCCCCCAGTAATGATCAACCTGGTCCCCACGACCCGAGAGACCACCAGATGCCCGAAGCCACACAGTCCCCTCCAGCACACACCCAACCGCCCAGAGTGACGGGAAAGCAACCCACCACCACCACTATGTGATAAAGCTTATCAGCGGGGTCCAGAGAGAATGAAATTCAGCCAATTGATGTTTTGAGGTGGCAGACATTGTCTGACACTGTATTTCTTCTTCATCTAACATGTTTCAGACTCACCCTATTTTTACCTGTATTTTGATATTTGAAATTTCATGGGATTTTGATAATAGATTATTAAAGTTGGTTTGCGAGGTTGTGCAGTTCCTCTAAATAAAAATAGGCTTTAATAGGCTATTAAAGGAATTGTCGGAAAGGCCAGATGTTTAAAAAAATAAAACTGCCATAACGACCATAGGAGGAAAAAAGTGTCGGAATGACGGAACGTTAGATAGAAAATCAAGTGTCGCCATTCTAACAATTTGAGGCCCAAGTAGGACTGGTGGGATGTAACGCACCAGTTATTCAGCGTGCACTCCAGTGAGACGGCTTCTCTTGCTCTCATAAATTGCAGAGACTTCACTGAAGACGTGCTCACTTGATTGACTGATGAGGGTGGTGCACAAAGAAACTTTCTTGCTAGTTTCGCAAGTAGTTCACACATACGTCTACTATCATGGACTAGTTTCATATCAATATGATCAGCAGTCCGTCTGGAGGGACTGGGAGTGAGCAGAGCTGCCGCTTATGTTTACATAACGTGATTGGGCTCAGAGTAACGTTACAAGTAGTTGTGAGTTGTAGAGGGCTGGTATATCTATTATAATTTAGTGAGAGTTTGTTGCCTTAACTTACCTTGAAACTTATATCTGCTCTCCGTTTAGAGAGCAGCACAGCTCTCACTGCTGATTGGCTGTTACCTGGCTCTGTGTGTAACCAATCAGATGGTGCTGTGGGTGGGACAATGCTGGAGACAGAGTAGGGACTACAAATAGAGAGGCATGACTGCATCAGAGCCAAAATAACCAGGTTTGATATTGATATCTTTACGGCTGTTGGATTAAAAAAAGGCTGATGCCAAAATGCGTCAAAATGCTGAAAATCGGTCCGGCCAATAATTGGTCGAACGCTGGGGTCGACCGATGGGGTATGTATGGGGTCATGATAATAACTGAAGTTCAGGCAGCAGGATTACTCTTGATCGAGATGAGTAAGTATAAGACTAATTACAGAGTGTCTAACTGGGAGAGGAATTTCTCCCTACTCTGCTTGGTTTTTCACATCCCACTCCAGATAATCTTTCTTGTCCATATTCCATGTTGTTATGCATTTCTTCAGTTGAATTTGATCAACTGTTGATCAGTTCGGTTAATTTTGGGGCTAAAGACCAGCATACATGCCTTATGCATCAAAACTCTAATGACAGTTGTTTTTTTAAGTATGCTCACACACTGGCGACCAGTTGTGATGTGTCATGATACACAATTAATACATGGGTCATCTAGAGGGTCTGCATTGATTGAAAAATAACAAAATACCCTCTCTAATAAATGTTGCATATGATGCCAGCTTCGCAGGATGTAAAATTCCACCCTCTGGCAGTGCTAAGGGGCATAAGCCATGTTTAACCCTTTTTGGCCACTCCTTGTTGTGGCTATCTCCAAGCCAGCACATTTTTCTAGCCTGGGGGTGGATAGTTTAAAAACATGGCTATTGGAAATACAACCACTAATGCAATCATACCTTTTCTGGTATCAAAAACACTTTTAGAAGACAGTAATAGTCCATCACTATCTAGTCAACACCCAACCAATAAATAGTCCTTGTTCTGGTTCTGGAACTTTGAATCACATTTTTGTCTTAAAGGTATGAAGATTTATAGTCATGACATCTGTTCTCATCTCATCTGCCAGAACTCTGCTTCAGTATCATACTCATCACATCATCTCATGCTAACTAAATAAATGTAGACGGTAGACAGGTTTTTTTTGTGTGGTCACAAATGGTATTTAAATATTTCTCTGCACAGCAACCAGGTGGTTCTGTACAATGAAAACAGTAGAAGCAAAGCCACCATGCCCAGGATGAGTTCTTTGCTATCAGAGAAAATAAAAATTCAAATATAATTTTCTGTAGAGAACAAAAAAATAATATGGTTTTTCTTATCATTTTGCTGATGAAATTCAATATCATTCTCAGAAGAAGCATTTTGCAAACACTGAACTTGTCTAACCACTCAGCCACACATAATCAATATAGTGATGATGATAAAGACAAAAACTGCAGTGCATTTGTGTATAGGCACATGTTTGTGGTGTTACATTACTGTTGTTTCAGAGTTCTCAGAGATTCACAGACAATAACTGTTTCCCTCAGATTTATTTTAAAGGTTTGTGAAAGCTGATTCGGAAATGTTACCAGCAATATTATTAATAATATTAACAATATTGTTGCTGTTATTATTATTATTGTTATTGCTGTTATTATTGTTATTATTGAATGTTAGTGGTTCGATATTCATCACAGTACATTTAAGAAACTGAACATCGATACTCAACAGGTAGTGCTGTTGTTACTGTGGACATTCTACATCCACAGATCACAATGCTGGCAGTTCTCCTCCTCATGAATTCAAATTAATCCTTTATTAGAGTTTTTCTGTTTTTTTTGTTTCATTTTATCACACTTATCTTTACTTGTGAAGCAAGTATTGAAGCAAGCAGCAGCACCACATCCTGATGAGGAAGGCATGTTTTATTGGAACTATTGGACAGTAACAAACATTTCCAGTTCCATTTTGGCTCTTTAGAGAAATCTGCTACTTACTTTGTGGTTATACTACTAAAGTTATATTAAAAACAGCACTCATTAAGCTGAATCTGCTATATAACACAATAAGATGATCAAACAGACCTACAGGGACACTCAGACAATTGAATAAAAGTTCTTGGCTCTATGATCAAGGTTCAGCTGTCCTCGATACTAGTCTATAATTCACTGTAGTATAAAGCCATTCAGAGTCAATAAATGTGCCACAGATCTACCTTAGTGGCTTTATTACAGGACTCATAGGATTTCCACTCATTTTATTGACCTTCAAATTCACAGTTTAGCTACATACATATAACAGCCTCACTTTACAACACATTCAGGATGAGCCATCACATACATGGGTTTGATGAAGTGGAAAATGAAGTTGTGTTCTTTCATTGCCTGCCTTCATCATTGGCAGCACATTAACCTGTCCTTAGCCAATTAATCTGGCTCGAGACAGGTACCTGAGTGTTTCGCTCGCTCTCTCCCTCCAGCAGGCACTTCAAGCAAATATACTATGCCTCACAGTGTCCGTTTACCTGTTGTCTGAACAAGCCAGTCTATCTTGAAACTACAATGCTTCCTTTTTAACATAGTGAGCAATACTTTGTGTCGATCTAAAGATGAAAACGTAGCCAAATATCTTCTCAAGCCAAGAGTGTTGTTTGGCAATATTGTTGCTGTTATTATTATTATTAATAATAATAACAGCAACAATATTGCACATTTTTGCACTTCACATGTAGTTGCTGTGGAGTTGTCTTGAAAAATAATTATAGGTTCTATCTGCCTGCATGAACATATGACCAATTGGTTCCTTTTTTGAAAAAGTATAGTCTCACCTTGACTATACTTTTTCAAAAAAGGAACCAATTGGTCATATGTTCATGCAGGCAGATAGAACCTATAATTATTTTTCAAGACAACTCCACAGCAACTACATGTGAAGTGCAAAAATTACTTCCAGGCCAGTGACAGTTACATTGTAAAAAGGTTGCATTTTAACCTAAGTTATGATCACTTTCTAAGCCTAACCAAGAAGTTTTGGCGTTACTGCCAAAAGCCATGAAATTTCATTGTAACTTCATGGGTTTATATGTAGCCAAGGCAACTGGCAAAAGGGCATTCCAGAATCCCTTCTACCTCCTTATGAGGATTGTGTGCCTTGGTAAAATAAACACTTTAGAATGAAGTCTGTTCTAATGTGAAAACGTTATTCTGCACTGTATTTCCCTCCTGTGGCTGTATTTAAGAGTATGAACAGACAACTTCTATGATTATTTCGATTGAAGGACTTCTTACTTTAGATATAGCATTGTCTAGGTCTGTTAGGGAATTTATTGGGCTCATTCGTTTAGTTATCCAGTGACGGATCTGAACTCTTCCATTTGTAGTCCTCAGAGCATCAACCGACTTTTGTGGTCCAACCCGTCATCTGCTACTACTATAAGATCTGTATCATTGTCATTTCCTAAATATTTTAAGTAATTATATTGACTGTGAGTGTTATCATCCTTATATAATTGAAAAGATAAGCACACCAGTAACTCTTGTTTAATTTGTTTAAAGGAAATCTGCTGAAAGGATTTGGACCAACTTGTTTACATTTCTAATTCTAATTATTTTAGCTAAATGAATTTTCCTAGTTATTTGTGCTATCTATCATTGCACCTTGACAACATCTCTCTGCTATCAACCTTTCGTAGTCTTTATTAATAGAGCAAAGCAATTATTTTTGCCTTACCAAGAAAGTGGTACCCAAACAAGAATGAGAATATCTCAAAAGCTGCAATGACCCATATTCTGCATTTGAAATTCTTGACATATCAAATGTGCAGAAGTATCTACAATCAATAATCAATGAAGTCTTTGCTTAAAAACTCATGAGTCTTCAATACAGTAGAGGCCCCATTTCTCACTCAGAATAAATCATAATATGATACCACAAAGGACACAGAGGTTTCAGCTCCTAGTTTGTTCTTCTTTTTGCATTCAAGCGCCATAGAACAGGTGCATTCCCTTCAAAGAAAAAATTCTTCCAAGGAAGCTGCCGTGACAGCTACAGACATGCATGTTTTTTAATGTCTTTTGACCTTTGCCACTTCAGTAGCTCTAATGGCGGCAAAAAAAATACCTACTAGGCCATCTTCAGAAGAGTGCTCAATATTTGATGCCCAAGCCTACTTTGGCTAGAAGAGTGGAGTGTGTGAAAATAGCTACTGAGGTTCAAAATGGCTTGACTTTTCTTTATCTTTCCTGTCACTTTTCTTCAGCTTTCCCGTTGAAAATGTTTCAGTAGGAACAATGTAATTGAATTGATATATGTTCTATATGCAGTTCCTCTCATTCTTAATGTGAACTATAAACTGCAGTGTTTGCTCTGTACGTTTATTTCATTCAACAATTGCAACGCACTTGATATTTTTCATTTGTTACTGTGGTAGGAGATTGCTAACAAAAAGTGATTCATAATTTAAGAGCTGAAATATTAAGCTCCACCAACACAGAAGATACTAATATTATGATTGTTTATTGTGGCTCATTGCAATAAAATCTGTTACAGAGTTGCACATTCAAGTCAAACTACAGTTACAGCTAAACAAGGCCATTTGTTCTAGTAGACATCCACAGCAATGGAATTGTGTTATTGACTGAAGTATGTCCATGGCGCTGTGGAATTGTGTGAGGAAACATTCAAGACATTCTTCCACTTCTAACTAAATTCGTGGCAGATCATTGTACATGTTAGTATGCACAAACGTTGTCTTTAAGTTACAAAAATGCTCAAATCGTCTGATGATGCAGACCATATAAATTCAGCATTTCATTAGAACAGAGTGACAGTCTGGTTGCTTTAAACAAGCGTGAGTTGACACATAGTCTTAATGGGCTGATTTTTAGCCACAATATCTGACAAGTTTAGCTGTCTAACAAAAGAAACAGAAAATATGTCAATGAGAGCAGCTTTATTGGGAATTTCACTACAATTTACTGGTTTAATAAAGAGCATTGGATAGAGTGGATGGAGGGATTGGAAGACTTGAGGTTTTCTCATTGGCTCATCTGGGGTGTCTTGAATGATGGCTGAGGAGAAGGACACTCAGGTTGGGGGGGGGTTTCGTCTTGTCGTTATTGATTTGATATAGCCAGGGTCAATCAAGCTACAATCACATTAATCTGGGTGTATTTCTGATTTGAACTTGTAGTGAAGACACTGGGGCTATACTGTATCAGACGTTAGTTCAGGGGTTAACACAAAGTTCACACCGGGGTTCCCGGCCAGAACACCAAAATCAGACTTCCAGAGGGTCCAAATGAAGAGGCAGGTTAGGGATAGATCAGGTGTTTTATTGCTTTCCTTTGCAGGCAATGAGGTCATGTGGTTTTACTTGATCAGAGGCAGGTGAGCTAAATGCTACAACTAGCTTAAAGATGATCACATGGCAAGTTACACATCAAAACAACAGAAATAATCTTCGGCTGCAGCAGCGTAAATACATAACATAAGCAATACATACAGACATACTCACATTTCATACAGGCACAGACCACTACCCGGGACTTTAATTAATTTCTCGACTAGCACCGACTCACCAGTTCACACACCTTTCTTTTTTTTTTTTTTTTCCCTTGTCCTGTTCAGCATTATGGCAGCAGAATTGTAGTCTGAATACCTTTGATGCCAAACAGATTTGCTTTGCCAAGGGAAGTTTTATAAATGTAAAGCTCCCCTTGATGCCCATTTATTTATTTCTGTTTACAATATATGACATGTAATAGAACTGAACCGGACCGGGGGACAAGGAAAGAAGAAGAGGAAAGAAGAGGGAACAGAACAAAAATAGAAACAAAAACTAGACAACCAGCTGCTACACCTGTAAAAAACAAAACAGACAACAATCCATGGCCTCTGAGGGGAATCCAGCCTTAGCGCCACCAGGAGCACATGAAAGCAGAGAAACAGAGAAAAAACAAACACACAAACAAACAAAAACAAGCACAAGAAGCGGCAATCACATACAACACAGCTGTGGATATAGATCACCTAAGACGACATGATACATCAACTGCTTAGCGACTACTACTACTGGACTAATGAATGTGTGTGTGTGTGAGAACATGCAACACCCATGGCACAGGACCTACATGATAACCGTGCTTAGTTATGAGTGTATAAGCGTACAGGGCCACAATCCACAGCCCCCCCCCAAGCAATCAGAAGCTGGCAGAGAGGGCCACAAGACCCAGGCCACCAGCAGCCCCCACAGAGCACAGAACCCAAGAAGCCCACCGCAGGGGCAACCACGCATCCACCCAGAAGACTGCAGAGGAAGCCCCCGGACAGAGGCCCCATAAGCATAGGGCAGAGGCCCTCCGGGAGCCAGGGGCAACAGCCCACCGACCCCGCCAGGCCCCAGCCGCCCAGACACGGGCCGTGCACTGGATCTGGGCCCCAGGAGCCCGAGCGCCCCCAAACCCCCCGACAGAGGCCCCACCCAATACCCAGGAGGGCCAAGCGCTCCAGACAGCCACACAGTGGGTCAGCGCCTGCCCCAGCGCCCCTGGCCAAGTGCCCTGGGAGTCAAGACGTGCCCACAGGTGGGTGAAGTCGCGAGCAGCGGGGAGAGGCAACGCCGCCCCCCCATCGGGAGAAGCACAGGCAGGCCAGGCGACAGCAAGTCCCAGATCCAGGCCCAATCATTACCACACACACTTTCACGTCCCATACATCCACACGTCCTCCCTCCCTCGACTCCGCTGGGGTGTAGTGCAGCGGGCACACCAGGGGGCCAGCAGCCCCCCAGCCCCCACAGACCCCGAACCAGCAGAACAATTAATTAATCCTCTTGGCCCCTCCCGCCCCGAGCAGCAACCAGGAAGCAGGGGTGTGGGAAGAAGACCCCTCCCCTCACCCTTCTGGCTCTTCAATATTTTCTAATAGTGAGCAATTAAAATTGAGGGGCAGCCAAACTGGGAGCGCGGCCCTCTGGGCAGCCTACAAACTCAAAGAGCCCCGCCCACCAGATGCCACTCAGTGTAACCACCCCCCAAGACCTAATGTGTGTGTGTGAGTGTGTTTGATAAGTAGTAAAGTCTAAGGTGTAATTAAAACAGGGATCTGCAGAGTGCAGCCAAGGGGACCACCTACGTGGCCCCATCCACTATACCCGACAGAACACACACGCCCCCAAAACCCTTCAAGTGTGAGTGTGTACTGTGTACAGGAGCCAGAAGGGTAAGGGGTATGGGGATATACAGCGGGGGAGCCAATCTCCCCCGGTGAGGGCAGCCAGGGACTGGCTGCAATAGGCATCCCCGCTACCTGGGAGCCCACACAAGGCAGGAGGGCCTGATGTCCACCAAGCTCGCGGCCTGCAGCGACCATATTGCGGGAGCTACTGTACCCCCAGAAGGTACCCATCCCGCCTCACCCCACTCAACCCAACCCCACCCCGGAGGACCTCTACAAAAAACAAACAAACAAGAACAAAAAACAAACAAACAAACCACCCGGTCACACCAGTCGCAGCAGCCTGGGCCTGAGTCACTCAGGCCCCCCCAGAGCAACCAGGACCTGCAGCAACCCACCAGGACCTGCACCAACCCACCCATACTGTGGCGCGTCCAGGGCAACCCAGCCCCCCCAGGCACAGGCAGGGCCCCCCCCCCGGGCGCAAGGCAGCGCCCAGCCACCAGGGCCCAGGCCCAGCACCACCACCCATGCCAGAGCGGCCCGGCCACCCGGCATAGAGCCAGCAGCCACCGCTCCAAGGCCCCTAAGGGACCCCGCTCCACACCGCAAGACAGCCCCACCCGCAAGCCCCCAAAACTGCCCTCCAAGCTCGACACACTGTCCCCCCCAGCAATGACCAACCCGGTCCCCACGACCCGAGAGACCATCAGACGCCCGAAGCCACACAGCCCCCCCCAGCACACACCCAACCGCCCAGAGCGACGGGACAGCAACCCACCACCACCACTATGTGATAAAGCTAATCAGAGGGGGACCAGAGAGAATTAAATTCAGCCAATTGATGTTTTGAGGAGGCATATATTGTTTCCATGCTAATATAATCTAAAAGAAAATTTCTAAACTGGTTAATACACAGATTGTTCTTCGCTTTCCAGTTCATGAGAATAGTTTTCTTTGCGATACATAACACTGTGAGAACCATGTGTGCTGAGTTAATTTCCATGTTGATGTTGTCTAAGTCACCCAGTATGCACAGTGTGGGGCATGCAGGGATGCTACACTTTAGCCATGTTGATAGGTCCTCAGAGACTTCAAGCCAGAACTTCTGGACAGGCGCACAAAACCACAAAGCGTGTGCATAATAATCAGGTGTGTTATCTGTGCAATGTGAGCAGATGTTTGAGTGTGTTAGACCCATCCTGAACATCCTTTGTCCTGTATAGTGTGTTCTATGAAGGATTTTGTATTGTATGAGCTGTAAATTAGGATTCCGAGTCATTCTGAAGGTGTTCAAACATATTCGTGGCCAGAAACTATGACTAGAACTGATGGATAAATCTGCCTCCCATTTTGAGGATGGAAGAGACATTGTGTCATCTATCTTAGACAATAATTTATATATTTTTGATAGTAGTTTTGGGGTGCAGATGCTTAGAAATTCTGCTACCCTAGTCGGGAGTTGTAAGTCTGGTTGGTGGAGGATATATTTCTTTGTTATTATAGACTTAAGTTGTTGATATTCTAGGAATTTATTGCTGCCTATCTCGTGTTGTGATATTCCATTTTGGATTATATGTTCCAGATGTTTGATTCCTTTGATCTTCCACAGAGTAAAGTTTAGTATTTTTTTGTTTTGCAGTATGTCAGGATTGTTCCAGATGGGTGTAAGCTTACATGGGACAAGTGAAGACTTTGTTATTTTAAGAAATTCCCACCAGGCTGTCAGAGAGGTGCTGATGTTAATGCTTTTGTGATTTTTTACGTTTTCACTAATAAGTGGCAGATCAGAGATTTCCAGATTATCACACAATGCTTGTTCTATATTTATCCATGGTTCATCTATTGGGCTAGGTTTAAACCATTTTGATATATACTGTAACCTATTGGCTAAGGAATAGTGCTGAAAATTAGGTAAATCTAATCCACCACAGTCCTTGGTCTTCTGTAGGGTTTTTAAACTAATACGTGGTGGTTTGTTTTTCCACAGAAATTTGGAGATGCATGAATCTAGTGACTTAAACCAAGTAGCAGATGGTTTTATGGGGATCATTGAGAACAAATAATTAACTTTTGGTAGTATCATCATTTTAATGGTTGTAACACTCCCCATAAGTGATATAGGTAAGGACTTCCAACGAGAGAGATCGTCCTCTACTGTCTTTAATAATTGCACATAATTTAGCTTTGTTAGCTCTGAGAGCCTGGCGGAAATGTTTATGCCTAAATATCTAATATTTCCTGACTGTAAAGTGATCGCAGGTATATTCTGGACTCTACAGTTAATGGGCAGAACTGTAGGTCTTAGACCAATTGATAGAGTAGTCAGAAAGTGCTGAGAATTTATTTATGAGTGTGATCGTGTGAGTGAGAGACGTTTGAGAGTTCTGAAGGAAAAGTAAAACATCATCAGCATAAAGACTTATTTTATGCTCAATATTTTGGGGTTGGATGCCTTTAATATTTCTATCTTGTATGATAGCAGCTGCTAAAGGTTCGATGAAAATAGCAAAAAGTGAGGGAGAAAGTGGGCAACCCTGTCTTGTACCTCTCTGCAGACTGAAGCTTGGAGAGGTTTGATCATTTGTCCTGACACACGCATTTGGGGAGCTATATAATATCCTTATCCAGTTGATGAAGTGTGACCCAAACCCAAATTTGTTTAATGCTGCGAATAAAAATTTCCAGTTCACTCGATCAAATGCTTTTTCTGCATCTAGAGAGACTATTGTGGTTTCCAGGTTGTTGATGGTAGAATAGTCTATGAGATTAATTAGCCTGCGAGTGTTAGTGGATGAGTGTCTACCCTTTATAAAAACCTGTCTGGTCAGGATGTATTATAAGTAAGTGTAAGTTATTTTTTCCATTCTTTTGGCAAGGGCTTTACAAATTATTTTGAGGTCTGCATTTATTAGAGATATTGGGCGGTAGCTGGATGGAAGTATGGGGTCTTTTCCTGGTTTCTGTAGCAAGATAATGTTAGCAGAGTTCATGTGTGGGGATACTCTGCCATTCTGCTTAACTTGTAATACCATTTTGTGAAATGCAGGTGCCAAAACAGTCCAAAATTCTTTGTAGAACTCTGCTGGAAAACCATCTGGTCCCGGGGCTTTGTTGCTAGGCATATGTTGAAGGGCTTCATGGAGTTCTCCTATTGAAAGAGGTGAATCCAGAGCCATTGCCTGTTCGGTTTGTAATTTTGGAAGGTTGATATTACTAAGAAACTGATCTATGTTACTGTCTGATGGATCATTTTGTGATGAATATAAGGTTTTATAGAAGTCCCTAAAAGCATTGTTGATTACATCGGGGTCATGGGTGACATTTCCTTTTGAGTCTTTAACAGAAGTAATTGTTGTTTTCTCTTTGTTTCTCTTTAGTTTGTTAGCTAGGAACCTTCCAGATTTATTGCCGTGCTCAAAGTTCTCCAAGCGAAGTCTTTGTATCAGAAACTGTGTTTGTTTATCAATAATTTTGTTTAATTCAAGTTTAGCTTTTCTTAGTTCATTCAGTATGTGTTCCTCTTTGGAGGTACTGTAGACAATTTCTAATGATTTAATCCTGAGTTCTAAATCTGATATCCTTGAACTTTCCCTCTTTTTCTTATTTGATGAAAAAGAGATTATTTTGCCTCTCATAACTGCTTTTCCGGCTTCCCAGAGAATACAAGCTGACATTCCTGGCAGGTCATTATTTTCTAAATATACAGACCATTCCCTTTTGAAATATTTAATAAAATCAGGGTCTTTAAGTAATGATGTATTAAATCTCCAATTCCTAGCTGGTGGTGTAACTCTGTTATTCTTCAGTGTGATAGAAACTGGAGCATGATCACTGAAAGTGATGGGGTGGATTTTGGTGTCTGAAATATCCCTCATCAAGGAACTTCTAACTAAGAAATAATCTATTCTTGAATATGAGTGGTGTACCGGTGAGAAGAAGGTGTATTCTCTGAGAGTGGGGTGATGGGAGCGCCAAGCATCACAAACACCAAAATCTTTCATATACTGTTTAACAATATTCGTAGACTGCCAGTTCCGCTGACTTCCTGAAGTACTGAGTCTGTCTACTCCTGAGTCTAATACCATGTTAAAGTCCCCTCCTATGATGAGTGTGTTATCTGAGTGATCAGAGAGTGAAGTGAAAAAGGAGTGAAAAAATGAGGGGTCATCCACATTTGGACCATATATATTTGCAATGCATAAATTCATATTTTGAATTGATAAATTAACTATTAGAAATCTACCTCCTTGATCTATAACTGTGTTGTTTACGGTGAAATTTACTCTTCTATTTATCAGAATGGCTACACCTCTTTGTCTGGAGTTGTAACAGGCTGAGTACACATGAGGAAACTGTGCTGTGGTGAGAACATCAGCTACAGTCTTTGATAAATGAATCTCCTGTAATAAAACAATGTCCGCCTGTAAATCCTTTAATTTATTGGAGATTTTTAATCTCTTCTCCCTGGACCCAGCTCCATTCACATTCCATGAGATAAACCTCAGCGTGGACATGCTCAGACTAACGCAGTGAGTGCCGGATGCTAAAAGCATCCCGTGCGTGTGTGTATATATATGCTTCCATGAACATGCCATTGTTGGTGTTTCAGTTGTCAATATGAGCTTGCTACAATATGTACTTGCGCTGTCGATGCTGTGTGGAACTTGATTATGTGCTCTGCTCAAAACTCTATGTGCGCCGTGCTTGTTAACATTACTTATTAACGTGGAAATGCAGCGGGTTGGGGAAGAAAGACAGAATAGAAAAACAGTGCAAAAGAGTGGAAGTGTTAGATAGAAAAAACAAAAACAAAAACAAAAACAAAAAAACATACCCAAATAAACAAATAGGAACTGCATATATCCTGTGCTGGTGAGACTGGCAGTGAGCTATATATTTTGCCTTGATAGATAACTGTGAATTGGATAGATTATTTCATCTTGCTTATATGTCATCTACAGTGAAATGATTCATACAAGTTAACAAATACAGATCACCTGGAGTTTAGAAGAGCCAAGGAGTGGTTTCCTGGTTGCGGTACAGCTGCCCGTTGATGAATAACTTATCCACCGCGATGACAGCTCGGGAGCCTCCTTCCATGAACTTTCTCCGGATGGGGAACAGAACCATGCGTCTTTCCAGGATTTCTTTGGGAAACTGGTCGTTGACGCTGAAGTCCGTTCCTCTCAGCTCCCTGCCGCGGCCCCTCACCTGGACCTTCTGTTGGAAATGCTCGAACTTGGCCACAATCGGTCTCGGTCGACGGGCATCAGGTCTCTTCCTTCCCAGGCGGTGGACTCGGTGAAAAGTAATGTTTTTCACTACATCTACTGGTAGTTTCAGTTGATTTTGGATTAAGTTTTTCACTGCGAGTTCAGGATCCTCGTCTGCCTGCTCCGGGATTCCAGAAAACACCAGATTGTCCCTCATACTACGAGCCTGGAGATCAATAATTGATTCTTTCATCCTCTTGTTCTCATCAGAGATCCGGCTCATTCCTTCGGTGAGGGATTTCACCGATCCTCTGAGGGCTGCGTTTTCTGCAGCCAGCGTCTGCACCTGTTACTGGCTGAACTCCAACGACTCCCGTAATGCCTGGAACTCTCTGTGTAGAATTTCTAACAGAGACATACAGGCGTCGAAGCTGGATAATTTGTTATCGATCGATGTTAAAATGTCCGTCGAATCATTACCAGCTGGAGACGTCGCTCCGGGTGACTCTTCATTACGACTTCTCTTTGAGGTCGCCTTGCTGCTAGCAGATGGGGTTTGGTTAGTTTTCCCCATGACGATCCTGTCAAAACACTCGTCGATGAAATCCGTGAGGCTCTCCAGGCTTTCTTCACTGTACTCCAGTGTTTTGTTTTTGTTTCACCCGATAATATATTTATTTAAACACTACAGCATCACTCCCGACCCTCACACACCTTTCTGACCGAGTGCTGTCTGTTACACTACATAACCAGCAGGGAGGGTGCTCCTATATGAGCTGACCAACACTACATCTATAAACATCGCACACTAAACATAATATTGGAGTGGAGACTTTGGGGCCTTTTTGTCAAGAACGATGGTGAGGTAGGACCCAGATGCAGTTCTTTCAATAAATCAAAAGGTTTATTCCAGAAAAACACAAAAACCGGGAGCAGGGCAAAAACATAAAGCGTGGCAGAGCCGGATACAAAAATAATTAAACTGTGAATTAACGATAAACAAGACTATGAGGCAGGAGACCAGACTTCACTTCGGTGGCAAGCATGAAGGGTTGTGAGGATTCTGCAATGAACATGAGTACACCAGGAAACTAAATACTGAGGAGGGAGTGATTACTGAGTGAGTGAAGCTGATGGCAGGGGAGAAACATGACAAGAACATGACAGAAGATATAACAAATGACCTGAAAACATAGTTATCAAAACATAAACTGTGACACTTTTCTACAGAATGAGCTTAATTTCATACGATTATAGTCAGACTGACATGTTTACATGCATTGTAAAAGTCTTGGTTTTGGTCGAACACAAAATAAAAAAATTAAATTTAAATTTAAACAAAATTTAAAAATGTTGTGCTAGTTTTTCCTTGGTCCCTCCGCTTCATGAGAAGATGATATTTTCTCTAGACTAGATTAAGGTTTTCTCTTTTTTCTTTTAGATTTGTTACGCACTTATTACCGGTACCAGACCTAGGGGAAATCTGGACCAGCAGCAAGGGTTACACAGGCTAGAGATCACTGCGTAGCCAAGGTATACGTGTACTAACTCTGTGAATTAACAAGGAGAGGACGAGAGTTAGCGTTGCTCATGCTTGTTTATTTCTGATACATTGCCAAATATAAACTCAACATAATTCATAAAAGAAATTGGTTTAACTTGTAATATGCCTCAACACAATACATATTCTCTTTTCCTTCTGAATTAATCAAGTCGCATCATACACATACAATCCTACTTACACTTATCCTACACTAACATCATATAAACCTTTGTACAATACAATTACCATCTCTCTCTTTCACACACATGTATGGACGACACTTAACAAAATGGCGATATCGCGCCATAACCCGCGAGTGTCGTTTGAACCTGGCGTTTAATAAATTTTACTTACTTACTTTGTTTGTTCAGGGAAAGCTTGGCATTAGCTGGCATTAGGGTGTTAATGTTTTCCACATAAGTTATGGGACAGGTCTGGTGGGAGACAGTCCCCCAAATCTTCTCCAAAGGATAAAGCTTGCTGTAAATAAGGTGTTGTCTGTCTCTTCCTGGTGTAGAAATCCCTCATCTGTGTCTTTGAACAAACATTACCACACAGGAATGTTGCTGGGGCCTCCCAAACATTAAGTTTCATATCAAATCCACACTTGAGTTCACTACATTTGCTTAACATATCAAAGATATTAATTCATTGTGTATTGATGTTTCTTTCGTAAGAAAAGTTACATTTTCAGTGAGATCAGATTAATGCCTGATTACCACATATGGGGCAGTCAGAGAATTTGTATTACCATTGACCAGTGAACTTCTGTTTTTTGGTCTTTTTGTAGTAAGACAGAATAATCCAAGCCTTGTCCTTTTACTCGATTGCGATTGTCACTGTTGGAGAATGCTAAAAGACCAACCATTTCTTAAATATTTCTAATCAATTTTTTTCTTTTTAAAAGTTTATCTGTGATATTTTGCCAGCTGTAGGTGTGGTGGAACAGGATACAATGAACTGAACAGATGACAGTGTGACTGCGACATAGCGTGAACACTCCTTTTTACTGGCTTATGTACTATAAAGTAAAATATAAACAGCATTTTTACTTAATTTTCACCTGTTCCTTTCATGCAGACTTGCTTCTTATCTCAGTTCCTTTTGAGGTTCTCCATACCACATCATCCCTCCACCCAATAAAAACCAACTAAATGGCAAAAAGAAGGTACCATTCACGTCTGCTCTGTGGCGTAGTTTTAATTCAAAATACCTTGTCCTCATGTCTCGATGGAACCTTGCACCAAATGAGTAATGAGAACAAGGTGAGGGGGCTCTAGAGTGTAATTATTTTCATTTGGGAGACAGTGGGGGGCTGCTCTACATTTGTCTCAGCCATACGTGCCTGTTCACTGTCTTCCAGTAACGGTAATGAGCACCAGGCCCTCATTATGTGTGGGGAATGGCACTGCTGAAAGAAAAGGCTAAAAATAAATGTTAACTTCCACTGTCCATGCATGATGAGAGGAATAGGGGGGGGGGCAGTGGAGTGGGTGTTGCAGAGAGAGAGCCAATGTTGTCTTTTGGACAGGTATAGAAATACGAAAGAAAGGACAGGTCAAGGAAAGGTGAATATTTAGAAGAATTGAATTATACAAATAACCAGCACATCACCACAGATGAAGCTTCTGCCTCTTATTAACAATTCATAGTACAAACATACATAAAATAACTACTAGGATGGGTCAGAAAAACAAGGCAACTTTTTACAAGGTAAAGTCTTTTGGCAAATTGTTCCCCTGTTGCTTTATATATTTCTAAAGCACAAAGCTTCATTGCATCGATCTAAACAGCAGTCTACTACATAACGCACAACAGAAGAGAAAATCTTTCTCTAATAGAAGGTTATAACTGGACACAAGGGTTTTGTCATATGGACTATCCTTCCTCATCTGCAGGTTATTGAGGCCGACATGTTTTCCATGAAAAGCCAAGACAAGGCCAATTTTCTTCCTTCAACTTTTAGTGTTGCTGTGTTGGTATGTATACCACCAAAGAGGGTCACCACAGCTGAAAGGGTGTCACACAAGCTTGTCTTAAAGTTTTCTTTTTGCACCATGCAGAGGTCATTATCCACAGGTCCACAGTGGTAAACCACATCATTAGTCACTTCACTGGTCGGATACGCCTTAGAAGAAAAATAGATAATAAAAAGGCTGACAATTTAAAGTGATTTTTTTAGTTTAACCATCTTTAACCATCTTTAAACTTTTGTGTAGAAAGGTGGATATCAAAAACACTCACATTCAGTTTTCATTTCTTTCCCTTTTTTTATTTCACTTTAATTCAAGGTGTGGATTCTTTCTGAAAGGAAAATTTGCTTCATCAATTAAAAGCAATCTTTGTAATACTTGGACAATGAGTGTACAAATGCTGAGAAAGATAGAAATGATTAGTTCTGAGTCTTTTAATTGTGAATGTATGAGCTGAGGAAATGGAGTCAATGAGTCAAAATGTATCAATGTAATGTATTTGCCAATAATTTTCTCATTTAATTTGTCTAGAGGTTTACCTGATTGGCCAGTTTGAACTCAGAGGTGGAGTTTATATGTGTGGATATATCTTTGTATGTGTGTGTGTGTGTACTGCTAAACAATAGAGTTGGTCTGCTTGGAGGAAGCATGTTGGAATGTTCCATCTATGTTGGAATGGATTAATGAACAGAATATCTTTCTTCCCACTATTTTGGCATTTTTAGAGGCTGCTGATTTTCCTATATGTTTGAAAGAAAATGGCGTCCTGTTTTTTTTTTTTGTTTTTTTTTTTGGGGGGGGGGGGGGTTTAATTAACTCCCAGCATGTAAATTTGATGACCCCCTTTGTGTTCCACCCCGTCTACTTTCCCTTGGTTTGAACTGATATGTGCTTGTTGGCTCACCACCAGTTAGCCACTAATGGCTCCGGAAAGTTAACTTCAGCACTGTATCACAGCTAAGATGCAGTGTTAAAATCACCATTATGCTGATGCTGATCCTACCAGAAGAGAGTGGGGAACATCACTCTAACACTTCTCATCGCTATTGTTAGGGCAGAAGGTATTAAAGGGAAAGAGAAGATCTTAGTTGACGCTTTATCCTTTCTACTATGTTTTTAGATGGGATCTGAGTTTCAGGCTCCTCTTTTTTTAATTGGCAAAAAATTGTGGTGGTTAGCACTAGTGCCTTACAGCGAGAGGGTTCCAGGTTCGATCCCCGCCTGGGGCTTTTTCTGTTTGGAGTTTGCATGTTCTCCCCTGGTATGCGTGGGTTCTCTCTGGGTATTCCGGCTTCCTCCCACCATCCAAAAACATGCATGTTAGGTTAATTGGTGTCTCTAAATTGTCCTTAGGAGTGAGTGTGAGCGTGTGTGGTTGTTTGTCTCTATGGGGCCCTGTGATGGACTGGCGACCTGTCCAGGATGTACTCTGCCTTTCGCCTGATGACTGCTGGGATAGGCTCCAGCGACCCGACCGACGGCTTGACGGTATAGGAAATGGATGGATGGATGGATCCTGAAAAGATCATCCTTACTGTTTTAAATCACATTATTGTATGGTGAACACCATGCATATGCTTTGTATTTCATCACTGTAAAAAAAAATGTTTATCATCTAGGGACAAAAGAAAACAACATGCAACAATAACTTTGTGTATCTTATCTGCAGATGAGGACAGTGAGTTTTGAAACATTGTTTCAAGGGTAAATGTTCAGAATTTGGCAAATCCAAATTGATCATATATTCCAAAGAATATTAAGACCATCCATTCAGATCAAGTGAATAGGGTTAAACATTCTCATCATGGTGCATATTAATGTATAGTTTGTGATATTACCTGAAAGTGTAAAGTCAGTTATTGCACAAAGGCTTGATTAAAATCTTTACACTGGCTTCCAGTCAGTCACAAAATAGATTTTAAAAGCCTACTGATGGTTTACAAATTCCAGAACAGTTTAGGACTAAAATACATCTGTGATATGTTCAGAGATTATAAATGTTCAGAGATTATAAACCCATATAAGATATGTTCAGAGATTATAAATGTTCAGAGATTATAAACCCATATGAGATATGTTAAGACAATATAAACCCAGCAGAGCTCTTAGATCCAAGGACTCAGGTCAGCTGGTCCAGTCCAGAGTCCAGACTAAACACGGAGAAGCAGCATTTAGCTGTTATGCTGTTAAACTGTCACCAAATGTAGACATTTCTAAATCCAGGTTAAAAACATTTATTTTCTCATGTGTCTACGCTTGACATCTGCACAGTATCTTTTAACTTATCTAGACTGTTGCTTGTTTTTATTCATTTTAATTATTGTATTTCTTTCTATTTATATTCTTTTGCATAATTTTAATGCTTTTTCTGCTGCCAGCTGCAATGCTTTTATTTTATGTAAAGCACTTTGAATTGTTTTGTACATGAAATGTGCTATACAAATAAATTTGACTTTGACTTTGACTTTAAAGAGAAGAGAGCAGATCTAGATATCTGAGAGACTTTGATAGAGATCAGATACATTTTTTAAGGAATCTTTGAGACTGCAACATTTTTGAAGTGCCCCTGTCCAAAAGTGGATTGGAGGAATGAACCTTAGACTGTAGAAGCAAGTACTGAAACAAGCTATACCCTAACCCATAATGATTCTTGGTAAAGATCTTGTCAGATTGCTTTCCAGCATGAAGGAGACCCCCATGGCATTGTGGTGGTGATCTAGCTGTTGGGTACATGTCGCCAAAACAAATGTCAGCAAAGCTTGCCGAATAAAATGTTATTCATTAAACAACTATCCTTTATGTTTTCATAACCTTAATCAAGTTCTTTCAATGCTAAAAAAGTGCTGATAAGGCAAATGGTTGAATGAGAATGTAGAATTTATGACAGAGCTGTTGTAATGGATTAGATTATATTTCACGAGTGTACGAAGTGAAGGAATCAGTACTGTGGGTATACAGTACTGTACATACAAAAAGACATGAACTTCGTAACAACTCTTTAGTTGCAAACTGTCTTTTGGGTTTCAGTTTAAATGTGCCATAGAAGTTGTTTAGAATGAAAAGCAAAAAATGAGCTCTGCAGGCTGAACTAATCACTGTACATTTTTTCTACATCACAAAGAAATACATGACATGAACTTGGAGGGTTGGCAGAAAATGAAGCATATACTGTACCAGTCACACAGAGTTAGGCAACAGCACAGTTTCTGTGGTTAACCAAATAGCTCTCATTGAGAGATACACAATCCCAGATTAAAAAATACAAACAGAAACATTTTAATCACCAACCAAAATATCAGAAATGTTTGCCATGATCCTCTGAAATACTGTGGACCCTGGTGCTTTACTTTCAAATGATGCATATCAATATGCCTGTATTGCATAAATTATACACCAATTGAGAATGTCACTAATATGTATCAAATGTGTGCTATAACAAGACTTTTACTCATTTTACAGTTAATGCAAGCAATGAGCACACCGCCATCGCTAATGAAAACCATGCATAAGTCAAGAGGCATCTAACTTTAAATGCATTCTCTGCCAGTTCCTTACAGATTGTGAGCAGGTGTGGTAGAGCACCAGCTGCATCACTAATATGCATCGTCTGGTGGTTAAACTTGAACATGGTAAAGAATTCCAACTGGATGGATTGTTTGTGCCTTTTTTCCAACCTAGAAACAGATTTCTTCAAAAATACAAGTCACAAAAATGATTTACTTCTTTTTTTCAGTTAATGTTTTTCAAAGCCTTTTCCCCTCCATCTATTTTTGTAAATCAGGATGCTCCTAGGATGCCGAGAGGAGCCTCTTTTTTTCTCTCTTTTTTTTCTTTTACCTTGTTCTGATTTATTTACCTTATTCAAATCATTTATTTTAAACTTCAGCTTAGATGAATATTCTTTCATCTATAAATATCATCAAAATTACAAAGCTGCAATAATGTAGTTTTTCGGTGTAATGCACTGACTATTCAACAGTGAATAGAAATTTCTCACATACCTCCTTATTGAAACCCCTTTTTTTACAGTAATTCATAATGGTAACATAAAAGCAGTACAGATAATGAGATGCTGTCACTATAATATTTGAAAATGATAATCATTGCACAGAACCAATTTAAGGTTCTGGTTAGTTAAACGACCATTTTAGTTACAACCCATTTTCCAAAAATATTGTGACAGATGTTGTGACAGATGTGTGGAGATTTTACAGATGCACATTAAACTTAATATCATTAGCTGAAAATAGTACATAAACAACAAAGCAAATATTGAAACTGAACTTTTATGTCAGTTTTGTTTTTGATGGCAGGAGCAATTTTGAAAAGTTGGAATGGGGGTATGTTTTTCATTAATATAGGATTTTAGCTGTGTAGTGTTACAGGGTTTTTACAGGTCACATTTTCTGTTTCACAATGCAGCAGTTGGTGGTCAAAAGTTAAACAGGTTAGAGGTGAATTGGAAACGAGGACAGGGCCTGCTTGGACCAACAGAGCTGACCAGCAATATCACACTGAGCTACTTGGGAGATGCCTCCATAGCCTCCATTTTCATATGAATCTCTACTTGCAATTTCTCGAGAACTTTAGAATTTGAATGGCATTTCACTGTCTTTTTATACAATCTGTCTTTGCCAATAAAACACCTCCCCAGCAAAAAATTTGGAAATATTTTGAATGGTGCTTTAAAGTTTGTGTTTTCTGAATTTTGAAATTTAACACAGCTGACATGCAATAGTAGGTGAGGCTTGTTCAGGCCATTGAAGCTGACCAATAGGAGTGTAGTGGGCTGCCAAGTTTGGATAATATTATGTTCCCATGAAACATTAAAAAGATTAAAGTCTCCATTCTTCTTGGCAACCGGCATCTTCATTACCCACAATGCAAATCAGTAATCCACAATTTGATTGGTAAGTAATCACATACAAAGCATTGAGCAGTAAGCCTCGTTTCATAAGGAGAAAGCTACAGAGGTGTAATAAGTAAGTTTAATCAAAAACTGTGAAATAGTAACATTTGTCCAAATGTCTAAACAGATTATTTTACAATCCAGGCTTAAATATTGTGATATGACAATAATTTGGTAGGGGGTTGTGCATCGTATTGCAGGGACCACGATCGGAGGATATTAAACTGAATAGTCTGTGACAATTTTCCAAAGTAATAATTCATAATTCAGTTCATATTCTTGTTATTTATGTATGTGAACCGAAGAATTATACATGCTATTTTCATTAGTTGACCCCAGTGATGAAAAATGTCACAGTAAAACATCCAACTTAGATTGCACATCACATTTTAGTCTTGATGTATCTAGTTTACCCTTTCCACTGACCCACTTTAGAGCTGTTGTGTCTTTTAAATGTAACTTGAAATAAAAATGAGTGACTGATTGCAGCGGATTGACTGTCTTGTATCACTAGTGACAACCCCTTCCCAGTGCAGCGCTTTTTAATCTAGATGAAAAGAAAAAGATAAAACACAAATATCCACAGTAAAAATCCAAAGACATTTAATCCTTTCTCTATACTGCTTTGGGATATGGCCCAGACGAGGCTAATGTATGAGGCCGATTGCTTTCCTTTTTTCTGAACAAGATGGTCTCATGATATTTGTCTATGTAATTCCTCTGAGATGCAAGAGCCAGTTGTAACCTCTAGCTATATGAAAAATGGGAAGACATGCATGTTTGGAAATGACTCATCACCACTCTGTGATTGCAGCTTGCTTTTAGTATTATGCTTCATTTTGCTCTGCCATAACATAGGTAATTGTCCCTAGCACAGCAACTTCAAATGCTCATATTTGTTGCCTGAATAAAATAAATGCTCACTGTCTAATTATTTTAATAATTTAGTGTAATTTGTTCTCATGTCAACAAATGCATATTACAGCATTAATTAATAAGAAAGCCAATAACTTAATTGTATATCATTAATAGAATAACAAGTAACTTAATGGTGTTAAGAGTCTAATAACAATTTATAATTAATCATTTAGCAGGACTTTGGAAAGTGTAACACTAATGTTTTACCTTTAGGAAACAAAAAAGAAATTAAATTTTCCACACAAAGAAGCTCTTCACAGAGCAGAGTATTTTTTTTATCCTCCTCACAGCTGGTGTTGAGATTGCAGTCAGACTACATTCAGATAACCTGGGGATGATTACATTTGCATACACAGTACAGTTAAGCTTTTAAGCTACAAACTGCACTCAAGGCTATGCAGGAGAAATGTTGTTTGCAGTGTTTTTAAACCGATATATATATAATCGTATAAAAATTAAAGTACACCCTCTTTTGATTTTAAAGTTTCAATTATTAAAAAAATTATTTAGTCCTCACCATGTCTGCAAGTTGTGTAATGACAACCTCAGATGACATATTACAGTCTATTCAACTAAGCCAAAATGCAGAATCATTGTGTAAAAACTAAGCACATGACATGATTAAATAGCTTGTAGAACCACTTTTAGCAGGGAAAGCTTAATCTTATTATCTTTTGTATTATGTTCTTACTTTCATAGAGCATTATGGACCACTTTTCTTAATTTTGCTTAAGTTCATTGTGATTTATCAGCATTTATTCATGAACAACTCTATTCAGGCCCTACCACAACATTTCAATCAACTTTAGCTCTGGACTTTGACTGGGCCATTAAAACAACTGGATTATGTTCTTTTCCAACATTCTGTTGTAGATTTGCTGCTGAGTTTGGGATCAATCTCCTGTTACATGTCCCAGATACAGCCAAGCTTTAGTTGTCAGACAAATAGCCACATATTTGACTCTAGAATACTTTGGTATACAGAGGAGTTCATGGTGGACTCAATGACTGCAAGGTGCCCAGGTCCTGTGTCTGCTAAACAAGCCTAAATCATCAGCCCTCAACTGTGCTTGACTATTGGTATGATGTATTTGTGCTGATATGCTGTGTTTTGGTTTTACCAACATGGTGCTGTGCATTGTGACCAAACATCGTTGGTCTGGTCTGTGTAAATTACATTGTCTTGTGGTTTGTTTAGATGCAACTTTACAAACCTTAGCTGTGCTGCCATGTTCTATTCAGAGAGAAGAGACTTTCTCCTACAACTCTTCCAAACAAGACATTCTTGTGAAGTCTTTTTGTAATTGTTTCAGCATTAACTTGAATATTTGACATGCAAATTGGGGCCTGTAGAATCTGAGATGTAGCTGATAATTTTTTTGCAATTTCTTTAAGCATTACACAGTATAACCTTGAGATAAACTTGGTAGTAAGTCCACTTCTGGGAAGATTGCCACAAGTTGAAATGTTTTCCACTTGTGGATAATTTTTTTCACTGTAGAATGATGGACTCTAAACAATCTGGAAATGGCTTTTTAACCCTTCTGATATTGATAGGCAGCCACAAATGCTTCTGAAACTACTTTCATGTGCACTTGATTAGCAGCACATTGCTGCTACTTACCCTCTTAATTCCTATGAAAGCCAGAAGGGTAGACTTCCTTCTGCACTTAGTTTTTGTACAAAGACAAATAACATAGTGTAATGTGTCATGTGTAACTGTTTATTTGAGATTGTATTAACATCATTTTAAGACCTGGTAAGGACCAGATGGCTTTTTGAAATGTTATGATCTGTAAAACTGGGTGTACTCTCATTACTATGTGACTGTAACTGAGCTAAAGTCCTTTAGAGATGCAAAGATCTTAAGTTTTACAGGAACTGGCAGGGCAACAGATGAAGAAACATCAATAAGTGGAGGGCCATGTCCGGACTGCCTCAAATTTCCAATTTGATTATCATCAGGAGATATACGATATAAGGTATAAGCAGCAAAGAAACCAGACATAATGGCAATGCAAAACACCAACGCAATAACAGTTAAGTACTCCCTCTTATAGGATAATGGTCTTCCCCTGGTAACAAATTTAAGGAGTAAATCACTGTTTGGTAGATCATGTATTTGCATTTTTATTTTCTGCATGCATTCTTCCAGGGGGGTCAAAAGGTGAAGGGTGCCACAGGACAATGAGTAAAAAGTGACCTTTTAACTTTGGCATTGCGTTCTGTAAGTAATCATCATGGCGAGGTGTTGAGCCTCTTTGGAAGGTGAGGATACAGAACAAAAAACAGGGTCACTTTGTTTAGTTTAAAAAGGGAATATTGATAGCAGCTGGACTGAATTCTAATGAAAATAAGACAAAGAGTCCACAGACATTCCTATTGCTCTTACAGATTGAAGTCACATAAGTTCAGCAGATCTGAGCCACCAAAATTCTTAATATCCATCTAGGTGTAGAGTGCTCATACAGAGAAAAATACCACCACATGTTCATAGTGGCACCTCAGCCAAATTTAGAATCAACACTTAACCTGTCAGTTATGTCTTTGGACTGTGGGAGGCATAAACTTCACTAAACTAAAAATCTCAAATCAACTAGCAGTTTCCTATTGTGATGTAACAGTGTTAACTGCTGCACCACTATATCACCCAACCATCAATACAGCATGTCTTCATGATGATAGCTGTAGCTATCAAATAACCTCTTTAATTCCAAGATTTACAGTATGCTCATCAACTCACACTGTATACATCCTCTTCGTCTGTTTAAAGAGTTATCTCGAAGAAAATAACAGCACAGAAATCTTCAAAGAGGATCCATAGCTTTGAAGATGTCACTGGTAACTTCAAAGAGTAACATACATGTCTACCGGTAGGCTGGAACCTCACAGGTGCATAATGAGGATGCTGTGGGAATATGCATTTGTTTGCAACAAAGTGGTTTTTATCATATTTCATAAGAAAAATAGCCTTATTTCATTGTTTCACTCAAAGTGTTATGTAAAAAACAATGTAAATAGGCATCCCACTGTATGAAACAATAAAAGCTCTATAGTAGTAGCCCCAGGTTTAACACACTGAATGTCTTCTTAATTCCCAAATAGTTTGCTGTAGACTGAATGAATTCAATGAAAGGAGTTTCTCAGTCAGGCATTGGATGAGATGTAGTTACAAACCCCTTTTTGTCTTATCCTTCACAACTCCAGTCTGTCCTATATGAATAAAGTATTATTCTATTCTATTCTATTCTATTCTATTCTATTCTATTCTATTCTATTCTATTCTATTCCAATCCATTGCATTCTATCTGATTCTAACAAATGGAGGTAGTCACTCAGAACACTTCTCTTTAACTTCTTATGCAATGCTGCATCATTTCTCTACCTTTGGTCTTTTGTTAGTGTTATCTCTTTAAGCTTGTTCACCACTCATGATCAGCTCGTCATCAAGCTCTGAAGTGGCCTCATAAGGAGCCATTCATTTGAATCAGACGTGGCGGAGGAGGGAAACATCGAAAACATGCAGGACAGTGGGTCATGAGGACCGGAATTGAGAAACACTGTTCTAACCTGATCTTTGGTGGTGTGCCTCTATATGAGGTTCAGCCTTTTGTCTGCATCTGTGCCTGTTGGTTGAACTCAGAGCCTTTTGCCGTATTATCAGGTCAGTATTATGTGTATTTACTGACTCCCTCATTTCTTGGATCCTTGTGAAAGACATGCTTGGGTGTCTTGTGTTCCTCCTTGAGTCACCATGTTTCTGCACAGTTTTTAAGCAGTACTTTACCTTTCAAGTCTCCACAGTGTTTGCCCTTGAACACCCATGGTCTCGAGGATGCACTCAATACGAGCTGTACTATGGTTTTGCTTAATTGTTTTTGCGGTCGAAAAGAATGAGATAGAGCATGGTGTTTTCCAGCTTGATTACCTGCTCTGCTCTTTTTCTACCTCGCAGTTACAGGTCATTCAACAGAAATAATCTACTGAGAATCTACTGTATCATCAGCTGACTCAGCCCTTCAGGTAAATTAATGTTTCAGGGCTTCCTGTGCTGCCAGTTGATGTAAAGATAACTGGGCCAATACTTCCTGTTCTTTGTATCAGTCATTGTTAAAAGGTAGATACGTCACCAGAATAATAATAAAAAGTTTGAGTGTTGATAGCTATTGGACTATATTTAAGCCTGTTTTACTAAACATGTCTGTCTGCCTTCATGTGTGCAACCAAAGCCCGTTCAAAAGTGGCTGGTCAATGCTACTCAGACTACAGTCTTCTAACGCTGATATTGATCACAGAGAGCCTCTTCTAACAATATCAGGTCCCTTGTCTACACATTCTGCATTTGAAGATTTTACTTTATAAAAATGACCAGATAACTAAGTTCTTCCTATTTTTACATTTTTTTGGTAGTTGCAAGCCACCTGTCAAAATGGGTTGCCTGATAGCTCGAGGTGCTGCCTCCTATTTAACTATTAGAGTTTATGAATCATAAGCAAGTCTGAACTCTCACAGTAAAGTATTCAGTGGGCATAATAAGCAATCTGACATGTAACTGTGCACATGTGTTAATCCAAATCTCTCTTGCTTTGCACTTAATGCATTTATACATTTTACTATTTTCCTTCAAACACAACAGAAACAACAGTCTTCAGAGTGAGTTAATTGCCCTACAAGTGTTTTTCATCTGTGTAACACTAACTCAGCACTGTTGCCAGGCTGACAAAGAGTCCAAGCTCTGTTGAGCCATGTATTCCTTTAACTCTCAGCAGTGATGATTTCATGAGATTCTTTATCACTAAAATTGTTTCTATCATAAAGAAGATTAATGGAATCCTTCCCATGTATCATCAAGTAGAGCAGCTTTAGAAGTATCTTTAGAACCTGATTTGAATTTAGACGGCTTCTGCCCAGTTGATCTCTCTGAGCTAACAACAGCAATAGTCTCTTCTAAAACATGAACTTGTATTTTAGACCCAATCCCAACCAGACGGTTTCTGGAGGTTTTCCCCTTAATCGATGCTTCCATATTGAATTTGATCAATCGGTCTTTGTTGACAGAATATGTACCTAAGACTTTTAAGGTTGCTGAAATTTAACCTTTACTTAAAAAACCTACTCTTAATTCAGAAGTGTTGGCTAATTATCAACCTATAGTCAATCTCCCTTTTTTTGTCTAAAGTTCTTGAAAAAATAGTTGCAGTTCAACTTTGTGATCATTTACATAGAAATAATCTAAAGAGTTTCAGTCAGGATTCAGAGTGCATCATAGCACAGAAACAGCACTGGTGAAAATTACCAATGATCTCCTCTTAGCCTCAGATAGCGGACTTGTGTCTGTGCTTGTCCTGTTGGATCTGTTGGATAACAGCATTCTATTACAGAGACTTGAACATGTTATAGGGATTAAAGGAACTGCATTAGACTGGTTTAAGTCATATTTATCTGATAGATTCCAATTTGTTCTTGTAAATGAAGAATCTTCCTCACACATTGGAGTAAGTCATGGAGTTCCTCAGGGTTCTGTGCTTGGACCAATTATTTTTACTTTGTACATGCTTCCATTAGGTAACATTATTAGACAGCATGGCATAAATTTTAATTGTTATGCTGATGATACTCAGCTGTACATATCTATGAAAACAGATGAAACCAATAGGTTGGTCAAACTACAAGCCTGTCGTAAAGACACAAAGACCTGGATGACTCAGAACTGTCTGCTTTTAAGTTCAGACAAAATTGAAGTTGTTCTCTTTGGACTTGAGCGCTTCAGGGAGAAATTGTCTAGTTATATAGTTACTCTAGATGGTATTTCCTTGGCTTCTAGTTCTACAGTGAGGAACCTTGGAGTTATTTTTGACCAGAATTTATCATTTGACGCACATATAAAACTGGTTTCTAGGACTGCCTACTTTCACCTTCGTAATATTGCTAAAATCAGGAAAAGGATCAGGGTGATGCAGAGAAACTAGTTCATGCATTTGTTACTTCAAGATTGGACTACTGTAATTCTTTATTATTGGGCTGTCCCACATATTCTCTGAATAGCCTCAGGCTGATTCAAAATGCTGCAGCCAGAGTTCTGATGAGAACTAACAGGAGAGATCATGTTTCTCCAGTTTTAGCTTCTCTTCATTGGCTCCCTGTTAAATTCAGAATAGAATCTAAGATTCTTCTCCTCACATATAAAGCTCTTAATAACCGAGCTCCATCATAGCTTAAAGATCTCATTGTAAGATATTTTCCTAACAGAGCACTTCGCTCCTAAACTGCAGGTTTACTTGTTGTTCCCAGAGTTTCTAAAAGTAGAATGGGAGGTAGAGCCTTCAGTTATCAGGCCTCTCTCTTGTGGAAAAAGCTGCCAGTAAATGTCTGGGAAGCAGACACCCTTTCCACTTTTAAGATTAGGCTTAAAACATTCCTTTTTGATAAAGCTTATAGTTATGGATGGCTCAGGTAATCCTGAAACATCCCATAGTTAAGCTGCTATAGGCTTAGACTGCTGGGGGACCTCATCTGTCACACCTTTCCTCACTTTGCTCTCTTTTTCCCCCTGTTTAATTTCTCAGATGATTTTATGTACATGTGACATTATTGTGGTTATTAACTTGTGTTTCCGTGTTCCAACAGGTATCCTTTGAACGGTGTTATATTGTTTTCCCCCCCTCTTTTCCGTCTTCTCAAACCCCAGCTGGTCGAGGCGGATGGCCACCCTTCCTGAGTCTGGTTCTGCCAGAAGTTTCTTCCTGTTAAATGGGAGTCGTTCCTTTCCACAGTCGCCACAGGCACGCTCAGGATGGGGAGATTGGACTTAAGACAACTTTCGGTGCAATCTGTTGGTGGCCTTAGCTAGGATATTATTTTTTGAATTGGCTCTATATGAATGAATTGGATTATGACTACAATGAATTGAATTCCAATTGGCTTGGATTGGACTATATTATTTAAGTGCCTTGAGATGACAATTGTTGTAATTTCGCTATATAAATAAAAATTAATTGAATTGAATTAACTTTAAGAGGTGGTTTGTTTGTTTGTTTTTTGTTGTTATTTGTTTGTTTTTGTAGAGGTCCTCCGGGGTGGGATGGGGTTGGTTTGAGTGGGGGGGGTGGGGCTGGATGGGTACCTTCTGGGGGTACAGTAGCTCCCGGAATATGGTCACTGCAGGCTCCAAGCCTGGTGGACATCAGGCCCTCCTGCCCTGTGTTGGGTCCCAGGTAGCGGGGGTGCCTATTGCAGCCAGTCCCTGGCTGCCCTCTCTGGGGGAGCTTCTCTCCCCTGGTCTATATCCTCATACCTCTCTCCCTTCTGGCTCCTGTACACAGCTCACACTCACACATGAAGTGTTTAAGGGGCATGTGTGTTCTGTGGGGTGTAGTGGATGGGGCCACGTAGGTGGTCCCCTTTGGTTGCACTCTGCAGTTCCCCGCCCCTGTTTTAATTACACCTTAGACATCACTACTTATCAAACACACACACACACATTAGGTCTTGGGGGGTGGTTGCACTGAGTGGCATCTGGTCGGCGGGGCTCTTTAGGTATGTAGGCTGCCCAGAGGGCCGCGCTCCCAGTTCTACAAGGTTGGCTGACCCTCAATTTTAATCGCTCACTATTAGAAAATATTGAAGAGCCAGAAGGGTGAGGGGATGGGTCTTCCCACACCCCTGCTTCCTGGTTGCTGCTCGGAGCGGGAGGGGCCAGCCGGATGAATTAATTATTCTGCTGGTTCGGGGCCCCCTGGTGTGCCCGCTGCGCTACACCCCAGCGGAAACAAGGGAGGGAGGACGTGTGGATGTATGGGACGTGAAAGTGTGTGTGGTGATGATTGGGTCTGGGTCTGGGACTTGCTGTCACCTGGCCTGCTTGTGCTTCTCCCGATGGGGGGGCGGCGTTGCCTCTCCCCGCTGCTCGCGACTTCACCCACCTGGGCACATCTTGACTCCCAGGGCACTTGGCCAGGGAACTCTGCAGTCTTCTGGGTGGATGCGTGGTTGTCCCTGCGGTGGGCTTCCTGGGTTCTGTGCTCCTTGGGGGCTGCTGGTGGCCTGGGTCTTGTGGCCCTCTCTGCCTGCTTCGGATTGCTTGGCGGGGGGGGGGGGCCCTGTACGCCTATACACTCATAATTAAGCACGTTCATCATGTAGGTCCTGTGCCGTGGGTATTGCATGTTCACACACACACACACACACACATTCATTAGCCCAGTAGCATGGTTTCTAAGCAGTTGATGTGTTATCCTGTGGTTTCAGGTCATCTATCCACAGTTGTGTTGTATGCGATTGCCGCTACTTGTGCTTGTTTTTGTTTGTTTGTGTGTTTGTTTTTTCTCTGCTTGTCTGCTTTCAGGTGCTCCTGGAGGCGCTAAGGCTGGATTCGCAACTGATACCATGGATTGTTGTCTGTTTAGTTTTTACAGGTGTAGCAGCTGGTTGTCTGGTTTTAGTTTCTATTTTTGTTCTGTTTCCTCTATTCTGCTGCCATAATGCTGAACAGGACAAGGGAAAAAAAAAAAAGAATTAACTTTAAGAGAGTGTTCCACACTGTCTAAGCTGTCTTGTAATTTCAGCATTGGCAGCTTTTTCCATTTTATCCAATGCTTTTTTACTCCTTTGTGGCCTGTTACTCATGTGATTAACAGTTGGAAATTTTTGATTTACAGAGCACATGTGGAAGTGACAATGGTATCAAGACTGATGTGCAATTACTATGCAAGAATGGAATCAGTTTAAATCACAAGGAACTTTTCCTTCATATAATGTTTGGACTGTCAGCTAATCTCAGTTTCTTGTTTTTTTTCATGCTAATGTTAGAAGAGGTTGTGTACATGGAAAGTGTTTACATGGGGATTTTGTAATGACAGTTGAAAACGTTGTATTCAACCAGGTGGATAAAGACAAAGCAACTTTAATAAATATACAGTGTTTTTGTAATGGAGGGTTACAGTGAGTCCTTAAGTTTTCAACCATTAACTTTAGATTTATAGTGAGTGGACCAGTCAATTTGAATTTACATCATCTGAACTAATCACCCTATAATTATGTCAAAGATAGTTCCTCTTATGCTGTGAAAGCTCCTACCCCCACAGACTCTATACAGTTCTAGGCAACTTCTTCAACTACGAAAAGAACTTTGTAAAAGTGTCATCAACCCAAAAGTGACACACAGTTATGGTTCTTGGTGCAGATGCAAAGACAGAGAGGGTAATACCTCTAGCTATGATACAATTTCTCTGGTCAGAAAGCAGCTATGATTAAAATGACTGTAAAATTAAAAAGTCCCATATTCAATGCTGAACATTGTTTAAACAGCTGTTTTATTGGACATGTAAATTTCTTGCTATAGAAGGGGCATACAGACCTGTCTTGAAGCTCCTGTATAAAACCTTTCTGATAGATACTAAACTCACAAAGTTAGAGACATATTCAAAGCTGCAGCAGGGGGTCTAGCCACGCCAGATAGATTATAGAATGCACTTTTCTGAATTAAGAGGAGCATGAAAGCCTGTAAAAGACCTCTTTTTGTGAAGCTTAGAGCTATTTTTCACAGATCTGCATTAGGTATTTATTTATTTATCTATAAGGAGGAGAGCAGACAGATAGATTTAACATGATGTGGAAATAATCCTTGAATGGTAACATCAGTCTCTTTAACACCTTATCTGTTGTTTTTTTTTCTTATTCTTTGTAGTTGTCAAGAAAGAGGGATTTTTTTCAGGAAAAAAAAGAAGTGGTGTTGGAAACGTTCGAAAATAGAGGACTTGCTGACGGAAGCTTTGAGAAATGTGCTTTGAAAAAAGTTTACTCTCCACATGCTGAGATTATACTAATAACAACCATTTTCTTTCCTTCTGTTTTTTCCCCTTTCATATTTACACTGCCTCCTTCTCCGTAATTTCTGAATATGCATGAAATTTGTCTTTCATCCAGGTAAATATGCTTACAAAAGTGCTTATGTCCAATGCCATTTTGAAAGAGTTCTAAAAACATAGTTACGATGCATCCATTAGCCCAAAGTTTGAATAATTTGTTTTGAAGCACATCGCGATGAGCCCAAAGCTTAAACATCAGGCAGTTCTTAAACTGATGAGGGATTCAATCAGTGACGATTTGATTAGCAGACTGTTTTCTGTGAGATTTTAATGGTGATGCTGATAAGCAAATATGTGACATGTAAAGACCAAAATGAGAACCATTATGAAAAATAAACTGTAAAATCACTCAACAAAGGTATCTAACCTGATATGATATGTGGGTGATTTTATGAAGCTGCCATTTTGAAACCCTGCAAAATCTGAGCTGGGTGCAACTCAGTTCTGCAATTCAACCTTGTGTTATAGTGACAGGTGGTCAGGAATAACACTGTGGAAATGTAGATGACAGCAGCATTGCCCATTTAAAAAACAGTTTTTTGCCACTGTTACATCCAACAAATTATTTATCATAAAAAATACATATGATAATAAAAACTTATCTATCTATCTATCTATCTATCTATCTATCTATCTATCTATCTATCTATCTATCTATCTATCTATCTATCTATCTATCTATCTATCTATCTATCTATCTATCTATCTATCTATCTATCTATCTATCTATCTATCTATCTATCTATCTAGCTTATGATCTTCACACCAATAAGATCCATCAAATACAGCTAACTGTACACACTGCTGATAACATTAAGATCTTCCTTTAAGTACACTCTCTTGTGTATCTGTATCAATTATAACAATGGTGCTGTTTTCAATTGGATAGAATAACTATATGTAGAAATATGAACTGAACAGTTTTTATATAATTACATCAAACAGAAACTGTTTTGCATATTACAATATAACAAATTTCACAGGCTGCAAACATCTTCTCAAATTTCCAAAGCTTCCCGCTACTTTTGAGAGTCCCATTAAATGTAAGTCACCACTTCCCCATGGCCTTGAAAGGTGGACATTGCAAAATATACAAATGGCTTTGGCATATGTCTGAGAGACTTCTTGAAAAAGTCTGTCATGCATGTATCTACATGTATCTCTGAACCTTCAAATTTAAAGAAATTGTATTTCTAAAACACATTATCTCTGTAAAAATGAGAGCAAGAATAGATTAATAAACTCATGTTAAAGGTCTCATTCCTCTGAAAAGTACAGGAAAAAGAAAGGAAAAAAAACTAAACTAAGACTGCATGCCAACCCATTTTTTTTAGTTAATTAAATAGCTAACGACGGGTCCGATTAGCAAAAATTCAGTTAAATTCAATTCAGTTTTATTTATATAGTGCCAAATTACAACAAATGCCATCTCAAAGCACTAATTAATATAGTCAAATTCAAGCCAATTGAAGTTCAATTCATTGTAATCCAATCAAATGCAATGATTTAATTTCAAAATGTATCCAATTTGTTCATACCGAGCCAATTCAAAAATAATTTCCTAGCTAAGGAAACCAACAGATTGCACCAAAACTTCTCTTCAGTCCAATTCCCCGTCCTGAGCATGCCTGAGGCGATTGTGAAGAGAAACGACCCCCTTTTAACAGGGAGAAACCACTGGCAGAACCAGACTCAGGAAGGGTGGCCATCCGCCTTGACCAGCTGGGGTTTGAGAAGACAAAAAAGAGACAACAAACACCGTAACACCATTCAAAGGATACCTGTTGAGGTATGAGGGAAACAAGTTAATGACCACAATAACGCCAAATGTACATATCATTTGAGAAATAAGACAGGAGAGCAAAGTGAGGAAAGGTGTGACAGATGAGGTCCCCCAGCAGTCTAAGCCTATAGCAGCTTAACTATGGGATGTTTCAGGATTACCTGAGCCATCCCTAACTATAAACTTTATCAAAAAGGAAAGTTTTGAGCCTAGTCATAAAGTGGAAAGGGTGTCTTCTTCCGAGACATTTACTGGCAGTTTATTCCACAAGAGAGAGGCCTGATAACTGAAGGCTCTACCTCCCATTCTACTTTTAGAAACTCTGCAAACAACAAGTAAACCTGCAGTTTGGGAGTGAAGTGCTCTGTTAGGAAAATACCTTACAATGAGATCTTTAAGATGTGATGGAGCTCAGAGCTTTATATGTGAGGAGAAGAATCTTAACCCTTTAGGCGCCAGAGGTTTGTTTCTAAAATCCTTGATTTTGTCAACTAAATTTCAAAAGGCTATATCTTAAAACTGATAAGAGATAAGAGACTTTTTGTAAATTAGAGAAATGTTAAGCATGACCCAAAGTTTATATAAGAAGCAAATTTACACACCTAATTAGCATATTATGACGTCTTTGGGTGGCGGCCATCTTGGATTTTAGAATTTTTATGAAATTTTTATGTTTCAATGATGAAATGCAGCCTTTTCCCCCAAATATGCCCCTCTTAATCTCTGTGCTATATTCAATATTCTATATTCAATGTGCTATACAGCCTTACCGCCGTGTACCTCCAACACAGTACCAAGAGGTGAGAGAGCACATAACCCAACTTCTAAAAAAGGGTGTCATTAAAGAGAGCACTAGTGCTTACGCGTCACCCATTGTACTTGTGAGGAAGGCAGATAACAGCTTGAGGCTTTGTGTAGACTACAGGCGTCTCAACGCCAAAACCAGACGTGATGCATTTCCTTTGCCACGTATCGACGAGTGTTTCGATGCTCTGCACGGCGCAAAGTTTTTCTCGACCATTGATCTGGCCAGTGGCTATCATCAGGTAGCAGTGCAGGAGAGAGACAGGCACAAGACAGCCTTCACGACCCCTTTTGGGTTGTTTGAGTACATTAGACTACCTTTTGGTGTTTGCAATGGGCCTGCAACATTCCAAAGACTCATGCAGGCAACCATGAGTGATTTTGTGTTCCAGATCATGTTGTTGTACTTGGATGACATTTTGGTTTTCTCACCAACGTTTGAGGATCATTTGATGCGTCTTCAGACTGTGCTTCAGAGGCTCAGGGAGACGGGATTAAAGGTGAAGGTAGAAAAGTGTCATTTTCTCCAGTCTAGTGTGCGTTTTCTTGGTCATCAGATCTCCGCTGAGGGAATAGGCACTGACCCAGACAAGGTAGCAGCAGTGAAACAGTGGTCAGCTTAAGGAGTTGAGATCATTTTTGGGGTTTTGCAGCTATTACCGGAGGTTTATGCAAGGTTTTTCCCAGCTGGCAGGACCGTTGTATGATGTAGTTAATGCGTGCATGAAGGAAAGTGTCCCTGCTAGATCCAAAATCCTGCTGAATAACCTATGGACACAGTCATGTCAGGAGTCATTTGAGTTACTGAAAGACAGACTGACTAGTGCTCCCCTTTTTGGTTATGCTGATTTCTCCCTTCCATTCACGGTAGAGACAGACGCCAGCAGCTTAGGTTTAGGGGCAGTCCTCTCTCAGTTGCAGCAAGGGAAGAAATGTGTCATTGCATATGCCAGCAGGCGGTTAAGAAATGCAGAGAAAAATGACAGAAACTACAGCAGCATGAAACTGGAACTTCTAGCTCTCAAATGGGCTGTGTCTGAAAAATTCAGAGGGTACCTGTTGGGGTCAAAATTTACTGTGATAACAGATAACAACCCTCTGTGTCACTTGAACTCAGCAAAGCTGGGAGCTATTGAACAGCGTTGGGTAGCCCAGTTGGCTCCCTTCGATTTTGAAGTCCAGTACAGGCCCGGTAGGTGTAACACGGCAGCAGACACCCTGTCTAGGCAGCCGTTAGCAGGGGAGCCCCAGCCTAATGGAGATGAGGAGTTTGACGGGTGTGTATCCATCTGCAATGTGATCAGGAAAGGAACAGCTTTACAACCAGAATTAGTCGATGCAGGTGTGAAGTGTTGTCAAGTTAGGCAGGTTAGGCGTATTACAGTGGTTGAGCATGATACTGAGGTCGCTGACTCTCAGGGTAATACACCAACTCTGCCTGGTTACTCTAAGGATGAGCTGAGACAGTTTCAGAATACTGATCCTATTCTGAAGTCCTTCTAGCATTTCTGGGATCAGGGGAAGAAACCCACTTTACAGCAGTGGAAAAGTTTAACCAAGCCCGTAATCTCCATTCTCAGACAGTGGCCTAGGGTTAAGGAAGTGGATGGATTACTTTACCGTGTCATTGATGAAGCTCACCTGGTGGAGTGCCAGCAGCTAATTTTGCCGGCATGTTTAAAAGAAGCTGTTCTTCAAAGTGTTCATGATCAGATGGGGCATCAGGGCATAGAACGTACACTGAAGTTGTTGAGACAAAGATGTTTCTGGGTTGGGATGCATGAAGACGTGGAACAGTGGGTAAAACAGTGCCAGAGATGTGTACTCACCAAGTTGCCACAGCCCAAGATACGAACCCCTATGAAACCCTTTCTAGCCTCACGGCCTCTTGAAGTTGTTGCAGTTTATTTTACTTTGTTAGAGACCGCCTCTGATGGCAGAGAGAATGTATTGGTTGTTACAGATGCGTTCACTAAATTCACACAGGCATTCCCAACACGTGACCAAAAAGCTGATACTACTGCCAAAGTACTTCTCAGGGAGTGGTTTATGAAATATGGTGTGCCAGAGAGATTACATTCTGACCAGGGCAGAAATTTTGAGAGTGAGGTCATTCAGGAGCTGTGCAAGTTGTACGGAGTAAAAAAAACCCGCACCACTCCCCATCATCCCCAGGGTAATGCACAGTGTGAGCGGTTTAACCGCACACTTCATGATCTTTTGCGCAGCCTACCAGCAGAGAAAAAACGTCGGTGGCCTGAGTTTTTGCCAGAGTTAGTTTATGCATATAATGCAACTCCACATGCTACTACAGGTCACTCACCATACTACCTCATGTTTGGGGTGCATCCACACCTTCCTGTGGATGCTTTGCTGGGTCAGGAACAGGTACTTGATAAGAGACACAACTGGCTTGTGGTTCACCAGGATCGCTTGAACGAGGCTCACAGTAGAACCAGGCAGTATGTTGAACAAAAAGCTGCGGAGAGACTTGAACTGGAGAAGGACAAAGTGCACTGTCCTCCTGTAGGAGTAGGTAAGCTAGTTTACTTGCGCCACTGGCCCCAGGGGAGAAACAAAATTCAAGATGCCTTTAGTCCTATCATCTACAGAGTGGTTTAGGTTCAAGGCAGCACACATACAGTAGAACCAGTGGAGGGTGGCCCGACCAAAAGAGTTCACAGAGCTAACCTTCGGCCGTGTACGGGTCCAGTTCCTGCACCCAGGACACGGAAGAGTAGTGCTCCCACGGTTGTGGTAGCCCCTTCTACTGAAGTGGAAAAAGAACCCACAGAGGAGGACCCTGACTATGTGGTACTGGAAGAGACCACATATACAAGCTTGGACCAGAGACAAGAGAGTGAGGAAGGTGAAGTGATTGTCAGGGACAATGTGGTTTTAGACCCTGTGAGTATTGATGGCCCCACTGCGTCGCCTGTCAGTGTACCAGAGACACAGCCAGAGCCGATGGGCCCTGTGACTCGCAGCAGGTCTGCTATGGATGTTCAGGTTCAGGCACCCATCCCAGCTCCTCGTCGGAGTCTGAGAACAAATGCGGGGGTACATTTAAACCCGCAGCGCCTACCCAGGTCAGCTTGTAATGCGATCACGCTGTGTCCTGATGCACTGTCACAGTTGTTGACTAGTATGGGTGCTGTATTCTTTAGAGAGGCAGTAAATGAAGTTAAGTGTGGGAATTAAGTCACCTAGCAAGGTGCCTTTTTAGCAGGGGAGAATGTAGCCAGGTGGGAAATAAAGAAATAGACAGTTACACCACTAGATGGCGCTGTCTCAATTAAGGAGTCCCACCATGGGCTGTGGTATTTGGTTTACAGCCCCGAAGAAGAACCGGATATTGAGACGCCATATTGATTAGTACAACACGGACATGTGGGTTTGGTTCTGCATGGAGTGAGCTGTTGTTTAAGGTAAAAAGTTTCTAAGTACAACAAGTGGCATGAAATAATAGCTGTTGGCCAGTTAGAAATAACTCATGACCACGTTTTTGTAAAGTATTTTGTACTGATGTCTCTGTATTTCGGTGATGCATAGCGGATTCACGGGTCTGTTTCCCGTAATGGTGGAGAGAGCCTCGTCTCTGCAGTGTCTAGTGTTGCGGACAGACAACCATGTCAGTACATTCACATATGCAATGATTGTTAAATATCTGAAAATGTAAGATGTTTGACTGGGAATTTGTGTGCTGTTCGTGTTACAGAGATCAGCCATTATAGTTATTTCTGCACTCTTGTTATATTTTGTTTGTACTTGTATACTGACTTCTATGACCAGAACTTGCGATCAATCGCCAGTTAAGTGCTGATGAAACCTTTGCTTTGCCAAAGAACAAGTATATAGAGGAGAGTCCTCTGAAAGTAATTTATTTTGTTTTCTGTGGTAAGGATTATACCAGATATTTTAGAAAATGACTGTGAGTTGTATTTTATTCTTTTTTTTAAATGTAAAGTGAACACCAATTTTTCTGCTCAGAATAAAGACCCCAAAATAAGATTTCTGTGTCCTGAGCCCATTTAGCCAGGCTACACATAGCAATAGCGGCGCGCCAGAGACATTTGTATTATAAGTATTTGCGTGAGAAATACAGTGTGTTGCAGAAGACCGAAAAACATGACTGTCACGCTCAAAGCATGAGACTTGAGAGCCCTGAGTTGCCATTGAGGTGGAAGTACAAATGGGCAGTGGAAGCAGTATAGAGAAAGCAGCTGAAGTGGTGGGGGTGGAGGAGCAGCAGCACAGGTGGAAAAACCACATTATCAAACCTGTTGTAATATTGGTTGAAAGTATTGGCACTGTCCACATCACCTTCCATGGACCAAGAGTTCTTCGGTCTGTATCCAGTGCTGGTCTTCATGCCCCTCCACAACTCCTTGGGGTTATTTTTCTCCAGCTGTTTCTCTAACATTTTCTTGTACTCCACCTTAGCTTGACATAGTGTTTTTTTAAGCTCCTGTTGTACACTCCACCACTTTTCTCCGTCCCCGTTCTGTATAATAATGTATAACAATGTTATGATGTTTATGGACTGAACGTCAGGTCATTCATTAGCCACTCCTGCATATATTAGCCATATTAGCCACTGCAGCAGCATAACCTTACCATGCACTTTACAGCATACTATAATATTAACAATGACTGTAATGCTATTGCCATCAGCTTGCAACAAACCACTTGAACACATTTAGAAATCAGTAGAACACGGCATTAGAGCTATCCAGGAAAAGTGTGCTCCAACTCAAAATCCAGATTCAGTGCAGTGCAATCCTTTCAGTGATGGAGAGAAACCATTTCAAGCTGAAACACATTTAATTCTGTCTGTTGTTAGACACTTTGCCCCTCTTTCTGACTATTCCATTTTCCTTTTATTGTATGCTTTTCCATGTATGTATTTGTTGGGCAATCTAAGTTGCAGGTTCTGCTCTTGCTCTTAGAGTGGCAAACAGCGATGCATCTGCCTGACAAGACCTTTGATTGAAACGCACTTGTCACATTGGGAAAATTTTTGCAGGATGAAATGGAACCCTTAGGAGATGCAGTGGTGTAGTTGTCCTTTCCCTATAAACTTGGTTTGCAAATTGCTAAAGGTTGATTATTGATTTATTTTCCAGTTTAAACTAAATGTTTCCACCAACTACTGCTTTGACTTTGAGAGAGCAGACTCTACTACAGTGAAAGCCTATGTTCTTTTTGTTTATACTTTACAGGAGACTGCTTAATTCATGAGTTAACTGCCAGCAGCTTACAATCTCCAACATAATAATTTATCTCGGCTGCAGACAGGCATCTATGAAAAAAAAAAAAAAAAAAAAAGGGCAGAGTCTTACCATCAGAAAACCTCTGACTTAGTATGGCACCTACTCCTGAGTCAGTTCAACGATGAACTGGCGAGAGGGATACGGTGAGTGGAGAACAAGTGCAGAGGTGAATAGTCCCTTTAAATGGGAGAAGGCTCAGTCTCAGGCTCAGAAGATAATGAGTCCAGAATCCAGAGGCAAGGTCATAAGCAAGCAATTGTCAAAACACAAGTAGGCAGATGTCAGAACTCAACATGAGGGCTAGATGAAGGTTGGTGGTCCAAAGACAGAGCGTGGGTCGATATCAAAATTCCAGAGAGGCAAGAGAAGTCCATCATGGACAAGGCAGGAAGAATAATCCGGAGACGTGAACGTGGTCGGTAACTGGGATGATCGTAGTTAGAATGCTGGATTTAACTTGGCACATGGCTGATGATAATCTGGCATGGAAGCAGAAACTGGAGAGAGCTAAAGTAGAGCTATGAACAGGTGAGAACAGGTAAGCAATTAGGCAACACCCAGGTGGGCTGGATAAGGCTGATTAGAGAGTGCAGATATGGCATAGCAGAGAGGTGAAACATGACAGTACCCCCTTCTCAAAGTCCGGCATCGAACAGACCACCTGGCTGGTCTGGATAAAACACGACATGGAAACAGATTTGACCAGGGAAACATGAAAGGTGGGGCAGACCCTGAGGGTTCCAGATAAGCGAAGACGCACAGCCACCGGGTTCACCAATTTGGAGATAGGGAAAGGGCCGATGAAACGGGGGCCAACTTGCGGTTCTCCACACGAAGAGGAAAGTCTTTGGTAGACAGCCACACTCTCTGCCCTACTTCGTATGCCGGTGCGGGAATTTTCCTTCGATTAGCGGATCTGGAGTACACTGCAGATATGTTTAACAGGGCTTTGCGGGCTTGTCTCCATACTCGTTGACTTCTCAGTACAGCTGCATAGGCAGACGAGACTTTGGCTGTCTTCTCTTGGGGGTTGAACACTGGTGGCTGGAACCCATAGACGTGTAGAAAGGGGACAAACCAGTGGCATTAGGGCGAAGCGAGTTCAGGGCATATTCTAGCCAAGGAAGGTTCCGCGACCACTTAGTGGGGTCTCGCTCACATAACATTCGGAGCTTAGTCTGCACTTTCTGGTTGAAGCGTTCAGTCCATCCATCAGTCTGTGGATGGAAGCCGGAAGAGAGACTAACTTGGATTCCCAGAAGGTTGCAGAATTCTCTCCAGAATTTTGAGATGAAATGAGGACCTCGGTCCAAGACAATGTCAACAGGAAGTCCATGCAAACGGAACACCTCCCAAGCTAAGATCTCTCCGAGCTCTGTGGACGATGGTAGCTTGACAAGGGAGACCAAGCGAGTCATCTTAGAAAAATCAATTATGGTAAGTATTACTGAATTATTATTGGAGGTAGGCAGACCTGTAATGAAATCAATGGACAGGTGAGACCATGGACGACATGGGACCAGAAGCAGTTGCAGGAGGCCAGCTGGCAGTCGATGGAAGGACTTGGCTCGGCAACAGATTTGACATGATGAGATGAACTTCTTGATGTCTTGGACTAAGGTTCTCCACCAGAAGCAATTCCGGACCACCGACAGAGTCTTATATATTCCTGGGTGACAGTATAGACGAGAGCTATGGCAAAGTGACATTACCTCTGAGACTAGGTGATCCAGAACAAAGAGTTGATCATTAGGACAGTTGTCAGGAGCTGGGAGTTGTTTGTGGGCTTCCTTTATCTTGCTCTTCAAGCCAAGGCTGGTGACTGCCAGCTGCACAAATAAGGGCAGGATGTTGTCCCTCCCCCCTTCTGTCTGCCCCTCCTCTGGGGTCTCATGGAATCTAGAGAGGGCATCCGGCTTAGTGTTCTTTGTCCCTGGTCTATAAGAAAGGGTAAAGTTAAACCGACTAAAGAACAACGCCCACCTTGCCTGTCTGGGTTTGAGTCTCTTAGCCGATCCTAGGTACTGAAGGTTCTTGTGATCAGTCCACACAATGAATGGTCCATAGCTCCTTCCAGCCAGTGTCTCCACTCCTCAAGCGCCAGTTTAACTGCCAGCAGCTCACAATCTCCAACATCATAATTTCTCTCAGCTGCAGACAGGCTTCCAGAAAAGAAAGCACAGGTATGAGTCTTGCCATCAGAAAACCTCTGACTAAGTATGGCACCTACTCCTGAGTCAGAGGCATCCACTTCAATGATGAACTGGCGAGAGGGATATGGTGAGTGGAGAACAAGTGCAGAGGTGAATAGTCCCTTTAAATGGGAGAAGGCTCGGTCTGCTGGTTTGTTCCAGACAAACCTGCTTTTGGAAGAGGTGAAGGCATACAAAGGTGAGGCAAAAGAACCTCAGGGAAGGAGAGAAGATAATGAGTCCAGAATCCAGAGGCAAGGTCAAAAGCAATAAATGGTCAAAACACAGGTAGGCAGATGTCAGAACTCAACATGAGGGCTAGATGAGGATTGGTGGTCCAAAGACAGAGTGTGGGTCGATATCCAGAATTCCAGAGAGACAAGAAAAGTCCGTTGTGGGCAAGGCAGGAAGAATAATAATCCATGGACGTGAATGTGGTCGGTAAGTGGGATGATCGTAGTTAGAATGCTGGATTTAACTTGGCAGATGACTGATGATAATCTGGCATGGAAGCAGAGACTGGAGAGAGCTAAAGTAGAGCTATGAACATGTGAGAACAGGTAAGCAATTAGACACACACCCAGGTGGGCTGGATAAGGCTGATTAGAGAGTGCAGATATGGCATAGCAGAGAGGTGAAACATGACAGTGTTTGGTGTCTATGGGATCGCTTAATTTGATGATACACCCTGATGTCTAGGTTTTGGAAAGAGTGATGCATGTGCACGAAAAACAAATCTCATCAACGTCACATTTAAGCCTTTTATATTTGTGAAAATTGTGCCATTTAAATGTTTTAGTAACTTGCCTGCCACAATTGATTTTTGTTTTGTGAAAAAGTTTTTCTTTCAGCTGTCACGATTTACGTTCTGTTTCATGTCTGGTCTCGTCATTTCCTGTTTTATTTTGATATCACTAACTAACAAGCGTCTCATTGTCTTCCCTGATTCCCAAGTGTTTCCACCTGTTCCCCTTAGTCCCTCATGTGTTCAAATAGTCTGCGTTTCCCATGTCTTGTGCTTGTATGTTGTCTCCGTCCATGAGCTTCATTACCAGCCTTGTCTTGTGCCATAGTTTTCACAGTAACCACAGCCATAGTTTCCACAAGCCTGCAGTGAGTGATCCTCCTGCAGACCTCTCTTGTTTTGTAATTTATTCTCTACTCATAACCATAGTTTATTTATTCATCACGGCAAGTTTCATAGCTTTTTTTATTCCTCCGTTTTTTGGAGCGTTTTTGATTTATGTTTCATAGTTCCTCCTCTAGTGGAGTGTTTTGTGTTTTCGTTTTCTTGTAAGATCTGTCACGCCTCCGTTAAAGGAGTGCTTTCATTTTAAGTTTATAATTTAAGTTTCATAGTGCCTCTGTTTTTTGAGAGCGTCCTTTGTTTAAATCTGCCTCATCGGGAGAGCATGAGTTTATGTTTGCTATTGTTCATAGCCCTTTGCTTTCCTCCCAGCGTGGAGAGATTTATGTTTGATTACTTTCATAGCTGCGTTCGTCCTCAGCTTTAGTTATTGAGGAGAGCGCTCAGGACTTTCACGGCCTGATTCCTTTCCTCTGCTTGGAGACCCTCATCCTGTCCTGCCTTGTTGTGCTGTGCTGTGTTAAATAATAAACACTCTTTGCATCTGAACCGACCCTGGCTGCATCTGTGTCCTGAGTCCTGAGGCCCTGACAACAGCGTTGTATATTGCCCAATATTTGTTTAAAAGATCATCACTACTGACCTGTTTTCATCTTGGGCTGTTGGGATGTTTTCATCCTGTTCACATCAGAGATGGGCCGTATCTCTTTCATATCTGTTTTTTTTGTCTTTGTAATAACTTTATATTGTTATGGCCAAAGCTGCATGTTTTCATTGTGTTTTCCCCTTCCTCCTGTCTGTGATGGTTCCCTGTTTGATCAATGTACATTTGGTTGGGGAATGTTTTGAGTTTTTGTGTTATTGGGGTACAGCCTCCTCACTCTGCTCTACCAAGTCACAGGTAAGATGTGTGGTAGTGGAAGACACAAATGCAGGCTCCCAGGTGGAAGGAAGGATATATATATATATATATATATAGGCAGACCAGTGATCACCTGCCAGCATCACACTCTGCTTTGCCTGAGTGACTGCCAGCTTGCAACCCTGCTTATTTATTTGCTTGTCTGCTTGTTTAGCCCATCCATTCCTAACTTCTCCATACACTTGTGATGCATTCTAACAGTGCATGAACAATGTCAGGATTTACTTCCATTAAGCTGACTTGGCATTCCACCTACAATGGAGCAGGTGAAATAACTCAGCACATTAAGCACTTGCTTTTATCCAAAGTGATTAACAAAGGTCATATATCAGATACAAATTGCTGTTCAATATTTACCCAGTGACACTGGGATGCGGACTTGGGAAGCTGGACACATGATTAGTTCCTTTTTGACTTGTGGATAACCACTCTTGCTCAGTCCCAGATGTAAAATTGTTTGTTAAAATTCACAAATTCCTTACTTTTTAACTTAATCTTTGGACCATGCAACACAAAGTAATGATTTTCAATGGGAATTGTAGTTTGTGTGTCTTGTTAGGACTCAGGACTTATCAGTCGGTAATCCAGAAAAAAGATATTTTGATGTTGTACATTAATAATGTCTGCTGTAAAATACAGCAAGTGAATTTGACTGTTTTCTCTTTGGCTACCCCTAAAGTTGTGGGATGTAACTCCACTTTTGTAAAAACAAACCTCAAAAATGCCTCCAAAAGCCATCAAAAATGTCAAGAGAGGATGTGGGGTAATGTTACAGGACCAATCAAGAGGAAGACTGCATATGTGCACATGTTATTACATACTTATGTGATGAACATATGCTTAGAAAACAACCAAAAAATCAATTTCATCTATATTACAATGAACTTTTCTGATTTATTTAGGATTTTCTTAGGATCTGAATGTAGTGCATGCTTAAAATCAATACATGTGCAACGTAATGCATTTAGTATGAATTACAGTGCCATGTATTGCAAGTTAGCAAACAAGGCTGCAAACGTCCACTATTTGATGTTAAATGCACAAAAAATAAACAAACATCTTTACTTGAGAATAACTTATTTCCAAGTTAATCTGAAATAGACCTGAGATGGCTAACGGAGGCTTGATCCGAGAGGCAGAGATGATAATGATGAGGTTATTATACAATCTCTGATAAATAACTTCACATTGAAGGACACATGACTGTTATAATGTCATATACTTCCTGCTGGCCATGATACAGAGGACCAAAGTAAATATTTGGAGTATATGAATATGTTTCATTAGTTTTCCTATTGAAATTAAATAGAGCAGTCTGCACAGATTTACAGCCTACACAGAGTGGATGGATGAAAGATCTTCATCATAGTCTTTTCATTAACATAAACCTGTATGTCAGCAACTTCCCTGACAAAGTTAAGCAAAGCAAATGCAACAGAAAAAGAGAAATCTGATAAATAGAAGAGTAAATTTCACCGTAAACAACACAGTTATAGATCCAGAAGGTAGATTTCTAATAGTTAATTTATCTATTCATTATATGAATTTATGCATTGCAAATATATATGGTCCAAATGTGGATGACCCCTCATTTTTTCACTCCTTTTTCACTTCACTCTCTGATCACTCAGATAACACACTCATCATAGGAGGGGACTTTAACATGGTATTAGACTCAGGAGTAGACAGACTCAGTACTTCAGGAAGTCAGCGGAACTGGCAGTCCACGAATATTGTTAAACAGTATATGAAAGATTTTGGTCTTTGTGATGCTTGGCACTCCCATCACTCCACTCTCAGAGAATACACCTTCTTCTCACCGGTACACCACTCATATTCAAGAATAGATTATTTCTTAGTTAGCTGTTCCTTGATGAGTGATATTTCAGACACCAAAATCCACCCCATCACTATCAGTGATCACGCTCCAGTTTCTATCACACTGAAGAATAACAGAGTTACACCACCAGCTAGGAATTGGAGATTTAATACATCATTACTAAAAGATCCTGATTTTATTAATTATTTCAAAAGGGAATGGTCTGTATATTTAGAAAATAATGACCTGCCAGGAATGTCAGCTTGTATTCTCTGGGAAGGCAGAAAAGCAGTTATGAGAGGCAAAATAATCTCTTTTTCATCAAATAAGAAAAAGAGGGAAAGTTCAAGGATATCAGATTTAGAACTCAGGATTAAATCATTAGAAATTGTCTACAGTACCTCCAAAGAGGAACACATACTGAATGAACTAAGAAAAGCTAAACTTGAATTAAACAAAATTATTGATAAACAAACACAGTTTCTGATACAAAGACTTCGCTTGGAGAACTTTGAGCACGGCAATTAATCTGGAAGGTTCCTAGCTGACCAACTAAAGAGAAACAAAGAGAAAACAACAATCACTTTTGTTAAAGACTCAAAAGGAAATGTCACCCATGACCCCGATGTAATCAACAATGCTTTTAGGGACGTCTATAAAACCTTATATTCATCACAAAATGATCCATCAGACAGTAACATAGATCAGTTTCTTAGTAATATCAACCTTCCAAAATTACAAACCGAACAGGCAATGGCTCTGGATTCACCACTTTCAATAGGAGAACTCCATGAAGCCCTTCAACATATGCCTAGTAACAAAGCCCTGGGACCAGATGGTTTTCCAGCAGAGTTCTACAAAGAATTTCGGACTGTCTTAGCACCTGCATTTCAGAAAATGGTATTACAAGTTAAGCAGAATGGTAGATTATCCCCACACATGAACTCTGCTAACATTATCTTGCTACAGAAACCAGGAAAAGACCCCATACTTCCATCCAGCTACCGCCCAATATCTCTTATAAATGCAGACCTCAAAATAATTTGTAAAGCCCTTGCCAAAAGAATGGAAAAAATAACTCCACTTATAATACATCCTGACCAGACAGGTTTTATAAAGGGTAGACACTCATCCACTAACACTCACAGGCTAATTAATCTTATAGACTATTCTACCATCAACAACCTGGAAACCACACTCTCTAGATGCAGAAAAAGCATTTGATCGAGTGAACTGGAAATTTTTATTCGCAGCATTAAACAAATTTGGGTTTGGGTCACACTTCATCAACTGGATAAGGATATTGTATAGCTCCCCAAATGCGTGTGTTAGGACAAATGATCAAACCTCTCCAAGCTTCAGTCTGCAGAGAGGTACAAGACAGGGTTGCCCACTTTCTCCCTCACTTTTTGCTATTTTCATCGAACCTTTAGCAGCTGCTATCAGACAAGATAGAAATATTAAAGGCATCCAACCCCAAAATATTGAGCATAAAATAAGTCTTTATGCTGATGATGTTTTACTTTTCCTTCAGAACTCTCAAACGTCTCTCACTCACACGATCACACTCATAAATAAATTCTCAGCACTTTCTGAGTACTCTATCAATTGGTCTAAGACCACAGTTCTGCCCATTAACTGTGGAGTCCAGAATATACCTGCGATCACTTTACAGTCAGGAAATATTAGATATTTAGGCATAAACATTTCCTCCAGGCTCTCAGAGCTAACAAAGCTAAATTATGTGCAATTATTAAAGACAGTAGAGGACGATATCTCTCGTCGGAAGTCCTTACCTATATCACTTAAAATGATGATACTACCAACAGTTAATTATTTGTTCTCAATGATCCCCATAAAACCATCTGCTACTTGGTTTAAGTCACTAGATTCATGCATCTCCAAATTTCTGTGGAAAAACAAACCACCACATATTAGTTTAAAATCCCTTATTAGTCAAAACGTAAAAAATCACAAATGTTTCAAAAGCATTAACATCAGCACCTCTCTGACAGCCTGGTGGGAATTTCTTAAAATAACAAAGTCTTCACTTGTCCCATGTAAGCTTACACCCATCTGGAACAATCCTGACATACTGCAAAACAAAAAAATGCTAAACTTTACTCTGTGGAAGATCAAAGGAATCAAACATCTGGAACATTTAATCCAAAATGGAAATTTTATTTCATTTGATGAGCTCATATCACAACACGAGATAGGCAGCAATAAATTCCTAGAATATCAACAACTTAAGTCTATAATAACAAAGAAATATATCCTCCACCAACCAGACTTACAACTCCCTACTAGGGTAGCAGAATTTCTAAGCATCTGCACCCCAAAACTAATATCAAAAATATATAAATTATTGTCTAAGATAGATGACACAATGTCTCTTCCATCCTCAAAATGGGAGGCAGATTTATCCATCAGTTCTAGTCATAGCTTCTGGCCACAAATATGTTTGAACACCTTCAGAATGACTCGGAATCCTAATTTACAGCTCATACAATACAAAATCCTTCATAGAACACACTATACAGGACAAAGGATGTTCAGGATGGGTCTAACACACTCAAACATCTGCTCACATTGCACAGATAACACACCTGATTATTATGCACACGCTTTGTGGTTTTGTGCGCCTGTCCAGAAGTTCTGGTTTGAAGTCTCTGAGGACCTATCAACATGGCTAAAGTGTAGCATCCCTGCATGCCCCACACTGTGCATACTGGGTGACTTAGACAACATCAACATGGAAATTAACTCTGCACACATGGTTCTCACAGTGTTATGTATCGCAAAGAAAACTATTCTCATGAACTGGAAAGCAAAGAACAATCTGTGTATTGTCATTGCTGGGGGGGACTGTGTGTCGGGCTTGGAGGGCAGTTTTGGGGGCTAGTGGGTGGGGCTGTCTTGCGGTGTGGGTGCTTTTCCCCTGTTGGGGGGGGGGGGGGGGGGGGGGGGGGGTCTCAGGCCCCGGCTGCTGCAACTGGTGTGACCGGATGGTTTGTTTGTTTGTTTTTTGTTATTGTTTGTTTGTTTTTTGTAGAGGTCCTCCGGGGTGGGGTTTCGTTGAGTGGGGTGGGGCGGGATGGGTACCTTCTGGGGGTACAGTAGCTCCCGGAATATGGTCGCTGCATGCCCCGAGCCTGGTGGACATCAGGCCCTCCTGCCCTGTGTTGGCTCCCAGGTAGCGGGGATGCCTATTGCAGCCATACCCTGGCTGCCTTCTCCGGGGGAGAGTGGCTCCCCATACCCCATATCCACATATATGTATATATGGGGATACCCCTCTCCCTTCTGGCTCCTGTACACAGCACACACTCACACATGAAGGGTTTTGGGGGCGTGTGTGTTCGGTGGGGTGTAGTGGATGGAGCCACGTAGGTGGTCCCCTTTGGTTGCACTCTGCAGTTCCCCGCCCCTGTTTTAATTACACATTACTACTTATCAAACACACTCACACACACACATTAGGTCTTGGGGGGTGGTTACACTGAGTGGCATCTGGTGGGCGGGGCTCTGTGGGTATGTAGGCTGCCCAGAGGGCCGCGCTCCCAGTTCTACAAGTTTGGCTGCCCCTCAATTTTAATTTCTCACTATTAGAAAATATTGAAGAGCCAGAAGGGTGAAGGGAGGGGTCTTCTTCCCACACCCCTGCTTCCTGGTTGCTGCTCGGGGCGGGAGGGGCCAAGAGGATTAATTAATTGTTCTGCTGCCTGTGCTTCTCCCGATGGGGGGGCGGCGTTGCCTCTCCCCGCTGCTCACGACTTCACCCACCTGTGGGCACGTCTTGACTCCCAGGGCACTTGGCCAGGGACGCTGGGGCAGGCGCTGACCCACTGTGTGGCTGTGTGGGGCGCTTGGCCCTCCTGGGTATTGTGTGGGGCTTCTGCCGGGGGGTTTGTGGGCGCTCGGGCTCCTGGGGCCCGGGTCCAGTGCACGGCCCGTGTCTGGGCGGCTGGGGCCTGGCGGGGTCGGTGGGCCGTTGCCCCTGGCTCCCGGAGGGCCTCTGCCCTATGCTTATGGGGGCTCTGTCCGGGGGCTTCCTCTTCAGTCTTCTGGGTGGATGCGTGGTTGCCCCTGCGGTGGGCTTCCTGGGTTCTGTGCTCTGTGGGGGCTGCTGGTGGCCTGGGTCTTGTGGCCCTCTCTGAATGCTTCTGATTGCTTGGGGGGGCTGTGGATTGTGGCCCTGTATGCTTATACACTCATAACTAAGCACGGTTATCATGTAGGTCGTGTGCCATGAGTGTTATATGTTCTCACACACACACACACACACACACACACACATTCATTAGTCCAGTAGCATGGTCGCTAAGCAGTTGATGTATTATCATGTTGTCTCAGGTCATCTATATCCACAGCTGTGTTGTATGCGATTGCCGCTTCTTGTGCTTGTTTTGGTTTGTTTGTGTGTTTGTTTTTTCTCTGCTTGTCTGCTTTCAGGTGCTCCTGGTGGCGCTAAGGCTGGATTCCCCTCAGAGGCCATGGATTGTTGTCTGTTTTTTTTTTTTACAGGTGTAGCAGCTGGTTGTCTGGTTTTTGTTTCTATTTTTGTTCTGTTTCCTCTTCTTTCCTCTTCTTCTTTCCTTGTCCCCCGGTCCGGTTCAGTTCTATTACATGTCATATATTGTAAACAGAAATAAATAAATGGGCATCAAGGGGAGCTTTAAATTTATAAAATTCCCCTTGGCAAAGCAAATCTGTTTGGCATCAAAGGTATTCAGACTACAAATAATGCTGAACAGGACAAGGGAAAAAAAAAAAGAAAAAGAGAAAGCTAATCACTTAAAACTTACCATCAGCAAAAATAAATTAAACTCTGCATCCTTCTTTCAACTTGCATTTTTTTATTTTTATTTATTTTTCTCTGAGCTCTCTACAGAAATAAAAAAAGAAATCAATATTTTGTTTATTCTTGACCCAAGTCTTGCTTGTACACTTTATCTACACTATTTTTTATGTATTGTTATTATTTTTATTAAACCTTCATTTAACCAGATAAAAGACCCATTGAGATCAAAACCTCTTTCCAAAGAGTGACCTGGCCACAAAAGGCAGCAGCACACATCATGGTGGACAAGACAGATAGTTGTTTGACACATAAAGTACAGAAGTGATTGTTCTGGTAACTAATTAATAGTTAAGACAGTAACAATTCAAGATTTTAAAATCCATGCAGAGGGGGCAGATAAACTGAAATTCCTCTTGTTTCAGTTCGAACACGAGGAGCAGAGAAAGACAAAATATAATTTGACCGTAAGGCATAGCGGCTTTCTCTGAAGAAAAGTGCATAAATAGGTAGGAACTAAGCCAATAAGAGTTTACAAGGCACTGTATTGCCAAAAGTATTCGCTCATCTGCCTTTTCATGCATATGAATTTAAGTGACATCCCATTCTTAATCCATAGTGTTTAATATGACGTATAGTCTACACAGAGCGGAGGGAGAAATGATCATGATTGTATTCTTTTAATCATCATCAACCCACACATCAACAACTTAAGTTACGGAACCAAGCAAGGGAAATGGGATAGAACGAGAGAGCTATTAATTACTGTTTGCAACAAAGAGGCTAAGTCTGCATCCGTCTGTCATCCTGTTTGTTTTCCTCTTAACTCTCACCAGCAGTGAAAATACATGCTGATGTTCACTCTTGTTCTGCGCAAAGCGCGTAGACTTTACATCTCTCTCCTCACTTCCTCCAGTGATGTTGTCCTGGGTGCTTATTTGCTGTCCCTGAGCCTCTGCACGCTCCAGGGCAGGTTCAGCGCACCCTTTGCAGCTATAACAGCTTCAAGTCTTCTGTACAGGCTTTCCACAAGGTTTAGGAGTATGTTTATGGGTATTTTTGACCATTCTTCCAGAAGCATATTTGTGAGGTCAGAGACTGATGTTGGACGGGAAGGCCCAGCTCTCAGTCTCCCTTCTAATTCATCCCAAAGGTGTTCTATGTGCAGGCCAGTCAAGTTCATCCACACCAAACTCGCTCATCCATGTCTTTATGGACCTTGCTTTGCGCACTGGTGCGCAGTCATGTTGGAACAGGAAGGAGCCATCCCCAAACTGTTTCCACAAAGTTGGGAGCATTAAATTGTCCAAAATCTCTTGGTATGCTGAAGCATTCAGAGTTCCTTTCACTGGAACTAAGGGGCCAATCCATCACAGAGCCAACAACACAAAAAACAATGGATATGGATAAAATAGAATTACCACAACTGAACATGCATGTTTTTGGACTGTGGGAGGAAACCGGAGCACTTAAAGAATACCAACCTAGGCACAGGGAAAACATACCAACTCCACACAGAAGGACCATAGCTGAGATTTAAACTGAGAACCTTCTTGACATTGTGCTAAACATCATTTGACTATGCTCTGATTGGTCATTTCTAACAGTCTAATCAGGCTCTACCCACCATTTCATATCAGTTTTTATGAAATTCACAATAAAAATATAGTATATGGTCTAAAATACCATGAATAACTGCAAACTAATATTTCTTTTCCATGTTGGGCCAAGTAAATAATATTGCACATATTCACACAGTTATGAATGCATAGGAGTCAGTGTGGGGTTCAGTGTCTTGCCCAAGGACACTTCGACATGTGGTAAGGGAAAGTCGGAGATCAAACCACCATCTGGCAGGTATTGGCAGGCTTCCCAAGTGTTATATTAGCGTCATACACTTTTTTCATGCTCTGCCAAATGCAACAAAGGAGCTCTAGTCCATTTTGTACCAGGATAGCATGGTCTTCAATAAATGAGTGGAACATTTTTCTGTCTTCTTTTTCTTTCTTTTGGACCATCAAGCTTATTGAAAAAACTAAATCTGAACACCTTACAAGAACAATAAATAGGTGGTGACTTTAATATAATTTAAAATGGAACCTTTACGAAGGCAATTTCCCAGATAATACACAAAAGTAATTGCTAACCTTATCCCTGTACATTAATTTGACTTTATGATTGATAGGAAACCCTTGGGCAGATTTAGATTACAAGGGCACCATGCTATGGAATCAAGGAAAATGTCTGCTATTCAAAGCAGACATTTGTACATGAGCTCTAAAATTAGAAACTGATATTTAACAAGCTCTGTGTGAAGATGTGGATGATGTAATGCAGTACATGAAATATGCAATACTACACCTGAAAGTCTTGGTTCAGACTTCACACACTTTTTTTCTTTAGCCAATTACCATGCATCCTGTTCTTATAGTCACATTTTACAAAGATCAGTCAGACTAAAGGATTGTTTTTGTTTTTTTTAAACATAGTTTCATTTTCATTAATGCAGTGTAGGTACACTTTCTAACTGTGGAAAGAGCTGAGACGGAGGAATGAGAATTGATTGAATTGATCTGTTACCCAACCTTACTGCTTTGAAAATCTTAGAAAGACATTGCATATTGACTGTCATGCAGTCAACTCTGGCAGAGGGACATGGATTTAAAAGTGCTTTCTCCACCTGCAGCCATCCAAAAAAAAAAAAGCGGATAAAGTAAAAAAAAAGGAAAAGGTATAATTACAACACATTTAACATACAAAAAAAATATCAAGTGACTGAAACTAACAATTTTGCTACAACTTCTCCTGCCAGGGATTAAATCATTAGACTGAATAAGAAAAATTCTGCTCTTGGAATTGAGTTTTTTAGCTGTTGGGAAACCTTGTATACTTTAATGATCCTAAATATGTGTGTGTTATGTACAATATATGTAAAATATAGTTGCAGGTCACGTATAGCGCCTCATGATAATGGTATTTTCAAATTACAATGGATTTTTCTGCAGGAAATGGAAACCTGTCAACAGCATGAATTATGAAGGGAAGTTTGAGTACCACAATAAAGACTTCAATTCAATTCAATTCAATTTTATTTATATAGTGCCAGATTACAACAATTGTCATCTCAAGGCACTTAAGTAATATAGTCCAATTCAAGCCAATTGGAATTCAATTCATTGTAATCATAATCCAATTAATTCATATGGAGCCAATTCAATTTAGGTAAAACTATGGCTTCAGTGGCTTAATCCACCTTTTATGTACAGTATATGCAAGACACCATATAGCAGAACAGTGCAGGACAAGGAGTAGTCACTCATTACAATATGTGTGTTAAAACTTAGTTAAACTAATAGTTTCCAATAGTTTTAGAAGCTTAAATATCAAGATTGCAAAAAGTGAATGCTTAATTAAGGATGAAGTGTGTGAATCATATTAACTAATGTGAAGATGGTATGTCTCAGGCTCTAAAAGGATATTGTACAGTACACTGATAGTGATCAGGGCTGTGAATGCAAGAAAGAGTTGGCTTTCCAATACACTTCCCATAGTTTATGATACAAAACATTGTGTAGCCTTTGTCTTAGAAATCTAAGGCACCTGTTGTAACTCATATGTATGGACCTGTTCTTTGTAGAAGATAAATCATTTTTGAGGAACTCTGATTTATTGTCCAGTTGTAACCTTTGCATGCTGGTGTCAGAGATGCTGTGGGCTACGTCATCATTCACAAACCCCTCAAAGATTTATTAACAGCTTCAAGCTGCAGCAAATATGTGGTTCATTAACAAAGCCTAGCAGGGTTTTCTGTCTTGCTAAGGGAAGAGAACATGAAGCAAAAAAAGAAAAAAAAGGCTTGGTTTACATTAACAAACATTTAGTAAAGCATCTTCACAGCAAACTACAATGCAAAAAACACTATCACGATACCTATTATGTCACATTAAAGAACGCATACACAGTCATCACGTAATGTATGTATATAATAATGGCACAATAAAGTTGGATCAAGTACAAAGGTGCAGTATGTGTTGCAGTGAATGTGTAACGATTAAAAATATAAACCCAACTCTCATTAACAGGCTCATGTTTAGTTTTTAATTAGTTTTCTGGTTTAAAATTCATGAAAAAGTTATTCAAGTAGACATTAGGGAGAAGAAAGGAATACTGACCTCACAACAGTTTGTGAGGCCACATTAGTACACAGTAGTTGTTGCAGATGGTACACACATAGCATACATTTTAATCAAGATGAAGCCGATGCTTTAAACTACATTGTGTATGCTTTTATTGCTTAACCAATCACCAGGTAACAGATAGAAAGACATTTTGAAAGACAACAGATTTTTGTCAACAAGCAAGTATTTCAATTTAGCATGTTTTGTTAAAAACTGTTGATATAGCATACTCATTTTTTGATTTAATACAGTAAATATCTTACATATTGCTCCTTTAAAGACTTATTTGTATTCATTCACTGCAACTAACCTGGAATCTATGATTGATTTCAAGGCACACATGCTGAGCACTGAGCTGAAAAAAAAATCAAACAGAAAGTTTGGCTGAGACCTGGATCCTATGTGTGATTGTATACTTTCACACAGAAGGAATTGTGATCATTGACTCGGTCAGCTCAGAGTTCTTAAAATGCTTCACTCTACTGTCAAAGTTCAATGGCAAAGACTATTTCAAACATTTTTCGATCAGTAGAGAGAAGCGGTAAAGCTTCAAGAATGTATGAAAGAATAAGAATTTTGTTGTTAGTGTGGGCGTGTAATGACATTCAATTCAATTCAGTTTTATTTATATAGCGCCAAATAACAACAAATGTCATCTCAAGGCCCTTAAATAATATAGCCCAATTCAAGCCAATTGGAATTCAATTCATTGTAATCTTAATCCAATTAAATCAAATGAATTAATTTAAAAATAATCCAATTAATTCATAGAGAGCCAATTCAAAAACGATACACTAGCTAAAGAAACCAATAGATTACATTGAAACTTCTCTTCAGTCCAATCTCCCGTTCTGAGCATGCATGAGGCGACTGCGGAAAGGAACGACTCCGTTTTAACAGGAAGAAACCTCTGGCACAACCAGACTCAGGAAGGGTGGCCATCCGCCTCGACCAGCTGGGGTTTGAGAAGACAGAAACACCATAACACCATTCAAAGGATATCTGTTGAAACTGGGAAACACAAGTTAATGACCATAATAATGTCACATTTACATAATATCATTTGAGAAATTAAACAGGGGGAAAAAGAGAGCAAAGTGAGGAAAGGTGTGACAGATGAGGTCTCCCAGCAGTCTAAGCCTATAGCAGCTTAACTATGGGATGTTTCAGGATTACCTGAGCCATCCCTAACTATAAGCTTTATCAAAAAGGAAAGTTTTAAGCCTAGTCTTAAAAGTGGAAAGGGTGTCTGCTTCCCGGACATTTACTGGCAGTTTATTCCACAAGAGAGGGACCTGATAACTGAAGGCTCTGCCTCCCATTCTACTTTTAGAAACTCTGGGAACAACAAGTAAACCTGCAGTTTGAGAGCGAAGTGCTCTGTTAGGAAAATATCTTACAATGAGATCTTTAAGATATGATGGAGCTCGGTCATTAAGAGCTTTATATGTGAGGAGAAGAATCTTAAATTCTATTCTGAATTTAACAGGGAGCCAGTGAAGAGAAGCTAAAACTGTGAGAAACATGATCTCTCCTGTGAGTTCTCATCAGAACTCTATGTGTATATGTGGGACAGCCCAACAATAAAGAATTACAGTAGTCCAATGTTGAAGTAACAAATGCATGGACTAGTTTTTCTGCATCACCCTGAGACAAGATTTTCCTGATTTTGGCGATATTACGAAGGTGAAAGTAGGCAGTCCTAGAAACCTGTTTTATATGCGAGTCAAAAGTTAAATTCTGGTCAAAAATAATTCCAACGTTCCTCACTGTAGAACTAGAACCCAAGGACATACCATCTCGAGTAACTATATAGCTAGACAATTTCTCCCTGAACCGCTCAGGTTCAAAGAGAACAACTTCAGTTTTGTCTGAATTTAAAAGCAGACGATTCTGAGTCATCCAGGTCTTTATGTCTTTAAGACATGCTTGTAGTCTGACCAATATATTGGTTTCATCTGGTTTCATAGATAGTTACAGCTGAGTATCATCAGCATAGCAATTGAAATCTACGCTATGCTGTCTAATAATGTCACCTAATGGAAGCATGTATAAAGTAAAAAGAATCGGCCCAAGTACAGAACCCTGAGGAACTCCATGACTTACTCTGGTATGTGAGGAAGATTCTTCATTTACAAGAACAAACTGGAATTTATCAGATACATGACTTAAACCAGCCTAATGCAGTTCCTTTAATCCCAATAACATGTTCAAGTCTCTGTAACAGAATGCTGTCATCGACTGTATCAAATGCAGCACTGAGATCCAACAGAACAAGCACAGACACAAGTCCGCTGTCAGAGGTAAGAGGAGATCATTGGTAACTTTCACCAGTGCTGTTTCTGATGCACTCTGAATCCTTACTGAAACTCTTAAAAATATTATTTCTGTGTAAATGATCACAAAGTTGATCTGCAACTATGTTTTTCAAGAACTTTAGACGAAAAAGGTAGATATTTAGCCAACACTTCTGAATCAAGAGTAGGTTTTTTAAGTAAAGGTTTAATTACAGCAACCTTAAAGGTCTGACGTACATATCCTGTCAACAAAGATGACAGGATATGAAGGATTCCATTAATTTTCTTTCTGATAGAAACAATTTTATTGATAAAGAATCTCATGAAATCATCATTGCCAAAAGTTAAAGGAATACATGGCTCAACAGAGCTCAGACTCTTAGTCAGCCTGGCTACAGTACTGAAAAGAAACCTGGGATTATTCTTATTCTCTTTGATCAATGATGAATAATAAGCAGTTCTAGTTTTGCGAAGGGCTTTCTTATAAGTTATTAAACCATCTTTCCAGACTAATTGAGACCCTTCAAAATTAGAGGTACGGCACTGTCTCTCCAGCTTTCTTGCAGTCTACTTTAAAGCACGCAGCTGTGAATTATACCAAGGAGCCAACCTCTTCTGACTGATTACCTTAATTTTCAGAGGAGCAACATTGTCCAGTTTTGTACACATTGAAACTATAGTGCTGTCAACAAGAGAGTCAAGTCTTGCTGGAGTAAAATTTAGGGAGCTGTCCTCTGTCATATCTGCACATGGCAGTTAAGAAAAGAATGATGAAATCAACTTTCTAAATCTGATTACAGCATTCTCTGATAGACACCTTCTATATGTAAAATTCTTCTCAGAAGCTGTATAGTCGAGTAATGTAAATTCAAAAGACAGGATTTAGAGGGAACATTGTTAACTGTTCACTCTCAATGCCATAAGTCAGCACAAGGTTAAGGGTATGATTAAGGCAGTGGGTAGGTCTGTGAACACTTTGAGAAAATCCAGGAGAATCTAATATAGAATCAAAGTCATTTTTAACATCTACATGAATATTAAAGTCACCCACCACAATGAATTTATCGGTACTCAGCACTAACTGTGATAAAAACTCTGAGAATTCATACAGAAACTCAGAATAAGGGCCAGGTGGACAATACACAAGAAGTAGAAGAGGTTTCTGTGATTTCCACTCTGAGTGGGAAAGACTGAGATTCAAAAGAGCTAAAACTAATCTTCGGTCTAGGACTGATTAGTAACCCTGATCTAAAGACAGCTGCCACTCCTCGTCCTCTGCCTGTGGTTCGAGGAATGTGAAAATTTAAAAAGTCAGAGGGAGCTTATTCATCAATGCTAACGTGATCCTCCTGCTTCAGCCAGGTTTCTGTAAGACAAAATATATCAATATGATGATCACAAATCAAGTCATTCACAAACAGAAACTTTGAACGGAGAGATCTAATATTCATTAAACCACATTTAATAGTTGTCATGTTTCTCCTAATCAGACCAGATTTTCTCCAGAAAGATTGCCAATTATCTATATAGCCCACATTATTTGCTGGACACCATCTGGACAACCAGCAATTGAATGAGGACATGCGGCTAAACATGTCATCACTGGTCAGATTTGGCAGGGGTCCAGAGAAAACTACAGAGTGTGACATCGTTTTGGCAAAATTACACACCAATGCAACATTCATTTTAGTGACCTCTGATTGGCGTAATCGGATGTCCTTATCGCTGACGTGAATAACTGTTTTACTGTTTTTATGCTTATCCTTAGCCAGCAGTTTAAATAGGATTCTACGTCGCCCACTCTGGCCCCTGGAATGCATGTGACTATGGTCGCTGGTGTCGGTAACGCCATGTTTCTGACTATAGAGCTGGCAATTACCAGGGTTTTGTCCTCAGCGGGTGTGTCGCTGAGTGGGGAAAATCTATCTGAACGTGGACAGGTTGATGGTGAACCGTTGACTTTAGGATTATGACTCCTCTTTTTGACAGTTACCCAGCCACTCTGGAGTCCCGGCTGCTCAGGTGCTGCTTGGGGGCGACTAAGGGAGATAGCTACACTTGGTGGTTCCGCACTGGCAAAAGGGGCCTGGCATGCTATCGGGTGGTTTTCAATGGTGAAGAGCAGAGCTTCCAATTCAGATAACCTCCAATCCAAAACTACAAAAAAGACTACATTTGTTACACGTACCACTATCGCTAAAGGAGGCAGAGGAGTAACAAAACATCTGACACACAAGAGCAAGTGAAAGCAGGAGATGGAGGGAGAGAACTGGTAGACATGCTAAGCTAGAGAACCCGACACACCGCTAAAAAGTGAAAAATAAAGACTAAAGATCTGTAAGAGTGAGTGTCACAAGTATGTGATAGAGTTATCTATGCAAAATGTGTAAATTATAGGGAGAAATAAGGTGATTATTAGTAGTCCAAGAAATCCAAGTCCAAGCAAGAAATTCCACAATACACACACAAGGTAACAGGAAGTGATGCAATACATCTTATCGCAAAGCCATTCGATTGTCACACACATTCCTGTGTGTTGGAAAAATCTACTGGCTAGCCTAATGGTGACAATGCTGTGAGTCTTGGCAGATGATAAAACACAAAAGTAAAATCCTTGAATGAATGTAATGGTCATACATTAACTTGTAGATTGGCTTATTTAATCATTTCAGCTCTAATACAACAAAATGTACAATTGTATCATATTTTTCATGAGTAACAATCTGCACAGTTCCTTTCTTAAACATACAGAAATAGAGATTAGATTCTGTGTCCAGAATCCAATGTCAAGGCAGATAATAATAATAATTTGAATAGTTTGAATAATTGGTCTGTGTCTTTGAAGTACTTTGAGGTTATTTTTGTTGTGAATTGTTAATACAAGTCAATGAAAAACTGTAAAGGCTATCTGAATCTGCCGTGCCTGTTGATTGACTAGCTATGAGACGAGTAAACCTTTCCAATATGCACCATACTACAGGGCGTTAAGGTGTATTTCTTCAGCGCTTTAAGCCTTCTTTAACTTTGAGCTACAACTGTACATTGCTAAAAAAAGAAAAATGTCCTCATGAATAATTTGCATTCAGATCTGGCTAAATGGCCGTCACGATCACATGTCAAACGTTCAATGAGGAGAAGTGAGAAAAAGTCAACTTATGTTTAGATGTGTTGGAAACCTGGTGGAAACCTGGTGTGAAAGGTGATAAGGCTGTTTAAGAATGTTCAGCCCTAAGAGAGTATTTACATAAGCCCAGAGGCACATGAAAGCTGGCCAGCAGTGCCTGCCCTGAGGCTCTTACCATGTCTTTTTGGCTTCAGAAAGACAGTGATATGATGTGCCTCTAGTATAATCTCACATGCTGAATGGTACACAATATAAACAACCCCCTGTGACTAGTGGCTGGCTTCCTTTCATACCATATCCGAAGAGATGAATGAGGAAACACTTTCTGCAACAGGAAACATGCCTGGATTGTTTTGTCTTGAGAATTTTCTTTGGGCTGCCAATGCACATACATAAGAATTCTGTTTTTTGGCTTCAAAATGTTTACTTCATATTAAATAGAGATGATCAAAATTACAGCCTGTGTAACACCTGGGATATTTTTGTATCCCAACTTTTACAGAACCTTTAATGAAGCACTACAGTTTGCTTATCTTATCAAATTTGTGCAACACTTACAACAGCATCATTGGTTGTTGAGTCTCTGCTCAGCGCATCCTGAAATAAAAACATAATTTTCTATTGTAAATGTCCATGTTAAGAATATTCAATTTTTTTTTTGCTGTGTTACCAATGTGATCTATTTTCCATTAGATAGATAGATAGATGGATAGATAGATAACTTTATTTATCACCTTGGGGAAATTCAATTGTCCTGTAGCTTGTCCATACACACATCCACCCATAAAAACATGTAAAACCAGTTAAAATCAAATAAAATATGATCAACAGAATCAGTGGTTATAACCGCATATAAAAGATGGACAGAGCAGATACAATAAGAACCTAAAATTAGTAAAAGTGTGTCATAGTAATTAATGAATTAGTAAATACTATAGTTCATCAAATTAACATAACCAGGTATCACTGGAGGTTATTATAAAGCCTGATGGCTGTGGGGACGAAAAGATCTCCTGAACCATTCTGTCCGGCAGTGCGTTGAGATGAGCTTATCTGCTCGGCAAAAATGCTCTACAGTGGATGTCTTTTGTTGTCCAGAATGGCCTTAACTTTAGCCCCTGTGCACCTTCTCCACAGTGTCCAAGCTTTAGGTGCTCAAAACTGAGCCGGCCTTTGTAATTACCTTATCCAGTCTCCATTTGTCTTTCCCTTTTATGTTGCCTTCCCAGCAGACAGCAAAAAAGAAAATGGCGCAACCATCGACTGATAAAACATATGCAGCATTTCACTGCACATATCAAACAACCTGAGCCTCTGAAGAAAGAAGAGCCGGATCTGCCCCTTCCGATAGGCCACATCCATGTGCGTAGACTTCAATGTCCTCACCTCTGATGCTGACAGTCTGGAAGGGTGGCTCAGACCTACGGTAGACCACCACCATCTCCTTGATCTTACACAGAGGTAGTTGGCAGCACACCAGTTACTGTAAGATAGCACCAAGTCCCTATACTCATCTCATCTTCATCCCTAATACATGCCACAATTGCTGTGTCATTAGAGTACCTCTGGATGTGGCATGATGCAGTATTGTGTTTGAAGAGTTTGTTAGCAGAGTATAGGGTGAACAGGAAAGGAGCAAGGACAGACCATTGTGGAGCCCCAGTACTACTCACCACCATCCCAAAGGCACAATTACCCAGCCTAACAAACTGTGGCCATCCTGTCAGATAAGGTTTTATTATCCATGTAGAAACCTTTTGCAGTTCGTATAAACTTTTCAGGAATAGTTTTTCCACGCATTCAAACATACAGGAACTAGGGACCATGGCCCTCGGTTCCTATAGCTAATTTTGCTCCTTCTCCGAGGCAGGGTCTTGTCTGGGTTCCACAGGAACACATATGATATAGGTGTTTGGTAGTTTGTAGCTACGCCCTTTGTTTACTCACACGACATGGACACAACCAGCACATGTTAAGTTAAACTTACACGTCGTCTCCTTTGTCTGCAGCGCTCTGCTCTCCTTCCTGAAACAAAGAAGTATAGTCTGCTGCTTGATTCTTCATCTCCTGACTCTTGCTGTGTGCTCTTTCAGCCTCAATTTTAGACACCTGCTTGTCCATGATTAATATTACCGTCCTGGCTCTCCATATTGTGTTTACGGTTATGCATTTGGCAGACGCTTTTATCCAAAGCGACTTACAGGTAGGCAGTTAGGGTAAGGTGGCCTTGTCTAAGGACCCCTACTGGAGATAGTACCTTTCATGCAGGGGATTTGAACCCATGGCTCCAACATGAAAGGTGGCAATCATACCACAACACTATCCAGTCCCTTTTTTTGTTTTGTTTTGTTTTGTTTTGTTGTTGACTGTGGTGCTAAAGTAACACGTAAATGTCGCAGATAGTTGCGTCACATCAGTCCCTCCCATCCAGGCCCGCATTAAAGCACCATGGGCCCCGGGGCTAACCACTTTCTCAAGGCCCTCTACGCCACCGGGAATACCTACTTCTAATACATGAAATAATGCTTTAAAGAATCACTGCAGTACAACTTTGACTGTAACAAAACATACTTTTAATGTCAAAGAAATTTACATAGCTCTATACAGAAATTGAATGAACATACTCATACGACACTCATACGACACTATGAGCACTTGTTAAGTTCTATTGAAATACACAGAACAGTCTGAACGGTCGCACAGGGAGCATTAATGTAAAAACAAAACAAAAAAAAAAAACATCCATGCAGGCTATTACACACAGGTGATACAAAAATTTGTAGTGTGCTGCAATCATCTGAAAAACAAAACTCATCATAGCCTACAACAAACAGCCTGAAGTGCATCATTTCACACACAAGAAGTCCATACGACTAAATCAGTCAATGTCATGTCTCTCAGCCTAACTTTTAAATGGATTTCTCCTGGCTTTACGTGTGGCAAAGTCCTTAATCAGAGGAGTAAAGTCCAGTGCTTTAACAATGCCTGTTCTTGACAAGTCCAAGTTTTGAAAAAGAGCGCTCTCCAGAGGTTACAGGGAGAGTTAAATAAATCCTTATGGCTATATCCATGTTTGGGAAAACTGATGACAAGTCCATCTTCTTTATTAGTTGAAGGAAGCCCTGTGCACATTTGTTTTCTTTTGTTCTGATGAATTCTCTACACTGCTCTATTTCATCAACAAAGTCCTCCGGTAAATCTGAATGATTCTTTTTTTTGAAGCTCTGCAGCGGCTGAGCGAAGTTCTTGAGATGAGAGGATGTGAATTTTATTCAAAAATCCAAAGATGCTATTCAGTGCATTATAAGATTCGTACCTCCGTTCCAGTTCGGCCACAAGTTTATCAATGATCACATTGAAGACAGCCACAGCGAATTTTTGCTGGTCAGTCATTGTTATTCCTACATCTGGCGCAGATGAATCATTTTTGATTTTTTTTACACCGTCTCCGTCTGTCTGTGTCTGCGACATCTGATGACAGCTCCTTAGAGGCTGACTCGAGCCTGTCAAACTGGTTCCATAGGCTTGATATAAAGTCCCACAATTAAAGTACCATTTCCACGGACCTAGAGAGGTCAAGATCAACTTCTTGGAGTTTGGTGCTTGTTTTCTGGACCCACTGGATTACAGTGTTCCATAGATTGCATAGAAAAGCTATTTCTAGCCTTTCCATCTGCCTGCACAGAGCCAGAGCTTCATTGCGTGTGGTTATGTTTTGTTCATTATCCTCTGTGATTTTTATGAGTGAGTTTTAGACGTTGTCATAATTCAGGCATAATGCGTTAGTTGCCTGGGCATGAGAACACCACCTTGTATCTGACAGTGACTTCAGAGTCTGAACTCTTTTGTTTGCATTTGGGTCGAGGCCTGATGTAACAGTCTGCCACCGAGATGTTGACTTTGAGCAGAAATTGAATACATTTTGGACAAATGTGAAAAATTCATCAGTTTGAAGGCAGCAGTTAACTGCACTAACTCCAACTAAATTTTGCATATGGGCAGAACATGGTACCCATTCAGCCAGTGGATTGATGTCCCTTATCCGTGACTGCACGCCTTTATATAGTCCTGACATGCTGCTGGCATTGTCGTAGTACTGACCACGGCAGTTGTGAATATTAATGCCCAGTTCGCCCAAAACAGAGAGAATAGCATTAGTGCTATTCTAATGTGCCAATGATCTGTAGTCATTTATCTCTGCCGGTCGCCCTACTTTAGGTACCGGAGCAGTAAAACAGGTTGAACTCATTGGCCTTATCCACATCACCCATCACTGCCTGATTGTCCTTACTCTTATAACCAGTGATGGTTCTCATGCCATTCCACACCTCCCTAGTGCTGTTGCGCTGCAGCTTCCTCTTAACTTTATGTCTATAGCTGCTTTAGCTGCTTTGAGACTCCACTTCAAGCTCATACCGAACTCTCCTTAGCTTCTCCTCATCCCCCACAAGAAATGCCTCTTTTTTCTGGTTGAGGGTTGGTTGTTGGTCTTCATGTTACTAGTTATCCAGAGTTTATTGTTAGGATAACAACATACAGTTCTTACTGAAGCAACAGTGCTGCAGAAGAAAATGTATTCTGTCATACAGTCCACCATATTGTTAATGTCACTGTCCGTGTTTCCCTGTGACTCCAATAGCACATCCCAGTCCATACAGTCAAAGTCAGGGGTCGGCAACCCATGGCTCTAATAATTTGAATAGTCATGGAGTTGACTGCATTCCTTTTTTGAAGAAAATCTTATGAAATATATTTTACTTTTTTTTTTTTTTTTAATAGCTTCCATGTAATCTGTCAAAGTGGCTCTAATAAATAATTAGGGCACACGTCTTTAGTAGTCTTTGCCTCCGCCGGTCTCCAGAGGGTCGTCGCCTTCGATGCTGCCAGTCTCTCCCCTGAGACTCCTGCCCCCGAACCCCTCCTCTAGACCCCCTCCACCCACCCAGTTTATCTTGGACATTTCATAGACTTCATTTTGTTTGCTTTAGGGACGTCTGGGAGCCGTTCCTTAAAGAGTTGGTTGTGTCACAGTTGAGTTTGTTTGTGTTTCATGTTTTATTTTGTAGTTCCACTGTCTGTCTTGTCTTCACTTTCTGTTCAGTTTCCCGCCCTTTTGGATTTGCACCTGCCCCTGATTTGTCTGATTGTCCTCTCTATTTAGTTCTTATGTTGCCTTGTTTGTCTGTTTTTGTGGTTTCTTGTGTTTATGTGGTTTTTGATTTTGGTTGTTTTGTCTCTTGCTTCTGTTTTCTTTGGGTTTTGTTATTAAAATAGTTAGTTTTGTGTTACACCTGCCTGCATCTGGGTCCTGTTTCTGAAAACCCCACACTCCCACGTAACAGTCGCCTGAAATGTGTAGTAATTGATTAAAAAAAAATAAATAGTTAAATAATACAAATAAAAATATCTGAGCTGGTGCATCTTGATTGATGGCCCGCAATAAACCTATAGTTGAACAGTTTTATAGACAATAAATAGTGTGTAGGTCAAACAACCCAGAATTGTAGTTAATTTGACCCAGCATTTGGGTATAGTATATAACAAATATACGCAGTCGAAACAACCCAGAATTGTAGTTAATTTGATCCAGCATTTGGGTAGAATATTTGTCATCTGTTGGGTTAAAATGGACCAACCCATCGTGCTGGGTCAAATTAACTACTGCTGGGCTGGTGCAATAGTGACCCAGCGGTTGAGTTATAAAACAACCCAAATTGGGTTATTTTTAACCCAACAGTTTTTAGTATGTGAGTTTGTCAGGGGAGAGGAGTCATGAGACTCTTGAGTGCCACCTTTTTACTGTTACCTCTATGTCCTCTGTCACCCATGGTTTATTATTGGGGAAACAGCAACAGTATTTGTGGGGACTACATTGTCCGTACAAAAATTAGGTGGACCAGGTTGCTATCCGACCTGCCCGGGGGGGTGGGGGGGGGGGGGGTGGGGGTGGGGGGGGGGTGGGGGGGGGGGGGGGGGGGGGGGGGGGGGGGGGGGGGGGACTATGGAGCTGTGTGCTTCTTTAACATTAGCATATAGCAGATCCAGTGTTCTCTGTTCTCTGGTCCTACAGTCTACAAAATCTGGCTAAACTCTCTGTCGAGTCCGGTATGTTTTTGTGTAGCCATGTCTCCGTGAAACACATGACAGAGCTCTCACGATACACACTCTCACTCCTGGTGAATGATGTTAACTCCATCTTAGTCACCAGCTGTCTTACATTCCCCATAATGATAAAGGGAAGATACAGTCGGTACCCCCTCTTCCTTAGCCATTGTCCCCTCCCGGCTCTGTTTCCCCGATATTTCCTCCTCAGTTCCTTGGGGATCTGGTGTCTCTCACCTGCCATGCCACTGCTTCGGAGTCAGCTGATCCCTGTTGTAGACAATGGAGTCCTGTCTCCTCTGCCAGGACCGGAATCCGGCACGATAAAAGTACTCCAAACGCGAAAAAAAATGAGAAAGCCACATTGTTCTATTTGCGAAATAACTTATTTTATTACTTAAAGAAGAGAAAAATTAGGAAAAGTGAAAGAGTATAGAAAAAAGTAAGGACCGAGTAAGGAGGTGCTATTTGGAATAGTAGGTTGTATTAAAAAGAAACATCAGGAGGAACATGTTGAAACGGATTAGGTTGCTTGGCAACAGGTCGGTAGCATAATACAAAGGTATCGTGTACAAGTATAAGAAGAGCACCTTAGAGAGGCAGTGTCTCTTATATGGGCAGAGGTTCAGCAATCTGCAACTGTATCATCAAATTGGAAATCGTTCATTTAAATATTCGATCAATAACAGCACATAACATCATCAAAAATAAAGACATCTACATGTGCAAGTGTACGGCCGGAAATCAGTACTGGAATCACTTGATGTTCAGTTCTATAAGGTCAGTCCAGTTTTTAGAGAAGCCTATATTCCAAACTGGTGCAGGCTTGCAACATTCCCGCCAATAATGTGTTTTATCCTATCATCAATTAAGGCAAAGCTTTGATTTAGCCATTTCCACTACTGCACTGATTAACACCATTGTCTTTTATATGTCAGTAGCAAGTATCTGTCATTCCACTGAACACTGGTTTTGTACAAATTGTCTATTTGACACTGTAAATAAAGTAAAGTACTTCAGATGTATCATGAGCCCTTACTTACACAAATAACAACAGACTTCTCCCTAAACTTCTTACAAGTAAAGGAGGTGTCAAATGCCATGAGTCTGTTGCAATTTTTAATATAAAGGTTTATTTATAATATAAACGATCAAGTACATAAGTTAGAATGATGCCTTTGAAACATACTGTTGAGAAATTATCGTCTTACTTCGGGTTTGTTGTTGTTTTAATTTTAGTTTAGAAGATGATCAAACATGACATCTGTTCAGCATTGATATTGAGGAGCATAAAAGGAACATGTTCAGGGTTCCTACAGGTTTCTTCAAGTCAAATTCAAGTCTTTTTAAGACCTTTTTAAGACAATCTATATATAAACTTAATACCTATTTCACCTATTTTTAATTTGTTCATTTATTTCTCAAACAAATGTTAAAATGTGGACAACAACAACAACAAAAGTTTCAGCAGGCCACACAAAAGTTTGACTAACACAGTTCAGTTCTTTTTTTAACATTGGTTACATCAGCTAGCTACTTATTCCATGCTGGGAATATGGGGCTCCACACCAACGATGAAAATGAAACTTTCATCGTTGGTGTGGACCCAAAAGCTGCACGCAGATCCACTCTAGTTGCTGTCGTAGCTGGGGGATGTAGCACTAGCAGCTAGCTGGTTTATGTTAGCTGCGTCAGGCACATTAACAGCTAGCTGGCTAATGTTAGCAGGTTGAAATACTCCGGCGATGGAAGGAGTTTGATACTTCCCTTTGGTTGACTTGATGTTCTTGGACGACTTGGCATGAGACTCTAAAGCCTTCATGCCCATCGTACCAAGTTGAATGTTTTTTTTTGCATACAGTGCAAAAAGCCTGGGATACATTGTTGTCCGCCGGTTTTAACCACTGACAAAATGCTTGCATTTCTCGCCAAGCGTCGTTAAATTGACATTTCCCCATAAAACATGAAATGGGTAAACTAACGTTAAAAACAACTTCTTGTGATGCGCTTCTGCTTGGCGTGTTGCATGTGGTCCGTGTCTGTGTGGTGACCCGTGCTGTCGCAAAGTGACGTGTTCAGACCCGGAGCAGTTGCGTTCTCAATTATTGGTTCCACCACTCTTTATTTAGGCTACGTTATTTAAACAAAATAATAGTGGTTGACAAACAAAACTTTTGAGGAGAATGCAATATGGAGATGTTACATATTACAGTTTTCAGACCCATACATACAAATTCAAGACATTTTCAAGTCTTTTTAAGGTATTATTTCCAAATTCATAAATATTTTTTAAGACTTTTTAAGACCCCGCGGGAACCCTGCATGTTGCAGTCTGAATACCCAATCCCCCCAGCCCCAGCCCCAATCCCATGGTATGTTTATGCATACCACGTAGAATAATTTACTGGACTGATTCAGAGTGGTTCAAATTTTTTATTTATTTATTTTTTAAAAAGTCCTGCTTTAAAAAAATTTAAACACACACTTGGATAACTTGATCACATTATTTGTATTTTAGATGCACGGAGTAATTCAACATGAACTGAATTTACTTCAGTTATACATTCGAAGTTACATCTGGCTTACTACAACAAAATTTGTTCTCAGCATACATACCACAATATACCATACCAACGGATCCAACTGCATTTACAAATATCGAAGATGTTTTTTTTTTTTTTTTTGCTCTTCTCCAATGTACTGCAGTCTGCTTCAAAAGATGATGCTTAGATAGTTTATAACAAACTACCTGTTAGTTTTCATATAAAAAAAGGTATACAAATAATCACAAGAGAGCCTGTTTACATTGCATTTGTCTACATGAAAGGTATCCTGATTAGACACTGACTTCTTGAAGGGGTGTCCCTTTCTGTAATGGAATATTTCAACTACTACCAAAAAAACCCAAAATTTTAAGGGGCAAGGGACACTCAAAATTAAGGAAAAGGGTCAACAGTAAAAAATGGGATCAGGCCTAAGTGTGACATTATGTATAAATACAACCTTCAAGAAATGTCCCAAGGTATGTAACAAGGTGCACCACTAAGCATGCTGCTCAATTAAGACCAAAGGAGCTCTCGAAACAGCTCAGGGACAAAGTTCTGGCGAACTACAGATTAGGGTTGGGTTATAAAAATGTAAAAAACTTTGAATATCCTACATGTCTTCATTAGACCTACTATTAGAAACTGTTAAGCATATGGCACCACAATGAACCTGCCTACTTTAATCCGTACACTCCACAAAGCTGAGAGTTATGGACAGGATCTGATGACACAAGTGGATTAATGACTAAAGCAGATCTGTTGAAGCAGGAAAGTGAATATCAGTGCACTGTTCCTGTGAGGCATACCTGTGCATCAAATTAAATGTTTTCCAGTGTCACACCACAATATCTACATTAAGCTATTACATTAAGCATTTGATCTGCACTTTGCTATGGGTGAGATAAACCTTTACAAATCCAAATTCGATGAGCACAGATGTACAGAATCGAAAACTTGAAACTGCTCCCTGTTGTCATTAAAAACTGAGGTAAAAATAAAGTCCAAGCAGTTAAACTGAGACAAACTGAGTGGTAAGTTTAAACAAATATAAATAAATGGCTGCTTTAATGTGTTTCACCATTATTGGATATACAGACATTTTACAGAAGCAGTAGAATAATTAGAATAATTCTACATATACATAAATCTTCAGTTATCCAATTAAAATTTGGGGCCATGCTTTATCAATTCTACTTCTACCAGATAATTTTTCAGGTGTGTTTTTATTACTCTGAAACAGAAAACAAGGATTTTACTCACTGAAACCTTTCAGGGATGAATGTGATGGAGAACTGGCAATGAAAACAACTCTTGTTAAACAAAATACGGTCAGTGTGTTCACTTGACTTAGAGGGATGACTGGGAAAAAGGTTTTAAGCCAAATATTTGAGATTAGCCACGTTTAACGACAGTTTCAACATGTTTAGCTTGAGCAGCACCCCATTAATGTGTTCAGCCAGCTGATAGTAGAGCTGCTGTACACAAAATCCCGAGAGCATGAATGCAACAACTATCCGCTCTCATCCTCCACTCTTTGTTGTAATACTTGAGCCTCACACACAAGGGTGTAAGTTTGGTCTTAGCTTTGGTAGGGACACTTCTCAGCAACCCCACCCCCAACCCACACAGGTAGTTACTGAATTACGCTGAACAAGAAAATACTTGATCAATTGAAGCCTTAAGGTCCAGCTACTGCTTCCTCACACTGCACTCTGTACTGGTTCTCTGAGTTTCCTGAATGTATTTCAAAATAATGCATCAATGAATAAAATGTACACCTTATATGATGATAATAGGCATTACACTTTTCAAACTTATTAGAAAAAACGTTTGAATATTACAGGAATAGTCAAGATTTAGGCTTTATGGAACCAACTTTGTTTATAATTAAAACATATAGGGAAAAACATCTCCTGATTTAAAAAAAAATGCTATTGTAAAATAAAACTAGCCTACATTACATTCACACCATAACACCCTAATAATACTTTTCCATAGTAGAATGAGTGTTTACGTTAGGCTAAAAGGCTAGCATTGTGTGGGTTGTTAGTTACTACTTACTCTCTGGGTTGTGAAATAACTTTTCATGTCTCTTCTTTTTCTATGAATGAGTTTGTGAAAAATATTATATTTAATGCATAATGTAAAAAAAAAAAGTTATATTCGATTATTATCAAGAATATTGGTAGGGACAACTCTATTTCCCAAACTTTGGTTGTGACTCGTCCCTATGGTCCCTATGCAAACTCACGCTCTTGCTCACACACATTTCCAAATGCGTGACACAGAAGTTCTTGTTATCTACTACCACTCTTTGAGTGGGCTATTGTGGAAACATGGCTACAGCAATCATTAGTGTTAGTGCAGACCAAATATTTGCACATCTAACTTTATTTGTAAGCCAGGTTGGTTAAAAAGTGACAACTTTCTCAGTGGGTTGACGCACATAAAGGTAAATGTAAGTATCTAAGCCCTCTAGTTCTGTCCAATTAGCAGATTATAGACAGGGCTCTCAAGTTTTGAATGCAAGCAAGTCATTATTACTGTTGTTGTTATTAATACTACTCAGACTCATGGGGAGACGTGTTTGTTTCCTTCCATTCCCATAGCAATAGCGGTGTGCTAGAGAAATTTATATTATACTTTTTTCAGCGTAAGAAATAGCATGTGTGGCGTGTGAGCATGAGAACTTGTTGAAATACGTGTCACACAGTCATTGCGTGATACTTCAGAGCCCTGCCTTTGCCCTTGCAGTGAAACGCCGGGGGAGTGGGAGACACCGCACTTGTGCGACACCGCAGACGAGGCCTTCTCAGAGGCGGAGCTAGAGGGGAGGCTGGGGTAGCGCTGAACTCCCCTGAAATTTGATTGGATCACCCAGATGACTGACATGTCACGGCACCGCACGTCTTTTCGATAGGAGCCAGTTGCATTTTAAAATCGGTGACACATGTTGACTGCTAAGTCCCTGCTGTACAGTAGTTGGTGCTATGTACCACAAAGAATTGTAATCCACCTTACTAAGACAAGAATAATTGTCACAGAAGAGGCAGATTTCAGTCAAACACCGTTGTTTTTGCTGGATCATGGAGCCTGGTTTGAACCTGAACACAAGATCAACAAAGGATGAGGAGGAAGAGGAGAAGGATAAAACGCCTTTATGGACAGTGAAATCCTCATTCTAAAGTAAGTTTCATGGTGGTTTCCTAATGTGTGACTGTTTAAAATCACATTTGTGTTCAGATAGCTAGTCTATGGATATCAAGCTAATCAAGCTAACGTTAATGTTATATCTCATCGCGTCTACAGATGACCTGTGTCAGATTCCAGCATTAATGTCTACAATTAATTCGGGTTGCTGCTTATATTTACGTGTTTCTTCAAAGATTTTAGAGGAATTAAACTAGAAGACAATCAACCAGCTAGCTTTTTCATGCTTTGTTGGCTTAAATTAAATGTAATGCGAAGATGCTACACAGTCAACTAGCTGAAAAGTTTGAATATTAAACTTACATCTGCAGTGGTCTATTTGCCCTGACATTTTTTAGACTGGAAGTGGAGATTTAGTAACATTGTGTGATTGTAAGTGATGCTAGGAGTAACAAGTGTCAGTACCGGAGAGGGATTCAGGACGCAGATGCAGGGTCTTATGGTTCAAGATGGATTTTATTATTAACACAAGACACAGATGACGGCACTGCAGGGCGATCTCCCGCAGCGCAAAAGAAAAGGGCTATAAACGCCTAAGCGCTCTCCTCCGTTTCTACGGGAGAGGAGGAGCGCTGCTATGAAAGTTTGCAAAACATAAAGTCTCTCCAAAACGGGAGGAAAACCCAAAGCTATGAAAACTTTGAGAGCAAAGTGACGCTCTCAAAGTGAGGCGGAATAAAACAAAGGTGCACTCTTTCAAAACAGAGGCTCTATAAAACTTTAACTTTAACTTAAAGGCTCTCCTTTAACGGAGGCGACTATGACAAGAAACAACGAAAAATCACTCCGTGAAAATGGAGGAAAAACAAGGCTATGAAACTTACCGTTCAATAAATAAACTAAGGCTATGGTACAAGGATAACTTACAAAACAAGGCCGCACTGCAGGAGAGTCGCTCGCTGCAGGCTTGTGGAAACTGTGGGATCTAGACAAGGCAAGGACAGTGGCTGGTAATGACGCTCGCACAGAGACAACATACTGGCACAAGACAAGAGAAACGCAGACTATTTGAACACATGAGGGACCAAGGGGAACAGGTGGAAACACTTGGGAATCAGGGAAGACAATGAGACGCATGACACGGGAGGAAGGGCAAGTTACCTGAAACGAGAGGACAAGGTTAGTGCTTTTTTCAGAATAAAACAGGAAATGACGAGACAAGACATGGAACAGAGAATAAACCGTGACAACAATTCAATTTTCAATTTATTTATATAGCGCCAGATTACAACAATTGTCATCTCAAGGCACTTAAGTAATATAGTCCAATTCAAGCCAATTGGAATTCAATTAATTGTAATCATAATCCAATTAATTCATATAGAGCCAATTCAAAAATTTATATCCTAGCTAAGGAAACCAACAGATTGCACCGAAACTTGTCTTCAGTCCAATCTCCCGTCCTGAGCGTGCCTGTGGCAACTGTGGAAAGGAACGACTCCCTTTTAACAGGAAGAAACCTCTGGCAGAACCAGACTCAGGAAGGGTGGCCATCCGCCTCGACCAGCTGGGGTTTGAAAAGACAGAAAAGAGGGAAAAGAGGGGGGAAAAACACCATAACGCCATTCAAAGGTTATCTGTTGGAACAGGGAAACACAAGTTAATAACCACAATAATGTCACATGTACATAAAATCAATTGTGAAATTAAACAACAAGACTGGCTTATTTTTTTCATAGGGTCAGTTAAGAATGAAAAGACAGGGTGACATGATATATGACTTCTTTGTCAAAAGAAGCAAATCAGGAAAAGATCAGACAGACAGTCAGAACTCAGCTCTGGCATCAGCAGTCCTGGCAGCTCCCATCCTGGAACTTGTCAGGAGAGTGAATGTCAGGCAGAACCTAGCCCATCATTACAATGTCAGAGCATCTAAAGAAGCAGTCACATGCTCAGTTCAGTCATTTTAAGTTGATAAGAACTCTCCGACAAAGCGGAAGGTGAAGGAATTTATTTTTATACTAACAGCGGCTGGTTTAAAGATGTGACAGTGATCCTACACTGTTCTCCTGTTGTGGAAACTTTAATCACAGCTGCAAACCCTTCTTTTCCCCCTGTGAGTTTGCTTCATTCATTCTAGTTGGTGTTGACATTCCACCACTGGCCAGCGCTCAGGACGTTCAGCGCACACTCGCTGACCAGATACTGTGTGTGGAGAGGACATACCCGGATTCTTTAGTTACTGTCCTTGGAGACTTTAACAAAGGGAACCTCAGCCCCCACAAACTCTGTAAATACAAACAGTTTATTAAATGTCCCACTAGAAAAGGGAATACTTTGGATCATTGCTACACCACAGTCAGTGACGCCTATCATGCCTTCCCCTGCGCAGCACTGGGACACTCTGACCATGTCATGATCCACCTGATCCCCTCATACAGGTAACAACTAAAGCTCTGTAAACCTGTACTGAGGACATCTAAGTGGACCAGCGAGGCCCTGGAGGACCTACAGGCATGTCTGGACTGCACTGACTGGGAAATTTTCAGGTCTGCCACCAACAGTCTGGGTACAGCTGTATGTATGTGGGGACAGCTGTATCCCATCACACACCAGGTTGAGTTACAACAATGACAAACCCTGGTTCAGCAGTGGGGACAGGGAGTTCAAAGAGTCTAAGTACAAGTTTAGCAAAGCAGTAAGAGATGCTAAATAACAGTACTCTGAGAAGCTACAAAACCAGTTCTCAGCTAACAACTCTGCTTCTGTCTGGAGAGGGCTCAGACAGATAACAAACTATAGACCTACAGCTCCCCACTCCTCAAACGACTTGTGACTTGCCAACCAGCTGAATGAGTTCTACTGTCGCTTTGAAAGACAATGAAGAAGACTTAACACCATCACCCAATGCACCTCTCAGCCACAGCACAGGAACTCCACCCACCCTACCTCAACAGGAGCTTCAGGCTCTCCTCCACTCACTGGGGTACCATCTTTCCCTCTACAGTCAGTGCGGTTACATGCGGGCAATCAGATCGGATAAATGGGTTAATTACAATAAGATTGAGTTATTCAGCTCATGTAACAAGCTTAATCCGACAAGAAATCGAATCAGATCGGGTCACTTGTGATCGAATTAAGATCCCGGGATAACTCGATCCGATTGCTCACTTAACGTGCCTTACTGTCAAGAGACGTGCCTTACTGTCAAGACACAACAGTGGATAGGATCAAGCGTTCTGCGCATGCTCGAGATTTTTTCCCGCAATCGTCACCTGGAAGTCGAAGGAGACGATGTTACTGTTGTTGTCGCCGCCGTCAGACAGAAACAAACAATGCGATGGAGAATGCACCGTTGTGCATCGCATTTGTGCCATAACCATGTTCATCACAAATGTAGAGGGACATAGCTTCATCTTGCTCGTTTGCCATCTTTCTCGAATGCCTTAGTTTTGTTGTTGTTGTTGGTGAAGACGTCAACCGGAAGTGGCTCTATTAGCGATAGCTGAAATGGGTACAGCACCACTTATCTACTGTGGTTTTGCATGCTTTGTGCCAGTGATTCTATTCACTCACCGCCATGTAACAAAGGATAATTACCCTTGCTGAGATAAGGAGCATAACCTAACTATAGCTATGATCGAGTTAATCTCATCATGTAAACCCACCGACAGATACCTCTCTCATTCCTGGAGAGGGAAGTTAACAAGTTGTTTTCGAAAGCAGAACCCGCACAAGGCAGCAGGACTTGACTCTGTCTCCCCGTCCACCTTGAAGCCCTGCGCTGATCAGCTATCTCCAGTGTTCACAGACATCTTCAACAGCTCACTGGAGACTTGCCACGTATCAGCCTGCTTCAAAGCCTTTCTAATTATCCCCATCCCCTAAAAAACAAGGATCACAGGACTTAACGGACCTGTCGCCCTGACCTCTGTAATTATGAAGTCCTTTGAACGCCTTGTCCTGTCACACCTCAAATCCATCACAGATCCACTCCTGGACCCACTGATACACCAACAGAGCCAACAGATCTCCACTTCATCCTCTGGCACCTTGACTGCGCAGGAACCTACGCCAGGATTCGGTTTGTTGACTTCAGCTCTGCCTTCAACAACATCATCCCGGCTCTTCTTCAGAACAAGCTCTCCCAGCTGAGTGTACCTGACTCCACCTGCAGGTGAATCAGACTTCCTGTCCAACAAGAAACAACTCATGAAACTGGGGGAACATGTCTCTGACTTTAAGACCATCTGTACCGGTTCTTCTCAAGGCTGCGTTCTTTCTCCTCTGCTCTTCTCCCTGTACACAAACAGCTGCACCTCCAGTCACCAGTCCGTCAAGCTCCTGAAGTTCGCGGATGACACAACTCTTATTGGACTCATCTCTGGTGGGGACAAGTCTGCCTACAGGTGGGAGACTGATCATCTGGAGACCTGGTGCAGGGAGAACAACTTACTGCTCAACACTGTCAAGACAGTGGAGATGATTGTGGATTTTAGGAAGACCCCAACCTGCCCCAATCACCCTGTGTGAATCCCCAGTGAACACTGTGGAGTCCTTCCACTTCCTGGACTCCCATCATCACCCAGGATCTGAAGTGGGAGCTGAACATCAGGCAGAACCAGACATCACTATCTGGTACACTGCTACCACAGCCAGGGACAAGGCCAGACAGCAGCATATCATTCACTCTGCTGAGAAGGTGATTGGCTGCAACCATCCAAGTCTCTAGAATCTTTACTCCTCAAAGACCCTGATGCATGCAGGCAAGATTGCAGCTGACCCCTCCCATCCCGGTCACAAACTCGTCGACCCACTCCCCTCTGGCAGAAGGCTGCGGTCCATCAAGATCAAAACCTGACACCACAAGAACAATTCTCCCTCTGCAGCTGGCCTCATAAACAACACAACACCCCCACCACCCTCTGCACATTACATTAATGTGTACTATCTCCTCCACGAACCTCCACTACACAATACCTTTATATACTTATTCCATTGTTTCACTTCCAGTTTTACCTACTGTTCTTATTTATTGCTATTTAAAAAAAAAAAAGCAAAAAAAATGTTCACAAATTTTTCATAAACCTACTTGAAAATAAACCTTTTTCTGATTCTGATAAACCATAGACATGATATGATATTAACACCACCCCACCACCACCTTTATAATTTCTAAAAATACATTAAAGATTTTGCATTTACTGGAAAAAAACATGTGTAACAATGTTCCTTTTTTTCTGTATTGTGGAAGTAGAGTAGTGTGTAAAAAGTAAAAAGTTGTTTCAACTATCTTAATTTTGCTAATAAATATCTTTTTGAAGTCGGACCACACTATAGACATAAAGAAACCCAATTTCTTGTCAAATGTTATTGTTCATGGAATGGCACAGAGATCCTGGTCAAGACCGACAGTCTTTAATTTAAGATTATATTAATTCATAATATTCCCATGTCTGTGACTAGTGTTGGCAGCCATGTTAATTGTTTTGTCACTCAAGTGCCGACAACTTATGGTCTTTAGGCATGTCTTGGTAGTACAATGAGGGAGATGCACACTCTGTATAGATGTTCATTGGAAGAAATAATGATAATAAGCACTTACATAGCACATTTTAACCTCAACTAGGTTCTAAAATGTGCTGTATAATGTGTCTCTCATTCATCCAATAAACACACACAAACGGCACTTTTTATTCCATATGCAAAATCTTCATATCTAGCGCCTTTTTTCTTGATCATGCAAGTATTATACGGAACTCTACTGTTAACCTGTCATGCACAACAAATCATTCCCTTACAATGTTGATTGTGTGGATGCTTACATCATCTCACACAGTTACATAATATGTCAAATGTGGTAAAACGAATCTCCTTTCATGTTCTGGAGTTTGGTGATTGTGAAATATCTAAATCCTTATTAAACATAATATGTGATTTCTTGTGGGATGCCACTGTGGACTGGTGTATGTTTATCATGTTATATTTGCTGGAATAGTCCCTTTCCAAGGAATAAAAATAAAGAGATTTAATGCTGCCGTAAGACAGACTGTAAAATCATCTGTACATGAGTGGCCAAATATTTAAAATTAAATATTAACTTTTCTATTTTTCTTATTTTACTTTTCAGGATTTTTACATACATGAATATTTGCACTTATGAGTAAATTATTTTATTTGTATTATCTGCTTTTCAAATTAAATGACCAATTGGAATATAAAACTGGCACAAGTAAAGAAATCTATTGACTGTCAGTATTCATGTCCTGTGGTAAATCCCTCAGCCTCAGGACGAAGAAGCAAGTTGTGTTACACATGCTCTCTGACATAGAGAGAACTGCTTTATCACACAGTAGCAGCAGAGAGAGGAGCCAAAGTGAGTGGTATGTTTTTACATTCTTCACATTGTTAGGAGGGAGGTAAGGGTCCTTCCCACAGCTCAATGTAGAGGAAAAAAACAGCACTTTCTGTAATGTTGTTTGCAGACTTGTTCTTCGTGGCCATACCATCTTTCCCTGTTTTTCTACTTTTATAAGTGTGAATTTATTCTTTCTAGTTTTTGTTTTCAGACATCAGTCCTTTTAGCCACTTACTTCTGTTCATTGATTTCTTTTTGGCTTTTTTTGAGTGGTTGTGTGATGTTTCTTCATCCGCAACAGGTACACAACTACAGGACTGTCCTCGAGATGAAACATCCATCTCTCCCTATTCACCAAGCTTTTACAGCAATGAAAACTATGCATTTGCTTGCTCTTAAAAAAACAAAGTTTTATTTTTTTCAAACATTATTTGCACCTAAAGTTTCCAGAATAATTCAATAAGAAAAGCTGAAACTTGTTGAAAAGAGAATATTTATCAAAATGTAATAACACCAGAGGCATTTACTTTCTAATTGCATGTTGACTACTTTTCATGGTACACTTTATAAGACATTAAAATCAGAGTAAAGCAGAACTACATTTATCTTCTGATTTGTCAAATTTTTTTTTTTACAAATAAATAATTTGTTTATTAACAACACAGCTAAACATGAATGATTAAAAAAATCTCCAATTACATAAAATAATGATTTCACTGGTTGTCTTTGTTACATGTAAACAAAACATATTACAACAAAAACACAGTATATTGCATGAACAAATCCCCTATGGGGACCTACTTGGGTGGGGGTCATGAGAAACTGCTAAATCATCCTCAAATATTCAGTAAAACACCCCACTAAACACTGGAAGTACATAGACATACACTGTTTTAGAAAAGGGCATTTTATATTTTTTTTCTTATTTCATGTTCAATGTGAACACGGGTACAAACTTCTAAAGTGCTTTACTCAATGTTATCAGTCTTTGCCTGACTTATGGCTAGCAGAAATATGCAGAAGGTCTTCTTCAAATGTCAGACGGAACAGGATTAAGATTTTCAGCAAACAGCCCTGTTTATTGATGCATTTGTGCTGTTGAACATGACACACCAGAAAAGTGTCCAAACTGAAGCCAATGCAAGTGTTTAAAAAAAGGCAGCCAGACAGAATATCACATTTGAATTGATATTCTGTCTGGAACACCATAGGATTGACTAAGTCCAATAAGATTTGTGGAACAATTACATGGCATTTCCTTTGTACTGGACAATGGCTGCCTCAATGAAATCCCAGAGGGCTGCTCTCACAATCATTTGCTATTATCACAACATGTATATATTGATTCTATTACTCACAGTTTAACTGTGGGAACCAAGAAACAACAAGCATATGGAAATGAAAATGTTGCTTTCAGAATGTTTACTCAGCTTATTAAGATCAAAGTCTTCTGCTATCTGTGGACTGAATTGTTACTTATCTGAAGGTGAAAACAGTCATATACCTCTATTTTTGTACTCCATTTAGCCATATGGGTCAAAGACTGCCTTCATGTCTACAGATGCAGAATACCTAAACTTGAAGTTAAAACAGGCTCTTTTTGAAGTATATATTGTTTGTGACACATTTGGAAAAAACTTTTCTCACAAGCTTTTTGTGAGCCCACAACCAGTGTCACCTGTCAACTGTTATTTTAGAAGAGTCTGAGCTCATTGTTTGCCATGCTTCATCTTGTACAAATTTGTTTATTTCTTTTCTCTATATCCCTTTATTTCCATCCTATTCCCCTTTCTACAATTCCCTCCCCTGACATTCTTTTCTGCTCTCTGTGATGTATACTTGGTGGCAGCCTCTCATCTTCTGTTCCTCTGGGAGAAAGGTAAAGCAACAAAGTACAGTGTGGAGGATGCTGCAAGTCTTTGTATAGGCTCATTTGCTCATATTTAATCTTCTACAATATCAGTGACCATCTTTCTCAATTTCCTCAGTAACTCGCCTGACAGCACAGTAACAATAAAGCTGTAGCGCCGTGCATACATATAAAAAATATTAGAAGCATATGAAACACCTTGTTATTTAATTAATTGATCAATTCGCTTTATTAATTGATGATGGGAAAATAACATTATTGTATTTTTTTTTTTTGGGAGCCAATTGTCAGGGACATTGTTGCTTCTGCTAAGGCAAGGCTGTGTTTATGGGAAATCAGTGAAGCATCATAATCATGCAGCTGCACAAGCAAATAGTGTGGAGAGACTATTTATTTTAACTGACAGGTGGATAAGCGGCTTCAGTCTTATTATCCTAATCTACAACTTCTTATTGTACAAATGTCAGAAAGCTAAGTGATTAATTTGTACTTTTTGTAACCTTAGCAATATGCAACACATTCTTATTCCCAACTCGTCACATACTGATGCTTGGACGTGAGCCCTTTGGGTAATTTTTCAATGCTATGGGAACCCTTTTACTTACTTTTCAATGCAAAAGGAACTACTCTACAGTTTTATATTGCCAGTTTTCCAGATGCAGCAAGCTACATACGGCTGGCTCCAATGGTGAATTGGGACAGGAATACATGGACAGCATAGGGAGGTCCAAGAAGAGGAGTATATACAGAAAAATATCCCGCTCAAAATGAAGTAGGCTCCTGATTGAGTTTGTTACGAGTTGATAGGTAAAACAGGTTGATATAATCATGGTCTGTATTTTGGATAGAACAAGAAGTGAACAGATCGATTGGGGCTTCATCAGCAAATGAGGGTGTTTGACTGCTCCGTTGTAGTGAAGAGGTAGTGGACCAAAAGACAAAGCTTTTGATATACTGGTCCATCTCCATTCCAACCTTCAACTATGGCCACAAGTTTTGTGTTGTAACTGAAAAAAAAGATCATGAATAGAAGCAGCTGAAGCTAGTTTCCTGTGGACTGATTAGTCTGACATCTGATTAGGATGCCTCCCAGTCCCCTCCTTTTAGAGGGTTTTCAGCCACGTCCCACTAAGAGACCCTGGGGCAGACCCAAAACATATATGCAGCAGGGAATATAAGTATTGAACAAATCAACATTTTTCTCGGTAAATATATTTTTATATTTTAATCAGTAGCCTCATTAGAAATATATGTGCTGAGAAAATTGTTGATGCATTCAATATTTACTTTCTCCACTGCACATTCCTTCTGGCCTTGGAGTGCCACAGGATCCCCCAGGAGGAGTTGAAAAATGTCACTGAGGAGACGGATGTCTGGGGTTCCCCTCCTGGACTATTTGCTACTGTGACCTGACCACGGAATAAGCAGAATAAAATGGCTAAATAAATAAATGTATGATGGCTGTCTTTTCATTTTGATTAGAAAATAAAAAATCACACTAACTTTGGGATGGAGTTAATCAGAATTCTGTAAAACAAAAATAAAAAATACATGGTGTCCTGAGGATGAACTCAATTGACTTATACAATCCTCTTTTTCTTTGATATTCTGAAAGGTTAATATCTATCTAACAGCTCGCCCTAGAATTTGAACAGATAAAAACAGATCCTTGACACAGCCAGAAATTATAACATAAAGCCACATTGACTTTGATGATGGTACCTTGCAGCAGGGGCTACTTAGGCCCCAAAAACCTTGAGTAATACCCAGTCAACAGACAAAGACTCCTAAAGTGAGACCACCATAACTTATTGGAACTGGAATGTCTTAATAGTCAATACTGCACACTTACCTGATCCCAATTTTGATACGTGCGTTTTAGGAAGGTGGGGCAAATGGTTTTTGAGATGAAGAGGAAAGGATGTAATAATGCCTTTGATAATGTTGCCTAGCAAGCGAGGTCAAATACATTATAATTCTATAACAATTTCTGGAAGAAAAAAACTCCTAAAATGAGACAACTTTTAAATGGAGTGTTGTGTTTTCAGTTGAGAGACAATAAATTTCGCCAAAGAAGGACTGGTTCTATTTTAATGTTTCTAATGGGCAGGAACTCACTATGTCTTGTATTAATATTACGGATGCTACAATTATTATTTAACAATAACAACAATAATATAATAGCAACATACATATACAACTACACATTGTAGTAATAACAGTCTCTAAGTATGCAACACTAAAGAAAGAAAATAATCTTGATGTTTGTGTTTACGGCCATCAACGTCCAAGAGTAAGAGGAGATGGAATACATTCTGGAATTAGTCATCATTATCAGCAAGTAAAGAGCATCCGGTCCCACAGTAATCACACAGGCATCCTTGCTGGTTGGAATTGCTAATGGAGTTTCAGGTGTCTGATTTACAGTTCTCTGTTCCTAAGATAAAGCCTTCCCCTAATGTTATGCTGTTATTGTCTTCTGGGATTGTATTAGGTGTGGAGAATGTCAAATGGGAGAGCAAATGCCCATAACCAAAGCTAATTAGTGACATCATTTATTGCTACTGCATTTCTACTGTGTTTGTGTTTGCTTCACTGTGCTGAATATGGATTCAGAATGAATGCCCTCACGTAAACTGTGTGTTTTTAGATCAGAGTATGGTTTACATACTATGACAGAATAAAATAACTTAATGTGCACGTTAAAGTGCAGTTGTTGGATTGCCATGTTCTTTGTTAGTTTTTACTCTTGTGGTAAACCAATTTTAAATAACACATGATGTTAGCACATAACTGCAAGTCAGCCAGCTAAAAGTAAAATTCTCATGTCAAGGGTACTTAGTGCTCACTTTTTTCTGGAACGCGTGAGAGGAAAACAACTTGATATTGACATGTTGTGGCATAATGTTCCTCCCAAATGCTCCTCCTTGACCATCAATCACCAAGATGGCCCATTCATCAAAAGGCCCCGCTGGTCCGGCCCCTTTGTGACACACAAACGTTTTTCCAATTTAAAATCTGATATTGATTGAGCACTGCGTCTTGCTGCAGCCTCTTAGAGCTTCTCTGGGGCCAATATACTCAAATGGACACTCATATACTTGCCTGTGTGATAATTCAAACATAATTTCCATGTTTGAGGTTCAGAAAACAGTCCTCTGCCAACCAACTACACTGAAAAGAAGAACAGTTGAAGAAATATCCAGATTGTTTTTAAATAATAGACAATTCTGTGTAAATTACTGCTTGCCTAGTCTCACATAGTAAAAACATACAGCATGGGTTATTCCCTCAAACTGATGATAAATATACATAAATAAACAAAGTCTGACTTGATATGGGAGTTGGTTTGTTGCATGACGTCATTGGAAAAATTCTTGAAAGGAATAAATATCATGGCTGAGTATTTACTACAGCAGTCTAGAGTTGATTCTGGGCCCTGGGTCCTCACTTCATGACATCTATGTCCCCTCTCACTTGTCTCACAAATTGGTGTTTTCTAATAAAGGCCTTTATAAAAATAAATCCTCAGAATAACTTGAAACATCTGTTCCAGTCTGTCATTAACAAGTTTTAACCTATTTAACCTAATAACATATTGTGTGCAGCTGAAGGTCAGGTGTTGGAGCGGATATCCTCTTATATGACGGCTGTTAGTTCGATCTCGGGCCCCTCCACATGTTATGTAATCTAAAACTTACATGCAGTTGCCAGTAAATTGTTGTGGCTGCTTTAAAATTTTACACTGTGGCCACACATGGATAGTTTGCAAACCAGGAAGTTCATGACAAAGAACCTGTGAAACCTTTGAAGCCAACTATTGATTTTTAAAGAGTTTAATTTATCTTGCCAAGATGTGTCACTTTATGGAGAAATCTATTGTAACAACATAGCTTAATGTCACGACAAAACCTGTGCCTCACACAGTAGCTATTAGCTATTGCTGCTCATAGCTAATGAGCAACATTAGGAAATAAGGTGAATACAACAACTGATATATCTGCATCAGTTATCCACTGTAAATGTTGTGAGAATTTTTCTATAGTCCTTTTTAATTCAGTGGAACTCTGCGAGTCCTCTGTGAGTTCAGTGTGAGTCCCAGGATTTTCCTAGTAAAACATTCAGTGCGGTTACATGCGGGCAATCGGATCGGATTAGTGGCTAAATTACAATAAGATTGAGTTATTTAGCTCATGTAACAAGCTTAATCCGACAAGAAATTGAATCAGATCGAATTAAGACCCCGGGATAACTCGATCCGATTGCCTACTTAACGTGCCTTATTGTTGTTGTCGCCGCCATCAGAAAGAAACAAACAACGCGATGGAGAATGTGCTGTTGTACATCACGTTTGTGCCATAACCATGTTCATCACAGATGTAGAGGGACTTAGCTTCATCTTGCTCTTTGTTCGCCATCTTTCTCGAATGCCTTAGTTTTGTTGTTGTTGTTGGTGGAAATGGGTACAGCACCACTTATCTACTGTGGTATTGCATGCTTTGTGCCAGTGATTCGATTCATTCACCGCCATGTAACAAAGGATAATTACCCTTGCTCAGACAAGGAGCATAACCCAACTATAGCTATAATCGAGTTAATCTCATCATGTAAACCCACTGATTGTGTTGCTCACTTTATCTGTCAGTAGTTTTGAATGCTAACTACATTATAAGAAAGTACTGTACACAATCTCAGCAAGAAATATGCTTTTGACCCAATCAGCATCACTAATTTGTAAGCAAAGATTGTATTTCAGAAAAACAGGCAATAATATATTTTGTGTGATCAGTATATTTAAATAAAAAATAATTTTTTTAATGAACTTAACAACATAAAAATAAGGTGTTAGTGAAATAAGAACAAATGCAAGCACAAAATATTGGCACCTATAACAAGTATTTATTTCAAGAATAAACAGCTTCTAAAAGTTTCTTGTACATCTTCCAGATGCTTTTTATATTTCTGTTTTTTGTGCATGTTTGAGCCTGGACTCATTTATTCTCATGTGCGGCTGGATCTGTGCTTTCGTTTTTTTTCATCTTTAATGGGAACAATGGACATTGAAACAATCAATCCCATTTAATGCAACATTACCATCATGAAACAATGAAAATTAAGCATTTTAATCCTTTATAGATTTTTAGATTAATCTTGAATGTACACAATTACTTAGAATATGAATATTAGCTGTAATTAAATCACATGAAATATTTAATTGAAACGTTTAGATTGAGGATAATCTAAATCCTAAACTCACATATGAGCACCAATGACCCTTTTGTACTTTTAAAACAGGCACATTTTGAATGCAGTACTTTTTGCAGTGAAGTAATTTCATAATGAGAATAGCTGTTTTAATCTAATTCGATTATTTGAATGCAGTCTACCCAACTACACCTACTATACCCATGGTTTGAATGCGTACACTGGTTCCCCACTGTATGAGGTGTGACACAGAGTTTGTGTAAGTCTTGAAACTAAATATAATACATAAGTCTTCATATTCATTATCACACTGACAAACTGTGTCTTCAGTGGCTGATTACTTTGTCAGTCCATACCAGCTTTTGTATAATGATGTTTCAATTTTGTGAAATCCACAAATAAAAAACATCACAAGGTCACAGCCGATATTCTCTAGACAGCAGTGTAGTTTTTTTTTTATTGACAATCATTCGGAACTCACAAATAATAAAATGCTACAACTGAAAGGAGCAACCTTACAACAAGTTTTTAGTACAATCAGTAAAATCTCAGCTTGGATTCAATTTCTGTGGCTTAAATGACAAGCTCTGTTGATAATATTTATATTATCTCCCATTCTGTATCTCTTAGTTACACATGATTCACAGCTGTTGGTATCAACACCAACAGCTTTTTTAAGGATAGGTGCTTAGAGCTGATTGTGTTTGATAACACCATCTCACAAATATCATCAGCAAACCAAAGATGAGCTTTGCACGTCTCAGCTATCTGTGCCCTCTGATCTCTCACGTCTATTCATTCATGTGTGGATGATGACATCAAAGTAAAGAGCACTGTGTTGAGATCAAACACACTCGGAAATCAGCTTTGCAATGAGGGAAGTGTTCTGATATATGTATTCTCTAGAGTTTCTTTTGGTTATCAGTTATTTGAGGATGCTTTAATCTAACATCCCTGAAGAACCGATAGGTTTAATGATTTTGGCATGCTAAACATAAAATAATCTTCTTTTTTTTTCACCAGGTTTGAATTAAGGAACTCTTTTTTTCTTAAAACATTTAAGCCAGAAGACTACATTAATTTTGCATTTCACATTCATAACTCTGGATTCACAGTGGAATCTAAAAAAAAAAAAAACGTTCTCTTTCCTCACATTTGTCCTCGTCAAAAACTTCCCCTTTATTAGTTGCAATGCAGTTTTACTCCTGTCAGGTTGGTGAGCTTCAGGCCTCAAGCAGCAACAAGGAGTGGGCCACAGCTCATTTCTTCTTTTCTACTTGTTTTTTGGTCAAACTTGTAATCTCCAGGCCCAACATTGGTATATAATAATTTGAGTGTGGTGATTATGTTTTTGTATTTATATATTCCTACTTCTATTGGTCCCTGGGTGCTGGCTGGTTTTCTTTCTGTTTGTTTCAGGCTGGGCGGGGCAGCTTGGAGGAGCGCTCTCACACCTTTCGCACCTGTGGCTCATCATTAATCGAGCACCGGTTAAAGCCTGCTCCCTCCTGTGATCCAGTGCCAGATGATTACCTCTCTTGAGTCTGTAACCTATGCCTGCTCAAGTGCCCAGCCTGACTTCAGTTTTTCACTCAGCCTTTCACTGAAACCAGCCAGAGCCCCTCTCCACGAGCACCTGCATGGAATCCCCTGGACACAGCACGTACACCAACCCAGATCACAGATCTGGACACGGAACCTACCTTCTTCTTCGCTGACCCAGGTCCTGAATCCATTCCTAGCTTCCTGGTGTCCGAACTCCCCCCCTCCTTAATAAACCCATTTTATTACATCTATTTTCTTGTCTCCTGTTCGCTTCTGGGTCCAGTCTTCTCCAGCGCTAAAATATTCATCTGGCCAATTAAGATGTGGATCCAGCGAACCCACACACCCTCCAGGAAGCCCTCAGCTCACAAGGGATTTTGATTGGGAAACGTGACCAAATGAGTAATGGGAACATTGTAAAACCTTTCCCAGAGCGTGCAGCAGATCAATTGTCATCTTCCAGCTCCAGCTCCAGTAAGGCTCCACCAGTGAGTAACCCACCTGTCACGGTCCCTTCAGTTCCCCCTGAGGAACCTTACGCTGGTGAACAAGGTTCATGCAGTAGATTTTTGTTAAATTGTAAATTAGCCCTTCTTCAGCCCTCTAGTTATTCCTCTGACAAAGCTAAGATAGCTTTTTGTATTAATTTATTACGGAGTAAAGCGGCTGTTCCACATTCCACAACACAGTGGACCACTTGATTCGGGTTCGGATGACAACTTCATTGATGAGAACTTTGTCACACAAGTTAACATTCCAGTCATTCCACTCAAGCCCTTAGAGTTCCCCAAATCAGTTAATGCACTCCAAAGTCACTCATTGCACTGTTCCCCTCTCTCTGATTATTTCTGGCAACCATGGTGAGATGATACAGCTGTATGAGATCCCTTCTCCCTTGTCTCCAGCTGTTCTCAGCTTACCTTGGTTAAAAATGCACAATCCCCTTCTTGATTGGAGAACGACATCCATTTCCAGTTGGAGTGTCTCCTGTCATGCTCTTTGTCTCAAGTCAAGAACCCCATCAGTCTGTGTCTCCTCTGTCAACTCCAGATCTTTCCCTTGTGCCTCCTGACTATCAGGATCTCGCCCTGGTCTTCAACAAGAACGTGGCACGCACTCTGGTCTGATCCGTCCTTCCTCATCACCTCTGGGAGGGGGCTTCTTTTTTGTTGAGTAGAAGAATGTTTTGTTATGACCCTGTATAGACTACTGTGGTTTAAATCACATCACCGTAAAAAAACTCCTAACTCCTCTGCCACTCATCGATCCCTCCTTTGAACTGTTATGTCACGCCCGGATCTTTTTTGGATCTACAGAATGCCTATCACCTCATCAGGATCCGAGAAGGTGATGAATGGGAAACAGCGGTCAGCAAACTTCTCAGACAGTTTGAATATCTAGTCACGCGTTTTGGACTCACTAATGCCCGTGCCGTTTTCCAGACCTTCATGAACAACCTCTTCCGGGATATGCTCAACCGCTTCATTTTCATCTACTTGGATGACATCCTCACCTTTTCCAGTTCCCTTGAAGATCATCACTAACATATGAGGTTAGTTCTCCATGTGAAACCAAAAAATGCAAGTTCCACACCCCTTCCATCAGCTTCCTGGGCTACATCGTCGCTCTTGGCCAGGTGGAGCCAGACCCTGTCAAAATGAAAGTCATCGCCCGCTGGCAACCTCCTGACAACTGCAAGGAACTGCAACGTTTCCCGGGCTTCAGCAATTTCTACTGCTGCTTCATCAGGGATTACAGTAAGGTAGCCGCTCCACTTACCAGTCTAACCTCCACCAAGATCACTTTCAAATGGACTCAGAATGTATGAATCGCCCCTTGAACCAGTCCACCTCGCCACAATGTTGGTTAATTGCATTTACGCATCACATATGATCTGTACATTGATAGAATGAAAATGTTTCCTGTTGACATATACAAATTCATCATGTGATAGCGCTTTTATAACAATGTGTGTGCAGGTGATAGCTCCGATTACATTAGGAAAAATGTGTCTCGCTGCAAATTGCGCTTTAATGTTGGCCCGTCGGGAATTTGATATACCTGGCTGAGATGCGGATAATTCCGTCCCACTTGGCTGGCATGGCTTGGCCCAGGGTCAACTGGCACAGTCCCGGTTGTTTGGCCTCTGTGTTGCGCTCCAACGCCAGCCCCAGCTCTGCTCACAGTTCCAGGAGGATTGCCCTCAAAAGCAGCTGATGAGCCAGTTGTCATCATGTGCCTGCAAATCCTGTGTCTGAACACATGCTCTCTTCGAATGGCACCATTTGCAAAGTCTTCTAATACTGCTCAACCAGCCATTGATTATAATGTTATGCATTGCACCACTTTGCACATGCTTTTATATCCACTTGTGTAATTGCAGACACGTGGGTGTGTTAATGGTTTATCAGTGTTAATTGTTCATGTGTCGCAAATGTGCACATTACTCAGTCTGAGGACAAATTGTGTTCAAATTTACTTATAGCAACTTTCCCAACATCACCTCTAAGTGTTGCCAAAGTAGAAAAGTACGTACTCCAGCCATGAAGCTGGCATGAGGTACCGCACATTTCCACGGTCATTTCACTCTATATCTGATACATCTGATCGTTGACGTGAAAAAGAGCATACGCCACATGTTTACATCTATCTTCATAGAATTCTTCATAGAATACATGTTTCCCTCTTTAAGACTGTCTCCACCAGTGATCTTAGCCCTCCGGCCATGGGTCATGCAACTATCTGTCTATTGACAGCTATGGTCTTTCTCACTTGGTTGCTTAATAACCTACACAAATGTACTCTTTGCAATGTTTGTTGTATGATTCAAGAATCTTGTTATAACTCAAAAAAGAGAATGAGAATGGCTTCAGACTTGAACCATATGTTTCAGGCTACATTCACAATTCAGTTACAATCCTAATTCCAAAGTACTTGAAATGCTCAGCAAAATATAAATGAAAACAGAATACCATGATTTGTAAATCTCAGAAATCAATATTTAACTCACCATAGAACATTGAGTTTCAAATGTAAAATTAGATATTTGACTATTTCATGAGAAATATTAGCTTATCTTAAATTTGATGGCAGAAATGCATCTAAAAAATTTGATGTTTTTAGATGGCAAATTTAATGGCAGATGTTTACCTCTGTATAGCATCAGCCTTTGTGTTAACAACAGTCTCTAACATTTGAGAACTGAAGAGACCAGTTGCTGAACCTTTGGAAGGGGAAAGTGGTTCTATTTTTCTTTCATATATACTGCCTAACAGTGCTGAGTCTTTTTTTTATCTTATTTTGCATGTCATGATGAGCACGTTATCTTGATGGAAGCATATGTTGCTATAAAACTTGTATATACCTTTCAGGATTGATTGTGCCTCTCCACATGTTTAAGTTGTCAGCTCCATTGGTACTAATGCCCCCCCATACATCATAAATGCTCTTTAGTTTATAGATGAAAGTGTATAGATCTATCTGAGTTATCCAAGAGTTGTCCCCATGGATGGAGAATAATTTATTAACTGGACATTAATTTCAAGATATAAACTACATAATTTTTAAATCACTGTTCTTTTGTATGGTTTAACACTAAATTATATGGACTAGCACTGCAGTATGGAGTCTGCTGATGGTGACAACCATAAATTAGCGTGACAGATGTCTCGACTGGATCTAATGTTGCTCTTCTCTCTGTCAGGCAGTCTTCATTATTACATTGTGGTTTGAAACCTCACATTATGACACAAAAATACCCCTTTCTCTGCCCTGTGTATAACCAAAGGCAGTATGCTCATTTAGGCTCTGCATCACGCTAAAATCTTCACTGAAAGCTAATACTCACATAGTCTTTGCTGAAAATACCAAAGCAGTTAATTTCCTAAAGGGATATAGACCAGGATGAAGGCTAAACCCTAAGATCATCTCTCTGAAGCCCCCCATTGGACGGTTTCCTTAATGGACAGGCAACATTCCACCTCTAAGTGGTTTGACATCTTGATGCCATAAATAAATGCTAACAGGGATGCTCTATTAGGCTAAACATGGCTCTGTGTGTCCCTCCAAAGCCAGGAAGCACCCTTCTAATGGTTCACTAATGCCTTTATTGGATTACCCCAACATCTCCTATTGCAGTGTGTCATAGCTACAGGATTCTGGTGGATTTGATGGAATGGGGATGGCCAGGCAGGGATTGATATCACACAGGCCCAAAAAGCCTACAATTAAGAATTTTTCTAGCTCAAGATTATACTCATGTCTGATAACCAAATGCATTTTCAACAACAGTTCCCGCAGCTCTCTCCAACAACTGGGAATGATTTTATAATATGCTTACGTTTTTAGACTTGTCAACATACATTTATAGGATTTACATGGCACCATGTCTGCTTCCGCCTGACATGGTAAATAAAGAAGAGCATGGCATTGTTAATCTCTTCGTTTTCAATAATGTCCAGTTGTACAAACAGTGGACAAAGTCAAAGACAGGAAATAAAAGGAAAATGAGCAAAAATAAACTGGATCACTGAAGTTTACATCAGTAACCTATTAATTCCTCATATAACATTGATTTTCATTAAATCCACACACTTGTGCATTTGTGAAGATAAAAGACTATTATGATTTCCCCATTATTTATACGGCCCTGGAGGTTGCAAATTCTAACTTGCAGTCTACGGAAGCAATCATTGTGCAAATAACGCAGATGGCGCAACAAACAAAGCACTTAAGAAAATGGTTTTTCCATTAGACAGACACTTTGGACTCTGTAAGGACCTTGGCTTCTGTGTCATCCTCTCTGAAATCTTGTGTGTGTGTAAGTGCATTGTGTCCATACATATGGATGTGTATATGCACATTCTTTGTGTTCTACTTGTGACCCTTCCTTATCTTATGATTAAATTTGAATGTTTCAAAGCTTTCAAATAACTTTTAGGGGATGCAGGTTCGCTAATTACGAAGGTGTTTCATGAAACTCTGTGAAAAAAACTTTGTTTCCAGTAGGTTTAAATGTACACGAGGGCATTCACTCACACACACACACACACACACACACACACACACTCATTGCATTTTACTGTTTTTGCATTCTTAATGTCCTGCTAATGGATCCTCTGATTGACCGGTTGGGTAGTCTTCTCACACCCAGAGGAGTTTGTTAGTGGTGCTAATGCTGATGCAGGCCGTTTCCTTCGATATCCGCTCATCTCTCCTTATAAATCTCACCATGCTAAATACAGTTGTTACTCACTTGCCTCACTATACCACTATTAATCTTTTATGAAGCAGAGTGCCCTCGACAACTTTTCTCCAATATTTCTCCCTAATTCTTCATAGGGTCTTCAGAGCCTCTTGAGCAGTTTTTCATGAATTTGTTGACCTCATTTTCCTGAGTCTGAACAAGTGCTTACTTTTGAGGTCACAAGAGGTTTTGTAACTGACCCCAGAAACATTCCAGACTTTTCATTCTCAAATTATTATGAATTGTAAGTCAGGGTGAATGTTTTGCTGTTTTCCATTAATCCCATTCGAATAGGATCTATGATCTTGACCACAGCAACAGTGTATGCACTTTTGCATGGTTGGTGATTTGAATCACTCACACTGCCTTTTAGAGGCTGTGTAAGTATTTGGTATCCACTTTGGAAAATAGTTTACTTTTTGTGACCACAAGCTTGCCTCATTTGAGGTAATATAGAAGGGAGACATAGAATTTGGCTTTTACCTGGTAGTCTAAGAAAGTAAAATACCATCAAAAATGGTTATATATATAGTATGTGTAAGTGCTGTAAGTGCTGGCAGAGCCTTCAAACTTATAAATAGGTAAACTTATACAGTACAGGCTTTCAGAGAGTGGAGCATGCTCCGATGTGTTTATAATGTCCAAGTCAGTAGCTCAGGAGAAGTGAGGCGATCAACAAACTTAGAAGAATCCACCTTCACGGCATGTTGGAATATTGTTTCATATTTTGTTGGGTGGGATACATGTCACCAGTCCAGTACAAGACTAATGCAGAACAGGTAATCATGCAAGCATGCACTCGCACATCAGCTGATTTGAAGGCGTGTCAAGTAACTTTTAGGCCTCCTAGCCTAACGGTTTAAAGGTTTGAAGCTTTAGGCAACTGTGCTAGCCAACTGTGCTAGCCACTGTATCACTGTGTGTATGATAAAAAATTCAAGACAAAATATTGAACTCTGATAAACTGTGGCAACTCAGACTCAACTACAAATGGACACACGTGTTATGACTGATTTTATCTATGAATTCTTTCTCAAAATCTTTATTATTTGGCATTAGTAAGCAAGTACTTAAATGTGGTGCTCTGTAAACAAAGCTTGATACTCTGAAGTACCTACATGTTCCTGAAAATACATTTCCTGAAAGAAGTACATCTTCACAAGTGGTTTGCAAGTGTTCTCTAGAATCTTTACAATTACAATGGAATGAATGTATGTTCAACTTGACAGTGACTTTCCACTTTAGCATTGCCAAACCTTTCATTATCCCTTAGACAATGTGATTATCCCTCAGAACTTCCCTTTAATAAGGGATGACCAGTTGTTCACAGATGCCCTTCATTCATAGAATGCCAGGTTGTTGATAGCAATGAACTCTGCAGCATTATATACGCCTTTCTTCCTGATAGTTCAGGTATATTATATATTCAGTACAAGCTTATTATTGCTAAGTACATAAAAAAATGAACCGCATTCAAGTGTTTTTTCACTCCTCCTTTCTAAAAAAATATATTACAACTACACCACCCTATGTACAGAAGAAGTTTTCTTCATGTACAGTAGAAACACAAAATGCAACCCAAAAATGGAAAGTTCTACAGTGACAGCTAACCGAAAATATATACAGAGTAAAAGTGGGCCTCAATCACTGATATCTTCTTAAGAATTTTCTTAAATTCTTTCTTATGTTGTTCTTAAGAAATTTTCAAGATTAAATACATATAATCAAATATTTTACTGAATACATCATGTTCATAAACGTGTTCTTAGACTACAAAATTGTTCGCATCTTTGCTCTTAGATTGATGAATGCTAATCTCCTTGTAAATTAAAAGGATGTGCCAGCTGTCCAAAACGGGCATTAGAACAAAGGGCCATGTGCAAACACATCCTGCATTCTTTTAAGGTGCCTATGGTGTTCTTGATTGTGGAGCAAGTACCTCTGCAACCTCCTGGTGAATCTGAAGGTTGGTCAGTGGTGTTATTAACCAGGGGTGAAGGGCATATTCTCAATTTTCTAAAAAAACAAATCATGATAAAATGCCACTGTTGTAGATTATTTAAATTATGAAGAGATAATGTACCTATGAGCCAGGCGTCCCCAGCTGCTTGTTTCACGAGGCTATGAGAAACATTTGTGAACGCCACATTCTTCTAAAAAGTAAGTAAGGGGGATCTTAAGGACAAATTTGTTCTTAAGAGCTTTTTGTTTTTTTGATAGACAGAGTTAGGTCTTGATAAGTGTCAAGCTTCTACCTACTCCCTTTTGGGACATAATGTTTACTCGCATCATCTTAAAATTGCTGCATGACTGATACAACTCCCTGCTGTTTTTTTTTTTTTGTTGTTGTTTGTTTTTTTTTTTTTCTGATCTTGCATTTTACTTGTTTGAATAAATGAAGGGTTTGGTGTCTTGCTCAAGGACACTTCGACCCGTGGTTCAGGGAAGCTGTGAGTCAAACCACCGTCCTTCCAATTGGCAATCAACCGCTCCTTCCCCTAAGCTACAGCCGCCTTGATAAAAACGTCATAGTCAAATGCACTTTAACTCTTCCCCATAGAATGAGTTTTCCAAAAAGTTAGTTTCAGTGCTCAAAACTCCATTTGTATGTGGAAGATAAGTCTATATGTATAGAAAATCTGTGTTTTTTTAAATAACCCACGTTCATGTGCAAGAGAAGACCTAAGACTGATTGTTTAATCACACTTTTTCTGTTTTAGATTAAATTATTTCCCCGGGTAAAAGCAAGACAGTTGTTGTCAAAGACGGTGCTAAGATCACTCACAACATTAGGATAGAAATTAGAACTTTTGGTTCTGTGGGTTGGTATCTCCTTGGCAACACACCTACAGTTTCTGGATTGTATTGGGAGCAGGTCAGTTTATCTTTTATGATATTCTTTTAGGAATCCCTTAAGAGTTCATTCATGTTATTTAATTATTTATTTGGCAGAAATGTTCAAGTGGGTAGTGCTTTCTCATAAGTACCCGCATGAATGGTTTCCCAGGAGAACATTTGACTATGTTCAGACTGCAGACCTTAATGCTTAATTCTGATTTACTGCTCAGATCCGATTCATTGTTGGTCTGTTTACATTACTCTTTTAAATGTGGCCAATATCAGATTTCTGTGTGAACTGTTCACCATACTGAAGTGACCTTCTTGCGCAAAAAACAATAAAGACATTGGGATGCGCATGAGGAGAAAACAAAGTCATCGCAAGATAAAGGAATTTAATCCCCAAATACTTAAGAAGTCCAGCACCTTGCTGGTCTTTAATTGGCTACACCTGTGTTCTTGTCCATCATGTTTAAAGAAGACAGGCACAGACATCTGATGACTTCTGCCTGTGCAGAATTGTGATGCACGTCGATTGAGAGTGATGTAGAAGTCGCATGAATTCCTAGTTGACCGTATAGACTGATGTTGCATTGCAAAAAATCTGATCTGTATCCAGTTTATGACCACATACTAAAGTGGCCCAAATCGTTATTGAAAATATAGAATTTCATATGACTTGTGCTGTTCACACACTGAAAAAAATCACAAATGAGCAAATAATCAGATTTGGGCCACATTTGACATGCAGTTTGAACATAGCATTTGACAAGTGCCACTTTTTTGCTGGGGAAGGTCTCCTTTGTCATGAAGTGCTGTTGCTATCGGGAGAGTGTATTTGGTCAACAAATTTTAGTCACATGGCGCATGTTAAATTTTCATCAACATGCATACCAGAACCAAAAGTTTCCCAGAGGAACACTGCATTACAACAGTGTGATTAATGCTATCAACTTCACCTATCAGTCAGTAGGTTTACATGGTGTTGGAAAAAATTCAATTGTTGTGTTAGTCCGACTAAATCTGGTATTTAAATATATATATATAAATACCTTTGTCTGACCTAAATTGTCCTAAATTGAATTTTTCAAAGTCTGACAAATAAACTCTGATAATGTGACTGGAAGCTGAAATGCTTCAGCATGCATCCATTTAATTGGATTCTAACTGGCATAGGTGCTCGGTAGGCTCATGCTCCACTGTTCCTTCTCTTGGGTGCTGACCCAGAAGTAACAGATGCTGGTACACAGAAGAAGCAACATGTTGATCGTAGAAAAATAAACAAATATTGTAGCATTTATACAATATACAGAGATGTAAAACTGACCAATTCACTGCTGGCTTTGGTACCAATTTAGCTAAAGACTTTGTCAATTGTGTTGGTCTGTCACATTATGTGTTAGCCATAAAAATCCAAGACTAAGAAGCTTGAAGGGGACATATTGTCTCTTTCTGTAGTAGAATCAGACATACTTTGGTCATCAAATTGATTCTCTGCTTGTATATTGGCTCAATGATAGTAGTCTAATTAAATGGCCCAGCTGGGTTGTAACTGTATATCAGCTGTGCATGGAAACTTACTGAGTGGTTGTAATCTTGGGGCTGATTGCTGTTTGGTGAATCTACAGCTGTATACAGAGCATAAAGCACTGACATATTGATGATTTTGTGCGTTTACTTTAACATTAATAATATGTGCTGTGTTGCTTCTTCTAGCCACATGGATATTTATGTGTGTATGATCATCGAAGCTGAATATTCCTTCTCCAGTCCCACTGATAATTCCTTCAAATCTCTACCCTTCACCTTGATATACTCTAGTTATTTCCCCTCATAGCTAGTTATTAATTGGACACAGAGTGGACCTTTCATATACCCCTGGGTTATTCTTCAGAAGTACAGTTAGTTCTGAGAGTAATTTTAAATTAGAAAATATGAACAAAAAGGGCTAGTGTCAAAGTAACTGATACTCTGAAGTTTTCTGCAGACTTTCCAGTGAAATTGTCCTCAATAACTGACAGAAGACTGATGGGCGTACAAATAAGATGGGTCTATAATTAGACACAAGGTGAGTTCTTCAGTCTGCCTTCTCAGGCCTCTTCAGAGGCATATGGTCATATTTGGGTCAGCTGCTGGAGTGGGGAGGTGAAGCCTCCAAGGCAAATTTTCTCAGAAAAGACTGAATTGAAAGATTATTACTGACGAAACTAAAGAAAAAAAAGCAAAGATTTCATGTAGAAAAGTTTCTCAAAGATGTAGGCACAACAGAGAGATTCTCTGTTTAAACTGTGTTTCTCTTCATGCATCATTAGTACTTTGAGTTTAGAACGTGATCAACTCATATAGATACTTGATGTGTATGTTTCTTCAAAAGGCGGCGGATAGAAACCAGTTTGATACTATAACTCATTCACTCACTCAGTTTCTAAGATTTTTTTTCAAACAGAAGCCCAATTTCCAGAAAATGTGGAAAAATTTCTGAAACATGATATGAATTCAAATCTTGAATTTGTTTATTCATTTGACCCTTTATTTAACAAAACCAGTTCAAAGAAATTAGTTTCAATCGCCTCACTTATCAACTTTATTAGAAAATATAAAAAATATTGAATGACTTTGCAGAGGCTTCTGAGAAAAGCGGTTGCCAAACTGCTCTTTTATTTTACTGTACACAACACAACTTACAGCACAGTTGTTGCTGGACAAGATACACATGCAAACTGCAACCAACCTGCAGGAGAGCACCAAACCTGCACAAAGGCTGGCCCATGCCCACTCTTCTCCACCAACCACCAGCACACACCTGACTGACATGACCTGCGGTCCAGTGATCAAAGCCGTTTTTTGCTATAGGCGAACTAGGCGAATGCTTAGGGCCCCCTAGCCACCAGGGGCCCCCAAAGCTGCATGTTCAGCCTCATCTGAGGAGAATTAAAATGTCCTGTATTTATCTATAGCTATCTCATGTATTTATTACTTCCCTTATATTCTTAAAAAATAAACGTAGGATATGAATAAAATAAACTGCAAAGATGAACTGTGGGTGGTGTATTTGTAGCATTATTGGGTCATATTTGTTGGGCAGCACTGTCACAAATTGAGTGGTATAGCGGGCCCCCGACAGGTATGACGGGTATGATTGACATCTACCCATCATTCCGGTTAGTGAGAAAAGTAAACAAGACAAACGCCGTAATGGCATCAAAAAGAAGTTATATTAGTGGCGTGAAAAAACGGAGGAAGAACAATGGTCTATGGATAAAGGTAAGGCTTGTGTTGGGTGATGTGGGCTGGATAGCTGTAAGATAGCTAAAGGTGTAACGCCTTTTCCTGCTAGCTAGCCTTGGATAAATCTTATGTAACTGGCTAGGATTTGTTCGTTATAATTTACTAAGTTTGGTGTGCATTTTATAGGCCTCTAATTAGAAGTGTGCTACTGTTTATGATTTAAAAAAAACTATTTTAAAGGTTTGTTTTTTCAGAAATATATAAATATTAGGCATCATGTTGATTATTTAGAATATTGTGGCAGTGCATAATTTTTCTTAGTTATTACTTAAACTAGTACAATGTGTAAATGAATGCAGAAACTTCTTAAAAGTGACAACTTTGTAATTGGGTACTAGCTTTAAAGGGACACTGTACATTATAATGTTTAATTTTTTTAAAAACGCTAAAAATCTGTTTTTAATATCTTTGTATTAATGTTTTTTTTTTTTTGTTTTTTTTTTACTAGTTTAACTTGCCTGAATGGTTCAACTTAAGATGTTTGCTTTTAACTGTAGCCTGTTTTGCTCATAAAGTGTAATAACTCTTAATGTACCATCTGTAAAGGGTTTGGAATCTCTTTATTGTAGTTTGACAAACTAGGGGCCTCTAAACAGCATCTTGCTGGAAGCTAGAAATCGCCCCTCCAGTGATTGACAGGGAGAGGAGGACACAAGCCAACTGTGTGCTTCTAACTTTCTTCTGGGTCATTACATTATGAAAACTTCTCACAAGTACATCTAAAAAAGGTTTGAATAGAGGCATGTGTAGCATTTTGTTACGCCTTTCCATTTAATTACACTTTCAGTCATGTAGGACGTAAAACTACTAATTGTCAGTGCTTGAAAAAATAACCTATCTCTTCTTTCTGAATATAAGACCTCAGCTACTCAACAGTGCATGATTGTTGGTATCTCATTCTCTTCCTCATGCAATTCCAGTCCCACTGTTGGAAGTGCACATTGTGGCATCTGGCATTGTTCTGCTAAAATAACCACTTACCTACCAGAAAAAGGTGCATCTTGATAGTAGCATGTGTCTCTCCAAAATTCCAATATACACCTTTGCATCAATGACACCTTCACACATATGAAAGTAATCTTTACATGGACACTGACATCACAAACTTTGGCTTTTGCATCTTTTATGGATTAGCCTGGATGGTCTTTCTCATCTTTGGTTCATAAAACCAGGGCATCAGTATTTCCCAAAAGCAGCTGAAATGTGGACCACAGAACTGGTACCCACTGTTTTTCTGTCCATGAGGCATTTGTGCACATAGTTGATTTATGACTTACTCCTTGGGTTTCGGTGGAGCTTTTGGAAAATTGGTTTTCCAAGGTATTCCTTAACCAGTGTTGCTATATTGATCATGGTAACATGATTGCTTCTCATGCAGTGCCTTGTGAGGGCTGAAAGATAACTTCCATCCAACAGTGGTTTCTGTCTTCATCCATTACTCACTGGAATTTGTGATTAATGTTTTTCATATTTTTGCAATGATAAATACTTTTTGGATCCTATCGATGATTCTCTGACAGTTTGACACAATGTGGTGATGAGCCACTAATTATCCTTGCTTGGAAAGACTTAGTCTTTGGTGGAGGTTCCTATTATAGCCATTCCTGACACCCTCACTGTTAACTGTACTCTATAAACTTTTCTGTATTTCTATGCCTGTATACCAACTTTGTTTTGTGTGTCACTAGCATCAATTTGTTTATATTTTCTAAATTCAATGAAGTTAGTCAATTAAGTGCAATAGTGTCTGTTAAATAAGCACTGAAATAAATTTACTTTTAGTTTTAATTGCATTCAAGAACAACATTTCTTGGACAGAGGTTTGTACAAAAATTCTCATGGTTTGTAATATAATTGATAGAGGAAAAGTTTTTAAAGCCACTCACCTTCATAATACAGTTAAGAAGGTATATTACAGTGAACTGCCCTGACCTTAACCATTTTAGAATGCAGGAACCATGAGAAATTCTTTTCATTATTAACAACCCGTGCAGATTTCTGCATGTTTGGATGATTAATCTCTACTCATTAGCTCAAACACTGCCTTCCTTTCACTGTATGTGTGGTAAATATCCATCATGATTTCACAGTGTCTAAATTTTCTCATTTTATTTGCTCTAATCCTTTGCAGCTGGTCAAGAGAGGAAAGAGAAGCAGAGCGAGAGTTGAGGGAGAATAATGCCATTTCAGGATAGGCCTTATTTAATTTACTGCAGGTCGATAGAGGTTCTCCAATTGCCTCTCCGAGATTAATAAGTAACCCACACGCGCTGTCCATCACTGTCCATCTCCCATTAGGCTCCTGAAATGGGGGCCCAAATTGCCTTGCAAGGTTGACTCTGATGGAAAACACACTCTCTCATTCCTTTTCTCTCTCCATTTCTCTCCGTCACTTTTCTCTCTCTGCTATCAGGTTTCATTTTTAAGATGCACTTACTGCAGAGTAACACATATATTAAAAACAGACAGTCATTCATAAATGCCTTGTGATGAGGAGGGTTGTGAATTTTGTCACGTTCTGAAATCCTTTTTTTTTTTTTATTAATGATGCTCTGCAGAGTGAGAACTGAGTATGGATAAATTTAGCTTAAAATCTACAAAATATGTGGCGTCCAGAACTTCTACTGTCTGTGCTTGACAATATGATTTTCAATCAGGAATCCAATCTCAATGCACATACTAAGTTGCCATTACAAATGTTTTAACACCAATGGAAATAGAAGCAGCTACTTTTCTTGGCAGATGGAATGAAAAATGGAGATTTTATAAACCTTCCTAATGATACTGACACACATTTGGTTGTATTTTAATTATTGAGGATTTTAACATTTGTGTTTTTTGTCCCACTAAAACTCAGCCTAAAGAATTCTTAAACATTTTTGTGGCTTGCTTCTCAGAGGCATTGAAACCTGTGACCTAAACTTTTCAGATCATATGCCTGTTATAGTTTAAATTTCTGTAACATATCAACTTGCTAAAGCTCTTTTGCCTTTGCAAAGTTCCTGCAGGATCACTTCAGCTACAGCTGGTAATTTTTTAAATTTCTTATTAAAAGCCTAAACAGTGTTCCCCCCAGTTGGCTGCTGACCATTTTCCTTCCTTGTCTAACTCCACATGTTAAAATATTCTCGATTTTGTGGCCCTTTTCAAAGCTAAGCGTTTCAAACCTAAAACTGATGCCTGGCTAAATGATCATGTGAGAATCTGTTGGTGAAAACTGCAGCTGAAATGAAGCAGAAAAATATCAACTACAGGTTTTCTTTTAGATTTTAGAGGAATCACTGTGGATTTAACAGGATGTTGTCAGCATAGCAAAAACAATTTATTAAATGTTTACTCTAACAATGGTCACAGCCCTCATGTTCTAGTAAGAACTATCAACACTGCAATCAATCCTCCAGCTATCACTTGCCTTCCAAAGACTCCAAGAATGTGTGAACATTTCTAATGTGGTATCAGGTCTCACGTCACGCCACCTGTACGGTCTAATTTTTAGGACATCCTCAGGATCAGGCAATTCAGTGTCATTCCTTAGATGAAAAGGTGTCACACTCGCACCAAAAGGCTTCATAAAAAAACTTTTCACAATGAACGGCCTCAGAAAAACAAATGTCAGACTCAACAGCTTCAGCTCAAGCGTTGTCATTTAAAACGGCTTCAGCTCAAAAGTTCTTATTTAAAACGGCTTCAGCTCAAAAGTTATCATTTAAAACGGCTTCAGCTCAAAAGTTCTCACACTGAACGGCATGAGGAAAAAAAAACGTCAGACTGAAAGGCATCAGCTAAAAGGTTGTAAAACTGCACCGGGAAAAAATGTCACGGGTGCAAAGTCTAGGCAATGATAGTTTTTGGTCTGGGTTTGACCCATCGACGTAATATAATCCATGGTTTGATCTCGGAAATAAATGAAGTCGGCCAGAGACAACTTCGCCATCGAGTTGCGACCGAATCTACAATGGCAACCGCTCCAAACAGAAAGATCCTAGACATATTTGGAACAGGACACGAACGTAAGTTTTATTTTATTTTATTTTTCTCAGTTTCACAACGCAAAACTGTCTCTAAAATTTGCTATTTGATGTGAACCAAAGGGGAACTATGAAAGTCTAAACCACCTGCTAAACCACCTCCTGGCCATGTGCATTTGTTTACAACAGAGCCGGCGAGTAATCAATTAAAAGAGCAGCAGATGACATTGTAGGCTATGTTGTTTTATATGTGACTTGTGGTACTATCTGTGAGCTACAACAGTAGACCTTGCATGAAAGTGCACCGTTTTAGCTGTGGGGAGTAATAGATAGTAACAAAGTAATAAATACCTCTGGGGTAAGTTGAGACACCTGCCCTATACACTAAATAATTTGATTATGTGTATGTTGTAATTATTACATCACAATTAAATATGTTTATGATTAAAACAAATACTTTCCCCAAAAGCAGACGCAATTTGATTAAAATATAATATAACTGTGTTGATTTAGTGATCTTGACAATGAAAAGGCAATCTTACCCACTCTCTCCTAATGGACATTGTGATGGTAAAATTTATGTCTCAGGACTGACAGACTCTCGAATCCACATTAACCATTTGTATCACCCAGACACGCTAATTGTTTTAAACTATTTAACTCTTAATTAACTCTCAGACAAGATAATTGTTTTAACCTCCTGTTTCTTAATTATCATCAAGACTGCATCCTGCCCCCCCCGGAGATGTGATTACACATCTAAAGAACAAAGCCCCCCCCCCCCCCCCCCCCCCCCCCCCCTCCTCAGGTATAAATGCTCTGTATTTCTTTTGTTTGTATCTTTTCATACCATTGCCGCTGAATGGTGTGGACTGATCTTTTTCCTTTCAACGAAGAATAAAAAACTTAGCCGGCCGGCAGAAAAAGTAAGTTTCTCTATTTCATTGCTCATCAGAGGTATTAGGAAGGAAGCGATTGAAAACTTCCATAACAGTTTGGCATTTTTGGCAGGACCCCGTGAGCAGCCGTTCAGGACGAGGCACGGAAAGCGACAGGCCATCCTGGAGAAATAGATCATTTCCAGCCTCCGAACTTCGATTAATTTGTGAGACGGGAGGGCTAACCGGTAACACGTCCTGAGTCGCTGCCACCGGGGTTCCAAGAACAGAGTTCAGCGAAGTTCGTCTGGTGAGTGTTGAAATATTGACTTTATACATTGTCTTTCAAATTTGGGTTTTAATTAGGCACATTTGAGTTTTTTCATGGTCTCCACAGTTGGCCAGCTTTTTGCCACTTGTAGCGTTGAGACGAAGTGGCCATGCTTTTTATTACTTGTAGCAGTTTAAATAAGACGAAGTAATGTTACGGTGCTTGGATAAACAAGTAACGGGGCTTCTTTTTATTTTCTCTTTATTTCTATTCTTTCTCTTTTAAAACGAACACGTAATAATTCCGTTTGTTGCTTGTATCCTTTGGACAAAGAAAAAGAAGAAAAGAAAACACAAAAGGAAGGGGTTTTTTGCTGTTTGTGGCCAAAATACGAAACAGTTAGCATTTGTGACTTGGCATTTGAAAAAAGCACCCAGCACAGAGACGTCTGGACTGGATTTGTCGTACGGCCTCCCCATCCCCATTCGGCATGGGGAGTAGATTTTCCGTTGAGGTGGTTACGCCTCCGGAGGGGCCCATCGTAGAAATCATGAAAAAGAAATTTGGGGATAAAAGTTTAAATTATTTAAATGTATGGACGAATGAGCTCGGATTCCCAATAGGGGGGGTCCCTTTGTTTAAAAAATATAGCAAAACTAGAAGAAAAACTTAAGAAAAGAGAACAAGAAATGAGAAGAAAAAACAAAATTTCAACTAAGAAATTAGAAATCATGGAAGGGCAAAAAGAATGTCTAGACATGTGGAAAGCTGAAGCAGAAAGACGAAATAAGAAACTGATGCAAAAACAACTCCCTTTTTCACGCGAAACAATTGAAACTAATGAGAAGGAACCTTTAACCACACAAAGGGCACCAGACCTAAAGAGACTCCTGATCACCAAGATGAAACCCACAGACTGGCAAAAGATAGCTGGAAAATTCCCATCAAATGCTGACATCCGCTGCAAACAGATGAGTCTAATGCCCAGTATAGAGACGCTGTCCACCATCTCTGCAGTGCATTCATTCAAGCCTTCCCTGTAAAAGTTAACATGGAGAAAATCACCGCCTGCAAACAAAAGGATGGTGAAAACCCTGATGAATATCTCACCCGCCTGACAGAGGTATTCAACACCCACAGTGGCCTTCAACCACCTGGTGAGTTAAGCAATGCTCCAGATGTGTGGGAAATTAATCTCTGCAATTGTTTTTTAAGTGGACTAAAACCTAACATTGCCTCAGCTGTGAAAAAATCCTGTATTGGTTGGAATGATGCACGCATGTCTGAGCTTTGCAGACATGCCATACTTGCTCATGACCAAATACTCTCAAGTAAAAGGGAAAAAGAAGAAAAAACACAGAAAGAAATGCACATGGCAGCAATAACCATGTATAACACAGTTCGAGAATACGAACAGAAAAATGATGAAGATAAAGAAAGAGGACGTGGCCGCAACAAGAACAGCCAATGGAAAACTCCAAGGGATGTCTGTTACCTCTGTGGGGGACGTGGACACTGGAAACGTAACGTGACTGTCACAAAAACACCTCATCGGCACTAGCAAACAAGTCGGACTGAAGGTGGTTGGGGGTTGCCAGAAGGGGATGGATTCCTGCTGAGAAGCCCAACCAACTTGTGGATGGAGAGGAAGGTATCACACCACACTCACAGACACACGGTGACCACACTGATTCACAATCTATTGAGAGCTCTCACAGCCCACATGCGATTGTCCTAATATATGTTCATTACACATCTGATCATTTTAAGAAATTTCCAGAACACACACTGAAAATCGCAGAACAAAACATTGTATTCTTAGTTGATTCAGGTGCCACACATTCAGTGATAAAAACTTCAGAATTCACAAAAAAGCCAAAGCTAAGTGGAAATAATGTGTATTCTATTGGTTCATCAGGTCAAACAATTAGATAGAACATAACCGTCCCACTTAAATGTGTAGATGAGTCACATTCAAGTTTCCAACACACATTCTTGCTCTCTGAAGTCTGTCCTATTAACCTGATGGGCAGGGACTTGATGTGCAAATTAGGCCTTTGTCTAATCTCAACCCCAGAGGGTGTCAGAGTCCTCAGGCTATCTGACCTGACACCAAATGCTTCGCACACCTTTGTCCACCACTCCCCGAACATGACATATGCATATCAATGGCAACTGCAACCACTAACAACCTTTCCTGAGTTTGTTTCAGCAAAAAACACAATTTCAACAGCCTCAACAGACTTCATGGCCAAAGAAGACCTGCAGTGTACCTCCCATCTGTCACCAGAATCTGACGAATCATATGAGGAAAGCTGGTTAAGGGAGAGGTTTGACAAACTAACACTGATACACATTTTTTGGACAGAACATAAATGCGCTGTGTCAGTCTCTCTCACACCAGCTCAATGTAACATGTACACCATGGACTGTTCAGTCCCACACATCCCTCTCGCAAAACACACATCAGATAATTGGGAAGATTTGGGCCAATTTATGGAGTCATGTAAGCGTGTAGCCGATTGGCAAGAAACACCTGATTGATCTGTCCTTTTTTCACCTACCCTGCAGTGCTACTCAAGAAGGTTGACATCTGTTGTGCACGCAGAAAGAACAATCCAGCTGATACCCAGAAGTACTTCCAAAACTTTTTCTTGCTTGTCCGAAGATCAATCCACACATATCGCAGCCCTACAAGAAGTTCCTAAGACACTTTGGGCTGTCGGTAAATATGATGTAGGCCTCATCAAAGATTGTGAACCTGTAATCATCACTCCAAAATCTGACTTTAGACCTTGCAAGGCTCAGTATCCACTTAAACAAGAAGCCATCGATGGCATCACACCAGTCTTTGAGTCTCTTAAGACAACAGGAGTAATTGTTCCATGTAATGATTCGCCGGTACGCACACCTTTGTTTCCTGTCAAGAAGATCAGAGATAAAGGCCAACCAACAGAATGGCGTTTCGTTCAGGATCTGCAAGCAGTTAATGCAGCAGTCCAACCCAGGGCCCCACATGTTCCAAACCCTTACACCATCTTGTCTCAGGTTCCAAACAATGCAAAATTCTTTTCAGTGGTGGACCTTTCAAACGCCTTCTTCAGTGTTCCAATCCACCCAGACAGCCAATTCTGGTTTGCATTCAATTTCAATGGGCGAGGCTACACATTCACACGTCTGTGCCAAGGATACTGCGAAAATCCCACCATCTACAATGAGGCTCTCAGACAAAGTCTGGAATATCTTGTTCTCTCCCCAGGCACTGCCTTGCTACAGTATGTGGATGACCTCATGATCTGCAGTCCGACTAAAGAGCAGTGTGAAGCCAACACAGTCACACTCTTGAAACATCTGGCACAAACTGGTCACAAAGCCAGCTTGACAAAACTCCAATTTGTCCAGGAAAGGGTTGTCTTCTTAGGTCATGTCATCACTTCTGAAGGTAAAACTCTTTCACCAAAAAGAGTGGATGCAATTCAGAACCTTCCAAAACCCATCACAAAGAAGCAGATGATGTCATTTCTTGGTATGTGCTCTTACTGTCAACAATTCATTTCTAACTATGCCATTCTTGAAGCTCCACTTGCCTCCCTCATTCATGGCAAAGGCCTGCAAGCAAAACATGAGATCAAATGGACTCCTGAAGCAGAACAATCTTTCACAGAACTAAAACTTGCCTTACAAAGCACTCCAACTTTGGGCCTACCTGACCCTACCAGACCGTTCACTCAAACAGAAGATGAAAAAGATGGATGTATGACTTCTGTTTTGTTGCAGGATCATGGAAATAAGCTGCGGCCTGTAGCTTATTTTTCTTCAAAACTGGACCCCGTGGCTGCAGGTCTCCTAAGATGTATCAGATCTGTGATTCTACTTGAACAAAAAACTTCCCATCTCTCCACAGCACGCTGGCTACGATATAACACAGTACTTTTAGAAATGTCTAACATTACTGTCAAACGCTGTAATGTGTTGAACCCTGCCACTCTGCTCCCCACACCAGACGATGGAGAACAACATAACTGTGTTGCCATCCTCCAACAGGCTTGCTCACCAAGGCCTGATCTACAAGAAACACCATTAACAAATCCTGATTTGGTTCTCTTTGTAGATGGATCAGCTTCACGGGACCCACAAACTGGTCACAACAGAGTTGAGTTTGCTGTTGTCACTAACCATGAAACTCTTCTCTCCAGCTCACTCCCCCCTCACTATTCGGCACAGGCGGCAGAACTGATAGCTTTGACAGAGGCATGCAGACTAGCTAACAACAAAGCAGTAACCATCTACACTGATTCCAGATATGCGTTTGGTGTTGTGCATGATTTCGGCACTCTTTGGAAACACAGACAATTCCTAAAATCTAACGGCAACCCATTCTACATCATGACAAAGTCGCGGCTCTTCTTGATGCCATCTTGCTCCCAAAGTCTATTGCTGTTTGTAAATGCCTTGCTCACACTAACCACACAGATCCTGTTTCTCAAGGAAATGCACGGGCCGATGCTGCTGCAAAAAGAGCCACTCTCCAATCCACATTAACTGATACTCTGTTGGTATCAGTTCCTGACTCTATTCCCACATCTCTTACAGCTGTACAGTCTTTTGCCACTCCACAGGAAAAAGCGCTGTGGAGCCGCTGCGGTGCCACACAGAAGGAAGATGTGTGGCGAGGACCTGATAATAAACCTTGCCTGCCTAAACATTTTTTTCCTCATTTCGCGAAATTGACACATGGATTGGACCATGTTTCAAAAGGGGGGATGATGAATGCCATAACCCAACACTGGTTCACCAAAGGATTTTCAGTTCATGCGCAGAAGTTCTGTCAATCGTGTATGGTTTGTGCAACGCATAACGCAGATCTCGCAGCAGGTGAAATCAGCCCTCCCACCACCAGCTTCCACATCACTCCATGACTTCCAGCCTGGCGACTGGGTGGTGATAAAGGACCTAAGAAGGAAGCACTGGCATTCCAAACGGTGGCGAGGTCCATTCCAGGTGCTTCTGACGACACATACCGCTGTGAAGATAGCCGAGAGGGCAACGTGGGTTCACGCCAACCACTGCAGGAAGATCCCCGAGCCAACGGAGGAGCCCAGCCGCCAACCTGAACGACACGAGGACGAGCAGAGGCCGAGGAGGACGGACGAGGACGGACGACACGAGGACGAGCAGAGGCCGAGGAGGACGGACGGTGCAAGGACGCACAGAAGCCGAGGAGGACAACACGAGGAATCAACTCTGTCAATTCAACAAACACCAACTAGTCGTGTTCCACCCAACCCCACCATGCATCACCTGATTCTGATGCTGTCATGTTTGGCACAGCTGATGGAGGCTTACACCTACGAACCTGCCAGGACTTTCACTTTGACTGAAGGACAAAGTGCAACATTCACCTGCCTCGTTTACCCTGAAATTTGGCGATCGGGACGGGTTCAGGCATATTATGCCAAGTATGACAAATACCTATGCAGAGACCCCTGTGGCCCTCACGATTGGCATTTGATCCTTGCCGCCACAGACAAAGCCCTTGCTCCGAACAGAGATCCCCGCTTCACAATAACAAAAGTCCCAAATTCAAACAGAGCTCAAATTACCATCTCTGATGGTGTGGAATTGAATATCCAAGCTCGGATATGTACAGACAACTCACAGTCATAGTCAGTGGATCACCAGAACCAACTGAAGCAACACCTAACATGCTGTCAGGTGTTAAGACTGTCTCTGTAACATCTGCAATGGAAGACAACCACTCCAGCTTCAACATTGCAGATCCCAAAGACAACATAGTTCAGCAAGCCCTCAGACAATGTAATGACAACAGTGTGTGCGCTCTAGCTCTTTTACACAAAAATGAGCTGAATATTCCTGGTGACTGTTGGGTGTGCCATGCCTTAACAGCTAGGTGGCAAGCAAAACCTCTAACAGCAAGTGTTGTATTACAAGGTCATATGAAAGAATCTTGGGGCAGAGAAGATCACGGTAAATGCACCGTTCCCCTGGGAATGATGATGTTGTTAATTGCTGGTCAACAAATTAGAAATAATGCCCCGGTGTCTCCACATCCCAATATTACCTGTGCGGACTCCCGTTCAACCCAGACTAACTTGGCATTTGAGGTCCCTCTACAGCATGCAGAGACTTGTGTTTGTTCAACATCCTCATCAGGGCCTCATCTAGGCCAATCAAGTTGTCAAACTAGAATATTTGTGAATACTACAACACCAACTACTTGTTCTCACAGATGGACTAATAACACTATGAAAAGATTTACCTGTCCCTTTAGGCAACTGTCATCCCAACCAGGAATAATGTGGTCTTGTGGTAGGAAGGCCTACCATGATTTGCCACCTCTATTTCAGTGGTCTGGCTGTTGTCATCCATCAATTGTTGCAACTGATACAAAAGTCTTCCATAAGAAGGCTCCTTTCACCAGCATTCCATCCACCACACGTTTTCAAGCTCGCAGAGAAATTACTGGTGTTCCTTTCAAATATGATGGTTATGTACTAGCTGATCCCTGGACTACCCCCAACGCTAATGTGGGGTGGTCTCTATTTCTAGGAGGCGGGACGGCTGCGGCCCTAAACAAAATCAATGGACTCGCTTGGTCGGTACTTTCCTTAGCAAATCCAACTGAAGTCGCTCTCACTTTGATGAACACGGAAATGTTTGCTATTAGAACAGCAGTTATCCAACACAGACTGGCTCTTGATATCATTCTAGCTGAGAAAGGAGGTGTTTGCAAAATACTTAACATCTCTTGTTGTTTTTATGTCCCCGACGAGTACGAAAATATTACCAACATCATTGAACATATGCAAGATACCATTCAAACTCCTCCTGCAGTAAATGACTCATGGTTTTCTTGGCTGGAATCTTTGGGCCAAGGATGGCCAGCATGGTTTTTAACAATGATAATCCCTTATGTAGTGATTTTCTTTTTGCTCTGCACCCTCATTCCATGCATATTGAAATGCCTGTCTAATGTGCTCATGAAAGGAATGACTCCTTCCTCCACATATGTTCATGCCGATGTCAATTATGCTGATCAAAATTCAACCTCTCTTCATATTCCTGACCCTGATCATTACCCCAGCTCAGACTCTGACTCTGATGATGACATTCTGTGAATTTTATTTTATTTTTCTTTTGGTTGTTTTGTTTGCTTTGTTTTGATCTCCTCTAAACAACTGCCATGATGATACATTTTTAAATCTGCGTGAATTAGCGTATCGGATACTCTAAGTTGTGACTATTTATTTTTATTTTATTTATTTATTTATTTATTTTTTACTCCCATTTCATTTAGCTTTCTTCATTTATTTTATTTTTCTTCAGTTTGTATTCTGGTAATGATTAATTAATAATCAAAAGGGAGAATTGTGATGGTAAAATTTATGTTTCAGGACTGACAGACTCTCCAATCCACATTAACCATTTGTATCACCCAGACACGCTATTGTTTTAAACTATTTACCTCTTAATTAACACCCAGACAAGATAATTGTTTTAACCTCCTGTTTCTTAATTATCATCAAGACTGCATCCTGCCCCCCCCCGGAGATGTGATTACACATCTAAAGAACAAAGCCCCCCCCCCCCCCCCCCCTCCTCAGGTATAAATGCTCTGTATTTCTTTTGTGTGTATCTTTTCATACCATTGCCGCTGAATGGTGTGGACTGATCTTTTTCCTTGCAACGAAGAATAAAAAACTTAGCCGGCCGGCAGAAAGAGTAAGTTTCTCTATTTCATTGCTCATCAGAGGTATTAGGAAGGAAGCGATTGAAAACTTCCATAACAACATGCACCCAAATTTATTTAAAAATGTCGCACTGTGGTTGAGCAATAACATTTTGCTTGTTGTACATCTTTTTCAGACACTCTTTGAAGATGTCAGCCCCGACAGAAAGAAGTATCCACAATGCTGAAATGTGTAAACTTACTGTTTCTGAATAAGACTTATGTACAAATATTTGTTTTATTGATTTTCCAGTGTGTTGTCAGTCTATTATCATTGGTTTGCTTTATTTCTCATTTTGCAGTTAGGACTTGTTCTGAGTCAATTATTATAATTTTTTCCCCTTTTTTTTCTTTCACCTTTCCTTGCATGCAATTAGTGGCATTGCACACAGTGTACCTCCTCATGTTTGGCTATATGAGCATGCATGACTTGACAATGGCCTTGTTGCAGTCCGAAACGTCAAATAAAACTCTTTGCATTTGGAGTTGAGTGTGCGGCGTCCTCCCTTCATCCATGTTTGCTCCTTCACCAGCACCTCCATAAACTGTGGTGTGCGTTACTTTCACTAAAAAAAAAAAATTACAAATTCATTGATACCTCAATAAATTGCACAGACAGTTACAATTTCAGTACACTAAATTATTTGTCATAACACTAAAGGTTTTTGACAACTTTCAAGCTGAAGCCGTTTTAAATGACAACGTTTGAGCTGATGCTGTTTTATATGAGAACTTTTGAGCTGATGCCGTTTGAGCTGAAGCCATTTTAAATGACAACGCTTGGGCTGATGCCCTTTTATATGAGAACTTTTGAGCTGAAGCCGTTTTAAATGACAACGCTTGAGCTGATGCCGTTTTAAATGAGAACTTTTGAGCTGAAGCCGTTTTAAATGAGAACCTTTGAGCTGAAGCCGTTTTAAATGACACCGTTTGAGTTGATGCCGTTTTATATGAGAACTTTTGAGCTGAAGCCGTTTTAAATGACAACGCTTGAGCTGAAGCCGTTGAGTCTGACATTTGTTTTTCTGAGGCCGTTCATTGTGAAAACATTTTTTATGGTAAATGGACTTGTACTTGTATAGCGCTTTTCTAGTCTAACTGACCACTCAAAGTGCTTCACTACATGCCGCATTCACCCCACTCACACAGCACGTCTTAAGATACACATAACTACGTGCTTTCTAATCATTCACACACATTCATACCCCAGTGAAGCCAGAGTCGAACCACCGACCTTCTGATTGGTGGGCGATTGCTCTTCCTCCTGAGCTACAGCCGCCCGTTTTATGAAGTCTTTTGATGCGAGTGTGACACCTTTTCATCTGAGGAATGACGCTGAATTGCCTGATTCTGAGGATGTCCTAAAATGTACACCGTACACCTGCCCAGAATCCCACCAGCACCACACCTTCATGGATACGGATAGTGTCACTAAAATATTTCAGTCTGGTTTTGAAGTGCACCAAAGAACAGAGTCAACACTTTTAAACACTTTTTGTTATGACCTCTTCAGAATAAAAGACTTGATCTGGGACTTGCTGTCGCCTGGCCTGCCTGTGCTTCTCCCGATGGGGGGGCGACGTTGCCTCTCCCCGCTGCTCGCGACTTCACCCACCTGTGGGCACGTCTTGACTCAGGGCACTTGGGGCTGGGGCAGGCGCTGACCCACTGTGTGGCTGTCTGGGGCGCTTGGCCCTCCTGGGTATTGGGTGGGGCCTCTGCCGGGGGGTTTGGGGGCGCTCGGGCTCCCGGGGCCCGGGTCCAGTGCACGGCCCATGTCTGGGTGGCTGGGGCCTTGCGGGGTCGGTGGGCTGTTGCCCCGGGCTCTCTGAGGGCCTCTGCCCTATGCTTATGGGGGCTCTGTCCGGGGGCTTCCTCTGCAGTCTTCTGGGTGGATGCGTGGTTGTCCCTGCCGTGGGCTTCCTGGGTTCTGTGCTCCGTGGGGGCTACTGGTGGCCTGGGTCTTGTGGCCCTCTCTGCCTGCTTCTGATTGCTGGGGGGGGGGCTGTGGATTGTGGCCCTGTACACTTATACACTCATAACTAAGCACGGTTATCATGTAGGTCCTGTGCCATGGGTGTTGCATGTTCTCACACACACACACACATTTATTAGCCCAGTAGCATGCTCGCTAAGCAGTTGATGTATTATCATGTTGTCTCAGGTCATCTATATTCACAGCTGTGTTGTATGCGATTACCGCTTCTTGTGCTTGTTTTTGTTTGTTTGTTTTTTCTCTGCTTGTCTGCTTTCAGGTGCTCCTGGTGGCGCTAAGGCTGGATTCCCCTCAGAGGCCATGGATTGTTGTCTGTTTTGTTTTTTACAGGTGTAGCAGCTGGTTGTCTGGTTTTTGTTTCTATTTTTGTTCTGTTTCCTCTTCTTTCCTCTTCTTCTTTCCTTGTCCCCCGGTCCGGTTCAGTTCTATTACATGTTATATATTGTAAACAAAAATAAATAAATGGGCATCAAGGGCTTTACATTTATAAAACTTCCCTTGGCAAAGCAAATCTGTTTGGCATCAAAGGTATTCAGACTACAATTCTGCTGCCATAATGCTGAACAGGACAAAGGGGAAAAAAAAAAAAAAAAGAATAAAAGACTTGAACGGGGGGGGGGTTAAATCTTATTTGATAGACTGAAGCTTTTTTGCCAGTCTGTGATGAGAAACCCCTCATCGTCATCAACTCCTCTCACATGTAAGATCCGCCAAAGGTCCAGAAAATATTGGATCTAATTTCATTGCTATCAGATAATTCACAAATTTACTTTCATCTAAAAAGGAAGTGACAACTCCTTAAAAAACCTTGCTGGACTGATTTGATAACGTAGAATAATGGATGGTGCTAGATTTTAACAATCTGAACAAGCAGAAACAGAAGTGGTCCTTTTCAGACCCCCTGATGTTCACTCTTCCCTTAGTGGTGACCTCAGCCTTTTTGAAAGCTTTTTTAAAACATTCTATAAAAAAAAAAAAAAAAAAAAAAAAAAAAAAAAAGCTGGTTATTTTTTATAACACCTTAACATTTTTTTGTACAGACATCAAGCTTTCACTGTCTGCACCTAAACTGTGAAACAACCTGCCTCTTCATGTTAGGACCACGCAAACTCTCAAAACTTTCAAAACCTGTTTGAATTTTATTCTAATCTATGGCATTTGAATTTCGAGATTTATTTTATTATTTTTTTTGTAGTTTTTTTTTTACTATCTATGCTGGTTGTTCTTTTTTATTAGATATTGTCAGGTATATGTGAACATCTCCATTATTTAACCTGTGGTATTTTGTCTTTCATTTTTAAATGTATTGTATTGGCCAAAATTACCTTCTCTAGTGGTCATGAGGAGCATATGAAGTGTGAAAACGGCATCCATGATGGTGATAGTCACATTGTAAATAGAATGTATCTAAGCCCTAACCAGGCTAATTTTCTAACTTTCTCAAGTAATGTTATTGTTAAAATCCAACAAGGTAGTGGCTAAAGTTTTTTAGCAAAGTTTTTTCATAGTTGTCACACGTTAATCTTGATCTAAAGTCAACAAAGACACATTGGTGAACATGCGGCACAAAACTGTTTCTTGTCATTCAGCCATGTGGATAAGTTTTTTGATAAGTTTCCTCAACAAATAAATAACCAAGAATAATTTTTGACTAATCACACTGTTTAAGTCAGGGACTTTCCAATGAGGGGTTGTCTCATATTGAGGGTCTTTTCCTGTTCTATGTGATTGGGGTTGAGTTACCTCTTGGGATGACTATTGGGGTCACTATTGTTGCTGGGCTTTATCATCAAAGCCTTGATGACTTCACAGAATACTCCACACCCCAATGAGCTCATTATGATGTTTGCACAGTCATGTTCCACACATTATAGCTGGTGGGAAGAAATTGGCATGAAAAGGTCAAATTGTATTTGATAGCTACAGTTCAGCTACAGTGTATACTAAGTTCAAACTTCCATGGCTCATTATTTTGCCCCACTATGGTTCTTGAAGTTGAAACATGCAGCTGACAATTGCAACTATTTTCAGCAGAATTTAAGATGAATATAAGATTTAATAATGATATACAAGTGTATTTCCATGTGTTAAAACTGGTCTATAGCCATCAACTGGATTTATGTTACAAGGCTACTCAATGTTGTGGTGCTTGTAACCAGATAATCCAGCAGCAACTGAGGGTGAAGATCTGAGCGGTGATAACGTATTATCTGGCCACAGCAGCTGAGCTGAATGAGGATTCTCCTTCAGAGTCAATGTACAAAGATGGAGAGGCAGAAGAAGCAGATAAAAGAAAAACAGAGGTGGTACAGTTCATGTTTCTTTTTATGTAAGACTGTCCCCACCAGGAAAAACAGGATTGGTCATTTGTTAAAGGTACCTACAATGCCCTCTTTACAAGTGACTGTTCAGCTGTGAGAATGATGGTTTTGTTTTTTCAGGAACACAGCTATTGTTGTACCGCAGTGAAAACTCATCAGAGACGGCAAAAGGACACCAATAAATAACTCAGTTTCACTGACAAGAGCAACTTCTGAATGCGGGATAAACACCTTCTATTTACAAAAGAGGGCACTTCTTGATAATTTTTCCTCCTTTTGAAAACATAATTCATTGTACTTCTACTACTTCCGATCTATTAATCGGGGTTTCAAAAAACAATATATATCAATCTCTTTTAGTGATAATAAAACCAGTAGAGGAGGGCTTGTCAAAAGGTCTGTCTTGTGTTCTTTTACCAAGCATGTTTTCTCTTTTCCCCCAGTTTAGTTTTTCACTATCGTCCAATCATGACTCATGTTTGGCGGGGAGCTGTAACAGGTCTCTGGCTTATCTTGAAGTGGCTTTTTATCACAGCAACACAAACAACCTTGCAGCATGAATAAGGAAGAAGAAAAACATTTTTCTTTTCATTTTCTTTTGAGAGCTGCTTACGAAACTCACAAACTCGACAATATTCAAGTCTTACTTTTATATATACATATTTTCAAGACACAAATGGTTGTAAGCATGTGTTACGTGTGTTATCACATATCAGCCAGCCACAATAATAAAACTACATATGTCATATTGTGTATGTCGCCCTTGTTCTACTAAATGAGCTCTGATCCATCAGGGCTGTCAGCGGTTGTAATACCGTTGTTGCTCGTTGATAAAAGATGTCTTTATTATGCAGTGTCATATATAAAGTATGAAACTGTTTTGTCAAACATGTTCACTTGTTGTCTAAGCCTAGTTATAGGGGCTGTAATGTAAGCACCTTTGTGGTTTTCACAAATTAGTTTTTCATTTGTGAAGCTGTAAACCCCCTCTGATGCCCACTGTTTTTGCAGAATTTCAGTTTGTTACTGCAAAAGCACACTGGGCTCTGTTGTGGGTTTATGCAGATGCTTGCTTGACTCAACATTATAGATGTAATATATTTCCCTTCTGAGCCCCCGCAAATAATCAACTCAGTTTGTAATTTGAAAATGTAACACAAGAGTGCATTATTAGTTATGAGGGGGCCGTGGCAGCTTTGAGTATATATTACAGTTCAAGAAACAGAGACACACAAATTAGTGTTGTTTTTCCTCATGTAGGTACAGTGCTAAAAATATGAATAAATAAAAAAGTTTCAGCCACTAACATAACTGTCCCAGGTGCATAACCTAAATATGAGTGACTTGTTTCCCCGAACCACAGAACACTGTTATGTCCACCCACTGAACTACAATTGACACACTAGTGGGAAATCTGCCAGGTTCAGATAAACTATTGTCTTTTTTCCTGAGAAGTTCAATGGGTCATAGTAGTTTTTTTGTTAGTACTTGTAACATTCAATTCAATTTCAATTCAATTTTATTTATATAGCGCCAGATTACAACAATTGTCATCTCAAGGCACTTAAGTAATATAGTCCAATTCAAGCCAATTGGAATTCAATTCATTGTAATCATAATCCAATTAATTCATATAGAGCTAATTAAAAAAATTAATATCCTAGCTAAGGAAACCAACAGATTGCACCGAAATGTGTCTTCAGTCCAATCTCCCGTCCTGAGCGTGCCTGTGGCAACTGTGGAAAGGAACGACTCCCTTTTAACAGGAAGAAACCTCTGGCAGAACCAGACTCAGGAAGGGTGGCCATCCGCCTCGACCAGCTGGGGTTTGAGAAGACAGAAAAGAGGGAAAAGAGGGGGGAAAAACACCATAACGCCATTCAAAGGATATCTGTTGGAACAGGGAAACATAGGTTAATAACCACAATAATGTCACATGTACATAAAATCAATTTTGAAATTAAACAGGGGGAAAAAGAGAGCAAAGGGAGGAAAGGTGTGACAGATGAGGTCCCCCAGCAGTCTAAGCCTATAGCAGCTTAACTATGGGATGTTTCAGGATTACCTGAGCCATCCCTAACTATAAGCTTTATCGAAAAGGAAAGTTTTAAGCCTAATCTTAAAAGTGGAAACGGTGTCTGCTTCCCGGACATTTACTGGCAGCTTATTCCACAAGAGAGGGGCCTGATAACTGAAGGCTCTACCTCCCATTCTACTTTTAGAAACTCTGGGAACAACAAGTAAACCTGCAGTTTGGGAGCGAAGTGCTCTGTTAGGAAAATATTGTACAATGAGATCTTTAAGATATGATGGAGTTCGGTCAGTAAGAGCTTTATATGTGAGGAGAAGAATCTTAAATTCTATTCTGAATTTAACAGGGAGCCAATGAAGAGAAGCTAAAACTGGAGAAACATGATCTCTCCTGTTAGTTCTCATCAGAACTCTGGCTGCAGCATTTTGGATCAGCTGGAGGCTTTTCAGAGAATATGTGGGACAGCCCAATAATAAGGAATTACAGTAGTCCAATCTTGAAGTAACAAATGCATGAACTAGTTTCTCTGCATCACCTTGAGACAGGATGTTCCTGATTTTGGCAATATTACGAAGGTGAAAGAAGGCAGTCCTAGAAACCAGTTTTATATGTGCGTCAAATGATAAATTCTGGTCAAAAATAACTCCAAGGTTCCTCACTGTAGAACTAGAAGCCAAGGAAATACCATCTAGAGTAACTATATAACTAGACAATTTCTCCCTGAAGCGCTCAGGTCCAAAGAGAACAACTTCAGTTTTGTCTGAATTTAAAAGCAGACAGTTCTGAGTCATCCAGGTCTTTATGTCTTTAAGACAGGCTTGTAGCCTGACCAACCTGTAGGTTTCATCTGGTTTCATAGATAAGTACAGCTGAGTATCATCAGCATAACAATGGAAATTTATGCCATGCTGTCTGATAATGTTACCTAATGGAAGCATGTATAAAGTAAAAAGAATCGGTCCAAGCACAGAACCCTGAGGAACTCCATGACTTACTCCAACGTGTGAGGAAGATTCCTCATTTACAAGAACAAACTGGAATCTATCAGATAAATATGACTTAAACCAGCCTAATGCAGTTCCTTTAATCCCAATAACATGTTCAAGTCTCTGTAACAGAATGCTGTGATCGATCGTATCAAATGCAGCACTGAGATCCAACAGGACAAGCACAGAAACAAGTCCGCTATCAGAAGCTAACAGGAGATCATTGGTAACTTTCACCAGTGCCGTTTCTGTGCTATGATGCACTCTGAATCCTGACTGAAACTCTTCAAACAGATTATTTCTATGTAAATGATCACAAAGTTGAACTGCAACTATTTTTTCAAGAACTTTGGACAAAAAAGGGAGATTGGATATAGGTCGATAATTAGCCAACACTTCTGAATCAAGAGTAGGTTTTTTAAGTAAAGGTTTAATTACAGCAACCTTAAAAGTCTGAGGTACATATCCTATCAACAAAGACCGATTGATCAAATCCAATATGGAAGTGTCAATTAAGGGGAAAACCTCCTTGAACAGTCTGGTTGGGATTGGGTCTAACATACAAGTTGATGGTTTAGAAGAGACTATTGCTGTTGTTAGCTCAGAAAGATCAACTGGACAGAAGCTGTCTAAATACAATTCAGGTTCGAAAGATACTTCTAAAGCTGCTCTACTTGATGATACATCAGTGATAATAATGGGAAGGATTCCATTAATCTTCTCTCTGATAGAAACAATTTTATTGATGTCGAATCTCATGAAATCATCACTGCTGAGAGTTAAAGGAATACATGGCTCAACAGAGCTCGGACTCTTTGTCAGCCTGGCAACAGTGCTGAAAAGAAACCTGGGATTATTCTTATTCTCTTCTATCAATAATGAATAATACGCAGTTCTAGCTTTACGAAGTGCTTTCTTATACGTTATTAAACTATCTTTCCAGACTAATTGAGACTCTTCTAAATTAGAGGAACGCCACTGTCTCTCCAGCTTTCTTGCAGTCTGCTTTAACGCACGCAGCTGTGAATTATACCAAGGAGCCAACCTCTTCTGACTGATTACCTTCCTTTTCAGAGGGGCAACATTGTCCAGTGTTGTACGCATTGAAGCTGTAGTGCTGTCAACAAGAGAGTCAAGTTCTACTGGAGTAAAATTTAGGTAGCCATCCTGTGTCATATCAGCACATGGCAGTGAAGAAAAGGATGATGAAATCAACTCTTTAAATCTGGTTACAGCATTCTCTGACAGACACCTTCTATATGTAGAATTCTTCTCAGAAACCGTGTAGTCAAGTAATGTAAATTCAAAAGTTATTAAAAAATGGTCAGACAAGACAGGGTTATGAGGGAACACTGTTAACTGTTCACTCTCAATGCCATAAGTCAGCACAAGGTCAAGGGTATGATTAAGGCAGTGAGTAGGTCTGTGAACACTTTGAGAAAATCCAATAGAGTCTAATATAGAATTAAAGTTAATATTTAGGCTGTCATTTTCAACATCTACATGAATATTAAAGTCACCCACTACAATGACTTTATCTGTACTCAGCACTAACTGGGATAAAAACTCTGAGAATTCAGACAGAAACTCAGAATAAGGGCCAGGTGGACGATACACAACAACAAACACAAGAGGTTTTTGTGATTTCCACTTTGGGTGGGAAAAACTGAGAATCAGAGATTCAAAAGAGCTAAAACTAATCTTGGGTCTAGGACTGATTAGTAACCCTGATCTGAAGATAGCTGCCACTCCTCCTCCTCTACCTGTGGTTCTAGGAACATGAACATTTAAATAGTCAGAGGGAGTTGATTCATTAATGCTAACATGATCCTCCTGCTGCAGCCAGGTTTCTGTAAGACAAAATATATCAATATGATGATCACAAATCAAATCATTCACTAACAGAGACTTCAAAGGGAGAGATCTAATATTCAGCAAACCACATTTAATAGTTTGATGTTTTTGTTCAGTTAAAGTTTTTGTTTTAAATTTTTTTTGCACAAGAGGATTTGCTCCTTTTGTGTTTTTTGATTGAGGGGGGGGCAGCATCAGGTGGGAAGCCGCAGAGAAGTGTGTAGGACTACAACTCTGCATCCTGGTCTCAACCCTGGGATGTCATGTTTTTGGATGACTAATAAATTCGTCCATATTTCTAGAAATGAGAGCCGCTCCTTCCAAAGTGGGATGGATGCCGTCTCTCCTCATCAGACCAGGTTTTCTCCAGAAAGATTGCCAATTATCTATGTAGCCCACGTTGTTTGCTGGACACCATCTAGACAACCAGCGATTGAATGAGGACATGCGGCTAAACATGTCATCACTGGTCAGATTTGGCAGGGGTCCAGAGAAAACTACGGAGTCCGACATTGTTTTGGCAAAATTACACACCGATGCAACATTAATTTTAGTGACCTCCGATTGGCGTAACCGGGTGTCATTACCGCCGACGTGAATAACTATTTTACCGTATTTACGTTTATCCTTAGCCAGCAGTTTTAAATAGGATTCTATGTCGCCCGCTCTGGCCCCTGGAATGCATTTGACTATGGTCGCTGGTGTCTCTAATGCCACGTTTCTGACTATAGAGCTGCCAATTACCAGGGTTTTCTCCTCAGCGGGTGTGTCGCTGAGTGGGGAAAATCTATTAGAAACGTGGACAGGTTGATGGTGAACCACGGGCTTGACTTTAGGACTATGACTCCTCTTCCTGACAGTCACCCAGCCACTCTTAAGTCCCGGCTGCTCGGGATCTGCTCGGGGACGACTAACAGAGCAAGCTACGCTAGGTGGCTCCGCACTGACTAAAGGGGCCTGGCTCGCTATCGGGTGGTTTTCAACAGTGCAGAGCCGAGTTTCCAATTCAGAAAGCCTTGCCTCCAAAACTACAAAAAGACTACATTTGTTACATGTACCATTACCACTAAAGGAGGCAGAGGAGTAACTAAACATCTGACACACGGAGCAGGTGAAAGCAGGAGAAAGAGGAAGAGAACTGGTAGCCATGCTAAGCTAGAGAACCAGATACACCGCTAAAAAGTGAAAAATAAAGACTAAAGATCTGTAAGAGTGAGCGTTAGAATATAACAAGTATGGGATAGAGTTAACTATGCAAGATGTGTAAATTATAGGGAGAAATAAGGTGATTATTAGTAGTTCAAGGAGAGCGAGAACTGTCACAGTGCACACACACAAAGCAACAGGAAGTGATGCAATACGTCTTACCGCAAAGCAAAGCAAAGTAACATGATGAGACAATAAACAGGGACAATGTAATACGTTTCTTTCGTGGGAGTTCTGAACTGATCTGAGCCAGTTTTACAGTGGCTGTTACAAGTTCAGGTACACCAATTCTAAATGTATCTTAATTAAAAAAGTTAGGTGAGTAAGACAGGCCTTGAGATTCATTCATTCACTTTCTATACTGGCTAAATCCAAGTTAGGGTTGCGAGAAGGGGCTGGAGCTTATCCCAGCTGTCATTGGGCGAGAGGCAGGGTACACCCTGTACAGGTCACCAGTCCATCACATGGCCACACAGAGACAAACGAGACACATAACTGTTTTGTCAAACAATTTTACCTATTGTCTGAGCCTAGGGATTTGAACCTGATGTCTTAATCTAGGGATTTGAATTTGATGTCTAAGTCTAGGGATTCAAACCTGTTGTCTAAGCCTAGGGATTTGAACCAGATGTCTCAGCCTAGGGATTAAAATCTGTTGTCTAAGTCTAGGGATTTGAATCTGTTGTCTAAGCCAAGGGATTCAAACCTGTTGTCTAAGCCTAGGGATTTGAACCTGGAACCCTCTTGCTGTGAGGCGACGGGGAAAACCACCACACCCCCATGCAGCCTGCCTCAAGATGATTTTACAGTATTAATCACAGAAAAATGGCCAAAGCAAAACGATGGACACTTTTGGCAGTTTATAAGTATCACGGCTTTGTAGTTGTAGTACGTTGTGTAGTCAGCTATGCATCATTCCGCTCCTGTTTGTGAGCATCATTTAGTTGAAGAAGTTGTTTACTCTACATGTCACAGTTTTAGTCATGGAACTTCATGAAGGCAGAAATGTGCATAGTCAGTATTTTTGCAAAATTTATAGAGTGTTGCATTCATGTTAGGAGGATTTACTTAAGCAGTTGTCTTGGTATCTGCAGAACTGTGAGTCAGATTTAACAAGGGAGACTAGAAGCAATGAGGCTGGAGACAGTCTTCATTAGTAGAGAAAATATTAAAAATAAATCCTATCATGAAACCAATAATCAATATATTCTATTTGGAGTTTTTACAATAAAATCATTTACACATGATTCTAAAAAAAACAATGAAGCACTTTATCTGATCATTTAAAATGTTGTTGATGTTAAAGCCATCTCAGCATCAAACAGTGATACACAGTAACTGACCTTTGTTCTGCTTATTTTTCTATACCTGTACCTCAAGATACACAAGCTTGATTTGCATTTACATACAAAAATGACCAGTACATCTTCATCAGATTGCCCATAGGCTTTGTGGAGTTGTCAATAGCGTGGAGTTGTCAACTGTGGAAGTTGATCTGCATATATCTCACCTAGGTTTAACAGGGCCATCAGCAGAAATTACATACATTGATGCTTACATGACACCTTGGCTCTCCTGTACCATCTGTCTGCAGGTTGACATAAAGCCTCATTACAGTAGTCCAATCTTGAAGTAACAAATGCATGAACTAGTTTCTCTGCATCACCCTGAGACAGGATGTTCCTGATTTTAGCAATATTACGAAGGTGAAAGAAGGCAGTCCTACAAACCAGTTTTATATGTGCGTCAAATGATAAATTCTGGTCAAAAATAACTCCAAGGTTCCTCACTGTAGAACTAGAAGCCAAGGAAATACCATCTAGAGTAACTATATAACTAGACAATTTCTCCCTGGATCACACTCGTGACATGTACATTGATAGAATGAAAATGTTTCCTGGTGACATGTGATCATGGCGCTTATATAGCAATATGTGGGCAGTCAATAGCTCCAATTACATTAGGAAAATTGGCTCTCACTTCATGTTGCGCATTTTTTTTCTTTTTTTCCCTCCTTTTCCTGTCCAGCATTATGGCAGCAGAATTGTAATCTGAATACCATTTTTGCCAAACAGATTTGCTTTGCCAAGGGTAGCTTTATGAATATGAAGCTCCCCTTGATGCCCATCACCTGCTTATTGATTTATTTTTGTATTCTTTGAATATGGGGAGCCGTATGGTGTTGAAGGCACTGCAGAAATCATAGAACATGATTCTCACATATGAACCAGGCACATCCAGATAAGCATATGCCCAATGTAGCATGTACAGAATCGCATCTTCCACTCCTATGTGTTTCTGGTAGGCAAACTTGAGGGGGTCAAGATCCTCAGCAACCTGCGACGAACAAGGAGTCTCTCCAAGGTCTTCATGATATGAGATGTCAAAGTCACCGGTCTGTAGTCATTCAGCTACACCGGTTGCCATAATTTGGGCACTGGTATGAGACAAGAAGTTTTCCAGAGCACTGGGACTTTTTACATATGAAGGCTCATATTGAAGAGCCTATAAAGAGGGACTGAAAGTTGACCGGCACAGTCCCTCAGAAGCCTTGGACAGACTCCATCTGGGCCTGCAGCCCTCCCTGACTGAAGTCTCCTGAGCTCAGCTTCAACCTCCTCTATAGTTAGACAAAGAGGTTGTAGCGGAGGGATGACGACAGGAGTGATGTTGCTATCACTTTTTGAGATGGGGTGCAGCTGGACAGAAGAGGATAAGTGGTGGGACTTGCTGCAGAGGTGGAGGTGCAGCTGAACTGAGGAGGCCAGGCAGTGGGAGCAGCCACAGATGTGAAGGAGCAGCTGTGCTCAGGATGCCTGGTGCTGGAAGCTGCCGCAGAGGTGGATGTGCAGCTGGGCTCAGGAGGTCTACTGTTGGAAGCTGCTGCAGAGGTGGAGGTGTGGCTGGGTTCAGGAGGCCTGGTGGTGGAGACTGCTGCAGAGGTGCAGCTGGGCACAGGATGCCTGGTGGTGGAAGCACAGCTGGACAGGAGAAGACTGTTGGTGAGAGTTGCTGCAGAGGTGGAGGTGCAGTCAGGTGGAGGAGGAGGCCTGGCGATGCGAGTTGCCATTGATGTGGAAGTACAGCTGGGCAGTGGAAGCAGTATAGCGGAAGCAGCTGTAGTGATGGGGTGGAGGGAGCAGCAGCAGAGGTGGAAAAAAGCCACACTATCAAACCTGTTGAAATCATGGTTAAAAGTATTTGCTCTTTCCACATCACCCTCCACAGACAGTTTTTCAGCTTGTATCCAGTGATGGGCCTCATGCCCCTCCACACCTCCTTGGTGTTATTGTTCTCCAGCTGTCTCTCTACCTTTTTCTTGTACTCCACCTTAGCTCGACGTAGTGTCTTTTTAAGCTCCTGTTGTACACTCCTCCGCCTTTCTCCATCCCCATTCGTAAACGCCCTCTTTTTCTGGTTCAGGAGGTCTTTGATGTCACTGGTGATCCATGGTTTATTATTTGGATAGCACCTTACAGTCCTCACTGGAATCACAGTGTCCCTACAGAAGTGAATGTAGTCAGTGATGGTGCTGACTCTCCTGTCCGTGTCAATGTCAATTTCATCTTCCTCCAGCAGTACAGCCCAGTCTGTGACATCAAAGCAGTCTCTCAATGCATCACGTGCCTCTGGTGACCACTTCCTGAAAGATCTGGTAGTAACAGGAAGTCTTTGTACACAAGGTCTGTATGTGGGCTGTGGATAAACCATGCTGTGATCAGATGTACCCAGTGGTGGAAGAGACACTGCCCTGTAGGTCTCCTTCACATTAGCATAAAACAGATCTAATGTCTTTTCTCCCCGTGTTGGAAAGTCCACATACTGTACAAAGCCAGTCAGGCAGGAGGATAAAGAGACGTGGTTGAAATCCCCTGTGATTGGAATGAATGCCTCAGGATGCTGGGTCAATTCTTTCTTTTTTTTTTCCCTTTTCCTGTCCAGCATTATGGCAGCAGAATGGTAATCTGAATACCTTTTATGCCAAACAGATTTTCTTTGCCAAGGGAAGCTTTATAAATGTAAAGCTCCCCTTGATGCCCACCAACTGCTTATTTATTTATTTTTGTTGCAATATTTAACATGTAATAGTGTTGAACCAGACCGGGGGACTGGGTCTGTATTCTGGCAATGGTGTCATGGATGACATCACACGCCGTTGTCAGAGTTTCCCTCGATGGAATGTAAACAACGATGACGACTGTATATGGGAACTCTCTGGGCGCATAGAACGCACGTGAGTGAGGGATCGTCAATGTACCTCTGTGGTATCCATTCCGTCTCCTTGGGTCCGTATCCCTCCCAATCCACCAGGAGCTGCTTGCCTCGCCCTCGGTTGCGGACCACAAGCAGTTTCCGTACTTTGTACACAATTCCCCCATCGGCGGCCTCCAGAGGCGGCGGTGGCTTGGGCTGGGGAAACATCGGGCTGTCCCTGGTGGGTTTGATCTGTGAGACGTGGAAGCTAGGATGAACACGGAGGGACCTTGGAAGGCTTGGACGGCAGTGGGACTGATGATCTTGGAGATGGGGTAAGGTCCAACAAAACGGGGTGCCAGCTTGGGTGAGGGGAGGCGGAGGTGTTTTGCCGACAGCCATACTTTCTGCCCGGGTTGGTACTCTGGGGCGGGCTGTCTCCTCCGGTCGGCAGACCCCTTGACCCTATCGCCCAGTCGTGCTAGCACTTGTCTGGCGGCGGCCCAGATGCGGTGGCAACGACGCACCATAGCGTGGGTGGAGTGAAATGTGGACTCAGTCTCGGAATCTGGAAACAATGGCGGTTGGTAACCGTGCACACAGTGGAATGGTGACAGACCAGTAGCAGAGGTAGGCAGGGTGTTGTGTGCATACTCAACCCAGACCAGGTGAGAACTCCAGGAAGCCGGGTTCTGGGACACCAAGCATCGGAGGCCGGTTTCCAGTTGTTGGTTGAGGCGCTCGGCCTGGCCGTTTGCCTCGGGGTGAAATCCCGATGTCAGACTGGATCTGGCACCAATGAGCCTGCAGAACTCCCTAAAGAACCGTGAGACAAACTGGGGCCCCCGGTCTGAGACAATGTCCTTAGGGAGCCCATGAATGCGAAATAACTGTTTCATAATCATTTCAGCCCTTTCTTTGGCGTTGGGTAACTTTGGCAGGGCTATGAAGTGGACCATTTTAGAAAATCGATCGACTACGTTAGTACGTCGTTAGTACGACGGTATTACCCTTGGAAGCCGGGAGCCCCGTGACGAAGTCCATGGAAACATCTGTCCACGGTCTGGAGGGAATGGGGAGAGGCTGCAGGAGACCCATACGTGGGCTGGATGTGGTCTTATTCCTTGCGCAGACCGAGCATGCCCTGATGTACACCCAAACCCCCGATTTCATGGATGGCCACCAGAGCCTTTGAGAAATGACAAATATAGTGCGGCGGACCCCCGGATGGCATGTAAGCAGCGATGTGTGGGCCCAATGAATCACCTGTGGGCGCAGGTCGACTGGTACATACAACCGATTCTCAGGGCAGCCCTCAGGTGGTGGCGCACCACTGTTCGCTTGTTTTACCAGGAAACTGCCCCAACCACACAGGTTCGTGAGAGGATGGGCTCTGGTTCCTTGGCAACTGGTTCTGGGTCGTAAAGCCGAGACAGGGCATCTGGCTTTACGTTCCGGGAGCCCGGCCTGTAGGATAGGGTGAAAGAGAAGCGGTTAAAAACAGTGTCCACCTGGCCTGGCGAGAATTAAGCTTCTTAGCCTGCCTGATATATTCCAGGTTCTTGTGGTCTGTCCAAACCACAAACGGATACACGGCCCCTTCCAGCCGATGTCTCCATTCCTCCAGGGCGATCTTCACCGCCAACAGTTCCCTGTTGTCGACGTCGTAATTGTGCTCCGCTGAACTGAGCCGCCGGGACAGGAATGCACAGGGATGCATTTTACCATCTGCCGACCGTTGGGATAGGACCGCCCCAACCCCGTCGTTAGACGCATCCACCTCCACCACAAACTACCGCTGAGGATCTGGAAGGGTGAGGATGGGTGCTGATGTGAAGCGGCTTTTCAGTTCATTAAAAGCGCTCTCTGCCTCTGGAGACCAGAAAAATCGAACCCGGGGAGAGGTGAGGGCATGCAGAGGAGCCGGGGAACTGAACCCCCTAATAAAACGTTGGTAAAAGTTGGCAAAACCCAGAAACTACTGCACCTTCTTCCTACTTTCCGGGGTTGGCCAGTTGGCCACAGCACTGATCTTTGCTGGATCCATATCCCCTTTTCCTGGAGCTACACTAAATCCTAAAAAGGAAATGGTGTTCACGGGGAACTCGCTTTTTTCGGCCTTTACATAAAGGTGATTGTCTAGGAGACGTTGCAACACTTGGTTAACATGATTTCTGTGGGAAACAAGATCAGTGGAATAGATTAAAATATCATCAAGGTAAACATACACGAACTTGTCCTAAAACTCTCTTAGCACATCGTTTATCATAGCTTGAAAAACTGCTGGAGCGTTCGTAAGTCCAAAAGGCATGACCGAGTATTCGTAGTGTCCTCTGGGGGTGTTAAACCCGGTCTTCCACTCGTCCGCGTAAATGGTACGCGTTGCGGAGATCCAGTTTGGTGAACACTTTAGCTTGTTGAAGCTCATCTTTCACACCTTTCCTCATTTTGCTCTCTTTTTCCCCCTGTTTAATTTCACAATTGATTTTATGTACATGTGACATTATTGTGGTTATTAACTTGTTTCTCCCCCCTGAGCTGTCACCTTATCGTGGTGGGGGAGTTTGCGTGCCCCAATGAGTCTGGGAGCGATGTTGCCCGGGGCTTCAAGCCCCTGGTAGAGTCACCCAAGGCAAACAGATCCTAGATGAGGGACCAGACAAAGAACAGTTCAAGAGATCCCTTATGATGAAAAAGAAATTTGGACCGCGTCATCCCTTGCCCGGATATGGGACACCGGGGACCCCCCCCCCCGGAGCCAGGCCCGGCAGCGAGTGCCTGGTGGCCGGGCCTGTGCCCATGGGGTTCGGTCGGGCATAGCCAAAAATCATGACGTGGGTCCCCTTTCCGACGGGCTCACCACCCATGGGAGGGGCCAACGGGGTCAGGTCAGGTGCCATGTGAGCTGGGTAGCAGCCGAAGGCGGAGGCATTGGTGGTCTGATCCTCGGCTACTGGAGCTAGCTCTTGGGACGTGGAATCTCTCTGTTGGGGAAGGAGCCGGAGCTGGTGCGCGAGGCTGAGCGGTTCCGGCTAGATATAGTCGGACTCACCTTGACGCACGGCTTGGGCTCTGGAACCAGTCCTATTGAGAGGGGTTGGACTCTCTTCCACTCTGGAGTTGCCTGTGGTGAGAGGCGCAGAGCAGGTATGGGCATACTTATTGCCCCCCGGCTGTGTGCCAGTACATTGAGGTTTACCCCGGTGAACGAGAGGGTAGCCTCCCTCCGCCTTCGGGTGGGGGGACGGGTCCTGACTGTTGTTTGTGCCTATGCGCCAAACAGCAGTTCAGAGTACCCACGCTTTTTGGAGTCTCTGGGGGAGGCACTGGAGAATGCTCCAACCGGAGACTCCCTCGTTCTGCTGGGGGACTTCAATGCTCACGTGGGCAATGACAGTGACCCCCCCCCATCTGAATCAGAGTGGTGTTATGTTGCTGGACTTCTGTGCCAGTCATGGACTGTCCATAACGAACACCATGTTCAGGCATAAGGGTGTCCATATGTGCACTTGGCAACAGGACACCCTTGGCCGCAGTTTGATGATCGACTTTGTGGTTGTATCATCGGACTTGCGGCCGTATGTCCTGGACACCCGGGTGAAGAAAGGGGCGGAGCTGTCAACTGATCACCACCTGGTGGTGAGTTGGCTCCGCTGGTGGGGGAGGATGCCGATCAGACCTGGCAGGCCCAAATGTATTGTGAGGGTCTGCTGGGAGCGTTTGTCAGAATCCCCTGTCAGAAGGAGCTTTAACTCCCACCTCCGGCAGAGCTTCAACCATATCGCGGGGGAGGTGGGGGACATTGAGTCCGAATGGGCCATGTTCCATGACTCCATTGCCGAGGCGGCTGATCGGAGTTGTGGCCGTAAGGTGGTCGGTGCCGGTCGTGGCGGCAACCCTCAAACCTGCTGGTGGACACCAGTGGTGAGGTAAGCCGTCAAGCTGAAGAAGGAGTCCGATCGGGCCTTTTTGGCCAGTGGGACCCTGGAAGCAGCTGATAGGTACCGGCAGTTCAGACGGGCTGCGGCTTTGGCGGTTGCTGAGGCAAAAACTTGGCCCTGGGAGGAGTTCGATGAGACCATGGAGAACGATTTCCAGACGGCCTCGAAGAAATTCTGGTCCACCATCCGGCGTCTCAGGGCGGGGAAGCTGCTCACAGTCAACACTGTGTACAGTGGGGACGGGGCTTTGCTGACCTCAACTAGGGATGTGTTCGTGGTGGTCGGTGGGGGGAGTACTTCGAGGAACTCCTCAATCCTACCAACACGTGCTCGGAAGAGGCAGAGTCGGAGAGCTCGGAGACGGGGCCTCCCATTTCTGGGGCTGATGTTGCCAAGGTGGTCAAAAAGCTCCTCAGTGGCAAGGCCCCGGGGGTGGATGAGGTCCGTCCTGAGTTTCTTAAGGATCTGGATGTTGTAGGGCTGTCTTGGCTGACACGCCTCTGCAGCATCGCGTGGACATCGGGGACAGTGCCTCTGGACTGGCAGATCGGGGTTTTTCCCTGTTTCAACAGATATCCTTTGAATGGCGTTATGGTGTTTTCCCCCCTCTTTTCTGTCTTCTCAAACCCCAGCTGATCGAGGCGGATGGCCACCCTTCCTGAGTCTGGTTCTGCCAGACGTTTCTTCCTGTTAAAAGGGAGTCGTTCCTTTCCACAGTCGCCTCAGGCACGCTCAGGACGGGAGATTGGACTGAAGACAACTTTCGGTGCAATCTGTTGGTTTCCTTAGCTCGGATATTATTTTTTGAATTGGCTCTATATGAATGGATTGAATTCCAATTGGCTTGAATTAGACTATATTACTTACGTGCCTTGAGATGACAATTGTTGTAATCTGGCGCTATATGAATAAAATTGAATTGAAATTGAATTGAATCTGGTCAAAGACAGAGGGCATGAATGGTAGAGGGTACCGTTTTTTTATGGTGATGTTTTTTAAGGGACTGTAGTCTATGCAGGGCCTCAAGGACCCATCTTTTTTCTTCACAAAGAAGAAACCAGCCCCTGCTGGTGATGATGGGCGAATGAGGCCTCTGCGGAGAGTCGAGCTTGGCCCATCTGCATGGGCTCCTCCGTGTTTTCAGGTGAAATTGGTGGGACATGTTTGGGTTCAAATCGAGTAGGTGAACAGTAAGGTGTCGTGACGTTGTGACACTGAGCGTTCCCCCTGAAGAGCTTGGAATTCTGCCAGCCGATTATCCATACAAATGGCTAGCTTAATAAGGTCGTCTAGCTCTGTGGGAAGATCTAATGGTAATAGTCTATCCCGAACCCGATTAGCCAAACCTTTAAAGAAGACGTCGTGAAGAGCTGTGGCGTTCCACCCGCTCTCAGCCGCCAAGGTTCGGAAACGTATAGCATAGTCACATACCGACTCTCTGCCTTGCTTTAGTCCACTCAGTTGCCGAGCGTTCTCTCGGTCCGAAGTCACTGGGTCGAAGGTCTTACGTAGAGCCTCCTGGAAGTTCTGAAGCGTGCTGCAAACCCTGGAACGGCGTCCCCACTCGGCTGTCGCACATGCTTTTGCTCTTCCGCCCAGGTTACTTAGAATTTGCGCAACCTTGGAGAAAAGATGAGGAGAAAGTTCAAATTGAATGTCACACTCGATGAGAAATGACTCCCGGTTCTGCTGAGTAGCGCTCGGGCGGGGCTAATCGTAGATCCGGACCGGCGGAGGCGAGAGTGGGAACAGATACGGGTGGCTGAGTGGGTGCGGGCTGCTGGTAAGACCGTGCGGCCTCTCCTGTCCGGAGAGCCCCGATGAGCTGCTGGATCTGTGTTTGATATCCTCCAATATGGACCATGAGCTCGTTGTGCTGCCGAGCCATGCCTTGGATCCCTCGGGCGAGAGAAGTTATCTGCTCCTCCTGAGCGGAGAGCCTGGCCGCCTGAGATTGGAGGACTGCGGTAATGCGCTCTGACCCTGCTGCATCCATTTCTGGCCAGTGTGTACTGTCACGATCCGTGAAAGCACTGGACGCAGATGCAGGGTAGTATCAATAATCAGATTTTATTTATATGATGATAGTCACTTGATGAGCAAAATAACAGATTATAAATTCCTAAATCATTCTCCTCGATACCTATGGGGAGAAGAGTGAGACTATAAAACTTATCAAAAGAAAGTTCTCTCCACGCTAGCAGGACAAAATAAAAGGTTATATAAATCTTACAAATAAACTTATCCCTCTCCGAACCGTCGGAGGTTCTATAGAAATTTAACAAATCAATAAACAAAAGTAGACTCCCTCTAATGGAGTTGCTATGAATGTTATAGTTATAAATCAAAGACACTCCTCTACCGGAGATACTACTGAATAAACGACAAAGACAAACAAAACTTCACTTGACTAAATCTATGACTACGACAAAACTTACAACAGAAAATCACTCTCAAGGAGCAAATCATTAATAAACAAGATCTTGGAATACTTAGGCTTTGGTCACTTTGGAGGCTAGCGGACGAACGCTCGAAAGACAATTCAACTCACTGGCAACGAGACAAGGGAAGACGCAGACTAAGTACACACGAGGAACCAAGGGGAACAGGTGGAAACACTTGGGAATCAGGGAAGACAATGAGACACATGACACCGGAGGAAGGGCAAGTTATCTGAAACAAGAGGAGTTGTTAATTTCAAAATAAAACAGGAAGTGACAAGACACGGTACAAAAACCTAAGAGCCCCTGTGAGACCTGACAGCACGGAAACCAACTGACAGCAGTTCAATGTATGGACAACATATCATCTCCTTAACGGTCACATTAACCCATCTTTGATTAAAACCAGGTTAATACCCCCGCCTTTCCGCTTACCGCTCGTATGGCTGTGAAGCAAAGTACATCCACACATGAGTCTGGTGTGTTGTTGTTCAGCCAGGACTCAGACAGACAGATCAAACTGCTCTCCTTATACAGCTGTTGGTTCTGCACAAGCGCCTCTAGCTCATCACACTTGTTTGGTAGCGAGTTAGCATTTTCCATAATCACAGAGGGCAGAAAAGGCTTGTACCGCCATCTCCTGTTGTCCCTCTTTGCCTTTCATTTTCCTCCAGCTCTGCATCCACGGTACAGCTTTTTTAGCTTGGTCGGAATTGGATGTTTAATTCCACGTCCAATCCTTGACAGTGCCAAGTTATTCTCTTGTGTACACTGCTCTAGAACTGGTAGTAGTGCATATTGTCAAAAATAAATAAATAAATAAAATGAAATGTAGTAAAAAAAAACAGATCACCAAAAAAGTTTAGATAAAAACTAAAAATTACTTATATACATTACTTATATAAACGACAAACAAAATTGAGAGCTACACAGACTTGCTACTGATAAGGCTGGTTTATAGCAACCGCATAATCTGTGCAATGTGTGCAGATGTTTGAGTGTGTAAGACCCATCCTGAACATCTTTTGTCCTGTATAATGTGTTCTGTGAAGAATTTTATATTGTATGAGCTGCAAATTAGGATTTCGAGTCATTCTGAAGGTGTTTAAACATATTTGTGGCCAGAAGTTATGATTACAACTGATGGATAGATCTGCCTCCCATTTTGAGGATGGTAGAGAAATTGTGTCATCTATCTTAGACAATAATTTATATATTTTTGATAGCAGTTTTGGGGTGTAGTTGGTTAGAAATTCTGCTACCCTAATAGGAAGTTATAACTCTGGTATGTGGAGAATATATTTCTTAGTTATTATATACTTAAGTTGTTGATATTTTAGGAATTTATTACTAAATAAATCTTGTGATTTGAGTGCATCAAATTAAATAAAATTTCCATTTTGGATAATATGTTCCAGATGTTTTATTCCTTTGTTCTTCCATAGAGTAAAGTTTAGCATTTTTTTGTTTTTTAGGATGTCAGGGTTGTTCCAGATGGGTGTAAGCTTACACGGGAGAAGTGAAGACTTTGTAATTTTAAGAAATTCCCACCAGGCTGTCAGAGAGGTGCTGATGTTAATGCTTTTGAAACATTTGGGATGTTTTACGTTTGGACTAATAAGTGGCAGGTCGGAGATTTCCAGATTATCACACAATGCTTGTTCTATATTTATCCATGGTTCATCTAGTGGGCTAGGTTTAAACCATTTTCATACATATTGTAGCCTATTGGCTAAGAAATAGTATTGACAATTAGGTAAATTTAATCCACCACTGTCCTTGGTCTTCTGTAGGGTTTTTAAACTAATACGTGGTGGTTTGTTTTTCCACAGAAATTTTGAGATACATCAATCTTGTGACTTAAACCAAGTAACGGATGGTTTTATGGGATTCATTGAAAATAAATAGTTAACTTTTAGTAGTATCATCATTTTAATGGTTGCAACTCTCCCCATAAGTGATATGGGTAATGACTTCCAACGAGTGAGATCCTCTACTGTCTTTAAAAGTTGCACATAATTTAGCTTTGTAAGCTCTGAGAGCCTGGCGGAAATGTTTATGCCTAAATATCTAATATTTCCTGACTGTAAAGTGATCGCAGGTATATTCTGGAAACTACAGTTAATGGGCAGAACTGTGGTCTTAGACCAGTTGATAGAGTGGTCAGAAAGTGCTGAGAATTTAGTTGTTTGTGAGTTCTGAAGGAAAAGTAATACATCATCAGCATAAAGACTTATTTTATGCTCAATATTTTTGGGTTGGATACCTTTAATAGTTCTATCTTGTCTGATAGTAGCTGCTAAAGGTTTGATGAAAATAGCAAAAAGTGAAGGGGAAAGTGGGAAGAGTGCACCTCTCTGCAGACTGAAGCTTGGAGAAATTTGATCATTTGTTCTGACACATGCATTTGGGGAGCTATATACCATATTTTCTACACCATAAGGTGCACCTAAAAGCCTTAAATTTTCACAAAAAACGACCGTGCGCCGTATAATCCAGTGCGCCCTATGTGTGCACCAGACTCCAAAATTTGTCACGGATACCACCATTTTGAATTTACCGCGGGGCGCGCCGAGCATTCATCGGAGCGTTAAGCCCCCTCTGCATCACTCACCGCTCACCCTTCGCGCCGCTCACCACCATGTTCACTTTTGCCACGCCTCTTCGCTCTCGTACATTGGAAAAGAATGGCCAGATACCCACCTCTGTCGCTCGCTTTGGTGTGAATCCAGAGTTAGTTGGATCCGAGCCATTCACTCTGAATGGGGCGAAGCTTGTATGGAGCTCGTACTGAGCGATTGAATCGTCTCATCATTAATGCTTTTGCCATGTCCCAGTGAGTGCCTGTTCTTCAGTCTGGGATGGATGATGCAGACCGATGTGCAGTTTATAAGTTTAGAAGTGTAAAAACAACCGACGGTGTTGTCCTTGACCGTCGGACCATTTCCCGCTGACACAGAGACTTAATACATAAACTACGTGTGCTGGCAGCGATAAACCAATCAGAGAACATTATGTAATACGTACGCCTTCTAATCAGGTGCGCCTTATGTATTGGTTAAGTACAGAAATGGACCTCATAATTGAGAGTGCGCTTTATAATCAGGTGAGCCTTATAGTGCGCAAAATACGGTAATATCCTTATCCAGTTAATGAAGTATGACCCAAACCTGAATTTGTTTAATGCTGCAAATGCAAATTTCCAGTTAACTCGATCAAATGCTTTTTCTGCATCTAGAGAGACAATTGTGGTTTCCAAGTTGTTGATGGTACAATAGTCTATGAGATTAATTAGTCTGCATGTATTAGTGGATGAGTGTCTACCCTTTATAAAACCTGATCAGGATGTATTATAAGGGGAGTTATTCCTTCTATTCTTTTGGCGAGGGCTTTACAAATTATTTTGAGGTCTACATTTATTTGTGATATTGGGCGGTAGCTGGACGGAAGTACAGGGTCTTTTCCTGGTTTCTGTTGTAGAATAATGTTAGCAGAGTTCATGTTTGGGGATAATCTACCATTCTCCTTAACTTAATAAGTAATAAGTAATGATACCATTTTGTGAAATGTTGGTGCCAAAACAGTCCAAAATTCTTAGTAGAACTCTGCTGGAAAACCATCTGGTCTTGGGGATTTGTTACTAGGCATACGTTGAAGGGCTTCATGGCGTTCTCCTATTGAGAGAGGTGAATCCAGAGCCATGGCCTGTTCGGGTTGTAATTTTGGAAGGTTGATGTTACTAACAAACTGATCTATTTTGCTGTCTGGTGGATCATTTTGTGATGAATATAAGATTTTGTAGAAGTTCCTAAAAGCGTTGTTGATTACATCAGGGTCATGGGTGACATTTCCTTTTGAGTCCTTAACAGAAATTATTGTTGTGTTCTCTTTGTTCATCTTTAATTGATTTGCTAGGAATCTTCCAGATTTATTGCCATGCTCAAAATTCTCCAAGCAAAGTCTTTGTATCAGGAACTGTGTTTGTTTATCAATAATTTAATTTTGTTCAAGTTTGGCTTTTCTTAATTCATTCACTATGTGTTCCTCTTTAGAGGCACTGTAGGCCACTTCTAATGATTTAATCCTGAGTTCTCATTCTGATATTCTTGAACTTTCCTTCTTTTTCTTATTTGATGAAAAAGAGATTATTTTGCCTCTCATAACTGCTTTTCCCGCTTCCCAGAGAATACAAGCTGACATTCCTGGTTGGTCATTATTTTCTAAATATACAGACCACTCCCTTTTGAAATAATTAATAAAATCAGGGTCTTTTAGTAAAGATGTATTAAATCTCCAATTTCTAGCTGGTGGTGTAACTCTGTTATTCTTCAGTGTGATAGAAACTGGTGCGTTATCACTGATAGTGATGAGGTGGATTTTGGTGTCTGAAATATCACTCATCAAAGAACTGCTGACTAAGAAATAATCTATCCTTGAATATGAGTGGTGTACTGGTGAGAAGAAGGTGTATTCTCTAAGAGTGGGCTGATGGGAGCGCCAAGCACCACAAAGACAAAAATCATTCATGTACTGTTTAACAATATTTGTGGACTGCCAGTTCCGCTGACTTCCTGTAGTACTGCGCCCGTCTACTCCTGAGTCAAATACCATGTTAAAGTCCCTTCCTATGATGAGTGTGTTATCTGAGTGATCAGAGAGTGAAGTGAAAAGGGACTGAAAAAATGAGGGGTCATCAACATTTGGATATTTTATATTAGCAATGCATAAATTCATATTTTGGATAGGTAAGTTCACTATTTTAAATCTACCTTCTGGATCTATAACTATGTTGTTTACCGTGAAATTTACTCTTCTACTTATCAGAATGGCTACACCTTTTTGTCTGGAGTTGTAACAGGCTGAGTACACATGAGGAAACTGTGCTGTGGTGAGAACATCAGCTGCAGTCTATGATAATTTAATCTCTTGTAATAAAACAATGTCGGTCTGTAGATGCTTCAATCTATTGGAGATTTTTAATCTCTTCTCCCTGGACCCAGCGCCATGCACATTCCATGAAATAAACCTCAGTGTGGACATGCTCATACCAATGCAGTGAATGCTGGATGCTTGCTAAAAGCATCCCGTGCGTGTGCATATATGCTTGCATGAACATGCGATTGATTGTGCTTCTGTTCGTGAGTGTGTCCGCCGTTTGCTACAATGTTTACGCATGCTGTCAATGCTGTGTAAGCATGGTATGCGTGTGCTGCTCAAATCTCTATGTGCGCCGTGCATGTTAGCATTTAGGGTTGACTGGCACAGTCCCAAACGGTTGGCCAGCTCCCTCTGGTTCCCAGCTCCCAGTGTGCACATCACCTGTGGGCACAAGCAGCACATGGCGTACACCACTTTTTTGTGCGTATGCACCCTTTGTACATGAGGCCCCTGGTCCTGTGATGCCCACCCACTGTTCCAGCCGAGACATGAGGATATTGTGGTCCACGGTATCAAAAGCAGCCGTCAGATCTAAAAGAACAAGCAATATAGAGTGGCCAAAGTCATTTGCTAAAAATATATCATTAAAAACTCTCAACAGGGCAGACTCAGTACCGTGGTGAGCTTTAAAGCCTGACTGGAAAACTTCAAGAGCATCAGATTTATCAAGAAATTACTTCAGCTGCTTATAAACAACCTTTTCTAAAACTTTTGTCAAGAATGGTAATTTTGAGACAGACCTAAAGTTTGATAGTACAGCTGGCCACATTTTCCAAGAAAAAATGAAGAAATCTATCGCAGGCTTCAGTAGATGCCTCGAAGGGTACAGCTTCTTAAATTTAAGATAGTGTTGAAAATGTAAAAAGAATACAAGGATTATGACTATTTGAAACAATAAAATTAGAGAAATACTGTGTCTTAAACGTTAAGTGACATTAGCAAAGTTTTTAAAAAACAGCATAGCTAGAGTGGCTACACAGGAACTTCGGGAATATTCCTAGTGGACTGATTAATAGTTGGAGCAGAGTTCCAGTCGAGCAAAAAAAATTATGCTACTAAATCTTCTTAGCGTGTCCATGTTTTACTTTCTACACTTATGGCTGTGAACTTTTAGGATTACTTAAGATAAGATGGATGATGATGGACAAATTGTCAAAGGTGCTTTGCGGTGTGACTTCAAAAGTTCTTTTTGAGGATAAGCATTTGAAAAAGAGAAAATAGATGGTATAAAGATGCAAAGAGGAGCTGAAAATATTCAGGTATACAAAAACGAATGTTGCTGGAGGATGATGCAGCCTAATTTGTTTAACTAACAGATATTTTCCAAGAAGACAAATAAGAACAGACATGGCTACTCAAGGTAAATAAAAAGATGATGATCAATCTGGAAATTACTGTGGAATGTCAATGCCCTTTACACTGAGGATTCAAATGACGACAGTGGCATGTTATGTTTGTCAACATATAATAGTTAAGCCCAATAAGTATTTTTCTTACACTTTACTGATATAAAGTTATTGTGATTTTATACGAGTAAAAGCTACATATCATGTTGAAGTTGTTTAATTAATAACTCATTGGCTCAGGAGCGCTTAGAGGCCTTCATGCTAATGTGTACTGAAAAGGAAATCCTCATGTTCACTGACAATAAGATGGTAACATAAAAAATTTGCAGAAACCAGTACTGTTTAGACTGCTGTGAAAAGGTAGACCTCATTTATTCTTTGATAAGGTCTACTAATAAATACTGCTGGGCCGCAAGAACTGAACTGTTGTTTAATGTATCCGATTTCCTCCATATTGAAGAACGGGACTGTTCTTGGATGTGAAAATCCTGAGCTGAAAATCGGTCCCACTTCAGCCTTGCTTTAGAATAACATATGCTCCCATCCAAATAACATTGTTTTTATGGAAGGTTTTTTATATATTTCGACAAGGCAGTGCTAAGCTATCTAGCATCTATTACAACAGTATGGCTTAGTAATAGAAGAGTAAACAACAAAGTAGGACCAGGACTGTTGAGCAGCAAGAATCCCATCTCAGACAAGAATGGAACAACATTACTCTCCCTAAGGTCCAACAACTGTTCTAATCAGTTACCAGATGTTTATAGACTGGTGGAAAGAATACAGGATGCTACATGACAAACATGACCCTGTCCCAACTTTGTGTATCATTACATTCTGTTTTTATTTATTGTTAAATAAATATTATAACAATATATTGTTGAATTTATTGTTGTATTTATTGTCAAACTGGATCCCAAATTGTAGTATTTGGGTTGTAATATGAGAGCTCAGTTTTCTTCCTCAGCTCAAACTTTTGCATGTGGCCCCTCTCTTATTTTTCTTTATATAATTGTACAAAACAAAAATAATACGCTTATATTTATTAATTATTTTTCTTTGATGAAATTGCAAAGCTCCAAAGACACTTTGAGCTGAATATAGTTGTCATAAAAGGGTAACAGAATCTCGTGTCGTATTACACTTTCTAAGCATTTGTTAAAAGTGGTCTTCAAAGGTCATGTGTTGGCAGTGAAGATGGGCCCAGGGACTGGCCTTATGACCACCATTCTGCTATTCAACCTGTTAACACAAGCCTCAGCAACATAAAGCTCATCTCTGCCCAGTAATCCTAATGTCGACCATTCGTGTCCTGTCACAGGCTGATCTCCTCTAGCAAATTAGCTGACCCACTATCAGGGATTTGTAATACTCATCCGCATGTACTCCCAGTGTCACATCCTGCAGATATTGAACACTTAATAAAACACACGCTCTGGGGCTCAAATGTCACCATTCTAAGCAGGGCTCTGTCAATACCTCCCTGACCTTTCTCTGTGTTTACCCTTGTAGGACATCAGGCTTGGTGGTTGTGTGGTGAAATGGAAGGCAAACAGAGAAATCATGCTGTGCAGGAAAGCACACAGGAGGCTTTGCACTGCAGGCATATGGAGCAGCAAAGGCTACAGTAGCATGTCCTGAACTGAGACATAAAATCTGAAATAGCCAAGAAACTGATGCTTGATTCAATGTGAACAAAGTTATTTCAATAAGGAGAGTTCATTTGAAAATAAAGAACATTAATGAAAAAATCTGATCATGAGCAATTCAAACACATTTTTGGTTAGACTCCAATAGGGAACAACATTACATCACAGAGTCACAGATTAAAGAGATAGTTAATTTTTTTGTGATTTATGTGTGTTTTGTGATGTGTTCATGAGTAGTTAGCACCTTACCTGCAGTAATCGATAGGCAGCAGTCAGAGCACTCTAATTCGAGAAGCTGCATGAATTTTAAGGGGGGGGGGGGCAAGTTAACAGCTATATAGAATGATAACAAATGAAAAGTGAATTTTTGCCATCTAAAACAACTTAAACCGAAAAAATTTAATTGCGGCTCAGCAAAGGCTACAGCAGGTACTTCTTTTTTAATTTTTTCACCATTCTCACAGTTGAACAACATCTGTGTTGCTCTATGTCACTGTGTGCGCTGTGACTACCAAGCACATCCTGCCGATTAATACAAAAAACAAAAAAACTATCCCTTTAAGAAAGGTGATGGGGACCAGCTAGCTGGGAGCCTGAGAGTATAAATGGTAGTAGTGAAGCAGAGTTAACAAATGGCTACTTCTGTGGAGATGCTATGGATGAGTTCAAAGCCTTTCTTGGTGTTTGTCATTATTCATTTCTTTGTTTTACTGCAGAAAGAAAAAGCAAAAAAGTCCATCTTTGAGCATGGAGAGGATACTAATGATAAGGCATTTTGTCTTCAATCATTGTTTGGTAACATTAATTATTCCTATTACCTCTGGAATTACTTTCATTGTGTCCCCTTTTGTTTTCAGGTGTTTTATATTAGGTTTAGGCATGAAAACTTGGCCGGGTTAAGGAAAAGATTGTCAAGATGGTTTGTGTTCAGATGGATTTCCATTTATATTAGCTTTGTGACAAATCTTGCCATAACATCCCAAAAAATGTCTTCTGACAGTTTAAATTCCTTCCTTGTAAAAATTTGCTTTGACCAACAGAGCAGTTAAACAATTTGAAACTAAATTAGACCATAACTGGAATTACTCATTCACCAAAAGGGAGAGAAAAAAACTAGAGGAGAAAAGAGCTCTTCCTTATTGAGCTATGCATAAGCTTCATTAGTGTAGAGTCACTGCTATGACAGACTGATTTCAATACATCATCATTGTATTTGCTTCAGAAGGAATTAAACAAAACCCTTTCAGGATTTTTTTCCTTCTTTTGAGGTGCTTTTTAAGCAGAACATTTGCAAAACATCCATATCCAACGAATCCAATTATCTGATATGAAAATAAATGACTGCTTCCACCCATTGCCATACTGCAGAAATTATATACAAAATGAAATAGGCTGAACTAAAAAACAAAAACAAACAAATACACTTAATATATGCTCTGAGTGATAGAATTCTCCCTTTTTGGTCTTGTGTCTCTTTTAAATTGAGGTTAGTTTGGAAAGTTGCTCATGTCTTGTTTGACACTTTTTGGACAGATTAGTAACTTAGAGATGGACATATTCAGAGAGATACAAACTACCCAATGTGTGGCAGTCAATTTCATTTTCATGATTGGCCGTGGACTGTGCATGATGGTGCATCATGCCAGTACACAATAAAATCATGGCAAAATAAGTGAAATCAGTCAGTTGGTTTATCTTGATGTGCGTCTTGCAGTGCATGTATGTCTGCTGAGCCTGGACTGTGGGTAATGTTATCCACCAAAGACATAGCGGAAGTAATATTACAAGGTCCAGCAGGGGTTTTCACTTTAGAATCGCTCAATCACTCCAAACTGTTAAGGTTAACCAGTAGGCAGGTCCCTCAATGAGGCAGGGGATAAGTGACTTTATTTACAAAGGTGAATAAAAAGTGCATTGGTTCGAGGCACAACCAGAAGACCCAGGTTGGCAGACCTGAGAGACGTGTGAGGGACTCTAGAAAAACATAGACTCTGACATCAACTTCAAACTTCAACACAAAGAGGACCATGTGAGTTTGAAAGATTGTCATTTTACATCATATCCTCTTTTATTTTGTCAAATAAAGTGCCACTTTTGACAGATGCATTCGTAATATGGGAGAAAATGACTCAGCTTTTGTTATGTAGTCCACTGAAAAAACCCTGAATGAATATTAGCAGAAACCCACATATGCTACCAAATGGAATTTAAACTAATAAGACTTTTGTTAATAACACTACTGCCGTCATATTCTCTTAAGTAGAATTTTTTATGATTACATTTTTCTCTGATATTGGGTTTCTCCTGTTCTACGATATGCAACTAAAATATCAGCTATTTAGAAAAAATTTTAAGGGACATAATCTGAAATGGAGGGCTGCACGGTGGTGTGGTGGTTAGCACCGTCACCTCACAGCAAGAGGGTTCCAGGTTCAATCCCTGCCTGGGGCCTTTCTGTGTGGAGTTTCTATGTTCTCCCCGTGTATGCGTGGGTTCTCTCCAGGTACTCTGGCTTCCTCCCACCATCCAAAAACATGCATGTCAGGTTAATTGGTGACTCCAAATTGTCCGTAGGAGTGAGTGTGAGCATGCATGGTTGTTTGTCTCATTTGTCTCTATGTGGCCCTGTGATGGACTGGCGACCTGTCCAGGATGTACCCCGCCTTTCGCCCGATGACTGCTGGGATAGGCTCCAGCCCACCCGCTACCCGATTAATGGACTGTCGGTATAGAAAATGGATGGATAATCTGAAATGTGGGAAAGCACAGAATAAACAATACGTTCTTTACCTGCTTATCTACTGCAATATGTAAACTGTTAAATGTTGACTGTTAACCGGAGTGAAAGTTAACAGGAGAAAATATTCTGCAGCTTTATTTTCTGAAATGGTAAAATGACCTTCAAACAAGCAGCAGTAGTTTTTAGCATACTGTAAAATAAAGACTAATTACTGTATTGCTTCACCATGCTGAAGTAAAATTATGTTATTTCATACTGGAATACAGTACTAATTGGGAATGTGTATCATGTGGTACGACAAGATTCAGAGACGATACATTTTTAAATGGATTAGGTTCGATACAATTTGGGTTCCCATTTATACTGGTTAACTTTTTACACTCTTACTATTAATGTTTTTTTTACACATTGCTGCTGTTACAAGTAAATACATAACCATTGATCTTCAGTAACATACTATATATAAGTGACTGTTGAAGATACAGTAATAGTGCTGTCAAAACAAGAATAATAATAATTCGTGAGCGTTTTTGTCATTATCATGCTACCAGCATTAATGAACCATAACGACAAAAAAAACAAATATTAAAGATGAAATACACAAATGTTTTCCAAAGTCTCCTGCTATTGTAAGCCATTGATTTACCCAAGGCCATACAAGCAGTTAAACTTGTTTTTCAGCCTAAATATTTAAAGCCAAAGTTTTATTGTTATCTATTTTACTTCATGCTGTTTCACTGCCAAAACCCATGCTTCCATTACAAAGAGTTTGATTGGAAGCAGTTTAAGAAATAACAAGATTAAGTGTTTCGTCAGGTTTAACATTCTCGAAGAGAACAAAAACTATTGTCTTCACCCACTGCTTTGTCTCTGTCTTTCTCTATGGCGTCATTAAGATAGTGGAGATTAAAGCTGTGAGGGATTAATGGACACCCACCACTGCAGAACAAAGCTGATCTGGGCACACGAATCACAGGTAATGAAGAAGTGGCATGAGTTATGGCTTCATGCAGGGTCAGGCAGATAAATTTGGAGAGCAGAAGTGGTCACTGCTGACTTATCACCCTTGTAGAAATTATTAAAAAAGTGTGTGCTCTGCTTTGGTACAATGACATTCCTTACACAAAGGCATATAAATAGTTCTTCTAACCCTGGCTTTAGGTGAACATTTTGGCAACAATGCTTGTTAGGTTTTAACCTTCAACACAACTATCTGAAATCCAAAATAGAATAAACTTTGGGTTTAGTGTCTCTATCAACTCCATAAGGATAATTGGATTAAATGCATAACTGATTAGAATAGAGTAACAACTACTCAAATCCACATCCATATATTTTCAATACATTTTTCAGTTAAAGGTCATTAGGGGCTGAATACTATCCTGGCTGCCATTGGGCAAGAGGCAGGGTAAAACTTGGACAGGTCACCAGTCCATCCCAGGGCCAACACAAACAACATGCATGCTCGTACTCACTCCTAAAGCCAATTTAAAATCACCAGTTAACCAAACTTGCATGTTTTTGGACTGTAAAAGGAAATCAAATCACTTGAATAGAAGCAACAATGTCAGAACATGCCATGCACAGTGCTATGCACCACATCATCGTGTGGCTGTATAAGATCCACAATGTATAAAATATTGCTCTGATTTTGAATGTAGCCAAACTAACCAACACCCCCGAAAAACACACGCATCCCTTTTTCTACATACATGCCAAAAGTATTATTGTCTCAACTGACTTTCAGCTGATCTGTATTGTATTGTGATACAATATATTTTCAACACACACCCAATGAGTGTTTGGTTAGTTTTAGGCACCTAAGTCACCTGGTTAGGTTTAAGTTTTAGGAACTACTTGGGTGTTTCCATTTCTTTCTGTATTTAGCTGTAAAAAGAGAGTAATATAAAAGTACAACACGGTGAGATAAAACCACACTAAAAAGATTCATTAATAGAATTCTTGTTCTTGCGTCCTTGCCCTTTTGCACTCTGTGCTGACCTCGGTGGACTTCTGTGCTCGTGTCTGTGGTGGCCCTATGATGGCCCGATGACCTGTTCACACTGTCATTCTGCCTTCCACCCAGTATACTTTAAGTATTGAAGTGTGAGGAAATTTTCATTTATTCATTTTGAATCTGACACTTCTCTGTATTGTTGCTCCACAGTGTTTTATAGATCGTCTTTGAATATCTGTAGAAACTGATATTGACTAAATTGAAACCTATAAAATGCCTTGCCGGTTCTTAGGGAGTTAAGAAAAAGAAACATACATTTGGTTCAGAATTCAGATTTTTTTCTTTTTGATATTCGTTAACTTCAATACACAAAAAGCAAATGGCTTCATGCAAAACAAAATTGAAACCACCATCAAAAATGTGTGGACATTCCCAGTCGCAGACAAAAAGCCAAATCAAATAAACAATAGCTTTAAATAAACCCTGGTCAAACCACTTTGCAAATAGAATGGGGAAAATAGAATAGATAGTTAAAGCTATTTTATGATGACCATCACACTTTATGATAGCAAGGTGTTAAGATGCACAATAACTATAGGGCCAGAAAAAAGGGCTAGATTTAATTCTACAAAGACTGGGAGTAAAGTAAGTACATCAATAAAACCTATCAAATTCTTGTCAACATGTGATGATCCCACTTGGTACAGACCGCACTGTCAGCAGTTGGTGGAGCAAGAAGTATTTAGCCCCAATCTGCCTGTCAATCTCCCTTCCTCCTTCTACTCCTAAAAAATACCTTTTGATCATTTTGGATTTGTCAAAAGTGAATCATAAGTGAGGTAAGTGAGAGATTCTAGTTCAGTAATGAGATATTTTATATATTTTACTTTGCTTTTAAGCTTCAACACATTTTGACAATTTTCACTGCTCTGGAGATGCAGCTTAAACTTAATACTGCTAAACTACTGTTTGCACAAAGCTATATTATTGCTGGAGAAATACATTTACTGAATTCAATCAACAACACTGAATAATTTGGTTTCTACATTTAAAGTGAACCATCAAGAGCTGATTATTTCACAGAGGTAATTCAAAGCAGTTACTTACTCCCCTCAGGTGAGTCCAACCAGGATGTCACTTCAGTAGTAGAGTGCACTACTATGCAACATAAAATGGCATGAATTAATTAATGAATTGCATAATTAGAAGGTGTATGTTGCTCACGTTTGCACTCACAGCAGACACCAGACATACTGGGTCTTGTTGTAACACTCCCAGAGGAGATGGAGTGTGACTGGCTGTGACACCATGATGCATTATACCAAGGGTTGTACCCTCTCTGTCCTTTCCTTGATCATAGGTGTGGACGAAAGGAGCTTCTTCATGTAACATGTGGCAGGACATTACATGGCCCACTGATTCTGTCTGAGCAGCCTCATCATATGCTGTTTTGTGTTCTGCCCTTGTGACAGGTACTCTTATTTTTTTTTTTAAGTTTCTAGATGTCACTGTTTTCAGGGTGCGGTTAGTGGACAGCAAAAACTGCCTTTCATCAGGAAGAAACCTTTGGTAGAACCAGACTCAGGAAGGGTGGCCATCCACCTTGACCAGCTGGGGTTTGAGAAGACAGAAAACACCATAACACCAGACCAGGGATACCCGACATTATGACAACAATAATGTCATAGGTACATAGAGTAAAAGAGAGAACAGAGTGAGGAAAAGTGTATCATGGGAGGTCCCCCAGCAATCTAGACCTATAGCAGCATAACTATAGGATGTTTCAGGGTCACCTGTGTCACCCCTAACAATAAGCTTTGTCTAAAAGGAAAGTTTTAAGCCTAATCTTAAAGGTAGAGAGGGCGTCTGCTTCCCAGAAGTATACTGGCAACTGGTTCCACAAGACAATCGTTCATTGCTCCATTAGTAAGGTATGTAGGCTAAAATAATTTTTTTCCTTAAAATTTAAAGCTTCACATTTAAACCAAAAAGGTTTTCTTTTTTTGTCTCATTTGTCCAAAAAACATTGTGCCACAAACCCTGTTGGCTTTTCTATGTGGTGTTCAGTAAACTGCAGATTAGCAGAAATGTGCTATGCTTGCTCCCAATGATGTAATGAAAATGAGAGACAGTTTTAGCAGCTCTTGCAGCCTTATGAGAAACAACTCTGATGTCCTTAAAAACCATCCAATGTTCATACCTACTTTACAGTGTACGGCGGTGTAAGACCAAGGGAGTCCTAGGAGATACACTTTATGAAGCACTTTGTAAATTAGGCTTTTTATAGATCCCTGTTCATTAAATTAATACCTAACTATTAGTCTCATTAATACATTACTGTCATTGCACCCTCATATTCACTTCTAGGAGAATTCACTACTCATGATTGTGTGTTTACTGTGCACAAATACAAATAGGGTAATGAATCTGTTGATGTTTGATATTTCTATACTAACTTATAGAAATGCCATCGATCCATCCATTTCCTCTATGGTTTATTGTGCAGTCATTCGGAGTGACTTCATGTCCTCCTGACATATGTAAGTCCAATAATCCTCTTTTAGCTTTGTTTTTTGTCTCCACTCTCCACCAACAAAAAGTTTATCCGTATTTCTAACTGCTTAAGATTTCACTGTATTATCTTTAGGTGACGTCAGAATCTGGAAGTCTTTTCTCTGACAAAGTCCATTTCTTGATTTTGGTCCAAACAAATTCTATTCCAGTTTCTGATCACACTCGTCTTAAGACAAAACTTCCAAAAATCTAGTGTGTCCTTTGAACAAAATGTTTTAGTAATTCTCTATAAATATACTGTTAAGGGTTAGCACTGTTGCTTCACAGCAAGAAGGTTGCTGTTTTGAATTTCTGTGTGGAGTCTCTCCATGAATGTGTGGGTTCTCTCCGACTTCCTCCCACTGTCCAAAAACATCCATGTTAGGTTAATTGGTGACTCTAAATCGCCCTGAGGAGTGAGTATGAGTGTGCATGGTTGTGTGCCTCGTTTGTCTCTGTGTGGCCCTGTGATGTACTGGCAACCTGTCCAAGGTTTATTCCGCCTCTTGCTCAGTGACGATTGGGAGAGGTTCCAGCCCCCCCATGACCCTAAATTGATTTAAGTGGATATAGAAAATGGATGGATGGATGTACTGTTGAGTAGTGCTGTAGAATATCTGGGAACACATGTAGCACTTGTCAGGTGGTAGCAGAGGATCACTGGAGTGTGGATGTTCAGGATATGTGAACATCGGAGAGCTTAAAAGAGCAAGAACTTCCAGGTACTTGTCAAACTGACAATGCACATTTCTGGACAGAAAAGAGAACTCAAATGGGTGGCTTTAAGTAAAGGATCCACTTGAGCTGACATCATTATTGTCCCTCAGTATTGGCATTAAAAAAAATGCTTTTGTCTCTTTTGTTCTCAATAGGAATATGAGATAGCACCTACTCCTGAGGAAATCTCTTTAGCAGCTATATTATTCTTAATCTATCTGACTCTTGTTTCTAAATGCTCCATGACACTCATGATTCTTGCAAATGGTACCTCTCTACCATTATGATGCTGAGAAGGTAATGTAAATTGGAACTGTAGAGCTTTTTAATGGAAAACAGGTGCCTGCCGTGGCTGAAAATCAAGCAAGAGAGTTTTAAGTGTGAACTGAAACAGTTAAGCCTCAGGCTAACCTGACCTTTCTCACCTTCATTTTCATTCATGGTTCTATGATTTACTTAAGAGTTTTCATTTTCTTTGCATATTCTAGAATAAGACAAAACGTACAAAATGTAGTTTTGTAGCTCCAAATAGAATGTTATATCTAAAATTTTGTCATTTTTTGTACATGACATTATGAAAACAGCAACAGCTTTTGAATTGGTCTCATAATGCCAACCGTGAGCATGTTACACCACCTCAAAAATGAATATTGGGGTCTATGAATAATCCAAGGAAGAATAGATTGCTATTTTCAGGCATGAAATATGAAGGGACAGGAAGCAGCTGTTGATACCTTGGTATATGATGTTGATGAAATTCCAATATTCACCAGGCAGCCTCTGAGTGGTTATATTAGCTTCATGAGATGAGACTAAAATTGGATTTGACATTTCACTTGTCCATGTATTAGCATTCAACTGGCCTTAACACAGTTCTAAATAGGTCTGGTCTCCCGTCATTCTTTTTGACTACACCATCTGCAAACAATGACTTGTTACATCAACAATATCATGACTATATCATCCCAAAGATACAGAAATGACTCATGTTCTCTGTTTATACAAATTACACATCTTGCTTTCACCTTTAAAGATAGACGTTTTACATGTAAATGCACAGTATGTGTAGTGTTTCATTTTCTAAACCGCCATTTAATTTTCCATGATTCAGTAGATCCCCTTTAAGTAGCAATATCTGAAATAATCATTTACTGTATGACATTATCAGATTTTCACATTATGGAGGAATTCTGGCCCACTCTGCAACATTGCTTTCATTAATTGAGGTACATAGACATTTCTTTATGCACAGATCTCTTAAGGTATAGTGTTCCCTAGATTCCACCAGCATGGTAAGTGTGCTACCAGGGGTGCGAATACACTCAACCACTACCACACCAAAGACTATTAAAATTTGGCCTGGTAAAGCCTCTCATTAGCTGCAGGACTGCTTCGTCAGAACTCATTGGGACATTTTTGAACGCCTGGTCCAAGAGGTGTTTAACAGTGTTCTGTGTTATATCAAGACATCAAGACAGATATTGTCACAGTGGACAGACACATTCGGGTTTACCCCAATTAGAAGCCCTAGATGACCAGGGAGGTCCAGCAGCTGCTAAAGAGGAGGAACACTGCCTTCAGGTCTAGTGACAGTGCTCTCTATAGCAAGGTCTATACCACCTTGAATAGAGGTATCCGTAAGGCAAAGCTGGATAACAGGAGAAGGTTTGAGGACCACCTGGACAGCAGCAACAGCAGGGAGATGTGGCAGGGAGTCCAGCACGTCACCAACCACAGAACCAATCTCAGAGCTGCTGAAGGGGATGCCTCAATGGTGGAGGAGCTGAATGTCTTCTTCACCCGCCAATTATTATACATGAGCTAATATATATGAGCTAATTATTGTAAAACATGCTGAAAACTGTCCAATACAACCCAAATACAAACATGGATTTAGTGCTTGCCTGAGCGAAGCTGAGCTTTATTTGCAGCAGTTATTGTGCCATGTTCAGGTCCTGATTACAGCAGCTGAAGGATATTATTATTCCTCTGGGACTCACATAGACAGGAGTTTTTGATCTCACAGGACAGCCAGACTATAAGTAGACAGTTGCTTGGGTCACGTTTATGCAGTGGAATAACTCACTCAGTCTTTCATACTGAGGGATTCAGCTTGAAGCAAAAACTTATAAATAATGTGGTAATAAGCGCGCTAAGATGTAGCACCTAGCTTCTAGGTCTCCATTTATTCTTCAAGAATTTTAGAAATATGTCTCTAATTTTTTTTTTTTTTGCTAAATGCACTTGAAGAAACACAACATTAAGCATCGTGGCAAAAATAACATGAGAGATGATGAGATGATATATTGATAGAGAGTCTCCATTGGAAAAAAAATAGCTATCTCCAGTTTTGTGTTAGTATGGGAAAGGGCACCTCTGAGACTAAGAGCCCTTGTGTCAGAGCTCATCACGGAGCCCAAAAGCTTAATCTGTTTGGGTAGTTAATTCGGAGTGAGGAGTTCCATTGCACACTGACTGCCTTTATTTCAACGATTGCCTGTTTTAACGCTGTCAGATCCTTGTGCCCTTCACGCCTGAGAAGAGAAAAAGTACATGTTAAGTCACAGTAATCATGTCGACGAGAGCAACTTACTCCTCTGAGAGATCTCTTTTCCCTCCATTTTAAATGATGTTAATGCAAATCAAGTGGGAGTCGAGGACTAAGAGCAAAAATGTGAGATGAATATCAATACCCACCTTATAACATAAAAACATCTCCTCTTTTTATTCCACTACTATGGTCCTTTTCAACTCTCTCTCTCTCTCACACACACATACACACACCCACCCACACACACACACATATAAACGCATATATGAATAATTGCACAATTGAACCTAAAGATTGAAATTATATGAATGGTATGCTGTTGTGTCAAGAATCAATTATATTATGTGTGCATCTTATATCACTAATGTATGTCATGTGTGGTACATGAATAAGTAAGCTCCATATTCCATATGTTTGTTTGGATGTTGTGGCTGAAATTTAGAGCACTTCTTTATGTGTGTCTATTTTATATATATATATAGAGTGTGTATTTACAATAAGGAGTGCTCTTGAGGTGATTGTGTGAGTGGATGAATGAGAAACACATTGTAAAGCCACACACTTTGTTGAACTTTGACATAGGCACTAAGTGTGGACAATTTATTGCTGAAAATTATTTTTCTCCAACGACAAGACCATAGTAAGAGTTCTGAACAAAGTTCAAGAAAACTTGGAGGAAATTGCTTGACTTAACATGTGACCCACTGTGTATTTTTTAGCTGAAGTTGGATCTTAGAGCCAGGCCATAGTTACCATAGTTACTGATGGCGATACAATGCTGTAGGTCCACCCACTCCCTCTTTGCTAAGAATGAATTCCCCCACGAACTGACAATACATTCAGTTATCATACATTGCCATACACTGATTGTGTTCCAATGATGATGCTCTTCTCTGTTAATATTCACTGTCCTAAGATAAATAAACCATGATTGGTCAGTACTACTGTGACAACAGAGGAGCTTCCACAACGAAAATCTTTCCCCTTGTGTCCATAATTCTGCAAATACATATGTTGATATATGCTTATGGACATGAGAAAGAAAAGGTTAAACAGCCCAAATTAAGGTGCCAGATTCAGAAAATGAGATGAGATTACCTACCTATTACCTTGCCTACTTTTCTAAGTTTCTTATAGTTGTGGGTGGTATAAATAACTAAAACTGCCCATAATGGTTGTCCATAGGGATGGCTGCACTGCTGGTGCTGACAGATTTTGCTGACATGAATTTAGTATTCAGAGATTGTGCTGTTTTTCTGGTGAGCATTCAGGCTGTATGTTCATCTATTGCTGATAAAGCAGGGGTTCTAATCTAACTGTTTCTTTTTCATATATGCAAGGTCCTTCACTCTTTTGTTTTGTTTTTTTTTCCGCCCTATACAAACGACTAAATAGGGGAGTATCAAAATCCATTAATAGCCAAAAATGGGATTAAAAATCAAGCATGAAAATATGCATAAAACTTGAGATCTACAAAAGAGAACCGTATGTATGCATGACTTTATTATCATATGCTAAAAAGATTGCATATGCACAGATATGTCTATGTACTTAAATGTTACTTAATGCATTAAGTACACAGATTTTTATGCATCTTGCCCCTGGTGCACAAAGGTTACCAAAGTTTAAACGGTTGTCAGCTGCACAGATTATGGATTAAAAAGCCTGCATTACATTTTAAAACCTTTACTAAATTAGAATTTCTTTTTTTTAATGAAGCAGTTTATTCTATTTAAAATGCAATCTGCAAACTTTTAAAGTGTCTAAGAAGGGACGAGGCATGAGTACTACCTTAGGTGACAGTGTTTACATGAAGGGAGGGACAAAACACAATGCTTGGTCATGCAAGCTAGTTTAATTTCATATGTGCACTTATGATGAAGCTTGAATGCACTTGATGCTACTTAGAGCACAGAAGAAACCATTTTGCACCCTATCAGGTTACTGCTATGATAACATTTCACCTCTTCTCAGCTATCATTATAATAGACAACAGACCTTCTAAAAGCTTCCAAACCTTGGTCTGTATTTGTTTGACAGATGCTTTACGATGCACTTTATTTGACAGATGCTTTAGGGTATCTTTTAAATGCATAAAAAAGCCCCCCACTGCGTCTGGACACCTACTCAGGCACAGGAATTAAATCTAAACAGATCTTTCTACTGATTACTACTGATTACCACTCCGAACAAGGGAATTGTAGGTTGTGCCTTGGTTTTACAACAAACCATGCGTGAAATGGAAGACACTCCTCAGTGGGCTATTGTAGGAACACAAGACCGATCCATGAAATTGACGTCTGTGGTAACTAGGCTCTCACAACTTAATGAGCAGCGGTCCGTGTTTAAAATTCAGCTAAGAAGTCAAGTCGGTAATCGCACATGATGGTGGGAAGCAAAGGGAATACGCTGTGCTCTGGTTTTATTTAACATCATTCTGTGTTACAATTCTGTCTTATTTTGAGATCTGACTGTTCATTTTAAGCATATATTTTTTTTTAAATTTGACTCTTTGAAGGAATAGGCTTTATCGTTTAGGTATAGACGAAAACAGAAGAAAGATGAGCTGAAACCCAACAGGCAAACACTTGTGTCACGTGAGTGCTGATAATGAGAACAAAGACAATAAGGAACGAGAGAAGACTTGTAAAGAACCAAAAACAAACTTATCATCGTTTAAATTAGCTGACACATATTATAGAGAAGTGGACAGTGGATATGGGCACTAAAAAAAAGCTTCACAAGACATCACTGGTCAGAATAATTGTGCTATCACACAATCCACTGTGACACAGGAGCAATGAAAATGTTATCCATTCTATCAAAAAGAGGGAAGGACAAATACAAACGGCATTTTCATAAAAGCTGGAAAATGTTTTGAATTAGAACAAAAATTTGAATCTGCAATTTATCCGTTCATCTGATTCAACCCGAAGAACAGATTTTCAGTGTCCAACTTCACTGTGAAGGCAAAATATAAACAAATTAAAAAATTTATGGCAGCGACACACAAGCACACGCAGAAAAAAACAAAAAGGAACCAGAAAGTGTCAAAGAAAGACACTTTATAGCTTAAGTGTTCTGGAAGGTTTGACTCCAAGCAAAATAATTGGTGACAATGAGGGTCTCAGAACTGGTATAAAAGGAATCAAGAATCAAGAATTCTTTATTGTCATTATGCACACAACAGCATTTTCAGTTCGTAGTTCTCAGTATCATAAAGGAACATTATGCATCAAAAATATCAGAATGGCACAATATGAAAGTATTATAAATAGCAGGAAAAGGAGCATGCACCAAAGGCTTTATCTTTCCATGCAAGGATGGGTCATGGCTCACACTTTGTGCTCAACTCTGTCAGAGACTTTCTCGCATAAGAAATTTGTCTTTTATAGGTACAACTACTGAGTCCTTTATATCCGTGAATTAGTTATCTGTAGTTTCTACAGTTAGTGTTCACTCCCCACATTAAACCTCATAGGCCACTTTGAATAAAGTACTTTTATGTAGCCTAATTGAATATGATAAACAAATGGCTTCCTTCTTACTGATGGCAATCAGCTACAAATTCAAATACCACTTGTATGACTTAAAAAGTTGGTTTAGGTTTGAATGTTTGTGACACATTAAAACCATTCAAGTGGTAAATAACCATGTGGCTTTGTATTGGATTATATCCAAAAAGCATTGATTGCCAATAAGATTGGTGGCCTGACCATTGCGTCGTCAAATTATGTTAAAAACTAAATTTAAAAAAAAGTTTGAAAATTGAATAAATACTCATCTAAACAACACAATGGTATGTATCCTCTTTGATCTACACCTAAGGTGTCAAACTCTGGCCCGCCAGTATTATACGGCGGCCGCGCTGTAACTTCAATTCCCATAATGCTCTGCTGTTGTTTTGGCGCGTCAATTAGGACAGAGGCAGATACGCCCCCTCACTGTGTCAGTAGCGTCTATGCTAGCGGTCTTCTTGCGCACTCCTTCGGCTGAAAGCCCCGTGCACCCCGCATCCCCGTGCCTCTCCCCCAGACCACACTTCGACCTCAAACCACAGCTGTCACTGTTACCCTACCAAAAAATGGCAAAAAGAAAGGCAGAGAATAGAACATTTGTGGACAGGTGGGAGACAGAATATCTGTTTACATATGTAAAAGACAAACCTGTTTGTCTTGTTTGTGGACCCAACGCGTCAGTAACTAAGGAGTACAATATTAGACGACACTATGAAGCGAAACACCTGGACACATTTTATTTAAATTTTATTTAATATGCCATTGATATGTTTTTATTATTACAATTATTATTATTAGCAACTCAATTGTGCATGCCTGGACTTTAAAGTTATATATGCCTTGCTTATTCAGTATTCATTGTTAAATCAAAACTTGTTGGGTTCCATATTAAAAGATTCATTTGTTCAACCTTGGCCCGCGGCTTTGTTCAATTTAAAATTTTGGCCCACTGTGTATTTGAGTTTGACTCCCCTGATCTACACCGTTGAAAGCATTGATCTATTTCATGGGTACACCATGAAAACATGCAAATTTTTGACTACTGGAGACATGCTTCCTGAACTGAGATTAACGCATGTAGGAAGTGTCACAACAAAACACAGTATCATGGTTTTGAATATAATGGATCATTCTAAAATGTAAAAAGCAATTAACTTTGCTTGAACATGAATAATAATGTAGTCAATGTTACATTAAGAAGTGTAATGTGGAGTTTAGATTGATAGGGATCTTCCTCGTGCCTCTGTGATTTTAGGAGCGATAAGTATAGACTCTGAAGAGTACCGTACATTAATTTCTCATTTTGTTATAGTTGTTTTAAATGACTGCCATTGAAAGAGCAAAGTATCTATCACATCCCTAATTAACAGATAAATAACTTGTAAGCCCAAGGAGCTCTGACACATGTCAGTGTATCTTCAGGATCAATAATTACAAAAGAAGCTTATTTTGAATGGCCACTTAGTGAAGAGTGGCATAACTTACTGAAAGGACAACGAGTAGCAGTTAAATATGCTTAAATTAGGAACATGCTAGATCCATGATTAGGTTCATCCTTTGATATAGTTTATCTTAAGACCAGCATTGAAAATACCAATTTACTGAATTTTATTCCAAAGACAAATTGTACTTTTGGTTTAAGTAAAGTGTTTCCCTGTGTTCGAAAGAAAAGCTGAAGGAGAATTGGAAGAGAACCAGACAGAGAAAAGAGAAAGAGAGCAAGACATCCCCTACCTCTAAGTGCCTCCAGACAGAAATGACCTAGCAAGCTGTAGGTTGGATACAGAGAGATACATTTTCAGCCTCAGAGCCTGAAGGCACTTTCGGGACCAGAGTGTCACTAAAACAGAGGGGCCCAGTTTTGCAACACTTTGGAAATGGCTCAGGGTGAGAGCACATTGACATCACTCAAGATAAAAACAAAACCTCTCTGACCTTTTGGTGTTTGGCTTTGGGAGTTTGCATACATGTGTGATTTGATGCTGACATCACATGAAGTAACAGCATATGGTAGCTGTGGGTGCTGGTGAATGACTTCTAACTGCTGACCTCACCATGAGTGCAGATATTGAAAAAATAATTCTTGCTTAAGACATCAGTAATGTCTTTTATACTTTAAAGCTGAGTTTAACTGCTATATGCAACTCTTTACTGCCCCACTACTCTGCTCCATTACAGGTATTTCTGCTACTTTTTTAGAATTATTATTATTTTCATTCGCATGGTTTCCAGTTATAGCATACAACTATTTTCAGTCTGTGAAGCGACACTAAGCCAAGTGCTCACTACCAGTCCAGTATTAAACAGACAAAATTATCAACAAGATAGCTGGCAAGTTAGTTATGAGCTCCTTATTCAATCTTTAAAGCCAACCTCTGCTTAAACAAACAAACAAACACAAACTTTGTCAGCATGTTTCTTATGCGTTAAAAGACATTTGAGAAAAATCATCTATTAGTGCCACGGTTAGGGATTTCTGCTTTGAAACTGCATAGCGCCAGTGAAAGTCTCAGAAAGGTGGGGTAAGACAGCCTGTATGTTCTACAACAGGAGTTAGCTAACAAAGCTAACTCTAATCCGAGCGCAAGCCGACCAGAAACATATTGTGCTCTTGGAGCAGGCAATTTCCATGGCAAGCCAGCTTTAGGTTTGCTTGCTAAATGTTGTGGTTTCTTGCTTAGCCTTGCTTCTGCTATGTACCTCCAAAAGAGTCAGGCTAGCCCAAAGCTCGTAGATAACCTAGCTTTTGGAGTTCACCATTCTTGGATTGTTAAAAGCATAGAAGCAAGCAAAACCATTATCATATGCTGTGCCTCGTTTCTTGAGAATGGCTTTCTGATTTAGGGATATAGCAGTTTTTTTTGTTTTTTTTTATACTGAACCTGCATACTTGTAGGGCTGAACGAGTGTATTAAAAATATTTGCTATACCCAATTAATCCAATTTATGGTTGCTGTCATTTGGCGAGAGGCAGGTTACACCCTGGACAGATTGCCAGTCCATCACAGCCACACGAGATACGCAACAATGTAAACTCACTCCTATTGACACCGATCACTAGTATCCAAGTTTTTGGCTGCGGGGAGGAAGTCAGTGTTCCTGGAGAGCTTATGTAGGGAGAACAGGCACAACTGGGATTTGAACCAGCAACCCACTTACTGTTAAGTGACAGTGCTAACCACCACACCACCACGCAGCTCCCATAAAAGATAAACAATACAAATATTAGTATTGATCATTGCTTAGCATACTGATGAGTTATCAGGTGCTGACAGTGGAGATGTGGGTAGGGCCAGATTGTCATATTGATTGATCTCTATTCACTGAATGAGGAAGAGGATGTAGATTATTATTCTGAGCACTTTTCTTTCTGACATAGATTGAACACAGCAAATAAACTTATTAAAATAGGACCCTCACGTTCCAACATGTGCTTTGGAGAAAATAAATTTTTTGAGTATGGTGAAATCATTCCTTGTGATGATTTAATTAAGAAAAATGAATACTCATAAATTAAAATTTTTTCTGTCTCAGAAATCAGTGTTGGTCAGAAATGTTACATGCTGATAGTTTTTGACACTTCCACTGCTTAGGACATCTTTCATATCTGTCTTTTCTTTTTCATCCTTTTTGTGCTATTTTCATATGTTTCTCAAAGAAGATATTAATTTAGACCAATCTAAATTTGTAAAGTCATTTATACTGTACTTTTGTCAGTCACAAAATTATTTTCACTGTGTTTTTCTTGCCAAGTTTGTTCTTTATAATGTTAATTATTTCACACGTGAGCCAGTGTCTTAGTCACATATCTAATTTAATTTGCTGCAGCATTCACTTAGTATTGTTTTGGACCACTTTAAAATAAACACATACAGTACATTTGCTTCCTTGCTGCAGCAGTGAGAATATAGTCCGTCCCGACTGGCACCCACTCCTCATTAGCCAGCTTGCAGGTCAGTAACAAATTTGTTACGTCTTTTGTGTCTTCCTTCGGGGCATGGCTGGAGACTTGGGGAAAGGGATGCCATTTTATCTGTTGCTATAGCAGTAGCAGCAGCAGCCAATAAGGCTGTTGTTTTAGATGTAAATCATGGCCATCTGTTGTGCATGGGAGAGTTTGTTCCACTGTAGAAGCCATTATGTTTAGCCAAGACTTCACAAAGATAATTTGAAGTTATCTTATAAGTTATATATTTCAAATAAGCATGCTTATTTCATATCAAGTATATATATATATACATACATATGTATTGTTGGTAAATAGGACACAGTAATTCACAGTTATTTGTAGCTGATACATTGTCCTTTGCAAGCATTTATAAATGCAGTTTATGTTCCAAAGCTGTGCATCATTTAGTTGGTTTTGTTAAGAGGAATAAAAATGTGTTGCCGAACGATAATGTTCAAATATATTTTAAAATATTTATATTTACATATTTACACAAATAAAAATGCATGACAATGCGTCACACGGCGTTATCACTGGGAGTCTATCACAGGCTGCCATTGGGCGAGAGGTGGAGTACCTCGGACAGGCTGCCACATAGAGACAAATGAGACAAACAACCATGCATGCTCACATTCAATCCTAGGGACAATTTGTAGTCACCAACTGACCTGATATGCATGTTTTTGGGCAGTGGGAGGAAGCCAGAGTACCCGGAGAGAACCCATGCGTACACGCGGAGAGCATGCAAACTCCACACAGAAAGGAAATTTGAACCATTGAAATTTGAACCATTCAAACCTTTTTTTTAAGGCAACATTGCTAACCACCACACCACCGTGCTGCCCCAATTCCTTATTTCCAATGCAAAGTGTTGCAAAGAGGATTCAGGGATAGATCCTCCCGAAGAATGATTAGCCCATTGTTGGTATGGCATCTTTTTAGGGGCTAAATGAGGTCAGATGATGTGCTTAGTGGGAGGGAATAAATGCATGTCTGGACAGGCTTTGATATACTCTTTTTCAAACATTTAAGTGCTTCTACAGAATACATAAAGTTTATTCCAATCTGGCAAATTTCCCCTAAATGTGTTGTCTGTGGGGGTTATCTATCACTCTATACCTACATTCAGGAGATTCATGGCAAAGAAGTAGTCACACTAAATGCTGTTTATCAGAGAAAGCCCCCTACAGCTTTGTGAATTTACATGAATCATTTCAAATTCTTCTCTTTAATGACATTTAAGCCACCGCATTGAATTGCCATTATGGCTTACAGCATAAGGATCGACATGTAGGCACCCTACCAGCTTACCTGTTCCCTCTGCTTGTTGATTTGCATAATTTATGCTAATGCACGACACTGGGTTTGAGTGCGTACAGTGGAAACTCAAAGCTGAATGCACTGTCATATCAGCCCATGAACTGCAATGTAGACAATCACAAGTCATTTCCCTATTATGGTTAGCCATTTGACTAAGATGTACATTTGTTGAACATTGATGGAAAAAGAAGTGAAAGATAAGACAGGAAGAAGCAGATGTAGAGCTACAAAGGACCTATTCATGTTAGACTTAAACAGATGTGGGCTCTGAGTTCAACAGCATAAGTACAGTGTAAAAAGTTGCTGCACCTTTCAGTGTTGTCATCATAGAGAGTTCAACTCCTCTCTTGTATATCAAATTCAGGAGAAACAGAAGGTCAGTCTTCTATAATGTAAAAAGATATTAAACACTAACATCTTGTCCTGTTTTGTAGACCGTTCACAAGCTGAGACAATACTACTCCCCCAAACCACCCCCTGGTCATTTGTTCATGCAGGTAACATTCACCCATATGTACATTAAGAAATATGCTACCTCTTGTGGTGGGACGAACAACTGCATGTGAAATGTGAAAATGGCATCCTTTAAAGTGATGGTGGTAAATAATGTGTTTTAGTCCTAACCATGAAGTGTTTTAACCCCAACAAAGTTATTTTAAATTTTAAACCTAAGCAAGTGATGTTACTGCTGAAACTCAAGCAGATAGTGTCGTCGCAACATGAGGTTGTGTATATTTGTCATCAAGACAATCAGCAAAATAGCATCTGTTGAGATGGAGTTAGTTTTGTAAAAAGAAGTAGTAAGTAAAAGAAGTGTTTTTGTGGTACTGACTCAACGTAAACCAGAAATGAGCATCACTGTCTTGGTGTCCCACAAATGAAAGCACCACACATAAAACTAGCTTCCAAGTGATGATAAGTATCAGTTGTCTTGCTCCACTCTTATAAGTCATTCAGCCAACATTGCAACATTTATGAGAAAATGTTCATGATGTGATAATGCTGATAATGTCTGAAAATAATGCAAAGAAGGGTGCTTCTAGTAATCGTTGGCAGTAGAAGCCTTCGGATTAACTGATGATAACAATCCTAAATCTCCAAAATTCTACAATGCTTTGGCACATCCAAGCATCAAGAGACTTGATCGGTTGAAGCAATTCCTGTCAGTGGGCAGGTTCATGTCAGAAGAAAATGTGACCATTATACATATTTTCTTATGCATTCTTGCATGCTGAAACAGGGTAGTGGGTGCAAAACAGACAATATAAATCATGTGTATTGGCTAATGAACATCAACTTACATACATAACACATGTTCATACGTGCGACTGATTTATTTCAATCACTTGAAAACAGTCCCCCAAGCTGAAGTGCAACCTCATTAAAAGAACATGATGCAATTTGGATCAAATTTTGATAAGAAGCTACATTAGCTTACCCATAAGGGACTCATCCATACTGCTGTGTGCCAGACTTACTATGCAATGCCGGCTGTATAACCACATCAATTGAGGGGTAATTCAGACGTTCCTGCAGGACAATTTAATCCTTATTTTTCTGGAAGAGTAGAGTTCTTTCTCCTGCAAAATCTAATAAGCTGTGTACTGCTTGAAGAACCACCCCACCACAGCAGATACAAGAAATAGATATAAGACCAAAAAACAATATAAGTCAAACTTGCAAAAGCTTCTAAGTGAAAAAGAAAAGAGAGTACTGTGCGCTTATCTATCTACTTATTTTATACATTTGCTTTGGCTTTTAATTATGTGTTTAATCAGTAAGAGACACAATAATATATATAAAAAACTATTGTCTATAAGAATTTGTGTTAAAAGGGTAAACATCACTGTCCGACATCTGCTCTTTTTATCCATTCAGAGCTGTAGCTCTGATTATGTCACACATCTCCAGGCAACCCCCATCTACGTCTTCTCCCCCCTACCTCTTTCCTCTTTCTCGTCTCTCATTATAGCTCTCTTGTGTCTTGGCCGGGACTTATTCTCACTGTTTTAGTATTGATTGAAGGTTTTCTCCTGGGTGCAAGCCTGCCTGTGTGTGATCTAACGGTACCGAGATTTGTTCACATTTCTCCTTGCATCCCTGACGGAATATGTCTGAGTACCTGATGTTGAATTTCCTGTATGAAAGCCCACAGCAATATGCTTGCTTTCAATTAGACGGTGAACCCAAGGCAGTTTCCTTCCTTTAAGCTCCTGCTTGTTTGTTTTGGATGGGTTGTAAAGTGTGTAAAACTGTGTTTGGTCTACTATATGTGTGGTAGAACTGTATGTACGTCTGTTTTAACACCTGTACAAATGCAGTTATGCAGTCATATGTTGTATACCACTGAATTTCACTTCAGAACTGCTTCAACAGCCAATCAAGTTTTATTTGTAGCTAAAACAGACTTTAAATCTGACATGATTTGTATAAATTGCACTGAACCAAATTTTTTTTTGTTAAAAATATAACATCAGATATTGTTTGTTGCTCTCAACTTAGCTTGTGCTTATCTGATGTCTAGTATTTCAACAAGTCCTTCAACTGATCTGGTCACAGGTAATCTATCCACTCCCTTACATATGACCCATAATGGTTCCCTATAAAGTAATTTTTCTTCAAGTGGCAGGAGGGAAATATTACTTCCTTTGGTGTTTCCAAATTGGAGCAGACGTCAATCTCAAGTGTTTTCTTTAAAATGCTAAAATATTCTTGAAATATATTTGGCATGAAAACACAGTGTTTCGATTGTTCATGCATTCGTGACATGAATTCAAGACCATAACATAATATATGCCGACACCTTTTTTATTTTATTTCTAAGCTATGTTTAGCTAAATAACACTTTACTGGAACATTATTAAATGGGTTGAAGCAATAACATTTGCTGATTAACGTTAGAAAAAGATCATGTTCGGGGCTAAAATAAATTCTTTTTACAATGTGACTGTTACCCTAATGCAGAGTTCTTCACTAATGCAGGGATCTTCAATCCTGGTCCTCGGGACCCACTGCCCTGCATGTTTTCGATGTTTTCCTCCTCCACCACACCTGATTGAAATGATCAGTTCGTCATCAAGCTCTACAGTGGCCTGATAAGGAGCCATTCATTTCAATCAGGTGTGTTGGAGGAGGGAAACATTGAAAACATGCAGGGCAGTGGGTCCTGAGGACCAGAGTTGAAGAACACTGCCCTAATGGATGTTATTTTGCTGATTCCCTTGGTTCCATATAAACATAACACTTTACAGTGAAACCTTGTCATTTCCTTGTTAGGTTTAGCCAGGAATTTCATTCAGTAAGGAGTAGAAATCAAAACTCCTTGTGTAAAGTTAGAAAACAATCACGATTAGGATTAAAATGCATTATTTTTACAAGTGACTGTCATCTTTACATATTATACTGTCAAACCTGACAGGGGGACAGGGAAAGAGGGAGTACAAAGAAAAAGAAAGAGAAATGAGACAGATATAAAAAGAAATGATTGGAGTAGACAATGAAAAACAAGACGAAACCAAACAACTAGATGCTACATCTGTGGAAACCAAACGGAAAACATCCTAGGTTGTCTGTGGGGAAACCAGGCAGAGAACCATCAGGAACCTCTGCAAGTAGACAAACAAAAAGCCCCTGGACAGAGCCCCCATGACTATAGGGCAAAGGCCTCGTGGAAACCAGGGGCGACAGCCCATTAGCCCCACCAAGACCCCGCTTCGCAATACCCCTCCCCGCCAGGAACAGCACAAGCAGGCCAGAGGACAGAAAGTCTCAGACCCAACCACAATCACCGAAGTAAACCCACACAAACCAGAAAAGAAAAAAGAAAAGAAGGAAGAGAAAAATAAATAAATAAACACACGCACACAGTCGCACAGCACACACATCCGCTCATGGTTCCCCTCCCAGCACCCCCATCTCCCCGAGGTGTAGTGCGGGGGGCGCGTCTGATGGCAGCAGCATCCCAGCCACCACAGACCCTGAACCAGCTGACCAACTCCTCCTACTGACCACTTCTGCCCTAGGCAGCACCCAGGCAATAGGGGTGTAGGAAGACCCCTCCCTTTTCCCCCTGGCTCTTCAGTATTTGAGTGGGTAGAGGGGAAATGTGGGAGAATCCTTCCCTCTGTTGAATGACAAAGGCCCTAAATGTCAAATAGTGAGCTCAAATTGAGAGGCAGGCAACCTTGTAGAACTGGGAGCGTGGCCTTCCGAGCAGTCCCACATACCCAAAGAGCCCCACCCACCAGATACCACTCAGCACACCAACCCCCCAAGGCCTAGTGTGTGTGTGAGTGTGTGATAAGTAATAATATCTAAGGTGTAATTAAAACTGAGGGGCAGGGGGGCTGCAGAATGCAGCAAAATAAACTCATCAAGCATGTTTATATTCATATTCACATACATCTAATAAGATGTTCCTAAAGCTAATTAAAAACACTGGACAAATAAAACCCTTCAGTTTGGCATTTTGAAGTCTGGATTACAGAAAATTGACACAATGAGATTTACAAATACTTTCATGGTTGTTTTTCAATTGGTGCAAAGACTTAAAACAGCCAGCAGCATCTGACAGGAAAAGACTGAAAGCTAAACCTAACAACACCAGCAGAACCTAACTAAATGTAACATCAGAACCGAAAGATCATGACATTTACTTTAAAGGTGGCATACTATGGAAAATACTTTTCTGTTTTTGGGAGCATATATTAGTGTGTCTGAGGTCACCAGCAAGTGTAAAGCTCCACCAAAACACAACCCTGGCATTTGTTTCAGTTCCCCTTTGTTGGAAAGCCAATCTGATTTTCATTTAAAAGTATGTCACTCCTTAAGTTCACTCCACCTCCTCGGCTCACCCTTAACCAACCCTGCTAGATTGATGAAGCCAGCTTCTCGTTATGGAAAGCAATTTATCAGGCATTACTTTTCTTTATCAAATCAAATCAAATTTTATTTATATGCCACCTTTCATACTTTAAAAGCAACACAAAGTGCCTCACAGAGGCTAAAAACAACGATAAAACATACCAACCCTCCCACCTCCATAAATACTTACTAGTTAACTAGTAAGCTGCAAAAAGTCCAGCATGTTCACTAGTTTAGGAGCTACGTACTTTACTCATTTACAATTAACACACAGTTTGTCGCACCAGTTAACCAGAGAGCCATAAATGCGGATTTTTGTAACTTTACTAGTTAACTAGTTGAAATATATTCTGACCTTAGTAGTTACACTAGTGACCCAGAAATCTACCAGTTACAGTAGTGTGAGACTTTGTGTCTTCACTAGTGAGAACTCAAACGTTTACTGGTTGAACTAGTGGAAGCTCAATTGTCACTAGTCACACTAGTTAAAGCCTTTTAAAGTTACTAGTTAACTTGTGATGTTAAAATGGAACTTAACCCTTTAAAGTCAAGGAACATTAAGTGTTATTACTTGTCAACTCCTTGCCAACTATCTTTCAAGAATAAAGCATAAAATTACATTGTCATGTACATAAATTCTTCTATGAAGAACAATGAAAAAGCTATTGCCCCTTTTGTTCTTACAAAATTGAATTTCAAAGATACTGATACCACCTACAATAATTTCCTATTGTGAGTAAGTAAAACAGAAAAGTATTTCCTTTATTTCAAGGACAAGATGTATTCACTCATAAAATATAATAATAAAAATATGAGATTAAATTCAATTCAATTTAACTAAAATAAGGTAAAAAATGACAAAAGAAAAATTCTTGCACACAATTAAAATACAGACCAATCAAAATCTAGTAAGCTGCAAAACTGCAACATGTTAACTAGCTCGACAGATAAAAACCTTACTAGTTCACAAGTAACTGACAATTATTGCCCTTGTTAACTAGTGAAAGCCAAAAACTGTCACTAGTAAGACTCGTGTTACCAGTGCAACCTGTGCAATTAACTTTACTAGTTAACTAATAAAAACATATTTTGACATTACTAGTTACACTAGTGAGGCCCAAGATCCTACTAGTTACTAGTGTGAGAGTGTTGGAGATGAGATGTCACCCCAGTTAAAGCTTTTTGGTCTCACTACTAGTGATGTCAAAATGTTTACTAGTTGTACTAGTGAAAGCCAAACCTCTCACTAGTCTTACTGGTTGATGTCTTTTGACTTTACTAGTTAACTAGTGAGGGGAAATACATTACTAGCCATACATGTGAAAGAAAAATGTTGCACCTAATGCTAGTTGACTAGTTGACATTTTCATCTTACTAGTTTGACAGAGCTGCTTACTAGTTAACATGTGGATGTCACTAGTACACTATCCAAGTACAGTAAGCACCAAACATGTAAACTAAGGAATTTTCATCTCATCACTATTTTTACTTATACACATGCAAACTAGTATGCAGCTTTGTCCATTAAATAAGATTAAATAAGAAAATGTCAACCAGTCATTGTCAGGTGACAAATAGTCAGACGAAAACCAATGTCTCACTAGCTGTGTGTCGTTTACTAGTGCCAAGCAAGGCTGAACTAGGTCAAGAAAAAGCCTTACATGAGATAATTTTTCAACATTTTCATCCAAAGTCTTTACATGCTCTGTAGACATCTTACTAATAACACAATTTTTCCACACTAGTTAAAGGTAAAATTAACAATGTTACTAGTTCACCAGTAGATTTTTGTGAACCTTACTAGTTCACTTGTAAAATAATATATGTCACTAGATGACTAGTAAAGTAAAATAAAGAGCCTGACTCGTGAAACTAGTTGACATTTTGGGGCTTACTAGCTAACTAGTAACATTTTCATCCTCACTAGTTCACTTGTTTAATCAAAAACAGCTGCACTAGTATCAGTAGTGGACATAATGGCTTTTACTAGTTGACTAGTGGTGCTTTTTAACCTCACTAGTAAAGTAAGAACCACCTGTACTGGTATAACTAGTGGAAAGTGTGGCTATTACTACTTGACTAGTGGCACTTTAAATGGTAAATGGACTTGTATAGCGCTTTTCTAGTCTAGCTGACCACTCAAAGCGCTTCACTACATGCCGCATTCACCCCACTCACACAGCACGTCTTAAGATTCATAACTACGTGCTTTTCTAATCATTCATACCCCCAATGATACACTCGGGGGCAACGTGGGGTTCAGTGTCTTGCCCAAGGACGCTTCGACATATATTCTGAGGAAGCCAGAGTCGAACCACCGACCTTCCGATTGGTGGGTGACTGCTCTTCTTCCTGAGCTACAGCCGCCCATATTTAACACGGCCCATACTAGTTAACTAGTAGTAACTAGTCAATGTGAAGATGTTTGTTTGCACCAGTTAACATGTAAGCAACATGCAGTCACTAGTTTACTGGTTGCAAGTCCTCAGGACAACATGTCAACTAGTATGAAATATGCAAATAAAAGAAAAGGTGGAAAGTGCCAATATGATAAAATCTTGGGTCCTTATTTGTTGAAATTCTTTTTTCTGCAAGGGTTGAACTAGTGACACAAGTGTTACTAGTGACAATTTGTGGCTTTCACTGGTTAACAATTGCAATAATAAAGTGCAATAATAAGTTACTCATTACTTACTTATTATTAAGGTGTTTAGCTGCCAACCTAGTTTACGTGATGGATTTTTTTTGCAGCTAACTAGTCAACTAGTAAGACTTTGATTGTTACTAGATTGGTCCAACGGACCACTAGTCTGTAAAAAAAGGTTACTAGTTTGGATTTTGCTGTTACTAGTGTAGCTTCTGGTGTCATTAGTGAGGATTTTGCTGTAACAAGTTTGACAAAAGTGTCACTAGCTGCTGAAAAAGAGTAACTAGTAGGACTTTTTGTTCAATTAGTTTAGTCAACTAGGCTAACTAGCGTGACCACATGTCCAACTAGTGCTGACAAAGACCGGACTAGTAAAGGAAAGTAATGGCTGATATCAAGGATATGGAAATGATAAACGGCTTTACACATCTTTTGGAAATTTTCTGTTGTCACTTGTACTGAGGAGCATGCATCTTAAAACTACCATCAGCCTCAGAGGACACAGGAGCCCAGTGGATACACTATATTTGAGGATAATGAGGGTGATGTTCCAAGAGTAGCTAAAGACTGTGTATGTACAGCAACCAGTTTTCATCACCTTGATCTAGTTCAGTGCTGGATGTAAGAAAATGAGCCACAAAGAGGGATTTGATCAAACTCTCAGTGTCTGAACTTCAGAGAGGGGAAATGTAAGTATCTGAGAAATAATTAAACATGAATTATATATTTATTAGCAGTAGCTATAGTAGTATTTAGCATTAGGTACTGAAGATGACACCAACTTCTAAGAAGTTTTTGCTGTTACTCTTTAAAAGATCATTTGTACAACATTGATTTGCTAAATTTTGCTTTCTAGTTGAACAGATACTTCTGTAATTCAAACAGCCCACAGCCGTGTGGACGAGGTATCTTTTCAACACAACACCAGTCCTCTCCTCATTCTCGTTGCAACATTAAATACCATGTACCACTGTGTGTTAACAATACATTATCAGCATTTTTCTGGAAAAGATGTAGGTCTCCGAGTAGAATTGTTTGATAACGTTGTTTAAACACAATAATTCATGGTCGACCTGCATTACTATTAATTATACAATGTACATCCACGACAATTGATCATATAGCATTGTTTAGTAACATTTGCTGCTAACTTACAGTGATGCAGCTAAACTATTTTCCTATCAGATGACTAGAGTAACTATTTATATCTATACAGCAAAATAAGTATTGGATGTGTGAATAATTTTCTTTATATTTCTATTTTCACATTTCTATTAGAGCTATTGAAAAGATTTTTTCAGCATATGTCAGTAACATCAAGTAATTCACACATACAAAGACATCAAAACAAGTCAATAAATGCAGTTTTGTGTAACAAAGTCAAATGGCACAGGGAGCACAGGTAGTGGAGCACTGACACAGTAAGTATTGAACACATGAAGAAAACAAGGTGTAAAAAGGCATGAAATGCCAAGAAACCAGCTGGAATCTGTCAGTATTTAGAAAACAATCCTGCTCCATATCAGTGCCAATTAATGTCACCTGGTTCATTCCTTCTTGGTGGTTTATAAAAGATGGTCTCATTACAACAGTGTCACACAAAGAGCTCACTCAAGACTTGGTACTTGGATAGCATAGTGGTATGATTGCTGCCTTTCATGTGGGAGACCTGAGTTACAATCTCCTGCATGAAAGGCACTATCTCCAGTATGGTCCTTAGGCAAGACCCCCTTACCCTATCTGTAAGTCATTTTGGATAAAAGCGTCTGCCAAATGCATAAACATAAGACTTTTATAATCTGATTGTTGCAAAACATATTGATGGTATTGGTTACAGACATATATCTAAACTTCTGAATGTTCCAGTGAGCAGCTTTGAGCACATAATCTAGAAGTGGAAAGAACATAACTTTATCATAAACTGACCACAGCCAGATGCCCCTTGCAAGATTTATGATCGAGGAGTCAAAAGAATATTCAAGTCAAGGACCCATCGTGGAGAGCATCTGTAACACCTGAAATTGGCAGGTACAAATGTTTTAAAGAAAACAATAAGTAATGCAATCAACTGCCATGGCCTCTAGGCATACTCACTGTGCCAGACTCCACTGCTAAATAAAACACATATTGAAGCTTGTTTAAATTTTGCTGCACAACATTTTGACAAGCCAATGATTTACTGGAAGAATATAGTCTGGTTAGGTGAGACCAACAATGCCGTCTAAAATACATTTATAGGTATGCTAGCCTTCTTTGTGTTGCATCTGCATATTTGCGATGGAAATGCAGGGCCCGTTGCCATCGGTCTGTCTGGGTCCATAACGTCCTGAGAAACCGGCCTCGCCACGGAGAATTTCACTGGCTGATTCAGGAGCTCCGCTTTAATGCTGTGTGGTTCCAGCGCTATTAGTGCTATCAAGCATCTTTTTTTATTGTCACTGTAGACAAACAGGCTTGTGTGATACAGCTCTGGGAAACTGGAGACTGCAATGATTAATTTCTCCTCCATTGTTTTCCTCTATTTCTGCCTTTTTCCTCTCTTTCCCGCCTTTTTAATCCAGATCAGCCGACAGTTGGCTGTCGCCGCCATAGCACTGCTCATTTGCATCAAGTTGAGCCTCTTTCAACTTTCGACGTGTCGTGAGCTCAAGTTGCTCAAATAGCGTTGCTCACAATGCCGGTCGCTCATCGGCGCCAGCGTACATTGAAAATGAATGGCAGCTGGCGCGGTCGCTCAAGTCGCTTTTGGTGTGAGTGCCCTGTTAGAGTATAAAATTGTAGATTTCCTTGAGTGCCTTCTAAATGGAGCGCTATCCGAATTTGACGAGTTGGATTCAGGAAATGACACCACAGGTACAGGATGTAAGGCCTCTCCCTGAAGTAAAGTATGATATGATTGACCACATGCCAAATTATGACAAGAAGATAGAAGTCACCAGATGCAAGATGCAGATGCTCATACTGCACAGGAAAAACGCATATTTAGTGACAAACACAACATCCACCTTAGTTTTGTGCCACACCGGAACTTCTTCAAGGCTTCTCATCACAAATGAGTGAATATCTGAAAATATTCAGTGATGTATTTTGTATTTTCAATTTCTTTAGTTATTATATGATTAGTTCTTAGCTTACAGTAATAAAAGTAAGGCAATGCGTTTGAAGTTCTATGATATATTGCTGATATCTTTACATTATTCACATTCATACAAGTTCATAGTTAAGGGTTGTGCAAGACAAGACATACATATAAAATATGCAGACATCAATTTCCATATGTATAAAGCCATAACTAATTAGTTGTTACATGATTTCAATGTTAAATATATGGTCTTTTTTCATCTAAGTTTTCATGACATTCTACGCTCGTTTAGTCATGGCATCCATCATAATGGACATGAAAAAATACTAATAAAAACATGAGGTAGCAAAAATGTCTGTTTTCCTCTTTATTTATATGTTGTAAAAGTGTCAAATTCAGCTGGATAAAAAATTTTTTGCTCAGCAGAAAAAAATCAGGTCTGAAGGTCTCTAAAATGTAATGATAGGCTGAGGTTCAGCAATCTACAAAGCAATGTTTGAAACAATTTTGAAGCAATTTCAGAATGTTTTTTACCATTAGATTTCAAAGATTTTTAATATTCCATCATCTACAGCCCGTGATATTAACAAAAGATTCTCAGAATTTAGAGACATCTCTGTCAGCAAAGGTCAGACTAACAATCATTATTGAATTTGCATGATCTTTGGGCTCTCAGGCATTATAATGTAATGAAAATCATGACATGGGCTCAAGAAGACTTCCAGAAATCATTGTCTGTGAACACAGTTTTCTGTGTCATCAAATCATTCAAAGAGCACACAATGTGAACATTATCCACAAATGCTGCCGTCTTCTCTGGGTCAAATTTAATTTCAACTGGGCTGACAAATCGACCAAAAAATTCTAAATTCTTATTGGAAATCATAACTCCCCCCTCTTTTGAAGTAAAAAGGAGACCATCCAGCTTGTTATCAGTGTTCAGTTTAAAAGTCTGCATCTCTGATGGTATGGGATGCAATAGTGTCTATGTTCTGAATTGGACATCTGGAAAGGTACCATCAAGGCTGAAAAGTTTTTACAGGTTTAAGAGCAACTTATGCTCCCATCCAGACAATGTCTTTTACAGGGATTGTCTTATATATTTCAGCAAAACAATGCTAAACAAAACACTGCATCTATTACAACAGCATGACTTAATAGTAAAAGAGTCCAGGTGTTGGACTGGCCCGTTTGTAGTCCAGACCTTTCACCAAATGAAAATATCTGACGCATCAAAATACAACAAAGACGAGTAAGGACTATGGAGCGGCCATAATCCTTCATCACACTAAAATAGTACAACACTCTTCTCCCAATGGTCCTGAAACTGGTCTCCTCAGTTCCCAGATTTAACAGACTATTAAAAGAAGAAGGGATGCTACACAGTGGTAAATATGGCCATTTTTCTGAGATGTGTTGTTGCAATCAATTTAAAGATCAGGTAATCTTTCATGATTAATGAATTCTTATATTCATCACTTTCAACATTTGGTGTTTTCTATCTTCTGTTATGAATTGAAAATATGGTTTTATAAGATGAGCATATTATTCCATTTTGGTTTTTATTTACATTTAACACAGCTTCCAAACTATTTTGAATTGGGCTTATAATTGGGTTTTGTTTGCAAGCAATGCTACATTATCAAGTAGAAAAACAGTCCACCCATGTCCTTTGTGTAGATCCCTTGATTCATACATACATTAATGTGCAACATCTTTCTGCAATCAAAACAAATATCCACATGCCAAAACAAAAAGGAAATAAGGACTAAGTAGAGGATGCACAAAAATTTGAATGCACATCATTAAAAATGTAAAGCCATAATAAGATTATTGTATGTATGATTACAAGAAGACAAAAGAAGGGCACGTGTACTGTATAAAAAGAAAATAACAATTAGGCTATTTAGAAGAGATGCAATCTGAATGGATGATATGCCTTAAAAAGAGGAGGAGGCTTTTAACATAAGATATCAGACTTCTAAGGAGTGTTTAGAAATGAAGAGGAACAAGTCCTCAAAGGAAAGGGATTTTGTTCAGTTTTTTAGTGATGTAACGAAAAACGTTAAAAGAGTTGTATGCGAGTGCCTATTTTGACAGCTGAAGGTCTTTTTAGTTTACATGTTATACTGCTCATGTTCTGTAAAAAACAGTACTATGATGTTTCAAAAAACGGATTTAGTCTGTATTCATGTGCATAAAATAATTTGTGCAGCTGTTGATTATCGGGGGGGATTCAATTCATTGTAATCATAATCCAATTCATTCAAATAGAGCCAATTAAAAAAATAATATCCTAGCTAAGGAAACCAACAGTTTACACCGAAACTTGTCTTCAGTCCAATCTCCCCATCCTGAGCGTGCCTGAGGCGACTGTGGAAAGGAACGACTCCCTTTTAACAGGTAGAAACCTCTGGCAGAACCAGACTCAGGAAGGGTGGCCATCCGCCTACCAGCTGGGGTTTGAGAAGACAGAAAAGAGGGAAAAGAGGGGGGAAAACACCATAACACCATTCAAAGGATACCTGTTGGAACAGGGAAACACAAGTTAATAACCACAATGATGTCACATGTACATAAAATCATTTGAGAAATTAAACAGGGGGAAAAAGAGAGCAAAGTGAGCAAAGGTGTGACGGATGATGTCCCCCAGCAGTCTAAGCCTATAGCAGCTTAACTATGGGATGTTTCAGGATTACCTGAGCCATCCCTAACTATAAGCCTTATCAAAAAGGAAAGTTTTAAGCCTAATCTTAAAAGTGGAAAGGGTGTTTGCTTCCCGGACATTTACTGGCAGCTTATTCCACAAGAGAGGGGCCTGATAACCGAAGGCTCTACCTCCCATTCTACTTTTAGAAACTCTGGGAACAACAAGTAAACCTGCAGTTTGGGAGCGAAGTGCTCTGTTAGGAAAATATCTTACAATGAGATCTTTAAGATATGATGGAGCTTGGTCATTAAGAGCTTTATATGTGAGGAGAAGAATCTTAAATTCTATTCTGAATTTAACACTGAGCCAATGAAGAGAAGCTAAAACTGGAGAAACATGATCTCTCCTGTTAGTTCTCATCAGAACTCTGGCTGAAACATTTTGTATCAGCTGGAGGCTTTTCAGAGAATATGTGGGACAGCCCAATAATAAGGAATTACAGTAGTCCAATCTTGAAGTAACAAATGCATGAACTAGTTTCTCTGCATCACCCTGAGACAGGATGTTCTTGATTTTAGCAATATTACGAAGATGAAAGAAGGCAGTCCTAGAAACCAGTTTTATATGTGCGTCAAATGATAAATTCTGGTCAAAAATAACTCCAAGGTTCCTCACTGTAGAACTAGAAGCCAAGGAAATACCATCTAGAGTAACTATATAACAAAACAATTTCTCCCTGAAGCGCTCAGGTCCAAAGAGAACAACTTCAGTTTTGTCTGAATTTAAAAGCAGACAGTTCTGAGTCATCCAAGTCTTTATGTCTTTAAGACAGGCTTGTAGTCTGAGCAACCTATTGGTTTCATCTGGTTTCATAGATAAGTACAGCTGAGTATCATCAGCATAACAATGGAATGCCACGCTGTCCAATAATGTTACCTAATGGAAGCATGTACAAAGTAAAAACAATTTGTCCAAGCACAGAACCATGAGGAACTCCATGACTTACTCCAATGTGTGAGGAAGATTCTTCATTTACAAGAACAAACTGGAATCTATCAGATAAATATAACTTACCATATTTTCACGACCATACGGCGCACCGTACTAAAAGGCGCAGTCTCAGTTATGTGTGCCGTTACTGTGTTTTTAACACACATAAGGCGCACCTAATTATAGGGCGCGAGTTTTATATACAATCCACACAAGCATACAAGTTTTTGTATTTAAAAGTAGATCGGGAGCAAAACTGAGTTTGTTTGTGCTTTATTTAAAACACACGGTTGAACAAGCAAGTGTGCGTCATAACTCAAACCCATCAAAGTCTTCATCTTCTGTTTCTGCATTGAACAGCTGTGCTAAATCTCCATCAAACATGCCAGGTTCACTGTCTTCACTGTAAAAGCCGTGTGGCTCGTCGGAAATGATGCCGGCTTTTGCGAGTTCGTTTGCTTAACTTGTGTTTTCACATCGGCTGTGAGATGGGCACGCATAGAGTCCCAGATCAACAGCGATGGCGATGCGTGGAAAAAACCACCTGGTCTTCTTACATACACCTCCCGCAGCCACTCTTTCATCATTTCCTCATCCATCCAGCCCTTTTCATATGCCTTACTGATAACTCCAGCTGGAAACTTCTCTTTAGGCAAAGTCTTTCTCTTAAAAATCACCATAGGCGGCAGTTTCTGTCCATTAGCATGGCAGCCAACAGTAAAAGAAGACTTCTCGTAGCTGCGCTACTGTAGTCCTGGAAAAATGGCACCGTTTCATGAAACGAAAGCACCATGACGGACCTCCTTGGAAATGTTAGATTTTCATTTCTTCTGCTAGCGTTGCCGCTTTAAGTCGAATGGTGACCGTCAAAACGCTTCTCCCACTCTTTCTTTGCTCGATGATCCACTGCTTGAGTCTTTCCTCCAACTCGGGCCACCTCGCCTTATTTCCGCGGAAACTCAGCTGCGTCTTCTTCACCTGTTGGGGCTCGTTTTCCAGCTTACTCCACTTGCAAACCATCGATTCGTTGATCTTAAATTCTCTCGCGGCTGCTCGATTCCCATGTTCCTCCACGTAGCTGATGGCCTTCAGTTTAAACTGTGCTTCATAAGCGTGCCTCTTTGCAATTTTCAGGGTTGTTAAAACAGAGATGTTCTGCATAACGCACACCCCTGTTCTTTTATATACAATCAACGCTCCCACTTCACCCTTTAACGTTCTCATGGTGTTCTCTACTACGTCCGCCTTACAACAACACACAGGGCGCACTGCACTATAAGGCGCGCTGCACATTTTGAAGAAAATCTAAAACTTTTATGTACGCCTTATGGTCGTGAAAATACGGTAAACCAGCCTAATGCAGTTCTTTGAATCCCAATAACATGTTGAATCCCAATAACAATCCTGACTGAAACTCTTGAAACAGATTATTTCTATGTAAAGGCTTTCCATATAAGAAAATGTGCATTACTGAAACAGATGAGTTTCTGCTCATGCATTTTACATGTTTTAAGACGTGTACAGATATGATACAGTCTTTAAAAGCGTAATTGAATTTCTTATAACTGAGGTATAACGTACATACAACGCACTCCAAAAGCAAATTAATGATATTCTAATACGTTGATATTCTATTACACATAAAGGAGCGACAAACATAGGCAAACACTGTTCACTTATAGATTTAAAACTACTAAACTAATAATAAAAAAAAATAATAATACGTTTTAGGTAGCCTAATAGATGAAATTGGTTTTATTTGCAGCATCGGGACGTCCGACACAGGCAAGCTGTCATTGAAGTCTGATCATAACCGAACCGTTTTAGAGGAGGACAGGGCAGGAGCTCTCTCGTCAGTGGTAGTGATAGCAATGTTGTAATCAGACACTAGTTAACGGTTCAGTTGTTCTGACCTGTAGTCTCCAGAGAATAGTAGTTTAGAATAGAAGAAACTAACTTATTCCAACTTTTTGCGCATAGAGTGGACAGCTCAGTTATTCTCAGTATCTACATGTTAATGATGCTCACCTCTGTACAGATGACATGTTCTCGCCAGAATTAGTCATTGATTTCAGGTATGTAACTGGAGTGCTGTCATTGATATCTGTAATTGCAAATATTAATGTTGCATGTGATGCCAGCGTGCAAAAGACGCATAGGCTCTGTGGAGCTGGCTGCTGTGACAGGTCACTGACACTATTTCTGCTTAATCTAACATGTTTTAGACTCGCCCGATTTACATTAATACCTGTATTTTGATATTTGAAATTTCAGGGGATTTTCATGATAGACTATTAAAGTTGGTTTGCAAGGTTGTGGAGCTCCTCTAAAAAAAGGCTTTAATAGGCTAGTAATGAATAGTCGGCAGAATGTTTAAAAAAAATAAAACATACTGTCAAGACCATAGGAGGAAAAAAGTGTCTGAATGACGGGACGTTTGATAGAAAATTAAATGTTCCCATTCCTACAATTTGAGACCCATGTCAAACTGGTGGGATGTCAGAATGGCTGCATGTAACCTGGCACTGCGCCGAGCTAGCAGCTGTTAGCCACCGGGAATTTGCCTGGGCTGAGTAAGCAAGCTGGTCATTAGCTATATTATTGTAGCATGAAACTGTTGTGGTAGGAAGGATATTGATTTTTTTTATTGATTTTATTCATGCTATCCTAGGAACAAAAAACAAAAATCCTTCTCAATATATATATATGTGTGTGTGTGTGCTTGTGTGGGCGTGTGTGTGTGCGTAGTGGTGGTGGGGATTTCACTTTAAAATCTCAGAAAACTTGTCATCACTGTGAGACAGACATTTTGGATTACCATTTAATAATCTTACCAATTCAAAGGGAAATGTTGCATGTAGCATACAGCTGGTGATGCTTTCCAGAGGAGAGATGATGAACTTAATCCCCCAACACAGAAATGACAGAAACATAGCTTGAAATGTCTCTATACCTGAAAGAGGTGTATTGACACTGTGTGTCATGGAAAACGTTGGATTTCAGAGTCTCTACAAAAACATTTGGCCAAAATAGGCTTTATTTGCCATCCTGGAGATAAAAACAGACTGCTGTACCAGAATAGTATAACAAGCACTTTAGTTAGTTAAGCTAAAAAGCAATGAAATATGTAAACAGTAGGGGTGTAATGGTAAACACAAGTCACGGTTCGGTACGTACCTCGGTATGGGGGTCACGGTTCGGTACAGGTTGGGTACAACGGGAAAAAAGCAACAAAAAGTCAGACATGTATAAGACTAGCTTTTTTCATTTATTTTGAACAGACTACAAAACTAAAAACCATCTCCTGTTATAAAAAGTTAAAAATAAATAGAATACATATATTGAGATACCGGGTTGACTGCCATAGCTTTCTGTGATGCTTAAAGTATGGGCTTTAAGTTGATACTTAAAGTTTAGAGTATGGGCAAAGCATGCAATTTGTGGACCCAGTCTTGCTTCATTAACTGCATTACCAACGTTTCTTGCATTGTCTGTGATTACTGCAATTGTTCTGGGCTTTTCAAGTTTACACTCCAGTTACTTCCTCTTGTAGCTTCTCAGCCAGGTGAGTGCTGGTGTGTTGTTCATATACTGGGTGCGTTGATAAAACGGGGGTTTTCATTTCCTACTGAGAGGTGATGAAGTGGACGGTAATGGTGAGGTAACTTTTTAAGTTTGTAACGGGAGGTCCACCCATCAGTTGTGAGTGCAACAGCTTGTGCAATAGACAGCTCATGCTCTACCTCTGCTCGAACACGCTAATAAATGGTAGGGACCACAGATTGGCTGATGTGCGCAGGGGATGGGACGTGGTAGTGTGGCTCAAGCACTTTCACTAAATACTTGAAGCCGGGCTTCTCTACTACAGAATATGGACACCTAGATGTTGATATGTATATGCCAATTGCTTCTGTGATTTTGCAGGCCCTGTCTGTTTTCATGTCAAGGGGCTGCTTAAAAACAGTGGGGATAACTTGTTGCACACACGTCTTTTTCCTTGCGCCAGTGATTGGCATGTCGGGGTGATGCCGTCTTATGTGCGTTAGCATGTATGATGTATTGCCAGTAGCATATCGCACCTCAGTAAAACAACACCAACACACGGTCTTTGTCCGGTCCACCACACGCGTGCCATCCCCGTTACATTGTGTTCGGAAACCGACGTGCTGCTGCTGCAATTTTATTTTGTACTATCCCATGCACAATATTATTTCCAACCCCCCTCCTGCAAAATACTTAGCAACTCTCACAGTCCATGTATTTTTTTGTTTTTCTGGTTAGTCCGTTTAGTCTTTTAGTTTAGCCTTGCCATTTCCTCACCTTTCCTAGGTTCCCTCCTGCTATTTGTCAGCTCCATTCCTTTCACCTGTGCTCATTATCCTCAGCTGTACCTTCTCACTTATCAGTCTCCCCATAGTATTTAGTCTCCCAGTTTTTCTTCATTCTTTGTAAGATCCTCTGTTGATATACCCATGGTTTTCCCCGTCTGGTTTGTTCCTGCGCTGTGTCATGTATAATCTGGTTTTGTTATTTATTTAGGTGTTTGTTGTTTTGACTAGTTAAGCTTTTTGGTAGCTTTTTTCCAGCTTGTCTGTGATTTTCATTTCTATTCAATAATAAACCGAGTTCTGAGTTACCTCCTGGCTCCTGCCACATATCTGCACAATGAACAAATAAGTTTTTTTTGGGGGGGGCAGTCACTCTGTCGCGATTGTGATCCACTGCTTGTCATAATTTGGTTCTGTTATGCGTTGTGTGTTCGATTTAAGTTGCATGTTTATTTATATTTTGTGTTTTTGTTACAATTGTGTTTATTATGATTTCATCTATTGCATGTATTGTTTTTTTATGTTAACAAGTAAGTGGATCCACCTGTTGGCTGACTGCGGCGCCAGCCAATCAGGTGCTGGGACTGGCACCTAGATTGTTTTTAAGGAGGCCAGGTAGCTGGAACGAGCAGAGAAAAAAAGAAACGAAGAAGCGTTTGGTCAGTGCGGACAAGCGAGAGGCAGCAGCGGTGGCGGCAGGAGGGACTTGTGGGCCGGCCAGAGACGCCGGAACAGTGCATTGGTAGCTGTTGGGAAGCAGGAGCTTCTTCCACTGTGAGTCCCTGATATACAATGCACTGTTAGCTGTAGGGTCAGGCCCACTCTGGAGGAGAGCAAGTGACCCTCCTGTCCGCATAGTTGTCTGCCGCCCATATTCTTTGTTTTTTAGGTTTAGGTTTTATGTTGCTGGGACCACTCGGAAGCACCGGAGCAGCCAGGAGACGATACGGGACGGCTCGCAGGATTGGCTGGTGTGGTGGAGGAGTGGTAAGGACAATGGTGCAATTTTAGAAAGTTTTTAATTGTGTTTCTATTTTTAACAGAGGGATCCCAGCTCTTTTTAAGGACATTGTTTTTTATAATGTTGTTTTTAATTGTGCATCTAAGCTGTGGCTCATCAGTACCGCTCACCATCGTTGCTATAGGGAAGGAGCTGCAATCGGTGGAGAGGGGTGGTTTGCGAGCCGTTGGTGGATTATGGCGGGAGAACGACCACCGACCACCCTCCTCCTCCCCCCGTGACAACTCACACTGTCCACTCACGCCACCCAATGTATTCAAGAGAACATGGACTTTGCTAAACTTGCTCTGCTGTCTGCATAACACATCCGTACAAAGAACAGTTTGCTTCTAATTTAGGGGTAGCTAATTAGACTCAGTGTGAGTACTGACATGATCTTAGTCTCTTCAGAGTCACAGAGAGGACAGAGCAGCTGTGCCACTGACAAGGATGTGAGAGAGGATCATTCTGAAGTGTAGCCAGTTGAAGTGTGCTGTGTGATTTACTGCAGCTTAATGGAAGCTAATAAAATATTACTACCGTCACCACCAACAACAATATCAATATATATATTTTTTTGTAAAGTACTGGTATCAGCAGATATCCAAATCTGAGTGATGTAAATTTTATTTCCTTCGATGCGCTCATATCACAACATGGGATCAGCAGCAATATATTTCTAGAATATAAACAACTTAAGTCTATAATAACTGAGACATATAACTTCAACTAAATGGACTTACAACTCGCTATTAGGGTAGCAGAATATTCAAGCATCTGCACCCCAAAGTTGCTACTGGGGGCCTCACGCTCGAATGGCTACATACGGAACTGTCGGTGAATTTGTGGAGGGAAACGAGGACTGGACGGAGTATGCGGAAAGGTTAGGACACTTTTTCTCTGCTAATGATATTACGGAAGAGGTTAAAAAACGCTCTATTCTCCTGAGTGTGTGTGGAGCAAAGACTTATAAGTTGATAAGGAACTTGGCCACACTGCGGAAACCGGGAGATATTCCATATGATGAACTGGTCAGTCTCGTGGCGAACCACCATAATCCAAAACCTTCTGTGATAGTCCAACGATTCAAGTTTCACAGCCATTTCAGGAAGCAAGGTCAGTCTGTAGCCAACATCGTAGCTGAGTTACGGCAGCTGTCAGAGCATTGTGATTTCGGGACAGTGTTAGATGATATGCTCCGTGACAGACTGGTGTGCGGCATAAATAATGATGCTATACAGCGCCGCTTGCTGGGAGAAACCCCACCACTGACTTTCAAGAAGGCCCTAGAGATTTCCCACGGTATGGAGATGGCTGCTAATAATGCCAAAGACATTCAGAAAGGAAATGGAGGAGCATGGTCAGTAGCAGTGCACCAAGTCAAGAGAGAGACTGTTAAGCATGCCAAAAGTGTTTTCGGTGTGGGGCGGCACACTATGCAAATGATTGCAAATTTAAAGATGCTGTCTGCCATGCTTGTAATAAAAAGGGGCATTTAGCTAAGAAGTGCAGAAGTTCAAAGGGGAAGGGGAAGCCTGGGCTAGGAAAAACGCATCAGACTCAGGCAACCACTCATCACCTAGATGAAGAGGGTGTGTGTTCCTTCAACATGTTTGGGGTGGAAACGGATGAGGAACCACCTGAACCCTATTATGCCACAGTCAGTGTCAGTGGGCAGGACATTACGTTTGAGATTGATTCAGGAGCTACTGCATCCGTCATCAGTGAGGAGACATACAGGAGAACATGGGGGTCTTACGAGCCTCCTCTCAGACAATCCAAACTCAGACTCAGGACCTAAACAGGGCAGCCCATTCCTCACTTAAGAGTGATCTTTGTGGACATTTCAGCAGAGGGTAAAAAGGCAAAAGCCAGGTTGGTGGTAGCTAAAGACAGAGGGCCCAGTTGTTTGTCTCTATGTGGCCCTGTGATGGACTGGCGACCTGTCCAGGGTGTACCCCGCCTTTTGCCCGATGACTGCTGGGATAGGCTCCAGCCCACCCGCTACCCGATTAACGGACTGTCGGTATAGAAAATGGATGGATGTTAAAGTTCAGGTCTGAGTCCAAAATTGTCCCTAGATTTCTAACTTGATTATTAGGTTTTAGAGAGAGAGTCTCAAGGTGACTGATAACACTTTCTCTTTGACAATGATTTCAGTTTTGTCTGAGTTTAGCTGGAGAAAATTGTTTTGCATCCACACACTGATCTGTTCGATGCAGTGACACAATGTATCTACAGGCTCGTGTTCTCCTGCCGTCAGTGACACGTAGATCTGAGTGTCATCTGCATAGTTGTAGTAGGACACATTATTGCTGCGTATTAGCTGGCCTAATGGAAGCATGTACAGATTAAACAACAGGATTTCCAGGATTATCCCATGGGGAACCACACAAGTTATAGCCATTTGGTCTGAGACAGTTACCAATTTCAACACAATACTTCCTTTCCTCGATAATGCATTGAACCAGTTTAAAGCACTAACAGAGATTCCCACCCAGTCTTATAACCTCTGAAATATGATTGCATGGTCAACTGTGTCAAAGCACTCAGATTCAGCAGAACGAAGACTGAGACTTTGCCTGCGTCTGTGTTCAGGCAGATATCATTTGTCACCTTGATCAGAGCTGTCTCAGTGTTGTGGTGGGCCCTAAAGCCTGATTGGAAAGTATCAAAAGCATTGTTAGACATGAGAAAGTCAGTAAGCTGTTCATATACAACTTTTTCTAGGACTTTGCCTGAGAATGGCAGGTTTGATATGGGCCAGTAGTAGTTCAGTACTGTGGCATCAAGGTTGCTCTTCTTTAGAAGAAGCTTAATGACAGCAGTTTTTAAGGCCTTTGGAAATGTTCCAGTCTGGAGTGAGATGTTAACTAGATGAGCGAGTTATGGTAACAAACTGCTCAGCACAGACTTTAGAAATCTAGAATCTAGAAATCTCATCAAGGCAGCACGTTGATGAACTCAGACTGCAGATGATCACTTCGACTGTTTTGTCAGTAACAGGTGTGAAATGTGTCAGCTCGAGGTGTCATTACAACAGAGAATTACAAAATAAAATCTAGAATCTCTAGAATTAGCTAGAGAATTACAACACTCTTTGAACTAACCGACAGACGATCACATGGTTTACGTATCCCTCAAAAGTTCCAAACATCTCAGCACTATCAATTGGTTTGAACTGGATGCAGCGCAAAAATTAAAATTTTTTCTGCCATTTTTGGTAAATATTGACCAATGATGTGCATTGATTATTACACCGACTGTATTTTATCAAAGCATTATTTTTGTGAGTGGCAGAGACTCAACATTTATCACTGTTCTAAATTTTAGAGGGAAGCGGGTCTGCATACACATCATTAAATACATTTACAGATTATGTTTAGTGATGAAAAATAAGTGTTAGTTCATACAATACAGTAATCAATTTAAGCATGTCTGCAGTGGATTATAATAAGGTTATACACGAAGAAAACCACACACAGGAGGTATAACCCTCATTTTAAAGCTTTATGTTGTTCTCTGAATGTTAACATGGGAATGCAATACATTGTCCTCCTATATACTTAAACATGCCAGTGGTTCAGTGCTCTGCCCCAGCTTACCTTCAGATCTACATCCTTCAACAAAGCATGTGATATTACTGTCTGGTCCTAGATTTTAATCTTATTGGCCCAAACACCCCATCTGTAGAAGATGTCATTCAGTCTGTCTGTTCTCTCTGCCTGGTGTCTGATAGAAATCTGATTGAATGGCAAAGCTGATCTAAATGATTTATTTTAAAGAAGTTTTGAATGACTTGGAGGAAAATATGTGGCTGTTGATGCTTTGACTGATGTGCCGGGATGAAATATTCTTTGACATAATTATTCTACATTTAATTTTTTGCTTTTCATATGACCTGAATACATGATCTGCAACCCTGTTTATTGTGCTTAAAGCCAGAAAACTATTGTAAAATATTAATTAATTGATTTAAATATGAAACTTTTTCCGGTTGAAACTATATTAGATGACAAAATAATAAAACAAAACTTTCAACCAAACATTTTATCACACAATGTCATTATGGAAAAAGTAAAAAAAAAAAAACTTCAGAAAGAAGTTCTTTTACTGCTATTCATACTGTTAGGTAGTTTAATCTGCAACAATGAACTGTATTTGATCAAATTAAATGGTTTGGACATTGCAGAAATGTGCTGAAGTCCTAATGAGGGTTCATCTTTGGCAGCACAACAGCAACCACCACATCTGTTGACCTCCCTGACAACAACAGAGAAACAATTCATTATCACAAGTGCAAAGTCATGCTGAAAAAAAAGTGGCAATATGTGTAATCAGAAGGAAATTAAATAAACCTATTAGAAGTAACAACCTTTTTTAACATTCAGGCTGAAATTAATAAGTGATTCTGATAATCACTTATGAGATTATTCTGGAAGGTTCTGTAGGTGTTCATTGAATTGTCAGAGGAATTCAGGCCTCTGAATCCAGGATTCATTTCCTGTAATCTTTGTGGTGTTGAGCAATAGTTCTGCAGGCTTTCTGAAGGTTTTTCAAAGTTTTTCTTTGGACATTGGCTACTTTTTCCACTCATTTTCAGTCCAGTTCTTGTACCTGATCATTTTCAAAGGAATGTGTTGTTGTTTTTTTTGTTAAGCCACTTAACTCTGACCTATGAATCATTCAAGCAGAGAACATGCTCCTAACTTAAGGGATTAACCAGTGTTGTGTCTACACATAACAGTCCACAAAGAAAATGAAATATATAAAGAAATGAGGGGTGGCTCAAGACTTCTGCACAGTGCTATATCAGCAAACACAATTCAGATTGCTTTAAATCATTATTTTATCTTAGTTTTAGTGTTCAATGTTGAGGGTAGAACAAGAGAAAAATTTATAGTCTAATTGTACATGTCACTATATTTTTGGTTTTGCACAAAATTTGACATATATACGTTAATAATGTCCACATTTATGCTGCTGGCTCTGAGGCATTGTCTGTCAAAGGATGTATGACTCAAACTTAATTAACTATATCAGTATTGCAGATCAAAAGCAAAACATGTTTTCTGGTTGAGACAGTTCACTACCAGGAATTAAAGGCATACTGATACAGTCACCACCAACGGACAAATCTATTAATCAAAGAGAATCTCTATATGAAAAAAACTGACAATAACTACAATAAATTTGAGATAAATGCAGGCTTACTGACGATGTCTACAGTGACTGAAGTCGTGCCTGCTTTAGCTAACTGCAGTTAAACTACAACTAGCTGGTTAACACGAATAATTAACTATAACTGGCTACAAGAAATAATGCTGTAACTTAATTTGTTACAAAGCAGTCAGCTAATGCTTCATAATGCCAGCCAAAGTTTTTCGCAATTTCATCAACTTACTCGAGAAAATACTTGCTAAAACACCAAGAATTAACGGCGTTCAATGCTGGTGTGCTGGTGTTTGGAACTATCAGCAGCTCCATGACCACATTCCTTTCTTTCTATAGAAGTCTATGGGAGTGTCACCACTCTCTTTTTACACCACTCTGTGTAGGACTGCTTGGAGGGCTGCCCTCCCAGTTCTACAAGCTTGCCCGCCCCTCAATTTTAACTGCTCACTCATTAGACATTGAGGGCCTTTAGGTGGTGTAATTATCATGTGGAAGACACCACATCCGAGCATGAGTCTTAGGATTGGTCTTAGGATGGGCTGAGCAAGTTCCCTGGAAGGCTTGAGCGGAGTCTGGTTGGTGCACTGAACGGAGCAGGGAGAATTCTTCCATATTTGCCCTCCACACACACGCTTACAGACACGAGCTTCTCATACACTCAACATTGATGTGCCAGGGGGGCAAGGGGAGGGGTCTGCTGGATCGGGGTCTGTGGTGGCTGGGGTGCTGCTTTACCTAGTTGTTACCATCGTGCTACACCTCCAGGGGGCCCCTAGGGGACCATGAGTGGATTTGTTTGTGTGGGTTTTATTTTTTAATTTTTTTTATCTTTTAGTTTTTCTTTCTCTGAATTGTGTGGGAGTGTGGCTGTACTTGGTTTGGCTGTGGTTGGGCTGCTTTCCTCTGACCTCAAATAAATAATAGCCCACAACTATTTTGGCACTTGGCTGGGGGCATTTGGGCATGCGCTGGCACACTTTTTTGGCTGTCGGGTTCCTTGCCCTCTTGATATCGGGCAGGGCCTCTGCTGGGAGTTTGGGTGGGGTCATGCCTAGGCAGGGCCTTGTGGGGCTGTTGGGCTGTCGCCCCTGGTTCCCGGGAGGCCTCTGCCCTATGGTTATGGGCGCTCTGTCCGGGGGCTTCCTCTGCTGTCATGGATGCATGGTTGTCCCTTCGGTGGGTTGCCCGGGTTTTGTGCTCCATGGGGGCTGCTGGCGACCTGACTCTTGGGGCCCTCTCTGCCTGCTTCTGATCCCTGGGGAGGTGGCGGTGGCCCTCTGCACTCATACATTCATTCACCCAGTCACATGCTTATCATACTGTTGCTATGTCGTCCTGTCGTTTCAAACCATCCATATCCACAGTTATATGTACTTGCTGCTGTTGGTGTTGTTGCTGCTTCTGTTTTTTTGTCTAGTTTTTTTCTCATTGTTTGTCTACTTGCAGGTGCTCAAAAAGGTTCTCCGTCTGGTTTCTCCATTGAGAACTTACGATGTTTTTCTTGTGGTTTTTACTATAGTAGTTGTCTGATTTTGTCTTGATTATTATTGTCTTGTCTGATCATTTCCTTCGATCTTTGTCTCGTTTCCCTTTATTTTTCTTTGATCTCCCTCTTTCCTTGTTCCCCTCTCAGGTTCTGTATTAATATGTATATGTATAAAGTATATATTGTATCAAAAATAGATAAGCAGTACTTGGGAATCATGGGGGGCTTTACATTCAGAAAGCTTCCCTTAGCAAAGCAAATTTGTTTGTCGTAACACGGTATTCAGATAACAATTCTGCTTACCATGATGCTGGACAGGACGAGGGGAAAAGAAAAAAATAAATCTGAATATTGGACTCGGACCAAAACCCAAAATAAGTAGATAAGCGCAACTCTATATGTACAATAGCTGCAATTGCAGTGACCTCCTTGGAGCTGTAAGAACAATATCCCAATTGGTCCAAACTTCAGTGCCAGGGGCCAAAATATTTTGGTGTCTCATGATTTCACCACTTTCTATACCACTTAATCCAATTTGGAGTCACAGCCTATCCCAGCGATTGAGTGAGAGACGGGCCAACATTCAAGTCTAGGGTCAATTTAGAATCACCAGTTAATCTAATGTGCATGTTTTTGGATGGGAGAAGCTGGAGTACCTGGAGAGAACCCCCGCATTAATTCGGAAAACATACAAACTCCACACATAAAGCCCTGAGCAGGTATTCATACAGAAGTTCTAATCACCACACCACTGTACAGTTTTGAAGGCCATAAGTATTGAGTTGGCCACAAGGGTGTAGTGACAGGTTTGTATGTAAGTATGAACATAATGTTAATCATATACCATAATGCAGCTAAGATAGAGACATTGGAGAGCACTGACAGTACAGCAAAAACAGTGATGATTGCTTGGTTCATATATACCAGCCTATCAACAAAACACAGCCTCTGTAACTCTATTCGGTTTGCCTTTTCACATTTTCATAACTCATTGCTAAGATGACCAATAGCGGCTGGTTAACAGAGGAGGCTTGAGGTAGAGAGTCAGTGGAGACCAACCGGATTTTTATTCACCAACAGACACCCAAATGACAGGAACCCGTGCATTACCACCCTCTGCAGGGCATGTAGCCCAGGATCATAGCAGCCTAACCAGCTCCTGATCTTAACTGACTGCCTTTTAAAGCCTCCCACTTAGAGGCGCTACCATCTAAAAAGAAACAGTCCATTTGTTACAAAGACCCCCCCCCCAAGAAAATACACCAAATCATAACAAACAAATATCTTAGAAACAAACATTTGACAATCAAAAAGGTTTTAACACAACTGCATAATATGCCTTGCAGTCTAAAATCTTTCTAACTTTATCTCAAACATGCTATCCCCCCTCCTTAATGGATACATGATTTCACCCAGAACTCTAAAGGGGTGTTCCAGTACAGAGGGATTCTTTTAGCCCGCACAATCTGGAACAGGAAACAGAAAAGGTAAGAAACTTACACTAGAAATTCAATCATCCCTTATTTCCAGGGAGTTGTTAATTTAACCAAACATTCTGTGCTTCCAACAGTACAAGTCTCTTCAGTTCCAGTTGAAGAGAAGACCATCAAAACATCTTAAATTTCCAATAAAATATCAATTTGTTTGGTGACATAATTTCTTACCTCACTGTACACAATTCATCATATTGCAGATATTATGTTACATGTAATGGAGACCTTCATTACGCTCATACAACTTTAATTTGATTATTTGACATAGAACACTGTAATATGTAAAGTTTTTTTTAAATGAAGCTAAAATACTGAGGCTGAAAGTACATTCTTGAAGTACATGCTGCTTGGCATTGCCCTCTAGCAACTGAAGTTTCTGCTTTAATATGGAATGTGGATTAAGACTAACTCTGAAACAATGGTCTGCTGCAGTTCAATTGGCTGCTTTGTTGTCACAGCAAAAGCAGACTATGAAATATGTTAGAATTGCTTTGTCTCCTATTTAGTGCTCTATTTCCCACAGATAATATATTTTCCGACCAAGTGGGGAGTAAAAGTTATTTGACATTTAACTATAGGACAACCGATTGTTGCAAGGAAGTAGGACATATTGTCCATCAAAGTGAAAAGGGGTTGAGGTCTTGAGGAGGGAGAGAAAATAAACTGGGCCAAGTTGGCTACAAAGACAAGCCGTCAGTCATTGGCCTCATTTGTGGTCTACAGCTCAAACCTGCCACCCCTTGTGACATGTCTTACTTTTCCTCTCTCTTTCTCACACACACACAAACACATATGTGTGGTATAGACATGTACATCAGTAGGAGACCACAAGCTCAAACCTTCCAAAAGTCCAAAAAGATCTACAAACTTCCATGCACACAAACACAGCTGCTGATGCGTCTTACTGAACTGCAGCTGGAGGCCCATGCTGCACTTTTCTGAAATCCCATGATACCAACAGTCAGCCGCTGGGTATCTCCTCTTCTGCAAACCCCCCCTCTAGCTCATACTCCACACCTCTCTTGATCTCCCTTTCTTCTCTGTTTGCTGCCTGTCAGTGGAACAGATGTGCACACAGAAATAGACAGCATTTGAAGTTACTGAATACAGTGCATTGTGGGTTCAGAAACAATGAAGGATATATGGTCAGATGTTATAAAAAGCTAACCAAGCTAACCATTGACAAGACAATTAAAAACTGATTTTAACAGCTACACTTGCTTAAAGTCTTTATTAAAACACCATTTGTTGCATGTAACGATATGGACATTTTGATATCTCCATTATAGTGGCCAAATTATCACGGTTAACGATATTATCGCAATATTCTTAATTACTGTATCAATATCAACTCACGTTTCAATTCGCTATTATATATCTCACTGTATGTTCTTCCTTACGTTAATGAACATGTTTACATTATTTTACACCACCTTACATTGTGTCGGCTCCGCTCAGTGGAGTACACAAAGCCGACAGCAGACTGGGGGCCTTCGGTTCTGTTTCATTCAGAGACACTTAGCAACACAGCTGCTAACACGGCTAGTAGCTGCTCAGCTAGTAGCTCCTAAGTGTCTCAAAATGAAAATGAAAAATGTTGTATTTTAGGAGGATAGATACTGCTCGAACTGTTACTGCCTTTCACTGCAACTTTTTTCTTGCATGTTCTGCAGACGGGATAATTGTCCATCCACAAGATAATGAGATTAATTCAAACATAAACAGTAATCTTTATTGCGTAAAATTTCACCGCAATTTACCGTAATACCGATAACTGCTACATCCCTAATTCATATTGAAGGTGCAAACCAACTTAGCAGAAAACATTAATGTCAGAATTTCCCTCTGACCAAAATCTCTTGCTTTGCCAAGCAGACTGTGGTGTTCAATTCTCTGCTTTGTATTGCTGTAGATATAACTCTTGGATTCATGATTTCTTGTTCTGTTTTGCATTGATTTTCTGCATCCATTGACATTTATGCATAATGGACATGAATGTGAAATCAGTTCTCCAGATGGATGATAAGAAGTCTACCACTGTTGTTGTTTTAATGGGCGACAAAGGCAAACCTTCAAAGCAAAGAGCTAGAGCTGGGCCAGTGGGGGTTTATGTGTTCCTGGGATTTCAAAACGAATTCCATGTCAAACAACATCTGGATATATAACTTTGGATGAATTTTTATTCTGTATTTGTACTGGGCTTTTCTTAAGACAAGTTTTTTTTTTTAACTCACCTGTTTCAAAAGCTCAAAATGGTCTGTTGTATGAGTTTATTTTTCATATGTTTTGAGCCAATCCTCATTTGTTCTAAATGCCAGGAAAACATTCCTAAATATTTGTGTGGACGCAACACTGCTTAATCTCTGTAGTAATTCCTCCTCTTTTATGCTTAAGTGATTTATAGGTCGATATTAAGTCATTAATAAACAACAACAACAACAAAAAAATCTCCTGAAAATAGTGAGAAAGCCTGGAGAACTACTGTTGAAGATCGTTTTAAAAATGCCCCATGGAAATTAAATAACCTGTTGGCATGTATAGAGGGCAGCACTGGGTAGTCACACCTGTAGTAAGGCAGCAGCAAGAAGAAAAAAACAATGAGAAATTAAAGAAACAAAAGCTCAAGAATATCCACAGATCACTATATTTTTGTATGTTCGTTTGGTCTATATATTTATATGGTAAATGGACTTGTACTTGTATAGCGCTTTTCTAGTCTAGCTGACCACTCAAAGCGCTTCACTACATGCCGCATTCACCCCATTCACACACATTCATACAGCACGTCTTAGGATATAACTACGTGCTTTCTAAGCATTCACACACATTCATACCCCCAATGATACACTGGGGGAGCAACGTGGGGTTCAAGGACGCTTCGACATGTATCCTGGGGAAGCCAGAGTCGAACCACCGACCTTCCGATTGGTGGGTGACTGCTCTTCCTCCTGAGCTACAGCCGCCATATATAGACATGGGTATGGTGTAAGTGTTTCATAATATAATAACTTTTTCATATAGGGCTTTTTTTAATCTGCCTTTAGTGTTTCTTCACACAACGGTGTACTTTACTTTTCAAAAGAAACACATATTTACCCTATACAGACAAGTAAAATCTGCTTTTTGCAGGATACCCCCCTCCCCCCAAACCGGATTAGTCCTACACTCCAGCTAACTGACTTACTTTTCTAAAATTCACGTTTGAAATTAGGTGGGAACTCTCAAGCATTCAGATGTAAACATTTATAGATTACTGATTGTCAAAGCAGTTGGAATCACTTAAGGTGTTGACTGGCTGGCACAGCGGTTGGTATGAAATACTGTTGACGGTTGGTAATTAGCAAGTATATGTGCAAAAAAGGGTGAAATGGAGTCAGCAATTAACACATCTCCCAGTGTTTTGTTTGCTTTTGTCAAAATTCTTCACATTAAAATTGATGTGATCTTGGTAAAGATTCTGTGGTTGGTGTAAGATTAAATATCAATATGCAGTAGCCATTGCAATAATGAAAACATGTAAAATCAACCCAGAATCATGGCTGTACACTAGACCCTGCAACTATATGTAAGTGAAAAATACAGAACAAAATGTTATTTACTCATGAATGGGTTAAAAAAAAGATTATCCAAAATAATGGTTGTGAATTATTTGGGCAATGCGATTTGCAAGAATGATCCACAACATTTGAAAATGACCATCGAAGATGAAGCAGACAATAGGGTCAATCATCCACTCACAGTAAGCACTGTCAGGCAGATGCAGAAACACATGATAAAATGGCTCACTGGAGGTATATAGGCTACCAATGGCTGGGATGAAGTGAGAGGTGTTAAAAAAAAAGATAACCAGTATATGTGATCGCTGTCACATATCCTACCTGATCTGGTGACTTCATAATAAGTTTACAGAGGAGACAGCAGTTGTAAGGTCACAAATTGAGCATAATAGGCTTAGCTGTGATATCTGTAATCTCACAGAAGGTGTTACAGGACCTGTGATGACTTAGATGACTCTGTGCTTAACCTAACCCAGAAAAGGGTAAGACTCTGATGATGCAATTGAAACTACTTTAAACGCAAACTGCACTTACAGAGGTCTTCATTATACTTGTCAAGTTTAAACTAGATGAGACAAACAGGTTTTTAGATAAGGGTGGAAAAAGACAAACATATACCATTTGTACACCAAAAGAATAAGGGTATGAAGTATCAAAATGTTAAAGCCTTCCCCATTGAGTGTGGTAGCGGGATTATCATCAGTACATTGGGGCTACAATTTACAGGTCCAGCATACTTTTACCTCCAAGGGGACAAGCTGGGTAATAGCTCTTTCTGACTGCAAGTTGTTGCTGTCAGGCTCAGGACCTCCATGAGATGTTACAGTCAGTAAGACATGCTTTTATGAAAAAACAAATGTCTCCTGTACCAATTTTTGTTGTCCCAACCAAGCACCTTTGGTGGAAATTTGTTATGTGAGGTTCAAAAAGGCAACAAGATACTAAGAGGTGTTTCTGATGTTGCCATTCAGGGAGCCAGTAAAGTTACAACCTTCTTCAGACTAAAATAATAGTCAATAACTAGAAAATTTCGTCCACACAGAGACATATGAGTTAATGTGCTGAGAGTTGAAGGTCAAATTGAAGGTCAACCATTATATGATCATAATCCAGTCTAAAATATGAGATTCTGTCTTGTTCTGGTGAAATCTCTGCGTTAGACACATAAGGCCCAGTTGATCTGTTCAGAATAATGGAAAACATATGAGTGAATGCTATCGCGCGCATTTGTGTCGTCAGGGGCTGCCATGAAGCTGTTAATGTGTTCAGATTAATGGAAAACATATGAGTTAGTGCGCGCTGTCGCGCGCATTTGTCTCGTCATCAGCTGGCATGAACCTGTTAATCTGTTCAGATTAATGGAAAACATATGAGTTAGTGCGCGCTGTTGCGCGCATTTGTCTCGTCAGCAGCTGGCACGAACCAGTTAATCTATTCAGATTAATGGGAAACATATGAGTTAGTGCGCGCTATCGCGCGCATTTGTCTGGTCAGTGGCTGGCATGAACCTGTTAATCTGTTCTGAAAAATGGAAATTTATGAGTTAGTGCGTGCTATCGCACGCATTCGTCTCGTCACCAGCTGGCATGAACCTGTTAATCTGTTCAGATTAATGGAAATTTATGAGTGAGTGCGCACTATCGCGCACATTTGTCTCATGAGCAGCTGGCATGAAGCTGTTTAACCATGTTGGCTGCCCTGCTGCTGCCCTGCTCCTGCCCTTCTGCTGCCCTGGTGCTGCCCTTCTGCTGCCCTTCTGCTGCCCTGCTGCTGCCCTGCTCCTGCCCTGCTGCTGCCTTGCTGCTTCCCTCCTGCTGCCCTCCTGCTCCTCTTCTGCTGCTGCCCTGCTCCTGCCCTTCTGCTGCCCTTCTGCTGCCCTGCTGCTGCCCTGCTCCTGCCCTTCTGCTGCCCTGCTGCTGCCCTTCTGCTGCCCTGCTCCTGCCCTTCTGCTGCCCTGCTGCTGCCCTGCTCCTGCCCTTCTGCTGCCCTGCTCCTGCCCTGCTGCTGCCCTTCTGCTGCCCTTCTGCTGCCCTGCTGCTGCCCTTCTGCTGACCTGCTGCTGCCCTGCTGCTGCCCTTCTGCTGCCCTGCTTCTGCCCTTCTGCTGCCTTCCTGCTGCCCTCCTGCTGCTCTTCTGCTGCTGCCCTGCTCCTGCACTTCTGCTGCCCTGCTGCTGCCCTGCTCCTGCCCTTCTGCTGCCCTGCTCCTGCCCTGCTCCTGCCCTGCTGCTGTCCTGTTCCTGCCCTTCTGCTGCCCTGCTGCTGCCCTTCTGCTGCTATGTTTACTCTGCCCTCATCAGCCATCTTGGCTCTGCCCTCATGAGAAATTTGTGAGGCCAAGGTCAATGACAGTCACATTGGGTGAAAGACAACTAAAATACCTACGTTTAGATGTATGATTTATCCAGATCAGGCAGATATTTTGGACGTGAGAGGCATTTGTTCGAGAAATTTTTTTAAAAAGATTTTTAGAGTGACAGTTACAGTTTAACCGACATGAGACGACCTCCTCTGGACACTTAAAACGTAAACTGCCGTTGTGTCAAAGCTGTATAAGCTATTAACAAGCCCTTTACCACAGTTAAAGCTGAGTCTTTCCTGTCACACACAAACTTTGAATGATGTGTGTGTGACGCTGTATGGAGCCCCAAACTGCCCCTTTTAGGCCTTCTCCATTCATTTTCCCATTGACATTTTGCCCGCTTTTTCCCATTTATCCGCTATTCCTTTCAAGTAATGAGAGAGAAAAGTAATAGCACACTTCTGCACATTGGCGCGCACGCAGCGATGTTTTTTTTATTTTAGTCGGACCTTTGCTGCGGGAGGAGTAGCGCGCCGAAAAACGTGACGGAAGCGGAAAAATAATAAGTATGAGCAATAGTAATATTTGTGCCCTGCCTTTGGCATTGGCACCCATAATAAATAAAAACAATATGCACAGGACTCAAATGACTGGTCAATGAGCTTCAAGCCTGAATCCCCTAAACAGCTTGTCATTGATTATTTCATGAAGGAAAGTTAACTTTTTGGATAGTTTTTTTGTGGAGTGGCTAGCCAGCAGCCTTCTGGTTTTGCACCTTAATGCAAAGTTTATACTCACTGTTCTTGACCCTGACACAGTGATAATTGACATCACAATAACTAGCACACTGAGCGCTTTAGTGTCATTTTGACAGGCCATCAAACTTCCAATTTTTGTAACGTGCTCTGTGCGGGTGGTTTGTGAAAAAAAAGAAAAGCTTCATGGAAGATCATTTGTGCAGGTCTGCTTCGACAGGCATCTGCAGCCATTTTCATATATTGGTTGTGGCTTACTGAGGCTTACTTACTTATTAACCTGCCGCTGTTCCTCTTTGGACTTCAGACATAAGAGGCTCAAACCTGCATCATGTGCAGACACATAGCGTGTTTTGCCTCTGAGGTTCCTCAATGGTGGATCAACTTCAACCCCTCAAGCTGCCTCCGTACTTTCACTCACACAGCAAGAGTACATCAGTTCCAGCTTGAGAAGCAAGAATGAAAAAAAACCTTGTATGAACCAACAGAACCCAAGAAGGTACAACTACTGCAAATGCAACAAGTGTTACTGCAGCAAGTTCAGTGCACCTCAAGTGATGATATGAAAAATTCTGAAGCTGCGATCACGATAATAGGGAAAAAAGGTATGTGGGCAGTCACTTTTGTTGGTTTGTGTTGGAGTACCAGAACAGTTTCTTATCATTCAATAAAATTTATAGAAGATTTATCTCTCAAAAGGACTGGTGTTTTTACTTGTTACCATTTGATCAATTTAATCAGATTTCTTGACATTTTCCTCTGATAGCCAGCATTTAAACCAGCAGAATGTTCTTTTGACAGAGAACTCTAATGAAAGACTTTACTGCACACGTCACTAGACAAGAAAATATAAGAAAATATTATATTGTATTATATAAATATAAAATTTTTCATTCAAATCCATAATTCAATAGTGCTGCGGATGCACAATGGGTTGAATTCTATTTCTTGTTGTTCATATTTCAGGCAAATTCAAAGCAATTTAGAAGAGTTGCTTTGTTTGATAAAAGACTTTGTAAAATCTCAGGCCATGGACCATATTATTCATAATAACCCACTTTTGTGGGTTTGAGCACCACACCACACCCCTGACACAGTAATCCATTAAAGTGGCAATGAAGATGTAGTCAGTGGACTTGAGTCACACCCATCCTACAGTTTTGATCTGGTATATTTCATTCCATCTACAGGCTAAATCAGAGGCTGAATGTCAGCCTCGACTGTACGAAAACAAATAACTGCACACAAAACTTTGTCAGTACTGAGTACACAGGTAAGGTTATAGGGGGCCTCCAGACAGGTTAGATCACTGTGCGAAAAATCTCTTCCACTCTATCACTATCACTCTTTCTTTTTCAGTTCAGCAGCAGTCATAAGGAGTGTCGACAAGTGGAAAGTGACTCACTGATACATCTGTGAGCCAAATGGAAGAGTTCATAAACCTGCACAATGACAATCAAGATGGGATAAACTGAACTGAACTGTAAGTTGCAAATTTGTCTTTATATGGTTTAATAATTGTGGGAATTTTTTCTTGAATCATATCGCAGTGCAGAAATAATCAGTGTTGTTTACACATTCACAAATATAATTTCCATCTGGAATAAATAAAGTGTTTTTTCATTTAATCTTATTCATAGTAAGAGATCTTACATTAAAATCATGAAACTTTGACTGCAATACCACTCACATTCAGCACTAATCTAACTGTACCCACCCAGCCTATTTTTAGTTCTAGCATTTAGCATTTTGTACACAAAGAAAGCCATGCTTGTGTACAAAAGTAGTTCTGAAATGTATGTGTACTTAGATATTAATAAAATATGATACAGTCTCAGGGTACATTCTTTTTTCTATCTAAATGCATCACATACATGCTAATTAGATGCTGGCAGCCAAGCAACAGAAAAGCTTTCTAACTTGCATTTAGAGTCCCGTTTGCTGTTCTGCCAGCTTACGTAATACTTTCCCATCTCCATGAGATATGTGTGATATTCATTGTCTGTCTTTCAACAAACAGCTTCCAATGCATGATGAATTAGATTTTCATTTGTGCAAACAATTGGAGTATTATAGGAGACATGATACCCGCAATGAGTTCACTTTGGTCCTTAAATGTCCAGAATATAGCAGTCAAAGTTAAGAGTGACGAGAAAAATATGTTCATGTATAATCAAACCATACTTCATGCTTCAAAAGATTTTTGCATTATATTGGCAATGATGATTTAAATGAACAGTTATTAACAGTCATGAAATTAACAATTATTACCAGCATTTGCATACACATGCTTACATGACCATGAACTGGAAAGCAAATTTGAACTTAAGTCATAATGTAAGTCAAAAGCATTACATGTTCTGTGAGGCACCGTGCTTAAGAATTTTAAAGAGAGATAAATAATGGAACTATGACTAGTAACTGTATTTTCTAAAAATGTCAGCATATAATTCTCCCTTTTCAGCAACTTCCACAGGTTAACATGTAGATTGATAGAAAGCAATAACCTTATCATTCGAAAGTCTCACAAAAGAATGTGTAATATTCCAGAGCACACAATGTAGCAGTTTCACCAAAAAGCTAAAAAATTTAGAAAAAGACACTTTATCTGCTTTAAAATCATTTTATGCCTATGTGTATTATTCATATTCATTATATGTTTTGCATTTTATAAAGTATCTTAGGTGCCAAAAACAATACATGCCCACATTTTCCTTTGCAAGTTGTAGCATGCTTTTGTTGTGCATTGCATAAAACTGTCACAGATATCAGACAGCTGTTACATTTGAAGATGTAAGAGGGGGTTGACGGTGGTGTTAGATTCTGAACTGTCACATCAGAGAAACAACCTGAAGTCTCATCCAACCCGACTTTGCTCATCTTTTGAATTTTCCACTTCACTGTCAGTGCCGTTGGTTGGGGTTAAGCATGACAAAATATGGTTAAGTTTAGATACTGATAAAAAACATAGTTAGGATAAGGGGTAAACTATACATGGTTAGGCTTAAAAATTAATAAATACCCTAACCCTAACCCCCCCCATCATAACTTAAATGAAATATCTTCTGGGCCTATAAGTTAACACTTCATGTTATGAGAAGAACCTTATCAGTGTTACCACATGTGGACTGTAGTTCTGTAAAGAGCAGACTTTTGCTCTGGTTAATTAGTTGGCTGACTGAACTGAACTTTGCTCTTTCCTTTTAGAGATGGCGGACAGGATGATCAGGTTGGAAAAATATCCAGCAGGTGATTATAGCCTCTGACATGGCCACCACATAAACAACCATCACATTGCAACATAAATATCATCGATGACTAATTGCCTCCACATTTAGCTAAATAAAACGTTTTTGGGTCTATTCATTACATTCCTCAATGAACACTGACCCTAGTTTGTTCCTCTTTTGATCAGTATCATTACATTTGAGGGGGACAAATCTTCCATTCTTCCAGCACTTTTATTCTTGATTAAATTCATGCAAAACTAGTGACATTTCAATCTGTCTCAGCATTTTTTTGTTTAGCACTAATTGGCCACTGTTAGCATACCAACATACCAAACATAGTTAACGATCATGGAAAACATTTTTCACCAAACAGCAGCATGTTAGCACTGTTGATGAGAGGCAAAATAATGCATGTATTATCTGAAGATGTAAATTTTACCCCATGAGCAGCTACACTACAAGAAATAATGAACCTGCTCCACTTAAATCCCTTTTATTACAGCCATAGTTTAAAAAAACAAAGAGCATCTAACCTATTTTGTGCAAATATGATATTTCAATGAGTTGCTCAAAGTTGTTTTGAAAATAATAGGATTTTCATTTATCCATCCATTTCCTATACCGTCAATCCGTCAGTCGGGTAGCGGGTGGGCTGGAGCCTATCCTAGCAGTCATTGGGCGAAAGGCGGGGTACACCCTGGACAGGTCGCCAGTCTATCACAGGCTTTTCATATAGTTCAATTAAAAAATAGCAAGAATAAAAAATGTACTCCTGGCACAATTATTGATACCACTCGTTCTGCAACTAGCTGGGAAGGAACTAAATATATGAAAGGAGGGATGAAATCCAAGGATTAACAGCACAAAGTCAATGTCTAACCCACTGTTAGATATCTACGTTTTAAGTTATTGGCTTCTTTAAACTGAATAACAATAGTTCAACTAGTAACTAGTTTAAGTTTTAAAACTTAAAATAGAAAGCAGGAGGATTATTATAGAATAGAAGCTCCACAATCAGAGAACACAAACCTCTGTATGTGCTGGATGTGAAATTAAAGAGAGGAAATAATATGCCGTATACCATATATTTTGGGTGCTGAAATATCTGCCAACTCAAAAATTCAGACAGAAACACAACTCTGTGACTTTGTTTCCAAACCCCTTTAGGTTTAGAAATATCTCAATCAGTTCAGTGAGCAGGTAGATTTGTAGTACATTTCTACATCACATTCTCCCAGCTCAGAGTAAATATATCCAGCATTGTGATCTTTTTGTGATTTCTAAAACTGTAGGTTCTCTTTTATAAAATCCAGTCTATAGGAAAATATACACATGTAAACATATCTGATTTCGACTCCCACTTTTAATCATTAATGAATGCAGACAATCCCCTAACTTGTCATTTGAACATCAAGGCATTGTTTGCACTACAACAAAAGTAAAAAGACATGACAATAAAAGGAAACATAAAGGAAGGACATTTTTTCAGAACACAAAACCAAGACACTCATCAGTGAAGCCGTGAGAAAGAAAAGCTGTTTTATTTAGTGATCCCAGTAATCACAAACAGAACATCCATCCATCTTCTATACCTGCCTTGTTCAATTTAGGGTCGTTGGGGGGCTGGAGCCTATCCAAGCTGTCATTGGGTGAGACACCCTGGACAGGTCACCAGTCCATCACAGTGCCTCATAAAGACAAACGAGAAACACAACCAAGCACTCTCACTCCTACTGACAATTTAGAGTCACCAATTAACCTGACATACATATTTTTGGACAGTGGCAGGAAGTCGTAGTACCCAGGGAGAACCCAGGCATAAACAGGGAGAACATGCAAACTCTATATAGAAAGACCCCAGCCAGGATTCAAACCTAGAACCCTCTTGCTGTGAGGCAGTGGTACTAACCACCACACCACCGTGCAGCCCACAAACAGAACATAAACTCTTGAATTAGAAAAAAAAACTGACAAGCAATTAGCTCTGAAAGTTCAAGGCTGCTGCACAGGTAAAAAAAAAAAGAACGATAGGATTTTAAACCAATGGCCAAATGTGCATCAGCTTCCACACCACATCAGGGCTACAGCAGGACTGACAACTCCTGCCTTATTTGCAGCAGATGAACACACACCATGTACAGAATACAGTCTTGCTTGGAGAGGAACAGGAGGGAGAGACAGATGTACAGATGGATCTTGGCATGTTTGCTGTTTTTTTTTATACAGCCCTGTGGAAACCTCTGAGAGAGCCTTGTGCCAGAAAAAAAAAAATTAAACAACCTCTAAACATTAATTTTGTTTTTAAAAGTCTCATTAAAGATGTCTTCCACAGCCATTAGGCACAGCTGCAATAATTTAGAGCAACTTACACCACTGTAACTGTAAGAGAATATAATGTGAAAATTTACAATGTTTGAAAAAGAACAGAAAAAATTCCTATCATCCTGAGAAATCTCTCTGATGTTGTCTGTTTCTAGAGTAAATTATATGGCCTCTACATACAAAGGGTAAACTGCCTTAAAAATGTGTTTACGCACGGTCTAAAGAATGGGTGAGGTGCACTCGTTCTCACAGCATATTCTTTTATAAATACCAGTATTCGTTAAGTAAAAGGCATACATTTGGTTTTTTGTGATTGCACATCTTTTATGTGTCTGGCCCCACATGTCTGTGGCCAAAGTGTAGACAGTTTCTCTATCAGTTTTATGTTTGGTAGTCTTAGCTGTGTTTGTTGTGTGTACTAATGTGAACTGTCAGGCTATTTGCTGTAGGCTTTTTTTATAGTAATAATGTGCTTTAAGCATTATTGAGTACTACTAACGGATGGATGAGAGGGATGGGGTGGAGTGGGTGGGTCTCTTCCCTTCCTAAAACAGGCAGGTGTGAATACTGGTGTACTGTGGTATTTTGACCGAAACACGTTATAGATAATCTCACTGAAACCTCAGGCAATCGTTTAAACTTGAGAGAAAAATGTATAAGTGAAGGAGGCGAAATTCTGTCATAGATATTTGATTACAAAATTTTCTTAGTTGTATTTTTATCCAAAGAGTATTTGAATTGACATATACCACTGAAATTGAATTCCTATAACCAAAATTCTTTTTCAAACAACTGAACCCTTCATAAGATTAGTCAGATCCAAATGTGGCATATTAAAGCTTTAATGTTCCAAATAAAATACTAACTTTCTGCTTCATTAACCCAGCTGTCGAAACGAACATTAAGGAAAGGACATTGTGTTTCATTACTCAGTAATGTAAAATAAATGATGTGTCCTTTGGACAGTGAGAGATATAGTTCCTATTTAGTGATGCACCTGAGATTTAGAACAAAGACACCAACCTAACAGATGTTGTGTGCCGTGAGAACAACCATTCCCTCTCTTTGCAGTTACCTCTCTTTTCTCCTTCCACTCTTCCCTGTAATGCAAGGTCCCCCTGGCATTTTTTTTTCTCAGTCCAGAAATTCACAAACAACGTCCTTGTAACTTATTTCTCCCTAAACTCCTTTCCACCATCTGTTTTAGAGCAGGTCATGTACTGAGTAGAGTGGGGAAAATATTGAGGAAGAAGGCAGGGGGAAAGAAAGACATGCTTGACGGGCTTTTCACTACACTCCAAGGCATTGGGGATGTGTTAAACAAGAGCTGGTGTCCCGTGTTGGATGACAATTACAGAAGTACATCACAACAGCCCTAACTGACAGCTTGCCAGTGCCAGTTTTTATTTGCTAACAAGCACATCAAGTTCCCATTAACATCCTTGTAGGAAAGGCAGTGTGTGATCTGCAATAAGGGGATTCAAAGACAGACTAATAAAATTTACATCAGATAAGGTGATGCAGCGCATTGAACCCATACCATATTGGAAGCAAGTCTGAGTTTCCATTAATCGTAAGAGACAGGCAAATGATGGGAGGAAATATCCTGAGTTTTCTATCCTAATCTGTATTCAGGAGAGCAGGGAGTCGCCATTATCCTCTAAAAATACTGAGAATAGGTGGATGAATATCTGAACTCCCACCGTGCCACGTCTTTTTTCTCTCTCTCTCTACAAACCTACTTTTTCTCTCGTAGCTTCTCTGACTCGATTAGCACCTTCTCCACCATTTTTTTTCCCTTTCTGACTGACATTCTGCTCTTTGTCCCACATCTTCCTCTATCTTCTTTTCCCCAAGGTCTTATCTCTACCCCACCAGCACTGCCATATGCCCCTGCACACACACTCGATAACACATACACACACACAAATACTCCATAGCCCCGTCCTTCATTTTAGTTCCAGGCATCTGTCTCTTCAGCTCCAGCGGTGCTCTCAGATAGCTAGCTGTCACAGCCGGGGAGCTGTCTACCTCTGATTATGCTATCATATTGCCCTGCTGATGCAGTTATCTCTCATTCTGACCAAGTGGAATCCAGTTTCATATTGGCCATTAATGTTTAACGAGACAGGAGTTTAGAGGCGGGTGTGGGGAGCCCTGAGGGCTTGATCTGGTTCAGCTTTGAGCGTGAGTGTGATGTCAGGTTAGCACATACTGTACATAGATAATATATGTTTTAAAGCTCAACTGTGCAGAGTTAGAATTTTATCTAAATCAGATACAAATAAAGAATTTCTGAGAGTTGTACTCAAATACCCAGAGAATACATCTCGAAGTGTATCTTATTTTGTTAACTTCTAGTATTAAGTATGCAGATTTTTAGTATTTTATCAGTTGGAGATTTTATCAATAGAGCTGTGTGCAGAAGCACCAGCAGTAGTGTCAGATTGTTCTCTCTTTCCCCATAAACCATCATTTTGAAAGTGATATCTGTAAATGTGCTGGCAGGACACCCTGAACCATAAACAAGGTTAGTTATTTTTATCTTTTTAAATCATTAATTAATTTTTTATCCAAAACTTCCCAAGACACCAGTAATGTGTGTACAAGCTGATAATGCTTCCCAAAGCTTGGGTCAATAGTGTCACTACAATGACATAACACATTATTTACTTGAACACTATATATTATTGACACAGTTTAGTCATCCAACCATCAGTATTTTCCATTGATCCTGCTTCTGCCCCACTCAGCCTGTCAGTCACACACACCTCATCAGTTAACTCCACTCACCTGTGCACACAGCTGCCTCTCATCACATGCAATCAGCCCAGCATATAGTCACCAGCTCCACACTCTATCCTTTGCCAGATTGTTCTTTGCCATGCAAGTATTTCCAGCGCTCTCCTGCCAGCTTTACCGGTACCGACCTCGCCTGTCCCTGATTCCCTGCTTCGTCTGCCTCGTCTGCCTCCTGGTAATTCGACCCAGCCTTCTGTCCCTGACCAAGAACTTTGCCTCTCCTCTCCTGATTCCTGTTTGCCGGTTTCTAAACCGTTTGTCTGTCTGCATGAGTTTCAGTAAAGCTTTGAACTTTTTACCACTGTCTTCTGACTCCTTTGTACTGCAATTGGGTCCATACACCACCCGTTACAATTATCACTGACCATATACATTGACTACATTGTAATTTTTTTATTTGCAGATCCTATTGACTTTTTAAAAAAATCCTAAGGTAGAGCATAGGTGCCTATGAATGACAGTGTTCACCCAGTGGCCCTTTCGCTATGCTCCTTACCCATCCAAAGTAATATTGAAATAATTGCTTTGTGATTCATTTTCAGGGTGTGGATCCCAGGAGAACATCAAACCTTCAAATGATTTGTTACCATTTCCATTCACACCTCCACAGCACCCACAGGAACATGGAAGTGAACCAGTGAACTTTAAGTTGTTAAAGGGGAAGTTTTTTTTTTTTTCAATTCAATTAAATTTTTTTTATATAGCACCAGATTACAACAATTGTCATCTCAAGGCACTTAAGTAATATAGTCCAATTCAAGCCAATTGGAATTCAATTCATTGTAATCATAATCCAATTAATTCATATAGAGCCAATTCAAAAAATTAATATCCTAGCTAAGGAAACCAACAGATTGCACCGAAACTTGTCTTCAGTCCAATCTCCCGTCCTGAGCGTGCCTGTGGCGACTGTGGAAAGGAACGACTCCCTTTTAACAGGAAGAAACCTATGGCAGAACCAGACTCAGGAAGGGTGGCCATCCGCCTCGACCAGCTGGGGTTTGAGAAGACAGAAAAGAGGGGGGAAAAACACCATAACGCCATTCAAAGGATATCTGTTGGAACAGGGAAACATACGTTAATAACCACAATAATGTCACATGTACATAAAATCAATTGTGAAATTAAACAGGGGGAAAAAGAGAGCAAAGTGAGGAAAGGTGTGACAGATGAGGTCCCCCAGCAGTCTAAGCCTATATCAGCTTAACTATGGGATGTTTCAGGATTACCTGAGCCATCCCTAACTATAAGCTTTATCGAAAAGGAAAGTTTTAAGCCTAATCTTAAAAGTGGAAAGGGTGTCTGCTTCCCGGACATTTACTGGCAGCTTATTCCACAAGAGAGGGGCCTGATAACTGAAGGCTCTACCTCCCATTCTACTTTTAGAAACTCTGGGAACAATAAGTAAACCTGCAGTTTGGAAGCGAAGTGCTCTGTTAGGAAAATATCTTACAATTAAATCTTTAAGATATGATGGAGCTCGGTCATTAAGAACTTTATATGTGAGAAGAAGAATCTTAAATTCTATTCTGAATTTAACAGGGAGCCAATGAAGAGAAGCTAAAACTGGAGAAACATGATCTCTCCTGTTAGTTCTCATCAGAACTGTAGCTGCAGCATTTTGGATCAGCTGGAGGCTTTCAGAGAATATGTGGGACAGCCCAATAATAAGGAATTACAATATTCCAATCTTGAAGTAACAAATGCATGAACTAGTTTCTCTGCATCACCCTGAGACAGGATGTTCCTGATTTTAGCAATATTACGAAGGTGAAAGAAGGCAGTCCTAGAAACCAGTTTTATATGTGCGTCAAATGATAAATTCTGGTCAAAAATAACTCCAAGGTTCCTCACTGTAGAACTAGAAGCCAAAGAAATACCATCTAGAGTAACTATATAACTAGACAATTTCTCCCTGAAGCGCTCAGGTCCAAAGAGAACAACTTCAGTTTTTTCTGAATTTAAAAGCAGACAGTTCTGAGTCATCCAGGTCTTTATGTCTTTAAGACAGGCTTGTAGTCTGACCAACCTGTTGGTTTCATCTGGTTTCATAGATAAGTACAGCTGGGTATCATCAGCATAACAATGGAAATTTATGCCATGCTGTCTGATAATGTTACCTAATGGAAGCATGTATAAAGTAAAAAGAATCGGTCTAAGCAATGAACCCTGAGGAACTCCATGACTTACTCCGACGTGTGAGGAAGATTCTTCATTTACAAGAACAAACTGGAATCTATCAGATAAATATGACTTAAACCAGCCTAATGCAGTTCCTTTAATCCCAATAACATGTTCAAGTCTCTGTAACAGAATGCTGTGATCGATCGTATCAAATGCAGCACTGAGATCCAACAGGACAAGCACAGAAACAAGTCCGCTATCAGAAGCTAACAGGAGATCATTGGTAACTTTCACCAGTCCTGTTTCTGTGCTATGATGCACTCTGAATCCTGACTGAAACTCTTCAAACAGATTATTTCTATGTAAATGATCACAAAGTTGAACTGCAACTATTTTTTCAAGAACTTTAGACAAAAAAGGGAGATTGGATATAGGTCGATAATTAGCCAACACTTCTGAATCAAGAGTAGGTTTTTTAAATAAAGGTTGAATTACAGCAACCTTAAAAGTCTGAGGTACATATCTATCAACAAAGACCGATTGATCAAATCCAATATGGAAGTGTCAATTAAGGGGAAAACCTCCTTGAACAGTCTGGTTGGGATTGGGTCTAACATACAAGTTGATGGTTTAGAAGAGACTATTGCTGTTGTTAGCTCAGAAAGATCAACTGGACAGAAGCTGTCTAAATACAATTCAGGTTCGAAAGATACTTTTAAAGCTGCTCTACTTGATGATACATCAGTGATAATAATGGGAAGGATTCCATTAATCTTCTCTCTGATAGAAACAATTTTATTTATGAAGAATCTCATTAAATCATCACTGCTGAGAGTTAAAGGAATACATGGCTCAACAGAGCTCGGACTCTTTGTCAGCCTGGCAACAGTGCTGAAAAGAAACCTGGGATTATTCTTATTCTCTTCTATCAATAATGAATAATAAGCAGTTCTAGCTTCACGAAGTGCTTTCTTATACGTTATTAAACTATCTTTCCAGACTAATTGAGACTCTTCTAAATTAGGGGAACGCCACTGTCTCTCCAGCTTTCTTGCAGTCTGCTTTAACGCACGCAGCGGTGAATTATACCAAGGAGCCAACCTCTTCTGACTGATTACCTTCCTTTTCAGAGGGGCAACATTGTCCAGTGTTGTACGCATTGAAGCTATAGTGCTGTCAACAAGAGAGTCAAGTTCTACTGGAGTAAAATTTAGGTAGCCGTCCTCTGTCATATCAGCACATGGCAGTGAAGAAAAGGATGATGAAATCAACTCTTTAAATCTGGTTACAGCATTCTCTGACAGACACCTTCTATATGTAGAATTCTTCTCAGAAACCGTGTAGTCAAGTAATGTAAATTCAAAAGTTATTAAAAAATGGTCAGACAAGACAGGGTTGTGAGGGAACACTGTTAACTGTTCACTCTCAATGTCATTTTCAACATCTACATGAATATTAAAGTCACCCACTACAATGACTTTATCTGTACTCAGCACTAACTGGGATAAAAACTCTGAGAATTCAGAGAGAAACTCAGAATAAGGGCCAGGTGGACAATACACAACAACAAACACAAGAGGTTTTTGTGATTTCCACTTTGGGTGGGAAAAACTGAGAATCAGAGATTCAAAAGAGCTAAAACTAATCTTGGGTCTAGGACTGATTAGTAACCCTGATCTGAAGATAGCTGCCAGTCCTCCTCCTCCACCTGTGGTTCGAGGAACGTGAACATTTAAATAGTCAGAGGGAGTTGATTCATTAATACTAACATTATCCTCCTGCTGCAGCCAGGTTTCTGTAAAACAAAATATATCAATATGATGATCACAAATCAAATCATTCACTAACAGAGACTTCGAAGGGAGAGATCTAATATTCAGCAAACCACATTTAATAGTTTGATGTTTCTGTTCAGTTAAAGTTTTTGTTTTAAATTTAAATTTAAAGAGGATTTTCTCCTTTTGTGTTTTTTGATTGGGGGCAGCATCAGGTGGGAAGCCGCAGAGAAGTGTGTAAGACTACAACTCTGCATCCTGGTCTCAACCCTGGGTTGTCATGTTTTTTAAACCTGGATAATATGTTCATCGATAGTGAAAGCCGGCGTCAACAGAAATGAACGGGGCATAGACAATACAGCCTCTAAATAAGGCTTTATCTGTCTTTATTTCACCAATACTTTAAGACGAATTAATGAATAAACGTGTACTATTGCACAGTTAGTTCAGAGCTGCTGTGTTGCTGTTATTGGGGGCTTTCTACACCTGGATTACTTGGGATAAAGTCATTGACGCACGCCACGAAAATTACTTTAAATAAAATATGCACTTTAATCGAATAGTGAATACTGAATAGTTTGCTTAAGAATTTTGCAATGAGGAGCAGCAAAGAAAAATGTGACTTTGTTCCAAACATTATGAAGGACACGTATAATGCCAAAAGTGCATTGGCAACTGCTTAGACAAATAACGGATGACACCGCCACACTACAAGTAAATTTCATCTGTGACACATCGCAAAGCTGATTCAAACTTCAACTCACTCACTCACTCACCAGAATTAAAAATTCACTTAAACAGTGACAACAACAAAAAAAAACGTTTAAGTTGGTGTACCAATGAAAATAACAACACTTAAGCTACCACAACAGAAGACACTGGCCTCACACTGTGGCAGCTCACATCCATCAGCCACTGGGGTGCACTTGTGTGTGATATTATGCTACCACGTTCTCTTTCAGCTCCCCAGGAAAACCGCTCGGATTATTTCACTTGTAAAGGATAGTATTCCATCATGCTGCAGTCAGTAATTAATGGAATAGGTTTGTATTGGAAAGTTTACACTTTGCTGCCTGGCAACAACAGAGCTAGAGCTGTGTTTCTGTCTGCAATGTAGGCACTTTGTTGCATGTCACCCTCTATTCACAGCTCCTCTTCCTGTCTGACACTGCTGCTACTCAAAAAAGGCCAAAAACAGAAATAAAGAATAGAGGTGACTAACAGGATGGTGAAGATATCTTCTGAGTAACTGCAGTGAGTGCAGTCTTGGTTTCCATGTTGTTGTACTTACACTTCATAACCATTGTTAAAGGGATGGTAAGTAGTTTGGTGAATAGTTTATATCTCTTTTCCTCAGCTAGATGTGGTGCACTTGTTGCATAAGCTAAAGTAGGAGGAGGGTATACAGTAGGGATATGTGGATACATTCTGTCAGGTTTTGCATTTTGGTCATGTTTTATGTTTCTGCCATGATATGCCACTTTTTTCCTCAGTCTCTCCTGCCCTGCCATCAGCTCCACTCCCTTCACCTGTATTCATTGTCATCAGCAGCACTCACTCACTAATCACCCTTCTCAGTATTTAGTCTCCCAGTTGGTTCATGTTGTTTGTCAGATCCTCACCGTCACTCATGTCTAGCCACAGTCATTCATGCTGTTTCAGGTTTGTGCTTGTTACCGTTTCCATGTCAGGTTTTTGTTTTAATCCAAGTTTTTTTCATAGTCTCAGTTTAGTTTTTGGTATTCCAGCTCAGCCGTACTTTTCGTTTGGATCTTTAAATAAACTGTTTTTTTTTCAGTTTATCCTATTTCCTCCCCACTATCTGACAAATCTATTTAGTCAGATTTAGAGTGTTTAGAGTGTTGTGAACGTGGTCTGAGCAGTTGCTTCGGGAGCACATCCTGAGTTGCAGGTGAATCACCATATTTTGGTTGCTTTACCGGGCTCGCGGGCGTTAGTGCATAAAAACCCACCACAAGTAACATCCGAAGACTAGGGGGGAGCTTAGGTAGATGTTGGTGAGACAGTTGGAGGGACATTTCTACTGTGACGTTGTGGCTGTGTGGGGGGCCACGGGAGCTCAGGTAAGTAGGCTATTGTAATCTGGTTTGATTGCATTGGTTGGTGTAGTCTGGGTGTTTTTGACAGGTAATTGTGTGATAGTTGGCATGGCCAGTGTGGAGGATTTTTTTGAGTGATCCATCCTAGGAGGGACTGGAGTGCTGTACACGTGATCAGTTGCTGAGGATTGCTGATCACTTCGATTTGGAGGTCAGTGATAGACGGTCTAAGGACAGTATCAAAGCTATCATCAAGGCTAACCTGACTGAAACGGAGGTTATCAAACCTGGTAAATTGCAGGCTGCCGGTCCAGTGTCGGAAGCTGTTGTTTCTGGTGATGCTAGTCTGACTTTTGAACAGAAGCGTGAGTTGCTTCAGCTGCAGGCTGAGGTGGAACTTAAAAGGCTGGAAGTGGAGGAGCACAGGCTGAGTTTAGGTGGTGTGGGCTATGCTTCTGGTAGGTCGAATTCTGGTTAATTTGATGTTGCCAGCAACCTACGCTTTGTTCCATTTTTCTCCCTGTTTGAGCGCGTGGCTGGGAGTAAGGGATGGACAGATCCAGACCGAACACTGTTGCTACAGTGTGTGTTAACAGGTAAAGTGCAGGAAGCATACTGCGCTCTCACAGTTGCTGAAAGTAAAGTTTACATCACTGTGAAGGAGGCTGTTTTGACAACTTATGAGTTGGCTTATGAGTTGGTACCGGAGGCTTACCGACAAAGGTTTAGGACCTGGGAGAAGTCTGGGAAGCAGACTCATGTTGAGTTTTCAGTCGGTGGTGTGCTTCTTTGGAGGTCTGCACTTTTGGTGATAAGTCATGTGAAGGAATTAGTCCTCATCTGGGTAACAGCAGGTCAGAACGGGTTTCACATGGTCAAGTACAGTTTGATTCAACTGGACTGGATAGTGTAGTGCCACCTTTCATGCGGGAGATCTGGGTTCAAATCCCCTGCATGAAAGGTACTATCAGGTACTATAGGTAGGGGTCCTTAGGCAAGACTCCCTAACCCTATCTGCCTATCTGTAAGTCGCTTTGGATAAAAGCGTCTGCTAAATGCATAAACATAAAATATGCCATTATTGCAAAGGTAGGGGGCATAGGAAAGGGGATTGTCCTAATCGCAGGAACAGTGGTGCCCAGGTTAAATCTGCTGCTCTTGCTGCTTCTGACCAATGTGTTAGTCCTGTTTTCCTCTTCCCAGCAGGTGGAAGCTGGAGGTGTGCAGTTTGGATGAAGGTGATTTCTCAACTTTTGTCTCAGATGGCTGTGTCACTGGTTGGGAGTGATGTCACTGTGCCAGTAAAAATTCTGAGAGATACAGGGGCTTTTGTATATTGTATATTGTATATTGTGAACTCTGTGTTGCCTTTTTCAGAGGAAACTAATACTGGAGACTATATCTTGATGCAGGGAATGGGGCTAACAGTGTTTCCAGTTCCGCTGCATAAACGCTGCACTGTGGGTTGATTCAGGGTGAGGTTGCCATGGGGGTGCGTCCTGCACTTCCCCTTAAGGAGGTGGATGTTATTCTTGGAAATGATCTTGCTGGGAGCCAAGTGTGGGCTAATGGTTTGCCACCTCCACCCATAGTAACATCTCCATCTTTGGTTACAGGAAAGCCAGATGAGAGTGTTCAGGGTTTTCCTGGAGTTTTCACAGCTTGTGCAGTGACACGAGTTATGTGTCGTGTTGAGTCTGAGTCTAATACTGACCTTGAGGATGGGGGAGCATGGGAGACTGAAGTTTTCTCTGTAGACATCCCTGAATCTTTTTTGTCCGTTTCTCGCAGTGACCTGCTGGTGGAACAGAGAGCAGATCCCTCTCTGTGTCAGCTGTTTGATCAGGTCCTCACTGTTGAGGAGGCTGAGAGTTTTGCAAGTGGGTCCGTGTTGTAGGATGGGTTGTTGGTGCGGAAATGGTTGCTGCATGGGGAAAACTTTGTTGATAACCCAGTCTGACAGATTGTTGTTCCGCAGTGAAGTGTTGAAGGCTTCCCATGATGAGTCTGGGCCTCTGGGTGTCCACAAGATTTATAACTACATTCTGCTGTATTTTTTCTGGCTTTGGTTAAAGAAGGATGTGTCCAGGTACATTAGAACATGCCATACATGTCAGATGACTGGTAAGCCGAACCACAGTATTAAGGCGGTTCCTCTGTATCCTATTCCAGCAATTGTGCAGCCATTTGAACATTTGATTATTGATTGCATTGGTCCCTTGCCTCGTTCCAAAGCTGGTAGTAACTATTTGCTGACAGTAATGTGTCAGAGCACAAGATATCCAGCTGCATACCTGCTTCGTACCATTACTGCTAGGTCTGTGGTAAAGACGCTGACACAGTTCATTTCCATGTTTGGCATTCCAAAAATAATCCAGAATGATCAGGGATCGAACTTTTCTTCTAATTTATTTGCTCAGGTTTTAAAACAGCTGAATGTAAAGCATAATCGGGCTTCTGCGTACCATGCTCAGAGTCAAGGGGCTCTGGAAAGATTTCACCAGAAATCTCTGCTGCGTAGCTACTGTGTTGAACTACTGTGGGAGGATGGGCTGCCATGGCTTCTGTTGGCTGCTCGTGAAGTGGTGCAGGAGAGCACCGGGTTCAGTCCAAATTAACTTGTTTTTGGACACACTGCGTGGGCCGCTATAAGTGTTGCATGATGCTGTGGAGTTGTCAGAACCTGCTAGTAATTTGGTTTACTATGTTAATGGAGAAGTTGACCTCTTCCCAGGAGAAGATGAAGCGTCTTTATGACCATAAAGCTAAGCAGCGACAGTTTAGCCCTGGTGATCAGGTACTTGTGTTATTGCCAGTTGTCAGCTCCCCTTTCCAGGCTAAGTTTACTGGCCTGTTTACAGTGCTACGTCACTCGTCAGACCAAAATTATTTGCTGTCAACACCAGGGCATAGTCCACACAACTTTGCCATGTAAATTTATTGAAACCTTATTATACTCGGCAGGTCAACACATCTAAAGGTGAGGAACAGACAAGGATTGGTGAAGCCGTGTCTGTGGCTGCTGCAGTAGGAGGTTTGAGTTTTTTGTCTCAACCAGAGGTTGACGGGGTTATCCAACCTGATGAGAGTTTTTTGTGTGGCAGACTAAAAAATTCTGAAAGCCTGAAAAATCTAAAATTTCTGTTTGAGCATTTGTCTGAGGTAGCAAGCACTGAGCTGTTTGCTCTGATAAATAAGTACCAGTGTACTTCACTTATAGAAAAACGCGTGTAAATCATGTGAAAAACACAGGAGGAGGCACCTCATTGTTTGTAAGAGGGAAAAACAACACCCAGCACATTCCTTTGGAGGAGCAATACATTTTCCATCACAACTGGTGTCATAATATGCAAAGCTGAATGGAGCTTTAGTTGAGAAATGCACACAAATGTATATAAAGGTCCTAAAATCTACTCTGCATGTCAGGACAAAATCCATAGCAGTGTGAGTGCAAGTCATTCTCCGTAGAACTTACATGATGAATTTGGGGAGAGGTGATCCTTGAGATGACTTGGGAAAGAATTCACATCTCAGTATAGTGGTACAAATCAATATTATACTTGTATGACTTGAATAATACTCTAGACTGACTAACATTTTGAGCTGTAGCTCAGGAGGAAGAGCAGTCGCCCACCAATCGGAAGGTCGGTGGTTCGACTCTGGCTTCCCCGGGCTACATGTCGAAGCGTCCTTGGGCAAGACACTGAACCCCTCGTTGCCTCCCAGTGTATCACTGGGGTATGAATGTGTGTATGAATGATTAGAAAAAGCACGTAGTTAAGTATCTTAAGACGTGCTGTATGAATGTGTGTGAGTGGGGTGAATGCGGCATGTAGTGAAGCGCTTTGAGTGGTCAGTTAGACTAGTAAAGTGCTATACAAGTACAAGTCCATTTACCATTTACCAAATCTCCCATCATCTATGATGATACAGCTGTTGCATTATCATGCTATAACATGTGCTGTCTTCAGGCAATAGTGCTGTGCATGAATGCTTTAAAAGTAGCACATTCACAAGGCAGTTTTTAACTGATGAAGGTGAAGTGAGCACAGTTCTTTGAGCAATGTTATTGTTGACAGTGTCATTATAAAACATGCAGACATGCTGTAATTGGAAAGAACACATCTTACAATTGTTTCTGCTCTAGCCAAAGGTGTTAGTATGGTGTGTGTGTGTGTGTGTATATACTGCTATGCAACTGAATTATTAGGACAGTTACAGACATGTTCAGCTGTAAATGTATGAAACTGCATAACAACAGACAGCATGATGGAAACTAACAAAAAGTGGTGTACTAAAACAAAAGGTTTCAGTAGAGATTCAAAACGCACAATGTGGTGCATAATGCAAATCTAAAGGATCTAATAGGCAACTCTGGATGGCAGAGAGTCAGAGGGGAGAACCTCTGATATAAGCTGAACCTTTGTTTTGGCCTTGGAGCAGACAGCTGACTGACTGTTGTGCTCCGACACAATATTTCGTCTTTTAGAAGTATTACATTCAACTGTTGATAATTTGTTTTTCAAGTGTCAGTTTTTTTTTTTTTTTTTTTTTTCATTCGCTGCTGAAGTTAACTTATGAGACTGAGTATATCCTAATAGTTGGTAATAAAATAGATAGCTGCAGAGATGTGCATTCATCTGGTCTGCACTTCATTACATCATGATTCATATAAAGATCAGAATTCAAAGGAGATCATGAAAAAAGTGAGAAATTAAAGTGAACTAGTTCATTTGGGGACTGTAAACTTAGTTCAAACTTCCAAAAGTCTGGTTCTCATGCTAATATCATATAATTTCTTCTTTTTTTCTGGAATTTGTATTCAAAGCTCTAAATTGCATTTGAACACCAGCTTGTGGTTGTAGAAGCCAGCAAGGCATTACCATAAGTTTGTTTACATTTGATCTCATATGTTTGTATCTCATATATTGTACTTTCCACCTCATATTGATACCTACAACCTACCCTAAGGTAAACTAATTATAAATACCTTGAATTCCCACTGCATGTTCATAGAGATCACTATCAGTTTTCTGGTTGTCATCTAGCTGCCCACCAAATACTAAGCCATTGACAGAATGTTGGTTGACGGAAGAAATTGCTTTATTAAGAGGGGAAATGCAAAAAAGAGATAACATTGACCCACATGCCACTTGTTCTTATTTTCAAAAATACTGGAAATTGTGAAAAAAAACCAAAAAAAAAAAAACCACAAAGCTTTTAGTCTTAACCGGGAGTATGTGACAGTCGGACAAGAGACAGACTGTATGTACCTGATAGTCTTTTATAATTTCTGTTAACTTTGTCTGCTAAATCCATAACTAAAAAGCGTAACTTATGCTCACTGTATTATCACTGCTTTTTTGTGATTAAGAACAAAAAGACAATAAATCTTAAACTGTTCTCATATTTGTTCACCATTGGATCCTGGTGTTATTGGGAAATAATCTTATTGATGTTGGAAGTACAACAACATTGGCAGAGTATAAAAGGATATTTCAGTGACACTGGCTTTGTTTTCGTGCACAGCAATATTTCGGTATTAACCTGATTATGACTTTAATCTGAATGAAAGACAAACTTGTAAACAGCACAAGCAGTAACTTAATCAAGTCATGTGGAATATGACAATCTTAGTTACATTATGTTAACATGTACTTACCCTTGATCACATTATTACATCTTGCAGGAGCTCTCACATCATGTTGCAATACACTGCTGATACATGCTTTTACTTACAAATATATATCCTTTTAATTAAAAGTTTACAGATACAATTTCTGCATCCATTTAGAATATCAGTTTTGCACATCAAATTAGGGTTATACTTACACAACATGCAGTATGGAGGTCAGCTGCAGAGTCAAGGTATCCGATGTGGCTAGATATCCAGTTTCCTTGATTTAGGGGCCTAGATACTAACTGTGATACAGCTACTAATTTTTCTGTCATGATCTTAACATCAACTAAATACTAACCTTCTTTATCTTCTTCTTTACTATGAACCTGCAAATTCAGCAGTTCAGTGCAACCTGAGTTATCTGAGTTGAACCCTCAGATTCAGAATGTTTGTCTTTTATTTTACCTATAATGCCATGGTAGAAAATGAAAAATGCTTTGAATGAGTAGTGCTTACATGGCCCAACAAATTCAAGTATAAATCTAACAAGAGCAAATGTGAATGATTGATCAGATCATACTCTGAAGCATGTTAATGAGAATATGAATTAAATATCCTGTCTGCAGCTCAGGTGAACATCAAAATACTTATACGGTCAGTTGTACGAATACTGTAGGTGTCCCTCACAGCCATTGACTCATGTCGATGCTTTGTACAAATCCATTAAGTTTGCTTAACATGAATATCCTTGATAGCTAATATGTATAAAATCAGCCAACCAACATCTGGAACCCGCATTATATTTTAGGTAGAACTGGTTCCACAGGTACAGAATATTTATCCATATGATAACACATGATGATTATGGGTTTAATTGGTTATTTGCATATTTACCTTCAAGTTCAAGGTGAAAGTATTTTGATGTAGTAAATTGATCTCTCACTGATTTATTTGTTCTTATAATTCCATCTCAAAAATATAATTTCTTGCTGTTGTCTTTTTCAAGTCATTTCTAATTTGTCCATACCTGCCCATAGATTTAAAAGTTATTCTTGCTTCTGTGACCAACATGTATTACCCATGATACATAACATACATAAAGCATGAAGTTTACCAAGATTGTATTTATGAATGATGAGATTCACCAGAGAGTAAATATGTTCTACTGTATGTATAACATGTATTATGTAGCATATAAATAAGGTAGAAAATAATTGTTCTTGTAGCTCTAATAAAAAAAACTGTAGTATCCAAAAAGGTTTGGTGCTTGTCAATTAGTGAATAGTATTTGGCTTGCAAAATGTCAGTATCTGAGAGAAGAGGGGTTTCCCAGAGAATAAATCATCTTCAGCAAAATCTAACTGTAAGACAGTCCTCCAAGAAAACTACAACTACAACCATTTAAAATGGTCACTTTAACAATGTAAGTGTTCCACATGGAAATAGAAAATGATGCATGCATCATTAGCTGATATTTTCAGTTCTGTTGTATTAGAATATGTGTTTGTGTATTTCAACAGTAATTTCTGCTCTATTGTAACAAAAATACTCACTATCTGCTTCTTAGAAAATACTGGCTCTTTTTTAGTATTGCATTGCATTTTTTATTTTAAATTTTTTTTTTAATGAAACAGATGGCTGATAATTAAACTATATCCAACTATTTTGTGTTCAAATGAAAGAAAGTAGGATGAAGAGATAAACTTTTCACACTGATAGTATATCAAAAAGTAAGAACTCAGATCATCCACCTACGAAGAATAATTTTTGTTCATTTGAGTTTGAACCACAAGAGATCTTCCAATCCACACATTTTACAACTCCCTGTGAAAGAGAGGCAAGAGATCTTAGTGAGGTACTGTGAAAGAAAAATAACTCCTGCAATCATGACTGAGGAGTGTTCACTGCACGTCTATTCTTATCACACATAAAAACTAAGTGTTTCTCTGCTGTACTTACAAATGTTTCTGCAGCATTAAAAAAAATGCTTTACAGAGTGTCAACATGCCTAAATGACTGATTTACAAACTGTTTATCTGTTGTGAGAGCAATTGTTTTCATTCAAACAAACCTATATCATCACCCTTTTTCTGGATTTAGAACCCTGAAGTATGTTTAACATTATGAAAAAAACCTAAATATTTGCTTTAAAGCATTTGAGGTCACTACCAACTCATCAACTATGAAACAAAAAACATTGCACTAATTCTGAAAATATCCTATTCGATGAGTGCTTCATTCTGTGTGCTTGTTGTGGATTTCTGCATCTACAACTATTTCCACCCAACTTTAACTCTAGAACTCATTGTACCTTAAAAACGAGAGAAGTTATAACTATTTTTCTCTTGCATTTTTCTTTGATAGATAGATTGCTTATAGATAATTCTCAACAGCATCAGTAAAATTAATTTACGAAAAAAATCAACTAATATTGGTCTAGCCATACTTTTAACATGCAATTAGAACTCTATCTTCTTATATCATTGTCTGTTTTTTTTTTTTTTTCCCGTAGTATGTGATTGATTCTGATTTCCCCTTTGCCACTGAATGCAACATCTTTCTGCCATCACAAAAGCAAACACTGGTTAAGCTTTTTCCATACAAGGAGCAGTTCTTAACAATAGTCTTTAAAAACAAAAAACACAGATGACTTGACTGAGAATGACGCCCAGGGTGTATGCAACCATAATGTGCCAAAAGAATAATGACATGATATTTGACTGATTTATTATTGGCTGAGTAATGTTTCTCTGGGGAGTCTTGTGTTTGTATCTGGTGTGGTGTTTTAAACAAACCAAGGCCAGTACATCATATGACTCACAACAAGATTGTGCCTGAAAGATGAATCATAATCATCTATCCTTGGCAGAACCGAAGATAAGAGAAATGTAAGTACTTAAGAAAGAAGTTGCCAGTAAACCTTTTTTTTTAAAGAAAACCTTACATTTTAACCAGATTTGAAAAGGCTGCAGCTTAAAAGTGCTCAGAGATAAAGGAAGGCTATAAATGAGAAAAATATTGAGTGTGACGAAAAGGTTATTAAGATAATAAATTGAATCACCTAATTTGCATGATTTACATTACTGATTACATCGAATTGTGGCAGTGTCTTAGATAACACAAGTTCTTGTGAACACTGGATTTTGTGATTCTTTTGTCAATTCATGTACTCAATACAAACCTATTCCAAGTTATGATTTTTTTATTGTTATTTATGGTAATTTTATCCACATAAAAACAGCTAGAAAATCAGTGAAAGCATGTCAGTAAAATGTATTTTAATCTTAAATCTTGATTTGGGTTTTATAGTTCAAGCAGCAAATCTGTTAGTATCGTTAATTCATTTGATTAGCTTTTATTAATTTTCTCAAAATGGGCTGGAGCTAATCCCAACTGTCATTGAGCGAGAAGCAGGGTACATCCTGGACAGGTCGTCAGTCCATCACAGGGCCACACAACCATCCACGCTCACACTCACTCCTCAGAACAATTCAGAGTCACCAATTAACCTGACATTCATGTTTTTGGACAGTGTGAGGAAGCTGGAGTACCTGGAGAGAACCAACACATACACAGGGAGAACATGCAAACGCCATGGAAAGATGCCTTAATTTGGGGATCTGATTCAAATAATACATGAATGCCATTTAGTTGTGTGTAGAAACAAGATTAGTTGTGGTACTCGGAAAGCTGCTTTATTCATTATGGTAGCTTGTTGCAATCAACGACAGTGGTGCTTAAACTGTAAAATATTAAATTCGACAAGCTAAGTCACACTAGCTTGTATATGCAGAGAGGGAAGGCTTTCTTATATATATTTTTTAAGGGGTGGCAATATAAGAAGCACTATGCAAACAGTCCATACCCCTGTGGTTGTTGTACACGTAGAGTAATAGGAGTTAAAAATGACTGTTTGATTACCACCATTTCAGAGATAATATCCATTCATACAGACACAACTAAAAACCCATATCACATTATATAAGCTGTAGCAGCAAGATAAATAGCAAGGAGCGTGATGCAAACTCTATATTGATGGTGCTGTTGCGTGAAGATTTATGGGACTAAGTCTCGCAGTTTGATTCCGTAAGGTTTGTTGTCGCAAATTTACTAGTATTTGCCCCATTATTAAAAAAGAAAGACTGCAAAGCATTCCACTACTCAAGTTAATTTAATGCCAGAAAAAGACATCAGAATTTATTGTACAGAGTATTATCCATGTTATACAATTAAAGTCAGTTTTATTTATATAGTGCCAAATTACAACAAATGTCATCTCAAGGCACTTAAATAATACAGTCCAATTCAAGCCAACTGGAGTTAAATTCATTGTAATCATAATCCAATGAAATCCAATTAATTCATTTCAAAATAATTCAATTCATTCATATAGACACAATTCAAAAGCAATTTCCTAGCTAAGGGAACAAACAGATTGCACCTAAACTTGTCTTCAGCCCAATCTCCCGTCCTGAGCATGCCTGAGGCGACTGTGTAAAGGAACGACTCCCTTTTAACAGGAAGAAACCTCTGACTGAACCAGACTCAGGAAGGGTGGCCATCCGCCTCGACCAGCTGGGGTTTGAGAAGACAGAAAAGAGGGGGGGGGGGACCACCATAACACGATAACACCATTCAAAGGATACCTGTTGTAACAGGGAAACAGCTTATTTACTCTGTGCTCTGTGACAGTCAGCTAACTTCACATGTAGTTTGCTACTGATAGTTTTGTGCAACATGGCAGGGTATTTATCAGATTTTGACGGCGTGGGTGACAACTTTGAGTACGAAGGACGTCCTTACCGGAGTGAATGAGCTGTGCTGCAGCGTCGAGCGTCGATGACGTCATCCCAGTAGACGAGTGCGTAGAAAGCCCTCTATAAGCCCCCCAATAGCCGCCAATAACAACAACATTGCAGCTATGAATTAACAGTGCAATATTGTGCGTTCGTTCATTCATTCGTCTTAAATTATTGGTGAAATAAATACAGAAAATGCCTTATTTAGAGGCTGCATCGTCTATGACCCTGTTCACTCCGTTATATGGATCTCGAGGAATCTAAATATCTTCTGAAGGATGCCGACTTTCACCAAATTGCTCTCGGTGAGTAGATGAACATAATTCATGCCAGAAATAAGGTCTAGGTTTAAAAATACTGGAGTTCCTCTTTAATGTTGAAGCACAGATCGTACTCCGCGAGGCTCGTGACTATGGTGGCCGTAATGCTCAAACCATCAAGCAGTGCCACCTGACGACCACATGGTCTCAGCACGAATCTTGACATATCAACATGGATGAAAGCCCATCACCTCCAACTTAACCTCCCAAACACTGAACTGCTTGTCTTCCCAGACAAACCAACCATACACCACAGCATCTGCACCCAAACTGAATCCCTATCTCTTGCTCCATCAAAGGTTGCTAGAAACTTGGGTGTCATGATTGATGACCAACTAACCTTCAAAGATCACGTTAAAGTTCATTCCGCTTTGCATTGCTAAGCATATGAAAGATCAGACCATACCTAACCCAACATGCCACCCAGCTCCTGGTGCAGGCCATGGTCATTTCCCGCCTTGACTCCTGCAACGCTCTCCTAACTGGTCTCCCAGCCTGTGCTGTGAAATCTCTGCAGATGGTCCAGAACGCGGCAGTGCTTCTGGTCTTCTATCAGCCTAAAAGAGCATACGTCACCCCTCTGTTCATTGAACTCCACTGGCTACCCTTAGCCGCCTGCATCAAATTCAAGTCACTGATGTTAGCCTATAAAGTGCTCAATGGACTGGATCCCATCTATTTGAATGCTCTTACAAAGGCTTATGTCACAACTCGGTCCCTCCGCTCATCTCAGGATTGTTGTTTAGCAGTGCCTACACCACGCTTAAGACAATCCAAACTCTTTTCATGTGTCGTTCCACGATGGTGGAATGAACTACCAAGCGCTACCAGAACAGGGGCATCCCTGTCTATCTTCAAGAAACTCTTGAAAACCCAGCTCTTCAGAGAGCATCTCCTATCCTAGCACTTACCTTGTACTTCCCTACCCCCTCTATCTCTGCACTTTATCTTTCTGTACTTTCCTCTATGCCTGCACTCTATCTCTACTCTGTCACCTCTGACAGAGTCTGACTAGTGGGTTCCTTCCATGTAGTTTATTGTTAGATTTTTATATAGCTTGTTATATCTTCATTTGTAAGTCGATTTGGATAAAAGCGTCTGCTAAATGCATAAACATAAACAATGCAGCTTCGTAGCTTACCAATGCCGTGCTAAAACATTTTGACAGATTTTTGAGCGCCGTGTACCACATAAAATCCGTTCTGGGTCAGAAAGCACAACCAGAATCAATTCATGCATTAGGCGCATCACATTTTAAGTTGCACTGTCGATTTTTGAGAAAATTAAAGGATTTTAAGTGCGCCTTATGGTCCGAAAAATTCGGTACTTGCATGTAAATGTGAGGTCCTCACCACGGTGGCTAGCCTCCCACCTGAAGACACCCAGTCCACACTGAAACTAAAGAAACTTCCCGGAACACTAAATAATGACGGTTTAACAAAATCAACAACCCAGTTTATAGATAAACAATATCTCAAAACCCACAAACAAATAAATGGCCAAGGTAAAACAAAAACTTTCAAAACATTAAAATGGTGCAAATAAGGCCAAAACAATGTATGCGATTGCTGCTACTTGTGCTTGTTTTGTTTGTTTTTTCTCTGCTTGTCTGCTTTCAGGTGCTCCTGGTGGCGCTAAGGCTGTATTCCCCTCAGAGACCATGGATTGTTGTCTGTTTTGTTTTTTACAGGTGTAGCAGCTGGTTGTCTGGTTTTTGTTTCTATTTTTGTTCTGTTTCCTCTTGTTTCCTCTTCTTCTTTCCTTGTCCCCCGGTCCGGTTCAGTTCTATTAAATGTCATATATTGTCAACAGAAATAAATAAATGGGCATCAAGGGGAGCTTTACATTTATAAAACTTCCCTTGGCAAAGCAAATCTGTTTGGCATCAAAGGTATTCAGACTACAATTCTGCTGCCATAATGCTGAACAGGACAAGGGGGAGGAAAAAAAAAAAAAAGTTAAAAATTAAGTTGAAAATCTGCTTAAATCTTCAGTTCGAGACCATATTTGTTTTACAGCTTTCTGTTCTGGTACTTTTGTGTTTAAAGACCAATATAATTCAGGAGGATTTTATATTTATACGTAAACCTCCTGTAATTTTGGTTTAGAGTCATATACATCGATACAGTGTGCAAGAGATGTATCTGAAAAACATGGGTTCAATATTTATACTTTTTCTTCTGTTCTCTTGAAAATTAAACAATTATTCACCTTTTCTGGTAAAGCACCTTTTGTCAAACCTTTAGGGTTGACTTTATCAAATTTAAGATTGAACACATTCTTTTGGGTCTCTTTGCTGAAGAACAGCATTTCAGAAGCGATATTTTGAAGCTCTTGTTGTCATTCGCTAAATTGAATACAAATGCTGCTAAGTGAGAATGCTTCAGAAATATAAATAATAGTCTATTTTTTTTATCAAATTACAAAATGCAAAGTGTGGGAAAAAAAGAAACTAATTCAAATCAATATTTGGTGTTTCTACCCTTTGCCTTCAAACCAGTATCAATTCTTCGAGGTACATTTACACAAAATCAGGGATTTTGTAGGATTATAGTCCAAACAGGTGCTAATGATCATCAGTTTCACATAGAGGTTGAAACAGTTATTAAGTGTGTAGGAGGCTTAAAACTGGGTGAGGAACAGCCAAAGTCTGCCACCAAGGTGAGGGTGTGGAAAATAGCTTTATCAGCATAGTCTCTCCCAGGGAAAGATTTCAAATCTCTTTTGAAGAAGCACAAAGAAACGTTAAGGGTTGCAGTGGTCAGTCAAGTAAACTTATTTCCCTTTTATATGTCCAGTAGCATCACCGGCTCAGACTCGGGCACGACCATCTGCTGTCCGGAAAAGTCTGGCCAGAAATGGTCTTCGTTGGAAACCTCCGAAATGGAAACAAGCGACTCAACTATGCACGAAAACACAGGCAGCAGAAAAAGGGCAGCAGCTGCTCTGGACTGATGAGTCAAAATCTGAAATATTTGGCTGCAGCAGAAGACAGCTTGTTCCCAAAAGGCTGGACAGAGGTATCTGCAGGCAGCAGTGAAGTGCAGTGGAGGTTCCTCGCAAGTTTGGGGCTGGAGATTCATGGTGAGAAACACAGGCAGACGCTTATCCATCATGCAGTAACCATAAGCGAGGCGTATGATTGGCCTCAAACTTATTCTGCAGCAGCAACGACCCCAAACATACAGCTAAAGTCATTAAAAACCATCTCCAACCTAAAGAAGAACAAGAAATCCTAGAAGTGATTGTCTGGCCCCCACAGAGCCCTGATCTCGACATCGACTCTCGAACCTTAACCCATGAAGGGACAGAAAGATTTGAACAACCTATCAGCCAAGTTCCTTCAAAAACTGTGGACCTCGAAGAATTGATGCTGTTTTGGAGACCAACGGTTTGATTTCTCTTGTGTTCATTCACTGAATTTAATTAATTAATGAAAATGAACTATTGATACAGTCAAATAGCACGAAGCTAAAGCCTTATGCCAAGTTTCAATTATTTGGTTTAACCGACTATCTTTTACAGCCATGTTTGTTTATGTCATTCCTACTTCATTTTTCTTTGTAATTGTTTATTTTTCCCTCTTCTCTTGTTGCGGTCATTTACATTTCACCCCAATCATGAATTTGTACCTGTATCCATCCTGAATTACTGTTGTGCTTCTCTTTTGTATAAATAAAAGTTTAGGCCGACAAAAACAAAAAAAAAAAAATAAAATATGCTGAAGACATATTTGTTGGAAAAATGTATAATAATAATAATATATTGATTTCAGACGATGGTAAGACAATCTGGTGGCACTGTGCACACAATTAGTCACATTTACTTGGCACGTGACTCAGGAGAAGATTAGGTCTTATATTGATATTTTCTGAGGAAACAAGTGTTGGACCTTCCGATTTCCAGCTGCTGCGAGGATATGCTCACTCACAAAATGCTGATTAATTTTCAAAGATACCAGAAATCCATGATAAGGGATTTAAAAATACAACACTGTAACACCCAGATAAAAAACGTGGGTTTGGCTTTTCCACCATTCAGCACTATGTACCTGTTAGGAAGGTTGGAATTGCTTCATTACCAAAATTCCATCATGTCTACATGTCAGCATGAAAAATATACAGTAGGTTTTTGACATCTTTACCATGTAAAGACTTTCAGGATGTATTCCAAACGCTCCATTCTGAGGGTGAAGGGCCAAAATGCAAAAAATGGCTACTGTAATAAATAGTTTAATTCATGTTAACAGGGTTTTAGTATCTGAATTCCTTTACTGATAATAGGGTCTTACATATCTTACATATTATTACCTTACACAACTATGACATCACACCACACACTGTTGAACATGTTTGTAATGTCTTCTTGCTCAATGACATACAACACATTTTACCTCAATAAATGTCTGAGGCGAGACCTCCATTACTGGTTTCATGTTGCATGCATCCAAGGTCCATTGCTCGGAAATGTTAGTTCCTTCACTAATCTGTGTCTCCACACATATGCCACTGTGGCACTATTGGACAGCTTCTGTGGCTAATGGCATTGACGCTCAGCAACTGAGAACCAATCCATCACACAGGAAAAAATGGTGAGGGGGAAAGAAGGGAAAGGAAGGGGCAAGTCAGGGGGGGTGAGGAAAACAGTGGCAGTGGTGTACTTCGTGATTTTAAAAGGCTATTCATCACAATAGTCTCACTGTCAGGCTCCCTGGCTGTATGTTCATGGAGGGAATCAAACACATGTCAAACTCATTCATGGGCATGGACAAGGAGAAATGGACGATCATGAGATTGCACAGGTAAACTACAGGCAACCAGAGATGTGGTTCATCTAGTGCTGCTAAATACCTATTAGCCCTGTTGTGCATATTCTGAGTCAGATCATCTAAGAGTGAAAAATTCAGCAATGTGCTGTAGCAAGATCTTTCCATGCACAGGGATAAGAAGCAACCTTACACCTCTCTGAGATCTTGGTTAAAAAAAGAAAGCATTTAGAGATTTGAAACATAAAATGTTTATCTTATGTAAGATGAATAAGTAGTTTCACAAAACAATTTGAAGTTTTGAGATTCAGTGCAGTTACATGTGTGCCATCGGATTAATGACTAAATTACAATGAGATTGAGTTATTCACTTCGTGTAGACACCTTAATCTGACATGAAATGGAATTGGATCGGGTTACTTGCGATTGAATTAAGACCCCGAGATAACTCGATCCAAATGCCCACTGAACGTACATGTAGACGACAGTGGATCTGATCTCATTCTGCACATGCTCGAGAATTTTTCCCACGACTGTCACCCGGAAGTCGAAGGAGATGATATTACTGTTGGTGTTGCCGCCGTCAGAAAGAAATAAACAATGCGTTGTTGTGCATCGCGTTTGTGCCATAACCATGCTTATCACAAATGTAGAGGGACGTAGCTTCATCTTGCTCTTTGTTCGCCATCTTTCTCGAATGCCTGAGTTGTGTTGTTGTTGGTGGTGGTGGTGAAGACGTCAACAGGAAGTGGCTCTAATAGTGATAGTTGAAATGGGTACAGCGCCACCTATCGTACTGGGGTATGACATGCTTTGTGCCAGTGATTCGATTCATTCACCGCCATAAATCCAAGGATAATTACCCTTGCTCAGATAAGGAGCATAACCCAACTATAGCTATAATCGAGTTAATCTCATCATGTAGACCCACTGACTGTCTCTGTGCCACAACTCCAGCACTATGTGGCACTTTATGGCTCTTTTGAAAATACACAAACTAAACAGCATGTCTAAATACCTCAATGCAGCATTTTTGGTCCCTGCAACCATTGCAAAGTTGGAAGAAGAAGCTTTCAATTACTGAGCTGTGTTGCTCCTTGCACTTAATTTGCAAATCCTCTCCTGCATCCTCCTGTGTGTTCATGTAGTGTTTTTCACGAATGCAGCTAAATATTTCTTCTGCTTTTCAGTGTCCCTGTGGAAGCCTTCTCTTGACTTCAAGCACTACTTAGTTACTACTGCATGATGTAGCTTTAGTGAGTAGGAATAAATTAAGTCAAATGTGGTTTGACAACAGTACAACAGAGTGTGCAATCTGTGCTCCATGTGGAGAGATGCACATAAATGGTGAAGAAATAGTCTTTTTTACATATCTTACAGTAAAGGCTTTACACATATGGAAACATCCCTTTAGTACAATCAACAGTATGTGCACTGAAGCTATTCAGGAGGCTCACAGGTCAGTCAACAATTTGTTGGTTTCTCTTTGTTTCTCATTCATCATTAAAAAAAGAAGTACAAAATCCTTCCAGGAAAGGCTGATATTGTAACAAAAGTAAATTAAATTCCATCATTTACGGATTTAGAATAACAAAAAAAGGAGTCTAAAACATAGATTTGGTCAATACTTATTAAACATTTTTAGCTGGTATCACAGCTTTTTGAATCCAACAAACAATCTCTCAGTCCTTGTTGTGAGGAATTTAAAGTTATTTTTTTCTTTGCAAAAGGTTTCTAGCTCTGCGGAACACATAGGCTTGTTTTGCATGTGCTTCACCTCTTAATCCCACCCAGACTGTTCAAGGAGGTTTTCCCCTTAATCGACACTTCCATTCTGAATTGAATCACTTGGTCTTTGTTGACAAGATATGTACCTCAGACTTTTAAGATAGCTGTAATTAAACCTTTACTTAAAAAACCCGCTATTGATTCAGAAGTGTTGGCTAATTATCAACCTATATCCAATCTCCATTATTTTGTATAAAGTTCTTGAAAAAATATTTTCAGCTCAATTTTGTGATAATTTACATAGAAATAATCTGTTTGAAGAGTTTCAGGCAGGATTTAGAGTGCATCATAGCACAGAAACAGCACTGGTGAAAGTTACCAATGATCTCCTCTTCGCCTCTGATAGCGTACTTGTGTCGTTGTGTGTCCTGTTGGATCTCAGTGCTGCATTCAATCACAGCATTCTATTACAGAGACTTGGACATGTTTTTGGGATTCAAAGAACTGCATTAGGCTGGTTTAAGTCATATTCATCTGATAGATTCTTGTAAATGATAAATATTCCTCACACACCAGAATAAGACATGGAGTTCCACAGGGTTCTGTGCTTGGACTGATTCTTTTCACTTTACACATGCTTCCATTTGGTTACAATATTAGACAGCATGGCATAGATTTCCATTGCTATGCTGATGATACTCAGCTGCACATATCTATGAAACCAGATGAAACCAATAGGTTGGTCAGACTACAAGCATGTCTTAAAGACAAAAGACCTGGATGACTCAGAACATTCTGCTTCTAAATTCAGACAAAACTGAAGTCATTATCTTTTGACCTCATTGAGTCAAAATGTTTAGCTATATAATTAGCTTCTAGTACTACAGTGAAGAACCTTGGACTTATTTTTGACCAGAATTGATCATTTTGACGCACATGTGGTTTCTAGGACTGCCTTCTTTCACCTTCGTAATATTGCCAAAATTAGGAACATCCAAAGTCAGGAACATCCTGTGATGCAGAAGAACTAGTCCATGCATTTTTTACTTCAAGATTGGACTTCTGTAAGTCTTTATTATTGGGATGTCCCACAAATTGAAAAGCTTCCAGCTGATCAAAACGGCTGCAGCCAGAATTCTGATGAGAACAGGAGAGATCATATTTTTCCAGTTTTAGCTTCTCTTCATTGGCTCCCTGTTAAATTCTGAATAGAAACACACCACGCCTTTCCTCAATTTGCTCTCTTTTTCCCTCTTTTAATTTCTCTGTTGTGTTTCCCTGTCTCAACAGGTATCCTTTGAATGGTGTTATGGTGTTTGTTGTCCCTTATTTTCTGTCTTGTCAAACCCCAGCTGGTCACCCTTCCTAAGTCTGGTTCACCCAGAGGTTTCTTCCTGTTAAAGGGGAGTCGCTTTGTCTCCACAGCCGCCTCATGCATGCTCAGGACAGAAGATTGGATTGAAGATAAGTTTCGGTGCAATCTGCTGGTTTCCTTAGCTAGGAAATTGTTTTTTTAATTTGGCTTTGTATGTATGAATTGGACTAATTTTGAATTCAATTAAATGGATTTGATTACATTATGATTACAATGAATTGAACTCCAATTGGCTTGAATCGGGCTATATTATTTAATTGCCTTGAGATGACATTTGTTGTAATTTGGTGCTATATAAATAAAACTGAATTGAATTGAATTCTCTTTTTAGGTCTGTCTTGTTTTTTGGGTAATTATTATGATGTAGAAGCCATGGCCTTTTATTCAGCTTTTTTATTGTACAAAAACTATACAATAACTGTACAAAATAACTGTACAAACTGTACAAAATAAAACATTATTTGCTGGTAATTTATTGTAACTATTCTTCTCTTGACCAGTGACATGTTTCTCATATCTGTAGTTACAACACAAGCCCAAAGATTTTGTTCACATTGACTCAAATGCTCATTCCATGTAGGTCATATTTGTTCAGGTGTGATTACACAACAGATTAGCCCATTGTCACAGTCTAAATAACTTTCCTGAGGGTGTTTTAAAAATGGGGTTTTAAATTGCACGTACGGCAATCCTTTGAGAAATTCTCTCTGAAAAAGTTCTTGGCCCGCCGGACACCTTCATTCTATCGCTCCAGTTAACTTCCACTTCTCAGTAATATTACAGACTGGAAGAACATCTGACTGAAAACACTTTGCTATCTTTTTTCAAACATCAGTTACTCTAGATGTAAGAGCAGTGGGTTGGAAACTTAGACCTCAAGGCTCCTTGTTGTTGCGGCAAGGTAATAGGAGTCAAGAAATAGGAGGTTAGTCAAAAAACAAAGACCAACGGTAATTTAGCCTCTTAGCATTCTGAAGGTAAGAGAGGTTCTCATGGTCGTTCCATACAACAAAAGGTTACTTAGCTCCCTCCAACCAGTGTCTCCATTCCTTCAAAGCTAGTCTGATGGCTAACAACTCCCGGTTATCAACATCATAATTCTGTTCAGCTGCAGACAAACGTTGAGAGAAAAATGCACAGGGGTGTAGCTTACCCTCTGAGATAGTACAGCCCCCACACCTGAGTTCGAAGCATCCATTTCAAGGACAAACTGCTGATCGGGTTTGGGAAGGACAAGGATGGGTGCTGTGGTAAATCTCCTCTTGAGTTGTTAGAATACCTGGTCGGCTTCAGGGATCCAGTGAAAGAGGGTTTTTACAGAAGTTAATTTGATTAATGACAATGCGATGATGCTGTAGCTGTGGAGGAATCTGCGATAAATGTTTGTGAAAACAAGAAACCTTTGGAGATGCTTATGGTTTGAAGGCGTCAGTCAGTCTGCCACAGCCTTAACCTTGTCTGGATCCGTCGTCACCTGCTTGCCCTGGAAGATATAACCGAGAAAGGTTACATAGGCTGCGTGGAACTCCCCTTTTTCGGCTTTGATGTAAAGGTGGTTCTCCAAGAGTCTTTGTAGTACCAAGATGTTGTCTGTGTTCTGCGGGGGATTTAGAAATTATCAAGATGTCATCCAGATAGAAGAAGACAAAACGATTCAGATAATCTCCCAGAATGTCAATAATGAGGGCTTAAATGATTGCGGGAGCATTTGTGAGGCCGAATGGCATGACCAAGAACTCGAAGTGAGCTAGGGATGTGTTGAATGCTGTCTTCCATTCGTCCCCCTCACCAATTCTGACCAAGTGGTAGTTAATGCAAAGATAGAGTTTGGTAAAGATAATCGACCCCTGGATGGGTTCAAAAGTGGAGGAGATAAGAGGTAAAGGGTATTGACTTTTAATGATGATCTGGTTAAGACCCCGGTAGTCGATACAGGGTCGCAGGCTCTCATCTTTTTTCTGCACAAAAAAAGAATCCATCTCCCACAGCTGATGAAGACGGTCTAATAATTCTTGCTGCCAGAGACTCCTGCATATAGCGCTCCATAGTGTCACACTCAGGATGGGACAAGTTATAGAGTTTGCTAGATGGCAGGGGTGCTGCAGGTAGCAGATCTATAGCATAGTTGTAGGGGTGGTGAAAAGGAAGTGATAAAGCCCTATTTTTAGGGAAACATTGAAGACAGTAAACATAAGGAACTCAATAACTTCACTGTGATTCTATGAGACAATTAGAGTGATAGCTTTGGTCTTAAGAGTGATTGCGGTCAAAGTACTTCCATTCAGGGAGGATACTGTGATGAGTGTTGGCAGGGGCTCCAGGGGGAGATGTAACTGGTAGGCCACACCAGGGTCCAGGAGGTTCTGTTCTGCTCCCGAGTCCACTAAGGCCTAAAGCTCTTGGGTGGCATTGCCTAGTTGAACAGTCACAGGAAGGGTTAGATGAGGAGGATTTTTTTTATCTGTGTTCCTCCCACCAGTTATCCTGTCTCTACTGGTGGACTCTTGTCTTTTGCAATGAAATGTGCTTTTGAACCTTCTGGAGTCGAAGTCGCTCCTCAGGGCTAAGTCTTGTCCATCCCACTTGTACGTACTCAGGAAATTCCCCTGAGGAAGATGAAGTAGTTGTAGCATTAGCACAGGGGGTCAAAGAAGAGATACTTTCAAGGGGGAGCCGCCGAGGAAGAGGTTGATGGGGGGAGTGTTCTTTTCTCCCCTAAGCTTGGCTAGCCGATTGTTTATGTGTATCGCCATCATGTCAAGATCCTCAAAAGAAGACGACTCCTCCCTAAAGTAAAGTTGCTATAAGACAGTCATTTCGATAGGATTTGAACTCGGTTCCTCAGCTTGATGATCGGGTGTAGCTTGTGTAACTCCTCCACTAAATGCCTTCAATCTCCAAATACAGATTGTTCACCAGTTAAATGTGAGGAAACTATGTTTTTAGTATTTCACAAAAAACAGTGGCACTGGGTTAGTCATTGCAGTTATTTGAGTGTTCACTTGCCTGAACAGAAAACAATAGGTGTAATTTAAATAGTTTTCATGACTATTTCATGTTTTGAAATGAGACTGGGTTGAATAAGTATAATCACTCACTTTTAACTAACTTGTCTGTTAAGACGGATCTCTAAGTTGTAATTATGGCAGGACAAGAATACACAAAGAAAAAAAGTGGGTGATATCTCCAAAGGTTGTAGAGCATGAGCAAGCTGAGATCATGTGGGACTTCCAGCTCCCTCCTGAGCAACTGGTGATGGCCAATTAACGGGACACTGCGGTGGTCGACAAACTTCATAAGTAAGCAGTAGTGATAGATGTAGCAATCCCAAGTCCCAGCAACATCAAGAAGAATGAACACAATAAGCTTGAAAAATACCAAAGGATGAAAGAGGATGTTGAAAAGATGTTTGGACCTTGACCCTCAAAGTTGGAGAGTGGCTCCAGCAAATACCAGAAACAACATCAGATATCTCTTATCTCTCTTTTTTTTAATTGTGTCACATCTGTAGATTGAAAGAAGTTCTTATTTTTTGTGCTCAAGAAATAATGAAGTGTCAGAGGTAAGTTGCAAGGAAGGAACCAATAGTATGTGCTCTTGTTTGACATGGTTATCAATATGAATTCATGACACAGTCTCACAGTTTATTTTATGCATTAACCTGTGTTAATGTTTTTTCTCTTCATTTAGGGATGAGAAAATATACTTCTTCCACCTGCAATCCTTATAAACCAGGTCCAACACTTATAACATTTACAACAAAATTATGTAACGAAGTTTGATTGTTGCTATTCATCATTAATGAAAAGTAAATTGAATTTTCTTTGTTAATCTCCTTTACTGTCTAAAATCTTTTGAAAAAAATTGGGTTTAAACTTTTCACCCAGGCTCAAAGGCTTGCATTGTGTAAGTAATCGCAATCGGTCATTGTGGAAGTGTTTAATGAAAACTTGAAACCAAAGAGAAACCAAAGAGAAAATGTAATTATCAGGCTCTCAGATTAATTTGAAGCTTCTCCTTTAACTGTGGAATTAAAAAAATTAAAAAATCTATGGATTTTGTTGTTAGTTTTCACTTTGCCCCTGCTTTGTTTGCCAGCAGGTGTCAAAACAAAGCCAAGTCAGTGAAAGAAAATGGAGTTTAAAAGGGTCCTCATCATTAAATGTTGAGTTTGGGGCACTGCATGTCCAGGGAAATCAATTTTAAAGGCTCTTCAAATGAAAGGATTTGGAAATTAATTGAACTCCCGGTGGCTGAACATGTTGAGTGTGTTGGCTCTCTGCATGGTCGGCTGCAGTACAAGCAGCTGCAGAGAATGAACAAATCTTGCCATTACTTTTTAATTTGTGTTAGACTCTTTCATGAATTGAGGCAGATTAAAAAACCCTGTTTTACACCAGTGTGCCTGTTTTTGAATGCTGTGTCTCACATGCTCACAGCTACTAAAATTAAAGAATGTGTAATATCCAGAATATTAAGAGTGGGATATGTGTTTTTTACTTTTATTACAACAAATGGACTCCATACTGTCTATGCCAGCTAAAATACAATCTGCCCATTTGACAACAGCTACATGAGATCAGAGGTGAGATGAAACAATAAAATAAAGCCAAAGGATAAAAAGCACAGTAATGTTGGGGGCAAAAAAAATCTCTCTACATGGTTTGCATGTAATATAACTGAAATCTGAGTTCATAAAAATTATTCAGTAAAAAAGAGAATGGGTAAAGATGAGTTTAACAGGAAACTGAGACTATAAGATGAGCTTTTACGGTCCATTTTTAGCCACTTGCTTGCAGAGATGACATTCGGACATGATTAAACCAAACTTATTTAAATTACAATTTACATGGGTTTTCATTTACCTACAGACTACAATGGCTGCAGACCACTACATGTCTTTGTCCTAAAAAACTGTAAAAAGTATTTTTAAGAGATAGATTGGTGCTACAATGATAAAACAATATGGTTTAGTAAATAGGTTTAAGAAAATGTTCTGGTCTTAGACTAAATAATATTGATAGAAGACGCCTTTATGATATCACCTACTAGTTTGTTGATTTGAGTTTTGAAGCCACAAATCACCATAGTTTTTTAAAACTGGAAGTTACAGGCAAGCTGTGGATCTGACTGAGAAATGCTGAAGCTATGAATTCTCTTTATCTATCTGCATGTCAATCACAACATTGCCCCATTATTTGAATCTAAATGTGACCATGATGCACACAGTGAACATTATGTTCTGTAAAATAAGATGTAAAACTAGTGACTACGAGCATAAACTCAAAAGTAGGACACAATTAAACTGGGAAGTAGTCACAGATTTTCAGGAGAGGGCATCTGCTACCTGTATGGAATACGGTATCCCAAAATCCAGCAGCGCACAGCCCGCAGATGGTCTGTGTTGCGCTCCGTTCTTTTGAAAGCGTCTTCTTTCTCTACTCCATCGGGGATGCTGAGAATCTTGCTAAAGGAGCTGTGTGCCGAGTCATCCGCCAAGTGTATTTGGCACTTAAATCAGTCGTGCACGTTTTTGTAACATTCCCTGGCCCGAGATGACTGTGTTACATCAAGGAGGGTTTTTACAAATTCGCAGGTAATATGAAATACACACACAAAGAAAAATGTGTCGGTAAAATGGGATGGGGTGCACATTATGTTTTTCACATTTATTTTTATATTAGCCTTCCCTAATGTCATTGGTGCACTTGACTACACTCATGTCAGAATAAAGCGCCCCTCCGGTGTTAATGAGGGCGATTTTATAAATCGCAAATCGTTCCACAGCATCAACGTCAGGTAAGAATGACTTACGCTTATTGTTAATAAATTAGGAGTGTGCTTCGAATTGTATTAATAACTTACATCTTATTCTTTCAGATGATCTGTGATGCTTATTGCATTTTTAGCGACCGCCCCCCTTGTGGCCCAATTGTTGAAAAACGCATGCTAAAGTTCCTTCTTGGGAGCCAAAATGTGTGCTAAACTGCCCTCTACAGTGGCGAGGACACGCTATATGTGCCATTTATTTATTTATTTTTATTTCCACCCCTGCACTTTAAAAAGTCATGCACACCACTGTCTTGCACCCTCAGGCAAATTTGCTGGCATAATCTTGGCAAAAGGGCTAAGTATGCCAGCCGTTTCTGCTTACACCCTCCAGACTCCCAGGGGGTGGCATAGATGAATGTCAACCTGGCCCATGCAAGGACAAGGGGCAGAACTGAGATGGCATTTGTCCTTCTGAAAACCCGTTTCCAATGCCTTTTCAGGGTCAATCCAGACAGAGCCTGTGACATCATAGTAACGTGCACAGTACTCCACAATGTCACCATCTTCAGGAGGGAAAGAGCTCTTAGAGTGGCCCTCCAAAGGGACAGGGATAATCCTGCTATTTTTCCAGACAATGTGAATGGTAAAGCTGTCAGATTGGTATGTTGGCTACTTATTTTAGTTAAGTACATTTATCTTTTGTTGAAATGGCTGCTTAGAGCAGGATTTTAATTTTTTTTTTATAAAAAGTTGGTCTCAAAGAGCTTTACACAACATCCTCTGCCCTTAGACCTTCGCATCAGTTGAGGAAAACCTAAGAAAAACTGCTTGGAGCGGTGCTTCATTTTATGAGAGGTGTGTCACCTTACGTCAGCATTCAGATCCGCTGTTCATTGAAGGAAGGTGTCCAGACCTGTCGTCTCATCTGTGAATCTGTGATAAATCTCTGTGGTCTACTGAAGAAAGCCGTGGCGCACACTTACTCGAATTAGTTACACTTGGCTTGACAAAGCCGCCCCTCCTCAGCCTGGCTCGGTGTTCGAACAACCAATTAAACCAGGATAGACTTATGAAACCTGGCTTTCCCACTTATCCTGGATGTCTTTATTCTACTTTCGATCAAGAGGCCCCTGGTAAGGACCAGGTGATTTTTTTTATCATGTCCTTTTCCGTAAATCCTTAGAATTTCGAAAGGGTTTTCTGTTTTTAATCACTACTATTTATAACTCTGCTTGCTTTAATCATTAAAGTATCTTTCTGGGTTCATGTCATCTGACATAGCTAATCTGACTAAGCTCTAATGGTTTAAAATTGTAATTCAAACTTGAATACTCTGGCAGAAGCATCATGCAAGCAGACTTTAAACTTCCCCCAAGTACGTACAGTGTGGAAATTAGGAGAGACATATCGGCACTAGCCCATTCCTGTCTGTTCCAAATTTAGATTTATTTTTCAGAACTAGATCATTCAAAGAAATTGTGTGTGTTGTGTAGCAGTTCTTAATTTGACACATTTCTAAATGAACCTCCATAACCAGATGAATGATCTTGTTGCTTTTCAGCCATAAAATGCACGTTTTTTCATTTATCATAAATTCAGTACTTTTCCATATCCAATATTCTGACATGTCTTAAAAAGAAACATGACCAATATAAATACTAGTCTCTGCCAATTATGAAGGGCTCTTTTATGGCTGTTGGCTCACATACAGCAGCTTACTGTGATACCCGAGTGGAATAAACGCATTGTTAAGAAAATGTGTGCCACCTGTGCTTTTCCTGCTGTTACAATCAAAGCAACTGAATGATATTGTGATGGCTTATGTTTATCTCCCTGAATCTATGGTGAAACATTAACTGCAATCATAAGTAATGTGCAGAGGTTTCATTGTTTAATAACATTATTTTGTAACAGTTAGTGTCTTCTGAATGTTTTACACTGGCATGAGTTGGTAAGCCATTTTTATTACAGTCTTAGTTATAGTAGTAGTGCATCAGCAGTCACAACGAGGCATGTAAGCCACCAAACCACAGAACTTGCACATCAGTGGTATCCCGATGCAGCGACAAGGGTCTGACACGTTCATGTGTTTATCAGATACACTTGTCATTTAATTTGTCATTGGTGTGCAGTCAGTAGGCTCCAGCATGTGTGGTTTTCTGCCCACCTTTATTTGGTCGCCCTGTGGGCTTCATTGTATGATGAGGACAAGGTGAGTAGCCTTGAAAAGGCCCACTGCTGCCAGAAACTATATCAACATCAGCTCTATTGGAATATGAAAGAATGATTAGTTGTATGCCCAGTTGGCCATCAATATCTTGAATCACATTTGACATATTTATATTAAATGGAAGCACAGTAGCAGCAGGTGGGACTGAACTACTAGATGTAAAAACTAGCTTGAGGACAGATGTTACTTTTCTGTTTTTGAACTAAATATATGTGCATCACTGACACTACAGCAGGTATGTTTGTATAAACTAAATGCATAAAAGGATCCTTTTTTATAATCTTTTTATGCAGTGGCTTTATTCTAAGTACAACAATGAACTGTTTATTATTTCAATCACTGAAAGGTAACATTCTTCAACAAATATGCTAATTTCTAACTGGCTAATTTTATTTTATAATAAAGCTTATTCTAAATAGAAGGCAGTTGGGTAAGAAGAGCCATTGTTTTTTTTAACATATATGCCTCTCAAGATAATGAGACAGTAGTAAAATGACAGCATCTGACCAAATTTCAGAATGTTGCCTATCGATTGAAATGATCAGAATTAAACAATGACAGAGTTATAAAATATAGCTTCTCATAAATAATTATATATGCAAATGATATTCCTGTTGCTCACTTTTCCCAAGTTAGCGGTAAAGTCATCCAAGTCAAAGGGTAAGTTGCACCATCTGGGAGGACCACCTAACTGACTCTGAATCAAACCCATGTGAAATCTTACAGATAATTTACCTCTTTCAAAAACAAATTAAACGATCCATTTTACCTTTTCAAATAGAAAATTTGAATTTAATAGTACATTTATTTTTATTAAGCAAATTTAAACAGCATGAAATCAAACAAATGAAAAGCAAACTCATGATAGATTGTTATTTATATATACTGGACCACAGACGGTACCATATCCTAAAAGCTAAGGAATTATACAATGACTACATTTTCCTTTCTTGGTTTTCTACTGTGTTACAGCTGCCATCACGGTACTGATGCACTGATCCTTATCCACTCTTGTTTAAACATGACAGCAAATTGAATGATGACAAATTGACCATGACAAAAAAGCCAGATAAGAGTGAGGTGTTAAAACCTTCACCTTCAATCAAGAGATACTGATTCAAATCCTTTAGTCTCTTTTTCTACTTCCTACAATCTGCCATTGGTTATGTTTAAGAGTTAGGAGAACGTTGGAGAAAGTACATGGTTTGAGTTAGAATTCATAAACATGGTTGATTTTATCAATTCGTATGAGACTGGGCTGCAAATTAAGTTCTAGATTCCAGTGTTTTTATTTGTTTAACACCAAAGCTGTAATCTTCTCCAAAACAGGCCAATCAGAGTAGAATGAATAAACAAATGTTTCTGAAACTAATAAACATTTAGTCAAAACTCTTAAACCAACACAAAACCTGATACCAAAATGAACACTAGTGGGATGTTTGTTAAATGCAAAACCAGTCCTTTTTTACTTTTGGGAACTTGAGTACAAACTAACAGCTGCAGCCTGAATTTCAGTGCAAAAGACTCAATATTCCATTTATCAAGGCTACACTGAACTGGGAATTGTTGCTCCATCCACACTATTTCTCCGTCTTCAAACCTGGCAGACATTGTTCCATAGCTGCTAAGTAGTTTAACTCGCTTATTCAAATTTAATGATTTGTTTTTATATTTAAGTCTTATATTTTTGTCTTACTTTATAGTTCATGTCATATGATGGTGTGATGATATCTGCCGCTCATTCAAATGGGAGCTGGGATAGGCTCTGGCCTTCTTCTGACTTTAAATAGAATGAGGTAGATAAAGAAAGTGGATGATCATTCAACATGAATATTCTTAGACTTGGATAAATTTGCTTTGATTTAGCAGCCATTACATCCGATGTGCAAAATTGTTACTTTGACAAACCAAAAAACAGTTTTAATAGAAAAGTGGTGCTTATCCCTCCTCCCATCTGCTTTTTTTCTGTTTTTTGAAAAAATGATAAGTGGTTAAAAAAATAAATTTCACATTAAAATAAAAGGATGCCAAGGCACCCATCTCACCCCCAGTCTCCCTACACAGAATTGTTCCGTATAGGTTTTAAACAACTCCTGATGATCTCTGCCTCGTTCTTACCACACACTTGCATCTGTATGTTTTATATCTGTAAACAAATTAACTCATTATCCCAGCTTCTTTTGAGGTCAAAGAAACAAACTTAAGTAATCTCATCAAAAGGTTGATGCTTAAATGAGATCAGTGACATGTGAATGCAGCTGTGGAATGTGTCTCCTATGTCTCTCATGTCTTTCACCTTTCCCACTATTACATCAGCTTCTGGAGACCGTCGCTGGTAAGTGAGCGTTACCTTCAGCCCAGCAGGATGAATGTTAATGAAGACTTTCTCATTTTTATGCCTGCTGTTGTTAAACAGAAGCTGGCAACAGAAAACATGCAAACTATGCTCATCCTCTCCCTCCTCCGGAGTAATGAACGTACTGTGCTGTTGCTATGGTTACACACCCATGTGCCTCAGTTAATTTTTGTCAGTACAGCAAAGTGCTAATGTTACATATCAGTCGAAAACCTTGGTTTTAAGTTACTGAAGCCATGTTTGTTCATAAATAACATATGAGCTTTGCTAAATGAAGTGCTAATTATCTAATACTATAAGATCAACAGGTAAAGAAAGCAAAATTAATCAAACAACTGAAGTCAAGACGTGAGGTTACTCAAATTTTTGCCAGCAGGACTCTGGATTATCCTGCCTTCAAATATCATTAGCATTTTGTCGGGTTCTTAAATGTGCTTCCAAAACTGAGAAAAAGTCTTGAGTCAGCTCTTGTTTTTTATATACTGCCAAGAAAACAGGAAATAATTGTAACAATTTATTGTAAAATGCACAAACATAAATGGAAACAAATGTTCTATTCTCTGTCAAGATGCTGCTTTAATAATGTTAAGGGCCAGAGTCTGGGGAGGATTCATCATTCCATAATCACTCCAAAATCCACTGATTTTCGGTCCACTTCTTGTCATTTGGCATACCTTTTCTTCCCTTTCCCCTCCTTAAGAATGTGACAACCACCCCTCCGTGAAGACTATTCCCAATGAGGTTGAATAATCAACTGAAGGTCCAGATGCAAGTCCTGTGTCAGGTCTTTGGTGGATTTTTTTTTTTTCTTATTTACTTTTAGATACTGCTCATCTTCTGTAGATGTGTGTGTGTATATATATATATATATATATATTTTCCAGTCTTAACACTTCTTTTGAGCTCTGCTTGTCCAGTTTCTTCAAATTTTGAAGGACACACTTCAAGTTCTTTGCTAATGGCTCTTTGTTTGTACAGAAATATTATATATTATTTTATTCTTTTATCTTTTGTTCTTTTATCTTTCAAACTTTATATTTGGCATTTTTTTGTAGATGCAACAAAAAAAAATGGGAACATATGTCTAGTAACAAGGTGCCTAAAGATGCAATTTAAAATGTGTTATTGCTACGTTGTCTCTTATATTTGGATAACACCAATTCATCCCTTGAAGTAGCTTAAAGGTTATAAGTTTATGATTCATAGGTCAGCGCTGAGTGGCTTAGCAAACAAAAAATTACATTCTTCTGGAAATGACACAAGGACTGGACTGAAAATCAGTCAAATAGCAGCCAATGTCAAAAAATACTTTGAAAGACCTTCAGAAAGCCTGGAGAAGTAATGCTCAAGACCACTTTAAAAGATTAGAGGAAATTATGAATTCATGGGGGCACATTACAAAGAAATCAGAGGTGGCTTCAGACTTTTGCATGGCACTGTGCATTTTGAAAAGATGCTCATAATAGAAAAAAAATCCTAATATATGTTTGGAGGCTCTTTCTGGCATAAATCTGCTTATTTTTTTCATACTTTTGAAGGGAAGCTTTATTCTGAAGAATTCACATTTCCTCAGTTTAAAAGGCTAACAATGTTGTTTTAAACTCATAATGAGACAGCTCTTCATCTCAGATCTTTTCCTTCTTTTGCATTATTGACATCAAGCCTACTGCAAACAGTGATCTGCTAAATAAAAAGCATGTGACCCTGTTGCATACCAGTATAATTACAGTTCTTGAGCACCCAACAATACGTCTGGTTTTAAGCCTTTCTGGCGTGGAGAAAGTAAGTCTTGGCTCTGTACATGGGATGGTCAAAGAAAGGAGCCGTTGACTTGAGGGTGAAGGATTCGAAATGCGCTCCCTTGTTGTTACACTCAAACAAAAGATGGATTTTTAACATCTTTATTACGACTTGCAACATACAAAGCCAATTTTCTATTAGCGCTGAGTCATACTTGGGTTACATCCAGGAGAAAAAACAATAGTATAGGACAAGTCAGGTACCCTCTGGTCATTACATTTCTTGCTTTCTTGAATGAATGCTTTCTTTACTTTTCTTGTGAATAAACATTATTCACAACAATTATGACTGAAAATGTATTAAATATCAATGTATGATGAAAAGGCTTTTGTTTTAATGTGCACCCTGTCATGCATGAGGGAGAGCCTCCTACTTGGTGGAAATCTTATTTGATAGCTCTTGTTTGATGTATTTATATCTAATTAGCTGACACATTTTTCAATGGTACAAACTCAATAAGGTGATCTAATTAAATAGCTTAAACAAAACAGAATCCTGCAGATTTTCTGCTCAGACAGCCACAGACATTGGTCATTCTGTGTCATAAGTACTATAAAACAATTGTGTAACACAAGAAACTAGAATTGTAATATGTAATGACAGATATTGGTACATTCCAAGTTCAGTTTTTTTCCATCACTAATGTGATGTTTATTTTGCCTAAGAGAAACCGAAAACATTTAATCTAAATCATGTTTTAGAATAAAGTTGAGTTGTATTTTGTTGAAAAAGATATAAGCAGACATATTATGTTCTTTTTTTCACACGCTGATAAAAAATTAGTAATGCAGGGACTTAGTAATGTGTCTTTGTGATTTGCTTGGGTCAAAATACTACAGACAATAAAAAAATATTAGTTTACTTTTCATCTGTGTCTTTACACCTCTGTTCGAAGCAGGTAGTTTTAGGGGGTGCATTTAGCCACTCAACTTCATCCCGCTCTTCTCCGTAGTGCTCCTTGTTTAAAATCAATGGTCATGCTTTATCTGATCATGTAAATTTTGATGTGTTACATTTACTAACCCTTGCAGCACTTTATTACAGTATGAGAAAGCCTATATTACCTATCCTGAGAGCTCACACTGGCACACACAACAAACCCAGCTCAGTCTAACGCACCAAACTGGTAGTAAAATACTTGACTGGCATTGTTTTTCTTAAATACTTCTATTTTCCTCATATGTATTTTGGCAATGGACAGTTGGTACAAGTCGCTCTTTTAGGAACAATATCATAGTGAGTCATAAGTTAAAGTGGCCCAGTTTGCTGAAACACTTCTCTAATAGGAGTGCTAAACTCAATTTAAGTAACTTGACTTGTATATCAGCTTGATAAACTGGGCTTCTCTATGTTTTCTTAAAGTTTTCACAGACTAATATGAAAATCGTTGCTTACATTGACAATCTCTCACAGATGTTCACAAGTTTGCACTTGTATTGGCAAACTTGCTGTTGTTTTACTGACGCTGCATATGATGACAACTTGGAACTCAGGATTGCCAACTTCCAACAGGAATTGAATGAAGATGTGTACAAATCAATTGAAGATGTCCCTAAAGTTAACCTGCTGTTTGGTAACGTCCCTGTTAATTGCATCCTTGATACAGGGTCAAATGTGTCTTTGATGAAGAACAGTTTTTCCTTGAAACACTTTGCAGAAAAAGGTGAGCAGCTTAAGGAGGCTGACAGCTGGCTGACCTTAGAAGCTGCTAATGGACTGGACATTCCTTATTTAGGTTATGTGTTGTTACCTGTTAAAGTTGGAGAAGTTGAAGTTGCTGAAGGTGAGTTTCTAGTTGTTAAAGGTCACTGCCTAACTGATATTGAAGGGGTTGTGGGCATGAACATCATCAGATGCTGTTGGAGAAACATGGACAACAAGCCCTTGCACTGTTTCTCTGGCAGTCAGCATCAGCAGTAGGCATGGTCTATGGCCTTTAAAATCTGTTTCACGCAGGCACAATTTGTGGCTCCAGATGGCTCTATTGGGTACGTGCGTACCATCAATCGCCGTCCTGTGAGAGCTCCAGCTCAGAGCGAGGTGCTGCTGTGGGGCCGAACCAGGGCAGGACCAAGCGGAAAGGACTATCAGTGCCTCACGGAACCTGAGGAGGTGGGTGGACTTTTTGTAGCTCCATCCCTATCAACAGTTCGAAGGGGGAGAGTTCTAATTAAAATCAAATATACAAATGACTCCCCAATGTATCTTTATGGACATCAGAAACTAGCTAGGACTTTTGAGGTTGAGCCTGCCGATATCACACCAGAGCATAGTGTGAGTATTGCCCGGGTCAGCACCAATGCTGTCAAAAGGAGAGAGAGAAAGTGCTGCTGCATAAACACCAAGCAGTTTTTGCCATACATGACGAAGATTATGGCCTGACAAGCATCGTTCAGCATATGATTCCCACTGGTGATGCTCCGCCTGTGAGAGAACGTTACAGGTAGATTCCACCAAAAATGTATCAGGAAGTGAAGGCCCTGCTTCAAGGTATGTTGGACTCTAAAATCATTAGCCCTTAGGCTGCCCCCATCGTATTGGTGCGCAAAAAAGATGGAACACCACGATTCTTTGTGGATTATTGTAAGCTCAATGCAGTCACTCATAAAGATGCTACCCACTCCCTCGAATTGAGGAGTCATTGGCTAGCTTGAACAAAGGAAAGTATTTTTCTACATTAGACCTGGCCAGTGGATATTGGCAGATTGAGGTCGCCCCCGCCGACAGAGAAAAAACTGTCTTTGTTACTCCCATGGGACTATTTGAATTTACCCGAATGCCTTTTGGTTTGTCAAATGCACCTGCCACATTCCAAAGATTAATGCACACCTGTTTAGGAGACCACGACCTACAGTCCGTGTTGATTTACCTTGATGATGTCATAATATATTCTCCTGACTTTGACTCACACCTAAAAGATTTGGATGTGATTTTGGACAAACTGAAAAAACATGGCCTAAAATTAAAGTCTGACAAGTGTCACCTGTTGAAAAAAGAAGTGCAGTACTTGGGACATCGTGTGTCAGCAGACGGGATCTCCCCAGACCCCGAAAAGGTGAAGTGTGTTCAAGAATGGCCGACCACCAAGACAGTGAAACAACTACAGTCTTTTTAGGGACTAGCTGGCTATTACCGCAGGTTTGTTAAAGACTCTGCTAAAATACTCAAACCATTAAACTAAGTCTTAAGAGGACTCAGTCCAAAAAACTAAAGAGCCTCAGGTCATCAACTAATTACTAACTGGGACTCAACTTGTCAGGATGCTTTTCACACACTAAAGAGGGCCCTAACCTCTGCACCAATACTGGCTTATGCTGATTTTGATCTTCCTTTTGTCTTGTATACAGATGCCAGCAGTCGAGGCCTGGGAGCTGTTCTGAGTCAGGTGCAGGATGGAAAAGAGAGGGTAATTGCATTTGCCTGCCGGGCCTTAAGCCCCACAGAGAAAAACAACAAAAATTACAGCTCCTTTAAGCTTGAATTTTTCACTTTGACCTGGGCCGTAACTCAGAAATTTGCAGAATACCTACACTGTGCTCCATTTGTCATATATACAGACAATAATCCTTTGGTGCACTTAATCTCGGCTAAACTTGGAAGCTTGGGCAGCGCGTCTTGCAAGCTTTCAGTTTGAAATAAAATATAAACCAGGACGTACTAATCAAAGTGCAGATGCTCTGTCTCGTTTTCCCCCAGAAGCACTCGTATTAGACTCGGAGGAGAAAAAAAGAGGGACTGGAGATTCCAGCCTTTACCCATATTGGAGCCAGGACTGTGAAAGCACTGTGTATCGGTGCAGGAAAGAACACTGCAAAGCTGAGCCTTCAATGCGCCACATCTGGGATACCCTTGTTTCTGGAGCGGACACCGGCCCAGTGGAGGAGTCTTCAAAATATGGACCCTACATTGACCAGAGTAATCAAGTATGTACAGAGGGGCTCTCTGCCCAACAAAAGAGAGCGGCAACAAGAGACCAAATCAGTCCAGCAGATACTGCATCACTGGCCCCGACTCGCCCTGGTGGCTGGAGTGCTGTGTCGGACACAACAAGATCCTCAGGGAGTTGACCCCATAATCCAACTTGTGCTTCCTGAAGGTGAGCAAGATTATATCTGGCAGTTGTATCATGAGCAGGCTGGGCACTGGGGCCCTGAAAAGACAGTCTCTCTGATTCAGAGAAGGTTTTTCTGGTCACAGTTGTCCAAGGAGGTAACAGACAGGTGTGCTCAATGCCAGCAGTGTGTTTTGCATAAAGCTCCTAACTCTAGACCTGTGCCACTGATCCCTATTTTGACCTCTGCTCCCTTGGAATTATTGTCTGTGGATTTATTTGGCCATAGGTCAGCCAGAAGATGCATATCACAATGTGCTGGTTATGGTAGATCACTTCACAAAGTATGCCTGGGCAGCAGCAACCACAGATCAAACAGCAACAACAGGTATTGTGGAACAAAGTAATCCAGCCATTTGGTGCACCTAAATACCTGTTGTCTGACCAAGGCCCTAATTTTGAATCGCATCTGATGAAAGAACTCTGTAACTTAAATAAAATGGCCAAAAGCCATACTATATCTTACCATCCAGCAGGAAATGGAGCTTGTGAATGCTTTAATAGGACCCTCCAAGGACTGTTGGGGACCCTGGTGGAGGACAATAGGAACTGGCATGAACATCTACGTGAAATGTTACAGGTATATAATAATACAGTGCACAGCTCTACTGGCTATCCCCCATATTACTTAATGTTTGGGAGACAGGGATTTCTCCCACAGGATCGTCTCCTGGGACTCTCAGAGAATGTGGGCTGCTCATCATAGAGGACTATGACAAATGTCACCAACGGAGACTGCAGCTTGCATTTGAAAGGGCTATACAACATAGGTACTCTGAGATGGCCAGACAAAATACTTATTACGATAAGAAGGCGGGCGGCTCACCACTGACCATAGGACAACAGATACTTTTACACGACATGAGTGTAAAGGGCCGGGGTAAACTGGCCAATAAGTGGGAACAATGACCGTACATAGTGACTAAGCAGCCAGATCCTGAACTGCCAGTGTATGTTATAAGACAAGTGGGGAAAATGTTGAAAAGGTTGTGCATTGTAGATGCGAGGCCTTTGTCAAGTACCCAATAGCTCGAAATGACTAGGGAAATGACTCAGCCCTTAGTCCCCCAGTCACAGACCTCAAATAAAGTTCCTGTAGGTCCCCCATGGGTTGGGTTCTGGGTCCCTACAGGTGCTGATGCGAGACCAACATCTAGGACCACCCAGACGGTCCAAGGGTTACTGACTTGGCAAATCAAATCTTGATTTTTTATTTTTTTTATTTATTTATTTTTTTTGTAATTGAAATCATATTATTTACCACAAAATTCCAAAGCACACCTGGGCTTACATAAAGGCACGCATCAGTATCAATACTGTGTTTGTTACTTAGTATTATGAGTTTTTGGATGGCATGTAATATTATCAGCCCAATATACTCAACTGTGAAAAAAAATTTTACTGTTTCAAAGTATAGAGTGATTTCTCCTCCCAGATTTGAATAGCATCCTTATTTCTAAAAAAATGCAGCACTGCAAAGGTTCAGTCACACAATCACTTTAGTCATTGGAGTGTGTGTTTGTGTGTGTCATTTCTCATCATATTTTGATAGGACTGATAAACTCAGATTTTACCACAATTTCACAGTAATGACTGTTAATATTCCCTCCTTTCTGCATTTTAATTTTTCACGGCTTGTCATTTTCCAGTTCAAAATTTTCTTACACAGTCACACATCTTTTAACTGCTGACTCCTTTGCAGTACTTGGAATTATAAACCCATCATACTAGGTGACTTACATCTTAATTGGACCTCCTCCTATCCATGTATTCATACTAAGATTTCCCCACTTCCCTGAGGTTTCACTACAGTAGCACATGATGTTGGCTGGCCAATATGAAGGTGAATATGCTGTTCATTCCTGCCAGCTTCTTCTATGGGCACAGAATGGCGGTGAGATTGCAGACACACCTCCAAAGTGCTTGTTTACCTGCCGCTGCAGTGACAGTCGCTCATAAATCACTATTATCTCCCACCGGTGGCACACGCCGCTTTTGTCCTTCACACAATGAGGGCCTTCCTCCATGATGGCTACAGACAGTTTGTAAGCTGTGGAGCAGCTGGAGGCTGACACACTATACACATGTACACACACATACACACAATCTCTTGATGAACACTAATCACATCTCACCTCATCCTACTTCTCTCTGATTATCAATCACATGCATTTTAAAATTCATGAGAAATTTCTTACTTCAAGTAACAAACACATTTGTTGATGTCGCCGCAAAGTGGTGGACTAGTTTACCTTGAAAACTGACTTACAGAAAATTGGATGCTGTTGGTTTTTATTGGTGCTTCTGTAAAGCAACTGTCATGAAGTTACATGAAGTTATAAAAAACTGTAGCATGTAAAAAATGCTCTGATCATTGTGTGTGTGTTCGTAGAAACATGCAATGCTGCAGTGACCGAATTGTACCCTGTGTGAACAAAAAACATGACAGATTACGAATGACACATAAAGTAGATGTAATTATCATATTTCCAATAAATTGTATTCCTTCCATAACAATGTGCTCCAGCAGCAGCACATCAGAAGCAATAAAATTGCAGGGTAATGTATTTTTTAGAGACCATTCCATCGTAGTCATACAGCCATATGCTTCTAGTAACAGGAAGTGCTGTCAACGTGGTATATATCTATTATTTCTTATTCCTTCACTCTCTTGCTGCATTACATGCACATCTTTGTGTTTTATGTTTGACTGTCTTGTTGGTTTAATCATCCCCTTTACTGTGGCGTTATCAGTACGTTGCACATTGGGGACCAATTGACTTCTAGATTCTGCACATATATCAATATAAATGTTTATGCTCATCTGTAATGACCCCGTGTGTGCGTGCGTGCGTGCGTGCGTATTTGTAAGTACAGGTCATCATGAAATGAGCAAATGAGAACACATTTTCAAAATTAAAGCAACTGCTCTTTATGAGGACTTTGTGGCTTATTCATTGAAAGATTTGAGAATAAGATCTACTTTAAAGTCAAAATGTTTATGAGTTATATTTCCCCTCTTTCATTTGTAGGGGTACTTTACATGACACAATAATGAGTCATATATAGAGGGTTATGAACAAGCAACCTATATTACTTTTTCAGCTGGAAGGCTTGTTGAATAAAATCGTAATGCCATTACTACTTTTTAAAGATAAATAAAGAAACACATTTACCCATTATGGCCGTGAATAACGCATGCCTTTTTTTCTAACTTTCAAACCTGGAGCGAGACACATGTCCTAGACACACTAACTATTTTATTTTTTGAACTACTAAAAAACATGGAGGGTAAAGTGATTCATTTACAGCTGAAGAGCGTAAAAGGAAGCCATCGAATAGTTTTTATTTCAAGATTCTAGGCTTTTCAGAGGCTGAGAAATAAAAGGTTTTTGGGGCAGTTTTAAAGGGGGCATTATGGAAAAATTGTATTCTGCTGTACTGAGAAGCATGCATCTCACATCTACATTACATCTATCTCCAGCCTTAGAAGATATAAGAGCTTAGTGAGTAAACCATATTTATGTAATACTAATAATAATAAACTTTATTTATATAGCACCTTTTAAAAACAGTTTACAAAGTGCTTTACTTACCAAAAAAGAATCAAAACAAGTTTAAATTCAGACAAGAGGGAATAAAAGGACACATTAAATGAAGAAAGGTTAAATTTGATAATAGAAGTTAAAATAAATAAGTTGATAAATGAAAAAAAAAGAAAAATAAATGGATAAATAAATAGTGAATAAACAAAATAGATAAAAAGACAATAAAAAACACGGTCACCTGAATACCAATCTATAAAAATGTGTTTTAAAGAAGTGATTTAAAAGCAGTTACTGAATCTGCAAGCCTTGTTTCCTTAGGCAGGTCGTTCCACAGTCGAGGGGCCCAAAACCATGATCTCCTCTGGATTTGAGCCTCGACTTTGGAACTGCCAGGAAAGCCCTGTCTGAGGCTTTTAGGCTGCATGGGTCAAAAGCTATGGGATATAGCTCAGGGCCAGACCCATACAAGCTTTAAAAGTGATCAGCAAAATCTTAAAATCAATTCTAAAACGTACAGGGAGACAGTGCAAGACAGCGAGGACTGGGGTGATGTGCTACGTCTGTTTAGACCAGTGAGAAGCCTAGCTGCAGCATTCTGGACGAGTTGGAGATGTGATAATGGTTTTTGGTTGATACCAGTGGGGAGGCAGTTACAGTAATCTAACCTGGAAAATATAAATGAGCATCCAATATTTAGTGTTCCAGCAGAAGTTAGCAAAAAAAACTGTGTATGTGCAAAAAACACTTTTCATCAGACTGTTTTAACAACTTGGACCAGTTCAATGCTGGACTGAAGAAACTGAGCCACAAGTAGGGATCAGTTCCTACTCTCGGTGCCTAAACTTAGGACGATAGAAACTTAGGTGTCTGAGAAATAATTTGTCATGTTTTATCTATTAGATTTTTTAGCACTTGCTAATTCCAACTTCTTAATAAAGATGACCTATACCAACCTCTAAGGATTTATTTACGTTGTACTTTTTGAAAGATTAAAATCATTGTGACAACATTACTTTGTTAACTGAAGCTTTTTATTTGAACAGCTACATTCTATTCAGTAAGACCTCTGGAAGTTTTTGGTCTGAATGAGTTAACAACTAGTTTAATAAAACATGTAGCGGAAGGAAAGAGATAAAAAGCTAAAATGACGAATAAACAAAGCAATAGAGTGATAACTAACTCTGTCACTCGCTCACTTCTGTTTGCTGTTACCTGTTACAATGTGCAAGGAGAGGTACTCCTGGTTTTTGGGTGCTTTGCTGGAAACTTTGTGTCCTTATCTGTCTGTCTTACCCTAGGCAGCGGCAGTATTCTTATGCTGCCAACATATTGTGTCAATCTCTGTTTCACTATTGAAATGTGTTCTCCCTCCCAGTCCACATGTTCCTAAGTTCACTGGCTGGTACATTTACAAATAGCCAGTATATTCCAAAAAGTTTGTGGATATTTCTAATTGATTTGCATTTGCAAGTTAAAGGGGACATATCATGCAAAAATCACTTTTCCAGCTCTTTTACACTAATATATTTGAATTTGACGCGAGCGAAGAAAACCGGTTTGAACGAATTTGAGAGCTACCCTTACAAAAATGTACTGTAGGAATACTACAAAAAATACTATAGAAATATAAAATAAAAAAAGTATTACTGCAGTGATTTTATGATGACAATTTTTTATTTTTTTGCTTCTAGTGATGGTATTTACTGATTTTTCTGGAAGTTCAGATGTGTAGTTGGCTGGCTAATCCACAGGATGTACCACAGATACCAAGGGTGGAAAAAACCTCCTCCCACGCAGCGAAACAATAACAAACAGCAAGTCTCCAGGAGCAAGCTTTAAACACGTCTCTGTCTCAGCTAACGTTAATGTTTTTTGTACAAAAAGAAAAATACATGCAAAAGACAGTCAAATCTGTCTACATAAAGTAGTTACCTGTAGGCTATTGGCTGTGGAGACGTCTGTCTTTTTGCTAAGTAGTAAAAGAAAAGTAAAAGAAATCAACACAGACGATGAAAATACATAAAAATGCAACAGCAATTTACACAAGCACAAGACAAAACCTTGTGTGACAAACCAAAATGTACGTACTAAGTAAGTAAGTATGTAAGTATGTAAGTATGGAGCTTTCTTGTCAACAACGGAATCAGAGCTGCAGACTAACCATCTTTGCAGCAAGTGCTGTGTTGGCTGTGGTTTTTTTTGGTTAGCAATGACGTGACGGGCCCGTTTAAAGCATGACCGTAAATCTCTTGATTCTCATTAGATGAATTGAAAGTAATGCAAAAGAAGAAAAAAAAAAACGTATAGTGTTGATACAAAATATAAGTCCCAGAGTTAAAAGTCAAAATGATGACATAAATATAACATAAAAATATATATAAAAAGAGAGAGTTAATCATTGTTTTTATTATGATATACTTTTGAAGACAGAAAAGGAAAAATACAGTAGTTTACCTTACTATTTACAGTACTATACTAGCTATTGTGATTTTATTTACACTAACCCTTTGTCTACTGTGATTTTCACAGTAATACCTAAACTACTGATTTTGTCAAGTGAACAACACTTTATTGTAAAATTTAAGGCATTCTACTGTCAATATCATACAGAGTAATGTTACTGTGTAAACTACAGTAAATAACTGTAGATTTCACAGCCATTTTTTACAGTGTGTGCTTGAAGAAAAACACTATAGAATGTACTCTTTAACATACTACAGGAAGACTAAATAAAAGTGTTACTATTGGAATATTTTAAAACTACCATAGCAAAGAAAATGGCACTACAGAAAAACTATAATAATACCAATGCTGGCATACAACACTACAACCTCACTATAGGACACTTTATATTTCTTATAGTGTAATATAGGAAGCTATTTAGATAACTCACTATCAGCGTATATCCATATAATGGAGTGAATGGGGCAAAGACGATGCAGCCTCTAAATAAGGCATCATCTGTCTTTATTTCATGACGAATTAATGAACGAACGTGTACTGTAGTTCTGTGACAGTCGGCTAACTTCACACGGAGTTTGCTACAGCTAGTTTTGTGCAACATGGCAGGATATTTATCAAATTTTGACAGTCGGAACGACGACTTTGAGTAAGATGGACGTTCTTACCGGAGTGAATGAGCCGTGCTGCAGCCATGCATGTCAATGAAGTGGTCCCAGTAGAGGTGTGTGTAGAATTTCCTCCGTTAGCTCCCCTTTAGCTGCAAGTAGCCACAAAACAGTAGCTATGTGCTAACAGAGCAATAGTACACGTTCGTTCATTCATTCGTCTTAGTATTGGTGAAATAAAGACAGATAATGCCTCATTTAGAGGCTGCATCGTCTTTGCCCCATTCACTCCGTTATATGGATATACACCGATCGCGAGTTATCTAAATAGCTTCCGAAGGATGCCGACTTTCGGTAAACTGTTCTCGGTGAGTAGATAAACGTATTTCATGCCCTAGGTTTAAAAATACTGGAGTTCCCCTTTAATAGGTTAAGAATGTGATTCTGGTTAATCAAGAGTCAACCATAAATGTGTTTTGGTTACTATCAGCAGAGTAAAGGGCTTAGCCTTGAAGTTAGCCAAAACTTCACCCTGGAGCCATACATCATATCTCTGTCTCTTTCTGAACTCAGTCCAGAGAATGGAGCAGTATGAAAATGAATGAAAATCTTCTGTTATGCAGTGATATAAAATGTACTGCTGCCCCTATGTTAAACCTGGGTCCCTTAAAACACCCAGTAGATCTAATATAGGCATTATTCAGAGGTTTTAAAATGCTACTGTGCAGTGTAATTTTGATTTTATTTACTGTACCTTTCTAAAGCCAAGTGGGCATAAGTAATGCATAACAGTTAGAAGTATCTGGATGTCTACTTGTCTTAAATCGTGTATGATTCAAGTATGACTGGGGTGGCTGTAGCTGAGCTAAAGTTAAGCTAAGTTAAGTTAAGACTTTATTGTGATGTAGATACATGACATACACAAAATTATCCTCCACATTTAACCCAAGTTAGCACTTGTTGAACACACACATGCACAGGGTTACATACTCATGGAGACAGATGCCATATACACTGGAGCAGTGGGCAGCCATTCACAGCACCTGGGGAGCATCGAGGTATGGTGCCTTGCTCAAGGGCACCTCTGCCGTGGCAAGGAGGTGGACTGACACCCCTCCAGCTGTCAGTTCACCAATCTTTGAGCAGTGAGAGTGAGGAATCGAACCACCGACCTTGCCAATCATAAAGTTTGTTGTTTGATCACTGGCTTCCCCAGATCACAAAATAAACTGTCCATGAGCATGACACTGAGCCCCACATTGCCTCTTATGCGTTCATCAGTGTGTGTTTGTGTGTGTATGATAGAGGCGAGCACCACAGAGCCTGTAACACAGTATATTAATGCAATATGAATGAGTGAATGTTGGTTATGGTGTAAAAAGAAGTGGTGGACAACAAACATATGCTCTTCATTTTCTGAACTTTAATCATGTAGTATGATTAAGGATGACTTTGCATACTTACACTGAATAATGACAGTAATGTGGATACAATTCATGCTGTTGGTATTAAAATTAAATATAGATGGCTTGTAAATAAGTCATTTCAATGAAAGTCATTATTTAATGTCAAATTTCAGTTAACTGCATTACAAACTGCAAATTCAGAGCAATTCAATCTGAATTGTGCACAAAATCCTAAGACCTAAAATGGCATGTTTAAAAGAGGAAAGGAAATATTACATGATTGCATGAGATGCTTCGAAATTTAACATAATGCATAAGCTGATTAAAGAAAGCATTATAGCTGGAAGTAATGTTGGATTTCTAAGTGAGAACCCTTTAAGATAAATGGAAATGCCTGAAACTTCATTAACTAACGCTAACCTCAGTGCTGGTCAAAAAAACTTGAGAAATTTCAGTGTTAGCAAATTTGGAATCACTAGTGAATCTAGGATGTATTTGGACAGCAGGAAAAAGGTAGAACATGCAGAGAAAACACACACAGACACCCGAGACAAAATGCTAACTCCACACAGAGAGGCATCAGTTGCCCAGCAGGATCAAACCCAAAGCATTCTTGCAGTGAGGGAACGGTGATCGTTGAAAAGTTTTCACTAATTTAATTGACTTGTTTGTTCTTGAGTTAGGGCTTGTCAATAAATGTAATCATGCAGGAACTGATGACAACTAAATTGTGGTAACACAATAATCTTGCATTTCTTCACTGACTCACTGACTAACAGAAAATGTATGTCTTGAGTCATGTCAGAAAAGCAGAGGAAAACAATAAAAAAGGCTTTGAGCTTCCTACATTTACGGTCTGAAATGGGCAAAACACAGGCTGAACTGAGGCAGTCAAGGCAAGAACTGGAACTTTCAGATTAAAGTTTATACATAGGGGTCAAAAACAAAGTAGCCCTCAACATGGCTGTACTGCAGAAGATCCATGGTGGAAGGAAAGGCAGACTAACATGGAACTGCACAGCACAGATTAACAATGTGGCTTTACACGGGATAGCAATGAGAAGGTTACAAATAAAAAGAAAATATTTAAAGTATGCAATGCACTTTGACTCAAGTGCTGCAAACAAGTAAAAACTGAGCATATTTACCACAGTCACCAAAGACAGTCTGAAACCTTGTGAGTCGGTTAGATATGAGGAAACAGTATGTTTCCAGAAAAAAATTGGTTTTATTTATCCAGACAATGTAAAACACACTAAATCACCTAACTTCAAAGGGCCCTTAAAAGAGGTCAAATTAACAAAACTGAACTTAAACTAACCAACAAAGTAACTCCCAACTAACTGTTGAACAGAATGAAACTGACCTAACACAAAACAAACAAAGGGAATCTAAATGCTGGCTGATCAGACCAGTCTGACACACAAAGGGAAATAGATACGAACAAATAATCTAACAAAGAATTCAAAACATTTAGTTCAAAGTAACCAATTCTAATCAAACAATATTAAGTAAATAAGTTGGAAATGAAAGAAAATACAAAATATTTGAGAATTAAATGCATTATCCCACAGTTCATGGTATGGGCCATTCAGCTCTTCATGCATGCCAATCTGCTCCAGAATCCTCCCCAGTACCGGTAAAAGAAAGAACATTAACAAAATTGAACATGCAGAAGTAAGCTAAAATGTGCGCACTACAAATGAAACTTATGCATTTCAAAAACATATGAAAAGAATAATGTGGCAAAACACATGAAAATAACTCATGTAAAAGTATCAGTGCATGGGGTTACTGAGTTAGCTGTGTGGCTGAAGGAACAGTCATCACACGCCTGGAGCTCATCTCAGCTAAATCTGAGAGGTGTTCATTGGTTGACATCAGAAAGTCTAGTCCTATTTTACTAACTGCAGGTTCTGAGTCTGTTTTAATATTGTGAAGGCACAACCTTGTGTTTAACTTCCGAACAAAAAGTAGTGTCTCGTAAGCGAGTGCCCTAAACCAGTAGAATAAGGTCAGTGAGCAGAGGTCACACCCCTCCTGTAGAGGGACAATCTGCATTATACTTTCAATTGGCAAACAGTCTTAAGAACTTTTATCATGCTATATGCAGCAAAACTGAAAATCTGATTCATAACCATCATGAGTTGAATTTGTCATCCATCATTGCGACAGGAAGTGGAATTTTAAAAGAGAAATAGAATGGTGGTCAGCACTCACAGCAAGAAGGTTTCTGGTTTGTATATCCAGCAGGGCCTTACCACATGGAGTTTGTATGTTACCCCATGTGCCTGTGTGCCACGTCTTCCCACAGTGAAAAAAATGTGCATATTAGCTTAACTGGTGATTTGACTGTAAACTGATCATAGGTGTCAGCATGTGTTGTTGTTTGTCTCCATGATGGATTGGCAATTTGTCCAGAGTGTATCCTGCCTCTCAACCCATAAAAACTTGTGTAAGTTCTTGGACCATGAACAGAAAAAGTCGCTTAGAGACATCACTGAATAAAACTAGCCATGCTATTTCATTTGGAAAGAGTGAGGGAGCAGTAGATTCTTTCTCAAAATCACAGCCCCATGAGAATTAATCATGTCAAGCTCCAAGCTATCCCTCTGTTCTCTGTTAACTTGTTAAGAAACAACAGCTGGGATGATTTTACAGATTAGGTTTATTTCCTGTACAGGTTTGGAACTGAATATATGTGCTTGTGCATTCATGTGTCAGCATCAAATATCACTTTTGGAATAATAAAAATGAGTACTTTATCTTACACCTTATCAGAACTTTATTTGAAAGTTTGCTCTCCAACAACCAAACTTGTAATCTATTTTTTTCATTTTCCTGAAAAATGAAATGTTTCTGTTTAAGGAAACATGTACAATATACGAAATTGTCATATGAGAAAAATGTTTTACATTTAGGCTGATGGACATTGCACCAATGAAACACAGTATTACTTTAAAGGAAATAAAAGTGGACTTAAACAGTGGACAGAAAAATAAAAACGAAGGTACATTTTCATTCCAATTTCATAAACTTGCATAAGACTGCATTGATGATCTCATAAAAAGGCATGGTTAGTGCATGCCAAGTAATGTCGGGTGTTACTGAATATTGCAACTTTATGTTTTGCGTGTGTGTTATCCTAACATTGTAAAATGATTACCCAAATGCATAAAATATGTCTAGATTACATGCAAATAATGCATGTACATCATATAGCAATGAAGTGCAATCAAATGTACAAGACATTCATTGTCTTTTGAAGGGATTTTACATATTCTCTGTGTCGCAGTGTGCATGATAGTGACACAGAGAACACAATTTGTCATAACTCATGCAGTGTAAACTGTTTTAACACACTACTATTCAATAGGAACGGTTTAAGAGCCATTGTTTAATCTTTAAGTGAAGTATCACTATTATTTTCAGCACAGTATTATTACAAAGAATCCAATAAAAAAGATGCGTACAATCTCTTTTTTAATTACAAAAGGAGTGTATGGTAAAGTGTTAATGTTCCCTAATGAGATAAAAACCTCAGGATATCAGTGTCTTAGAGCATGCAGCTGGAAAAGTGCCTCTACAAATACATTAGCAACAGCTGCACTGATTCTAGTGTATGTCAAAATTCTGAAACAACCAACTGTGCTGCAAAGTACAAACATTAAACTTTACTACCTGCAGTCCTCCCACCCATTAGCAAGAAAACATTAGCAGCAACATTTTAAGTTTTTCAAACCATTCTACACCATGCCTGTCTTAAGTATGGCACATTCCTCTAAAGAGAATTAGAAATGTCATCTGCATTAGGATATATCACTGTGTTAAAAATACATAATGAACATCTGCTCTGCCTCTGACAGTGATTTCAAACAGCACTGTCTTCTTTTTTATATTATTTGCAGAGAAAGTGACATTCGCTTTAGAACGTTTCTTTCTTAACACAGTCTGTACAAGGACTTTGTGAATCCAACATGACTTTTGTTCAGGCTAATCCAGATGTTGTTTCTCACCTACAAACTACCACTTTGTCATTTGTCCAGTCAGCAGAAACATGTCAAGAGCAGGGCAGTACTCTCAGCTAATTTATCACTTCGCCCTTCCTCAGAAAAGCTTCCTCCTTCAGTCAGGTCTTCTGGATGGTGTATTTGTTGTTATAAACTACCCTGCAGTAATGCTTAATGCATTCACCCAAGTTTTTCACAGTGCTCTTTTCAGTATTTGATGAATTTTACTTTGGAAGCAAAAAATAAATAATTTCATTAAGAGTGTCTGTCTCGTATCCTTAGAAGATAATAGCACTACCGGTGTTTGAGACATTCAGACAACTGCTTTATGGTTTGTTAATCTGTCCCCATGTAATACTGATGTGACTCTTTCAGTAATAAAGAGTTACAGGTTGTTTTTATCAGTCCCCTTCTTCATGTTGTCTAAACACTTTGGCAATCTTGAAAATGAATGATGCGTTCTTGGAAACAATCATTTAGTTCTTCACTGATTCTATTATTTTGCTGCAAAATTCACAACAAATTAGTGAAGCCCAATAATTGTTCTTTTTGGAAATACCTCATGTGTCATACTATAGATATATTTATTTGACCTTTTATTTATCCAGGAAAAATAGAGCTCTTTACAGAAGAATAACCTCTTTCTTGAAAGTAGCCAAATATTGCTGCCTCCAATTTAATCAAGACTTCTTTGAAATGATTTGATCGAACCAACTACCTCAGAATATGCTGGTTTTCCAGATGATTCCAAACATGGGGCGATAAATTTAAATGCAGTTTTTCCCAATTTAGTGTACACTTTAGGGATGGTTAAAAGGATCAAGTCTTGAGAACGCAGGCAAAAATGTTCCACATCTTTTTTAAGTGATGTAGGTTGAGATTTACGGTGAAAGCTGACCAAGACTAATTTAGAAATGTTTTAGAAATGTCAAATGCCAATTCAGTGTGCACTTTAGGGATGGTTAAAAGGATTAAGTCTTGGGAACGAAGGCAAAATGTTCCACATCTTTTTAAGTGATTCATGTTTGTTGTTCATAGTCATAGTTACAGTCAGGTTTTGTTTTTCCCAAGTGTTCATTTCATAGTTTAGGTTTTGTGTATTCCAGCTCAGCCACGCTTTTTTTTTTTTTGTTTAAATAAATCAAGTGTTTACTATTAACATATCTGCATCCGGGTCCAACTTCTCCACACCACACACTCAACCTCAGCAATCGTGACAAGAAATTGCTAAGTATTCATATTGAGATACCGAAGCATTCCTAAACCTTAAAAAAAAACAGTAATGAAAGGGTGTAGATAATGAAGTAATGGAATAATTTTTTTGTATTTTGAACAGTTTTAGGGGTAATAATCTCTATTTCTATGCTTGAGTAGATATTTTGGGATGTGAAGTCGCTATCAACTCAAAACAAGCTGAATAAATGCTACCCTGGCACTTCATTTCAGGTCTCCTTTGTTTAAAAGAAGTATCCACCCACCATAACTTTACTCAAACCAACTTCAAGATCAAACCATGCTGCATTTGCTGTACCTGTCATGTTTTGCATTTTTGTCATGTTTTATGTTCCTGTTTAGTCTTTAGTTTTGCTATGTTATGCCAATTTTTTCCTCAGTCTCTCCTGCTCTGCCATCAGCTTCACTCCCTTCACCTGTATTCACTATCATCAACTACACTCACTCACTAATTGCCCTCCTCTGTATTTTGTCTCCTAGTTGGTTCATGTTCATTGTCAGATCCTCACTGTCATTCATGTTAAGCCAAGTTGCCATTGTTATCATCCTTGCTCATGTCATGTTTTGTTTTTTCGTAGTCATAGTTAGGTTTTTGGTATTCCGGCTCAGCCGCGCCTTTTGTTTGGATTTTGAGTAAATCAAGTTGTTTTATTTTCTTCCAGTTTATAATCTGCATTCGGGTCCTCTGTCATCAACACTATGCCACACCTTGTTGACAGTAACTTCGAATTGAAAAATTCAAACTTTTTTTCTCATCTTTATGTGTTGCTATTTTCATCAGCAGTTTGCTTACCCTGAGAAAGAAATTAGTAAATTATATTCATGAGTTTAATATTCTATATCCAGACAAAAAAAAAATCAAGAATATCAATTAGAATTCAGATTTCCTTATTTTTTCCCCCAGTGGGAAATAAATTTTGTTCAAATTAGTTTTTGAATGTACCACCCTCTGCCAAAAACTTTGAAAAATAGCCCATATTATTTTTTTCTCAGCTGCAAACACAGAAAATGTGAAGTATTTGAGAACCTGCCAGTCAAGGATTTTCCACTTTGGTAAGTGGAGGTGAGAGCTGAGTAGGTTGTTTGTGTTTCTATTAGCTTTCAGACTAAGTAATGTATACTATCTCATACATTAATAAAATGCTTCAAGAGTTATTAAGAGCAATGTGTGTTGAATTTACATTTGCATTGTAGCTTGAAACTGTAGGACAAATCTCAGTGACCCACCACATGGAGGAGAGAAGAACAGGAAGACAGAAGCATGTCACAGGCATCTTATTAAGGCCTCCAGAAATACTTTCAACCTGATTTTTAAAAAAGAAACAAAAAAAAAAAACAGGGGGACATAAAATGTCTATGTCTATCAGTTCAAACTACACTGGACAGTAGTAAAGGCTTGTTAGTGTGTGTGTGCAGTACATTACAGTATCATCAGTATAACAATTTAAACGAGCATTCAAGACATTTCAATTGAGATTGTTTATATATATATTGAACTGGAGTTGTTCCAGGACCAAACCATGGGGGACACCTTGTGTTACGCTTTGACAACTGGATGTAATGGCTTTACCTTCGTGCAGTGTTGTATGACTCAACTTGAGTCGCACTTAAGTCACAATCCCAATGCAGCCCTCTACTCCAGACTTGACTTCAGACTTGACTTGGACTCGAGGTTTGGGACTCGTAAACAATCTTCATTTCATGGAATTATTGTTTCTGGTCTTTATCAAATTCTGATGTATGACAAGGCTGATGGCAGGCTGAGCGCAACATAACCTCACACATGCGGGCAGCCGCTGATATCAAAACTACTCTCTTCATGGCAATGTCAAGCTCATCTGGAACTATGCTATATGTTGTCACATTTGGTTATAAAGTGTTCACGCAGACAATAAACAAGCGAATGGCCTCTTGCTAAGTGTGTGGTATCAGGATAAATGATGCCGGCTCAACTACGTCCAACTTCATCAGGCACCTGAAAACGCACAAGGATAGATTAGTCTCTTTGTAATGTGAAAGGGAATTAGTGTGTATCAACAGGTACCGCTAGGAAACTAATCAAAGTAAACAGTGTTATAAACTATATGTAGATTATGACTTCATTGTTCACTACACGGCGTTGCTGATTTATCTGCAGCAGCCTGTGAAATTTGGGAAGGACTTTGGTTAAGTAGCCTAGGTTAACAATAACTAAATTAATTGCTAAGCCAATTCCATGTGGATGTAGCTTTACGTCAATCTAATTGTTGTTTAGAAATTGCCTACTTTTATAATTCCAGGTTGACACTCAAAAAATTTAATAATGCACTCATATTGTGCTGAAAAATGTTATGTATGAGAAGTTCAGGCTACATAGCCAGTTTTTAATATGTCTGTTAATGTATTCTGTGATGCAGAGCAAGCACACATATTTCCAAATACATTTATATACTTCAAACAAGCTTTCATGGTGTTTCTTCGAGGGATACACCGATCCAGCTTTTTTGATTCCGATACTGATTCTGATATCTGGGTTTTGCATATCGGTCGATACCCAATCCCGATCCGATACCATTGTTGAATTTACAAACTGTATACGTCAGTATGTGGAAGGCTTCAGATTTGACTTACATATTTGCTAATTAAACTTATCCTAAAATTAATCAACATAATATATCTAAATATAAAGAATTAACCATTGTTTATTTGTTAATGAAATGTGTGAACCTATGATGGAGTATTATGACCACATTACGAGATTACGAGACCAAAGTCGTTATCAAATATGTCGAGAATTAATTGCGAGATTAAAGTTATTAAATATGGCAAGAGTGAAGTTGTAATTGGTAGATTTATCTACTTAAAACGAAAAAGGCGAGAGTGCAACAGTTAGCATACAAGGTCAATGTAATGTTATAGGCTACACGTTAAACGTTAGTTAAATGGTTCTGCTCACCGATAGAATATTTAAGACTTTATTCTCGCAATTTATTCACGCCATATTTGATAATGACTTTAATAAACCAATACAAATAAAATAATAAATAATAATATAATTATGGGACACCGGGGCCTCCCCCCGGAGCCAGGCCCGGGGGTGGGGCCCGGCAGCGGGCGCCTGGTGGCCGGGCCTGTGCCCATGGGGATCGGTCGGGCATAGCCCGAAATGATGACGTGGGTCCCCCTTCCGACGGGCTCACCACCCGTGGGAGGGGCCAAGGGGGTCGGGTGCTATGTGAGCTGGGTAGCAGCCGAAGGCGGAGGCCTTGGCGGTCTGATCCTCGGCTACTGAAGCTAGCTCTTGGGACGTGGAATGTCACCTCTCTGTTGGGGAAGGAGCCGGAGCTGGTGCGCGAGGCTGAGCGGTTCCGGCTAGATATAGTCGGACTCACCTCGACGCACGGCTTGGGCTCTGGAACCAGTCCTCTTGAGAGGGGTTGGACTCTCTTCCACTCTGGAGTTGCCCGTGGTGAGAGGCGCAGAGCAGGCGTGGGCATACTTATTTCCCCCCGGCTGTGTGCCAGTACATTGGGGTTTACCCCAGTGAACGAGAGGGTAGACTCCCTCCGCCTTCGGGTGGGGACTTCGGGTTGTTTGTGCCTATGCGCCAAACAGCAGTTCAGAGTACCCACGCTTTTTGGAGTGTCTGGGGGAGGCACTGGAGAGTGCTCCTACCGGAGACTCCCTCGTTCTGCTGGGGGACTTCAATGCTCACGTGGGCAATGACAGTGAGACCTGGAGGGGTGTGATTGGGAGGAACGGCCCCCCCGATCTGAATCAGAGTGGTGTTATGTTGTTGGACTTCTGTGCCAGTCATGGACTGTCCATAACGAACACCATGTTCAGGCATAAGGGTGTCCATATGTGCACTTGGCACCAGGACACCCTTGGCCGCAGTTTGATGATCGACTTTGGGGTTGTATCATCGGACTTGCGGCCGTATGTCCTGGACACTCGGGTGAAGAGAGGGACGGACCTGTCAACTGATCACCACCTGGTGGTGAGTTGGCTCCGCTGGTGGGGGAGGATGCCGATCAGACCTGGCAGGCCCAAACGTATTGTGAGGGTCTGCTGGGAGCGTTTGTCAGAATCCCCCGTCAGAAGGAGCTTTAACTCCCACCTCCGGCAGAGCTTCAACCATATCCCGGGGGAGGTGGGGGACATTGAGTCCGAATGGGCCATGTTCCGTGACTCCATTGCCGAGGCAGCTGATCGGAGTTGTGGCCGTAAGGTGGTCGGTGCCTGTCTTGGCGGCAACCCTCGAACCTGCTGGTGGACACCAGTGGTGAGGGAAGCCATCAAGCTGAAGAAGGAGTCCTATCGGGCCTTTTTGGCCAGTGGGACCCTGGAAGCAGCTGATAGGTACCGACAGGCCAGACGGGCCGCGGCTTCGGCGGTTGCTGAGGCAAAAACTCGGGCCTGGGAGGAGTTCGGTGAGACCATGGAGAACGATTTCCGGACGGCCTCGAAGAGATTCTGGTCCACCATCCGGCGTCTCAGGGGGGGGAAGCGGCTCACAGTCAACACTGTTTACAGTGGGGACGGGGCTTTGCTAACCTCAACTAGGGATGTTGTGAGTCGGTGGGGGGAGTACTTCGAGGAACTCCTCAATCCTACCAACACGTGCTCGGAGGAGGCAGAGTCGGAGAGCTCAGAGACGGGGCCTCCCATTTCTGGGGCTGAGGTTGCCGAGGTGGTCAAAAAGCTCCTCGGTGGCAAGGCACCGGGGGTGGATGAGGTCCGTCCTGAGTTTCTCAAGGCTCTGGATGTTGTAGGGCTGTCTTGGCTAACACGCCTCTGCAGCATCGCGTGGACATCGGGGACAGTGCCTCTGGACTGGCAGATTGGGGTGGTGGTCCCCCTCTTTAAAAAGGGGGACCGGAGGGTGTGTTCCAACTATAGGGGTATCACACTCCTCAGCCTCCCTGGTAAGGTCTATTCGGGGGTACTGGAAAGGAGGATCCGTCGGATAATCGAGCCTCGGATTCAGGAGATGCAGTGTGGCTTTCGTCCTGGCCGTGGAACAGTGGACCAGCTCTATACCCTCGGCAGTATCCTGGAGGGTGCATGGGAGTTCGCCCAACCAGTCTACATGTGTTTTGTGGACTTGGAGAAAGCGTTCGACCGTGTCCCTCGTGGAGTCCTGTGGGGGGTGCTCCGGGAATATGGAGTGCCGGACCCCTTGATAGGGGCCGTTTGGTCTCTCTATGACCGGTTTGGTCCGCATTGCCGACAGTAAGTCGGATACGTTTCCGGTGAGAGTTGGACTCCGTCAGGGCTGCCCTTTGTCACCGATTCTGTTCCTAACTTTTATGGACAGAATTTCTAGGCGGAGCCAGGGCGTTGAGGGTGTCCGATTTGGCGACCTCAGAATCGGGTCTCTGCTTTTTGCAGATGATGTGGTTCTGTTAGCGTCGTCAGGCCGTGACCTTCAGCTCTCACTGGAGCGATTCGCAGCCGAGTGTGAAGCGGCTGGGATGAGAATCAGCACCTCCAAATCCGAGACTATGGTTCTCAGACGGAAAAGGGTGGAATGCTCTCTCCGGGTCGGGAATGAGATCCTTCCCCAAGTGGAGGAGTTCAAGTATCTCGGGGTCTTGTTCACGAGTGAGGGACGAATGGAGCGTGAGATTGACGGGCGGATCGGTGCAGCGTCTGCAGTGTTGCGGGCTCTGCACCGACCCGTCGTTGTGAAGAGGGAGCTGAGCCAGAAGGCGAAGCTCTCTACTTACTGGTCAATCTACGTTCCCATCCTCGGTCACGAGTTGTGGGTAGTGACCGAAAGAACAAGATCGCGAATACAAGCGGCCGAAATGGGTTTCCTCCGCAGGGTGTCTGGTCTCTCCCTTAGAGATAGGGTGAGAAGCTCAGTCATCCGGGAGGGGCTCGGAGTAGAACCGCTGCTCCTCCGCATTGAGAGGAGTCAGATGAGGTGGCTCGGGCATCTGGTTAGGATGCCCCCTGGGCGCCTCCCTGGGGAGGTGTTCCGGGCATGTCCCACTGGGAGGAGACCCCGGGGGAGACCCAGGACACGTTGGAGAGACTATGTCTCTCGGCTGGCCTGGGAACGCCTCGGGGTCCCCCCGGAAGAGCTGGAGCAAGTGGCCGGGGACAGAGACGTCTGGGTTTCTCTGCTCAAGCTGCTGCCCCCGCGACCCGACCGGATAAGCGGCAGATGATGGATGGATGGATGGATATAATAATAATATAATAATAATAAATATAATAATAATAAATAAAATAAAACAAATAAATAAAAAACAGAAACACTCATTGAAGGGCTGGGCTCTGCGGGGCTGAGCTGGACAGGACAGGTTAGGAGCTGGGAAGGGCAGGACCTGCTTGGGCTGGACTGGGCTCAATGGCACATTGTGCAGCTGTGGTCAGAGCACTTGATTTTCCTTGGCTTTCTGAAAGAGAGTTTGATTTGAGCGTTTTTGCTACCCAAGCCAGCCATAGTGAGTAATGCACTTCTGTCACTGTCATTGTACTTTAAAACAGGTCAGAAGATCATACTTGTAAGGTTCACATACTTCTGTAGTGTTGTTTTAAGATATAACTAAGTAATCTATTGTTTTTAAATCTGCTGAAATGTGATCATAGCAAAAATGAAAAAAGCCACAGTTCTAATGAAGTTACAGTTGTTTCATTTAAACTATTCCAATATTATTTTATTAGCAAGTGCTTAGCCTGAGATGTGAACATGATGAAACATCCAGCACAACAAAGAGAGTTTCATATTCCCTCTTATCTTTTTCCAGTCAGAAACGAGAACTGAACAATTTCCTTTGTCCTTAGGGTCATTTACAAGTTTTCGGTTGCTCAGTGAGGAAAGTAAACAATTTAGAACAATTCACTGAGTAGATTAAAACAGATTTATTTTAAGAGTTAAAGGAAAATTAGGGATTGGGGTGAGGGTTTGGTCACATGTTGGCAAGTGGAAGAGAGTGTGGATGGACGGACAGATGAGTGAAAAAGAAACTAATTTATCTGGTAACTACTGGATGTGAGTCTGTACAATTTTTGCTTTAGTTTTTTTTTCTGTAAAGTGGATGAAGCTAAGCTGCAGACTGATAATGACAAGTGACAAGTGACAAGCACGATGACAGCTGTTTCATGAATAGGTCCAACACAAGTTAAATGTGTGTTGAGTGGATCCATATCACACCATCTGCTGTCTGAAAGTGGTATCAACTGAGGCAGAGCAGGCAGAGTGGGCTTTCAAATGCCACTGTGCTAACCACCCATTTCCTTTCATTTCATCACCCATCATTTGCACTTCACCAGACCACTGAAACATATTCCATAACATATGGATCCCCAAAGAGCTCAACTTAAAAAAGACCATAATTTGTGAAGTTGTGCTCATTCATTCAAAGTCATTGTGATGTGAAAGATTGCGAAAGTCATTGTGATGCAAGTAGCACAGAAATCTTTCTGGTTCATTTCCACAAAAAGGCATTTTTCACTGAAATCAAGGCTCAATGATTACCCATAGCTGTATTTAGGGATTCCCCTGAGCAATTAAATCAAGTATGTTATGTTGGCTTCAGGTTATATACTTTTGCTAGTCAGGGCAAGGTAAATCTATTGAACAATTCAACAACTGTGTGATTTAAGTACTGTAGGTAAAAACAATGACAGTAAGAAAAGTTTAACAGAATGGGGTAGGGATGTAACGATATGGAAAATTTGATATCTTAATTATAGTGACCAAATTATCACGGTTAACGATATTATCGCGGTATTCTTACTTGCTGTACAAATGTCCAAAAAACACATACATTGAAATAATTTCATGAAATCTTGTGATTCTCTTATCATTCTTTATTAAAATGAAACATTCACATTAAAGGGGTGAAAAACTGTAGGGTTTATCTTGTAATTTGTAGGCCTGCCACACAATTACAATTTCTAATCTAATTAATCAAAGGGTTGCTGTGTATTAATTTTGATTAATCCCATTCCTAAATATATTGTCAGAGTTTGTGGTGTGAAAAGGGAAGACCCAGATGCAGACTTCAAAGTAACTTGGCTTTATTAACAAAAAAGCACAAAGCAAGAACAAAGGACGCGGCTGAGCCGGATATCAAAAATACTTAACTATGAAAAACAAAGCAAGACAGGACTATGACTTATGACATAAATAAACAAGACTAAGAAAACTAGGCAAATACCTGACCTGACGAGATTGTGGATAATGTGGCATGAGAGGTAAAGTGAGGATTTTGAAATGACTAGAGTGAACTTGTAAACTAAATACTGTGGGGAGGTGATTAGGGGTGATGTGCAACTGTGGAACAGAAACAGGTGACTTGAGTAAAACTTAACGTGACAGGGGAAAAAACATGACAGAAATTAACCAAGGACCTGAAAACATGACAAAACAAAACGTGACATATTACTGAAAAATTCATAATTTCTATGTATTGTTGTTAGAAAAGAAAGATAAATGACAAGAAGAGGATATAACATTTATTTTTTATTAAATAATGGATTTGTCATTCATAAAAAAGTTATGAGAAATGAGATATCCAAAAGACAAATTTAAATTTTGAACTTACCCATTGCTCTTCTTCTTTGTAAATACAGAATTGTAGCGTTCAAGCTATGCTATTAATTCTTAAGACCTCGTTTAGAAATAGGGCACCACCTACCATTTACGCTGGCAGGAGCGTATGAAAATATTTATATTAAGAGTCGTTACTGAAGGTTAGAATTCTCTCCGAATTGACCGGAATTACTTAAGAAACATGAAACATGGATCGATTACATATATATGGTCATTTATTTAACATGGGGGAAAGACAGTACTTATGATAAGGAGGACATAACACCAAAGATTCAATTCAAGAGCCCAAGGATAAGAGAGACACGGGACTTGATATTTCTATAGTGGTCTCTGGTTGATTATAGGGATGAGTTTACTGCGTGAATGAAAACTTGGTTATTTTAACTCGGCCCTATTTATTACCAAACCACAGCCGATGCTCCGTAGCCAAGGTAGACAAGGGTGGACCTTACTTTGCGCAGAATCCAGAGAATTTGGCCGCCGCCTTCCCAGGAGTTTGGATCATCGGATAAGCGAGTCTACGAGCGGAAGCTAGTAGATTCTCTTTCTCCGACGGAATTGTGGCCGTTGTTGCAGCTCAGGATCCGTGGTGCGTGCGGTCCAGTCTCTGGTTCTGGTTCGGCTTGAAGGCACCTGATGCAATATCTCGTCTCCTCTTCTTGCCGACGGGTGCGGACAGGTGGCTGAGTGGCTTTGAGTGGGGTCGAGTCAAAATAACCCCAACAAAAATTGGGTTTTTAAGTAAACTTGGTCAAAAAGGGGGGTTATTGGTTGAGTCTGCCCCGTGGGGTTTGCTTAGGAAATGAGCGTCTCAAAAGGGTAACAAAAATGAGAGAAGGGAAATAATCTAAGTAGGGTAAATAAGTGACAAAAAGGGAAAATGAGTCTAGAGTCTGAAAGTGTAAAATAAACGTAAAGACTAAATAAAAGAAGAATAAAATAAAACAAGACTGAAAATAAAACAAGACTGAAGACAAGACTAAAATAAAATAAAAACTGAAGCTCAAACGGCAGCGCGCTTCGATTTCACTGACGAGGGCGGAGTTTCGTCACTGGTTTACATCCAATGAAGTGTCAGGTTGGCTTTTGGGCGTCACAGAGGGGCTTTGATTCTTAAATTAACTTTTATAAAAGAAAAGTTAATCTCTCTTATCCCGGCATCCCAAATCACATTCAAAGAATACATTAATACCGTACTTATCACACAGGCATTAAACATAAGCAATGTAAACATGAATCAGTAGACATATTCAACCAAGAGATGACGAAGGATTATAGTGAGTGACCAATAAAACTGAAAATGTATTATTCATACGGTTTATCGACTGCCGATTATTCCGTCGGTTGGACCTCCAGTTCATTGTAACACACACACATTTAATTGGCACTAATGCAGTAGTCACCATATTATAAACAGGAGAATAAAATACAGAATGATTTTAATCGCAAGGTTCGCTGTCACGACCTGTAGATGTCACTGTTCCACAGCACGACGGTCGGGTCCTACTGAGTAATATTAACTTTCCTGGTGTTTTATGTACAGTGTCGTGGAAGGTCTTAAAATGATGCTTGAGCTGTCCTTTTTCGTATTCCACAGTCAGTAGGTAATTATGAGGCCTATTGGTAACAGATTCATTAATCCATCTGAAACTGGCTCCGGAGTTTTTCCTTTATTTCCAACAAGAGTCTGTCTGTTGTCCAGATGGTGGGTGTCACATCTTAATTTACAGCTCTTTAGATAAGGATGGCAATGTCCTTTTTGGTATGTGCTTCAGTGACCTTATCTGGTACCAAAGGTGAGGCTGTGTTTAGCCAACTCCGCTCTGACGGGCCGAGCACATGTTAATCTGACTCCAGAATCTTTCAAAAAGTGGGATGTCCTTGTTTAGAATGTTGTTTTCACTCCGTTTCTCACAATCGTAAATTAAGGGGTTTGTTATTTTGAACCCACTCCTATCAGATCAAAGCAAAAAGGGTTCCTTTGGGTCTCCCCCCTTTTTCTGGTCATCATGATTACGCTACAGAATAGCTGAATGGAACTTTTTTGAGCACACACCTCTGCAAAGTGATGCTCTTCTGTTTTCATTACGGTTAAAGCAAATAACTTAAGTTCCCAGTTAGTGATGTGGTGCACCATCACACCCAGATAATTGTTGTTACTCACAGAGGTCCAGGGGTCTCCTGTCAAAGCAACATATTCCGCTGAAGCTAAATCCTCTTCCTTCGTTTTCCTTCGTTGAGTTTGATTATTTTAGTAATCTCTGTTCCTCTCAATGGTGGCTTGCAGAAGACGTCGAAAGTTGCTAATTTCAAAACTTCTGCGATGCCAGTGTCCTTGAAAAATATTAATCGGTCTACAGTCCTGGGGTATCCATTGTATTGGTCAGCTTCTCAGATGTTGTCTTACTTATTGCCCTGCGTTCGGTAAGGGTGGTCTGACGCATGCCAGGCGAAACACCTGAAGTTGAAGCCCCAACAAATGAATGCTTGGCGTTAATACAATACTTAAGGTCTCAATATCAACTCACGTCTTTAACTGGCTATTATAAATATTACCGTATGTTCTTCCAAACATTAATGAATATGTTTACATTATTTTCCACCGCCTTACGTTGTGTCGATTCCACTCAGTGGAGCTGACAGTAGACTGGCCGCCTTCGGTTCCATTTTGTTTGGAGACATTTAGCAACACAGCTGCTAACACGGCTAGTAGCTGCTAAGTGTCTCAAAACGAAAACAGAAAACGTTGCATGCATCTTGTAAGAACATCTGTTCTTACATTTCATACGGTATGTCGTGGCTGTCGAGAGAATTCACTGTTAAAAATTATAAATTAATCCAAGCTGTTAGCCTTTAAGTTCAAATAGCAACCAACCCAGCTATTTGAATAATTCTGTATCCACCCCCCACTTAGTTCTTTTCAATTCATTAAGTGTTTCTTATATAATCATCCATATTCAAAGCATTTCTACTGTTGTCTTAAGGTTTGTCTTTGGTCATATCATTGTAATAAATGGTTCATATATATATCGATAATTAACCAGTTGTGTCGTATGTTTTCTTTACGTATTTGTGAATCCAACAAAATGAGAATTCATGAGTATGAGACTAAAATTGATTAATTATTAATTTAACATACCAGAATCGTAAGATTCAGTCTTTTTTTCCTTCGATTAAAGGTGGTACGCAAAACGAGGTTAAATAAGGCTTATTCGGATAGTGAGAACTTTCAGATAAATCCTTATATCTTATCACATCACGCTACGTGTGTCCGCTATAAGTGTCAGAGTAGAGTAATTGCAGTGTTTATTTTGCAATGATGGACTCTATTGGAGTTTATTTGTTGATTGGGTCTTTCCAGGCCGCATCGAAGTCTCTCTGTGCCCTCTCATTGGTTTGCCTGGTGAGCATTACCTTTCATGTCGGAGCAGTGCAGCCCCGTCTGACCGCAGCTGAGAAGCTATAAACAAATAATGTCAAGAATATTGAATAATTTTTCACGCTTGAAGTTTCATAACTATCATTATTAAATAAAAACGCAGTTACTCAGTAACATAAGGAGGCAATAGATGTGGATGTGGCTTCAATTTATTTTAGTTTGATTACTCTATTAGTTGTAAAGTCACTGCAAATGTTAAACTTTTTAGAATTTTAATTTTGGTCGCAATGTAAGCCATAGTGAACCAGGTTATTCGACAGAGAAAAATATGAATTGCCTGTTAGCAATCTCTCCCGCTGAGCTAATATCACTGAAGCTACTTCAAAGCTTCCGACTCCCGCTCTAATGCATCTATGCTAGTCTAGCCTGAATATGTTGCTAACCCTACATTTTAAATACACATTAAAAGGGGAATTGTGGTATTTTTAAACCTAGACCTTAAGTCGTCTCAATAGAGTGCCTATGTAGAAATCCCCCCATTAACTCTCCAATAGCTGCAAGTCGCCACATAACAGCACCTATGAGCTAACAGAGCCATAGTACACGTTCGTTCATTTATTCGTCTTAAAGTATTGGTGAAATAAAGACAGATAATGCCTTATTTGGAGGCTGCATCGTCATTGCCCCGCTCACTCTTATATGGATATACGCCGATCGCGAGTTATATAATTAGCTTCTGAAGGACGCCGACTTTCGCCAAACTGTTCTCGGTGAGTGGATAAACGTATTTCATGCCAGAAATAAGGTATAGGTTTAAAAATACCAGAGTTCCCCTTTAACACCAGAGAAACGTACTGTCCAAATGAACAGCGGGCTTGTCAGACTCATACCCAGCCAGCCGTCACTGAGAGTAAGACGGTACGAGCATAGACACACTGTATATACATAGACGCCACATTGACTGCTGCCGCTCACTAGAGGGGCATGCCTACAGGGCTGCCATCTTGGTACAGTGCCACTCGCTCCTACAGTACATTACATCTATGGAGGAATGGTGTTTCTACACAATAAAAGTGATCATAAATCACTCAGTTGTCAAGCTATTTTCACAATGTTTGTTTGTCAAACGTCAGACATGACAGACATAGATAGAACAAAAATAACGTTCAGGTGTATTCAGATCTTTATTTGAAGAACCTATAAAAAATATTCAAATTAATATTACCATTTCACCCGAGTAGCATTCAAGCCTGTCTTTCAGCTCTTCATTCATGAGGTTTTTTTTCCCTCAGATCCTCGAGAAGAGCGGCACTTTTTTCTTCACCCTTCGCTCCCGGAGCATGTTATTCTTCTTCTCTCACTCCAGACTCTCCTCTCTAGCCAAAGCTTCACTAAATCTGGCCTTTAGAACAGTGGGAGAAGCATGCAAAGCATAATTGTGGTCCTAGTGGAAAGAGGGATGGAAATATACAGTGAGGTTATTAACTCAGCTGGCCCACATTCTTAATTTCATCCCTCAATCCCACTGTTTGCACCCTGGATATGAACGAAGCTGTCTAAGTGACAGGGACATAACACACTACAGTATGTTTTAATGTGTACTTGTGTGTCTAAAATGAGTGGCAGAGAGCAAATGCTATACATGGGTTTTAATATGACCAGGGCCTTGACGCTCTCATGTGTTTAAAAATATTACATGCAGATACTCACAACATTAGAATGAGGTTCAGATTCAGGAAAATACTGAGGCAAGTCCACTGGAAGAAAGCCAACATTTTCAAAATATCCAAGCACCCTGTATCATAGCTGTATGTATGACGTTTTTAACAAATCAATATGTTTTAGGCACGCCCTTCCACTGTCGATGCAGCGTCTATGTATACATGTCAATTGGTGCGAGGCCCGAATACTGTGGCAATGAGCACCACAGCGCGTGCTCAGGTCACAGCTAGCATTGCATAGCCCTTGAACCTTCTGTTGTCGCAAAGCCTGTGCTTCTTTCAGACAGTATTTTTCTTCAATGTTACCTGCATATTCTCCATTTCTCCTGGCCTGGCCACATCCTGTCAGGATATACAACCAAGTTTTACACAACTGTGTAGTGAATAATGCACTTCTATCTTTAAGTTAGGAAAACCTAAAGACTGTAACGGGTGGTGTATGGACCCAATTGCAGTACAAAGGAGTCAGAAGACAGTGGTAAAAAATTCAAGGCTTTACTGAGACTCTGGCAGACAGACAAACGGTTTAGAAACCGGCAAACAGGAATCAGGAGAGGAGAGGCAAAGTTCTTGGTCAGGGACAGAAGGCTGGATCGAATTACCAGGAGGCAGACGAAGCACGGAATCAGGGACAGGCGAGGTCGATACCGGTAAAGCTGGCAGGAGAACGCTGGAAAGACATGCATGGCAAAGAACAATCTGGCAAAGGATAGAGTGTGGAGCTGGTGACTATATGCTGGGCTGATTGCATGTGATGAGAGGCAGCTGTGTGCACAGGTGAGTGGAGTGAACTGATGAGGTGTGTGTGGCTGACAGGCTGAGTGGGGCAGAAGCAGGATCAATGGAAAATTACTGATGGTTGGATGACTATGATGGAAACTGTGACAAAGACATGCTGTTCAAAGTGCAGTATAAAGGAAACAAGAAGTACATCAAACTACATGGAGCCTCTCACTCAGAATTTCTCAAGGAGGGTAAGTTAACCCAGTTAACTTAAGTCGACAAGATGGCGTCCTGAATAAAATGGCCCATTGTGGCAAAAATTACATCATATTTTGTTCCTACTTTCCACCTCTGGTTGGCAGACATGTCACACTTCACCTCTGACGCAAAAAACGTCATCCGTCTATATAAAATATTCGCGCTACAGCAAGTTGAATCAGTACGAGTTCTTCACAGAGCGAGTACACCATTGAGCTACAGCAGCAGAGCGATATAGTCAGCATTAGCGAGTATTTCTTTCAAATAATCGCACAATGTCGACTAAAAGGTTTACCTGCAAAGAAGCGCTGGGTCTTCTATCCGCTATTCCTGATTCTGAAGGGGAAAATCTACCTTCGGAGGATGATGGTCCGCTGTCCGCTAGTCCCGGCGCTAGTGGCGACTCGTTCCTGCCCCGCATCCCTGCCGTCGGACAAAGTGTTTCCCTTCACCAAACACCAACTTCAGGTCCTTTTCCCAGCAATGTAGGTGGTGAAGAAAATGTTTCACGGGGTCGAAGTTTGCATCGAGGAGTTAGCAGGCGTGGTAGTACTGGAGGGAACAAGGCTGGGAGTAATATGAGTGTTCTCTCTTTTTATCGAGCTCGCCTAGTGAACGCTTTGCTTTCTGACAAGTTGCCTTCACAAAGTGTCCGTGATCGCGCAGCCAGTAGCTTGATAAATCTCAATGGACATGTCAGACATGGTCGAGTGTCAGTGGGAGAGCTGGGGGAAAACGTAGCGGCGCTGTTTATGCACATAGCTGCAGCCTTGCTGCGTCTGTTCACTCAACCGGAGCGTGTATTAGCGCACTTGGTGGAGACAAGACAGGAGCGCAAGGTCAAAGCAAACTTTATTGTCAGTCAAGCATTACAACATTACATTGCAAGCTGACTGAAATTGCGTTTACCTAACTCCAATGTGCATGAGAGCAGACAGGAGTTAGAACGGTCGCTGCCATCTGGGGCGCCACCAGAAGCTCAGGGAGGGGGGTGAGGGAGAAAGGAGGGGGGGGGCGGGGGACAAAAGGAGAGGAGAGGGGAAAAAAACACAACCACCAGACTATACTCCTTGGGGACTACAATGTGGGGCCGGGAAAAAAACCTCAGCAACATCAAGAACAGTAACATAGGTCACCATCCAACATAAAACTCAAAACATAAACAAACATTTGCTCGTTTCACACATAAAAACGCAAGACACACGAAGGCGTGGGATGGGGTAAGCCCAGTGAGTTGCTTTGTCTGGCTCTCAACCAATGTTTCAGTTCACAAGATGTCATCATGATACAGCAGGTTGCCATGGAGAAGTTCTTGATTGGGTCCCAGTCCGAGTCAACAATCACCAGCTGTCTGAGGAAGGGAGGGGGAGAAGTAGTTCAGAGCATCTCACAGCAATGATTTCAGGAGAATTGTTACAGCAGCGGCCTTGGCCGAGGTCGTTACTAGGGGAGCAGGAATGCAGAATAGATTATGATAATTGGTTTGGGCGAGTAGTCGTTTTTCAATGGACACGACTCACTCTGTTTGTCCATTCTGGTCACAAAACCAATCCATACGCCTTTGCAAAGCCACCAGCTTCTCCAAGATGTTTTCCATATTGCGGTTAATGACCACAGTCTGACAGCCAATAGCTCTGTCCACCGATTCAAACATGCCAGGCAGCTTGGGGCCTATGACCGCTGTCTCCGACTTCCGAATTTTGCGATACACCAGGGGAATGCTTAATCTAATCAGCAGAAAGCCCGTTATCATGGTTCCGAATATGTATAGATCCTCGACGTCTTCAACGGAAAGAATAGGCACATAACTCTCCACTTCTCCCAGGAGTCCCTCGTGTACCCAGCGGCAAACGTTTCGTTGGGACAGACCGGTTCTCCTGGACCCGAGCTTCTTGTAGCAAAGATTTTGTCAATTGCGTTTAGAGACCAGCCGATCAATTCCATGAATTAGTTTAAGAGCAATGCAGAGAGAGGCACTGAAGTTGAGACAGAACAATTACAAAACAAGAGAAGCAGGAGAGATATGGGAGAGGGCAGAATCAGGAGAGAGTAGAAATGCGACCGCCTTCGTTGAGAGCCGGAAGAAGGTGGCACAAGTGGTGCATTTAGAGGCAGACTCATTGTCATACAGCGCTGAGTCAAGTCAGCCAACATGCATCTCACTAAGCCAGGTTATGGAAATGCAGGCTTTGAGTATTTGACTGATGAGGTAGGGTACCAAAATTGGATAAAGCTATTGGATAATTTTTGCAACATTTTGCATTGCACATTGAATATAGATTATTGAATATAGCACAGAGATTAAGAGGGGCATATTTGGGGAAAAAGGCTACATTTTACCATTGAAACATGAAAATTTCCTAAATATTCTATATTCCAAGATGGCTGCCATCCCATGACGTCATAATATGCAAATTAGGTGTGTACATTTGCTTACTACATAAACTTTGGGTCATCCTTAACATTTCTCTAATTTACAGAAAGTCTCTATATCTTATCAGTTTTAAGATATAGCCTTTTGAAATGTATTTGTCTAAATCAATGATTTTAGAAAAAAACCTCTGGTGCCTCAAGGGTTAATGTCCATTTTTAGCCAAGGAAAAATCGGGGGTCGCTCTTCCCATGGCATACAAAAACCATACCCTAAAAACTGAACAAATCCCAACATATACTCTGATAGGCCTCCTATCCATTTCAAATGAGCCTATCAGAGTAGATCTGTGGATAAGAGGACGGACATTATTAACAATGAATTCATACACATCTTAATTTGTTTGTGCCAAAAAATACAAATTAACTCCTGCAATATAAAGAAAGAAATTATGGTACATTCAAAACTAATCAACAAAATGTACAACATAAATAATCCAACTTAATTAACTGAAAATATTTCCATCCATTCTGTCCACCAATCACAACAATCCCCACCTCTTTCTGGTCTACATAAAGGGAGACCGATAGAGGCGAGCTCCCTCTTTGAGCACATGCCCAGAAGCACACAGGACTGGAGAGAACAGGTGACAAACCAGATTGTTTAACAGTTAAGAATTGACCCAGCATACAGTGAGGGAGTTAGCACTTCCTCACACATAGACAGTGACCATGTAGCATTTCTGTCCGATTTAAATAATTGTTCTGTACCAGAAGAGTTCTGAAAATATGGATGGGTGTAATCAGCCAAATTGGACAAATGCAATACTGGAATATCAATTACACTTCCAGTCTTGCACCCCGATCTCCTGAGGTTGTTTTGAAATGTACACACCATGACGTGTTGTTTTTTGGCGATTTCAAACTGACCATTATAATGTCTGTAAAGGAGACTACACTGAAAGTTGAAGGCAACTGCTGTTCTGCTCACCTTTAATAGTTGAAATATCTCTTGCAGTCAATTTGTGTCTCTTTTTCATTGTACTTACTTAGTACTCTTATTACAAGAGAGAATACATTTATAGCTTTGCAGGAGGCTAAATTCTCCCATTTTCAACCTGCACAGCCATCATCTTGTTTCATGTTTCCCATTCAGCCTGTATTAACTGTAGTCATCCTTTTGTTCACTTGCTTCTTTTTTATATCAAACTGTCTTAGTACCTGCCCCCTGTGGTGCTACCCTTGCCCTTTCTCCCAGCAGTCCTTGCTCTGACAGTTGACCCCATGCAGCATTGGTTTCACACGGCTGGCTGCGCCCACACAGATGCGTCCCTACTCGTCCTTTCCTGTCCCGCTTCCTGTGACATGGCCCTCTTGTGTCGACCCCATGTCGCCCCATGGGTTGCTGCTTCTCTTCAGTTCTGAGTCCTCTGCTGTCAACCTTCTTTTTCCAACTTGCTTCCCTTCTCATTCTGTTTTTTTCTTGTTCTTTAGTCTTCTTCTCTTGCAGTAACTTTTGATCTGCACTGAGTCACATTAAAATGTGGCTGCCATGTCAACTTGACAGGGCTTGTTCTGCTTCACCTCTGTCTCAATCCCTTTAATCTTTTTAAAAGTCCCATCCACTCCCTTTAATGTCTGTCTTCTTCTATTTTCAGACTCTGGGTGTTATTCTCTAAACTTGACTCCCCTATTATTGGTTTCAGGCAATCTATCTTATTTTGAGTAACAGTGATATATTAATGTTCTTCTCCTTACACCATACTTGGGTAGAATTACTCTTGCTTCTGATCACTGTTTTGCTTCTTGGAAATTATAAATGGTACTTATAGAGCGCTTTTCTAGTCGAGTTGATCACTCAGTGTTTTTGCCCTACAAACTACATTCACCTATTCACCCACACTCACATTTCACATCTAAGTCTATACAATGTTAGATGTTACACAGTGCGCTTTTGTTCTAACACACACATTCATCCACCGATGAGCACATCAGAAGTGCCCATAGCCCAAGGCATGTGGTCAAGACAGGTAAGCCGGGAGTCAAACCACCAACCTTCTGACCGGCAGACAACTGCTCTTTCAGCTACACCCATTTACAGACATTTGCCTAACAAAAGTTCCTCCCTATTGGTTAGGTTGTGTTCAGGATAAATTCAGAATTGGGAAAAGGTTTTTAAACTGGAATGCACACTAAACGGTCTTCTGGCTTGTTCATATGGACAGGCAACAGTATTAGTTTAAGAGATCAGTGAGTGGTTTTCTCCAGTTAAACACTTTGACTTTTCTCATTCCTCAGCAAGTGAATTGATAGAGGTTCATATATCTTTACACCAATCAGCCATAACATTAAAAACAATTGTATGTAAAGTGAGCAACACTTCTCATCTTGACCCAGTGTAATGTTCTGCTTGGAAAAACTGCATCCTGGGACTCATGGATTTCACTTTGACACTTATCTAAACATTTTGGAGAGGGGATTTTACTTGATACATGAATTACCAAGTAAAATATTAGTTTCGTAAAACAGGATAGAAATGGATTGATAGTTAGCCTCTGTAGTACACACTCCAGCATACACAAGATTAGATAAATTCTCACATGCTGTCATGTCAAATAAATACATAGAAACACATATATTTTCCATCCAACCTTGCTGCAAATAGCACTTTGCTATAATTATTACTTTGATTCCAGTTTACTAGTTGCCTGTGGTGGTAGCATGAACTGTAATCTGATGCACAAAGAAGAAGACAGGCTTAAGGTTTTAACCTCCACTGCTCAAGTAAACATCCACTGGCATAAACACAAACCCCTTGCCAAATTGAATCTGATAGCAACATGTCTAATTATAAAATACCAGTGGAATCCAAGGAAATTCATTGCCCAGACTTAAACTGAAACAAAGTTCCTCAGGTAAATGTTAATTTATGTTGGTTTTTTTGTTTGTTTGTTTTTGCATGGTTATTGTTTAAAAATAATTTTAGAAGAGCCAAAGAGTGGGAAGGTGAACTTTTGAAAAAAAAAAAAAATCACTTTTTTTCAAAGATTTGGAAAATAGAAATAGTGGTTATAGTGTGGGAGAAGGGAGGGCCGGATGGTGTTGAATTTTGTGGGTAAGTTCTGGCTCCCGTATTTTACACTCTGCAGCCTCTTCTGCAGCCAGGAAGACAACCAGCCAGCAGCAGTTGCAAGGTAACCTTTCTCTAATTGATGTCTTAGTGTGTGCAGCTCACCAGGCAGCCATATTGTGATGGAGTCAAGAGTAGGCCAGGCCTCGGCATGTGGCAGGTTTTGACGGGAGGGGGTTGATGCAACAGTGCTGCTTGAGTGATGCAGCCCAATCAGACACTACTGTAATGGGAACAGTCTGAAGAGGGAAGTTTAATTTAGCAACGGACTGAAACTCCCAAAACTGTCTCTCCTATTGCACAAAGAGGTAGCAGCTTAATGCTAGCATTACACTGTGTTCCAAATTGTTATTGTTCAAGCCCATCAAATCTGCTTTTGTAGTTCTTACAATTTTGCAAAACAATAACACTCCTGAATTCCAGCATTAATCGCCAATTAGTGAAGCTGCTGCATTTTTTCCACGTTATAACTCAATCTGTCAGTTTTCTATAATTTGTCTTGCTACCAACTGTAGACTATGCCACTGATAGATTTAGTTGTCATTGAGGTATTGTTGGCTTAATTAGCCTTGATAAGTTAGCATTTTCAGATGGCTATCAAAGGGATATAGCCAAAGCGATGGCTATCAGCTGTGAATATGAGGCCAGCTTCTCTTGGTCTCTGACAGCCACAATTACAAAATAACTAACAACTTCAAATGATAAACAGTTGATGGTAATCCCTGGAATTTCAATGTGCTAAGTCAAAACTGATACCTTCCTTTTTTTTCTTTTTCCCCTTGTCCTGTCCACCATCATGGCAAGCAGAATTGTATTCTGAAAACCACGTTATGCCAAATTTGCTTTGCAAAAGGAAACTTTATGAATGTGTAGCTCCCCTTGACGCCCGAGTACTTCCTATTTATCTACTTTTGTTACCATACTATATACATAAAAATGCCAACCCTGATAGGGGGGGACAGGGAACGAGGGAGATACACACACTCACTCAGACACAGAGACACATTCACACAGATACAAAGACACACACTCACAGAGACAAAAGAATGTGGACATCCAGGCATCCAAGCACTTATTCACTCACTCTGAGGTCCACAGGGGCCACCTCAATACTGTGGCAAGTGCCTGTACCCCAAGGAACTCCACCCACCCAAGGTGGAGCGGACACCCCCCAGAGATGCAACGAGTCCAGACCCAGAACCAAAGGTTTCTGTGCTTCGACCAATTCTTTTCACTTTATATAAACTTCCATTTGGTAACATTATTAGACAGTATGGCATAAATTTCCATTGCTATGCTGATGCTACTCGTCTATACTTATCTATGAAATCAGATTAAACCAGTCAGTTGGTTAAACTGCAAACATGTCACGAAGATTTAAAAACCTGGATGACTCAGAATTTTCTGCTTGACAAAATTGAAGTTGTCTTTGGACCTGAGAGCTTCAGGGTACAAATGTCTAGCAATATCGTTACAATAGATGGCATTTTTATAGCTTTCACTACTATAGTAAGTAACCTTGGAGTTATTTTTGTGTTTGATTTATTCTTGGAGACCTGCCTTTTGACTCACATAAAAAAAGAGTTCTCAAGGATTTTCATTGTTTCACCTTCATAATATTGCTAAAATTAGGAACATCCATAGAGCGATGCAGAAAAACTAGTGCATACATATTTTACTTCAAGATTGGACTATTGTAATTCATTATGATTGGGCAATCCCAGAAAATCTCTAAAAAACCTCCAACTCATTCAAAATGCTGCAACCAGGGTTGTGATGGGAACCACTAGGACACATCGTTTTTCTCCAGTTTTAGCTTCTCTTCATTGGCTCCCTACTAAATTCAGAACAGAATTAAAAAATTATTCTCCTCGCATATAAAGCTATTAATGACTGGAGGACAGGGAAAGAGGAAGAGCAAAGAAAAATAAACGGCACAGAAATAGAAAGAAACAATCTGAGAAAATGAAAAACCAGACAACCAGCTGCTACACCTTTAAAAATAAAACAGAAGACAATCCAAGGCCTCTGTGGGAAATCCAGCCTTAGAACCACCAGGAGCACCTGTAGGCAGACAAGCTGAGAAAAAACAAATAGAAAAAAGGCACAACTAGCAGCAATCACATACAACACAATTGTGGATATGGATGACCTCAAACCACAGGACAGCACATCAACTAAATAGTGAGTATGCTTCTGGGATAATGAATGTGTGTGTGTGTGTGTGCATGAACATGTGACACACCTGGGTCTTGGGGCTCTCTCTGCCATGACACTAGCAGCCCCCACGGAGCACAGAACCCGGGAAGCCCACTGCAGGGACAACCATGCATCCACCCAGAAGACTGCAGAGGAACCAGGGGCAACAGCCCACCAGCCCTGCCAGGCCTAGAGTGATTCCCAGAGTTTCTAAAAGTAGAATGGGAGACAGAGCCTTCAGTTATCAGGCCCCTCTGTTTTGGGACCAGTGTGTATAGTATACACCTGGGAAGCAGTCACCCTTTCTACCTTTAAGATTGGGCTTAAAAACAATAAAATAAAGCTTATAGTTAGATGGTCATGGCTCAGGTGACCATAAAGGCCTAGACTGCTGGGGACCTCCCCTGATGCACCAATCCTCTCCATGTATACATACCATTATTGTTGTCATTAACTTGTATTTCTCATTCTCAGCAGGTATCCCTGATCAAGTTTTATGGAGCTTGTTATTTCCCCTTTCCTGTCCGTATTTTTGATACGATCGATCACAGCATTCTGTTACAGAGACTTGAACATGTTATTGGGATTAAAGGAACTGCATTAGGCTGGTTTAAGTCATATTTATCTGATAGATTCCAGTTTGTTCTTGTAAATGAAGAATCTTCCTCACACGTTGGAGTAAGTCATGGAGTTCCTCAGGGTTCTGTGCTTGGACCGATTCTTTTTACTTTATACATGCTTCCATTAGGTAACATTATCAGACAGCATGGCATAAATTTCCATTGTTATGCTGATGATACTCAGCTGTACTTATCTATGAAACCAGATGAAACCAACAGGTTGGTCAGACTACAAGCCTGTCTTAAAGACATAAAGACATGGATGACTCAGAACTGTCTGCTTTTAAATTCAGACAAAACTGAAGTTGTTCTCTTTGGACCTGAGCGCTTCAGGGAAAAATTGTCTAGTTATATAGTTACTCTAGATGGTATTTCCTTGGCTTCTAGTTCTACAGTGAGGAACCTTGTAGTTATTTTTGACCAGAATTTATCATTTGACGCACATATAAAAACTGGTTTCTAGGACTGCCTTCTTTCACCTTCGTAATATTGCTAAAATCAGGAACATCCTGTCTCAGGGTGATGCAGAGAAACTAGTTCATGCATTTGTTACTTCAAGATTGGACTACTGTAATTCCTTATTATTGGGCTGTCCCACATATTCTCTGAAAAGCCTCCAGCTGATCCAAAATGCTGCAGCCAGAGTTCTGATGAGAACTAACAGGAGAGATCATGTTTCTCCAGTTTTAGCTTCTCTTCATTGGCTCCCTGTTAAATTCAGAATAGAATTTAAGATTATTCTTCTCACATATAAAGTTCTTAATGACCGAGCTCCATCATATCTTAAAGATTTAATTGTAAGGTATTTTCCTAACAGAGCACTTCGCTCCCAAACTGCAGGTTTACTTGTTGTTCCCAGAGTTTCTAAAAGTAGAATGGGAGGTAGAGCCTTCAGTTATCAGGCCCCTCTCTTGTGGAATAAGCTGCCAGTAAATGTCCGGGAAGCAGACACCCTTTCCACTTTTAAGATTAGGCTTAAAACTTTCCTTTTCGATAAAGCTTATAGTTAGGGATGGCTCAGGTAATCCTGAAACATCCCATAGTTAAGCTGCTATAGGCTTAGACTGCTGGGGGACCTCATCTGTCACACCTTTCCTCACTTTGCTCTCTTTTTCCCCCTGTTTAATTTCACAATTGATTTTATGTACATGTGACATTATTGTGGTTATTAACGTATGTTTCCCTGTTCCAACAGATATCCTTTGAATGGCGTTATGGTGTTTTTCCCCCTCTTTTCTGTCTTCTCAAACCCCAGCTGGTCGAGGCGAATGGCTGGAGTCTGGTTCTGCCAGAGGTTTCTTCCTGTTAAAAGGGAGTCGTTCCTTTCCACAGTCGCCACAGGCACGCTCAGGACGGGAGAATGGACTGAAGACAAGTTTCGGTGCAATCTGTTGGTTTCCTTAGCTAGGATATTGATTTTTTGAATTGGCTCTATATGAATTAATTGGATTATGATTACAATGAATTGAATTCCAATTGGCTTGAATTGGACTATATTACTTAAGTGCCTTGAGATGACAATTGTTGTAATCTGGCGCTATATAAATAAAATTGAATTGAATTGAATTGTTCTCCCAAAAGCCAAGCCGGTCGAGGCAGATGAACACCCTCCTTGAGTTTGGTTTTGCCAGAGGTTTCTTCCAGTTAAAACGGAGATTTCTCTTTCCATCATCACCTTGTGAATGCTCAAGATGAGGGATTGGATTGAAGAGAATTTCATTGGATTCCGTTGGTTTCCATAGTTTCTTTTTTTAAAATTGGCTCTGTATGAATTGGATCAATTTGGAATTTAATTAATTTGGTTTGATTGGATTATGATTGTATTAGAATTAATTGGATTCTAATTTGCTTAAATTGGATTGTATCTTTAAAGTGCCTTGAGAGAACATTGCTGTGATTTAGCACGATATAAATAAAACTGAACTGAATTTAATTTCATTCCTGTCAGTGAAAACTAATGTTCCCCCATTCCATTCCTTTCGCTGATAAAAGCCTGGGTGATCTTTTTCATTTTTGTTACAGCAATCTATCAGATTTTCCAAAGCAGATGCAACATGGACTAATCTGTCCACAGAAAATGGCTTCCTCCTTGTGCAAAACAGTTTCAGGTTACATTTCTGGCTGCAGCAGTGGACTGTGATGGACTGAGCCAATTTGGCTACATTAATCATGATTTGTCATGCAGTCTTGTCTGAGAGCTCAAAGGTTACTTGAGAATATTTTTTGGAAGTTTTTGATAATTCTCTGGAAGTGAGGCTCAAAATTTTGATCCATGGCCCATTCTTACTTGGAAATACTAAACCTTTGGGGAATGCTCCTTCTGTAACTAATTCTGACACCCATACCTCTCACCAGTTATTCCTGATTATGGAATCTTCCAGAATGTTGTCACATGTATACTCAATAATCTTTGCCTCTCCCTTAACTTTTGTTTAGTGTGTTAATGGCGTTCAATTTTAGATTTGTTTAGATTTTCTAATTAAAACAGAGTTGTTCAGTGACGACAACAAAACACATGTCCTTGTCATTCATTTGTAAAATTGTTAAAAGGTTCAAACAATTTACAGATTACAGATTTCCCGTTTTTTAAAATTCATTGCCAACTTTTATGGAAAGGAAATCTTTCAAATGACATATAGCTGACCTCTTATCACATTAGTTGTCATTAGTTTGTAATTTCCTCTTGACACTGTGGTCAAACACAGGTGCTGTCCCTGGTGCTGGTTGTTGCACCACAGTTGTGCTGTCTATGGTCCTGAAACAGCTCTGCATTACAGGCAATATTTACCTGCATAAACTCCCCCATTGCATCAACTTTTAAGATTTGCTGAGTGCTCTGGTTTCAGTAAAAATTTAGACTGATTTTTTTTTTTCACCTACAATCATTTCCTAAAGCATCTTGAGTAAACTAGTGTTTTACTGTGTATCATTTAGTTGCTCAACTAGAACATCTGTGCTTTCCCAACAGATCCTTTGGGGCAAGGTTTTAAGGCTAATTTTTGCTTTATTAACACACTTCATTTGAATTTTCTAGCAAACCTGAAGATTTGAATTAGAGATGTCCTCATAAAGGCCCTGCTCGGGCAACAGGCAGTTGTCTCCGTAATCATGATTTTTTAAATTTTTTTTTGTTCCTATTGACTTTCCTTCTAGAAAAAAGCTTATGATCTCTCGGAGTGTGGAGCAATAAGTACAGTGCAAAAGAAAAAACAGAGGACACGCAATTAAACCCACTGAATATACCCGTCTTTAGAAACACACTTTTTCTTCTTTTTAGAAATTATTTTAATGCCTCTCATGTATCATGTTCAGGCTTTTTAATAATCATTTGATTGTGATTAAACACGGTAAATATGCAGAGTCATATAGTATGGCTCATTTGATACAATATACTACAATAGAAAAATACTTTATTCATCCCCCAGTGTGGGAAATTCTAATTAGTCAAGTAGCTCAAACAATTTAAAATTATTGTATATTAGACAATAACAATAATAGTAATAATAATAATAATAATAATAAATGACTAAATAAATAAATTTGAGAAGAACATGTCAGCAGTCACTGTTAAAAAGTCTTTTGGGGTCTTTGGGGCTGTGAGGATAAAGGACCTCCTGAACCTCTCAGTTCTGCAGTGCAGAGAGATGAGCCTCTCACTGCAGCTGCTCCTCATGTCCTGCCAGGGTGCTGTGGAGAGGATGTTTATTATTCTCCAAAACAGAATATAATTTCCTCCTCATCCGTTGCTCCACCACAGCACTCAGAGGGTCTAGCCTTCTGCCTACCACAGAACCAGCCTTTTTCACCGGTTTTTCCAGGCGCCTACAGCTTTTGTATGTAGTGCAACTTCCACAGCAGACAGCAGCATAGAACAGTGCACTCTCAGTGATAGTCTGATAAAACATGCATAATAAATAATCATTAATTAATTATATTAAAAGAGAAGAATGCAAATAAAATACTTTCAGTTGTCATATGCACAGCTAAGAACTGTTTTCAGCCTGGATTTAAACATTGTCAGAGTTGAGGCCAGTCTCACATCTTCTGGAAGACTGTTCCAGATTTTAGGAGCATAAAACTGAAATGCAGCCTCATCTTGTTTTGTCCTGACTCTGGGCACCAGCAGGAGACCCCTCCCTGAGTTTCTCAGAGTCCGAGTTGGTTCATATGGCTCTAACGTGTCAGAGATGTACTTCGGCGCTAGACCATGAAGAGACTTGTACACAAGCAGAGCTGTTCTAAAGTCTATTCTCTTAGCGACAGGAAGCCAGTGCAGAGACCAAAGCACTGGACTAATATAGTTGTATTTGCTGGTTCTAGTCATGACTTGAGCAGCTGTCTTAAAGCCTGTTTAGAGAGCCCAGTGGGCAGGCCGTTACATTAGTCTAACCTGCTGGAGACAAATGCATGGATTAGTCTTTCTAAATCTGGTTTAGACACTATTCCTTTGAATCTGGAAATGTCTTTTAGATGGCAAAAAGCTGCTGATGTTATTGATCTAATGTGGCCGTTTAAGCTCAGGTCTGAATCCAATATTACCCCTAGATTTCTATTCTGATCATTAGGTTTTAGAGAGAAAGTCTCAAGGTGACTGATAACACGTTCTCTTTGTTTCTGTGGGCCACAGACAATGATTTCAGTTTTGTCTGAGTTTAGCTGGAGAATTTTTTTTTTTGCATCTACAAAATGATCTGTTCGATGCAGTGACTCATATCTACAGGCCCATGTTCTCCTGCCGTCAGTGACACGTAGATCTGAGAGTCATCTGCATAATTGTGGTAGGACACAATATAGCTGCATATTTTCTGGCCTAATTGATGTACAGATTGAATAAAAGGGGTCGCAGGATTGACCCCTGGAGAACCCCACAGGTCATAGCCATTTAGTCTGACACAGTTACCAATTTCAACAAAATACTTCTTGTCCTCGAGTTAGGACTTGAACCAGCATAAAGCACTAACAGAGATTCCCACCCAGTCTTCTATCCTCTTTAACAGGATTGCATAGTCAACTGTGTCAAAGGCAGCACTCAGGTCCAGCAGAACTAAGACTGAGACTTTGCCTGCGCCTGTGTTCAGGCGAATATCGTTTGTCACCTTGATCAGAGCTGTGTCAGTGCTGTGGTGGGGCCTAAAGCCTTATTGGGAAGTACCAAAAGCATTGTTAGACAGGAGAAAGTCAGTAAGCTGTTGGTATACAACTTTTTCTAGGACTTTGCCTAAGAATGGCAGGTTTGATATGGGCCGGTACTTGTTCAGTACTGTGGCATCAAGGTTGCTCTTCTTTAGAAGAGGCTTAATGACAGCAGTTTTTAAGGCATTTGGAAATGTTCCAGTCTGGAGTGAGATGTTAACTAGACGAGCAAGTTATGGTAACAAACTGCTCAGCACAGACTTTAGAAATCTAGTAGGCAACTCATCAAGGCAGCATGTTGATGAACTCAAGACTGCAGATGATCTCTTCGACAGTTTTGTCGGTGACAGGTGTGAAATGTATCAGCTCTAGGTGTCTAGCTGACTGCAGAGTAATAATTTGTGTTATGATTGCATTTTTAATGCCTTGCACTTTGTCATTAAAGAATATTGCAAACTCATTACACTTAGATGTATAAATTAGTTCTAAAGGCAGTGAAACTGGAGGGTCTGTTTACTGTAACAAATAGGACATGAACGTTGTTACTGCAGTTTTTGATGACATCAGAAAAATAACTCTCCTTTGTTCTACACAAAGTCTGGTTGAACACACATAGTTTTTCTTTGGAAATATCATAGTGAGCCTGGAGTTTTGACTTGCGCCATTTCCGTTCAGCTTTCCGGCACTCCCTTCTCTGTACCCTGACTAACTCTTCTTTTCTCCATGGCACCATTTGCCTACTTTTAACTAACTCTTGACGGGAGCAATGGAGTCCAAAACATTTAAGAGTGTAAGAGTTCAACAGATCATCAACATTAGAACACAGGGTGTTCTCAAATCTAATCATTTGCATAAACTGTGTCCCTGTTCTGTCATTTATGAGTCTTCCCCAAACAACTGCAGACCCAACTGCTGGTTTGGGTGTAACAGACAGGTCAGTGATAACACAAAAATGATCAGATAAAGAATCCACATTTGAGATAACAACAACCTTTGAAATGAACACTTCCAGAGTGTGTCCTCTATCGTGGGTGGGCTCAGTCACATGCTGAGTTAGACCAAACATTTCAAGAACACCAGTTAGTTCTTTAGTTTTTTTGTTATGGGCTACATCCACGTGCACATTCAAGTCCCCTGTTATGACTAAACAGTCAAAAGCAGTGCACAGTTGAAAGTAATTCAGTAAAGTCATCAATAAAACAATTCTGTGGTAGTTTGTAAATGGTGATATAAACGAGACTCAGTCAGGACTGGATTAGCTGTGCTTTTGTCAAGCCACGTCTCAGTTAAAAACATAAAATCAAGATTGCGAGAGGAAATAAAACTATTAATTAAGAATGATTTGTTACTTAAAGATCTGACATCGAGTACTGCGTCTTTGAGAATAAATAGAGTTGAATTGGATGCTGTGTTCTTTCAAGAGATAAGGATAAGATTTCTCTGATTGTCTGTCTGTACCTCTCTTCACTCCATACCTGGACCGCTGGTTGATATAGTTTTTACCAACACAGAGGCGCTAGACAACAGCATTGACGCTGTTGGAAATAACAGCTGTGGGCAACGATGGTGGGGGCCGAGCTGGGGGGGCTTTGGTCAGTGAAGTAGGCTGAGGAGGGAGAGAGGCTCGATGCTTCTTTTAGGATAGAATTCTTGATGTTTCTAAGTTTGGCATGAGAGGAATCATTTTAATCACTGATTTCGCCAAGCTTTTAAGGTGATCAGGAAATCTCATGGATGATGGTGGAAAATAGAACTATAGTGAAGCATCTCTGGAGGGTGTAGATACAGCAGGTGGGTCCCAGGCCTGTGGTGAGGTCTGCGGTGAAGGCGAAGGAGGAGCTTCTGAATCCTGTGTTTGGGATGCTGGAGGTGCTGCTATGGCTGCAGTGGTTGAATCCTTTGCTGGGTCCTTGGGTGGCGAGGCAGGAGCTCTTCTCTTGCTCCTCTTTTCTCTCTGCGGCAGCACAGAACCCGGTCCTGGCCAGGCCCATTCTGATGCCTCAGAGCATTGAGATTATCTGTCCGTCGTCTCACTCCACCTCTGTTCAGGTGTGGACCTTTTTATATCCTTTAAACAGATCATCTCTTTGCCAGAAAAGATTAAAGTTCTCAATGAAATGCAGTCTTCTGGACTTTGGACAGCCATGTGTTCAATTGAAGCAGCCGGCTGAATTTGTTCATCCTCCTGTCAATGTTTGGGAGAGGTCCACTGATGAACATTGGTATCACCACTTTATCGAGACTCTCAAATAGTTTCTTAAAGTCTTTTTTTAAGATTTCCGAGTATCTTTCACCTTGCCACATGACAGTTTTTCTGTCCATCTGCTGCTTTATACTGTCTCTCTGTTTGCTATACACGTTTGGCTCTGACAGTGGTAAAAATCTGTTTGTTAACTTTATTCCGGGTGACATTACATAGCCTCTGTTGATGTTTTTTCAGCTTATCACCAAGTCCATTATAAGGGTCTTTGCAGAGTCTTGGAAAAGACACAGTATCATTTAGCTTTAAGTTGTAAGTAGCAGTTTTTTCACCCTTTATTTTGGAAGTAAATGTGGACTTCTTACCACTGGATTCCATTGGGAGTGTTTCATGAAGTCCCATTTCAGTTTCTAAGGCAAAAATCCTTTCTTGTAGCGCACAAATTTCTTGTTGATATATCCGAGAGCTTTCACAGGGCATGTTGAAAGGATTGTAGTCGCTGGCTCATCAGATAAGTAGTAAAAAAAAAAAAGAATAAAAATTATTTAAAAAGTCTTGGTTAACTTAAAAGAAAAAGAATAAAATTATATCCAAGACGTGTGGAAAGAAGTAAAATGATTTAAAAGTGAATAAAGCAGTAAGCAGAAGGAGGAAGCAGAGACACGTCTGCACTCTTCAGAAGCAGGAAGCAGTGTCCTGGAGGTGGTAGCTGCCACAGAGGTGGATGTGCAGCTGTGCTCAGGAGGCCTGGTGGTGGAAACTGCCGCAGAGGTGGATGTGCAGTTGGGCTCAGTAGGTTCTGTCCACATCACCCTCCACAGACAGAGTTCTTCAGTCTGTATCCAGAGATGGTCCTCATGCCCCTCCACACCTCCTTTGTGTTAATGTTCTCCAACTGTCTCTCTACCTTTTTCTTGTACTCCACCATAGTTTGACGTAGTGTCTTTTTAAGCTCCTGTTGTACACTCCTTCGCCTTTCTCCATCCCCATTCTGGAACACCCTCTTTTTCTAGTTCAGGGGTCTTTGATGTCACTGGTGATCCATGGTTTATTATTTGGATAGCGCCTTATAGTCCTCACTGGAATTACAGTGTCCCTACAGACGTTGATGTAGTCTGATGTTCCTGCTGACCCACTTCTTCCTCCAGCAGTACAGACCAGTATGTGACATCAAAGGAGTCTCTCAATGCATCACTCGCCTCTGGTGACCACTTCCTGAAAGATCTAGTAGTAACAGGAAATCTTTGTATGCAAGATCTGTATGTGGGTTGTAGACCATGCTGTGATCAGATCTACGCAGTGGTGGAAGAAACATTGCCCTGTAAGCCTCCTTCACGTTAGCATAGAACAGATCTAATGTCCTTTCTCCACATGTTGCACAGTCAAAATACTGTACAAAGCCAGTCAGGCAGGAGGATAGAGAGACATGGTTTCCGTTACCGCTCGTACTCAGGTCACGATCCGCTTGTATGGCTGTGAAGTCACGTATGTCGACACATGAGTCTCGTGTGTTGTCGTTCAGCCAGGACTCAGACAGACCGATCAAACTGCTCTCCTTATACAGCTGTTCATTCCGCACAAGAGCCTCTAGGTCATCTCACTTGTTTGGTAGCGAGTTAGCGTTTCCCAAACTCACAGAGGGCAGAATAGGCTTGTACGTCCTCCTCTTGCTGTGCCTCTTTGCCTTTAGTTTTGCTCCAGCTCTGCATCCACGGTACTGCTTTCTAAGCTTGGTTGGAATTGGATGTTTAATTCCGCATCCAATCCTTGACAGTGCCAACAGTTCTTCTCTTAGGTACACCGCTCTACTGGTAGCAGTGCACACTGTCAAAAAATAAAAATGAAATTAAATATAATTTTTTTTTGTTAAAAATAACTAAAAATGTTTAGATAAAAACTAAAAATTACACACAATTATATGAACGACGAACCAAATTGAGAGTTACACAGACTTGTTGCCGATAAGGCCGGCACATAGCAACCGAGGATGCGATCCATGCGTGCTCCTGTATTGGTGTGATATCTTGTTCTACTGTGTTTCTCAGTGTTCTCACTCTGTCATCACTGCTACTTTGACTGATGTTGGCTGCATAACTGGTCAAGGTATTTCTCAAAAAGACATATAGACATGCCTGCAATGAAAATCTCAAACTTTACATTTTTTTCCAAAGGCAGCTTTAATTGAATGGATCTTCAACTTATGTATTTATATATTATGTATTTCTGCTCTGGGTACCTATGACTAACATTAGAGTGTCTCTTTTTCAAGATAGAAGCTTTTATATATTTCTTTGTCATGTATAACTTTTTATAACTGTTATGACAGTTTACCAGCTATATAAACCTATATGTAGATAAAATGTCTCATTAAAGTTGACATGGATAAGTAGGTCACTAAGGTAATATTGGCATGCAGAGGGGCCTAACAGACAAATATGAGCTAACCACTTTGATTTTTGTGATCACCACGCAGCTTATGGAGAAAGTCCACCCATCCATCCATTTTCTATGCCTGCTTAATCCAACTGAGTGTCACATTGGGCTGGAGCCTATCCCCGCTGTCATTGGGCAAGAGGCAGGGTACACCCTGGACAGGTTGCCAGTCCATGGCAGGGTATGGAGAAAGTCTCAGCAGAAAAATTTTTAAAAAGTAAGAGATCAATAGGCTGTGGTACATTCTTGCTCTTTCTTAATCTCCAAAGATGGAAGGTTCAGGCCAATTTTATGCCTCTGATACATCATTTGGCCTCTATTGCTCAAGATGGTGACATTTCCCAGGGTAAGACAGGTGATCTAGGCAACTTAGTTGTTTTGCCACCACAGACCTGACCTTTAGTTTACCTATTCACAGATTCACATCCAAGAGGACCAAAGGCAATTCCTAATGTTTCAGTCCAAACAGCAGTGGGACTGAAATGGTATTCTTTCACTGAATCCTCATATCTTTAATCAGGTGCAGGAGCTTGTTGCATTCATTTTGTACAGAGCGTAATCCAGAACTGTAAATTGGGTTTTCTGAGCTGCTAATGTAATGCTCATCACTGTGGAAAAAGTTTGCAAAATTTTTGTATCTTTTAATACTAACAATAACGTATTACTAAACCTGACATAGTATAATTAGTGCCTGACCCTAACCAAGTAATTTAGTTGCCTAACCTTAATAAATACAATTAATGCTGTCAGAGAACAGTTGGAGAAGGTAGGACCCAGATGCAGTTCTTCAAAATTAAAAGGGTTTATTTCCAACCTACACAAAAACAAGGAGCAAGGCAAAACAGAAGGCGTGGCAGAGCCGGATTCAAAAATACTTAACTGTGAATTAACAAGACTAAGGAAAATAAACAAGACTATGAATAAATACTCGGAACAAAGATTATGAAGCAAAACCAGACTTAACTTGACGACTGTGGCATGAAGGGTAGTGAAAGTGAGGATTCTGCAATGAATGAGAGAAAACCAGGAGACTAAATGCTGTGGAGGGAGTGATTACTGAATGAGTGCAGCTGATGATAATGAGCTATTATCATCAGCTGCAGCTGAAGGTGACATGAGTGAAGCTGATGGCAGGGGAGAAACATGACTAGAATTGAATCTGAAAATATGAAAAGACCTAAAACAAGATTTAACAAAACATAAACTGTGACAAATGCACAAGAAAGTAGTATAGTAATAGAACAAAGGAATTCAAAATAAAGAAATAAAAGAAGTGAAAAACAGCAGTGTAAATGTCAGGCTCTGAGTTCAATGCTTTGGAGTCGGGGCCAGTGCCAATCAATTACTGCCATATTAGGGTAGCTGGGAACATACAACTACGCTAATAAAGACAGCTTCCGGACATTACTACAGACTCATGAACAGCCATTTTGTCTGCCATACCCACATGTGAGAGGCAGGAGGCTGACATAGCTTGCTTGGCACATTTTTGCTTGGGGACAGGTGTCAGCTGAAAGATGTTGCTGCGGCTATTGGGATGGATCACATCGATGATCCAGATAGTCCCATCAGCTATCCATGAAATTTCAAAAGAAAGTTTAGACTTTCTAGTTTAGACTAGAGTTTCCACCAAATGATCTCATTAGATACACTTAGGCTTTTGGTTGGGAGCAGTGTGGGAAAACAAAGAAATAAGGGGCAACAGAGCAGCAAGCGAGCCTCCCCATTCATCATTTTAGTGTTGTAAGATAATGCTAGCACTGGGTCTGGATTAAACTGAAGTAGTTAAGCCACATGTGAGAAAAAAGTCACAGGACCTAATGTAGGCTAAAAACATTCATCAAATCAACAGAGACCATTTAAAATACCAGAAGCTGTGGTTCTGTAAATCATGATTCTACTTGGGTGTTGTGTTATTTTGGAGAATTTTAGAGAGGAAGGTAGCATTTAGTCATGAAATAAAATGGTTTAGTGGCCATTACAGGTTCTGAAGGACTGTTTGTACAAAAGGTGCAACAACTTAAAATAGAAGAATTATATCATCTCAACTCACAACATCCTTGGTCACTGATGAAGCAATGTTCCTTGCACATCTCTGTAAGTCACACACATCAGTAGTAGTCTTTTTATTTATGGGGTAAGAGGACAGATGCAACCTGGAGCTGACAGTACAATAACTGTCACAAAGGTTTTTCCAATTTAGTGTCTGATTTATTAAATCAAGTTGTGCAAATCAAGTCAGTTGCAATGTGGCAATTATCCAAGAGTCACTCAAGAGCACATGTTTACCAGCTGACAGGTGTATGGCAAGGTGTTGTGATAGTGTGCGGTTCTAAGGGCAGTTCCTTGTGTGTCTGTCCTTTCACTCGAGGCATTGGATCATTAGAGCTCATTTTTGGGTCTTTACTGGCTCAGTTCACAATCAGTTGCGCAAAAAGGGGGTTTATTACACAAACTAAGCATTTTGTTCAGGCAGTAATGTCTGAGAAAGCTGCTAACTTTTGATGGTGAAAGTAAAAGATGTGAGAAAAAGCTGAAGCCAAAACAAAGGATGGTACACTTCCTAGTATGGCATTTAAATTGTGTGCAATGGTCTGCTGTTAATAGCAATGCTCACGTCCTTCTCTTGGCCTTTTTTCTCAGTGTAATTTTTCTTTCATGTCTCTTGATATTTACAGAACACCTGCAGCCTCTAACTGCTTCTCTGTTCTCAACAGAAATCCACAGTATTCAGCCTCAAGGTCACAGGTTTGCACAAACCTGATCTCTCATAGCAAGGAATGTTGGCCAGGTATAGCGCAATTTGGTCTTCAGTGTTTCCCTGAAGCTCCCAATCCTCTGAAGAACCTTCAATTCAAGCAGGAGCTGTGAAACAAACATAAAACTGATCCCAATAACATTTTTTTAATTTGTTGTCAATGGTGCTGACATTGAAGCACATTCAGAGGTATGAAAAATAATTTTATTTAACTATGATGTTCAGTTTCAGGACACAATAGAGACAGGAGACCCTCTTCATGATGTCAGTCCTATAGAGGAATCTTGTTGGCAGCATACAGCCTGTACAATACCATATTTGTAATATTTCATATGAAATCTACATTCTCATGTAGATAACTTTTCATTTCCCAGTGAAATGTGAGTGAGAAAAAAAATGTCTCTCTTTAATCTGACAGCTGAACACATTGATTGTAGGTAATTTTTACACCTTGATATAGCAAATAAAAATGGGTAAAAAAAAAAAGAAGAGGAAAAGAAAATAATTTTAACATGACTCACAGACTTCAGTTATTTACAGACGATTGTGTGATGAATAAATTTTTCACAGCCACTGTTATGACACCTGGTTCTTGACTCACCTGTGTTCTATCTTCCCTTGATTGCCCCATTAGTTTAAATACCTGGTCTTCTCTGCCATTCTTGGCTCGTGTGTTAATGTTTTTTTATTCCTGTTTGGTTTATACCTGGATCTTGACCTATAGTGTTTTTGTGGATTATTTTCAGTTCTTGGAGTACCTTGATTTTTTGTTCCGATCCTGCTGGCCGACTTCTCTGCTCACCAGGCCAGGTTTTTCTCTGAGATTTTCTGTTCTCCAATAAACTTTTGTTTGAACTGAGAATTTTGTTTCTCCTGACTCTGTGGCCTCACCGGGGTCCGCACTTCATTAGAGTGTTACCAAATTAATTAATAGGGACTAAACTGCTTGCTAAATGACCAGACTAGATATTATTTTGAAATCATGTGGGACACTAACTTGGTAGGCAACTCGAATGTGTATAATCAAACATTAAAAACAAGGGTTCAATATGTCATCAAAAAAGTGTCAGTTTTCATTTGAAATCAGGATAATATTTTGAATATATAACCAATGCTATGATAAATATGTACAACCACTACATTACATGTACTACTACTGTGAACATTTATAGACAGTACTACACTACCATATTGTTGTGTACTGTTGTGTAAAGTAGTGTAGTAACCACTCGACTCCAGTTTGATCACATATTTTTATTAAATCCTGTTTTACTATTCTTCCTGGTGTATATAGCATGCAAACATTTCCATCTATTATTATGAGACACTTAAAAATTTTGTTTACAAAAAAGGAATGAAAAGACTAATGAACATATTCTGTAAAGAAGGCATTGATCATTTATTTTTCTAAACACAGAAAAACTTATGTAAATGATTTGCTAAATATATTTTGCACATAGTGTACAGTACACTGTCTTTCAATTTGAAGACTTTACATATATACATAATTATACATGTGTGTATGAGTTTACATGAGTGTGAACATATGCAGAACTAACTGATTGAGGCATATGGCCGCCCCTCCTGAGTCTGGTTCTGCTGGAGGTTTCTTCTTGTGAAAATAAATTTCTTTTTCTATCCACACTTTGTGCATTCTCAGGATGGTGAGATGAATCAAAAAGAAGTCTTGATGCAATATGTTGGTGTCCTTAGCAAGGCAACTTTTTTAAATTATTGGTGTTGCATGAATTTGGATTTGAATTCATTTGACTTGGATTAAGAGAGTATAGAAAATGGAGAGATCGATGGACAATAAATTGGATTGTACTGGCTTGAATTAGTATTTGTTGTGATTTAGCATTTTATATGTCAAAATGTATTGAAATTAATGAAATATCGGTATAAACTAAGAAAAAAAGCATAATAATCTGATCCTTCACAGATCTTAAAAGTAGGTAAATACAACCTCAGACAAAAAGACAGACAAACAGCACATGGAAAGGACGTCTCAAAAATATCAGTTGGACAGACGAGGCCAAAGTGGAGATGTTTGGTCATGATAGGATACCATTTTTGGTGAAAACCAAAGCATGTCAGCATATCAGCAAAAACACCTCAGACCAGCTGGCAAGCGCGGTGGTGAAGGGCTGATGACCTGGGCTTATTTTCATAATGTCATACTGACAATGATTACTTTAAAGTCTGAAATGTGCACTTTAATGACATCTGAATTGTTTTATTTAGAAATTCAAACTGAGGAGTAGAAGGGGAACTCAAAGACAAATTCTACTTTAATTTAAGATCATTGAGAAAGCAGCTCAGAAATGGTAAATGGACTTGTACTTGTATAGCGCTTTTCTAGTCTAACTGACCACTCAAAGCGCTTCACTACATGCCACATTCACCCCACTCACACACATTCATACAGCACGTCTTAAGATTCTTAACTACGTGCTTTTTTTTTCTAATCATTCATACACACATTCATACCCCAGTGATACACTGGGAGGCAACATGGGGTTCAGTGTCTTGCCCAAGGACGCTTCGACATGTAGCCTGGGGAAGCCAGAGTCGAACCACTAACCTTCCGATTGGTGGGCGACTGCTCTTCCTCCTGAGCTACAGAAAGAAAAGGTAAAGAAATTGTGAGACGACACTGTGATGTGATGAACAACAGCTGATTGCTTACAGTAAAACATGTTCATAAATCTCAAAAACCAACAATTGAAATGTTAAATTGTTTTCCCCTATTTCTCCACTCTCTGTTGTGCTGTTTACTCAGAGGTGTAAGGCAATAAAGCACAGTAAAAGCAGCGTAATATTGGGACATATCAGATATCTGGCAGATTGTTTGAAACATGTGTGTTTTGCATTTGCCTGTGTCATGTAGCGTTGATATCATCTCTCCTGTTTTCATTTTCAGTTGCTTACAGACTGCTTCCAAACAGTTTGATGAAGTCCACTGTTAACTTTAGGACAAAGTTATCAGTGCCACCAACAACACTAAAATTCTAGTTGCAAGCCAAATGCTATTCCTTTTCATCTGTATAAAGTCAATCCCCCACAATGATGCCATCACTGGCCCCCCTGATTTCCTATGGTACTGCTGGATAGCATCTTCCATTAGGTCATTTCTACCTCCTAAATGCCAGTTTCTTTCAAACCTCACTGCATTTTTTCACTTAGTCTAAAAGAGCCATTTCCAGACTCACAGAGATTATGAAACTGTTCCCACAGAGTATTGTGACAGGGTAAATAAAAAAATTCAGAAAATAAAATTTGTATCTTTTCCCAAAATTTTATGCCACTGTTCAACAATTTGCTCCACTCAGTCTCTTACGTGATCATTATTGTTAGGTGAAACTGTGGACATAACTATGATGCACATATGACACATTTATGTCTTTTTTTGGAGCATTCTCTGATAGATAGGTATTGATTCAGCTTATTGTTGTTAGATGGACCAGTAAATGGACTGTCATATGTTTTTAAGCAAGAATTACATTACCTCTCACCACAAAACAATATTTTTTGGAAAACTAAGCACAAACACCCTGATTTGTGACCAAATAATTTCTGTACTGAGAGCACATTTGCATACTCTGTCATACTTTTGTCTGAGCCTTTCTGTCTGAAAGGATCTCACTCCCTATTCTGTTCATTTTACAATCAGCTCCCCATCTGTCAGTTTCACTCTCTGTGAGCTTCAGACACCTGCAAAGAAAAAAACAGCGAAAAACATCTCCAAACCCTAACTGCTTGGCCAACTATCTCATAAATGTCACGCACTGCGGCCCTTGTTCTTTTTTATGTGACATGAGTGGGTGCCCTGACTGGCCACATTTAATCTTTTTGTAATGCCCTCAGGCCCCAATAAACACAAGCAAACACCGGCAGTGTGGGAATAGCTCACCCCTGAAATACTGAGCTGCAGTGACTTTAAAGGAGAAATTCAATTCAATTCAATTCAATTTTATTTATATAGCGCCAGATTACAACAATTGTCATCTCAAGGCACTTAAGTAATATAGTCCAATTCAAGCAAATTGGAATTCAATTCATTGTAATCATAATCCAATTAATTCATATAGAGCCAATTCAAAAAATTAATATCCTAGCTAAGGAAACCAACAGATTGCACCGAAACTTGTCTTCAGTCCAATCTCCCGTCCTGAGCGTGCCTGTGGCGACTGTGGAAAGGAACGACTCCCTTTTAACAGGAAGAAACCTCTGACAGAACCAGACTCAGGAAGGGTGGCCATCCGCCTCGACCAGCTGGGGTTTGAGAAGACAGAAAAGAGGGAAAAGAGGGGGGAAAAACACCATAACGCCATTCAAAGGATATCTGTTGGAACAGGGAAACATAGGTTAATAACCACAATAATGTCACATGTACATAAAATCAATTGTGAAATTAAACAGGGGGAAAAAGAGAGCAAAGTGAGGAAAGGTGTGACAGATGAGGTCCCCCAGCAGTCTAAGCCTATAGCAGCTTAACTATGGGATGTTTCAGGATTACCTGAGCCATCCCTAACTATAAGCTTTATCGAAAAGGAAAGTTTTAAGCCTAATCTTAAAAGTGGAAAGGGTGTCTGCTTCCCGGACATTTACTGGCAGCTTATTCCACAAGAGAGGGGCCTCATAACTGAAGGCTCTACCTCCCATTCTACTTTTAGAAACTCTGGGAACAACAAGTAAACCTGCAGTTTGGGAGCGAAGTGCTCTGTCAGGAAAATACCTTACAATTAAATCTTTAAGATATGATGGAGCTCGGTCATTAAGAACTTTATATGTGAGGAGAAGAATCTTAAATTCTATTCTGAATTTAACAGGGAGCCAATGAAGAGAAGCTAAAACTGGAGAAACATGATCTCTCCTGTTAGTTCTCATCAGAACTCTGGCTTCAGCATTTTGGATCAGCTGGAGGCTTTTAAGAGAATATGTGGGACAGCCCAATAATAAGGAATTACAGTAGTCCAATCTTGAAGTAACAAATGCATGAACTAGTTTCTCTGCATCACCCTGAGACAGGATGTTCCTGATTTTAGCAATATTACGAAGGTGAAAGAAGGCAGTCCTAGAAACCAGTTTTATATGTGCGTCAAATGATAAATTCTGGTCAAAAATAACTCCAAGGTTCCTCACTGTAGAACTAGAAGCCAAGGAAATACCATCTAGAGTAACTATATAACTAGACAATTTCTCGCTGAAGCGCTCAGGTCCAAAGAGAACAACTTCAATTTTGTCTGAATTTAAAAGCAGACAGTTCTGAGTCATCCAGGTCTTTATGTCTTTAAGACAGGCTTGTAGTCTGACCAACCTGTTGGTTTCATCTGGTTTCATAGATAAGTACAGCTGAGTATCTATAAGATAAATATGACTTAAACCAGCCTAATGCAGTTCCTTTAATCCCAATAACATGTTCAAGTCTCTGTAACAGAATGCTGTGATCGATCGTATCAAATGCAGCACTGAGATCCAAGAGGACAAGCACAGAAACAAGTCCACTATCAGAAGCTAACAGGAGATCATTGGTAACTTTCACCAGTGCTGTTTCTGTGCTATGATGCACTCTGAATCCTGACTGAAACTCTTCAAACAGATTATTTCTATGTAAATTATCACAAAGTTGAACTGCAACTATTTTTTCAAGAACTTTAGACAAAAAAGGGAGATTGGATATAGGTTGATAATTAGCCAACACTTCTGAATCAAGAGTAGGTTTTTTAGGTGAAGGTTTAATTACAGCAACCTTAAAAGTCTGAGGTACATATCCTATCAACAAAGACCGATTGATCAAATCCAATATGGAAGTGTCAATTAAGGGGAAAACCTCCTTGAACAGTCTGGTTGGGATTGGGTCTAACATACAAGTTGATGGTTTAAAGGAGACTATTGCTGTTGTTAGCTCAGAAAGATCAACTGGACAGAAGCTGTCTAAATACAATTCAGGTTCGAAAGATACTTCTAAAGCTGCTCTACTTGATGATACATCAGTGATAATAATGGGAAGGATTCCATTAATCTTCTCTCTGATAGAAACAATTTTATTGATGTCGAATCTCATGAAATCATCACTGCTGAGAGTTAAAGGAATACATGGCTCAACAGAGCTCGGACTCTTTGTCAGCCTGGCAACAGTGCTGAAAAGAAACCTGGGATTATTCTTATTCTCTTCTATCAATAATGAATAATAAGCAGTTCTAGCTTTACGAAGTGCTTTCTTATACGTTATTAAACTATCTTTCCAGACTAATTGAGACTCTTCTAAATTAGAGGAACGCCACTGTCTCTCCAGCTTTCTTGCAGACTGCTTTAACGCACGCAGCTGTGAATTATACCAAGGAGCCAACCTCTTCTGACTGATTACCTTCGTTTTCAGAGGGGCAACATTGTCCAGTGTTGTACGCATTGAAGCTATAGTGCTGTCAACAAGAGAGTCAAGTTCTACTGGAGTAAAATTTAGGTAGCCGTCCTCTGTCATATCAGCACATGGCAGTGAAGAAAAGGATGATGAAATCAACTCTTTAAATCTGGTTACAGCATTCTCTGACAGACACCTTCTATATGTAGAATTCTTCTCAGAAACCGTGTAGTCAAGTAATGTAAATTCAAAAGTTATTAAAAAATGGTCAGACAAGACAGGGTTATGAGGGAACACTGTTAACTGTTCACTCTCAATGCCATAAGTCAGCACAAGGTCAAGGGTATGATTAAGGCAGTGAGTAGGTCTGTGAACACTTTGAGAAAATCCAATAGAGTCTAATATAGAATTTAAAGTTAATATTTAGGCTGTCATTTTCAACATCTACATGAATATTAAAGTCACCCACTACAATGACTTTATCTGTACTCAGCACTAACTGGGATAAAAACTCTGAGAATTCAGAGAGAAACTCAGAATAAGGGCCAGGTGGACGATACACAACAACAAACACAAGAGGTTTTTGTGATTTCCACTTTGGGTGGGAAAAACTGAGAATCAGAGATTCAAAAGAGCTAAAACTAATCTTGGGTCTAGGACTGATTAGTAACCCTGATCTGAAGATAGCTGCCACTCCTCCTCCTCTGCCTGTGGTTCGAGGAACGTGAACATTTAAATAGTCAGAGGGAGTTGATTCATCAATGCTAACATTATCTTCCTGCTGCAGCCAGGTTTCTGTAAGACAAAATATATCAATATGATGATCACAAATCAAATCATTCACTAACAGAGACTTCAAAGGGAGAGATCTAATATTCAGCAAACCACATTTAATAGTTTGATGTTTTTGTTCAGTTAAAGTTTTTGTTTTAAATTTTTTTTTTTGCACAAGAGGATTTGCTCCTTTTGTGTTTTTTGATTGAGGGGGGGGCAGCATCAGGTGGGAAGCCGCAGAGAAGTGTGTAAGACTACAACTCTGCATCCTGGTCTCAACCCTGGGTTGTCATGTTTTTGGATGACTAATAAATTCGTCCATATTTCTAGAAATGAGAAGAGCTCCTTCCAAAGTGGGATGGATGCCGTCTCTCCTCATCAGACCAGGTTTTCTCCAGAAAGATTGCCAATTATCTATGTAGCCCACGTTGTTTGCTGGACACCATCTAGACAACCAGCGATTGAATGAGGACATGCGGCTAAACATGTCATCACTGGTCAGATTTGGCAGGGGTCCAGAGAAAACTACGGAGTCCGACATTGTTTTGGCAAAATTACACACCGATGCAACATTAATTTTAGTGACCTCCGATTGGCGTAACCGGGTGTCATTACCACCGATGGGAATAACTATTTTACCGTATTTGCGTTTATCCTTAGCCAGCAGTTTTAAATAGGATTCTATGTCGCCCGCTCTGGCCCCTGGAATGCATTTGACTATGGTCGCTGGTGTCGCTAATGCCACGTTTCTATAGAGCTGCCAATTACCAGGGTTTTCTCCTCAGCGGGTGTGTCGCTGAGTGGGGAAAATCTATTTGAAACGTCGACAGGTTGATGGTGAACTGCTTGACTTTAGGACTATGACTCCTCTTCCTGACAGTCACCCAGCCATTCTTAAGTCAAATCAGCTGATAGTATGAATAACTTTTAGCAGAAGGTGATTCTTGAGGGTGATTTTAGTGGGGGCTCTGTGAAATTAGAAAAGCAACAGAAAACAGCCTAATGGTGGGAAAGAAGGTAGCTTTCCATGCAAGAAAGGAATTTCACCTCTGCAAGTGCATCGTATTTTGGTGAAACAATAAATATCCCTCAAAATTTTGCTCTTATTTGAAGTTCTAACATTTACTTGCCAAATTAAGTTCATTTCAAGGCAGATTGACATTTGTGTGCAGACAATTTAACCAAATAGCATAACAATAACTCAGATTTTTTTATAAAACAAACAAAAGCAACAGCCACTAAAACAGACAACAATCATGAGAAAAAAAGAAAAGTGGGATTTTTAAATAAATGAAGACACAGTAAGTCTGGATAGATTTACTTTTAAATCTGGGCACTACTATAACCTGTATGAAATGTGATAAACTGCCTCTTGTGATGTCACTTGAGTCAGAACTAAACATCTGCAGCACATTTAATCTGATCTTGAGGCCGCATTAACCACTATTGAACTGAGGAAGGGCAGATGACACCACTGTAGTGGGTCTCACCTCGGACAACAATGAGACTCATTACAGAGAGGAGATCCAGCAGATGACAGGATGGTGTTCAGGCAACAACCTTGTCCTGAACACCAGCAAGACCAAGGAGGTCATTGTGGACTTCAGGAGATCTTTGAAGATAGAACACACCCCTCTCCACATTCATGGGGTAAAGGTGGAGTGGGTGGACAACATCAAGTTTTTGGGCATCCACGTCACATCTGACCTCACTTGATCCATGCACATATCCCACCTGGTGAAGAAGGCCCAACAAAGGCTCTTCTTCCTGAGGAAGCTGAAAAGGACTGGACTCTCCTCTCAGCTTCTGACAAACTTCTACAGAGCCACAACAGAGAGCATCCTCTGTCTCAGTGCAACAGTGTGGTATGGGAGCTGCACTGCACAAGACAGGAAGGACTTGGCCCGTGTGGTCAAGACAGCACAGGGGATTGTGGGTAGTCCTCTCCTACACCTGGACTCAATATACGACAGCCAGGTCCATAGGAGGGCCAGTCGTATAGCCACGGACCCCACCCACCCAGGACACTGTTCTCTTCCATCTGTGCCTCTTCCATCCAGAACGAGGTACAGGAGTATCAAAACCCACACCAACAGACTGAGACATTGCTTCTTCCCCAGAGCTGTAAAATCCATCACCCCACCCCCACCAATAGACTGATTATTAAAAACCCCTGCAGACAGACACTCGCACTGCACTTTATGTAACTTAACTTTAACTTTACTATTTTTATTTTATTTTCATATTATCCAGTTATCTTTATACTGTGTTCCTTGTGTCTTTTTGTGTTCTAAGCCAGGAGCTCCTGAACAAAATTTAATTTTACCTGCATAGTGACAATAGAGATTCTTGATTCCGATTCTACTGGAAATAGCATCTGAATCTATCAATAAACAATCACAACCTGACAGGAAGGGGTGTTGCAATATCTCAATATTGACAATAATGACGCTATTAAAATAGCAGACTATCAATAGCGTGTTGATGATACAGTTACAATAATATTATGATTTGATTTCAGCAGGTAAAATATAACAATATAGAAAGTCCCTTATGTCCTGTTTTGAGTATCATCCAACCCCTGAAAAAAAGGGACAAAAATTGTACAAAATAAATTTGAGTTTGTCTGATAATATGTCTTTCAAGATTTTTATTGATGTCATCAATAGAGTTTTCATGAATGTTTTCAGCTACAATCATGCACTAAAAATCAGATGTCATGACAGCCCAAGTGACACGTTTCATAAAGAAAGAAGAATGTATGAAATAGAGCAACAACCCCAGACTCACAACTAATAAATTAAATAGACACTTTTGTCGATATGTCTAAAACTCAGCAGTGAAACCACAAAGGCGAAGAAATTATTAGGAAAAAATGTGTGCCACTGTCTGTTGCTTTGTGTAAGGAAACATTCAGACAATATGATGTGAGCCTGTTTCTTTGTATTTATTCATAAATATTCCATACCAAGTGTTTTTTATACATCTGACCTTCAGCAATTGTAAGCTAAGTGGACAAGTGGGAAGTTATTGGGTCGGATGGGGCTCAAAGTGCAATGTAATGCCACCGTCCACCTACTTCTACCTACGACCTTACAAGGGCTTTTGGACGTGTAATAATTTTAACATATCACTGCTGAGACAGTTTTACATAATACAAAATGTTAGATTTGCATAAAATGTAGGCATGTATTGTTCTTTGAGCTGAGAAAATGTAGTAATGATTTTGTGGCCCAGATAGTTTGGTAATTTTAGAAATTGTGAGGCTTTTTGGGTAAAACTGTTACAGTTTTACGTTAGGAGATCTCTGGTTCTCTTGCATCAATCTATGCATTATAACTACAACAATGACAGAAAGTGATACTTAATCAATAGCATACTTTTTCAAGAAATACCCATTTGCATCATCAGAAAAGCTTTTAGTGGCATCAGATATATTGATCAGCTTGGTAAATGACTATTTTCTTCAAGAGCATATAATTTGAGCATTTTTTGGATAATTTATATCAGAAGTATATAATGGAATAATAATGATTAATAATAATACATTTGTACGATGGAGTATTAGGGCCAAAAAAAAATTGAATTAACTACGAGATTAAAGTAGTTTTTTTAAATATGGCAAGAATTAATTACAAGATTAAAGTCGTTATCAAATATGGTGACCAACCGCAAACACAAAAATTATTTATTTATTTTAAATGTGGCCCTAATACTCCGTTGTACATTTATATCTGGAATTACATTTCTAATTGTAATATTTCAAATTAACTAATACATTTTTTCATTTGAAAGTGGTCTAAGTGTAAAAGTGGAACTTTTTTGGTGAATAAGGTTGATGGAAATTGCAGGTTCCCCAATGAAGGTTGGGGATCGAGAATGGCTTAAGGCTAAGTGAGCTGAGCAGAGTGCAAGCGGTGGTGGAGAGTAGCAGCAGAGCAGAATGGCTCACAGGGAGAGTCATCATGGCAGACTGAAACAATCTGGTTAAAGCGCAGTGGCAGACTGACAGGCTGAGAGTGGACACACTATGAAGCACAGGGGACACTTAGTTATACAAAGGCAAAGAAACAAGCACACAAAGAACTGAGCAAAACACTAAGCTTAGTACCACTTGTGTTGTCAGAACAGCTTATTCTTTCAGCAGCAACCCCAATGATGTGAGACAGTCTGCGGAGCAACTATAGAACCAATAAGAATACATCAATGAAACTTGTAAGAAGGCTTACTTGCAAATCCTTCAAGGTCAAGAAGTGCAAGCTATGAAGTTATAATCAGTCTCTGTTTTAGTTCCCTATACAGAGAATCTACTATGGTGAAATAGATTCCTGTTATGGAAAGCCAAAGGGTTTATCTAAAAATCCATCTATCCATTCTCTACATCTGATTTATCCTGTTCAGAGTTGAGGGGTCAAAGGGTTTAGACAATCTCTCGACTGTGAGAAGAAAACCTCTCAAGGTCCTCTCAGTAGCCACACACTCATGTTTGTTGTTACTTTTTAATAATTAAATATGTAGAAGGATGTGTTTTGTACGAGCTTATCTACTGTCTTGAACATAGCCTGTTCTGCAGCAATTTAACTGTGGAGCAGAAGTTACTGAAGGGAACTGAAAGGCAAGGTTTAAATGTATGTAAACTATGTTAAGAGAAAAATAAGAAACTAAACTGAAGGGAAAGCAAGAATACACTGGAATTAAGAGGCCGGGCTCATGGCCTGAACAAGGGCATTTGTAACTATCTTAACCAAAGAAATGTAATTTAAAAAACGTGTGAAACACTACAACTAGATGAAAACAAAGCATTGTTTCCGTATAATGATCACAACAGGGCCGAAACTTGTCTCTTCAGCTTTTCATATACATTAAATCGTGAACTTATTGGAATGTTCTTTGGAATTATTGCAGTTAAAATCAAAACTATAAAGATCACCTGGTTGAAAAGATTACATCTCAGTGGGACCTTCCTCGCTAAACAAAGGATGAATAAGATCACATAACACAGGTGTTTTACGTCCTGCTTGGTTTCTTACAGCTATACATCATATTTACTGTCAGAATGGTTTATATTGAAAAACAGAATAAAAAAATTGTTTCCCTTCCTGCTAACTTCCTTGTGGCTAATGTTATACGTGAGATACAGTAAAGCAGGTGATGTAAAGAATCCCTGCTGAGGCATCTCCCTGGGCGTAGATGAGAAACATATCTTCCAAAGATTTGCCATGGGGGTTATTGCTTTTATCTTTGCTCGGCTTTGATAAGGTGTTAATTTTCCTGTGCAAAAGCTGTTGGGGATTTTGAGTTTTTTTCCGATATCTGATTCCCATAGCTTTCTGTCATTTTTGTTTACTCTTTGCCAACCTCAGACAATGTCAGTGATGCATCTGCAAATCTGTTGATAAGGTTGTGACAGAAGATAAGAAAATATTTTCTAACAAAGTGAGAAATGTTGCCGGTGAAGTAGCAAAGCTGCATTTACACGCTCATTATACTCATGCTAAAGAAAGGTCCCTGACCATACTGTATGTCTTCATTATGGCTCCGTAATAGAAATAAAATATCAGTGATGCCTGAGGCCCAGCCCAAAGCTTCTAGTCATTAGACACATTTGGGTCAAATATAAAATTCAAGCTTTCAAGTCAAGATTATCTTTAATCTCTTAGGGCGAGGGAGGCATTTAGCTATGTAGTCCAAGACACTTTTCCTGTATATATCTATTTTTCACCATTCCCAGTTTGTCAATTAAGAAAGCAAATATCAAAGTGGAATTACTGCAGAGCTTTACAGTAAGTATGTTAAAAGATTCAATCTCAGCCACTGAATGCAGAAATACCACCAACAAATACAGTTCATACAGTAACTTTCTGTGACCGATTTGAAACAACATTGATGGGTTAAATTGTCAAAAGTAAGTGAGAGGGGATGAGCTTTTACATGTTCCATATTCTCATTTGAAATTCTTCTTTAAAATGCATCCAGACATGTGTCCAATAGAACACACTGGGCATTAGCATTAATTCAGTTCAATTCAGTTTTAAAATTACAATAAATGTCATCTCAAAGCACTTCAATAATAAAGTCCAATTCAAGCCAATTGGAGTTCAATTCATTGTAATCATAATCCAATCAAATCCAATTAATTGAATTCAAAATTAATCCAATTCATTCATACAGAGACAATTCAAAAACTCTTTCCTAGCTAAGGAAATTGTTAGTCAGTGCCACACGGCTAAGCTTAGGGTATCTTTTGTACTGAAAGTATATTGTATTGAGTTGTTTTTTCAAAGATTTTCTTGTGTTAATGTATAAACTGTCAGGATAATTTGAGTGGAGTTGATGTTAGTTGCATGCAAACTAACCATCGTCCTTTTGTTTACCCTGGCACCTTAAACATAAGTCACATACTAACATTTGAAGTCTTTGTTATAACAGGACACACAGACAACGATTTGAAGATCCTGCTCTAAATGCTTTCTGTCATGCTGTAGCATCTGCCCTTGGTTTTCACATGCTGCTAAACGTGCTCACTCAAACAAAGAAACCAGAACTCTCTAGTTAACATGTGGGCAACATGTCTGCCATTGTTGTAGCTTATCTAGCTAAGACATGTTATGTTTATTTTTATGCATTTAGTAGACTTACAGACATGACTTACAGAATCCACGGTCAAGGCTGCCCTCACCATCACAGGATCACAGCCACCATTTTGTTTGATAGTCACTTGCTCTTCTCCCATGCCCATGTCCACACACACAGCGTAATGCTCTGTATCCAACTGTTTGGTTATTTTGTACATAGCTTAGTAGACAATAGCATTTGTCGACAGATGTACCATTGACTTAATCATTGTGCCAGAAATTATGTAAAGAAACGTTACTGTACTATTTTAAAGGAGAAGTTATTTGTGGTCATTGTGTATGTTCACTGTGATAACTGCTGATTGTGAAGGTCAGTGCTCGGATTCTAAGCCTTCCTGTCTGTTCTGTTATGTCATATCTGTCCCAGACTGACACGTATAGACACCAACCGCAAACACATTTTGAGACAGATAATGTGTTTTAGTTATTAGCTTCTGACTTTGTTACTGGTGCCTCGTAGATAATAACTTTCATCAACAATTTTATTGAATATCAATCAGTATCCTTGGATGAAATCATTTTTGCCAATAACTAATACAGTGCTTGCCTAATCCCTTAAATAGAGAGAGAGGCTTTTCAAAATTTAAAAAGTTGGACCCTTCAGTGCTTCTCAGACTCTACATGCCCGAGTTGGCATGTTAAACGTTAAAGTAAATGACAGTACAATTAGAAAAAGACTGAACAAGTATGGCTGTTTGGAAGGGTTTTAGGAGAAAGCCTCCTCTTTCGATAAAGAGCATTTCAGTATGGTTCAGCTTTGAAAAATCTACAAAACTTCTGGAAAAGGTCCTTTCGACAGATGATGTTTTGTCATATAGCACAGAACTATGTTTGGCAAAAGCCAAACACAGCATATCAACACAAACACCTCATACCAACTGTAAAGCATAATGGTGGAGGGCTGATGATTTGGGCTTGTTTTTGAGCTTATCATTAAGTCGACAGAACTTCTCTGTATGCCAAAGTACTCAAGGCTCAAATGTGAGGTCATCTGTGCAGTAGCTAAAGCTTGAAATTGAGTTGTGCAACAGCAGAAAATCTATGACAGAGAAGCTAAAAAAGGAAAGAATGAAATTGTTGCCATAACTTTGTCAAAGTCCAGACAGCAACCTGACTGTTGTGGCATGACTTTAAAAGAACTGAGTATGAACAAATGCCCACAAAACTCAGTAAACTGAATTAGCATTGTAAAGAAGAGTGGGCCAAAATTCCACAACAATGTGTACCTCATTGAAAACATTATTTAGTTATTGCTTTTAAAGGTGGTTCTACAAGCTGTTGAATTATGGGAATACTTCGTTTTCCACAAACTGCGCCTGCATTTTGTCTTTTAATTTAATAATTTTTTATTAAGTGAAAAAGGATTTTTCATATTATATCCGAAATATAAAGTCTTATAATTGTGTAAAAGCACAAAAATGAATGATATCTTTCAATATGAGATAAGTTGATGAGGCTCAGTGGTTAAGTAAGTGACTGAGTTTGTGATTTAGTTGTCATAGAAACATATATGCCGAAATACTATACAGTTTTGAAGACAATGACAGCCTTCAGCAAGTATTTTTTTTTTCTCATTCCAGTCCTTTTCTTCCATGTAGTTTTAACACACTGACTTACCTCAAGTATTCGACTGCAATGGTTCGGCAGACTTGATATCAGTTCACTGGTAGCGAGACATCCTCCTCTTCCAGACACCCTCCAGACATGTAAAAGCTCTTGTTGTGATAAGACCAAAACATCGTCTAGCAATGAAACAAAGTTAACGCTATCTCCAAAGGGACCTCTCCCATTGTCCCACAGATGTTTTTTTCTGTACTTTAACCATTTAAAGTAAAATTGTTCCAACACTGAAGTCATCATTTAGAGGTTATCTTTCTGTGCTTATGTTTTAGAGATGTCAGTGCTGATATCTAATAAAGACCAAGATAACTCTACAACTATGGACAGACAGAGAAGACATTTATTACAGATATTCATGTTTCCCTACATATGAAACCCTCATACTTGCTGATTATGCAATTTTTTCTTTTTTCCCACTGACATACTACAATTTTTCATCTTTAGATTTTGAAGTGAAAATACAATTTTTAAAGAGATTTACATTTCATACACATAGGCTGATGTGCTGAATTACCATTTAACTTTTCATGGAGTGACATTAGCAGGTCAAAAGTTTAATTTGATATATGACTAATACTGTTGTTTTTTTTTTTTGTTTTAGTGCTACTTAGCAATGGCAATTAGCAATGGTAAACCTGTGAAACATTATCACATTTATATGCTGATAAATCTCTTAAAGAATTGGCAATGAGATGAAAATTATAATGGAAGCTCTTGTATTCTCTTTTTTTTCTTCCCCATTTTCTATGTGATTCATGGAAACAGCAGCATGAGATATTTAATAGAAAAAAAGGGATGAATAACAGACTGGGCATCTCAAATATGATGCCTCATATGGAGGATTTTGGATGGCTCTACAGCCAGTGAGAATAAAACCTATTTATTATGCCAACCAAGAAGCAAACTGAGGCCAGAGTGGGTGCATTTAATTTCTCAGCTGACCGTGGAGACAGATTCTATTTACAGCCCACACATGGGGAAACTGAGAAAGATTGAGAGGCCAAAGAAAAAAGAGATACTAAGACCAGAAGACAGAGGGAACCATCTCAGTGTGATGGAAGGTTTTAATCGGCCATTCTGATACACCTCGTAATAACCACTAAAGTGTAAAGCCTATAAAATCCTCTTGTTAAACAAATAACGTTTTTTCTTTCTCGCAGTTTGTGTTTATAAAAGGATAGTAAAATATGTGGTGTGTCCAGCTTACCCCAAAACTAATTCATATTATGTATTCATATATTTCAAAGTGAAAAATCTTGTTGAGTTGCAACTCTAGGGACAGTATTATTGTTTTCTTGGTTTTGTTACATTTGAGTATATGGAAAGTGGGCTCATCAGTTTTCTGATGTTGCTTAGAGATCTGCCTGTAACTGCTTACCCATCAAGGGAGTACCTTGCCTTTTGCCCAGTGAGTTGGGATAGTCTCTAGCCCCTTTGCAACCCTGAATTAGATGAAGTGGGCATAGAAAATGGATGGAAAACTCCCCATGGTTGAGTGAAAAAAAGGTTAATCTGACTACTTATTACATGTTGTTTAACATATGTTATTTGAGACTGATAGTTCTATTTACCTCCTCCGGAAGCGAGAACACCAAACACTGCATTTGTTCATATTTAGATTCATTAAGGGACTGGCTAGACCTATATTTCAAACTACAAAATGTCAGAAACAAAGTAGATTACAATACATTCTCTTATAAAATTCTTGCTTGGTGAGGTTATGGACGGCGATAGTCTGCCCATATTTCAAACCACTTGGCAATGTGGTATAAGTGCAACTCAGTATGAGTTTTTAGAGGACATGCAGTCTTTTGAGACTTAGAAGCCAGATGTCAAATTATAAAAGAAATGTTCTTCCTTCAATAATTTTCCTCTGTATTCTTAACCCCACTCACCAGATGAGAATGAAAATATGCACATACTTAATTTGCAATAAAGATACATTACAACTGATGACACTCAAACCTCACTCTCCTGTGTGAAAGTTTTCTATTTCACTGAGCTCTTAGTTTTACCTGATTAATTTTTGTTTGAACTGGCAGTAGACTCGGCTGTGAGTGCACGCGTGTGTGTGTGAAGTGATGTAACAAAATTAATTATGATTGTTTTTCTGAACTGAACGTAAAGTTATAAAAGTCAGTGAATGTTAACATTATGACACTGTTTTCATATCTGTCATTAGTGAAGCTGTAACATTAACATTAGCATGAGATTATCATGTGATGACATGTTTTTCTCATTTTCTCCTCTGCTCATATTCTACCCAGGCTCCGGAAGTGGAGGTGGATGAATGAGGAGATAACTGTAATGTCACAAATCTTTTTTAATTCCACCTTTTGTGCAATAAAAGCTGGTTAAGATACATGAAAAAGTAGTTGTCCCTGTTTTTTATTTCATAATGATGATATTTGATGATTTTTCACCACTGCCCCGATTTTCATTTTCATTTTCATTTGAGAAATCTGGTCACCTTAATATATAAAGTAAAAAGAATTGGTACAAGCCCCATAATTGTTTTACCTCTGTATCAAAAGTAGCACTGACATCCAACTGGACAAACACAGGCACAAGTCAGCTATCAGAGGCTAAGAGGAGATCAATGGCCATATTCACCAGTGCCACTTCTGTGCTATGATGTGCTCTGAATCCTGACTGAAACTCCTAAAACATTTCTGTGTAAATGATCACAAAGTTGAGGAGCAATGATAATCTAATATCAGCAAACCACGTTTAATATTTTTATGATTTTGGCCAATTAAAAAAAAAGTCTTGTAATATCTTTTATTACATTTTCAGAATGTGCTCCTCTTTTGTTTAATAATTCATCAATTAAATCAATGGTCTGGGAGCAGACACAGTCATGGGGTTTTGGGGGGTTAGCAGCAGAGAAGAACTCTGCATCCTGGTCTCAAACTTGGATTGTCATGTTTTTGGATGACAAATACATTTGGCCATATTTCTCAATATGAGAGCTGCCCCTTGGATGGCTCCCATCTCTCCTAATAAGACCAGATTTTCCTCAGATTCCAAAGATTGCCAATTATCTATGTACCCGCATAGACTAACAGTCAACCACTATTGGCCACAAGGCAGTGGCTTCAGAACATCTCAGGCTCTAATGGACTCTCATTAATAAAACATAAATTTATTTCATGAAATGCTAAGTTAACTTTTTTTTCACACTTTCATTTTGGTGTCTTTGGCTGGATTAACTCATTCTTATCAGTGATGCGTTACACTAAGTATATTTATGCAGTCAGGTTTCAATTGTCAGCTCCAAATATACCTTCCTGTCCAAATAAAGTTACTTCTGTCCCCAAAACAGCCAGGATGCTTACCATCAAATGTGACACTCAAGGCTTCAAAAACAACAGTTCACAAACCAATGGTTACAACTACTTATTTTATCCAGTCTGAAAATGTACACTTCCTTGCCTCCACAATGTTTATCACACAATATGCATAACAGAATATTTTTTAATCTGTTATACTTCCTATATCTAATATGATAGTTTTCATACTTTACCGATTAACTCAATCCAACTTCTTTTCTGAGCAGTTTATTCTGTTAAACGTTGGTTTTATTATCAAGGTAAAGTATTCAGACAGATGCTTGTTGTAAATTTTGCTGCTATTCAGGCCCAAATGGCTTTGGTTAGCCCATTTCAAATGATGGACCTGCTGTACGTTGTGATACATCAGGGACTGGATAGTGTAGTGGTAAGATTGCCACCTTTCATGTGGGTGACATGGGTTGAAAAGTACTACCTCCAGTAGGGGTCCTCAGGCAAGACCCCGTTACCCTGACTGCCTACCAGTGTACGTCGCTTTGGATAAAAGCATCTGCTAAATGCATAAACATAACGTAAATATTGACCAAAATGAGAAGCATTCCAAGAAATGCCAGAGGTAATTTATGAAGTCTTAACATTAGCTCAAAATGTCTACCAATACCTGTACTGCATAACTGAACTAAAAAGTAAATCTGTCAGACAGGCAACAATTATAGTTGTGAAGAGCTCTAAAACATGTGGGCTTAAATTTGTCTCAAAAACAACTGCAAATGCACAGAGGGTGATCTACAAATATGCCTTGAGTTGCACACGTGTTTTGCTATCCACAAATACAAATTTCCTATTTGTAACTTGTGTGTTGTTTTTTTACAAAATGTATGTGTATTTGTCAATCTATAATTTTCTATTTGTAAAAGAAAAAGCCATTTCTCAAACTGAAAATTATGTGAAAAAAAACAAAACATCTGTGAAACTGAAAATTCTGTTTGTGAATCGTGAGTATTTGTGGATCACCAATCACACATTAATATTTTTGGGACATTCTATCCGCAAATCTGCACAGATCCACAAACAAATAGCTCGTGATTCACAAAGCACCATCCAGTAGATGGCACTGTTGGATCTATGGCTCGGCTTAAGAACATAGAAAAAGAAGATCGCTGATTAGCAGCAACCATAGTAACGACATGGCCACATCAGTTGGGTGTGATAAGATTTATGGATGGTGTTTGTTGCTGGTCTGTAGTTTTAAGGTTTTAGTTTTATTTCAGCTACCTCTGTGTTGTTTTCAGTCAATTTTGTTTGCAAAAACCGACACATAAGTTACAAATAGGAAATTTGTATTTGTGGATAGCAAAACACGTGTGCAACTCAAGGCATATTTGTAGATCACCCTAACTGCATTTGCAGTTACTTTTGAGGCAAAAGTAAGCCCATGAAAACAGTCTGAAAACTAATGTCAGATTTAATCATTTTGACTGCTTCCAAGAACCAGACAAAATAAGATGCAGTAAGGATACTGAACACTTGCAATCCCATTTTTGATCCATCCATCCACCCTCTATACCCGCTTAATTTGTCACGACCCGGCAGGACACAGGACACAAATGCAGGGATTTTCAATGAAGTAGTTATTTATTATCACTACTGGTAATTTCTCCAAGGCTATGAAAATGTCCAACATATTTCTTCCAATAAATAAAGAGGGAAAAGTGTGACTATAAAAATGATCAAAATAATGATCACTCCACTCTAGGAGGAAAAAGAAAAACTATAAACTTTATCAATATCAAAAGGCTCTCTTACTAAAGAGGTAACGTCAAACAAAATCTCTCCTGAAAAAACAGAGGACTATGAAATGTAACCAAAATCAAAATCACTCCAAACGGAGGAAACAAAAAACTATGAAAATTTAACAGAGCTAAACTAAATCGATGAAGCAAAACTGATCAATCAAAATCACTCTGTTGGAGGCTAAAGGAGCAGAATGCAATGGCTGTGATACAAGGCTTGGTAATACTTTGGAAAGGCAAGGATGAACACACGAACATAAGCCTGGTAACAAACACAAGCCTGGTAACAAACACACTGGCACAGGACAAAGGGTGACGCAGACTATAAGTACACATGGAGGGAAGTGGGGAACAGGTGGAAACAATTGGGAATCAGGCAAGACGATCAGACTGGCGACACATGAGGAAGGGCAAGTGACCTGAAACGAGAGAAGAGTTAATCCATCAAAATATAACAGGAAATGACAAGACAAGATGACAAGACAAAATAAAACTCAGATGACCTCACAGCGGTGTGACATAATCAAATTTAGGGTCACGGGGGTCTGGGGCCTATCCCAGCTATCATTGTGTGACAGGCAGGGTACACCCTGGACAGGTTGCCAGTCCATCACAGGGCCACAAAGAGACAAACAGGCAAACAAGACACACAACCATGCACACTCACACTCACTCCTAGGGACAATTTAAAGTCACAAATCTACCTAACATGCATGTTTTTGAACGGTGGGAGGAAGCTGGAGTACCCGGAGAGGACCCACGCATACATGGGGAGAACATGCAAACTCCATACAGGAAGGTTCCAGCCGGGAGTATCACGCCGTCATTTTTTCAACTTAAACTTACTGTGAGATGCTTATCTAACCAATACTCAAAAGGGATTCTCTTAAACCATCCACCTGCTGCAATGTTTTCAGAAGTTTGCCTTTGCAGCCTTATGGACAACTTCTCAGAGACTATAACTGTGCTGGAAATATTCATCACAACCCCTGTGACCACATCTTAGGATGAAATGAGCATTTCCACACTCAAGACAATTACAATCTCTCCACAATACAATATCACTTGACATTTGAAATACATTGGACAAGCTCTCTATGGAAAAAAAGAGTAGTTTCAGATAGAATCTGTGATTTTAATCATAGAGTCATTGAAAAACTCATCTCTCTTGTGAGATGGGAAGCCTTTTTGTTTGAGACATGAACTTCAGTTTGGGCTTGTTTTTTAACCAGTCTGAGCTCTTTAACTTTTATTTGTGACTTGAAAGAAAAAGAAAAAAAATGTTTTTGGATGCATAGTGAAGATAAACCCCTGGACTGTAAAGTAAATCAAGTGTGTCTTTAGGAAAGGTGTAAATGTACCAGAGAGCAGACTTAAAATCTAGAATCTCTGAGGATAAATCAAAACCCCCATGGTAAACTCCTGGTAAGCCTAAAAACCATAAAGTAGACTAAAGTTTAACAAAAAAAAAAAACAATTTCCAATCTTGCCAAGATAATTGCTTGACATTAAAAAATACACATTATGCCCTCTTTTAACAAAATGGTACAATTTCCTTTGGTCTTACCCAAATTAATTAAGCTGACCTTGGTCAAAAGTTCACCTGACATAATAGCCTTTCACCTCTCCTGAGACCAGGCTATTTTGAGGGATGGACACCAGGGGGGCATGATTTGGGCATGAGAACAGCTACTCCCTCCACCCACCCCTTCTACCTCTGCCGTAGGTTGTTCTTTCAAAAGATAACTTCTCTTTCTCCATGGCAACTGCTAAGTGTGCAGTAGGTGTGGAAGTAAGTTTGCCAAACAGAACGTAACTTTCACGGAGTCGATCACAGAACTATAACAGTTTCAACTGGAGTCAGACCCTGAACAACAAGCGACTTCTAGAGCAGTACAACCATCAAGGTTTCAACAGGATGCTGATGAATGGTAAGTTTATGTACATTTGTATGTTGGCCATGGATACACTGTCTTGCTGGCTGTCATTTACATGAGTTTGTTTCATAATGTGTGTTTCTCAAACATAATGTTAATGCACTGATGGCGGTACACAGTATCCAGTGTAGCACTGAGGAGAGAACTAGTGTTGTGCCAAAAAAAACACACCATACAAAGCATTAATTTAACAATGTAATGTCATAATAACAATAATGGTAATCCTTAAAAAAGTAAAAGCAGTAACTCCTTAGAAGTTGGTAAACATCATCATTGTTACCTAAACTGCATTAGCTTGTGCTATACAAAAATAAAAAAATCAAAGAATAAATAAACTCTTACAACTTGCTTTTCAAATAAAGAAATTTATTTAGTCTGCACTGAGAGGTGAAACTAACTCCTCTTTGTGGCATACATACAATAAAATTACTTGTTCCCAGAATGAAATAAAATTATGGAAATAATTTCCATTTTACTTTAGCGAGAAACAATTTTGTTGAGTGAACAAAACGTAAATATGTCGGGTCATCATGATGTATTTGAGTGACTGTTATTTAATTACCAGGGGTCAGTCCAACTAGTTTTGTAAAGGTAAATGTAATATACTGACGTAATTTTCTTGGGCCATTTACACATGTATATGATTAAGAGTTACTTCATTTAATAGGGTAGTTACAACTACTTTTCAAAATAGTACAGTACATTAATTAATAGTGCTGAGCCATCAAAACAAAGTTAGGATGAAGTGGTTTAGCCCAAGAGATTACCTTTATCATATGAAAATGAACATAATAGTAATTATTCAGAAAATAATCATTTGGAACATATACATATTCAGCAATTTAACCCTACTGGTGTCACGTTTGGAAAAGAAAAACAGGAAGCAAATTGGATTTGTTAGAAACACTTTACCAGAAAAGGCAAAAGTGATTTTCTGTTGCTCTGATACAAAAATACAACAGCCTAAAACTTCAGTGTTCAACAGCCTGTGCATTGTGTCATTGCTGTAAAAAAAAACAACAACAACAGATAGACAAGCAAAAATTGTAACAGCTGAGTTAGGAAATTGGAGCCCTCTGTTGAGTCTGCCCCCAGTTAACATCTCTGTAACATCAACAGATAAAATGTATTCATGTCCAGGGTTTGTCCAGCATAGAGAATTTGGTGACGGCCAACACACGCCAAATTCCTTACCGCCACCAGCTCACGGCTGGTTTTTCAATCGGTAATTTCACCAAGTGTTTCCCTGTCAGGATCTGTCATTTCATTCATATGTAACTGCAGTTGCACGCAACCACCAGTAGTTGCGGTGGCGCTGTGTCAAAATTAGCACCGGCCGACATGTTAAACAAAGCATATTTTACCTCCACATCCCGAGAGACGAAGAAGAGGAAGTTTCCACTGCAACAAACATGGATGATGACAGATCGACCAAAAAGGGTTAGTATTGTTTATTTTGCACCCAAACACGTCCAGTTGAAAAAGTTAATGTTACATGCTACATAAATTCATATTATTCATTATTCATTATTAGTTAATGATATCAGTTTTGCAGGAATGGGGAAACATAAGATCAGCGATTTTTTTTACAAAACGAGTGCGAGAAGAGGAGAGACAAGACAGGTGAAGGAGTGTACACACCAGTGGCGGACGGCCCATAGGGGGCGTCGCCCACCCTAATAAGAGGAGGAGAAATGTAAAATATCCATCCCATCCATCTTCTATACCCGCTTAATCGGTCGGGTTGCGGGGGGCTGGAGTCTATCCCAGCAGTCATCGGGCGAGAGGCGGGGTAGACCCCGGACAGGTCGCCAGTCCATCACAGGGCCACACAGAGACAAACAAGACAAACAACCACACACATGCTCACACTCGCTCCTAGGGACAATTTTAGAGACACCAATGAAGATAACATGCATGTTTTTGGACGGTGGGAGGAAGTCGGAGTAGCGGGGAGAAAACCCATTCATACACGGGGAGAACATGCAAACTCCACACAGTGTTTTGATTACTTTTCAATAATAAAAATATTACATTTTTGGTTAATTACTTGAGTGGTGCTAAGTTTACAAGGTTGGTTGTTCTGCATTTGCAAATAGATCATCACGTTACTATTTAATTTTTACCATTATTGCACTCTCAGCACTTACTTGTTTTGTGAAATGTCAGCTTTTCCAAAGTACTTTTTATCGTTATTACTAAGTTTAGTTATTTTGAAAGGATATGTATCAGAACCATGAAGATTTTAAGATTAAGCCATGTACCAGATCTATGAAACAACCACTAATTATGCTTGAATATGATCAGTCCATAGTAAAAAATCTAACTCTACAACTATTCAATCTTTCAATTTATGTTAGAGCCGATGGACTGGATAAAGAGATAAAGATAAAGTTTATTTGCCATTTGTACACTTGTTAAAGTACATAGGAATTCTTCTGCAGAGGACACTCAGAGTACAAATATGAGAAGGAGTGAACATTTAAAACTAAAGCGACAATAAAAATAATAAAATAACAATAAATATGAATAAACATCAGACGCTTTACACTTCACCTAAGGATGTTGCACGTTTCCCGGTTGATTGTCAATGAACAGAGGTAGATTGGTCAGTGTCACTGTAGCAGAGAAGAAACTGCTGCAAAAGCGTGTTTTCTGTGTGATGATACGGTCCGTTCTACTTTGTCTAAGCCTGTATGTAGATTTGTATGTATTGTGTGCTGGGTGATGTGTGTCTCTGATGATGCTATGCGCCTTCTTCGTGCAGCGTTGTGTGTAAATGTTGTCCATAGAGGGAAGTTTTGTTTTTATGATCCTCTCTGCAGTCTTGATCACCCTCTGAAGAACCCTCCTCTCTGCCTGGGTGGTATTACCATACCACACAGTGATGTCGGTTGTGAGGATGCTCTCCATCAAACCTTTGTATGCTTGGGTGAGGGGGCGGAGGCCAGCCTTCCTGAGCAGTCTTATGAAGTGCAGCCACTGCTTGGCCTTTTTCACCATGGCAGTGGTGTATGTAGACCAGCTTAGATTTGCCGCTAACTGAAGACCAAGGAACCTGTAGCTGGCCACTCTCTCCACCTCAGTCCCCCTGATGTTAATGGGCTGCAGAGGGGGGGGCTTTCTTCCTAAAGTCCATTGTAAGTTCTTTGGTTTTGTCTACATTGAGGATAAGGTCATTCTCCTCACTGTAAGCAAGCATGTCCTTGATCAGAGCCCTGTACCCCGACTCGTCCCCACCTTTGATCAGACCCAGAATGGTTTTGTTATCCGCATACTTGATGATGACGGTGTCATCCCGGCTGGAGACGCAGTCGCTGGTGTACAAGGTGAAGAGTTTAGGGCTGAGACAGCAGCCCTGTGGAGACCCTGTGCTGGCTGTGAGCTCAGCTGAAATCCTGCCTCCCATCCTCACCACCTGTGGTCTGTCCATGAGGAAATCCAGAATCCAGTTGCAGGTGGTGGGCAGGACCCCCAAGTCAGTTTGCCAGGCCGGATGGTATTAAATGCTGGGCTATAGTCAAAGAAAAGCATCCTGACATATGTCCTGCTGCGGTCTACATGTTGTAGTGCATGATAGAGGGCCATGGCTACTGCATCATCCACTGATCTGTTGGGACGGTACACAAACTGCAGGGGATCAGCTGTGACCAGAACCAGAGAGTCAATGTGTGTGCATACCAGCTTCTCCAGACACTTCATGGCCACTGATGTAAGTGTCACTGGTCTGTAGTCGTTCAGGGTGGATATATCAGATTTCTTTGGGACTGGTATAATGATAGAGGACTTAAATATGCGTGGGACTACAGCTTGTTTTAAGGATAGATTGAAGATGTCGGTGTACACACCTACCAGCTGTTCAGCACAGGCCTTGAGCACTCTTGGTGACACACCGTCCGGTCCCGCAGCCTTGTGGGGGTTCACCTTTTTCAGAGCCCTCAGGACCTGTGTGTTTGTCAGTGCTCTGGGTCAGTGGGAAGTTTAGAGGGAGAGTCTGTGTTTATTTTGTCAAATCTGGTGTAAAACCTGTTAAGACAGTCAGGCAGATCTGTGTCCTTAGCCTCCGTGCTGTTGGCGCTACTTCTATAGTTAGTGAGTGATTTGATGCCCTGCCACGTACTGCGTGTGTTATTTTGCAGGTAGAAGCTTTTAAGCTTTTGGGAGTGTGCCTTCTTTGCAGCTCTGATGGACCTCTGCACTTCTTATCGGGCCCACTTATCCTCCTCGCTGTCACTTGCAGTAAAAGCCTCCTGCCTTTTCCTGATTTTAGTGCATATGTCAGTGTTAAACCAGGGCTTCTGATTTGGAAAGAAATGGACAGTTTTTGAGGGGACACAGATTGAAGTGCACCAGCTGATATAGTATAGTCGTGTATGTTATCTTCCTTGAAGATGTTCATGTCAGTAAGCTCAAGACAGCCTTGCAGTTTAGTCCAGATGTTAACAGTTCTGACTCTGACTGGGTTAGCTTTCAACTGTTTGATGTAAGTAGGCTTGAACAGGATTGCTAAGTGATCTGATTTTCCAAAGTGAGGTTTGGGCTCAGCAACATATGCTTTTCTTAAATTGCTATAGCATTGGTCTAGTGTGTTTTATCTCTAGTGGGAAAGGTCCCATACTGGTGATATTGTGGTAGATTTTTCCGAAGGTTACAGTGATTAAAATTACTGTCAGGGTTTACTGTTTACTGATCATGTTGTGCAGATTATCCAGTGCAGCTTCTTCCTTGGCAGAGGGAGGGATGTACACAACAGTCACAATAATGCACTGCACTTCTCTGGGTAAGAAGAACGGTCTGCACCTCAGGGTTAAATATTCCATGTCCTCAGAACAACTTTAGAGTCAGTGCACCAGGACTGTTTGACGAGTATGGCCGTTCCTCCACCGCGAGTCTTACCACTCCTCTCAGCGTCGCGGTCGGCCCTGAAGATCGTAGATCCTCCCGGTGTTAGAGGCTCGTCAGGTATTTCTCCATTCAGCCATGTCTCACAAAAGCACAGCATAGAGCAGTCCTGCAAGTACCGCTGCGTGGATATCCTTGCTCGAAGCTTGTCCATTTTATTATCCAGAGATGTTCGCAAATAGTATCATCAGGAGGGCTAGCCTTCCTGAGTTAACCAGCCTCCGCTGTACTCCTCCTCGTCTCCTGCGTTTGTGCTTCGGCCCGTTGCAACCAGGAAGTCCCGCTGCTGGATCGCGTCGCGAGTATTTCAGGGACGGAGTTTAATACGAGCGAGTCACAAAATAAACTCTGACTCTGCTGTGCCAGCTGTAATAAGACTGTCCAGTCATAGCTGATAGTTGCTCGGACTGTTGCTCTATCAAGGCATGACGCTCTCAGAGTCAAATAATAAATAATAATATGAATAATAAATAACATATTGTTGTTGTAACTATAAATAATACATATTATATTATTGATAAATAATGATAAGAATATAAATAATGTCTACTTACAGCATTAGTCAACAGAGGCAGAGGTCTATCAACGATTAAAATCACCTCAACTCACTGAATTTTCAACCTAATTTCAAGCCGTTTGGTTTGATATAAATTTCAGACATATATTTGTGATACAACATAGATTCGTTTTATACAATTTTATTTATATCATACATACATTAGAAATGTGATTATTTAGACAAAGATTTCAGGTATTTAGAGATAACTCAATCATGCGTTGTTGTTTTTAAAAAATATATATTTAATGTATATATCTATGGTATATACTCTTTAGCTCTGGTCAGAGCGCCCCAGAAGTGCAGCCAAACAGCCAGTCGTGTACTGTTGCTAGTGCAAATTAATAAATATTTGGCCAATCAGTGTTGCAGAATTTTATGGTCGCTGAAAATTTGGGGTGCTGAAAATATCGCCCCAGTAGCAGATTTCAGGTTAAAAATAGACTTGTGCAGCGCGGTAAATCAGCAGGATGATGGCAAACTTCACGAGCGAGGTGCAGCTTCCACCGAATTCGTTCATTTATATCTGCGAAACTGGTGATTTTAAGAAGGAGTTTGAATAATTTCTGTTAAATTGTAGTCGTAATCTGACTGTTAATTTGAATTCTTATACTGGACTAGGCAGGGAAATGTATTGTCACATCAAACTAGACTGGACACTGAAGACAGGCAGTTAAAACGCAATAATTCGTGTTACGGATGAGATGTGGTAAATTTGTCAGATACGAAAGCAACACAGTTCAGCAGATGTTGAGAGGTTATTTTCTACACTCAATATTGTAAGAACACTATCGCAATTCATGTCTTTACCAGAATAATGCAAAGTTTATAATGCATGAATTTTTTTTAAAGATTAAAAAACCCCTGCTTATGGAGACGCACCTGGATGTATGCTGTAAGGTGGCCATTGATGGTCCATACTCTCTGTACGGCCTCTGAATATAATGACTGCATCAGGAGGTTCTACAGGATGAAACCAAGGAGGGCCAAATGTTCTGCCACTGACTGTGTCTTGTGCAAGTAAATGGTGGTTAAGCTGCCATGTAACCGAACTGAATGTTAAACAAAGCACATAAAAAAAAAAAATGAATATGCTTTAAACTAATACTTGTCATCTTTTTAATTCATGTATTTACAACTCATAAAATAGACTGCTAGTAAAACACCTGTTGGAGCCAGTTGAAGGCACGGTACATGTGCACCTGTGAGCCCACGATCAGGTACCACTGCCACCTCATTTTAAGCCAGGAAAATGTCTGATGTCAGTAAAACAAATCTACAGAGACCGAACTCTTGGTTTCTGCTAGGTAGCCATAAAAGCTCAAGTGGCTTTTGAGAAATCAGTCTGCAGCATACATTCCTATACACGTAGTCAAAACAGTTTAAAAATCAACATTAGGTATCTATATTTAGAGCTTTCTGATTACCAAAAAAACAAATCAAAGCTGGTTACAAAGTTATATGCAGAATGTGGTGCTGGCAACTAAGTGCAAAGAAAAATGTTTGAGAAAATACAGCATTGTGCATCCTTATATCTCAAGTGTCAAGCAAAATAGTTTTCTTTTGAAAATAACACAATAACCTTACCTTTGTTTAAAGAAACATTTCAAAACATTCTACTTTGTAACCCCAAGATAGCAACAGTTGGAAGTATTAAAACACAAACATAGGTTGCCATTTTAGTAGATACAGTAAATAGTAAAATGGCTTCAAATACCTTCCTATAAGAGTAACCCCTACCTGAAGTTTACTCTATTGAGGATGACTAACGTGCAAGTAGAGTTTTCAGCATTTGATTTTTTTTTTTGAGAGTCTGTTTCCATCAAGCTCCATGATGATCTTGTGCAAAGCTTCAGAGGTGTATCTCAGCTCTGGCGGGTAGCTGAGGTTAAGAGCACATACAAGCACAAACAACATCACCACAGCAAGTGGTACATTTCCCAGTTCGTCCAGAACTTGCACACCCTCCAGAACAACCCCTTCATCTTCCGGTCCACCACCTGGCTCTGCGCCTTCCTTGCAAATGACAAAGATTCCAAATGTGGTCTCCATCATTGCAGCTTAGCTGCTTTCACCATCTGTGTTCTTCACAGAAAAAAGGGGGAAATAGAGGATATATATGTAAAGATATGTTATACCAGTTCCATTTCTAAACACACACACACAAAAAAAAAACACACACTAAACATTAAATTACATACCCTGTATTCTTTCACGAGCTTCCCGGGATCTTCATTCAGGTACACACACAGGGCTTTGATGATGCATCAGTGGCATCAGTCTGAGTATATAGGACAATAAAAAAATAAAATAAAAAATAAAAAACAGTAGAGAAGATTTCATAAACAAAACATTGAATTAAACTTTCTTTCAAATGTAACATTATGTATTGACAATTTTTATGATATATGAACTTACAATATCCATGGGTGCATTGGTTTTATGTCCAAGGAAGACATCTAATCATAGAAATATTTCAAATGAAAGCATGTGGTCCCAGGAAACAGTAACTACCATGGTAACATCAGTGGACATTGTCACATCTGCCCAAGGTTCACATTTTATCAGATCCTTCTTCAAAAAAGTACTCTCCATCTAGTTTTATTTCTCTCCTACCCTCTGACATTGCTCAATGAGTTTCCATTTTTTTCTGTTATCATACTTGGGTGATGGGTATCATGATGCTCCTAATCTTTCTTCCTTGAATGCCGCCATTCTTGCCAAACATCCTCATCAAATTTGAAGAGCGACCATCCAGCTTGGAGAAGAACTTTGACAGCAAACTGACGGTTGCAATCCTCTTAAATTCAGTAGTTAGCTTAAACTGAAAAAAAAGGTACACAAAAGCAAATTTGACTATCATAGCATTGAAATGACCAACTAGTTTAACAATCGTCATCTATCACCAAATCCTAAATCAGTTTACGAGTAACTTCAAAGGCTTTCCCACATTGGCTGATATAAATCACACTGTACATATTAAATGAAGATGACATATTTCAATCAAAATGAACAAGTGCTGTACATTTATTTACCTACCTCTCGTACACAGAAGAGCGCCATCCATCTGGTTTTGAAATCAGCAATCAAGGGTGCATCACGAATAACTTCTTGCCTTCTGTGTGCAAAGGTCTTCTCCATCATTGCTGTCACTGTGTCCTCATTGTTCCTTTTCCATGCTTCTGAAAGTAGGGTATCTCCTATCTTTTCAAGTGTCTCTGCGAATTCACCAGATAGGTTGGTGGGGCAGTAATTTACTTTGGCTCTTCTAGGCTTCTTCACACCATAATCAGGACTGCATTTGTCTGCAGGTTTATTTGTCAGGGAATTCAGTTCAGCCTCTGGACCTCCAAGCCACTTGAGCTTCCTCCTGTTGCTTCCAAGTTTGTACTTTAAGCTTACCTTCAAGCCACCATATGATCAGTTCGTCATCAAGCTCTGCAGTGGCCTGAAAAGAAGCCATTCATTTGAATCAGGTGTGGTGGAGGAGGGAAACATCGAAAACATGTAGGGCAGTGGGTCATGAGGACCAGAATTGAGAAACACTGTTATAGACAGATTAAATGTTAAATGTAAATATTTCAATATTTATCATCACAGTAACAGTGTTACACACATTGGTAGCTGTAAACACTCATAAATATATAAGAAAAATACATACGTTGGTTTGGTGCTTACCACATCCAATTTGGCGGACGCGCTGACGTATCGCAGCAACGGACCAACCTGCTCAATGAGGCGTCTATGTATACATGTCTATGCCTTTGACCATGGCCTTTAACTGAGAGGAGCACTACTAATTAGGAATGTGCACATTACTGCCACCTACTGCTCAGGAGTTGTAAGCAGAATTAATTTGCAATCTAAACCCATTAGAATTAGGTTGTTTTGACATAAATTACCAATAAATTGTTGTATTTTATGCTTAAACTACATTTTAAAACCGTTCAACCATAAAACATAATTTTATGTAGTAGAAGCTACATGTTAGACTTAGGATAAGGTAACAGACATACAGTTTGCTTTTTTGAGTGCAGTTTCTTTGCAAAACCAACAATAAACTGGCCCAACTTATTAAAACAAATAAATAGTGTAGACATAAAAAGTGGTTGCTGCCCAAACAAAGCCTTTTGCCAACTCTTGCTGGAACAATACCATCAAAATATAGTTCAGCCATGGGGCTCAAATATATTTAGGCTTGGGGCACATGTCAGATACATGCTCCTCAGTAGAACTTACAATTGAACATTTCCAAGCAAAGCTGGCTTCATTGCTCTAGCAGGTTGAATGCGGGCAGATGGGGCTCAGAGTTTGAGGTTGAGCAGACGAAGTGGAGTGAACTTGACAAGGGAATAAGTTCACACTGCAAACCTGAACAGCTCATTGTGTGAGATATTATTCAAAGTTAGGGGGCTCAAAACATAGTGCCAGGGCTGTGTTACTTATCAGTTTTTGAGATGAAAGTGACTTCAGATGCCCAAATATATGCTCTATAGCAGATTAAATAAAATATATTTCTTGATAATATGTTAACTTCAACCATCATCCTCAGTGTTCTATAATGAATATTTAAGACAGCTATTGTACATCTATCATTGTGAACGTGTGAAGTAAAACCAAGATAATTCGTTTGATGATGCAGATGCAGTTTTTCTCTCCAGAGTGACACTATTGAATCCTGAGAAGGAAAAAAATGGGGAAAAACTAATTGCTTGACCTTTATCGACTCCTTAAGAGGAGGAACATGCCAATGTGCACCATCACTCGTTGCATCCGCATAATTAACGTCAATCGATCTCACTCCCCTTTTCCTGTCCCCTGATGCAGGCTGATGTGCCAAGAAGGAGAGTGACAGCTGTCCTGCACAGTGACATAAGGCAGATTCATTACCCAATTAATCAATGGTACAGCTAACGGGGAAAAAGAAAAAGAAAACATAGGAAATTCCTTGGTAACTCACAAACAGACCCGAGACATTAACCACAAACATTACTGACTATCGGCTTTGTCTTGTGTATTGATTCGGTTTTGTGGCCGAAGAAGATATTTTGTCCGACGCCTGTCTCATACGTTTCAATAACACCTCAGAAAATTATGTCACCTTTAAAAGAAAAACAAAAAAAAACCCTCTTCTTTGGATAAAAACAGTCATTGTGTTCCCTTGTTACCTTGTTGGGGAAAACAACAGTCAAAACAAGAAATATCAAAACATGCAATGTCATTTCTACCCACAGAAAAAAAGTGAAACATACTGCATGTTTTCTGCCATTACTGCAGATGGATTCTAAGTGTATGAAATGGTAAATAATTATTATTAAACAACTCATTATTCTAATGTTTTCATGGTCACTCAAACACATTCCCATTACCAACCATATCATCTCTGATGAGATAAGGAAAAGCGCATGCCGCTTACGCATCATGAACCACTTGAAGTCAAGCATAAAACATTAAATCATTATAGGGATAAAATAAAGTGCAACACATGCCTCAAGCATTTATATTACGCCAGTGTAGAAATTGCTTATAATTTTTGAAAAGCCCAAGCAGAAGTTAATCCTGCGTTTCTACACCTTAAAGTTATAACAACTTTATTTCCTCCTAGGAGCCCGACATCTTCTTCACTGAACATTGCATAATTTGCATATGCGGTCAAGAGGTCATAGACTCAGCTGCACAGTCTGACATTTTAATTCTGCGCAGACAGCCAGTGAGTGCCCTGGCCCATTCTTAACCCATCTTCAGTCTTCCTGAGAGGAAGGCAGTAAAGTACTGGTAAAGTACTGCCAAACATGTTGGGTATTCATCTGCATGGAGGGACACTAAGGCAACAAACTTTGCTTGAAGTTGCATTACTACCTAAAAATGTGAAGTGGAAAAAAGCATGTTTCTGCATGTCTTTTAGTAAATTTTATGCGGCTGTTTTGAGATTTTTACTACTTCAAAAAAAATCTATCTTGTCATTGCTCTCAAAGAATAATTACTTCAAAGCTCTGGGCTGTGAACCAATGCAATTTATGTATGACCCACTGTAACCTTTAAACCTTTAAAAAAGACAGAAATGAGTTTTAGAAGCGATTTTCTAATTTATTTATACCAGTCTGTGGTCTTGGGAATGGTGTGAGAGCCTAACACTATTAGTCTGACTCATGCACAGCTTTATCAGTCAGCATTATTAGAGTAATGAAGCTGGTCATAGTCAGCCTATTCCACATGCACGAAGTGAAAACAACACAACTGAAAAATGGATTATTTTCAGAGGACATGAAAGCCACAATAATCTGTTTATTTATTTCCATGGCATGTTGCTACATATGGTTCCAAATCATCCCTCTAATATCTGCATTTTTTTCCTACAAAGTGACAATGTCAAGGTTTACATGCTAACAGTAACACTGTTGTTGAAATATTATTCTAAATTTGTTGATAACAATCTTAAGATAAAACATTCCTGTCCCTCAAATTTTTTTTAAGTAAAGTGTCTTTATCAGGTTCTATATTATATATTATATGTTATATATATTTGGCGGTCTACTGTTTTCTATGTGGTGTTCCTGCTTCCCTGTGGGCCTGACGGCCTGATTTCTCATTCTGTGGCTAATCCTGATGTGCCTGTTAAGAACTCAGATCCAGCTTAATTTCATGTCTTTCAAATTCAGTGAAGTTTTTGCAAATCTTGTTACAGAATTATCTCTTGTCTGCCTTTCAGGAAAACAACCACCCAGACCTTTAGGTTCAGCCGCCAGAAACATTGCCACTCTGTACTGCTACAGCCACAACCACTTCAAAAGAGAAGTTATTTCAAAGCACTGTCAAACAACTTGCCAGTCAGTACTCACCTTTTGGGATACTTGCCACCATTATAACCTCCATCTCTTTTCCTAGAGACCCAAACTGCCATCCAGGAAGATTCCTACTGTCCTTTTCTTGTGTTTCACCATTTGCTACTGTGTTCCTGTGTTAAGTCTACAATATGTTTAATAAATCATTTATGTTTTACTCACCTGCCTCTCTCCGCTTTTCTGGGTCCAGCCTGTTATTGAACCATCGCAGTGTTCACCAAATTTAGAGTACAACCAATATTCCCAAAAAGTTGTTAAATACCATTATCTCCCTCCAATGAAAATGAAGCTTTTAACCTTGTTAACGTATCCATAAGATATTTTTTATACGCTAAAAGACATATCATGAACAGCATTTGTTCTCATTCTTATAAATGAATTTTTCTGCTATGAGTCTGCAGAGCATCGCCTACAGTCACAGAAGGCGAGATCAGCCAGCCCATAAGTTTTCTGTAAATTACTGAAAAAGTCAAACATGATAGTTTTATAGGTGGGGCTTTTTGCATGCACTGTGAGAAACAAAATAAATGGGAGGCTCACACAAGATAGAAAAGTAAGCACAAGTAGGGTGGAAAAGGCATTTTTTAAAATGTATTATTGTTTTGTAGGAATTTAAGTGGATAGATTATAGCTGGAGTTGGACTTTAGCACTGAACCATGGGGATACCCTTTATATTACGGCAGACAATGGGATGTATTGCAGATCACAGAAATTCCTGACTATGTTGGATGTTTACCACTGATGAGCTTTTCCAAATTGTTTAAAGGTCATGTTCTAGTGTTTCCTTTAAAAAGCCACAAAGTCCTAAGGATGTAAGAGAGGGTATGAATGGTATCATTATGCAGTTTTCACTTCCAGTTTATGTTAAGGTAATGAAAGAACATTTTACTAAAACACTTTTGTCACATGCTGGTTGAATTTAGGCAATAACATTGCATACTAAAGTAAGTGAAAGTTGATGTTTGGACAAAACATAATTTCTCCTCCTTTTCCTATATCATGTCTTGCCTGTGTAATTCAGTATTTATACTGCACTATTTTAAACACAACTATATATTTCTTGTTTTCAGTCATATCAACCACGAAAGGCTTATGCGGAATGCCGTGGTTAAAATAGCTGTAGTAAATGGTCCACACACATCGACATGGTCCAGCACTGTTGACCTTCCAGTGAGGATGTGCAAAGTTTATGCCATGCAGTATAAACAACACTTAGCCTTGTCAGCTTGGTTAGTGCCAGTGACCATTCAGGCAGAGCAGGCATTGCTATTACTGCTTGTTGTGGTTCATATGAACATTTAAAGGAGTTTTATGAAAGAGCACAAATTCAGACTGGAAATTTTATGCAAATTGTGCCCGCTGGTCCTGAAGAAACATGCCAGAGCTTAAGCAGCATCAACAACCAGTTAGAAATGACTCATTGAGCTGAATCATCCTGCCAGCCTTCGGAAATATTTGCCAGTGGCTAGTGTTAATCATTCCTTGTTATCAAAGGGTAAGATTACGAACCAACAGCAGTAAAGTTCCTATGACCTATATTGATAACTAATCTTTAACTTGTTAAGATGTACTCACATATTTTTTTTCTTGGCTTTTAAATCTTATGTATGTTATTATACAGTGGTACAGAGTATTCAGTTTAATTTATTTAACTGCCTTTTCTGTAATTTGTTTCCAGATCAGTACTGTGTCACCATAGAGTTGAAACAGCAGTTTGCATTCTGAAAGACCTTAATCTTTAGGAAAGAAGAGCTCCAAGTATTTTAGCCATCCCAGTTTAAGTACATTCACTGTGCAGTACATCTAGATATCCTGGTATGTGGTAATGCATTCCTTTTACCATATTCCATGACCTCAAGAAAAGTAACTCAGAACTGAGATTTATAAAGACATTATCAAAACATATCAAATGTTGCTTTTGGCAACAAGCTAATGAACAGTACAGCATGTAAAATCTCCATTTGCCACCCAGTGAGCATTTTTCATGTCTAAGATGTTGTCATGTTTTGCATTTTTTGTCACTTCTGTGTTTTAATCTTGCCATTTACTAACTTTCCTCAGTCTCTCCTCTTCCCAGTCATCAGCTCCGCTCCCTTCACCTGTGTTCATTGTCATCAGCTGCACTCACTCACCAATCACCCTCCATATTATTTAGTCTCCCAGTTTGTTCATGTTCTTTGTCAGATCCTCACTGTCATTCATGCTGAATCAGTTTAGGGCCTTGTTACCATCATATTTCATGTCAGGTTTTCTCAGGTTCAGTTTAGGTTTTTTGGAATTCTGACTCAGCCTCACTTTTTGTTTGGAATAACTCAAGTTTTCAGTTAATATCTGCATTTGGGTCCTGTATCATCACCTCCACGCCACACATTGTGACAAATGTATGTGTAATACTTGATCTCTGTTTTGTTTATCACAAAATGTTCTGCTCCACATCAAATGCATCTTATGTCCCTAATTACTTTGTAAATGAGACCAGTCTCTGAGGAAAAAAAGAAGATAATTGTTTCATTGTCTTAATTTTTTTCTTTTTTTCCCACTTAATATTTTTACATTTGTTTCAGGGATACTCAAGTGATACCCAGTGCTTGGCAGTGCTCATTAGTTAACTCCACTTAGAGGCATGTGGCAAAATGTGGCTCTGTACACTTATACACTCATAACTAAGCAGGGTTATCATGTAGGTCCTGTGCGATGGGTATTGCATGTTCACGCACACACACACACACACACACACATTCATTAGCCCAGTAGCATGCCCGCTTAGCAGTTGATGTGTCATCCTGTGGTTTCAGGTCATCTATCCACAGTTGTGTTTTATGTGATTGCTGCTACTTGTGCTTGTTTTTGTTTGTTTGTGTGTTTGTTTTTTCTCTGCTTGTCTGCTTTCAGGTGCTCCTGGAGGCGGTAAGGCTGGATTCCCATCAGAGGAAGTGGATTGTCGTCTGTTTTGTTTTTACAGGTGTAGCAGCAGGTTGTCTGGTTTTTATTTCTATTTTTGTTCCGTTTCCTCTTCTTTGCTCTTCTTCTTTCCTTGTCCCGCGGTCCGGCTCTATTACATGTTATATATTGTAAACAAAAATAAATAAATGGGCAGTTGAAAAAAAAAAAAGAGGCATGTTGCATTGACACACTCCAATGTGCCCTTTTACTACATTTTACATGCTTTGGCATGAAGTGGTACAACAGTGACATGGTACAAAAAAAGACCACTTTTTAAAAAAAAGAAACAAAAACTCACAATCTTGACAGGCAGCTAAGAGATAACCAATTCTGTGTTATGCTGATGAATAGATGTATTTAGCAACATTTATTTCTGCAACAAGGGACTCTTGCATTCTTTTAATATATGCCAAGAAACAAGACAAATAAGATGGTTTTGAAATAAAGAAGCAAACAACTATGCATAAATATTTTAATTTATTGGTTGCGTATTTTCATAGCAAGGCCCACCAACATCTAATAAGGTCATCCACTGCACATGGTACCTGTAGTGTGATGAATTGTCTGTTCATTATAATTGTAAACAAATATGTTTATAAGAAAATTATTTTCTCTTAGATGAGGTAATTAAATAATTAATTAGTCAAAACTTATTCAAATCTGCATGTGCTGACATAACTGCTGGGCACTTTCCAACAAGTAGTAGTTTTATGCCTGAAATAAAGAACTGGACCTTAACTAAGTCTATGTTGTACTAGATGTACAACAGGACTTTTAATTGATCTGTCCGTCACACAAACACTATCAGTCAGTAACACAAGAATTGAAGCATGCTTGGATCCCCAAAAGAGGTCAGGAGCATAGACTATGCGTTCACACAAGATACTCTCATACCTTCCTCCTGATAAACTGGAGTTTTTAAAAGAAAATTGTACTCATCTATTTTACTATTTAGTTAGTTTTCTCCAAAACTAAAGACATGGCTCTCAATCTTAGGCCATAGTTCTCACTGGAGTGTTCCCTCTGGGTCACGGGTGGGTTATTGCCTCAAGCTTAGGAGGTTGACTATCACAGGAACTTGTTCACAGGTGATGGTAGGATGGAGTTAGAGAAGGACAGAGAAATTGGAGCTTCATCAGCAGTAATAAAGGTATTGCACTGGTCAATTGTGGTGAAGAAGCGGTGGAGCCAAAGGTGAAACTTCCTATTTACTGCTGCGGTAGATCGCATTTGATAACGATGCCTCCTGGACCCCTGTCTTGGTGGTTTTTTATGCACGTCCAACTGGAAGGAGACCTGCTTGGCAGAACAAGAACTAGCAGGAGGTATTATATAACCCTTCTTGCCTTGGAATGCCTCAGGATCTCCCAGGAAAAGCTAGACTGTTTCTAGAGAGAAAGGTGTCTGGGTTTTCCACCTGGATTTGTCGGCTCTGCAGCCTGACATCGGATAAGTGGAAGCTCCTTATCTAGCATTTGAATTGACTTGTTTATGACTTGCATTGTTTATGACACAGAGTTATAACACTGTAGAACACTCATTGTCACATAATCTTAAAAATCTGTTTACTTGTTCCAAAAAAGGTGGTGAGGAAATTCTTTGCTTTGTCTCCTTGAAGACAGTTTCAGTATTGTCTTTCCAGACTAACAGATAGTCTGATTGTCTCATAGCCATCTATCAGGCTTTTTCTAGGAAACAATAAACATACTGTGCAGAGTCATTTCTTGCTATAGGCGAACTAGGCAAATGCTTAGGGCCCCCAAAGCTTCATGTTCGGCAGCATCTGAGGAGAATTAAAATGTCCTGTATTTATCTGTAGCTATCTCATGTATTTATTACATCCCTTATATTCTTTAAAAAATAATGTAGGCTAAAATAAAATAAACTGCAAAGATGTACTTTGACTAGTGTGTTTGTGGCATTGTTAGGTCATATTTGGTGGGCAGCACTGTCACACATTGAGTGGCGTAGCAGGCCTCCGACAGGTATAACGGGTAGGATTGACACCTACCCATCATTCCCGTTAGCGTGAAAATTAAATGAGACAAACGCCAAAATGGCATCAAAAAGAAGTTATATTACAGGTGCAAAAAAAAAACGGAGGAAGAACAACAGTCTAAGGATAAAGGTATGGCATGTGTTGGGTGATGTGGGCTGGATGGCTGGAGGTGTAACGTTTTGTGTGTTTATTTGTTCTGCTCACTAGCCTCGGATAAATGTTATGTAGCTGGCTAGGATTTGTTTGCTATAATCTCAGCTTTAGTGTTTGCTTTATGAAAGTTTGCTTATATAAAATAAATATGTCACATGTGAATGAACAGTCTGTCCTGCCTGGGAATGACTGACTCACTCCAGAATTATTTATTCAGATTCTAGCAGGGAGGGTGGGCATGTTGTTGTCCTGCTATGTCATTGTTCAGTGGAAGTTGTCTCAGATATTTGACACATTATTTTAGCATTACTTAGGATTAATTTACTAAGTTAGGTGTGTATCTAATAGGCCTCGAATTAGAAGTGTGCTACTGTTTATAATTGAAAAAATATATTTTAAAGGTTTGTTTTTTAAGTGATATACAAATAGTAGACATCATGTTGATTATTTTTAGAATATTGTGGCAGTTGATAATTTTTCTTAGTTTTATGACTATTTGTAAATTAATACAAAAACTTCTTAAAAGTGACAACTTTGTAATTGGGTACAAGCTTTAAAGGGACACTGTGCGTTACAATGCTTTATATTTGTTAAAACACTCAAGATCTTATATCTTAAGGTGGGTCTTTCAGAATGCAAATAATAATTTTATTTATTGATTGTTGTTTTCTTTGTATTATATATATTTTTTTATCAGTTTAGCTTGTCTGAGTGGCAAAGTTGAGCTGAGTTGCCTGAACTTAAACTGTAGCATGTTTTGCTCATGAAGTTTAATAGATCTTAGTGTACCATCTAAAGGGTTAGGAATCTCTTCATTGTAGTTTGAGAAACTAGGGGGCCCTAAACAGTATCTTGCTTAGGGCCCCCACAAAGCTAGAAATTTCCCTGATACCATGATCCATCTGTATTTCTCTGTCTTCCTCCTGATGATCTCCTCACGACACTTTACACTGTATTGATTATGGATTAATCTGGTGCAGGTGAAGCAGGAGTTGCAAATCATCCCTGATGTGATGTGTAACCAGACGTGCGTTTTGGCTGCTAGTTTATAATTTTACCATTTCTTTTTTTATCTCTGCAGGGCCCTTAGCCAAAAATGTGGGGGAACAAAATGCAAGATGAAAAAATTTACAATTTTTTCCAAAATAATCTTAAATAAATGTGCAACTCTTCTGCTCATCTGAAATAATACAACCATAAAATGATCCCATTAAATTGGTCATAATATTTGAAACATCAAAGCAGAACTTAGGGTCTAAGACTTTAAATGGATTGTTAAACTCACCCTGAATAGAAAGCTAAAATTTGATATATTTTTCATTGTGAACAGAGGTCATATTTTGCCTTCACCTCATATTGTATCTTTAGCTCTGATATCCAATATTCTGAATTTGACTACATGTTTTTTTTTTTTTTTTACTTTTTACCCTTCCGAACAAGAAATATTTAATTCGTTTTATTTGCTAATCAGTTACTTCCAGCCTTCTATTCCATCTGCCAAAGGTTGTCATTCCATCTGTCATTACGCCATAATACCATTCCTATACAGAAGTACAGTGGCAGTAGCATCATGCAAGGGTATTTTTATTGGCAAGATCTAGGAAATTGATCAGAATTGAATGAAAGATGAACGGTCTCAAATTCTTGGGAAAAACCTGTTTCAGTCTGTCAGAGAACTGAGAAGGAGGCATAGCTTCCCCATTTGGTGACGACAATGATCCAAACCATAATGCTAAGTCAACTCTCCAAAAAGTCAATTTCTCCAAAAAAGGAGGGCTCAACAAGGTAATGGCATTTTTGATAGTGAGAACCTCAACACGAGTTTCCTGTTTTGTTATTTTCTTTTTTGCATGTTTCACAAATGGAGGGTTAACCAAAAAGGTAATTCAATTATATAAACCCCCAAAATAATTATTTGTGTTAATTCCAGGATGTAAGACAACAAAATAGGGATAATGCCAAGAGATGTGTTTGAGCAAGACTTCGCAAGACACTGTACACTGTGACAAAGAAAATGTTTATGTTAATGCATTTAGCAGACGCTTTTATCCAAAGCGACTTACAGGTAGGCATGTAGTGTAAGGGGGTCTTGCCTGACCCCCACTGGAGGTAGTACCTTTCATGCAGGGGATTTGAATTCAGGTCTCCCACATGGAAGGTGGCAATCATACCACTACACTATCCAGTTCCCAAAATAAATAAATATATACTGTATTCACACATAACACATAATTAAAGTATAAGTAACCATTGACAGCAGTACATGGATTCTCATTTTCTTTTATACATTTCTTTAAATGTTCGTGGATGTAATTACTTTTATGATTTTATGATGTGTATTTGACCAAAATCTTTCACAAGTGTATGCAGTTCTTCTGTTCTTCTATCTGGTCTGACTTAGCCAGACAATGAACATTAAATTTGTGATTATCATGTTTTTATATTTAATCAGGTTGAAAATGAATAACAGCAATCCCATCACAACAACATTGCCAACAGAGAGTGCCGTTTGGTTGAACAGTGTGGAAAAGTCACTGGATCTGTTTTCTGCTTTTAGTTAACAGAAAATGGAGTTGATTGTCAGGGGCATAGGTGACTGGGTTCCATCATAAAGCAATGCAACAGAGCTTAGGTCTCAAGTGACCACATCATTTAAATTTAGGATGTGTCTGATGAGCCGTGACAGCTGTGGTCATTCCAATGGGGTGAGCTGCTATTGTTGTCAGCACAGATGTGAAGAGTTAAGCATGAACATATGCAACACATGCAGTGACACATGCACTAACACATCCTAACTTACACACTCACACAAACTGTGGCTTCAGAGGGACTGGGAAAAGGCCATACTGCTGTGCTCAGCTCCCTCCCATCTGCTCCACTGGGAAGAAGAAATATGGACCCCTGGAATGGTCTGCTTTTCCCCTCTGTTTTCACGCAAATTCATATATCACACGCCTCCTGCATTCCTGCATAGTAAAACTAAAAAGACTGACATGGATGTGGGAAAAAAAAGCACAAAGAGAGCAAAGTGGGCGACAGAAGCAAAGGGGGAGGTACTTGAACTTCAGTTGATGAGGGAAGGTGAAAAAATTGGCACAATGGAATGGGACAGTATACAAGGAAAATGTAACAAATAGTGTGGTGTAGGCGGAGGAGCGTCAGCTGGGATAAAAGTAGTCTTGCTGATGAGAAGAATCTAGATGAGAGTGTGAGCTTAAAAAACAAATTCATCTGTGCAAGGCCACTGTATTATATCTGATGCTAAGGCTTGACTGAGTGATAAGAAAAAATGATATTACGTGCAAAACAAATAGATGTGAAACAAACAGGAGCACACAAGCACATGTACAATCATCTGAAAAAGAAAGTATAACCTCTTTCAATTCTAAGGTTTTAAATATCAGGACATGATAAATAATTGCTTCAGTTAATTTGAGGTTTGCGGGCATTTGTTTACACACTACTAACTGACTAAGTACTCTTGAGATCTCACAACATCAGTAAATAATTGAACAATAGATTATGTAATTGTCTTTGACCTCACAGAGTGGTGTCTTAGATGTGGTTGGAAGAAGTCTTTCATAAACATGTCTTCATCTTGCATGTTGTTGTGGCTTGTGCCAGCTTGTAGCATCCATTAATCCACCTGGTGAGGCTTATTCTTCAACATTGATTGTTGGGATTATTCCTGACAGCAGAGTGTCAAGAATCAGCAGATTTCAGCTGCCAGACACAGCTAAAGATGCACCTGCCTTCATCCAGAGCACAGTCAAGTTTTCTGTGAAATGGGATTTCACCTGAAAATCATTTCCAGAACTGATGGTGTATTGTTAACCATGCTGGCATAGGTCATTAGACATATTTTCTGTTGTCCACACAAAAAATTAAAGGTATGTATACACTTTTTGTCCTGAGCTGGCAACCAGCGAGCAGGCAGGCTGATATGCCATTTAAATGGTGTGAAAAATCTGCTCGGTTGTAGCAGACTGATAGAGTGCTGTGCACTCTCTCTTACTCCTATGTTGACATGGAAGTCTTAATTTTCTGTGTCGGATTTGCAGAAGAACCTTATTCAACCAGATTTAAATGGTAGATTTGGGCCATCAACTGGTGTATCACACATGACATTCGATTGGGAGTCTGCCTATAGATGTGATTACATCATCCATCCACTAATATTTTTTTTCTATACAAGCTTATTCCAATTCCCATTGCCATAGGGAGGCTAGAGCCACTCCCAGCTGCCATTTGGTGAGAGGTGGGGTACATCCTAGACAGGTCATAACTACATAATTGAATGTTAAATTTAGTATTGGCATTGGTTAATCTTTAAACTCTAAATGAATATTTAAGCAGGCATCCTTTTCCTATATTTTCAACTTGCTGAGATTTATGCTTCTATTTTCACAATGCTGACTGTAATGCATTTCTGCTTTCGATGTTTTTGTCTTTAATTTTCATTATTGATGCAAAAACATTTCTTTGTTATTAAAATGCATGTATCTGCCCTGCTTTGATAAAGTACTATGCGGGAGAGTAAAATGAATGTCTATATGACATACTGGACAAGGTGAGAAGTTTCTACAATAGCCCTGGCAAATGAGTACAATGGATCATGGCTGTGTGCTAACTATCAAAGTGAGGTACTGGGGATGGCATTATTCAAGTAATGTGTTTTCCTTTGACACTCGTTATAGACATAAATACACACAACTGCTTTTAAATGGGTTAATTAAGACTGTATCATTGGCAGCAGATGATAGCATGAAAGCAGTCATCAGTCTAATTAAAATGCTTAAAGCTTTGCAGTCTAATCACATACTGTTATAGTTGTTTTTTTTCTTTTTCTTTTTTTTTCATGTGTGTCCGCTCAGCCCTCGAGTGCTGGTGCTGCTGATGTTTAAATCTTCATTCCCCTGTTTCTATTACAGTTTAGGGAATTTGTTGCTCTTGGCAGATATACATTTCTGGCAGTTTTATGACCCAATTCAGCATGAGAAGCTGAAAATAATTGCGGGACATAATACAGTCATAAACCATACCCAGGCTGATAGATTGTACTGATTTGGGAGTTGTTTTTCTTAGATCCCCTTATTACCAGACAAATGCACAGCTTGCTTTGCTGCATATAAAGAAGATAGAAATGTGAGAACATGGACAAAGAATGTGGCTCCTTTTCAAATGAAAAAAAGTTTGTAATCTTGTGCAGATTATTTAAATCCATTCATTATATGAAAGATACAATAGAATATCTTTTGGCATAAGTAATCCTACAAAACTGTAATTTGTGAGTATGAATAAATACTACATGAATGCCAACAAACAGCAATACAATGTTGCTGACAGAAAAAAAGATCTACAACACATTTTAATACAGGAGTACAACATAGGTGTCCTTGTCCTATGGTGCAAATAACACAAATTCAGTTTAGGGTGGTTAGGGGAGAGTGGGTAAGTTGACAACATCAACTTGTCAACTTACCCACTCACCCTCTGTATCTTGGCAACTATGCACTTTTATTTTCCAAACCATGCATTTACAGTAGCTTAATATTTGCCTGCATTGGTAAGCTAGCTAGGTTTTTCCAAAATATCCGACACGAGGCAAAGTGAGCTTTAATGAATGGAGAATTGATTTCTCATTGTCATTGCTCTTTAAGCTGTGGTTGTTGCTTTGTTAGTTCTACAATTGAAAGGATGTGTATCATGCCAATCTAATTATGTGCAGCAGTTTTTCAGTTTGATTTATTTATAGTTATTTGACAAAAATGTTTATTAGTTTTAGTGACATTTATCAATTCTACAGAATTTCAAAAATATTCAAAAATGTCTCTGTGTTTTAGAATCAAATTACTTTGGTGAAATGTTTTTGAAAGAAAAAAAAATGACCATTTGTATAACAAATGAGAAATAAGTTTCTAAAAAATTTTCTTTAAAAATTAAGTCAGATTTTTAGAACTCTTTGCCATAGATTAATTCTGATTGATTGAAATTATAAGACTTTCTGAACTAGGGTAAAATCTTTCATTTTACCATTGCCTCTCTGTCTCTGATCTTGAGGACCACATAAATAAAAAATCACTCATCTTACCCCTCTTTTCTATAGTGTTCGTACAGTCCAAGTTATGGCAATCTCAATTCTTATCCTTGACTCTTTGTGGCACCCTGGGCTGGTGTTCAGTAATTCTAGTTGTTGTAATTTGGCCTGCTTGACAAAGCAACCAGCAATCAAAACAACAGCATTGCACTGGTCATAGAGTTAGATTAAGTACTTTTATCCTTACACCTAACTCCTTCATGCTGTCATTCATTTGAGTGAAAAATCTGTCAAATCTATGCAACTATAAATGCCAGACTTTACTGCTTTTAAGCCCCAACTAATCTCCAGAAACTTCCTTACAAATAACACAAGAAAGGTTATTGTAATCACTGCAGAGCCTGCCTGAGAACAAAGCAGCAGGTGTTGTGGGATTTTCCTGATATGCAGCAGTTTGTAGTTTCAAAAGTGCCCCAAAAAAGGACAGATTGTCAACCAGTGACAGGGTCATTGGCACCCAAGGCTCACTGATGCATGTATGCGGCAAAGGCTAGGTTACCCACAGAAGAGCCACTGAAGCGTAAATTGAAAATCATGCTGGCTATGACAGAGAGATGTCAGAGCAGACAGCTTGCTGACAATAATTCTGTGCAGACCGGTCAGACAGCTCATGCTGACCCCTACCCACAAATAAAAGTGCCTTTGGTGGGCACATGTGGGTCGGAATTGGACCTTGGAGTAATGTAAGGTGTCCTTGTCCTATGAATAAGATTTCATTTTAATGCCATTTTGAAGTCTATGATTCAACAAGTCAGCTGTCTTGGTGACCTAGGGCCAACTCACAAAATATTGGGATGATGGTTTGGACATTGTCGCTTATTAGGCTATAATAAATGTATGGAGATGTTGATGGTACAAAAATTTGATTTGGATGAAATTTATTTATGTTAAGCAAATCTGGAAATAACAAATCTGGTATGCAACATTCTTTAATACAGCATTGGTAGCCATCTGTCATTATAAGGAATGCAATGTGCTCCACATGAGAATACATTCTCATACATAAACTTAGATAAAATAAAAATAATGATCATTTTAAATAAATGTACACACCAATACAGTAGCATAAGTTAATCTATACTCTACTTTGTATGTATTTAACAAAACAATATTTCACAGATATCAGTATAAGATAACTTAAGGACTTCCACAGTGACAATGCTCATTTAGGTTAGTTTGACATAGCTATCTTATTTTTAGATTTCCTGTGATGGTTTGTTCCTTTTATCCAGGTTGGAGTTTATCTTCTCACTTTTTGCATTTTGATTTTATGTACCTAAAACACAATATACCTGCCCCCAGTGAAAATGATCAATGTGAAACTTTTGGAATTAAAAGTCTTGTCTTTATGATGTGTCCATCATCTTATATCAAGACCATGTTAAGAAGGACAGCACAGAAGAAAAAAAAAACATGTCAGAAATACTGGAAGTCCTGTGGGAGCTGCTTACCAGCACACATTAATACATACTGAAGTAAACAATGCAGCTATATTTCAGTTTATCAATTAATATAACCTACCTTCCCTTAATGTGACGCTCACTCGACTTGCAGCCAAGTAATGAACCTAACCAAGTTCATTAGATGTGTCATAGCTAGGTGCCTAGTTGACTCACAAAAAGGACCCAAGAGCAGACACCAACACAGTGAGCTTTGAGTAAAAGACAGTTAATTTACAGCTCGGAGGTGTGGGGAGCCAGAAGGGGAATCCAGGTGAACAGGAAACTCTGAGAGGAGAGAGTTAGTGAAAGTCAGAAAGATTTCTCCAGTATAATAGTATTGGTTTGTTCTTACTGTGTCGGGGCTCCAGTGAGGAGGGGAAGATGCTGGCTGTGATGCAGTGGCTCTGAGTCAGCTAGGTTGATAATGCAGGTTGGTGACCTTAGCTTAAAAATCCAGAGCAAGGAGAACGATACTGAGAACTCAAGAAGGACAAGGTAAGTTACTCAAAGGGGATATTCCTACAGAAGCACAGGAATTGGCCTAATTACCACTGTGTGTAGACACTGTGTACCACACTATGTAGACAATCTGGAAAAGACTGGTTGCTCCTACAGATCCTTAGGAAGGCATCTTGATTAGGGTAGACGAGGAACAAGTCTGAGAGCCGGAACTAACCAGACTCCGTCCTGGGCTTCCTGGAAACCTGCACAGCCCCGTCTAAGACCCAGAAACCAAAACAAACACCACAGCCAATCATGATCATGACAGGATGACTGTCACACGGTGTGGCTGGTGGTGAATGGCTATATGAACATCACTAGGACCAATCACTGCATACTGCCACATACTGTAGATATCAACAATTAACAATATAACTATATAACTATATAAGTTATCCCAAATAAATACTATGTCATAAAAAGCATTTCAGATCAACCGACAGGTTAACATTGTTCTATACCTCAATAAACTGTCGAACATGGACAAATAGCAAGTTATAGCAAATAGAAGTTTGATAACACAAAATCAGTCAAAGTTTGCAAAGTTGCAACAGAACAAACCACAAAACCTTTGATTTTTGGACATAAAGCATTACATTTGGTGAAAACCAAACACAGCATATCAGCAAAAACACCTCATACCAGCAGTCAACCATGGAGATGGAGGGCTGATGATTTGAGCTTGTTTTGTAGCCACAGGACCTAGATAAGCACAGCAGCAAATCTACAACAGGATGGCTGACAAAGAAAATTGAAATGCTGTGGGACCTTAAGAGAGTTGTGCATAACTTAATGCCTGCAGATGTCAATAAACTGAAGCAACATTGTGAAGAAGAATTAGCCTAAATTCCATCACAAAGATTTAAGAGCCGGATAACATTATATAATAAACTATTAATTCAACTTATTGCTGCTAAAGTTGGTTAAACGAGTCTCTTCGGCTGCTCTCAATTTTTCACACACCGCTTCTGCATTTTGGCCTAGTTTCTTGTTTAAGAAATACTGATGCAATATTTCATCTATTGGTTGTACTTTTCCAATTGTAAGACACGGTAAGGGCAAGGTGTTTGTTTTTTTACTATGTTCTGGTAAGCAAAACCTCGGAAGAGGGTGTTCTACCATTGCTGTTCATCTCATCTCTAAATACACTGTCACTAAAACTGAGTTGGAATGCACAAGCCTTCTCCTTTTGGTCCAAACTGACTTCAAAATGTGTTGAACACTTCTTGCTAGAGAGTGTGAGTTGAACTCTAGACTCTAGATAATAATGGAAAGAATTAGGTGAAATTTTACCATTTCACTTGATGTTGTCTGAGAAGTCTTTAAAAACAATATCGAGTTACACTGTCATTGTTTACTTTTTTAGTGAAAAAGCCCTTGAGCAGATAAATAACTTTCATCCAGCAGATGTCAAAAGTTACCAACATCTTCCATAGTGTTTGACAGGAGGTTACTGTTATATAGGGCTCAAATGCCCCAAATCCTCACTGAATTATTTGTGACCTCTCATTCAGCTCTCCTGGTGGGTAAAAAGGCTTCTGGCATCCCACATTCTCTGTAAAATATTTTCAATAATAGCGATGCTTTCCACCATCCTGTGGCCATCTGTTCACAGAGGAAAGGAAACTGGTTTCACTCTGTCCAGGGGGTAAATGCCATTCACTGTCAGTTATGATCAAAGAGTGGCAGGCTCTGGCCTCTTGGGTGACCATGTGCTGGTAATTACATGGAAACTCTGGCAGACGGGATCTGAGCTCAGACAACAGCCATAAAGTGGAGCTGCTGCATAAAAGGCACATACGATTCAATTCAATTCAATTAAATTCAATTCAGTTTTATTTATATAGTGCCAAATTACAACAAATGTCATCTCAAGGCACTTAAATAATATAGTCCATTTAAAGCCAAATGGAATTCGATTGATTGTGATAATAATCCAATGAAATCCACTGAATTAATTTAAAATAATCCATTTAATTAATCTCGAGCCAATTTAAAAACAATATCCTAGCTAAGGAAACCAACAGATTGCACCAAAACTTGTCTTCAGTCCAATCTCCCATCCTGAGCGTGCCTGAGGTGACTGTGGAAAGGAACGACTCCCTTTTAACAGGAAGAAACCTCTGGCAGAACGAGACTCAGGAAGGTTGGCCATCCGCCTCGACCAGCTGGGGTTTGAGAAAACAGAAAAGAGGGAAAAGAGGGGGAAAAACACCATAACACCATTCAAAGGATACCTGTTGGAACAGGGAAAGACAAGTTAATGTGAGCGAAGTGCTCTGTTAGGAAAATATCTTACAAAGAGATCTTTAAGATATGATGGAGCTCGGTCATTAAGAGCTTTATATGTGAGGAGAAGAATCTTAAATTCTATTCTGAATTTAACAGGGAGCCAATGAAGAGAAGCTAAAACTGGAGAAACATGATCTCTCCTGTTAATTCTCATCAGAACTCTGGCTGCAGCATTTTGGATGAGCTGGAAGCTTTTCAGAGAATATGTGGGACAGCCCAATAATAAGGAATTACAGTAGTCCAATCTTGAAGTAACAAATACATGAACTAGTTTCTCTGCATAACCCTGAGACAGGATGTTCCTGATTTTAGCAATATTACGAAGGTGAAAGAAGGCCGTCCTAGAAACCAGTTTTATATGTGCGTCAAATGATAAATTCTGGTCAAAAATAACTCCAAGGTTCCTCACTGTAGAACTAGAAGCCAAGGAAATACCATCTAGAGTAACTATATAACTAGACAATTTCTCCCTGAAGCGCTCAGGTCCAAAGAGAACAACTTCAGTTTTGTCTGAATTTAAAAGCAGACTGTTCTTCTGAGTCATCCAGGTCTTTATGTCTTTAAGACAGGCTTGTAGTCTGACCAACATATTGGTTTCATCTGGTTTCGTAGATATGTACAGCTGAGTATCATCAGCATAGCAATGGAAATGTATGCCATGCTGTCTAATAATGTTATCTAATGGAAGCATGTATAAAGTAAAAATAATCGGGCCAAGCACAGAACCCTAAGGAACTCCATGACTTACTCTGGTGTGTGAGGAAGATTCTTTATTTACAAGAACAAACTGGAATCTATCAGATAAATATGACTTAAACCAGCCTAATGCAGTTCCTTGAATCCCAATAACATGTTCAAGTCTCTGTAACACAATGCTGTGATTGATTGTATCAAATACAGCACTGAGATCCAACAGGACAAGCACAGACACAAATCCGCTATCAGAGGCTAACAGGAGATCATTGGTAATTTTCACCAGTGCTCTTTCTGTACTATAATGCACTCTGAATCCTGACTGAAACTCTTCAAACAGATTATTTCTATGTAAATGATCACAAAGTTGAACTGCAACTATTTTTTCAAGATCTTTAGACAAAAAAGGGAGATTGGATATAGTGTACACTTCTGAATTAAGAGTAGGTTTTTTAAGTAAAGGTTTAATTACAACAATCTTAAAAGTCTGACGTACATATCCTGTCAACAAAGACAGATTTATCAAATCCAATAAGGAAGTATTGATTAAAGGAAAAACCTCCTTGAACAGTCTGGTTGGGATTGGGTCTAAAATACAATCATTTGGAACAAGACTTCTCTCTTAAGCTCTGCTTTTATAAAGTTAAATGTGATAAGTACATGTCAGTACTGTTGAAAAAACAGTAAGGAATTTTAAAAATCCCTACACAGGTGCTTCCTGTCATGGCAATTTTATGCACATGTGATGATTCAAACATGTGACTAGTGTGACTTTTTAATGCTTTTTTCTAACGGTGTGGACAGGTGAACTCTCATCCACTGCTGCCTGTGCTATCACTGCTCGCCATCACCCCCCACTGAGTTCAAATTGCCACAAGCCTCCTCTGAATCACACAGAGAGACCAGCTGTATGTTTGACCAGCCACTGAGAAGCTTCACCAAGAACAAAAAACACATGCAGAGATATTGTCCCCCAACATGCTCTCCACAGGCATCACAACATTCCAGTGTGAGTCATCATTATCCCTCACTGGATTCCAAAAGGTGAACACTGGTAGATGTGGCAGAAGGAGGAGGTAGCCTCGACAAAATGTTGATATATTTTGACATCATCATTTTTTTAAGTATTTGCAAGCGTGATGGGCAATGTGTGGAAAGCTGTAGGAAAAAAATACAATATGAATGATGACAGAAAATTGTCAAGCTTTTTGAATTATTTATCAACTATGCCTATCCAAAATGGAAACATTTTGAAGAAGCAATCAGTTTCCACAAAAATATATGTTGCAAATAGTTGGTTTGGACTCTTTAAGCTACAGTGCCAGTTGAGGATTTGTTTTGTACAAACAACAAATAGCTTTGCTTTTTATGGGTTAACCTATGGGTAAGAATTTAACACTGATATATTATAGTTGAAGCTTTGTTTTTTAAACTGATTCAGATTGTGATCCAGGATATAAAAGACAAAAAGTTTAATTATAATTTAAGTTAGGTACATACTGTAGACCTTGGAAATGCTAACAAATGTACATAACTGAAGCGAAAATAAAACACATCTTAGTTACTACAATGCATCTGAACAAAACAGCGAACACTAACTCAGACCACAGAGACACCAACACTGAAGAACATAACATATGTGATCAACTTTTATCCTTGTGTGTGTGTGTTTGTTTGGCCACTTAAAACTGACCTAGGAATCTTTCTAGCTTTAAAAAAGATCCTAATAAATGATAACAGAAAACTTAGCAAAGAGCCCATCTTAAATTGGATCTTTGGGCACTTGGTTATTTGCAGCTCATTGCAAAGACATAAATTGTACCTATTTCTTCAGTTGTATCTACAACTAAGATAACACAGTGTTGATGCAAATATATTTTTGCACCCACAAAGTCTTTCCCAAAGAGCTATTAGACAAAAAACTTGGCATATCTCTGCATTGTGTGTGCATTGTGTGTCCTTAAAATATTGAAAAAGTGGAAAACAAAAGAAAAAGTGTCAGACCTTAAAAACTATCTGCAGGAGATGACCAATATCTGAAAGTGATGTTAAGAAATAAGAGAAAAATCAAGCAAATATCTGAGAGATTCCTTCAGACCTTCATTTGATCCATCTACTGTTCACTGAAGCTTCATCAGAGATTGTATCAAGGGAAGAGTGGCTGTTAAGAAACCATTCTTAAGGAAGGGAAGTAAGGAGAAAAGGCTAAGGTATGCCAAATGATACAAGAAGTGGACTGAAAATCAGTGGCAACAGGTCTGCATTGAAGAATGCTTTTGCATTATATACTACATTTCCGTTTATGTTTTGATAAACTGCTGCATCCTGGTGAATAAGAAAGGGAAGCAACATCTAAACTGTTGTGAAATCCAGATCCCAGTTCTCTCAAAGTTACATGTGTAGCAGTATTAAATTCTAGAAACAGGAGGACCAGAATAAAAAGATATTTTTCTTAAATTAATCAAAATCATTCATCTTTGACATGGGGCAGGGGCATGAACTAGTGTTATTGTACCTACATCTTGCAGTTCTGTTTAAAACAATGGCATTCATTTCTAAAAGCATGAATGCTTATCATCAGACTGTTCAAGGAGGTTTTCCCCTTAATTGACACTTTCATATTGGATTTGATCAATCGGTCTTTGTTGATATGATATGTACCTCAGACTTTTAAGGTTGCTGTAATTAAACCTTTACTTAAAAAACCTACTCTTGATTCAGAAGTGTTGCCTAATTATCGACCTATATCCAATCTCCCTTTTTTGTCTAAAGTTCTTGAAAAAATAGTTGCAGTTCAACTTTGTGATCATTTACATAGAAATAATCTGTTTGAAGAGTTTCAGTCAGGATTCAGAGTGCATCATAGCACAGAAACAGCACTGGTGAAAGTTACCAATGATCTCCTGTTAGCTTCTGATAGCGGACTTGTTTCTGTGCTTGTCCTGTTGGATCTCAGTGCTGCATTTGATACGATCGATCACAGCATTCTGTTACAGAGACTTGAACATGTTATTGGGATTAAAGGAACTGCATTAGGCTGGTTTAAGTCATATTTATCTGAGAGATTCCAGTTTGTTCTTGTAAATGAAGAATCTTCCTCACACGTTGGAGTAAGTCATGGAGTTCCTCAGGGTTCTGTGCTTGGACCGATTCTTTTTACTATATACATGCTTCCGTTAGGTAATATTATCAGACAGCATGGCATAAATTTCCATTGTTATGCTGATGATACTCAGCTGTACTTATCTATGAAACCAGATGAAACCAACAGGTTGGTCAGACTACAAGCCTGTCTTAAAGACATAAAGACATGGATGACTCAGAACTGTCTGCTTTTAAATTCAGACAAAACTGAAGTTGTTCTCTTTGGACCTGAGCGCTACAGGGAGAAATTGTCTAGTTATACAGTTACTCTAGATGGTATTTCCTTGGCTTCTAGTTCTACAGTGAGGAACCTTGGAGTTATTTTTGACCAGAATTTATCATTTGACGCACATATAAAACTGGTTTCTAGGACTGCCTTCTTTCACCTTCGTAATATTGCTAAAATCAGGAACATCCTGTCTCAGGGTGATGCAGAGAAACTAGTTCATGCATTTGTTACTTCAAGATTGGACTACTGTAATTCCTTATTATTGGGCTGTCCCACATATTCTCTTAAAAGCCTCCAGCTGATCCAAAATGCTGCAGCCAGAGTTCTGATGAGAACTAACAGGAGAGATCATGTTTCTCCAGTTTTAGCTTCTCTTCATTGGCTCCCTGTTAAATTCAGAATAGAATTTAAGATTCTTCTTCTCACATATAAAGTTCTTAATTACCGAGCTCCATCATATCTTAAAGATTTAATTGTAAGGTATTTTCCTAACAGAGCACTTCGCTCCCAAACTGCAGGTTTACTTGTTGTTCCCAGAGTTTCTAAAAGTAGAATGGGAGGTAGAGCCTTCAGTTATCAGGCCCCTCTCTTGTGGAATAAGCTGCCAGTAAATATCCGGGAAGCAGACACCCTTTCCACTTTTAAGATTAGGCTTAAAACTTTCCTTTTCGATAAAGCTTATAGTTAGGGATGGCTCAGGTAATCCTGAAACATCCCATAGTTAAGCTGCTATAGGCTTAGACTGCTGGGGGACCTCATCTGTCACACCTTTCCTCCCTTTGCTCTCTTTTTCCCCCTGTTTAATTTCACAATTGATTTTATGTACATGTGACATTATTGTGGTTATTAACGTATGTTTCCCTGTTCCAACAGATATCTTCTCAAACCCCAGCTGGTCGAGGCGGATGGCCACCCTTCCTGAGTCTGGTTCTGCCAGAGGTTTCTTCCTGTTAAAAGGAAGTCGTTCCTTTCCACAGTCGCCACAGGCACGCTCAGGACGGGAGATTGGACTGAAGACAAGTTTCGGTGCAATCTGTTGGTTTCCTTAGCTAGGATATTCATTTTTTGAATTGGCTCTATATGAATTAATTGGATTATGATTACAATGAATTGTATTCCAATTGGCTTGAATTGGACTATATTACTTAAGTGCCTTGAGATGACAATTGTTGTAATCTGGTGCTATATAAATAAAATAGAATTGAATTGAATTAAAAGTCCTTCCTCTAAAAACTAATGCCCCAAGGTTTTCTTAGATAATGTATATGTAATTCCTTGTCATTTGCAGAAGACCAAAACCATACTGGTTCTGGTTGTATTTTTGCCATTAGAATTAGTTCTATACCCATTTTTCTTGTTGGCTTAGTCACTGATCACTCATTCTTCCTCCCATGTTTGCATTAATCATCACAATCTAAAAGTCAAGACTCAAAAAGGTAGCGCGCTTAAATCATATTCTGTGATGTTATTGTAAGGCATCCTGTCGTTATTATCCTTCCTGTGATCCGGGATTTCACAATGCCATTTTGAAGTAATTCATGAAGTCCACCAGTCTGATTGAATGTAACCATACTTGTAATATGGCTCAAGTGACTGTTTCTGGAATAATAAGGATAATTATTTATTTAAAAGTGCAAATCTCAGTTGGATCTTAAACATAGGTGTATTTAAAGGAGCCTACATTAAATGCCACCTTGCCTACCTTTATCGCAGTGGCTGTGCAGCATTTTTGCTGATAAATTCCTAAAGTAATTAACCCCAAATTGCCATGCATAAGCACTTCCCAATCTCCCAAATTAATCATTGTAATCAGATTCCCTTCCTCTGTGATGCAGCCTTTTGTTTTCCTCATTGTGCCCTTAACCTGTGTAATTAATTTAGCCACACTTTTTTTTCTTAAAATGAAATCTCCTCCGACATGCTGTATTTATTTTGCAAATAACTGTCTTATTGTCAGACCTCGCTGGGGAAGAATATACCCTCTTTCTTAATAGTCTCCCTCTTGTGTGAGTATGATTTTGTCTTTCATAATATTTCAAATGGAAGATGGTGGTAGCTGTGTGCTTTGTGGTGCACACCAAGCTAAGATCCCATGACCAGGCTGCCGGTTTCAGCATGGAATTTTGAAATGTTATGCCCAACTAGAGTGGTAACAATAGCCTGACCTGTTTTAGGCTTGAGTTGTCTCTTCACTTTGCAAATGGAGTCAGACTAATGAGAGCCAAGGTCATGCCGGCTACTGCTATAATAACGCTAATGAGAGTTTTGAGCAATGCTGCATGTAAAGGCCACGGAGGCAGAAAAGGGATGTGAAAGAAAGGGTTTGATGATGGAAAAAAGGAATTTACTGGACGTGGACAAGTTTTGTTATTCCACGTTTAATGCATCACCCCAAGGTAGGACATGTCCTGTTTGTCAGTCTCTGGGATCTGCAGAAATCAAAGTATCCATCCTGAACAGAAATACTACAAAAGAATGTAGCCACCTTAGTAGTAGAAAATATTCTGTAATTCAAACAAAGGATGGCCAACTAATGTTCCCATCAGAAGTTGCCATTTCTTAATGTTGTGGACAGAAAAAATAGCCATATGGCTTGGAAGATAAAATATTATGCTATACTGAGCCTTATGCTTTATCATTTCAGCATTATTTGTTGTAAAATGGCTAAACTTTGGTGCTGATTCTAGTAGTTTCAGTTTTGTACTATGCTTTAATGTTCCGCAGCACCTGTGACAGCTTTAGATCCAGTCATATCTGAGCAACAACAACAGAGACAATTATCATCCTGCAGTAGGTACTATACCTTTCAAAAAGTGTCTAATCCAGCATTGAATTAATTTACTGGTATTTCTAAACTGAAGGACCATTTAAAATATCCTCTTTTGATTCTAAGTAGCCCCTTAATGTTCCTTCTTGGTAAAGCCATTTCCAATTAATCCTGCTGCATTATGCATGATTACATTAAACAATCCAATAAATTTATATGGAGTCTCTGGCGATGGAAGGACTCTGTTAATGGATATAAAATGGAGTCTGAGATGTATTCATTATTTCACTTATTGTTTCAAAAGGTAACGTGCAAGGCCTGGGTGACACTTTTATCTAGGTTGGTCATTTCAGAATCCATCTCCAAATTTATGTTTGCATCCATTAAGACTCAATGGCTTAACCATATTACAGAACATGTTCGTGCTTGATGAATTCTATTAACACCCTCCATATTGATCAAGTTAAGAAGCAGTCTTCTCAGTGTATGAAATTACTAACACTTTTATTTTAGTTAAGAATTCAATTTCTTTTGAGACAGGCAGTGTTAGCAACAAATATGCTGATTCATCAATTCTGTATTGTCTCCCCAAATTCATGTCACAGTTATAGGACACAGCCAGAAAGATGTGTGTAAGGATGCAAAACACAAAACTGTAGCAAGATCTGATCCGAGTACAGCATGGGACTTCTGATCTAAGTGATGGGGTTGTGGGCTGTGGTGACAAAAGGTATCAATCCTAAGTGATGGCAACATCAAGAAGAAGGAACATGAGTGCCTTGAGAGATATCAAGGTTTAATCAGGGAAGAAGAAAATATATATGAAGTGAAGGCAACAGTGATGCAGTGGTAAGCGGAGCACTCAATGCTGTGACACCCAAAATTACAGGGAGGCTCTGACTGATCCCAGGAACACAATCTGAGACCTCTGTCTATAAGAGTGCAGTTCTCAATCTCCCAATCTTCTGGTAGAGGTCCATCCATATGGGGGAACTTTTATTCATATCCATTGTCCCATAATCTCTGAATTTGCTTTACTAATGAGTTTAGATGTTTTTCTTTCATATGAATAATAATTTTGCTTTAATTTTTTTTCAATAAATGTCTCATCTTTAGGTTTGTGTCTTTTGGTCATCTTTTATGTGCTTTGTTCTTGACGGCCACTAAAACTGTTATCCAAACTTGTGCATGCCATTCCACATGTAAGAAAACCTAATTTGCATGAGCACAAACAGAATGCATGTTCTCTTTTTGTGCATTTGTAATGTAGACAGTTGGAGAACAAACAGATCATTTATTTTCTCTTGACTGAATGATTAACCATGAATCTATCAATAGATATATAACTGTTTATAAGACCAAACCAACTTATTTTGAAATGGAAAAAATCTATAAGAAACAACCAGCTGGACCTATGACAATAGTTTGATTTAAGGTGAAATGTAAACTAAGATTGAATCAAGAACGTGGTACAACTGGAAGAATCAGGACATGATGTGAAATCAAAATGGAACAATATCTATTTTCTTGTAAGCTAACTGACTCTTAGAGCATTTTTACACCAGAAGAATTATTCTTCTGGTGTAAAAATCCTAAAAATCCTGTCTTACTTCAAGTAGATTTTTGAAAATGGGTACAGCCACTTAAACAAGCCAGTGAAAGCTCATCATTGCCAGTTGTAGTGATTTTACCCTCAGGGATGCATTTGCTCCACTTGCTTCATCGAGGCACCAAAATCGAAATCCGATATGAAGACCAATACAATAGTCAATGTGGGGTAAGTGATGCCCTTGTGTCACGAGAATTCATGAGCACTTGTAGCAGAATCCAACATGGCAAGCTACTAAACAAACATTTAAAGCAGTTCAGATAAATGCAGCTCTCTGGCCTTGCACAGCGCATTGTTATAACTACGCAGACTTTGTTTATACAGCTAATAGTGAATCGGAAGCTTTGTTTTCCTCCACTTACGTTCAGCTTTCCTGCATTCTGTTTTCCGTTTTTTGACCGTTGTGGTGTTTCTCCACAGTGTTTATCTGTTTGCTCAAGGTGCTCTTGATTCTTATCAGTGCAACAGCTTCCATTACATTAAAAATTCTTAAGTTGAAATGATCCAGCAGTCAACAGACTGTGCGCTCATTGTTGGTAACGTAGCTGTGGCCTCCCTAAACTGAGCACTTGTTTTCTCATTAATGTACCTCTTATTAACTGTGAAGCTGGTTGTTTGACAATTCGGAGTGATCAATAAATCAAATAAAATACAAAAATGGTCAGACAAGGCCAAATCAATAAACACAACAGAAGAAATATCAACACCTTTAGAAATGACAAAGTCCAGAGTGTGACCTCGAAGGTGGGTCGGTTCTGTTACATCAGTGTTTCTCAATTCCGGTCCTCATGACCCACTGCCCTGCACGTTTTCGATGTTTCCCTCCTTCACCACACCTGATTCAAATGATCAGCTCATCATCAAGCTCTGCAGTGGCCTGATAAGGAGCCATTCATTTGAATCAGGTGTGGTGGAGAAGGGAAACATCGAAAACATGCAGGGCAGTGGGTCATGAGGACCGGAAATGAGAAACATTGTGTTACATGTTGCCACAAACCAAACATGTCCAGCACAGAAGAAAATTCTTTGGCATTACCATCCGTCATATTATCTATGTGAAAGGTTAAAATCCCCGGTCAAGATAAAATGGTTAAAATCAGTCGAAATAACAAACAATAATTCTGAAAATTCATCAATAAAACTTGCACAGTATCCTGGAGATCTGTAAATGATAAAGAACAGAATTTTAGGAACACCCTTTAAAATAAAATGAAGATATTCAAAAGAAGTTAAATCACCAAATGAGATCTCTTTATACTGGAATGTATCTTTAAATAAGGCAGCTTCTCCCCCACCTTTCCTCCCATTTCGGCATTTATCCATAAAACTAAAATTTGGGGGTGCTGTTTCATTAAGAACAGTAGCACTTGTGCTTTCTGTTAACCATGTTTCTGTCAGAAAAAGAAAATCTAAATTGACAATGAAGTCAACTAACATTGACTTATTGGACAGAGATCTAATATTAAGTAAAGCTAGCTTTGTGGAGTTTACACTGGTCTCTGTTGTATTCTGAGTTGTATGTGGTACCGTTCACAGATTAGATAGATTCATCTAGCAAGTTGACTGTTTTTGATTCCTTCTTTTACTAACTAATACAGGAATCCTACTGGGTCCCAGCTTGTTCTCTAAACAGAATAAGAAAAGCTAAACTGGAATTAAATGAAGTTATTGATTAAAAAAACAGTTCCTAGTGAACTTTGAGTATAGCAACAGGTCATGGAGAAGTCTGACTAACCAATTAAAAACAAACAGAGACAAAACAACTATAGCTTCTGTTAAGGATGCATCAGGATTCCATCAAATGTCACTCGTGATCCTGATGCAATAAATACAATTTTCAGGGACTTCTACCAAAAATTATACTCCTCACCAACTGACCCATTAGACATCAACATATACCAGTTTCTCTGTAACATCAGCCTTCTAAATTTACACCACGAACAGGCTATAGCTTTGGATTCACCTCTCTCAATAGAAGAACTCCATGAAGCCCTTTAATATATGCCTTGCAATAAAGCCCCAGGTCCAGACAGTTGTCCAGCAGAATTTTACAAAGAATTATGGTCTACATTGGCCCCAACATGAATGATATTGCAAATTAAGGAGAATAATGCCCTACCTCCAAACATGAACTCTGCAAACATCAGCTTACTTTTAAAGCCAGGCCAAGACCCCACACTCCCATCTAGCTACCGCCCGATATTCTTACGAAATGTAGAGCTAAAATAATCTGTAAAGCCTTTGCTAGAAGATTAGAAAAAATAACCCCTTCATTATACATCCTGACCAAAAGGGTAGACATTCTTCCATTATTACACGCAGACAAATTAATATCTTAGACTACTCTACTATAACCCATTTAGAAAACATCATCATCTCTCTAGATGCAGAAAAAGCATCTGATCGGGTTAACTGTAAATTTTTACTGGCAACAAATTTTGATTTGGATCATATTTTAGGAAGTAGTAGCAGAAGCATATGAAATAAAAAAGCTTAGGTATGTGTCGTTGGGGGCAGAAGCAGAGCAGCAAGGAGGGAAGTGAGGATATGTCGCAAAGTCTGTTGTTGAGGGAGTTGGGTGTAAGTGGACAGAGTGTGAGGAAAATAATGAAGGAAGTGCTAATGTCAAAAGTCCTTTAACCAAACTCAAGGTACTTAGTTTAATCCAAATCATACTTTTTCCGCAAACCCAACTGGATTGTTTTAATGCCTAACTAAACATAAAAAGCATTGTCAATATAAGAGGGTTATTTACTTTTCAGCTGTAGCTTTAATGATCTATTTCTACGTTGTATATTGTGACACTTGTCACACCGGTAATGTCAAGTTGAGTGTTTGTCCTGTCTCCACGTTTGTTTTGTGACTTCCTGTTCTGATTGTCTTCCCTGATTCCTGATTGTGTCCACCTGTTCCCCATTTCCCTCCATTTGTGCCTATAGTCTGAGTCTCCCTTTGTCCTGTGCCAGTGTATCATGTCTGTCGTCCTGCATACCAGCATCGTCATAGCCAAGTCTTTCTACCTTGTAGTCTAGTTTTTTTGTTGTTATCTTCTAGTTCCTCGTAAGAGTGATTTTTGATTGGCCTTTTTGTATATCATAGCTTCTTAGTTTAGTTGGAGCCTTTTTCTGATCATTCCTCATTTTGAGGCGCTTTTTGTTCCCTGTTTTCTGGAAAATAAAGTCTTTGTCACCTTAATCATGTACTCTGCATCCGAGTCCTGCATCCGAGTCCTCTCCTCTATACAGCCATTTAATTGAGATAATTTGTTTGAATGGAAAAAAAAGATACACAAAGTGAATATATTAATAATAATATATTAATTTTGTGCCAGCAAAACATATATATATATATATATATATATATATTATAGCATGCCGTTCAGGAAGTTAATCTTTGAATATATGGAATGAAACTTTGAATATATTGAATGAACCTTGAATATATGGAATGAAACTCTGAATATATTGAATGAACCTTGAATATATGGAATGAAACTCTGAATATATTGAATGAAACTCTGAATATATGGAATGAACCTTGAATTTATGGAATGAAACTTTGAATATATTGAATGAAACTTTGAATATATTGAATGAAACTCTGAATATATGGAATGAAATTTTGAATATATTGAATGAAACTCTGAATATATAGAATGAACCTTGAATATATTGAATGAAACTTTGAATATATGGAATGAAACTTTGAATATATTGAATGAACCTTGAATATATGGAATGAAACTCTGAATACATTGAATGAAACTCTGAATACATTGAATGAAACTCTGAATATATGGAATGAACCTTGAATATATGGAATGAACCTTGAATTTATGGAATGAAACTTTGAATATATTGAATGAAACTCTGAATATATTGAATGAACCTTGAATATATGGAATGAAACTCTGAATATATTGAATTAACCTTGAATATATGGAATGAAACCTTGAATATACTTTTAAAAACGTGATAATACTTAATGACATCCAAAGACCAGCTGTATCTTTTTCATCAAAGTGATAGCCTTCTGAATTTGCTGGTATTACAAAATGGCATCAGTTGAAATATTCCAATACTTTCTTGAACTGGAGAACTTTTTTGCCACAGGTTGTACTCCGAATGACACTAACAGTTTGGAGACTATATCGCGTCACCTTGAGGATCATATCTCCATTATTGCGACATTCACAGTACTTATGAGTAATGTTCAACAAAACATTGCTGAAAGAAGATTATGCGTCATTCTTGAAGGAATTTATGAATCTCTCAGAGAGATGTTGGTGGAAATAACGTTCCAGCTGGACAATGATGTACAAGCGCATGGCATGGGCTCACATTCTAGAGGAAGACCGAAGTAAGTTATATTTAAATAAGGGTTTGGGGATGGAGGCGAAGAGTAATCTCTACTTGATACATGGTAAGAAGTTACGATTTTGTTATAAGTCTTTATTACAGAAACACGATTATAGGCTGCAAGATAATAATCAAATATGTATTCACACTGTGTGACTTAATACATTAACCTATTTGTTTTTTATTTAATTTTTCTCTTGAAAGGTACAACATACAAGCTGCTAAGCTGATTCACATGCAAGATTTAGGATTTAGCTGGATGGCCATATCTCGGATGCTGTCTGTAAACATACGAACACTGTACAACCACAGGACACAGCTCGGTCTGGTGGACTATGGGAGTTTCACTGACATTGCAAATGCCGATCTGGATCGACTTATTGCTGAGATTCTCAGGCAAACGCCTGGTTCCGGAGAGACCTATGTCACTGGTAGTTTGAGAGGAAGAAGAATCAGAGTTCAGTGTTGGCGGGTACGGGAGCGTTTAAGAACAGTAGATCCAGTGGGACGAGCCTTGAGAGGACGAAGGGCGATTCAACGGAGACAATGTCTCTGCCCCAAATCAAGTGTGGTATGTGTTGTTTCATAAATTTAACATCAATTTCTCCCCAGCTGGTCAATGACGCAATTCATTGACCACCATTGAAAATATTCATTTAGGAGGGCAAAAACAACTACTTGTACTTACAGCCTGAGTGCATGGGAGGCTGCAAGTACAATAATAATAATAATAATAACTAATTTCTTCTTATTTCAGGCATATTGACACAAACCACAAGTTAAATCCATGGAGATTTGTGTATCATGGAGCAGTTGATGGCTACAGTCGCTGCATTACCTTCCTGAGATGTTGCACAGACAACCGAGCATCAACTGCCTTGCATCTTTTCCAGGATGCTGTTGATGTGTTTGGACTACCACATCGTGTCAGAGGTGATGCTGGTAGCGAGAACATTGATGTTGCACGGTTCATGATTGAGAATCGAGGAATAAACAGAGGAAGTTTCATGGTTGGACCTAGTGTCCATAATCAAAGGATTGAAAGATTGTGGGCAGAAGTAAACAGGGTTGTGTCAGGATACTATAAAGACCTTTTCCTCTTTATGGAAAATGTCGGACTTTTAGACAGCACTGACCCTCTTCACATTTCAGCTCTTCACCATGTTTATCATCCAAGAATTAATAGGTCTGTTGATGAGTTTGTCAGCCAGTGGAACAACCACAGCTTGAGGACAATGGAGAGTCGGTCCCCACTACAACTGTGGACAATTGGAATGCTCCAACTTCCTCAGCATCAAAGGCCACTCAATCACATGTGCCTGTTCAACGCCCTTATGATCACCAGTGGAATGTGGAGTTAAGGCCCATCAACCCCTTCACTGATGATGGAAATCATGGAATTTAACTTTTTGTCAGAGCATGTGAACTGCTTGAGAGATAGTCTACTGGCTTCAGTAATTAAGTTGTTACACTATGTGGTGTCATACACTGAAGGGAGCTTTCTGTCCCATAGCATGAGAGGCAGCTCACTGCAGAGCCAATGACCGAGTCCAGCTCCACCTCCCTGGACCTGCAAAGGCATGTCCTCACTCTGTCTCTGATTGGCTTACCCAGATATTTTTACCAAAACCCTAACAACAGGTCCAGAGAAATAGAGTTGGACTAGGGCAAGCTCCATCTCTCTGCATGACCATTGGCTCTGCAGTGAGCACAACTTGCCAAGGATGGTCCACGAGCAGTTGGGGGTTCAGTGACTGAGCAACAAGGGTTCTTTGGCTGCACCCAGAAGATGAACTGGCACCTCTGCAGCTACTATACAGAATATTTGGCCTGAGCTGGATTCAAACTGCTGACAAACATTGCCCAAATTAATGTATGTATAATTGATATAAGCTGTCTTACATAGTGGAGTGTCTCAATTAAAATAATTTTTATGCACTATCATGATGCAGCCAAAACAGTTTAAAGAATAATTTCTTGTTGAAACACTGTCCAAAATGGCAAACTTACATTCAGCATCCTGAAGGTAGTCTTGCCAGAAAGCAAGGGTACGACACTCTTCTTGGAATGCATTACTCCCTCTTTCAAAGTGAATGATCTGGAAGAGATTCTCTACATCAGCTGCTGTTAAACTTTTTTCAGTCTTCACAAAAAGGCACTTCATCTGTAGAGGGTATCTATGGAGAGCATCTAGGACACCGAGAGACATTAAGCCATCTCTGAACCTATTAAAAGGGAAACAAATTGGAATGTGTTGTTCCAATTGTTGATGGGGATTTGAACCCCGGCCACTGCAGAGGGTTCTGCACCATGCCCTACCAAAAGAGCTACATGGGCATCCCCCACAATGAATTTGAAACTAATTTCAATATATATACACTTATTGCACTGGTACACCATACAATGGAACTCTACATCCATCATTGAAATTGTTCTTATACAGTGGTAACATAGTTTCTATGGCAGCAACGATAAACATACCTTTCAAAAGGTGCACGGGTCCGCTGGAGGACATACCAGTGAGTCCAGTCCAAAGCAGTCTCTGATTTGTTTTGCAGTGTTATTCGAACATTGTGACCTGCAAGACTGATCAAGCTGGATGCCTGTACAACTGCATCTTGCAGTTGTGATTCAGTCTCAGCTTGCAAGATCTGAAAACATTAAAATAACATTAGGATATGAAAACTATTTATTTATCTAAATATTTATAGAATTTTATATAGAATCAAGATATACAACCGTTAGCTTTACTGTTTAACTTGCATGTTAATGAGTGCATGCAAAATTAATAATTTATTTATAAATTCAATAGAATCAAAAGATAATGTTCTCACCGACTGCACCTGTGACCTTGTTTCTTCATCAGTAATATGTTCAGTTTTCACCTTTACATTGTCCGGACCTCTTTGAAGACACTCATACAAGAGTTCAGACAGGAAACATGGACTCTGTCCTCCATGAGCAATTGACATTGCCATAATCTGGCCAGCATAGAAGTATCCATTGTCTTTCATCGCTGTAATCAAATAAAATTAAACATCACATGTGAAATGGTTACATCAGAAATGTTCAGGCTGATTTTTATCAAATTACCAAAATGGTATTATATGAGTAGTATAGTAGTATTGCAGTATTAATATAGATAAATACTATTCTTGGTCTGAAGCTGGTCACTCTTGGAGGTGGCTGAGGACAGAATCCAAATTAAATTCCACCCATCCCCTACAACACTGGACAGACTCGCATTCAGCAACAGATACAGACTCCCCTGCCGTTCAAGAGAGCGTTACAAAAAAATACTCTCTGAAAACTAACATAATCATAAGTACCTTTGGAGTTGCATGTGAGGACTTTAGCATCAGGTGGACCCTCAAAGATGCCAATTTTGCCCTTGATTTCATGAAGACAGAGTCAGAAAAACTCCCGAGTAGGTCCTCCATTGTCCACGGCACCCTCAGATATTCCATAGTCATCAGTGAACTTGACATCTACCTTCTTATCGGGTGAAAAGTTGGATCTGCCCAGGGCTCTGGATGCTCCATCCCACACACCTCTTCTTATGATATTGAAGCGCACAGTGCTGTCATTATTTACTCTAGATGAAATCTGCTCCATTATTCTCTCTAAAGTCATCTGTAAATCACTGGAACAATAATAAACAATGAAACAAAGTCATTGTTAGTGTCAATAGCAATAACTCACATAATGAACTATAATCCAACATCCAAAAATTTCTATCAATATTGATTTAAAAATAAAAAATTCCTAAAATGTTTGCAACAACTTTTTCTTGCTTTTCCAGAAGTACTTAACCTACTGATATATTGTACATAAAAGAGCATGAGAAGAATTTACAACACTGAAAACCACCCTTTATCCAAAGAGGCACTGAAACCATGTAAAAAATGTAAAAAAGTCAAATTGAGGATGGATTGTTATTCAATCCCAACCACTTCTGAAGGTGGTCGGGGACACATTGTGACCACATTGAACACAAGTGTAAATGCAAATGCAATCCACATGCTTTAGAAACATGTTCTAAAAAAACCCCAACATTTATGTATGTGGTCAAATGCTATCAGATTGCAATCTGATCACAAAAAAACACATTTTGCTTTTTGCTACTTGTCTCTAAGCAAGAAAATCCTGGATTACAACACTTAAATTTGATATAATATCTTCTACTGACCTCTCACTTGCGTTGGAATCTAAAGACCTAGAAATAGCTTCTTGGAGATCAGGGTCATCAGAGAGGTATTCTTCCTCAAATAGGTCAAGGTATGTGCTACAAAATAAAACAAGACTATTTTATAATTAAGGAACAAATATGATGTTTGTTCTCACAGATTTGTTGCATTACCACTGGACAAAGACCTTCGGATTAGGCGTGGTAGTGACAAACACAAATGAAATAGAATGGATCCACGGACTTGCTTGCACTAACATACACCTGTCAGTGGGCAGTCAAAGGATTGTTTGTTATAGAGGGAGTGCAACTTTCTTCTCTGTTTAGGACACCATTTGCCGACAATACTGTATGAGAAGAAATTTAAAATTTAGAAAAGATGGACCTGTAGGATGTGCTGGATGAACTATTGCCCGATGCACTGGGTTGAGTGCCACCATGGGACACACCGGAGGTGTCACAGTCTGCTCTTTCACAGTCTGTTTTATCGGTCACAGTTTGTTTAATCATGGTTTCAGTTATGTTCTAGTCCTGTTTTTCCCCTGCCACCTCGGTTCACTCAAGTTACCTGGCTCATTGTTCACAGCTGCACCTCATTCACTGATCACTCCCTCCACAGTATTTAGTCTTCTGGTTTCCTTTCAGTCACTGCAGAATCCTTACCTCACTTTATGCCTTGCCACACAGATAAGTCTCGTTTTGCCGATCTCAGTCTTGTTTTGTGTTCCTTTGCTTATTCATAGTCTCGTTTTTGTTTCATAGTTAAGTATTTTTGATCCGGCTCTGCCGCGCTTTATGTTTTTTGGCCTTGTCTTGTTTTTTGTTCTTGCTCCCTGTTTTTGTTAATAAACCTTGTTACGTTTGGAAGAACTGCATCTGGGTCCTACCTCTCCAACGCACCGTGACAGGAGGTCTTATTCGCAAAGATGCCATGCCTTTTACTGCTAGCATCGACAGTGGGGCCAACCGACAACCCATGAATGTTGTCAGTGGAGATGGCAGGAGTTCCACTAGACATGGTTAGAGTCTGATCAACAGTGATGACATCAGCACAAGTGGACATGTTGAGGGCATCAGCTGTGATGGAACCGGCATCAGTGCAAATATCTTGAGTAGCAAAACACCATATAACTTTGTCACCACTGGACATGGAAGGGGTATGACTGGAGAGGGAATGGGCCTCAGAAGTGCAGATGTCTGGTACAACTTCTGTGGAAATGTCAGGTGTACTACCAATGGCTGTAAATGTAACATGGAAAAAAAACTTTGGAGTAACATTTAACTTATATGACAGCGAGCATCAGAACACATTTTGGTCTTGCACATGTTTTTTCAAAAACATACTTAACATATGATGTAATAATGTAAAAATATTTACCAGTGTCAGATATTTCTGCCAAATCAGGATCATTTGTAAAGCTGCTTTCTCCATCAGAAACTGACTGTAAGTGCAAACAGATAAATACAATAACTTTTATGGATCCAATAGACTATACTAACAATAAAACGTTGTAACAGACTTTTTTATTATGACAGAGCATACTTAAAGTAACTGTTTAAATCAAATGTAAAGTACAGTACTGCCATTGTGACTGCCACTGTCATAAACATGTCTTGAAATCGTCAGTACTACTTACAGATTCTTTTTCCTCACTTAAAATGATCTTGTCAGGCCTGACATAAATGGATTTCTGATGAAACCGTTTTTTCACAAGGTCTCCATTCAAACTCTGTGTGGGGGTAAGTGATGGCTCAACTAGTTTGTTGTAGCATGGCAGCAGGATTTGTAAACTAAGGAAGGGGAAACACACGGAAAAGATTTAGTGTCAAGACATCATTCGTATGAACACAGAAATATGCATTCTGTCATTTTCTCAGTTCAACCAACTTCAGTTTACTTCTGTTATTTAGTTGAGTATACATTTCGAAAATATGTTTTTTCATAATTTAACTTTATCTTATAGCACCAGTTAGAGAAAGGGGAGAGAGACAGGGGATGGGATGCAGCAAAGAGCCTAGGTTGTACTTGAAACCTGGCTGTTGTGGGAAGGACTTGGCCTTTAGTAAATAGGGTGCACACTCAAGGTGAGCTACCAGGACACTTACCTGCATCCCTCCACAGCTGGTTGGAAGGCTGTTTTTATTGCCTCCATAACTGTGTCAGAATCCCAGTCACAGCCAAATTCCAAGGCAGACTTGATGTGGCCATTTTCAAAGAGCCATGCTTTTTTGGCACGCCTTGGAACATGTGTAGCTTTGTGGTCTGGCAGGAGAATCACCTCTTTGAAAAAAGACTGGGCCACAGAACGTGAACTGCCTTGTGCCTGAAACCTTAGAAACATTAAACAAAATATGTAATTCTGCACGGTGGTGTGGTGGTTAGCACCGTCACCTCACAGCAAGAGGGTTCCAGGTTCGATCCCTGCCTGGGGCCTTTCTGTGTGGAGTTTGCATGTTCTCCCCGTGTATGCGTGGGTTCTCTCCAGGTACTCTGGCTTCCTCCCACCATCCAAAAACATGCATGTCAGGTTAATTGGTGACTCCAAATTGTCCGTAGGAGTGAGTGTGAGCGTGCATGGTTGTTTGTCTCTATGTGGCCCTGTGATGGACTGGCAACCTGTCCAGGGTGTATCCCGTCTTTCGCCCGATGACTGCTGTGATAAGCTCCAGCTCACCCGCTACCCGATTAACGGACTGTCGGTATAGAAAATGGATGTATAGAAACAGTGTTAACAGAGAATTTATTTTACACTGTATTCATGTATGTATTGTGTGGTTGATATATGTCATTAAACTGTGTTACAGTAATTAATACAGCAGTAATATATTTTTTTAATTCCATAGTAATCATCTCCATAAGGCGTGATCTCATCATGCATTTGTCTGTCTGTCCGCAGACCGCTGTGTGAGTAACGTGCCCACAGTTGTGTCGCGGATCATCAAATACGTTAAATAATAAACTAAATATTCAGCCTGCATTGGTCTATGAATATGGATGATTCTTATTGTATCTAAACAATATACGAAGAGCTTCTCTTTCAGTTCACGAAATCCCTATTTCTTATCCAGAGCTGCGTCAGAGCGCAGTAACATTACGCACGGCCATTCACAGTGTTTTGACTTCATTAAATCAACTGAAAACTATATCAAGCTAACTATACAGACCTACATACAAACCTCTACACACAGCAGAGTGTTCCGTTAATAGTTCTGCTTTTTTATGAAGAAGATTACCAGCTGGCTCATCATAGCTACACTGGGATATAAAATATGATTTATATATTCATATTCACTCTAGTAAGAGCCCTCATCTAGTTTTAAATAAAGCCTAAATATTCTTACCTCTTGTGTCTTGGTCCCTTTCGTGTGTACGGTCGGAGATTGTACACAGGGGCTGTATTGGGGCACTCCTGACATGTGGAGGGCATGCTCAGGTTGGCCCGATAAGAAGTTAACTGGCCTGTTGTTGTAGGCCTTCCACGGTTAAAAATTGAGCGAATTTCTTCGTCAGAAGAACGGGCAGGATATTGGGCAGATGTATCGGAAGGATTTTTGGCACGCATTCGCCAGTGTATTTATCATGTACTCATTGCTTAATATTGCTGCAACTAGGTTGCGGGCGGCCTGACTCATTTTAATTCGCTTTTATACACTGTTACACAAGATGGCCGCAGGCACTGCCGCGAAGTCTGACAGTCAGTCAAGTTTCATTCAATATATTCAGAGTTTCAATCAATATATTCAAAGTTTCACTCAATATATTCAAGGTTCATTCCATATATTCAAGTTTCAATCAACATATTCAAAGTTTCACTCAATATATTCAAGGTTCATTCAATATATTCAAGTTTCATTAAATATATTCAAAGTTTCACTCAATATATTCAAGTTTCATTCAATATATTCAAAGTTTCACTCAATATATTCAAGGTCCATTCAATATATTCAAGTTTCATTCAATATATTCAAGTTTCAAGTTTCATTCAATATATTCTAAGTTTCACTCAATATATTCAAGGTTCATTCAATATATTCACTACAAGAGCCCTCATGTAGTTTTAAAGAAAGCCTAGCTATTCCTACATCTTGTGTCTTGGGCCCTTTCTTGTTTACGGTGGAGATCGCAAGCAGGGGCTGTTTGGGGCACTCCTGAGAGGTTGAAGGCATGCTGAGGTTGGCCTGATAAACAGCTGCCTGGCCTGTTGTAGCAGGTCTGCCACGATTGAAAAAGGAGCGAATTTCTTCGTTAGAAGAACGGTATTGGGCAGAGGTATCGGGAGTATTTTTGCCCCGTACTGTATTCGCCAGTGTGTTAATGGTGTCCTCATTCTTTAATATTCATCCTACGACATTCCGAGCGGACTGACTCATTGTCATTCGCTTTTCGCCACAGTATCCACACTTTAGACAAGATGGCCGCTGGCACTTCCGTAAAGTCTGACGTCAGTCAAGTTTAATTCAATATATTCAAGGTTCATTCAATATATTCAGTGTTTCATTCCATATATTCAAAGTTTCATTCCATATATTCAAGGTTCATTCAATATATTCAGAGTTTCATTCAATATATTCAAAGTTTCATTCCATATATTCAAAGATTAATTTCCTGAACGGCATGCCATAAGAGTGAAACCCAGACACACTTGTATTTGGATTGATAAAGGTCTTTCTTGCTATCACCAGATGTTTTTAATCTCCTCTGTCGAACTGTGAACTCTCACATTACACACTGCATCTGTTGCTGAAAATATTATTATGATACCAACAGACAGATGCTGAGAAGTGTAATAAAAATACAGTTCATTGTGACAAGTATGGAGATGACTACCACAAAATGTTTCTTCTAGGCCACCATCATGAGCTGCCCCGCTGTTTCCCCTCTCATTACACTGCCCCTATCTCTGTCTTCACTCTGTCCTCCCCATCTCAGACCCTTCCTCCAGTGTTGTCAACATTGTCCTTTGCTGCACATGGGCTATTAGGGCCTCATAACTGTCAAAAAAACTGTGGCTCGCCTGGAGCAATATACATTACTGCCCCCCTTGTGGTGTATCTTACCCAGTTCTATCTGTTGAAGACAGACTTTGTGCCAACATTTGTGGCAGACTCAGTCAGGTGTATATAAAGAAATATTGAAGATAAGATCTTCAGAAATGGAAAATTGCATCAATGTAGACCTTTAAAAAAAAATCTAAACTTATCTTTGACGTTTGACGTCTATGATGTTAATTTTTTAAATATCTAAATGCGCTGTGATAATGTAAGTAAACTAATATATTCTAATCTATATAATACACAGTTGCCATATAAAACATAAGCCAGTCATCAACTGGGTAAGTTAGATGTTAATGTACAATAACAATAATTCCCTATTGAACTTTCTCTTCTTAAAATGCATTTATGTGTAGGATTCCAAGAATCTTGGCAAAGATCCTGCAATCATGCATTAAAACAGTTTTTAAGCTATCAGTAAATTTAATCTTAGTCGTTGTTGGATATTTCTTCTGTGTGCATAGTCCTTTTGCTTCTTTTTCCTGCTTTTTCCTTTTGTGGTTGTACTTTGGATATTATTACATATTCATTTTCAGATCAAATTTTTTTGCAGATTGAAAACCACCATCTTCCCAACAGGCAAGCAAAAGATAAAAAACCTGTTATTAGACCCTTAAACCATACTCAGAAACTATATTTGACTAATTAAAAAAGTTATCTCTTTGGCAATTATTTTATCTTTCACTACAGTTATTGTAGATTAGATAGCAGAAATATAGTATTCAGTCTACATAATGTACAGTACAGTGCTTTGCTTTAAGTGGCATTAAATTGTGCCCAAGCTGACCCAGGTTTAAAGGGGAACTTCGGTATTTTTAAACCTAGGCCTGATTTCTGGCATGAAATACGTTTATCTACTCACCGAGAACAGTTTGGCAAAAGTCGGCATCCATCAGAAGCTATTTAGATAACTTGCGATCCGCGTATATCCATATATCAGAGTGAACAGGGCAGGGTTGATGCAGCCTCTAAATAAGGCATTATCTGTTTTTATTTCACCAATACTCTAAGAAGAATAGCTCTCTGATAGCTAACAGTAGCTATGAGCTAACAGAGCTATATTACACGTTCCTTCATTCATTCTTCTTAAAGTTTTGGTGAAATAAAGACAGATAATGTCTTATTTAGAGGCTGCATCATCCCTGCCCTGTTCACACCGTTATATGGATATATCCGCTGAGTTATCTAAAGTAGTTGTCCCAAAGAACGCCGACTTTTGCAAAACTGTTCTAGGCGAGTAGATAAACGTATTTCATGCCAGAAATAAGGTCTAGGTTTAAAAATACCGAAGTTCCCCTTTAACTTAACTGATATTCTGTTCCCTGTATGTATTCGTAATAGAATGCAATTATTACACTGACTGACCGAGCATTGAGATGCTAAATAATTCATGTTGAATTAAATAATTAATTATTTAAATGCTGGTTCATCCTTACTTTCAAAAGAACACAAAGATTGTTTGTTCTCAAAGGAAACTGCTGCTCTGCTTGGCAGAGGGGGCGGAAGAGGAAAAAGTGTGCATTAAATGCAATTTCTTTTTTTTATGGGTGGAAGTTTTAAGTAAGTGCTGCTCACTTTGTTGCTGACAAGTAAAGAAGTATATTGGCAATTTATTTAATTTGAGAAATACCTGTTTCAATAAAAAAAACTGCCATACAGCCCAGCCCTAACCACAATTAGCATACATTCTTTACTAGTGTCCATTAAAATGAGAAAACATATATATATATGTGTGTAAGAGTCCAATTGTCAAATGGTAACTTTGGTAGGTTCCACTCTGGACTGGATATGTAGACTGGGAGATGATAAATCATTTAATTTTGTTTTACTTAAGTAATTGAAAGCAAAATGCTATTACAGTCTCCATTTTTAAGTTAAGCTAAAAAATACTGTAGAATAATGTTGCCCAGCTGCAGAAGTTTTTCATCTTTTTATCTGATTTTGTTCTTTACTTTTCTTTGTCTTACCAGCAAAAGCTCATTATGTGCCAGTAATAAATAACCCTTTGTAACAGCATGACCTCTAAGCAGTATGGAGTAGTATGGCTTAAACAAAACATAGAAAGAAATCATTTGCCTTGTGAAAATTTAGAAATAATTTTTTTGTCGGGTTCAAGTAACTTAATATATTTTTCACCTCTATAAAATGTTTCACAGCTGAATAAGAGATTTGAAGAGTTAGGTTTGCCTCTTTTTTTTTGTTGTTTGTTTAGCTGTTATGGTTGCTATAACTTTTTTTTTTAAAAAACATCAAAAAGTTTCATTGTTCAAACAAAGGAATGGGATTTATGCAAGAAATCAAATTAAGACAAATGAACATGAATCCAATTAATCATTGGACACCTTAGCAATTAGCCAGCTAGTGATGCATTCAAGGGTGTAAGTTTGGTCTTAGCTTTGGACACTTCCTAATAAAACTAGCATCCCAGCCTACATTACATTCACATCGTAACACCTTTATATCACTTTTCCATAGTAGAATCAATGTTTATGTTTGGCTAGAAGGCTAGCATTGTGTGAATTATTAGCTACTACTTACTCTCTGGGAGGTGAAATAACTTTTGATGTCTCTTCTTTTTCGGTGACATTTTCTATTTACAAAGCAGAAACACAAGAAAAATGTTGACACCAAACGAAAAATTAATGTGAGGATTTGCTTTCATGATTTTGTGGCGTCAAGCCTGTCTGCAACAGCCAATCTGATATTTTACCGTCAACCCAGCATCTTGCTGCAACTCTGCCACACAGCAAGTCTCTTCGTCGGGAGTAGTGACGAAAGGGGCTGACCTTCAGTCAATCAAATGGCAGCATATCTAACCTTGTTGCCATGCAGGTTATACATCCATTTTCTATACCGACAGTCCGTTAATCGGGTAGCGGGTGAGCTGGAGTCTATCCCAGCAGTCATCGGGCGAGAGGCGGGGTACACCCTGGACAGGTCGCCAGTCCATCACAGGGCCACACAGAGACAAATGAGACAAACAACCACACACAATCACACTCACTCCTGAGGACAATTTTAAAGTCACCAAATAACCTAACATGCATGTTTTTGGACGGCGTGAGGAAGCCAGAGTACCCGGAGAGAACCCACACATACACGGGTAGAACAAGCAACGGTGTTAACCACGCTTCACAAATATGCGCTTGATATTTATGTTGCATACTCAAACTGGAAGGATAGGTATATGCCAAGTCTGAGGTGATGGACAGCACAAATTTGCTTTATTGGCTGAGAACATGTTGTAATTAATATCTTCAATCTGTGTGTACCTGTAATCTTTTTTTTTTCTGTAGTGGTACTATATAAGAATATACCTTTGACTACAACTGGAACTAAAAAGCCCAACTTCACACTGCATAAAATGTGAATAGGAACAAAATGAAAATACTTGCAAAACTGATAAGTCAATATTTTATTTCCAGCAGAACATAGAAAACTATCTAATGCTGAAAGTGAGACATTTTGTTCTTTCATGAAAACTACTGGCTCATCTAATATTTGATAGCAGCAACAAATCTAAAATATTTTGGAAAGGGTAAAAAGCTGGAAAAGTAAATGTTACTAAAAAGACACAGCTGGAGGAACAAGTTGCAGCTAATTATATGAACTGGTAACAGGACAGTAAAATGACTGTATATAAAAAGAGCTCCATGTAGAAGCAGAGTCTCTCAGAAGTTGAGGTCAGCAGAGGTTCAGTCATCTGCAGACAAAACTACAACAACAAATTCTGGAGCAATTTCAAAACAATGTTATTCTCTTTAGATTTGCAAAGACTTATATTTCATCATCCATAGTACTTAATATCATCAAAAGATGTAGGGAGTGTTTAAACATCTCTGTTCTCAAGGAACACAGCCAGAGATCAATACTGGGTTTCTGTGATAACCGGGCATAACTGGAGTACAGTCACATGTCACATACCTCACCTCTTTGAGTCTGGCATTACTGTTCCCCTAAATTGCCTTACTTATTTTGCTATTTTGACAAATAGAGTGCTTTCACAAATTATTCTTTATTGTATGCTTTTTGACAACAAAAGCAGAAATTCAGATCCATTCGAGAGCTTTGAAGGGTGAAACTGGACAGTTTACCACTATAGCTGATTCCACTGAGTCAGCCACCCAATTCTGCAGCTTCCTTAGCCTTCAGTAACTTTCTTTTTTTGTTGTTTTGGTGCATTGGTTCAAATCTCCCTCTATATAGAATTATAGAAGCTTTTCTGGCATATAAAAATATCATATAGGAAAAAGTCCCTTTGAACCTACCTGGCCTGGATATAAGATATATAACAAAGCGCTAAAGCTAATCGAAATATTCACATACTCATTTTCTATAGCAAACTATAGATCAAGGCACATTTTTCAAAATAAAGGTGATAAAACTCAGTTTTGTATTATGTAGTGAGAGACACAACTCTGGAAAAACATGTTAATAATTTCAGCATTAGTTGTAACCATTAAAAATGTAATTATCCCACAGTAAATCAAGATGTTAGTACCATTTAGATACTCACACAACACATGTGTCACTGTGTCACCTAAACTTCCTAGTCCTTTCAAGAAGCCCCAAAGTCAGAAAATGAATAAAACTGATGCAGTTGAAAGAGCTGAATGTGGCTTTTAATAATACTCTGGAACTGCTCTTACAGCTCAGCACAAGGTTCATGTGCAGGTCAACCATGACAGCAATGTGCTGTGCTATTTTGCTTCCATCAATTCAGTTTCTGGAGTTCTGTTATGAAATCATATTAACTGCATCCGTGTGCTGTTTTGAACAATAGACTGTTTCTGCCCCGAGGTTAAGAAATGCAGAAAACTCTTGACCTGCTTGTATATTTTAAGTGCTTATAAGACACGATCCGACAGTCTCATTCAAATGTCCAAAGTGAAGAAATTAGTTTGTTTATCTTGTCTGTCTTTGTATTAAATCATTTGTCCATTTATCTATGGCTGTAATGGCCTGTCGGTGAATGTTTAGTTAACCATCCATCTGGCCTGACACAATGTGACTCAAACATTTATGGGCTGATTCATTGCACGTGAGAGATCATGTCCAGCTAGATGTCTGGTTATAAAGAATCAGCTTTTGAGAAAACAAGGTATGTATCTAAATTTTACATGCTTATAAGAGGATAAGGAATAATTACAGTTTTTAAATTTATTTACTGTACTTTTTATAAATTCTTTCCAATTTTATGTGTAAGACCTACAACATTAATCTTTTTTACAACAATGTTATGCAAAGAGGTCATTACTGAATTTAAAAAATGAAAGGTTTCATCTTGCACAACACAAGACATGCATATGTCTTCATGGGAACAATCCCACCAAAATGGCCTTATTTAAGTGAAAATGATCAAGTCTTATTAAGACTATTTTAGCTCAATTACTATGAAAAATATATCATTACATATGTTATGTTTAGTTCAGATCATACAAAGATTAAATTAATTTCAGTTATATTTATAAAAAACAAAAGTAATTTGGTATGAAAACTACTACTATTTTGGTACTACTACTGCTTTCACTTTTAATTAGGTGTTTTATCAATAAATATCTGACATGTGTCACAAAACCTGCGAAATCCACATTCGAATGCTGGAGGACAGCGCTACATACTGCATGAAGCTGCTAGGTGGAAAAACCATGAGCTTCAATTCTGAAATATCATTTTTGCATTCAGCCACTGTTTTATAACTGTTTCAAGTATTAAAAATTAGATGGTTAAGGTTAGGAGAACATAATTGTTGAACTTACAAACATTTATATTATATACAAATACTTGATGGAAAAAATAATAACAATAACAACAGTTGTTGTTAGCCCGATCTTCCTGTTTGCCCTGTCAGAATACAACTTCTTCAAGTGATGTGTGCTAATCCAGGCTCAGCTACTCTGCAGAAGCAATTTTGTTGTCCTTTTACTTGGTTCTGAAAAATTAGTAGTTTGATGATATAGTTAAACTTATGAAATTAATGCTAACTATACATCTAGCAAATGTATCAGCTGAAAGGTTGATTGAAAAATACCACATCTGAGTATAAAGGCAAATAAACTGGTAACTATTTCTCTGGAGTCAATGTTAGTAAAGGAGTTATAGAGTGGAGAAGGAACTTTCAAATGTCACTCTAGCATGAGGGTCAGGGCAGGTAGATGTATTGTGTCCCCATCAGCAGAACCCGTGGTAATTCAGTTTGGACATGTCCTTTGTAGCTATTACTAATTCAGTTTGTTGGTCTTTTGGATAGAAATGTTAACAAATAGAAAAAAATATATGAGTGATGCACCTTTTAAAGCCAAGAAACAGGTCTTTTTTTCCTAGAATATCCTACTGGTCCTTGCTATTTTTGGCTTCTAGGTATGTGGCCCTCTTAACATTAAGAAAAGAACATATTTTATTCAGGTAATTTAAATGACATTTAATCAGCTTGAAAATCCCAGAGGGAATCACTTGTGTGGTTTACATCCTTTAAAACACATTGCAAGAAATCTTAATGAGAGTGAGATTATTTTTTAGTCTGATCTTAAAGCTGAGAACAGCAAAAAAAAAACTGTTAACTTATATTCACTATAATGGGTAGGGGCCCTGTTTTGAACTGGCAAGCTGTCCAGGGTGTACTCCACCCCTCGCCTGATGAGGGCTGGGAGATGGCTCCAACCTCCCCATTGATGGATGGGCTGGGTAATATCCATGTCCAAGTTAGATTTCATACCGGACAGGAGCTGTGAATGTAAACCTGTTATTCAAACGCCTTTGGAAACTGTCTGTGAAAGGTAAGTTGTAAATAACAGGAACACATGCATGCTTTTAGGGCGATCTATATTGTACATTTTTCTGAATTACTAATCAGTGAGAGGTTTCTCTATTTACCAAAATGTAATCTAATTTAATTTAATTTAAGTTCCGGTTGGTCTTAGTGTTTCTTGATAGTTTTTAGAAATATATATTCTTCCTAATTTGTTAACCTAATCATATTGCTAATATGGTTTTCCCTCCTTGTTTTGATTTTGTTAACTTATGCTATGCAAGCCCCTGTGTGTGTAGATGTCTACATGTATTCCTGTCTCTTTTTGTGTCCCGTCAGTTAATCTATTTGTAGTTACATGCTGGTCTGCCAACCTGTCACTTTATCGTTTGTTTATTTTTTTTTACATATATATGTATATCTACAAATACCTATAGTTATACATATATATGTATTTGTGTGTGTGTGTTTCCGAGTCTGTGTGTATATATATATTCTTCTAAGCTGTTTAGAAAATGCACCCAAGACAGGAATAGGAACTGTGGAGGGGGTGTGGTGCATCAGCTGCAGGAGAGAGCTGTGGAGCAGGACTAGGTGAGTGATTAGTACACCGGCAGTCACTTGTCTAATCACTCTCCTCTTTTAAAAACTCAGTAGCGAGGATTGAAGTGGAGTTGGCAGCACGAACCGGGAGGGAAGGCCTGCGAACGACTCTACATTCGTGAAAAATAGTTAAATAAACTATACGTTGAACCGTCCGCTGTCTCTGAGTCTCTCTGAGAGAACCCGCAGTGGCAACCACAGGCCGCCACATTGGCACCCAACTGGAATTCAGCAGAGGAGACATGACGGAACCGCAACAGCCCGTAACGGCTCTGGCCCAAATGCTGGCGGAGGTCGCGGCGATGAGTCGGGATCAGGCGGCTCTTGGCAGGCAGGAGCTGGCTACACTGCAGGGCCAGGGGGAACGGCAGACGGAGCTGCTGGAAGCACTGGTGGCTCGAGCCGGGGCAGCGGCACCGGCCCCCTCGCTCGCTGGGGTCGGCCTGTATAAGATGACGCCTGAGGACGACCCTCAGTCATTTCTGGGGATGTTCGAGGCAACGGCGGCGGCGTGCAGATGGCCAGAGGCGGAGTGGGCCGTGCGGTTGCTTCCCCTCCTGTCTGGGGACGCCCAAACGGCGGCGCTGAGCCTTCCTGCTCGCTCTCGAAGCCAGTACGCGGACGTCAAGAGGGCAGTCCTGGATCGCCTGGGGTAGTCCCATCGTTCTTGTAGTCAAGAAGGATGGGTCTATCCGGTTCTGTGTGGACTATCGCAAGGTGAATGATGTGTCACAATTTGATGCCTATCCTATGCCCCGGGTCGATGAGCTCCTGGATCGCCTGGGCACTGCTCGTTTTTTTACGACACTGGATTTGACCAAGGGCTACTGGCAGATTCCCTTGTCTCCAGAGTCTAAGGAAAAAACGTCCTTCTTCACTCCGTACGGGTTGTACTAATTTGTCACACTTCCGTTCGGGTTGTTCGGGGCCCCAGCCACATTTCAACGCCTAATGGATCGGGTCCTGCGGCCGCATGCTGCGTATGCTGCCGCTTACCTGGATGACGTCATCATCCATAGCAACAGCTGGGCGGAGCATGTGCAGCAGGTGGCGGCAGTGCTGGAGTCACTGAGGCGGGCGGGGCTCACGGCCAACACAAAGAAGTGTGCAGTTGGACGGAGGGAGGTACGGTATCTGGGGTACCACTTGGGTGGCGGGCAGGTGCGTCCACAGGTAGACAAGACAGCAGCGATTGCAGCCTGCCCAAAACCTAAGACCAGGAAAGAGGTAAGGCGGTTTTTGGGGCTGGCCGATTTATTCCCAACTTCGCGGAGCTGACCAGCCCCTTGACCGACCTTACCCGAAAAGGTGCCTCTGATCCGGTCCGGTGGACGGAGCAGTGCCAGGCGTCACTTGAGAGGGTAAAGCAGACCCTCTTCTCCACACACCTAACTTCTCTCTCCCATTTGTCCTGCAGACTGATGCATCGGGAAGGGGGTTGGGGGCTGTTCTGTCCCAGCAGGTGCGGGGCGTTGACCGCCCAGTGCTTTACATCAGCCGGAAACTATCCGAGAGGGAGTGCCTGGCCATCCGGTGGGCGGTCGGCGCTCTGCAGTATTACTTGCTGGGGCGCCCATTCACCCTCTGCTCGGACCATGCTCCCCTCCAGTGGCTCCACCGAATGAAAGATATCAATGCACGGATCACCCGCTGGTATCTGGCACTACAGCCTTTCAAATTCAAAGTGGTCCATAGGCCGGGGGCACAGATGGCGGTGGCCGACTTCCTTTCCCACTCGCATGGTGAGGTGGAGAGGGGGGGGGGGTAGGTTAGGCCGGACGGCTCCCCGGCCAAAGTCAGGCGGTGGAGGTATGTGGAGGGGGCGTGGTGCATCAGCTGCAGGAGAGAGCTGTGGAGAGAGCTCTGGGGAGCAGGACTAGGTGAGTGATCAGTACACCGGCAGTCACTTGTCTAATCACTCTCCTCTTTTAAAAACTCAGTAGCGTGCTGGAGCTGGAAGGAGGATTGAAGTGGAGTTGGCAGCACGAACCGGGAGGGAAGGCCTGCGAACGACTCCACATTCTTAAAAAATAGTTAAATAAATTATACGTTGAACCGTCCGCTGTCTCTGAGTCTCTCTGAGAGAACCCGCAGTGGCAACAGGCCGCCACAGGAACCAAGAAAGGAAATGTTGGCCAAGTATTCACAGTAACAAAGTTCCAGTAAAGCACAAACATGATAGGTGAATAGGTTTGACAGTTGAATCTCACCCAGAGGACCAGCGCTTGGGGAGCTATCAGTTAACAACAACTTCATAAAGCATGAACTCATGCCAGTGCTTGACTTGTGAGAGGGACTTAGGAGAGAAGGTGCAGAAAGAAAGGCTATGAATTCCTTTACTTGTTTTGGTTTTTTTTCAGATTTCTCCATAATCTAGCTTTAAGTCAGGCAATATTACTTATTCTTATGGTTTTAAATTTCCCTTTTGCTCACTCTCTACATACAAAAGATCATTAAGTCCACATCTTGTCCTTTCTGTTGTTGACTATAAAATCTATATCATATGAACTCCTTGTGTTCAAAACCTTTAATCCATGGCAAAAATCCTCTGACTTGTAGAGTTCTGGTCTGGCACAACCCGTTAAAATGTGAAGGCTGAGCATGGCTAAGCGTGTTTTTATCTGGAAAACTGACAAGTTGGTTCATGCCATGTGAATACACATAATTCCTTCACCAGCTCATCTTCTCTGTGCAGCTTGACACTTCTATCAATAAAACTGGAACATATTGGCAATGTAAGGAGACGCTCCAAGAACACCGTGCAGTTCAACAAACCTACTCATTTGGAATAAGAAAGTGCTGTGGGATTAACATATATAAATGTATTTTCTGTTTCTCACCATATATGGAAGTAAAAAAATTGTAGAATTTTAGTTGGAGGAGGACATCCAAAGTGGTTTTGGGTAATGATCATAAGAAGGACATTGCACTGGAGGGTAGGCAAGGTGACCCTTCGGGATAGAGGATATGGACATAGGACAAGCAACTCAGAGTCCGAAACACATGGAGGATGTTCATACAGCTGTTTTCTCTTGTAAAAGAAAAAAAAACCCACACAGATATGACAAAACACAACAATTTAATTTCATAGCTAAATTTTTTGATTTGTAAAACATACCTGAAATAAATCTTAAAATTGTCATTTTTAGCTATTTTTCAGACTAAGAAGTAGAAAAATATGGCATCACTAAATCATTTCATCTCTAAAACAAACATAGTCAAAACTCTAATCAAGCAAATGAGCCTGCATTTACAAAAGCTACCGTGTTCCAAGCATATATAACTTGTAGGAAAAAAGCAGAACAAGCTGGGAAGGTGATGCATCATATTAGGCTTTCAACACCTTTGGATACAGTGGACCAGCTCTATACCCTCGGCAGGATCCTGGAGGGTGCATGGGAGTTCGCCCAACCAGTCTACATGTGTTTTGTGGACTTGGAAAAAGCGTTCGACCGTGTCCCTCGTGGAGTCCTGTGGGGGGTGCTCCGGGAATATGGAGTGCCGGACCCCTTGATAGGGGCCGTTCGGTCTCTGTATGACCGGTGCCAGAGTTTGGTCCGCATTGCCGGCAGTAAGTCGGATACGTTTCCGGTGAGAGTTGGACTCCGTCAGGGCACCTCCAAATCCGAGACTATGGTTCTCAGCCGGAAAAGGGTGGAATGCTCTCTCCGGGTCGGGAATGATATCCTTCCCCAAGTGGAGGAGTTCAAGTATCTCGGGGTCTTGTTCACGAGTGAGGGACGAATGGAGCGGGAGATTGATGGGTGGATCGGTGCGGCGTCTGCAGTGTTGCGGGCTCTGCACCGACTCGTCGTTGTGAAGAAGGAGCTGAGCCAGAAGGCGAAGCTCTCTATTTACTGGTCAATCTACGTTCCCATCCTCACCTATGGTCACGAGTTGTGGGTAGTGACCGAAAGAACAAGATCGCGAATACAAGCGGCCGAAATGGGTTTCCTCCGCAGGGTGTCTGGGCTCTCCATTAGAGATAGGGTGAGAAGCTCAGTCATCCGGGAGGGGCTCGGAGTAGAACCACTGCTCCTCCGCATTGAGAGGAGTCAGATGAGGTGAGCCAGGGGGCATCTGGTTAGGATGCCCCCTGGACGCCTCCCTGGGGAGGTGTTCCGGGCACGTCCCACTGGGAGGAGACCCCGGGGAAGACCCAGGACACGTTGGAGAGACTATGTCTCTCGGCTGGCCTGGGAACGCCTCGGGGTCCCCCCCGGAAGAGCTGGAGGAAGTGGCCGGGGACAGGGACGTCTGGGTTTCTCTGCTCAAGCTGCTGCCTCCGCAACCCGACCCCCGGATAAGCGGCAGATGATGGATGGATGGATGGATAATTTATTTTTTCAAATCTGAGGCATCGGGCTGCAAAGGTGAAGATATAGACTGAATTTTTGTCACTTATGTTTCCATCTCAACAAGAAGACATGATGGTATGTAAAGAACAAACATGTTTCGGCCCACTGGTTTGAATATACACACTAAGTGTCCTAAGTATACAGGCATGGTAGAGTGCAGTTGAACTGAGATAGAACACTTACATTATTGCCAGATGGTCCATAATTAAAAATGCCATAAATGTTAATTTGGTTTTCTTGTTAATGTTTATTACTTCATCATTACATGGTAAAACATGTAAAACCATTTACATACACACACACACTCACGCACACAAATATGTATATACATATGTTTTTATATATGTATACTATGACACACAATCATTTTCATATTTCAGTCTATCGTGATGATTGCCTCCAATGAGGAAGTAGCACCTGTCAAAAGGGTGGATTAACATTTCAATTCAGCAACACACAATGTCATAGTAGCCTCCTACTTAAGTGTATTAATAATGAAGGTAATGTTAATAATGAAAGCGAATTAAATGGGCCCTAAGGACCTGCATTTGATTGTGTGTAATGAATTCTCTGGCATCAGGCTATTGTTCTTCTTAATGAAAAGAGAGTGACTGTGGATGGGCAGAGTCATAGAATAGATTAATAGATCACACAGAGTTGAACTCAATTTTGAAAGTCATAATGAGCAGTTAGTTTTCTGTGCAGTGCTTTATGAGTGAGCTTTAACTTTTGCATTTAGCTTGAGTCGTGCTGGATTAACTAAAGCAGAGGATAGTGAAGACAAAAGGAGAAAAAAGTGGACTAGAAAACAGAAAGTCCATATGCAGTTCAGCATTCTTTCATGAGTGCAGATGATGCCATAATTAAAACAGAAGCAGAATAATCATGTTATTAATCACTAAATGAAGTTTCAATATTTCATTCAGAAACAATCTGTTAATTTGTGTATCTATACTATTTGTTAAATACCGTAGCACAAAATAGCCATAAATATAGCTATTAACAGATTATCAGAGATCTGTTAGGTTAGTGAAGAAATAAAAAATTTAGCTAATAACTTTTTCTCTGTTTTGAATATTTTTAATCTGATTTTGTAAGTAGCCTGTTTAATTTTAATATTCACTTTTGAACTTTTGCATTTAGCAATTATATGCAATAATAAGTGATTATTAGAAGTATCTTTAGAACTTTATTTGTATTTAGACTGCTTCTGACCAGTTGATCTCTCTGAGCTAACAACAGCAATAGTCTCCTCTAAACCATCAACTTGTATTTTAGACCCAATCCATGTTCAAGGAGGCTTTCCCCTTAATTGACACTTCCATATTAGATTTGGTCAATCTGTCTTTGTTGACAGAATATGCACCTCAGACTATTAAGGTTGCTGTAATCAAACCTTTACTTAAAAAAACCTACTCTTAATTCAGAAGTGTTGGCTAATTATCAACCTATTACATAGCTCCTTTTTTTGTCTAAAGGTCTTTGAAAAATTGTTGCACCTCAACTTTGTGATATTTACGTAGAAATAATCTGTTTGAAGAGTTTCAGTAAGTATTCAGAGTGCATCATAGCACAGAAACAGCACTGGTGAAAGTTACCAATGATCTCCTCTTAGCCTCTGACAGCGGACTTGTTTCTGTGCTTGTCCTGTTGGATCTCAGTGCTGCATTTGATACAATCGATCACAGCATTCTGTTACAGAGACTTGAACATGTTATTGGGATTAAAGGAACTGCATTAGGCTGGTTTAAGTCATATTTATCTGATAGATTTAAGTTTGTTCTTGTAAATGATGAATCTTCCTCACACACCAGAGTAAGTCATGGATTTCCTCAGGGTTCTGTGCTTGGACCGATTCTTTTTACTTTATACATGCTTCCATTAGGTAACATTATTAGACAAAATAGCATAAATTTCTATTGTTATGCTGATAATACTCAGCTGTACTTATCTGTGAAACCAGATGAAACCAATAGGTTGGTCAGATTACAAGCATGTAGTAAAGACATAAAGACCTGGATGACTCAGAACTGTCTTCTTCTAAATTCAGACAAAACTGAAGTCATTATCTTTGGACCTGTGTGCTGCCACGTATGGTGAGGTAGGGTGCGTGGTGTGATGAAAGTTAGAACCCGGATGCAGATATTTCAAAGAAAAAACTTGATTTATTTAAAAGAAACAACAAAAAGCACGTCTGAGCCGGAATACAATAAATCTAAACTGAGACTATGAAAAAAAAAGTAACAAAACAAAACTTAGCATGAAACTGTGACATTACATGAGCGAGAAAACCAATGACAAATCTGAAATATGAATGACAGTGAGGATCTGGCAGAGTACATGGGGGAACCTGGAAACTAACTACTGAAGGAAGTTTTTCTGTGGTACATTTTTTTTTTCTTATGTACATTTTTGAAACTTTGAGGTGAATGTGTGAAATCAATACACATTGAGTCCACATTGTACTTGGCAAACAAGCTGAGAATCTTTAGAAAGGTTGCAAACTTTAAAGACTTTGATGTGAAAAACTGACATTCATTTTTGGGTGCAAAGAACTAATTTGCAAGCGAGTATAGCAACAATTTTTTTGTTCACTTTTTTTTCTGTCTGAGCTCTCCAACAATTAGACAGGACAAGATAAACCTCCTGTCCTTTCTCTTTCTCTCTGTATCTTCCTTGTTTCATCTGATGGCATTGTGTTGAACCTCTTAGCTCCTTATGCCATAATGTGTGTCCACTACAGTGAAAGTGTTGTTGTTATTGTTGTTGCCTACCAAATCGTGATATGAAGATGAATGTTTATCACCAAAAGTGTGTTGTTTTCATCATGTTGGGATATGGTTCCGAAAAGAAAAACTGTAGTCTAATGAGACAGATGCTAGAAATGAAAGTTGTCTGAGTCCTAGGTATGTGTATAATGAATGTCAGTTTACTTAAAAAAATAAATAAATAAAAGCACATAGTTTAAAGGATCACAAAGTTCTATAGTATTACTTTAAACTCGATTCTGGAATATTAAGTTTATTTGAAGGCCGAATCAGCAAATATTTCATCAGGATTGTCTTGAGTGGCTCATGCAAAAAGTGTACAGTAATTGGATCTGAAATCCATTTCTGTATTCATTTTATTGATATTTTCATATGATCATATAAAACGCAAAATATCCCATTCATAACATTTTGAAATACGTTATGTAGTACAGTGGTGACACTGTACTTAAGAAATGGTTGTAGTAGTATGGATTTTTTTTTTCTTCTTAAAGCACATAAACACATTGTGCCTGTACATGGAGTTTTTCTTTTCCACTGATCAGAATGTTTTTTTCCTGAACACCAAGCAGTTTTTTTTATCCTTTTCTTTATAGGACATTAGATCATATATCACCAGGAAAAGGTGTTCCGTGCCATCTACAGTAACTACAAGAAATATATAATATGAAGAACCACATTGTAGATAACATAAAAACAAAACAAACAAGTTTTGTTTTTACTTTCCACAGTTTCATGACACTGATCTCGAGAACCTGGAAAATAAAGTGGTTGAAAGTCTTTCTGTCATTTTTTTCTTTGGTTTGGCCTCCATCCGTCTCTATAACCACATTCTTCTTCAGCATAAGCACTGCGTAAAATGAGAAGTCACCTCAGACAAGGCCACAGGGCTAAGTACATCATTTATATGATGTAATTTATCCCTATCACATTCTGTGCATGGCTAATTAAACCACATATCTTCCCAACTGGAAAAGGAAAGAAGGTCAAGGAGAATTGTCAAGTCATTCTGAGGGTGACTTTTCAAAATCAGTCAATAAAGGGTTCGGTTGTTCTTGAGTAAATGTGTTCATACGTATTTTATGAAAAGTGTTTATTTTGATGATAAAAGATACCTTTGAATTTATAAACCATATGGTTGATCACTGATGCAAGAAAGTGTCCCATCATTGCAGGCCCAGAATATACCCTATTTTTCTCACAGTAAAGTAAGACAATGTGTCCAGCTAAAAGTGTTCAGCAACATCAACTAGAGCACTTGATTGACATTAGAATGAATTTCAGATTGTCAGAATCTGATAAGAAAAATAATAGAAAGTACAAAAATACAATATCGTGACATATTTTCAGCATTTGATTTATAGAACAGTTGTTACCTTATCAAAAATTAGAAAATTAATCAGTCGACACATCAGAAAGAGTTTAATGAAATTAATTTCATTTTTCATTTCACTGGGCATTTCAGTGAATTTCTAAACACCCTAACTCTAAGGAGGCTATTCCACAAATGAAAAACCGATAGACCCCTTCTTCTTCCTCTTGTACAGCCCAGTCCGGCAGGGGAGTAGGTAGCCCGATTTGGCCCTTCTCCCTGACTCTGCCTTCCTCACACTCTCTCTCTCTCCTCTCTACCACTATTGCTCTCTTCTCTCCTACCCTCTGTTCCCATTTAAACACCCCAAAACACTCAAACACATCTCCATACAAGGTAAGTACTGTGCAGAATCGTTGGGAATTGAAACATCTGGTCATATTAGTAGAAAATTCTGAGACATTATTGTGCGACAGCGGTTAACTGAATTCTTTTCCTCACTTTAAGGAATTGTATGAAAACATTTCAGAGGGCTCACAAACTTTCGAGCACCACTTCAACCCGTGTGTGAACATGTGTTCTCTTACAATTGTTACTGCATACATGCATACATTACTGCATAACAATTTGTGATTTACATTCCATCTTACAAGTACTTACAAGTAAAATAAATCATCAAGTTTTAAAAGACCAAAAGCTCAATAAATAACAAAGAATGCAGAGAGAGAAGTGACTATTTTCTTTCCCTCTAATTACACATTTCAGCTCCATGGCCTCCAACAAACAAACCTAAATACAGTATATCCCATGATGTCAAAAAACTACACTAGTCTTGCTTCTTTCTCTGTAGGCTTTTTTTTTTTACTTTGTAGCCATCAACAGCTCTGAACATTAATTCCAACTTAATTAATGAAGGGATGGTACTTCATTCTCATTTTTCATTTACAGCACTTTACTGCAGCAATTAGTAATTCTTACACCCAGAACATTACTGTATCAGCTGCTCTCTGTCGTTCTGACAGCCTAATTGGAACTCACACCTCAAAGCATATTGTTCAAAGATTTTTTTTATGCCTTCTCGTAATGATTTTTGCTATTAAACATATAGTTTGATGTGGGGGTTGCTTTGGGCTTATCAAGCATTTAGCGGTTCATCTTATTTGATGTGTGTGCTGTCTCAGCTACATTTTGGATGGAATTTCAGAAATCAGTGTTAGTTAGTTCTTGACTTTTTGTATCGGCACATACATGGATGGGTGTAAACTGTGTTCAATGAGGGAACAGAGCTCTTTCTTGTTTAACCCTATGTGCAACCAAATGGACAATTAGCAGGTAGTGATGAGCAGATTTTTCTTTTTCAATTTGGCAACTATTTGTTGTGTTCAGATCAGGCCAGTTCTTTTGAGCTATTTAAATAATCTGGCAGAAAGTCTTGATGCAAGCCAAGAAACAAATTGAGATATTTGTCTTCCTTATTTTTCATTTGCCATGGTGTCTGTAGCATTAGCATTTCTTCTTACCATTCTCAGTGTTAAATAACCTAGGAATTATGTCTCTATCATTCCAGTTTATCAGTTGTTATGATCATTGACATGCACATCTAATGCAGTACAACAGTTATGAATATAGATTAAGATGTGTGTTGACTTGTAACATATCTCTGTGTGACTAATTAAACATGCAGTTTGACATTATACTTATTTTCATTTCACTGGGGATTAACTGAGATTTAGCTGTTTTTATCATGATTAATACCAGATGCATCTCACTCCCACACACCATGGTTTGAGAGTATGACTCAAAGTTATACATAAGTAAGCTTCAGTGTCAAAGCAAGCTTGAGCTGTCACCGTGACTGTGGCTGTGGGCAGCTCTCGGCCACAGAAACCTCCACGTTCTCTCATTCTTGCTGTTGGTCTCTGTTTCATGTTCTCAGTCATGTTTATTCACAACACATGTAGAAATGTTTTATCGAAACCTTCGTGTGAGATTTGCTTCAGCTCCTATCCACAACACAGCCAGCAGCCTGATCAGACTGGCATCCATTGCTCTGATTTTTTTATTTTTAGCATAGAGGTCATAAAAGAGAAAATGTTGTTTGTAAAAGAACCCTAGCTAATATGAGTTTGTTTTTATGATATCAGAAAAGAAAAATATTTTGTCGTACATTAATATTGTCTATGATGTAAAGTATCATGGGTGTTGCCGTCAACTGGCCCCTGATGGCCCTACCCTCTATAACTTTCAATTAAAAAAATTGTTACTTCTCTGTTCAGCCTACATTTAAACCTGAGCAGAGCTACAGTAGTGCTAACAGTACTTATAATATTGCTTTAAGGGTACACCAAACCTGTTTTCACACGTAAACAATGGAGATTTAGAGAATGTGCAGAAAAGGGTGCAGGGAGGAGGCAGGATGTGATACAGAAATTATAGTGTGTAAATAGCTATTTTCGTTACAACTCAGTAACAATAGCAGATGAGGCTAATTGTGAACTACTGCTACATTTCTGAATGTTTCTAAACAAATCCACTACTGGAAGGAGTGAGTTGAAAGCAACACACTAGTCAACAGAAAGGAGAATGAAGCAGCGCAGGGTGGAAACTCTCTGCAAGAAGTCCGGAGGGAATGTGGCAGACATTTGTCTTTACATAGGCCATGCTCTGAAAAATCTAAAATCCAGTGCATTGCTCAAGATTAGGAATAGAGTTGGGAAGGCAAGACTGATTCTGTATTCTGCAGCAATCACCATCTCCTGAGACCCCTTTGATGACTTTTCTTTAAAAGTTAGGTCCTTGAGATGTGAGTTTCTTATGGTTTCTGGGTGTGGGGGTGAGGGGACCAGGGCTGGTCATCGTGGGGAGCTTTGGTGTCTGGCCTGTGAATGGGAGCTACTTTGCAGCGTTGGGCAGGATTGCTGGGAGGACCTGCAGTCGCGGCCACTGGCCCTGGGCCTAGTAGCCGAGCTCCTCTAGTGTGGGTCAGGGTGTGGGGTCTTGGCCCTGGTATCTGGGGGCTGTCCTCTGGCTGGGGGGTGCATGGGCCGAGGGGCATGGGCTGCTTCAGGCAGCTGTCGTTGGGGTAGGTTGGTTCGTGCCCTGGTGTCGGCCAGTGCTCTGGGGCCTCTGGGGTGTCCGCTGTGTGGGTGGCAGGGTGAGGCGGGCGGGGCAGGGCAGGTTGGAAGGGCTGCTCTTCTCCGTTGGCGGGCTGCTCGTGTGTAAAACATCTTCCTCTCATGATTTATATCACAAATGTATATACAAGTATTATACATTTATACTCATGCCTAACATTACAGAGTATTTGGTGCTTAACAAAAGGTGCATAATGCTGGATGCTATATGTTACCAATTTGTGAACCAAAAATGTCTAATTTAACACTTCAAACCAAATATGAATGTGATATGGAAGGATATTTTCTGTTTAAATGTTTGTCTTTGTATTTATATTAAACCTTTATCATTGCCCTTTGTTGAATAACATTTCAAATTGTAACTTCCTGCTTTGAAATTCTGCCTGCTAGCAGTGTGAGCGATGGCCAACGGTAAATAAGTTCCAACACCAGCTAATAGTCTTCCCAGCTGTGTGAATATTACAGCTTCCAGGGGCTGAATCTGTTCTGTACTGTACCAGTTGTTCAACTCTGCCAGCACCAACATCATTCCTTTCCCAAAAAATATTATTTACCCCCCAAGACTCCTGTCATAGCAAACCTGGCAGGTCCTTTATCCTGCTTACCCAAAAAGAGACCCTCAACTGTACATATGCACAGCATTCATAGCAGAAATAATGCAAAAACAAGCTTCAACAAAACCATACTTGCATACACCCATGTTCAATAACTGAGAAAAACACTCTGCTCACACTTTTCAAAGAACACAGGCATAGAACTTCTGTGCCTTCAGAGAAAAACGATGAATTGAAAGAGACAAAGCCATTATGAGGGAGGAACCAGCAGGCTTTGTTATCACTCTGCCTCTTGGTATGAGGGAGGAATATTTTGTATTCATATTTGCACTCATTCAGTTGCCCCTTCGATAGCTATTCATTTGCTAACTGCCAATGCCAATTGCTTGGCTCTGTATGTATTTGCCTGGCCGCAGCTTTAACCTACATCCATTTACTTCCTCGTGATTTTAGTTGTTCCCCCAAACTGATGTCACAACAACGTCTATCATGCTGTATGAGCTCAACAGCCACCAAATATAACTGAAAAGAACTGGTAGGTCACCATAAACATCTGATTATGAGTTAGATGACCAAAAAATAAAAGAGGAAATACTGTACTAGAAGGCTAGAATTTCAAAATAACATGACTAAACTTTGACTAGTTTAAAGGTCCACTTTCAGTTCAAGTTAAATTGTTGTTGGTTTTGAATTATTGTCAAGCACTCTTTAGCTGCGTTTGAACCTTTACCACCAGCTAGGGTCATGTCCTCGACCCCTCCTATTCCACCGCAGGAGTGAGGGGGGAACATAGTTATGGGGGAAAAATTTAACCCCAGGAAATGGACCAATGTACTTTTTTCACCCAGAAACCTTTAGGGTGGAGCTTGCATTGCTCAAGATTTCCGATTGGACAGTTATTCTTAGCATTTTATTTTTTACCTTTTTCTCTTAGTATCCTTAAGTTTGATATTAGATAATTAAATCTGTTGGTCAAAATAATGATATCATACAAATCGCATAGTTGAACCAGTAACTGCAAGGTACTTATTGGTACTTTTTCATGTTACCGTAGGGTGAAAAAAACAACTTCTGTGGGGGAAGCATAGGCCATCTTAGTTAACATCGGAGACTACTCTTTATTACTTACTTGAGAGCATGTTATTGAAATAACAAAGATGAAACTCCCATAACCTTAACAAAGTTTTAATCTCAATTCAAAACACAATTTTTCCATAACCTTATAACCTTATCCAAGTAAATCTGTAATCGTCCCTTGTAGTTACAAAGCTAAACCTATTTACAACACTAAATGAAAAGATTAAACATTTTAACAGTTTCAGATGTCCCTGACAAATGGTGCCAGATAAGGTTCCTGCTTAAATGCGTAAAAGACAAGCTATGCATTTTGAGTTCTTCTGAGAAAAATAGACTGTGGGTAGATCTGAAATATTAGGTGGGCCGACCAAAAGTGTCTGTGCTACGATGACCTGAGGCAAAAGATGCTTGCAGAAGAACACACAAAAAATGCTGAGTGGTGACTGATATTTAAAAGCTTTTGTCATTTTTTGTGTGGGAGGTGCTGTCAAATGGGTTCACCAGAGCTGTGGTTAAATTGAATTTAATGGAGTGTTTTGTGTTAGAAATGAGACTGAGCTGCATCTTTTCTGCAGCCTGGTGTGGTGAGCCGAAGGAAAACAGACCGTTTCATATCCCCTTACACAACATTTGCATATCAAAGCTCCCCATGTTTTGATATCATTACAGTGTTTGAAGTGGGCAAGTGTGGTGGGATTATTTCATAAACAAATCATTGGCTCTTTAATTGGTAAAATCTGATGTCAGGTATTACAGACTTTCTTTGGTCTTGAGCAGCGGTCGCATTGTAAATTTGCATCACAATAGCTTCCTCTAAAAACCACAAACAAACTCATTAGGATTCCAAAGGCAAGAGCCAGCTTAGTGGGTGATCATGTTGGGAGATGCTCTTTAAACTCGTGAAAAATAAAGAAGAAATGCAGGTTCTTCAGAATTCATAGTGCATCAGTTGAATCAGTGTGTGAAATGTAACACGATCCTTACAAGGGATCAAAGCCACTGCAGGAGTGGTGAATGGTGCATTTGTGTGACAAAAATAGTGCACCAGTTGTACAGAATGTTTCCAGAATATACCATACGTGGTGTGTGCATTAAATCTCCACAGCTGTCCTTGTTGTTTTTCATACCCATTTCTCATAGTTATTTGGGGCACGGCAGTCACTTTAATTTCTCTCGTGAGATAATTCTTTGTTTCCAAATCCAGCGTGCTGGTGAGGAGCCAAAATAGTTGGCTAATAATAAATAAACTTGGTCACATTTCAAATTAGGATTAGAACAAACAACATCTCTAATAGAAATACATTTCTTCAGTTATTTATTTCAGTAAAATAGTGAGATATTGAATACTGTATGATGTTTAGATTTTGTTTAGTTTGATTTATTTTTTTTTGCTCATTAAACAATTGACTTGATTAAGAGGTTATCAAAGTTTTGTTCTTCTGATCATCTTTTTCACTCGAGCACTTCCTTTTGGGATTGCACACATTTATGTCAGATCAATGCCCGTTTACAACTGCCAGTATTGGATTAAGCATCAATAAAACAGAGCCCACAGTCATCAACTGAGCAGCTGCTTCACCCACTAATGATTACATTTTCTAATGATACATACAGTAAAAGCCCTATTTGTTAATGAATAGAACAAACAAATAATTGCTTTGATTATAGAGTATAACGCTTGTACTCCCCCCCCCCCCCCCCCCCCCCCCCCTTGGAGACAACTAAAGGATTGGATATCACAAAGTTAACCAATTATAGGTCAGTAGTTTACTGATCAATAACTGGGAGAAGAAATTTTGTAAGTCCCAAAATTCTCTGCAGTAGCATTTCATGTCTCAAAATGCAAAATCTATAAGAAGTTATCGGTTGTAACTCATAGAGAAGATAATTGTCTGCATCTAAGGATTCTTAGACACAGATTTGCCTTTGTAGGGCACAGTGCGTCTTATCAGGTGAATGCAATTATTCACAGGGAAATTTCAAACCATTTCTCAACTTCTCTGCTAATTTGACACCAAATATATTGATAGGTCATTATCGGTGTGGTCCCAGAAGTGCCAGCTACTTTCTCAGACTAAGCTGGCTGTCACTTGTGTCTTGTGCAATATGTTTAAAGAGGGGTCATTTCTGTTCAATGTAGCAGGTTGTGACCTAGCTTGTTTTGGACATTTTTACTTATTAAGCACAATTTTACTTATTACAAACGATAAATCATTTCGCTAATATTGTCATATGATGAGGGCTGAAATATAACCAATGTGAAAAACTGGGTCACATTCAGTAGTTGAAATATAGATTAATATTTTTCACGACTCTGTAATAAACTATGTAATAGCATTTTATGATTGAGTTATTTTGTTACCAACTCAAAAATAATTTTCAAACAATAAAAAAACGTATGTGTACTAAAGAAGTTTATAACTGTCAACCGTGGTTTTGCCCCTTGGAAGCTTGCACATTCAGAACTCATGGGTTCTTGGAGGCAGTTCCCCTTCTTCATTTTGTTTCTGCACCAAGTTAACTGATGATGAATTGTTGTACATAGAGCTGCTTTATGGGGCCTTTTTGGAGTCTTCTTTCAGAGTGGGAGCTTTCCTAGTATGAGGGGAACATTGTGTAGAAACTGCACAGTAACTGGTTGAAATGCCACAAGGGTAAGGTGACTGGCTGAATGTCTGAGCAAAACACTGAAACCTGCCACAACAAAAGAAAACAACGACAAAAAAACAACAACTTGTAAACATCTGTAAAGTCAGTTGTATAAGGAACATTTCTTAACGTTAGCCTGTAAAAACCTAAACAAAACTCAAGTAAATGAAGCTATGTTGAAGCCTTTGGTTTTTCAAGCCGATATACAACACAGGAATTACACTGAGCATTTTCATTATTTTCGTACCCCCTTTCTGGCTCTTATGTCACTTCAGTGTTCCTATCTGCAGTGCAAAGGCGACCAGAGCATGAAAAACCCTTGAAGGTGTATTATCCTGAGAAGAACTCCTCTGTCCCCATAAAATTCAGAGGTCCCTTTGAGATGTCTTGATCTGAATGTATCTAATGGCCAGGGTTCTTTTTTCATGTTCCTAAAGATGTTGCTGTGCAGTTTCTTGTTTTTGCTGAGTGCTGTTGCCATGAGGAGGTGTGCTTGGTCTCCAAAAATGACAAGGTGAAGTGCACATGTCACAGCAGCATCCACATGAATGTAGAACCCTGTAGGTAGTACAGGTGAATTATTCTTTTCACCTGTGAATCATTATATTATTGGAGCTGATATAGATGTATATAACTTTATCTGACAGCAAAATATTAGAGAAATGTTAGAGAATTCTTATGGTATAAAAATAACATAAGAAAAACCACATTTTGTTTAGAAATGTGTAATGTTACTACTTCTTCCTTTATCCCAGTTGGCTTTTCTCTGTCGGGATCTATTGGAGCAACCCAAGCTGTCATATATTTTGAGAACAGAGTCAAGAGAACATAGGAAATCTCATGGCTGAAACATTTTCAGGTTTTGTAAGGCAACCTGCTTTTCTCTGATAGTTTTTATTTGTATTGGACTCAACTGTGTGAATAGTGGCTAATTGTAAAAACGTTGGCCAAAGGCAAATCAATTTAACAGTTGAAGAAATGTTTTGTTCGGTTTAGGCATTGACATGTTGATTTTTCCTTTTGCTACTTTGTGTGCCTTTACTCCAGCCTTGTGCATCAAAATAATAAAGAAAGCCTTAAATCGAAGCTTTTTCTGACCTGTATTAATTTATTGTTTATAATCATTATAATCTGTCTACATTTTCTAAAAAAATATAACCTTCCATCCTTACAAAAAACGTTTTTCCCCATCCACATAGTGTTTCAGAGCAAAGGCTGAATGTAACAAACAAAGTCAATGGAAAAAGCACTGTCGCCTCATAGCAAAAAGGTTCCCAGGTCACATCCCAGCTTGGGCCTTTCTGTGTGAAGTCTGCATGTTCTCTGTATGCATGTGGGGGTTCTCTCCAGGGAGTCCTACTTCCTCCAACAATCCTGAACTTGCATGTTAGCTTAACCGCAGATTCTGAATTGATCAGGATTTCAAGTAAGAACTTTTTTTTTTTTAAACTCAGATTGGTGATCTGTACATTTCAGCCCTCAGGTGTTAGGGGCCAATTGAATGCATAGGAGATGTCTAGAAGACCAATACTTCTTCAGCTCTAAAATAAAAGCACCCCTTTGTCCTTACACAGTGGGTGACAACTAAAAGGTAGGGCCAAGAGGAGAAAGAATAAATAAATAATATTGGGATTGGGCCCAAGAATGAATGAGAGGGTTCAAAGGCCATCTATCTACTGAGCAAAAAAAAAAATATATATATATATATAAAACCAAACTTCGGACCCCAAAAAAAAAACAAAAAAAAACTTATAAATATTTTTAGGTAAAACTAGTTTTTATTGTATCCCTCCTTTTTTGGAGTTTCAATGGAAGAAAGTTGAGCTTGGGACTTTACCTCTTGCTTTGGTTACACAGTATATTGAAAGTTTGTTAGTGTGAGAGCAACATCAATATCTCAAAGACATGTTGGCTTGAAATAGAACAAGCACAGGTGTAAGAATAAGGGCTGAATTTGAAGAGAAATTCTACTTTCTGCATGTTCTACAACTAAAGAGCAGTTAATTAGACAAGTCTAGCAATAAATATTCAAAAAAAAAAAAAGAGTCTATATCACAAGTTGTATCACCATTGCCATGTTCACATGTTTTCCTAATTATTGTTCCCAAGTTTTAGCCAGGCAGCGAACATAAACTATTATGAGCATGCAAGTGTGGCCTTGAAAACAAAGAGCTTACCAACAGAATATTGTTAAACATACCTGTATGAATGATCTAACATTCCATATTCTGGAGGCTGATGTAAAACTATAATACACTTACTAATCAGCACAGCACAGCAAGGCAAGGCAGGAAGAGGATCTCCAAGCAGAGCAAAGGAATTAGGCTGTGAAAGTCCTAAGCACTCTCCTCAATAACTATGGCTGAGGAGGAGTGTGGCTATGAAAGTTAAAGAGTTAGATCCACACCAGGAGGAAAACAAAAAAGCTATTAACCATAACAAACAAACTCATGCTCTCCTGATGAGGTGGATTTAAACAAAGGATGCTCTTAACCACCCCCCCACCCCCACACACACACACACACAAAAAAAACCCAAAGGCACTATGAAACTAAAACTATAATCTTAAAGCACTCCTTTAACGGACGCATGACAGATCTTACAAGAACACGAACAGAAACCGCTCCACTAGAGGAGGAACTATGAAACTTACAAATCCATAACTCTCCAAAAACGGAGGGACAGAACAAAGCTATGAAACTTACTGTGATTAAATGAATAAATCAACTATGGCTATGAATAAATTACAAATCAAGAGGATCTCTGCAGGAGGCTCGCTCACTGCAGGCTCGTGGAAACTATGGCTGTGACTCAAGAGATGGCTGGTAATGAAGCTCATGGACAGAGACAACATACTGGCACAAGACAAGGGAAACGCAGACAATTTGAACACATGAGGGACCAAGGGGAACAGGTGGAAACACTTGGGAATCAGGGAAGAGAATCAGACGCTTGATACGGGAGGAAGGGCAAGATACCTGAAACGAGAGGGGAAAGTTAGTGATTTCAAAATAAGACAGGAAATGACGAGACAAGACATGGAACAGAACGTAAATCATGATTTTTTTGCACCCCATATGTAAACCAACAATACAGTAATTTATGTGTGTCTGTCTTGAAATGAAAGGATTTCCCACCTTGTGACTACCACATACTTTACTTTTCCAATTGCTTGTTGACAGGAGTGTAGACCCATCACGGAACTGATGGGAACAGACCACCAACAGTATAAAATAAGAAGGGAGGTTCTTCATGAGAAAAGTGTAATGGGTGTATCTCTAAATAAACTGTGAGCCAAGATTTTCCTGTAGCCCAGGTTGGTTATTTAGTCCTGACATAAATCCATGAAAGTGACAGATAAAGAGTCTTCTTTTCTCCTTTTTTTTTTCTTTTGTAATGATGAGAAGTGATGCCTCCACCTGTATTAAACCTTCTCAGTTATATATGGCTTCTCCGTTTGTCATCCCATCATAAACAAACTCAATGAAATATCCTCATTTACTGTGGTCACACTTATAGACTGTTGGAACTACACTATATTGCTAAAAGTATACGCTCATCTGACTTGACACACATATGAATTTAAGTGACATCCCATTCTTAATCCATACGGTTTGATGTGACGTCGGCCCACCCTTTGCAGCTATAATAATAATAGCAATTTTCACGTAAGTGCCCGTTTTGTGTGGAACTGACAAAAATCCTCATGAAATGTACTAAACAAACAATCATTTATACCAGGTTACCATCTGTCTCCTTAGATGAAACACTAGTCTGTTGGACCATTAAAACTACCTAAATAATTCAAAAATAGTAAATGTGATCTAAAGTCTCTGTCAAGTAACTTGACAAATGATTCTTCCATGGCTCTAATAATTAGCTTGTTCATAACTGTAACCTGAACATGCTTTTGTAAACAACCTAAATGTGTGCATACCCACATCTGAGCATGATGAAACGCAGGCATTCTAAATGACCATGGACGACCAGAATGCATAAGCACAAATCCTTAATTAGCCATACATGGCCAAAAAATCACTGACAGCAAGGTTAAAGTTATTAGGAAAGTGTTACTTTAGTTTTATTTGTCATATTTTCTGTTACACTATGAAATACAAAAAAAATAAAATGTCTTGGGAAGTTGTAACTATAGGGGTCAGTGCTATGTTTCTTGTCACAAGAGCAGCTGCAGAGGTTGAAATAGGAGTTAATAAATTAAATGATAAGCAGCACCTGGTTGCTACTTACCCTCTTAATTCTTATGGAGACATTAAGGGTGGATTTTTTTCACACGTCTCACACAGTTCTGCATTTGAGATCAGTTTTTGTTGAATAAATAATGGTACAGTGACATGTTACTATGTTGGTTTTTTTTTCTGATTTGATGTTGTATTTGCCTAATTTGTTTTGTCCTGGTATGGACCAGATGATTATTCATAATTTCCTGATACGTAAAAAAATATCCAAAAATATCTAAAAAATATCTAAAGTCTATTTAGAAACTAAATAGACAAAATAGACTTTAGATATCTAGAAGTCTATTTAGTTTCTAAAGTCTGTTTAGTAACTAAATAGACTTTAGTATTTTCTGCATGCTTTCCCTTAACACATTTATTTTTACCTTAATACTCAAGTAAATCATTCACGCATATTTAATGCCTTTTTTCAAGCTTGCCTAGGTTCTACAAATGCTTTAGGATTACTATTGCAACAACACATCATCAATAGGGTAAAACTAATCTCTCTCACGACGCTCCCTCTCTTGTGGAGCAAACTGTTAGTATGAGTCCAGGAAGCAGACACCCTCTCTAACTTTAAGATTAGGCTTAAAACTTTCCTTTTTGATAAAGATTATAGTTGGGGATGGTCCAGGTGACCCTGAAATATCCCATAGTTAAGCTTCTACAGGCCTTGACTGCCGGGGGGCCTCCATGCGTGAGGTTTCTTTCTGTTAAAAGGGAGGCGTTCCTCTCCACAGTCGCCTCAGACACAGAGAAGTTTCAGTGCAATCTGTTGGTTTCCTTAGCCAGGAAATTGTTGTTGAATTGACTCTGTATGTATGAATTGGACTAATTTTGAATTAAATCAATTGGATTTTATTGGATTATGATTACAATGAACTGGACTCTAATTGGCTTAAATTGGACTGCATTATTGAAGTGCTTTGAGATGACAATTGTTCTGATTTGGCACTATATAACTAAAACTGAATTTAATTGAATTTATATGTTTATCATTCACCCACTCAGTGACAGAGTGCAGCTTATCTTTCGCACACACACACGTACATATATATATATATGTGGGGATTGAGCCACTGACCCTCCAGAGGAAACCACTCTGTCAGCTGAACAGCAGTAAACATTGGAGCATACAGGGAATATGACCCAGTCTTATATTAGCTGCTATTTAGACACTTCTTGGTCATCTCACTCAGTTAGGAGTGTTCCTGCACACCAAATAATTGAATAACATCAAAATAATTAAAAATTGCTTCAAACTCAGCAGTTTGAAACACCTTTTTTGTAGTACATCCTAAATACACAGAAAAAATTTTTTTAGTCAAGAACAAATTTGCTAGGGAACTAAGTCACTCTCTGCAAAGCTAAATAAACAAACGAAAAAAGTGTACTAACAAATTGGATATCCATGACAGAAGGCGTGCCTCTATCACAGAGCCATCTTTTTTTTCTTTTTGTGGAATTGATTCAGTTTCATTGTTCAGCTCAAGGAACTCATGATACCCCCACTGCTGAGCTGTGGCTAACTGAAGAGAGCAGCAGGCTTGGGACCCTGGGACTTTCTAGAGGTCTGAACCCTGAAGCATTCCACCAACAGCTGGGTCCAGTACCTCTGAGAGTCTCCCTTCAATTAACACCCAGTAGTTTCCCACAGCATTGTGGGGATCAAGGCCTCCTTGATTAAGGCATCCTTCCTCTTCTTCTACATTTTGTACTGTCATGCTTTAGTCTTGCACAGTAATTTTCTAGGATATAGTTATTTGGTCAAATTTGAGTATTGATCAGTGATGAACAACGTTTCACCCATTTCCCTGATGTAACAATAGCCTAGAAGATGAGCCAAACTATGACTTGGGCAGCACAAGTTAAGGAGCTTGGATAGATGGGGCAGTTTGGATCATTGCCATGTGCAGCCTTGTAGATGAGGAGCTGCATGCCTGCTGCAAGTGCTGAAGAGGGTCTGACCTAAGTGAATGACTTAAAATAAATGTAAACCTTCTTACAAAGGTTGGAAGCTCAGCAAGGGGTTGTAACAGTGGTTATGATATCGGTATTTAGGTTGAAATTTCATGAAATTAATCAAGGTTTTCTCCTAACCTTAGGGCTATACTTAAGGAATTCCATATATGTAGGTGTATCTTACACAAAAGATCATAGCAACCAACTTAAGGAAAACTGAAAGCAAAGAATAACTGTATCATAACAGCAGACTTTCTTTGGATAAATTGAGCAAATTAACACAACAGTGTTACATGGGAGACACCTTTTTTATGATATGACTAACTGTTTAAAGATGGGACTGTATGATTTCCAACTTCTGTCTTCTTTCAGCCACTTCACACTTAGCATGTTTGTTTGTTCTATGATATTGGGCTTTTTGACATTTGCATCCAGTTATTGAATAGTGATTTCATATCCACAAGTCATCACTGTACCATAGTCTCAGATGTGTTCATACCCGGCAGTGGAAAATTTGTGGGGAAGTTCCCATCTTCACAGTAGGAGGATATCAGCACATCACTTTGAAGTTGTAGGCATCATAAAGTATGGAGTATGAGTGGCAGATGGTCAGGTGGTTGTGGCTCAGGAGGCAGAACAGTTGTCTGCCAATCAAGAGGTTGGTGGTTCAATCTCTGGCTTCCACATATGGATGTGTCTTTGGGCAAGACACTGTACACCACTTCACTGCCTCTAATGCTTTTATCATGGTGTGTGTGTGTGACAGAAAGAAGCACTGTATATGCTAAAATCTGTAAAGACTAAGACCCATTTAAACTTGAACAAAGTTATCCAACTGCATCTCTCTCAGCCCCTGCAAACAGACATCTATGCAGTCCTCCAAAAAGCTAACAGCATGTAGGCTAAATTTATATACAGAAACAGTCAAAAAACTTTAAGATGCTGCAGTTATCTTCATGATTTACCTTTTAATAAGTTTAACACCTCTGAGGAAGTCCCTCGATGAAGGAGATTTTTTTTTGGAATATAGTAAAATAAGAAATTGCACTGTGCCTCTGGCTTTTTGGCAGATGAATTGTTGTTTTTCCAACAAAATTAACACGAAGACAAGTTTGGATAGAAATATAGAAATACTATATGTCAGAGGATGCTGTCAGTTCTGACAGCTGCAGAGCAAAACCATTTTTCTAGGAAAAGAAAACACTTTAAAGAGGAGATGGTCTGAAATCCAATTTAAAAGAGCAAAATCTTTTTTTCTTTTTTGTTTTGTCCTTGCCATTCTCTCTGTTTTTCTCATCTTGACAAAGATCAATAGATACCGCAACCACATCCGGAGTACAATGCCTTGTTGATAATTTTTAGCACAACCTGGAGATAAATGGGTGATCATTTTATCACTGATGTCATCTGCTCACAGAAAATCAACCTTCAGTGAGTTGCGCTGGGAGAGTTTTGATTGACAGGTGTGCCCAGCAGGTTTGTCCTGAGGGCTGGATCTTTAATGTTCTAGACTGTTCTTTTTTCAGCTGTAGAGAGGAGGGAATAGCAGATAAAATATCAAAGCTTTGGGGTAAGGAGTGTGCTCTGCCTTCCTAAATCCCATTTCAACATTTTACTGACAAAATTTGTCAAAAAGAATGTATTCATGTTTGGGTTGACTTTTGTTCTTAACCGTCTCGGCTGAAATGTTTTTGCGAAAGTCATCTCCGATCAGCTGTTTAAACTGTGTCTTAGTATGTTTTGCCTCTGTTCACTGTGGTTATCCAATTACTCAAATGGATCCTGCCAATTCACCACTTAATCGTGTCTCATTCCAATGTAATACATGTTAGTACTTAAAATGAAATATCAGGCAAAAAGACAGTCTGTCATTACTTTTCACTTTTCAAATCAAACACACCATTAAGCTCTGTCCACATGCCATTGATAACTTTCAACAGCTTTTGTCCTTCCAGTGTCCACAAGGAGATGGAGCCGATGTTACAGCCAGCGATGCAGGGTCAAAAAACACAAGACAAGCACCCTCCTCCTATTTTCTGCCTTTGCCTTTCCATGCTCCATCAGAGTGTGGCTCTCATTGCAGAGTCCTGCCACAGCCTACATCCATCATTTTCTCCTCCAACTTTGATGGAATTATCACAGTTTATTCTACCTTTGGTCCGTTGTCCCTGATGCAGACTCTGCTGATCTTCTAACTTCTTTTTTTTCTGTTTTCACCTTGCTGCTATAAACTTCTCACTGTAGCTTAAAGGTTGAGTCATCTGTTTTTATAAATCAACTATTTGAACTTTCACTAATTTAACGGCATGATCTGTGGCTTTGTTGTGTTCTTGTTGTGGACTTCGTTTTGAATTCATGGATTTGTGTCAGGGCTGCACAATGTTGTGGTGGTTAGCACACCGTTCAACTCCCGGCTGGGGCCTTTCTGTGTGGAGTTTGCATGTTCTCCCTGTGTATGTGTGGGTTCTCTCCGGGTACTCTGGCTTCCTTCCACCATTCAAAAACATGCATGCATCTCTAAAAATTGTCCTTTGTAGTGCGTGTTTGTCTCTGTGTGACCCTGTGATGGACTGGCGACCTGTCCAGGGTGTACCCTGCCTCTTGCTCGATGGCTGCTGGGATAGGCTCCAGGCCCCCCGTGACCCAACCGACATATAGAAAATGGATGGATGGATTAATGTCTCTATAAACTCTTGGCTGAGTATCGTGTACTTAACATGACATGATGTAATCAACAACAACACTTGTTTTTAAAGCCACTGGGCACCCATCATTGTAGCTACAAAGCTATCATTTAAAAATTGAATGTCATTAAAGTTTACCCCTGTTTAGGCCGAACAGTCTCAACTATTGGTACTGTTACTTATTTTATAAATAAGTTCTAAAGTGTTGTGTCTTAGGCAGAAAGAAAACAACTTGCCATTTCATAAACCGTAAGTTTCAGGGGTATTGCTTTGCTCACCAGCTATTCAAAAGAAGTAAGAAAATTACAATAACTAGCTGTGAATGTTAACGCTAGCTAGCAGTGGCACACTTTGTCAGCTCCTAGTTGAAGGTTCCGATCTAAAATGCTCACTGCATTTCAACCAATGCGGTGCACAGCTTCATAACGCTAGCTCAGGTGTATGCACAATGTAGTGAATAAAAAATCTATGAATAACTCATCTGTTTGAAGGAAATACAAGCTGCATATGCTTGCAAAAAAATAAGGAACAGAATGCTATCATTGTAACTAACAGACATTTCATAGAATTTACAACTGTTCACAGAATTGATCAGAATTTACTTCTGTTTTAATTCTCTTAGAAAGATCCAATTTTGAACCTTTCTTGTTTCATTTACCTATTGTCAAAACTTGAAACTCAATTTTATTAATAGGACTGACTTAAGTCCAATCTCCCCGTCCTGAGCGTGCCTGTGGCGACTGTGGCGACTGTGGAAAGGAACGACTCCCTTTTAACAGGAAGAAACCTCTGGCAGAACCAGACTCAGGAAGGGTGGCCATCCGCCTCGACCAGCTGGGGTTTGAGAAGAAAAACTGGAGAAACATGATCTCTCCTGTTAGTTCTCATCAGAACTCTGGCTGTAGCATTTTGGATCAGCTGGAGGCTTATCAGGTAATATGTGGGACAGCCCAATAATAAGGAATTACAGTAGTCCAATCTTGAAGTAACAAATGCATGAACTAGTTTCTCTGCATCACCCTGAGACAGGATGTTCCTGATTTTGGCAATATTACGAAAGTGAAAGAAGTCAGTCCTAGAAACCAGTTTTATATGTGCGTCAAATGATAAATTCTGGTCAAAAATAACTCCAAGGTTCCTCACTGTAGAACTAGAAGCCAAGGAAATACCATCTAGAGTAACTATATAAATAGACAATTTCTCCCTGAAGTGCTCAGGTCCAAAGAGAACAACTTCAGTTTTGTCTGAATTTAAAAGCAGACAGTTCTTCTGAGTCATCCAGGTATTTATGTCTTTAAGACAGGCTTGTAGTCTGACCAACCTATTGGTTTAATCTGGTTTCATAGATAAGTACAGCTGAGTATCATCAGCACAACAATGGAAATTTATGCCATGCTGTCTAATAATGTTACAGTCCATACTACAGTATGGATGATCCTAAATTATCTTTAAAAAGTCTCACAGGTTACAAGAGTTACGGGTAGTCTCTGGTCTCAACAATTCAATTCAGTTCAATTCAATAATACTTTATTAACCCCCAAAGGACACTTATATTGCTGCAGTATAAATTATTATTGAAGATAGGCTATTGCTATAGATAGATAACAAAAGAGAATATCAATCAGCTGTCACACATGTAGAAAGTTAAAGCGTAGCAGAGCAGAGAGGGTTTGATAGTATTTATCTTCAGAGTTCACCATCAATGGGTTGGTGTGTAAAATTGTTGCTTGGCAATAATTTTGCTGATTAGTGCACATGCAGCACTGACATATAACACAGGTGAACTCTCTCATTAAACCACATAGACAGGAACTCAGCCAACAGTTCAACATCTGGGGTGAAGAGACACCCCTTCACATTGACATGACCAGGACTACACCATCTGTTGTTAACGAGCACTGTAACCCCTGCTTCTTCACTGTTAACTCTCTGTCTGCAGTCTCTGTCTGCCCATGTTTCAATGAAAAAAAATAAATGTTGCCTGTCTGATATTCCTGCCATCCTCATCAGGGGTCCAAGCTCTTCCATTTTAGCTGCCAGTGTTTTTTTTTTCCATGATTATCAAGGAAGGATATGGTTTAACCCCACTCTTTTTGTCTATTTTGTTCCGGCTTTGCATCCAAGATGTCTCCTCTTCAACTCATTGATTTTTGGTCTTATTCCAAGCATTACATGGGCTTTGGAAAGCTTACTATGCTTTCAAGAGGTTACCAACTTTCCATTTGCAATGCATTATATTAAATGTAGAAAATTGCTAGCAGAAGTCCTTCCAGCAGCATGGCATTCAAACCAGTACAGAAATCTCTGTTTTCACAGAAATAAATGTAAAAAATTTATAGAAGATGCAAAGTAAGACACAGTATGTACCAGAGGTGGGACAGAGTCATTATTTTGCAAGTCACAAGTAAATCTCAAGTCTCTCTACTCAAGTCTAGAGTCAAGTCCCAAGTCAAGACTGAGAAGTCCTCAACACTGAGTTTCACATCACTGCCAAGTCATCACAAACTCTTCATCAAATACATACCATTTATTCAAGCAGATTATTTCACCAATTAACATAAAAAAGCTGATGTTTCATAACTAATTTAATGGCCAAAAACTTATACAAATCATGCCTATAAGAGTTCAGATTTGTACAAATAAGCTAGCAAAAGATTCATTATTGATGAAGATTACTAGTAGCATTGCTGGCATTGGGTTTGAGGTGGGTTACACTCTTCTGCTCTGGCTCTGGCTTCTTCTGGCTCTGCACACAGAGCAAAACAACCGTTAGCACTCCACCTCCAGCAATTCAAATTACATATCAGCCAAACATGCATGTCTTTGGAGTGCAATATATTTGTAAAATTAAATTACTGTCAGCAGTGACCGTGTTAATCATCAGGGGACAAGTGGTAAGCTAACAGCTGGATATTTCTGATTAGTATATAGAATAAAATCATTCCTCCTGTCAACTTTTGTCAAGCCAGCTCCATGCTAATCTTGTGTTCACTAACTGTGTCTGGTAATCAGTATTAAAACACCATGTAGATCTTGTTAGTGGCAGTACGAGAGAAACTTTTAGAGGGACAAATGACTTTAGGATTGGGTTCTTATGTCCTTGCTATAGCTTTTGCAGACTGCATACTTGTTAATTAAAACTTATGTAGCATGTTTCTGTGTACTGGCTGGAACGGAGTCTGTGCAACTAAGAAAATCAACGTGTGTCATGTGGTGGGCTCAAAAGATTGCCATGTGCACCAATGCCAAGTTAATGCAAGTCCCTCATTCAGCTAGCATTAGCTTGCAAACTTTGATAATGTGACTGGCTTACCGATCTTTGTGCAGCTTCATAAGCCTGTGATTTTTGACCCGTATGTTGTACACACTGCGATGCATTTTTTTTGACAACCTCGTAATTCTTGTAAGCGAACAAGATGACCTTTTGATATAAATTTTTTTTTTTCGTTTGCAAACATCATACATGTAGGCATGATACCCGGACACATGATTCGGCGTATTGTAATATTCATAGTAGGTTTAACAAATATTCTGGTATGTGATATGCTATGTATGATAGGTAGGCTATTTTGCAAAAGACACACGATATATAATATAATATAATACATACACGTGCACACACACACACATATATATATATATATAAACACTATTATATGATAGAGAAGCACAAGCAGATTGTGTACAACTCAGCTGTTTTAATAAGTTTGAAAATGAAGAAACAATAACACATTATACATCCATAAATAAAATAAAACACAATAGACATAAGTCATATATCAGAAAAAAATTTATATCTATATCTACATATATCTCTGAAAAAATTTAAATCTGTATCAAGATTGATTAAAATTGATTGAATTCAAACATGAATGGTATCAACCGTTTGCCGAAAGCAAAACATACCGAAATACAATTAAATTATAATACAATTACATTGAATAATTTACATTAATTATTATTTAATTACTCTATCTATCTCTCTCTAGATCTCTCTCTCTCTCTAAAATAAATGAAAATCTATGTATGTATATATATATCAGAAAAAATTTAAACAGACAGATAGTTGATGTAGAAATCCTATGAAAATGTAAATTTTCAAGTTAAACACAAAAACATCACACCACCTCGCCCCAAACCGTATTTACACAAAGTTGCTCATGAAAGTTTAAATGAGCTAAAAGCCCTGAAAGAGGACTGTTTTGAAGAGCTTCTTTCTCGTGCTCCCTTTCTGCAGGTCAACAGAGGTGAGTTTGGCAATGTGGTGTAGCCTTATGACTCGCTTACAGTGAATCCTTCCCTCCTCAAAACAACTTCCCACTTCTTCCTCATATCTTTGTCTTTGGGAAACAAAGAAAAATAAAAACAGGAGATTCGAGAAAGTCAACACAAAAACATTTTAAAAAGGAGGTCAATCTTATTTTCTTCCTTCTTCTTCCTATTTTCTTCCTTCAAATTTCTTAAGAGGGTTCGGGTCAACAAAACTCCCATTCTGACGCATATCTGTTGATAATAAACCAAAGCTGCTGAAATTGTACGTAAGCTTGTTTGCAAACTATTCTACAGTCAGATGTTCTGTTGTCTGTATTTTTAAGTAAGTGGGGTGGGTATGAGACAAGAGAGGTATGTTACTTTTGTTAGGATGAAAGAATTACATTTGAATAATACAGCCTGTGTCACCTGTGTAAAATTTGCTGGTCAATGTTATATCAGCGATATTTGCATTATTTCTACAATAGCATTTTTGTGTCAGTTGTAATCTAATCCTGTGTTATGGAAAATATGATTTATAAAGTCTCAGTTGGCCTAATAGCCTGGTGAACACCAGTTATAAACATAGCCCAGCTTAAAGTTTGCCGGCTACGATTTCGGTGGCGGCCATAAATACAGTACAATAATATTCTATTCACAAAATACAACCAATAATAATGTTGAATCTTACTTGTGAAAAATAATCCCCCGATCCCTGTTCGCAGTCGTCCGCCAATTTGCACAGGAATACAATACTCTGCTGTCTATGGGTAGGATGACCGGTTCAAGATGGCGGCCGTATTTCTCACACCCCAGCAGTCAATGTGGCGTCTACTCTTTATAATGTCTATGTCACCAACTACAATAATCATAACCCAATTTTTTACCGGATTTTCACATGGTTTTGTTTGTTACAAATGACAGAGATTTAGTTATGATACAGGACGCCGTCACACATTGAAAATACGTGCTTTCTTGCTGAAAGACTGTGTATTATGCTCTTTAACAAAGGTATGGTAGGCTATGGCATGTGGATAAATGTATAAATTAATACATTTTATATTTCAATAAAGAAACAAGTTTGATTGTTCATTTGAATTTATTTCTCTCTCACACACACACATGCGTACACGACCCTTCTGTAACACATATACATACAAGCTCCCATACTGTACCAGCTCAGTACATTTTTTTTAAAAAGCCTAGAAAAGTAAGTGTGATAATTCCAGGTCATTCCAGTCATTACACTGTCCTGTTAGGCTTGCAACTGGGGCTGGGGAGATAAAACCCTTTGAAAAATAATAAATATAAATATATATAAAAAAAAATAATAATGTTTTGCACAGCTTCTGCAAACTCCGTAACTCCAGGGTAGTTAATTTTGCAATGTGGTGCAGTCTTACTTGCTGAAATACAGACACCACAAATGACACAAGCATGAAATGATGGTTCTCAATTCCGAACTGGGTTTCTGCAATGTGCTCCCCGAGTAAGAACACATCCTCACTTGCCCTGTCAAAATCATCAGGCTTGAAGTGCCTTTGACGAATCAGTAGCAACAAAACCCTCCTGTCTTGTAGCAACTTTTCATTGCCTCCTCAAGCCTGTATTACTGGGAAACCTTTAAAATATGAAGAAAAGAATGTATCAACAATATATATCAACAATCAACCTTGCGCCGGTTATTGCAACCATAAGCTGCACAAAATACAGGTATAGTTGCTCAGTCTCCATCAACTCCAATGGATTCTGGTGCTAGCGGTATCATGTACTTCCAAGTCAATAGGCTGAAGTCAAAGTAAAGTCACAAGTCATTTCAGTGAAAATCAAAGTCGAGTTACAAGTGTTTTATCATTTTGTCAAGTCAAGTCATTAAATTCATGACTCGAGTCTAACTCAAGTCTAAGTCATTTGACTCAAGTCCACACCCCTTGTATGTACAAGGCTACTGCAACATGCTACTTGCCTCTAGGGTGGCGCCATACTGGAATTTGTGACACAATCCCGATGAGAACCACTAACTATTTAGTTGATCTATTCAAGCCTAACCACCTTTTTTTTTTTTTTTTTTTTACAATCCTAACACTAATCATAAATTTTAGTAATATGACTGATCATCAATTTCTGTTATGACTGACAGTGAAATAAAGGGCGACAAGTTGGACAATATTGGGCAATATTGCTGGGATGGTGCAGCTTCAAGACTGGTAGTATTTCTCATTTGCTACATTATACTGCTGTTTTTGTCATTTTCCTATTTTCATATCTATCTATCTATCTAGCCATCCAGCCATCCATCCATATATAGATATAGATATAGATATGTACATTCCTGGGACTGAAACTGCCATTGAGCACCCAGTGACTGAAGACCACACTTCAGAAATTTGGGGGTAGGTTTAATCCAAATATGTAGGCATTCTTCTCTGGGTGTGCAAATTTTTATGTGGCAATGAGATGTGAGGTTAGACAAAGGTTATGTCCTGAACTTAGAATACTTACCCCATGGAATGAGAAGAAAGTGTGATTTGCCAGCAAAAATCTACAAACTGGACAAAATCAAAGCCAAATTCATTTTCAGTTCTGTTTGTGTTATTGTTATCATGTTTTTCCATATTACTACGGATTTCCTAATTTTTTTTCAAGTAAAGTCTGTTGAAGTGTACATATAGAATAAAGTCATATGTCAGGATTTAGCAATCATAAGTTTTCCCAGGAAGGTCCTTAATTCCACAAATATGCCTACAGCAGCAGGAGGTTCTGAAGGGAATCATGTCATTTATAGATCAGTATCAAAGTACAATATCCTTTCTTCTGACATTTATTTATGCATTTATCTGGCGGGACACAGTGCGCTCAACAGACTGCTGACTCAATATTTCTGGAAGTCTCAGAGGTGTTTTATCTGTGCTGTTTATGGATTCTTTTCATCCACAGTGTACCAAAAATTTCCCTTCTGAAAAGCTTGAATATTTTTATTTTATACAGTCAATACATACTCTCGATGATTTGGTTGAGCAAACTGATACAGTGTTTATGTGTAAATGAGATGTTCCAGAGTGCTGTAACTTCAAACTTAATCAAGTAGCTAAATATAAACAGAAAACCATGGTTTAAGGCAATACACCTCTGCTTATTGAGCTTTAATTGGTGTCTTGCACTGTGGTAACTGTAACTATATATTGCAGACAACAAAAAGAATGCTTTTTATATTAAAACAACAACCCTATTATCTCAAGTATGGACTGTATGATGCAAATGGGATATAAATGACTGGAAAACGTACAGTGCTGTAAGGTATTGGGCTGACACCTGCTGAGCAATTTGAACATATTGGCATTGATGCATTTTTTAACTCTACTGGAGGCTTGGAAAACATTTTTTACAAATCATGGATGTAGAGAGTGCAGTCTTACATTGATTGTATACTAAGATGGACAATGCTGTCCACTGCTGGGGGTGGGGATGCTGGAGCCTAACTCAGTTGTCATTGGGAAAAGATGAGTACTCCATAAAAGGGCCACACTATCACAGTCAATTTAGAACCAAAGAGAACTCCACACAGAAAAGCTCAAGCTGGGAATCAAACCAAGAACCCTCTTACTGTGAGGTGACCACCACACCACCGTGCAGCCCTCTAAAACAACCAATAAGTCTTTTTAACTCAAGGAAGAAAAGCAACTGCTAACAGTGAAATGGGTGGCTTCATAGAGGCTTTCTCCATAATTAATTTTCAGTCAGTGGTAAAGATGCAGTGACTGTGCAGACAATATATGTTTCACATTTTATCATATTTACTGAACCACATAATGACCCTTTGTACCCTATGGATGAGGGCATGACATTCCCATCATGACTAAAACATTTTATGGTAGCTTTGTATGTGTTAATTGTGACTCTATAAACAGATAACCTCCCAAAGGGATCAATTTTACCAGTTTTCCCTATGGCTCATTGCCAACAAAGAACACATGAACATGACAATTATTGAGGGAGATGTACACAGATATAATTAAGCTGGCTTGGGATAAGTAAGTAGAAGAGTGAAAATTACAAACTTGTGCTGTCCTGAATGCGTTAATAAACTGTAGAACTATTACAGTTTCTGGGCTTGAAATCCCACTTCTGTCTGTCAAAGTGTAACTTTGCAATTTTGCATGTTGGGAAACTGTCACTCATGCCTCAATATGATTAGATTACTATATATTCAAGACTCCAAAAACATTTCATGCTTGCGTTTTTGTTATGCCCCATACTTTTGTGTCCCTCGAGTTTTCCACAGGGCTCCACCATCACCTGGAAGAGGATAAAAGGCCAGTCTCTCTCTCTCTCTCTCCCACTCATGCTCCAACATGGTGACCTGAGCACTGCTTCTCCAGATCCCTTCTATGTTTTTTTTTTTTGCTTGTTTAAATAAATCCCTTTTAAGTTGGACAAGTTGTGAGTCTCTTTATGTTACACCCTTTGAGGGGTGTAACATATAGGGGTCTCACCCAAGATTATTGAAGTCTGGATGAGTTTTCTTTTGTTTGTTCCAACATGTGCTCGTGGTTTTTAGGTTTTTCTCTAATATTACAGTCTCTGTGCACTTTTTGTTGCAGTCATCTCCCTGGTTAACTAGGGAGTGTGCCAACTGGACTGATTTATTTAGCTACTTGATTAAGTTTGGACTCATTTTGAATTGTTGGAATCTTTGGGTGTTGCTATTGTATTAGTTAGTTTGTAGCCTATTTTTGTCAGTGTAGTTTTGAATGAGAGAGCATTTGAGTTGCTGCTTGGACACTTGTGAGTTCTGTGGTTTTTGTTGGGTGTTGTTAATAATTGTTTACCATGGCAAGTCTTGAAGCCTTTGTTGAGTGTCCGTCTGAGGAGTTAGCTGTTTAGTAAAGAGCAGCTGCTGAAACTAGATGCTTATTATTAGATAGAAATTAACACAAAGCATCCAAAGGGTTATATGGTAGAAACACTTAAGGTTTTCTTATCTGAGAAAGACTTGTTAAAACTGTCTCCATCTGCGGCTGTTGACCCTGCTGATTCTGCAATTGAGTTAAGGTTAAGAGAGTTAGCCTTGCTGGAAAGAAAACTTAAAAGCAAACAACTCGAGTTAAAATGAAGACAGCAGCAATTTATATTAGAATATGAACGCTTACTTAGAGAAATGCATTTGAAAAGAGCTTCATTGCCTAACGTGGGTCAGCTGAAGTCACCTGATTTTGATATGGTTAAAAGGGAACTCCGGTATTTTTAAACCTAGACCTTATTTCTGGCATGAAATACGTTCATCTACTCATCGAGAGCAGTTTGGTGAAAGTCGGCATCCTTCGGAAGATATTTAGATTCAAGCACATCAGATTAGTTCCCCTCTTTGTTGTGAATGATGTGAAAAGTATTTCACACTTTGAGAGAGTGGTGACCATCTCTAAGTGGCCTCCACAGTGTTGGACTTTGTTTTTGAAAAGTGTTTTGACTGGGAGGGTCTAGGAAGCATATTCTGCCAAGTTTTAAAGACAGTGAAAACTATGATTTGGTTAAGAATGCTCTCCTGAAGGCTTACGAGCTTGTTCCAGAGGCTTACCGGAAGCTCTTCAGAGGCCTTAGTAAGTCTGACAAGCAGACTTATATTGAGTTTGCAAAAGAGAAGGAAACATACATTATATTGCCAAAAGTCTCATTTGCCTTTACACGCATATGAATTTAAGTGACATTTCATTCTTAATCCATAGACGTTTAATAAGACATCGGCTCACCCTTTGCATCTATAACAACTTCAACTCTTCAGGGCAAGCTTTTCCTAAGGTTTAGGTGTGTGTTTATCGGTATTTTTGACCATTCTTCAAGAAGCGCATTTGTGAGGTCAGACACTGATGTTGGACAAGAAGGCTTGGCTCGCAGTCTCCCCTCTAATTCATCCCAAAGGTGTTCTATCAGGTTGAGGTCAGGACTCTGCGCAGGCCAGTCAAGTTCATCCACACCAATCTCGCTCATCCATGTCTTTATGGACCTTGCTTTGTGCACTGGTGTGCAGTCATATTGGAACAGGACCATCTCCACAAAGTTGTGAGCATGAAATTGTCCAAAATCTCTTGATTTGCTGAAGCATTCAGAACTCCTTTCCCTGTAACTAAGGGGCCAAGCCCGGCTCCTGGAAAACAACCCCACACTATAATCCCCCCTCCACCAAACTTTACACTCGGCACAATGCAGTCAGACAAGTACCGTTCTCCTGACAACCGCCAAACCCAGACTCGTCCATCAAATTGCTTTGGAGAATTTGGAGAAGTGTAATTTGTCACTCCAGAGCATTTCCAATTCTCTAGAGTCCAGTGGCAATAATTTTGCTGGTCTTTACACCACTGCATCCGACACTTTGCGTTACACTTGGTGATGTATGGCTTGGTTGCAGCTGCTGGGCCATGGAAACTCATTCCATGAAGTTTTCCACACACTTTTCTTGAGCTAATCTGAAGGCCACATGAAGTTTGGAGCGATTTTGTAGCAACTGACTGCAGAAAGTTGCGACCTCTGCGTACTATGCCCCCCTGCGGCTGACCCCGCTCTGTCATTTTACATGGCCTACCACTTTGTGGCTGTCATTTCCAATCACTTCCACTTTGTACCACTGACTAATGATGTTACGAGATGTGCCAAGGCTTCGAAACGTGTTTCGAGTAATGGAGGGGGCGTTTCTGCAAAGCGCATATTGAGGCTTGCTTCATTTAGGGGAGGAGCTGAAAATGATGACGTCCAAAAACTCGCTACCTGGCAGAACCACATGACTGCTTCGGGAGGTAGTTCAGATTTTGCCTTAAGTATTGACAGGCATATAAACCCCTCAGTCTCCATTTAAAATGTGGGGTTTTGGTGGAGAGTTGCAGTCAGTTCAGGTTTTGATTTGAGTTTTGATAGTTTGGATACTAGAGTTTGGCTAGCGTTAATATAGTTTGGAGAGTTAAGGGAGAGAGAGATAGTTTTGAGATTGAGGAGAGTGAGGAAAGGATCGGTAAGAGTGTGGAGCCAGCTAGGAAGAGGAGGATTTCCCCCATGTGGGAACATTTTGATTTGATATTTCCTAATAAGGTAAGCTAAATGTAACATATTGCAGATACATTAGGTTTGCTTCTCAAGAACTGCATTTTTCACTGTTTCTCAATTAATTCATAGGTGAGGTGTATACTGTGTTCCAAGGAGTTGGGGTACAATAACAACACCTCATACATGCTAAGGCATTACCGTGCCTTGCGAATAAGGAGGAAACTAGAGCTTCACCCAGCCGAGGTAAGTCATTATAATATTACAGACGCACTATCACAATTTTTACATGTTGACTTTTGTTTATTGTGCAAATAAAGACAGGTAACAGACACTGTATGTATTCTCTTTTAACCAGCCACCAGAAAACAAGAGCTGGATTAGGTCCTCTTGTCCATGATAGTGAAGGATACATGACCCAGTGTTTAGTATTGTGGAAGATATTGGATTCAGGACATTTCTGTCCAAACTGGATCCCAATTATGTTCTCTCTACAAGGTAGGTATGTATGGGTGCATGCTTGAAAGTTCTTTATGTTTGTTTCATGATTCAGCAATACATAATTTTCCTTTGGTCTCTGAAGGCCATGGTGGAGGCCAAGTTTCTTTGCCATTATTCCAATTTATAATAACGCTAATAGTTTGTCTGTGTTTCTACTGCAGTTATTTAATGGTCTACTCATCTGTATCTTTAAAGGAGAAGCTTACACAAGTGCGGCTTCATCTGGGGATGGAAAGATTGAAGCTAATGCAAAAAGTGGAGACCAGATCAAATAGCACATATTTGATGTTGCAACGTTTGGTTGAACTAAGAGAGCCAGTAGGAACAGTATTAGCTGGGCTACAGAATGCCACTGTAGAGCTGTTGGCAGAGGAAAACGTGTCTGCCTCCAAAGTTGCTCCCCCTCGTGAAAATGCTGGAGCAAACCCTTCCTGGAGTAAGTGACAAAGCTGGGACTTGCAGTTGCATTAGAAAGTGGAGACCACCTCATCAGACAACTGTGGGAAAAGCTTTACACTTTGCAGTCAATGAGCATCATTCCCCATGCCACACTCCTTGACCACAGATTTAACGTTATAGAATTTTTCAGCCAAACAAAAGCCACTGACGCAATAAACGACTGACCAGAGAGTGTGCCACCATTATACGTTCAAAACAGAGCAGAGAGGAAATCCCCTGACTTACACGTCTCATGATGTCACTGGAGGTAATATATTATTTTACATTTTGAGATCAATTATTCCTATTAGAACACTTACTAACATAATCTGCTGTTTCTTCTTAGGTAACAAACTGTGGTATCGTTTAGACATCAGTGTCATTAGGCAAGAAAAACTCAAAATGTAACAGCAGATGCCACTGTGGAGTTCCAGTGCTATCTTTCAGAGCTTCATATAAGCAGAGTGGAAAACCCTCTGGAGTACTAGGAGAGGCAAAAATTACTAGACCACAATTTACATAAACTTGCGTTTTTGTGCCCACCTGCATTTTCAGTAACTTGTGAAAGGGTGTTTTCAAAGGCCGGAAAAGTGGTGTCAAAAAAAAGGAATTAATTAAAATGAAAAACTGTTAAGAAACTGCTATTTCTGAATAAAAACTGATAAAATCTCCCTTGTTTTTTTACATCATTACACAAGCATATCCAGTGCCCTCTTCCAGGTGCCACAAGCACTTTCACTGTCCTCTGCACGCTTAAGCCCATGCCATTTTACTAAAGTAACAGAAAAACATACACAACCATCCAGTTATTCTGTACTTTGGATCACCCTGCTGCTCTGTTTGAGAGATGGAGAGACTGACATCATCTAGTGAAGCACACTATATTCCAAAAGTATTCACTCACCCATCCAAATTATTAGATTCAGGTGTTCCAATCACTTGTTGATTTGAAACAGCATTTATTATGTATGTAGGTCAATGGGAACATGCAAATGCCGTGGGAGTGTAGGACTTGAGCCATAAAGTGACATGCAGTTTCAAATCAACAAGTGATTGGAACACCTGAATCTAATTATTTGGATAGGTGAGTGAATACTTTTGGAATATAGTGTACTTCACTAGATGGTGTCAGTTTCTCCATCTCTCAAATAGAGCATCAGGGTGTTCCAAAGTACAGAATAACTGGATGGTTTTGTTTCTCTCATACCTAATCTGTCAAAAACCGGCAGGACACAGGTGCAGGATCTCTCAGAATAAGTCAGTTTATTCAGAATAAACCACTTATGGGTCTTAAGCTCTCCTTTAACAGAGGCACTATGAAACATTACATAAAACAAAACTCACTCCTTCTATTGGAGGCACTATGAAACTTTACAATTTACCGAAACGCAAACGCTCTAGTGTTGGTGCTATGAATCTTTAACAAGAACAAAAGATCACTTCTAAAAGGAGGAAACCAAACAGGGTATGAAACAAAACGAGACTAGACTTGACTAGAGTTCAAAACTTTACAAACAAAAACCACTCTGTATGAGGGAACGCACAAATTCAAGGGCATGGGATTCGAGGCTATGGTTACTTGGGAAGGCTAGGATGAAAAACTCTCAAAAGAGTGTTACAACTCACTGGCATGGGACATAGGGAGACGCAGACTATATATACACATGAGGGAACATGGGGAACAGGTGGAAACAGTTTGGGATCAGGGAAGACAATCAGACACGTGTCACAATAGGAAGGGCAAGATGCCTGAAACGAGAGGGAAGGTTAATATTTCAAAATAAAACAGGAAATGACGAGACAAAGCAAGATTCAAAACAAAAGAACTCAACGGGTCATGACATAATCCTGAAGCAAAACAACCTGTTACTATTTGGAGAGACTGTGGGGCGTTTCAGTCTGTGATTTTCTGGTGAAGTTGCTGTTGCTTTGTGCCCTTCTATACCTATTGATGGAGTTTCTTTCATTCAGGGTAATGCCAGGTTGTAGGAAAGCCAAACCAGGTAATTCCTCCGGCTCCTTTATACCCAATTCCAGGTATAGGTGAACCTTTTGGGCACGGTGCAAACTGATCAAAGGACAAACTTTAAGTCCTGTGGGTTTTCTCAGGTGCTTCAACAATTGTCAATTGCACAGTGCTTCCTCTGCTTTCCATCCCGAGTGACAGGGAGCCCTTGAAACGTTTCATCAGATTCTTAAAACCATGTTGTGAGTTTTTTTGCAGAGAACTTCAGAAAGATTAGGATGTTGGGGTCCCTTTGCTATTTTTTGCTACCAGAGATGTAACCCAAGAGTCACTGGGGTTCAGTCCTGCTGAGTTTTTTTACCAGGCCTGGTTTTTGGCCATACCGTGCGTGGCCTCTTGAAACTGCTACAGAAAAGATGGGTGTCAGAGAAACCTCCATCTTCCAACTTACATGACCTTGTGTGCTATTTTCAATCCAAGCTTCATAGAGCATGCAAGTTGGCTAAACTGAATCTCTTAAAGGCTCAGGAGATGTGGTTGAAACAGATGTTCAACAGGGAAGGCTGGCAAATTCCACCCTTCTGAACACTTTAGATTATCATCTCTCTTCACTGGACCTTTCTAAGTGGTCTGATGTAATTGAGATTGTACATCAGTTCATTGAGCTCTTTTCAGATGTACCTACTTGTACCAATGTCCTTGAACATGACATTGATGTTGGCAATGCGACCCCTATAAAACAGCATCCATACAGGGTTAACCCAGACAAAGGACAGGTGATGCGTGGATAAGTGGATTATATGCTAAGGAATGGCATTACTAAACCTAGTGCTCGCTCCTGGAGCTCTCCATGCCTCTTAGTTGCCAAGCCTGATAAGACAAATAGTTTTTGTACAGATTTCCGTGAGGTTAATTCTGTAACAAAGTCTGACTGCTACCCTCTTCCAAGACTGGATGACTGTATCGATAGAGTGGGATCGGCACGCTTTGTCACAAAGTTAGACTTGCTTAAGGGTTATTGGTAGGTGCCCTTGACAACAAAAGTGCCTATGAAGCCACCTTTCTGCGCCTAATCAACCAAGTACTCAAAGGTATTTCTGGGTATGAAGCTTATTGTCATCTATACCTCTAATTGGTCTCAACATTTAACCCAACTAAAGGAAGTGTTCCAGAGTTTAGTAGCTGCCAATCTGACTTTAAACCTTTCTGAATGTCAGTTTGGGTGTGCTACTGTCACTTATTAGGGTAAAGATTGTTGGTTGTGGGAAGATTTGTCCAGTTGAGGCTAAAGTAGAGGCCAATTTTTCGATTTTATGTGTCTGCATCTCATCAAGAGCTTGAGTGCTTTCTGGGAAAGGCAGGGTATTTTGTCAGAACTTTGCCATTATTGCTGCTCCTTTAACTAACTGAAAGTATCATTTGTTTCGTCTAAGTGCTGTCAGATGGCTTTTGAAAGGTTGAAGGCCCCGTTAGTTAGTACCCCTGTGCTTGCTGCACCAAATTTAGAAAAACCATTAAGGCTTGCTGTGAATGCCAGTGATGTTGGAGCAGTCCTCCTCCAAGAAGAAAGTTTGACGTACACCAAAGAAACTATTCCACCATCGAGAAAAAGGCTCTCTCTTATTTTGGCTTTCGAACACTTTAGGATGTACATCTCTGTAGCTGTCTATACAGACCACAACAACTGTCTCCTTGAGCTGAATGAAAAATTCCAACCCGGGACTCATGAGATGGAGCTTGTTTTTTTGGGATTAAAAAAATTAAAAAATGTTTAGGATGTAATGTTAATAAATACATGGCTAGAGGTTTTACATTGCAATGCCTTAATATAGCCTTATGCAAAACAACAAAAAAAAAAAGAGCGTGTAATGGTAAATTAATTCTTATATGCATTGTATAGAGTGTTACTGTGTATGACCTGCAAATGAATGACCTGCAAGGTACCACCCTGCCCTATTTTCTCAAATTCCTCTTTACAATGATGGGCTTGTTTTTTGAGATAGCTGCACTTTAAGGGGGACAGGGTTAGCCTGGTATTTACGACTGTATCTGGGTAACCTCAACTGATGGTTGGGGATGAAAGATAGAAGAACAATCAACTATACCCAAAGACAGATGATGTGATAAGTGAGCAATATAACTGTGTGTTTTTGCCTCAGTGGTCAGAGCAACTCTGTATTCTGTACTGTGTTGTTCTCTCGTGCAAGATATTATTATTAAAGCATCTTTTCTCCTCAGAAGAAAATAACTGACTCTGTGCATTACTAAATTTCCACCACAAGCGACTTGTCTTCTTCACAGAAAATAACACAAAGCCGGCTGATGTTGCAAGCCAGCTAAAGTGTATTTACTTGACAACCCACTGCATTCATGTCACTGGAACCAAACTTAATAATTCATTTGGTTTTATTTAGAACAAGAGGGAACAGACTGAACCAGTTTTCAGACTTTAATTTGCCTCTGTGAAACTCAAAGTTGTCTTTTGCCTTTTGATCTTGGAATTAGAGCTCTCTGCTGGGGACCTTTTGTACTTGAGATGTTGCACATTATTGCTTAGCTATTTCCACTAGATGCTGGAAGGGCCTTTGTCCCAGGTCTTGTAAAGATGGCTAATACAGCAGGAACAATGAAAAATAACACTATCAGAGTATGACAGACTTGCAGAACATAAAAATGTTATTTAAAAAATCTCATAATGCATAAATAATGCATTGAGTAATAGAATAAACAGATGCAGGACACATTTTAATAATGGCAATATATTTCAATTTATTAGCTTTTTACAAAATACAAAAACATAAAGGACATTCATTCTGGGAAAAGTAAACTAAACCCAACAGATAGAAAAATAAGCTGAATGTTGTGTCAAAAGAATCACAATATCTTTCTGATTTGGAAGGCACAGTGTTTAAAGTAGTTATCTCAAAAGGTGCCTGAAACTCTCCAAAGACAACTCTGTGCCCAGGCAACAGTTATATATTGACTGTTCGTGAATCCACTGACTTCAGACAGAAAGAGTAAAAGAGCTGTCAGCTGAGGGAATTGAGGTCTGATTACACCTACATACCTACACCTGAGCCCTTCCAAGCCTGTTACATACTGTGAAATACAGATAGATGTGCACATTCATGCACATGCAGGAGTATGCAGGCCACACCTGAGTGTATTCATTATGATTGTTATCATGGCAACCAAGACATTTGGTTTTACTTCAATTTTTGCATGTAGCATTCAATACTTTTAGGATCTTATTTTAAAAAAAGAATTGAAAAATATTTTGTCTGGCTGTCTAGTGGACAAAAATTAACATATTCAATGCCCTTAAATATTGTTCTATGCTTGTGCATACAATAGAGCAGTGAGTTTTCTTCTACGGTGATGAAGATTTTTGATTTTTAATTGTCTGTCCAGCACAGCCAGCAGTAATTCCATTTGATTGTCAAGATCCATAATAGATTAGTTCTCTTTCATGACATGTGTCTCTTTTGGGATTGGCACAACACCTTTGGGCAACCATGCAAATATACATTTGGACACAAATTACATGCATTAAGCCATGCCCATCTTTTTACATTATGTGAGAGCAGGCAATATCCATCCTGAGAGCTCACACTAGCACACAGCTGAAATGAGCTCAAACTACAACACACCCAACAGACAGAAAAAATAATAAGACTCCTGTGTTCTTAACCACTCACATTCCCATCATTTGGGGTAAATCTTTAATACCAGTTGTCCCATTTATTATAACAATCATATTCATAACAAACCAAAATATTTGAAAACTGGTTCTGAATCAGGGAGTTTACATACAAATCTCTCAACATTTTATTAACTCAAACACTGATCTAACTAATGGATGATGGACACCTCCATAAACAACAAGGGGGTCATAGTTTATACTTGCTTATACACAGCTTATATCTAACTGATGGCACAGTGGTTGGCAGTGTAGATGTTCTCTCTGTGCCCTCATATGTTTTCTCCTGGCTAGCAGATTTCTTCCCACAGTCCGTCTTTGTGTAAGCCCTATGATGGTTGAGTAACCTGTTCAGAATTTTTTCCCACCACATGCCTAATGTTAGTTGAGCTCCTCGGGTCCTAACTCTGTAAAGTTAAGGACTTCATAGAGTTAAGACCTGAGGGACCTAATTATCTTAAATATTGTTTCATAGTTAATGGATAAGTGTTTAACAGCATTAGCTTTAAGAAACACCCTTAAACACCACAATTATGGAAACAAAGTTTTTGGGAAAAAAAAAAACTTCTATAGAAGTCAGTCAAAATGCTGCATGTTACATCAATACTTTCAGCACTGTTCATTTTCTCAAATTGCGGTTTCAGTGGAGTGCTCTAAGTGAGCAAGGTACCACAAGCCTTTCCGGGTGTGTGTAATTGAGGAGGACAAGAGGAGCTGAGTATTGCAGACATCAAGTAACTCTGCAACTCAGAAATAAGAATGAAATGCAAACCTCTCTGTGTCAACCCAGTTGGAGACAAGTCTTCTATTTTGAGTCAGGGTGGAGTAAAAGTGGTGGAAAGGTTTTGACTGAGATTTTAAACTTAGGGGTCACTGGCAGCACACATTTGTTTCTGTTTTTTTTCTATGTAACAAACTGTGAATATAAAGCAGGAAGAATGTGAGAGAAAATAGATATTCCAATTACTGACAATTATCAAGTATAAGTGGTGCTATGTGAGACTCTAAGTTGTCACCAACAGTCACCCTTTCTTTAAGGGTAGCCTGTGCACTGCATGAACATAAGGCATAAATGGATGCTGCTTTCTCATGTAATGAACAGTATGTTTACACACAATCATAAACAAGGATCATTTCATAATTCGATTGCAAAGTTTTGAAGGAATCTTTCTTGAGGATGGATCTAACTGGACATTTTCCATCAGACCACAACACTGATGATAAACAAAATATGTTCTCTTTTAGTAGTGTTAAGGCACAATTATTTGCACAGTTCACTGCATGCTGTCTTACAGCTGTAGCTACTTTGATGAACGTAATGTGCAACCAAATTTCAAAGGAGAGTTTCACATCTTGGATAATGCCAGTGGGTAAACTACAGACTAGCAGTATGATAAGTTTGTCACTCATGTTATCCAATTTTAGTTGTAGAAAATAAGAGATTTGAGGATGTGGTGATGGTGTTGCTGAATGCCTATCTACTGTTTCCTCAGGCTTTTCAGGTGGTCTGTTGCCAATGCCCTGAACAAATGAGCTCATGCTGCAGTAGTTGTTTAAAAATGTGGCCACTTGTGGAGAGACAGTACTGGTAAAATACTCAATTTGTCAAAAGTTATTACTAAACTAAAGATTGGATTTCTACAATTTTTTTTTCTACAATTTTGTAAGTTGTTTGTGAGATGGTGGAACTAATATTGGACTTTAGTATAGAAGTTCATACAAGGGTTTAATTCTAGGTACTGTTTCATCCTATTCTCTACACAGTCTCTTATGAGATCCCTTCTTTCCTAACAGCTGAAACCACACCGTGTTTGGGTGGCAGAGAATTGTTTTAGCAGCGGTGTCCTTTGAAGTCTTTGCTTCCTGCAGTTTCTCATTTACATAGATGCCTTCTCAGAAGCTACACGCACATACACAAGCAGACATGCTTACAAACAGTTGATATCATTAATGTTAATGTTGAAAACCTTCAAAGGGAGTTTTCAACATGATTCAAATACATGGCTTACACTTAAGTTAATGTGTAGCCATATTGTGAGCAAATGTATCAACCACTCACTCATTTGCTTTTTTAAAATTTCACTCACCTTACGACTGTCTCTGTTGGTGTTCATGATCCCTGTGGAGTTTATGCTTTCAGAACTCAATTATGTCTCACCAGAAAATTAGCCACCAGCGTGCATCACTAAGGGATAATGAAAGGCCTTTATCTCATCTTATGGCCTTTTTTCCCACTCACCAAAATACTGATAGGCTCATAACTCACACTAATCCACAGGCAGTTTCTTCAACTCTCTGCACTCTTGTTATTGTTTTCAAGTATTAATCATGGGTTTTGATATATAAAATGGCTTAGACTGTTCTGTCTTTCTCATCCTGAGCTTGTTTGGTATCCTTGTGTGATTAATTGTCACTATATTTTAGGTTGTCAGATGTGGGATAAGGCCCAGTAATGGTATTTTATGTTTATACATTAAGAATCCTTTTTAACAACAAATCCATTTTTTCATATATCACTGCATTGAGATATGTGTTAATTATACGTGCTGAAGATATGGGTTTGCTGAAGTCATCTGTGAATGTGCCCTAGTGTTAGGCACACCGTTTACTACTTCACATATAATATAGTGAATTGTACTTGAACAAATATTCTGTTACAGCATTAACAGTTAGTGGAACTATGTAGCAGTTTAGGTGTGAGCTGGGCCTTCCTAGTATCCAAATGTTCAAATTTAATCCTGGGAACACTTGTATATATGGGTAATTGTGGTAACCTCCTTTATTTTCACACCTTTAACTAATTAATTTTCAAAACATTTTCACCATTAGATAAAATGTTGAAAACAGACGCTGCGATAAGTCCTTGTGCAACTATAAGCAGAGGTTATGAGTTGAGGTCAGTAACAGACTAAATGTACAAGACACTAGAGATAGCGGCTGTTTCTTCTGGTGAAAATAGTTGATTTGAAACCGACACAATACATTATTATTCATAACCCCAATGCAATTATTTGCAAATCTCATAAAACTCATATTTTATTCTCAATAGAACACAGAAAACATACCACATGTTAAAGGAAGAAATTTTACCTTTTCATAGAAAATATTTGCTCATCTTGAATTTGATGGCAGCAACAAAGTTGGAACAGGGCCATGTTTACTGCTGTGTAACATACCCTCATCTTTTATTGACAGTCTATAAACATCTGGGGACTGAGGAGACCAGTTGCTACACCTCTGGGAGAAGAATGTCCCATTTTTTATCAGATATGGGATTCTAGCTGCTTGGGAGTTCTTTGTCACATTGTGTGCTTCATGGTGCGTCTTAGGAAGCATTTGCTACCTCTTTAACTATCTTTAAACGTTTGTGTAGAAAGGTGTTTTTGCTACAATAAACCTCACTTGTTAAGTTCCACTGAGACTAGTTTGATTTACTGGTTGTCGTGTTATTGTCTGCCAACTGGTTTCACCAAGTGGACGCTTCACCTTTCAGAGTGTTTCGTGAGTGGGCCATCTTGTGCTTCTCTTTTAAAAGGAAGCACGTCTCAACAGCATCTCTTTTTATAGGAAGTCAGTGTGTGTTCTCAGCTTTGATTGGATGTGTGGGATTCAGTTATGATGAGGTGCAAATGCTGGGAAAGATGGAAATGAGTAGTTCTGAATATCTTAATTGAGGATGTATGAGCTTAGGAAATGGAGTCAATGAGTCAAAATGTATCAATATACTGTATTTGCCAATAATTTTGTCATTTCATTTGTCTAGAGGTTTGGCCTTATTGGCCAATTTGAACTCAGAGGTGGAGTCGCATGCTATATATATATATGTGTGTGTGTGTGTGTACTGCCAAACTATAGGGTTGGCTGCTTGGAGGAAGCACAGCCCTATGTTGGAATGATTCATGTATAGAAAGTCTTTCTCCACACTTTTGCCATTTTTTGAGGCTGCTTATTTTATTGTATGTTTGAAAATAAATGGCGTCCTGTTTCCCTGATCATTCAAGACAGTGTTATACCTTGCTCTTTCCATGGCTACGGGTCATCTTGCCACAGTTGGTGTCAGAGGTGGGATTTTTTGCGCCTGTAACAAGTGGATGAAGGATACTGGCTAAATGAGAAGAGTAGAACTTGGAAGAGGCCGTGGAACAAAGACAAACTCTTTTTCAGGCATGGAGGACAGAAATTCCGACAGGACAGCTGGGTCTGAACCCTTACCTGAAGGAGCTATGGCTGCAGAAGTTGGAGACCCTGAACCAGTGTTACGGCCAAAAGTAAATGCAGTCAGAGTTGTGAGTCAAGAACTTTCTGGACCAGATATTTTCTTTCCCCATTTTTCTACATTAGTAATCCCTCTTACTGAACTAACAAAGAAGTCAACTTCAAAAGTGGTTTGGAATGAGAACTGTGAATCAGCCTTTCCATCAGATTTGTCAAGCACCTGTATTGCAAAGCTGTGACGTTACAAAACAGTTTGTTGTGCAGGTAGACGCCCCAAAAGTGGGACTAGGAGTTGTGTTGAGAGCCAATGAGAGCCTGGTGAAGAAAGATTTGACTAAGTTTTGAGTCTTATTTTTGAGTAAGAGACTGTTTGATCGTGTTTGAAGAAAAATTATTCTACTATAGAAAAAGAAGGACTGGCAATCAAGTGGGCTATCGATTCCGTGAAGTATCATCTTTTTGGAAAAGAGTTTATTCTTCAAACTGATTACAGACCTCTGAAGTGGGTGCATTCCAAGCAGCATCAGAATACCAGAATATTATGTTGGTGCCTAGCCCTCCAACCATATCAGTTCACTATACAGCATTGTCCTGGTAAGAAAAATCTTATTGCTGATTACCTTTCCTGTTTGCTAGACATATGTAAACCAGAGGGGGTAGGATGTGAGAAATGTTAGGATGCATTTGCTACCTCTTCAAACTTTTATGTAGAAATGTGGATATCAAAAACACTCACACATTAATTTTTCTTCAGTGCACCACCCGTTTCCAGTTGGTGAAAGGTCTGGACTGCAGGCAGGTCTGTCCAACAACTGAACTCTTCTACTACAAAGCTATCATGATATTGTGATAGATGCAGTATGTGGTTTAATATAGTCTCTCTGAAATGTGCAAGATTTTCCCAGAAATTGTGTAATCTGAATAGAAGCATATATTGCTCTATGGAACTGTATATACCTTTAAGCAGTGATGGCTCGTGGTGACATTGAATGGGTGGGATAATGTATTATAAAAGCCAAGTAGTTGTATTTCAACATAAAAGGTGTCCTGTTAGAATGTAAGTTTAAACTCGTGTGCCCCGCAAAATCTAATACAGTCCACGATCCGTGATAAAGCATGTCTGTTTTTCTTAACAAGCTCGTTGTGTCTCAGTATAGCAATGCGGTGGCCCTCATCAAGTTGACAGGCGATGTTCACTTTAACCAGCATTGACGGCTTTACGCCATTCCCGATGTGAGTTGTGCTGCATTCATGTTTCCTGATTTTCTCAGACAGATGTTTCAGATCCACAACTCCTTGCTAGGTCCAAGCTGTGTCTCCTCCGAAAAGTAAGCGCAGAAACAGAAAAGTGACTTTTTAGCTAGGCTTGTCGTTAGCCAGTCCTTTCTCTCAAACCAAGTTACACAAAAGCTACGATTTTGGTGCTTTTCTCGATATGTAATTTGGATATCCTTTGGATGATGTGCCCCTACTTTTTTCACCTCAACTTTTTCTCCTAAGGACATTGAAGAAAACGGATTTGAAAGTAAAATAATCCAATTTCTTAACGCCGATGCCCACCATTGTCAAAGTTTCGCCCTACACACACACACACACATACAAGCGCGCGCGCACAACTCCCATCAAGTAGAGTCATCTTGTGATTGGCCCAAATCTTCTGGCTTTGGGCTGTACAGATTTAGACCAAATAAGCCACAAATGGAGGGGGCGTTACTAGTAACCTGTCACTCAAATGTTGAAGAAAAGTCAAGTGTAATTGAATTGCTTCGCGTGGGCTGTAGATAATTAGCCCGTTTTCACCGATTGCATGGGTTTCAGGTCAGATTTTGCTCCGCCTCTGATCAAAAATTAAAAAACAATTTGTTTAAAGTTTAAAGTTTTTGAATTATTTTTATATTATATTCTCATTTTTATTGAATAATGTAGGGAGGGCTGAGCCCTGTTAGCCCAATTATACCAGCCGTTCCAGCCTTTAAGCATTAACGGTACCTTTCCAGATGTGTAAGTTGACAATTCTATAGGGATTGATGGACCCCCATACCATCAGAGAAGGACATGTTCGAACTTTGATCATTTTTATACCAACTCATGTTACCAATTAACCGCATGAGTTGCAGCATATTCCCCCAACTGTTAAGTACCACTTAATTTTGTCTGCCTTTTTTCAATATGAGCTAATATTTTGCATGTAATTGTAAAATGTCACACTTTCAACATCTGAAAAGTTTTATGAAATCTTTTATGATGAATAAGATTGGTTTATTATTCCTGTTTTTGTTTTTATTCTACACGGCATCACAAACTGTTTGGCGTTGGGTTTGTACATATAGGTTCTGCTAATAGTGAGTCCTTAATCTCAAAGTTAGTAATGAAAGACAGGGACAGAGGATTCATCCAGTCTGCAAGGAAATATTTTTTTGGGAAATTCAACAAAGCTAGATAGCCCAGATAGTTCATTGACACATACTATATGGTGCATCAGTTCAATGGGGGGCATATTTCTGTTCAATTTCTCAAACTTTACAGCCTTACTGCTGAATGGTAATTATTATGGAAGTGTTTACTGTTTTGAACTTTCAGCCATTGACTTATGAAACATTTATGTGGTGTTCAGGCTCCAAAATGTGCTATTTAACAGTTGCCTGCTTTACATCACAATGACTTGTGCTTCTTGAATATCAAATAGACACATAATAATGTGACATGATTTCGTAGAATAATTGGATTATATAGATGCTCCTTGCACTAAAAATTGCATCTGTTTATCATACTTTGGATTTTGAGTTGTTTATATGGGAATATGTACCAAACACTGTCAAAATATAAGCATATTTCAAGTCTTGATACTTTTTAAGTTTAAAAAACTGTAAATGATGCATATACCTGCAATTCTCTTTTTCACATGCAGCCTTAACTTTAAAATCATTATGGAATTCACACACAGCCTGAACTTGTGACCGGCTTAAAGCGAGATGACACATTTGCCCTACAATGCTTCTCTGAATCATGACTGATTGATGATCTTAAGTGGGAGAAAGATAGACTGCAATTCTACATGACAAACCAGATATTTTCAATCAGCAAGACAGAACTAAATCCTTTCATATGGTGTTACTGTACAGAGCAACCCATTTTTTATATTTTCTATCATAACTTATTTTCCACATTAAATATTTTTAATCTTGAAACATTAAATTCCTCACAACGTTCTCTTTTGAATGGACATGCATTTTGATGTATATTGCATTAAAGTCCTGAGCAAGTTATCCTTGAAATCCTGATTCAAAATATATTTTTGTATTCCATTACCTTAATTTTTCCCTTACAGAAGATAAACTGCAAAGCTGAAAATCCTCTCCTTCCCACTCCTCCTTCCACCATATGTCCATACTGATTACTCCTCTGAAACATAACTGTCAGCATATGCAGTCAAAGGGAGCTCTCCTTTGATCAAGTGTCACACTGAATGGTACTTGCTGCCTTATGAAAATGGAAAGAAAATTCAATTATCCCTAGCTTTGTTATTGCATATTAATTATGGCATGAAGTGGAGGCAGCAGCGGATGGTGTGACAATTGATTTAAATAGATTACAGGGCAACCGGGCGACTGTATTAAGTGTGTTAAGTGATAGTGTTTGCATGCTAGTTAAGTGCTAGTTTCACGCATATTTGTTAAACAAAATTGTGAAAGCAGTTTTGAAGCCTAATGGAGATAGATTACTGCTGAGACCAATGAAGCTCTTAGTGACTGCCTTCTGTGTGAAACCCAGAGATCATGAAGGGAGGTCAACTTTGAATATGTATGGTACATTCTACAACAGTATTTAGCCACAATAAGTTGTTGTCAAAATTTGGATCATTTTTAACAACAGATTCAGCCAGCAAGCTCACAAAAAAAAATAGTTTTCGGAAAAGTAGAACATTTTTGTTTGATTTATCAGCCATGACCTCTTCTTTCTCTGATAGGAAACATCAGGCTAGATTTCCCCAAGGTTAAGTGAGACTGCAGTATTGTCTGGTGTCATGAAAGGAATTTTTACTATGATGAACAGCACCGTCAACAAGCCACAGCATGGTTTTTGGGTCAACAGTGTCACCATCCTAGCAACAAAATAATAGACAGATTCAAAAGTTTGTTGTTCATGTGCTCCATTTGGGTGGCCTAACTAGCATGCAGGCTTCATTTCACAAAATAAAGTAAGAAAGAAGATGATGTGTGTGAAAGATTTTTGAGATGACTGAGATTCTGAATTACATTTCAATGAGGCCAAAAAACCTCAACAATTAACCTGCCTGTCCCTTCCATACCTCAACCAGAGAGACAGTAGATCAGGTAATGCTCATGTAAATCAGTTGTAGAAGATTAACACAGGCATGGATCAGAAATCTACACTACTTTACAAAAGTCTTGAGACGTCTCTCATTATTTTACATTTTGCCTCCAAAGAGCCAGACTTTCTTGTGATGTTTTAAAGTGGTCTTGAGCAATCATTCTTCAGGCTTCCTAAAGGTCTTTCAGAGATTTTCATCTTTTGAGGAATGTGAAAATAGACATATCCCAGCATTTTGTGTATTGTCTCTAAATGAAGGACAAAGAAGTAGTGACAGAGCTAGAAAAAACTATCTACAGCAGATTCGAAGATATATATATATATATATATATGTCATGTAAGAAATACACAAGTGATATCCTTAAGAAATCCATCAGAGACCTGACATAGAACTTTGGAAATGCATCTGGACCTCAGGATGATCTAATGTTCACAGAAGCCTCATCAGAAATGGTCTCTATGGAAGGGTCAGGTGACTGCTACTATTTTATATTTTCTGACAACTCGCCCGTGAAACAGTAATATATGTAATACTGATATATCTTACTAACGTGAACAAGGATCAGTAGCAGAGGATTTTGAGAGAAATAGCCAATGGGCGAGTTTGAAATGCCACAATGAGGTCAAAGGTTTCGGTAGAAAATTAGATGCCTTTTCTTAGCTCACCACACTTCCATCTAGCTTCACAGATAGGTCAGGGCTTGTTTGAGTTACGGATGCACTTATAGTCCTCTTAAACACCATTCACAGAACTTTGCTTTTATTTCTTATATATTAGAGGCAGTAAACATTATTTTCACAAGGCAATAATGGTTATTTATTAGTTAGTTGTCAGTGGGTTTGTTTGTTTGTTTGTGTCCACTTGTCCCTTTAAAGGGGAACTCTAGTATTTTTTAACCTAGACCTTATTTCTGGCATAAAATAAGTTTATCTACTCACCGAGAACAGTTTGGCGAAAGTCGGGGCTTAGACGATGCAGTGGATGAAGTCGTCCCAGTGGAGTGCCTGTGTAGAAATTCCTCCGTTAGCTCTCCTATAGCCGCAAGTAGCCACATAACAGCACCTTTGAGTTAACAGAGATATAGTACACGTTCATTCATTCATTCTGCTTAAAGAATTGGTGAAATAAAGACAGACAATGTCTTATTTAGAGACTGCATCGTCTAAGCCCCGTTCATGCCGTTATATGGATTGCAAGTTATCTAAATAGCTTCCGAAGGACGCCGACTTTCGCCAAACTGTTCTCGGTGAGTAGATAAACGTATTTCATGCTAGAACTAAGATCTAGGTTTAAAAAAACGGAGTTCCCCTTTAAATGGAAGGCTCACTACAAATCAGTACACGAGTGTTTAGAGTGATTATCCTCATCTGGATGAGGGAATATCGTTTTGGAAAATTATGTTCATGCTTCCAGTGAAGTTCCCGAGATTTGTAGAATCAATACCAAGACTCACTGAAGCTGTTCTGCTGGCATGCAGTGGTCCAACAATTTACCAGTATATTTAACATTGATGGTTCCTTTAAATTGCCACCCACTGGTGTATTTGAAGTTTCATGATTGCAGCCATACCAATAAAATACACACGAGTTTGCTGAGTCGAAATGGCGGTAGAAACCACTTAACTGTTGTCAGAGCACTTTAGGCAGTTTTCCCCTTCACCAAGCAGTTACATTGGTGTTTAAATTCATTAGACTGAAATTGTCAAAGGAGAGTTTTCATCACTTTACAATGATGTGCCTATTGTGTCCCAAAGCATTTACCATTCACCCTGGAGCCTTTATTAGAAGAACACTAATCAAGTTTTGCTTCGCTGTCTGTAAGGATTTCAAGACGAGACTAACATAATGTCAACGATGAGACAAAGTCTCTTGAAAATGATTCAAACTTTGCCAGAGGCGACCAAACTGTGTGACAACTCCACTTTGTATACGAGATATGCTGCAAAGGAGAGTAACTACACAGCTTCATTATTCTGTCTCTGACTTTTGTTAGTTTTGCAGTGCTGGAGTATATGTGAGCACAGTTCTGTGGCTAAACTTTCAGAAGCAGTATATTGAGATGCCCTCTGTACCTCAGTGAATGTCTGCTTGACACCTCAGGACTGAGGGGTATTTGTTCACGGTCTCATTGACCCACAGGTTTAATTAAAGACATCTTAACAAGACAAGACAAGACTTAGGTCAATTGTAATTAGTTACCTAATAAAATAGAAACCAAAGACTGTTGCAAATACTCATGATTAATCTGGTTATTTCTGTTTGAGCAGAAAGGTTAACTGAGGTTGAAATTTTCAGGACAACCCTGGCAATCGAAATATTAAACCTGCTGATGACAGGGGGTGTTTCATTGTTTGGGGGCAGGTTACACACACATGCTGGAATGTGCTTCTTATTGTATGTGTAACCCAACCTGGTCCATCTTTCAAATAAACATCATAAAAGTTGTGTTGCCTTAGGCAAGGTCAGGTCTCGACCTGCAGTCCTCCAGTTCCAGACCCTGCTGACAGACTCCGTTGTGTACCAGAACTTGTTAAGTGCTCTTTTTATCTTGTGCTAATTCTGTCATTTTTTTCTTCTTTTTTTTTGTCCTCTTTCCACCAGCTAGTTTTAAGGGTCTGATACTGCTTGTCTCAGGTGATTGCAGAGTCATTGTGATCACTTGAGAAACACTGCATGTTTTTAATTTAAACAAGCACACTGCTGAGTTTCAGGCTTACTATGATGGGGAATGCTTTTATGTTACCATTTTCTCTTTAATTCAATTTATCATCATAATAATTCTAAGGCATCGACATGTGATGCGCACTTTTCAAAGGCTGTCTCTACAATTAACCTTGGGCTCTGTGGAAACAAAATAAAAAAGAATGCTTACATAACTATTTTATGTCACCATAGGTCGTTTAACTTGATTTAGAGCCGTTGGACTGTAGAAAATCCTTCCCAATTTAATTATTTAAGACCCTTTAAAGCAAAATTCAGCCCACAGAAAAATAATTCATCCTAATTTTTAATTTCCAATCTCACAGAATGTTTTTGTCACTGAGGAAAAAATTATTTACTTCTTCCCACATTAGCCTTTTTGTATTTTTGTCATATATGGTGTAAAAAAATGATGGTCCTAAAATGATCCAAGAAAGCAACAAGTTTTCCTTCCACTGAGTGGAGTAAGTAGTCATACTCATTTCACATCTATCAGATCATGGTGATGAGTTCCACCCCCAGCACCACTTCATAAAAAGGGCACAGATACATTCAGCCAGCAGAGAGCAGAAATTAAGGTTTACTCTTGTTTTTAAGTTATCCTAAACCACATTTTCCAGTTATTTTTGGTACCTAAAACCTAACAGTTGTCACAGTTTATGTTTTAGTATTCTTATTTTCAGGTCATTTGTTATGTTTTCAGGTCATGTTTTTTCCCCTGTCAGGTTCACTCATGTCACCTGTTTTCCGTTTCACAGCTGTACATCATCACCAATCACTTCCCCGCAGTATTTAGTATTTTAGTCTTTGCAGAATCCTCACTTTCCCTTCCACGCTCACGCTGAAAGTTAAGTCTTGTTATGCCTCATAGTCACAGTATTATTATATCCATAGATTTGTTAATCATAGTCTCGTTTGTTATTTAACCATAGTCTTGTTTTGTTATTTCCTGCCACAGTTTGAGAATTTTGATAATCCGGCCCAACTGCGCTTTCTGTTTTTGCCTTGTGGAATAAACCTTTTGATTTATTGAAGTCTGCATCTGGGTCCTCCTTTCCTGCATCAAACTTGACAACAGTTTTCTCTCTTTTTTTTTTTTTGACAAAACCTAACCAAATAGAATGAAAATAAAAGCCCTGTGTCTAAAGGTTACAGATAGTTTTGAAAAATATTCCCTTAGATGTGTAAAGAAACACATGTGATGTCCCACATCCACAACAGAGTTGAACATTTTTGTCTTCATTTTGTAATTGAAGGTGTGGTACCACTTCTCTGGGTTATCTGTATGTAATTATTTGATCTAAGTTTGAAAATCTTTGCTGCTTTCTTTCACATCTTTGTTTCCTGTCCCTTACTGCGTGGGTGTTTCTACTTGGTTGTGTGTCTCAGCACTGCTTCACAATGGGATTCATGTTTTTCCCCTTGACTTATGCAAAATTGCAATTTTGGAGCCACTATATGTGTCACTTTTGCTCCATAACAAAAGCAGGTCTATTCACAGTCACAGGGAATATCTCACTCTCTGCCTTATACATATATTTCATTATTCCATAAAGACAAGAATTATCAGTAAACTATCCTCACAAGTGAAACATTCTGTTAAACAACTCCACATAACAGTAATCAAGAACAGAAAAATTTAAGTGTGGTCCTAGAGTCACAAAGACAAGCACACATTTGACTCTCACAAATGCTTAAGGTACACTCACATTTATCATTCATTTCATACATTATCTCAGCGTATAAGGCCAGACTCCAGAAAAAAAGGTATAGGAAACATGCACAACTCAAGCTCTGTTTTGCTTGGACAAAAAAAAAAAAAAAAGGAAATCTTCAGTTAATGGCTGAATAGATGGAACAACTGCAGTTACAAATGATTTAATTGACTGCTGTGCACAGCTGGTTGTCTCCACAAAAGTTAAACTCTATTACAATAATAGATTGCATGTGACTTGGAACATGAAAATATTATAAATACACAAAAAGTGGCTTTCACAAATAAGGATTGTGGAGCACTTAAACAGGCAAGAAAACAGTGAAAAATTAGACTGAGCCACAAAAACTGGGGTGTATGACAAAAATGTCCTCCTTATAAAGATGATCAAAAGACTCTATTTACAACAAATTAATTGCTAGATAATTCTCTTAAGTGCACCGAAATACATAAAACTATTCTGCTGCCTGTCAGGGAAACAATTTTACCAAAGAAAAGAAGTAAAATAAAAAAAGAAGACAGAAGCAACACAACAGACTCAGCTATGGAAGCTAATCTTTCCAGTCCTTGTAAAAAACGTGAATTTTAGACCAACAGCCCTTACTTCGATGAGTATGTAATCACAGGGGAAAAAAAAAAAAAAAAACCTCCTTCACTATCTATTTAGTATAACAAAAGACCGTCTCTGTGTATACCAGTCTCCTTAGAATCAGAGTGAAACAGAAGACATTGGTGCCAATCTGGGCTGTATCATTGACTTTTGCACAAACTTTTCCCGCTTCAAAATTAGTCAAGCAGCTCAAAATTTATCCTTTTTACAAAAAAAAATATATATATATATATATTTACAATGATTGTATATTAGAACAATAACATCAATAATACATAAATATATAAATTTGAGAAAAACATCAAAGTCAGCAATCACTGTTAAAAAGCCTTATGGCTGTGAGGACATAGGACCTCCTGAACCTCCCAGTCCTACATGTTTATTGTTCTCCAAAGAACATAATTTCCTGCTCATCCGTTGCTCCACCACAGCACTGAGAGGGTCTAGCCTTCTGCAGACTACAGAACCAGCATTTTTCACCAGTTTGTCCAAGCGCCTACAGTTTTTTTCTGTTGTGCAACTCCCCCAGCAGACAACAGCATAGAACAGTGCACTCTCAATGATAGTCTGATAAAACATGCACATCATGTCACTGCAGACATTGAAGGACCTGAGCCGTCTCAGGAAGAAGAGACAGCTTTGGCCCCTTCAAACTCCCTTAGAAGATAGTTGACTGTCACAGAGCACGGAGTAAGCTGTGCTGCAGTGGCGCACATCGATGACTTTATCCCAAGTGACCCGGGTGTAGAAAGCTTCCAAAAACAACAACACAGCAACTCTGAACTAACATTGCAATAGTACGCATTCATTCATTTGTCTTAAAGTATTGATGAAATAAAGACAGATAAGGCCTTATTTAGAGGCTGTATTGTCTATGCCCTGTTCACTCCCGTTATATGGATATATGCAGATCTCGAGTAATCTAAATAGGACTCCGAAGGACACCGACTTTCACCAAAATGTTATCAATGAGTACATGAACCAGAAATAAGATACAGGTTTAAAAAAAAAAAAAAAAAACTTAACTTCCCCTTCAACTGTCACATTGTGGGGGTTAACCCATCTCTGATTAAATAACAGGATAATACTCCGCCTTTCCGCTTACCGATCCTACTCAGGTCACGATCTGCTCGTACGACTGTGAAACCGGGTATGTCCACACATGAGTCTGGTGTGTTGTCATTCAGCCAAGACTCAGGCAGACAGATCAAACTGCCCTCCTTATACAGCCGTTGGTTCCACACAAGCGCCTCTAGCTCATCACACTTGTTTGGTAGCGAGTTAGCGTTTCCTGTAATCACCGAGGGCAGAAAAGACTTGCACCTCCACCTCCTGTTGTGCCTCTTTGCCTTTAGTTTTGCTCCAGCTCTGCATTCATAGCACAGCTGTCTTAGCTCGGTCGGAATTGGATGTTTGATTCCGCGTCCAATCCTCGACAGTGCCAACAGTTCTTCTCTTGTGTACACTGCTTTACTGGTAGCAATGCACATTGTTAAAAAAATAAAATGAAATGTAAATAAAAAGCAGATCACTAAAAATGTTTAGATTAAAACTAAAAATGATATAATTTATAAACAACGAACAAAACTGAGAGCTACACAGACCTACTGCAGATAAGGCCGAGGCATAGCAACCATTATCTATCTGATCTATCTCACAGATCTGTATCAGTTTAGCAATTATTGAATCTTTTATACATATAAATACTGTATATATATATATATATGCACTAAATCATTGTGTTTTAGGTTATTCTAACAGAACAGAGCAAAACAAGAGGCTATGAACACCTGATAAACTTTCCTCAATATCTATATTCGAGGATAGTGTAGCTATAAAATTATCAAACAAAACCCACTCCACTCCAGGAAGAAAAACAGAAAAGGCTGTGAAACAATAACAAACTTTACACGCTCTCCTAGTGAGGCGGAATAAACAAAAGACGCTCTCACGCTTAACGGAGGCACAATACAATTAAACGCAAACTCTCCACAAAGGTCAATTAACTCTGGACTCTCCTATAACGGAGGCACTAGAAAATCAAAACACAAATCTCTGTAGGAGGAACGCTGGACTACAGGCTCGAGGATTCAAAAGCTATGGTTTTTCAAGACGCTAGAGTGAAGAACACGGAAAGGTTGCGACACACTGGCATAAGACAAAGGAGACGCAGACTATTTGAATACACGAGGAACCATGGGGAACAGGCGGAAACACTTTCGAATCAGGGAAGACAATCAGACACTTGACACAAGAGGAATGGCAAGGTACCTGAAACGAGAGAGAAGTTAAAATTTCTAAATAAAAAATGAAATGACGAGACAAGACATGGTTCAAAACATAAAACGTGACAGTCGTCATGTTGAAGAGGCCACAAAGTCACCATCAAAAGCTCACAAAAATGTAAATGGAAAGTAAAATTGCATAGTGCAAGACTATAAAACAAATCTGGGAACTGTGGTGGTATTTCAGCCCTGACATAAGTCAGTGTACTTCAAAACATGTTAGAAACGCATAGTTTTAAGATTTCCAAACTTTTCTAGTGATGCAAGGCTAACCCCTTGAGATGAAGTCTACCACTGTAAGACAGGACCAATAGTATTGTCATGTCCTAAACACAAAGTTTCAGAGTATTATGATTTAACAAGATTAGTCAGATGGAGGGTTTTGTACAGCAGTCAGTTCTAAAATCTAATATGGAATTACATGAAAGATTAGATATACTTCTAAGAGACTTGAAAATTATACCAAGTAATTGTAATATTGAATTAAATATTTTCAATTCTTTTGGTTCCTGTCCTAATTCTCGGCGTTTCTGTGATGCCACACATGGAACATATTCAATACTCACATATTGTATAAATCACACGTGTATACATAATCCAGTCTCATGACAAAATTTGAAATATTTTGTGTCCACAGAAACAAAGCTTTATTTGTGCTACTGAACGTGTCAGTAACTCCACAGAATAACACAGTGTCACAGTATTTTCAGAAGTAGTCATGTTTTGACTTTTGCATTATGTTAAATATTCAGAGGGGTTGGGGATGGCACTACACACCCAACTGCTAAGTGGGAGAGTCAAGATTAATGTTTTGCATTCAGTCACTGTTTCGTTACTGTTTTACACATTGCAAACTTCTTGGTTAAGGTTATGAATTTGAAACCAGGTCCTTCAGGTTAGCAAAAAAACACCATTATTTTCATTAAAACTAATGTTGTAATATATCACATCTAAATATCCTTTTCCTTGATAACTAGTCAAGTCAAGGCAAGTTTGTTTATATAGCACCATTCATACACAAGGCAATTCAGAGGGCTTTACAATGGTAAAGAAAAAAAAAAGCAAATTATTATTAAAGAATGAAAAAAAATATTAAAGAATTATAATCAAGCTGACAGAAACCTATTCAGAATAGTAATTGATTAAAAAGGATTGATTTATCAAATTGGTGAAAATGCTGCAGAAAACAGCAGCGTTGTCAGTCGAGATTGAACTGATCTGGCGCTGAGAGAAAAACCTCAGGTATTCAGGAAGCTACAGCTGCCTTACTGATCTTTCTTTGAGACCACTGAAGACACCATTACAGTAATCTAGCCCACTGAAAACAAATGTTTTTCTGTGTCTTGTTTGGACAAAAATGCATTCCTTAATTTTAACATTGATTTTCAAGTCAGATTTAGTAATAGCCTTTCAGTGGTTATTAAAATTCAGATCTGAGTCAATACACCAAGATTTCTGTCTTGATTTCAATGAAATGGAGTCTAGCTCTTTGACCTATAATTTTTGTCAAATCATCACTTGTTTCTGGTCTGGAGTGAGGTAGAGAAACTTCTGGCACACACACAAACACAATTAAGTATGGAACTGTGTCCATGCAGTGACACGGAAATATACAGTTGTGTGTCGTCTGCATACATATGATAGGAAATGTGGTAATGCATAATCTGAGCAAAGGGCAGCATGTAGATATCAAATAAAAGTGGTCCAAGAATGCAGCCTTGAGGAACCCCGCGCGTGATCTTGGTTAGCTCCGATTCATAAATACCCACTCAGATGAAGTAGTCCCCATCTTGTAAGTAAGCTTTTAACCAATTTAGCACAGTCCCAGACCCACCCACTGTTCCAATGTCAGCTGCATCAGCTGTATCAAATGCAGCACTGAGATCAAACAGTACCAAAATTGTGGTTTTGGAGGTATCGTTGTTCACATAGATGTCATTTAAAATTTCTGGGTAAACTGCCCTGAAAGGAAAGGAAGTATTCACTATCTGCAGTTAAATACATTTTTAAAACAGTTTGTAAGCAGGACATCAAAGTCAAAGTCAATTTTTTTTGCATAGCACATTTCATGTACAAAACATAAAATAAAAGCATTGCAACAGGAAATGTAAAAAACATTAAAAATATGTAAAAGAATATAAATAGAAAGAAATTAAATAATTGTAAAATTAATTAAAATGAATAAAAACAAACAAGTCTAGGTAAGTTAAAAGATACTGTGCAGATTTCATGCACAGACACCTGAGAAAAGAAATGTTTTTAACCTTGATTTCAAAATGTCTACATTTGGTGACAGTTTAATCTCCCCTGGCAGTTTGTTCCACTTGTTTGCAGCATAACAGCTAAATGCTGCTTGTCCGTGTTTAGTCTGTACTCTGGACTGGACCAGCTGACCTGAGTCCTTGGATCTAAGAGCTGGGTTTATATTCTCTGAACATATCATAGATGTATTTTGGGCCTAAACCATTCTGGGATTTGTAAACCATCAGTAGGCTTTTAAAATCTATTCTATGACTGACTGGAAGTCAGTGTAAAGACTTCAAAACTGGTGTGATGTATTCAGATCTCTTAGTCCTGGTTAAAACTCCAGCAGCAGTGTTCTTGAGCTGCAGATGTTTGATGCTCTTTTTGGGAAGTCCAGTTAAAAGACCATTACAGTAATCGAGTCTACTGGAGATGAATGCATGCATGAGTTTCTCCTGGTCTTTTTGGGAGAGAAAACCTTTAATTCTGTTGATGTTTCTGAGTTGGTAAAAAGCTGCCTGGGTGACAGCTTTGATGTGGCTGCTGAAAGTCAGATCTCAGTCTATCAACACTCCAAGGTTTCGAACTTGCTCAGTTATTGTAAGAGCCCGAGCCTCAAGATATTTACCAATGCTAACCCTCTTCTCTTTGCTACCAAACAGAATGATCTCAGTTTTGTCTTTATTTAATTGTAGAAAATTCTCTCATCCAGGAGTTTATTTCCTCCAGACACTGACACAGTACGTCTGCTGGGCTGCAGTCGTCTTGTGACAGAAACGCATACAGTTGTGTATTGTCTGCATAACTGTGATAATTGATGTTAAAGTTCAAAGCATCATGTTCTTAGTTTTAACTGTTTTATAATCTCTGTTAGAGACTTATAATCAGAATGTCAAAATGTTCTAGATTAACTGGAGAGCAAGATGGCACAAGTGAAATCATGTTTCCTGAGGAAGAGCCACATACTATTTGTCTTATCCTTAATATTTTATCTGTGAAAAAAGTGATTTCAAAGTCAAGACATGACATGAACCTGAAGTTTGGTTTTTCGCTAACTTCATTCTGCCTGTCTGCATACTCTGCCTGTCTGCATAATCAAGTCCAGAACATGTCCTTTGTTATATGTTGACTCTGTTACACGCTGAGTAAGGCGAAAATTGTCCAGTATGTTCAGGAGTATGTTCACACTTCCGTCCTTGAGATTATCAAAATAAATGTTAAAGTCATACACTAAAACAACACAGTAAAAATCAATGCATATGACTGACAAGAGTTTGGCAAACTCATCAAAAAGGTTTGCATTGTATCTTGGAGGTCTGTACACGGTCACAAATGTTGCTCGACAGGAAGATTTGGAGTGAAGAGCAACATACTCAAGAGTCATACTCAACTTTCTAAGGGATAATTTCTTGCGTTGTAGACTGTCTTTAACACAACGGCAATTCCTCTTCCTTTTCTATACATTCTTGCTTTGCTCATGAAACAAAACTCAATAAGAACTGCTGCACTCTTGTCTTCTTCTAACCAAGTTTCAGTTAAAAATGTTGTATTTATATTTTATTCTCTATGATAAGATCATTGATTGAGTTCAATAACAAGGAACATTCTGCAAAGGTCCCCTAAAGGGTCCTATATTATGGACTTTAAGAGAACTTTAGGGGAACCAAAACATGCAAATAAGAACTATAATTACACTGATGTTAGAAAAAACTTTCCTTATGAGCCACGTGGCAACCAAAACAAGCTTTTGGGGAACATTCTTGAAACCAACGGACAACAATAATGCAACCAAACAGGAATGTTCCAGACTGGCCATAGGTTACCACATAATGAGACTTTTAGAGAACATTACGGGTTACCAAAATGTGCAAGTAAGAACTAGCGTTTTATTGACATCACAAAATCTTTCCTGTGAACCACATGACAACCAAAACAGGGAATGTTGGCGCAACCAAAACAAAAAAAAAAAGAACTCCTTATTCATGTAGAAAATGGACATCATCTGGTAGAAACACATATCGAGATACAGGACAGTGAAATGAACCTGGATACTCTAGGAACTGAAATATTTAAACTGAGAATTTCTCTTCTTATTCTTATCCTTATTCAAAGTCCTTATCTTAACACAGACTTAATTATAATCTTAATTACACTGACATATAGATGTATAATAGATGTAAATGTGAGTATATCTTATAAGCAATACTATTGCAACCACTTTTTGTATCCATTTACCTGAGATTATTTGCAAAGAAACACAAGTTAGGGTGAAATCACATTTTTCATAGTGATCAGTGGTTTCTGCCAAAGTGTCAAAAGACTAAGGAGGGTTAAACCAGCATTAAAGACCTCTTACTGCATTTAGCCCAGAATCACATGATGTTTAGACCAGGAACTCTAATTAAATTTGGAATCCAATTATGGGAATGGTAATGAAATTTCCAAATCGGGAAACTCGTAATCTGCTCATTGAGGTGTTTAATTACATGCAAGTCTGTTCATCAGAGATATGTTACACTTCAGGATTTAGCGGACAGAGACGTGGACACAAGTTTGATTGTATGAGTGTTAGAATGATGGAGGAAAGCAAAAATTTGTGGCTGTGACTCGGCTCATATGATGTTATACATCCGTCTGTGTCTTTGAGTCATGAACTAAAAGTAAGAGACGTAAAAGATATTCTGCCATTTATGTGCTCAGCATAATAAAAATAATACAAGATGGCCTATTCTAAGTACAGAACTTATTTAGTCTTTAAAAAAAAAAAAGTGTTAGTTTGTTTAATGAGAGCCTCACATGGAAAGATAACCAGTTGCAATAATCTTAGTGTGTTTATTTAAAATACATTTCAGACTGATGAGACTTTGAGTAATCTCAGCTCAGGCACACACGTCAAACCCTGTCTGGGTTGTGCTGCACATTGTAAATGTTCTATGTGACTTTTTGTAAAATTAAAAAGGAATTAAAATAACAATCCTCCCATACATTTTTACCCGCCTGATTATATGGGTAACTAGCCTTATCAAAACATAAGAAATGTGGTGTGTCTTCTGGAATGGAAAGGCATTTGAAGTACATGTGTAATACAAATCTGTTGCAGGAAGAGTACAACCAGTATTGGATAATGCACTGAAAAAAGTGTAACATGCAGTTGTTCATTCAAACTAATAACTGTCATTGAAAAAAGGATACAATTATTGATCTGACTGTGAGACATCAAGCTTGATTTAAACGGAACAAAATATATGTCCAAAGGACCCAAAACAAAGTTTTTGATTTCTCTCAAAATATATATATATTTTTCAAGACCTGCAGGTAATATTTTTAGTTTGAGTCGAATGTGAGATGCGCATTGCACACTACACAGTCGGAGCACATGTTCAAGTTCGTCCTAGTTGCAGAACGTGAGAGCTCTCAGAACCAGACCCTTCCTGAGTCTGGTTCTGCCAGAGGTTTCTTCCTGTTAAAAGGGAGTCGTTCCTCTCCACAGTTGCCACAGGCACGCTCAGGACGGGAGATTGGACTGAAGACAAGTTTCGGTGCAATCTGTTGGTTTCCTTAGCTAGGATATTGTTTTTTGAATTGGCTCTATGAGAATGAATTGGATTATTTTGAAATGAATTGAATTCCAATTGGCTTGAATTGGACTATATTATTTAAGTGCCTTGAGATGACAATTGTTGTAATTTAGCACAATATAAATAAAACTGAATTGAATTGAATTTTAGGCTAGTGACAATGCTCTCAAAAATTTGAGATACCCCAACCGGGGGTAGAACATAACCTCACAATGTTTTTCCTCATCTCTAAGGTCTCCCATATATGGAATGGATTCTTAGGTTAAAAGATTTTACTGCAAACATTGTTAAATTAATACATATTGTTATAAACTCCAAACCTAAAAAAGAACAAAAATATAGCCTGGTCGTATGGGAGTAAAGGCATAAACTCATGTAGATTAATAACACAAGCTCTGACAGCTTTGAAACTTGACATAATTGTGGTCAGGAAGTTGCTTTACCTATTAGAAAAACCTAGATGTGAATATCTTGATGTGTGAAACATATAGAGAGCTATGAACACTTGCCTAAAATAAGCGGACATACAAAAAAATCATATCTATGCAGAATGTTCTCATTTACTTTGTAGATGCTTGGCCAGGGATTGTCATAGAAACACATATGATGGCTTATTGGAAAGATGTGGTTGTGCTGAATCCAGGGATACTAAATATGTAAATATACAATGCATAGTCAGTGTGTTGCATCACTCAATGTATGAAGTGTCACAAATGAAAGAAACTGAAACACTGACATAATCAGATGTCCAGTCCCAATCAATGGTGAAAAGAATGTTGACCAATTCAATGTTACTGCAAAGTAAGTCACTTGAGGTAAGTGCTACTCTTTATTTACGATATATTAAAGGTTCAGAAGGTAACTTGAATAAAAGTAACTTCTTTTGATATTTCCTAAAACTGTCCCTATGCCCAGGCAGTAAGACAAAAAAAATAAAAAAAATAGCAGGTCCATTGGTCCCACCTTTTGGCCCTTTCCAAGAATTTACCGCGACCAAGACAAAACAACCAATCAGAGCCAGACACAGACGGAGTGTCTGACATCTGTCAATCACTCCTCACACACTCACACGCGCTGTGACCCACCCCTCCCTTCACTCATGCTGCAGCTTATTATCTACTAATCTGACAGGTAAATCATTGCAAATACTACGTCATGTGAAAAAATTTAAATAAGATAAGTATTACTAAATTTAGTAGCTTAATAGCCTAGCTATAGAAACAACTCAGCCTGTTATCATTAGTATCATTATGTCATGTGAAAGAGACATCTATACATATGTATGAAAATACAAAATCTGAAATGTATATTATTTCTCCTTTTTTCCGAGTTTCTTGAGTTATGGAGACTGTTTTACAGACTTTGGATCCAAAACTTTGTATCTGTGGGAAACATTTGGAAAAAGACAAGAAAAAAGAACCCTATGTCCAAAAGCCCACAGTTGAAAGCCTCCAATGCATACTTACCCTTGCTCAGCAGAGAAATGATGATGTCCATAAAACCCTGGCTACATATACAGATAACATACTTTTCTCCAAAATAATAGTATCATATCATGTATCATGTAGAGCAAACTACTGCCTTAAGACAAAAGTCAGTGAGCAGGAAGTTCCAAATCTTGAGGGTGAGAGCACATCTGCACCAAGAAGACTGAGTAGGGCTGACACAACAACATTTAACATACAGAGAGATTGTTTCATTTGTGGGAAGGGCAGTACTAGATCAGAATCTCTGACAGCTATTATGACTGGTACAGGAAAGATAAGGTGCAGATGCAGCTTCTGAAAGGCTTGATGAAGATGTACATCTTCGGCTGCTTTCATATCCTGACCTCTTTGCATATGATGCCAAATATCATAGCAGCTGCCTTGGACACTACATCTCTGAACGAAATATAACAGCTGCCAGATGAAGAAAAGAATCAGAAAAGCAGACCAATGTCTATGACAAAGCCTTTAATAAGCTCACTGAAGATATTGATAAAAACAGTATTGTCTAAAGATATGAAAGTCAGGACTCTAAACTCTTTGACTGATAGTAATAATGACATACTGAAGACCCTTTATGAAGAAGAATATGACACAGTGGTCCAACACAAGAACATCCTGGAAACTAAAAGAGAAACTGATTCAGCATTCCAAAGACAGGCTGGTATTTTTTCCATGTCCTGGCAAGTCAGATCTGGTGTGCTCTGAAAGTATGCCTGTAGGTTATGCAGTGAGGGAAGCTGCTCAACTCACAGAAAAGACAGAGGACTGTGAGACAAGACTTCCACAGACAAGTCAGTCTTTCCGAAACCAAAATATTACACAAGGCTGCAGACATATTGAGCAAATGCAAGAAGCAGATTGAACATGACCATCAATTATATGTTGGTAGTGATCGTCTATCACGTCTGCAATGCAGCAAGTATGTACCCAACATCCTGTATGACTTTGTCAACTGGTGTGTTGATTAACATGCCCACAGAGATTACCAAACATGTGATGAGGACCCAGCTTCAAAGGACAATCTCCGTGTGATCGCAATCTGCCATGATCTTATTGCACAGAGCTGTCACATCCATACGCCAATCACACTGGGACTTGCCATTTTGATTCATCATGAGTTCGGTAGTAAGACACTCATTGATGAGCACAGTGCAATGGGGCACTGTGTTTCCTATACAGAGGTTAGGCACTTCCTCACATATGTGACAGCAGACCAGATATCAAAAACAAAGAGTGGTATCTACATAACCAACTGGCCTCTCTGGAGTCACTGAACACTGAATTGTTGATGCAGCCATTGACAACTTTGATCAAAATGAAGACACTCTGGATGGGAAGTATACAACCCACGCTATGGCTTCTGTTGTATTCCGAAGAGGCCATGTCTCCACAGCAGATAAATGCCTAGCACTGGTTCCAGAGAGGTCCCTCACTACCTTAAACATGTTCGACATGGATGGAGATAAACTTTACAGGTACATTTTTTTGCATTCTTTTTTTCTCTGAAATCTGTTTTCATGTCATGGTATTGACTCAGTTACACGAACTGCTCAAATTAATGGGTGGGCAGAGTATGAATGCATGTTGTGAGGTTTTAAAGTGTTCTGATTTGATATTTAATGCATATGATCACAAGCTTATCCTCTCATTTCAATTGTGATTACAGATACATCAAATCTACAAAGCGACCAGAACCACCTGAACTTCCCCAACCTGAGTTACTGCACACAAACACAACAGTCTCTAAAGCAGCTGAAGACAGAGATCTGGTATGGAAGCTGGCCCGAAATGTAAGCAAGAATCAACAGCAGGTCCCTGCGTGGTCTGCATTCAATGCCTTCATGTAAGACACTGCTTGTTCAGTAGCCAGTGTGCACTACATGCCCTTCATAAGAGAATCACCCTCAGAATTGTCCACCATCTATACATCTATGTTACGACTTGTACAGCTTGCTGCAAAACTGGGACAGAAGGTGAAGACTGAACTCCCTAAGATCCAGAATAGAATCCACTCTTTGTGAGTGTTTACCTGCATGCCACGACCTCATGGGTTGCGATGCCACAAGCAGCTTGTAGAGAATTGGAAAGGCCACTGTCTTCACAAGACTGAAGACCCATCTGACTGAGTCAAAAGAAATGGCCAAGTTTGGACTGTCTGGAAGCCTAGAAGAAGCTTTGCCTGTGGCAAGAAAATATGCCCTCCTCCTGTATGGCCAAAAGAAAAAGGAGAATGGCTGTCCTTGCACCAACCAAGATGAGCTGAGGTACACACTAGCATCTACCTCAGATTCTTCAGCAGCAAATCTACCCCCAACAGAAGATGCCTTCCAGCAACATGTATTAAGAGCCTTATACCAAACAGCAGTGTGGCGTCAGAGCCACCTGGCCAGGCCCCATCTCTGGAACCCAGTTGGTAGAGGATGGAGGCTGAGGCAAGACGGGTCCATTGAACATGTCATGTTCCAGAAGGCACCAGCACCGAGACATCATCCACTTGTACTGTAAAGATGGAAACTGTAATGCAACCAGCAAATGTCAGTGTCTTTCAGTGGACTTGACTTGCACTGCGTTTTCCTCTTGCTCTTTCCCAAACTGTACAAATATGACCCACTTTGTCACTGATGATAATACCGATGAGTGACAGGGATGGCTAACAAAAGCAGCCCATGAAAACCATCAGTCAAAGGGCTAGGGAGTTTAGCGTGAGAGGACTCATTCCTCCTCAGTGTTTTTTGTTTCAATGAACATCTGTTTGATATTTACATAGCAATTAAATTTGTCTTGTGTGAAGTTAAGTTATAGTTTTACTAAAAGGAAAATTAAGGCCAAACTACAATCCTGTCATCTTGTCTCCTGTGTGTGCTATTGCTGAGCTGTAAGCGTAAGAGTTATGTAACACATTGACTATGCATTGTATATTTACATATTTGGTATCCCTGGATTCAGCACAACCACATCTTTCCAAAAAGCCATCATATGTGTTTCTATGACAATCCCTGGCCAAGCATCTACAAAGTAAATGAGGATATTCTGTGTAGATATGATTTTTTTGTATGTCCGCTTATTTTAGGCAAGTGTTCATAGCTCTCTATATGTTACACACATGAAGATATTCACATCCAGGTTTTTCTAATAGGTAAAGCAACTTCCTGACCACAATTATGTCAAGTTTCAAAGATGTCAGAGCTTGTGTTATTAATCTACATGAGTTTATGCCTTTACTCCCATACGGCCAGGCTATATTTTTGTTCTTTTTGACAGTTAGTCAATAGCCTATTGGGTCATGTGGTTGATTTCGTCCAAAAATAAACGTAAGTAGCAAAGCAGTTGCAGATAACCAATATTTTAGTATTTCGTGTTGTCAAAATTGCTAGAACGTAACTGGCACCAAGCTAATGTTAGCTAGCTGACTTTTTTTTCTTTTTTTTTTACTAGCTGGCGTTTGAGTTGGTTAACGCATTTACCGCTAACGTTATGACAATGAATCGCTAACGTGTGCTAGCCAAAAGCCCTCTAGTCCAACCGGATTACATCCAGAGCTAAAGAAATACTGCTTGAAGGTGCAGTCTGGAGTTTAGTGTGAGTGAAGCGCTGGAGCTGTGGGCCGATACCCGGCCGTCACCGGCAGCCTCCAGTGTTATGTCTTAACGAACTGGAGGGCCGTTGTGGTGAGCTGGGAAGCGGGTTTTAGCGATGGATGCTAACCGCGAGCCGAGGTTAGCATCGAGCCCACCACAACGGCCCGCATACTTGTTATCAGGCGAGGCGTTAGTTGAACGGATATCGGTTTACGGCACCGGAGCTTGGCTCCGACTGTATTTATTTTTCTTTATGCTTTCTTCAGTTAGTTCGTCCAAGACATTTAATGGTCTACAAAAATAGATCCAATCGTACAAGCGGTTACATGCTGCCATTCCGACATCTCGCCATTCCGACATTGGTCTCCAATTTTTTCCTCCTATGGTCGGAATGGCGGTATGTTTTTTTTTTTTTTTAACATACCGCCATTCCGACAGTTCCTTTTAATAGCCTATGTTTTACCCAAAACATTTTGCACTAATGATATGCCGGCGCAAATACGTGCGCCGGCATATCAGCCTCGCAAACAAACTTTAATAATCTTTTATCAAAATCCCCTGAAATGTCAAATATAAAAATACAGATATTAATGTAACTCTGGCGAGACTGAAACTGATTAAGCAGAAATACAGTGTCAGTGAGCTGTCACAGCAGACAGCTGGAGCGGAGCTCTCCACAGAGCCCATGCGTCTTTTGCCCGCTGTCATCATATGCAAAAGTAATAATTGCAATTACAGATCACGGCTACTGCACAGGACACAGTTGCGAGCACTCTGCCTTGCCTTGCCAATAGGAAAGGAGAGAAATGACAGCATAGAACGTATAAAACACAACAAAATGCAGTAAAAACGTTTATTCATGTAATTCACGTGATTTATGAGTACTTATGGGAAGCGCGGATGGGCTTTGCGCATTTGGCACAAACACACAGCCGTTGCGCAAGGCTTTATACAGCCTGTTGATATCTTAAGGACCTAACTGGTCACACCTGGGAGTAAATGTCATGTAGAGATTGTTTTTACATGACATTACAGCTGAACATATAGCTTTCATCCACAAACCAACGTGGGAGAGCCCGAAGACGCATGTGCCAGACGCATATAGGCATGCGTAAAACCAATTTTGACCACTTCATGCTGCGTATTTGCTTTCTTTTAGTTAACTTACGTTTCTTTTGGATTCTTGTGCGTGTTATGGAGCCGTTTCGGTCCATATTTGTAAGCCTTTTTTTCCTGGATTAAATTTTCGGAAGTTGAAACAAGTGGCATTTGAGTGTGTGATTGAAAACCACCGCGGTCTGCTTCTCCTCCTCCAGTTGCCGAGACTTTGTGTTTTTAATAACGCTTGTCTGTAAACATGTGTTAAACATATAAATTGCATGAACAGGAAGAAGGGACTCGCCTGTTGAGTAACGCACATTTCCTTAACCCTTGTGTGATGTTCATATTGTTGTTACTCAGCCAGTGTTTGTGGGTCTGATGGACCCGTTGCATTTTGTGGCTTTTAATGCCTCACAATCAAACACTTTTATGTTAAAATACTGAACAGATGTTTACTTTATCCCAATTACAAGCAGTATAAACAATATATATGGTTAATATTTGCCCTTTACCTTTGTTAGGTCATGTTTATAACTTGTTATTTAAAACATAAAGAAAATCAATCAAAATCAAGACATGAGTGGAAACAAATTTACAAGTGAAGCAAGGTTTTTCAAAACTATTGACTTTTATTTCTTTGAACTTGAAATTTAACTCCTTCAGGTGCACAACACATTAACACAGAGTAAACATATCAGTCAAGACAACACATCAGCCCCATAGAACAGGCCATGTGTTCTATGGGGCTGATGTGTTGTCTTGCGTGTGTGTGTGCGTGTGGTACACAGAACATCAGTTTCCACACTTCTATTAGCCCCGGGTCCAGTGGACCCGGACATCTTATATGTAATAGAAATGTGTAGGGGGGGTGTATGGTGTGTGGTATTTAAATATGTATTCTGATATATGTTCTTCACAGAAAATGAGCCAAAGTCAGTGAGTCTCAGTTTGAAAAGTTAATTAATTGTATAATTTTTCTTTTAATAAAAAATGAAAACGGGTCCCACAGACCCGAACACCACAAAAGGGTTAAACTGAAAGCCTTGTCGGAATGGTGGGACGTTTGAATGTCGGAATGGTGGGATGTCGGAATGGCGGGATGTCGGAATAGCGGGATGTCGGAATGGCGGTATTTCGGAATGGGTGTTGCCACCCGTGGTGATTAATCAGGCGTGTCTGACTGTAGTTGTTCACTTATACATTTTGTCCTATAATTTACCTCAAATGTCCCAGAAAGGTCAAGCTGAGCAAGAGCTGGAGAGTACCACCATGGCGGTCTTCCTCTTCAGAGAGAACTCAAGCCTTCTCCAACAGCCCAAAGAGATCGGGATCATCGTTGATGGTGTGGAAATCCTCACTGAGTTGCCTTCCGTGGTAGCTGGAGTGGTAATGCTCTTTGGACTCTGTTATGCTCTTAACAAGGAATATCCCCAGGGGTTCAGGTTCACCTCTGAGGCCCTTCAGAAGATCCTGATGGAGCTTGGTTCCAACAAGATGAGCTCCAAGATGAGCAAACTGAATGGTGAACTCCTCACTGCACAGTAGTATGTGTGGCATGTGTACACTGCGAGCACTTAGCTGCACCTTGGGTGCTGTAGCTATTTAAGGCCATGTTACATTGAGTGAGTGTTTTGAATTTGGTTGTTTGAGAGTCAACACTGCTTCCAGAAAGCAATATTTAATTTAATTTAATTTAATTACAGTTCAGATCTGTGTATAGGGCTACTACTGTGTGTGTGTATTTGTCCGAGTTCATTTGCTTGGTAGGCAATGTATTTCAGTTCAGTCTATCATTACAGTTAAAATCCGTGTTGAAAACATTGCCCATTTAAAAGGGAGATTCCAGTCGCCAGAGGGTGATAAAGCAGTATGTTGAGAAAAAAAATTGCTGTTATTATTCCTATGTGCTACAGTATTTAGCATCCTCCCCTGCCCTCATGGCCCTGTCCTGCTCTATCCTCCTCTCGCCTCTCATCCTCTCCTCTGTTCCCCTCTCCACTCTACTGCCCTCTCCATCCTATCTGCTCCCCTGTCCATCTCTGTTTTCCATCCTTTCCTCTCCCTTCTCCCCGACCCTCTCCTCCCCTCTCCAGTCTTTCTCCTCTTCTCTCCACTGTCTCCTCCCCTCTCATCTGCTCCTTTCTCTTCCTTTCCATTGTCCTACTCTCCAACCTCACCTCCTCTCTCCTCCCCTCGCCACCTTGCATTGCCTGTAGGGATGATATACAGTGTTCATTTTAGTCAATCGGCTTCCATTTTCTTTAATATGAAATATCTTACATATGGTTCATATGTTTGAATAAATACATTTAAAGTAATATGTTGGCCAAGTGTCTTTCATAGAGTTTATAAGATGGGAAATGAAAATCATTTTTGAAGTAAAGTCAAATGAAATGTGAAAATTATAGTTTGGTTATATATAAATGAATTAACTGGTGTCAATGCAAACATTAATTCATGTTAATTTAGTTACAAGTAAATACATTAGGTTGGTTCAATTTCAATATATTAGTTTGGTGCAACAACTGAAATGTTCAGAAAATCATTTGGATCAAAACAAAGATTTAAGGTTGGGTCAAATGTAGAATTATTGTTTACAGCAACATAAAATAATCAGGTCATAACAAGTGACTCAATTTAGATTCTGTGAAGTTAAATATTTTAGATGTGATATCTGGATATCGTTTTTTAAAATTTGAGCAAGGTTATACTTTTTTCAGTGTGGTTGGATGAATTCTGCTCCATCCTGGGTCATATTCAGGGCTACTATTTTTAACATTTAAGGCTTTTGACATTCTTACACCCATTTGTAGCAGCAGAAAGTAACTTTAGTGTGTTTAAGGCTAAAAAAGCTGGCAGAAGTACATGAGGTTTTGGAAATATTTAGTTAATTATAGATTAATTATATAGGTTAATTATAGATATTTCTGTGGAAAGTTCTACCCAAGGGCATTTTCTACCCTAAAAATGTTCTACCCTAGGGCAGAACATTTGCACAATACATTTGCAAAAATCAACCAATTAGATTAAGTCTAATGACTTTGGCTGTAATTGCAGATAGTAAGCAACACATGACCTCTCTTTGTTGTCTCAAATCACAAAATCACATCTACATGTTCACACATTATCTTCTGATAATGTTAGAGATTGAACAATGTATCACATAAGTGACTTAGAGGGTCATTGCACACACATAACAATTAGCTATTAGTATAAGATTGCAGAGTGCATAAAGTGAGGGAGACCACTAAATGTCAAAATGTTCTCGAAATGTAATTTAGCAATAACAAATCCAAGTAGAGAGCCAAGCATGCAGTTGTCATTTAAAACGAGGATGTGGTGATGGTTGGAAGCAGCCAAAAATCTTACTGTTGTAAGCGTTTAAGCTTCCTGAACTGTCAGTGTTATACTCGAGGAGATGATTCCACTACTGTAACAGTCAGTGTTGTCGAAGTTCTCACTTGCCAAGAACTAACTAAAAATTCAGTTCACATGAAATGAAATCGAACAAGTTCAGATTCATTGCTCACCATTTGAAACTTTGAACCAAATTCACAGCCCCAAAATGAACTGGTTCACATTAATGTATTACTTTTTCATGACCTATGAAGTATCATCTTCATAAAGTATATAGTGCTATGGAGTTCTAGCAAGTTCTGGTAAATTACCACCACAGCCATCTGAGCAGATGCATGCTCATCTCTGCATTCATTTGTTGTATTACAACCATCAACATTCTCAAACTGTGATTGAGAAAAAATTGTTTTCTTTTAGGGCATAACCTACTTCATTAGATAATTTTTTGCACACCAATAACTGAATATTAGCAAACAAAGAGCTAGCGACAAGGTTTCAGTCTCAGAATTAATATCATAGTTACTAAAGGTTACTTCAACAGCAAATGAAATCATTCAACTTCAAACAAAAGATCCATCAACAACAACATGCCATATGCCTTAAAATAAATGACAAAGCAGAAGAAATTAAATGAGAGCAGCAGTTATGTGACAAAAATTCAAGACAATTATAATCCAATCCACTCAAAGTCATTAAAATCCAAATTACAGTGACCTGTACAGAGTACGCACAAGGCAATAGTGGAAAAGGAAAAACTTTTTAACAGGAAAAAACATCCAGCAGAACCACCATAACCTTCATAATGCCAAGTCAGGGATACCTGCTGAGAAAGAGAAACACAAGTTAATGACAACAATGTCATATGTACGTGCAAAGTAAAGAGAGCAGAATGAGGAGCTGTGCTTCATGGGAGATACCCCAGCAGTCTTGGCCTATCATATCCCATCCCTGACTATATGCTTTTTCAGAAAGGGATTCTCAAGTCTAATCTTAAAGGCTGCAAAGTAGACACCTTGCTTCCCGAACGCATAGTGGCATGTGGTTCTTCTCCCTCTGGATCTATAAAAAGCCTCAGGGTAAGTGTTGTACTGCAGAAGTGACCCAACTTACTTCTAACTCCTCTTTACCATTGTCATTGTATCCCAGCTGCATGTTTTAATCTTAAGAAGCAGATCTTGTCCATCTCAAATTTAGCAACCTTGTGTGACACACCTACATTAAGGCCTTAAGATACCAACATATTCACTGAATATGTGCCTGTTTAGACATTTAGCCAGCCATGCTCTGTTCATTCATTCTTTTTTATATTTTATTTATATTTTTTCCTTTTCCAGTAATCCAACAACCAACATAACTAAAAGTTGTTCAGTACAAAGTTAAAATATGGAGACCTGTAGAAATAGAATTACAAATACAGAGATACCAGTGGCATTTCTTGAGGTCTTGCCTTTCGGTCTTTATCAATGATGCAAATATATATTCAAAATAAGAATTCCAGATTTTTTAAAAATGAATCAAACATATCGCTTTTGTAGACTGTATGTTATTTTCTCCAAGGGAATGATACTTTTTATTTCTGAGGGCCATCTGTCAATGGGGAGAGGGGAGTCAGACTTCTATGTGATTGCAATGCATTTCCTGGCTATGCATAATGCAACCTCTATAAATTTTACTTGATGTTTGTTCATAGATCCGCTGACCTTTGTCAAATTTCCCAGTAGACACGATTCAGGATCAAATGAAAAAGTGATTCCTGTGATATCGGTCAATATATTACAGAGATTGTGCCAGAAAGCACCACCTTCGTACAAAGCCGAGGGCAATGCAGAAAAGAACCAACTTCTATACCACATCTAAAACTCTTTTCTCAGATTTTAGGCTTGGATTTATGTCCTTTCTACAAGGTGAGGTACAGTTGATGAAGAAAGATGTTACGAACAAGTCTGTACCTGGAGTTAAAAGTGGCAGATAAACTATTATGACATACATTTGACAACTTATGTTCATCAATTGTTACATTTAGATCTGACTCCCACCTTTGGGAGTATGTATACATATTCATGACAAATGATCACCTTTTCTTTTTTCTCTTTTTTTAGCTCTATAAAATCACTTGCAAGTATATCCACATTTGTGCAGCAGCAAGCACTCCCCTCCTCTAGCTTTTCTCTTTGCCTTTTTTAAAATGAAGAGAAATGTCAGTCACGCTCCGAATAATTTTTTCTTTTTTTTTTTCCTTGTCCTGTCAACATCGCGCGCAGCAGAATTGTAATTTTACTATCATATATGCCAAACACAAGTAATTTCTTTTACAAATGAATATATAGTTGATAAGCTTTGATTGGACTCACTGTCGGAGTTTGCATGTTCTCCCCGTGTATGTGTGGGTACTCTCCGGGTACTCCGGCTTCCTCCCACCATCCAAAAACATGCATGTTAGGTTAATTGGTGACTCTAAATTGTCCGTAGGAGTGAGTGTGAGCGTGCATGGTTGTTTGTCTCGTTTGTCTCTATGTGGCCCTGTGATGGACTGGCGACCTGTCCAGAGCGTACCCCGCCTTTCACCCGATGACTGCTGGGATAGGTTCCAGCCCACCCGCTACGCGACTGACGGATTGACGGTATAGAAAATGGATGGATGGATGGATGGACTCACTGTCTTGTAATGAGTTACTAACTTGAAAAATGTCAATTCACCTTCATCTCTGTTGCACTCCAGACAAGAGCACAACAAGGAGAAGAACTAACTAATACATTTTCTACACCAAAAATCGAATGTTTCAATGGGTTTCCTTAAATCATGTACACCCGGTTTAAAAAAGACAATTAAAGATTTTCTCACTGTGTGTGGCAGCAGGTTTCCCATTGGTTCTCTTAGGGCTAACACTTTCTGGTCTAGTATACCTCTGCCTCTCAGTTTGTCACTACCACAACATAAAATAATGACATTACACTGTATCCTATAGGCTGTGTTTCTGATAATCACTGCTTACTGAGACAATCACACTACTTTAGGAGTTTTAGCGGGACTGTGGACATCAGCCCCATACCGCAGGACAGAGAATGAGTAGTCTTGACCACAGGCTAAAAAGATCTTGTCACCTTTGTGCAAAAGATTTTGCTGTTACCTCCAGGTCCTCCATTTGAAACTTCAGTGTTGGTAGATATGTGTTTCTGTAAAGAAAAAGTGGGATGTGGCCAATCGCTCACACCCTATGAAGAATCATACACTTCTCTGTAGATTTTCACTGTTACCTGCATAAGACTTGCAGCACGTGTCAACGTGGAGCACTGCTGGCTTTAACTGCTGTTTTGGAAGTATTAAGTTCTTTCAGACTTAGTATGCAGGCTCTAACTAAGAGGCTGTATATATTGAATTTGAAAGCAGAACACCCAATGGGAAATCTGCAACCTTGGCTGGTAGACCAATCAAGATATTTGGTTATTCAGTCACAGACGCTTGCATTTTTATAAACTAGTTTATTTGAATAAACCAGCCAAAAATATTACAGTATTAAGTCAAGTCTTATTTGAAGCAACTGTGAACAACTACAGAATGTCACTGAAGAATTGCAATTGTTATTAACCATATTGAGGACAGAATTTGATATCTTCAGAGCCCTTGAATGAGTACAGAATGTTATTTCTACAGTGCATTTCAGGCATTCTGTTGTACACACAGTGCAGAGACCACAGCACCCTGGAAATTATTCCATTCATTCAAGTACACTTTTATACAAATACCTATTTATTTACTGAATACAAGACTTTACCTGCTCAACACTCAACACTGTGGTTGTTGTCTGATTCTCCTAAAAATTCGCCAAACATTTTCTGTAGGAGGCAGATCTAGACTGTGGGCACGCCAGTCAATTACACAAACATTTTTTCTATAAAGTTAAGTCATGCAGAATGAGGTCTGGCATTGTCCTGTTTAAATATCCACATACCTCCTGGGAAATCTGCAGACATATTGAGGAAGTGCAAGAAGCAGCTTGAACATGACCATCAATTATATGTTGGTAGTGATCGTCTATCACGTCTGCAATGCAGCAAGTATGTACCCAACATCCTCTATGACTTTGTCAACTGGTGTGTTGATTAACATGCCCACAGAGATTACCAAACATGTGATGAGGACCCAGCTTCGAAGGACAATCTCCGTGTGATCGCAATCTGCCATGATCTTATTGCACAGAGCTGTCACATCCATACGCCAATCACACTGGGACTTGCCATTTTGATTCATCATGAGTTCGGTAGTAAGACACTCATTGATGAGCACAGTGCAATGGGGCACTGTGTTTCCTATACAGAGGTTAGGCACTTCCTCACATCTGTGACAGCAGACCAGATATCAAAAACAAAGAGTGGTATCTACATAACCAACTGGCCTCTCTGGAGTCACTGAACACTGAATTGTTGATGCAGCCATTGACAACTTTGATCAAAATGAAGACACCCTGGATGGGAAGTATACAACCCACGCTATGACTTCTGTTGTATTCCGAAGAGGCCATGTCTCCACAGCAGATAAATGCCTAGCACTGGTTCCAGAGAGGTCCCTCACTACCTTAAACATGTTCGACATGGATGGAGATAAACTTTACAGGTACATTTTTTTGCATTCTTTTTTTCTATGAAATCTGTTTTCATGTCATGGTATTGACTCAGTTACACGAACTGCTCAAATTAATGGGTGGGCAGAGTATGAATGCATGTTGTGAGGTTTTAAAGTGTTCTGATTTGATATTTAATGCATATGATCACAAGCTTATCCTCTCATTTCAATTGTGATTACAGATACATCAAATCTACAAAGCGACCAGAACCACCTGAACTTCCCCAACCTGACTTACTGCACACAAACACAACAGTCTCTAAAGCAGCTGAAGACAGAGATCTGGTATGGAACCTGGCCCAAAATGTAAACAAGAATCAATAGCAGTACTGCTTGTTCAGTAGCCAGTGTACACTACATGCCCTTCATAAGAGAATCACCCTCAGAATTGTCCACCATCTATACATCTATGTTACGACTTGTACAGCTTGCTGCAAAACTGGGACAGAAGGTGAAGACTGAACTCCCTAAGATCCAGAAAAGATTCCACTCTTTGTGAGTGTTTACCTGCATGCCACGACCTCACGGGTTGCGATGCCACAAGCAGCTTGTAGAGAATTGGAAAGGCCACTGTCTTCACAAGACTGAAGACCCATCTGACTGAGTCAAAAGAAATGGCCAAGTTTGGACTGTCTGGAAGCCTAGAAGAAGCTTTGCCTGTGGCAAGAAAATATGCCCTCCTCCTGTATGGCCAAAAGAAAAAGGAGAATGGCCGTCCTTGCACCAACCAAGATGAGCTGAGGTACACACTAGCATCTACCTCAGATTCTTCAGCAGCAAATCTACCCCAAACAGAAGATGCCTTCCAGCAACATGTATTAAGAGCCTTATACCAAACAGCAGTGTGGCGTCAGAGCCACCTGGCCAGTCCCCATCTCTGGAACCCAGTTGGTAGAGGATGGAGGCTGAGGCAAGACGGGTCCATTGAACATGTCATGTTCCAGAAGGCACCAGCACCTAAAGAAGTTCGAGACATCATCCACTTGTACTGTAAAGATGGAAACTGTAATGCAACCAGCAAATGTCAGTGTCTTTCAGTGGACTTTACTTGCACTGCGTTTTGCTCTTGCTCTTTCCCAAACTGTACAAATATGACCCACTTTGTCACTGATGATAATACTGATGAGTGACAGGGATGGCTAACAAAAGCAGCCCATGAAAACCATCAGTCAAAGGGCTAGGGAGTTTAGCGTGAGAGGACTCATTCCTCCTCAGAGTTTTTTGTTTCAATGAACATCTGTTTGATATTTACATAGCAATTAAATTTGTCTTGTGTGAAGTTAAGTTATAGTTTTACTAAAAGGAAAATTAAGGCCAAACTACAATCCTGTCATCTTGTCTCCTGTGTGTACTATTGCTGAGCTGTAAGCGTAAGAGTTATGTAACACATTGACTATGCATTGTATATTTACATATTTGGTATCCCTGGATTCAGCACAACCACATCTTTCCAAAAAGCCATCATGTGTTTCTATGACAATCCCTGGCCAAGCATCTACAAAGTAAATGAGGATATTCTGTGTAGATATGATTTTTTTGTATGTCCGCTTATTTTAGGCAAGTGTTCATAGCTCTCTATATCTTACACACATGAAGATATTCACATCCAGGTTTTTCTAATAGGTAAAGCAACTTCCTGACCACAATTATGTCAAGTGTCAAAGCTGTCAGAGCTTGTGTTATTAATCTACATGAGTTTATGCCTTTACTCCCATACGGCCAGGCTATATTTTTGTTCTTTTTGACAGTTAGTCAATAGCCTATTGGGTCATGTGGTTGATTTCGTCCAAAAATAAACGTAAGTAGCAAAGCAGTTGCAGATAACCAATATTTTAGTATTTCGTGTTGTCAAAATTGCTAGAACGTAACTGGCACCAAGCTAATGTTAGCTAGCTGACTTTTTTTCTTTTTTTTTTACTAGCTGGCGTTTGAGTTGGTTAACGCATTTACCGCCAACGTTATGACAATGAATCGCTAACGTGTGCTAGCCAAAAGCCCTCTAGTCCAACCGGATTACATCCAGAGCTAAAGAAATACTGCTTGAAGTTGCAGTCTGGAGTTTTGTGTGAGTGAAGCGCTGGAGCTGTGGGCCAATACCCGGCCGTCACCGGCAGCGACAGCCTCCAGTGTTATGTCTTAACGAACAGGAGGGCCGTTGTGGTGAGCTGGGAAGCGGGTTTTAGCGATGGATGCTAACCGCTACCGCGAGCCGAGGTTAGCATCGAGCCCACCACAACTGCCGGCATACTTGTTACCAGGCGAGGCGTTAGTTGATATCGGTTTACGGCACCGGAGCTTGGCTCCGACTGTATTTATTTTTCTTTATACTTTCTTCAGTTAGTTCGTCCAAGACATGGAATGGTCTACAAAAATAGATCCAATCGTACAAGCACCGACTGTTTGTGGTAGCGCTGGGAATTCAAAAGCTTTTCTATCCTTCAGATTGCATAATAACTCTTTTTCACTCTCTCTGCAGGAGGCCAATGCTGATGTCAGAAGGGAGTGTGTCCTCAAATCTCTCATCATCTACCTGGGAGAATGTGTTGAGGACCTGATAAAAGAATACACAGTATGTCCAGATCTGTTCTGTCTCTCCATGATGAGATGTAACTTTACTAATCTTGGGGGAAGCTTGACAGCTCTGCCATTGGATGTGGTGATTAATCAGGCGTGTCTGACTGTAGTTGTTCACTTATACATTTTGTCCTATAATTTACCTCAAATGTCCCAGAAAGGTCAAGCTGAGCAAGAGCTGGAGAGTACCACCATGGCGGTCTTCCTCTTCAGAGAGAACTCAAGCCTTCTCCAACAGCCCAAAGAGATCGGGATCATCGTTGATGGTGTGGAAATCCTCACTGAGTTGCCTTCCGTGGTAGCTGGAGTGGTAATGCTCCTTGGACTCTGTTATGCTCTTAACAAGGAATATCCCCAGGGGTTCAGGTTCACCTCTGAGGCCCTTCAGAAGATCCTGATGGAGCTTGGTTCCAACAAGATGAGCTCCAAGATTCACCATGACAGTAGTACATATCTTTCCAAAAATTCCAAGTCACCCACGACTCATCACTGATGCACCCCATACCATCACAAACACTGGCTTTTGCTAATTTTGCTGACAACAGTCTGGATGCTAGAACCAGATCGCAACTGTCTTTCTGTTCATCTAAGACTGCCCAGGAATCTCTGTTGCGTTTGAGTTCTAACCTGAGTTGATACCTGTCTTTGTAATAGAGTTGCAGGTTACATTTCTGGAGGTAGTGGCAGACTGTGTATTTCAATGGTTTTTCATGGTACTCCTGAAGCCATGAAGCTATACTGATTGTGGTGGCATTATGATTTTTCTTTCAGTGCTGCCTAAGAACTTAAAGGTAATATGCATTCAGTATTGGTTTCCAACCTTGACCTCTAAGCACTGAGATGTCCCCTCACTCCCTGAATCTTTTCACAATATAATGCACTGTGGACACTGACAGACCAAAGCTCTTATTCAATGTTCTTACACACATTTGTATATATTTTTTGTTTGTTTTATCTGATCAGTGATTCTCTGACTAAGTCTGTCACAATATAGTGAGCTACAACTCATCATTGCTTTGAAAAACTGAGCATTTCTTGGATTATCCTTCTATACCCAATCCTGACCTTTTACAGTTTTTCTCAGTCGCTTTGGTACATTACTCAGATCAGAATTGAAATGCTCAATACTACTTGTGCACATCAAAAAAGCAGTTTCTCATTTCTTTGAACAAGTTGCAAATGCTTTAATACATCCATGTGAATGATTATGTACAATTCTCTGCTGTTTCCTGCTATATCATTTGCTTAAGTCATGTTGATCAAAATGTATTATTATGAGTCTCTGTTGAATAGCCTCACCCCCCACAACATTTAGGCATTAGTTCATTGCATAAGTCTGTACATGCAAAATGGTTGACAAAGTTGTTACAATATGTCAAGAATATTTTTATACATTTCCAGTAGACTTTTTTTTCCTAAATCTGTCCTAAATTGGTAAATTGCTAACGAAGGGAAATGTGTGAAGCATTAGATCAACCAGTTTTCTGAAATAGCTCAAAGGTGTATCTCATGAACCATCTACTGGCAAGTATATACTGTATATAGCCAGAGCACAACACAATGTTACAATGTCTGACAATGCATTAACAAGGAATTGGACAGGGACAACAGCCAGAGAGAAGAAGAAGAGGAATAGGAGTGAGGCTGTGTGGCAGAGGAGTTGGGAGGCAAAACACAAGAAGAGGCAGAAGAGGCCAAGAACATATGTGCATTCCTGATGAGATAAGAGCCACACTTGTAGACCACGCTCTCAATCATGGGCTTACAATGGCCGATGCTGGTCGAAGGGTGTAGCAAAATGTTGAGAATGCTGTCCTCAATCATTCAGACGTTTTGTCAACAGAACAGGCATGTAATCTAACAATAGGCACTGTACTGTATATTTTTTGTAATGCATCATACAGTATTAAAGTATTCCACTTGCATTTTACAATCTAAAGTAAATACTTTATACAGTGACATTTTATCTTACTCAATTTTGTTTTTTGCATTACTATATTTTTGCAAGTGTTGTGGTGGTTAGCACCGTCGCCTCACAGTGAGAGGGTTCCAGGTTCGATCCCCACCTGGGGCCTTTCTGTGTGGAGTTGCATGTACCATGTGGAGAGATCCCATGCAGAACATGCATGTGTGGGTCTGGTGTGAGTTCTCTCCAGTCAGGTGACAGAGGACATAACAGTCATCTCTGTTTGGTCTTCAAGTGGTTCTCACTAAGCTTTCAGTTGTATTTGGGCTCATCATCTTGTGGGAGTATGAATCTTTCTTCAAACACATCGTGAAGTGCATCTTTAAAGGATGAAGTGCTACTTCTCCTTGGTTAGGTTGGATTTCACTGCGAGTTTGATAGACTGAGGCATCATTCTCTCTAATTTTGTTTTTGCATTACCATATTTTTGCAAGTGTTGTGGTGGTTAGCACCGTCGCCTCACAGCGAGAGGGGATCCAGGTTCGATCCCCACCTGGAGCCTTTCTGTGTGGAGTTTGCATGTTCTCCCTGTGTATGCGTGGGTTCTCTCCGGGTACTCCGGCTTCCTCCCACTGACCAAAAACATGCATGTTAGGTTAGAGAGATAAAAGGATACCTTCAATCAAACTCATTTTGACAGGTGACCTCTGACCTCTTATCGATCAATCAAATTAATATGACCGGTGACCTTTGTTTGACATCCGTTTACTGACATCTGGGGATATGACTTTTGACCTCTTATCGATCGATCAAGCTATTTTGACGTGTGACCTTTGTTTGACATAGATTAGCCATTTGTTGAAGAGGTCTTTGACATCTAAGGAAGGGGGTGTTTAAGGCTAGGGTTAAGAATGATTACAGCTAAAGTCAGGAGGTTGTGAGAAATATATTAGTTGAATGTTTAAATAAGAGAAAGGGTTAGGGTTAATAGAAAAGTTGTAGAAGAGGTCAACATTTTAACAGCTTCAAAGACCGGTCCCTGTAAGGTAAAGATGGGAAAATAATTCGATGTGTGGGGGGTATTGTTCGACCCCAGGTTTGAGGGCCAATGGGGGGACAGGGGAGGGGTTTCGAGTAAAGGATAAAAACCCTGAGACAGTCAGTGTGTAGAGAACGACTTTGGGGTGAAAGATAGCTGATTCGAGATGCCCAGGACAAGAAGCAGAGTGAGTGTAGAGGAGAAATCTACGCAGGCACCGGAGAGGACGTGTGCTGTGCGGTCTCTCATTTGTGAGACTCCGGTAACAATACTTGAAGATCAGCCCTTGATACCAAATGCTCCCAAGAAAAGGATGGTGTTTCTGTGCAGAACGCAGCAACCACCGCCCGTGTCTCTACAGGAAGAATGGTCACTGGAGCCTTATGGACTGCGGGGAAGATGGGGCTATGTGTTCATGTATGAAACAGGTGACCTCTCTCTGTATCAGCTTGACGAGGGTGGTGAGAAGCCGGGACCTCTGACCACTGTGGGTATGCTAACTTCCAACGACTGGCGAGTGTTGAAACTAGCAATACCGCGTCATATAGAAGGAGGCAAGGGCTCGGCTGAGGAGGTGTTGACAGTGAAAGAAGAACCCGAAGAAATCCCAGCAGCTTCTGCAGCCAAACGACCGAGACAGGAGAGTCCGAGACTGAAGAATCCCCTGGATGATGCTGAGCTGGCCAAAACAAGGATGGTTTTCACTGCTGTGTGGCAATCGAAAACAGGCGTTACAGGCCGTTGGTTCTTCCGTGCAAGCCACCGGAAATCTAATGAGAATGGATCTTTTTGTTCTTGAGTGTTATAACTCTGACTGTGGTGTGTTTAGGACGCTGTTAGCAATACCTCATGCAGCCTGGCTGGAGAAGATGAATGATATATGATATATGATATTGAGTTTCCATGCTGTTCCGCAGTTGACAGAACTGTGGTGAGATTCTAGCAGTCAAGAAAACCCTGGCTGTGTAGACCTCCCTCCACTGAGCACCCTCCTCCTCAACCTCAATAACCACACCCCCTTCAGGTTTATAAGGACACACTCCAGCACAGGTCATACACCGATCAACACGAGAAACAGGATGAGAACTAGCGTCCAGAAGACATTGTGCGAGGAGATCACTGACCGCGATCTGGAGAATGCTTCTCCATCGCTATTGATGCATACAGGGAGCCCTTCTGCAACATCCACATCGCTGCAGTTTGGATCACCAGACAGCGACAGATACTACCTGGAGCCGTATCACCCTCCTTCACCAGCGACTTCGTCTGAGTCTTTCTTCTCCTCCAACTCCTCCTCTTCTCTCGAGATCGAGTTCTCAAATTCTACGCCTGATGACTGCTGCTTAACGCTCTACTCGATAGGATCCACCGTGGCCGTAACAACGGAGGAAGCTAAATCTAACGAAATGGAGGACTCTCAGCTTCCACCAGGCCAGGGGTCCCCTGCAGACACTCAGGATGGGGGAGGAGAGGGCGAGGACGAATTTGATGGATGGGTCCCCTCAGGTTTTATCAAAGTTGTGAAAACTGCAGTGATACACCTCTTGAATGAGACCATCAAAAAATTTATGATTGAATCATGCTACGGGTGTAGTGTCGATCACCCTAGTTTACGCCAACATCAGTGCAAGGATGTCCTCGAGGACGACTTTTTTCATGACCATTACTACACTCTGATGCGGAGACTTTATAATCAACGATTCATTGCTTCCATTCAACATCTTCTAACTGCGCGTAACATTTGTGAAGATGATGCCAGAGTCAGGGCTGTGGCAGACGCTTACTTGTACGAACTAACTCAGGTGAAACAAATCAACACTTCTATACACGATATGTACGAGCAGTTGATTGGAGAAGATGTAAAGAAATTGCAGCAGCTTCAAACCATGACAAAGTTCTGGGAGGGTTAAAAGAAGGGTGTAACATTCCTTCTTTCCTCAGCCAGATGTGTTTAGACTAATATTGTAATCATGTGATGTTGTGATGTTGAACATTTGACTTTTCTTAAATCCTATATTACTAGCATTCCTGCTTTTTGTGATAATTTGTATGTGTGTATTATCACACATTAGAGAAAAAATAAAAGGTTGAAATAGACTTGCGTTTTATGTTTTCTGTAATTACAAGCCAGAGTTTGTATAAGGTGAGATGGCTGAAACGAGATTAATGAAAAAGGTTTTCTACGATCCTATCCACCCAGGTAGTTTTGGGGGAGTAGAGAGGTTGCGTAAAGCTGTACAGGACGAAACGGGTAAGAAAGTCGCGTGCGAAAAAGTGCAAGACTTATCAGAGCAAGATGCATATACTCTACATAAACCTGCAAGAATACATTTTCCGAGAAACAGAGTTTTTGTCACCAGCCCCTTAAAACAATTCCAAGCAGAGCTCTGCGACATGCAGGCCTTGGCTGAGTACAATGACGGGTATAATTATCTATTAACCGTCATCGACGTGTTTTCAAAAAAGGCTTACGTTCGCACTATGAAGAGAAAAACCGCCGCAGAGGTGGTAAAGGCTTTTGAATCCGTTTTTAGAGAAAGCGAGACCCCTAAAAAATTTCAAACTGATGCGGGGAAAGAATTTTTTAACAAAAAATTTAAGGCATTATTAGAGAACCACAGAGTTGTGCATTTTGCTACTCCAAGCAGGGTAAAAGCATCTGTGATTGAGAGGTTTAACCGCACGTTAAAAACCAGGATGTGGAGATATTTTACTGCTAATAACACACGTCGATACCTCAACGTCCTGCAGGATCTCGTGGAAAGTTACAACCACAGTTACCACACGAGCATCAAAATGAAGCCTGTAGAGGTGACTCTAGAAAACACCTTTAAAGTTTTTCAGAACCTGTACGGCTCTGCACGCGATCGACGCTGCAAGGACTCAAGGATAAAGTTTAAAAAAGGAGATCTTGTAAGAATATCTAAACTGCGAGGCGTGTTTGACAAGAAATATGAACAAAGTTTTACAGATGAAGTGTTTACAGTGACTGAGCAGCTTGCACGATCTCCCCCTGTGTACAAACTCAAAGATTTTGATGGAGAAGCTATTGAAGGTTCCTTTTACGCGGAGGAGCTTCAAAAAGTTTCACTGAATAAAGACAAGATGTATCAAGTCGAGAAGATATTAAAACGACGCAGCATCAGGGGTGTAAAATAGGTTTTTGTAAAAACTGGCCTGAGAAATTCAACAGCTGGGTCAGAGCCAGTGACCTTCACGAGGTATAAAGGGGCCATCGCTACTCCTAGCCCGCTACATTACACCATGAACCGAACGGTAGAGGATGAGGGGTTTTATATCACCCTGCCCTCCAACGCTAGTCTCAACGTCTTTAAGAATAATACCAGTTTCAGTTTCCGTGTGGATTTAGCCTAGCATATCGATTTGGAAGGTTCGTGGCAGGTTGCCTTGACGGAGATTTCTTATCCGTACACATGGCATAATGCCCCCAGGGACCAGGCTTTTTTTGAATGGAGGGAAGCGGGGCTGGAAAAGGTCTACCGCCAGAATATAGGATGCGGAAATTTCAAGGATTTGAATCAGCTCAAAGCCGAGATTGAGGGTCATCTTAGAAAAATAGGTTCTGATATTTATTTAGTCGTGAACACGGTGGAAAATAGACTCGTGTATCAGGCAGGTGCCCAGTACCACCTGCATTTTTATCCACCACTGAGCTACATGCTAGGTGTGGAGCCTGGCAAATGGATCGTATTTGATAAAAAGAGTGCCCCTTACCCGATGGATTTAAAAGCAGGTTTCTACCAGCTTTACTGTTACAGCGATGTGGTTGCTCCTCAGATAGTCGGCGATGCTTATGCCCTGCTCTTGCGAACAGTTAGAGTAGAGGGTAAGTTTGGCGATATAATTACGCATACTTTTAACCCGGTCAACTATCAATCTGTAGCAAAGAGGCATATTGAAAACATCCACATAGAGATTAAAACGGATCAAAACACTCCGGTAAATTTTACTTATGGGAAAACCGTTGTGAGACTACACTTCCGACCCGTGATATCACAACGCATAATGAAATGATGGTCAGTCACTCTGATATCACAGAGAGAGTAAGAGGGAATTGTGATTCTATCTCTCCCGATAAGCTCTGATCAGAAGTAAATATATATATAGATATATCTATATATCTATATAGATATATCTATATAGATATATATAAACGGGTCGATCACAGACTCATTAGTCACTATCAAGCAAACGTTAAGTCAGAGGTCACCTCAGTGTCTGTGTCTGTGTCAGGAGGAGGATAACAAAACAAAGCAACATGGTTCAGATAAACATGAGGGATGATCCTCACCGCTTCGTAAACTATTACCAGAACCAGGTCGGAGGTACCCTGCCTGGTTTTTATGGAGCACCTGTAATGTATGGTCGCGGAATAGGCTCTATATTTTCAAAATTATTTCGCTTCGTAGCCCCCCTTGTTAAAAAAGGTTTTGTTATAGCTAAGCCTCATCTGAAAACAGCAGCTACAAACATTGCCTCAGATGTCATAGGCAAAACCATGAGAAGGATCTCTGGTCCTGCAGAGACGGGAGGACAAGAAGGATCGGGTATTATGGTTCTGTCACGAAGACCAAGAAAGCGGCCGCCGGGTGAACGTGTGAGGAGGTCACAAATAGTGAGGCCGCTCAAAAGAAAGAAGTCAGTTGGAAGGATCAAGCCTAAAGGGAGGAAGTCTGCACGGAGCAGGGATATATTTCACTGAATCATAAATAGAGAGAGAAAGAGAGTAAAACATGGCTCTTTTGCATCACAAATCCCCTGAGTGCACCCTGGCAGAACTGGACTTATTTTCAGTCCCTATGATCCAGCTTTCTATCGAGGATAAGATCTACACGGAAATTATGCCTCTCTCCGCTATTACTGAGAATGGTCCGATTGAGTTTTTTATGCCGGGAGATAGTGAAAAGTATCTGGATCTCAACGATACCTTGTTACATCTACGAGTGAAGATCACCAATGCAGATGGCACAAACTTGGCGAACGACGCACCTGTGGGTCTCATCAATTATCCTCTCAATAAACTATTCAGACAATGCGATGTTACTCTGATAGATTAATTTCATAGTCTAGTGCCACCCACCCATATAGAGCTATGATCGAGACTCTGCTAAACTTTTCTGAAGACACGTTAAAGAGTCAGTTCAGCGCTGGTCTTTATTATAAAGACACAGCCGGCGCCATAGACTCTATAGTAACCAATAATGGGCCAAACAGAGGGCTAAACCAGAGGGCTCTCTGTACAGCTAATTCCAGAGAAGTACACCTAATGGGCCCCCTCCATGGGGATATTTTTTCTGCGAAAGGCTCCTGCTGAACTCTGTGGATATCAGAGTTAAACTAACCAGAGCCAGCGAGGCTTTCTATCTCATGGGAACCAGAGACTCGACTTACCGATTAATGATATTAGGAGCCTCTCTTTTTATCAAAAAAGTTTCCATCTCCCCCGCTGTTCGTTTAGGCCACACATCGGCATTCATGAGAGGAAACGCTCTCTACCCACTGTCACGAGTGAATGTAAAAACATACTCCATCCCTGAAAATTCGAGGATATGTAATCAGGAGAATCTATTTTTGGCAGCGATGCCTAAATATATTGTTTTAGGTATGGTGCACCACGAGGCATTCACGGGAAGAAGGGACTTGTCACCCTTCAACTTTAAACATATGGATATAGAGTATCTAGCTCTTTGTCAGGATGGTAAACAAGTTCCCACCAAGGCGTTCCAGCCTCAGTTCAACCAAAGCATTTCAGTCCGGGAATTTTACAATTTGTTTAAAGCGACCGGTCGTCATTTAAAAGATCTCCCTCTGAGTATCACACGTGAAGAATTTAACAACGGTTACTCGCTGTTTATCTTTAATCTCAATCCTGGTGAGGATAGCGACGCCTTGTCACCTGCTTCTAGTGGGAATTTAAGACTGGAAATGAGGTTTAGAGTTCCGTTACCTCACACCACAACCCTCATTGTCTACGCATGTTACGATTCCATTTTGGAGATCAACTCGAGAACACAGGTGCTGGTGGACTATTATTAAAAGAGTAAGCATGAATAACCACCAACTAGAGAGCCTGTTGCACCATCTACTGGGAGACCTATTTTGTGGCGTGTGGGCTAGTGACCAACTCCCCTTGCTCACACAAACGTTTACAAAGCCGGCTTACATTATTGTGAACACACATCCTTCTCACATGCCTGGGGAGCACTGGCTAGCTCTGACTCTGGAGGAGAACGGTCAAGCCACCTTTTTCGACTCTTACGGGCTCAGAAAGCACAGTGCTACCTCATTTCATCACGGAGCCTGTTCTTTACAGATGTTCAAAGAGTGCTACAAAGTGATGACTCTGTAGACTCTGAAAATTGGAATCAATAAAAATTTTTATTGAGAACAAATGACGGTATCATTTTATTCATTTCTTACAGAAATTTATGGTGAAAAGGTAACCCAGCGCAGAGGTTTTATCTTTTTATGCAGACTATGTTCATCTGCACCCTCGTCTCGCTCACCATGTCCAGATCTTGAAAAATGTGGGGAGAGGGTTATCTTCTTCTTCGGTTTTACAGATGCTATTTTTCCATTCCGCTCGGCTCTGTTTTGAGACGACGAGGATAAAGGTATGTTCAGTTCATTCAGGACATTGAGAAAACTTGTCCAGCCTGTTGGTTGCATGGTTTGGGCTTTTCTTTTAAAAGGGAGCAGAAAGTTTTTATGTAAATTAACCAAATTTGATCCTCTCACAACCTGCCCCTGATAAACAAATTCTCCTCTGGTGGTCCAGCCATTTCTCTCAGATAATTTCCTCAAGATGTATTCACCATTTCTGCGATCGCGCTTTGGAAGGATTTTTAATACCTCACTCGCCGTTGCATCCAATTCTAGCTGATCGGGCTCGTGAACACGATCCGTCTCACGGGAATCTGATTCAGGTATTGGATCATTAAGACTGTTTCGCTGAAGAGTCACAGTCATCCGCGGCTCCTCCATCTGACCTTGCTTGATTAGGGTGAGGTATCTTTGCAGCAGGGCGTCGTATTTCTTAATTTTTTCATAAGAGGTCATTCCTGACTCGTCGAGTATCGCTCTCATTTTATTATCCAAATCATCCTCCGCCGTCTGTCTGATAGAAGTCTCTGACTGACTCAAGTGTTTGAACTGATGAGGTGAGATGAGAAACATCTTTTGTGCCGTCCTGAGCGACATCTTATCTTCTAACGATTCCGGCCACTAGATCCCCAATTACGGGTGCAAGAGCCGTTAGGATGGGGAGAATAAACCCACCTCCTTGACTTTTGAGAGCCAGCTGCTTACGTTTTAAACTGGTTCTCTTATCAGCCAGCAGTCTGATAACTTTCTTTTGCTTTTTCAAACTCCGATACTGGGGAGGGGATAGCTTAATGTTACCCTTTAAAATATTCAGAGCAATCTCACACAAAGCTTTAAGAAAGTCGGGTGAACAATGGCCGAGAATGTCCTTATGTTTCTGAGGTGTGGCGTGGTACAGAGCTCTGAGTAACGGAGCATTCCTTTTTATACTGGCTGACATGATAAATTACTATGCTTTCGGAACATAGACAACTGGCCACTGACTAGGAAGTAAACCCCTTCTCAGTCTGTATTGTTCTGGGCATGAGTGGGTCAGGTCAACGATTAAATACCCGTGCGGCTCTCTGGTGGCGTCCTCAAAGCTCTCCAGGAAGATAGCTTTCTCTGAGGGGAAGATTTGACGGGCTAGTATATTCAGCTGCAATCTGTCTCTGGGATTCTTAAACATCACCAGGTAGTTACTGTTCAGGCTGATGGTGCGACTGTATTTCCCTTGATGAAATACATTTTAAGTTAACATCATGACACTCATATTTCTGCGATGTCTGTACTGTGTGAAAATTTTTACCACTTCAGGATGGTCTGAAGCCTGAAAAATGACATCGTCCAGAATAACCAAGTGCTTACGATCAGGAGGGAACAGATTTTCATCTTCAAAAGAATGAGACAATCCTTCCACAAATTTGATGTTTTTATTCAGCCGCTGCAGTTCAGCGTACAATGGTTGGAAAGAGGTATAAATCCAAACAATATTATCAGGTACATCATCCATGACATGGTTACACTTTTTTAAAACACTTTCAACAAAAAATGATTTCCCACAATCAGACATGAAAAAGGAGTCTTTAGTCTGGGGTCAAAATCAATCTCCTTCATATCAGAAAATTGCGATATTGGTTGATTTTTTTTTTCCCCTCTTAATCATCTTAATACCTTAATAACCGAAAGGCAGAGTTGTACCGTCAGGAAAAAGGCGTCTCTTGTCAAACACCACCCGGAACTTTTTCGAGAATGTCACATTTTTTAACAGAAACCCCTTTTTATCTCTTCTGATGGTACGCTGAGGGGTCTCGATCACCGTTTCTCTGGAGCCAGCCAAGTATCCCTCCACTAACTCTTTGACGCTGTCAAAGTTGACCTTCTCGCTGCATTCATGCATCTGAGTGATGCCTTTAACGCGCATCGATACTTTTTTCTGATTTCTGGTCTGGTAGGCGTAACTCTTGGGTCCTGCTGCAACAAATTCCTGAATTGTGTCACCCCCCAGCTCATCGGTCAAATCCCCCAGATAGTTTCCCAGTTTCAGAGGAGTCTCACCTTTTTTCACCACATAGATCAGACTGTCTGTGTCTATGTAGAGAATTTTGTCCTGCATTACTTCTAGACAGCTGTACGGCTTTAAATGTGCATATGCGGTGGTAAATGCTGCAATAAATACATTGTTTACTTTGTTGTAAGTCCACTGCAACATGCACATGTCAGGGTTTAGAAAGTGGAAGTAGGCTATCTTGTATTTACCCGAGAACATGAAATTAAAAAATTCATTCGGGTCTGTGACGATGGTGGTCTGATGGAGGTCGTTCCTCTGCGCAAATTTCCCCCAGAAACTGTTCAGACACAGTTTAGCCACCTGTCTTTTAGCAGGGTTCACCTCTATTTTGCTGGTATCCAGCTGAATACCTTGATGGAGTTTGTAATCTCTGATGTACCTCAGCTTACTCTCCTCATCAAGTGCGTCTGCGGGATATCCTGAAGCCTCTTGTTTACCCTTAAGAAATGTGTGTATGTAGTCTACAAAGATTGAGCTACTGGTCCTGTCAAAGTGCCACACCTCAGTGATTTTAGCAAGACGATAACCAAGCTTTAACGCCTTGCTAAACTCCACACTCACCCACACACCTGTTAGTGCTCTCTCCTCATCGCTGTGGTTGCATGCACCTGCCTGGTTATTCATTTCAGCACAGGTGCGACAGAGAGTGAATACAAGTTTTCCGTGAGATGACTTGTAAGGTAAAACTGGGAAAAACAGCCCACGCGGAGGATAAACAACAGCTCTTATGAAACCAAAGTAGCTGTCAGGGTCATCAAAATATTTGCAAATAATTCTGGGATGGCCGAGAGGGTAAGGAAAGATGCAATTTACATAGGGGTAAAGAGATGTAAAGTCAGCGTAGTGCGCAGGTCCGACCACCGTACAGTGCTTGTCTGGGAGAGAGAGGTTCAGGGGCGTTAAAGCTCTTGAGAAATTCAATCACCTCCGGATGGGACTTTTTCATCTCAGTCCACTCGTGCTCCCACATGATATGCAGACAAAGACCATACACTGACTGAAGCTCTCTCTCTCTCTCATGGGTCTCTGCATAACGCTGTTCAAACGGCGCCTTCCTCAGCGGACATGCGTCCTGAGGCAGATGGCAGACGGGGCAGCCGTGAAAGAAACAGCCGTAAAACTCAAAAGCTACCCTCACACCGTCAATTTCCGCATACCCATCTACGTGATAAGGACCGATTCCCTTTTCCCCTGTGTTTAACGCGTGGCTAACTCAATCCCTCTGCTAAACGCTAACCACTCCAGCCACTGGATGGATGCGTTTGAGAAGGTCTTACTCTGCTGACTGTAATCAACGGGTGAAGGTATGGCCAGGGTTTTAGGCTGCAGAAAGTTGGCGGTAAAAACCTTCATACAGGCCGACGCGATCGTGATGCATTTCAGGGGGTCCACGCGCGTCTCGTTAAAGAATTGCTCGAGGAATTTGACACACCCCTTGAAGAGTATGTCTACATCATTTTTGCAGTAAAGCATGCTCTGTTCACGAAAGTTAAAGGTGCCTTTACACACTCCATCGTACCATCTGTAGAACTCTCCCTGCTCACTGGGGCTCATGAGTTCTACAGAGTAGTAACTCTGTAAAGGAAAAGGCCCCACATATTTCAAATTCTGTTCTGAAGAGAATCTGTGGGGAAAGAAACCTTTGGTATGATCACTGAAACCTAATGCTTTCTGCATCATACTCAGTTTCATAGCCAGGAATGACAGACTATCGATGAATCTCAAATAATAATACATTTAAAAAGAGAAAAAAAATTAAGAGAAAGAAACTGTACCTTTCATTAACCCTCAGACAAGCGACAGTCTGTTGTGCACTCTATTGCACCGTCGATTCTTTACCACGGACCTCACAGGAACTATAACATCAGATTCTGTCAAATTGAAACAGTTTAATAGCATAGAAATAGATAAATAAATAAAAAACCTTGCTTAAGTATACACTATGTGAAATTTGCATAGATGTTACCATGTAATGCTCCCGTTGAATGCAGCACGGATAAGTGGACAGAGCAGTAATAATATATCAACTGGCTTGTTTTACAGGCACTTCACATGAGTTCTACTGAAAAAGGCTGCGCTCTTTTAACCCCTCCCACCCTCACTCTCTCCCTATGCGTCACATCCGTGTTGATGACGTATGACGCTTACGCGCTCACGTGAGAAAACAAAAACAAAGAGTGATGAGTTTTTTTTTTTGTTTTTTTTTTAAACTTACCCCTCAGATCAGGCTGTTTAGCGAGGGGTCCTTCCTCCCCGCGAACAATGCCCGGCGCCTCTAATAGCTGCGCCGATATGCAGCCTAGTAAACCGACAGCCCGTGCCCCCTCGCCCTCAACCGTATCGGTGTTGAGGCCGCTCACAGGCGAATACGCCCGCGTTATTATTCGAGGGGAGAAACGTATGCTCGGTGGTGTGTGTAACACCGATGATTCCAGCTGCCCGTCCTCTGTAGTAACACTCGGACACAACTGATTGTCCCGAAAAGGGAGCAGTCTTCGTCGTAGCCGGGATTTATTCAGGGAAAGTCCGTTTCCCCCGCTCGGTGCGATGAAAGTCAAATCTCCCTCAAACACGGCTGGGTTCTTCTTTCGGGGAAGCCCTTGCTCCATACTGTTTAATAAATCTGTAAACAGTTACATCTGATGTTATTTCATTGAAGGTTATTAAAGTTAAAGAAACATTACCATAATCGGCTTGCGTCAATATGAAGTCATCCAAATCCTCCGCATCCAACTCTGGAAATTAGCACTCTGTCATGGTGTGGTAATATAATTATACACGCATTCATATGTTTATCATCAGATCTTTTTACTCACCGTTGAATACTCCTAAGAGGGCCAAAGAACCGCCGGTTTGCTGTGTATGGATGTCAGCTCTTGTTTTCCGTCCTAAAAAAAAAGTTGTTTGTTGTTTTTGGTTTTTTTTACTATTACAAGTACTGACCTAAGAGATTTAAAGTTTTACCAGTTACCAGAGTCCATGATTCCTGTCCTGCCTCGGTTGAGCCCCGACGTAAATGCCTGAACCATTTTATATAGTCTTACATCCCCCTCCATAGAAATAAGGGAGTGTTTTAAAAATTTCTTGAAGTGCTAATTTCAACCCATTTGCTCTTCACACCTAGTCTACATCCATCCTACGGTTAGTAACAGATGTATTGATTCTGTTTACTTGTGAAGTAAGACACAAGATGTTTCCCGCACAGCATGATGCATTCTAGTGAACATCATATATGTTGATTTGTTTACTTGCGAACTAAGACAACGACACAGACAGTGTTTACCACACTGTACTTTGCATTCTTATGACCCCCCCCCCCCCCCGGCCATTTGTTCCTACTGCTCAGTGCCACAGTAAGCATGCAGTTGACTCTCATAGTATGAGTTGATCAGTCGGAGAGAACCAGATACCAGATGTAAACTTTATGGGCAACCTGGTCTATTAGTGAATTCTCTGTAGATTAACCCTTGATACCATATACATCATGTGTGCAAACTAAGAGGGAAACCTTTTTGTTTAATTTAAACCTACCTCTATTTGCTATAAACACCCCATCCTCTGTTCAGTGTCACAGTATAGTGCATTCTTGCGACCGCCCCCTCTCACACGTTCACCCTCATGGTATGAGCCAGAGAGAGCCAGATGTCTGTTACCGCCCCACCCAAATCCTTGTAGTGCTAGCAACACCTGGCAAAAGGAGGACTTTCCGGCACACTGAGCCATACTCATACGAGACTTAAAACGCTGTCTCTTTCCCGCACAGCATGATGCATTCTAGTGAACATCATATATGTTCATTTGTTTACTTGCGACTGTTTACCACACTGTACTTTGCATTCTTATGACCCCCCCCCAGGCCATTTGTTCCTACTGCTCAGTGCCACAGTATGCATGCAGTTGACTCTCATAGTATGAGTTGATCAGTCAGAGAGAACCAGATGTCTGTTACCCCCCCACCCACACCCAAATCCTGGCAGTGCTGCATTCTTGCAACCCCCCACACATCTAATTATTTTCCCATCTTTACCTTACAGGGACCGGTCTTTGAAGCTGTTAAAATGTTGACCTCTTCTACAACTTTTCTATTAACCCTAACCCTTTCTCTTATTTAAACATTCAACTAATATATTTCTCACAACCTCCTGACTTTAGCTGTAATCATTCTTAACCCTAGCCATAAACACCCCCTTCCTTAGATGTCAAAGACCTCTTCAACAGATGGCTAATCTATGTCAAACAAAGGTCACACGTCAAAATAGCTTGATCGATCGATAAGAGGTCAAAAGTCATATCCCCAGATGTCAGCAAACGGATGTCAAACAAAGGTCACCTGTCATATTAATTTGATTGATCGATAAGAGGTCAGAGGTCACCTTTCAAAATGAGTTTGATCGACGGTATCCTATTATCTCTCTTAGGTTAATTGGTGACTCTAAATTGTCCGTAGGACTGAGTGTGAGCGTGTGTGGTTGTTTATGTCGTTTGTCTCTGTGTGGCCCTGTGATGGACTGGCGACATGTCCAGGGTGTACCCCCGCCCCTTGCTCGATGACCGCTGGGATAAGCTCCACCCCCACCCCTCCCCCCCGCGACCCGACAGATGGATTAAACGGGTATAGAAAATGGATGGATGGATGGAGGACTGCAAGGCAACTTCACAGGAGTGGCAGAGGGCCCTTTTCACACCTGAACAGGAGGAGGCTGTTTGCACCATGGTTGTAGAAAAGAATGCCATAAGTCCAAGGGAGATAAATAGTGTCATTATAGAGGACAATAACATCCTTGAATACATCCAGATAGTCAACATCTCAACCACTCACTGGGGTTACTTGATGATATTAACTTGACTGTAGCTATAGCTGGGTTATGCTCCTTATTTTAGCAAGGATAATTATCCTTGGATATATGGCGGTGAATTAATCGAATCACTGGCACAAAGCATGTCATACTCCAGTATGATAGGTGGCGCTGTACCGATTTCAACTATAGCTAATAGAGCCACTTCCGGTTGACCTCTTCACCACCAACAACAACAGAGAGACACAGTAAACTGCTCTCCCTGAATGTCCTGTCGGTCCTCACAAGGGCAGCCAGCTTGTTGGTCAGACAGTTAACATTTCTCATGATAAACGAGGGAACCGAGGGCTTGTTCCACCGCTTGCCTAGCGTCCACCTTCACCCCGGTTCTGCAGCCTCGTCGCCTCCTCCTCAACTCCTCAGGTATGGGGTGAATAATGTTGGCTCGCCCCATTGTTTGGAGTGCAAGCAGCTTCTCTCTTGAATAAAAAGTTGTCCGCAGCTGTGTCGCCAATAAGAAGACATGGTATCCATAGGATATATAAAGTACTGCACAGCAAGTGTAGTTCCAAAAAAATCAAAGTGGGAAAAAAACTAAACAAAACAACACTACACGTACGGAGCTACTGGATCAGCGTCCTGCTCGCGCCGGAGCGAAACTTTCCACTGTTCCATTTGAAAGAAATGGTGAAAGAATGAAGGAGCTGCACAACCAGTATGTACAGGTAAAACATGTATGAGCATGCAGTACCTGTACCTCACAGTAAACAGTACAACACTGTATAGTGATATACAGTACAGTAAGTGTGACCTTTACACATTTGCTATGGCTGTAGAAAAGAAGATGCAATATGTGCTGTATACATTTGATGTAACTGTATCTTGTCCAAAATGAAAATGCATGAAATTCATAAAACTAATTTTCTGTCTTCTGGATATAACGTATAATGGAACTGGAAGCAAGTGAACCACTGCACAATTTCATCTACATGGTTGAGGCTGGCTTAAACCTAACGATACGCAGAAGGCATGGTCAAAATATCATCAGACACAGAGCTACTGTGCCAGGCCAACACGACAATAACATACTGGACTCTGCGCTGCAGCTGTCAGGCTTCCAACTCTACAGAGCGGAGAGAGACACAGAAACCTTCGGGCAAAGCTAAAGGTGGAGGAATCTGTTTTTACATTAACACTGGTTGATGCAACAACGTGTCAATGATCCAGCAGCACTGTTCTCCTGACCTGGAATCCTTCATCATAAACTGTAAGCCTTTTTATTCACCACGTCAGTTTGCTTCATTCATTCTGTTTGGTGTTTACATCCCTCCGCATGCCACAGCGCATGCTCGCCGACCAGATACTGTGTGTGGAGCGAACCAACCCAAACTCTTTAGTTATTGATACATGGTGACTTTAACTAAGGAAATCTCATTTGAACTTCCTAAAAATAGACAGCTTATTAAATGCCTGACAAGACAGGAGAATATTTTGGATCACTGTTACACCACCGTCAGGGATGCTTGTCATGCCTTCCCCGTGCTGCACTGGGCCACTCTGACCACATCATGTTCTACCTGATTCCTGCTAACAGGCAGAAACTAAAGCTGCCTGGTTGAGTTACAACAATGACAGGTTGACTTACAACAACGACAAACCCTTGTTCACAGCCAAACTCAGAAGGCTAAGCCTGGATAAGGAAGAGGCCTTCAGGAGTGGGGACAAAAATAGATTCAAAGAGGCGAAGTACAAGTTTAGCAAAGTGATGAAAGAGGCTAAATGACTGTACTCCGAGAAGCTCCAACACCAGTGCTCGGCCAACGACTCTGTGTATGTCTGGAAAGAGCTCAGGCAGATCACCAACTACAAGCCTAAAGCCCCCCACTCAATAAACGACCAACGTCTAGCTAACAACCTGAACGAGTTCTACTGTCACTTCGATAGACAAAGGTAGTCCTGTAATTATCCCCCACGACACCTCTCAACAGCTTCAGTGTGTCACCTCCACCTACCCCACCTCAGCAGGGGCCTGGGCACCTCTACCAAAACCTACCTTAAAGGCCACCCCTCCACCCACCTCAGTAACAACTCTTTCCATCCATGAGAAAGACAACAAACTCTTCAGGAGACAGAATCCCCGTAAAGCTGCTGGACCAGATTCTGTCTCTCCATCCACCTTGAAGCACTGCGCTGATCAACTGTCTCCAGTGTTCACAGACATTTTCAAAACATTGCAGGAGACATGTCATGTGCCAGCCTGCTTCAAGACCTCCACTATCATTCCTGTTCCCAAGGACCTTGAAGCCAAGGTCCACATGACCTAATGACTTCAGACCCATCAACCTGACCTCTGTGGTTATCAAGTCCTTTGAGGGAGATCATCAACCCCCCTCCTGGACCCCTTACAGGTCTGTAGACGACACAGTAAACTTGGCCCTCCACTACATATCCGCTGGTACCTACGCCAGGATCCTGTTTGTGGATTTCAGCTCTGATTTTAATACAATCATCCTACCCTGCTGACACCACCAAGGACAAGGGCAGACAGTCGGTCTGCAGAGAAGGTGATTGACTGCAATCTTCCATCTCTCCAGGACCTGTGCACCTCCAGGACTCTGAAGTGTAAAGGGAAGATTGTGGCTGATCCCTCTCACCCCAGTCACAATATCCTTGAGACACTCCCCTCTGACAGGAGGCTGCGGTCCATCAGGACCAAAACCTCAGGCCTCAAGAACAGTTTCTTCCCATCCACTACTAGCCTTATTAACAAGGCCCGGAGTCCCCCTAGACACCGACTCTCTCCCTCTCCCCTTCCAGACCCACAAGCTACATTAAAGGGGAACTCCGGTATTTTCAAACCTAGACCTTATTTCTGGCATGATAAACGTTCATCTACTCACCGAGAGCAGTTTGGTGAAAGTCGGCATCCTTTGTAAGATATTTAGATTCCTTGAGATCCATATAACGAAATGAACGGGGCTTAGACGATGCAGCCTCTAAATAAGGCATTATCTGGCTTTATTTCACCAATACTTTAAGTTAGTTCATAGCTGCAATGTTGTTGTTATTGGCAGCTCTTGGGGGGCTTATAGAGGGCTTTCTACACACTCCTCTACTGGGATGATGTCATCAACGCCCAAAATCTGATAAATATCCGCCATGTTGTACAAAACTATCAGTAGCAAACTACGTGTGAAGTTAGCCGACTGTCACAGAGCACGGAGTAAATAAACTGTGCTGCAGCAGCGCGTGTCGATGACGTCATCCCAGTAGACAAGTGTGTCGAAAGCCCTCTCTAAGCCACCAATAACAACAACACAGCAGCTATCAACTAACAGTGCAATAGTACTTGTTCATTCATTCATTCATCTTAAAGTATAGGTGAAACAAAGACAGATAATACCTTATTTAGAGGCTGCATCGTCTAAGCCCCATTCACTCCGTTATGTATTTCATGCAAGAAATAAGGTCTAGGTTTAAAAATCTTCAGACCTTCTGTGTTACAATAATGCAGTCTCTATTTGTATATATATATAAATTGTCTGCATCAACTACACCAAGTCAAATTCCTTGTAAGTGCAAACCTACTTGGCAGTAAAATTGATTCTGATTCTGATAACTATGGGTGCTGCTATCTCTGAGAATGGTGTGCTAACGCATATTCCCATTATCGGGCCATACAATACAGAGCATCTTGTCGCTTTTGCATACTTTTGCTTTTTTCTTTGTACTATGCAGTGCTGTCTTTTACTTGCTGTATTCCAATGACATGGTCTCTCAACAAATTACAGGCAAAGTGTAAATGTGAATCTTGTCTAGTCTCTTGCGATCAGCCTCCCACAGTTACAATTTACAATAATTATTATCAAAACTTCAGCCATAGTTTACATCAGAACATCCCTCCAGAGTACACTGTTATACTGACAACATGACAAAACAATTTGACTGTCTTATCTGTACACAATGACTTGTCATTCTAATGGCACTAACATGTTCATTGACACAGATTTACTTTTGAGAGATAAACTAAGGATTTTGAGCAAGACATTGGCTTTTGCAGGTAATCCATGGTGTTTTACAATTTGTATGAATTGTTTTGGGAAATGCAATTGAAATGGCAAACTATTGTAGAGGTGGGATTTGTACATCGTGAAACATTTAAATCACTACAATTAGTCTATAAATACATTATAATATGAAATTATCAATTATATAATTATTCAATATTCAATCATGATATAAACTTCATACAATTAGCATTTTCAAAATGGAAAAATGCAATAATCAAGTACTGAAACATAGAATAGTTATTTTTTACAGGAGAGACATTAAGCTTGTTTTAATCTTGATTCTTTAAAGTGCCATTACAGTTATAAATCCAAAAACAATTCATTATCAGCTGTTCTAAAAAGTAGACGGAATATACATGGTCATATTTATGAGGAAGTATTATGATGTATTTACTTTCTGCACTTTCAACAATGCAGGAGCTGCTGGCTTCGAGAGCCAAGCTAGTAAGCAGCTCCTAGCTAGCCTGGCTCTACCAGAGTCTGGTTCATGAATAGCAACAGAAGAAAGGCCAACCAAAGAGCAAGCCGTGTGTGTTGACCCAGAAGTTCTAGCTCCAGGGATTAGCCTGAGTCCTAAATTGGCAGTGAGTGAGCTTCTGGTTGGCTCGTGGCCCAGCTGTGACAGTGTAGTGCATGAACAAGTTCAAAAGGACTTTTCATTGAACACATTCGTTTTTCTGAGAACGCTGAACTGAACGCAACGTATATGAATAACTTGAACTCGTTTGGATTATATGAGGTCCTGCAACAGCATGTCATTGTCACTGCCTACATTTTCCCAGTGCTACATCTACTTTACACTACCGTACCAACAATGCATTGCGCATTCTAGCATAACAAACCAGTAATGTCCTGCTATAAACTGGCAAGTGACGGTGAAAGGAGAGAAGCTTCAGATGTGCACATCAGATCTTTTAATGAAGCTTCATGAAGCACTGAAGCTTTCCACCCAAGTGATTAACAAATAGGCCAAAGCTTCATGAAGCACTGAAGCTTTCCATCCGAGTGGTTAACAAATGGGCCGAAGTTTCACGGCGCTTCATTTGTTCTACTGCGCCATCAAGTGGATAATAAATGTAAAACAGGGGGCTACTTGAACTTTCCTTTGGGATTTATAAAGTATTTATATTCTGATTTTACACAATTATTATTCTGCACCTACCTTATTAGGCGAGATATACTCAAAATGCTTCCAGACAGGAAATCTCCTCTTTCTTGCTGGCTCCATGAACTAAAAGGTAACTAGTGTTGCGAGCATGAGGTGCGCAAGGAAAGAATGCCCCAATAGTTTATGATTTAACTTGAGAAAAAGGAATCAAAAGCCAACAACGTCACTCCAGGGTGTAACCCAGGGAAAGAAATGGAAATGTATGAATAAAGTAAATCATTAAATCTAAACAAAGGACAACACAAGTTTGTTATACTGAGCAGATGAGAGACGTGTTTATTGAATCATTATTAAAAACAGTTCTACTAGCTAAAAAAGTTACCTTACTTGCACAGAATATTGTGTATTCCAGGTCTGGGGACTTTGTGATCAAGGTGAGTTAGGGGAGGATAGAAGGTATTAACTTAAAATGAGAGCACTACTATCCACATTTAACTCTCCAAACAAACAGAAAGGCAAAGCATAAAAAGGGGGTGAATGGGGCACGACACGAGGGGACACCATCACCAAAAAGGGTTCACCAGTGAGGACCTCAGCACCTGGAATCACAGAGAGGGATAGTTAGTGGGAGACAAAATAATATTATGCAGACTTAACTCAAGAAACTAATCCATTAAATGATCAGAATAAACTCAACAATAACTAAGGAAAATCTCCCTTGCCATCCACCTCCTGTTGTGTCAAGTAGGTAAAATAATATAAAAACACAGGATGCTGACACCAGGACCTCAATGCCCACGAAGCAGCAGTATGCTATGTCCATGAAAAACAGCAGTTTGCTGTATCCCCGTAAAGCAGCAGCAGCCCTAAACGCAGTGTGGTTCGACTCGTGGTGGCCGGATGCCGAACCCTCAGCGTGGCATCTCCGACACCGAGAGGGGGGCAAGCAGACACACTCTGTCCACCTGCCGATCCCTCCTTCTTATATGCTGGGCAATTAAAGGGGACAACACCGTGGATGGGCAGAACTACAGGGAAAGAAATCATCCTGCATCACTAGCTATGAACAATAAGTTTGCACCATCAGGTTCTAAATCCACACAATGTGAGGGTAGATCCATTGTTTTGCTGACACTTAGATTTGTAATTATGTGCAAAGCCACGAATGCTTCGTGAACCAGTCACGTAGAACAGCTGGTTCGCGATGCCTCGAACGTCACCACATACGTCATCAACACGTGCCTCGATATGCTCTTCACAAAAACCATCCTAAATTACTCGACACACGCTTCAAAGCCTCGAGATGGAAGGGCACATAGTGGTAATAGCTTTGTATGGAAATAAAATAAATTCCTCCTGCCTATGTCATCTTTACTGTGATCCAGCCGCTCAGTGTGACACACACTGGTTTCTGATTTTGTAAAAAAAAAAAACATCTTGTGGACACGTTCAAAAGGTATAAAACTTGTATTTTAGACTAATACTTGTCTCTGCTTTTAAACATCAATGTTTCATTGCGGTATTGCTATTTGGATTTTTTTCAGTAGTAAACTGTCTGAAGACTTCTATTACTTACAGATGCCAAAATCTCCCATCGGCTTGAATGCACTTTTTCCCATGAGTAATGTCTGTTGTTGGAAACTATGATATATTGTTATGTCATATAGATGTTAATTTCACATTAGTAAAATGCCTTCTCAGCTTGAATCAGTGTATTGCTGTTAGAGTGGTTACTTTACTTGCTTTAGAGCCTGATCAATAGTGTATTTTATTTCAAACTGTTCCTAACTAAAACCATCACAACAGCCCATTCTGCTTTGGGCAAATGTTTTAGTGTAGAAGTCTGTCTCTAAACAGCTGCAAAAATATATATTACATGATTTTTTTTTTATCAAACATTACTAACTAATTACTGTTTTTACTAAGACAAGTAGAAACATTATCCAAGCTGATGTGTTGGCTTTACAGTATTTGAAAACCTAACCAATTTCAGAAGCAATTTTCAGAAGAATATTATTATTCTTCTTTCAGCCTATCTGTTTATCACCACAGCGAGTCTATCTTGCATCATTGATTTGGCACATGTTTTATGCCAGATGCCCTTTCTGACGCAACCCTCACCATTTATCTGGGCTTGGGACCACTAGAAATACACTGGCCCGTGCTCCCCAGTGGCTGGATGCTCACACTCACACCTAGGGGACAATTTAGAGTCACCAATCAACCCAACATGTATGTTTCTGGGGGTGGGAGGAAGCTGGAGTACCTGGGGAGAATCCACGCATACACGGAGAGAACATGCAAACTCCACACAGTAAGGCCCCAAGCTGGGAATTGAACCTGGAACCCTCTTGCCTCTTGCTGTGAGGTGATAGTGCCAACCACCAAACGTGCAGCACAATTTTCAGAAGAATATAGTTTGCTGTTTTCAAACATAAGGAAAGAGCGATTGAAAGGGTGAAAAGATGTTTATGTTTATGCATTTAGCAGAAGCTTTTATCCAAAGCAACTTACAAATCAAGATATAACAAGCTATATAAAAAGCTAACAATAAACTACATAGAAGGAACCCACTAGTCCGACTCTCTCAGAGGTGACAGAGTAGAGATAGAGTGCAGGCATAGAGAGAAGTGTAGAAATATACAGTGCAGAGATAGAGGGGGTAGGTAAGTACAAGGTAAGTGCTAGGATAGGAGATGCTCTCTGAGCTGGGTTTTCAAGAGTTTCTTGAAGATAGACAGGGATGCCCCTGTTCTGGTAGCGCTTGGTAGGTCATTCCACCATCGTGGAACGACACATGAAAAGAGTTTGGATTGTCTTAGGCGTGGTGTAGGCACTGCTAGATGACAATCCTGCGACGAACGGAGAGACCGAGTTGTGACATAAGCCTTTGCAAGAGCATTCAAATAGATTGGATCCGTTCCATTACGCACTTTGTAGGCTAACATCAGTGACTTGAATTTGATGCGGGCGGCTAACGGTAGCCAGTGGAGTTCAATGAACACAGAGGTGACGTGTGCTCTTTCAGGCTGATCGAAGACCAGACGCGCCGCCGCGTTCCGGACCATCTGCAGAGGTTTCACAGCACAGGCTGGGAGACCAGTTAGGAGAGCATTGCCATAAGTAGTCAAGGCGGGAGATGACCATGGCCTGCACCAGGAGCTGGGTGGCATGTTGGGTTAGGTATGGTCTGATCTTTCTTATGTTTAGCAATGCAAAGCGGCATGAACGAGCAACAGAGGTAACGTGATCTTTAAAGGTTAGTTGGTCATCAATCATGACACCCAAGTTTCTAGTTACCTTTGATGGAGCAAGAGGTAGGGATTCAGTTTGGATGCAGATGCTGTGGTGTATGGTTGATTTGGCTGGGAAGACAAGCAGTTCAGTTTTTGGGAGGTTAAGTTGGAGGTGATGGGCTTTCATCCATGTCGATATGTCAGAGAGACAGTCTGAGATTCATGCTGAGACCGTGTGGTCGTCAGGTGGGAATGACAGATAGAGCTGGGTATCATCAGCATAACATTGGTATGAGAAGCCATGTGATCGGATGATCTGTCCCAGTGAGTTGGTGTATATGGCAAAGAGAAGAGGTCCCTGTACTGAACGTTGGGGGACCCCTGTGGCGAGGTGGTACATTGCAGAAGTGTGACCAAGCCAGGATACTTTGAATGACCAACCAGTGAGGTATGATTCAAACCAGGAGTGTGCTCTCCCTGCGATGCCCATGCTAGAGAGTATGGACAAAAGGATACTGTGGTTGACAGTGTCAAATGCAGCCGATAAGTCGAGCAGGATAAGTACAGAGGACTTAGCTGTCGCTCTGGCTTCCTTTAAGGCTTCTGTCACAGCTAACAGAGCCGTTTCGGTGGAGTGTCCACTTTTAAACCCATATTGGTTTGGGTCAAGGAGGTTGTTATGTGAGAGGTAATCAGTGACCTGCTTAAAGACCGCCCTTTCAATGGTTTTAGACAGAAACGGGAGGAGAGACACCAGCCGATAATTCTCCACGAGTTGGAGGGAGGGAACGTTTCTTGAGCAGCGGTGTAACCTGAGCTTGCTGAATGTGGTAGGAAAGGTCCCCAATGTCAGTGAAGCATTAATTATATGCTTGACTGCTGCAGTTACAGTAGGAGCAATGGATTGGAAAAGATTAGAAGGAACGGGGTCCAGTGGGCATGTTGTAGGACGGCTACATGTGAGAAGTTTAGATACACTGCTCTGAGTGAGAGGGGTAAATGAGGAAAATGATGCAGTAGAACTTCTGCATGCAGATTTTGTGGTACAAGGTTCGGTAAACTGTTTGCTTATAGCTGCCACTTTGTCAGCTAAAAATGAGGAAAAGGTGTCTGCTGTTAGATTGGTAGCAGGTGGCGGCGGTGGAGGCTTAAGTAGAGTTTTGAAGGTGGAAAAAAGTTTCCGGGTGTCAGTAGTACTATGAATCTTGAAGACTTTTTTGCATCAGTAACACTGGATGTGAATGATGACAGTAGCGCCTGGAGTTTAGCTAGATCTGCAGGATTTTTCGACTTTCGGCAGCTCTGAGATTGGTGCGCAACGCTCGGAGAGTATCATTAAGATGGATGTCAACAGACAGAGAGCTCCTGATGAGCAAGCGGCAAACAACAAACTTGGGTCAGAACAAAATAATTTGCACTTTTGTCTCTGTTTTTGTTTCTTGGCCTGGTTGAAGCTTGTTATTTTGATCACTGCAAAGCACTGCAAACATCAGATTACTGAAGAGATGCTGCAGGGGTGTAGTCAGCTCCACCCTCCAAAAGAGCCCGCCTTAAAGTGCACAGATTTCTCCAACACATGATTTAGTATCTAATCTCTCAGCACTGATTTGCAAGTTGTTTTTTTTAACAAAAAAAGAGTATGTTACTTTATTGAGATATATATTGTCACTGAGAGCCTAAAAGAGCAAATCGTAATTATTATTGACTTCAAGTCAATAATAGTCCATCCATCCATCCATCCATCATCTGCCGCTTATCCGGGGGTCGGGTCGCGGGGGCAGCAGCTTGAGCAGAGAAACCCAGACGTCTCTGTCCTCGGCCACTTCCTCCAGCTCTTCCAGGGGGACCCCGAGGTATTCCCAGGCCAGCCGAGAGACATAGTCTCTCCAACGTGTCCTGGGTCTTCCCCGGGGTCTCCTCCCAGTGGGACGGGCCCGGAACACCTCCCCAGGGAGGCGCCCAGGGGGCATCCTAACCAGATGCCCGAGCCACCTCATCTGACTCCTCTCAATGCGGAGGAGCAGCGGTTCTACTCCGAGCCCCTCCCGGATGACTGAGCTTCCTCACCCTGCGGAGGAAACCCATTTCGGCCGCTTGTATTCGCGATCTTGTTCTTTCGGTCACTACCCACAACTCGTGACCATAGGTGAGGATAGGAACGTAGATTGACCAGTAAGTAGAGAGCTTCGCCTTCTGGCTCAGCTCCCTCTACACAACGACGGGTCGGTGCAGAGCCCGCAACACTGCAGACGCCGCACCGATCCGCCCGTCAATCTCCCGCTCCATTCGTCCCTCACTCGTGAACAAGACCCCGAGATACTTGAACTCCTCCACTTGGGGAAGGATCTCATTCCCGACCCGGAGAGAGCATTCCACCCTTTTCCGGCTGAGAACCATAGTCTCGGATTTGGAGGTGCTGATTCTCATCCCAGCCGCTTCACACTCGGCTGCGAATCGCTCCAGTGAGAGCTGAAGGTCACGGCCTGACGACGCTAACAGAACCACATCATCTGCAAAAAGCAGAGACCCGATTCTGAGGTCGCCAAATCGGACACACTCAACGCCCTGGCTCCGCCTAGAAATTCTGTCCATAAAAGTTAGGAACAGAATCGGTGACAAAGGGCAGCCCTGACGGAGTCCAACACTCACCGGAAACGTATCCGACTTACTGCCGGTAATGAGGACCAAACTCTGGCACCGGTCATACGGAGACCGAACGGCCCCTATCAAGGGGTCCGGCACTCCATATTCCCGGAGCATCCCCCACAGGACTCCACGAGGGACACGGTCGAACGCTTTTTCCAAGTAGACTGGTTGGGCGAACTCCCATGCACCCTCCAGGATCCTGCCGAGGGTATAGAGCTGGTCCATTGTTCCACGGCCAGGACGAAAGCCACACTGCATCTCCTGAATCCGAGGCTCGATTATCCGACGGATCCTCCTCTCCAATACCCCCGAATAGACCTTACCAGGGAGGCTGAGGAGTGTGATACCCCTATAGTTGAAACATACCCTCCGGTCCCCCTTTTTAAAGAGGGGGACCACCACCCCAATCTGCCAGTCCAGAGGCACTGTCCCCGATGTCCACACGATGCTGCAGAGGCGTGTCAGCCAAGACAGCCCTACAACATCCAGAGCCTTGAGAAACTCAGGACGGACCTCATCCACCCCCGGGGCCTTGCCACCGAGGAGCTTTTTGACCACCTCGGCAACCTCAGCCCCAGAAATGGGAGGCCCCGTCTCCGAGCTCTCCGACTCTGCCTCTTCCGAGCACGTGTTGGTAGGATTGAGGAGTTCCTCGAAGTGGGAGTTAAAGCTCCTTCTTACGGGGGATTCTGACAAACACTCCCAGCAGAGCCTCACAATACGTTTGGGCCTGCCAGGTCTGATCGGCATCCTCCCCCACCAGCAGAGCCAACTCAGCACCAGGTGGTGATCAGTTGACAGCTCCGCCCCTCTCTTCACCCGAGTGTCCAGGACATACGGCCGCAAGTCCGATGATACAACCACAAAGTCGATCATCGAACTGCGGCCAAGGGTGTCCTGGTGCCAAGTGCACATATGGACACCCTTATGCCTGAACATGGTGTTCGTTATGGACAGTCCATGACTGGCACAGAAGTCCAACAACATAACACCACTCTGATTCCGTTCCTCCCAATCACACCCCTCCAGGTCTCACTGTCATTGCCCACGTGAGCATTGAAGTCCCCCAGCAGAACGAGGTAGTCTCCACTAGGAGCATTCTCCAGTGCCTCCCCCAGAGACTCCAAAAAGGGTGGGTACTCTGAACTGCTGTTTGGCGCATAGGCACAAACAACAGTCAGGACTCGTCCCCCCACCCAAAGGCGGAGGGAGGCTACCCTCTCGTTCACTGGGGTAAACCCCAATGTACTGGCACACAGCCGGGGGGCAATAAGTATGCCCACACCTGCTCTGCGCCTCTCACCACGGGCAACTCCAGAGTGGAAGAGAGTCCAACCCCTCTCAAGAGGACTGGTTCCAGAGCCCAAGCTGTGCGTCGAGGCGAGTCAGACTATATCTAGCCGGAACCGCTCAGCCTCGCGCACCAGCTCCGGCTCCTTCCCCAACAGAGAGGTGACATTCCACGTCCCAAGAGCTAGCTTCAGTAGCCGAGGATCAGACCGCCAAGGCCTCCGCCTTCGGCTGCTACCCAGCTCACATAGCACCCGACCCCCTTGGCCCCTCCCACGGGTGGTGAGCCCGTCGGAAGGGGGACCCACGTCATCATTTCGGGCTATGCCCGACCGAGCCCCATGGGCACAGGCCCGGCCACCAGGCGCCCGCTGCCGGGCCCCACCCCCGGGCCTGGCTCCGGGGGGAGGCCCCGGTGTCCCATATCCGGGCAAGGGATCACGAGGTCCAAATTTTTTGTTCATCATAGGGAGTCTTTTGAGCTGTTCTTTGTCTGGTCCCTCATCTAGGATCTGTTTGCCTTGGGTGACCCTACCAGGGGCTTGAAGCCCCGGGCAACATAGCTCCCAGACTCATTGGGGCACGCAAACTCCCCCACCACGATAAGGTGACAGCTCAGGGGGGAGGTCAATAATAGTCAACAAGTCAATTTCCAAGTCAACAGGGAACACAAAATGCAGGAGGGACAGTGTGAATAAAGAGTGCCACTCTCTGACACTAAGCAGAGTGAAATAATTGCCTCGTATGTGGTTTTCGCTTGACAGTTGAAGGTTATCTCCCCACACTTCAAAAACATGCATCTTAGGTTAACTAGTGATTATAAATTGGCCCTTAGAGCGTGAATGTGTATGATCGTTTGTCTTTTTAGTACTTCTGTTGACCCTGTAATTGACTGACAACTTATATAGGTAGCTTGACACGTGTCCAGTGTCAGCTGGGATAGGCTTCAGATCCCCCACAACCCTGAATGGAATGAAGTGGGTTTGTAAATTAATAGATGGATGGGATAGGCTTTTAAGAGAAATCTAAAAGCTTTAGGCTCAATTTCTGGGACTTGACAGTGGCTTTGTATCTGTTATTGCCCTTATTTGACAACCGCTCTTTGACTTGAGAATAAATCCTCTGCTATGCACTCGTTTCATCTAATATACAGTTTTTATAAATACAGGCTGACGCCTTGGATTTAATAACATCTCAGATATGCATTGTTTTATTGCTTCTGCTTCTCCAGTTGACACTTTTGCTCCTGAAACTCTATGAGCTGGCACCACTTTGAATATGCTAAACTCTGATGGAGATATGGATCTTTGCTAAAATTTGATTTGACAGCCACACATTATATCATCTCTGTGGAGGTATTTCATTCAAGTTACTCAAAATGATTTACTACAAGATACTCTGTGCCTATATGTCAAAGAGAAAGGCTTTGAGGAATGTTTCTCTTCAAACACGTATTTGGTTAAAAAATTAGTTTGACATTTCAGAAATTCTTCTTTTAGCTTTCTTTCTGATAGATGTGAAGAACAATACTACTCTCATCTCTGTACACTGACTAAATGTGAAGCTACAGCTAGAATGTGGTGAGCAAAATCCAGCTGCCAGCACCTCTAAAGATAATTAAACTTGACATACTTTGTTTGATTCGTATTCAAACAAAAGTGTGGGTTTTGTTTTGGGTTGTTTTTTTGTCACTCCCGCTGGTTGGCAGCAAAGCATCAGGAGTCATTGTATTAAAAAAGAAATATTTTCCAGCATATAATTCTCTGCAACATAAAAACATTTATGTCAAGGAAGTTCTTGTGAGGTGCTGGAAACAGATGGCTTCATCTGACTCTTTTACAAAATAATTAAGGAAACTGGTAAAAGCTTTTTGGAATATAATAAAATTTGAAAAATATATATTGTTATTGGACTAAATCATCTTTCTTTGTCTAGTTGTCTAGTTTTTGGAAATTGAATTACACACATGGGATTTAAAGAGTTCTAGATATTGTACAAAACATATCTTCAAATCTTCAACCGTTAACATTTTGATTTTATCAGCTGAAATCAAACCACTATCTTGTGTACATTATCAAAATCTCATCAATATCTAATTGTTTTTATTATCATAATGAATATATAACAATATATTACGACATCGCCTCTCTGAAAGCTTATCTTGCCTCAGGACTCTTTATGAACAAGTAAAAAATCTGTTTTTAATAATTCTGCTAATGTTAGAACATTTAATCTCATTCATAAAGTGAGTTTATTTCTCACCATAGTACATACAGCTGTGGAAATTATAAGAAATTGAAGCACAAAGCCACCACCAAGGCAGTAGCAGTGGTACAGACAGCTGCAGCTTCCCTGGCAGGACTGTCACCACTGAAAGCTGCCACTGCTTATTTGAGCCAGCTACTACTGTAATATGTGACCAAACTGCACTGCAAGTTATAATCAACAATGTATCAACATCTGGCAAATCATTGTTAAGTACAGTTATGTTTCTAGAAACCATGTCTTGTAATCCTTGTGTTGTCCACTAGTATAGCTGACAGCCAACTCTGCAGTGAGTAGGGTCAGATACATATTTCTGATTTTGCATTAGCTGGTTCTTTATTTCTACTTCTGAAACACTGAACACAGAGAACAACATTTAGATGACAGTTAACCTGAGCCCATCTGGACACCTAATAGCCAACTATGAATAATTCAAGCACCACTGTCTGGACATTTTCAGTTGAAAACCTTTTTCCAAAAAAGCTAAATTACAACCTTCTTTTCCACAATGTCACCCGAGCTGGAAAAGTAATGGTGCATTTGTAAGCATTTGACAAGTATTTTATACATTGAACACTCTTTTATTTGGAAGGATTTACAGTTTGGATTATTGGCCTCTTATCTATGATTCTGTAAAAGGAAAAAAAAATGTGACTGAAGACTATCAAAGACTATTGAGCATATAGCAGAGACTGTATTCTTATAGGTGGCTAAATGCTTGCTAAATTTGATAATTTCACCCAGTGGTAGCAAATAAGAGGGCAACTACTCATTCAACTTGGGTTTTAACTCATGCATCTAACACTGTAGCTAACTCACTAGTCATCTAGTGTCTCAGCTGCACATTAGCATGGCTAATGCAGAGCCAAGACTAATACATGCAACTCTAAACTGGTGGGCCTCGGGATTAGATACTGGCTGCCATTAGCATTTCTAGGCTGGCAAACATCGTGCTAAGCCTTACAATAGACAAAATCATCTACTGCTTTGGTTACTAACATGCCAAAGCTAACTGGATTAGCTGCTGATTGTGGCTGTGGCTCTGTGGCTCCTAGCATAAACTAAAGACTGATTGCTTTAAGGTCTCTTGCAAAAAACATATTTGACCTCAATGGGAATTCCTGACAAACCGAACAAACCAAAGTTTTATAACAAAGTTCATTCACTTTGAAATTGTGTGTTGTTCGGGAATCAAGGGTGCAAGAAATAACTTAAACATGTGTCTCCATAATCACAGGTAGAAATGACAAACCACAGATGTGAGCAAGTTATCAATGTTCTCATTAGTGCAAGATTATGATGACTTTGTCGATTAGTTTTTGTATAAAATTTTCATTTGGTGAAAACATTTAGACACACACTTAAGATTAAGACTTAAACTTTGAGGGGAAAATTGACACTTTTCTGATGCCCCAAATCAATACCATTTAGTGCTCATTCAAATTTTGAAATTCCAGCAAATTATGGTGAGTGACCATTTGGCTTAATGGACAGTTTCACCAGCCATTAAGCCAACCTGTGTGTACCATCATTCTCCTCTAAGTCATTTGTGAAAACTACATTTAATTTGACTTCATAATTACTCTCTTCCTGTCCCCAGTGGCTAGCCAAATTAAAGAGGGGGTCAAATGATCTCTACCTAACCAATTAACCGAGTGGGCTGCTGAAGCAAATGACATGACACTCATTGCAGCTGGAGGCCCCAAGGTCTTCAGGATCCCTCCCTTGCAGATGAGAAGATTTAAGAAGGATTCCAGTGCCTGAGCCAAATGCTACATTAATTACTTTAAGGCTTCTGGGAGTATAATGTAGCCTCTCTGCCCTCTGGGGCCACAATTGAATTTCTTCAATTGACCTGCAGAAGAACATTTAAAGCAAACTCACTATAAAAAGAGCACTACCTAAAGAATTCTGAATGACCATGAGGACTTGGTTGACATTGTAAAGCTTTTACTTATTATTATATAATGATGCAATTCTGACTTATAATGGCTGCAATTCAGACCTCTGCTAAGGCACCAGTTAAAGGTTATTTCTTTTAATGTGCAAATTTTCCTTTCAGGAACCTCAAGTTCAGGGGAAAAAAAGGTAACCGTGAGGAGGCAGATTGGTATGAAGTAGTAATTTAAGAATGTAGTAGTTATTTAGTCATGTTGAGAAGTCAGTATAAAAGGACAGCACATGTTTAATTATGCACAAATTCTACTACACCTTGATATTAAGATTAGTGTAGTTCTACAGAACTAAGCCACAACAGTAAGTAAAACGCTTCATTAAAATTTTCATTAAACTTAATTTTCATTTAAATGAATGGCTAAACAACAATAGAAGCATTTAAAAATTAAATTTGGTCATTTTTTTAAAATACCAAAACTATTTTACAGATACAACATTTTGATTGTTCTAAATGTCATACACTCTGGATATATGATGGTGAAGATGGAGATCTGGGTATTAAGGAACCGTTTTCACTGGCTTCACCCCTGAATGCAGGATAATATTGTGTAACATTACCGAAAAGTAAGACATTTGTTTTTTGTCAACAGATGCAATAAAGCTGTGAGTTCTTAGCTGGGAATCCAATCTAACTACGCCCTCGTACCAAGTCTATGTCCATATTTATCAACTATAGCAGAAAAAAAAAGAATATTTTACACAGCTTTTTCGAAGGGTATGTCTATCGTCTCCCTTCAAAAAGAGCTTCCCATGGTCTCCAGAAATTTCACTCTTTCTAAAGTATATCCTCTACATTCTTACCACAAACATGACAACCGCATGTCTCTTCTACATCTGGCAGTGTAGGTTTAATTTTGCTGTCAGTTGTGCCATATTTTAACCTCAGAATCCAGAACTCAGTTAATTTTTTTTACGCATTAACACATACAGGACATACACAGGACTGGCTGTAGCTATTTTCCTTTATGGAGGGCTTTCCTTGCTGGTCTTTACACATGCAAGTGACATATCCTCATTTTCAGAATTCCATAAACTTTTTAATGTGTCAGTCCTTAACAAGTTCACTTACAGCTGATTCTGTGTGGACTGAAGAGGGCCATGCACTGTTCAGTGACACAGACTGTCATTTGCTATTGTAGTCTGTGGATGTCAAGGACTCAAGTGAGGTTTCTATCAAAGACCAAGAAGGTTGCTTATACTTAATTTTATTTCTAAATCACCATATCAAGAATGATGATATGCCAACCAGTCTTATACCAGGATACATGAAAAATTAGGCACAATTTGGGCTCATTGATAGTGATGCAAATTTAATCCACAGGGTTAAAATAATATATATATATATTTTTTTTTTTTCTTTATGGGAAATATTGATCGGTTTACATAGCTTTGTTGGTTTGAGTCTCAGCTGGGGCTCTCTGTGAGGTGTTCTCCAGCAGCTCTGTAACTCTGAATAGGATAAGACTGGTAGGGATGGGAAGCGAGATCCGGTTCTCGAAGAGATCCGGCTCCCAGTTGTTTGATTGCATGAAATCGTTAATCCGCCTGCCTAACGATCCCGTTTATAGGTTCTGCTAACGTCTGACTCATTTGCACGATGACGTCATGTGCATGCTTCGCATAGATACATAGGTAATTCCCCTCAGCTGCCTCCCCCTCATCATGACTACCATCAGCACGTGGTTGGTCAGGTTGGATGTCGACCTGGTTCACAGATAAAATGCTTTGACCGACATCAACATTACTGTTGCTGCTTGCAGTTGCACCGCTGCCAAAAAGCTCTGTGAGTTTTCTACATTTTGAAGTATCTTCTTCAAGTGACTTGGCTTTCTTTTGTTTTCAACTTTTCCTATCCATCTTTCTCCTTACATTTTCTGCTTGCCATCTTTCTGTTGACAGACACTAACGTTAGTCTTCTTTGTTGGCTTTTAGGCCTATGGAATAACGATTGTCCTTTACGCGCCACCTAGCGCCACCTGTTGGTAGTGGATAGACTGAAAATTTTGGTTATTGAACAGGGCCGACAGCTGTAGACCGGACGGCCGTTCTGGACTTTTCCAGAAAGCACAGATTACCGGTCCGGCCCTGGTTCATACCCTCTCCAGTTGTGGGTAGTGACCGAAAGAACGAGATCGCGAACACAAGCAGCCGAAATGGGCTTCCTCCACAGGGTGTCTGGACTCTCCCTTACAGATAGGATGAGAAGCCCAGTCATCCAGGAAGGGCTCGGAGTAGAGCCACTGCTCCTCCACATCGTGAGGAGCCAGATGAGGTGGTTTGGGCATCTTGTTAGGATGCCTCCCTGGTGAGGTGTTCCGGGCACGTCCCACAGGGAGGAGACCCCGGGGAAGACCCAGGACATGTTGGAGAGACTATGTCTCTTGGTTGGTCCCCCCGGAAGAGCTGGAGGAAGTGACAGGGACGTCTGGGTTTCTCTGCTCAAGCTGGTCACTCTTGCCTGCATTCAAAACTTGAGAGCCTTATAAAACGTCTAGGTCCTGTTGATTGTAATAATATTAGCAACATGCTGTATGAATAATTTCCATCTGATATTAACATTTACTGTAGTTGAGGAGGACTGCAAGCGTGAGGCAGGCTCCCGCATAGCTACCCCTTTCATCAAGGCAGGGAAAAGTAAAATGACAGAGGTGAAAATAGATAAAATGTTGGTGCATACTTGAAATTAAAGTGTTACTGCAACCAAAGCCATTTGTACTATATTTGTACTATATATAACTGGATAAAAATCAGTAAGAGAACCGTTAAGGAACTGAATTGATCAGTGATATTGATAATGGAACTGGAATTGCTAAACTCTTAACAATTCCCATCCCTAAAGAAAATTGATAAATATCTTCTTCAGTGGATTACCAGGATGCTTTTATAAGTGAGTTGTGTCAATGCAATGATTTTTTTGTTGTTGTAAATTCCTTTTGGTGTTTATAGTAATAGCTGTGAACAACGTATTGAAACATGTTTTGATCAGTCAAATCAAAAGAATCTTTAAACGGTTTGTTGCATACATTATCATTTATTCATAGCACTGGTATAAACAGTTACATTTTCAAGAAAACAATTGATGGCCCACTAACGAGCTCGCGGAATCTTCAATCCTTACCAATATCATGTCAATTACAAATTTGAATGTAGTTAAACCGAAAAGTTTTGTCTTATGACAGTCATGGAGGTATTGATGTATCAAAGTAAATCTGATCATTTTTTTTCTTATCTGAGTCAAAGTCCATCTTTAATCTCACCTGAATATATCATCAGGTCTGGGCTTATATTGCCTGAGAAGTGACTAGAAACAAGCTGTGTTGTTTGCGAACTACAGACACTTGAGTATGAATAAATCTGCTAGTTTGTGATGCTAAACTAATTTGTGCTGCTCCAAGTAGATTGTTTTAGTCATGATCCCCGAACACTTTAAGTTTTGAAATCTGTTGTCTCGTCACTTCCTGCTTTGATGATGATAACTTCTCCTCTTGTTTCAAATAACTTGCCCTTCCTCCCATGTCCAGTGTCTGATTGTCTTCCCTGATTCCATAAGTGTTTCCACCTGTTCCCCTTGGTTCCTCATGTGTTTAAATAGTCTGCGTCTTCCCTTGTCCAGTGCCAGTGTGTTGTACTCTCAGTCGTCATCCTCGCTTCCGATCCTCTAGCATTTGAATCCTGTTGTACTCAGTATCTTTGATCTTTGTTTCGATCACTGAAGTCGAGTGTATCTCCTTCAGAGTTTTGTTTTGGTTAAAGTTTCATTAGTATTCCAGCTTAGTTTTTTGTAACTCTTGTAGCCCGATTTGGTTTCCTCCATTTAGGAGTGACTTTTGATTTGTAAGTTTATTAGCATCTCCGTTACAGGAGTGGTTACATGACCTTGTTCCTTTTTTTTTAATTCTCTAGATCCTCCATTAGACGGAGAGCTTTTCTTTGTTACGCCTCTTTAGAAGAGAGCAGCTAAATTTAAATGATAATCTTCTATAGTTTTTTGTTTTCCTCCTGGAGTGGAGTGAATGTTTATTTTGATAAAGTTTTGTACCGGGACTTATCCCTGCCTCAGTTATTGAGATCAGTGTCATAGAATTTTCATAGCTCTTGTTTCTCTGTTGGAAGCACTTGTTAAGAAGTTGATAAATAAACCCTCTTATTTTGAAAAGATCCTGTGTCCTGCCGCTCTCTGACAGTTTTGGTCTTTATTGAATCTAGCAGGTTGCGCTTATGTTAGATGATTCAGCAATTGTATGATCTCACCTGCAGAACTAAACACTCCATTGGATGCTATTTACAATTTGCAACTAAACGCTAATTTTGCTGGGATAGTACATCTGGGCTCATAAGTGCTAAACTTGCCTGTTCACTGTGAGGACCTGCTGACCATTGAAAACATTTACCACATTATAAATTAATTGAAATACTTTATTACTTCAGTCTGAATTGTTGTTATAGATATGGTCTTATTATAGTCAGTTTTTTTTCTTAAATAAAATTAAAAGATTAGTTTAAAATAAATTGGTTGACAAACTTATGGTTAGATGAAATGCAGCAGAGAGAGGGAGGTGTGGTTGAGATTGTGGTGGAAATGTTAGTATTAGCATAACAGCCTTGTCTCTGTAAAATAGATAACATTTCCCTTGCAATATTCCCACTCCATTTTTGTCAGGGCTCAAAGCTTGTTAATTTTATCTTCCAGTGATCTACCATTTTCCATTATGTTCGAGGAGGGAAAACAATTGACTTTCCTCCTCCTTTCTGTGTTATATTCCTGCTCTGCATCCTAGATGTCTCCTTTTCAACTCATCTGGATTGTGGTCTTCTTTCAGATTTTACTTGGATGTTGGTGAAGTCAATCAGCTGTTCCTATGTGCAAATAATGTCTTGGTTGCCATGGTTACTCTTCCCAACTAATGCAAAATGAAGGGCCAGAATTATCAGAGCTGTCACAGTTTGTTTTGATTATTGTTATGTTCAGGTTCTTTATGTTCTTGTCATGTTTCTCCCCTGCCATCAGCTTCACTCATGTCACCTGTTTCCTTGTCATCAGCTGCACTCACTCAGTAATCACTCCCTCCACAGCATTTCGTCTCCTGGTTTCCTCTCATTCTTTGCAGAATCCTCACCTACCCTTCATGCCACAGTCACAGTCTGGTTTTGCCTCATAGTCTTTGTTCCAAGTATTTATTCATAGCCTCGTTTATCCAGTCTTGTTTTGCTAATTAAGTATTTTTGAATCCGGCTCTGCCGCGCCCTCTGTTTTTGCCTTGCTCCCTGTTTTGTTTTTGTAAATCTCATTATTATTTTTCAAAGAACTGCATCTGGGTCCTACCTCCTCCACCGTTCTGTGACAAGAGCCACTGCAGCAGGCTGCCACTGGTGCTGCACAATTCCTAAATCTGAAAAAACATATGACAGGATGTTTTCTTTTAGAGTGTGTTAAAAGATGTCCAAATGATATAATATAGGTAATATCTCTTGAAAAGACTTCCCCCCTTTGAGTGTTGTGCAGCACATGGGGTCTAAGAGGTCGGTCGCGAAAAATGAATGAGCGGGGTCTAACTAATTCAGAATAACATTAAAAATGACCCTAACCTTTAAGGAAACCTCCATAAAATTGATGCTTCACTAAATTATTTGTTCAAGGCCAGATTGGGATATGTGTTTTATTGCTTTAGACTCATCTTGTTTTTCTTTTTTCTGTTATCAATCAAAGCATAGTTCTCCATAATGGCAAAGCAAAAACAGGTTTCTTCTTGTATCCTTTCTAACATCTGTTCCTCAATTAAAATCATATCTTGCATTTCTGTGGCTAATTAGACACGATTAGTAATTATATCCAGAGAATTTAGTCAATGACAGGGCTGGGCTCTACTTTATTTGTGGAAAATGTGCAAGAAGCAGTGGCAGAATTAGGATACACCAGGACTAAATCGTGTCCAAACAGCAGGTCTGAATTTCCACGTAAACAGGATTTTTCAGTTGTTTTAGTTTTTTATGAGTAAGCAAACGTACTGAAAATGAAGTGAATCAATTTTAGATGAGTCATTAGCACAACAAAATATGAACACATAAAATAATCTACAACTTTCCATTGGCACTGTACACACTGTGGCTTAAAAATGTTTCTCCTGGAAGGGAGGGAGGAATTTTAATGTTGCGAAATAATTGAAAGTCTTATTGTTAGCAAAAATACCTTTACAAATTCTTTATATGAAAGCAATCAACATTGTACAGTAAGAAGCTGACAGCTTCAAATCCCTTTGCTAATTTACAATAACATTTGGTGGAGCTGTAGTACAATAGATAGGTAAAAAAATAAAGCAATGCATTTATTTATCTGGACGTCCTTCTTAAGAGCCAAGGTTTTTGTGGTGAAATATCTCTACATGTGCTAATAGAAGATCAACCAGGTCAACCAAGAAAACTAGGATACTTGTTTGATAACAATTACCTCTGTCTCTGCCCATGATGTAGCCTAGATAACATAATCTCAATTTAATTCCTTCCTTTGCCATTGGCTATTGCACTAATTTATCAGGAATGCCTGCTGTCACTCAAAATATGTGTGCCCTACAAACCTTGTTACAGAATGAAACAATAAAGTCTCTACTGCAAAAATCTTATTTAGATTGTATGTATTAAAGAGGGAACAGACGCATCCACACAGCAGCACCTTATCTATACTAACTTTATGTATGCCAAAAAGCCAGATTAAGGTATTTTCCAAGTGACAAAACCTGTGTAACTGCAAATGTCCTCAGTGATCACTGCCACTAGTATTGATTTTTGTTCACTGCTGTCCTCGCTGACCTTTCAGGATTTGGTTTCAAAGCTGTGTTAAGCATTGACAAGGTTATCTCGGAAGATAAGCTAATTAAAGTACAAAAACTCAAAGGGCGTTATGTGAAGAGCTAACATACTTGTACCCTCAACGCTTCAAGCATTTCTTTTGGTTAACAAGCCTGAAAAGAAATCTCTTTAACTTTATTTGTCACTTGTAAAATAATTGATCTCCCCAGTCCCAATCAGCATGACCTTATCTCTGTAGCCATGACAAGGGCAGTATTATACTGTCAGCACAAAGAAATTGTGTCTGACACTTGAAGAAATAAAGCCAAGGGTCACTTCAAGGTGAAAATGTCGCCTTATGTAGATAATTTATCACCAGTGTTTTGAATAAATTAAAGTTAAATAAAAAGGTGGAAAATCTTTGGATTTCTATTTGAGCCTGCTTTAGACAGAATTCAACTCTGAAACTCAACTGACAATGCAATTTCTGAGGAGGAGGGTTATGATAATTACATGATTAACTTCAATCACTGAAAGAATATAATGAAAAAAATGGTTTATGGACTTTGTTAAGCCTGCAGAAATATGAAACAAAGTTACACACTGTTCATTCCAAGACACATTAACCAGACTTTTGACTTTTCAGCATGCATATTTACATGACACTAGAAAAAAGAAACAAATGTGAACTACATGGAAACATGTTAGTCCAACCGAAATCATATGAAAGTGAAATTCCAAATCCAAATCCCTCCTGCATGTGTAAGCTCTAAACTGGACTTAAATTGACCTATAGGTGCCCTGTACCTGCTCCATAGTTCTGTCTTTTTCCATCTTTTTGTGAAAACAAAGTGTAAGTGTATGTTAATACAGCCAGATTCCCAACAAAGCAGCACATATTCACGTTTTTCTTTTTTCAGACAGCTAATCAAACTGTGACTAAGAATCAGCCCATTAACACCACTTGTCAACATGCGATTGCTTAAAATTTCTAGATTGTCACTCTACTCTAATAAAATCCTGATTTTTGTTAACTCATTGTCATCTAATAAAATTTCCATTTCCAGCTTAAAGACAATGTCTTTGAATTAAGTTGTATTATGTCACTAACCCTTTCTCGCACAATCCAATGTTGAGGTGTCAGACATACTGTACCTCATCAATACCTCTGTTCCCCTTCTGTGCATGTATATAGGGACAATAATAATGGTCAGGTCCAACTCTAACTGTAGCTTGACTGAACTGTGAATGTATGTCTTTATGTGCTTCCCCGTACCCGAGACCAAGTGGGCTATTAAGGGATTATTCTTGTGAATGATTTTCCTTCCAGTGGACTGTAAACACTTGTCAAGGATGCAAACTTGAAGTCTTGAATGGAGATTATTTTCACCTCTGACTTTTTTTAAATTATTGACCCTGACTAACCACATCACTGCACTGGTGTGGTCTACAAATACTTAAAAGGACCCATCTGGAGGCTTTGTTGTATTTGGTCCTTGGTCTTGGTATAATAATAGTTCAATGAATAATTATTTGTGGCCTGTCAATTTGCCTGTGGCCTGTTTGATATAACATAGTGATAAAATATCAGCAGGTGGGTATATAGAATAATTTGTATATGAGCCTTAAGTAGTGGACAAAAGTTTTCCTGTAATCAAATGAAATCCATTGGACCGGTGTAATTTAAGGTGTCACGTTACATAATTGCAATAATACACACATTGTGTCCCTTTAGTTATGTATGTCTTTCAGGCACAAACATTCTTTGTTTATATTAGTATATGCAACATTGCATTTTATCTGATGTGCTTTCCTTCCTTTTGGCAGCGTTTGTCAATCATATTGACATTTTCTCTTTTGTGTCTTTTGTATTGTTTGTGCATTTGAGATAAAGATGAAAAATCTCAAGCAAACTAAAAACCAAACAGATCACGAACTCTGGCTGTTGTTGTTTTTGCTCTGGTACCCTCACTGACATTACCTGTGATATTCTCTTATCATAGGAACCCACTTTGATTAATAATGTGTGACATTTTCCTGTCTTTTGTGGTTGTTGTTGTTTGATGGAGCACAATAATTGATTCAACCCATAGCCAGTTTGTAAGCAACTCAATTTACACAAATAAGAATGCAGCATTTCACCATACAATTCTATCGATATACATAAAGAGATGCATTTTATGCTTGTGGAAGTAAAACAGTGGGAAAGAAATGGAACAAAAAATGGGGCAAGAATGAGGAACATATATTAAAGCAACAGTTAATCTTAAAACTATGTGCTTCTGACTCATTTTGAAGTACATTTTATTCACATTCCCGAAATTGCATTAGAGCACCTGGAGGCTGAGTAACCGGAGTTCGTGAAGCAAAACAGTGTAGTCATTTCACAATTTTGTGGAGACGAGTCTTTGTGACTGTACATGTGCAGGGCTCACACAGATATTTGTATTTATGACAGTGGTATTACATACCACAACTGTAGGGGGAGCCAAAGAACAGAAACATGTACCAAGTCATCTGGTGTTCCTTTAGGACAAATATGCAGAGTAGGAAATGTTCAAATTATAAGATGTAAAGCTGTAGATGTTGAGTCATCACCTCTGTAAATAGCCACTTTAGCTGTCTTCAAGGTCTGGTCCTCAAAGAGAGAAGGGACACAGATTTTGAGCCCTGACGGTCCAGCTATAATGGTTTCATCAAGCAAGGTTTGAGATCAGATGTAGTACTCATATGGATTGTATTTAGATTAGATGGTGCAGCTGATGATGGTCTTATAAAACCTGTTCATGACAGAACGTGAACTAGCTACATCAGCATTCTACATCTCAGTATGCATTCCTACATGATGACACCAAACCATGAACTGTTGTAAATTGTGGTACAAGAGATTGCTGGTTCGAGACTTGTCCTATACAATGTTTTTCAAACTCCCTCTTTTCTACTTCCCACCATTTCAGACTTCCTTTCTTTCCTACTGCGCTCTGACTCATAACTTGTTGGGATAAAGCTTGAAAAGGTGGTTTAAGCTACACTAAATATTACAAAATAGTTTACATGGTTAGACATTTTACAAGCTTACACAATTTAATAATCATGCTTCACTATTCCTGACATGTCACAAGAAGAATACCCAACAGAATACAAACACATAGTAACACACACTTTTTCACAATTCACAACCATGAGTCTGACAGCACATTTTGGTCCAGGGGACTTGGCTGACTTATGAAAGGCAAAAATACCCTTAAGACAAATAGTAATATAGCAGGTGGATAAGACCCTTGTGTTAATTCTGTACTTACTACCATGTGTACAGACACTGATTGCGGTTCTGACTGAAATGATCTTGATAAGATATATCACCAATCTCCAAAACTCAAAACAGAATTGTAAGGAAATTAGCAACAAGTAATCAACTTTTTTCTGTGTGAAATGCAGAATTGTGTAATCATAAAGTAAACTTCTATCATTTGTCTTGTGTCTAGTTGTTATTCCAAAGGAATATGTGTACTCAAACAGGAAATGAAACACAGACACTGTGGGGGACAGATAGTGCAGCTCCATATACGTCCAACCTAGAGGAGCATGGCTGCCTGTAATCAAGAAAGACGAGCTGCTTCACACCTTTTGTCCTACTCCCCAACACCTGCTCATTAAAATCACTGTTCAGAGACATGGACCATTTGGATTAGGGCAGGTAGGATTGGCACGCTTTGTGGGGAAGTTGCTGACGCATTTCGCCACTCACATTGCTCACGAGTGCACATCTGTCCCTATGTAATTAATGTAGAGCTTACGCACATGAATTTACACACATACCAAAGAAGGCCTGTCCCCGGTGCATCAGTATAATTACATCAGTGCATGATGATTTAATTTCTTTAACATGACCAAAAGTCACACAAGCAAGAAGAGTAAGAAACTCTTACATGTAATGTGTGTGAAACCAATCACTGTCACACATACATCAGCAAATGTGAATGAATTACAGGAACTTATTATAGAATGTTTATAAAGCCAAACAATACAAATTAGAGTTTAACATATATGTTTAGACTAACTGCACACATTTCATATTTTGATAAACAAGGAAAGCTGAAAGTGGCAGTAAATATGGGAAAGTGTGTATATGCAGATATACAAAAATGACATAAGGAGCACTTTTTACTTTCAAAGGCTTGCATTTGAAGGACAAACTCTCTCTAAACATTAAAGAGTAGGAAGTATATAGGTGTTTATAAGCGTACATACAGCCAGTAACAGTGTATTGTTAAATACAACCCCTACAAATGGAAGAAAGGAAATATGACTTACATTAGCATTTCTTCATCAGAGCAGACTTAATTCTTCAGTATTTTACTTGAAGAAGCCACAAAGTCCTCATATGAGAGTTAGCTCAGTGGATAACACAACAACACTTGACTTGACAAACACTTTTGTCACTTCCTGATGGGGTTTAGCTCACTCGGTTATGGTTAGAATAAACCAAACTGATTTGGAGTCACGTTTCTATTTTGATAGTTGGTAGTTGTTTTTTTTTTTTACTCAGTCATTGTAAAACATTGGAGTCTTTAGTAGTGAAATGTGTCTTTATGTTCAGCAAGTAGTCCCACAGCCTTCCGTTAGCCTTTTCTGGTGAAAAAAAAGGACTACAGACATGAAAAGCATCTGAAATAAAGCCATAAAACCAACCCACATTTAAACGATGGAGATTTAGTGATATAGGGGAATGAATGTATGATACTTTAAGCTCAGGATTGGGTTAAAACTTTGTGATTAGATCTATTACCTTTGTATAGCACATTTCATGTACAAAACAATTCAAAGTGCTTTACATAAAATAAAAGCATTGCAGTGGGGAGCGGAAAAAGCATTTAAAATATGTAAAAGAATATAAATAGAAAGAAATAAAATAATTAAAATGTATAAAAACAAGCAACAGTCTTGATAAGTTAAAAGATACTGTGCAGATAGACACATGATAAAAAAGGTTTTTAATCTGGATTTAAAAATGTCTCCATCTAAATGCTGCTTCTCCATGTTTAGTCTGGACTCTGGACTGGACCAGCTGACCTGAGTCCTTGGATCTAAGAGCTCTGCTAGATTTCTATTCTCTGAACATACCACAGATGTAAACCATCAGTAGGTTTTTAAAATCTATTCTGTGACTGAGTGGAAGCCAGTGTAAAGATTTTAAAACTGGTGTGATGTGTTCAGATCTCTTTCTCCTGGTTAAAACTCTAGCAGCAGCATTCTGGATGAGCTGCAGATGTTTAATGCTCTTTTTGGGAAGTCCAGTTAAAAGACCATTACAGTAATCGAGTCTACTGGAAATTAATGCATGGTTGAGTTTCTCCTGGTCTTTTTGGTAGAGAAAACCTTTAATTCTGTTTATTTATCAATGTTTCTGAGTTGGTAAAAAGCTGCCTTGGTGACAGCTTTGATGTGGCTGCTGAAAGTCAGATCTGAGTCTATCAACACTCCAAGGTAACGAACTTGGTCAGTGATTGTATGGGCCAAACAGAATGATCTCAGTTTTGTCTTCATTTAATTGTAGAAAATTCTCTCTCATCCAGGAGTTTATTTCCTCCAGACACTGACACAGTACATCTGCTGGGCTGCAGTCCTCTGGTGACAGAGACACATGTGGTGTGGTGGTAAGCACTGTTGTCTCATAGCAAGAAGGTTTCTGGTTCTGTTCTTTGATGGCTGGGACAGGCTCCAACACCCCTTGTGACCCTGAACAGGATAAAGGGGGTGTGGTATGTTTGGAGAGAATGGGTTGGGGTGTCACTTGCAAATTAGCTTGTGTTCAACTTGCTCACGATAAAGAATCAACAAGCACTCGATTTGTAAGTTATTTTTCATGGAAACACACATACACAAACACACAATGGCTGGCTTCCAGGAGCGTAATATCATTCCAAAAGCCTCACTGTGATAATGTGTTTTGGTAAACACTATATACATTGATACAGTTATGGACCATATATTTGTATGTGCACTCTAACCTTTCAACTTTTAGCATGTGTAACGTACACCAAGAAATGATTCCCATAACACTGGCAGCTCCTGGATTTACAAAATAAATGGATGATTTATTAATACATAAAAGTAATTATGAGGTAAAAATCAATCATCGGTTATCCGATACAGGGTTGAGTGTTACTCCAGAATGCTCTCTCAGGAGACGGTGTACATTTCAGTAAGTCAGAAATGTAATTAGCCTTTAGCCTGGGGCAAGCCTGCATTTAGGGCAACCTCCCCCTCAACATGCCTGTGTGGGTATCACTGATACCAGACCAGGTATTCAGTCAGACTAATCCATGAATAAATAACTCAAAGACAGAAGATGTGGAAATTTCAGTTCAGTTCCTGAGCAAACTCAGTTGAGTTAAAGTATGACTTGAAGCCACCCCTTACATTCAGATTAATCAAAAGGAACCATAACTGTACCAATCCACCATATCAGATACCTCAAGTCTTGCTGGTATTGTTCTGTTCCGCATCGGCAGGTCAGGTAAAATTTCATACCAGAGATACACAGATCATATATTCAAGTAAATACTAACTAATGGTTTAGGCTAACCCTAACCCTTTAATTAGTTTTAAAAGGAAGGGACTGACAGGCTCTTACTAATTATTTGCCCTTATACCTTTCCTAACAATAACCTCAAGGTTTTATTGTCCACTTTATATATTGTCAGTTCCTTTACAGTTGTAGCTCTTACATTTGGAAAATGTTTGTCATGATTCATGGTGAAGCAGGAGGTGGAGGACCCAAATGCTGGACTATTACAGGAGGCAAAGACAAGTAGATAGTCTCAGAGGCTTTATAGAAAAGAAACCAAAGGCATTGCCAAGGCAGGAGTAATTACACAACAAACAAAAGATTAGAAGCAACAAGAACCAAAAAAAAAACTGTTTCACATTTGCTCTCTGCCACTCATTTTAGACACACTGAAATACACGAGTACACATTAAAACATACTCTAGTGTGTTATGTCTCTGTCACTTAGACAGCTTAGCTCATATCCAGGGTGCAAACAGTGGGATTGAGGGATGAAATTAAGAATGTGGGTCAGCTACATCAGTGAGTGATGACATCACATCACTATATATTTCCATTCCTCTTTCCACTAGGACCATAATTATGCTTTGCATGCTTATCCTACTGTTCTAAAGGCCTGACTTAGTGAAGCTTTGGCTAGAGAGGAGAGTCTGGAGTGCGAGAAGAGGAATAGCATGCTCCAGGAGCGAAGGGCGAAGAAAAATGTGCAGCTCTTCTCGAGGATCTGAAGGAGAAAAACCTCATGAACGAAGAGCTGAAAAAAAGTCTTGAATGCTACTCGGATAAAATGGAAATACTAATTTGAATATTTGATATGGGTTCTTTAAATAAAGACCTGAATATACCTGAACGTTTTCTGGGTTTTTGTTCTTTCTATGTCTGTCATGTCTGTTGTTTGACAAACAAACATTGTGAAAATAGCTTGACAACTGAGTGATTTATGATCACTTTTATTGTGTAGAAACACCATTCCTTCATAGATGTAATGTACTGTAGGAGCGAGTGGCACTGTACCAAGATGGCCGCCCTGTAGGCATGCCCCTCTAGTGAGCGGCAGCAGTTAATACGGTGTCTATGTATATGTCTGTAGCTCAGTTCCTCTCTCTGCTTCTGCATCCTCCTTTCCAGGAGCTCCTCATCCGTATACTCTGGCTCAAAACAGTAAGGACGTCCATAGTACTCAAAGTTGTCGTCCACGTCGTCAAAATCTGATAAATATTCTCCATGTGAAGATAGCTGACCGTTACAGAGCACGGAGTAAATAAGCTGTGCCGCAGCGGCGCTTCGATAATGTCATCCCACTAGACGCGTGTATAGAAAGCCCCCAATAACAACAACACGGCAGCTCTGAACTAACAGTGCAATAGTACGTGTTCATTCATTCATTAGTCTTAAAGTATTGGTGAAATAAAGACAGACAATGCCTTATTTAGAGGCTGTATTGTCTATGCCCCATCCACTCCTATTATATGGACATACGCAGATCTCGAGTGATCTAATTAGCGTCCGAAGGACGCCGACTTTCACCAAACTGTTATTGGTGAGTAGATGAACGTATTTAATGCCAGAAATAAGGTCCAGGTTTAAAAAAAACAAACTTCCCCTCAAGTGTAGATGGTATAAAAGACTGGCTCTGATCACTTTCAGGGGGCTGCTAGAGGGCAGGTATTTTGCTGTTTGATGCCTGCAGTAATAGTTGGACTGGAAATAAAAGACAAAACTCTTCAGAAATCACTCCTGTCTATGTCATCTATACTGTGATCCAGCCGCTCAGTAGCTGTCCTGTGACACCTACTCATCAGCTCAGTGCACTTTCCACACGCACATATACATATATATATATATATATATATATATATATATATATTATGGCATGCCGTTCAGGAAATTAATCTTTGAATATATGGAATGAAACTCTGAATATATTGAATGAACCTTGAATATATGGAATGAAACTCTGAATATATGGAATGAACCTTGAATATATTGAATGAAACTCTGCATATATTGAATGAACCTTGAATATATGGAATGAAACTCTGAATATATCGAATGAAACTCTGAATATATTGAATGAACCTTGAATATATGGAATGAAACTCTGAATATATTGAATGAACCTTGAATATATGGAATGAAACTCTGAATATATTGAATGAACCTTGAATATATGGAATGAAACTCTGAATATATTGAATGAACATTGAATATATGGAATGAAACTCTGAATATATTGAATGAACATTGAATATATTGAATGAAACTCTGAATATATTGAATGAACCTTAAATATATGGAATCAAACTTTGAATATATCGAATGAAACTCTGAATATATTGAATGAAACTTGACTGACGTCAGACTTCACGGAAGTGCCTGCGGCCATCTTGTCTAAGCTGTGGATACTGTGGCGAAAAGCGAACGACAATGAGTCAGTCCGCTTGGAATTTTGTAGGATGAATATTGAAGTACGAGGACATCATTAACACACTGGCGCATGCATGTACGGGCCAAAATCCTCCCAATAACCCTGCCCGTTCTTCTAACGAAGAAGTCGTGGCAGACTTACGACAACAGGCCAGGCAGCTGTTTATCAGGCCAACCTCAGCATGCCTTCCACCTCTCAGGAGTGCCCCAAAACAGTCCCTGTGTGCAATCTCCACCCGTAAACAAGAAAGGGCCCAACACACAAGATGTTGGAATAGATAGGCTTTATTTAAAACAACACGAGGGCCCTGATGTGATATAGACAATACCTCACTGCAGCCATAATGAGCCCTGGTAACACGGCTTCTCCTTAAAAAAACAAAAGCAGAACTACAAACAGAACAGTCTGTTGTGTGTAGAGGTCTGTATGTAGGTCTGTATAGTTAGCTTGATAAAGTTTTCAGTTGATTTAATAAAGGTGAAACAGTGAATGGCCGTGCGTAAAGACACTGAGCTCTGACGCGGCACTTCTCCGGCACTGGAGAAGCTGCTGCGGCTACAGGGATTTCGTGAACAGAAAGAGAAGCTCTTAATATATTGTTTAGATACAATAAGAATCACCCACATTCATAGACCAATGTAGGCTGAATATTTAGTTTAGTATTGAACGTATTTGATGATCCGCGACACAGCTTTGTTCACGTTACTCACAGCAGATTGCGGACAGACAAATGCATCGTGCCCAAAGTTGTGTCATGGATCATCATATACGTTCGTTACTTAACTAAATATTCAGCCTGCATTGCCGTTTTGGGCCACTCCTGAGAGGTTAAAGGCATGCTGATGAACAGCTGCCTGGCCTGTTGTCGTAAGTCTGCCACGAGCGAACGTCTTCGTTAGAAAAACGGGCAGGGTTATCGGGAGGATTTTGGCCCGTACATGCATTCGCCAGTGTGTTAATGATGTCCACATACTTTAATATTCCTCCTACGAAATTCCGAGCGGACTGACTCATTGTCATTCGCTTTTCGCCACAGTAGCCAGTGCCACACCTTAGACAAGATGGCCGCAGGCACTTCCGTGAAGTCTGACGTCAGTCAAGTTTAATTCAATATATTCAGAGTTTCATTCCATATATTCAAGGTTCATTCAATATATTCAGAGTTTCATTCAATATATTCAAAGTTTCATTCCATATATTCAAGGTTCATTCAATATATTCAGAGTTTCATTCCATGCCATAGTATATATATGTGTATATATAAGTATGTATATGTATGTATGTGTATATATATCAAATTTGTGTATGTATGTATATGTATGAATGTGTGTGTATGTATGTATGTGCCCGTACACATTGGTACATCTATTAAAATCCCCATAAAAGTGATTCTCAGCCATAACATATCCAAGAACTCTGAATAACTCTGAATAACCCTGAATGGGCTCAGATGATCAATGAAAGTATATGGTGGGCAGTGTTCTTTTGAACCGCCAAGGTTTGAGTTACTTTAGAAGGAGAAACCTGGGACACCTTAAAGGATCTTTCAAAACATGGAAATTTCTCTGTTTGTTAAAATTCGTCCTGATTTGCTTTTGTGTGTGGCATCATCCCAGCAAAGTCTGTGATATAAGCCAGCAAGGCCAGACGCTGTCTCGGTGGTCCAAATCTTTTGAGTCAGACTGGAGACTCTTCAAAGATTTGTCTTGGCTTTTTGACTCATCCTTACAGCCTAACTGAATATCTAAGCACTAAACTGCCTTGCTTGCTTTGTTTACATCCTCTGCCATGAAATAAAACCTTGAAAATAGACCCAGGCCTAGCTAAAGTTAGCTTCTCTTTTATAAATTACAGTGTGCTGGCACTATGGAAGGAAAGGCAACTGCCTTTTCATTTACAGATGAGCAAGAATTGATTAAGACAAGAAACACTTCTAAACCTTGACTTAACACCGACTTTATTTTATGTGTCATTTAAACTGAAGGCAAGATTCAACAAATCGTACAACCTAAATGTCCATATGGGGTTCTTTAGGTCATTGATTCAAACCATCTGATACAACCCAGAAGAACATTCCCGAGGTAAGGTAGTGCTGAAGAACACATTTTTTAGGTTTAGACACAAAAATAACAGCAAACTTTTGGAAAAGATGATGGTTTAGGTTAAAAAAAAAGTATGTTGTTAAGCTTAGGGGGATAATACACATGTAGTTGAGAATGAAGGTTGGGAAAACAATATAAATAGTAACAAAAGAGTAAACAAACCATATACTTCAATATTAAAATCAAATGTTTTGTCAGCTTGTCTATCCCTCACATGTTTGCTTCCATTCTACAGCCACAAGGAGATTTGTCATGACAAAATTAAACTACTTGGCGAACTTTCAAAAACAAACCGATTGGCTGTCCGTTCATTAGTTGAAAGAATAAGCAGTCGCTAGTGGTTATGAGAGCACCTGCATGTGTAGTGTCAAAACATGGTGTTACTACATGATATTTGCACACTACAAAGAAATCCTTTAAGTCCGAAACAAGATTTTTTTTTCTACCCTTACTAAGTAGTTTTGATTTATAACCCTAAGCAAGTGATGTTATTGCCTGAACCCAATCAATGGCTGCAGTGGGTAAACTGGAGCTTCAGAAAGATTCCTGGTGGTCTGCTTTACAAGATGGGATGATGTTCCGATAAGGTAAGGAGGAAAAAGTATGTGTCCATATAGCTTTTCTTTTCTTTATTCTTTTTTTTTCAACTGAGTGCCAGTGTCCTTTTTGTTCCCAGCAAGGAAAAAGCTCAGGTTAATATCTAAAACCAGCTTATTTTTCAAAGTGCTCCACTTTTCTTATCCATCAGGTTTTTGCTTACATTCTAATTTAAAAAATCTGACTATTTCAGACAGGTTCTGGTGTCATCTTTCTTTCTAATTTTGAAAAAAAAAAAACAATCATATGGATAAGAAATGGTTCTTACTGTCTATTCTGAGTTTAACTTTTTGCTCTATCGGACAAATGATCACAACAAGCACAGAATAGCCTGCTTAGGAGCAGTAGATGGTCCAGACACTGGTGTTACTGGTAAATTTTGGACTTATATCACTGGAAGAGACGCAGGTTGTGCTCCTCGTTGCTCTGCAGAAGTTTTTCTACCAGTGAAAAAAACTTTGAATTAATTTCTTGATGTACTGATATAAAGCATTTTGAGGAGAAAGAAGAGAAAAGGGTGAAGATGGGGGGGAAATCACTGGCTCAAAAAACTAAATGTGTTGAAAGGTGACACAGCTGAAAGAAAGACATTTTCAATTGGATAATCAAACACAGAAGTTGTGACAGGTAAAGAATGGATGATGAGTCTGCTAATTAGTATGGGATGCTACACTGCCTGCAAAGTGCCAAGCAAGGTCGAATCAACAGTCACGGAATATTCTTTAAATGTCTTTTGAAGAATGGAAATTATATAAGATCTTAAAGCATTTAAACTACAACCTCCATGTACAATAAAACAAACCATCATGCTTTTGTAGCCTGTGAGCAGCAGTTCCCTGCAGCGAAAGATGATGAACCTGAAATTAGTCATGATGAATAAGACTGCTGAAAGGGCATGTAGCAGTTTGAACAACATGTGAATGGAAGCTATTGCATTTTATTACAAAACAGATGGATCTTACATCAAATCCAAATACTCAGAGGCTTCTGATGTGACCTTTGACAACAGAGATCTATCAGAACAATTTAGTCCAACCAGTTTTATTTTCATATTTCAGATGAATACTTCCATTGCGTCACACTGCAACCTCCATGTTTTATTTATGTATTGATAATGGATTTAAGTTTTTCAGTCAAAAGTTCAATCACTGAGTACTGTTAGTACTGTTTTCAACCATGTAAAAAACAGGAAAGCTCAGTGACTAGGATGTATGTCGAGGCTTCATGTTTAAATGGACTGGAAAGAATGACAGTAGTAAACAAAACTGCAGAGAACTGTGACATGGTTTTATTGATTTAAAAAAAAAAAAACACTGGGTGGTAAGAACTGATGAGCTATTATTTTATTTCTTCAATTTATTCCACAATAAAAATAATTAGGTTTGTCTTGTACATGAAACTCCTGGGCTGAAAATCTGTCACATTTTGGTAGTGAAGACAAATATGAAGTTAGAAGGTGTTATTGTCATGTGTTGTTGTGTCATCTCACCAGGTCAAACAGCAAAATGGCATCTATTAAAGTGATAATAGAATAAAAGCAATGTATTTTAGCCCTATCCATAACTACTTTTTAACCCTAACCAAGTAATATTATTGCCTAAACTCAAACAAGAAGTGAAAAAGGTGATATTATAAGGTCCTGTTGTGTTTAACATTAATCATATATGAAAAAACAGTTGCTATATCTGGTTGTCAAACTTATATCTGATGGTTGAAAGCCCTCCAAGGAAACACTTGAGAGTGACGTTTCTGGAAACAATCATATGAGTCATATTTCCCTCCAGCAGTATGTAGGGGTAGTAGTTAATAAGACACCCCTTTGGGTCACATTCAGAGGTACAAACAAAGTACCTATATCAAAGTCACTTTGATTTGAGGATCTGTTGATTAGCTTGCCCAAAAAATCTTTGGGTTACTTCTATATTTGATGTAAGACAATGCACCACACAGTTTATGATTATGACTCATGGCCATCGACAAAGTGTTTATGAGGAAAACTGGTGAGACCTATCAGTCTCCCGATGCTTGTCTTAAAAAAAAATAGAATTTCTTTTCTTTTCTTTGGTCAGAAAAACTAGCAACTGACTTCCAGGTGTCAATGAGTTACAAGGTCTAACTCTACCACTTTGCTGTTGAAAATCATACACTTCAAAAGGACAACGCACAATTACTTCCAGATTTAAAGCTTCTTGACAGACTCCATTACACTAAGAAAAAATCATGTTTCACTCTGATTCTTCCTATTGCACAAACTACATTACATACAAGGTTGCCAGGAAAGCGGCAACTGTACAGTGTGCCAAAATGCTTCAGATGACAAAAGAAGAAGTAAAGAGAGACGACTGGCTTTGAAATCCAAATTAACACAGTACAAAGGCCTTGAGCTGCCTTGCTACCACTCTGCTTGTTTGCCTTGTTTTTCTTTCTCTGTGTTTTAGATTGGATGCTGACCCATGCTGTACTTATTTATTCAACTTATGCAGCTGTCTTCTAAAAAGGCAATCATCTTTACATTTAGATAAGCTACACAATTTCAGTGTTCCAAATGGAATAAGGCGCTCATTTGAACACAATTTTTCACCTTTTTGCTCTATGTACTCAGTCTTAACTAAGTGAACTACATCAGCTGATAAGGAGGTACGAGCCAAATCTCCTGAAAAGTTTCTGTAGATGAACATTTTGTCAAGGTTGACTTTCCCCCAAAAAAATCAGTTATTTGTAAATAAGCCCAAAAAATAAAAAAGTATCTGTTCATGGCCTGTTTTTGACAGTCAGCCTCTAGGTGCTGAACGCACCGAGGCATTCAGGTGGTGCAGTGCCAAATATTTTCTCTGCCATCTAAAAAATGACAGTAAAAACAATAACCCAAAAGTGTCTTTGGTCTGTCTGTTTTGTCAGAATTAGTAGGTAAAGAAGGCAAATTTCATACAACTTTCTGGAGAAAATCCATCAAATTTTCACTTTTCTTTTTTTCTATTCCATGATAGGGCAATTTCATAGTTTCCAGAACCCCAAGTACACTTCTTGTTTCCTGTGGAGCTGGTGAAGAGCTATCGAGAAACCAATACATTATCATTACCAACTTGTCACAGACTGCAGCTTTAGTCAAGAACCCCTCTTCCTAGTTTTCGATGCACAGGGTACCCAATTTACTGTCATTTTCCCACTTACAGGGAAATTCTCTGTGGCTGCATATTGCCACAAATCCTTCTGTTGTGGTGACACACAAGTAATGGTAATCATAAATGGCAACAGAAAAATGTGATTTGATTGTGCTCACTTATCAACAAATAAAAAAGGCTGCGTAAGAAGGTCAGAAAGGAGTGTGTTCAAAATTGATGAAAGGGGCTTCTGTCCAAGATTTTTCATTAGTTTATTTTAAAGCTATGTTTTACTGTGCTGTAAGCACTTCTTTATTCTCTACCAACTCCTGAGAAAAATATGTTTTGATGATTATATTGATGCTTGGCAGTATTTACCATGATTTCATTCATCATTTTAAATGTTTACATCACCATGAAACTGTGGAAACAGTTATACCCGAACAAGCCCTCTATAGGAGGCTTGCAGCATACGTGGACTACAAAGTTTGATGAGTGCTTTGGCAATAAGTGCAGTCTTTTCACCACCACTTGATTCAGTATTGACATAACCAAAGATTTGTCACAAGGTGTTTCCAGTGAATCTGTAACTGTTCCTATCTGTATGATAAGTGAATTCTTGAGGTGGTTTTTGTCCTGACATCAGTTGCACATGTCACTGTTAATCAGGTGACTTCTGTGACAGACAATTTTTCACAGCTATCTCTGCCAACTTCTCCAGTTTTCTTGTGACCCAGAAGACCTCTTGATGTGTGCAGCTATAAATGACAAATTGTTGCTTGCAGCAGCAGATGCGTGTCATGAGCCCCATTAGCTGAGAAAAACCATGTAATGATCTTTAAGTGACAAATAATAAAAGGTTTATTTGTCTATATGCAACTACAGCTTTTCTTCCATCATATCATGAGGTCAAGTTCCTTTATAGCCATGACAGGCCTTAACAACAACTCCTTTGTTTGCTCTGAAGGGCTTTTCCATGCGCATGGCTTCCAATTTCTTTATTCAAAGGGTGAGTGTCGTCAACCTGACGACTTGACCTCTTAAACTCCTGCAGATCCTGGACACTATTTAGGGCTTCCGCGGCAAAAGCATGTCGATTATCGGCCACATCCTGCTTTGCGTGACAACAGTAGCCTCTATCCCAAAATCAATGAATAATATTGAGGTCTCATTGTAAGGGTCGGAGATACAGACCCAGAAGCAACTTCAGTGTTGTTTCAAAGCAGAGCAATTATCCCAGGGCAGGCTGGACGAATCGCTTCCTGCAGACTTTACAAATGAGTCGTGGCCAATTATAAAGGCTGTGTTTCCTCCCTTACACTACCAATCTGTGGGGTAGCTATCACCAACTGATGGGACTAAGCCTGGAGAACAGTGGGTGTCTTTTACAGTTTCCCCTCTTTGCTTTTTCTTATCTTTTTATTTCTTAGCCTGCATTCTTCTATTTTGCCTATTCCACCAGTAAACCACATTCTAATAAGTGAGTGGCGCCCCCTCCCTCTACACATCACCCTCCACGTGATCATAACCAGCTGCTGGTGAGAAAGGGGGAGAGAGAAAGCCGCTGCGTCTCTGAACGCATCACACATACAAAGTAAACGGGAGGACCGCAGCTCGTCTCACCCGTGGATTCTATTCTATTACACAACTGCCGCCGTCTTCAAATCCTGCCCGTAGGATACTCTGACTTCATCCTATCACTTTGACAGATTTATTGCCTATTTTTTTCCAATCACCCCCTTTCTTTTTCTTACTCATCCTTCCTCCCCCTCTCCTCATCCCTGAGCATCATCTCCTGCTCGCAAGTCCTCTGGCTTGCCTCGCCAACTTTTTCCACCCGACTCCATCCCACACGACTTCCATCGCTCCCAAGACCGTCTTCGACAGGCTCCCTCCGAGTCCTCTTTTTTTTGTTGTTGTTGTTCCAGCTGCGTCCCTTGGATCGGGCGGAACACCGTTTGGTCAGTCTACACTGGGCACTGCTACATGGGGCGCACGGTCTCGCTCGGAAAATGGTCCGCCGTCGGTGTTTAGTCGCCCCGCTGAACCTGTCGGGATTGGAGTTGTCGGTGCACGTCTGCATCTCTTTCCCAGCTTGCCCGTGCGGTCGGGGCCAGTGAGAGATGGGTCCGTCCGTGGCAGCACAGGCACCGCTCGAGGAGCGCCGACGGCCGTGCCGGTGGAACGGGACGGCGGGAGGCTGGCTCAGGATCACACTCGTCTCGTTTCTGGCTACTTTACCTGTGGAGCAACTGCGCGCCTTCCCTTCCTCCCTCAGTGACTGCCAGACGCCGACCGGCTGGAACTGCTCCGGTGAGACGCTTTTTTTTTTGTTGTTTTAATTATGGGCAGAGTTGCAGCCACGCTCCTGGCTCTCTGTTTTGTGTCATCTAGATGGAAAGTCAGTAACCAAGTCCTCCAAGAATCAAATTTATCGTCACAGATAATTCATATTGTGTGCTTGGGTTTGGTTCTGGTGCCGTGAGCCTTTTTTTTTTTTGGGGGGGGGGGGGGGGGGGGGTGTTGGTAGATGCGCATTTTAATCCTCTTCGTGTTACCTGGAGGTGGGCTCAGGGGTCGATGATGTCGATCCAGACACAAAGTGGGATAAGTAACAATGAGGATGACTTTAATGAGAACTAGAGCAGGGACAGTTTGGGAAGAATGTAACATAGACACACAAATAAGCAGGCAGAGGAAGTGTGTAACCACTTCTTTGATATTTCAACTCCATGTTGCCCAGAGTGAGAATAAACTTTAATACAGCAAATAAATTAATAGCAGTTGGAGTTTATTATTCTAGTTTTTGACTCATGCCAGTTGTTTCACGTGTGTCACATTTGTTTCTCATGTGAATGCCATCGAGCTGGGATCTTGTTTTTTCTTTTCTTTTCTTTTCTTCTTGGTGTCCAAAACGATAAAAGCGGACGGAGCCGCACAGCACAGCGCCTCGCCTCTCTTTGTAAACCAGCCGACTGTGCCGCCATATATTTCCCCTGTCGCCTGTCCAAGTCTGAGCCCTTAAAATAGCTCCGAGCCGATCACACTCACTCACGGGCAGAAATAGTATTGATATTATAGCTCATAACACTCAGCCATCAATATGGAGTCATGATGCCATTTGCAGCCCAAGGAGTTGCTCTGTGTGATATCATTGCAGTTGGCATTTTAGAGAATGGAGAGACATCTCAATTATATGTCACCGAGATTAAGAAAGGTTTGATGGAGTTACAGGTTGCCGAGTTTGTAGGAGAAAAAAATCCTTTATGAGGAATTTACGTCCATAAAATAAATAGTCTAATAGATGGTGGGGGCTTCATTTGGATATCAAAGCTTTTTAAAAATGGATTTGATTAAGATGATAGGCTGATTAAGTCAGGCTTTATTAAACACACGAATACGTGTTTTTTTTATTGTAACCTTTAGTTTGACTTTTTTTTTCTATTCTATGTTAATTGTAGGATGTGAAATGTTTTCAGCTCTAACATTTGACTGCCTCAGTTTTTTTTTCTGTTTAAAGAAACAATGATTTAGTTTTCCTCCAATAATTTGCATCAGATGCCCATAGCTGTGATGAATGAGCTCATTTGTTTCATATTAGCTATATTTTCCCGTGATCTCGCCTTCTCTTTGATCGTAAGTTTACTCAGAATCCCCCTCTGATAACCCTCATTATGGACGGCATTGTGCTGGAGCATTGTTTTGTACCGCTGTCGACGGCGGTGAAGATTCGCATGTAATGACCGATAATGCTACACATCCTGCCCAAATACAAGCTTGCCTATCCACCCACTTCCTGACACACTCATATGCATTTCAGCGAAGGCTTTTATCCAACACGCCTTGAGGAGGCTTAAGTGCATATGCTAAGGACAGCGGACACACACCCACACAACCACACACACACTCACACGGACCCAAAATGAATTAGAATTAAATTAGAATAACAAGTGGCATCTAGTCCAGAAAAAAATATGTAAGAACCTTACTGAAAATTATAACAATAATGAACTCGCTGTTATTACCCCAATTATAATGACAATGATAGTGGCAAAGCGTACCACTGACATCTTAGGGCTAAAAAAAAACCAGACATCCAGTTAAAATACAGCCAGGGTTTTGTTCTCCCCTCTGTAGTGATGAAAGTTGTACAGCTCCAAGACTAATCTTCACACTGCCATAATTCATATTCTTCATAATAAGTACGATACATTGCGCACTGTGTTAACGTTGCATTTGCTGTTTCTAATTGCTTCTTTTATGCAGGCTAATACTCAATTAATATGATATTAGGTCAAAAATTGCAATTGAATGTTTTTTCAAAATGTGTCAAATTACCAGCAACACGCTGCCAAGTGACACCCAAGTTGGTTTATTACCGATTGTTTTGTTTTTTTTTAGGATTGCAAGGATATCGTCAAAGTGATGTTGACTCATACTAAAATAGGAATAGAATTTGTAGAATTTCATGAAAGAGGTGATTAAAATTCATTCTGGGGCCTGGCTGCAGTAGGAACTCATATTGCATGCTTGGCATAACAGACTGTTGTTGCTATCACAACAGTTAATTCATAATTAATAATTTTAGGCATAATTCCTGGCCATTTTCTCATAGAATTACACAGGGTTATGTGTTAGAATAAACAGTTTCCCCCGTACATATATATATTTATACCCCTTTTAAGAAATATTAAGAAAGAAGACACAGTATAGCAACACATTGATATGCAGATGATTCACTGCTCTTTATTAAGTTGTCAGATGGAACAAATCAGTGGGTCAAATATCAATCTGTCCTAAATACATGTTAATTATGGTTGATCTGATCCTTATAGATACACAGTTTTACCAAATCATTCATTTAGATGGCACTACCTCAGCCTCAAGAGCAAGGACCTATTTTTAAGTCCCATGTGAAAAAAGTTTCATTGACTGAATTCTTTCCCTTGTTTTTCACTTCTTCACCGCTGAGTTGTTAACTTTTTTTTGTTTCATGCTGGATAGGTTTTAGTTGATTTATTACAGCTTTTTTTATCATTACTATTATTGCTATAGCTTTAATCCTCCAAAAATAGCTGAAATATGCTAAAAGGCTCCCTAACTGATGGCAGCTGTGAGGTCAGTTGTTAACCTACCATTTAGGTCCTCGTGTTCATCCTCAACCCAACACTGATACTCTATTTGAGTTTCTTAAGTGAAGGCAAAGGGAGCAGAGAAGTCAAGTCTTCTTAAAAAGAGATTTTCATTTTCATCCAACTGATTCAACTCTGAAATTGGTATTTTTTAACAACTAGACATGTGTATTTTGTTTGCATTATCTAAGCTTTTTTTCATAATTTTTTTATAAAAGCAAAAATGTGTTTTCAGATGCTTTTGCAGACATTTACCCATAAGTGTACATCTCTGATCTATAATGGCCCATATGAAAAACAATGCAAGTTGGAGAACCAGAGCTTCATCTCGTGCAGAAGACCACTGCAGTTCAGTTTCAGCTTCATCACATTGCAACGGTGGCACTGTATGAATGTCTGTGACAGTTTGATTATTCCATTATGCTTTACATGTCTTATGGACACAATTTCTGAAGAGGCAGCAATCTGTGAAAAGCCTGCTGTTGGTAACTCTTAAAATCTATGTGATGCTTTGACAGTTAAAGTGACTTGGATAAAAGCAGAACATGCAAAGTTACCTGTAAATCTCATTAAGTGGAGTGACTTGCCAGAAGTCTAAAGAGAACAAGCCATCTGCTTCTAAGCTTTGTCACAGAATGGTCAAAAGCAGTTATCTTTCATGCGGGTCAACACACCTGCCAGTAAACACTAACAGTATGTGAAATATAAGACAAGACTGTCCGGGCACAGTCTAATCAAAAAGGGACTTGAAGTCACTAATTGGGAATTAGTTTTATTTAGGGAGTTTTTGAAGTTTAACTGAAAAGCTTTTTTATTTTAGGATGTGGAAAACTTCCCTGAAGAATTGATTTAATTAAGGCATTTCATATTTATAATAATTTCATTGCTTTCAGTGTTAGTCACCGCAGCTTTTTACAACCTGACATAATGCGGCCTGAACACGCTCAAAGTCAAACCCTTGAGAACCTGTTGCAAAGTTATATAAAAAAGGCCCCCAGCATGAGAGGGGTCAAGAGAGAATGTCTTACCACTGTGGTTGTTCAGCCTTCATTATTAATTTAGCCTACTTAATTATTAATCAGCACAATGCTTAAAGCATGGAGGGACGACTCCACGATCTTCTTAGTGTAGTGAAATTTCAGGTAGGCACAAGGAGATGCATTTGGCTGACAAGATCACTCTTTTAGACAAGAAAGTGCTTTCCTTGCCATCTTAATCGTTTGCATATAAACATTACCTAGTCAATATTTGATGTTTGGCAGCTTGTTTTCGTTAATTATTCAGCTAACTGTAATCTCCTCCTGGAGGGTTGAGCAGGAGCAGGAAGTGTAGGTTTTCCTGGTCTCTGATACAGTGCACATAGAGCTGTACTCAGAACCTGGATCAACCAGCTCCTGTTAACAGCTTTTAGAAGACGGTATGAGAGCATTGTGATAAAACCTACTTGGTGTACAGCAAGCAATTCCGAATCATCATACCTCTCATATTTTATGTGATGAAGCCCTTTCCCATATGTTATTACTTCCCTCCCTACACATTTTTTTTGTTGGATTATGGATTATGCGGAATGACAGCGAACCAGTCACAACTAGCTATTTTACCACAGCTTTGGGAGAAATTTTATCCTGAATGTTTTGTGTTTTATTCTTTATGTGATATTAATTAGGGACACGTATCAATCTTCAATTCCTTGTGTACTAATCAATAAATGTGTGTTGTGCTGTAGTTAAGCACAGTAAACTGTGTAAACTAAATTATTTACTGATTTCTCAAGAAGATCTTGAAAACTGAAGCTCAAGGACAGATCCATACAAACTCATACCGCCTCATCTCATTTTGAGACTGTTCTTTTTATATCAACATTAGGAAGTTGCACTGCTAATGTTGCTGGCTTCAGTGAAAGCAGGACACCATATACATTTCATTTAAAGTGTCACCTTATGTAAAACATTCTGTAAAGCTATGTGTAGGTTTAATTAAAGGCTCAGCCTGAACCTTAACTTCAGACGTCAAGGACATGGATATGTATGTTTCTGTCATTTTCACGCCACAATAGCAGGCAGCTTGGCTTTTTTAAATCGTTTCATATATATGTAAACATCTCTCATTTGTGAGGTATATTAGTGGTTATTTGGGCTGCACAAATTCGAATCAGTCAGGACACTCAGCCCAGAATGCACTCACTTCTGTAGCAAGTGCTGCTTGTGCAATATCTAAACATCTCCCAGCCTGTTAAACCACTGCAAACTCCATGGTTTTCAGTGCCCAACAAAATTAAATTTAAATAAATCTTGTCAGTTTCAGGGCAAAGTGAATGCAACATAACCAGGGCACACCAGACAGAGCAACCACTACCATCAGTTGATGTTATCCCATCTCATGTTCTAACACCTTAAGTTTGCAGTAGGGATGCACATGTATATGCATCCCTACTGCAAACTAGGCAGCAGGGAGAATTTATTGCTGCATTTGGTGTTTTTGATTGTGCTTAAGATACTTGCCTGCTTCTCTCTACACACTGCAACTAGTGCAACTAAATTATTCTATGGACCCACAAGGACCAGCTGTCAAACAGCGATTCAGCTACTCTGAGCTTTATACAACTTAGAAAATATACCTTAAATGTATTCAATAACATTTGGAACATTTAAATGTTATTGGACCAATAGCCAGCAAGGTGCCAATAGCCAACATGAAAGTGGGAACTTGGTCTTGGTTGTACTGACAGAGAAAGTGAGGACCATGTGATGAAACACAGCCTCAAAATCGACATAGCACTCACACAGGTCCCAAGCAACACAGCTGTCAAGTTTGAAGAAGCTCAAACAAGTTTTGTCTCAGACAAAAGGTGTCTGATACAGTTAAATACAAACAAGCACTTTGAATTCTGGAATTGCAAGCTCCAGAAGAAAAGATGACATGGTTTTCTTTTGCATTTTTTTTTATTACATTGTCGCCTATTTAACAAAAAAAAGTTAATTTTTTCTCTCTCCAGTTAACCAAATCACTTGTTTTCCAATGTTGATGGTGATGTCCTCCAAACATATGCACAGATTGTCGATTTGGAAACAGCCGTCTCTTAGGAGAATTTGAAATAGAATTGCAGGTCGCGCCATTATAGTTTTATGGTAAAAAGACTTCTAGACATGTTGGAGTGACTTTAACTGTGCAAGAAAAAACATTTTCGAGTGTAAGAAACATCTACATCCATGAATAAAGCCTATGTCACTGTTTTTTTTTGTAAGCGTTTCAGAGAGACAATCTCCTTTGTTTTTCCAGCGAAGACAAATCCACTTTGTATTAAAGTCTTTGATTGCATTGTTGCTCATGAGACAATAACAGTGTCTCTTACAGGAATGTATCCCTCAAAGTTATTGTTTACAATTAATGTATGTATGCCTTTAACTTCCAGGTTTCCAAAAGTGTCCAAGCTGCACATCTGTTTCTTGGTATAGAAGACAGTTTGATGGCATGTGGAGGATTCACAATTTCTCAATTTTCATTTACATCGCTCGCAAAAATGTCAATTTAAAAAAAAATTAATCAAACTATGGAATTAGTAGCTTTCAGTCATATCACAAACACAAAAGCATTTCCCATTTTACAAAGTCTCTACCAGCTGGCCTGAAAAGATCTGAGCTTTTCCAGTGATTTTCTATACAGGTAGCCAGTGGTATGATTGTCATCACAACAATGCTTCGCTCCAGTGAGTATCATCAACATGCCAGTTGCCTGGCCGCCAATTTTTTGTGGCTCTCCAGGCTGCCTCATATGGTCCTCTCCAGGCTAAGGGCTTTGTTCCATTCGTATACTCCAAATGTTGAGACCTCTCATGTCACTGTTCTTGGCTTGATAATTGTATATTTGCGCAGAGAACCGACACTTTATGGTCATTCAGGATTCTGCCAAATAGCAGGTTCGTTTCAGCAGAGGCTTCTCTTCCGTGGGGTATTATTGCCTGATGAGGTTGTTCCACACCAGGAAGGGCTCTTACAAGTGGAAAAGGGTATTAATTATTGTACTAAGGATACAGAGGGTGATTTGGATCAGTATCCATCATGATGAGACATGTATGGGTAGAAAAGATAAGGGAGAGGAGAAAATAGCATTGCAAAAGGTGTTTTGAGTTATATTTTTGAATTAGTTTAGTTGGTGGAAGTTGTTTGAATGCAACTATTTGAAAGATTGTAGAACTTTGGCAAGTTGAGTGTAAAATTGGGCTTTCTAGAGAACAAGCTGAGAGTAATTGTATGGGATCAGTCAAACAATCGGTTCTTTTCTTTTTTTCTTTTCTGGTTTGATTAAAACAATCAGAATAATCCTTTAAACACTTTAAAATCCTGTTCAAAGAAAGAAGAAAAGATGCATTTCACCATAGGTAACAACTGCCAATATGTTCAGTATATATGATTTGAGTCACATTGGCCAATAAAACTATGCATGCCTTGATTTGTAGTTTAAACGTTTTTTCCTTGAACCAACACCAGTACCAACTTGGACATATACATACCTTTATTGGAATTTTAATTGTACAATAAGGACTCGATTTTTTACTTTTACATTGACTTATTCCGGATCTCTGTTTGTGAGTCTTTTCCATCGTCGATTCAAGATTTTTATCAAGAATCTTTAATTAAGGGTGGTAGAAATAAGTTATTCACAAAAACATTTGTACTGATTTGGCAAACTTGCTTGTTTAGTCTACAGAATAAAAATAGAAAGTAAATAGAAAAATACTTTATTTTTATACTTTATTCATACTTTATTCATCCCTGGATGTATGAATGTACGATGAATGTAAAAGTTAGTTTTGTTTCTTTGGTCTCTAGCAACTCCTCTCTACAAATAAAATTCCTGCTGTGTTCAAAAAAGGCAAAGTTCAAGAGCAGCTGGGACAGCCTTAGAAAATGAAGTTTGACATTCAGAAACCACATGACTTAAATATGAAAACACAACATCAGAACTCACCTTTATTCATTGTTTAAAGGTCTCCCTATGCAGCTCTGGCTGGAGAATTAGCATTGCCTCTTGCTCGTGTCAACGACTCAAACAGTATGATATTATAAAAGTGGAGACTGGGAAAAGTGCGTGAATGTCGTAGAAATATTTCTGACATTTAATCAAAATGTACAATATTTTTTAATTGACAGCAGGCCACTCTTATATTGTAGCTGACTGTATAGTCAATTTTTTGTTTGTTTTAAAAATATCCCTTTAAAAGAAGTGACAATGGTTATCAAAAATGAGAAAACTGAGCATCAAAGAAAAAAGTCTGCTTTAAGAAGACAACAACCAAAAGAAATGTTAATTGTTTCATTATTAAATTCAAGTTTCAGTGTTCAATTCCAAAAATGGAAAAAATCTAATACTGTTTGAAAAGCTCTGTTTCTCCTCATGAATTAGGCTGTGTTGGGCTTTCTAAATCTTTTTTTTACCAGTTGTTAACTTTTTGAGTGACATGGTAGTGCAGTGGTTGACATTGCCACCTCACAGCAAAAGGTTCTGGGTTTGAACTCTGGTTTTGTGTTGAGTAAGCATGTTCTCCCTGAGCCTGCTCTGGCTTCCCGAGGTGCTTTGCTTTTCTCCCATAGTCGCACATGCATAAACTTTTGGACAGATAGTTGTTCTAAATTGGCTTTAAATGTGAGTGTGCCTTGTTGTCTGTCTGTGTGAGCTCTGTGATGTACTGGTGATCTGTCCTGGGTCTACATTGCTTCACGCCTAAGGTCAGCTTCAGCCTCCCACAACCCCAAATAGGGTAAACCCGTTATATAAGATAGATGATGCCTTTTTCAGCAGTACTCTGAATTCATGTCCACAGCAAATTGTAAAAAATAACATTGTCCTTGCTGTTTTTACTCTGAAATGAATGAGATTATACTTATGCTTAAATAGGCTCCACTTTTACTTGACAATGAAATTTTCATATCCATGTCAGCTAGAATTTGGTTGAATGTAAACCAATTTACTATTGTGAGCAATCAGTTCAGGTAGACAGATAGCCCTGAGCTTTGTGTCTAATGCTCGTGTGACTATGATTTGATTCAGGATGTCATTTGAGATTCATGACACAGTTCGAGTCAGATTACATCCCACATTTGCCTTCTAGGATGATGCCCTGGGAGAGTCAGCCTTGTTGTACACCAACAAATATAAAGGAGATGTTGGAGATACTGGACCTCATGAGATGACCTTTTCACCAGTTACAATTAATACTTCAGTTACTATAATACTTCAGTTACTATAATACACAAATATAAAAACACAAAATTAAAAGAAAAATATTTTGTTCATTGTTCTTGTTTCATGTACTTATGTTTTTAAATGTGAATCTGAACTAGCATTGTTTTATACTTTACAGTGTGTGATGAAAGAGTGCATTGTGCTTTAGGAGCCATGACTAATAGCAGACACTCATTATCAACGGTCACGAACGGGGCACAGGTTAGAGTTGCTCGAGGGCTGAACAAAAGCTCTTAGTCACTGATGTCTCCTGTTGTCTTTGTTCTTCCAGGTTTTGATGACCGGGACACAGACCTGTTCTTGTGCGACACCAACACTTGCAAGTTCGATGGGGAGTGTCTACGAATTGGGAACATGGTGACATGCATTTGCGATTTCAAGGTAAGACATACAATGTTTGTTTCTGTTTCACTGTTCTTCATTCCATGTTAGATTGCTGTTTGCTAACTCTATAAACCAACTTTCCAATTGTAGCCTATCATCTGTTACTAGGACTGACAGAACAGGCTTCCTTTGGATTTTTATACAGTGTGCGCAGGTTGTAATGAGGATAATGCTTAGGGTTTTAAGAGTGGTGATTGTTGCCCTTTAAAAATGAAAAACTAGGACAAAAAGTGTCAGAAAACAAACATGGCACTACTTTAGCTTACTAAAGACAACTAAATCCATGGAACTTTTTAAAAAATGTCTTTCACTGTCATTAGTGAAGCCGATTTAAAACTGCCAAAGCAACACAGTCACTATGAGAATATGTTGCCATGTTACCTTTTTAGGTATGTACAATTCTAACTTCCTTATACAGCTGTTTTTTTGTATTTTTTTCTTTTGGGTCACTTGTCTTTTTGAACACATGCACAACATCTGCTTTCACAAGCAACAAATTAACACTTATTTGGAGGCGGAGGGAGATAGCGGTTTGTGGAGAGAAATGTGTTTAAGAATGGACAGAACTATGAATTCCACAGTTTACAAAATGTGGCTTCGAACATACATTTGCAAGTACCCAAAATTAATCACAAATTTTTGCATACATTTGTAAATAGTGTTATATATATATATATATATATATATATATATGTTATATATACATTTGCGACCATTATGAGACTAACTTCACTCTATAGTGTCAGCTCTTGAACATCCAGCATTTGCTTGAGAAATCTGAGTTTGAGTCCTGTAGAGAACTGCTCTTGTGCTTACCTTGGACATATTCTCTCTGCTTAGTCCTGTCATTTTCACCTATTTTTTAATGTTGGTTAAATTTACAAGAAAAAGCCATGTGGTTACATTTAGAAAATTAAATCCCTGGTTAGGTTAAGGAAATACGATACCTGGTCAAGATTAGAGGAAGAAGAAAAACATTGTTTGGATTTGCATACAACATTTTTATTTCCTGCTCAAAAATAAATTGTCACATGATGGCAGAGACACCGAGCTCCTATGGCTGAGGATTGCATAAATGTGACATAAATGTGATTTCTAAAGGGGTAAAATGGGAGACTTGGCTGCTTAAAGTGTCATACTATTAATGATTGTTATGTGCTGGTTCCAAAACATTTTCAACTTTATGTCTCTCGTGAATTACAACATTTTCAGTATGAAATATTATGGCGTCATTAGCTATATTCGCTCCCTCTGATCAATGTACTGTCATTAAAAATAATTCCATAATTTAATAAATATTTTTTAAAAAACAGCAGTTTACAAGCTGATAGATGATGTGTCTGAAATAACCAATTTACCAAAAAGTACCCAACATTTACTTTCATTTCAGTGTGTTGCATGAATATTTTCATTATATTTTGAATTTCTAAATCTGTCTATCTGAAGCTTATTCTAGACTGGATCAAACATTAATTGACAGTTAGTCATATAGGATTTTTGAAAATCTGAGCAAATCTTTTTGCAATCTTTGAAAAAATACATTAAGCTAAATTAGGCTAAGCCTCTTAATTTGGCCCATTAACAATTGGTCTTCTGTATAGCTATATTGTGCATAAAACATATCTATATCTAGCAAAATCAGGGTTCTTTGATAAGCACATCCTCAATTTAAGGGTTTAAAACACAACCAAAACACTGAGGGTTGTTTATTGAAGTTTTAAAATTATACAGATTCAAGTGTTCACAGCTTGATTTACAGTAACTAAAAGTGTCTGTGAATATAAGAACATTTGACATATGTCAGACACAGAGTTGTCAATAATAACATATGTTGTTAGAAATATATGTTGAGTTGAAACGTAAAACTGCAGATCAATCACCTGCCCGATAATGTGCAGATATCCCTTTTGTCACCAAATGGGACATGGATGAGGGACCTCTTCCGGTGTCCTGTGGTGTCTTGGAGCAAGACTTCAGAATGAGATCCTTAGAATACAGTGGATCTTCATAGAAGGTGCTGGTGCTCATGTGTCCTGCAGATGTTAAATTGGATTAGGATCTTGGGAGTCAGGTCAATGCTGTGGGTTCCTAATTGGGATCCTCAAACATTTCCTGAGCAGTGCCACCCATTGTGATACACTGATAGGCTGCCATTGGATCTATATACTTAGTATGCAATGTAATGTGATGAGCTGATCAATGTTACCCATTTCATATATCAGTGGTTTTAATGTTGTGGCTTTTCAGTGTATGTTTTGTGTGAGAAACGGTACTACAGGAAGTTAGATCATTAGTTTAATCAAAGTCTGTTGCCTGGATTAAAAATATTGGTCACCAGGGAAGGTGGTTACATTGCATGAGCACAGTTTATTACTCCCTGTGGAACCCTGTGTCACAATCCTGTATCTCTGCCCCATCTCCACATTCATAAACAAGACTGTCACATGTGGGACCAAAGACTTAAAAGCCCCGTTAATGGCATAAATCTAGGACATTTCGCTATTCTTAATAATGACTCATACTTAACTTTACAATCCAACATATAATAAAAAGGAGCAAGCCAGTTAGCTGAGTATTGATTTTGGTGTAACATTTTCAGGCTTGACTGATGAGGAGCCCCAGATAAATGAAGCCACTGAGGTTTCGAGACATAGTGTGTTCTCCCATCTTGCGTTTTTATCAGCACGTCATCAGCACAAGCAGGCACTAGGCAGGCTGACACTCGATTGGCCAGCTTTTATCTCAATTTCGTACTTCCCTGGGAGCAAACGTTAACAGAGGCCTCTAGATAAATGACATTACAGCTCCATTCCTCTTCAGGAGATCTCGCACTGATACTGCCGTCATTGTGCACTGAGGCACACTATGCTCTCAGAAAAGAACAGGTCACACCACAATTTCTCGCTTGATATCATGACTCTAAGATTAACTCAGCTATGCATCTTCAGTTTGTGTGTGTGGAGGGAATCCCGATGTCACTGTCTTCATTTCGTCAGGCAGCATAAACATAACCTTCCTAGCCTAGCAAGTGTTGCAGTACCCTGAAGCAATCAATCACTCTCAATCAGAGTCACATAAGTAGGTCCAAGATTTTTCTCCCGCTGACATATTATTCAGGACTGTCAGAGTAGATATTGAACTTATATAAATTCTCTTTCGGGATAGATTTTCTTTGTTCACAGAATCTACAAATGTGTACAAATACTCTCTCACACAGAGACACATGCATATCAAAATTGATTAAAAAAATCCAGAGGACGAGGCATGCAAAAGGCCCTGTGAAGAGGAAGGGAGTTTGATGTGGTTGAATCAATGGCCACTATTCATTGTCAAGATGCATTAGAGTCGCTACACAGTTTTCTTAAAAGAACCAATACTTTCCCTCCCCACATAGAGTTAAACTTCTGCAACGCAACATACATTTAATACTTTTTTGTGTTACGAAACCTGGTGGAAAAACTATTCTCACCGGTGTGGTTATGTTAATGTCGGGTCACATTGCTGACTCCCAAAAGGGTCGTCCACTCTAAAAATATGTGCACTCACGGCACTGTGAAACACTTCCACTAAAACTGTCAAACAAAAGCTAAATAGCACATTTCATTGCTCTCAGTATTGACGCAATATGTTGTTAAAGTTAGATACCATTGGAACAATTTCCTCTGACTACACTCAAAACGCACATTCTGTTCCACTTCAGCATAATCTTAGTACAGGGGATGTTGCTTATATATACATATGTATATATTTATATATATACAAGATTTACATTTATACAATATAAAAATTGAAAGGATTTTTTTTCAAATTTTTTATGTTTTCTTTCTAAAAAAAAAAGATTGTGTGAAGTAATTTTTCAAGCAGCAAAGGTTTTACCTCTAGTAGATAGCAGTCAGCAAAAGCAAAAGCAAATCGGTGAGATGTGATTGCCAAGCCTAGCTAATAGCTTCTCAAAATGGGGGACAGGAGAACATTTAATTTTTGCCGCCTAAAACAGGTTTGAGCAAATGCTTTATTGTGGATTTTTACACCGCTTCACTTGTGCCTCTGAATTTCTATTCTCTGTTTTCTCAATGGAAGGACTTCCGTGTTGCACGGTTACTGCACGGCCACAAATCAGTGATTGCTTGTTCAGTGGCTGTCTACTGCTGACCCAGGCTTTGGTTGACAAAATATAGTACAGTTTTATTGGCTGACCTGTCTCAAATCAAAGTAATGGTATGTAACACCCCACAATATACTGTTTGCTCAAACTGCTGTAAGCTTATTAGGTTTTATTTGTTTCAGGTGCCAAAATCTCACTCTTACCTTGTCTCAGTTTTGAGTAGTGCTAGCTTGGCTCACCAGTCTTTCCCCCTCATTAATTCTCTATATTGATATGCTCTGCATACGGCAGCTCAGACACAGACTACCAGCACTTCCCACAACTTCCGAAAAATGAGAAAAAAGGGAACATCTCCAAGAAACCAACATTGTGTTGACATATAGCAATTGTTCTTTAAGTCAGTTATTGCTGAAGAATTAGTTATTTAACAATTACATAGATGTTTGATAGCTTGCCTTCCTGAAATCGTAGACTCACTCAAGTTAAGGTGACTTTGCGATTGCTGTCAGAGTCCTTGATAATGCAAGTTAGCTTAGTATTAAATGCTATGTTAACTTGCTAGTGTTAGCTTGCTATTTTGATATGGTAAAGTGGCTATTTTTAAGGCTGAGCCTGGTAGCTTAATTTTTTGCGTCTTGTTTAATTTGCCATAGGACTGACTGAAGTTAAACTTATACGGTTGGCTACTGTATAATACTGGAAGATGAATGATGCTAGTGAAATATAACTGAATGTGACAGGTAAAGGGGATTGTTGAGAGAAGTTGGAGGGTTTGGTGTTGCAGGATATTTTTTGACATATTAATATAGTTACCCCATATCTGTAAGATATGAAAAACTAATCATAAAATAAATCTGTTGTTACAATCTGTTGTGGTTTTATTCAGTCAAACCACAAAAATCTTACCTCCACAAGTACCTCTATAGTACAACATAAAAGTGCTGATATTGAAAGACACATGGGCAAAGATCAATCAGATGTAATTTCAACTTGTTTTGGCCCATATTTAACTGCAATTACAGCAGAAAAGAATTAATTGCAAATAAAGGAAAAAAAGGCTGTTAAATGTAGTAACCAAAGCATATATGCTGAAACAGTTTAGATGTACATAAATTCTTTTTTTTCAAGTCAAAGAGAACACTGTGGGGGGGGGGTGCAGGAGTTCTGTTTACAAATTTTACATTACATTGCAACTGATTTTGAATGAAATATTTGTAAAAGCATCCAAGGTTTAAGGTGACTCCAGCAGAAGATTTTGCAGATGAATAGGAGGCGGATGCTTACACAGCAGCTGTGAGTAATGTGATGGGTCATTTATGTCTGGATCACTTACAGTTCAACACTGCTGGGGAGAAAAGTACTTGCGGTGTTCTTGGTTGGCAAGATATGGTATGTGTGCAACATTAAAACCACTGGAGATTTCATTCTGTGACTGGCACCTGTAACTTCACACGTCTGAATTGTCCTGATCTCGTGCATCTAAATCTTGCTGGAATTTTTCAAGTTCAAACCATGTGATGATGCCTGATCCCTCGGTAGCTATTAATCTGTCAGTATTTACCAGAGTTAGTAACACCCCCAACCTTCTTTTTCCAGTGGAAAAAAATTAAATGACTATTTATACTTACACATGTTCTGGGGAATTCTCTTACTTTATAGATTAAGTGCCGTGCGAAGCAAAAAGCAGTTTTGGCTGCACTGTTTAATGAGGTATTCATTTCACTTTCACACATTCAGAATGTTCGGTTTTATAATCATATAGATATTGATGCCTTTTCCCTTTGGCTGTTTTTTAAGAAATAGCTAGTCTAAAGATTTCACATCATGCTGCTTATAATAGTCACAGTATAGTCTAGTTTAGACAAATACTTTGTTATTGCAGTCACAAGAATTGCTTCTAAGTTTGTTTTACTAACATTGGTGGAGACTAATATTGGCAACCCAAATGTTCATTCTAGTATATTCTGACAAACACTTTTAGTTGGGCTTGATAAATGGGAAGTCACACATTTAGGAGAAGATTATTTGTACATGCAAATACTAAAAATTGGTATTGTGTTGTGTCTCTCTTCCTTGTCTTCCTTGCACTCAGTACTCATGCAAGAAACCATTGCTGTCCCCTCTTGAATTTGAATAATGACGTCCAGAGAAAGATTGACCACATAAAGCGAAAATCAAATCAAAATGTACTTTATTTAGCTTCTTAAACATAAAAGGCTGTTTGTGTCAAATCTGGTCACCAACTAAATCAGTCATCAATTTATCTAAACATATACCTAATCTCATTAGAATATATGTGATAGCTATACTGGTTGACAGTGCAGATCACATTAATTTAATTGTAAAGCTTGAAAAAGATTGGGAGATGGCTATGTTTTTTCCCCCTCTTTTTCTCTTTTGGTCTGCATTCATATCATGTTATCCTGAAGTTCCATTTTCTTTGCAGAAAAACCTACAGACATTGGTGTCTTAAGGGTTGTTAGTGGTATAAGTCTCAGGACTTTCACGTAGGAGACTATGGTTTGTGTCCATGGGTTACACAATATTCATCCACAAGGTTACTGTATTTGAATTGGTTTAGCTCCCATATTATGACATGGCTTGTGAGCCACAACATGAAATGTGGACTGTACAGAATATAGAAATGTAAGGGTTTCAGTTTTGATAAAAATGTTAAGAAATTTAACAATGGAATGTTGTTTCAAAACAAGCATCCAACAACAAAAGAGTTGTGATCCCCCTGAATGAATCACCATGTAATGCCTTATATCCAGACCTACATAGGTGAAGCTAGTAGGCTATATGCACATGACAAGGTCTGTTGCACTCTAAAGCTATTGGTTTGTAATTTAACAGGTTGTGAAAATCTCTTAGGAAAAGAAAAAAAAGGAATTTCAATAAACTGAGAGGAAGAGAAGGATTTACTATATTAGTATTATTCTTAGAAACTTAAACTGTTGAGCAGAAATCTGTTAAATGAAACAACCAGTAAAAAACTTTCCCATCAGCCCAAATAGATGTCTTTGATATCCTTGTTTTAAACTGAGATTGACAAAGATGTCAGGACAGCTGTGACAGATGTGAATGGAGACAACAGTATTTTTGCACTAGCATCAGTTACCCACTAGTGGCTAAGATTATAGTTAAAGTGCTTACCTTCATAACTGTTGATTTAACTTGAAACATGCAGTAAGAAGCCCCGTCCTTTTTTCAACACAGACTCAGAATGTGATTCTTGTTACAAACACATCATTAAATAGTTTGGGTAAGTTCTAAAGTGAACAAGCGAAATATGCCAAAACCATCTTTTGACATAGTGTAAGACTGGTAGTGCGAAGCAAGGTCATTCTGAATGAGGAAGAGAATGTGCATACACACTATTTAGATAGTCAAGCTCATGCACCACCCAAATGCTATTGCAAAGCCACGTTGGGGCCAGTGGGGATGCACGGGATTGAAAAAAAATGCATAATTACTTAGCGTTATTTTCAGACTGTCTGGTACTTTTTTAGACTTGCTGGTGTTCCCAGTCACTAGTTTTGCTTTCTGGTAAGGTTCAGGCATCATGACTATCTGGACAAATTTCATTAAAGATAATTTATTTTTCTATTAACCTTTATTTGTACAGGTAAAATCTCATTGAGACCCAGGGTCTCATTTGCAAGTAAGACCTGTTTCATAGTTAGATCATAGTTTCGGTTCACAATTTTTTAAACTTTATTCAAAAACTACTCTTTTTATTCAATAGAGCAAAGAAGGTATTTCATATTTTAGGTCTCTGTCAAAAACAAACAAGCAAAAACAAGACAAAAAAAGGTTCATATAGAATTGAATGCCCCCTGATGGATTATGACTACAATGCCAAAAATATAAGTTTCATCTATCTTTGAAAAAAAATGAGTAAAAGAGAAGGTAATGTGGAAAAAACTGTCCATATAAAATCTGATATTTTTTACACAGTGCCATACTAAGTCTGTTTTTTGATTCATTAGTGCTAGATGTGTGAAAAAATCTGCTCATTGTCATTCTCCTTCATGTAACATCGTCCATATCGAGAATCATATCTTACATTCTCCTTGCAAAGTATCTATTGACTTTATATAAAAGAATTTAGGATAATGCTGGCTGCACATTTGGCCCTCAGTATGCTCCCTGCTGGTTCTTTGATGTGGCTACTATTCACTGTAGTGCCTGACCTCAAATTGCACTCCCACTTTTCACTGCCGGAAGCTGTCTAATGTTTGGCTTCTGATGGCTGGAACTCCGAAGCTCACTGCACATCAAAGAGGGATGCAAACTAATGTGGGTTCTTATGATGTTGATGGGTGGGTGGAAGGGCAGCACGTCCTTCATATTGCCCTAAACAAGAAGCTGTGAAAACATTTTGATGCACAACTTTTTAAATCACACACAGAAGGTAACAAATGCTCATATGCTCCTCAGACATCACAAACACATTTGATCTGCTCTCTTCCACTCTCACAATTCCCAGCCTCATTCCCACACTAAAGATATGGCACGGTTTCTTATTAGGGAAGATTTCTGCTTTCTTAATAATAAGAAATGTAATAATATGAAATATCTACGATTACACAGATGCATTCACACAGACCCAGGTGGTACAAATAGCTCATGATGCAGACCCCATTCCATATATTTGCATTAATTTATTATCCTTTTATCAAGGGCCATGTGAACCGTCTGGAGTTTTTGAATAATGTTGAATTTATTTTCAGATGCAGGCCAGTTTAAATGACCACATTTCGAAGGGGCAACAGAAGGGACTTGGTTAAAGACACAAGATAAGAAAGACCAAGGTGACAGTGCAACTAATAGCATGAATGTAATGGTTGTAAAGGGCTCAGAAGTATATTATGAAGTCACGCCTACACACAGTCATTGTATATGGTGTTCTTTACTGAAAATATATGATTTTTAAAAGAACCATTACTGTAAAATCTTGTCTGATTAGTTTATGACCACATTTACCCCAAAAATACTTGGTGTGTCTTTTTATGTCTAAACTATACTGGATGAATGATGATGTTGCCTTGTAGAAGGTTGATTACAGCTTTGGCCTAACCCCAACCAAAGAAGAAGACCAACAAACTGAGACCACCCTTCAACCAAACTCAATGCTACACTTAATCAGACTCTCCATCAACGCAGCTGCTGAGTTTAGAATATATTCCCTAAGTTATTAGTGAGATGCCCAGTGCATCTATTCTGATCTAATTTATGTTCTTCAGGGAAGCTTTGAAGAAGTGCAGCTGTTTGCTGTTAGTACGGTTGATTTTTTTTTTTCTTTTCTTATTTCCTACAGTAACATATTAGTTGGGGCTCTGCAATTTTCTCTCATCTTGTCACATATGTTCAAACTTAAACATGAAAATGTCATTAAAAATGATTCGAGACATTTTTCTGATGGATTTCTTTTGATGATTTTGGGTGACAGAGTCAGTCCACTTCTTCTTTGGTCCATCTCAGCAAATTGATTGGCTTAATTGATTAGGTTCAGTTTTGGTTCACTGAACCTAATATTCCAATTCTTTGAAACCTTTTTGTCGTCCAATCTTTGTGCCTCCATCTGACATTCCATTCGTCCTTCAATTTTTTGTTACTTGAAACAAAAAACATTTCTGTCTGTTTTAGAACTTATGAGCCCTTGAAATTTACTGCTAAAGATCCTGAAATTACTCTTCAACCCATCCGCCTCCAGTGGCTTTTTATCCATGTAGACTGAATCAGTTTTTTTCACAATTTCACTAATGTGAATGGGATTCTGTAGTTGTTAGCAATTGTTGTGCTTCCAAATACTTTGAAATACTTCACATTTAAAAGATGTTTGAACATCTTTGGATTGTCCTGATCTGTTTTTGTAAAGGTTACTGAAATTCTGGACTATTTGGAAGTTGAATTCCATTCCCATCCACATAGTTGCAGCAGAAACATCAAAGTTGAATGTTTTTTTATCAAAATAGTGAAAAAATAATTAACAGGGCCATGGACCACTTGTGAGGAAAAAAATGGTTTTTTTTAGTCACCCGGGTCAGTTAATTCTTCAGGTTCCCGCGTTGGATGCTCTCTGAGACACCGCCCCCTCTGTTTTTTGCCAGATAAAGTTACAAGTTACCACATGACGCAAGTTTTTGTCATATTTTTGTCCAAAAATATGAGATCATTGAGCTGAACCAGAACCGGTAATAATTGAGGATCTTACTCACTCACACAATGAGAGATCTGTTTAAATAATTTTGATTGTATGGGATGTGCTCCCCTGTGCCATTTACCAAGAGGAATCATTTTAAAATAAGCTTTAAAAGCTTTTGTAAGCAGAGATGAGCTACTGTGTGCTGAGCATTTGGGACCAGCTCTGACGCCTGTAAAGCCTGTAAAAATTTGCATGATGCAGCTTCATTTATTAAAAATGAAAATGTTTGTACAGCCAAATGTTGGTGCAGCAACAGTATTGAAGGTATGTCAAACAGCCATGTACCAATATTTACTGTATATACATGTCTATTTCAATAGAATAAAACTTATTACCATGATAAGATTGTGACGCCAGAGGAGGACACTGGACTTGGGGAGGAATTGTGTCAGGCATCTCTCCTGAAAAGTGGAGCATCTGTGCCAGCCCCTCTGTGGCTCTGGCTGGCCTGTCAGACACTATTAAAGAGGAGACTGTCTCTGGCGATTCTGCCGGGGAGACTCCGCAGGGACTGGCAGGCTAGGCCCTAATCAAGAGAAGACTGCCAAGCGGTTAAAGAGCAGAAGCACAAGCCAGCCACCTCCCAGTCTCCCTCTATCTCTCTCCATCTTCCCATTGTCACAACAACTTCCATCTCTTCCATGAAACTGTTGCTGCCTCTGGCTCCCTCTCTCTCTCCCTCCATCTGCTTGTCAAAGTAGCTCACCCTTCCTTGTTTCTGTTTTCTGTAATCTTTTTTTTTTGTCTTTTCCACCATTGTAAGTACTTGACCAGTGTTTGTAAACAAGGCAAGGCATCATGGGAAAAGAGTTTGTCACTTACACAGGCAGTAGTTGACACTCTTCAGTCCAGGACGTCTGTGAAGTACAACAGTATCAGGCACAGAACAGATTTATCACTCTGAGAACACTCCTCAGGTTCCTCGGGTACTTCCTTCCCTCCTTGTCTCCTTATCTCACCTCTACTTCTTACATTAGTCTGGAGTAGTAGTGTGGTATGACATCGCTCTTAAAGTATGTCTAACGCAAACAAGACTTTCACTGTTCCTGTAGATTTCTATATTCATCTGCTGCTTTAGTTGGCCTTAGTGGCTACATTTTAGTCCATGTAGTCAGGAAAAATTTTATACAACTTTAACTTAAAGAAAAATTGACCAGAAACTCCAACAGTGACTATTATCTCATCCACGCCGATCACATCTTCTTTATCTTTAGTGAAACATCATCAGGGTTTTCCCACATGAGTAAATGTCAGTCCCCAAAAAGAGGGTAATGTTGTGTTCCATTTGCCTGAGCAGTTGGAGCTCAGACATGGAAATGACATTAAACCTGAGTTGACCGCGTTCCAGTTGGAAGTAAGAATACCAGTGATATAGTTTCAGCAGATTAATTCACACTCATTAAGGTAAACCAAGAAACAAGAAAAGACGAGGACTTTCCAAATAAATTGGGCTTGTTATGACGCTTTTTTACGAAGTTTTTTTACAAAGAAAAGAAAAGGTTTTGTTGACTCTCAGGTGGTGCTGCACAGAACAGAGCAAGCTCAATTTTCTTGAATGTCTTTTGCAATCAATTTGAGGATTTGATTAGTCTTTTAAACAATCTCATGAGCAGTTGTTTACAAAATTGTTCTTGGCCTTTACTGTAATATTTTAGCCTTCACCTATTTCAAAGGGAAAATTCTATTTTGAATTTTTAGAGTTCTTGTCAACGGATATGCTTTGTCATGCTCATCATGCTCGCCCTTGTACATGGAATAACACGCTAAAATTGATGTCACAATAGCACCTATCAATTTTTGTAACCTGGTGTGTGCTGCTTGAGGAGCACATTTGGAAAAGCAGGAAGTGCTACAGGTGAGGAGTGTACAACTCGATCGGTTTCTACATGACTCATCAAAACCCAACAAGGTACAGCTAATGTAAATGTTAAAATAACATCAAAAACACCGTAAGAGTGAAATAAAGAAGTTGAAACAGTGTAGTTTATGCACACTGTACTTCTTGTACAACTTCTTCTGAAGCCTTTCCTGTGGCGTCTAGGCACCATTGTCTCAATAGTGATGCCCAATGTTTAAGAAGAAAACTGCTGTGAATCCAGCGCACCTGAAGAGCTGGTATTAATAGTTATGGTTCAATGTAGGCATCACCTGGTCTTCTCTTATGATGAGTCGTCACAAGCTATAGTCCCAACAAGCAAATTAAAGGTTTGAGATCTTGGTAAAAGTTTTGTGAAAGCTCAAATTTCAGGGGTCCACACACCTTTGCGTGCCACTTCACTCTACATGTCGTCACAGAATAGTAGTGATGTGCCTCACTTACTGTAGCCATTTATCAAAATGTTGGCACTTATAGTGCAATATATAAATCAAGGGAAAATGTGCAGGGAATACATTTAACTAACCAAGAGCAATTCTTGATGAGTGGGCTTAAATGGCTTAAAGAAAGCTCATTTTAAGCAATAACACTAATCATTATGAAACCTTTAATTGCAAAAATGTATGCAAAATGCAGAATTTGCTTCTGTATTCTGCAAAAGGGATGTTGTTGCAGCATGCCACAAACTCCTAACTGGATATTTGAAGTAACAGAATTTAAATAATCCATTATCCAGTCATTATCTGTGTGATAGAATCAAATGATTAATGCTATCAGTCAGATATGCTCCTGCTATCCTTATATATTATTCAGCAAATGACCAAACAAATGTGAAAAAGGCAATTATTCTGCACAGCTTGAAATCTTCACAGGAAGACATAAATATGCAGGGAGCTCAAAGCAAAGGCCATCCCACTGTTATATCAGCAAAAAGGTCTGTATCCTGAAGAGGGAGGGGATGTTAACCCTTTCACATGCTGAAGAATCCTTATCTTACAAACATTGAATAGTACAGTAACATTTCTGAATTAAAACTGTCATTTTCTGAATATCAAGGAGTCCAAGAATACCTAAAACACAATAGTATATGTATTCATGAAAACTGTATTTGTTATGTATGATAAGACACTTTCCTTGTTTCTGAGCCTCTCAACTACCCCACCCCATCCTGAGGTCAGATCAAATATATGCTGCGTCAGAAATCAATCACTTGATGCAGGTACACAGAAGAAGCTCAGACGCAAGCGTCTGCATCTTGTCAGAAGCCACAGGTGCTCTATACCACTGCCATAGGCACTGAGACATCTCTGTCGAAACTGATAAAGCTGCAGTTTTGATAAGTGTGTGGAATTAAGATTGTGCTGGGGGGGTCATCTCAGGAACCGAGGGCAAGTCATGTGGAAAGCAAATCCAATGCTCGGTACGGGTGGAGGAGTCGCAGGGTTTCATCAGAAATGGAACGTGCTGGGCGGTGCCTTCTCCTTCCTCTGAGGCCAGCCCTAGTTTTGTGGAGATGTTTATTATTGATAGAGGAGGATGATAGCCTTGGGATGAATTGCATAATCTAGGGCCGCCTCTAATGGATACAGGAAATGGATCAGGCTATCAGTCAGGTCTCTGTGGATGAAGGATGTGTCCGTATTTGTATGTGTCTCTTTCTGCAAGCGTGCATTTGAGTGTAGAGTGACCTTTGGCAGTATTGTAGCGTAGTCTACAAATTGTAGTCTGCATTTGTTGATGTGATGACTGAAATACAGCAATAGAATATGCAAAAATATATTTTTTATGTTCAGGTGAGTCATGACATTGTTGAAAATATAAACCCGCTGTGAAGGCTTTCCTGAAATCAAATTAGAATAATAACTGTGCGATCTTTCAAATTTAGCATTGAAGACAGTATAATATTCAGCACATAGAAGTAAGTGAAGTAAGTTGTGTGGAAAAGTAGATACTCTTTCATTTCAAAGGTTTTATAAAGGTGATATTATATATATATATATAGCATAGTAATTAATCTTCTGTCCCATACCACAGCCTTTATTGAGGTAAACGCAACCTTAGATGAACAACAACACTGAATCTATTACACTGTATCATTATTTGCTTTACAAAACGTAGCCAACATGCAGCAACAGTGTGTGAAAAAAACCTAAGCACTCCCCTACTGCTTCAAATAAATTAAGAGGGTAAGTTGCGGCCAGGTGCTGCTAAAGCAGTGTCCTTAATTTATGGATCATCAACAAAGTTCTGGCAGTTTTCAGACGTGTGTGTGTAAACACTATGCCAAGGAGGAAAGACATCAGCAATGATCTTAGTGAAGCACTTATTGCTGTCCATTAACCTAGAAAGAGTTATAAGGCCATCTCCTAACTATTTGGAGTCCATCAAAGTATGTCCCTTATAGATCACAGAAAGGAAATGTAATTCAAATGTGAGTGTTCAGAGCAGATGTCACTCAAAAGTATTTTGTTTAAGAGGCCACAAAGTCCTCATGAAGAGGAATGTGGGTCGAGGTGTAGAAGGGGAAACTGTCACGGTTCGGAGGTGAAGGCGAGGAAGGAGGACCTAGGTGCAGACACGGAGCCGGAGCCAGGAGATAACTTAAAAACACAGTTTATTAGAAATAGATATGAAAATCGATGCCATGCTGGAAAACCACAAAAAAATAAACTTAAAAAAACAAAAACACCTAAGAAAATAAACCGGGGAAAACCATGGGTACAACGACGGAGGATCTGACAAGGAGTGGAGACAACCGGGCGTTTAAATACTGTGGGGAAAGTGATTAGTGAATGACAGCAGCTGAGGATAACTGAAAAAAGGTGAAGGGAGTGCAGCTGATGACTGGCAGGAGGGCACTGAGGAAATGATGAGGAAATGACTAAACTAACAGGAGCCTAAACATAGACTAAAGAGAAAAAAAAATAAAAATACATAGATCGTGACTTTCCATGTTCCACCTACATGGAAACACAACACGTTGCAATGAAACTTTGACTCCTTCTGGTTGAGTTTAGGTGGTTGTTTAAAAAAACAATCATGGTTAGAGGTACACCAAGGTCACTGTCACAGATGTCGTTTTTCTCTTCACATGCAGTTGATTACCACAATCACTTGAGGTCGCAAATTCTTTGAGCCTAATCAATGGCCATGTCTGCCTGCATGAACAAACATCACAAGGGCACAATTTGGACAGTCTCAAGAGACTGATAACTCCATACAGAAAACAGTTACTTCAACTTATTGCTGCTGATTACATTAACAATGGCACAGTCCCATATTGAGCAAGCAAAGAGAATATCAGGACCTTCTCCTGTGGAGAATTTATGTGGTGCAGTATCTGCTGTAAGAAAAAAAAGTTGTACTGTTTCCCACATCCCAACAGGGAAAACTGTCAAGATTTATAAGAATTGGCTGTTGTACAAAAAGATATAGTGAAAATTGCTGACTGCGTGTGACATTTGCAACGTTGATTTAAAAGTTTTTAAAATAGGATGTGAGCTTTTGCAGAACTGACTGTGCAGCTTATTGAGATTTTAGTTGTGCTGAGATTGAATTATGAATTCTGAAAGATAGTTTTGGCTGAATGCATTTTGGGCCAAAGCCAGGAAAAGTTATCCACAGCTTTTTTCCACATAAGACTGCTGAGTGTGTCAGTACTGAGAAATGCCCGTAAGCAAGACTGTGAGATAAGCAGCCATATTTCCTGGTTCAATGACATGTTGATCATTATTATGCTTTTTTGAAAACTTAGGCACAGTTTTAAAGACCCTGTAGAGATCAATAGACACAGTTTCTGTTACTTTGACTGATTAAACATCTGCTCAGGTAGAAGTTAAGTTGAAATACAAGAAACTTAAGGGACAAAACCCAGCCACATCAGTTGATGAGAATGAAAAAGGTGTATTTTTCTCCACTTTAACAAGTGCAACAACTCCCACAGGAGAGCCAGAGAGATGTGATCGAGTCTCCCACACAGCCCTCAGATCACATCAGGTAAAGTAAGTGCAAATGCTTGTGTGGGTAGACAATAGATGTGTAGGGTCAGAAAAGATATTGATATTAACTAATAGATAGTCTAACAAACGCGGGACTATTTCTTTCAATTGAAATGTGACATTTGTAAAAGGTAAGGTAAAAATGGAATTGAAGACTCACACAATAGGTACTACATATAATGAGTATACACCTCATGGCAAACAAATAGTATTCTCTTAGTTAAATATTAAGCTGGTACATAGAACACAGACAGAGAAACTAGCCACATGATATCCCAAAGAAATCAACACTGACTTTTTCTGAGTCTGTGTTAAATGTCAGATCACTAATTATTTTGGTCAGGGCAGTCTGTGTGCTGTAATTAATTCTGTGAGCTGACAGAATGTATCATAGTGTGACAGATATTATTGTCAGCAAGGAAGTTATTGATTTGATTAAAACCTCATCACTCAATTTAAGTAAAAATGGAAGAGTATGTCAGTATTTTTTTCTTCTATTTGAAAATTAAGATGTAATCAGTGCTGTCCAGTAGACTCTGGGACAAAAAAATCCAGTTTCAATGTATTTACATTATGTTTAGTTGCTTTTATCAAAATAAATTTACAATAGGAGCGATGTAGGATTTGGTGTCTTACCATACCGAAGAAGCTAAGAATCGAAGTTGCAAGACAACAACCCTACCTTCTGAGCAACAGCCATTTAGATTACCTGAATTTAAATTTCTGCAGTGTTAAAGGTAATATTGGTCTAATTGGTGGCTAACTGTGGACTTTTTTTTTTTTACAGAGGATTAGGGTAAAATAATGTAAACTTGGAGCCAGTCTGTACAGCAGCTGTGCAGAAAGTAACTCCACTTGCTGAATTAGTAGCATTGTTGTAGGTAACCATTGATTCTTCGTGTACGCCTCAACGCTTCCATTTACTTTTGGCTGATCTGCTGTTATTTTCATGCTGTTTTTTTCTCAAACTTGTCAAATTACAATACCACCTCAACTCCTATCTATGGTTTAACCTAGAATCAGCCAATTGTGTGGAAAAGATGCCTAGAAACATAATTTATGCTACACATGTAACATGACATAGCCAACATGAAACTATATGATCATGTCGGCTATATTTTGTTGTGGTTAATTATGAATGTAACATATTCATAAATAACCACAACAGAATCCGCATATCCTTTATTGTCATTGTAACAAGTACAATGAAATATGGTGCCATTCATGTGGTGTTAAAAAAATATATGTAAAAAAAGATCTATAAAAGATCTATAAAAGAAGATTTATAAAAAGATAAAATTATTTACAAATGATAAATACAATTAGTCAAAACAATCATCCAGCACTCAGGAGTGCTGTTTTGTTTCCAGAAAATCACAAAGCTACACGATTCTTCTCTTTTACGTTTTACCTGAATTACACACTAAAAAAGATTTTAACCATGATGAACATTGATTTTCAAACAAGAAAAATGTTTTAAAAATTTAGTGGATAAACCAAGCCGATGTGCAGGAAAACCGCTGAAAGCATTTCACAAGACGTAAAATATCATAAATGTTTAATAGAAATAAAAAAGGATCAACACAGCTTTCAAGACTGCAATAGACCTACAGCTCTTAAGTACAGGTGCAGTTCATGCTCTCTATTTTTTAGTATAGTTCTATGTTGATACTGTCAAGAATTAGCTAAGAACTGATTGTATTTTCCACAACCAGAAAGTCACCACAAAGCCACATCATTACGTCACTTTAAACATCTCTATTGGTATAAAGCTGAACTTTTCTCTTTTCACAGTGCAGGGAGATAGTTTATCTGGACAGATTACAGTGTTTCTCTTATTTTCCCTGCAAACTGATATCTTAATATCACCAGTCTAGTTTATAAACACTGTTTTAGGCAACAGTAGGTTTTTATGAACACTATATACATTAATTAATTTCTGATCATATCAATGCAGTATTTATAAAGAGTGCAGCAAAATGATTTATACATCCTGTTGAAAGTTTCTATGCTGTAGCCCAGCAAGGAGCTGTTGCTGCTTTAGCACTGGGATTTTGGGGTCTGAGCCAGTGCTAACATACAGCCAGTTCTGTATGTTAGCACTGGCTCCAAACCAGCATTTAGGTGAAAAAAAATACAGACAAACCACATCGGCCCAGACCTTAAAGAATCCAACATGGCTACCCTGCTGATAATGGTGTTAGCTGCAGTCATAAACATTTTATCAGCACTTGTCAGTTAATTAAATTCACCAGACACATAGTACTGTGCAACTTCTATTCACAAAAATATTACTATGGTATTTTATGTGCATTGTTATCAACATGTAGTGCTAATATTAGCTAGTTTGATATTCCAATTTGCAGCTGGAACATAATCATTTTGGGTATGATGTAGGAGTAAATAGAAGCCAAACAAATACACTTTTACTCCACACCTCCACTATGCACATCATCTGTAATGCATCCAATGTAACTAAGCAGCTGGTCTTATTACAACTCTTCTTGCTTCATGTATGTCTTTGTCTCTCAACAATTTGTTGCAGTATTGCAGTGTTAAGGCATTTTGTGAAAACCAACAGAAACCAGCAAATTTGCCTGTTTTTTGATGGTCACTTAAACTGACTCAAAGCAACTAGAACAAATGGAACAACTTTTAAGCAGCATTTTGTAAACAGCTCATCTCTCTTCTGACATACCCACATCATCTGTTCAAATGTGTTGCTTAGTGGCTGCTGCACTTGAGACTTGAGTGTCTGAAAAATACTGCTGTCCGTTCCGGTCATTTCAGTCCACTTTAAATATTTCTTGAGAGTGAGGTTAGCCACTAAAATTCATCTTTACATGAACACTGTTTGTGTTTATGTGGGTCTATATGAATTTTGTTCCCAAAAATATTGTGTAACCATATATTGGGAATCTTGCAAAGTCTACTGTTTTTTTCTTCCTGTTATATACACTGTTTTATATAATTTTCTTACAAATGAGTGCTTTTCCCGTTTGGTTTGTGATTCTCATTGTTACTACAAAGAACAAAATATGTACATGACTTGCCGTATACATTATATTTATTTACCCTATAACAATAGTTTATAGAAAAATTATCTTACCAAGAAAAATGAATAAGGAAATAAGTAATTCGGTGAACTTTGAGTTTTCTGCAAGTGTCAAGAAGTAAAAAAAAAAAAAAGAAGTCTGGTAATGATGGCTTTGAGAGCAAGTAATTATTTTCAAAATAAACATCACACCTAGCATGTGTCCTAATTAATCATAAGTACCACGGGAAACCAGTACACTTAACAATCTGCATGGCATATAGACCCACGGCAAGATTTTTTAAAAGTAAAATACTATCAATTATACAACAACATACATCATTTAAATTTCCTGACGATGGACATATTAAAGGCCTTTGGAGATGAGACTGTACAGTAAGTATCAAGCTAGTATCATTTGTCAGTTCTTTTCAAACCACCCATGGGACCCTCAACTGGCCATATTTCATTTTTGAGAAACAAATATTTAAACTTAAAGGGAAAGCAGAGCTTCAGGTTGTGCTTGACCTGCATGGAGAACTGCCAAACACAAATTGAAGGAGCACTTTGGGGTTTAGCTAAGGTTGCTAAGGTAGTTCAAAAGCTTCCTAGCAGTATGGCGCCAGAGGTGGATGAGATTCACCCTGAAAAGTTAAATGCTCTGGACACTGTAGGGCTTTCTTGGCTGACATGCCTCTTCAATCTCACTTGGAGGTCCAGAGAGACATCAGTGGAGTAGCAGATCTGGGTGGCTATGACTATTTTTAAAAAGGGGGACTAGAGAGTGTGTTTAAACTATTGGGGGATCACTCTACTTAGCCTTCCTGGGAAGGTGTACTCCCAGGTGTTGGAATGGAGGCTCTGACCAATTATCAAACCACAGATTCTGTAGGAGCAGTGTAGTTTTTGTCCAGTCATCTAACAGTATACCAGATGACTTGATCCAACCCTCACAGATGGTCACAATAATTGTGTAGTATCTGAAAAAATGAGACTGTGGATACAAGCGGCTGAAATGCGGTAGGTGGTTGGACTTAGACTAGGAGATTAGGTTAGGAGCCAATACATCTGGGGGACGCTTGGACCAAAGTCGTTGATCCATAGAGAGGAGTCAGCAGAGGTAGTTTGGGCATCAAGCCGCTTCAGGATCCCTCAGTGGGAGCTGAGGAATTTTCTGGGGAGAGGGATGTCTAGATTTCCCTCCCTGATTTTTCTGTTTTAATATGAATGAAAAAAAAATTAATACAGGAATGAATAAAAAGGAAATTCACAAATGCAATCATTACACAAACTTCACATCCCTGGATTTACAATATAACAATTGTTACTTGATACATTTTTTGTAGTAGTTATAACAAACTTGAAAATGTACTTATTTGCACCTGGACATTTGTTATACCTGTTTACTCAATGTTTTGTTTCTGATCAGCAAACATTATTAATCCTGGTATGATTCTGAAATTCTAGTAGGCTTTTTAGTTGATTATTTATCATACAAACAATTGTAATTAACACTTTGTCTCTATTTGTTTTTACACCTCTAGCTCTTGCCAATATCCCAAAAACCACTAGAAAGTATAACAATGGCAGAGGAAAGGTATAATGAGCTGATGTCTGGAGGGCTACAGCCTATCCAAGCTGTCACTGGGCGAGAGGCAGGGTACACCATGGACAGGTTGCCAGTCCGTAGCCCTAATCCAGATGTCTACAAATCATTGACAGATTTGTGGTAAACTGGCAGTGTTGTGCAATTCAGTGAATTTTGGACCTAACAAGGGTGATTTTAACTGACTAAAATGGAGAGAGCTTAGCTCTAACTTGTCACGCTGAACTATGCCTGCACGAACCCCAATTATTGCAATGAATGATGCATCAGGCACAGGCATAAATACCATATGTACAACTATAGACACTGCATGTGGACAGTTACTGAGATGTTTAGTTGTAGACATGTAGAACTACGCAGCAACACACAGTGGACGGTACAACAGAAACTGATAAAAAGTGGTGTGGAGATGTCAGAAGATGGCAATAAAAGAGTAAAAAAGATTGAGACCTGCCAGCTAAATCAGAAGGATCTAATAGATGACATTACACCGCAGAAAGTCAGTGGAGAGCAGGAATAAAAAATTTGATTATTTGTTTTGACCTTGGCACAGACAGCTCGGCATTCATCAACTCCGTTCTCGCTTGCACTGCTACTAAGTATGATTTTATCTGAAGTGTTGTTCACACACCAGATTATACCACCCAGCTGCTGTTCTGATTTCTTAGTTTCTTTAAGGTATATAGCATGTTGTTGCTGGATGTTTTAGTTTTTTCACTTGCTGCTGAAGTTACCCTAGCCGATATTAGTGTGATGTTTATTGTGTGATGTAAGCATTTGTCTCTGGGCCTCTGCTGGTTAGTATGCTCTCATCTGTGTGTAAAAAAGTAGGCTATGTCATAAAAATGTGTTTATCACTGTTTGATTTTGAGTATATCGATGGGTAGGAATAAAAGAGATAAATGCAGAGATGTTTATGTTTATGCATTTAGCAGACGCTTTTATCCAAAGCGTCTTACAGGTAGGCAGATAGGGTGAGGGGCCTTGCCTAAGGACACCTACTGGAAGTAGTACCAATCATGCAGGGGATTTGAACCCAGGTCACCCACATGAATGGCAGCAATCATACCACTACACTATCCAGTCTATATGTGTCTAGATGTGTATGCATCTGCTCCTCTGTCTGTGCGGACCATGTTCGAGTACTCCAATGCTCTCCACAACACTGCGTTCCATATAAGGAGAATCCAGAGAATGAATTAAGAAATTAATGTGAAATAGTTCATTCTGGGATTGTGAAATTAGTTCAGAATTTTACAAATGGTAAGCAATAAACATGGCCTAGTTCAGCTTTAATCCGTGTAAACTGAGCTCCCGAGTTGTTCTTGTGAAGTGTGAACTTGCACAACGCTGTATACCGAGTAAAAAGGTGAAGTTCCAGTAAAAAACTTTTTGTTATGGATAAAAGAATCTAATGTCAAGTTTATGTTATTGAACATGTTTTATGACTGGTTGTACAAAATAAGAGACTGGGAACAAAGATGAACGTTAAGTTGGCTCAAGCTTAGCTATGCTTAGACCTCTGAATTACCTTTATATCTCACATTTTTATATCTCTGTTAGAAAGGTAAAAAGGAATAGCACTTTGCTCTGATTTACTGATGCAAAGATTTGCTTTGAGCTCCCTATACCTCTGTCTTTCTTCAGATGCCTTTAGATGCATGCAAACCTTTCAAATGGAGTTTCTAAAGGCTGTGTAATAAATTGTTGCATAGCACCTTAACTCCCCGCGAGGATCAGTGGACTTCATCCTCATGAAACAGTTTTCTGCTCCACCAGAAAATGTCAAAGTTGTCATTGAGATTCATTCTATATGCCACACATGCTGATGAAGGGAGCGCAGTGTAGTGAGGCATTTCATACTCGGTTTTATGTTGAGGTGGTGCCTGAGAAGCTTGCACAAACAGGTTCCCAAGAGTGTCCTTCAGTTGAAAGAAATCCCTTTTCAGCAGTTCTGAACCACTGACTCTGTATTTAAGAGGATAGTGAACAGACCACACACTCACACACATTCTCTTGAGATGTGAGCACATGCGTGAAAGTTGTTGAGTTCATCTTGTTATCATACTTACAGTATAATGTAGACTGTTAGGTTCTTATTTGTCTCATCATTGTCTCCATGGTTAACCTATCAGTGAAAGACATAGTATTTAATCCTATGATAATTTGATTGATGATGTTATTCATTACAACTGGCATGTTAGCTTGAAAGAATTCCTGGAGCATGTGGGATTAAAAACAGTGCTGTGTTGAGTCAAGGGTCTGGCCTGGTCCTGCCCACTCTGCCTGTGCTGGCATATTCTTGCAGAACTCTCATAGTCTCAAGACCTGTCTTAAACCAGTGAAGGAAAATGCAAAAAATTGTAAAACATATGCAATTAATAAAACTTTTTTTTTTTTTACTAATATTATCCTAATTGGGGCTGAAGGTTCCAGGTTCGATCCCTGCCTAGGGCCTTTCTGTGTGGAGTCTGCATGTTCTCCCCGTGTGTGCGTGGGTTCTCTCCGGCTTCCTCCCACCATCCAAAAACATGCATGTCAGGTTAATTGGTGACTCCAAATTGTCCTTAGGAGTGAGTGTGAGCGTGCATGGTTGTTTGTCTCTATGTGGCCCTGTGATGGACTGGCGACCTGTCCAGGGTGTACCCCGCCTTTCGCCCGATGACTGCTGGGATAGGCTCCAGCTCACCCGCTACCCGATTAACGGATTGACGGTATAGAAGATGGATGGATGGATTATCCTAATTGCTATGGTCTCTGCTTTCCGAAACCTTACACAGTCTCTGTGATGATACACAAATCCTTCTTTCATGTAATGATTGTCATTTCAAGTCAAATAATGAAAATATATCAGACTCTGAGACACATTTTCATTGTGGTTGAGGATGCGAGCTGCTACGAACCTATAGTGGAGTGCCCACCAGCTGTGGGTGTGGAGTGTGATCCTGTATGAAGCATTGTTGCTAGCCAGGTGATTGTTTTTAGCACAATTATTACCAGACCCTGTTCTCTTTATCTGTTTGTGAATAGCAGAGTAAAGTGACATGAAATGCTTTAAGCATAGATGAAGATTCTAAGTCATCAAGGGCTTTGTACCAGTTTACAAGTCGCAGTTCTAATATACAAGTATGTGCTTCTGGATAGGAACTGTCTAGCGATAAACTAAAAGGGCTATCCTGGTACATAGAATCAGAAAGGCTATCACTGTAAGGCCCTTATAATTGGTTGTAGATCATGTCTGGACCATCAGCGTATGTCTGTTTCTCTTTTATTTTCGGTGTATGCTCCCTGACTATTCAGCACAGCAAATGAGCCAACAAGAAGGGAGGTAGCAGTGACTGTCGAAGGCAAATGGCTAACTTAACATTTCACACATACTCTTCTGTAATTTGTCATCTTAATTTCTGCAAAATACTTTGGCAGTAACATGGCCAGCTCTATATAGGATTCCTGAAAACAAATACTGCAACAAATACTATGTTTACAAATTGTTATTTCTTTTTTTCCATCTATGTGATCTTCCACTTTCCATTACTGTATAAAGTACATACTACCGCCCACTTCATCAGTGGCAATCTATGTCTTCTTGCACTGGCCTAGACTGTACGTCCTGGCAGCTGAAGGTGGTCCTTGCAGTGTATTTGTGTGTCATAGTGTTTGCCAAGACGCTGGTGAGGCGAAAGGACCCAATAGGGGGCCTTCCAACATTGCTGGTTCCTCACATTGGTTCAGTGTATAAGAGCCAGTCCATTTGACTGTGGGCCTTTTCAGGGATTATCTGATTTCCTACATGTACTTATGCCTCTTGCTGTGATAGCAAGGCAGCGCTCTAAATTAGCTCAGCTAAGCCAGTCACGTCATTAACTTGATCTTTGTTGATGCTGCCACTGCTATCAACATTTGACGAAAAGTGGCAGGGCCCAGATTTCATGTTTTTGCTGCATTTGACAAGGTTCAAAACAATTTCTTAGAAAATTGAGATACCTGTGATTTATCTTATAAAGACAATTGTCCCCACAGTGATACAGGGCTCTTGTTAGTTTGACATATATAATCTGATTTATTGGTACATGGAGGAACCCAGAAATAAGACATATTTACACGACTGATATTGCTAAATGCAATGCTGTTTTTGTTCTTTGTTCTTGTTTTTCCAAATGACATCCAGCAAATATTTGGTTTTACTTTGGCTGGAACTGACCTATTAACATGGTTGTTTGACAAAACTCTCACATTTAAACAGACAAAAAACAGTTGAAGAATGTAAATATCGCCAGTTTGTATAATATTCACATATTATAAAAATATTTATGTGGTACTGTTTTAAAACAAAGTATTAAAACATGCTTTTACATAAAATCTTTTTTACATTTTAGAGTCTTTAAAGTAGCCACCTTTTGCTTTGATAACAGCTGTGCACACTCTTGGCATTCTCCCCACTTGCTTCATGAGGTAATTACCTGGAATGCTTCTCAATTAACAGGTGTGCCTTGTCAGAGTTAATTACTTCAACTTCTTGCCTTTTTAATGTATTTGAGGCTGTAAGTTGTTTTGTGTTGAGCTATTGCTTATATGTAGTGAATATAATAGGCCCATTCAACAACAGTTTTAATCTATATTTTGTCATATTTCTCAATTAAGGAAAGACAAACAATGGTCCATAATTACTTAAATCAGATCAGTCAACACAAAAAATGTGTAGTAGGAAAAAGCACCAAACACAGTGGACTGCCCCAGGACGAGAAGAGCATGAGCCAAGACATGTTGTTGTTGGAGTGAAGTGAATTTCATGTCAGTTTCAATAGAAATATGTCAGAACACATTGCATATGACAGCTTGATGTGTACGGGGATGCAGAACCGCAGACAAGTTAAAGTGCCCATGTCAACCCAAGCCCACTGTCAAAAGCACCTACAATGGGCATGTGACCATCAGAACTGGACCATGTTGCATTGGCAGAAGGTTGCCTAGTCTGAAAAATCTAATTTTGTTCTATAATATGTGGATGGTAGCGGTGGAGTGATGCTTTGGGCCATGCTCTGCTGGGAAAGAGATAAAGACATGAAACTTTTCCAGTTGATTTGATAAATATTATTATGCACGTACAGTTATGAGTATTCAATAATTATTTGGTTGAAATGACAAGAAATTGCTTTTTTGTTGGCACAGTATTAGTGTTTTCAAAATTCTTACTTTCCTAGACTGTTTGATCATGATTGCGTGCATAGAACACAAATTGTGTATTGACTTCCACAGTCAGGTGTCACGTTTTGAGTTTTGTTTTGTCATGTTTTCAGGTTCTTGGTTCATTTCTGTCATGTTTTTTCCCCTGTCACGGTAAGTTTCACTCACATCATCTGATTCTGTTCCAGAGCTGCACATCATCACTAATCACCTCCCCATAGTACTTAGTTTCCAGGTTCATTCTTGTCATTGCAGATTGTCTCGTCAGGCCAGGTTTTTGCCATCTCGTTTATTCATAGTCTTGTCTTGTTTTGCCTTGCTGTGTTTTTTTCACAGTTTAGTATTTTGATATCCGGCTCAGCCGCATCTTTTGTTCTTGCCTTACTTTTTGTTTGTTAATAAATCTAAGTTTACTTTGAAAGTTCTGCATCTGGGTCCTCCATTCTCGCACCACGAATTCTGACATCAGGTAACTTGAATCAATATCAATATTTATAAGCATCGGAATCTTTTCAGGCCTTATTGTTTATATGAGTGTTTGCAATCTGCTTAAAGCTCGTGATTGGCCAAAAATTGAATTCAAATGGAGCTAATGGCCCCGCACTGCTTACTGGTTGTGGAACTAAGACAATTGACAACATACTCTTGTTTAGTCAACAGGTGGACAAAAGAGAGCCATTATTCTTGAGTGTTTATAACATTTCTGTTTCTGTTGTTTATCTATTTTGACAGAAATTTGAAAAGCCCTTAAATCTATACTGTGATGCAATTTCTTTTTGATCTATGGAGGGTCATAAAAGTATATCCCAACACAGCAACTATAGCTTTTAGCCAAACTTGTCTACTGTTCAAGCTGTGCCCCTTAAAATCCACCCGTACATATCTCTTTTTGTCTACTTGTACTTTTTATTTAATCATCAACGACCAGAATTTTACATCACTGTGGAGATGTTGCCACTGATCTTGATATATGTATAGATTAAATAAAATCTTCATGAATCATGACATTTCTCTTTACCTGCTTGTCTTGCTCAATTTATGGAAACACAACTTCTTTTTACTTTAATATATTTGATTCATGTGAGAGCCACATGACAATTCTTTAAAAAAAAATTTTAAAAAGAAGATAATATTTAGAAAATTTGAGCAAAAATAGGAGTAGGTTCAAATTTAGAAATCATGAGTCTTTCTTGGGGATCAAAAATTATCATTATTATTATCAACAGAGAAAAGTACTACAGAAGAAACTCATTTTTTATAATTATTCTTCAATTGATCCACTCTTTATGCTACAGCCAGATGCCACTTTTAACTCTATTCCTGTCCTGCATTACTTCTGTCTATGGAATAATCTTGATCTGTACGGTCCCTGTTAAATAAGCAGGCTAATAAATTCAGTGTCAGTGGTGTCGGTATGATTCTATACTCAAGGGAAATTCTATCTGCCAACTTAAGTTCCCCTAAGCTTGCAAGTAGTGAAGAAAACTGGTTGTAGTAACAGTTAAACATTTGGGAAATAAGCACACACAGCAGTAGGAAAATGAAGAGGCAGTGGGTATATCCTAAGGTACTTTGTACCTTGTCACATGTATAAGTCTTTATAACTGAGAATAGATCGTGGCTTTGAAGAAAAACTAGATTATTAACAGCAGTAACTTGTACATTGTATATAATGAAACACAATCAAATATTGTTTAATCCACAGTAGGGAGCTTGGGAATAGTGATTGCACGTCGACAATCCTCTTTTTTTTTTAGGTAGTTTAACCTAATTTAACCTAGCACCATAAATACAGGGAAGGGAGGGGTCTCTTTGGACCAATAATCTGCTGGGACAGGAAGCTTTTTGGGATCACTCATAAGGAGCTTAAAATGCTTTTTACTAACAGCTATGTTGTTGCCGTTACACATGTTCTTCACAGTCATTACTCTGTTTGTTTGCTTCATAATAACTGTGCAAATTCACTAAAATATAAACAAACACAGGCTACAAAGTGGGGCTCAATGATCAGCCTACTGTATAGCACTTTAATTAGACACTATGATAAATGCTTGCATCTGTAAGCAATTTACAGAGACACAAAGTGACTTGGCTTTTGTGTGAATGGATTTTGAATGAACCAAAGAGAACATGCAAATTATCCATGCATTGGAGCATCTGTATGAAGTGCCTTACCAATAAGTCAATCTAGACTACTGAGAAACACACAAAGAGATGACAAATTTACCACTGAGGTGCAAAAAGAGTGGATATTTTCTTTTAATTCTTGCAAGACTGAATGACCCAGCCTAGGTGGTTTTCAGCAATGCTGCTGGGTTAGCCTACAACATGCTGGCCTAACCGAACATAACATGATGGGTTGTTTGTTTAATGCAGCGAGTTGTGATCAATATTCATAGTAAATGCTGGTGCATGTTAACTAAACTACAGGTATAAATCTACCACATGAATTTGTTTTTAACTGTTCCCACTGTTACAGCATGAAAAGCATATATTTCGTTTTATAAAAAGTAAATAGCCAATTGTCACTATTCAGCAGTGCACACTTTTTTTCCCATAGGAGCCATGCTGCTTCCACAGTTCGTAAAAGAGACGAAGCCGGTCTAAAGAAGTGTATAAGCCACTTAATTTATGTTTAAAAAAAAAAAAAAGACTATAAATCAGCAGCAACATGACATCAGCATTCACATATATCTATAGAGACACAGTAACTAAAACAAAAATACTAAATTTAGCAAATAACATTACTCAACATGAAGTTGGATAGTAAATGAGAGCTGTCGGCACAACCAGAATCTGTTCTACTTGTCGACCACTGTGTAAAACTGAGCCCTCAAACACAAGACTGTACGCCTGTAGTCCACAAGATTTCAAATTTCGCCCACTTAAAGTTTCACCCTCAGCGAGAATAAGAGTTGATCTTATGATCCCAGAGTTTCAAAGCAGCAACCTCACTGACTGAGCTATCTGGTGTGTGAAGCTTGCAAAAACCTCCACATGCTTGTGCCTCTTTTACTGAAAGAGCAGAGTGCTCCTCTGCTTCAAAGGATTTTGACTCAATTGGGACAACAGTAATATAGCAGTAATTTTTACTTTTACATGAATGTACTGAACACTTCTTCCCAAGAGTTTACACCCATTTTAAACTTAAATTATGCTATATTCTAAACCTGAATACTTCAGCAAACAACCACTTCCTAATTAAATATAAAGCTATAGTACTGATGTTTTCAGTTGCCTCTTAATGGCCTATGTACGACAAGCCAACTGTCGGGAACACCCTTTGGACGTTGTTTTTCTTCTTCTTGGTATGTAAATAAACAGCCCACTGCCTAGCTGGCAGCCAGATATAGTCTTTACATCGTGTTGGAGTGCACTGCTTTACACTGACACAGGTGATGCAAGAAGACACAGCAGGGCCCCCCTTTTGTCCTTGCTGGTTCTTGATGTTGCTTTGATGTATAAGTGCCAAGACTATGAGACGTGCAACCTGTACGCCTGCATGTAACATGTAAACATGCATGTAAGTTTTAGATTTACCTCCACTAAATAACTCACCTTCTGTAGTTAAAAAGGCTCCCATCATGAGAGAGATACGATCTGATGCTGAGCCCATACAGGTACATTTCTACAGTTATTTGGAGACCTATGAGTTATTTCATAGGGTCAAAATGGAATCCCATTTTCGTCTCCCCTTTTTCTACCATCTCTATAGGATCTGCCAGCTTGTCAACATTTTCATCTGACATCACATGTGGTTTTCGATTTGAGTTTGAAGTTGAACTCATTTCACTTCCAGCTTACATCAGCTCTTGCAGTTTGTAGGCAGGCGCCTCTATCCTAACAAATGCCTGAACAGGCGGCTGTCAAGTTAGAACCGGCAGTTTGAAGAAAGCTAGTGGTTGCATGGCAACTAGTGAGTGTGGTAGAAAGGCTTTTCAAGTTAGCTTTCTCCACTGTCTACAAAACAGTTGCTGTTAGCTAAAGTTAGTGAGTTTACCGTGCATTTAAACAAGTTTTTTAGAAGTGACTTAGAAAAGCCACAATGATAAAAAAAACTTGAAATTCAAATTGTTTTAGGGACATATAAGTGATCAGCCTTATCTGAAAACAGGTGAATTATGGCCCAAAGAACTGGATGTTAACCACCATTATGAGACCAGTCTAAAGTCCTATGACAAGTTCATATGTGAAGAACCTAAACAAGACGTTGAATACTTACTGACAGTTACTTATTAATCCATCAGTCAGTTTTTGCAAACTTAAGAAAAATAATGAAACTACAGTCATGGGAAAAACAGTATTTAATTTTAATAATGAAAGTTATGATTTTTCACAGATGTAGTACAGTAACTGGAATGAAAACTTTATTTCTGAGACTAAGTGCTTTGTCATTTGGTGCTTACAGAATCCGGTACAGCCAGACATTTTCTCAACTACTTTTGATTGGCTGTCCCTCCCGCAAATTTTCACTCTATTCTGTTTTTTATATGTAGCACAGAACTGTGTGTAGAAAACTGTCAAACAAAACCTTTCAGTAAGTGCACAGGAGGTGCCAGGTGACTTTTCCTTATTTCCTGACAAGTGAAGACCTATGTTTAGAACTGACAGTGCAAACTCATGAAACTACTAAGTGCCCACTTGAAAGAGAAGACTGCTATCCTGGTAAAGTAACTGTGTAGATAGATGAAGCTACATGAATTTGGAGGATGGCTGTCTTATGTATAATGCAGTCACCATTACTAAAGTTGACCCAACTCCATGAAAGTAATGCAGAAACTTGACCTAACAGGCCCAGATGTGCAGTGAACAGAAAAAAATAATCCAACACTGAACATTTTCTTCCAGTCCATCCAGACTGTAGGCTTTTTGGAGCAACAAAGAGCAACTAATAACTGATATTACTTTGTATGTTTAGTTATTTGGAGTAATTTATTACACTGAATAAAACTCAAACTTGTTGGAAACGGTAGAATGAAGATGAGTGATGTTACTGTGCTAACTGGAAAAATGTTCTTCCTTAGGCCCTTCCCCAATATTTCAATTTAAATGATTGTGTTTATGATGGCATGAACGTTGTATCTTTTGATGTTTACAAAAATCAGAGCTTTTGAAAGGAATTTTTAAGGTTTACTTAATGCATCTCACAATTACATCCCTCAAGATCAGCCATATATGTTGCCGGAGCTTGCATGTTCTGCTCTGTGTTTCGGCATTGGACATTACAAACGCAGACACATTCCTCTAATCGTTTGTGTTAAATACAGCTGTGTTGTGTTTAAAACATTTGGATTTCTTTTTTATGAGAAAAATCTTTGCATTTCTTAAAATAAGAAAATGTTGTGAGTAAAAAAGTGTAACTTTCCTTTATTGTATTCAGCTAGCCATCAGATTTCTCACTTCAGCAACGTCCTGCTGCTTGCTGCAGTCCACACATACCTCTGTGTGACTTCTGTGTTCAGGATTCACAATATGTGACTAATTGTTGTTTGGAACGATGATCATTTTCACATATGTGGAGCCTGCGTGGGCTGGACGGAGGGGAGCTCCACTGGATGGAGGGATGTGTCATTTGTTTTCCTGCTTATTGATGCTGATAGCCAGTCATGTTTGTTCCTGCTGCATTTTGCAGCCTCTCATATTGGCACGCTCCTTCCCTCCGCTCCACAGTCACGCACCGTTGAAGGCACCTACCTTCACTTTACATCTCTCGTTTCCTTTGTCTCCCACTCACATGGTTTCCGCTGTGCATATTTATTCCCTACCACTCCCTCACCTCCTTGTTTCCTCTTTTCTGTCACTGCTATTATCCTATCATCCCTCTGCCCCCATCAGTTTCACAGTAATCTTTTTTCCCTCTTCTGCTGTACCCCTTCACTCCTTATTTCTCTCTGCTTTTATTTCTCCTTTGTCTTTACCTCCTTAATCTCATAATTTCCCTTACATCCTCCATCCCATACCTATGTTTCATTCTGCCTTCTGTCTCCCCTTCTCCTTCCACTACCTGTCTTTGTTCCACCTCTGTCAAGCAGCAGATTCGTTGGACGATCTGTGAAGTCAACGCTGGCTGCTGTTACAGGAGCACTGAATGAATTATGATGGTTCTGCCTGCTTTGCTGGGTTGTTGTGTGTTATGACCTGGTAAGAAGCAGATGCCTTTTTTTCCCCACAAAGTACTTTGCCCGCATGTGTGTGTGTGTGTGTATTTGTACAGAATCCTAGGCAGGTAGGGAGACAACAGGTCCTGGCTGCATTCCCAAAGCTTAGCATTTGGAAGCTGGATGAAGAGAGCTGAGGGTAGGCAGAGCCACAGCAGCCCCTGCAGGAGGTTTGTGGAAATTAGATTGGTGGTTACAACAAAAAAAAGAAACAGAATGAGTGGAAGGAGAAACGAAACAGTTATTAACATAGGCATAAGTGTTGCAAAATAGGGGGCAGCTCAGTAGAGTGGAAATGGATAATAAGTACACTAAGGTGTGGTTGTGTGCATAGATACCCATTTGCCTCCATATTTCCTGTCACTAAGCCTATCTAGTCTAAAATTAGAATTCTGTCACACACACAGTATCTGGTCAGCTATCCTTATTAGTACTTTGTTTATAGTCCCATTAACTATGGATGGTTTACCTGAAACTATAAATTTAATCCCAAATATTTTATGTCTCTCCCTAACCTCATGTCACTCCTTACCTCTAACTCGAACCAGTACAAAAAAAAAATCATGTTTTGTCTCAATAGGATCAAGCTTCGGTTCTCCTTTAGGACGTCATCATACACCAGTTGGTGTTCATACTAAAAAAAAGGTCCCATAAGAGAGCGAATGAGTTAATGAAAATAGAACACATGCATGTGCTGTGTTTAAATTGTATGTTTAGATGCCACACAATTGTCCAGGTTTTGCCGGAACTGAGCTACAAGGCATTGTCTTTGACTTTTGCAATGCCTGAGCCAACGGGCATAAGGCCATGCCATATGGCCCTGGCCACTACCAACTTCACAGTCTGCAGAGAACTGCAGAGAGAAATTTTCTCTCCTTCTGTCTCATCGACCTCTTCTCATCAACAGCTCCCCATTTCAATCCTCCCTCAAATAGAGCTTTCAGACACACCTCTTTTTTTTTTTTATTCTTTTTTTTATTTCCATTTAACTGACAGACATACTGGCTGACTAACAGTAAAGGGCAACAGCTACCAAAGCTTGTTTTTCCAGACTGCCAACATCACAAGTTGCTAGTTATCAAGGAGTTCAGGAATCAAAGCTGCAGGGTTTATAACAGGAACGACTTTTTCCTCTGTTTTGGTCATGTGCTGTCTAAAGATGATCTGTGCACCAAAATGCTACTTGGAAAAGAAAAGTTTGAAGTCTGTAACCTTAGCTAGCTCCTCTCGCTGTCATCAGTCCCAGAAGTTGGTAGATAAATGCCAACTCTTTATGAATAGTTGAACAGGAGTTGAAAATTTCATATAAGAAGAGAAAGTTCAGTCTTTCATATCTTTTCCGTCTTATGTTATGTTTGAGATTCTATTTCTGTTCTCTGCCCGTTTTACATAATGTCTCCCTTACAGTACAAAGAGACGCTTCCTATGTGCTGTAAGGCACGTGAGATGCACCTCTAAGCCCACATCTGAGTATATCTTGGAGAGTCTGTAATTTGCACACAGCTCCATCCTCCGTCTTGCACCTCCTCGAAGAGAGACAGAGAAGTTTAAAATCCCCCAAACTCCTCTCATTTCCACAGGGGTGAGAGCCAAATACTGCGTAAGATCAAGAGATGGGTTGGGGGACTATTCACAGAGAAGAAGGCACTCTTAAAAGACACCCGCAGGGTTTTGCTGGGCAGCTTTCCCTTCTGTTGCATCACAACTGGCATAAAGTGAGAGTCCCCAGGTTAAGGACAGCCCAAGCCAGATGGGAGAGAGTGCGAGAGTGAGGAGAGGGAGGAAGAGAGGAATGATAGGGGATGGCATAAAAAAGCACGAGCCCTGCAGTAAGCTATTCCAAGCGCCTTTGTGGAGTTGCCATTTTTTTCATACTCTCCTTTAAGGGGATTTTCTATCATTCTCTTTCTCTATGCCTGTCCCCATTTCTTCTTCTCTTATTTCATTTTATTTTTCTTTCTCCATGTATGCCTCCATTTCTTCAGGCGCTGTGGTTCTTTTTAATGGTGCCAAGTTTCTTGTGCCAGGGCTCTGTCTCTCTGTCTCTCTTTCTGCTCGTCTGCATCTCACTTCTGTATTTTCCTTCACTTTCATTACCCCTCAGACTCCTTCTCATTTGGCCTCAGTCATTTCCACTGACTTTTCTCCCCGTTAGCCCACTTTCACTCATCGTTTTTCCTCTTGTCTTTTCTACAGCCTTATTCCTTCCTGCATCCCAGTCCCTTTGATCAAGAGCCAGTGTGTGGTTTCTCTTCCCCTCCCATACTCCTCCTCCTTTTACTGTCTTTGTATTCAGCCATACTTACTCCTCTCAGCTTGTTAAAAACAGTGTTCACACTTGATCATTGTTATGCTTCTAGGTTCCTCAATCGATGCCATGGTTATTTTCGCCATCCCCTTGAGGGTATTAGCTCAGACGCAATTCACACAAAGCTAGCTATTTAAGATAGCTATTTAAAAAATGCTTTTTATACATTCATACACAAATTTTCAATCCTTTCCAGGTCATTCACATTCAAAAGACTCGAATGGAGAGACAGGAGAAATCAGACTCTAAGGGCATCCTCCTATATAGCATCATTATTAACCTTAATGCTAAGCTAAGCTTAAAAAACAAGCAAATGTATGATGCTCCCATTGTTACTTTTGGACCAGCTTTGTCATCATGGAGAAAGACACAAAACCAACCTGAAATTACAAAAAAGCTTCTTTTTCAATTTAATTCAATTTAATTTAATCTAACCTACATTTAGTGCTGAATATATATGTATTCCTGTCTTTCATTTAAGTCATATTTTCTTTGTTATAATGGCTGGCTGCCTCTAAGCAGGCAGTTTAACCAGTCACAAGCATGAGATGGTGCCAACGGAAATTTCTTGAAGCCAAGTAAGGTCTCAATCTTTCTCACATTGCCATTTTGATAGTTATTTAAACATTTAATCATTATGTTTCTAAGCATATAGTCTGGCATCATACGTATGCAGAATCAAGTGGCGAACAAGCTGGTGTTTAGGTTGTAGGGGTGGTAGAGGATCAGTAGGCCTCAGAACATCATTAGTTTGTTTGGCTTATATTGTTCTGTCTTTCTCATTGAATTTACATTTTTGTTATCATTCACAGTTCGTCAAGTTTAGGTTTAGGCACCAAAGTAACCTTGCCGAGAAGGTGGAAAACTGTTACTTTTTGATGTAAATGATCAGCTTCTTAAAGTCATTTGATGATACTGAGATCAATTGTGGCCTCTAAGAAACATGAAATAGAAATGTTTCACCAAGGTGACCACCTGCAATTAATCCCCACCTTATGTTGTGTCATCAATATCTGCCAGACTCAACTAGTGGAAGTGGCAGTGGCAATTGTGTGATTGGAAAAAAAAAAGAAAGAAGAACAAAGTATTATAAGATTTTGTTCTAGTGTTATCAGCCAAAGAGTAGAATTAAGCTGCAAACATACATGTGTTAATGCTTACATACATATGTCTTTTTGTGAGACATTTTCATGCCAGGACAGCAACAGATGATTACTCTCAGGGAGAAAAGATTCCAGGTCAATTCATTAGAGACTGAGAGGAGGAAAGAAGTGAGGACAAAGAACCACAGGCTTCTTTGCCTCACTCCTGTAGGGATTATCCAGTGCGACCCTTGTCGTTGTGCTATCCAACCTAGCAGCAACATATTTCCCATCCCCCAATATTTAGCCCTTTTAAATGTGATCAGGTTATGTTCTCTGTCTACAGAGCAACAATTTCTCTGCAGCCTCGTATGGCTACTCCTTCTTCCCAGGGAACGATAGATGATATTATTTCTGAATAACTAAATAATAAATAATAATTAAACTGAATATTCACATTTGTTATTCCTTCAATGTAGCAGTGGCAAATCAATAAAGAATCAAATGAATATCTCTCTTCCACAACCCTTTCCCTAAAAAAATGAAGATTAAGATTCAGCCCTCAAGTGCCATCAGTCATCTGAAAAATCTTGACTTGCTCCGTAGCCAACAAACCATGTGGGGATATGAATGAGTAATGTTCTTCTGTACCTTAACTGCTATTTTGCTGAGTGCCCTTGAGCAAGTCACTTAACCTCCCATTGCTCCAGTGGAGCAACAAGAGGAGAGCAGCAGGAGATGGCAGTCATTTTTCTAAAGTATGCAGTCTGAATATGACCATTAAAATCTTTGCTACTGAAGTACGCAAGCCTAAATGAAAACATAAAAGAATGAGTTTTACTGTTTTCTCCAGGCTTTGAATTCAGCTGCCTGAAGATATTTCAAAACTTGTTTGTCTTAACTATAACTCCCTATTACAAAATGAGCAGCGCCATTTAGGGTAAATCATTCATTTCATTGTTTGTTTCTGTATTTAGCAGACACTTTAATCCCAAGCAACCTACACTGGTAGGCAGTTAGGGTAAAGGGGTCTTGTCTGAGGTCCTCTACTGGAGGTAGTACCTTTCATGCAGGTGTGAACCCAGGTCACCCACATGAAAGGCAATCATACCACTACACTATCGAATGTAGTGTAGTGTAGTATTGTGTAACAATACTGAAGATTATTTCAGTCATGTAGAAAGAAAAAAAAAGGATTTTTCTTATTTTATCATCATCAAGAAGGCTTGTTTTTGCTTTTTACTCTGTACCTTTTTGGCATTTTCTTAAACAGTGACATGAGGTGTCCTGGAGGCTGTTCAACTGTCTTGAAAGCTCCCACATATACTGAGCACTTGCTTAGGGCCTTTCTTTCACTCTGCACTTCAACTCATCCAAGACCTTCTCAGCTGGATTTAAATCAGGTGAATGTAGAGGTCAGATCATCAAATGCCACACCCACCACTCTACTTCTTCATAGGGGTCAAATAGCCCTTATGGAGCCTGTAAGTGGATATTGGCTCTTTTTCCCATTGAAAAACAAATCATGTTCACACTGAGAACAAAGCAGATGTCACTGTGGAGCGTTGAGGAACAGCTGATGCTGAGATGTATCTCTTGTTTGTACTCTTGAAAGATTGATGTGCGCTCTGATCTGAAGTACTGCTGAGAATATCCTAGAGAAAACTTTTAAAAGTTATTGACAGTTTCTGACCTTTACTTTTTTAAGGCAATGACAGAAATTGAGCAGTTTCTGGATTATCACAGCAGGTTGCTCATTGTCCACAACTCACAATTACCTCTAATTCTGTTATTTACATGGAAAATAAAGCTGGTGTTCTATTTGATTTGTGTCAATGTATATATATGACTGTATAGCTGAGCAATTGAGCTATATAAAAGAGCATGGAAATCTATCTAAATAATTTCTCTTTCCTTCAGATATATTAGGATTCTTCCTATCATTAGCTGGGTTTCCATTGATGTTTCACAAAGAAAACATCATGTACATTTAATTACTTTTACCAAATGTTTGAATATGTTTGTCTGCCAGACACCAGAGATTTAAAGGTCCATACAACAAACAGAAAGACAGATTCCATGAGGATCTATTTGATTACCGGGTTTGATGAGGTACATCAAACATAGAGAAATTTGCAATGGGATTGTCTTTTGAATGCTTTAATCTACATCTGCTCAGTTATACACCTGCTTTGTCCTGTTTAGGTTGGCAAAAAAATGTTCCAGCTCCTGCTGGACAAGAACATTTGACACAAACAAAAATCCTATTCCAAACCTCCATGTGAAGTCACAATGACTGGCTTTAAGTTTCAACCCGCTCAATAGGCATGGGCTTGTTTTTGTGCCATAACTCAAATCATTAAGTAACCACTTTAATGAATTAAATCTGTGAAAGCTATAATCAAAGTGTTTTCTGAGCTGATCCACTTTCTCTAAAACAGGACTAAGTTCAGCTAAAACAGGTATTAGTTATGAATCCTTCTTTCTGCTTTTGAATGACAGCTGTTAAAACTGCACCTGTGCAACTATAAAACAACCATTCACAGTTTTGTCAATCAGTTTCAGTTAAACACACACTGTTTTCCTGATTACTGCAATTTGACTGCCTCCCATTTCTATGCTTCCCTCCTCACCTGTCTCTCCTCTTCTCCCCTCCTCTCCCTGCAGTGCAACAATGACTATGCCCCAGTCTGTGGCTCCAACAATAAGAACTACCAGAACGAGTGTTTCCTGCGCAGGGATGCATGCAAGCAGCAGTCTGAAATCCTTATTGTCTCAGAAGGCGATTGTCCTGCTGGTATGTACGTTCACATCATAGCACTGACACAGACACATTCACAAGCAAACACACACATGCAGAGGAGCTTGATACCATAGATCCATGCAGTACATCCCAAACAGAAGCACAAGCAAACTTATGTGGGCAGAAAATACTAAAGATCATACTGATGTAAAGCAGTAATATTCCTGCTCCCTCCACATGTCAGCAGACATGCAGCTAAAAGTCAAAATCCAATCCAATTTTAACGTTGTACAATATTCAAGCTTGCATATTACAATCTTTGGTACATTATTAGGCCTCCAAGAGATGTGATTCAGTGGTTATGAGAATATGCTTTACCTCAATTACATTACAACAGAAAAAAAATCTATTGTTGGCAAGCAATCACAATTTCTTAAGTTTTATATAACTCACCCAACTAAATGACAGTTTGGCTGTATAACTGAAGCAATGAAGATTCCTTATAAAAGCCATGTTGTGTCCTTACCTGAAACTGAAGAGACTGTGAGGACAAGAGTGTTGAATATGTAGTTTACTTAGAAAAAGTAAAAACATCTCAGCAGCACTGACCCCGCCTCATGTTGTTCAAATGGATGTCAGATGACATAGAATGTAAGTACCGACCGGATTGTCATAGGTGGTTACTGTAACACTGATGCCAGGAGGTATGCTCAACAAAGTAGAAAATTGAATGACTGAATCATGCATCATCTTGATGACTGAGGTTTTTTTTTCATTTTTGTCTATTTTTTCTTCTTTAAAAAGTATTTGTACTTATTAATAGAGGGATTAACTGAATTTTCCAACGTGACATCTTGAGTTTGAAAATAGCACCATTCACATTTCATAGGGATGGAAATTGTTAAGAATTTAGTAATTCAGGTTCCATTATTGATATCGTGTATCGATTCGGTTCCTCATTGGTTCTCTTATCGATTCTCATCCAGTTTTATATATAGTACAAATGGCTTTGGTTGCAGTAACACTTTCATTTCAAGTATGCACCGACATTTTATCTATTGTCACCTCTGTCATTTTACTTTTCCCTGCCTTGATGAAAGGGGTGGTTACAGGTATGCAGGGGTCTACCTCTGATTCTGCGTCTGAGACTGCCTCACTCTTGCAGTCCTCCTCAACTAAATGTTAATATCAGATGGAAATTATTCACACAGTATGTCGCTAACATTATTACAATCAACAGGAGCTGGAAGTTTTGAATGCAAGCAAGAGTGACCCCCCCTTAATAATATTATTATTAGTGTTCTTGTTATTAACTACTACTCTGCTCAGACTCATATATATATACATTTTTAGCTTGAAAAATACTAGGTGTGGCGAGAGTGCGTGACAAAAGACCGAAAAGCGTGACTTGAGAGCCCTGCGTTACCTGGGACTTTTGAGACTGAAGACGCTGTGCCACGAGCTCCCTCGCGAGAGTCACAGCCATCACTTAGCAGCGTGTGAAAGACTTTGCATTTGTGCAAAGTAATTGCATGCTGTGGGGTCAAATATTTCAGCATGTTGGAGGTATTTCCCCCCCTTTGATGTGATCAAAGCTCTGCACGTGTTGCAACTGGCCCAAGTATTGTCCTTTTTGGAGAAATATAACCAAACTTTGGCGTCGAGGCAAAAAGGAGAGGTAGAAAGGAGAGCCACCAACAAGACTTTGGTTCTTAGCTAAAGAATAGCATTTTTGAAAGCTCGTCAGTAATGAATCAACACTTTTTTACAATAGTTTTATCCGCAGATTAATTAAATCAGGAAAGCTAATAGTGATGACTACTATCTATTTGTTAAATAGTACCATTTAACAAAGACATATTGACAAGAAAAAATTAGAATCAGTCAATCTGGTCCACAACAGGAATGATTGATGATGTAAAACATGCTTCAAAAAAGTTCTTTAGAATAGAGCATTTCTCAAAACCGGTGCTTGCAGTACAGGCTCCCAGAGCTGCTACTGTGGCTGTGGCAATGTTGACTCAACATTGATAGATGGCGTGGTTCTTGTGTGTTTCGTTTAAAGCTATGTTGTGTATGACAACATGTCATTTAAATGGATATGCTTTTCTATTTTAATTAATGGACCAACAGAAGTTCAAGTTGGTGAAGTGAAATAAAAATTAAAAAATATTTAAATGTAAAACACTGTTGCCAATTACATTTTTAAGTCAATTAATTGAATCATTCAAAATGTTAGGTCCACCACTGTGTAGTCTAAATTTCACATCATCTAAATTGTCATACATCTGTTGAGTCTTCAACACCACTGAACAAAGGGCACTACCAAGAAAGCAGTACAGTGATGATCAAGAACCTCTCCAGCCAGGTTAGAGACAACGTTCTTGATTAGTACAGATTAGGGTTGGGTTCTCAGAAAGATGTTAAAAACTCTGAATATCCCTGAGAACATCTTTAAATTAAACAGAAAAATATTGTGCAACAACAAATCTGCCAAGAAAGGTCAGACCACCAAAAATCATGGACCAGGCAAGGGGGACATTCATCACATTGGTAAATTAATATTACGTAATATTAATATTACGGTAAAAATTACGCCAATTGCGCCAAAACTTTACGCTTTGCAAAGAACCTAGCCAGAAAAAAAATCATCACTTTAAAGGATTAAAACAATCATGGATTGGGAGTTCTCCAAAACGTATGTGGGATAAGAAAGCACTCTAATGAGATAGGATCAACCAATCACTCAAAGTACTCCACATAGATTCTTCATTGTACAGAACTTATTCTGTCACCCAAACCTCCATTTCAAGGGAGGTGTATTACTGGCATTTAATTATATATGTGACACTTGACTAATCTCAGTCCAGTGTCTTTCATCTTTTACTTTACAAACATTAACGTGCTAACACCAAAAAGATCAATTCAAGAGCAGAAAACAAAGGAAACAGTCAGCTATATCATGATTTAATGCAAATATGGGAGTTTTTTTTTTGTTTTAGATTATCCTGTGCAGGAAATACCAGTGTCGTCGATTCTGTTTTTTTTTTTAGAGCCGTTACATTGATGGCATGCCCCATTATTTTCATCTTTCTAGTGACTAAAAAGAAAAAAGGATTTAGTGTTATTATCACACGTAATTGGTATTACTGTTTGCTGATATAGTTTGGTGTTTAAGCAGCTGAGTGGGTGTTTTCTGCTGGAAAAGGTCAGGCACTCCATTAGCCATGTTGTGGAGAGCAAAAAAGCTGCATAGAGTGTGCAGTGCTATTTGTGATTACACTTCTTGGTCTATATCAGCGTTTCCCCAATCCTAGTCTTCAGGACACCTTCCCTTGCATGTGTTAGATGTTAACCAGGTCTGACACACTTTAACTGAAATTAAAAGCTTAGTTCTCACTTAGATCTCTCAAGATGAAGATCCATTCATTTGAATTGGGGGTGTTGGAAATTTATACTATCTAAAACATGGACCAGGACCAAGACTGGAAAACACTACTCTGTTGTATGATCTCCAAGAAAAGATTCTAGCCAGGCAACATTTGAGAATGAACCCATGAGCAGTTGGGAAGTAAGATCAACATCAAGTCCTTATGTGTCCTTTCCAATGAAGAAGTCACAATCCTTTTAACAGTCAGTGTCAGATGTGTACCATGGTGTGAATAGTCTTGGTCCTTTTATCAAAGTAACAGAAAAAAACAAAAACTGCACTCTGATTTAAATCTCTGGCAATATGTATGCTGTATCACATATCCTCTATATGTATGTACTGTGTATTTCATCACAGTAGGAGTCTATAAAATATTCTGTGCACATACAATGCCAAAATTTAGCTTTTTCTCCTCTTTGCATTTTATCTAAGCAGAGCATGTGTAATTAGTTTTTCCCAGTGTAATCAACTCAATCGTTGATGACAAGTTTAAAGGATAAGATTATATTGGAAAAAAGCAGCAACACCCACAGAAGAATGTTCCAATTAGTGAATCATTTTCTGAATGACATGCTTAGTTTTGACTGAGCGAATCCACTGGCAAGGTAGTGCTGGCTGTTTTTTTAAGCTTTGTGAATCACTGCTTAAGCCAAGATAGGGATGCTTGCTGAAGTTAAGCAGTAGCTGACTCAGTTACCCTCTCTGACAAGCTGCCTGCAGAGGTCCATTAAAGGACCCTTGAATGGGCACAGCTCAGCAGAGGGAACATGTGGAGACTGTGGTGGAAAATGTTCATGGAGTAACAGCAGTGGTGTGTGTGTGTTTCAGAAAACAAGACTGTGTACAGTCACATGAAATATCCAGCCCCTGTCTAAATTGCTTGTTTGTTGGTCCTGTGTGAGGTCCTATTGAAGACATGTGATGAGTGTAAGCCAGTGTGTGTGATATGAATTTCCGTATCTTTTGAAAAGGAAAAGGATAAAGGTCCCTTTCTTTCACACAAACGGCGCTTTTGAGACCCTAATTCAGAATTTGAACAAGGATGTTGTTGTGGTGCAGTCGTTTGACAAACAGAGGAGCTCCAGTACATTTAGAAGTACACTTTATTCTGGCAGTAATACAGAACAAAGTCACAGTAAACAAATTTCCGGTCCCTGGGAATGGAAAAAAAGGCTTTCTGCATTTCAACATCCCTCTCATATTTGTGACCTGAAGCAATGGAGAAAGAACAAGAATAATTTTGGTGTGAAACACACAAAAAAACTGAATTCAACTCTGTTAATATTTAGATAATGCAGTAATCCCCTGAGATAAACAAATGACTTTTTCAAAAGAATTTGAATTCAACCCTTTACAGAAAGATGACAAAGATGTGCAAAATGCAACGTTTATGTAGCAGTGACCCAGAATAAAAAAAAAATAGAATAAAGGTACAATTTTATCTGTGAAAATACACAGGTTGAGAAGTGTGTCTTTTTGATAATTTGATGCCCAGCAGAGTTTATATATGAAGCTTCAGATAACAAAGAGGAGACCTTTCATGTAACATGACGTGAATCACTAGGCACCAATATCAAAATGCATAAACCAACGTTGTATTTTTTAACAAGTAGACATTACCGTGTAGATTATTCATGGACATTTGCAAGGTCTATCCACAAAACAATCTCATGACACATAGTAAAATACTTTTGATGGTTCACAGGAGACTATGTAGGAATTTTGCAGTAAGTTGTGCTATAGCCATACTCCCTACTTTAGTTCTCCAATACAACACAGCTCCTGTTGTTTTACTGATCACTTTTCCTCTCCTTGCTCCTGTAGCCCTTAGTACAGATTTGTCAGGACTGTGGACAGACCAACATGAACAGTATTTATCTAAAAGAAGACAAAGTTTCCAATTTATTGTCTTGTTTGAATGCTGTGACAATAAAGTCCATAGCTCATGATCCGTGTCACTTGAAAACTGTGTTCCAGCATTTACCTCAATTATGTTTCTCTAACATTAATGATTCACCATCAACCCAGTTTTTGTCAAATTGCTGCCATAGAATTAAAGTACTGGCTGTTGCAAATGCATCTAAAATGAGTTACAGATGCTGCCTCATTTTGAAGTTGTCTAAAAATGATTCCATACAGTAAGCTGTTTAAGCTCCTTTTCACCTTTGGATTTATTTTAGACTAGTCTGTGTCCTATTAAGGTTGTGACCCTTTAGTTCATGCCAACTTCATCTCAGGCTGCATTCCCTCTATATAGTTCAAACTTAGCTCCTCTCCTTACGATACTTCTGAATGGGCAGGAGCTGTCTTTCATGTGGAAAAGCATAGTAGGAAGCTACTTCTGCAGTGTTTACACTCTGCTCTTTTTAGCACTTTTAAACACAGTCACTCTGTTCTTACCACCTGTACAAGCAAGTCAAGGATGCAAGCGCCACTACTTTCTTTGCAATACATCCATCCATCCATTTTCTATACCTGCTTAATTCAATTCAAGGTCACAGGGGTCTGGAGCCTATCCCAGGTGCCATTGAGCGAGAGGTGGGGCACACCATGGACGGGTCGCCAATCCGTTACAGGGCTACTGTACATTCACTGTTTTTTTTTCTTTCCATCTGTTCCTTTTTCACTCTCTGGCTGTCCTGCTTTCCATGTCTATCCTCCAAAACCCCATCAGCAGTAAGAGTGCACAGTATATTAGTGATATGTCAGTTTTCCCGTGTGTGATACTTGTTTCCCCTGCTCTGGAACTTTTTTCGTAATGCTCTGTGATGGACTGGTGACCTGTCCAGGTTGTACCCTGCCTCTCACCCAATGACAGCTTGGATAGGCTCCAGCCCCACGACCTTGAGTTGGATTAAGCTGCTATAGAAAATGTTGTTTTTTTTTTTTTAATTTCCCACATTTCTCATCAGCATATAATGTTTGAAAGCTCTTCTTACTCTATATCTAGCATCCATGTAGAAACGTTTGTATTGTTGTCCCCAGTGACCTGATGAATGGAACTTAAACATTCACACTTTTTTCAATTCAGATTTTGCTTCCAATAAATCCAAAGCCAAGTTTCTGTCTTTTTAGCTGCTAAATGCTCCAGTGTGTTCACTGTTTTGTGCCATCACATTATTGTGTTTATCAGAGCTTTATAGTTGAAAAGAGCCATCTGCTCCTGATGGAAATTATACTGATGAGACCAGTTAGCTGGAACACAAAAAAAGTTGAGCCCCATCAAACAAACAAAGAGCTGAAAGATGTGCCAACAAGCTACGGTGAGCATTACTATTGTGATTTTCTCTTAACTAACAAAGACCACAGCATAATCATTTCAAGTAATTCCTTAATGAGTAGACCTGAGGATGGAACGAGGATGGGAGGAGAGGGGCTGAACCAGAGTGAGGGTACGTTTCGGGAAGCTTTGGCAGCTTGAGGGTTGGTGTGCAATCACATGCAGAACATTCAACTGTGAAACACAAGTTAACAGCCAGATACAAAAACTAAAACACTTTGGTCACTGTCCAGTTCAGTTTATATGATAACATTTTACTAAAGAGAGATCAATTTATTACGTAACAATTCTCATTGATGTACAAGAGAATTTAAAACAATTTTATTTGACAATTAGATTGATGACATGATTGAAGGAGGATTAAACAATATGACCTTCTAGTCTAGACATTGGAGGTGGATGAGCAGAGATAGGAGGTGGCAGATGCCTCAGATGAGGCCCCTCTGGTATAAGAAAGAGGAAGAGATGGGGAGGAGGAAGGTTGTGCAAAAGTCAGCCTGAAGAGGGAATGTTAGAACAAACATTAGTTTTAAAAAACAGGAATCAGACTAATTGGCTCAAAAAGTAGCAGGCAAGAAGATGATTAGACCAGAGTCATGACAAAAGAATTAGGAATGAGGTGAGTTTGACAGCTTGGGAAGTAAAAATGTGCAGCAGAATGAAAAGCACAGATACCGGGGAATGCGCACAGACTATGCCACCATTTTGGTGTCAGTTATGCCAATTTGAGACTTAGACAATAACATCACGAGGCTGAGGTTAAAAAATATTATGATTAGGGCTAAAGTACGTTCTTTTAAAAGCAACATCATAACTCTTCACATGTAGTTGCTCTCAGGACCACTAGGGGTCACTTATTCTTTTAACGTAATTGTAGGTCCTTGATGCCTACATGACCAAACAACCCACAGCATTGATTTGGAGAGACAACAGTCTCGTATAGGCAGAAAATTAATTAATTGTAATAACTTGATTTGTTGATCTTTTCTGAATCTGAATGAATGTCTGTTTTTTCAAAGAGCCACTTTGTTGTTGCCCGTGATTTTGAATAACAGTGTCATTCTTAATTATATGCTGTACATGATGCTTCATATCAATTTTCATTTCTCGTATTCAGAGCTGATGACATAGTCTACTGAAGCCGTTTCTAATCATGTTCTTTTGAGTTGTTGAACAAGCATTTCTTATTTTTCTTTCTAAGTAAAGTCAACAACAGCCACGGTTGTCAGTTACTGAGCTGGAATTATATTTAGCAATTAAAGAGTCTTGTTAAGTTATTTAGAGTTAGCACAGTTAGAGTTATTTAGGTGGTTAGCACCGTCGCCTCACAGCGCAAGGGTTCCAGGTTCGATCCCCACCTGGGGCCTTTCTGTGTGGAATTTGCATGTTCTCCCCGTGTATGTGTGGGTTCTCTCTGGGTACTCCAGCTTCCTCCCACTGTCCAAAAAACATGCATGTTAGGTTAACTGGTGACTCTAAGATTGTCCTTACGAGTGAGTGTGAGACTGAAGACTGCTGGGATAGGCTCCAGCCCCCCCGCAGTCCGAGCAATGGATTAAGCGGGTATAGAAAATGGATGGATGGATAGTAAATGTAAATCTTGACAAGTATATCAGGTGTTGCAATGTCTCTTTTTGTGCATATTTCCCCAGCTACTTCCCATGCTCTCATGAAACTTCTTACATGCTGCCAAGGCCATGAGACCAGACGTTAGAGTCTGCTGTTACTCTAAACAGTAAACGGGATGCCTGCTGAGGTGCCACTCTCATGCTAGGCTATGACACTGAGGCATGTACAAACATGACTGCACATATCACAGAGGCACATATTGCAGAAAACTTGTGATGTTTTAGAAAGGTGAACTTTTATTGTACCAGAAGAAATTAATTTTATGACAGCAACAGACAAGGAATCTCAAATTAAAAAGTCATTTGAAAAAAGAGTTCTCAGCGGCACATAGCTGATTAGCGTAGGATCACATCATTTTCCTATCACACCAAGTGCTACTCCAGCATGCAGAGGAACAGTTAAGTATTAGCTTAGCGAAGCGAAACAAGTCCAGTCTTTTTTCCCCCCAAAGGAGAGAGTTAAGCTAAGGCAAGCGCTAGGATGGCATATTCCAACTCACTTTATGGAGCATAACTTTCAGGAAGTCATTAAGTGGGAAGGTGAGATGGGTTTAACTGAGACATTGTTGAAATGTTGATGGCGTGTTTAATCACTGCTTTGTGGGACTGCAGTGCCTCAGCGCTGACAGATGACAGGAGCCATATGTTTGGCTGATGATTTAAGAAGCTCTCACTGGGTTATGAGGAGACCGTTGGAATCGTTACAATGGTGTCAGTTTAATCTCACAGGAGAATTCAGCAATGTACCACAAAAAAAAGAAAAAGAATGTAAGCCAATATCATATAACAATTACATTAAGTAATAATAATCGAATGTGTTACCATTCACAAGGAATTCTTTTAGCTTTTTGTTTTACTTTGAGGTTAGAAAAGCCCAGATGAGCTTCACACTGCAAGGACTTTTGGGCTGGCGACACAGGACCATCAGGTGCCAGTTTGAATACTGGATTATCTGAATTCAGCAACAAAAATATTTTTTTGTCTTTTCTCTGGATCTATAGCAAATATATATTCTTAAAGCCCTCTCCCTCCTTTATTTGTGTGACATGAGGGACATCTACCTAAAGGCATGCATGATTATACAACAAAGATGTGAAGACTGTCTGTGTTTATATATTTCTTTGAGCTGCCTCCAGTATACAATATTCAGTTAGTAGTGAGTGAATAAAGCATCATTTAAAAAGTTAGTGTTTTTTAGTCATGAATAAATACCACAGAAAATTGTTTAATATTTGGAGTTTTATGCATTATGAAAGATAGGGATTTGATCAAATTAAATATGGAAATGTTTGAGTTTAGACAGCCAACTCTAACAAAACATGTCTTAAGAAAAAAATTGAGGTCTGTGAGGTCTATGTGATGTCTCAACCTCACTTTCTGTCTCGCTTCATGAACTTTGAAGTGTACACTATTAGGTCAGTAAGGCAGTAAATGCACTCTCTGAATCGTGCCATCCACCGACCCCTGTGGTCACTAGATTAAAAACCTCCATATCCTGCAGGGTTGAAAATGTTCCTATGAAGTAGGGCTTTGATGTAACATCATTTCAAAGGTTTAGAAAGGATTTGAGGAAAGCAGATCCATGCTTGAACTTTAGTTTTGTACATAAAAAGTTAAATATCACAACATGCGAAAAAGCGAATTTGAGGGTTTTTATTGCATGTGCTGCACATTTCATGTCCCCACTCGAGCATTCAGTGGAATTCAAACCTGCAGTTTAAATTCTTTCATGTCCTCTTTCTGAGCCTGTGCTAAGTGGGTTTGCCAATGAGCCGAGGATGATTATCTTGTTAAAGTTTCACTTCTAGTTTAACTTCAACTTTCAGACAGATGGCCTCAAAAATGTTCAAGGATTGTCACTTTCTCTTCTACGCTGTGACATCTGCTCGAATGGGGGAAATTCTGAAATTCAGTTACCTGTTTGAACTGAAATATTGTAATCTGTATATGCGTCAAAACATAGGCTGTATAGACAAAATTATCAGACTGTTGGAAATAGTTTGCCTTTTGATCCTGCTGAGGGAATTTGACCCAATGCATGCTCTTGTAACTTCTTAGTAAAATAAACTAAAATAAGATAACTCTAATTAACATTAGCACGAAAAGCCATCCAAACAGGACAATCAGGACTCTAAAAAATCTGAGAGGAGCTGTTGGGAAGTATCTTAGAGCTTGCCATCCAAGCGAGGCAGTGGAGGCACTGCAGATAAGCAACATTCGAATAGATTAGAAGAATTGCATGTTTATTTCAAATGCATTTGAAACTGGTTTTCACAAGTGGTCAATTAATTTTGAGGATTAGTGTCCAGCACCAGTTGAAATAATCTGCTTGACAGGTACTGAACACCATACATAAATACTACTTCACCACCTGTAAAACTTAAGCTAATATATACACAAATGCACTTTCAGTACATCTAAGGGCAAAACACCATCACTGAAATACCACCAGTGACCCACAAAATATTCTAATACATTACAGATTAATGTGTCATTTTATCCATTTATATCTACTGACTACTTCATGCTTATTAGTATGGCAATAATAATACTAATGATTAAATTATTAGGATTACTATTATTTGATCCTATTTATTAGAGTTGTTGCTGTCATTAGTGTACCATAACTAAAGCATTCTTGTTAAACTCACCTACTTCAACAGATAATTTATACTATAAGCACTTAGATTTTTTCACCTTTGTTTGTGCTCCGTCAAATACTGTCTATTTTGTTTTGTCCTATTTGTTCTGATCTTGTCTCCCTCTTTTTTGTCTGACTGATTTTTGGAGGAAGTGACAGCCTTAGCGGTCATTTTAATCAATAGGCTGCCCATTCTCTGAGGCAGCAGTGCTATCCAAACGTAGACCATTTCTACCACCAGGCCACACAGGTGGTATGAGCATGAAAGGCTTTTTCCTGGCACATCTCTAATGCAAGTTGCTTTCATATAATTTCTGTGTGATTGCAGACTCATGCAGTTTGACAGCAACAGCTGAAGAGTTACATATAGTTCTTGTGATGGAATTTGGTGATCATGAAGACATTTTTTTTTTCTAAACAAGCAGTCTGCTCTTGGGCAGCATTTACATCAGCTCTCAGTCTTTGATGAATTGTAAAAGATTTTCAGTGGAATGCTTTTTTTCAAATAACTCGTTTTTAATTTCCCTTGGCCCTTCTTTTCTAAAGGCCTTAAAAATCTCTTTAGCCCTAGACTGCCAGACCCTGAATGTCAAAGGTTTAAGAAAGACAATTTCCTCCTGTCACTGCCAGGGTAGTTCTTTGCATATATTCACTAAGACATTTGATTGATTCTACAGTTCTCTAAAAAATTAAGTAGTCCATTGATCAGTGCCCAGAAACAAACAAGTATATTGGTTTGTGTCACAATCAGTTTGATAAGCAAAATACTATTTTTCAAGACATGCTTACAGTAGATGCTGTAAAAGTGTTCATATATAAGTCAGGGCTGATGTGAGCCAGAGCAGTATAGAGTCTGAGGTTAATAACTGCTCCCCCTAGAAGGTTTTCTCCTTTGGCTTGTCTACTCGTCTAATCCATTGCTATAAAACGAATAAAAACTTTAATCATCAACTGATGTACTCCTTTTCTTCTTCCTTATTCAGTCTCCAGAGATTATGAGGAAAAAATGAATAGAAAAAAACTGTGCGGTGTCACCTCTCTTTGACCCCTCATTCAACAGACAAGCAGGTAAAAATATAAGCTGGTGCCCATCTCCTTTTTCATTTGTTTCTTTTTTTTTTATTACTGGTCTTATTTCTCCTCAAACCTCTGCCCTTTACAGATACTAAAGGTTGTTACTGATCTTCCATGAACCCCTTCTGACTTCATCCTGGTCCTTGAAGCTAAGCCTTTTCATGAAACACTGCACATTAGGCATCCAACCTGCTCCTAGGTCAATAAAATCCAGCAGGTTTAAAAGGGATGAAGGCAGGGGGAGGAGGTATTGTAAAAGGTTAAATTAGTTTTTTTTTTCTGTTCCCAGCCTTAAAGATGCACTGTGGAATTTTCTTCTTTCTTTTTTTGCTCTAAACTGTGCACAGACATTTAAAAGGAAATATCTGATCTGTTCAGTTGGGATCATGGTGCCTTGTTAGTCAACATTCCATTGTCCTCCTTGATCTGTAATTGGTTTTTGAGTGTGCTTGAGGTGATCATCCTACTGCAGTTTGAATCCTTCTTTGCAAAAGATGCAAACCAGAGTGAGGAAAAAACATGCTGCTTCTCTTTGGTTAGGATGTTCAGCTGGTGCAAGTTTCCAAGCCCATTCTACAGTAGCTAAACCCTAAACTGTTTTGTTGACCCATTTTAGTATCATTCCCTTTATTGTTAGCTACTTCACATAAACCCCCATGTTATTGCCATAAAATTCAAACTGTGATCCAGCTGTAAACAGGAATGTTTTATATTGAAACGCTCATATATGTCTGCCCACAGGCATGAAATAGTCCTAAACTGACAATAATATTGTTTCAGTTCCTTCTTATACAATATATGGTATAATTATTTTTTATTTTTATCAAGCCTCCTTAAAATGCTATGCATTGCCATCTTAGAAATCATCAGTTCAACCATGATTTGACACAAAGAAAAGCCATTCTTGAATTAACACGGCTGCACTTCTGACACTCTCTTATTTCTGAAAAAGTTTCTCAATATCATAATTCTACTTCTATATAAGATAAACATTGGCTGCAATTTTTGACACCTGCCTCTGATGAGGAGGTCAGCCTTGCTGTGTGTCATCTGAATGTTCCTTCAAAGGACAAATACAACCCAAGGAAGTCTGACCTTTTTGTGAAACAATGTTAACATGCTCAGTGCTGCAAATTATCTTATAATTTGACTGTAGAGCTGCGAATGAAGCAGAATACCAGATAATTTTTCTTTATGTAGCATCATATTAAAATCCGTGTGTCTTTAAACACTTATAAAGCCTGATTTCACATTGAATTAACTTCCCTTTGTAACACATTTAAATTGGAACGCATTTTAAGTGTATCCACATACAACAAGTATTTTTTGTCAGTTTTTAATGGTGTTGTGTTATCAATGATTTGGTTTTAATCTGGAGCCCAGAGGACAAGGGTGGCGTTTTAGGACCACATGAATGAGAATAGTATGTTTCATTATTTGTGTTTTTGCCTGCTGCCCATCTCTTTCATTCATTATGTCGCAGGTGCACTGAAAATGGTCCCACTATGGCATTTCTGTCTAAGCCAGCTTGTTTTCAGACAGTGTTTGTAAGATACACTACATACCTCTTATTGTCAGACTATGTTACTGCATTTGTCCCAGGACAACATCTTCACCAAATCAGGCTTAAAGTAGTCAGAGGAATTTTTAATACGTACTTCACAAGCCAACTAAGTGCATCAAGACAGTTGTTTTACATTTTATTCCTCCATAGAATGATTGGTATTTGTGCTGCTTTTCAAAAAGTACTTATAACCTACAGAGCTGAATTTCATTACACATGGTATAGAGTGTAAGCATTTGTAGAGAGGAACTTGTTCACATGCTTTTCTGCAGGATTTGCTCTCCATCTGTCTTTCAGCTGTAGTTCAACAATGATTTATATGCATGTTTATATCTTAGATCATTTATTCAAAAGCCACTGTGTGTTGATTCATTTTGTGACTAACTGTATTAACTATAGTATATTTTGTTTGTTGAACAAATGTGAAATTCAGTATAACCATACTACAAATGCAGGCCAAAATCATACCAAAATACATCACCCACAAACTCAATCGTTATTTAAATTTATATTGCATAAAGGGCCCTCATGCCTCTGTTCATTCAGTTTGCAATTTTGAATAATTTGAACACAATTTTTACTCATGAAATACTTACTGCTTTTTATGTATCCAAGTTTTTCTTTTGAGAATGTTATGGGTCCCATTGGTTCTTTGTTCAACAGGCTATGACGATCTATTGTTAAATTCAAAGAAAAAGCGCTACTGGATGTGGAGGGTTGAAATGGCATCTTTTAGGTGATTGTTCTTTTGAAAAGAATGTATTTTAGCCCTAACCATAATTATTCTCTATGAAGGCAGTGCACATAATCAGTTATCGCACCATTCACCAAAGTGATGCCGCTAGGGTGCAGTCATGTTGTGAATAGAGTGTGTTTCATCCCTAAACGGATTTTTAAACCCAACTAGGTAGTTTTCATTTCAAACCCTAACCAAGGGATGATTTTTTTTTTCTATAGTGCTATAACCATGCCTAATGTGTCTGAATATGTGTAAATATGGGAAAACCCTTTTCTTTACATTAGTGTCTTCAGGCCCACTATTGGTTGGAGGATAAATGAACATATTGCATTATTTGATACTGCCCCTATATCCCTCCCTCTTTGGAGGTACAGCAGCTCCACCACACAGAAAATAGTCTGATATTAACTAGCTGCTTTTGGAGCTACTTTCCCCAGACACATCTGACCATCTGCTGCGCTGACCTCAAAGAATCACCACAATGCAGACAAGTTTTGGTCAAAAATGTATTTCATTGATCTAAACCTTATGCCATGAGTGCATCAGTGTCAGATGTCTGCTCAGATTTCATGTGTTTGAGGGCTAAAATGGCCTCACTTTGCGCACCTCTTCTTATAAACCCGTCTCCCACGAGCATTTATATAGAGCAGAGCTATTATTCCTTTACTTTCCTCTGAGGGCCCACATGCGTCTGGTCTCTGGCATTGGCATTTTAGCAGATCACTTTATGTGGCAGATCGAGTTACACGGAGCTTCGAAGTGCTCATGAGTATCCCTTTCACAGCTGTATTGTTGAACAGTTCAGTAAGCTCAGTGTGTTTGAGGAGGCTTTACACAGATTCAGTGGGAAAGCCATGGAAAAGGATTCGCTGACACACAAACAGATTTGCAACTAGAAACAGCGCGTCTTCCCACAGTCCTACATTTGCTGCAGATTGTGAGGAGAATGCTCAAAGCCTCCATCCTTTCTCCATTTTACCACCATCCTACTTTCTTGTTTTTTTCTGCTGTTTTCCTTTTAAATCTGACTCTCAGGTTCACTTTCTGCTCAATGGTTAGAGAAATTTTATCTCATTCTACCACACAAACACAAATTTGTCTGTCTTTTCTGCACACACACAACCACAAGCATATATTCAAACAGGCCCAGACAATTACTTACATATGCAGACACACGCTTATTCAGCTAATGTCTGTGGCTGCATGTGCCTGTGGTTAATAACTGTGTTTGTTCTCTTCTGCAGATGCTGGCTCCGGATCAGGAGACGATGGTAAGATTACTCACCTCATCCTCCTCCGCCACTCTTCTAAGTCCACATACGCTGTTTTTTAATATTTTCTCTGTGCGTTCCCTCTCCCACCACTGACATTATATTTCCCAATATCAAGCAGACATAGTAAACTGTGGAAACTCGAAATGTATAAAACAAAGAAAAGTAAATAACATCAATTATTTAAAACAAAAGCCAGTCCAAGCCTCATTTATTTGTATGCTGCAAAGACAACAAGAAATAGGTGCAGTGATTTATTGAAACAGGTGCAAACATAAATGTAAATAGAGTAAATGAGGCAAAAGCAAAAGTTTGTACAATTCTAACACGCTTAAACCGTCTTCAACAAGATTTTTTGTTTTTCCTTTAAATTTATTCCAAAGCTCTTCTTTGGATGTTGGCTGCCTTTTGTTCTGCTCTCTGTCAAGATGATCCCACACTGCTTCAATAATGTTGAGGTCTGGGCTCTGGGCTCTGGGGAGGATTCATCACTCCATAAGACTGGTTACCACTAACATACTCTCAGCCTTTTCTCCCTTTTCTCTTCCTCAAGAATGACTTCTTGACAGCCACCATTCCATGGGTATCATATTTGATGAGACTTTAGTGAACAGTTGTTAAATCAACTAAAAGGCCCGATGTATCTCTGAGCTTCTTATGTACGAAGGACATTATTTTCAGATAATTTTGCCGAACACCTGTCCAGCTTCCTCAGACTTTTTATTGACACACTACACACCGTGCTAAAATATACCAAGGCTTTCCGAAGGACTTCCAAAGAAAAACTTTGGAAGACATTTGGAAAGCCTGGAAAACTATAGATCTCCTGAGTCTCTGCAAGTTTTTCTTTTTCTTTCTTTTTTTATTTTTTTCACTCCAGTCCTTATACCTACCTGTTTTCAGAGGGGGGAATTCATGTTTTCTTTTTATTAGTTGTTGTTTTTTGCTGGTTTGTTTTGTTTTCATTTGTTAGTTTGTCAAACCACTTAACACTGACAAAGTCCTTTTTTCACTGACTAATCGTCAAAGCATATAAAAGGCTTTGACGATTTTCTATTGTGTCTACACATAAGAGATAACTTGGCCAAGAACCCCTTTTTCCTGGTAAAATATGAAGAAATGAGGGTGGCTCAAGACAGATACTGTACAGATATAAATACACCTGTAAATGAATGCTAATTCAATTCAGTTTTATTCATATAGCGCCAAATTACAGCAAATGTCATCTCAAAGCACTTAAATAATATAGTCCAATTCAAGCCAATTGGAGTTCAATTCATTGTAATCATAATCCAATGAAATCCAATTAATTAATTTTTAAAAAATCCAATTCATTCATATAGAGCCAATTCAAAAACAATTTCCTATTTAAGGAAACCAAAAGATTGCACCGAAACTTCTCTTCAGTCCAATACCTCTTCATACTGTATCTCAGATGTGTAAACAGGCAACTGTGTGCTAATGCATTCATCAAAGCAATCATAACAAATAAGCGTCAGTATGGCGTTTGCTGTCTTGTAATGCTGTCAAGTGGCCATTTGCTCTTCCTACATGAAGAAAGGAAACAGCTTTTCAACTTTTAAATTTGTCAAGCCATGAAAGCACCTCCTCTTTCTGCCACTGCAGCATGTACCAGCCGAAGCCTGTACAGAAAGATAGATGACGTGACATTGCCTACATTACCTTTCATGACCTCTATTATCTCTTTTGTCAAGCTTACATGTCACTTGTCTTTGCATGGTTATGCAGCAGGAAGCAGGGTTGCTTCCGGAAAAAAAACTTCTCTTATTACATTGAGAAAAATTGGAGTCAAGCAAAAAGTATTTGCTCCAAACTGCTGCAATGACAGACAATTTGTGAGTTGGAGAGAAAATTATAGTGACAAAATATGAGCTAAGGGTGTGCAATAAGTGCAGTCTCAAGTTGTTTTCAAGTCTCAGACAGATCCTTTTCAGGTTATAGTATATTTGACCTAGAAGACAGGACATTAGATAAAAAGAAAAATGCATAATTTAGAAAATGCAAAAGTTTGGTTTCATTGCTATTTTTGGTTTGCATTTAAAAGATGTCGATAACAAAAGGTGAATGGAAATGGTAAACAGCTTGATGTGGGTTTTGCCTACTTTAAAGAAGACTTTTTCCCATCCCATTTCTCCCCATAATATTTACCTCTTAGTCATGTTTCATTATTCAGACAGAAAGAGATAATGTCTCACTTCTGCATGAAACATAACTTCTTCATTCTTCCTGTTTTTGTTTGCTACCTGAAATTCCAGAATGACGTGTAGATTGCTTGTGTAATGTCTCACAAAGCGAGTGCAAGCTCCATGTGTGAGGGGAACCTTGTTCTCTTAAGCTTTATCATTTAAGCTTTTACAATTGTAATTGATTTTACAAAAGGGGGAAACGGAGGCTGTTTTCTCAGCATGTGTGTGTTTTTGTCTGTACGCAGAAAACTTTGCAACTAATAAATACTGAAGCGAAGTGACGAGTTGGGAGGGAGTGTCAAGTGTGTAAGAGTTGATTGTATTAAGATGGAGAAGGCTTATAGCTGTAAGTGATTATTTTATGAATAACCTTTGTGAGTGTAACTAATCATGTAAAAATCTTGAGCTGATTAATAACGCGTCTTTCAGCTAAAACAGATTTGTCGCCTAATTGACTAACGAGACACGGCACTAACATAAGTGTGTCTCTACCCTCCTGTGTGTTTACCCATGCAGTTCCTTCATTAACTACCAAGCACTGAGCTTCACCGAGCATGTACAAGGGAGAAAAATTGAAAAAGATAATAATCCCAGGCATGAAAATGAACAGACTGAGTAATAAATTTTTCATATACATGTTCACTGAACATCATGTTCTGAAGATGTGAGAGGAGGCATACAATAAACTCTCATGGTGTGCTCAGACATGGATAATACAAACCGGCATGAGCATTGCCATCACACTTTGTTTGTAAAACCATCTAACTGAGTGCTTTGGTGTATTGTGCATCATACATCCCAGGGCTGTTTTTCAGCAATCAGCTGCAAGATGCATAGACTGAAGAGCATAAAACTATGGCAAATCAAAGCATTTACAGGGTCTCGTCCATTAACACTGTCTGTTGCTCACAAAAACAGCGTCGAGGAGAACACAATATACAACAAATTCAAAGATGAATGAAGTGAAAAATAATTATGATACTAAAAAGTACATTATTTTTAACAATTGTCAAGGATGAAGTTTGACGAAGTCTGACTTATTCTTGTTCTATCATACTCTGTAACTGTCATTATTACATGAGGACAGAAACTTAATGGTGAGTATTCAAACATACCCTTGTGTCAAAGTACTTTAAAATTATTAGCATAAACTCAGACAGTCTCTGCTCCCTGTCTGATAGCTTTTTATTCAGTTGTTTGTAATTTAGTAACCTCAGATTTGCACCAACTGTGTCAACCATTTTTGAGCTGCTGCTAAAATTTAAAAGAAACCTCACAATGCTTGTCATCTTCTTCTGTAGTTTCAGCCAATATTGTGCTTTGTTGTGTGAAACTAGGAAAAATGAAAAATAAAATAAAATTCTTTGGAATGGTCTCACTTCATTTGAAAATATTCATCTTTGCAATACAAAATCAGTTATTTGTGGTTTTTAGGACAGATCTTACAGTACATTTAAACCTAAGCTAATAACTTAGCTTTAAGCTATTTTGTTAGTGATATTAGCAGTGAGCCTCAAAGTATACGTGAACTAACTCGAGTCCAGTGTAGGGATGGTCTGAAAAGTGTTTAGACTGAACTGGGTGACATATTTGTGAAGTTCTGTTGTTTTCCCTGTTCTTAATCACTCATCTGTTGATGAATAATGAGTTAGACTTTGGTGTCTGACTAAGCTAGCCACAGATGACTCAACAGCTTAACACTAATGCTAATTGTGATATATTTTCATAACAAATGTTACTTTGATGTAACTAACTTGGCAAAATAGGGTGAAAATAGGCTTACAGTGTAATGATTATCTGTCCACACAGTTTAATCCTGATTACAAAATCCTTCATCTTGAAATGAAAAGGAAGTTACCAGAGCATACAATCAGATCTGATCTTCCTTTTCTGAGAAATCAAGCGAGGCAGCAAAACACAGTAGAGTATATTATAGAGTACAGCCCAATGATCTGAGGATTTTCTGCAGTATGCATGTGTTGCCATCACATTTTACCAATTTTTCTGTCTTCTTTATTAGATATCAGAGGTGATTCTCCAAAATATAATATTACACGGTATAATATTGCCTCTATTTATTCCAAGTGATTGCACATAGATATACAAGTATGAAAAAAAATAGTTTAATATAGTGAGACTGATATGAACATTATCTTAAAACTTTTTTTATTCTAAGCTTATTTAAAGAAATATCACCTTATGCAAATGGTTGTTTCTATGTACACGAGAGAGAAAGATGGAGAGAGACAGAGATTAACTGATTACTGAGCTAGATGGACTTCTAACAAGAGAGAAACTGGCACACAGTGCAGTTGAAAATAGCTTACATTTTTGTTAAATCTCCACTCCTGTCTAGACTGTTCTCAGGGTTTTTCTGCTTGCAGTATTAAAAACGTAGTTGCAGCAAAGAAAAAAAGACAATAAAGTGTGAACATGATGTGAAGTATCACTTTCATATATTCTCAATTCCTTCCTATAATCCCACCCCGTTGGCGTTTGTGTTGACAAGCTGACGCATGTGTCACTTGTCGCATTCTCTTTTGTTATTGTATTTCTTCACAGCAATCAGTTGAGCTCTGCTATTTTCATGTTTATACCAAACTGACTTAATGTCTTAACAGTCCTTATATCTATTGTATCTGAATTTCTATTCCGTGCCTCAAACCAAGAAATAACTTCTTTACAACAGCGTCTACAAAAAAAACAGACTTTACAGGCTTCAGTTAGTATGTTAAATGTTAAAGCTATCAAATCTGGTTCCACAGGGTTCTGAATCATGGGATGTACTTTGTTTTTCACAAACTGCTTCTGCATTTTGAATGAGTTTTTGTCAAAAATTGACACAATACGATTCATCTGAGGTTGTAGTTACCTCATTTCACGACCTTCTAAGGCCCAGTTAATTTTCTATATGTGAAATGTTTGTATTGAAGGAGAATGTACTTTCCTTTTACATGATTGTACATTTAAGATCCTTTTATTAGGTTGTTGTAAAATTAGTTTGTCTCTATTAGAACATACTGTTTTTCTAAAACAAGCAAATAACCCCTGAAATGTATACTGTCCTTTAAAAAAGATGTCTCCAATTAATCCTTGGGATTCTAAGAATTTTCGGTAATAGTAAACCAAGAATTTTTATAAAATAACAGCATCATCATGAAAAACCAGCAGTGACATGTTTATCATAGCCAACCAGTCCTCTCAAAGGGATTTTTTTTTTACTTTTAAAAAGTGAGAATGGCTTCCTTTGAATATCTCCATGAAAACTCATTATTAATGTTCCCCTTCTGAAACTCTTGGGTATTTAAGAGTAGAAGCCTGAGAGTGGTCCTTATTCTCATACTGCCAGATAAATCTGACCAATCGATCATTTAGGAGGAAAAGAGACAATTAGAAAAAAAATAAGATAGCTCGAGGCAAAGAGGGTATTTCTGCAGTAAAGGAGTGAGAGTAAAAAGGCAAGGACGGGAGGAGGAGAAACACAAACACACCATATAAAGATAGAATCATAGCAGAGGTCAAAACAGATGGAGAGATACAGTAGAAGAGGGGGGGGGGGGGGGTTGGCATAGAAGAAACTGCTGGTGTTTTATGATCAGGGGAGAAGGTTAAAGCAAGTGCTTGTAAAAGGTGGGTTGGACTTGTACCAAGGAAGGCAGCAGTGGAGAGCCATCCTGCTGAAAATCAAATATATTTTAATGGCCAGTGATAAATCCACACACATAAAACTTGGGTAAGCCAGGAAGTTGCCACTTTCATTGGCTTTAGGGTGCATGTGTGAATATGTGCGTGCAGTGTGAAGACTAGCAGCAAGGCACGCCTGGGTGCATTCATGCTACTGAGAGAGTGTTCTCTTGTGAGCTTGCTATGTTTCTTTTTATCTGATAAGTGAGAACACAAGTCAGCTGTGCAGAGAGAGGGCCCTTTGGACATGAGTCTAGTCACATGGCCCCTTCAGTCCGAATCAGACATTTGTCCAAATCAAATTGTACAGTGGGGAAATTGAATTGCTCTCACATGGTCTTGGGGGAACAAAGGACAACCAAAGCTTTAAACCTGGAAGATTTCTGCAAGTCTCAACAACTCTTAGCAAGTGTTTTTTTAATAAAGAGTGTGTGTTGCCGTGCTGAAGTCTTTGCTAAGCTACAGTGTGAAAAAAGAACTCTGACTTATTGCTTCGAAACAAATGTTGCTTTTGGGTGGTTGTTTGTGGAGGAAGACTCTAAAAAACATTTTTGTGGGCCGAATCGGAGTGTGTGCTTGAAAGGGCACTGTGGACTCTTTCTCCCTCTGACAGGAAGCGATGGCAAGGAAGAGTGGGAGGTGATAGTTCTGTTGTTTAGCGACAGCAATGCAAGGAACAATATTCATGCTCCTGGAAGCTGTCATGGAAATTAAATCACACTCTTCAGAAAAGACGAATAAAAGTGAGATGGGAAACTCTTGCGCATTAATTTAGGCAAGGACATTATAAGGGAGTGTCCCAACACCATAAAAGCTTGACAGTGAAGGGAAGGTGGAAGAAAACTATAAATACACACTTATTTATGATGCCTGCGCATGGATACCACTCATGGCATGGTTGCTATGGTTCCAGACAATATGAAAGCCAAAGCAAGATAGCCAGGAGCCAAAAGGAAACTATTGCAATGACAGGGGCTATCAATGACCTTCTGTTCCTTCATTATTGCAATTCTCTTTGGCACCATGAGACAGAGGGTGCAGATATTTGAACATTTTAGACGATATTATAAGAACAGAAAATGTTTTACCTAAAATGACAGACCTGTGCAAAAATCTTGTGCCGACCCTCATTTTTATATATGCTGTCAGAAGAAGTAATTTACTGAAACATGTGAAAACACAAATGAAAATGCAGTTTATAAGGCAAGAACAGATTTTGTACAATTCTAACAAGTTCGAATGTCGATATTTGATATGAGCATCTATTTTCTTCAACACAGTCTGAAGCCTCTCAGACGAGCTTTTGTGTCATTTCTTGAAGTTGTCTTTTGGAATAGTTCTCCAGGCTTGAAGGACATTCCAAAGCTCCTCTGTGGATCTTGGCTGCCTTTTGTTTGGTTTGCTGTGTGATCCCGCATTGTTTCAATAATGTTGAGTTCTGGTCTCTGGGGAGGACTCATCACTCCATAAGACCTGTTGTCAGTCATTTTCAGTCCAGTTCTTGTGTCATTTGGCATAGCTCAGCCTTTTCTCCCTGTCACCCTTACTAAAGAATGGCTACTTGACAGCCAACTGAAGGTCCAGATCCTTCTCTCAGGTCCTGTGTCAGGTCTTGGTTGGATTTTTTTGTATTTCTTATGGACATCACTCTAAGTTGCTGCAGATATTTCTTACACCTTCTATTTATTCTTTTGTCCTCCACTTGTCCACTTCCCTCAATTTTAGGGACACACTGCACATCATGCTGAGATATGTGAAGTTTTTAGCTGATTACTCTGTGGGAATTATTATGTCTGTGTAAAATCATAATTTTATTTCTATGAAAATGTGCTATGGTTGATAGTTTTCATAGATGCAAATAAAAAGAGAACACATTGTGTGTCTCCGTGACAGGGTGCTGCAAACAAATAGCTTAAAAATACAATTTAACATAGCTCCTTTGCTGTCGTGTCTTTTATATGTCGACACAACACTGGTTCATACCTTGAGTTAGGTGTCTTTTTATGGCTGAGTGATTCATAGGTCATTGTTAAGTGGTTTGCAAAACAAAAGAAAAACACACTCCTTTAAAAATTGTAACGTTCACAGACTAGACTGAAAATAAATGAAAAAGCTACCAATGTCCAAAGAACCATTTAGAAAGACTTTAGAACTGATGCACAAGACAACTTTAAAAGATTACAAAAAAAGTTTCTTGGAAGCAAAATTTAAAGAAATATTGGGTGATTTGAGACTTTTGCACAGGACTGTTTATATTTTTCCTATAGAAGTTTTCTGCTTGTTGTCTGAGTAGTATTAACCAGTCATGTGGACAGTTTTTAGCTGCATATAAAATGTCATGCTGAGAGCAAGAAAGAGGGCACTCAATTGCTTTAAAAGAATCCCAAAACCAACTCTGATGGCTGTTTGGCTTTATATTGTGTTTTTTATTTGATCTTTTTTTTTTATTTCAGTCCATTCAAAGAGTGACTGGCCTATGTAACAAGAAATCTTGATCTCAATATCCATCACTTATTATTTGAATATCCACTGGCTTCACCAGATGTACTGATAGTTGTCCCCAGAGGCAGTCATTAGACTGTAGCTAATAGATCACCAGACCAACCTCTACTAATGTGACACCAAAATAAGTCAGTTGGTGAATATATTTCAGTGTACTAACTTTTATTTTTACATACTAACCAGAACTGATAGTGGCATATTGATATGAACATCAACCAGGCAAAGGCAAGTAAAACAATACAGAGCTAATACATGTTTAGAATCAGTCATATTATTTGTAGAAGGAACATGCTATGAAGCCAAGAAAATTGAGATAATGTGATCATAGCTGTGTACACTATAATTTATTGCAGCTTTAAGAATGCTGTGGTTGGTTATTCATAAGTTATCGACGCCCCAAAACTTAAAAAGAGCTTTCATGTCTCTTTTGTTGGAAACTATATCTGCTATTGGTACCACAACGAAAGAGAATCATAAAAATAAGTGCAAATCATTAAATTCAGTGTCCTTAAGTTTCACTCCAAAGTTATTGGCCCACAGACTACTCATCCATTACATACCATAGAGGCAGATTTCATGGTGAAAAATCAGTACAATACAATGTTTACAACATCTAATTCATCTGTACAGAGAAAACCTTGTTTTTAGTTAGCCAACCAGTAATATTAATTATTCACGGTCATTTTAAAACACCCAAATGTACTTTGAGTCTGTGCTTTCTCTGTGGCCCTTTCAATTCAATATCAAAGAAATAATTTGTGAAGAAAATGCTTCTGTAAACCTAATTTAATTTTAAGCAAAACTGCCTAGAACTCTGGTTATGAGTCAGCAAGACTTCCCTGCCTAAAGTCTGACAGTTAGAGATAGAACTGTCATGGTCTGTGGGCTACTGGCACCAAAGTGACCTAATTGCATTGCAGGTTCAAGACCCATGCTTATCTAAATTAAGTGCTTTGTCAAGGTGAGGACAGCATCCCCAACTTCTCAGAGCCATTTTTCAGAGTGAATGGTATAAATTGACTCCATTATGAGTCCTGAGAGCATCACGACTGCCTGCAGTCTAATTACCAGTATTTATGTGGCATTTTCTCTCTGACTTTTTGGCTACCTAACTTCCTGTATAGGTCCCTGGGATTTTTCCCTTCTATTTGTTTAAACAGTTTTTTAAGCCCTCTTCTTTGAGTGATATCAAGAATATTAGAATTGTTACTGTGCCGTTCCATTATCACTGATGATAGAAGTACATCATAATGGATATTGTATTTCAATATTCATGTTCACATGGTCATGCATGCACCTTGTCCTGTCTCCAGTATTTGTGCAACACTCATTTTTGAGCTTGTTGGCTAATGAAAAGATAAAAAGGGCCTAATTGAAATACAATAGCCGGATTGGGGTAATTAATCTAATGATCAGGTCCACAACACTATAGACTTGCAAGCACTTCATTATTTTGAATTAAGGCACAGCCTTCAATATGGTGCATTATGAATTCAATATCTATTGATCTTTCTTGTTTGGTATGCAGCAATACACAAAAATAGCTGTATGAAGTAGCACCAAACACTTTATTGCTCTATTGACTCTCTGAATATTGTGGAACAACAAATCCAATCAAAACGTATGCAAGGACTCTTAAAGGGGAAACGGCTAACTCCAGGGACGGCTGAATATTAAGAATAATCTCCGCTCTACTAACAGTTGTTTTTAAGCTTTCAGACAGCCTCATATAGAATAGAATAGAATAGTTACTATGCTGAAGTGGCAGACTGAACTGTTGTTCCCATGGTGCTTGTTCCATCCAGCAGCCTTCACAGTGGCGAGCTGCTGCCCCAGTCACACTGCTATTGCTATGGTAACCAAGTTAGAGGTTTAGGGAAGTGAGTAATCTAATCTTCCCACTTTGTGCCACAGTGATAAGGCTCGCCAGCACCAGCCTACCCATTTGTGTGTGTCCTATTCAGTTATTCTATGCTGCAAATCTTAAACACACACCCTCCTTTTTTTCTCTCTTTCTCTCTCACACACAGACACTCACACACATGGAAAACCCATCTAGCCAATATGTTCCAACTTAATAGGCCAGTGAAAGTCGAAGGGCAGATATGCTTCCAGCCTCGTAGAGAAGTCTGAGCCTCACTGAAGTTGACATTTTGCACTAATATCCTCAATATTAAAGGAACACTTTGTTTATTGCAGAGCTTTGGTAAACAGCCTTGACTACAGACAGAATGATCAGACTTGTTTCAACATTTTCAAAAGGCTGAAAGGTTCTTCAGCTGTTGACTAGTTCTCTGGAGGAGATCAAGAGTCGAAAGCAATTTATCAATTTAACAGTGTTATCAGAGAAATTAAGATATACATGATTATATGTAGTTAAGAAGACAGGTTCTCATTAAATTACCAAAGTCTGATGACAAAATTTTATGTCCCTCATGAGGTAAATGAGAAAAAAAAATGTATCATAGTGATGGAGTAATGCATTCAAACGCATTTTTACTCTGTATATAAAAGATAGAATTATCTTGTGTTATGCGTACAAGTACACGAATAGCCACTAGGTGCTGACTCCAAAATATTCTTGCTTCACTAGACTCCCATTCAAACAGCTTCAGTTTCTCTGATGTAATATGAAATCAGTATATTTTTTTCCCACTTGTCATTTTAGCATTATTGCCAGATTCTGTCATGTTTGTTAGTTTTGTTATGTTTTAAGCTCCTGGTTTGCTCTTTAGTTTTGCCATGATTTCCTTATTTTCTCTTGCCCTGCCATCAGCTTCATCCATGTCACCTGTGTTTCTCCCCTCAGCTGCACCCCATCGCCAATCATCCTCCTCAGTATTTAGTTTCCAGGTTTCCTCATGCACTTTGCCAGATCCTCATCGTCATTCCTTGCCTAGACACCGTCACTGAAGTCACAGCTACTCATGTCACGTCAGGTTTGGTCTTGTCAGGTTTGCTCCCATGTTTTTTCATAGTCACAGTCAGGGTTTATTTTGCCAAGAGTTTTTTCCATAGTTTAGGTTTTTTGTATTCCGGCTCAGCCGCGACTTTTTGTTTGATTGTTTGAATAAATCAAATTTTTTCTTTTGAAATATCTGCATCCAAGTCCTATCTTCATCACGCCATGCAACACCCACCCACCGTGACAGAAAAAAACTTGATTTATTCATCATTTGCCAGGATCTGGCAAAGTGCATGAGGAAACCTGGAAACTAAATACTGAGGAGGGTGATTGGCGATGGGGTGCAACTGCGGGGAGAAACACAGGTGACGTGGATGAAGCTGATGGCAGGGCAAGAGAAAATAAGGAAAACATGGCCAAACTAAAGACTAAACCAGGAACTTAAAACATAACAAAACTAACAAACATCACAGATTCATTCATTCTAATTGGTTTGGGGCTTGTAAAAAGGTACCTTCTCATATCTGCTTTCAACGCAGCTAGTACATGGAGTGAAGCCACATATTTAGGGTTCAATCTTATACTAAACCTGACAAAGTAGTGCCTAGACCTAACCATGAATAGTGCAACAGAAATTTTTGATAAAGGAAACATTACACATACCTTGTTACAAATATTCTTTTCTGTATTGTTCACCAGATGGTATTTTCTTATGCAGTTACAGTAGATGGACGTCTAGTTGTCCCATTTTTGTCCAATGGTATGTCTAATATTATTGTGAAATTTGTGTCTGAACATAACTGTATCTGAAACATAGCTTGGTAGAAATTTTGTACTCATAACCTGTAAAAGAAATTCCAACAATATAGGGGTTTTTTTTATAACCATTTAAGTTCACTCCATGAATGCTTTACACATCTAGTTATATACCTATCTGTTTTGTTACACTGAAATAATTTACATTTGTTTTAAATGTATTCATATTTCAATTCAGCAACAAACCAGCGAACCAGACTGGGACTTTCTATGAGAAACATGTTATCTGTCCTCCGCTTTCCTTCAGTCCACAGACGATTCAGTTGCAGGTTAGGTTTACAAAGCAACTCTATCTGTATATTCTTTCAGTTTCAACTGAAAAATGTACACGTCCTGTATCAAGATTGAGGCAATTTCCAGCCTGTGTTGCACTTACATGAAACTTTAACTGAGCAATGATTAATAAACCTAATAAAAGTCTAAAATTGACTGCAATGCAATTTTCTATTACATCTTTTTGTAATGGTCTTTTTTGGTCAGATTCAAGGTGATGAAGATAAAATCAAAATTGTTGTGGACTTTATATCCACAGACAACAATCAAATTTTTCCCACATGAAAAGGAGGTGGAATTTGAGTTTACTGCTGTGATTTTGGAGCAAAGATCATGCTTTTGTTAAAACAGGTCTTTCCCCTGCTCTCACAGAGCATACGTTCAGGCAGAGCACATAAGAAAGGCTTGGCTGATAAGCCTTTCTTCTGGCACGGGGATAACCATGTAATCTAGACTGAGAGGGATAGGATCTGCAAATGAGATGGAAGCAAAGTCGTTAGATCCCTTCATCGAAACAGGTTCACAGTCTCACAGTCTCACCTCCTCTCTTTCCATTTCCATCTCTCACCTCTGTTGCTTTGCTTTTCCTTCATCTCTCCATTGGAACGTATCCAATCATACCACTCTGAAATGATTATTGAAATTTCCTTTGCCAGTGTGCGTGGGCGTGTGTGTGTGTCTGTGCATGCTACTAGTTCTCTGAATGATGAGATGATGATTTGAAATGGGGTGGCAGTGAGGATCAGACTGTATCTGGTGTGAGAGGGGAACATAAGCAGCGAGTAGCAGCCGCCGTGTGTCTGAGCCTTCAGTTCAGGTGGGTGAAAAGCGGGACTGTGGCTGATGAGAACTGCAGGGTCACCTTTCGGCCAGCCCTGGCTCTCACCAGCATTAGGGATTTTATTGTCATATATTTTTTTTACCATCCAGAAAATAATGGAACGACACGGAGAGAAAGAGTGGTGCGTGAGGGGAGAAAGATAGCTGCAAATCAAAGCAGATGGAGAGAGAGATGGGAGGATTTAGCTTTTTTTCTGTGATAGCAGGATTTGACTGGGATTAAGAGAGGGAAAAGGGAATCAGGTGGGCACTCTGGGAGAGAAACAGTGTCATGTGTGTGGGTTGGGGGAGTGTATTCACAGACAGATTTGAAATGGCTACTGTTGTAAACGACCCCTGCCAGTTTGAGGGTAATCTCACTGTCAACAGTTGTGAATCATCATGTCATTGTAAACTTGAGAAAAATAGATTATAAGAAATGTAGCAAAATGTCAAAAACATATTGTGGATAATGAAACAATTACTAATCTTCTTCTGAAACCTGACCTGCATTCAAATGTGGGGAAACTTCGAATATCAGTAACCTGTTCATATTCCAGAATTGCTAAAAAAAAAAAAACGTGCATCAGCCGGTGTTGACGAATGCATCACCTGTATATGCATATATATGTATATTATTAGGAATTGGCTTTTTATTATAATAAGTGACAGCGTTCCTCCATACCAGCTCAGTGATATTAACTTACGTCATGCCATAACTACCTGCTGCACACAGGCTTACAGTGTAGCCATCATCACTGTAAAGCCTGTACTAAACAGATATGATGTCCTGGATAGGTGAAGCCTCATAATCCTTTATGCAGCAGAGATGGAGACAGCCATCCACCGTTTTTGCCCTTTTGTGGGGATTTGAGATCATGCCTTTTTATGTAAGCCTGATAAAATCTGTTAGAAATGTACAACAACACTTTCTTCAGTGTTTATGGATTTAAAACAGCACTCATTTCTAACACTAATATTATATCAATACCATCAGCAACTCAGTTCCTTTAAGAGTTTTTCTTTTCCATAAATCATTCAAGTTCAAGATTTCTGTAATCATATCAGCTGCCATTATTTTTGTCAACAGCAAGCTAGCATAGCTTATTAGACAGGTGCCTAAATGATTAGCTGAGGGCTCACAGATATATGTCAACTTCAGTTCCATGTGTGTTGGAGCAAAGAAGGCAGGAGAGCCAGGAGAAAGGGAAGAAGGTAAAAAAGAAGGGAGAAAAATAAAAAAGAAAGAACGAAAAAAGAAAGCAGGGTCACAATATCGGTTTCTCTTTTATGCTCCGATGCAGCACAAAGACACAATTTCTCATTTGTTGGATGATAATTGCTGGAGTTATTTTTATTGTGCTGATGTTCAGTCAAGCTGCAAATAGAACAGGTTATTTTTTATGGCTCTTATATTCGCAGCAACTGTTTATTATCCCCAGAAGACCATGTAGCTATTTGTTTATATGTATTTTCTCATCCTATTATTTACACAATACATTTCTTTTGTGACCTGTGATAGTATAAGGTATAAGTATAAATGGGATAAATGTTACACTGCACTTTACATGCAGGGATTAATAAGGTGTCTATGATTCTGATTTTGATGTCACATTTTCCAGACAAAAATTAGGCTCCTTTCAGGGCAGCAAGTCATATTTTCATTTGTTATTAAACTGACAATTATTTGCATTATTTGTTCTTTTGAAAATAGTACATTTATGGAATCCAACTGACAGTACTAATCCTTCAAAAAATACTTCATCACTCATACTGTAGATGAAAAGGAAAAACAATTCTCACCATGTAAGAAGCTGTCACCCACAGATGTTTTGCATTTATTCTTGGGAACTGATGATGAATTACCCATCATGTACTGAAATTCAAGCAAATAAAAAAAAACTTGATCCAATTATTTTTTAAACATATAAAAAACAAAAATGTAAAAAATATATATAGAAATACCTTTGGAGCTTCAATACAGCCCATAATATTTGTCTCTGCGTCTGGAATATTTCTTTCTTCTACGTCTGTCATCATAAACCAAAGCAGCACATCAGAATTTTTGCATTGATTGTGCAAATTAGCTTACTGCTCGCTCTCTGGAGGCCTTTGACGGCGTTATGCTCCATATGTAAACGTCTGAAGGCTGTTTATTTGTGGGTTTCAGCACTCATCTCAGCAGGAGCGGGTGAATCCCTCATGGCATTAAAGTGGGGGAAGGTCCGTGTGTGCTAAAGGCTTTGTGTTTTGAGAGCAGAACGTCTACACTGCACATTCGGAGAGCGCAGCATAGCAGTTTGTTTACATCACAGACGCAGATCATTTTGCAGGTTGTAATTTCACATTGGCAAAGGGACAGTTGACTTGTTTTTTGCATCGACAGAGGCAATGCAGAAGTGCTGTTTGATTAAGTGAAGCCTCTACATATCACAGTACATTCTGAGCAGAGGATTATTTTTGACACTAAAATGTGAGTTACATACCACTTGAAAAAAAAAGAAAACACATTACTTGCTGCTCAATCCAATTCTTCCTTCCTCCTTCTCAGGACATCGTGGCTTCTTAAACGAAAGACTTTAGAATGAGGTCTCTCTAATGTAGAATGCTCATATGCGTTTTGACTCTGCCCCTTGAAGAGGCAGTATTTTACAGGACATTGTCATTTTTATATTTTTTATATAATTTTTATATGTTTATGTTTATGTATTTAGCAGACGCTTTTATCCAAAGCGACTTACAAATGAAGATATAACAAGCTATACAAAAAGCTAACAATAAACTACATAGAAGGAACCCACTCATCCGACTCTGTCAGAGGTGACAGAGTAGAGATAGGGATAGATCTTATATGTATCCATCAGCCAAACTGGTTGGTACATATAGACGGTTTATATAACAGTTTCAACTGAAGAACTTCTTGTACAGTAGTAATTAATGTTACAGTTGTTGATGTGATTTAAGAGGTTAAGTTACCTAAAAACAACAATTTTCAAAGCTCTACAAAAATTGTCAACTATTTAAGGAAAACAAGCTCAAGCTGACATTGAAAGGAGCCTATTAGCAAGCTAAGCTAACTTTGGTTTGGGAGTTCAGCTGTGAAACAAAATGTTGACTTTGTGGGAAACTGAAAAGACCAAGAAGGTGCGATTTTCCACAGAACGCACACGCTTGACTGTGCTATTTATTCAAACTCCAGAACAGGTAAAAACTCATTCAAAATGGTTGACAAAGCCAAACACAAAACGTCATCAAACATCGCGGCACTTTAAGGGGCCAAGACCACGAAACAGTTATACTTATTATTACTAAGTATTGAATGTGAAATATGCTGCTTTTGAAGATGTTGGTGACTTATGTTTATGCATTTGGCAGATGCTTTTATCCGAAGCGGTTTACAGGTAGGGTAAGGGGGTCTTGCCTAAGGACCCCTAATGGAGGTAGTACCTTTCATGCAGGGGATTTGAACCAAGGTCTCCTACACAAAACTAGGCAATCATACCTCTACACTATCCCATTAGCATGTACATTGCAGTCACTAAAACTTCATCTTTCAGTGCTAAAATTAAAAGAGCAGAAGTAACCTATCTTAGGTGGTATGTGACCTTGAAGGGTGATCAGAGGAATTTTGCTGAGGGATAAACCCTTTGCTGACACTCCAGGAGGTAGGGAGCTCTATTTATGCATACAGTGGAATGGAATGCAGCTTGTAATTTACATGTAGAAATAATAGTGATCCTCCAAGGTTTCTGTCTGTGAAGCAGCTCTTAACTCTGCTTCTTTGTTGCATTTCTCTGAGTAAAACACAAATTAGAGTATTATTTTGAAAAGGAAGCTTTCATTCTGTTTTGTATCCTCAGCAAGTTGGCTTTTTAACACGTCTTTAACAGCAAGATGATACATGAATGTAATCAATCACACCTTACACCTCACATCTGTATTATAGACGAGTATATTCTGTCTTTGGAATCTCAGCGGACGAAATTCAAAATTGCTGAGAAAGGTTGGTTGCCAGTCTTTAAAGTCTTTTCTGTGCTCCTCATAACTATTTCACATGTGATGGACTGGTGACCTGTCCAGGATGTGCACTGCCTCTCATCAGATAGTAGCTGGGAAAACCTTCACCTGACTTTTAAAATGGGATAAAGTGGGTATGAAAATGTAACTAAATGTACTTTTGAAAAGATTTCACCAATTGTTTAATTTTAATTTCACATAAAACATTACTGTCAGAAATAAACACACCGGGGTAATTAACAGATTACAGGTTGAACTACAAGCTTTTATGGGTTTTACTTTTTTCCACTGAAAGCAGTCTTGCATTACATGCTTCACAGCTGAAGCTGCACACTGTAAGTATCACATCAACTCTGCTTTCCTAATTTCATGTCCCTGCAGAGTCTCACACATTGTGAGAAAAGACAAGCAAGGAAACGATGAATAGCTTCTAATGAAAATTTCTACTCTAGGTATAAGAACACTAACCTAGTTATCAGGTTGTCTTCAGATTAAATGGCCTCCATCAAAATCGTTGACCGTGATTCATATGTGTTGTAGTTAAATTGTTATATAAGCATGAGGTTTAAGCTGACTCGTTTCTCATTTCTTTTCATAGTAAATGGAGACCATATGGTCCAGTTGCCTTTTCTTTTTTTTTTAGCCCCGAAATGTTCACCTTCTACTCATATCCTTCATACACAGCTCTTCTTGCATTTTCTCCAGCTCTTTTCCACTCACCTGATGCGCTTCTCAATTCTCTATTCCCTGTATATCTCTAAAGCCCCAGCCAATCCTCTCTGGTGGTCTTGTGCACACAAGATTAGCCATTAGCGCTACCTCCTTAGCCTCTGAGACCAAATCCTGCTGCTCCTCACCAACAATCCGGCTGTCCAAGGCTCCACTCCAGAACTCAGCAATGTGAGATTGGCCCAGCAGGCTGGGGGCGAGATTAGAAGTGGCATGTTTGGGCTGACTGGGCAACCAGCTGACATTGTTGGAGTCTGTACAGAGTGGTTGCAGGCTGGAGGCTGACATTTCCTGAGATTTTCTGTCACCACTGCACAACCGAGCAAGCAGGTGATGGGGACAGAAGGGGCATTAATGTGCCAAAGTCGCCAGTGTTTGACGTTTTCAAAGGAGAGAGGGGCCATCTACAGGTGCACCTTCATTCTTCCAGACCATGCGTATACACGTTTTTAGATATAAGTAACCATACAACAAAACAAACAATTTCACAGTTTGCTTAGAAATATAATGATTTTGTATCTCATCATCTTTTCATGTTGTTGAAATGCTTATATGATGTAAATGATAATATCTTTCTTTGATATATTGTAACAGTGGGTTAATGGCAGGGGCATACCTCGCTAATAAGAGAGGGCTGATGCATGTTCCGCCACTGGTTTATAATCCAACTATTTATTTTTACCTGTTTGATTTGAATTTACAGAGCTGATTCTTTGTTACTTTTATAATTCAGCAGTTTTTGTTCTGTTTTTGATTACAGAACCGAGGTCACCAAATAAAACATTGTTTTGATATGCAAATGAAAAATGAAGGAAGTAGTCACATTCGTTTATGGCTAAACAAAGAAGTGGAAATCAGGTTTCTGTATGTGAATACCAAATTTGGCTTAATAAAGCTTGCGAATAAAATATGAAACGCAGATTTCTGACTTTGTGCATATACGTGTTTTTAGTCATGAAACTACACACAGTTTCATGCATGTGGTCCCTTCCCCTGCTCTCTGAAAGCTCTGTGAAATCATATTTGAATCTGTCAAAGAAAATAAGCTCAGCAAATTGCATTTGTAGCACAAATGCTTCTAAATGGCTCAGAGCACCAAGACGCTAAATGAAACTGGAGTTTTTTCAAACAACTGTTGTATGATTAAAGTCCATGAGGGCACAAAAATGTTCTAATAGCATCTTCCTACCAGAGAAAGAGAAACTGTTCTTAATATGTACTGCAGTGTGCAGGTCTATAAAGCAGTACTTTAACAGATCACCCTGTCTGTTTGAAATGTAAGTCCCAACATTAGATTGCATCCTGTACAGATGCCAATTTAACATATGAGTTACTTTTTTTAAAAAACTTGAACTAAACACAACAATGTAAATAGAAGGGTGAAGAAATAATTTTAATGTTTTTGAAAGAGTGAATGTTAGAGGAGGTGGTATTTCTTGCAGTCAACCAGAGTCAGTAAAAGCTTTATTATACACACTAACCCTGCCAAAGTGCCCGAAAGAACTGCATTTAAGTCCTCTCCAGGGGCACCACATGGCTGGCATTTTCATAGTAAGTATTAATATATGATAAATTATTTCAATAAAGTATAATATATTGTTGTCTCAGCTACATAGTTACATCCTTTTATTTACCTATAAATACTTTTGTTTTAGCAGATCCCCAACCTTCAGTAACCTTAAAACTACCCATGCTAAATCTAAAAAAAAAAAAATTCCTGTAATTTTACCAATTCAAACATGATCATTTCTAATCGCTGTTCAGGTTCAGGGATTCATACAAGAATAATAGCGCACATTTAAACCATGTCTCTGTGTCTTTTTGCTTTGTCTCCCTCTATTTTTCTCTCTAGAGAGAATTAAACAGAGAATTACAAAAACACATTATGCAGCTTTCTAAAAAACGAGTCAGGTAGGCTAATGCTTTAGAAAAATATTCTTAAAAGAAATAAAATGCTGCAGTCATATGCGACAAGATGATACAGTTCAGTATTTGAACACCAGAAAATGAATGACTTTTTTTCATGTAACATTGTGATTATTGGCTATTCATCAACTGAACAAAGGTCACCAGTATTGCTGCAGCCAGGCTGGAACTCTCTAATAATTACAACAAATTACTCTATATAGAATTACACTGCTGATCAAACGTAGCATTAGCTTACAGAAACAGTCATTAGTCAGCTGCTGTCTTGTTGTGCCATGTGGACTCACCACTTGTGTTTGCTGTATTACCAGCTTAATGGCACCACATGGATAAGCAGCAAAATATGAATGGATGCTCCAGATGGGAATTAATGTTACACTTAGTTTGTCTTTTAGCAAGCACAAGTAGGGATGATGGAAACCGTTCTTATTGTAGCTAGATTAGCTTGGTTGACTTGTCCTCAGGTCTTTTATAAGGGTAATATGATTTCTGATTATTTGCATACTGATAATAAGAGAACATCTACTAATGTTACATCGTGATATTAAGTTTTCACTGACTGGACATTAACATATAAGCTAAGGGGACAGTGTAACATTTGCATTTTTGTTGGAGAGATTAGCATCACCATCACTTTTTTGTTACAGTTAGCTAGACATAAAGAATGGGGGTAATGGCGAGCATGGCTTCCTTTTTGAGAAAGTAATCTAACTCTAACAGCATCTAATTCTCCATTAAAATTCAGTTGACTATTTTCATATTTAGGATCAAGAACAAATTGAAATTAATTGTTATATTTTATTAGCTTAATAGGTGCCATAAAGCATGTTTTAAACTGTTTGACGGAGCTAATGAGACTTTAGTTGTGTCTCTGCTGTTGTTTTATAGTTTGTGATGAAATCACTGCTTGGAGAACTGCAAGCCACACATGCCAATTACATTAGCAACTATACAGAGAGATATGATGCTGACAAGTCCCAGCAGTTTCAACAAAATCGTGGAGGGTGCGTTGACACATAGAGCCCAGCACATGCTTTCTCTAACCCTTCTAGACTTTTACAAAATCACAAACATGCAAAGTACAACACCAATTTTATACTCTTTAAAAGAACAAAAACGAGTAGATGTTCTTTTCAATATGTTTACCTAATCTTAAGCCTTTTTTCACACAGCATGTACAAAGTGTGGTCTGGTTTGCTTTTACTGCTTCATACTGCTCTGTTCTGTAAGGTCCAGAGCTTGAAAGAGACATTTTATGCCCCTCTGAACGGCCGATGTTGCTACAGAGTGTGTGTGTTTAGGACAGATGCTACAAGGTAGTTCCTATCATTTATTTGTCATAACATTTTTGTTCATACTACTACCATTACAGTGAAATGAAGTGGGTTGCAGTACCTGCTCAATGCAGATGTGAAGCACATGCCCAGGTGGTTCTAGTGGCCTATACAAGCCACAAAATACTTTTTTTAAAATTCAGAAGGACCACACAACATATAACAGTACACCACAATTTTTCACATGAGTGAATAGAAAAAGATAGGGACAGAAAAAGAGAAGGTGTTTGTTACTTGCCAGCTCAATCCTGTATTCTCCACATTGTCCTGGGGCTTGGAGAGTAAATATTACAAGGTTAGAGAGGCCTATAGCTGCTAGTGCGAGCTGAGATGGAAATTAATTGAATTTCCATCAAGCATGCTGATGTGAGATTATGGATAGGAAATTCAAAATCCTTGTGCGCTGTGTGCTGTGAGGACAAATAATGGAGTAAAAGAGGGAAGGACAGATAGACAAACAGAAAGAACATTGAGCAAATAAAGGAGATCAATTGCATTTAACTTTTACATCAAATTAGGAATGACTTAAGAACAAATAAAGGTGTGAATAATTTAGTGTCCTTGATTTTAAATTTCAAAACTCAATAGTCAATGAGTGTGGTGGGTCACAACTGTGACTTTGCCATAATGCATTAGTAAAATCCAACTTTAAATGGATGAGTGTCCCCCTTAGAAAGGAACAGGGTGCATTGCTGTCTCCATTTGTTATTTAAAGTCTAGTGTGACTTGCTTTGGGCAAGATGTGCATTTTCGGGGATTAAAAGTACATTCTTGCCTGGGACACAACACTGGAAGAGGCTGCTTACAAAAGGTCTGTGTAAACCATTGCAAATATGAAGGAAAAGGCACCAAAGCCGATTCCACTCCCTGCTGTTGGTGAAGCAATACACCATGAAATGCTTTTGTATGAAAATATTAAGCTGCTTTAAATTACAGATGTTACTGTATGAATTCTGATTTGTTTGGTATGTTTCTCTTGTAAAAGCTCGTGACTATTTCAGGGACTATGTAATAAAAAGATAAATAAATAAACAACCCATGAAATTACTCTCATGTAAGGAAAATAGTCAAAAACAGGCAGATATTGAGGCATACTGTTACTGTCAATGGACTTTTATTGAAACTCACCCGAAACTGCCCTTTGATGTGTGTCTGTTATGGAAAATTTAATTAATTTTTGTTTTGTGTATCCACTGAACACAGTGTCAAAAAACGGTACTGATGCCTTCACAGATTATTAATATTTTATTAACAAATACTGTGGGTAGCAGTATTTAGCACTCTTGTCTTAAAGCGTGAAGTTTTCTTGGTTCAAACCTGCTGGTCAGCTGAGACTTTCTGATAGAGTTTGCGAGGTCTCTCTTTCCATAAACATGCAGTACACTACATGGTAGGTTCACTGTTGTTTCTAATAATACTATAGGTATACTAAAGGTGACAGTCACTAATCTGTCACCTATTGTATCTGTCTAATCCACTCAAAGCAGGAAAAGATTATGATTTAAAACCATAACTCTCATGTTTAATTAACTGGGAACCTTGTTTATGGAATACCTTTCATTAAGACCTGTCTTTTCAATTGCCCTTTTTTCAAGATGGTAGTTGTAGATAGTTGTGCCTAGTTGAATCTGTTTCTAACACTCATTGGCTTTGGAAAAGTGTGTTCATAATGCAAGTTTTGCATATATGGTTTGAGTGCAAATTTTGGATTTTTGGATTTTGGGCACACCTTCAAAAGACCAAACTTCCAAGTTGGTAGCTTACCGGATGCAAAATGTGGTAGCTATAGTTACTGTTCTGTTCAGACCCACACCCACATTCATTTTAATATTCTGCTTAATCTGAATCTCTGAAAGTTTCACTGAATTTGTTGAGCTCTGTGACATACTGTGAGTAAAAAAATATATAATATAAAATATATTTTTTGAGGGACAGTCAAATACAACTGCTCAAAATTTGGTGTGTTCTAGTTGCCCAGTAGTTACCTGAGAAGTGAACTGCACTCCTATGCCATGATTTCAAACCATATAGAGCATTGCAGCTCACTTGATTTTAAAACAAAAAACATGCTTTTTAAACAATTTACACATCTTGTCATAGTAAATATATGTTATCTTTATTGATGTGATTTAAAGTTACCTCAGAAGTTATTGCTCACATTAAAACCATCCTGTTAGCAAGCTAAGCTAACGCTGGTTTGGCTAGCTTAGCGATGGGGCTGTCAATATTATCTTGTTGTGCTAAAATTACTTCTCAGTAACACATTATTTCAGGTGATGGGGTAACCAGCATAACACAGTGTGTTCTCTGTGTTGGTGACATTTAAGAGTGTTCAGAATAAAGGGATTTTGTGAAGGAATGTTCCATTAGCCGACTTTCCCTGAATAGGTGAAACAGTGTTTGAGGTTCTGTTTATGTACACTGTGGTACGGAAAAAGCAGAACATTTCAACAAATTTCCCCTAAATGGCTACCTCACTATCTAGCATGTTTAAGGTAGGATATTTGCGAAGAGTTTAGTTCACAAAAAATCCAACTGACTTCTAACCTTCATTAAGGTATTTCAAAGTCATTGTATTCACTCTAATACAAATGCTAAGATAAAGTCTGTGCATGTGACTCATACTCTCCACTGATAGCTGTCATTTCTGATTGGAGTGTGCTAAAACATAGACTCAGCCCATTGTAAACACACCCTTGCGAGGACATCACGCGATTCATGTTGTTGTCAAGTCAAACTTTGCCAAGCAAAATTTATTGTAGAAATAAGCACTCGGTGCAGCCCAATGGCATCAGGTTTCTCTGCTTCATGCTTTGTTTCACCATGCAATGATAAACAGTGATATTAACAATCAGTCCGTCATGAACGAGATGTACTAACTTTTCAGATATGCTGGTGGAAGAGGAACTTTGAACTCTGCCTGATCAGTTTAGCTGGAAGTCAGTTGGTCTTTCTTGCTTTCTTATTTAAATTATTTTAAATAAATAATTTGGTCTCATTGCATCCTCATTGCAAATGTACATTTGCCTTTTATTCACAGGCATGTAAGTAATCGCAATTATTTGCTCTGTGTCCTCATTCCAAACCTTAGAAAATGTGCCTTGGTGGGTTTTTTGTTATGCCACTGTAGTGCTACCACACACAAGTGTTTCTGTGCCAGTGCCCACAAAGCGTTTGATGGTATCATTACTTATATCAGTCATTATTGTACCATGCCTGATTCATTTTGTCATTTGCGTCACTGGAACAATCGCCCTTGGCTCACATGTTGAAGGAGCTTGGCTTCTCTTCATTGGCCTTATGGCTGACAAATGACTTTGTGAAAAGTGATATGGTCTCCGCAGCAACAGAAAAAAGGGAGGGAAAAAAAACGATAGAAATTGAATCCTGGCCTCTGTCGGTAGTCTCATCTGTCATCTTTTCAATATTGATGTCCATTATGTTTATGGATTATTTGCCTGTCCTCTGTTCTGTGGCCCCGCTCAGCCTGTCAGATCGGCCACTTGGGGCAGCAGCCCGTTGATAATGTCATTTTGATTGATGGCTTTCATAGTTTAATCGTCAGCACGGTCCAATTTTAATGGAGCTCCCCATACAACTGAGAGATTACATCTTAGATTAGTCAGAGTTCAAACTGTATGCACCGGTCGTAAGTGACGCTGACACAGTGTGACTGTGTGATTCTGTATCATCATGGTAGGCTATAATCAACTCTTCGGCTCATGTTCATTGCTTCCTGTATCACCTTTCATGGATCGCATGTCCTTTTACTGGAAGAGATCAGCTTTTGATAAGATTTATCACACCTGCCAAGAGAAATAATTTGGTTTAGCTGGCATTGTACATTTGTTTTGCTATTGTGTTTTTGAGTGGTAATTTATCCTGAAACAACAGTCCTGCACTTTAGGTTACTATGTTCAGTTGTACTACAGGATGCATTTGGGGGGTGCAGTGTCCTTATAGAGGTGTGTACAGATGTTTTGTTTCATTCATTCATTTATCAGTGAGAGCAACATTTTGTCTACAGGCTGTTTTACTGTTCTACTATTTGTATGAGAAGCTACAACATGAGTTAATCTGTACCAAATTAATCCTGTCATGAAATTTTGAACTGTTTCTGATGGTTTGATAAGTTGTGTTTGGCATGTGTACATCTTTGATATGTCATATTATGATATTTGCACATTACAATTACTCTTCTCCATATGAGCCAAATGAAGTACAACGGTCCACGTAGTTTGAATAAATCATTTTTAACATTTTAGCTCTGCACCAAGCCAGAACCTTCTGAAGGTTGATTTAGTCACTAAGGTGAGCCATGTGGGGTTTGTTTTTTTTTAGCAACCACACACAGTCATATGTAGGATATATCGTCCTGTGTCTCTCTTTCTCATCCCTCACCGCTCCCCTACATCTCTCCCCAGTGTGTTTGCAACCAAGGTCGTAGTGGTCCTGCTCTGTTTTCCAGGGGTGTGTGGGCTTCATTCATCATCCGTATGATAGCCGCACACTACAGTGCCCTAAATCTCCCGTCTGTGTTTGGGTGTGTGTCTTTGTCCGTGAAAGAGGGTGTGTGTGTATGTGGGTGTGTGTGTCAGTGTGGGTTTACTAAAGAAATTAACTCTTGTTTCCTCCATATGCTTGCTCAAATGAATTATTATTTGTCTCTGCTCTCACTAAAAGTCATTTTGATTACACTGATGTATCCACATACAGAAAGACGCCCCAGAATCCTACAGTACTTGTGTCTTTTTGTATATGCTATTGTCCATGCTCATATAGTGTAGAAAATGTAGTTGCACAATTATTTACTGACAAACAACACAAGATAGCGAGACAGTGAGAATGATAGTGTTAAAAGACAACAGCAACACAGGAAGATTCGTCCCACTTCAGTCAATAGTCATTGGAGGTACTTTTTGCAGCTGTTACAGCCTTGGGCCAATATCAATGGATCTATATCAGCTTGGCACATCTGGACACTGCAATTTGTCCACTCTTCCTCTCTGCAAAATGACTAAGCTTCTGTCAGGTTGCCTGGGGACTGTGAAATCTGGAACGGATTGGTACTGAGCTTGTTGTTTTTAAGTCATTGCACCAGCACTACTCTTACCATTTTAATTCGGGATGTTGAGTTTAGTTTTTAAGACTGCAGAACTGTCTTCCATTTAGTCCTCTGTGTACCATCACACAAACACTTGCACAGATGTCACAGGAGGTTTTTGAGTATCTGTAAAGCAGTGACAAGTGAATCGTCCCTGGAGCAGCGTCTTCCCTCTCAGCCATGAAAACTGGGCGCTCGATCAGAGGATTCATTATGGTTCTTCACTTTTGTCCCTCCTGCCCTGACATAATTGTTTTCTTTTTCTTATGTTAAGGGTTGATATTCTACACTTATTAGATAAGAAAGTGCAATATTACATCAATAATCCCCAAAGTGAAAATACACCGTTGCAGTATAATAGTAAATGATTGATTATTTAAATAAAAATAAGTAAGTACATGAAAAAGCAAAACAAAGATAACAATACCATGATCAGTCGTGCAGTCATTGTGGAGAATCACTGTGTAAGGCTATCACTGTGGGTAGAAATGACCTCCTGTCTGCTGCAGAGCACAAGACTTGTTTTCCATCATATATTGGTATGTATTATCCATATGGAGTGTGTTTGTAAGTTTCTTTGTAACTTGGGACATCTTTATAATTGACTTTTATGTTGTGGGGCCAATTCTCTGATAGATATTCGATTAAACTGACACCAAAATAAATTTGTGCAAGTAGAACTGAAATTAGCTGTGAGTGTTTTAACTGGAATGAGAGAGAGAATTGTGCTCACCTGGAGGCTCTATGGCTTCAGTTTATGTACATTTGCAGGAAATATCTTTTGAGAATCTTTTAGCCTTAGCTTGTCCATATGAAAAGCTTCTGATTCTCCAAATAGAGATCACTTGAGCATCTACTGCAGGTAAAATCCGGACTACTAATAAGTACTTAAAAAATCCTTTTATTAAGAGTTTGTACAGTTACAGAGATGGACGCAAGGCTCAGTACACTGCAAGCAAGCCTTCAGGGTGCATAACACTACTCCAATTAGTATGAATAATCAAGGAATAAATCTGCCTTTTTAAGGTCGCCATCAGATTGGTTTGCATTTCTCCTTTTGTCATCACATTAGACATCAGATTAACTTAGCCTCTTCTCTGATTTAACTTGCAATATTATCACAAATATTTTTTTCTAGTTTGCTATTTTGCTATTTACAGCCCATGTCCCATGTTCCATTTCACGGGTTAAAGGAGCAGGACCAATAAACTGGTGTGCTGCTCTTGGCAGAGTGACTGAGCCAGCTTCCACTGTTAAACCTGCATCTCACCAGTAGGGATGCAGGTTCAAATGCAGCAATTGTTGAATAGTGTTCTGCTTTGCCTCCATGTCAGTTTGTTTGAGTGTATGCAACATCAAGCTTCAGGAGGTTAAAGACACTCTATGACCCTCAGATTAAGGTCCACAGCACCTCTGTGTCTGATCCACCATTTTTTACGCCTCTGCCAGTTTATCTCTAATCCAGTTTATCTCCCCTTTAACTGACCATTTTCACTCCTTTCTGCCAAGTATCTTAATCCTACACTCCCCTTGTTTTCCTTCATAGTTTTAGCTTTGTGTTCTTTGCTCTACCCCTCCATGAAATGTTAAATTCACACAAAAAAAATACACATACATTTATTAAACCCAATTGGCTGAAACAAAAGAAAGACAGGAAAGATTTGTTAGAGATAAAAGTGAGGCAAGGGTCGTACTCACGGAGGAGACCAGTCAACCACTCTGGTCCGGGCATGGATCGATACTAGGTGATGTAGGAGCTGGCTAATCATTTCAGTCATTACCCAGCTATGTCCCCTGATCCCAGGGATTAGCAGACACAGAAACAGGGGAGATGTTGTGTTAGCGCTACATGAGACTATCGGGGATTAGAGAAGCAGAAAACACTCCTTGTCCCCAGGTACTTTTGGTAATTGTGCCTGCATAGCTGCAAGTGAGCACCTGGGAGAGACAAGTGTGTGCATACAATATGTGTTGGATGTGCTGTACGGGTGGAGAGAACAGAACGAACAGGAAATTGAGACAATGTTGGCATTTGCGTTGTGCACATACGTGTGTGCGTGTAAGAAAGTCAAGCGGTCGATCCTGAAGCGTGTATTGGCTCCCCCTCTCTAACTCCCTCTTCTCTCGTGTGCAGTGTAGGAGAGAAGAGTCGTGGGAGAGCTTACATGCTTGCTTGCCCACAAACCTTTATGTGGAGCCGTTCATTTGACAGAGTACAAAGAGGGTAGAGAGAGGCAGGCTTGCTATGGTGCCTTCAAGATTTGGAAATTGGTGTGGTATGTGTGAGAATGTTACACATAAAGACGTGGAGAAAAAGGGTGGGGTGTGTCAGGGACGTTTGCCTTCAATTAACCAATGTGTAGATGATGCAGGAAGAACTCTGCTGACACAGACTTGGTCGAACACAGAAACCTTTTGACAACCTGGTCCGTATCAAAATTCCTGAAAGCCCAAATGTCTAATTTGTCTACTCTAATCACTGTGGGTGCTGCTCCTTTTTAAGTAGGGTAAAACTTTCCCCTATTTGGTAACCCTGAAGATGCCCGTCTCCAGGCGCATGGCCAGAACATCATGTATACATCTCGAGTGAGCCTCCCCTGCACACCCATGACTGAGGAATGTGTTTGCTTCAAAATGTCCATATTTTACTATATGCATTTCTTACTTACACACACACTTTCTCTGATGCTCTTTTCGAACATCTCTTAAGTATCAGACACCACAAGGGAAATCACACTCATGTCAGTGGTCACAAAGTCACAATTGGCTAATTCAATAAGCTGCAGTCCTGGTACTGAAAGCACCCTAAAAATCTGACAAATACGAAGTCCATATGGATAAACTGCCATGTGCTGCTGAATATTTGGGGCCTTAAAGGCACATTTTATTTACAGCATTGCTTCCTTTTATGTGTTTTAAATGGGAACTTTGATGACTGTTTACATTAAGATCGATTTACTGGCCATAAGGTACACAGCGTAAGAGAACTGTGTATTACATACATTCTTTGTGGCTCAGTAGGAAAATCTGAAATAACACCCACTAAGGCAGAATATATATATATAAGTTTAGGACTGGCTAGAAACTTTGGATGTAAAATTTGATTAACCTGACATATACCACAGCAGGGAGACTCTAAAGAAAATATTCTTTAAATATATGTCTTTATAGTACTTGACTATTATTGGAGGCTAAAAGTACTCTGTACATGGCAATATAAGGACATGCTTTTATAATCAATACATTATTTACTAACTGAACACAAAAAATGTGAATGACGTGATGAGGTATAAATAAAATGCTCATGAGCATTATAATAAAACATGTTGTCTCTCTGTGAGATGTTGCACAGTTCAACAGGACCACCAGCTCAAAAACACCAGGAAATTTGATCAACATCTCTCCAAATCCCCATTTACACAACTCCTTATTGAAGGGTTTATTTATTATGTCTGTTGTGATGTGAGCACTAAAATACATCAAAACCTCTAACATTTGGTACAAAGTTGATTTGGTGGGACAAAAGAAAGGTATGACCAACACCATGCGCAGGAGCAGCAGCAGTAAGTGCTTTGAACCTCTGGATCTTAATACTGTTCCAGAGCTCAGGGTTTGAGTCATAGGAGTGCAACAACTAGGTCCACATCAGCATCTGAAATGGGACTGAGTGCACATTCATTGTGTCACATAGCTGTTTCGGTACTTTTGATCAAAGCAGAAGAGCACTTCTTAAAAGCCAAGAAAAGATTCACAAAAACACTGCAACGTGAAGTGGGATGACTGTGGAGCAGGTTGATGAGCCAAGTTATATGTTCCTCTGACTGTTGCTTTTTGCTACCACTTACTTTTCCAGCCTTATGTTGCCACAGTCCCAACTATTTTGAGACATTGCCACCATCAAATTCAAGATTAGCCACTGTTTTTCATTAAATAGTAAAATGTCTCACTTTTTATGCATTTTCTTCTTTCTATCATGAAAAAAATATATATTGGTTTATGAGATTTGTAAATCATTCCATTCTGGGTTATGTCCCAACTTTTTTGGAATTTGTTTAGTAATATGGGAAATGTTTTCTTTCTGCCATCGGTATGTTAGACTATTGCACTTGGTTTATTAATTAGTGTATCTTAGGTTTGAGATTGTAAAACTTGCTAAACAAAAGCAAACTGAACTTGAGAAAGCAAGTACAAAGACTCTCAATTATTCAATTCAATTTAGCGGCTTAGTCAGTACACTGTTTAGCTGTTTAATTGTTCTGCTAACTGTTACTGTCAGGGCTTTAAAGAGACAGGAGTTGATGTTTAATAAAGAAGGTGGAATTTACATGATTCTAAAATTATACATGCATATTAGGTGAAAAGGTTTTTACCACAAACACTCACATGATTTGTTATTCAAGCCCCATTGGCTGGCTATATGGAAATGTTGTTTCACCTTGCCAGTCAACTTGCCAGCTCTGTGACCTGAAGGTAAAGATGTGAATAAAGAATGCACATCTTTCCTCATGACTGCAAACGTTCAGTACTCGTAGGATACGCTGCCTCACTGCTGGGGCTGCTTTTGAACACCTGCAGCTTTAGACACGGCTTCAAAAGAAAAAAAAAGGAAAGCACTGAAAACAAAACAAGGTTTTCAAAAAGAGCTTAAGGGAACCTTTCTCATCTGTACACTGCATTGTGGTTTTGGTCACAATCTAAAGAGATGAATGAAAGCTGTTGGAATAATGTGACTCGACAGCGACAAAATCCAAGCAGAGTCGTGCATGATGCATCTCACACATGTGAGCAAGGTTCATCAGTCAAAGAAAGTAAACTTTACGGACTTTGACCTTTCAGTAAGAGTCAGAACCAAGAGTGAGAGAGGGAAAAAAAATCAGGTTAAACCTCACTCTCAGAGTTTGTTCCAATTCAATCCAGCGTGTCACAAGGTATCACAAGAAATAACAAAAGTTTCAGCGAGAAAAAAATGAAAGACAACACAAGGGGCGATACAAGGTGGCAGCAGTGTGGGTGTCTGTGCATGCATGTGTGTGTTGGGGAGATTAAAGATGTGACATGGGGAAATGATGCCAAGTTCCACCTCTTTCTTTTCTTTTCCCTAGTTGTTCTCATGGGCCCTAGTAAGTTTAAAAATAGAGCTTGTCTAATAGAGAAAAGGGCCGAGGGGGGAAGGAGAAGAAGAGCGAAAGCGTGCACAATCTGAAGGAGTCCTCTGTGGTAGTAGAATGCAATTTGAGATTGGCCAGATTGCTTTTTTTGCCTCCCTCCTTCTCCCCGTCGGCCACTCATGAGGCGTGATATGCACTGGTGGGGTCCCTAAGCCGCTATCAACCCGACGCCAGTGCCCACTCTGCCGCCAAGGCGTCGTCGCACTCACAGCACGAGAAAATCAGCACGATGAAATAAAAGAGGGACTCAGAAAAGATCAGCAGGGATTTGAGAGAAATAGATGAGAGTCAGGCGAGGGAATGGAGCAGGGTGGAGAACGGTGGTTTGAGGGAATGGATGAGGGAGATAGCTTCGTTGGGATTATGGCAGGATATGACAGAATGTAAATGCACTTCAGTTGACCCAGTGCTGATAACTCACGGTCACACTGCATTGTGAGAGGTGCACTGTCACAGGTTTGTGCTACAGGTTTTTACTTCATCTGTTTGGTTGGCGTCATATATTTCTTTTGTCTCTTTCTTTTGCTTATAGGAGGAGAAGGTTCAGCTGAGACTGGGCAGAAGGAAACATCCACCTGTGACATTTGCCAGTTTGGGGCAGAGTGCGACGTGGATGCGGAGGACGTTTGGTTAGTTTGCCCACACAAGCACACATACAAAATGCTTCAATCCACCTTTTTCTGCCCAAACCCTGTGATGCCATTCTTCTTATTTATCTTCTTTCAGCATTTTCAATCGAAAAAAAAACATTTGTTTAAATGTTAGTCTGAACACAAAAAATATAAAACAGAGCTCTTCTTTATCCTAACACGCCCACTGCTGAACACCCGCTGAGGTTTTAGTGCATGGCTGACCATTTCATTTAACCTCAATTACTAGAGCAGGGCCGGGAGAGAAAGGAGATTTTCGCTTATTCTGGAAATCCAATTACTATCCTTACAGGACTTGGCAATGTCAGACCAAAAATGACTTTGACTCACACAGGAAAAACTAGTTCAGTCACGAAATAATGTTTGTCATAGATTTAACCATTTATTGCAAATGAGATGTTTTTGGCTTGCTCGTGTGCCTCAGTGAGCAGATGAAAGAAAAAAAAAAGAACATCCTCAGGGGTACATAAAAAGATGTGTGAAGAACCCAATTAAATGGAGACTCAACTGGTGAACCGTTCCAGCACCAGAATCAGTGTTTTGTGCAGTGTGTATGAGACTTAAATTAACCAACTCTGCTGATTTGCTGTGGACCACAATATAGCTGGTATCAGCAAAAGAAAGAAATCCCAGATGTTTTGCTAGAAATTAGAGGTGCCCTGAGAGTATGACTCTATCAGACTGCTTGATGTAATGGAAAGATAATGTACCCTGGTGTACAATATCTGTAATGCCAAGGAATGGCTGCATGATGCATTTTGAGCTCTGTTACAAATACTAAACAGCAGGAGTCCACTCCTGGTGAAGCTACCCACTTTCGCAAATGCACCTTAATATGCTACTAAAACACAGAAATTGATTTATTGGTAATTCCTTAATCCCCTCAGGGAGAATTCATAAAATCACTGCAGCACAAAGTACAGCCAATGGTTTGTGCGCACAGAACTGAAAACGTTAAAGAAGATGAAGCCTCGAGCATATTTAGCACAACCTATAATAAAAACGATCGCAAAATATTGAAAGGAGACAACAGACGAAGTCAATAATGCATCTTGTTCAAAAAAATTCTTCACTTAAATACTTTAACAGACATGAGTATTTCAGTGTCCCTTCTTGTAAAACAGAAACCATAAGTACCCTTTAATCTTTAAAATGCCCCAAGGTGTTTTGATAAGAATGCTTCTGGGGAATAATCAGGCAGGTAATTGCAACCCAACAGACGGTAATTTTCATCAAACAGCAGTCAACAATCGGCGTTGTATGAGATCATTTTGATTAAAATGACAGGTTAGTCCAATCAAGCTGCAGCTGGTTTTAATCAAACAAACTGTCAGCTAATCACAATGATTGGAGAGGGGTGACTGTAATCAAAGACCAGGTGACTGCAAAGTGTGTGTTTATACTGCGTTATTCTGATTTTCACACAAACAGGTCCAGATTGATAAATCATTTTCATCTCTAAATTATTTTAGACTATGTTTTAAAGGAATAGTGCAACATTTTGTGAGGTCACTGTCTTTTATAGAATTGTTGCCGTTAATCTTATGATAGACATTAAACATCTTTTGTTAAGTCCTGGAAGGCAGATTTAACCAGAAGACCAGGATGTTTATTTCTTCTCCTTTACTGCTCATTTGATTGGAAGCATGTAAAGCTACTCATGCATTTGGCACATGTATTGTTTCTTTAAATTGATCTTTAATTGGGCTTGTTCTCTCCTTTGGTGCATTATATAGCTTTGTTGTGCATGTAAAACGCCTGTACAATTAAAAGGCCCAACACAGGGAATAATTTCTTTCTACAAAACACCATCCATCCATCCATTTTCTATACCGGCTTAATCCACTTTAGGGTTGCAGACGGACTGGATTGGGCGAGAGGCAGGGTACACCTGCATATCCTGAATATCTGAAATGCCTCATCACATATTCAGGCTTTTCTTTCTTCACTTGTTTATATCACAATAAAATACATTTGCTGTTCCACACTCCACAATGTTTTTAAATCCTCTGACCAATCAGAGCAGGCAGAGCAAAAATTAAACCTTTAATTTAAAGTCACACTGCAGCACTAACCAGTATGAGAAAAAAATGTTTTGGAACATTTAGGCTTTTGAAATATTACTTCACATTGAAGGTGTGACAATGCGTTGATTCTAAGATAAGGACATGAAAGATTTGGTATCACAGATCATATTGAAAATTAAATTTCATTTTCAAAGCAATGAATTATCTTTTGATTTGAAAGTGAAATACTCTGCTAGCCTTATTGTAATATGTTTGAAGATTTGGTTGGGGTTTTAAAGCCCACATGTGGGCATACTTCAGATTTTATGAACTTACACTAAGATCTGTCTTGAAAGCATTCATTATTTTGAGAATGCAGCTGTTCTCAGGTAAGATGTTAACCACCTACCCTGATTAAAGTCTGCAACTTTAAGGAACATAGCCTGCAATCAGCAGAGAACTGAGGAGATGCTATCAACTTTGCCCTCCAACGTAGGAAACCACTGAGTGGTGCTCTTAAGCAGAAGGATCTATCTCCAGAAGTTAATTTTGGAGGCCATAAAACAGCTCATAGATCTTTATATCTAGGTGGACTCAGATCGCTTTGTTTTTGTGAGAAGGTGTATTATTCAGGAGAAGAAAAACTGGATCAAAAGGGAGATCAGACTCAAATTGTCTGTGTAGCTTGGCTAACAGATATAACAACAGAGCTCCAACCAACTGTACCTGAAGACATAGTGCATAATTGATCAGAAAGGTGCCAGAATCCAACTTCACAGTTTCGCCTGAGAGTGCGAACCTTATTTCCTTCCTTTGGTCAACGCAATGGAATACATCAAAGGAAGATGTATTGTGACTTGCTACCTTTATTCTCAGTTGTCTTACATTATAGTGTGTTACAGTGGTTGTAGCAAGCATTTTTTTCCACTCAGTCCAACTGTAATGGCTTAAGCCATTATTTGGCAGATATAGCATGAAGTCTGAACTTGGCAGTGACCCATCAGTACATATTTTTGTACTAATTTTCCTTTGGCAATTTCTTTTCTCTGTGGAAAAGGAATATGTCCGCCAGGTTTAGAATCTCACTTAAATAGGTTTGATTGGCTGAGTAACTTTGATTTGAGAAAGAAGTTTAGTTATCAGTGAATCAATAAGCAAGAAACTGTAAAAATTATCTTGAGATGTTGAGACTCATCTTAACAACTTGTTTTACTTTTCAAATGGCGGACGCATCTCAGGACATTTGTTGCTTACCACACTTCTCTGTTTAGCCCAGCTGAAAAACAAACACTCTGCATGCTCTTTGCATGGTTGCGTAAGGATTCCGTAGCCTAATTATCATGTGTATGGAACTCGACAGTATAAAAGTAAGCATTCTGTTATAATGAAGGGTTCTACCTGGTCATGTTATGCATTTGGTAGATGCTTTTATCCACATACCTTTCATGCAGGGGAGAGGTCAGGATTTGAACTCTGGTCACTCACATGCAGGGCAGCAATCTTAACACTACACTATCCAGTCGTCGATCATGAGAAACATGCTATTTTAGCTCATTTTTTTCCTATTAATTCCATTTGTCTTTTTTTGTGAATAATCTGAAAATTTATATTTTTCATTCTTCCAATGGATTCAGACAAGAAAAATATGGAGCTGTGGTCAAGATATTATAGCTGGGTGAACCCCTCTTAGCAGAATGCTGCATTTGTCTCTGCATCAGCCTGCAGCAAAGAGCTCTAGTACCCACACTCCACCCTTATATAACTCTCTATAGTCTGTAGACAGGCAGCAGGCAAAACAGACCAATTTGCCCCAGAGGGATCAATAGAGTGTCACAAAAACCCATTTAGATCCATTTGTGGTGTAAACCTGTAATTACCCCCAAAAAGCCATGCTTTCAAAGCCATCAATAGCACCCATCGGTGTTGATAGAATTTAAGGAAAGAAGAAGCAGATAGCGAGCCAGTCTAGAAGAGGGGGCTGCACGGACACTTACTGCGTGAATGCTGGGGTGAGACCTGAGAAAAGAGTGAGGGTTTTTTCAAAGGCAGCACTTGTGTTCATACTGAGGCCCTTTCTGTGGGGAGCATAAAGGAATTTTAATGGAAATCAACAGACAAAGAACAAGCCAAAGGCCAACAAGAGGGGCTGGAGAGGGCCTTTACTGTGTTTGAGCTGGCTCATGCAGGCACAGATACAGTATATGCTTGTGTTTGTCGTCATTTTGTTTCTTTTGCCGTCAGTTTGCTTTCTTCAGTAGTGATTTAATTTCCTTTTAAATAATTTCTTTGAAGTTGGAATTTGTGGTTTTTAATTTCTCTTTGTAGTTTGTTTGTGTCAAATTGTGCTTATTTTGCATCAAGTGTGGTGGCAGACTTTTTTTTAAGGAGGTTTTCAGACTTTTTTTTGGGGGGGGGGGTTTGCCAAGTCATAATTTTGCATCTGTTTAGTAAGGTTTTTATTCTTTTTGTATCCATAGAGTGTTGTTTTTCACTTTTTGTGATCATTTTGATGATGTTGTTTTTATCTCTTTCTGGAAACTTGAAGTCTTATATTAGTAATTTATTTGTTGTTGGATTGATGCCTGTGTTGTTGTTTTGTCTTTCGTTGTTGAGATTTTGCATCTTTGTAGTCACTAAACATTTTTTGTCACTAAAGAAGAAATGCTAAGAGTCACATCATCAAACAGAGTCTGATCCAGAGGGTGGACTATAAAGCAGTTTCAACACATTTAGGCTCAACTAACCCTAAATGAGATAACAGCAGTACTACAACAGTAATTATGATCTTTCTTTTTAAACTTGGGTTTTACTCTTCATGCTGTGCGTGCTCATGTGAACATTGTTTGACACTTCTTCTGCATAAGATATGTCAATTGTCTGAGATTTCATTCATAAGAAGACCAATTTGTATGAATGGAGGGGTGTGAAATATAAAACATCATTAAAAACAAACTAGTTTTTGCTACATGCTTGCTGTTGATATAATGATAGCTGCACTTAAAGTTCTTAAACCTTTAACTTGGTAAAAAGCACATTTCAGCTTTGACAGGGTCCGTTAATAGCTTGTAAACCACATTAGTGACTGACCAGATCAAAGTGAAATATTGTTGGTTGAATATTCTCTGATATACAGTTCTAATTTATTTTGTGAGTCAGAGATGATATCAGCAGTATAAAGTGGATTTGTTGGCAAATCTTGACAAGATATAGAAATGTTGATGACCCATTCTGATTCAAAACCTGAATGCTTGGTTCCCTACATGTTGTTTTGCTGTAACTGCAAACCTTCTTTGGTGTGTAAAGAAATTTGGATTTTTTATTTACCGTTGTTAAATGAAGGTGAGTTGTTGATTCACCATTCTGGTTCTGGTCAAAAGGGGAGATTTTTAATTAGGATAAAAGTCCATGTTTGGTCAAATATTTTATAGATTACATAGTTATTGAAAAGATGCTGCTGGCACAACACTGCATTGTGGCTAAATCGGCCAATTAGAATGCGGAGATTGGATCAACATCTAAATGTGGTACTCGGACCAAGTTTTAAAAATGCTGAATCATTGATTTTCTGTTAGTTCAGCTATCTTATATTTGTTAAACATCAATTATGCGCTTTAAATGTTGTTACAGTGTTAAACTTCAACTGCCGATATCTTGCCTGATGACATTTAAATGTTGTTTGAGTCTAAGTATGCTGTCTGGGATATCACTAAGACAAGAATCAGGGAAAGTCTGTTGTTTTTTTTGCTAGTATGTAATCTGAAACATTAACTGCTCTGGAACAGTTTAGAAGTTAAGTTACCAGGGTGATCTAACTGGTTAGAATTGAACCATCTTCATGACAATTAATGTCTTAACTGGTTGCATCTGTGAAAGTGTGGATATAAGGCCTGCCTAGTGAGGTTAGCAGGAATTCTCAAGTTGACACAAAACCTAAATAAGGACAACAGGCTGCTGATATTCTGAAACACAAATCCTTAGTAAATGCTGGCAGAGTAAAAAGGGTTCAGTGGAGGTCGGGAGATGGTGGATACCTGGCATATGTCACGGTTAGGTGGTGGAGGCAAGGAAGATGGACCCAAATGCAGACATGGAGCAGGCAGGAGGTAACAGAAACTAAACTCAGTTTATTGGAAAAGTTTTAAAAAATGGTAGGGAAGCTGGAACACCAGAAACTATGCTTGAAAAAATAACCAACCAGATTGTAACAAGCCGCAGTAGAACAAGAAACAAGAAGAAGTGACGACGGAATCTGACAAAAAGTGGAGACAACTGGGAGTTTAAATACTGTGGCGAGAGTGATTAGTGAATGACAACAGCTGAGCATAACTGATAACAGGTGTCAGGCGTGGAGCTGATGACCAGGCAGGAGGGAACTGAGGAAAAAGGTCAGGGAAATGGCAAAACTGAAACCAAACAGAACTGAAACAAAATACATCAATCATGACAGCATAAGAGCTGGCTGATGGGTTTGATTGGGTGGAGTGATGGTTCACTCAGGGTAAACCAGGCAAGAAGAACAGGTTTTATTAACTAATTAACTGTAAGACTGGTGGAAGGTTAAGAATTAGAGCAAGGCATATGAACAGGCCACAGATAGCACAACAATCTGTTCTTGTATGGCTAGTACTGGGGTCTTAGAGTGGAGCACTTACGCCTTGAGCATGAGGTTGTTTACAGAGAGAGCAAAATGAGAAGGCAAAGACATAAAGACACAGAACACATCACTCTTAATGAAAGATAGAAAATAACAAAATTTCTAACAACGGGTTGGAGTCATGGAGGGAGGGATGGTTACAAAGAGCAAGAGTACACCTCGTTTAAGCCCAGCACGCACAGCACAGCAGTGCTTCGCATACATTAATTTATTTCTGGCAGCTCACTACAATAAAACTTTGCTCTCCACAAATTGAATTTCTATATTTGGAGGTGCTCACTCTGCTCTTGCAGTCTCTCCCTGATACGCTACCAAAACAGACACAGACATACTGCGTGACTTCCTCTCTCAGAGCTTTTACCCTGCAGTCACATCACAGTATCTACGTTTGAGAATTGTGGCTGCACTTTCTCTGCTTAAAGACTTGAACACTTAAAGATCAATCTATTTTTCTTTTTAATTTGTTTTTATTCCTTTGAAAAGCACCAACCGTAGACTGTAAAGCCAAGAGACATCACGGCTTTGTAAAGGAAAACTTTAGATTTCTAGGAGGTGCTTGAATGGCCACAACGGCTATGAAACAAGATTTTTTTTCATCAGTAATTCATTAGAAATTACCATTATTGAAATACAAACTGTAGAAAAGTGGTAGTGGTCCTCTGAATGACTGGTGCAGAGAACAAAGAGGTATCACGTACAGAAAACACAACCCAATCTCCACAGAAACACATTGCACTTTTTGCATTTCTGGAAACCAGAGATAGCAGGAATATGCATGTACTCAGGAATTTAACTTTTTTTAAGTGCAGGCAGATGGTGTTTACCTGCCTTATATCATGACTGTGACAGTATTTAATGCCAACCCTTGCATTATTCCTTGACCTTTTCATGTCCTAACCTTAACCAACACTGGATTAGAGCCTTTTTTTGAGTGGCATCCCTGTTCACAGTTGGAACTGAGCCAGACAAGTCTGCATTTGTCCTATTGGGTCATTCTGACTGTTCTATCAAAGCATGGTTAATTTCTGACAGTATCTCATTTTCTAATCTCAACCAACTAGCTTTGATTCATATATGAAATCAAATCAAATATCAAAGATGAGTGAAAAATGCCAGGGAAAAACCTTAGGGCTGGTCGATAATGTGATAACAAAAGAAGAGAAGAGTAGTTTAATGCTGGAGTCAAACACTTGTCTGTCAAATGGCAGCACTTGTGTTACAACCGCCTCAACAAGAGTCCTAACAAGTGCCCGGCAGCTGGTTTCCAGAAGCATAAAATGGCAGCATATTTTACTGGTGACTTAACTTTGAAATCATCCATTGTGCCACAGTCATTCAAGGCTCCAAGTTCCAACACAACCTTCATCAGTCTCAATAACAGCCAAATATTATATAATGTTGCATTTGCTTAATCTTTCAAGTCCAGAAAATAACTCAGGCAGCTGTAATAGACCCAAAAAGAAATGTATCTTCTGATGCATTTAGCATTTCCCTGAACATAGATGTCAAAAAAGAATGCTGAAACATAAAAGGGGCCTCAAGACCTGTATTAAGATCATTACATTGGACTTTTTCTTAACAACAGAGATTACATAATTGTTGTTACAAAACAGTACCAAAAACAGTGTTGTTGTTGAGAATTCCAGGTACCAGGGCTCACAAACCTTTTTACCTGTAGCAAATTTAAAGCTGCATTCATTTATGGTAAAAATGTCATTCTGGCAGCTTTTTAACATGCAAAATGTCAACATTCCAAAGATATTTTGCCTTACAATAAAACATAGAACACAGTTTTATTAAGGAGGGCTGCATCCCACGTTGGGGACGTTTTGCCTTTGTTCATGTTCTAAACCTAATGCAGCATAGATTAGTGCCTTATATCAAAGTATTTGTTTGTGCATCGCAAGTCATATCATCGCAATATTTAACAATGATATTGAATATCATGCAAAATCAATGTTTCCTAACACCATGCACACTTAGTGATATTCACCACTGCCTGAATGATGAGTGTATCTGTGTGTGCATGTAGCTTCTTCTACTCTGCAGATACCTTTACTTTTACTGACGTTTGTCTTCAATCTCTTGTTTGATCGAGCTCCTTGTTGAAGTTTATGAGACTTCACACTGTTCGCCTCTGCCCAGTACAGCGCATGCTGTAATCCATCAATGATCTCTGGACTATTAACATTTAGTATCACAAAGAACTGCAATGTTATTTTGGTGTTTGTGGGTTTTTTTATTGGATATTTTCTGTTTCTGCTTCTCCTTTTTTCTTCCTGCTTCAACATTACTCTTTTGTTCTGCCTGTCACAACAGTTCTCTGCTTCTCTCTCTCTCTGTTTGTCTGTTTGCCTCTCACTCAGTTTTTCAAAGGATTACAGTGAAATTTGAGGCTAAGGATTATGAAAATCAATGCTGTGTTCAGTTGCAACGAGGTTTGCTGCTGGGGATTTGTACACAACAGGAGGCAGTTAGTGGATATGTTGGCCTTAGCTGCTCTGTGAGTGTGTGTGTATGCGTGTGTAAGTGTTGAAATGTCTGTAAAAGCGGCCTTTTCAGTTGGGAGCCTGCAGACAGCCTGGAGATGGGGAGGCTTTGATTGGAGGGAAATCGCAGGGAACTAATCAATACGACACATCCTGTTAAGAAAGTATACTCGCACACACAAGGCACACACTTTGGTGCAATTAGACACATTCACACACACCGATAGCTTTCATTTAACACTTCTCCACCCCTCTGTACGTCTCAGCAGAATGTGTGAAGGAACGATTTGGCTTGTGTGAGCGAAGAAGCGGCTAAAACAAGGATTATCAAAAAGCGATTTGTGTCACATACATGTATGTGTTTGTGCACGCCAGTCTGCGGGTAGCACTAGGATGTGTTGACGCACTGCAGTCGGGTGGTATAGTGCCTATTGTGGAGAAAGTGAGACGCCTCATTAAAAATGGATGGAGCCCAGGCATCAGCCACCAACCAAACAGCGGCCTCTCGGGATGCAAAGTGTCTCTGTGATGGGGATTGGTGGTGGTTAGTGTGCATGAATACATGTGTGTGATGTTGAGCCTGTATGATATACTTTCTTTAATTGGTGTATGTGAGGAAATCTAATTTTGCTTCAGAAGATTCTGCTTTGATTTAAGTCCTTGCTGCTTCCTTTCATGTTAAAACTACTCTCATTTAGATACTTTTTATGATAATGTGGATACTTTAATCGTATGCCTAATCTTTTCTTAAGGGGTCTTTTGCTAAATGAAAGGGTGTTGCATAATCTTTAAAGGTTAACCCATATGACAAAAGTATTTTTCCTCACTTGCCCCAAGTGGTATATAGCTTTGCAGATAATTTTAACTTCAACAGATGGGGGTTTTGAGAATCTTGCTTGTGGAGTATCTTTATCTATCATAAAACATTCAGGGTTGAGGTATAAATCTGTCCCTTTGCAAGGATTTGCCACTTATTTAGATACAAATGTAAAATAATATAGCACAGTTGAGCTTTTTAGTCTACTTTGCGTTTTTGAGTTTAAACTTAAAATGTTAATGTCTTAAAATGTTTAATAACCATAAGATGTAATTTCATTGTTCATTCAACTATATACAATTCCTACTGTTTAATTAGTCAATGGCTACTCTATCATTCAGCATTTATAGCAATATTGAATAGCCTTAAATTAAATTATGACTTCAGTGTTTAGTTTCAACCTTAAGGGTTTAGGGCTGTCGTACACTTCTTTGCAAAGGTATTTACCCTCCAAGGGGCTTTTCCTATTTTGTTTTATTAAAGCCTGTACTTTTGGTGGCCATGTTTTTGGACTTTATGGAATGAACACAGTAAAAAAATGTTCATTCAGAGGTGAAGGAGTTCATTTTAACACCGAGCCAGAGAACATATGGTCCCACCTTACACTGTGTAAAAGTTACTGAACTTAGTGAAACTTAGCAAATTTGATTAACACTGACAATTGTTCATGAACCTTAACACATAAATAACACCCACAGTATTCTCTAAATGTGACACAAAATTTTCAAGTGCTCTTCAAAATGAACTCTTGATAAGATCTATGTAACACTCACTGCCAGTTAAGTTATTACTCTAAACACAGTGTTGATATGTAACCAACTCCTGCCAGCGTTACCAAGAATTTACTCATGTATTTACTTCCTGTTGTTATTACTCAACACCCACGGTTGATATCAATAGACTACTTTATATTTAACTGTACTTTTGAATGTTATAACCATGTCTTGTCAATTTAATGAAAATAAAAATGTCAACCATCAAAGCTCTTTCTCCTATCACATGCTGAAAAGGCATGTTCAGTTTGATGACAAAGAGTGAAAAATAAACAGTTCCTGTAAGACATGACACATGTGCAACGGTACATTTTTCAACCATTTCTCTTAATGTTAAAAATATTTCAAAAGCATTTCAGAATTCACACACTGATAATTCCTGCCATTCCCTCCTCATTTGTTTTCTTGGTAAACCATTTAAAGCAAAAACCATAACCAAATTAGCAAGTGATTGAATTGCAAAGTGAAAATGCATGTTTTCAATTGTGTTGACGTTAACAGAGGGTCAAACACAAGTTTTTGTCAGTAACGACTAGGGATGGGAATCGAGAACGGGCCAGTAGTTTGATTCCGTGGAATCGTCATTTTGCCTGATCCCATGTACAGGTTCTGCTAACGTCTGACACAATTTACGCGATGACGTCATGTGCACGCTTTGTATCTTGGCTCAGAATGTTTACAACATGGCGTTGAGGCAGAAGCACTCAAAAGTTTGGTTATATTTCACCAAAAAGGACAATACTGGGGCCGAGCGTCTTCCGTCTCAAAAGTCCCAGGTAACGCAGGGCTCTCAAGTCTCACGTCAAAATTATAATCTAAATTTCTCTCACGGGCCGCTATAGCTATGGAAACGGCAGGAAACAAGCACGTCTCCCATGAGTCTGAGCAGAGCAGTTTTAGCTTTAGCAGGAGAGATGTCACTCTTCCCTGCATTCAAAACTTGAGAGCCCTGTAACGTAAAACTTCCAGCTCCTGTTGATTGTAATAATGTTAGCGACATACTATATGAATAATTTCCATCTGATATTAACATTTAGTTGAGGAGGACTGGAAGAGTGAGGCAGGCTTCCGCATACTTGTAGCTAACCCTTTCATCAAGGCAGGGAAAAGTAAAATGACAGAGGTGAAAATAGATAAAATGTTGGTGCATACTTGAAATACTGCAACCAAAGCCATTTCTACTATATATAACTGGATGAGAATCGATAAGAGAACAGATAAGGAATTGAATCGATAAGCTATATCGATAATGGATGAGAATTGCTAAATTCTTAACAATTCCCATCCTTTGCTTTTGAGTCATGTGATTAATTGTTGCGTTGCATTGCTGTAACAGTGCTTAAAAAACAGAAGTCAACTCAAATGCTGGAAAACTGACAAGGCCCGACATTTACAATTTGCCCAATATTTTTCATTCCAACGTGTTCAAATTAGATTTTTAAAAGGTGAAGACTGAGCAGTTTTTAGGATTTTGTTTTCATGTTACCTGTAAGACTCTGTAGCTATGCATGTCTTATATGTGGATGGATATGGCTAGATATATAGATATTGAATTCATCATGTTGCCACATAATAGATAATTGTCCTTTTGTTGAATTCAAAAACCTCTTTAACCATTTATAAAATGCAATCTCTTTTGAAAATATAACTTACACATAACTGTTATAAAATGCTTAGCAGCAGGATTATCTCATGCAGATAACCAATAAATTTGTACCTACTGAAAGGTCAATAAATGAATGACATTCAGTTTGCACATGGAGTCTCAAATAATCAAGTTGGGCTCTAAACACTGAACTTAACACACAGAGTAACATTACTTGTTATTTGCACTTTTTTATGAACCAGTTTCTGTGCAGAAATGTGAAGAAAACCTTAAAACATTAGTAGGTACTGTGCTCACCACAAAAACATACTACTGCTCATTTTACATCTGTTGCTACGAGTCCCTTATGATAGGCAACATACATTCTCTCCTTCAGCCATAGCTTCGGCACTGTGATCACAACTGATTTGTTCAGTGTCATTGCAGAAATAATCTAAATGATGAGCAGGAGGTTTCCTGTGAATGATAATTCCTGTGAGTTAGAATAAGCTGTTTTTTGTACACTGCACCAACAAGAAAAAGAAAGTGTGGCCTCCCCTTAAATGTGACCAAGAATCTGGCCACATGTGTTCCAGGACACTTCTAAATGGGGTGCGATCTTGTGTTTGGACCACTCAGGATGCACATTTGAACTGACACAGCAGCATCAACATGCATCTAAAAATCCTGAACTCACACATTCTACTTTTTTCTTCACAGGGGTGGATCATTGATGACTTACCAGAATTAAAAAATTCCTCCAGACTCAGTTCACTGATCGTCACGTATTTATGTTCTTTATCGATTTTTGTTTAAATCAGCATGATGGTATCTGTAAAAACAACAAAATGATTATTCAGCATTATTATTATTATTCGATATTCCACTATGAGTAAGCATTGGTAACTGTATCAGAGGTCAGATCTTTAGCACATTTAGAGGGCCAGTCTTGAAGCACTCTAATGACTAGCATGAATGTATAAATTAATGAATGTATATTGAAGTGTAAAATAGTCACTAAGAAGCAGTAGAAGCCGTAAAAAGACAACAGCAGAAATGGCTTAGGTAGTAATTAGCAACACCTGAGAAGTACTTCATACTTTCACGGACTTTTGCGGTCTCAGCTGCCTCAGACAATTTTCCTCAAGGACAAACATGCAGTTCTCGAAAAACCTTAACATGATCTCTTTCAAACAGCTGTGAATTGAACTTGACATTTGCCTTGGATCACAAAGCATTTGCTTTTTAAGCCAGTTCCCTACATCAACAGTCTTTTCTATTTTACTGGTTTCTGTGAATGTTTCAAAGCACATTGGCGAGATACTGCATTTCATCTGAAATGCCATGTTTCTTCAGTGTTAAATAGGCTCAATTTGATATTTTAAGCCAGCCTCAACTCGGCCTCATTAGTCCATTATTCTAGAATGCTGCTCGAACTGAAACGTCAGTAAAATATTTAAGTGTTAAATAGTAGACTCTTGCCAATGTTTTCAACAAGGAGAAGATATAGAAAATGGCACAGGTCAGTCTGGAAGAGGGCAGGGTTTTTCCAGAGTACTTTTTCACCCTGTATCGACAATTTTCATTGACACTGGGTCATATCTTCCTCTTGTTGTTATGATAACTCTGATAGAGTTTTCTTTAGTTGAGACTAAACATTTTACAATGTAAATAATACTTTTTACAAGATGTATTTTAACTCTAAAAATGTTCACTAACACAGTGGGACATCAGGACACATTTTGTACTGCTGTCAGAATGACTCTGATACAGTCAAATACTCTCAGTCAAATACAGATTTTACTGTCAGCCTGCACAAAATGGTTCCAGAATATCCCATCACATCAGTTCTGCTCAGGAAGGGTAAACCTGCAAAACTCACAGATCATGCAATAAGGGTAATAATCAGAGAAGTAACAAAGAGACCAAAAGTAATCCTGAAGGAGCTGCACAACAGAGGCAGGAGTGTCTGTCAGTGGGAGTGTTTTAAGCTGTGTAGTTCACCAAGATGGTCTTCATGGTGAGCGATGGGAACAAGAAAGCACATTTAGAGTTCAACATGAAGGCGTCTGGGGAAACTCCCCAAACATGTGATCAAAGGCGCGACGGTCATTTGGCCATCAAGTAAAATTCAAAGTCAACACCTCTAATCACCACAAGGACACCAACCACTGAGTGAAGCATGGTGGTGACAGCATTATGCAGTGGGGATGTTTTTCATTACCAAGGCCTTGAAAATTGGTCAGATTTGAAGGAATTAATAAAACACTTGAGAAAAATCTTTAGATGTGAGTCTGAAGAAGTTCACCTTTCAGCGAGACAGTGACTATAATCATAGTGCTTCAGCAACATTCGTAAAAGCCCAACTTGAAAGAGACAGAGCAGCTTTGTGTTGAGGAGTTCAAAATACCTAAGTCTGGATGGGCTGACTCCAATACCCCAAGAGACCTGAAATTGTTATTACTGAAAAACAATGGCAAACAAGAAGAGTTTAATACTTAGTTTTTTTTGTTATTCACTACTTGTAGGTTTCACAATTACAAATAATTATATATATATATATATATATATGTATATATATAATAAAATAAGTGATAGCTATGTTATGTTGATCAAATGATACAAAAGTCAAAAAATGCCAAGTGAGGGTGAATACTTTTGCCAAGCTCTGTGGGAACAACTGAACAGCACATTGTGAAGTGCAACAGGTACATTTCAAAAAGCCATTAAGAGAATTCAGTGAACATTTTCTCCATGAAAGTGTAACATTGTTTTTACTCACATATCAGAGGCATGAATAGAGTCTTTTTACTACTATATAAATCATCTGTGAATATATTAAAGACTCTGTGTTGGGTCTGTGGCAGTGCACCGATGTGCATCCTTGTCATTGCCGCAGCTGTAATTACAGTGGAAGCAAAAGAAGCCTTCTTTGCAATTTGACTGAAATGTCGTTTTAAATCATCGTGTTATGGACTCATTGCGTAACCCTCTGCAGTGGCAGGTCATTCACTGATGTGATGGCTTACCTCTGGTGTCATGTGGGATTTGCCAGCCTTTCCGCAACTGACTCCTCTCTGATGCATAACAAAGCTTTTCTTCACATCGTTCTTACTTTGCTGATCCATCATTACAGCAGTGGCTGAGCGCCGCCACGCTTTGCTGCACGGCTTTTCAATCAACATCAGTGTCAGCAGTTGCAAATCATCACGGCTGATTGTGAAGGTGTCTGACTTTGTGAGTGTGTGTATGGGCACACATCTATGTGTTGGTGGGCATCCACATGGGTATGTATGCAAATGCAGCTGGGAGACAGATGAATGCCTGTGCTCTACCGAGAGCTTCACATAAGAAGAAAAGACCAGGAGAATAATGACAGATTTATAATTACAGAATCTTGTGATCAGCGCTACTCAGCAGCAGCCATCTGGGGAAAGCAGTCTGGGTGTAAATTCTGCTGATCAGGCCCAGCGCAAACATAAGGGTCACACTACACGTATGCCCGAATATAGACACAAACATCCATATGTACTGGTGTACAAAGTCTTTCACGGGCACTGAATTTATGCAGATGCCACACCTGCAGAAGAATCCACGAAAACACAAAATGTTGCACTCTGAAAGAGTAAGTTTATGGTGCAACAGCAAATTGCCCGGTTAATTTGTTGGAGCTAAAATCATCAAGTAAGCACGTGATTCTCTGTAAAATGAAAGTATTAGTGTTCCACAAAAAACACAGCAGCTTAATGGAAGGAGGCAAAAGATTCATTAGGCGGAGAACACAAAACTAGGCTAATTCACAAGATTTTTGGATGTAAAGTGGCTGTGTAAGTGAACAAACAGGCGTTTTGCTTGGTAATGTAGGATATACGCAAACCTGCACTTAAAGAAAGCATCTGGTGTAAACTGTAAATGCATACATCTTAAGATAATCAGGCTCCTGTGGATTTAAAATTGCGGGACGAAATGGACATGGCAGCTTCTTTCAAATATTGTTAAGGTTGTCAACATTGTTTTTGGTGTTTCTCAGCTAAGTCGACATGTGATGTAATACTGGAAGCAAGCAGTTTGCAGTTTGTCTTCAAAGGTTTTTCCAACAATAATAATGTTCTGTTTTTTTTCCATTTAGGATGTTTTCAATCCTATCTGAAGTAAATTTCACATCTGAATGACAACTTTTTTTCCTTTTCCTCTGCAAAGTCAAACTGTGCAGCTTTATCTACAGTTTGTTCATTATTATTGTTTCCTGTCACTGTAACGCGACATCATTTGTCTGTGAAGCCTTCAGGGCAGCCTGTCCCTTTTTTCCAGAGTTAAATCCATTTTCTATTGTGTCAAATTGAATGAGCCAAAAACACAGTTTGAACAGGATTACTGGCCATGATCCAACATCCTGACTGAGAGCAAGCTGTGCTGTTCTTTTTTCTTATCTCACTTTTACTCCCTCAGCGAATTTGGGTGTATGGCACTAAGAATGAAACACCCATCAGAATACAAACGGTTTCAATTCTATTGATATTTCACATTTCATTTTTCTGTTAATGACATGTTGAATACTAGGTAGTATGCCGTTCTAATATCATTTCTTGTTTTTCAGGTGTGTTTGCAACATCGACTGTTCCCACATCAGCTTCAACCCGGTGTGTGCCTCGGATGGTCGCTCCTATGACAACCCCTGCCAGGTGAAGGAGGCATCCTGTCAGAAGCAGGAGCGCATAGAAGTCAAGTACCTGGGGCACTGCCAAGGTCCGACACTCAGACAGACATCCATGTGTACACAGACACTAAAAGGCACAGCTATGCTCTCACAAACACAGTGGGAGCTGTCAATCCGTCTCTCTGAGCAGGTGTTGGCTTCACACTGAAGTGGAGAGATGCAGGCAAATGAGGGAGCTAAATGCAGATAGTAGTATTGATAGTTTAACTTAAGAGTAATCCCTCTTTTTGGTGCAGTATTTCTCAAGGATACATTTGTTTTATTGGACTCTGTGCTGAAATCCATGACCTGATTGAAGACAGAAGAAAAAAATGCAAATGTTCTTTTGAAGATACGTTTTATTTGACTGGATTTGATTCAGGGTCTGTTTGACTTAATTTCTCCTCATTTTGATTAATTTTACTTTCAAATCTGGCTGACACTGTCATGTGGTTGAAAGCATAAGTGGCGACCTATCCACTCTTGCAGTTCAGGGACTTGTTCAAATCCTAATATTAAATGCCTTAATTGTGTGAGAGTAGATGTAAAATGCATTTGACTGACGATGCCTCCACATAACACAAAGACGTCCTTTGAGAAGTAAAGCGAAGAAAAGAAATCGAGCCAAGTAGGCACAAATCTCAATTTGACCCTGTGGATCACACCGTACTGATCCATTTGGTCAAACGTCCTCACATGCTGGTTCAATAAGAACTGTAAGGGTGAAACTGAGGGATTAGACCCCATCTCAGTCAGGACTATAACTAATTTAGCTTGCTGGTTTATGTGTCCCTTTATATATTGTTACAAAAGAGCTTCACTATGCCAAATGTACTATATACTGCAAAAGCATCAGAGTCATGTCTTTACATGTGGCCTGGAAAACAAGAAATTAGCTTTTTAGGTCCAGATGCCTCTCTCAGGTACTGCATCAGGTAAAGCTTAAGGACATCACTTCCAGACGCTGATCATCTGCCAAAGCTGGGTTTTTAGGCCTGACACTTCTTTTGGCCTCCAGTTGTCCAGTTTCTTCGTTTTTAAGGACACACTGCACACCATGCTAAGATGCCTAAAGTTTGTAGCTATTAGCTCATTGGAAATCACCTTGTTGGTACAAAAATACTAGTTTATGTCTTTCAAACTGTGTTATCTTTGTTATCTTTATCTAGATGCATCTAGATAAAATGGGAAATGGAAACAAATGATGTGTCTTTGTGACAGGCTGTTAGTAACAAAGTGCCTAAAGATACAATTTAGAATTTCTTCTTTGCCAAGTTATTTGTAATGTTTAGACACAATATTGGTTCAATCCTTGACTTAGGTGGAGAACTATTGCTCAAGATCACTTTAAAATATTATAAGAAAGTCTGGCTCCATGGAGGCAAAATATCAACTCTATTTTTTTAGTCATTTTATTTTATATTGGATCTTTGTTGATGGATCTACAAATAAATCCTTAGCTTGTGATCTCATTGAAATGCATCTTTGATTGTTAAGGAGTTTTTTTTACTTTCTTGTTTATCTATCTTTTCTCTCTTGTTTGGTTGTAAGTAGAGCACCAGAGATGTAATAAAAGAGACAGAGAACCAGGCATATCATAAATCTCATAAATTGAGGGTATAAATTCACTGACCCCTGAAAAAGAACCATAACACTAATATGTTGATGATTTGAAAGAGATTTTGTGGGCATTCAGAAAAAAGGAATTCAATGCAGCTTCAGTAAATTGAGCAAAAATGCATTATTTCCTCTAATCTTTCCAGATGATTCTGCTCCATTTTAGGCCGTTGTTCGGTATAACACAATAGGTGTACACAGGTGCACTCCGCATGAGGCCTTTGTAGAAATGATCATTTACATCCAACCCTCTCCTCTGCAATGGCATCAGTCTGAATGTGGAACACATGATAGATGGAACTGGAGCTCAAGGAGAGGTTGCAGTGACCTGAGATCAGCTTTAATGTGTCTTTGGCCTTTCCAGGCGACATCATCACCGGGAACAAAGACGATGGACACTTCGCACGGACCGACCTCACGGGTGAGTGCTCCTGTAATGGTGGAAGATTAGTAAATAACATGTGCTGTCAGTCAGAACTGAATCAGAGTTGCTCTCAGACATTTCTCTTCTCTTTATCCATTTTTCATCCACAGTTTCTTTTCATCTTTTAGAAAAATCAGTGACTGTCTTGAAGAGCACAGTAATGTATGCGCACAGGTGGCCACGGGCATATGTGCATTTACTATTATGTCTTTCTGTGTGTGTGTGTGCTTGTGTGTGTGTCTGCACAGTAGGGGAAAAGGAAGATCCAAGGAACGGGCTGGCCCGCGGCCTGTACATCCCCTGTCCAGATCACTACAAAAACTACTGCGTCCATGGAGAGTGCCAGTTTCCCAGTATTCTGGCCCAACCCTCCTGCAGGTACGCATGCACACACACACACACACACACCCACACAAACACACACACACCAGGGGACTGGTTGGATAGAGTTTAATAGCATCTTGCACACATGACTTTCATCTTAACAAAGCTGAAATTTATTTTAACAACATGGTGTGATTATTACATTAATACATCAAGTCAGGGCCATCATTATTAATTCAAAGTGAAAGAAATGTCTTTTTAATAACTTGCAATCAGTAATGCTATAGTTCTATTGCTATTATGGGCAGATTATCTATTTGTGTGTAACAACTAAACTATATTTACAGAATTGCTCTGGTATTAAACAAACCCTGTTTTTAACCACTAATTTGTTGATACTATCTCTGATCTGCTGATGCTAAAAGAAAGCATGAAATGTAAGATGGCTAATCAGCTGTGAAATGTAGCAATTGCAAGGCAAAGTGCTGGTACCCATTAATTTTCTAATCAGGTTTGTTTATCTTGAATGAATATGAGCACAGTGTGGGGGGGGGGGGGGGGGGGGGGGGTTTCCTGCCGTATCCTTACAGTCAGACAGGCTGTTGACCAACAGGCTGCTCTGCTTCAAATGAATCCCATGTTGAATTTCTCCATGCTTAATGAAGGTGCTGGTGTTCCCTGTTCAACGCATTATAATCTCGAGTTCTATTTTCCGTACAGTGTGGGCATCTACAAAGTGAAAAAGAGCTGGGTGAAGCAGAGTGAACAGTCTGATCAGTCGTAACCACACTTATAACAATGCAGTGTTCTGCTGCGGCACATTGGCTGTTGGTATTTTTGTGGATGTTACCCATCACCTAAAGATTTAGCACATTTACATGACAGTAAATTAAAAGAATAATTGTGCTTGTCAAACTAAAACTAGACTTAAAATACACTTTGCCATGTTAGTCCATGTTAGACTGAAATCTTACTAAATTGAATTTTTCAAAAGTGGATTTACACACCCGCAGCTGGAAGTTTAATTACTCCTTTATACACACAGGACAGTGCAAAAGCTTTAAACTGCCCCTAATTTTTTTTATCTCTTGCCAGAAAATTGGAACAGAAACACAGTCTGATTTATCTTTCTTAAGAATGGCTTCCTGACAGCCACCCTTCCATGAAGACCATTTCTGATGAGGCTTTTCAGACCTGATAACTGATAAGCTGGTTCATCCCTTGAGTTAGGTGCCTTTTTTATGATTGAATGGTTCGGAGGTCAGTGTTAAATGGCTCAAAAATAAGAAAATAATATGTTTCTCTGAAATGATCAGGTACACGACAAGATTGAAAATGAGTGAAACAGCCAGTAAAGTCCAAAGAAACACTGTGGGAAATCTTCAGGCTGTAACTTCACTACATTTTTCCTCCCGTTTGCGTTTGAAAAGCGACAAGAACACAGAAATTCCCACAATAACTCGGCACCTGGGCCAGCTGGGGGCAATAATGACTATCCATCCATTTCCTATACCGTCAATCCGTCAGTCGGGTAGCGGGTGGGCTGGAGCCTATCCCAGCAGTCATTGGGCGAAAGCAATAATGACTATATTTGAGAAAAACGTTCTGAGCACACACAAAAAACTAATTCTCCTTCCAAAACAGTACTTAGTACAACATTGAAACAGAATAACAAATGCAATTTGTTTGTGTGGGTAGACGATGAAGTAGAGTTTTTGCTCAACATGATGTTACAAAACAAGCCAATGAAAGCCCAGAGAAACATCAGGGAAAAAATATATATATATATATATATATAAGTGCCATTGTTGTTAAGGTTTCCAGCCCATGCTCATTACAGAAAGCAGCAGTGGCCATGAATGAACTAGACTGAGACCCCCAAAACCCCTGTCGTGTCCACACAGATATGATAAAAACGAAGAATGAGTTTTAAAAAATCTTCAATTTGAAAAAGCATGTTTAAGACCCTTCAAAAAGATAACAAGAAAGTCTGGCTCCTTGTGTGCAAAATATAAAGTAATTCGGAGAGGCACAGCAATTTTGCACAGTATTATACTTTATTATACTCAAACTGGCTAAAGCATTTGGTGCACCCAGCATACTGAAAGTATCAGAGGAAGCCAGCACTCAGAAGTAGAAAAAGTCATTAATGTCAGAACAGCATGTATAAAAGTACAGAGCTGTAAGTTTCCAACTCACTGCTCAACATAGGACTGATGTGCTAGGAGCTAAATTGTTTGTCAATCATTGTGTGTAGTGACATAGTAGGTCAGCTAGAAAATGCCCAAGACAAACAAGTTGAAAGGGGGCATATCAGCACCTATTGTAGCGTAATTTGATATACTTTGATTAAAAATGATAAATGCATTTTTAAATTATTCCCCTCCCATGCTTGTATACAGGGACAACAGTAGCCCAATTAAATGTTCTAGCCGAGTTACAATCGTAGCTTGACTTAGCTGTCCAAGAAACCCGATGAGCGCTGCGGAAAGAACACCCTCTCTGCAGCGGTCCAACAACCTCTCCAAGCCGGGCGGTGCATGTCCTGCTACGCTATTAAAAAACGTACAGGAATCCCAGGTGTTGACCTGACTTCCAAACTCCACAGGTCCAGTTAGAACATGGCAGATTTGTTATAGCTCCACTCAAACACTCAGAGAAATCAAAGGATCTGCTGCCTATTGCCAGTCATACTTTTGTATGGCTGGTGCACAGAAGCCCAAAATGAACACACAAACTTTTGTTTATGGCTTTTGTAATTTCAGCATTTTACTAAAAATTGAAGAAGTATGCTCAAAACAAACAAACAAAATTAATGAAAATTGGTAAGATTGTTTATATAGCAAAGCTAATTAGCAGTTAATTCTTGGTAGCGACGTTGTCGAAACTGTCACATCATATCATATATTGTAGGGATGGGTAGAGTGAGAGGAAGCATTTGTTAGATGCCGTCAATCAATGAGCAGTCTAATGCAAGTCGTGGTGGGTGGGGTGACTTTGTTGCAGTCACATGCATATGATGTGGCATAGTCAAACACTGAAGAACAGTCGTGCAAAATGGCTCTGTGCTCTGGTGATGCTCTTCTAAAATCAGAAGCTGCAGATTTATCAACATATCTGTTCTGTTGTCCTCGGATAGCTGCAGGGCTTTAATGAACCAAAGCAGGAACTTAAAGCAGCTGGTGATCACAGATACTGTAAGAATCACTCACATGCAATTATAGATAAAAGCCGACGGATTTAACAGCTTTCCCACTTCAAATGCATTAAATATTCATTTTTTATACTGATTTAAATGTATTTACTGGTTGGAGAGTGATTCATTTAAACTGTTTTATCTTAAAGGCATTTTCACTTATTGCTGCACATTTGCCTGAAGTCTTTGTTGATAAAATCAGAAAAATACAGACAAGGTTCTGTTCTGAAATGCCTATTTTCAACATAAATTACCAACAAGTCACTTTATACTGCTTTATTGCAACTGTCCTATCTTCTCTAATTGATATTTATATCGTCAACAACAGAAAATAGAGTATTAGTAATAGTAAACCAAGCACATACTGTATGATTTTCAGAGTTGCAAACTATTAGTAATTTTCTATCTTGTGATCTAGAGTTTTGAAGTCCTATACTCCACAAGTCACCAGACTTTGCCCTAACACAAAGTAATATCTAACCTCTATCAGTGAACACATCACCACAATGTCTGCATGTGCAAAACAGAGGGTAGTGTAGCTTATATTTCTAATAATAGCTAGCACGGTGAAGTATGCACAACAATGAGCAAACTACTGGTTTTCAAGCTTCCAACTGGAGCAGTGTCAACTTGGGTTATGTCATTCCCAGCTCAGAGTTCTGGCTTTTGGGACGAATGGAAAGCGGCATTATCTCCTCTTTGACAGCTCTCTCTCAACAACTACTCCACTGTCTTTGAAGTGTTCACATACTTTGATTGGTGACTGCCAGTTATCGCCTATTTGCCTCAGATCTCAGCAGCTTATATGTGACCTCCAAATTTGTCTGAAATGTGAAAATCTAGCTTAAAGTCATGTGTGTGAACCCAGCTTTGGGTGGGAAAACAGCTTTCTGTAGTTTCAATGTGCTCTGCATAACTTCATAGCACTGTGGTTTTTATTTCTATGACTTAACAGGCCTCTAGGACTCTCCTAACAGAGAGTAGCTCAAACTCTTACTTACTGTTTTCATCAGTATGGTATTGTGATACAAAAACAGAATAATAATAATTAAACGAAAAAGCTTCCCACCTAAAGTTAGCTTCCAATTTGAGCATTGAACTGCAGTTGGGCCAAACTAAAATTTCTCAGAATAGCTCTGTGCTATGAGTGTTGTGGCACTGTAAATTTGTACCTGCTAACACATTAGCCGCATTGGCTATATTGGAAGCTAATCTTACATCTTGTTGTTTATTCTTGATGCATATTATGCTCATTTTCACAAGCTGACACAATTTCCTGTGGACTTCGCGACATGCTTTGGCCCAAAAAACACAGAGACACACTACAGCTTTTTCTTTTCCATCCATTAATTTACGCCTTCTTTCTAGCTGATCATTTTGTGGGGTGTGGAGGGACCCACTCGACTCCACTCTGCCCCTTTCTCAGGTTCTGCCTCCTTTGAGATCTGTAGAACTTAATAACCCTTGGAGCACATTATCACAGCTTGAAAGAGCATACAGTAAATAGCCTGACAACTTGAACCACACACCAAACTAATAGATAAATACCTGACTCTCAGTTTTATTCTCAAGTACTTACATTTCCTTCATCTACAGTTGGACAGTGGACAGCTGATCCCCTATTGATCTAACAGGCTCAAAACACAATGTCAGGGTTGTTTTTGATTTCATAGTGAACTCAGACTCCCAAATGTATGTTCTCAAGCAGAGAAAACACCCTAAAATGTGGGAAACAACAAACTTGTTTACACACACCGCTGCAGCAACCAGCCGAGGTAAACAAGCATAAAAACGGTGCACATGCACAGCATACACATAAGCACACAGAATATACTTGACCACAGCCTTCATATCAATGCATATTTGCAAAGGCACAATAAGGACACACACACACACAAAGTGAGCACACCTCAGGTCTGCCATCTTTTACAGCCTGATAGTGTTGCAGCCAGGGGCTCTTGATGTCCCTCACTCTCTCTAGCTCTTTCAGTTCTCTCTAACCTCGATCATCCTAGCTCACCCAGCCAGAGATTCTTGTTGCATACAGAGCAGAGCTGATCAGACAGGAAGTGTGGAGGGTCTCTGCTGCCCCCTGCTGGTGATGAGAATTAGTGTCTGTATCCTAATGAAACAGAAAGCAGAGTGATCTGTGTGGTGCATGTCTTTCTCTGTGTTTGTTTGTGTGTGTGTGTGTTTGTACATATCAATGTGGAAACTAAGCACATCCCCCAAACAGAATAAGGTTGCAGTGTTCATCTCACACTGTCAGGTTGAGGGGATAGTGAAAGTAAAGGAGAGTGTGTGTGCGCCAAACAAGGACGTGCAGGTGTTGGTAGGTAACAACCTCCCCAGAGAGAGGAAAAGCAGGTAAAAGGGAGAGCTGGAGAAGAAGAAAGACAAAAAGGCGAGACCATTTTAGCTCATCTGAAAACAAAGATCATCTCTATTAGTCTATGTGTTTGTGTTCTTTGTGTGTATACTTGTGTGGTGTGTGTGTTTTCTCAGACTATGTCCAGGCTATACTGGCTAAATCATATCATGTCAGGGGGAGTGCAGTAAACAAGCTGCCCCTGGATATATTTGAATTATTTCTTGGTGGACCTCCAAAAATTAAAAAATTAATTTACCGTCAGTGTATTATTAAGGCTTTGGTATGTTTTGGGATTAGATTTATGCCAAAAAATACGGACTTTAATCTCAGACATACTGCATGGTCAGACAGTATTGTTATAGGCCCTGTAGAGAACTTTAACTACAACAGTAATTATATGTAATGTAGTAATTAATGTGGCAGCAGCTTGACAGTATGGAACATGTAATAAAAAAGTTGCTCTTACTTTATAAGACTACAGACAGTATGAACCATGTTTTGTCTCATTAACTTTAGTAACTACATAAATATATCTATTTTTGTATTTTTCGGCCTGCAGCATAAAATGTTCAGATTGGGACAATATAGGGCTAGTGAAGTTAAAAAGTAATATTTATTATGTTATTTCAAACAGGTCTTATAAGTCAGTCAGTCTGTCCATTGTTTCCATTGTCCAGTGCAAGGTATCATTAAAGAATTCATGGAATCTGGAGGAATTTCAATCAATACAGGGCACGGGTCCAACACTAAGCAGGAGTCCCATGATCTTCAGTCCCTCAGACGCCACTGCATCAAGAACCATCATTCGTCATTAGTGTGGGAAACCTTTGGCAGGCACTACAAAATGGAGTTACATTCATGAATGGCACTTAGAACTTTACTGTGTATAAAAGAAGCCTCATGTTAACCTCGTCCATCGGCCTCTCTGGGCTCTGAGGCATTTAAGATGGACCATCATACGGTTGAGACGTGTATTGTGATCGGACCAATCAGCATTCATTAACTTTTTTTGGAAGAAATGGATGTGTGCTTTGGAAAAAAGAAGAAAACGACCACCAGGGCTGTTATCAACAGCAAGTACAAAAGCCAGATTGGCTCAAAGCTCCTTTACAATTCTGTGATGGCAGCGTTAATGAAGAAAAGTTCATGGAGATTTTAGAGGAACATGAACTGCATTCAAGTCATCTTTTCCTGGAATGTCCATGCATTTTAGAGCAAAACCATGCAAAACTATATTCTACACACATTACAAGGCTTTGATGAGGAAGAATAGGGTACAGGTACTGGATTGGCCGACCTGCAGTTCAGACCTGTTCCCAGCAGAGAATTTGTGGACAGTTGTAAAACGAAACATGTGCTGTTGTACACCTTAAAACATGTTTACAGGAAGAATGAGACTCTTAGTTGCTTGGTATCATCATTACCAAAATGCCTTTTAAGTGTTGTGAGAAGGAATGGCAACATTACAAAGTGGTTAAAGCTTTACTGTCCCAATTTTTTTTTTATAAGTGTGTTTCACGCCTGAAATGTAAACATTTCTGTATGTAATAAAAGTAAATTAAGTTGACTAGAAGTTCATTGAAGAATCACTTTGGATTTTTCTGATTTAGAGCTGTATAATTGTTAGAAAAATTAACTAACAGACAATGGTATGAAACCAAGAAATCCCTCAGAGGCCTCAGAATTTTACTTGCAAGGGGAGAACAACACACGAACCTTCTCTCTGCAGATTCACAAGAGTTCTCCAACGAGTGGTTGCCTCCTTTGCTCTTTTATTAGGTGACACACACACACATACATACAATCCCCTATGTGTCCAGGTCTGGCATATCTCCTTAGTTTGGAGGCATCTCCTTATTTGGGGAGCTATAAAGATAACGATCAGTGGGGAGACAACATTCCTTCTTAAAACACAGTTCTCTTTGTCTCCCAACTTCTCCTTGTGAAGTTTTGATATGAAATGGCCTCTCTGGCTGTGACTTTTATTTAACGATAATAAGCAAACTTTTCTGACATTTCCCTCCTGTTTATCATTAATAAATGTCAACCTTCACATCAGTATCTTACAAGTCATTTTAGCTTTCTGTAAGAACTTCATTTGTATTACAACCTTATCAATTTACACTCAAAAGGTTCTTCATTTTATTTCATCTAAACAATGTGCGACATTGGCTATAGGTCCGGATGATATTCTTCATCTTCTTCGTCCTCCTGGAGAAGCAACGCTCTGAACTCAGAAGGGTGTCCCTCTATGGTCTGGACCACCAACCTGGTACATAGAGAACGGAGACAAGGCACACAAAAACACCCGCACACTACCAATATTGCAGTAAATACTGCTGCAGTATAGAATCATGGCACGATATCTTCCAAACATATTCATCATGTTAGACCATATAGAAGTGCCAACTCCTGAATGCTCCTTCAATTCTTCAGATAGGACGCTTTCCTTAAAGATCCGCCTGGTACTGTGTTCTTAGGTATCAGACGTTAGAACACGCTCCTCCTTTTTCAGCCAGGAAAGAAGGACACAGACAGTTGAAAAGTTATAGATTCTCCTGATGATTCTCCTGGTGACAAACATTCCATTTAGTTCCGAAGGTTTACACCTTCCCTGCTTAAGCAACGTTCCTTTGCTGCTTAACAGTACCCTGATGATTTCTTCCCATTTCCCATAAGTCTCCCAACCTAAAATAGGCAGAACCACAAAGAGACTTATGACCAGTCCTGTTACCAACAACCACTTTGAACCTTTCTTTTTTTCTTCTTTTCCTCTCTTCTCTGGTGCTCTCTGCCTCTTGCCCTGCTAAGTGCTAGAGAGATGTCCCTGCTTCACCAGTGTTGAGTTTACCAGGATCTATACACCTGGTCCACTTTGTAGCTGGACTTCCCTCTCTAGCAGTCAGGGGAAGGCAAAGAGTACCTCTTGTGTATCCAAGTATCACGTCTCTCGACCTTGACAGCGGTTGAGGTATTTGGATCTGGAATGGGCCTTCCCAGCTCGGTTTGTTCCACATCTTCCTCTTTATCACCTTCGTGAAGACCCAGTCTCCGATATTAAGCTCTGCTCCAACCTGTAATGGCAAAGTCTCATTCGGAACATTATTATATTGACTTATCTCTTCCGTTTCGAACATCCTTTTCAGATAACTTGCTAGAGTGTTGTTGGGGAACTTTAGTAATGCACAGAGTCAGTTATTCTCTTCTGAGGAGATAAGAGGCTTTTATAATAATATCTTGCAAAAGAGAACAGCACAGTACAAAATACAGAGTTGCTCTGATTGCAAAAGGCAAAAACACAGTTATATTGCCCTCTTATCACGTCATCTCTCTTTGGGTATAGTTGATTGTTCTTCTATCTTCCCTCCCCAACCATCAGTTGAGGTTACACAGACACAGTCGTAAATACCAGCCTAACCCTGTCCCCCCCAAAGTGCAGCTATGTCATTATAACCAGCCCACCATTTTAAAGAGGACTTTAAGAAAAACAGGGCAGGGTGGTACCTTGCAGCTCGGTCATTTGCAGTTCATGCACAGTAACACTCAATACAATGCATATAAGAATTCATTTTCCATTACAGTGTCGTCATCCTCATACTGGTGGCATGCAATTTAGCTAGGTCTGGGATATAATATGGTCTTCCATACATTATTTCGAATTAAAGATTGACCTTGTGTGGGAGTTATCCGCATGCTTAGCTGAACTAAGTCTATGCAATCAGTCCAGTTTCTCCCTGTTTCTTCCATTGCTTTCCTCGGTTTCAGCTTAATTGTTCCATTAGTTCTTTCCACTAGCCCTGATAACCACAATGGGTTTTTAAATTCATGCAGAAGTGATCCCCTAACTTTTGTATCACCGTATTCACAAAATGACTTCCATTATCACTCCTGATCCTTTGTGGAATCCCAAAAGTAGGTATTATTCTTTTGCATAAGGCTTTTGCTACTGTCAGGGCATCTGCTGAATAACATGGAAATATCTCTACCCACTTCGAAAATGCATCAATTATTACCAAGCAATACTTCTGGTTGTTACATTTGTTTAGCTCGATAAAATCCACGTGTATTTCTTGGAAAGGATACTCTGGTTTAGGGAATCGACCTCTTCGTGGTCTTGTTTCCCTGTGTATTATGTTTCATGCAAATCTGACATTGTGCACAAAAGTTTTTTTTTGAATAAGTATTAAAACCATAATGAGCATAATATTGTTCTATTATACTGTTCATCCCTCCTGTTGACACATGGCAAGGCCCATGTGCCACAATTGCTGCCCATTTATACATGGATCTTGGCAGAATTGGTTTTCCCAGTGGTCAAGTGTAGATGTCATCTTTCAAAATTGCTCCTTTATTGCACCACATAGTTCTTTTGCTGTCTGGTGCTTGTTGTTGCATGTCTTTTAAAACATCATTTTCCATAGTCGTCGTTAAAATGTGTGACATTGCAGCTTCTTTTGCAGCTTTATCTACAAAATCATTTCCTTTGCTTATAAAATCTGTTCCTGTGTGTGTGTTGCACATTTGCAAACCACAATAGCTTTTGGTAGTAATATTGCGTCCAGCAAATCTTGCAGCAGTTCTTTATGAGTTACTGGCTTTCAAGTGGAGTTTTGGTAGCCTCTGCTTCTGCTTGTACGCAGTGGGGTGTGGCCACCGGATCCAGTCTTTTAGAGAAATAAGCTATCGGCTTACTTTTGCTCACTTTATTTCCTGTGTCTGCTACATAATGTAATCTTGTTTGCATTTCTGTTGTGACTGTCCTGCCACTAGGTTGTCATCCACATACGCCAGTATCTAGCTACCTTGGAGAGGAACAAATTCGGCTTAACAATTTGCTATAGCCTCTGCAAAGATAGTTGGACTTTCTGCATACCCCTGGGGCAGCCTTGTAAAAGTGTATCTTTTCCCTTCAAAAGTAAATGCAAACCAATACTGAGAGTCTGGATGAATTGGGATAGAAAAGAAAGCATTACTCAACTCTATCACAGAGAAATGAGTTGACTCTGGTCACAACTGGTTTAACAGTGTGTTGAAGGGCTGAACTGCCAGCCTTTCTGCTCATCAGATCTCCAGTCAGTGACGTCTTTGACATATAATGCTGGTTGGTTCAATTGTTTCCAGTCTGTCCAGCCATTTATGGCCATGGACACATGTGGTGTCTTCCCATATTGCACCAATCTATTCATTTCCGGGGTAAGAGTACATAAACAAAAACAGTTGTCCTCTTTCCAATAACATGCAGTAAGAACAACTCTTTGTGGGCCTAATCGACAAAAAGCCTTGTCAAATGCATAGTCTGGACCAGTGGTTTCTTAAACCTCACTGTGACAGGATAACCCCCTGGGGGAGAGGTGCTCTTTGGGTGACGAGTGACTTCAGCTGTCAGATCAGCCAGCTGATTTGGAGTGACTGCTATATCGACAGTTGGTAAGTCCAAGGACCAGTGATAGTGTGGTTCCCCAGAACTTTGTATAACAAGGGTCCCTGCATATTGACGTGCCAACATGGCCCCATTCTCTGCTGGGTATATGACAATTTTCATTTTTTCCATAAAGTCTCGTCCTTTTTCTGGAAATTCTAACTTTATTTTGGTGGACATAGGTTTCTTTTGCACCTCTCCACCTGCTGATCTTACAAAAATGCTATCTTTAGATGTGGGGAACTTGTGGCAATCATCTCTCATCACAGTGCGGCATGCTCCTGAATCACATAAAAACACATATGGTTTCCCTTGTACAAGTAAAGTAATTTGGGGCATGCTATCAGCCATTGTGCAGATATCCACTAAATCCAACATCTCATCCACCACTTTTGGCTTTTCCTCTCCATTTTCTGCACTCGGCTGCTCTCTGTCTAATCATTGTTGTTTCTTTTTTTCAGGACAGTTTCTGCTAAAATGTCCTGGCCTGCCACATGACCAACATTCTATATCTGATAAAACACATCTGCATCTCCTCCCAAATAATTATCACAGCTGTCTGCCACAAACACATCAGCTTTCTTTTCTCTATTCTTCTTTTTTTTCTGTGTCACTTTCTCTGCATGCATAACCTGGTCCATAAATTGAGGAAGAGTGGATCTGTGGAGGTGTCACAGGAGTCAGTGACTCCCCTCCCCCTGCTCCCTCCACAGAGAGGATGGCAGGGCAAAAGCACCAGAGATGGAGGGGGGTTGTTTTATTATCTTCAGGATGGACACATATTGTGCCTTTTTCCTTTCTCCCTTTCTCTTCCCCTAATTTCCTCTTATGAGCTTCAGCCAACCACACTTTTGCAGTAGTGGTTTTGGGTCCGTCCTGTTTTCGACCTTTATTTTTATCTTTATCTTTTAATTTGGTCACCAGCATTTGGCACTGAGGGACTGACAATTTTCCCAAAAACCATATTTTCTTTTCCAGTGATTTAGGTATTGACATGAACCGGGGCGTTGCTGTTCCATAAATTTACGATCCCCCTCCCCGTCCATCGTACCATTCACATTCTCCATTTTATTAATATATATTTGTCCTTAATGAACGTCCGAGTTTGTCTACTTCAACAGTCAGTAACCTTTGTTGACACCGTTAGGTTCCCAGTTACTCTGCTGCTTCAACAAAACTCCGTTCCAATCACTCGTTCCTTTCTCTCATACACACACTCAAACCGGCTCCTACACACACACACACTCAAAACAGCGAGTTGCACCCTCTCCCGCGCACACTCAAACCAGCGCAATTGCACAATACAAATACTGACACACTTAAAAACACAAAACACATTCAAAAACAAATACTATAGACTTACAAACACCGGGTACCCATTAGGTAGGGACTTTAACCCCCCTTTTCCTTAGGTAGGGACTTTAACCCCCCTTTTCCTTAGGTAGGGACTTTAACCCCTATTTTCCTTAGGTAGGGACTTTAACCCTCCTTTTCCCATAAGGTAGGGACTCAAACCCCCCTTTTTTTTTTTTTCTTTAAAAAAAAATAGAAAAAAAACAAAACACCCTTTCTTTTAGGCGGGGACTTTAACACCCCTAAACACTTATTTAATTTTTTTGTCTTTCTTTTTTTCTAAACACCCTTTGTTTTAGGCGGGGACTTTAACCCCCCCTCAACACTTATTTTATTTTTTTTGTCTTTCTTTTTTTCTGAACACCCTTTCTTTTAGGCGGGGACTTTAACCCCCCCTCAACACTTATTTTATTTTTTTTGTCTTTCTTTTTTTCTGAACACCCTTTCTTTTAGGCGGGGACTTTAACCCCCCCTAAACACTTATTTTATTTTTTTGTCTTTCTTTTTTTTCTAAACACCCTTTCTTTTAGGCGGGGACTTTAACCCCCCCTCAACACTTATTTTATTTTTTTTGTCTTTCTTTTTTTCTGAACACCCTTTCTTTTAGGCGGGGACTTTAACCCCCGCCTAAACACTTATTTTATTTTTTTGTCTTTTTTTATGTTCTTAGGCGAGGACTCAAACCTCTCTTATATTAAAAAAAAAATGTTACTCACGATTCAGCTGTTTTTTCTTTTTCTTGGTCTCATCCACTGTCCGTTGTAAAACTGCACTTGGATGCCGTCATTTGTGAAGAGTTCTCCCGGAAAGGGCCTTCTCTTGCGAACGGAGAATTTTAGCCCCGTGCGTCTTTCCTCTGACCTAGTCGGGCTGTGCACAGTCTACAGAGTTTCGGCCCTCCCGGTAGAAACCCTCGTACAAAATGTTGGATCCGGCTCGAAGGACCAAAATGTTAGAAAAATTAACTAACAGACAACGGTATGAAACCAAGAAATCCCTCAGAGGCCTCAGAATTTTACTTGCAAGGGGAGAACAACACACGAACCTTCTCTCTGCAGATTCACAAGAGTTCTCCAACGAGTGGTTGCCTCCCTTGCTCTTTTATTAGGTGACACACACACACATACATACAATCCCCTATGTGCCCAGGTCTGGCATATCTCCTTAGTTTGGAGGCATCTCCTTATTTGGGGAGCTATGAAGATAACGATCAGTGGGGAGACAACATTCCTTCTTAAAACACAGTTCTCTTTGTCTCCCAACTTCTCCTTGTGAAGTTTTGATATGAAATGGCCTCTCTGGCTGTGACTTTTATTTAATGATAATAAGCAAACTTTTCTGACAATAATTCCAGTGTTATTGGAGAAAGAAGTCCGTAACAAAGACAAAATCCTCTGTCTGTGTGAACATTCTGACGTTTCATCTCCCTTTATTTACCACTGGAAGTCCCATCAGTCATTTAATCAGTCACAGCAAAGAAAAAAACACAATGTCTTCATCAGGAATAGACTGACGTTTCTATTAGAAATGCAGAAAATGATTAACCTGTCGCTCAGTGCAAAAAATGACTGGCTTTCTCCTGTGTCATGTGTGGTGTCTGTGTGTGTTATTGCAGCTGTCACTCAGGCTTCAGGGGCCCCAAGTGCGACATCAAAGAGTATAACGTGCTCTATGTGGTGCCTGGCTCTGGCAAACTGCACTATGTCCTCATCGCCTCTATCATTGGAGCACTCCAGGTGGTCATCATCTGTGTGGTGGTGCTCTGCATTACCAGGTGGGTCATGTCCGAAAAACACGCCATTTGTAACACGTTTTGAATCTTTGGGTTTGTTATATGGCTATCATGCGTATATTTAGAAAGAATCCTTCCAATTAAAATGACCAAATAAATCATTCATTATACTAATTAATCTATACTCTAAATTACAATTCATAGGAGTTCCACTAAACTACAGCAACTCAGAGCAAAACTTTATTCTTAAGTGTTCCCATTTAAAATGTCTTCATTAGGAAGAACTGCAATGGTGGATGGAGCAGCTAGTTTGTGGAGTGAGTTTGACACCCAGTCCATTGCACCAGCATTCATTAGCATCTATGGTCCCCTCACTCTCAGAGCCAGCTAGTGGCCATTTGAAGAACAGTTGGTGGCATCTAAAGCCTGGCTTTACTTTTCAGTGGTGTGTTAACAGATTTAAATGCTCACTGCATGAATCATGCACAAACATACAATAATAATGAGCCTGGGAGGAATATTGTCCATGTTGTAAGTATTTGTGATTCAAAAGCTCCTGAGCCTGGAGGAAACGGCAGAAAGGTCACCCAGATATTTGCCACAGAGAGAAAGTACTGTCACTTTCCCCAAGGGCACACACACACACACACATATCTGTACATACACTGTGTGTGCACACAAGCACAGACACACAGAGATATCTAAGTTGGGACAGTTGTGTTTTAGCAGGCATTTTGTATTCTCAGTAAAACCCACACAGACATGCACGGTACCCACAAAAGAAACACACACACATATGTTGTAGCCTGCAGCTTGTCTGCCTCCGGCTGACCTTAGCAATTTATGACATTTAATAAAAGATTTTAAGAGAGTTTGGGCCAAGACAAAACTGCTCCTCTGTGCAAAGGAGGAGGAGGAGGAGGGACAAAATGAGTGAGGAAGCAGTTGCAAAGGAACAGGGTGAGAGGGTCAAGAGTGATGATAAAGAAGCACAGGGAGAATTTATAGCACTGAATAGAGCTACAGTGGCACTAATGTCTCCTACAGCTCGGCAATATCCATTTGACAAATATTTTTTTTAAATGCGGCTTTATAGATGCTCTGCATGACACGGGGGTCTCACCTTAATGAATTTAACCAGTCAAGGGACTCCATCTCTGAAGGACAGACTGAGCTGCTGGGTCTTACTTATTGCATCTTATGATTGTTGCCAGAGTTTTATAGGATTTCTGCACATTTCCTTTTCACTTAAAGGACAAACAGATGGGAGCAATAGGTCCTCTCTGTTCTTTGCCTGTTGTGCATGACTTTCTGTCACATCTTGGAGAAGTTCAGCACAGAGAAGAATTCCCTAAAAACAGCTTGTTATGACTGAAAATGTCAATAAGAAATTCAGAGGAATATGGTTAAATTGGTGCGGTGGTTAAATTGGCTTTTGTAAGCCACTCACAGTAGTCAATATCTCTCAAAACATTTGTATTGACCTCGCACCATCGGTTTAATACATATTTTATCAATTTTTATAACCTATCTATTTACAGTATATCTCACATCAATTCACATATTGGTAACTTATTTAGCCTACATTACATTATCAATCTATACTGCAATTTGTAAAGTTTATTCACAATATACACCATCAATTCACATATTATTTACATCCTAACATACATTTACATAAGTTATCAAATTTTCAAATAAGTGATGCTCTCCTGACTTTCCTATTGACAAATTATTCTAAACTGTCATTATTATTATTATTATTACCCTTTCATCTATCCCTGCATCCTGCATCTGTCTCTGACCCACTCTCACGCACCTACATGTAGTGGTGGTCTGGTGGAGTGTGGAGAAGCGGTTAGGCTATTACTTCATCACCGTCTGCCATCCATCTGAACCAACGTTTTTTAAAAAACCACATCCGCCGTTTGGTTTTAGGTCTATGGACGATGCAAGGCGGTATATATATTTTTCAATTTAATTAAAATCTTATTATTGTCACATCATCCGCCTGTCAACCGCGAATCTCTAGTGGAGTGATAATTATTTAATGAGCAATATGTATTCTTTCATGTTCAGAGTCAAGTTAAACTGAACAGAGCAGTCCTGTCTCCAGTAATAATCCAATTAAAGCTAATTGCTCTCCTCATCTTCTCACTATTGATAAAGTTGCATTAGCGCTTCTTAACAGCTAGTTAACTGAACGATTTTATAACTGACATTTTCTGTTTATGTCACAAAAGTTTCAGTAAGTTAACAATGACCTGAACATTTTGTTGCGACAATACTTGACTCACTTTAAGCTTCCCGCTGTCGGTGGCGCATCAGCAGCATCGTGTGTGTGCGCGCGCGCGCATGTTTGTAGGCGCGGTATACAAGAAGGTGCCGTTTTCAGTGAAAATATTGACTGGAGTTTAATTGATTAAGGTTTTATATCAATAAACAAGCGGAACGGATTCAATATTGAAGCTCTGACACAGCGCTCTGGAAACAGAGATGAGTCAACAGACTGATGTACTGATGTTTGACTGATGGTAAAAGAGGGGAGGTCCAAGCTAAGGATTTTAAAAAGTCCATAATTATTATAAACACCGAACTCAGCTCCTGCTGACTGTACTGCTGAGGTGAGGAGCGGAGCTGAGCTCCGGAGGGCTCCTGCCCAATTTAATCTCTCTTTTGCAATTTTAAACCTGGATCCCGGGCTGTAACAATTAACCATTTATACAGCATCATCCAGTTTATTCTATAAAACATCATAACTGCCTTCAATTACAAATGCAGAATATTACTGTAATCTGTCAGTAGTAATTTCTCTATTATTAAGTAAATATTAACACAGTCATTTTTTACTCCTTTTCTCTGTCCAGGAAGTGCCCACGGACCAACAGGATCAACCGTCAGAAGCAGAACAACGTCCACTTCAGTTCCGAGAATACCATGCGAGCCTCCACACGACTTATCTGAGCCCACACACACAGGACAGAGTCCCCCTACACACTGTGGGGCACTGTGGCGTTAGATGTTCCTCCTCGTAGGCCAACCCTGACGGTTAGCATCTGCCTCCCCTCACTCCTCGCCCTTTCTCCCACTATGAAATTTCTAAATGCCCACGGAGGATGATGGCATTGTAAAGACAGAGTCGGCACAACAGGCAACAATGGCACTCGCACGTTGGGATGATGTTGTCATCAGCCAGTCTCCCCCTCTGCCCTACCAGTTGCCTTCCTTGCACCTTTTTCTGTTTTGTTTTTTTTTCCTGAAAAACTGAACCATTCTTGGGAGAGGAGAGGGGAGGGGGTGGCCAATGAGGACACTGAATGTGAATGTGTGTGTCTCTTAGATGTGTGCGCTTTGGTAGAGGAGGGCTAGCTGGCGTCTGTTGTTTGTAGATGAGGAGTACAAGCAAACCGGGGTAGTGCAAAGCAGGGGTAATGGGCTTTAACTGCAGTGTGTGTTCAGTCTGGGGGGTAGGGGGGTGGGCAACACGTGATGCCTTGCACCTTGTGTTATAGGAGACCTTTGACAGAGGGCACAATGTTATTATAGGGCTCTCTGTTTGGTTGTTACAATGGTGTCAGCTACTGTATCTTGGGTTCTATTTCCAATAGTTATTATTACGTTGTCTTGATGGGGTCATTTTTCTGTAAATGTAAATAAATAATTTATATCACCAAATGTAACATGCGTGTCAGTCCTTGTCTGTGCAATGACATGAAGTTTATATTTATGTGTCATAGCCATGTTATGTATCACTGCATTCTAATATCAGCAATAACACAACTTGTATCTGTTCTGTGTGTTCTAAATTTTATGCTAACCAGATACAATTGATCTCACAGTCAAAGGTGCCACAAAAACATATACATTATGGAGACAGTTCTTGAAAATGTCCAGATGCATGACTCATTTTTAGCTACACGACAATCAAGGTTTCAGTTTACAATAATAATTTTTGCTTTTTTTAGTGGTGGAATGCAGCTAAGTCCCTTCATTCGGATACATTTGAACATTTGACAGACAGATTAACTTTGAGGGCCAAATTATACAGAACCTTGCAAAAACATTCACTCTCTTTGGCAGTTTTCCTGTTTTTTCTGCCCTATAACCTGGAATTCAATTGCTTTTGTGGCATATTTGTATAATTTGATCAACATAACAAGGGTACCAATCTGTCATACATAACACAGAACTAAGAACTATAACAATAAGTGAATAAATAAATAAAACAGAAAATTTGTGTGCATAAGCATTCACCCTCCATAATCAATGCTTTGTAGAGTCCCTCTTCTCTTGCAGAATTCACAGACATAAGTGTCTCTGGGTATGTGTGAGCTCATTTAGCAAACTGTTTTCTGAAGAACTTCTCTGCATAAGGAATAAAAAGGCCCCCACGTCATGATGCTGCTACCACCATGCTTCACTGTGGAGCTTGTGTTAACGGGGTGGTGGGAGTCATGCTGTTTGTGCCACATGCAGTGTTTTCCTTTCTGGCCAGAGGGTCGTGTTTCATGGTCTCAGCATCTATGCTATCTTTGTCGCGGTTTGGCGATGGTGGACCCAGATGCAGACACGGGACAGGAGCAAGAAAGAAACTTAAAGGATTCATTGTAATATAAATGAAAATCCCAGCAAACGCTGGAGAACCAAAAAACTAGAAAACACAACAAACACCTAAAGGAGAAATAACAAAAACTCCACTGTGCAAAACCAGGATGCTGAACCATAGATGGGGGAAATCATGGGTATTTTGACAGAGGATCTGACAATGACTGAAAATAACTGGGAGACTAAATACTGTGGGGAGAGTGACTAGTGATACAGTGCAGCTAATGAGAATCAACACAGATGAAGGGAGTGGAGCTGATGACTGGCAGGAGGAAAGGTGAGGAAATGGCAAGGCTAAACTAATAGTAGACTAAGCAGACTAACCAGAAAAACACACAAAAAAAAACATGGATCGTGACAATCTTGGTATTTTCCAAACACTATCTACCTGTTTTGTATCATTTTGCTGCCACTTGGGGCTGTCTATAGAATACTGTATGAGGGACAGGTGTAGGCTAATCGCACTTGTGTTAAAGTTGTTCTTTAGCTTTATCCTGTGGCATAAAAGAGAGGTGCCATAGTGAACAAAAGAGTTGTAGTCTTACACACTTCTCTGCAGCTTCCCACCTGATGCTGCCCCCCCCCCCCCCCTCCCCTCAATCAAAAAACACAAAAGGAGCAAATCCTCTTGTGCAAAAAAAATTTAAAACAAAAACTTTAACTGAACAAAAACATCAAACTATTAAATGTGGTTTGCTGAATATTAGATATCTCCCTTCGAAGTCTCTGTTAGTGAATGATTTGATTTGTGATCATCATATTGATATATTTTGTTTTACAGAAACCTGGCTGCAGCAGGAGGATCATGTTAGCATTAATGAATCAACTCCCTCTGACTATTTAAATGTTCATGTTCCTCGAACCACAGGCAGAGGAGGAGGAGTGGCAGCTATCTTCAGATCGGGGTTACTAATCAGTCCTAGACCCAAGATTAGTTTTAGCTCTTTTGAATCTCTGATTCTCAGTTTTTCCCACCCAAAGTGGAAATCACAAAAACCTCTTGTGTTTGTTGTTGTGTATTGTCCACCTGGCCCTTATTCTGAGTTTCTGTCTGAATTCTCAGAGTTTTTATCCCAGTTAGTGCTGAGTACAGATAAAGTCATTGTAGTGGGTGACTTTAATATTCATGTAGATGTTGAAAATGACAGCCTAAATATTAACTTTAATTCTATATTAGACTCTTTTGGATTTTCTCAAAGTGTTCACAGACCTACTCACTGCCTTAATCATACCATTGACCTTGTGCTGACTTATGGCATTGAGAGTGAACAGTTAACAGTGTTCCCTCATAACCCTGTCTTGTCTGACCATTTTTTAATAACTTTTGAATTTACATTACTTGACTACACGGTTTCTGAGAAGAATTCTACATATAGAAGGTGTCTGTCAGAGAATGCTGTAACCAGATTTAAAGAGTTGATTTCATCATCCTTTTCTTCACTGCCATGTGCTGATATGACAGAGGACGGCTACCTAAATTTTACTCCAGTAGAACTTGACTCTCTTGTTGACAGCACTATAGCTTCAATGCGTATAACACTGGACAATGTTGCCCCTCTGAAAAGGAAGGTAATCAGTCAGAAGAGGTTGGCTCCTTGGTATAATTCACAGCTGCGTGCGTTAAAGCAGTCTGCAAGAAAGATGGAGAGACAGTGGCGTTCCTCTAATTTAGAAGAGTCTCAATTAGTCTGGAAAGATAGTTTAATAACGTATAAGAAAGCACTTCGTAAAGCTAGAACTACTTATTATTCATTATTGATAGAACAGAATAAGAATAATCCCAGGTTTCTTTTCAGCACTGTTGCCAGGCTGACAAAGAGTCCGAGCTCTGTTGAGCCATGTATTCCTTTAACTCTCAGCAGTGATGATTTCATGAGATTCTTCATCAATAAAATTGTTTCTATCAGAGAGAAGATTAATGGAATCCTTCCCATTATTATCACTGATGTATCATCAAGTAGAGCAGCTTTAGAAGTATCTTTCGAACCTGAATTGTATTTAGACAGCTTCTGTCTAGTTGATCTTTCTGAGCTAACAACAGCAATAGTCTCTTCTAAATCATCAACTTGTATGTTAGACCCAATCCCAACCAGACTGTTCAAGGAGGTTTTCCCCTTAATTGACACTTCCATATTGGATTTGATCAATCGGTCTTTGTTGATAGGATATGTACCTCAGACTTTTAAGGTTGCTGTAATTAAACCTTTACTTAAAAAACCTACTCTTGATTCAGAAGTGTTGGCTAATTATCGACCTATATCCAATCTCCCTTTTTTGTCTAAAGTTCTTGAAAAAATAGTTGCAGTTCAACTTTGTGATCATTTACATAGAAATAATCTGTTTGAAGAGTTTCAGTCAGGATTCAGAGTGCATCATAGCACAGAAACAGCACTGGTGAAAGTTACCAATGATCTCCTGTTAGCTTCTGATAGCGGACTTGTTTCTGTGCTTGTCCTGTTGGATCTCAGTGCTGCATTTGATACGATCGATCACAGCATTCTGTTACAGAGACTTGAACATGTTATTGGGATTAAAGGAACTGCATTAGGCTGGTTTAAGTCATATTTATCTGATAGATTCCAGTTTGTTCTTGTAAATGAAGAATCTTCCTCACACGTTGGAGTAAGTCATGGAGTTCCTCAGGGTTCTGTGCTTGGACCGATTCTTTTTACTTTATACATGCTTCCATTAGGTAACATTATCAGACAGCATGGCATAAATTTCCATTGTTATGTTGATGATACTCAGCTGTACTTATCTATGAAACCAGATGAAACCAATAGGTTGGTCAGACTACAAGCCTGTCTTAAAGACATAAAGACCTGGATGACTCAGAACTGTTTGCTTTTAAATTCAGACAAAACTGAAGTTGTTCTCTTTGGACCTGAGCGCTTCAGGGAGAAATTGTCTAGTTATATAGTTACTCTAGGTGGTATTTCCTTGGCTTCTAGTTCTACAGTGAGGAACCTTGGAGTTATTTTTGACCAGAATTTATCATTTGACGCACATATAAAACTGGTTTCTAGGATTGCCTTCTTTCACCTTCGTAATATTGCTAAAATCAGGAACATCCTGTCTCAGGGTGATGCAGAGAAACTAGTTCATGCATTTGTTACTTCAAGATTGGACTACTGTAATTCCTTATTATTGGGCTGTCCCACATATTCTCTGAAAAGCCTCCAGCTGATCCAAAATGCTGCAGCCAGAGTTCTGATGAGAACTAACAGGAGAGATCATGTTTCTCCAGTTTTAGCTTCTCTTCATTGGCTCCCTGTTAAATTCAGAATAGAATTTAAGATTCTTCTTCTCACATATAAAGTTCTTAATGACCGAGCTCCATCATATCTTAAAGATCTAATTGTAAGGTATTTTCCTAACAGAGAACTTCGCTCCCAAACTGCAGGTTTACTTGTTGTTCCCAGAGTTTCTAAAAGTAGAATGGGAGGCAGAGCCTTCAGTTATCAGGCCCCTCTCTTGTGGAATAAGCTGCCAGTAAATGTCCGGGAAGCAGACACCCTTTCCACTTTTAAGATTAGGCTTAAAACTTTCCTTTTTGATAAAGCTTATAGTTAGGGATGGCTCAGGTAATCCTGAAACATCCCATAGTTAAGCTGCTATAGGCTTAGACTACTGGGGGACCTCATCTGTCACACCTTTCCTCACTTTGCTCTCTTTTTCCCCCTGTTTAATTTCACAATTGATTTTATGTAAATGTGACATTATTGTGGTTATTAACGTATGTTTCCCTGTTCCAACAGATATCCTTTGAATGGCGTTATGGTGTTTTTCCCCACTCTTTTCCCTCTTTTCTGTCTTCTCAAACCACAGCTGGTCGAGGCGGATGGCCACCCTTCCTGAGTCTGGTTCTGCCAGAGGTTTCTTCCTGTTAAAAGGGAGTCGTTCCTTTCCACAGTCGCCACAGGCACGCTCAGGACGGGAGATTGGACTGAAGACAAGTTTCGGTGCAATCTGTTGGTTTCCTTAGCTAGGATATTAATTTTTTTAATTGGCTCTATATGAATTAATTGGATTATTATTACAATGAATTGAATTCCAATTGGCTTGAATTGGACTATATTACTTAAGTGCCTTGAGATGACAATTGTTGTAATCTGGCGCTATATAAATAAAATTGAATTGAATTGAATTGAAAAGGCCATATTCTGATGGAGTAATTATAGACAATAAGGTCCAGTTTCTATTATTTCTTCTTTTCATCTGTCTCATTCTTTTTTATGCTTCTTCCGTTTTGTTATGAAATCTGTTGTGATCATCCCCTTCAAGCTCAAGTAATCTTCTCCTGACTGACTGCTACATGCTGTTAGTTTTTTTGAAGGACTTTAGGTCTGAAAGTTTGTTTCCCATAATCCTTCACTCTCCATGGGGTGGGAGAGACACATGCTGACACATAGGTGCTACCATGTGTTGTGACCGATTCCAGACATGCTTTGCATTTCTATCTTTTTGATACTTTTAGCTGAACTAAATATGTGACTACTAAAGGTAATTGGCAGAACTAGATCTTAATTAAGGGCCCCTATACCAAAGATTTATATGCATGCACCACTTTTTGTGACCTTGTTATTAATCATTTTTTCATCATTTTCTTCAACATGCTGTTGTTTAAGTTCTTACATAACCAATTTGCAAAAAGATATTGGTTTAAATGACAGGTTATGATGATGTAACAAAAAAGGAAAAGTTGCTGAATGTGTTCTCCACGTGGATCTCTCCACGTGGTACATGCAACTCCACACAGAAAGGCCCCAGCCAGGAGCTGAACCTGGAACCCTCTCACTGTGAGGCAACGGTGCTGACCACAATGTGCAGCTGGAAAAAAATATAAAATATGTACTCTTACACAAAACATATGTTAAGAATGTGCTTTATGTCTACAACTCCAGTTAAAAGAAAAATGGGATGATCATGAAATTATCTACAAATCTCATAAACCAATATTTGATTCACAACAGAACATAGAAAACATTAAATGTTGACTGTGAGACATTTTAATATTTCACGAAAAAAAATGTGCTCATCTTGAATTTGATGTCAGCAACATGTCTCAATAAAGTCAGGATAGGGCCATGTTTACCACTATGCAGCATCCCCTCTTCTTTTAACAATATTTAAACATCTGGGAACTGAGGAGAACAGTGGCTAGATGTTTGAGAGATGATTGTTGTTCCACTCTGATACAGGATTCTAGCTTCTCAACAGTCCTGCATCTTTGTTGTGATTTACATGTCATCATGCACTAAGCGTTTTCAGTTGGTGAAAGGTCTAGACTGCAGGCAGGCCAGTCAAGCCTCATCTTCTATAAAGCCATGCCGTGGTAACAAATGTAGGATGTTCAAGGACTTCTCTGAAAAAGACGTCATCTGGATGTGTGCATGTGTTATTCTAAAACCTGTATATACATTTCAGCAGTGATGGTTCCTTTCCACATGTGAAAGTTGTCGTTCCACAGACACGAGTGCACGTTCTTCTGAATGTTCATTTTAAGTACCACTGGAGGGACTCTGAAGATTCTTAAAATATTTGCTATTCTTGCAGCAGTGAAGCTTGCATAAGCACGCTATCAGTATGATTCCAGTATGAACCTCCCAGACCCCTCAGGTTATCTGGATCCGTTTTTTTTTTATCAGTTCCCAGAGTCAGAACCAGACATGGAGAAGCTGCATTCAGTTTTTTTGCTCCACATGCCTGGAACAAACTCCCAGAAAGCCTCAGATCAGCTGAAACACTCAGCTTGTTTCATTAATGTGTATTTAAGTCCAGGTTGAAGACATCTATTTTCAGCTGCATTTGAATAAAGCTCCAAATAAGCTCGAGTTTCAAAACATAATCATATTTTAACTACTGATTTTATCTTTCACATATATCATTTTATTACATTTTTATTCAATCTTATCTTTATTGTTCTGATTTTATCTATTGTTCTTATTTCTTTCTTTCTGTTTACATTTTAAATTATTTTTATTTCTACTGTTTTAATGTCTCTGTACAGCTCTTTGAGTCACCTTGTCGTTGAATTGTGCTATACAAATAAACTTGCCTTGCATTGCCTTGCCTATCAAGGGTGATGCCAAAAATTCCAAACAGGTGGAAGGCCCAACTATTTGTCTTCTGAGAGAGGGATGTCAATGGCCGAGAAACTATCCAAGAGATGCAAGATGGAGGGAAGATTATAGGTGTTGTAAAAAATATAACATAACGCTTCTGACAAAGAGTAAAAACTGCAAGGACTACTGCAGCAACTAAATGTCAGTTGATAGAAAAGTAAAACTAAGCACCATTTTACCACAATAAGAAGCCATAGGAATGGGGAGAGCAGCATGATCTAAAAGCGTTTGTAGTATTTGTTGTACCCAGCCATGCACCCTTCTCAGCCAACTTGATCATCAGCAGGGTGACCCCCCTCTTCTGGACTTTATCCCCCTCTAGTGCACTTTCTCTTTCTGTTCCTCCCACTATTCCTGCACTCTTTCTCTACACTGTCACCCCTGTCACCTCTGACAGTCTGACGAGTGGTTTTCTTCTATGTATCTTATTGTTAGCTTTGATGTTAGCTGTAATGTTATATCCTCATTTGTAAATCACTTTGGATAAAAGTGTCTGCTAAATGCATAAACATAAACATAATATCAGTAGGGAAACGTTTCTAGGACAGAATAATTGTGGGAAGCTGATAAATCAATGATTAGACACTTCTGCCTGAAGATTTTCTTGTAGCAATATCTAGGGGGTTTACTCTGAAGAAGTGAAAGGGGGTTTTGATTCTTTAGCTGAGAGTCTGTCTACTATTTCTGGCTCATTTAAGGCAGACTGCAGGTTTCTACATATATGAGATGCATTCAGAAGCCTACATGAGCCTGTAAGAAATCCTTGAACTAAACCAGTAATAAGATCATTAACAAACAATCAATTAGCGAGGTTAGAAAAAGCTTTGGAGAAAGATATGGTATTGGCATTGGGATCTTAAGCAAGGGTTGATATCTTGAAGAGAACAGTTGATTCAGAGCAGTTCTTTAGCAAATGAACCACTGATGGAACAAGCCAAATTCCATGCTGAGGAGTGACAAGTAAACTAAGGACCAATCCAGCCTCAGACTGAATTTCTAAACACACATAGCAGCTCTGGCAGAGAATGCTTGGTAGCATTTTTAAAGAGAGCCCCACCATAGGAGAAAAATATTTCCGAAATAGCAAAATAGGTGTCAAGCTCTTTGCTGCAATGAAGATAAACCTCACAAAGTTAAAGACTACAGGACAGCTGTAGCTCAGGAGGAAGAGCAGTTGCTTGACCCTCATCCCCATCAGACCACATGCCGAGCATCCTCAAGACACCAAACCCCATGCCGCCTACTGCTGCTTCCATCTGCACTTGAATGTGCATGACTAAAAAGAAGCAACAAGCATCCTACAAAACCGCATATACCATAACATGGTGCATGAGTGTGTGTGAATGTATTAATGTAGCCTGCAGTGCAAAGAGCATCTTGAGCAGTCAATCAGACCAGAAAAGCATTGTAAATACAGTTAATTTCACAAATTTCCAAAAGTAACATTAAACTTAAGTCTCTACAGTTGACAAGTATTTTGTCAGCAGGCTTTAGAAGTTATCACTGTTAAGGAGAAAAAAACTGATATAAAATGAGTTTTCATGAGGAACATTGAAAAGCTCTAAAGCATTCCGGCATAACGTTGCCGAATGAGCATAAACTCATCTAGAGAGTGCACTATGCCCACTATCAAGCTAGGCCTTTGCAGGCACTGCACCTTTGAGTCGGATCGTTATGCTCAGGATGCACATTACAAATTGAGCCTATGGAGTTTGGAATAACACTATCTCCCGAAGTCATTATCCGCCAGAGACACAATGATTAAGCAATCGGTAAGGTAAGAACATAAAAGCACGAGCAGCTGAAAAGTGTTGAAGGGCAGCAGCGAACATGAGGCACAGCGCTTTGCATCTTAAATAGTCCACCCAGATTAGAGGGGTGCGTTTGATAAATTTCAGCTGAGCTCACAGGCGTCGTTCCATTTGTGAAAACTGGCTAAATTAACTCTGACCAACTACATTAGGAGTGTACTACACCGTACCTACTTGTCACTAATGAATGCATCATTCTAATAATATACAATACTTTTAAATCACAAACCATCCTCATCACTTACAAAATTTCTGTACATTCATTTTAATTCTTCTACCACAGGAATGTGCAATATATTTTTTAAAACTTTTTTTAAATTTCCACACAAATGAATCCAAATGTCTGTATATATCAATTTCCCTTCCCTTCGCATATTGTCATCATTACGAGCTGTTGTATAATTGTCCACAGGTCCCTGAATCTCTGTGCAAGCGACGATAGATACGTGCATACAGATGTCAAGTGTAGCAACAGGTGCCACAAGGTGGGGCTGTTGTCAACACAACTTCATATGGCACTGGGCACCGTTCGGTTCTGCTCGTATAGGCGGACTAGCAGTCAAAGGGAGGATTGGAAATGACAAGGCCGCTCCTAAAAACGCACCAAAAGTTTTAATAATTCATATATTCTTGGGGAACAATTTTATTTTTTGCACAATACATATATAGTGGTGTGTTGTCGTGGCCGAGTGGTTAAGGCGATGGACTAGAAATCCATTGGGGTCTCCCCGCGCAGGTTCGAATCCTGCCGACAACGATTTTTTTTTCAGTTTGATTGGGTTTCGAGAAGTCAGCAACGTAAACAGGAAGAACAAAAGCATCGCTTCGTCACAAAGCTGCGCCAGATGGCTTTAAATTATGTAAAACGTCGTGCAGGATGGCATTATCGTAACAGACCTATTATTTTTCAGAAAATGTCAGTAAAATATCTGTCTAAAGAAGACTGGTGGGAATTTTTGAGAGTCACTTTTTTGCATATTTACAACAATATTTTTCAACAGAAAGATATTTTAAATATTTAAATCCAAATGTTGAATGTTACACTTAAATGTTAAATCTAAATGCTAACTCTAAATGTTAAATTTAAATCTAAATGTTTCGGGGTGAAACTAAACATTTAACTAATATGCCAATTCAAAAGCCGGTAACAGGAAGTACCAAAAAAAAAGCTCGAGGAGGTCAGTGTGTTTAGTGGCAAATCACGAATAAATGGACTCTTGGACATGGATTATCGTGATAATAACTACCTAAAGTAACAAACACGTTTGGAGAAACTTTATTTGAAGAGTACTCTTTTAGAGTAGTAGTTTTTAGTGTCACTTTTATGAAGGTTGCGGGACTTATGACCTGTAACCACTATAGCCAGCCACAAGGGGGCTTACTTTGACTGATCAGTCATGTTCGCTTGCATAAGGGCCAGCAAGATCCTACACCCGCCCGCCTCCACCCGGTATACTCTGCTGTCGGCAATTGGTCGCTCTGCAGACATGTCGATTAATGAATAGGCGTGAGCGCAGAATATCGAGCAGTTCTGGCGGCAATACAAAATCTTTCCACAGCGACGGCAACCACCACAGGGCAACCACAGGCCACCTCGGTAAGTCTGTTTCCAAATCACATAGCATTGGATTCTTGTCAAGGCTAACTTAACTAAACTAGCCAGAACTAACGGTAGCCAGAGGAGATTTGCTACTAGCACCAATGCACTTTATGTGTAGCTGTTTCTATAAACAGTAAAACTCACACCGGTAAGTGACAGTGGGACGAAGATTTAGATTTAGCATTTACATTTAACATTTGGATTTAAATATTTAAAATATCTAAGTTGGCAAATTTTGTTGTAAATGTGCAAAAAAGTGACTCTCAAAAATTCACACCAGTTTTTTAAACATGGTTTGAAGCTAAATGTGACAAAATGTTGCTGTTATTATCAGCGTGAGCCACTTTACAAACAGCACCCCATACGCCACCTTTATGAAATGAGGTGGAACTTACTGTTCATTGGTCGAAGTAACGTAGTCCATTTGTTCCAGAGCAATCTTCAGCTTTAAATGGATCCCTGTTACTTCCATATGTTTCTCTTATGAGCTCATTCGAAGAAACCTCCCTTTTTACATCAAACAGCATAAAGGAAATACTATTTTCAGTAAGCAATATGCCAATAATAGAACGATAGAAAAACTATATCCTTTTGAAAACTGCTTGTATAATATGACCAAAGTATACTTATTAAGACTTTTTCTTTGTGTTACTTTAACACAGTTAACTTTACTCAGGTAAGTTGTACTTACACCTACTGTGGATTGATGTATTGACAATACAACAACAACAAATTCTAAAGGGTGCATAACAGTCTTATTAACAAAACCTTGAAATGCGTTAATCTGCTACTTAATTTGTATTAGAGTGATTTTACAATGTTCTGTTGCTAAAATCAAAATGGATATTTTCTTTTCAGTTGGTTACACATTAATGAAACAACCTAAAACAAAAACACTTAATTAAGCTGAGGCTTAAGTGATGCCTCAAGCAAAGATAAAGCACACAATGCCAGCTATAGTGATCCACTCAGCAGCGACCCGTGCAGAAAGAACATCAAAGCAACATTATTATGGGAGACACAACAAGATTCATCCAGTCCTAAAATTTATAGGCGTTTAATCCAAGTGTGTGTCTGTTTGTCTGAGGGTCAGAAGCCTTGTCTGTTTAGTAACCGCTAATACCTAATAAGCAGACATTAGCAAGTTTAACACCGATAATCCAGGAAATTATGCATTCAAACTAAAAATTATTACTATCTAGAGAACGTTCATATGCAATATAAATGTATGATGAATATTAATTGGCCACTTTTTTATGCTCTCACCTGCCATAAGAGACCTGTACTTGAACTCCTTTTACCCATTAGGAGAGGCCGGCAAGGCTCTTTGAACTGACATCCCTCGTGGAGAGTGTCTCTTCCAGTGTTGCATACTTTCACCTTCAACATTCTCTCCTATTTCTCCCCTAAATTATATTAAAATGAAAAGTCACAGTCCCCTGCAGTTCAGTCTACACTACTACTTGTACATGCATGTGTGTCTGTGCAGCACCCAGCAGCTCCAGTCATTGTAATCCTGGCAGTTTCCTCTCCACTCCTGCTGGTTTTGACACAAATCCAGTGGGCTGGAGGCCAGGGAGGAGCAGGAAAGAATCTTCTGTGAGTGTCTGAGTATCTACCCTCAACTGGGACCTAAGAATGCAGTGAATGCTATCAATGATAAGCACAAGGTCATCCCATAGTATTTTCTTTCCTTCTTATTCATTGCGGGAAGTGATCACACTCTTGGTTTTTCTTTTATGTGTAGACATAACCAAAAACACAGACGCTAAACATTATATGTTCTAAGATTGTCTGTAATATGCTAAGAAAAAAAAAGAAATCCCTGTCAGAGCAGAGCAACAACCCCTGAATGCTTTCATAGTGACTGCGGGTTAACACATGCTCTTAATGGGCTGCTTTTCAGTCACAGCTTTATCCTTGTTTTGCAGTCTGACAACAGAAACAGAAAAACGTGAAGGAGAGCAGCTCTCCTGGAAATTCTGCTTCATTTAGGGTCAGAAGAATGCATTGGCAACAAATCTCACCCTAAGTTGAAGTTAAAATGTTAGAGTCTTATTAATAATCTGTGTAATGCATAAAAATGCAATAGATTTTGCTTTGTTTTTCAGTAGCCATGGCTTCTGCGTGACAGGATCAACTCTTGAACGGGGCTTGTTCCAGAGCTGATGTTAAAAAAGAAGGAACAAACTGTGCCAATATCTGGGAAGCAACTTTAAATTTGCTTAAGGGACAAAATCTCATTTTGTTTTTAACAAACAAGCGAACAGGAATAAAAAGGCTTCATACACATCCCCGATACAGGACCCACTGAGCTTAACATATGGGCACTTTACTGGAATCTGACACTTATCTTAGAAATGCATAACTCCTCACCTTGCTCCTTACCATTCTAGACAGCAGGTGTGAATGTGCAGTCTTCTCCCCCAAGGCATTCAAATGTAGATAATTTACATGACACTTGATAATAAAATTTCCTCCACATGATAGATCACCTCTGGGAAATTAGCAATGATGTGAAGTACCGGTGGTGAATAAAATGGCTTCAAAAACAAACCATTTTGCTTGGAGGCATGTGGCTGTCTTTCGGAGATCCTCACTTTGGGAGCCATCTCGCTGAATGGATGGGAGAGACCTCACATCGATTTCACAATCAACAAACTGCCCCTCAACTCCTTCTGTCGAGAGGAATTGGCCCGTTGGTTTGAAAATTGATGGTGTTGTTCATCTGGAAACAAACGCACTCATGCCAGCATACAAGTACACAACACTTTGTTCCTCACATTCTGAGGACAGTTGTGTACAGCTCAACACCTCCAAAATTGGTCCATTAGCTACAAAGTGATAGCATTCACATACCACAGAAAATCACACACACACACACACAATCCTCCAGTAATGTATGAGGCCACATTTAAGTGCACGTGTGTCTAACATGCTGGTCTGTGAAAAAGGGTCATTTAAAGATCCATCACCATCTGTTTTGGTCCCAGCATGCCATTTTCCCCTCTGTGGGTACCTTTGATTTACCGACAAAAGGGTACTATTGCTTACTTCCATCCCACTGTGCAACCAGACATCCAGTCAGCGCTGGTTATACAAATCAAACAGTGCCGGGCATCCATCGTATTATCATTGCTATGACCACCTGTGCAAGACTGTTGTTGGTAATCACAAACATTAGGGGAGCCATTTAAACCCAGAACAGGCAACCTGTTCGTTGCAGATATCACATAACAAGTCAAAACTAACTAAGAGTTACAAGAAAGTAGGTGGAAGTTTGGTTCTGAAACTTTTGCTGTTTTATGTAATTTCATTTACATGTGGCTTCCAATAATAAGCACTGTGCAAACATATTATCAACTTCTAAAAACCCCAAGCAGCAGGCCTGCTCATTTCTAAACTAAACAAATTAGTTTCGAAGCATGCATTTAATATGTGAGGACCTGCAACACATGGAGAATTTGTATTGCACAACAGGATCTTAAAGCTGCAGCGATCAATACTTCATACCAAACACAGATTACCACAAAAAGAACTGATACCCCAAACAAGGCTACCTGTACACATGTTTAAAGGGTGCCTCTGGTCTTCATGTTCTCCAACAGAAAATGTTCCCATTGTTCCCCTCATCTCTGTCTTTTCTTTCTCTGTTATAACTTCTGGACCTGCCACATGCATTCACTGTCTTCAACGGTAGAGACGGCAAAATCATAAAGAACATCTTTGTGTTTTTTGGACTGGGGTTGTGTGAAGAACTTGTGAGTAGTCGGAGTCTACAGCGGCCAGCCAAGGGGTAGCCAAGCTAACAGCTACTCAGAACCGGACGACAGAGGAGCAGATTGTCGCCATCTAAAACAACTCAAACCTAAAAAATGTTAGTGTTTTGAGTGAATGCTATAATTTGGAAATTTTACACCTTGTCACTTTTTCATCAGACAGCTATTTACTCTGTCACTATTAGGAAAAGATAAAAATGACTGAAAGGCCTGGAAAAGCTTTAACATTTACCATATATCAAATCTTTGCAAAAGTCTTGCACAGCTCCTGATCAATTCTGCCGATCACCAGCCGGCTACTTCAGGCAGCCACTGTGTATGTAGTGACTCAGAGCAACAATGAACAGCCAAGAAAACAATTACTGAGTAAATAACTGTCTATTTGCGAAGCTAACAGAGTAAAAATCAGTTTCTGTAAAATTTTCTGGAACTGCTTTGAAATTTTGTCGGCCTTAAGAATGCAAAAGTTTCCCTCTAGCAATGACCCTGTTCTCTGTAGCTCTTAGCTCAGCTTCACTGTCAGAATCTGTCCCCGATTCTCCTCACCAAGGATGCTCCAAGTGCTGTCTCCAAGGCTCTACTTATGCACAATGGAGTTGTATGAACTAGTATAAACTAAAAGAATAGGAAACAAAATAGAATTTTCCTTTAAAACTTAGATGCCCAGCATCTAACTAGTTACCTAGTTAGCGCCAGGCATCAGGCAGGTGGCTGCATAGAGGCACTGAAGGGCTAGAGATCCAGATATTTCTGTCAGGCGTTGGTAGAAACAAAAAAAGGAGTGTATACAAGAGACTCATCCCTAAACAAATGCATTGCCAAAGTTTCCCCCCCAAAAATGAAGCCAGAATTTTGCTATTCACGACTTGTAACAATTACAGAAAGACTACTGTGCCATCGAAACAGCTGTAAGCGTAGTAAGCTGCTGTTTCCTCCCTGGCATTAGATCACAGTGTTTCAGTCTGTGTGAGAAACCATAATTAAAGTCCTCATGAAGTCTGCCTCAAGGTGTGAAAGTTGCATTCTTGCATCCTCTTCAAACACACACTTAGACACGTGGCCTGGAATAACACACTGTAGAAGCAAACTGCAATCATTTCACCATATATTCAAGCTAACAAATGGATACAGTTAGCTACTAAAAGAGAAACAATGAAAGGGAAACCAGACTGAAACAAAGGCTATGTGCAGGTGTGTACAGAGGTTAAACTACACACAAACATTGTTAAACTGAATCTATATTATTTGCATTTTTCCACCTCAAGAATAAAGTGAATCAAACTGCATAAAGAATCTAAACAATCCTGCCTGAGATCAGGTGACAAACTGAAAAGAAACTTGTATATCAACCACTCTTTGAAAATCAACCCTGATCGATGCCAACGGTTACACAAATGCCACACCCTGGCTGCCGGTTTTAAAGCAGCTCCAGGTAAGTTTCCCAGGACTCAAAGCTTAGCTCAGTCGATCAGACTTGCCACAGCATGTTTGATAAAATGACAAAATATTGTGATCGTTGTTTCTGCTGCAACAGTTTCAACACAACTAGTTTTTATGGATTCTATGTATTGTTGAAGATTTAACTTTGGAAATATAATTAATGAATATGAGTAAATAGGAAACTTGTGATGTGATTTTAGTTATCAATAAAATGAGAAAACATAATGTGACTGTTTTTCAACAGTCAAATCCCAGCAGAACTCACATGAATCAGTCAGAATTAGGTTATGCACCTGCATTTCTTGGCCTCCAGAGGGCAAAAGGTTTCCTCAAGCTGACTTGTAAATATTACCATCCAGGAGCACTTTTAAACATTTCCTTTAAAGATAGTGACCATGACATAGTTGTTTTCATAGTACAGTTTATCATACCAGCTGTGGGAAAGTTAAAGGACCCTTATATAAATTAATATTTGTACAAAATAAGGCAGGGAAAGAAAACATTCCTTCACATAGCACTTGGAAATTGTGAAACATGTACCAGACTATGAGGAACACTAGAGGAATTCAGGAAAGTATAAGATAACTACAGAAAGAGGAAGAAAATGGGCAGGGGGGGGGGGGGGTGTAGGAAAAGACAGCAAAGTAAAGGGAAGGCTCAGTTGCAAGAATGACAGGATGGGATTGTCATTCCCTTCAATCTATTGTATCCCAAGGGTGAAAGTGGGAAAAGTCAGAGTTGGAGGACGAGGAACTAGAGGTCACAATTTTATGCCAACAGAAATGTCTATCTCCAGGGGGAAACGGAGAGAGGTGGTAAAACCACTGGCTTTTTGACTAGCAGGAGGAAGGACATTTGTTTGGGTGAGTGCGAGGCTGCCACTTTCACCCCACTTTGACAGATTTGAAGCTTATTAAGTTAGAGGCCTCAAGAAGAGGTGTTAGCCTCAAAAAGAGGCGTTAGCCTCGGCCGCTGACATATGAGAATCTGCTGGGAGCGCTTCTGACTATACTGGTGGTGAAAAGTTAAAGCTGTATCAGAAACATGGCAAACTGCTGTCATGTCAATAAAGGTGTCTGCAGAGTTCTAACAGTTTAGATCCCCGAGGTGGGATTTGGATCCCCAAGCCCACCCAGCAGGGTGTAGCAAAACACAACTTCAAGTCCTACAAAAGATCTATGAAACTTCTGATGTATCACTGATTGTATAACCTTATTCAGGTACTTTTATTACCTAACTTTAACCAAGTATATTCAATTATGACCTCAATGAAATACTTTGAAGGTACAACAAAAAAGGTCAGCAGTGAAGCAAGAAAGTCAATATAAAGGCAGTAAAAAAAGAATAATAAAAACCCCCACATCTGTCTCAAAGTTGGACTTTAACACAGTCACCTGCTTGGTAATCATGTGTCTGGATGCAACAGTAGAACAGCTACCTGTGCAACTGAAAGTGACGATTGAGGGGTATCCCATGCAGTATGTGTTGGGAACGAGAATGTATTGGTTCCTAAGCTTTTTGGCGCAGTTTTTTATTGGGCAGCACTGTTAGTTTGTGCTTAGTTTTTTTTCGCCCTCGTGCACACCGTCATGTGGTATCGTGTTCATAAAATGACGGTGAAGATACCTTTTAGAGTTGATTTGACCAATAGTTGCACCTCTCGATTTTTTGTAACCGTGCGTGTGCTGCGCAGCGGGCGAGTTTTAAAAACAGGAAGAGCTACAGTTAGTCGGTCCGGATCTATGAGCATCTGTGTGGCCCATCAAAACCCAAGTAGATAAAACCATTGTAAATGGTACAACAACACAAAACACAACTGAAAAGAAAAGAAAGAGATGTTGAAACTGTACTGTTACATTTTTATGCATTTTGTACTTCTGGCACGACTTCCTCTCATATCGAGGCACCACTGTCTCAGCAACAAAGGCTTCTGCTTTGGAGAAAAACTCCAGGGTGTCCAGCACTCCTGACGCACCGGTTTAAATGGTTTTGGTGCTGTGTTGTGTCACACAATGCAAAAAGCATAATCACAGCTTAAGTGTTCATACCACCATGTGCCAGAATCCCACAGCAGTTTGTGAAACGGTAAAAAATGGGCCATTCTGAGTAAACATCATATTTTGCCTCCTTTGACCCTGGCTCAGATGCCACTTTCGAGTGTTTCCAGCTGTGCAAGCACATCTATGAAAAGTGCTTCACTAAGAACCCAATTTGGTACCGCCTAAAGCACTCACCTGTCTCTCACAGCAACCACACCCCTAATTGTGTATAACTTTAAGCCATGCAGTCATTCTTTTTGCCCTTGGTAGTTCCACTACTGTTTCTAAGACAGTGCTGAATTTTGAATGACCATTTTTTGCATTTCAACAGCCAAAGCACCGGTTCTCAGATGAGAAAATTTGTTTAGCACCAATTCTTACTGCTGATGTGAGCTAAGAACCATTGGAATCGAGTGCTAGGGGTGGGATCGAGTTAACCAACAAGACCAATTGAAAGATCACAGTTAAACCAGCTCTGAGCCTGCTCTTGCACCAGCATCTGGATCAAAATGCTTGAAAATAGGCTCTTGGAAACTGACCAAATTGCATTCAGCCCAAAATAGCCATTTTAGAAACTGCAGCGTTTGACATATCTTTCTTGAGTTTTTGATATGAGGATTGTTACTCTAAAGCCTTAGAGTCTAAGGAATGGCCTCTCTGAGTGTTACCAGGACTCTGAGTAAGCCTTTATCTTAAAGTTTAGGTGTGTAAGCATATTGATGTTAGAGGAGACAGTGGATTACTTTACCTTTTCAAATGGAATCAAATAGAACTCAGGTTGGGGCTTGAATCATTTCCCTGTAATACTGTGATAAAATAGTTTGTCACAGTTTAAATGCTACTCTTGTGTAAGAAAATCCTAAACTCCGATAAACACATGCACTTCTCTGCCATTATGCAAAGCACTCTGACATCCACTCACTCCTTTCTACCACACGTCCACCCATTCCTGATAAACATCACATACTGATTTGATTTTAAAACATGTTAGACTGAAACGGGGCTTGTGTTGCCATGAATGAAAGAATTTACAGTGACAGAGAGGGTCTGGGCCAGATCACCAGGGTACAGATGAGCTCATTGTTGAGACAGGGATTTCCACATTTCCATGTGTGTGTGCCCCATGCCATGACACAGAGCTCAAAAACAAGAGAGGGGAGGAAAGGAGGCGCACACAGGGGGACGCACACGTGGGTTTAGCGCTACACAACACGCACTAGATAATATTACAGCCAATATCATGTCAATGTGAAAATTGTAAAAACTAGTACATTAACAGGGCTTTTTTTTTCTTAGTCCATATTCTTCTGTCACACAACTCTGCTGCTGTAGTTCAAAAGGGTCTGACACAATGCAACACACACCAGCAAGTGCCGTAAACAAAAGTCGCCCTTACACTTATTTAGGAAGTGCAGCCAGGCATGCTCAGAGAGGAATGGATGGCAGTCACATGGACGCACGGCAGGCTGAAACACAAGGAAGGACACACACACACAGGCAAATTCTACCTCTGTACTGTCAAAAGGGCTAGGCCGCACGGCTCCCATGGCAACCGCGCCCCTCCCTTTGGCTCGCAGGGGAGGTGTTTTGAAAGTTCACAGCGTGTTTGTGCTTGTGTGTGTGAGCGGAGTGGGAAAGACAGAAAGGGGCGTGGAGGCCAAATCAACTCAATAAGTTACACACCTCGTCCTCAGTTCTCAGCTGGAGGGAACAGAAGCAACATTTGCTTGAGGGAAAACTTTTTGTGTTCAGGTGAAATACCCCCATTAAAGCGGGACATTCTACCACCTGTGAGCCATGGAAGCAGACGCGTCCCACGGCGAGCCCACCAGCGTCTCGGGCAGCACCCACACCATCCCGCAGCAGCAACCCGAAAACTCGGAGCTGCTAATCCCGAGCTTTAGCCCGTCCTCGTCCTCCCCGACCCCGACCGGCACCCTCTCCCGGCTTGGTTTCAAAAGCCCGACCAGCCCTACCAGCCCGACCGCGGCGACCCCCGGCAGCCCGGTAGACCGAGGCCAGGTGAGCGCCATAACCGTGGTCGCGCTGCTGGACAAGCTGGTCAACATGCTGGAGGGGGTGCAGAACAACCAGCAGCGGATGGAGCAGCGGCAGGCCGACCTGGAGAGCGCAGTGCGGGTCGTGCAGGGTGACGTGACTCGCTTGTCCAAGACCCACATCAGCACCTCCAACAGCGTCAGCAAGCTGCTGGAGCGCTCGCGCAAAGTCAGCGGGAGCCTGAAGGAAGTGAAGGAGCGCTTGGACAAACAGGCGGTCCAGGTGAAGAAGCTGGAGGCGAACCACAGCCACCTGCTGAAGAGGAATCACTTCAAAGTGCTCATCTTCCAGGTGAGGAAACACGCAAAGCTTTAGAGAGTGATGCTGTCACAATGAGACTGCTTTTAAAGAGTTTTATTCAAATTTTATTTGAGTGTATTGTTTATTTAAAGCTTGTGGGTTTGGGACTGGGAAGTAAAACTGAAGCAGACAAAGCCACTGTTACTAAGTGAAGAACTTGGGGTTGCATGTGTTCAGTTCTTCAGTTTTAAAACGGACCTTTTCTTATAAAGGAATAAGAGTCGGACTAGCCCTTTAAAGTCAATCAGCTCCTTGTGAGGACTCACTACTCAGTCTGAGAGTGTCATATTTGCATCCATGTTTGCCTGTAATAGTGGGTGTGTTTAGGATGTGCGCACATTTACTGTGTGGTTTGTGGCTGCAGATGAATGGGGCTTTATTACATTTTCACCTTGTGGAGCAGGACTTCAAACAAACAGTGTAGCACCAGCAGATGGATGCAGCAAAAGTGCAGAATGTAACCTCATTACTTATGAGTTAAGGTCCCAGCAAAGTTCATACACATGCATATGAGTCTCTCCTCGTGTGTGTGTGTGTGAGAGAGAAGAAGGGTGTGTCTGGGAATGAAGCTACAAAGGATAATAGAGGAGGGCTTAGACGCTGACTTTGCTAGATCTGTTTACACCCCACAGTAATAATTCAGACAGACAGACGGTTTTTGGATGGATTTCCCGCTTCGGGTGCCATATCACTACACTGGCACAGAGGAAATTGCAGGAGGAAAGTGTTGGGGGAGTAAAAGTTTGGTTTTATGCTGCAGGTTGTTGCTATGCACCATTAAAGGCGTTCCACACTGGACTCAACACACATTTCTATTTGATCATAAAACATTATAAAGGCAGGCTTGCTGTGTGCATGTGGAAGTCTTCCTGGATGAGTAAGTGCAGGATTTTTTTTCATGCTTGTATGACTGGAAATAAGTGTGTGTGTGTGTGCGCCCAGGTAGTGAAAAGGGTGGCAATTGTTGACACAGGCAGAGCAACTGAGAGCTCTTAACCGCTGCTGTTATCTGGTTTCCCAGGTACTGAGGCTCTGTTGTTCAAATGCAACAGGTGCCAAGACCTTACCCTGTACAGGCCGCTTGTGTTTGTCTGCGGGCGAGGCGCCGTGGATCGATTTGATTGAATCTATGCTCAGTTTGTGTGCTCTAGAAGGAGTGACTAAATGACAAACTGCTTTTTCGTGTGTGATTTTATTTTATTTAATTTTTTTACATTAACACTGAGAAGGCATGTAGGATAACCAAAGTTTACCGTCTCTGTCAGGCTTTTGAGCTCCATTTAGAAGGGCATTCCCAGCCTCTGCTGATTTGAATTTTTTTTTCTCAAACGAGCCGTGGAACATTTGCAGATGGGTGCGGGAAGGCCAGGTATGACCCCAGGGGCGTGTGTGCACAGCATGTTATGCTGATGCACTGGGTCAGATGTATGCAGTTACAGAGTTGTTAAATGAGACCTGTTGTGCCTGAGGAGATGAGGTGAAACAAGAACAAAGTGTCGGCCCTCCTTCTTTCCCCTGTACTGAGTCTTTTCTGTGCCCATCTTTTTTTTTTTCTTGCCAGTATTGTATTCAAATGCTGTGCTCAAGTCTTGTCTCTCTTTCAACTAACTCCAACTTAGATGTAACTACTTTTTTTTCTCTCTTTAATCAAACCACCTGTCCCTTTTCACTCATGCAGTCACATGCTCTCGCTGCCCTCTGATAACGCACGTTTGCAGTGCACCCAACAGCCAAGCTCAACATACCAAGCCCTCCGGCTGAGGCCAAAGGGCCCTTCTTTTCGCAGAACAGAACTGATCTTCCTGTGTGCGGCAGCTGAGGTAGAAACACAGAGCGCCCCTGGGTGCCCGGCCGCTGTTGCACAGAGCAGAGGTCTGCCGCAGCTCTGGGCTTTGGCCACGCTCGGTCGGAGAGGACAGCGATGTCTGCCGCTCTGCTGCACTGCTGCGCATAACGAGGACTAATGAGGGCTTAATTACTGCTGCTTAGGGCCTTGTTTGTTTGTTTTTGTGCAACAGTGCTTTTCCTGTCTCCACATGGCCTTCACACACTCTGAGCCTACACACACTGCTACACACACACACAAAAAAAACCATAATTCCCAGCCATTGGAGATTTCACTGTATACAGTGTGGAAGCTATTTTGAGGATTTCTGTTAGGTGAGGTATAATGTTGGATTACAGATATGTGTGTGTGTGTTTTGTTTTATTTCAAAGGCTCATTACCTCAGAGCACAAACAACCCTGGAGATCTTGGAACTTATCAGAATCTGCTTCAGCATGCTGTGCTATATGAAATGCAGCGTATGTGGAATTTAATTTCCTGCGACAGAAGTCATTTGTTTCTGAGTAGATCATAATGTCTCATCTCAGTTTATATCACCGTGGTCATGACAAAGAAGTGAGTCGCTTTGGCAAATTGAATTTGAGCACTGTGAGAACTTTATTTGTTCAGTCACTTTGCACACATGCTTCCTGCATCACTGTTTTGCTGTATTTAAATGTGAGAATGGGGAGAGGATTATTTTCTAGGATTGAGGGGGGTCTCTAATCGTAAGCAGGCAGGGAGAAACATCAGTCTGAAGTCTCACACTGTATCACTCTCGCACACTATCAAAGAACGTCCATATCTCTTTCTGTGAGGGAAAGAGAAAAATACTCCACAGCCAAAGCAAACACACTGCTGCAGCTTGCTTCTGGTCAATGGATGCGCTGCAGGAGGGCGAAACATTCGTTCATCTTATTAATAACACTGAAAAACAGATCTGTCGCTTTATTCTGCCACACATTTACTGCAGAAGGTGCCTGCTAAAGGTTTTGAGTGATTGCTGTAACACATCTTTTTCATTCTGTTTGCTTTTCGGTCTGGCAGCACATCAGGGAGCTTTTGTGTATTGACACTTGACCAAAGGTTTTGACTTAACCTCAGCTTTCAGCAGCAGGAATTAAAGGCTGTTTTTTCCACACTGTGTTTGTGCTCTAAGATGGAGGACAAACTGGTCACGCTGTTCCCAGCCTCGCCCCAAGCTTCGAGTCATAATGCACGCACACATTTAAACGTTTTCCTTAAATGAAATATTCAACTGTTAGACATTTACCATACATATGTTTCACATTTTCTCCAGAAATGCAAGAGGTTACGGGTCCTTCTCTCTTGGTCTCTGGAAATCCAGAAAAATATAGCGAGGTGTCTAACTGAAAAAACATACAGTATGTCCTTTTAGTAGGTCCGACACCTTTTCTTTGTTTTACTCGTCTCAGAGCCGGTCAAGCAGAAACCTGACCAGTTTCAATCACTGGCATATGAAATGGTGCATCCCTCGCTCTTACCTGTACTGGTTGGCTAAATTAGGGGTTGAAACCATCTGATAATAAGGAGCAGTCAGCTTTATCCCATCTATTGGGGTTTCATCTTGCGTGTGGTTTGTCCCCTCTGGGTTACTGTAGTAGCATGATAGTTGTCTCCTTAAATATAAATGATTCATTCTAACATGATTAAAAACACTTATTTTTTCCTATAACTCTAAACTAATGAAAATACAACTATGAATATAACATTACATTTCTGTCAGATTACCCTAAATACTGCACACTGGAACTTGAATATGACACAACTGAAGCTTTAAGTCAACATAAGAGAGAAGAGGCTAGTTTTCTTTTCTTTCTTAATAAAATATTTCCATGGATAGCTGGTATGTGAGTGTCAGTGGAGCTCATATTGTGCGTGTTCACTTTCAAAATCAAATCCGCCTCCACAGGTTGGAGCAGGCTGCTGCATGTCAGCTACAGCCGAGATTTCACGTGTTCTTCTTCGAGCCAATATATTACACCTGCAACAAGCCAGAAGCAATTCGAGCTGCTTTAAAGCGTTCATAGGCTATACCTCTTCTTACGTGTATTTTGTTAAGAAAAATGTCAGTTAACTGTAAGTAAATAGCTGAATTTTAGCAGCTACTGTCACTGTGGATACACACGTTATGTTTGGTACAAATCCTGTTTTACATTCGTACTTTAATACTAATACTATTTCAGTCGCATGTACTATACAGATCTTTCTAGAGAAAATGTTTGTATGTGCCCAAAAAGTAGCTTCCATGCATTATTCTTAGAGAAGCTTTGATTCTGGCAGAGAATATGGGAAAGCAGAGGGAGAGATAAATATACAGGCAGAGAGGATGAGCAGAGAGGGGAAAGGGGGAATATATGGCCGGTTTTCCTTGGGCAAAAGTTTGCATACTGGCTAAACTCCATGCAGATGCGGTAGTATCACCTTTGCTCTGCTTCCTGCCTATCATTCAGGTTTGACAAGTCAACTGTTTCAGTCTCTGAGGCAGAGGCAAGTTTGTAACCGCAAATTCCTCCAGTAAAATACCAGTGGAGCTTTAATTACACTGAAAAGTGCTGGTGATGTTAAGAGTCTGAGTGAGTATCCACAACAGACTGACTTTTCTTCAAGCAGACCGAGCAGTACACCAAAGCTGTGTAAAGCCTCCCAGCATATCCTTTGGTGGACTTTAACACTAGCCAGAACACATCTTCAGCGTTTCTATCATCAAATCAGAGGTGCAAAACGTTTGCATGCTCTATTGGCTGATGAGCTTTCTCTCGTCCACATGCACACCCATGACATGGTAAGGTGGATACAGAGAGGGGATGGAGGAATTGAAACATCATAAACTGAACATCCTCTTGCTGTTGTTAGACTTCATGATTCCAGCAACATGTTTGAGCTTCAGGACTTTTCAGAGCATCTCATTTCCCTGCCAGAACCTCAACATGCAGGCAGGAAGAGGGAAAACAATTGCCATTTTCGTGCCCCATGCTCTTTTTTCATCGCTCTTAAACATGAAAATTCATGTCTTTAGATAACACAATAGTTTCATGGTTTTAAACCAATGTCCTTTAACCTCTATACAGGATAAACATTGTCCCAATTGTAAACAGACTTATAAAAAAAGCTCTTGGTATCTCCACAAAGCCTTTATCAAACAATGGCTCAGATATGCACAGAATGGGAATGTGTTTCCAGCTCTCTGTAAAGAAGGATCTGGGGAGATTCTAAAAGAGGCACAAAAGGGGATTAACACAGTCAGAACTGGAGAAACTGGAGATGTCGATGCATTGCTGAAAACATTCTTTGCCACTGTACATCATTCATCACAGAGTTATGGAGCTAAACAAGCTATGGAAGTTTAGTGACACAATCTGGATGATAAAGAGGAAGTGCAGTGAGTGACAGGGCTCTTGCAGGCCCAGTCACTCGTAACGTTATTATCATAACTACCATGCCATGGGGGGAATTAATTAGGAGAATTGAAAGGCATATGTCACAGAACATGAAACACATCATCATCTACAGTGCATAAGCTGCTGTCCTGTAAATTATGGGTTGCCTGAGGAGGTTTCCTCACCAGAACTGATGGTGGCCTTTCTAGATTACAGTGATCTCCAAAATAACAACACGTCAGCATTACGTCTTGCCTGAATTGGTTATTGTGTTGTGTGATTACACAACCCCACGAGGCCAGTAAACATGTCGGCTTTTCTTTTAGTGAGGCAGATATGGGAGGGAATGCCAGTGTGAAAGAATGCTCAAACATGTTATGAGTATTAAGCCAAGAGGCATGTTTCAGAAATGAAGTTGGTGGTGAGATATTTACGATGCTCAGTGACATGCGACATGTTTGTCAAAGCTTGAGCATTCATGGTATGGTGGGCTGCATTGTTAACATGTGTAAGATCAGAATATTATCGTCATTCGTACATGACCATGCATGGTTTCAATACTGTGTAAAGTTAATTCAGAGTTTATCAGGTTCTGTGCTTTCACAGTTCAGTGACAAATAACAGAATTCTATTTCCTTTCCTTCCTTCCTTTGTCCACAGATGGCTCTTCATGTTCACTGGATGGGATGGGTGGAGGGCTTACACAACAAGTCAGGCAGGGGTGATCTGTAAAACCACTCGTTACTGTAGTGGGAGGATGTGCTGCAATCAAAACATATGCAGATCAAGGACAATTCACACAACCACTTGACTTTCAGGTGTTCATGAATAGCAGTGGCTGCAGGAAGTACTTTTGTCAACATTTTGAATAATTTGGGGTATATTTCAGGTAGTAAACTGGAAGGTGGGAAAGGTTTTTTTTTCTCAGGCTTTTTTAATTATAGGCCTCCTGTCTTTATCATTCACTAAAATGGGAACTTTCAACTGCACGTGGGCACATATGCATTTGTGTGTGTGTGTGTTGGTGATGTACCCTCTCTTTGGCGCAGTGCCCTCCCCCCCATCCCATCCCTTCCCCCCCCGAGGCACTTGACTCACTGTACCAACACACCTGTACCAACCTCGCCTTGTGGGATTAAGGGAACCTACACTGCACTGATTAAATTACTGCCACACGCGCAGTAACACACAGTGTGCTATGTGTAAAATTGCATTGTTATGATGGGGTAAAGGAAAATTGGTAGCCTAAAGTCAGAGTAAAGCTAATTCAGAGATTTGTGTGGAATCATAGTTTGTGTTAGATGACATTTGTTTAAAAAATGAAACTTTTTTTAAGGCTTTATGATACTCTTTTAGCTGAATATGTGTGTAGCCAAAAGTCCAACTGAGGCTGAGACCACTGAAAACAGTGAATGGTGGTGGGAGAGGATGCAACATGGATTTTTGATTATGTTGTCACTTCCACTCTCAAGTATGGGACTGGGCTCCACCTCAACCCTGATATCTGTTTTTGTAGGTTAGCTGTCCCATAAAAGGACTTCATTGTGTCTCCTGTGTTGAAAATATTTTAAAGTGGGAAAACAAAAGCAGTCCAACGGCCACTTATGTTTGCAATTCCAGCACTTTGCAAGGTGGCAGTGACAGAGATTCAATGCTATCAATTTGATTAGACTCCTAAAGTTTTGATACTCCGCTAAATACAAGTAGTCCAGTTAGCTGAGAGGCATGTGTATAGGTGTCTTAACTCGGGCTAAGGCTTTGTTGAAACAACACTCTGCAGGAAGCTTTTAAAGAAAAAAAGTGCAAGGACAAAATCTGAAAATAGCCATAGCTAGAACTCCATTAAAATGTTTTACATTACATTACGTTTTTATTCATCATCCCTGTCAAATGAACATCCAAACATCCGCCTCGTTGAGAATATTGCTTTTTGTCATCTTTTGGAGCTACAGTTTATCACCCTTTCAGTGCATATCGGGCACAACACAGTTCAAACTATACACAACTTACCGTACTTTTAAATGGTTTGCAACCGTTGGAAAATGCAGTTGTTTGATTGAGATTTGACAGATCTTAAATGACTTGGACTGGTCACTGGGACAAAAAATCTTTATCAACACATTCCTCATGCCAGCATCATCACATTTTTTCTTATTTATTTATTTTTTTACTGAATTTGATGTTAAATATACAAATGTTCTTCTTTTAAAAGTGGTAGTATGCTAAAGGTTGCTAATTGCCACTAAACGCACACTATAGTTCCTGCTGACAGGACATTATTAGCAGTCATAGTACATCACTCTTACTGATTTAAAATGGATAGATAGGTGTGTCAGGACTGGTACTGTATACAAACAATGATGAGCTTTGAAAAGCAAAAGAGACGGTGTAGTGTAACACACGTACTCATTCACTGAGTAACGTGAGCTCATTGTAGCTCCTTTTCTCTGTTGCAGTCTGCTGTGCCCCACCCTGGTCTCTGTGCTTGAGCTGAGCAAATGACTCTGGAGTCCTTGCTCACATAAGCCCTGGCTTCGTAACATCTTGCAGGACTTGCAATTAGATGGCAATTCTACCACGCAACTGTTAAGTGAGATCTGGAGCTGCACTACATAACTTTGCTCAAAATAGCTTTGAAGTATATGCCCTCTAACGTACAGAAAACCTGCTCTTTCAAACAGTTTCTTTCATGAAACTATTGCGGGTGCTAGACATGGCTGCCTACAAATACACTTTGGCACTCAAACACACATGCTGTATCACATTCTCAGTGGTTAATGAGTCCTCACTTAGCTGGTACAGTAATGAACAGAGTTCCCAAGAGAAAAGCGCCAGAAAAAAGGGGAAAAAACCACACAGAACAGTCCTGGGTCAAATGGTATATCATTTTTTATTTATTTATTTATTTTTTTTTTTTGTGGCTGGGGGGAGTGTGGGAGATTAAATTAGGGACATGGTGCTCCCCCATAATTTTTCTGAGAATTATCACTACTAGCAGTAGTCACTTAAAACTGACGAGTAAAGCAATGCTGTTATCACCATGAATCAACCAATAAAACAGCATTACAGCAGCATTTCCCGTAAAGCCATTCAAACTGTGTGGGTACAGTTCTTCATTCCCCTTAGTTTCACTTTGCTGCCTCCCACATGCTTCACTACCTGCTCTGATTATACCAAACATGTTTTTACCAAATTAGATGGTCGATGGCATGTCCAGACTGGAGCGGAGGTATTGAGGTTGAATCCTCAGACACCCTAGCAACACCGGACAATCAGGAAGGATTAGTCTTTAGTATCAGGGAGTGCTTCACTGGGGGTCAGGTGAGGCCTAATCATTAGAAAAATTAGAAAATATTATTGGCATTTTACAACAAAAGTGTAATTGTTTTACTTGGTGTCACAGATCATTCATCCTTCTTGTAAAAGTATTCCTGAGGGTTCTGTTTTCTCATTACTCTGACTAAGCTGATACTCCTTGCACTATTTTAAAATGTTAACGATGTAATGTGTCTAGGCTTATTTTTTTTTTTTTTTGTTCCGCAGTGATGTGTTCCGCAGTGTTTCTGCCTATGTAAATAAATGATCTGTTCTTACTTATAACTACTGCAGCTCCTCCTGTGTTTATTAAATATTTTATGTATTTTCAGAAACTAAGCAACCAACGCTCTGCTTCCTTTTGTCCTACAATGGCACTACACTAGCGGCAGCCTGCTTCAGTTGCTCTGGACTTATTGTGTATTCCTTTATATATTTCTGGACTTATTTCTGCTGGTTATTCTGATGTCTTTTATGACCACGCCAATGGGAAAGTTGTCTGCATGTGGGAGCAGCTGATTGAGTGTTCCGAGGCTTAGATAATACCAGGAATAAGACTCCAAGGCCAGATAAGTTGAAAGGGAGATGTCTAGGATGCAGGGCACATGGAAACTGTGGGATTGCTTGGGAGGTGGAATGGACAAGCTTGGAGTCCTGATTAGGACTTGGCAGGAATATTGGTAAGACAGTGGTAAATGGTAAATAGACTGTACTTGTATGTGCTTTTCTTGTCTAGCTGACCACTCAAAGCACTTTTGACACGCTTTTAACAGTGTTGTTTGTCTCTCCAAGACATGACTGCAGGAACAAATTAGATGCCTCTGTGCTCTACTCTTGAATTACATGGGTAGAGTGGGACTGCAGACAGAGAGGTAGCAGTAGGGGAGGAAGGGTTGTAATGCCTACTGTTGACTGTTGCGGTCCTCAGCATATTACTGTGTAGGAGCATCTCTGCGTCCTGAGTGTTAAGCTGTCACCTGGGAGTTTATGTTTGTGTTGTCCACTGAGAGTTCCCCTCTGTTATCTGCTGACGCTGTGTGTGACATCACCAGTTGTTGCCATGCTACAAAAACAACACTCCATTCACGGTGATTTTAACCCCACCCGTCTCTTTCTGTTCGCTACACTTCAACTTTCTAATAGTTTGTTAACTGATATTGAACTCTTTTGCCTCACGCTGCTTGAATCCTTGATGAGGATCAGTTTAATTTGACACTAAGTTAAATACACCTGTGTTACTGTGGCAGTTTGTTACCAACATAGTTACCAGCTTTTTGATTCGAGTCTGCTTAAACAAGTTCAGACCCACACACTCTATGGGTGTGGTGTAGTGACAGCATTCGGTTAAAGTAAGTGAGAGATGGCAGAACCAGACCTGTTTCCCAAAGTGCTGCCTTCAGTCTGTTGTCCCTTTAGTGGTTAGTAATGGTAAATATGGTAAAGATTTAAAAACTATCTAGAAAACCAGATCTTCTCTCTTTTAAAAGGGTTTTGGCCATAATAATATAGGAAAATTTAGAATTTTTCAAGTTATTTACTTTCTCAGCCCTACATGATTCTATTTTCGTGTCAACCATAAAGTTCTAAAAGTTTTATATTTTTTTTGTTCTTTCCCTTCCTCTTGAAAATATGTCCCTGTTCTAAGGGTTGATGTGCTGTGCCTCTAAGAACACACTGACAGATTTATTAGCTTTAACTGGGTGATACCACACATGCTTGGCACACACTTAAACTGTGAATCACAGCTGCATGTTTGAGATCAAGAAGGCAGGAGATATCAGGTGTCTGCAAAGTGTTTGAAAAGAGGAGGGTCCACGCATGGCTTTTCATTTTTCAACAATGATGAATGTACAGTGGGGCTCAGGGAAATTGGACATAGTACTTTGAGTGACTTTTTCAAGTAGTCGGAAGTTAAGGTTTTGTCTGAAAAATAAGTTATAAAATTAATAAAATAAGATGATGCATATAACACTATTTCAAAGCTACATTTGATGTCATGATTGTCTGACATTAATAGGATTTAATCTACTCTAATGATGTGTGATCGGGAGGCATGGCTCTTCTGGACCATCTGGTCGGCCCAGTTCTCAAGTATGTTCATGGCATCTTGAGAAAGATGCTGTGCACAATACTTCAGCAACTTAGGCAATGCTCTTGCTTTAAGCACTCCAGTAATGTCCTAATAACTGCCTTGCATTCTTTGACTTACAGAATTGTTCTTCCATGCAAGGTGCAAAAAACAAGGTGTTTTAAATTGTAAGTCCCCCCCCAATGTGCACTGAAGGTGAATAGGGCCTACACTGGTGCTTAGTTGCAACATCCCAAAAAAAATTTATTTACTCTTTTACAGCATATCAGAATTTCATTCTTAGCCGAATCAGTAAATGACTGATTAGAGATGACGCTTTGTAGTAAATCTCTAAAACTATGCCCATCGTGTTTTTTTTGTTTGTTTTTACAGGCAAATTAAATTGTGTTACACGACTTAACCCTCACAGACGCACATTTTGTGGACTGTAAAACGCTAAAAGGTTTACTTTACACTCTGCCACATCAGGTCAAGTCAAAGTCCAGAATGCCTTGCTGATACTGTCAAGGAGGAGGCCCTATGGGTTTATGAGGATTTTAAATGTTTAGTGGTGTATATCAACCCCTGGAGCTGCACCCTCACTGTACACTCACCACTGTGTGTGAAAGGATAGGGGCAAATGGGTGGGAGGGCTTGAGCTCATAAATCCGTCATGGAGGAGAACGTTGGAGGTGTGTGCTTGCATGTGTGTGTATGACTGTATGATTGCATACAGATGAGCGGGCAGTAGGTCAAAGGGAGGAGGAGAGAATATACTGCAAGATAATGAAAGCAGGCGGAGAAAGTTAAACATATTCAAACTTTGGATCTCTAACTCATTGCTCTTTATCTCATTCCACTTATGGTTGTCAGTGTATTTATGGATTTGGTGTTGAAAGCAGGCAGAGATAAGAAAATGCAGAGAAGTGTTTGACTCCTGTTTAGAAACGAGTGGAATTCCTCTGATGTTTTGGAGAAAATCTGGAAGGCATGCAGAGACTAGTTTCTTTAGTCCCCAGTAGGCAGACCTAGCCCTAGATGCCAGAGTATATTAACACAGTCCTCAGCTTACTGTGAGTACTTCCTTGACCATGTTCCTTAAAAGGAAAATGACCAACCTTGAACATTTCCAAGTAGTATACATGGGGGTTCCTTGATTTGGGGTTCAGTTGATCACTACAGTTTGGAATCCTTTACAAATCATCAGTGGCCTAAAATCTAATCCTGACCCTTCCAAAAAGATAAAAGTAAAGGTAATTCCTCATCAACCTGAACCTGGTTCAAGCAGTCATTCTTTTTTCAACGACTATCCAAATAACTGCCTTCTTAACTTGCCTCTTTCTATCCTCTCGTTTCTCAATAGGAAGACAATGAGATCCCCTCCAGCGTGGTCGTCAAAGACTCCCTCAAGACACCACAACCAAGCCAGTATGATGTAGAATCCATCCAGCCCACTCCATCTATTGCAGGCTCTATTGATGGCATCCGCACCCAAGATGAGGGTCTCCAGACCATTAGCCTGTCCTCAGATGAGGATATTGATATTCAAGCATCCCAACAAGATGATGAAGACATGTATGAAGCTGCAGGGGGTTCCTCCCAAAAATTTGAGAGACGGGCGGACAAGTTCAAGCGCTCTAGCCTCAAAAAGGTTGATACCCTCAAGAAGGCCTTTTCACGGCAAAGCATTGAGAAGAAGATGACCCAGATTACCACCAAGATCGTCCCCCCGGAGAAGCGTGAGAAACTCAAGAAGAGCCTCACCCCTAACCACCCCAAGAGCCCAACTGCGAAATCTTCCTCTTTCAAGGTATCTCCCATGACCTTCAATGTCAAGAAGGTCCGAGACGGGGAGGCCCCCACACAAGAAATGGGCTCACACGAAGAAGAAGCTCATGTGGAGATTCCTCCTCTGGGAGGCCTAGATGGTGAGATTCCTTTAACAGAGGTGCACACCCAGGAGGTTGTTGTGGAGGAGATTCACGAGATGCTAAGCCCATTCTCCCCAGAAAGCATAAATATGGAGGTGTCATTGAATGGAAAAGCACCCAGTGTTGATTGCGAGATGAATGGTGATAGTATTGCTGGCTTGGCAGTTCCAGAGCATGATGAGGATGTTGGTGAGGATGAAGAGGAGGAAGAGGAAGAAGATGAGGAGAAACATAAAAGCCCTGTTGAGGCAGCAGCAGATGCCCAGATTCCCACAGCAACAAATGCTGTGGAACAAGTGTCTTAATATAATTCCATGTAGAGTATCGGTTCTACTTTCGATTCAATTTTTTCCTCCTAACGTTTCTAGAAATAATGAATACCCAACAGGCACAAGTGATCCCTCCACTCTAAAAACTCTTGAGTTCTTTTCATTAGTATCTAAATACACTCGAAACATACGCTTGACTTTTTTAGATTGTCCATCCCTGAACTTTTCCTGCATCACTGACTTTAAATATGACCAGCACAGTGTAAAAACCTTGGTGCGGTTTGCATTAGCAACTACAGTAGACATGACATTACAAGTCCAGTCCTTTTTAAAATTGTTGTTAGGTTGTCCAAAGGAGGCAGGATTGCAGCAATAGACCATAACTCATGCTTCAACCAGTGCCCACCACCTAAATGGGTGCACATCTCCAGGGTGCTGAAGCAACTATCTTCTTCCTGCTGTGTTTATTTGCCTCTCTGGTCCTCTCTTTCTCACTGACAGATAGCCTGTTTTGTGCTTTTGTGAAAAATAAATCTATTGCATCAGAGGAGCATCACAAGTCGGCTGAAGCAACGTGTTGCCAGGTTGTGCAAGAGTTGGAATGGGGGGGGGTACATTTTCAGTGAACAGGCTGGATGTCTTTTATGGTGGATTGAGGTTATTTACTAGACTTTTGAGTTTGAGCAAAGAAAACCTTTACTTTACTAACACGTGACTTCAGTGTTAGTAAATGGACTCGAGTCACGATCGAGTCCAAGTGGCTCGATCGTGTCTCTTGTCGCACCTTTAAAACTGTAGGTTAGCTCCATAGATAAACTATCCTCTTTCTCAGCATTTTTTCATTGATAACCTATGTAGAATATCACATAATCTGCGTGTAATAATACTAAATTACCGGTATTGTGATTAAAACTCCAACAAATAAAAGTGTTTTTGTTTAAAAAAAAAAATAGAATAGAATAGATAGATGGATTCAAATAGATATTTGCTCCCAAAAATCTGTTTGAAGAGGTAGACATTTGTCAGTTTTAGGTAGCATTTTGCTGGCGTTCCATTCCTGATGTGAATGAGGAAAGCAGTGCAGGACACAGAAATAACTTTGAGGTTAGAAAAGAGAGAATTTTAGTAACTAAAAAGACCATACAGGCTTTAACTATGAGATTGAGTCACTTTTACAGGCCTATACTTTTTATAGGAAAATAGGCAATATTTATAGGCAATTTTTTTTACATTTGTGTAAAGAAATTGTATTTTTCAATCAGAGTCTTACTACTTTCTTGGCATTTACAGCCTACATGTGATAAAATGGAGCAGCCATTTTATAATTGCCTCAAGTGTGGTCTTATCTAGTAAAAGTTGTTATGTGAATTAGTTTTTGTTTTGTTTTTTATCTACTATATGACACCTCTAAGTTTAAAAATCTTAGAAATTTGCTAGGGCCTCATCACTGAAGCCCCTCAGCATTCATGCATGCTCAAACACAGGCATAATCCAACACTGCCATTAGCCTGCACAAGCTGGTTTGAGTAATTGCACTCCTGAAGGGATGGATTCCTATGTATTGGTAGATAAGAGGGAGAGTAAAACATGCTGGAAATTTTTCTTCTGTATTGAGGAATTCCTTGCACCGGTCACTTCTTGGGAAATAGTTAAAGTTTTACCAATACACAAAAGACATTAGAAAGTTACATTGTAAAGGATGACCAAGTATATGGGTTATGTTCAACTTTATGTTTGGAAGTCATGCCTTCCAGCTCCTATAGAATTACCCTTGTTTTATGACTCATTGTTCAAGCTTTGCCCACTTTATTTGCAATAGCCATGACTTTCCTTAGAAATAATTTAGCGAGTGATACCAGGTGCCAAGTATCCAAATATGGGAGAGGTTACAGCAGCAGATAAAGGCAAAGGACAGCATTCCTTGGTTTGATGGATGACTCCTCCCCACTCCATTTTTCATGTTCTTGGCCTCCTTGTTGAGCGAGGGTGAGGATCTGTGGAGCCACAGGTGTTCTGCCCCTCTAGGGGCTCCTGGAGATTAGCTTGTAGTGAAAGGGGTACAAGTGTAGCTAGAAGTGTGGGTAAGGGGCCTCAGGTGTTGGAGAGGATGATAAAGTCGCCTTTGGTTAAGGCACACGTGCATTTTTGCAGAGTGGTATTGAAATTGTGAGAGTCTGCAGTGCATTTGACCAGGGGAATTGGAAAATTTTTTGAGGGATACACATAGCAGTAGCTGACACGGCAGGGTAGAGACACCTCTATTTCAGCTTGACTGTACCCAGTATCCACTAACTGATTCTGAGTAAAATAGATCAAAGGAAGGCAGTTGAGTCTTTGGTTTTTCAACTGTCGAAACATGATTTCTCAGACAATTTGTATCTAGCAAGAAAATCTATTTAATTTGGAATTGGTACTCGGTTCGACTTCGAAGAATCACACTTAAGAATGCTCAAAGCACCACTTTAACTGGACAGAAAAACAAATTTACTGATCATGTTATCACTCAAACAAGTAATCACTGATGCTTTTTGATCCTATTGTACCTTTTGTCTATAGTACTTTTTGAAAAAAAAAAAGTTTATTTAGTGGTATGTTATGCAGAAGAAAATACCTTCTTAGAAGTTTTAAAAGTTAGTTTTATTTGTGTGAAATCAATGGTAACAATTAAGCTGGGAAAAGTAACCATAATCTATTTTATCTAGATTGTATAATGAAAATTGGTATTTGTATATGAAAGTAAATTTCTGTAGCATGACATTATGACCATCACTCCCATCATTTTTTTTTTTTTTTTTACCGTTGGGACACATGCTAAACATAAAGAATTAAAATAAACATATTTGAAAATATATATGTTCATTTTTAAATCTTGTGTTTGGCTGTGAATTATTGTTTTTATCTATCTGGAAATGAGTGTTAACACTTTTGTTTCACATTGCATTTATTGACTGTCTGTCATTTAAGAAAAAATGTTAAAAAAAAGTCAAACTGATTTATAAACAGTTTATAAGTAGTTCAAAGTTTGACCAATAAAGGAGGTGTCAAACACGGGAGAAATGCGGCACGTTTGTGTTAGAAAAAGTAATCTATGGGATGGGAAAGAAAAATAATTAGACCTAAACTGTGCTTTTAAACAATGCTTTCTGTGTTGATTAAAATTTGTAATCATTTTGTGTTTTGTTTTTTTCATTTTAGTTACTCATAATCACCCTTGTGAAAAAAGGATCCAACACTAAGCTCATGCATATTCATTTTTTCTGCTTGTTCGTTCAAATATGTTACTTTGTGATATCACTGTCTGTGAATGTAAAAAAAAGATCTATGTTCACCTCCTTTTGTGCAAAAGTTTGCTTTCATTAGTTTTGAATCCACATGTTGACTATTGCTTGCTGGAAAGTTCAAACAGCACATAACGCAAGGTTTGTCAGGTGGTGATTTTGTGTTTGACATCGTCTGTTTTTTTTTTTTTAAATTTAGTTAACCACTTAAACCTAAGATGTTTCCATCACAGCAGAGGATTCCCTGCCACCCAAGTGTTTGAATATCTGCTCCTCTCCTTGCATCTTGCAAATATTCACACATTTCTTTTCAAACTTTAGTATTGCATTCCTCAATAAAGATTTGATAACAATGTAAGTGTGATTTTTTTATTTTTTGTTTTGTAGTTATTATTTGTAGTTTTCAAGGGAAGAGGCGATGTCACACATTGCTTCCAGTGACTCGTGTTGCCACTCCCTCACAGCCAAAGACGACATGTAATTATGCTCACTGCTGCTTAGGCCATTGCGATTGTTTGGAAGTGACGGTAGGTTGGAGTGATATCCTAGTAAACCTAAGTTACAGGGTTGGTGATGTGAGGAATAGTCACAATGAAAGGAATAGTTTTGTGTCTGAATCCTTGTTAACATAGCAAGATACAGGGATTTGGAGTGCTCTGTGTGAAATTAAAATTAGACGGGCCTAAATGTTGACTGGTCAACCCATGATAAAGAGTTGCTTTACCAAGATTCCAAAACATAATTGTCATTTCCCCAGAGCTTTGCTTTCTGTCTCTGGAATTTCTGCTTCTGTTTAACTGTACCGTAAATAGATTACATTTTTGGTGATTAAAAGTCTCAAGGGGTCATCCACAAGCTCAACCTTCCACCAGAGGCGTGGGAATGTGAAAGCTGTGGGACTGCTGTTGTCTCAACTGATACTTCAAATCTGTACCTGAAATCTGCTGGAGCCTCTCTTCTAGTTCAGTCCTCCTCACGGTTTCTTTGAATTACTCTGTTCTTACAAATCACCATAGTTGTGAATTTTTAAAAATTGGGTTTAAAAGTTTTTCCAAATTATTTTTGACAGCATCATTTGTATCAGAAAGACAGAAGGCTATGCACAAGCAATGCTCCTATAAAGTGGTTTTATAAAGGGAATCCCCAACACGTAGATAAATGCACTTAAAACTTAAGTAACTCCAAGGTTGCCTCTGAATTGACTCTGTTGTCCTTTCAGCACCTATTACGGTTTTGACGTCACAAAAATTAATCATACTTTCATTCTTGCCAAATACAGTCTAGAACTATCAAGGTATAATCCCTTTTTGTTTGAAACAAGGAAAGTTCATATAGCACATTTTACAAATTATTGTGAGCACTTTACATCGTGCACAAACAACAAAAAACGGCATACACGTTAAAATAAGATTTTTTTTATTTAATATGTTAAAGAAAAGAAGTACAGCTGATAGAATAGTACACCCAATATTGATAAAAAAAACTACGTACGACCTTAAAACTAAAAATTACTAAAAAATATAATAAAAAAGGCATTAATTTGACGCATTAAGCGGATCAAGCAATTTAATGGTACATAATTTAAAGTGAGGGGGGAGGGGAGGGGAGGATTCTTGGTTGAGGCGAGCTGGTTTGGTGGTGTCTGTCTCCCTCCTATGTTCAACGCAACGACGAGCAAGAAAAGCTAAACTCTGGGTTTTCTTCCACTTACATTATCCTTCGCCAGTGTGGGTATACGCTAAGAAGACCCTTGCACTGCATCACTACATCTTTTAAAACATGAAACGATGAAAATTATTGGAAATACGCCTTTAGATGTACTCACATTACTATATTTTTGTCACGGTGGCCGAGAGGTTAAGGCGTTGGATTCGAAATCCAATGGGGTTTCCCCGCACAGGTTCGAATCCTGTTCGTGACGTATACTCTTTTAGTTTTCAGATTTCTAAACTAGAAAGAAAGTGACAAACCGTTTACCGGCTTACAATGCGTATCAGTCAAGCATTTCACAACTTACGATACCGTTCTTTAGAAGTACTTTGAAATTCTACTACTGTGAGTACATTTAGTGTCACTGGTATACATTTAATGAAAGTAATAAAGACGACTCAATCTAATGAATTATATGACTGACTTCGTTTTGAAATAAATAACACCATCAATAGATCGATTGTTGATACTTAAGTCTCGCAAATGCCCTCTCTTCTCGCGTTTTTTATGTATGAATACATTATGGTACAAACCAACGTTTTTCTTCCTGAACCGTTGACTGCATGAAAGCCGTTAGGACATTTTTGCTCATCTTTAAGAATGTAAAGTATTAACAAAAAATTAAAATAGAAGCCGGGTGACATTTTTTTCATTAAAGTTGCACTACCGCACACCAGAGGAAAAGTGTACCCCTTCCCTTTAGTTGAATAATGGAACTGGCCGAGTTAGATAAAAATGACCGGCAGCACACTCTGACGTAGTTTTTGGGGCATTGTAGAAGCAGGATAAGTCGTGTAGTGAGCTGTTTGCTCAGATTTTAACATTTATTTTGGGGCTTTAGTATTGATTAGGTATTAATAACCAGGACATTTAAAATGAGGCTTGTTGAACAATTACAACGCTATAGGGGACATTGTTAGATATAGACACATTAGTCGTATAACTAAGCATTTGGCCAGACTGCGCGTCAACATAGCTAGCAGTTCCTCATACTTACAAGAGCCACACAAAGGAAATGCGGTCGATTGGGTTGAATATATCAACGTCAAGAAGAGTTGTGTAAATGATCGAGGGGTACTGTTATCTCCAAATTCCTGGCACAGACAACATCAGGCTGTTGCGTAATACACAGTTTTTGGAGTGGTGTTTATTATGTGAAAACCCCTTGAGATTTGATTGGCGATTGTGGATTTGTAAGCCTGCTGATACTCTTTGACGGATGTTGGTATCTAAGCGTCATTTTTACGGTTTTTCCGTCAACTAGTGTTACGTAAAGAATGAAGCTGACATTATGGCAATAATCGTGACAGACAAAGTACTCAAAGATTCGTATCCTGGAATTAAAATAAGGTAGCTAACTGCGAGCTAAAATTTAGTAAAATAATTCTAGGCAAAGCTATCTCGCAAGCCGATTGTGTCACCCACCCTTGAGCTACTGCTCCCACTGTTCTAAACATATGATTCTAAATGCAAGTTGGCCATCGTGACAACGTAATGAACTATAAACAGTGTGTCGAAGAACGTTAAGTTAGCATTTGCCCAACAGGCTAATTAGTTAGCAGAGCTAAAGCTAACGTTATAGCTACCCATTATAGAGTAACGACAGCCAGCGCAACAGGATAAAACTGACAGGACAGGAAGATATCCTGATTATTTTTACACCAGTCTAATTATGGCTGCCCCTCCAAACGAAGCCTTGTTTTTGATTAAAGATGTGAAGCCTGGATCGAAGAACTTGAATATCGTATTCATCGTTTTGGAGATAGGTGAGTAGTATAGTGAGGCTAAAGCAGTAACTTCCCCACACTAACTCGTGCTCTTTTTCTTAAAGGGGCCGAGAGTAATTTTACGTAGAATTCAGTTAACAGTGGCTCGGGTGTGTATTGGTGAAAATTTAGGACATTTTCAACGTCACGTTGGCAATTTCACGCTGAGTCAAGTTGGTTTGCTATTTTATTTTACCTTTGTTTTGTTTTATTAGGCCGGGTGACGAAAACGAAAGATGGCCATGAGGTTCGCTCGTGCAAAGTGGCAGACAAGAGCGGGAGCATAGCCATTTCAGTCTGGGATGAGCTCGGCAGTCTGATACAGCCAGGAGACATCATCAAGTTGACTAGAGGGTAGGACTGTTCCTGTGCTTGGAAACAAATCGAAACATGACCAGTACTTGTTCAGTCGTTCTTTACACTTGCTGTGCTTTTTGCACAAGTATTTATGTAAATTTAATAGTTTTTTTTTTTTTTTTTTACAGCTATGCTTCTATATGGAAAGGCTGCCTGACTCTGTACACTGGCAGAGGAGGTGATCTTCAGAAGATTGGAGAGTAAGTAGGCGGTCACAGACCTATTTATATTTGCACCACCTTAAGAAATCCTGTTTGGCATGTCTCTTGGCTCAAGCAACCTAAAACACAGGTCATTGTAAAGCGACCATGATACAATGGTTTGAAAACATGGTTTTAGGACACCGATGCAAGATGTTCCATCATGAGATGTACTTTTTATTTAATTAAATATGCTGATGCAGATGTCTAAATAAAATTCAAAATCTGAGTTTTGTTTCCTAAGGTTTTGCATGGTGTATTCAGAAGTGCCCAACTTCAGTGAACCAAATCCAGAGCTACAAACCCAAGCAAAGTCTGTGAGTAGTCAAGCACCCAGCAAAGTCATCTCCTCCACAGTTGGTGGAGATCTTGGTTGTCCCAGTTTGTATGGTCTTTTTATGTTTGAATTTGAAAATCTAACTTTATTAGAGGCCTTTTGGCCCGTTTAAACTACATCAAACGTTGTGGCTGTTTTTTGTGGTATGTATCTGACATGCTGTCCCCCAAACAGGGTAAGCCTGACCAGAACCCGAGAGGAAACTCTCCACCTAATCAGAATTCAGGTACAACTGCCCCTCCAGGTCAGTGGTTTTTCCTCTGTGTGAAAGTGCAAAGTCAGTGCAAAGTTAATATCGGATGTCTGTGTGTTTGGCTGGCAGACCTGCTGAGGATTTATTTATTTTTAAAAGGCTGTTATTTACTCTCTAACTTACAGATTGGGCAGGAATAAAAATGTCAGTTTTTGATTAAGTTTTTTTTTTTTTTTTTTTTACTTGCTTTTGTCAATCCACAGGTAATGGTACCATGCCACCTTTTTCCAACAACCCACCACCGGGTACACCCCGTGACCCGGCATTTGGGAGCGTTGGGCGACCTAATGGCCGGTCTCCTGGCAACGGTGCGCCCCCAGTTAATGCTGCTGGACCCCCGACAGTCACAAAGTCCTCAGTTACCATTAGCAATGGCAGGGACCCACGACGTGCCAAAAGATGAAGCAGGGGTCGGGGGCGATCATGTGACAAAAATTTATGGGAGTCCCCGTTTCCCCCTGTTCCTGTTCAACTGTCCGGCCCCTTCTCCACCACAGCCTGTATTGGCTTTCACAACAATTCATTAATGTTTTATTATCATTCTTTTTATTTTTTATTCTTCGGGACTACTCATGCAGGCTAACGTAGTTAAATTTGTCCTTTTCTTGCATAGTGCAAGCCGTGCTCCCAGCAGCACACTGTGGTCATGATCTACCACTCACTATTAAAACTCCTACAGTTGAGACTTGGTGGTTGAGTTGTGGTCAGCCTCTCAGTCTACACTTGTCCTCTAAATCTCTGAAAATGAGTCGCTCCGTGCCAGTGTTATCTCGCCCTCACACCAGCCCCTCTCCACTTACTCTTTCAATCTTCACACCCTACTTGAACACTTGATGCACTTTTCTCTCTTAATTTATGTTAAAGCTTGGCTGTCATTTAAATTTGGAAATCAGGTTTTTTTTTTTGTTTTTTTTTTTGTGTGTGTGGAACAAGCCTTAAGTAGGTGAAAATGTGGTCTTGGATTGAATGACCAAGAGAAATTATTCAAAGGGCCTTCCCTCTCCTAACCAAATTGTGTTCGAAGTGACTCTGTGAAAGGAAGAAGGTGTTAGTTTTTCATTTTTAATGATTGGTATGTAGACTAATTTAAGTTTTTTTTTTCTTTTTTTTTTTTTTTTTTTTTTTTCTCTCTCTCTGATTAAGACATGTTTTTCTTGTTTGCCATCAGCTGTACCTTTTTATCAAGGTGGGACCACTTAAATACTTGCAACGGTTCACCAAATAAATTTTAGAATAATCTTGCTGCCATATTTGGTTTTCTCTAATTTGTTTGAGAACATAAGTAACTATTAATGTCAGTATTTATGTCATGTTGGTTACACTGCCCTGTATAGTAATATGACAAGAACAGTCTTGATAATTTACATGTAAAACCTTCCGTTAACTTTGCTTTCTTGGCTGGAATTGCTCAAACATCTTTTCAAAACTAGTTCTAAAAGTACCCCGTTCAAACCCTGTTGTGGGTTTGTATCCAGACCAAAGTATGTAAAAACCCACCGCACTGTGAACTGTGCCACCTTTAGAGCTCCATGCTGTCACAAACAATGGTAAAATACAGTGTTGCTTGACATCATATTAAAGTTGTTTCCAGCCCCATCTAGTGCCTGGAAGAGTAAATGACTGTTTGCTGTAGTTCCCCTATTAAACATGTTGTATAATCACAAGCAAGTGGAAGAACTAATATTTATTTGTTTAACTTCCCTTGTCACGTAGGTTGAAAAGGTGATTATTGTAAAGCACTGAAAGTATTAACATGAAGTAATACATGTTGAGGCAATGCATTGCGTACAACAAAACCCCAATTTCTTCACATCCTTTGTTGCACTAAGCACCTAAACAGAGCCTTTGGACGTCAAAGTTGCTCCCTTTTCACTTTTGATACACTCTCATTTTTCTATCTAATTTGTTGTGTTAAAGGGATACAAGCAGCTGGAGAGAACTGAATTCAGATGTGTGCCACAGTAACTATGTAACCATTGAAATATAGCTGTGAAAACATGCCACTGAAATCTTTAGAAAAATTTAGATGGAACACAAATTGGGAGCTATGAAACCCAACATACTCCCTTCAAGATTTAGGGATCATAATAAAAAATAACTGAAGATAAAAATTACACATTCATGTATTTTTGTATAGAAATTAGTCAGGGTCCTCATTTGATACAACCCTTCACTTTGCTGAGCTTCTGTTCATAAATGAGATTGATTCTCATAATAAGGCTCAGGTTATTGAGAAAACAATTACACAACCCTCCCAGATTGTCTCTGCTGTTACAACACACCCTGCATCCGGTAGCATAAAAGTCCAATAACTACATATTTAACAGATCATTGAAGATTAAATTACCCTTTTTTGTTTGCTTAGTGTTCCTGCCGGATATTTTAGGTTCACTGGTTTGCAACCACATCTCATAAACCCAATCTTTGACCCATCCATTTGGGGGGGGGTCATTAATTGTATAAACAGCCACAACGTCTTTGACAAGATTCACTGAGGTTGTAAGGTGAGCTACGGCAACAAGACAGCAGTTCTTTAATCCACTCCTTAAGAAGCTAGATGTGGCCAAACAGCAGTTTTACTGCCACATGTCTTATTGCCTCTTTTGTTGACCATGTAGGTTTAAATTAAAGTCTAAAATGAAATCAAAGGCTTTTTTAAATTACAGCTGCTTTATTGTAATATTTAATGCACTTTCTACTGAACTGTTTTAATAGTTATTATTGTGCATCATGTGTCATCTTTTTCTTTTTTTCAGTCCCATATTGCTCTCAGCCTTGATCAAAAACATGTTTCTATACTTTAACCGCAGCTGAGAAATAAAGCACAGAACTTGTGACACATGAGAAGTGTGGCAGGAAATGTGATACACTCATGTGTCAACAAAGACACATGTCATGAGTTGGGAACTTCCTCCCAGCAGCAGCTCCAAACAGAAGATATTGTCCTATCATATGCTAAAAACGTTGGTTTGTATACAAAAATACATTTCACTCACAAATGGTTTCTCTTTCAATTTTTGCGAATAGTGTGACAACAAATCTCATGACACCAAAGATTCAGCTAATGGCCTGGGTTGGTTTAGGGGGAAGCACTGCGGTTTGTGATGACTTGAGCAGATCAAAGTCTGAAAGTTGTGAGGCAAACAGGAAAGTTAGTCTGATAGGAGGAGTGTAGAGAAATACAAGGTCTGTTCCTTGTCTCTTTGTGACAGATGAGATTCTTCTTGCAAAGAAACCACAATGACTGGTGAGTACTTTTATCCTTCAAAGTAACTTAAATTCACAGACATTTGGATGATCTGTGAGCTCTAAAATGAAGGGACTGAGCTTCATTTTTATTTTAAATAATATTTTCATTGTTATCATTATTATTATTATTTAAGTTTATTTATTTATTCCTTTATTTTCTTGGTCTAACATTTTTTATGATTTTTGTCCTCAGATCCAAACATGTCTTCATTCAATTTTGACTTTAGCGAGGTTTATGAAGAACTCAACATTACTTATAATCTTTTTAATGACTCAGAGTTCCTCCCAGACCCGGCAACACAGCCCTGTAACACCTTTATCATACCAAATGCTGTGATGATTGTGGTCTGCATATTCTATATCTTCATCTTCCTGATGGCCATTCCTGGAAATCTAGTGGTGGGGCTGGTGATTGGCCTGAACAAGCAGTCGTTGCCTCCGTCTGACCTCTACCTCCTTCACCTGGTAATTGCAGACCTCCTGCTGGCAATTACCCTCCCATTCTGGGCCACCTCTGTTACACAAGGCTGGGTGTTTGGAGATGCCATGTGCAAAATTGTCACTGTCATACAAGAGCTGAGCTTCTACTCGAGCATTCTGTTCCTGACTTGCATCAGTATGGACCGTTACATGGTGATAGTGCGGGCGCTGGAGGCCCGCAAAGCTAACCGACAGCTGTTCAGCTGGGGAGTTTGTGTCGCTGTATGGGCTGTTGGAGCGCTTCTGTCTGTGCCAGGGTTCTTCAGCTCCTCTTTAACGTCTCAAAATTCTAGTCATCCAGTGTGTGCTGAAAAATACGACCCCAGAAGTGCTGATGAGTGGCGACTGGCCACCAGAATTCTCCGCCACACTTTGGGTTTCATCATCCCCTTGGCCATCATGCTGCCCTGTTACGGGATAACCATCCGGCGCCTCCTTCACATCCGTGGGGGCTTTCAGCGGCAACGAGCGATGAGAGTAGTGGTGTTTGTGGTTGTTGCCTTCTTGCTTTGTTGGACGCCATACCACATCGCAGTGATGGTAGACACATTTTTCAGGGCAAAGATAGTACCCTACGAGTGCCCAGACAGGATGGCAGTAGATCAGGCCATGTTTGCTACCCAGAGCTTGGGGCTGCTGCACAGCTGTGTAAACCCAGTGCTGTATGCGTTTGTGGGTGAGAAATTCAGGAGGAGGCTGTTTCAGATCATGTCAAAGATGGGAATCCTGGAGAGAGCTTCAGTTACAAGAAGCAGCAGGTCTTCTCTGTCATCGGAAATAACATCCACATTCATGTGAACTGACACTTTAACCTTTTTAGATTTACGATCACATCAGTGCTGTTATTGCTTGATCTAAAGTGTTGGACAACAGAGCAAGTTTTATAGTCTTTAGCAGCCTAAATGTTTTTGGTTTTGTTGCCTTGAAACCCTTCAACTTTTGTAAATATTCTTCCATGTTTTGCTTTAGTTTTCATCTTATTTATCTTGACTTTGGTTTCAGTCACTGCATATTAGCAAAAGGTTGCTTTAGGTTAAGGCGCTACAACTTTCAGTTTTCAGATAATTTTTTGTCTTTTATCAGTCATGTTCGGTTCTATGGAAAATGAAAAAAACAGTGTTAGTCTGGAAAATATTTCAAAACCAAAATACAGTGTCACAACATCTAGACTGAACACCAATAAATCCAAAAGAAAGCTGTGGGAGACACAGACTTAGCACAATATTCATCAGTATTACGTGGTGAAATATGTGGTCCATGTGCAATCTGAGTGTAGAATTTCAAATGATTAAAATGTACAAAGTGGGTTTGTTGCAGTATGAAAAACTAAAACTGAAAATGTGTTGTCTACTGATTTTTTTAAATTAGTGTATTAAGATTTTTGCATAACTGTAAGCCTCATTTTGAGCTGAAGGCGCCTTGTCTGTGTAGTAAAATTGTTATTAAAGTTTAATAGTAACATCCAGCCTCTTCTCATTTTGTGTTGAAAATGCACCGCTGATTCACGCTTACAGCCTCTCAGCGTATTTGGAGGAATAAAAAACAGAAGTTGTGATGACTGCAGAAGGAACATTACAGCACAAATCATGGGTCACAAAGGCAACATCTTCTTCCCCTTGATTCCAACATTTTCTCTGAGAAGTGCAGCTGATACGCAATGTTGCTCATGAATACAGCAAAAGAAAAATGTTTAGTCTATTACTACATAATATAAGCCTATCAACAGTAGTTTAATCCACCCTGCCAAGCCAATCACAGCCATCAGTTTGGCTAAGGTAATATCCAACATAGCATAATGATTGAATAGTTAATTATTTCATATTTGACAGGAAAAAACGTTTCCATTCACATTCTTTTTAAAAAGTCCAACCAGGAATGGAAATCTATTTTTACTAAATGTACAGAATTTTAGTGTAGAGTGTAAAAAAGGCAAAACATCCTCATGAGCATAGTAACTAGCACTCTTATCTGATTGAGTGGCATATCGTTCAAACGGTGATGCTCCAAAAGAGCTACTTACTCTGGTTAGCACACATGCGAATAAATTACAGTGTAACAGATTTGTGCATTTAGAAATCTGACCAAAAATGGGAAAAAGGCTCCTTCTTTCACACTGCGATGTTGTTTTTCAGGTTTGCAGTTTTGATTCGTTTGTAGTGCATGCATAAATCAAATTTAGGACTAACTTTCTTTCTTTGCATTTTTTGTTGTTGTTTTAGTGATTTTGTTTCTTCTTGTAATTGGTTGTTTTTTTTCTGGACACATTTTTACATTTCTGACAAACACAGGCAAGAAAAGCTTAACGTTTCCAAACAGACACTTCGGTAAAAAAAAAAAAGGCAACTCCCTTACCAACTGAGAAATAAATCACCAGACCTTTGTCCAGGTGACCTGTGTTCATGACCACGTTTTTTTTTGTTTTTTCATTTACTTTTAATTCAAGCCACAAAATACATCGAGAAACCAAATTGACTTGTTGGTGTTTAAGAGATCTCTCTTTTTCAGTTATGAGGATGTCCTCTACAGTTTTCTTTTTCCTCCTTGAAATTTGTTTCTTGTTAGAACAAGCTCTTCTTCTGCTGAATTACAGCTACAAGCAACATAGCCTATACTGCCACCCCCTGGTCGGTGTCCAGTCTATTAGTTTTAAAGCACTTAATGGAAAAGTATTTGATTTGCATTTCTTTCTTTTTTTGTGGATAAATAGAAACCTGACTATAGCTTACACTGCAACTACTGTGTAGTCTAAGTAAACTTTAGTCTTTTATCTCTCAAAAGAAAACAAGTCCAATGCACTTTTGCTCCTGAGCTTCAAACTTATTTCTCAGTTGGAGGGAAATGTGACTGTTGGCAGATTATATTGTCTACGAAAACCTAAACTTATTTGTTTTCAGTCAAATGAGCTGAGAAAGCGTCTGTGTTCAGCAGATACATTGCAGTTATGAACAGTGACTGCTTGCTCGTTACAGTTATGTTTCTGTAATACAGAAAATGTATCAAATCTGTCCTATACACTTATTCTTTACTGTGTGATATCACAGCACCTTTCCCAGTAAAACATGAAGGATGCTGATCTTTTCTTTTTTCTTTTAAGTATTTTAACCTCTTAACACAACTGAGAGGCCAACATAAACCTCTACATGTGACTTGCAAATCAAATATCTGTCTTGTACCAGCCACCCTTTTCTGAGTGCCAAGTGTTGCACCATGTTCTACTGACCCGAGGGTTGGCTAAAAATGACAAGGGGGCGGTTGCCTTGCAGTGAGTGGACAGACAAACCATGCAGCTGCCATTGTAAGGCTTGCTGGGTTGTGACTGTCATTTCTCCCACCAGACTGACCGGCAGAGGTAGGGGGAAATCATGAGTGGGGTAGTTTAACTCATGGGACAAGGAAAGGGTGGGGGTCACTGTGCAGTTTACTGGATAGGACTTGATGCTTGTAATCAACTGGAAGCCAAGCAAGAACAAATTTCAAGGAGACTGGGAATAAAAAGGAAACTCACTGAAGACGTGTACATGTTGTCTGATGAAGAAGTTACACACTCCTGGGAAAAGGTTACTAAAGAATGAACAGTTAGAGAACGTCTGGGAGAGGAGTTGGAGAAGCAGGGCTGTCACTTCCAAGAGACAAGTCAAGAGAGCTGCCGTTAATGCAACATGATCTGGTGGGTCTTGCCCTAAAAATACCGCTGTGCTGAAGAGTGGAAGCTATCTCTGACTGCCTGATTACCTGGTGATCATAAATTTATTTTTCATCTTCAGACAAGTCAGGCTTGAAAACAACAGTCTTGGAAGACTTATTAATTGTGGATATGCTTCTAAGAATTCTGTGTTCTATTCTCTCTCCATTAGAATAAATGGATGAATTATCTCCTGTTTAAACAATGTAAGAATAATCTTAAATGTGATCTATATCAGGCCTGCTTGTTGACTCTAATGCCCTGACTGGATGTTAGAGTAAAAAAACCCTTTAGTGTTGCAGTCATACAGCACAGGTAAACAGATACAGATTCTATTATAGGGCCTACCAAGTCAGTTCAACCATGAGAAAAGCTGATGTTCCAATGACCCTTAAAAAAGGGGTAGATGAATCAGTGGCACCCCCGAGTCCCATCATCCCCACAAAACGATCTAAAGCAAACCCAGAGCAAGTTGTGCCAGAACCTCGGCCTGGTTATCCCACTCCATCGCCACCGGTTTTCATCCGCAAAATGAGGAACGCGGCTGTAGGGACAGGCTGTGATATCCGCCTTAAGGTGACTGTGGCTGGAGATCCCCAGCCCTCCTTGTACTGGTACCACAATGATGACCTCCTCAACATGGATAACCAAGAATATGGAGGGCTTTGGATTAGGGATTGCAAACCCAGTGATGCAGGTCTCTACACCTGCATTGCCAACAATCACCTGGGAGAGGCTCGAACTAGTGCTGTGCTGGCTGTCTTGGATCTGGGCGAAGGTAAAGTCAGTCAATTTATTTAATGTTTTACTTTTACTGATGGTAAGATTTTAGCTCTTGCTCGAATTATGTTACTGGACTCTAAGTGTCTTTTATTTGGAAAATATGAAGCAACCAAATATTTTACCAATGTTTCAAACCAATAAGCTGTTTGAAGAAATCAGAAGAACAACAACTTAAGTTTATCCAACCATTCTCTCTTATGATGACAGGTAGTGTGTCACTGAATTCATCCATTATATGACGATAAGAATGTCACATACATAACAACTATGCTCATTCAAAACAACTGAATGGATTTTCATGAAAATTCCCCAGCATGTCATCCAAAAAGTCCATCTCAGTTGGTCACGGGAACAATAATGAGCAATTTGTACTGTCTAATCTCCCGTTCCCTTCGCTGCAGTATAAAATAAAAATCCCAGCTAATATCTTAGCAAAGGCCTGACCAACTCAATTTGCCGTATGTAATATTTTACTGTTTATTTGGACGAGACGTTTTGTGTTCTAGTTCCATTTTCTGGTCTTTACTGTAATCTTTTGTTCCCCAGTCATGTGGGTACAGGTCATAATTGAAACAATCAAGTCATTTTAAGTTACCGATCAGACAGTTCCCTAAATTGAGACGTTCCAAAGGAGCAATGGATTATGGTGAATTCAAGCAGATATTCACACAAAGTACACGCGTGCTGATACAGTCTGTCTAAGCATAAAATCGAGTTCCAACACCTTCCTCCAAAACTGCAAAATGCATTTAATATTGATTTTCTTATCTTTCAAATCACAGAAGAGCAGTGGAGCTGCTAGAGATTACCTTGCATTGGAAAGGTCTGACTTCAACCATTCATTCTGGAAATAAATCTTTCCTTAAACAGTGCATTTTGTCAAAGTGAGTCCCTGAGAGTTGTTTACAGTTACATTCCTCAATGTCTAACTCAGGATGCCCAGAAGGCCAATGCAGCATATATTCTGATCAACAAAACCTCTTTTTATGCCTTGCATCATCTCAAACACTGATCGGAATTCAGCCCACCTGAGCACTTTAACCACATGGGCTGCTTAGAAAATTTCATTAGCAGCTCATCCTGTATGCTGTTCATATATCAGCTCAAGCACTTTGTCATTGTTCTTCAGTGCACTTCAGAGTGTGAATAAGAAACAAACTCCTCCCTTTTCCTGCTGATACAGATGTAATGCGGAGTGTATTTCACAGATGTCCATGACTGCTGACTGCAGTTTAACATCAGGAATGTTTTAATAGATGTAAAAATCATCTGATGTCGGGGTCCTGAAAGAGCGGTGAAGTCTGCCGCTTCACAACACAATGATAAGAATCCCTTCCAGTGTAAGTAAGGAGGAACCGAAGAGCATTACATTTCCTCTCTTACACAAATATCTGACGTGTGGACTGAGACCACAGACATGACCAAATAAGCAACTTTAAGATTTCTACATAATACCTGTTTTTGTCTAATTCTCCATGATTGTTGGGATAAGTATCCATCCATCCATTTTCTATACCGACAGTCCGTTAATCGGGTAGCGGGTGGGCTGGAGCCTATCCCAGCAGTCATCGGGCGAAAGGCGGGGTGGGATAAGTATTTTCCTGTAAAATTCTGCTTGTTTGACTGGACATAAACTTCATGGACTGAGTTTGTTGTGACTTTAAATGATTAAATCTACATCACAAATGCAGTATTTATTTTCTTTCAGTGAAGTCATGAAAGGGACCTCAAATCATTAATAGAGCTTGATCCTCCGTCATCATCCATCACATTAAAGGACAGATATTGCTTTCAGACCTGTGCTCCTGTCAGCATCTCACCAATGTATTGCATGCATCACATCAGGGGACTGTCTATATTTAGAAATACACAACAGTGGAGAAGTACATCGAAAATGCTATTCACCCCCCAGCCATGTGATATGGTACAGGAAAGTCCACAAAGACCAATCGCTTGCATTAAAACTGCCCATGCTGGACACACCAACCACATGTCCTATTGAAATCCATAACTTTGAAAGCTGAATGACACACACACACACAAAAAAAACAGTTTTAGTTTTTGTCAGCATAGAACACGTAGTTTTATGTTATTTGATTATTTCAATAATAATAACTTTAATTTATATTGCGCCTTTCAAAGGACCCAAGGTCGCTTTACAAAAACATAAACAAAGAACATTGTCACAGACCAAGTTTTCAAGTTTTTCTATTTGACTAGGCCAGATTATACCAGTCTTGTGCTGGTGGAGGTTTTATGTGGGGAAGTTTTCCTTTGACGTTCCATTTAACCTTTGATTGGATTCAGTTCTCTGCTGCTTTGCCATGCTAGTAGACTTCAGCTGTCCCATCACTCAGTGATACCGCCTGAACTCTTTCTCTCTCTCTCTATCGCTCTACTCATCTTTGAAAATGTCTCTCTATCCCGCCCCCCTTGTCCACTAACTCTCGCTAGTTATTTATACAGAGGAATGTGCCTGGGCTTAGATTTTTGTGATGCTAGCAGGCCAGCATTTCTCCTGTTACACAGCAAGACATCACTGCTAATTTTAACCAAGCCCTGAATGACTTACCCCTCTCTGCTCAGTAGGGAATGGGCCAAACTTACCTCTTTTAAATATGCAAGTATAAAAAAGCCATATGTTTTACAATGTCATGCATCTTCCTTGGCCTGAAACATTTCAAATCAATTCTGTCTCCCTCCATTTTTTTAATTTGCATTTAATTGTACTGGCAGTCAATGGAGTGCATTTGCAAAAAGATGCATATTTACAAGTCCAGAAACACAGGCACAACAACATTCATTTGCACGTAATTCTGGCAACCAGATGGATATTAGGACCAACACTTGTTCTGCTTTTCAGTTAGTGCCCACTGTCCTTTGTGAGAATATTGTGACTCACTGAGTTCAGATTGCTTGCCAACTCTTTCTGAAATTTCTTGCAGGGCAGGTGAGATACACAGGTTTATCAGAGCTTTCTCATCGATAATAATTATTTAGGTAATCATATTTATTTTCAATTAAATTTTGCAATTAGGTGGCCAATGTAGTTGTTTGACCCAATCAGCTTGCAACCAGTAGAAATGATTTACACACACCATGCTGGCCATGCTTATGATCAACTCTACTGCAACTTCTTATAGAAAAAAAATAGTAACGACAGAAAATCTGCATAAAGCAGATGATTCAGCTCAATAACTCATTGTGATTTATTTAGAAAACTGCATGTTTAAAGCTTGTAGAGTAATTGTACAGTTTGGTTTGGCCTATATATGGAACTTTCGATGTAACCAGCGGGTGGGCCGTGGCCTCTGTCCAGTGTATTTGGATAGTTTCCTCACCATGTTGTCTTCCTCCTGGAGCATGACTGTGAGCGAACAGGTGGAACTAAAGTTAAACTGTGGAAATCCCCTCCATCACCATGTTACTTTGATAAATAGATCAACAAATTTGTATTCAAATGAAATCAGAAAGAGTCATTGAAGAGTTTAATAGATTATTTAGAATAACTAAGCTAGGTTTTGGAATGAGAGGAGATTGTTTCGACCACAAAGTAAAAAAGCAACAGCTCATGAAAAATAAAGAAGGGCATAGCATCAAAGTAAACCTGGATGGAAATTGCTCTCAAGTTTGAACTTATTAAGTCACTCAGAGATTGAGAGCCACCTTCTGCAGTGAGGACTTAAAAGTAACTGCTGGAAGACAAACTGAGATAAGGCATAAAGAAACCACTGGCTCTTTGTTGAAAGAAACCCTGAGACAAGCAGTGGCATTTCATTATTTCATGCCTGCAGGTACCTTTCTAAAGAGGAGTGCACAGAATGTATTTGCAGCATGTTAATAAAACCTAAGTAAAAACAAGAGCTAAAAGAGGCTGATAATCTATTTTGAAACAATACGGATGCTGAAATTTGAATGATAATTTTGTACAGCCTTTGCATCAACAATGACATTTGATCTGATAATGGAACGCATTGTTAAGTTTTACCATAAATGAATCATGCAAAAAGTGGATCACCGTACAAATCCTTAGAAGGAAAGCTAATACGCTAGCAGCCTCTACATTCATTAGGTTACATTAACGCTCTTTTTACACTGATTTAATGTGTTTAAGTGTTTGATTGTAAGGACATCAGACATCAAACTGACTCTGCAGTAGTTATGTGTTCAGTTAGAGGCTTCTTCACCTCCTGAGAGATTCAGGAGGTCATACCTACCAGCATCAATAACCACACACAATAACAGCTCAGGACGATTAATGTAAAAGAAAAAAAAAAGAGGAAGAAATTGCTGGTATATTATGACTTCCTTTTGGGATGAGAAAAACTATTCTTCCATTTCCTTTTTTTCACTGCCTTTCATTTTCATTCTATGCCTACCGTCATGCTGACAGATATATAGACTAGCTGGTTGTATAATGGGATTAACATGCCTGGTGTTTACATTACAAAGACGACCTCTTGAGGGTCTTTCTTAACACAAGCCATGATTTTTCATTTCAGTGAGGACCTTTGGTGATAAAAGCTAACAAAACGTTAACTGAGACTAGAAAGTGAAAGACAATAGCGAAACAAAACTGAGCCGAGCAGTTTTGCAGCCCTATTGTAATAAATCAGCCACTTCTTACACCAAGCCAGATAAAAGTTTAAAAAACGCCAGTTCTACATGGACTACTGAAAACAAAGAACATAGACCAGATGAATGTGGCAATAACACTTTCTCTTCCCATGAGAAGGTTTGTCGGCTGTGATATTGGGTTATAATAGTTTAGTATATTCCAGTGCATAGCCAGTGCCAAAGCTTGCTGTAACAAACACAAAAACATAATGTCATAATGACGTCAGGGTTCAAGTGATAGTGTATGAATATAAAGCCATGCACATGAAATGCAGTTGCCAAGGAGACAAAAAGGTACTCTCCATTACCCAAAATTACGTAATCAACAAATCATACAAATTATCCAGTTGGTGTTTCCAAAATGATCACATCGTTCACAGCTCAATTATTTGGCTAATTTAGTCAAATAGATTTTGGCTAATTTAGAGCCTTTGAAATGAAGATCCTTTTTTTTTCATTATTCACAGGTTTGTCTATAGTTGTAAACTTACACAACATGCTCACAGCGTTATTTTTTATTTATTCTTAATGGTGAAATAAAACATGTAATTGGGAAATAATTCTAGGTATCAAGTCATTTACAGTGCAGAACCTTGATCTTTTTTTTTTACTGAAAATGATTAAAGTATCACTAAAAGATCAAACATTAGCAGCAGAAGAATAATGCAATACCCATGTGATGTATTATCAGTGTTGCAGTGAGCACAGCGTGTCAGTTTAAGCAGACAGTAACACATTTGCTGTGAGAGCTAACAGTGTTCTACCAATGCAGAGGAGTGAGGAGGTCTCTGTTGCGGCGATTCTCCCCCTCACCGCCGACAAGACCACATCAGCTCATTACACCAGTTGAAGAATAAGACACAGACACATGGGGAGGAAGGGAAAAATGAAAAATGTCAACCCATGCTGTAGAACACTGATCTCAAGAGGGCTGGATCACTCCCACTGGTTTTTCTGCCTATCGGTGTGCACTGCCTGTGGGGTGGAACTCAGCGGGGGAAGATGCTTACACTGTTTGTTGGCCATTGTGTGGACAGGGGGGCTCCCTCAGAGTGGATGATATGCATTCAAGAGACATTTCCACCTGCGGATGGAGGTCTATGCTCTTTGCTTTTCAGAAATGGATTCTCTCAGAAGGAACTGCTGAGACACTGACTTGTTACATCGTGGACAAAAGTGCCTTCTTTACATTTTTCTTTGCATTTAATTGAAGGATTTTTACATGTGTGTTAGCAGAGTTACAGCATATAAGAAACTGAATCTTGTGCATCCAAATTGCTGATGTCTTCATAGAAAATGTCCTTATGTGGGCGTAGATGAATGGCACAGTACCCCCAGTGTATGTTGGGGAATACCCTGCTGCTGAACGTAAGCCAAGAGAAAAAAATACCTGTCGAGGACTTATAAAGCATGAAAAACATTCTGACCAAAGAAAAAATCAGGCAAGTGCTGTTTAAATTTTTCATTTTTCATTCTGCACCAGTCTAACAATGAATTGCATATGGACCATTAAGCACCAAAAATGCTACTAGAAACACTAAATTGACTTTACTGCTCAACAGCTGGCCACACAGTGTTCAGCTGAGTGTCAGATGCATTTGCAGTGCTTACAGGTAGCTGTGGAAGCTGCTCTTCACCCTGATTCATAATAAACACCATTGTTACTTTAGAAATATATTCATCTTAGCTATTTGAAAGTAACTTGAGATCTCTGGATAAAAATCAAAAGCTAAAAACAGGTCATTTTAAGCAGCTAATTTGAAAGAATTGCAGAAAGTTCCACCGATGGAGTTACACAGTTTTTTAACACACATGCGCTCTTCTTTATTGATGTACACAGTCTTGGATAAGTATTCATCTCCCTGTTTTTTTTTAATATATATTGTTACATTTCAACCAGGAGTTCAAATGTTTTGCGAGTTTATGTAATGTACCATAAAAGAAAAAGAATCTAAAGTGATCAAGTCAAATAAAAAAAGGAAATAAAATAAATACTAAAAAATAGTGCATGCATATTTATTGCCCCCTTTCCTTCTAAGCCCTAAATTACAATCTATAGCTTTCAATTATCTTCAGAAGTAACATAATTAGTTTAGTTAAGTCCACCTGTGTGCTCTCTAAGTGTGACCCCAGAGTCTGCAACCCCAATAAGCAAGGGGGTTAAAAAGATCAGAGTTCTCATAAAAAGGTCAAGGACAAAGTTCTGTACAAGGTGAGATTCAAATGGAAGGTGGGAAATATGTTAAGAATATGGCACAACAACAAACCTGCAGAGTAACACCAAGACTCAGAGACCAAATTAAAGGCATTTATTGGAGGTAAGAAAAAAAAGAAAAGCTGAACGATGACCCAGAAAGAACTGCAGAGGTTCAGCCTTACCCTCCACAAAGCTTGGTTTTCTGGAGGAAAAAAAGAAAAACACCAAAGATACAAGCAGAAAAGAAGGATCTTTGATTGTGAAATGTGCTGCTCATACATTTTAATTCCAAAGTTGAATATTCTTTTTCAATTACAATATCAGCCTATAAGCCAACAAAACAGAGAAAACGCTAAGTGGGGTTCATCTTTTTGCAATGTTTCGCTATTCATAGAAAAAGATTTACTTTAAATCTAAAGTGTACTCATTTAGTAGATGGTAGATGATTAATATGCTTGCTACACAGTAAACAAAAAAAGTTGAAAATGGAGAAATGAAGTTTCCTGTCTAATATGTAGTTTTATATTGTTATATATATATAAAACCATATAATCGTTCTATTTATCAGGCATGTTCAATATGACCAACACTGCTGTATCGTGCTTTCTTGCTGCAAAAGAACAACAGTTTTTTTATAAGTATACACCTACTGTGAAGCAAACACCTCATGAGAGCGGCTTGGATGCCAATGACTCAGTAGTCATCTCTATTTTGAGTCCTTCCAGCGACTGAATTTTCTCTCTGTTTGAAAACCTCAGATGGTACAGCTGGATCAGTTTTAAGATAAAACAAAAGATGAAGTTTACTTTCTCGTCAAAATACTAATTTCCATCCTTAACAATATTTTACAGATTTGCAGACTTGTGATGGGTATGATGGACAAAGACTCAGCAGCAGCAAATCTAGTTAATTCATCTTAGTTGAAATTTGAGAGAAAATACAATAATGATAATCTAAAATCCAATTAAATGTGATGAGTAAATGATTCATTTCCTGCCTGACTTTCTTTGACATTCCTTTTGATTTTTTTTTAGATTCTGAAACAACAGAGGATGAAGGTGGAGACCAATTTGAGACCAAAGACGAAAGCGGTGATGTTGAAGACCAGGCTGTTCATACAAGTAACCAACATGTTGCCAACAGATGTTGTAATACTATGGTTTTTAACCAATTAAATTATGTCAAAACCACAATAATGTGGCATTTAGAAGTACACAAAACTTGTTTGAACCAAATTTGACCAGATTTGAGCTTAGACAGCTATGTGCCATGTACATTTTTTGATAGTCAGAAAATCTGATGGAAATATATCTGTTAATTAGAAAAAATGCTCAGTGCTTACTGTAAGAATCCAGCTACTAACATGTTTATATTTTAATGTCAAAATGCAAGTCCAATTTGTTTGATTTCCAACCAGGTGGAAATTCAGTAGAGTTGCATTTTTCTAAATTTGTTAATTTATTACTTCTTTTACATGAGAAACAGTGATGGACAAAGGTGCAGAGGATAACAACAGAACACATGGAATTGAAGATCACCTTAACAGGCAAGTAAAATACTTGCTGTTGTACTTAAAAAAAAATACCCACCTTGATGTGTTGAGTTTAGTTATCAATAGTTTGCTAGTTTAACGCTTCATTTTTAAATGACTGTTAACAGGTTCACAATCAATAACTGATTCCTAGAGAATTTGCTTTTAATCATAGTTTCAATCATCGTTTCAGAAGCCAATCAGAGGATTTTTCGAGAGAATCTCCTTCACGAGTTCTCCCACCACCATCTCCAAGACTGGTCAAACGTACCTCCACCTCTCCAATGCCAAGTCGTTCTGGTTCAACTACTCCTCTCAGCTTGCGTAAGAAAAGTGTTGTGCCAAGTGAATACCAAGACACAGTGCCTGGGGAGTTTGAAGAAAAAGTAAAGCAGCCGAAAGGCGTGTCACAAGGTAACACCCAGGACTCTCGACCACAGACTCCACAGAGTGAGTCCTCACGGAAGGAATTTACTCTTAGACCTTCTCCAAAGCTTACAAGGGCAAGCTCGAAGGTTTTTGAGAAAGTTCGGGGCTTAGAGGAGCGGAGACGAAGTCTTGATATTCCAGAAGGTTCCATCTCTGGAAGATCCTGGGCAGGGTTCAATCGTGCTGGATCCGTAGATTCAGATGATGGCGGAAGCCGGCTGGGTATCTCAAGAGAAAGCTCAAGGGAAGATCTAAGGGAGGCTCTGAAAGAGGATGCTGCTGAACGGAGATCTATGTTTAGACAGAGAGCTGCTTCTTTGGAGGACAAACCCCGCTACACCCAAAAAGTTCAGGACATTGAGAACAAGTTCACAGAAGAGCTCCAGCGCATCAAGAAGCTTGTTGGAAAACCCCATCTAAAAAAATCTTTTTCAACTGAGCAACTCACCCTAAAGGCTAAGCAGCGCCAGCCCTTTCGAAAAATCGAACCGATTCCTCCTCAAGTTCTAGAAAAGCTCCAAGAAAGAGAACGTGTGCAGTGGGCAAAGGAACAACCAGTGCTGCAACAACATCACGCACCACAAGAACAGCATAAATCCCAACCCCAAAAGCCAACTACCACTAGCTCAACAACCGTTACAGTTAGTAGATATGGAGAGGTAGCATCCCCCCCGGAGTCAATGCAGCTATGTGATCTACCTGGACAACATTCTGTGAGAGAATTAAATAGAGTCAGTCCAGTTACAGAAATCCTTCAGAGATCATCATCACCAGCACTGCATCAACAACAGAGGGAAGACTCGCCAAGCAGAAATCTTACAGAGATGACGTTACGCAAGGTGGAACGAAGGCCACCGAGTCCACTTGTTCAAAGGGTATCCCGAATGCAAGAATCCCCACGCATCCAAGAATCTCTTTTACAAACTGCACAGAAGGATAACACTTCAGGGAGAAAGACACCTATAGAAGTAGTATTAAGAAAAATTGAAAACAGACCTGAAAGTCCTCTGGTACAGAGAAGGACTGTGAACGTGCAAGATCTTCCTCCTCAAGCTCCTATAAAACCCTTAAGGACAACATCAATTTCCCCAACAGCGGACATCATGGAAGTGGAGCTATCCAAACCAGCCTCCGAGATAAAAGTCCCTACTATAATTGTGGAAGATGAAACGATGGAAGAAGATGTTCCATTGACAACAAGTGAACCCCAGCAGATGAGTACGAGTGTCAAAAAAGGACAACAGCTGAAGACGAAAGCAAAAACCCGTCGACAACGACCACTGTCTCCAGAGTTAGGTTTGTAGCGGTTCTTTTATAAAGCTCTCTGTGGTTGTATGAAGTTCTAGTCTGTTGGTATTCATGTTTAGTCAACTGAGTTAGTCTTGACCAGATGTTTTTTCAGAATTTCTTTAGGGGTACAATAGCTTGAGACCTGTGTTTTGTTGAAATGTGCAGATTCTTCTGATGATTCTTATGTGTCTGCTGAAGAAGACCCAATGGAAGCTCCCGTGTTTGAGTTTCCCCTCCAGGACACCGTGGCATCTGCTGGTGCAGATGTGCAACTAAAAACCATAATTGTCGGAACACCTATTCCACAGGGTAATATGTTTCACTTTGTGTTCTAAGTGCAAAACCAGAAATGATTGTGTACATTTAAGCAGTTTGGAGGTAAATTAATCAACAGTTTTTTTCTTTGTCTTTTCTGTTAAAGTTACCTGGACTAAAGACAACACTGAAGTCACAGGCATTGCCAATTATACAGTAAAAGTCGAAGGTGAACGACATAGTCTGCTCGTCAAATCGGCAAACATTAGTGATGGTGGAAAATACTGTGTAACAGCAGTTAATCAGGTGGGCAGAGCCTCCAGCAGTGCCACTGTTATAATCAAAGCAGGTAGGTTGAACTTTGGATATATCAGATCAAACTTGCTGAACACAGTACTGTTTGAAATTATTCATCCCTGATTTCATCAGTATTACTTTGTAAAGAGCTTCGTAATACTGTCCTTTTTTTGGTAGAAATGACAGTAAAGCGTGTTTTTACAGTGTGTCCAACAAAACTAATAGTACGGAAATGAAAATGAGGAGACGTGATTTTATGATTTTAGTTTAATCTGCTGGGGGGGGGGGAACCCAACGCATTTAACAATGACAAAGTCAGTTAATTTGAAAATATGTGAATTGTTGTTACAGTTGTCATAGATCTAAAAATAGTCTACATTTTAAAAGAAGGTCTCATCCCACACTGACATTGTGTTTCTTTCCCACTCCCTTATTGTTATCTCTCTAAACAAGAAGTGTGTACCATATATTCCAGCTGAATAACCCCACTTATAGTTACCATAGCAACTAAGAGGTGAGACTGAAACTATAAATTGCCCACTGAGTCTCACTGGCTCCACTCACTGTGAATTGTTTTGTTCACATTTTGCATTTCAGATTCTAATTATAAGGCTTGGTTGGGCTTTGTTTTCTGTGTTGTATTAACTCTTTGAACTCCTGTGTTCTCACTATGCTGTGCAAAAACAACAATCAGAACTAAATGAAAGGTACCAGCGTTTTTGCAGCAAACTAAAACAGGAAACCCAATAGAGTCTTTTTAAATTTAAAGAGTCTGTGCAAGAGCCAAAAGGAACCCTGGGAGTGCCAATGGATATCAGCAGCCCTGTTACATCTGATGAGGAGTATCTCAGTCCTTTGGAGGAAGCTGCGGACTTTGGAGTCCAAGATCCAAAGCAAACTATTGACACACGATTCAGAAAACCCCCTGCATTTCTGGTAAGACTCCACAGAGCAAATTCAAAGCTAAATTTTCTTTTCATTTTAGAGGATGACCTTATTATGTTTAGCATTTACATTTGTTTGTTGTAAAACACTGCATGGAAATGTGTTATGTATCCAGGTTTCTTGATTTTATCAATGTCAGTATCTCTGTCTCTATGTCTTATTTGGTGTGTTTTCGTCAACACATCTGCCAAATAAAACTTACAGGTCAAATCCATCAATCAGTTTCTAACTTGTGTTAAATTTCAAACAGGTAACAATGACTGATCAAGATGTCATTGAAGGACAGGAGGTCACCATGTCTGTTCGAATAAGTGGACAACCCAAACCCATGCTTTACTGGTAGGTCCCCTAAGGCCATCAAATCACTTAAACTCACTACTGCATTAGAAGGGAAAAGGCTTTTCCAGCATTACAAACCATAAGTCTTTTAGCATGCTGCTTTAGACATTCATGAAAAAAGGTGAAAGCTTAATGTTTACTAAATTCATTAAGTCCTCAGGATGACACAAAGTCTTAAAGGGGAAAAGAGAAGAACAATTGGTTCTCAGCATTGAACACAAAATTAAACTCATTGCCCAGAAACACAAATCTGGCAGAATTAACAAACTTGTACAATTATCTAGCCTTCAAAGGCAATGTTGGGGCCATCTGAATGAAGAGCTTAAGAAGAGCAAACAACTCCTGTGCAGAGGTCTAGCAAAGCAGTGTTTGTACACCTCTTCCATAGTTGTTCTACCAGTGTGTGGTTATTTATTGCTGTTGTTAAGTGCAGCAGCAACAAATTATAAATATGGACTTCCTATTGTCAACAAATCCTATAAAAGGGCCAAAAGCCAATGGAATTTATACCTCTGTGCCAGTTGCTAACAAACTACTTAAACATGTCAGTTAGACACATTGTTAACTGGGTCATGTGCTCTTTGAAGAGCATGGTCACCGCAGCTGGTTTCAAATTTTGTTCTTGGTGGTTGTGTATGCACCAGTTATGGGAATGCAATCTAATTTCAGCAATAATACAACACAAAAGCATGACTATTATCCAATTTTAATTTGTATTAGCTCCATCAATTTGCAAAACACAAAAATGCTGCGAGAGTAATGCAACAACACTCAGAAAAATTATTGTGATGATAGAAACTGTCACTGTTCTTTTTTTATTTTTATTTGGCCGATAGAAGTAGAACAATAGCAGTTTTTTTGTTTATAATAGGTTGAATCATTCAGGCAGGTTCTGTCATAAGACTTAGTCATAGCTCTTAAGAGACAATAGCAGAAAATGAAGTACTGGACAATGTATGCCTCCCACTAACCTCATAGCAGCCAAAAGGGAGTTTGTTCTAGAAACAGTGTGTGCTTGGAAATCCTTCTTTGCATATATTTTGTTTAAAAAAAGTTCCATGTGGCAAAATGTGAGTGCTTTGCTCCATTCTTTTGTAGGCTGAGGGACAGAGTCACTGTGAAAACAGGCCTGCGTCATATTGTACGTGAGACGGCAGATGGCACCTTTGAAATGACAATCAAGTCAGCAGTGAGGTCAGACTCTGGAATTTACACTTGCAGGATCATTAATGAGTATGGAACAAAGCAATGTGAAGGAAGGCTGGAGGTCAAAGGTATGCTTCATTTGAAATGTCTGTGAGAAACATGTCTTGTCATTTTTAAGAATGCACAAATCCGTATTTCTTTGTTGATCACTGAATGATGATGGGTTTCTTCTCAGTTATTCTGAGTAGTCATAGATTATACAATCCATTGAAATGTTTTTTTTTTTTTACATATTCAACAAGCAAACGTGATTCTCTGCAGCCATATCCAAAGAGGATGGCTTCTCTGGCACAGTTTGAGGACCTTACAAATCAATTTGTAGTAATTTCTTTGTTACCTCTGCCAAGCTTCTCTAAACTTTCAGAGCAGATGGCTGTTACTGTTTTCTTTTCAGCAGTTTTTTTTTTGCAGTTACATAATGACATTCACAACAAAAGACCATGCAAATGCATGGATTTAGAAATCTGGCACTCCTGATCGTAGACACATGCACATTGACAAAAACAGTTGTATGACTGGGTCAGCTCCATAGCCTTAAAGAGCTCTTAAGGTCTTGGCTTGACGCTGTACACTTCAACAGCAAACCGACACCAGGTCATAGATGTAAAACAGGTTCCACCACTCACTCCATCACAAGGTTACAATCACTGGCACACAATCTGGACTGTCTGATTCTGATTTCATGGATTTGAGGTTATGATCCAATCCAATCTGACTTTATTTGTTAAGCACTTTAAAAGAGCCACAGTGGACCAAAGTGCTTTACAGGATAAATAAAAACACAACAAATAAAAGGTTCACAAGATAGGTGACAGATATTATTATCAAATAAGGGATTCATCTACCTTTCTACATGACTGGTCCATTTATTTAAGTGATGATTTGTGACACAATGTCAACTGTATGCATCACTTGTTTGTGTGTTTTACCAAAATCTATAGATATTTTTTCAAAGAGGATAGTGTTTTCAGACATGCTGAAAGTGTAATTCCCACCGTTTCATGACTCTAACTACATTCCACATTGTGACTAAATTCTTGACATTATGTTACTGTGATTTCAATATAAGCTCAATGTGCCTGTAACTATTTCTAAGTGTAACTAAGTGTTTAGGATATCACTTCTCAGTACTCTTCAGATGATGTGCTTTATTCATACCCAGCCCCATCAGTTGAACCAGGTTTAGCCGTTATCCGCCCGGTGAGGGACATCACAGCCAAGGCTGGAGAGACGGTTTTGTTTGAGTGTCACATCATCGGACCAAAGGACACTGATGTCGACTGGCTTGCAGATGGGAAGCTGGTCCAGCCGGCACTGCTTAACTGTAAGATGCACTTTGATGGTAGGAAGTGCAAGCTGCTGCTCAATTCTGTACACGAGGATGACAGTGGGACATACATGTGCAAGCTCAGCACAGCTAAAGGTTGGTCTCTCAGAAACACATGTGATACAATACATGTGGTATGCTTTATAAAGGTTTGCATTTACTTTCCTTTCCATTCCTGTCCTGAAAATCATTTTCACTTTCAGAGGAAGTGACATCATGTGGTAAACTCAAAGTCATTCCTTCTTTGGAGCCTCTCTTCACACGTGAGTTGGACGTTTTGGAAGTGATTGAGGGGCGTAACGCTCGATTTGACTGCAAAGTCAGTGGAATGCCACCCCCTAAGATCATCTGGAGTCACTTTGGTAATCCCATATTGTCATTAAGATCTACATTAAAACATTTTACACAGAAAATTAATCCTTCTTGGATTTAGAAATTGTCTCTGCATCTAGGTGTGTCACACAATCATAACTGTCTTCTATCCATCCCAGCCTCATGAGTTAATGCAGGATTAATACACTTCATAATCAGACTGACGTAAATATTTATGCCCCTTTTTCTCTTTAGAGCAGCCACTCATAGAAAGTGAAGACATTCGTATACTTCAGGAGGGTGGCCGCCATTCTCTTGTCATTTCCCACGTGACCAGCGAGGATGAGGGTTTCTACACTGTCAGAGCCCGCAACCCTCATGGCGAGGCAGAGAGCTCTGCTGAACTTTACATACAAGAACCGCGGCCAGCCATCTCCTCTCAGATGTAAGAGGGTGTCGTTTCATCAATGTTAACATGTTACGGATTACAAAATATTCAGAATATTTATTGGTACTGCCTCTCCATTCCTTTAGGGCTAAATTGGAGAAGATGCCATCTATCCCAGAAGAGCCAGAAGTTCCAGAGAATGAGGTGGAGCGCTTCACCATGCCTGACTTTATCAAACCTCTCTATGACTTGGATGTGATTGAGGGAAAAGAGGCTGTACTCAAATGCAAAGTGGCTGGTTTGCCATACCCAACAATTGCCTGGTTCCACAATGGCAAGAGGATTGAAAGCACAGAGGACAGAAAGATGACGCAGTGTAAGTGTCTTAAAATGGACCATCATTCAGCTGATGTACAAGCCATCAAAGTCAGTGTCGTATGAGAAAGGACACACCCTTTCAGTTCAAGGATTTACATATCAGTAGATAAAACATAATCCAGTGGTTCTTATCAGGTCTTACAATTAGGTAAATATATCCTCAGATGAACAGCAACACATGATATATTAAAACATGGCATTAAAAAAACTGAGCAAAAAGGCAGCAGCCATGAGTGAAACACTAAGAGCCTAATCTCCAAGAGCACCTCTGCAAGATCAGAATTTTTGGCAGTTTGTTGGTCTGGATCATTCAGGTGTGTGTTAACACCTAAGAAAAGCAATGGTAGCTGCCCATCAATCTACTAGTTAGAGTTTATCATTCTACAATGAAAAAGATTATTCACAAGCGTAAAACATTCAAGAAAGTCGACAGTCTTCCCAGAAGTGGGCGTCCAGGACGTTCACCACAAGGTCAAACCGTGCAATGCTCAGAGAAACTGCAAAAAGCTCAAGAGCTTCATCTCAGACCATCTACAGACCTGAGTCACCATGTTAAATGTTGACAGTACATTTAGAAATAGACTGAACAAGTATGGCTTGTCTGGAAGGGTTGCAGGAAGCCACTTCTCCCTGGAAAGAACATGATGGCACAGCTTAGGTTTGCATAGTTGCATCTGAACAGACAATACTTCTGGAAGGATGTGTTTTGGACAGACAACATCAAATGGGGAGATGTTTGGTCATAATACACAGCATCACGTTTGGCATGAACCAAACTCAGCATATCAGCACACCTCATACAACTGTCCAGCACAGTGGTGGACGAATGATTTTGGCTTGTTCTGCAGCCACTGAATAGACCATCATTTCCTCTCTATGCAAATGTTTTCTAGAGTCAAATGCCTTCTTATCCCTCATCTTTTTTTCATTCCACAGTTCGTGATGTTCACAGCTTAGTCATCCGCTCTGTGTGCCACGCCCATGGTGGTGTCTACAAGAGTGTAATCTCAAACAAAGTAGGAAAAGCCACCTGCTATGCTCATCTTTATGTTACAGGTGATTTACTTTCTTTTGCTGGAATGTACCTCAAGAAATAGTTTTGTTTTTTTATTACTCACATTTGATTAAGAATAGATATTATGTTAGACTTTGTGTCCATGCCCAAAACACTTATGGGCCTCTAAATCCACTGTTGTCATTTTAGACATCCTTCCTGACCCTCCTGATGGCATTCCAGTGATAGAGTCCATCACTGGTAAAACCATCACTCTAAGCTGGAAGAAACCCAGGAGGCTGGACCCATCCATCGGTATGTAAGAGGTTTGAATAAATATATTGTATTCCCTAGAAAAAAAGTTTTACTTTACTTTACTTTTTGTATTGTATTTTTATGGATAGAAAACTTAATGCACGGTGGGTCAAATCTCATTTCCTTTCAGATCCCACCTCATTGATGTACGCCATCCAACAGCAAGCCCTAGGCTCCATCCAGTGGATCATCATAGCCTCTGGGCTGAAGGAGACCACCTACACCATCACAACCCTCTCCAAGAATGTGCGCTATGCTTTTAGGGTGTTGACAATCACATCCAAGGCCTTCAGCAAGCCCTCACCTGCCACAGACCCTGTGCAGCTCCTGGACCGAGGTAGACTTTAGCTATCAGAGGATACAACTCTCCATCAGTGTGGGTCATAGCTTTGATGAACATGATCCGTTTGATTTTTTTTTTCAGGTCCCTACCTTCAGGAGGCCCCAGTGATTGTTGATAAACCAGAAATTGTGTATGTGATTGAAAACCAGTCAGTCACTATCCCTGTCACTCTCAATCATGTCAACACTGCAGTCACCTGGAAGAGGTATTTGTCTCTGTTGCCAAGTTTCTGTGTATGCTATTTTATCCTTATTTTTCTTAAAAAAATAAAGTATGTGCTTATTGATTATTGTTTATTACATTATTTAAAAATACTTTTTATCCCTGATAAAAATAATGTTCCACCCACTGTAATACAGGATAATCACTGTGTATGAATGGAAGCCATAAATACAGTATGACAATGCATAAAGGCAGCTGTTTTATTCCAAGTGATTATCAAAGATTCCAGAGCAGTGAAATAGTCTATTATTATGTTCTGACACTTTGCAAGTAGGAAATCAGCCCAGTGACAGATACACTTGTCTTCAGGAAAGGAGTGACCCTGGCCAGCAGGCCAGGCCTATATGAGATGACAATGCCTGATGATGACCAGCACACGCTGAAGTTGCTGAAAGTGAAGAGTGCTGACATTGGAGAGATGACATTTGTGGCCTCCAATGAGTATGGAAGCGACAGCTGCACCTTCAATGTGGAGATGGCAGGTAGGAGGAAGATCTATCAGTACAGAGGGAATGCATATGAGATCATCAGACATGGGACTGTTCTCATGTTACACCCAGGTTTACCACTCAGTGGTAAAAGACAGCTGGCTCAAAGGCTGCTGACTGTTTGACAGTGTTGTCCAATGAACTATGTCAAGAGATTACCAAAGATGTTGGGGATTCTTTTTACAAAAATTCTAAAAAGAGCCAAATGGATTTATATCCAAATGGATATATATATATATATATATATATGATGTTCAGTGAACATTTTGAGTCCCTTATGTTATGACTAATTATATACAGTATGTGATAAGCTGATAACATTTCCCATTAAAAATGCGATAACGTTTTTGCATTTGATAGAAAAAAAACTTCTGCAACAACATTAATTTTGGTTTGCATTTTGAACCAAGGTTAGATGTTAGTTGAGAAAACTTAGCAGGAATAAGAACAGGTCTATTCTGCAAGTGAAACTTGTTCAGACAGTAACTTATTCAATGTTGCTCCAAATATGTTCAAATTAAATTTATTAATAAAATTTGGATAACTTTTTTTTTTTCCACCAATGTTATAAATTGAGTGGGTAATGGGGAAAAGTTCATTACAGACCATGATAAAGTAGCGAAAACTGTGGTCTCAGATTATTTTAACTGTCTCTCAAGTCATGACTAGGATCACATAAAATAGGCTGCACAGTGGATTCTATGCAGTGTTCATTACAATAGCTTAAATAAAAAATAAATGTTGCAAGAACCTGTTTTTACATAAGCAGAATGTTGATTTGGGACTTTGGTCACCTTGATTTAGCTCGAAAGTCTTTCTTCAGAGAATGACCATGCATTCAGACTTTTGCTCTTTCAGGCTTTGTTTTGTACATTTTCCCAGCATTCAGGCCATACATTGATGTTTGTGGTGCCAGATTCTCCAGAAGGCCATTAAGATACCAGTCGAGACCAGAAGCCTTTAATTTAAGATGTTTTTTTATAATACTTACAATCTTATGAGCGGCAGACATTTTGAAGGTTTTGCCACTTTGAGGCCATCAATTCGAACGTTCTAGGCATGTTTAAATAGAACAGCGATCTATGTGCAAACTCTTTATTTGTATTGTGTTGTCTACGCCATCCATGTAGCCAAACGTTATGCAACTTTGTATTGTACCTTTTTTAATTCTGTCCACAGCTCCACCAACATTTGAGACTATCATGGAAGACTTGGACATCTGTGCAGGGGAGACCCCTCGCTTTGCTGTGGTTGTGGAGGGCAAACCCATTCCTGACATCCTCTGGTTCAAGGTTTTAATCCATTTTAAAAGTAGATTAATCTGATTTTCATATACATCTTAAAATTAGATAAGAGAAACCAATTTCACAAGTGAAACAAAAATATTACACATGGTCATTTATCTATTGAGGGACTCTTCCAGTATTTAATATTTGTAGGAGACAAAAGTGTAAAAATTTGAGTGAGAAAAAAGAAGTGGAAACATGGTAGTAATAGTGTCGGGATTTTGGCCTTTCCCATTACTGATGAAAAAAAAATCAATCTTGAAACATACTGAGAAATTATCAAGAAAATTACCATGACATCTGGCCTTAAAAGCGGAAGTTGGTCCTGCTGCAAGACAAAAACCATCAACAAACAAGCCGCTCTCCCAAGATAAAAATGTTGTGGATGTTACCAAAGTGATCAACAAAGACTGGAAAAGTTTAGTTGCCACGGTCGCTATTCAAGGTCGTCACTACATATTATACACAAAGATTTACTACTTTTGCTACTGTTAGATATCTATTATCGGGGCATTTTTCTCAATAAATAAAGGACTGCTTATAATATCTTATGCATTGTTTGTTTGCTTTTAAAGTCGGAGTAAATCAGAAATAAATATATAATCTGAGTTTGTCAAATCACTGAAACGTGTTTTAACCACTCAGCCAAGTACGATTAATGCAAACTATCAGCAAGTAAAATAAAAATTAGATCGATCGATTTCAGATCAGCTGAAATCCACCATGCAAACGGAACAAACAGAGCTCGTTTTAATCGTCGTAAACTGCTTACGTGTGAAATAAAAAATGCACGCTGCAGGTAATAAATCTTTTGGTTGAGCTTTGAAAAAACTTAAACAGATCTTAAAGTGTAACTTAAATTATTTTGACAGGTATGTGCTACTACAGATTCAGCTGAGATGTCAGCACAGCGTGAACAGGGGAGGGAGAGACTCAGTGCAACACTTGCAGCAGTTTATCGGTTTATCCATTTAAATCTATTCAAAACCAGTTTTCCAGTTAGTAAAAAAAAAGAATCTTAATCATGGTGAGTTATCTTAATTCTCTATCATCATGTCTCTGGCCAAAATCAATCCTTTGAGTGTCCACTGATTGAATTATTCTTGACAGACCAGTTCTCTCAGTGGGTGCCCTCAAACTAGCACAATGCATTGTTCAGAAAATTACGTCCGATGTGTAACTCTAGTTGATGTGCACACAGTCAGGTAATAACATTGTTCAAGACATAAACTTGGCCTTTCAGTCCATGAAGCAAAAATCTGTTTCTCCAAGCTGGTGTGTCTCCAGATCCGCATTAATTCCACACTTTTAGATACACAGTAATATGAATTCTGGCATCCAGGGAAGAAGCATTTCCATGATGAGGCAGAACAGTCAGCCAGTTAGTTAGTTTTAGACCAGAGCTCATGCATTGAGTAGTAGGCCTATTCATATTGTTTTAGTGTTAGGGGCAAAAAAAAATAAAAAATGAACTGTTAAGCAGTCTAACTTCACATATAGGGTCACCAGTGGCGGCTGGTTATATATATATATTTTTTTTGGTGGGGCTGTGCATGTTGCCCAGTGATTGTCCAACTTTTTAAAATGAGGATTACTACAATTTAACAGTAATGATTTAATCTCCTTCTCAAAATCACCAGTTTCACAGATATAAATGACCAATTTTACATTGCATAATACTAGATAAATAAGTATCTCACTGAATTCGGTGAAAGCTGCCCCTCGCTCATGAAGTTCGCCATAAGTTCGCTGATTTACCACGCTGCACAAGCCTATTTTTAACTTGAAATCTGCTGCTGAGGCAATATTTTCAGCGCCCCAGGCCATAAATTCTGCGACACTGATGGGCCAATTATTTATTAATTTGCCCTGGCAATAGTACACGATTGGCTGCACTGCTGGGACGCTGACTAGCACCACATGACAGAAACGATACGAGTCTGTCTGTGGAAATTCACTGGTGATTGAATGTCAGTAGGTGGGAAATGTAGTCTATACAATTCATATTGAATGTAGGCACACACTAGTGAGCAAACCGACATTTTTAACTGAATTTGTAAAAATATATTTTACATTTCCCCTCCTCATCAGGGAGGGCAGCGCCACAGCGCCCCCTAAGGGCCGGCCGCCACTGACTATAACACTAATCAATACCAGAACATCTTAATTTAGTAATTCACACCGCTCCTTGTTGCCATCAATGTAGCGCAGCACAAGCACCAGCTGACAGTGGGTGGAAATGTCCGTCGCCTCGTCTGCTTGAATTTTTTCCCGAATATAACTCCTCTCCTCACCACGGTCAACATACAGTCCAGTAGCTCGCTCTGGACCGTCTTCGACATCCCCTTAAACACAGTCGCCGTCTTCGGGTGCTCCTCCAGAACGTTATCCAGGGAGGAAACAAAATCTGCCAGACCCCGAAAAATACTGGGGTTTTCTGAAGAGTCTGTCTCATCATGTCCACGCAAGGCCAACTCAAAAGCACCACAAAACTTCACACAATCAATTATTTTGGATAAAACATGTCGGTTATTATCCACCTCCTCGGTGTGCTTCCTGACCGCCAGCCTGTGACCGTTAACCAACTGCGTAGCGATGTTCTGCCGTCCTAATATGGCTGGCTTCACGGAGTTCTCCGTGTGTGCTCTGGTGTTCTCGTTGACCGTATTTTCTCAGAAAGATGTTTGATATCCATTACTCCTGTAACTATCCAGACGGGGTCATTTTAAAAAGCATACAGGGAAAACAAAATAAAGCGATAGCATGGCTGCATCCAGTTAGCCAAGCCTTTCTGGAGTACCAGTTACGAGAAAAGCCTCTCACGTACCGCTCTCCCTTCAAGCATGCCGGCTGTTTGATAGCAAGGTCAGGTTGCATAAAAGTTCTCCTCTCAAATGGGTCTTGAAGGAGTGATCTTACGGAGTTGAATTCGTATTTTCGGGGTTGTCATTTTGTTTGCTGTCATGTAGAAAAATGGCGCCTGTTGAGAGTTTGCCTTCCCCAGTTTAGGCTTGGGGCGATACCGTCGTGGATTTAATATGACAGCGCTGATAGGATAAATTTGTATCCTACGTATGACAATATGATTATGCTATTGGCCAATCTGCCACAAAACCCCGCCTCCTCTGGGCGAGTTATTCATCGCCCCAGAGCTCAATTTGAGACATCAAGATAGTGGACGTGCAGGAAAAACAGGTTTTACACAGTAGTTTGTATTTTTTAAATGATATTTTACACATGCTACTGTGTATATTGATATTTTAAACACAAGAATTTGAAATTTTGACATTTTTGTAAAATTCTTATGCTTTCTGTTGGGAGGGCGGCGCCGTAGCGCCCTCTATTGGCCAGCCGCTGCTGAGGGTCACATATAACATATATCTGTTTCAATACAAATCTCTGAATTTGCTCTCTTTGAACTTTAAATAACATTTTCGGTCACATTTATTCAGAAAATTCTTAAAGGTTATTCATCTCTTTTGTAATTACTTTTTGTTTTTATTATAACCTCAGTACGTTTATACAGAAAGATGTAGTAATGAAATGACAATTTTTGTGCAAATCAATTTTTAAACTTAAATTGTGCTTTCAGGGTGATATCCTGTTGTCAGAGAACAGTCACTACACATTTGTGTATGATGATAATGAATGTTCTCTGGTGGTCCTAAATGCTCATCCAGAGGACTCTGGGGTATACACCTGCACTGCTCGTAATTTGGCAGGATCCGTTTCTTGTAAAGCCGAACTCACCGTTCACGAAGGTAAAGTGTTTAGCCATGAGCCTACCAAAAAAAGGAATAAACTAAGTAAATAAGCCTCCATTGTTACTTTTAGTTATGTGGATTGACTGCAGAAGTTATCTGATCCTATTAATACTTGTCCATTACTTTAGCTAAACGTAAAGAGGACCCAACGGATGATCAGGAGACCATTCTACGAAAAATGCGCAGATTTACTGACTATTATGACATCCACAAGGAAATTGGAAGGTATGATAAGCTATTTACAAGTCCACAATAAAATACAATGCCATAAAATCAACATCTGTACTTGAACTGGTTTTCATGGCTCTGTCTTGCTGATCAGAGATATCCCAGAATTGTTGAACTAAAGCTGAAACAACTTTTCATATTGATGTTTTATTTCCAGGGGTGCATTTTCCTATGTGAAACATGTGACCCAGAAGGCGGACAAGATGGAGTATGCAGCAAAGTTTATCTCCACTCGTGCCAAGAAAAAGACATCTGCTCTGAGAGAGATTAACCTTCTTTCCAGGATTGACCATGAGAGGGTCCTTTATTTTCATGATGCCTTTGAAAAAAAGAATGCAGTCATCATCATCACAGAAATGTATCCTTAGTTCACTGTTAAAACACTGTGATACAGTTTACCCAGTTAGCCTTGGGAAGTAGAAAAAGGAATTTGAAATATTAAATTCTGACATATGTCAATATATGAAGTTGAATGATGAATTAGTGTTTACTACACAATACACTGAAGGAAACAAAACAATAACCTTAATCATTTTAAGATGCCATGAAGAGCTACTTGATAGATTCACTAGGAAATCTACAATAATGGAATCTGATGTAAGTCCTGTCATTAATGACTTCCCTGTAAATTTTCTCTACCATAAGTTCTAGTTACAAATGCAGTTATGGCTGCAGTAATCAATGCATTATATGTTCTTTAATTGTCTGATAAGATAGAACCAATTTGTGTTCAACAGGTACGTTCATGTATAAGACAAATGCTTGAGGGAGTGGACTACCTTCATCATCTAAACATCATACACCTGGACATTAAGGTAAATGCTCAGGGTTCCTCACTCTCCCACTCTTCTATCATCGTCTTCTGGATATTAGGTTGTATATGGTCACAAAAATTCTATCTCTCACGGAAGCAATATTATCAAATATATTTTCTGGTTCTTTCATCAGACTGATAACATCCTTATGGCAGACCCCCATAGTGATCAAATTCGAATCTGTGATTTTGGCAACTCAGTTGTGATCACACCTGATGAGGCTCAGTACTGCAAATATGGCACACCTGAATTTGTTGCACCAGAAATAGTCAATCAGACTCCAGTTTCGAAAGCAACAGACATATGGTAGAGTATCCATATCTCACGTTTTTCCCCTTTTTTTTAATGACTGCTTGTTTGAGGTTTAAAAATATTTTTTTGTCTTTCCTTAGGCCTATAGGAGTTATAGCATACTTGTGGTGAGTAAATTAATATTTTGAATTCTTCTTATTAAAATTGTTCCTTTTGACATTATTGACATTTGACATTATTACTACAACTATCTGTAATCAAATCCAACTATTTGTCTCTGTTATCAGTCTGACAGGAATTTCTCCTTTTGCTGGAGAGAATGATCGCAGCTCAGTACTGAACATCAGAAACTACAACATTGCATTCGAGGAGAGCATGTTTGCTGACCTTTGCAGAGAAGCTAAAGGGTTCATCATAAAGCTACTGGTAGCAGACAGACTGTGAGTAACAGTACTGGATCACTATCTGTCTACATCTTTTTCATGTAGAATTACATGAAAAATAATAAAAACAGAAATTGCTACAAGAAATGATCTATTGATTCTCCGGAACTTTTCAAACCAATCTGTGATTTTTCACTGTCACTATGATCATTGTTTTAATCATGACATTTTCCTCTTTACTATTTCTTTAACTAGATGAGCAAAACATTGAGTCAAAGAGTCATTGAGGTTAAATGATTGTTCCACTGTTTGTTGATTAACAGGTATATTTCTGGGGCTGCATCACACAAACCATAACACAGTAATAATGATATCAGATAGAAATAATAGTAACTGGGTAGCGGCAAGTGTCTGGGTACAGACCTCTGAATCTGTCAAGTACACTTATGTAATACAATAATAGTTCTGTCTGATGTCAAGCAACCATTATAAATCACCTGAGAACATCTTTTCATAACAAAAGTTTGCAAAAATGTGTCACACCAGTAGTCATTATCTTCACCAAAATTTCAGATAAACTATCCATCCATTTTCTATACCCGCTTAATCCGTTGGTCGGGTTGCAGGGGGGCTGGAACCTATCCCAGCGATCGTCGGGTGACAGGCAGGGCACACCCTGGATAGGTCTCAGATAAACTATTCTGTCCTTAATTGCATTTTTCCAGCAAGTACTGCCAGATTACATTTTCAAACCACATGACCGATCTTCTATTACCTTAATACCCCCAACATGTCAATAGGCAGAATTTAATTTACTGAGAAGCTTATGACAAACAGGAACAATGTTTTGCAGTTTGATGATGAAGCATACATCATTACATGACACCACAGACCATGAAACTGCAGTTAGCTGAGCAACTGTGTCACGTGTTTTGCAATTTTACCAAATTTATCACAAATGAGAAAAACTAATGGTGATGAATTCCATGGTTTGAGAGATGAGAAAAGTACATTTATTAATAGAAATTAACATTAAAAAAGATATTGAAGTTGAATAGAGAGTATTTGGAATGTCCAAACCTGAAATCAGATAATATTTGAAAAGATAACAGTCAAATATTATACTCCTGCTGTTCTCATTTATTTATGATTTATGATTTAAGGGATTTGTAAAATACAATCTCTGTGTATTACAGTGTATTTTGGTCACTTTTAGAATATCACATACAAAATTAATATGAATTATTAATTATATAAATATTTACTTTCACTTGATAATGGGACACCTGTGCATAAATTTGAATTTTCCCAATTTGTTTTAGGAGACCTGATACTCAGGAATGTCTCAGACACCCCTGGTTCAAGGTAAAAAAACACAAAACAGTCCAGTGAGTTCCATATGAAGATATTAACCATAGTCCAGTGCTTGATTGCTTCTTTTTAAAATGATGTTATATATATATTGTACAGATACTAAGCAAAGGGAAGGCCATTAATACAGATGCCCTAAAGAAGTTTGTGTCTCGCAGAAAATGGCAGGTGAGAAATGTTTTACTTTCCTGTACTGTTGTAGTGTGTTTTGAGAGATGGTAACATTGTGGTGCTAACTGTATCTGTATCACCCACTTTTCAGCGTTCTATTATCAGTTATAAATCAAAAATGATCATGAGATCTATACCTGAGTTGCTGAATGATTCCTCCAGCCATATCTCCATCGCGGTTCCTAGGCACCTTAAAGAAGGTTCACCTTTGCCATCATCATCCTCTGATTCTGATGAGGACATTGATGAACTGCCTTTTATTCCTATGCCACTTAACATGGAATTTTCTGGATCTAGGATGTCATTGAATGAAATTCAGACCAATGAGCAAGAATCAGGTAATCAGAATGGAACAAGTGGATGGTCTGGATCACCTGCTCAAGCTGCAAATGCAATGGAGTGTGACCCCAAAGAAGTGGATAAAGAAGGCGTTGAAGTTGGAGGTAAAGGCCGTCTTCGGAAAAGGTATTCACAAGACAATGACCGGGGTTCTTCAGATGAAGAATCACCTGCTGAATTGCCCCAAAAATCAGAGCTGTTGAGAAAACCACTTAGAAGGGGTTCAAGCATGGAGTCTGACAAAGCAGAGGGAGGACGGCGAAGAGGAGAGCTAAGACGAGGCGGTTCTGCTGACAGCGCATTGTTGCTCAAAATTACGCCTGAGGAAGGAGCTGGAGAAGAAAACCATGAGGATGGTCGAAGAGTTCTGAAGAAAGCGGTCTCCATGGAATTACCAAGGAGGAGCACTAGCCCAGGAACTGCCAAGATGAGTCAAGAAGATTATGCTCTTAAATTGGAACTGATGAGACAGCGACTTCTTCGTGGTGGCTCTGTAGACAACAAGATGAGTGGACTGAGAGGACCCCTGTTGGAAACATTAGGAATGGGAGATGAAAAACGAGCAACACCTTCAGATCGTTATTCTCGCACCACTCGTCTGGGCCCACCTCCACTCACTCGAGCTGCATCCAGTGACTTCCCAAAGGATGACGTTCCCAAACCTAAAGTTTTACGTAAAAGTACTTCTTTCAGTCAGGGAGATTCAGAACCTATACCTTTACACCGGCGGTCAGGAGCTCCTCTGGAGATTCCTGTGGCACAGTTAGAGGACAGAAGGCTAAAAGAGGCTATATCTATGTCATCTTTAACAGAGCAAGCCAAGCTAGACTCCCGTCCAGTTACTCCCAGGGAACCTTCGCCAAAACCGCCAACTCCAGAGTCTGTTGTGCAAGAGAGTCCTACGATAACAGAGAGTGAGGAATTGATAATAGAGAAGCAGATCAAGCCTGATCAGATTATAAATGAAAAGTTGGATGGGCTTACTACAGACAGTAATTTTGATGAGAGGTCAAGTACAAGTGGATTTTCAGAGAAGGACATGAGTATCTCAGAGGAACCAATAGCTGAATCAGAGTATATGGACCCACGAATTCCTACACCTCCTCTCACAGTCCAAAGCTCTAACTTCACAGAGAAAATGGAAGTGGAGGAAGAGGGAGAAAAAGCAAAAGAAGATTTTATGATAGAAAAAGAGGAAAGAGTTGACAGCATTGTTGAATCAAATGCTAAAGAAAATGTAGCAGTTTTTGTAGATAATTTCGAACAGACAGCAAACATCCCTGTTAAATCTTCTGAGATGACCATAAGCACAAGCTCAGTTTCAGTTAAACCAACACAGGAATTTTTTCAAACCCCAGGAAATGTTGCCTCAACATATTTATCACCCTCACTTCCTGCACGAGTTCTTCTTCCAGATGGAAGGATGTCTGCATATGCTAGTATAATGCAGACCATCATGGTCCCTTCACTCCAGCCTCTTAATGAGCCCACCCCAGGAGCCTCTACACCCGTTGTTGTTCCAGCCACAACATCATCTTCAGTAACAGCTGAAGCATCTTCACCAGTGAGCATATCGTCTGATTTACCTGGTTCACCAAAGCCAGTGATTCTGTCAACCACTGAGCACCCTGCAGTATACTCCAGAGTAGCATCACCAGAAATGATCACAAAAGAACCCAGTCCACCAAAAGTTTTTACACAGTCCTCATCCCAACAAGAGCTCTCAACAGGAGCTGACTTAGACGATATTACCTCTGAAGAATTGTTTGAGGCTCGCTTCAAAAAACGTGAATCTTCACTCTCAAGAAGTCTGAAATTTCTGTCACGGTCAAAGAATGATGACAAATCACAAACTACTTTATCAGACTCCACAGAGACATTTGAAGAGATATACAGACCTGGGCCAGTTGGTGCACCATTGGAATTAGCACCAAGGAGACTTGAGGAGAAGTCAAAGTCAGTCCAGGACCTTCGTGAAGCTCAAAAGGACCAAGGCTTCATGAGAAGGCTCTCAATGCGCTTAAAGAGAACTCCATCAACAGAGCGAAAAGATGAAATACCAAAAGAAGATGATTCAGTTGCTTCAAGACGTAGGCTGTCTTGGACTCTTGGCAGAAGAGGGTCTCAGGAAAAGAAAGATGTGGAGATGACGCGAATGGAGGGAGGAAGTGATAAGTTGGGAGAAAATGATGAAAAGGAGCTTAAGAAACCTAATGAATCACCAGTATTGGCAATGCGCAGGAAGATTGAATCAACAGTGGCTGGGATCTCCACAAGAATTCGCAGCTTCTCAGAGGAAAGGAAAGGCTCGGAGGAGAAGGAACCAAAAAGGACACCCATTCTATCCATGCTTCGTCGTGCAACATCAGAGAGCCGAGCTATGAAGGTTAATATTCCACAGAACCAGCTGGCATCTCAGGCCAATAATGGTGCCTCATCTGAATCTCTAGACTCTATGTCCAGCCTAAAATCAGACACATTAAAAGGTATGGGGCAATAGCTTTTCTTCTTGACTCTATATTTGACCACAGAGCTATCAGTGACACTTCTTTAAAAGCAGTTAGCTTATGGAACTGATTTCTATTTTTCTTTCTTTTATTTTGTAAAGGTATTGAGGGTGAGCGCAGATCCCGCTGGGATAGGTGGGGTCTGACAAGAGGGAAACGAGATAAGACAGTGTCACAGCCTGACATACCAACTGCAATCTCCAGGGACAATAGTTCCTTACGTTCACGCCAGTACTCCAAACTGGCTTCTGGTATGTGTGGTAACGTGTATTTCTGAGATTTCAGGACATTTTAGGAGTTAAATGGCTTTCTAAGCACTCAAGAAGATCCTTTTCATATATGGTCATCATTATATTGTACATCTTAGCTTTCTGTAGTAAAAACTGGAAACATTAGCAAACAGCTATAACTTTGACAGCTTTTTGTCCATGCAGCAGTCAAGCAATTACATTATGAAGGCTTGTGACCTTTACTTAAGCTACTGATGTCTCCAGTGAAAAAAGGGAACTTAAAATGTCAACCTTGTCAATCTGGTGTTGTTTAAATATTTTAATTATGAGCAAAATATGCCCTGAGTGCATATCTCTGCTGGACATATCCATTGCCATGAAACTGCAAATTACCAACCATACTCAATGTTTCATATTTTATGAAACCTGTATAATAAATCCTGTCAACCAGTGGGGTGGAACTTCTCTGAGCTGGCGAACAGGAGCAAGTCTAATCTAATATTACCATACCGTTAATGGCTGTTTGCTAATGTTGTCTAAAGAGGGGTCAAGAGTGTTTTAACAAAGTCTAGAGTAGCTGCAGCCAGCCAAGTGTTGCCAAGAGTTGGGCTGGGGTAAGAAATTCATTTGTGTATTCACACATTCACACACAAGCAAAAATCTATAGATACATCAAAGTCATTTAACATGAAGGGATTCTAAATGTGTAAAGTTGATAAACAGATTAAAGTTGATTAGAGGTAAATCAGTGTCAGAAGAAGGAGTTGAAATATATGCTACATACTTGATGAGTTTTGTACGAACATCTGTGAAGCAGTAGCAATTATTCACAACTCTCTTTTACACAATAGAAAATCAGTTAAATCCTGTTACACATTTACTTTGCAATAGCAGAAACTCTGTTGTGGGTGGAAATGCTTCTATGGCTCTATTGACCTCAACGTCACTGCCCAGACAGCAGTCCACACTGCGTCGGATCCACCCCACAAGTCGCCAGATTCGCTTAGCAGTCACACAAGCCATGCGCCTTTGCGCGAGCTTTGCACAGGACACGAGTGGAGCATACTGATTAACAGTCGTTAAGATACACGTGGAACTGATTCGGTACGGATACCAAACCAGACCCAGATAACAGCTGACATTGTACCAAATCCGTCCACAAGTCGCCAGATTTACATAGAAATCACGCCCGCTGAGCGCCTGTGTGCCAGTTCTGACCCGGACCGTCAGACTGACAGTCTAAATGATTGGTTAGGGCGGACTGTGCAGACCAAACACACTCAAAACGCGTCACGGTGCCGCAGCAGAAAGTTGGAGATGGGGACATCAGGCCCTCAGAAAACATCAGGAAGAGTGGCAAATATTAAAAGTAAGTGCTTTATTTCTTCCATTCTAAGTAGTGTAAGTAGCGTTTGGGCTTCCATACCGTGAAGCTTATTGTTAGCCTCAAACTGTGCTACTGCCACAAAATAAATGCCTCATGCTAACGCTATTGGTCAGTGTTTAATTGCTGTTATTTTCTTTTTGTAAACTTTGTTTTATTTTGCATTTCTTCATCGATTCTGTTGTAGAGGCAACACTTGTTTAAACTGTAACTAGTTAACTCTTGATGTTAACTAAGCTCAAACTATGTTAAATGCATAATGCTTCAGTACTAAAATATATTTAAATGATGTCTCTCAGTTGCCACTGTAAGAAAAATATTGAACTCAACACATAAATGAGTTGGTTTCTGCTGAGTGTGGTTTGTAGGGGTGCACATGTAAAAATAGTTCTTCTAAAATTACTCTTAACTCTGTCATTGTCTGTGTACTGCAATAGCTTTGTTCAGCCACATAGGAAAATATAAATGGCTATTCTGTAATTGGACAAAATCATTTAAATATGCTGTGAAATTCACCTTTAGCCAAATATATGTCAACAGTAGCAGCACTTTATGCTATAAAACACTGTCAACACCTCCCCCTTTCTCCTGGTAGGTCAAGAGCTGTTCCTGTGCTGATTGATGGAAGCAAGACGTGTTTCTAACTCCGCTCTGAGAAGGCGCGCACCAAGAGACTTTAAGAGAACACTACACAAATTAGTGAGGACTACAGCATTAATTTGCTGTCATTGCTGTTTGTATAGGAGCTGCATGCAAATGTCATGTTGCAAAGCAAGCAACAGACATGGGCATCAATGAACACGTCATCAGAGGGTTCCACTTAGCATCTGACCGTGGAGGTCGTCATCGGGACCAGGAGTGCAGGTAACACACTGATATTTTCATCAAAGTATCCTACTGTTATCATGGTTGTTTGTCACTGCCTTGTAATGCACAGAATATTGCATGACATGATTTAAGTTTTCTGGTATTTTAGTCGAATAGCCACAACTGAATGTTTTGGTTTTTTTGTCTTAATCAATAAATTATTTGTACTCAGAAATATTTTTCATCCCTAGGTCAGCAGCTCAGAAGCAGAGGCTGCTCGATGACCTGTTAAACCCATTATCTCTCTCTCATATGGCCAGTGTACCCACAGCACAACATATGGGGGGGGGGGACTATTTTAGGGACTATTTCAATGTTCACAATAAAGTGTTTTGTTTATAATTTGAAAAGGTTTATATGTAAGGTTGCTTGTTTGGGAGAAAAAAAAAATGTTCTAACTCCACCTCAGAGTTTTGATGGCATGAAAATTTGTTGTATGGAGATGGGTTCTATGATTTTATTTGTAAGTCTTTTTTTTTTGCCATGTATTTTTCAATTATGTATTTTTTATTCATATTTGTTTTGTATTTCTTATTCACATTTATTTTTTTATTTTATTTTTTAACATTCTTGAAAAAGGTTGTAAACAATTAATAAATGGTTAATAAATGGTACTGCAATGAAGCTTTAATGAAAAGTTTTGTCATTATTGTTTTCAATAGATTAAACCTTAATTAATCATTTAGACACATTAAAGTATGGCACATCAAAAAAATAACCCAGTACTGAAAACAGTTTTGGTACAAATCTGGACCACATCTGTGCCATATCTGGGCCGTATATCAATTGATTTTTTTCTGCTCTGGACCAGTGCAGCCCAAAACTGTTGCACATCTGGCAAATGAGTCCATACCAACTCAAGCCTATTGTGCAAAAAGACTCTGGTGTGGATCCGTTTTACCAATTCAGACCGAATCTTTTGGCACATCTGGCCCATATATGTCTGAATATATTTTGCTATCTGGGTGGGGACACTAAATCATAAGTTTCTGTTTGACCTGTTTTAACACAGAGTAGATGTGAATTCATTGGTTTAATGTCTTTGACTACTAGATTTCCCTCCAGTATTCCATATCAAGTTGAGAGATCATGTCCTGCTGGAGGGTGACCCTGTGACACTCAGCTGTCTTCCAGCAGGAAGCCCCCACCCACACATCACCTGGTTGAAAGGTATGGATTTCTTGTGTCAGTAAGGCATAACCTAGCTAATTTTGGGTGTCTCAGGTGAATGATCAGAACCTTTTTCCTACACCTCTTTACACTTTTTTTATAAACAATAACTAATATAGTGATTCTTCTGTTCATGAGTGCAGAGATAAAGGTTGCACAGACTACAAAAATAAAGAAAGAAACTAGGAGGAAAAAAACCTCCTGAATACTCAAAAACTGCCTTAATAACAGCTTAATAACAGCAGATCAATCTTCTGGTGGATGTTTTTTGGTTCATAGATCTCTAACTTTGTTTTTCATAATAAAACACCACTTTTATGTGAATATACTTTGTCAGATAAGAAGCCCTTGGAGATTGATTCCAGGATGAATTTGATTTCCTGTCCTGATGGCCGACAGCTGCTGATGATCATGCAGACCACCAAAAAGGATGCAGGGGTCTATGAATGTGTTGCTACAAACCCCCTGGCCACTGTGTCCAGCTCTTGCACAATATCTCTTGCTCGTAAGACCTAGGAAATTCTACTTCTTTGAGGAGATACAAGCCATAGTTTTTTAAACCCTTGACACAGCTATAACTGTATCACACATCTTAGTTATTAGACAAGTACTTTTATTAACTAATATAAAAAATATATGTCTTACAGGCTTGCCCAATCGTCCTGGGACCCCTGAGATTCCTCAGAAGTACAACAACACAGCATTGGTGCTGTGGAGGCCCTCAGACACCATGGCCCCGTGTACGTACTCCCTGGAGAGGAAAGCAGAAGGTCAGTGCATCCAGTGATGTCTAATATCTTATTTGAATGAATGAATGAATGAATTTATTTCACACAATTACCACAAAAGTGATTGGTAAACAGTATTTACAACAAGAACAATCCCAAACAACATATTATGTTGAAACACATATGTAGTATGATATTCACCAGTATTAGCTCATCATCGCATTATATATTCATATATAAATTTGTACATAAGTAGAAACAAATAATATAAACAAAATTTCCAATTGAAAAAATGTGTATATATACCTTCAGATATGACATTAATTAATGCAAATTGTCTGAAAAGGGGTGTAAAGAAGCAAAACTTATTTATTCATACCCCTTCTCCCTCTAATTGCCCTTATAGTTACCTTCCTGTTTGATTTCTATGTTTATATCCAAAATTCACAAAGAAAATTAAATAAATACATATATACACATTTATACACATATATACATACATATACACACATACATACATACACACACGTACCAAACTGTATTCAAACCTATTTAACAACAACCCCACAGCAGGCCCTTGTGAGACAGTCACACCTTAATACACATTCACACCCTTTTACATCAGCACTCAGAGTACAGAGACCCTCCCCAAAACCCTAATCATCTGTGCCACAACCCGACACCAAAAAAGTTCATTCAGATATTTCATTCAGATACTGTCAGGTGGATATGTCTCTTTTTCTTATGTATTGAACATCATGAAGGATTTGAAAGGTATATGAAAGAGTTTTGAATTTGAAAGAATAAGCTACATGTAGACAGAAATATGATGGGGCATCAAGCCATGAGCACCTTGCCCAAAGTTGTCATATTTTACTTTAAAGTCAAAGCACCTTTTTGAATAATCATTTTGTTTTGTTGTTTGTAGCTCACAGCACTGACAGGAATCACATATTTAAATGTTTGTGTAAAATACTCCTTCCACCACTGTGTCCAGGTGAGAACAACTGGCTGATCGTTGCCACTGGAGTGGCAGACTGTTATTACAACGTAACAGATTTGCCAGCAGGGGCCTCTTTCAGGTTCAGGGTGGCTTGTGTAAACAAAGCTGGTCAGGGTCCCTACAGCAACCTGTCAGAGGTAGTAAGTTTGGATTCCTCAGGTGAGTACTCAGACAGTTTATTTTTGTTTGGACCTTAAAATAGAAAACTTATTGCTTTAAACATATGAATTTCTGAGCATTTTTTACAATTTACAGTTTTGAAATTTGTGTCTAAATTTGTGTTGCTTTGAAACATTATGTCTCCTTTAGTACAACACTTTTGTCTGAGATTACTTGACAAACTATACTACTTTCTGCATAATTTCATGGTAGTCATCGCTATGTATGACTATATAAATCATTTCTATTAATTGCATTCTCCCTATCAATGTTGACCCTTAGAACCAGCTAAATCCACCGCTGCTGTGGTGGTCAAGACTGTTCCTGCAACTACTCCACCTCCCCCTGTGGTAATGATGTCATCCATGAAAGTGCCTCCCATGAAACCAGCTCCTAGTAAATCCACAACAGTGGCAAGTGCTCCTCCCCCGACTTCAGCTCTTGCTCCATCTGAGGCTAAATCTGCCTCTCCAGTAAGCATCAAGCCAGCTGTGCAGGCCAATGCGAGTCATACTGCCTTTACACTGCCAGTTAGCACAACCTCTGCTGAACAAGCTCGAGTTCAGGACACCTCAACTGCCCAAGCTACGCCAGCCAAAGCCAAGACCACCATCAGCATCAGTGTGAGCAAACCCCAAGCAAAGCTGACACCTCCACCTGTTGTTCCACCCAAACCTCAGAGTCCTGCACTTGCATTCCCACCCATGACCAGCAAATCCCCTTCTCCTGTTCAATCCCCTGCTCCTGTCATCGGGAAACCTATTTCATCTTTGCCAATGTATGTTCCAACTGCGACTTCTCGTGCAACTCCACCTTCTCAAGCTGCTCCAACCCCAGCCAACACAACACCCTCAGCCACTATTGGGACCATTTCCCCACCTGTTGTAGTGGTTCAGAGCTTGACACCAGTTGTGCAGGGAGGGGACAACTCCAGTACCCCATCTGGACGTGCCACCCCATCTGGAAGGGTCACACCTTCGGGACGGAGGACACCGATGGGCAAACCTGGAGAGGGATCTCTGCGTCAGGGAGTTCCACAGAAACCGTATACTTTTATGGATGAAAAAGCAAGGTAATGGTAATGGAAAATAGAGTGGTGTTGAAAGTTTTGTTAGCTTTGCACATTTCCTATGTGACTGCATTGATATGCAACATCATCAGATTTTAATCCTGAAGTCCTGAAGCTGGATAAAAAGAGGTCAGTTAAACCACTGAGACAGGCCATGTATTTACTGAGGAAAATCATTCCTATAACTTAGATGGGTGGCAAAAGTATGTGAATCTTTTTCTAATATGGCAATGCCATCAGCAGGAGAGCTGCTAATGCTCTGACCACAAAAGTTTAACAGCTTCGCTGTGGTCAACAACATAGCTTACAGCCTTTGTACAATAATCACTGTCACCAGATGTAGTACATCTTGTTCTGGCTTTCATTTGGAACCAACAAATGTCTGACTCTATTACATTTATAATTATTCAAAGACAGGAAATATAAATGTTAAGAGCATTTCCTTCTCACTCAGGGGTCGTTTTGGTGTGATCCGGGAGTGCCGTGAAAATGCCACAGGCAACCTCTTCATGGCTAAGATTGTTCCATACGAGGCAGATACCAAACAGGCTGTGCTTCAGGAATATGACATCCTCAAGTCCCTTCATCATGACAGGATCATGGCCCTACATGAAGCTTACGTCACACCGCGCTACCTTGTGCTGATCTCTGAGTACTGCAGTGGGAAGGAGCTGCTCTACAGCCTCATAGACAGGTGAGTCTGTGCTTGAAGTCAAAACTGGTTCTTGGTAAATACAGCATTTAAAGTTATATCTAAAGTTATTCATGAACCACTTCTCCTGGAGTGGTTTAACAAGCTGCGTTCTGGTATCTGTCAGATTCCGCTACTCAGAGGATGACGTGGTGACTTACATCGCGCAGATCCTTCAGGGTCTGGACTACCTCCACACTCGCCGCATCCTGCACCTGGATATCAAGCCAGAAAACCTCATAGTCACCAACATGAACCTCATCAAGATCATTGATTTTGGAAGTGCACAGACATACAATCCTCTCTTCCTCAAGCAATTCAACCCTCCCATTGGAACACTAGAGTACATGTGTAAGAGTTCACTTATATACAGCCAAAATACAAATTATACATTGTAGTCAAAATATTTATAAGTGAAAGACATTACATATTACTTCATTTTCATGTGGTCCAAAGACTATTTGCAGTTCAAAAAAAGGCTGGGCATTTCCCTTTCTTCTTCTTTTAGCTCCAGAGATGTTAAAAGGGGATGTTGTGGGCCCTCCAGCTGACATCTGGAGCATTGGTGTGCTGACTTTCATCATGTGAGTGCTGCTTTCACAGCTTCCTCCCTGCAAGTTCTCTTTAGTAGAAATGTTTTTGTTTTTTTTAATAATGAGGCCTATGATTGAAAGTGATTTGCTGCATGTTGGTGCTGTTGTGATATTGATATACTTCACAATTAAACGAACAAACAAAGCGATTCTGTTCTGAGCTTTTTTTGTATGTTTTGAAGGCTCTCCACTGTTTTTCTTGACTATCCAGGTTGAGCAGCAGGTCGCCTTTCATGGAAAATGACCCTCAGGAGACTGAGGTCAGGATCCAGGCGGCCAAGTTTGACCTCTCTAAACTCTATCAGAATGTGTCCCAAAGTGCCTCTCTGTTCCTGAAAAAGATCCTCTGTAGCTACCCCTGGTAAGCTAAACATTGGAATTGTTGACTTGTTACAATGGGATCATTTTATTTTATTTTGACCACTCATTAAGCTGATTTTCTTTTCAGTCATTGATTATTTGGATCCTTGTCTTCAACAGGGCCCGTCCTTCTATCAAAGACTGCTTCAACAACTCATGGCTACAAGATGCATATCTGATGCGCCTTCGTAGGCAGACTCTCACCTTTACAACTACCCATCTCAAGGAATTCTTGGCCGACCAGCAGCGCAGGCGAGAGGAAGTGGCCACCAAGCACAAAGTCCTACTTCGGTCCTACCAGAGTTCACCACAAACTCCCACCAGCCCCATCAAGCCAACTGTGCCAACATCACCCTCCACACCTATCACCCAGTGAAAGCAGGCTTCCAAACATCAGTTGGCAGGACTTTGCATGGGGCAAACATCCATGGAGTGAGACAAGACTTTGGGCCAGATGGTGAGGACAGTCCCAACAGATTTTAGTTGTTGAACGGTCAGAAGATCTTCTCCTGTGAAACCATTAGTGGCTATGACATCATCTCTTTTCTCTTCTGGTTTCAAATGAGAATCTAGGGAACTGCTTTCACACATAAGGGAACTTTTAGGAAGCTGCATAAGCCGCCTATAGTGTGAAACTTCCTCACACAGGGGAGGATGTTGATTTCAAGTTAGTACCTCAAAGTTTGTAACTTTCATACATTTTGGATTAATTACTTCTTTTCTTTCTAGTATCTCAACTCAGATTAGAGAAGACACATTAATACAGTGTTTTAACCTGCCACGAAAGACTTAAAGTTGCTGTTATAGAGTTTCTGCTGTTTAAGAGAGGTCAACCCAATGAATTCATTAACTGAATTCCATAATCATGAGCACAACTTCACAACAAAGTGCATAATGCAACTCAAAGTAAATTTGAAAAGAACAGAAACTGTACTTTGAACACCTTTAATGGTCTATTAAGGAAATTATTGACCAAATTATGTTAATTTTATTATGATGTCTAATTCTTCTAAACAGCAACATAGTGGTTGATAATCGTTCACATAAACAAAATGTATTGTTTGCTACTTGAGTTCTTACACTACTGTAGCACCTCAGTGATGATCGAGATTGTAGCAGTTCCAGAATTGATTTTTTTTTATGTCTTGAGTTCAGAAAATACATCAGTGGCTTCTCTACAAGGGCTATTATAGTAGAACAGTGTCAATTTTGGCATTCTCCCCTCATGATATGTGAGCTTGAAGCTTCCATTTGTGTTATGCTATCTGGATGACAAGGATTCTCTCATTCTCAAAAGCTGAGATTAGGCAGTTTTCTTAAGATTTGTGATAAAATCCCCATCTTGGAGCTTCCATTGAAATATCTTTTCTTCATCCAATTAAAATGTGGACTGCACAAGTGTGTCTGTGCAGGGCTTCCAGGTACTGGTTCCTCCGCTACAAATGAGCTTGCAATGAGCACATTAGCCTGTTTCAACTACTCTTCCATTTTAACTAGTGTGAGATATTGAAGCTACACATAGGCATTTATAATCATCTGACTTTCAAAGAAAGAGCGCTAAAGTTTTGTTTGAGTCAATCTCAGACATGCATACAGAACAGACACTTGTGAAATGTATTTAATGTAAGTATGCAGGATTTTAGTGTTAAACTCAATCACTTTACAAACCCACTGGTAACACTGGGGGTGCCTCTAAGTGCCCTTAAGGAGCAGTTGTCTAAAAAATCTGGATAAAATCAGCTGATAAAAAATTGTTGATGAAAGCATTGCTAAATGTGCTAGTTCTAACTTTAGCTGTCATTTTCATTGGCCAATTGCTACGGCTTTGGAAAAGGGGTTGCTTTATTTGTAACATACTTTTTTTTTTCTTTTTGGAATAAAATAGCATTAGATTTTGAAAAAATCCATATCTCCTCAGTTCAGAGGCATATGACTCTGGTTCTGAGGCTGTATAAGCTAAAAAGATGGTGTGCTCAGTGATCTATATGTGAAAATTTGCACTCCCTGTACAGGCAGAGAGAAGCCATACAGCTACAGGAAACATGAGCTCAATTAGTTAACAAGTAACATTTCTTCTTCATATTTCATGTTCTGTACAATGATATATCAACCTAATTTTTTTTACAAAAGTAACCAAAATAGGAGACACATTTGGGCTACCTTACTAAACTTAAGCCTTTTTCGGCGATGCTTTTTCAAACTGGGACTGAAGCGCCTTTTGTTGCAAATCGTGTCAATCAGTGGGTTTACATGATGAGATTAACTCGATTATAGCTATAGTTGGGTTATGCTCCTTATCTGAGCAAGGGTAATTATCCTTTGTTACATGGCGGTGAGTGAATCGAATCACTGGCACAAAGCATGCAAAACCACAGTAGATAAGTGGCGCTGTACCCATTTCAACTATCGCTAATAGAGCCACTTCCTGTTGACGTCTTCACCAACAACAACAACAACAAAACTAAGGCATTCGAGAAAGATGGCGAACGAAGAGCAAGATGAAGCTGCGTCCCTCTACATCTGTGATGAACATGGTTATGGCACAAACAGGATGCACAACGGCGCATTCTCCATCGCGTTGTTTGTTTCTTTCTGACGGCTGCGACAACAACAGTAATATCGTCTCCTTCGACTTCCGGGTGACGATCGCGGGAAAAAATCTCAAGCATGCGCAGATCCTATCCACTGTCGTCTCCAGGCACGTTAAGTGGGCAATCGGATCGAGTTATCCCAGGGTCTTAATTCGATCGCAAGTAACCAGATCCGATTCGATTTCTTGTCGGATTAAGCTTGTCACATGAGCTGAATAACTCAATCCTATTGTAATTTAGCCATTAATCCGATCCGATTGCCCGCATGTAACCACACTGAATGTCGATTCACTGCTGATTTGCCTCTGAGAGAAGTAGTGTCAGAAAACGATCCCGACTCGTATGTGCCTTCACACATTAAGCCGGCACCATGGAACCAAGCTACTGTCGTCACTTAACTGATTGTACGACGCTGGTTTGATGTGTGAAAGGACAGAGAAATGCAGGGATGTTCCACCTCTGTTAGGCCAGCTCTTTCACGCTGATAAGGCTCAATGCATGTGGGTAAGAGGGTTTAAATTGAGGCAAATTTTATATTTGGTCCAAATGTCATATGCCGGCATTGACATGGCATAGCAAAAGATTTGAAGGCCAAACGTGGCCCAAATGCCCTGAGAAAATGTAGATTTTGTGGCTGTTTAGGCAGCTACACTCACCCTGACTTAACACTGTCAGCAAAGGGCTAATGTGGACCATGTTTGGGCCAAAAATTCATTGCTATCTGGGAAATAATAAAAAAATTTTTTTGCTAACTATAAAGGGAATGATCTACGGAGAAGATAGATCACCTAAATATGTGTTTTGGAAATCTATTCCTTGGCACATTGTATACCGGAACAATGGCTCTGACATTATACTGATCATAAATCAGAGATTTATGTATAATTTAACAAATCTTATCTCTTTAAGGTAAATACATTTCTAAATTGAACTGTTTCTTCAATATATATTGACTTCCCTTTTGAGAGCAAGTTCAGTTTTTACAGCAGCATGTGAAACAATAGGTTGTTGACATTGTTGCTGTCACATGAATTTAAGTAAAGCATAGATTTGCACATTTTGGAACAGATTAAAGAATAATTCAGCCACAAGTAAGACACTGATTAGTCTTTTTGGGTGATATGAAGCTACATCATACAGTGAATTGTGAGTTGTTTGAATATGTGAACTGACTGACCTATGTTCCTGGTAATTTGATGGAAATTCTTCACTAGTTTTTATATTTTCTATTGCTTTTGCTAGAAAAATACTGCCCTTTATCTGCAGCTTTTAGTCTCTTTAGCTCAGCCCTTTTCCTGTGCAGAATCCAATTGGGAGATTCATTAAACCTGAATGAAAACATGCAAAATCAGCACGACAGTACAATATTGCATTAAATTCTAAGTGTCTGTGCAATATATGAACTTTCTTCTTCAATCACAGAAAAGGAAATGACAGCTGTTTGAAAGCAGACAACAGGGTTTCTCCACATTTTGTATTTGAATGCGATGATACAGTATTTTGTGGGTTGTGTTGCAGTGCCTCGTGATGGATATTAGATTGTGAGAGGAAAAAACAATTAAATGAATGACTTGTTCTTTACTTTGATTATATGAATATGATTTGATTATATGATTATATGAGACTGCTTTGTGTGTGTGTGTGTTTTCGCTAAAGTTGTTTATTTATTGAGTGACTGTATTTGTTACAGCTTCAGCTTTTTATTTGTGTCCGGCATGGAAACGGCATGACAGGTGTTAAAGTTGAACAATAAAGGAAACGTGATAAAAAAAACATATGGCTCTATTATGGAACAACAGAATGCAATGATTTGCAAATTTCATATACAAATATTTCATTAACAGTAGAAAATAGAAACATTATTAAATGCTGAAAGGGAGACATTTTACTATTTAATGGAAAATATGAAGTCATCTTGAATGTGATGACAACCACACATCTGAAAAAGTTGGGACAGGGCCATGATTACCACTGTGTAGCACCCCCTTTTTTTTAACAACAGCCTACAGATTGTCATGGTGACATTTTATCATAACCTGCAGTGACCATAGATTTTTAAACTTTTAAAGACGTCCTTAAAACAAAGAAATAGCTGCTGCTGGTAGCGCTGCTTTTGAATTGGTGCCATTTCATATTGGTGCCATTTCATAGGTCCAAGCACATGTTCTGTAGAGTCTCAATCTAATCAGTGGTATGAAGAGTGTTTGTGTGACTGTTTAGTATTTATTCGGCTTGCTTGCTCCACTGAAGTAGTATATCAGTATCAATTATGTGGCACTACCTGAAATAAAAAAGAAAAAAGTGAGCCATCTGAGCCACACTGCCATGTTATTTAAAAACTTAGCATTGGACAGTTTGACAGGGTCATAAACCTGTTTTTCCGAATTATAGAGTAAAAGATGTAAAACAATCTTGTTAGAAAAATATCATGAGGTTACTATAATAAAATAAGTACTGTGGGCAAAGAAGATTAAGGGGCACTGTGCTGCGGGAGTTCTCCTCCTATCTTGTTAGTTTAACCTTGGATGCTGATGAAGGCCTCCTATTTTTGCTCGTTCTATTTTCTGTATGAAACTTGATTAACTGAACAAAGAAGTCTTAAATGACGTTATGATATTAACTACACTGTAGTCATCTAACAAAGATACTGATAGGAGGGACTACAGGAATCATAACCTTGTGTGGCTAAAGATTTTGTAGAAGAAAGCATAAATAGCAGAAGTATCATTTTAGAACTCAGACAACCCTGTGTCAGCTTTATGATAAGTTGGGCAGACTTGTCTCCTGGCAGCAAGATTAAACTTTTTGTTAACTGATTCCAGCGACTCTGAGCCTCATTGGGAGTATTTTCTTAACAACTCATTCAGGGTAAACACACTCATTAAACTCCACCTATGGCCACTGGAAAGAATCTTGCCAGAGATATCTGATACGAATATTTCAGCCAGCAAGAATACCTATGTTACAACAAAATGTTATCCTCAAGGCAATATGCAAGTGTTTGCCTTTACCAAAGAGCTTGCATCAACACTTCCAGTCCTTGGTAAGATCTCTAATGTCCCAGACCAGATCAGAACAACACTGAAAAGACTGAAATATTTGGGAATCCTCCTCCAGACGTCAGATGTGGCTAAAAGACGGAGACCACATTAATGAAGACTACAGGTATACAGAGTAGTTGCCGATTGGCCTGTCAAACACAGAAGAATGCAAATAAAGTGAAGTACATCCTGATTTCAAAGAAAATCGGGATTAGTGATTGAAAAAAGTGAAACTACTACCTTGATGCCTGGGAGACAAAGTAGATTTTTTGGTTGACAGTTTGTTTTGAAAATTCTTTTAGCGCTACAAAGTGTCATCGCCCATTTTAGATTATGCTAAACTGGTTACAAATCATAAGAAAGTCTATACAAAATTGAGTTTGTGTACTTGAGCAACATATTCCAAAATACTTTTTAATATTTCAGTAATGAATTGCAGAGAACAAACAGTTCTCAAACTGCATTAAGTCACAATCCTACAGGGCTTGTGACTTAATGCCATAGTTTTGCCTGTAAGTCTATGTCAAAGGTAGGAGGAAATTAAGAAAAATAAAAAAAAGTTGTGCACACTGAAACAGGCCAACAGTTTTCAGATGCTAGGTGCAAGTCTTTGTGGCCACTTAAGACACTTATCATATATCCATATTAAACATTGTATTGCAGATATGACCTTTGTTTTTAAAAGCTAAAGGGCATAGTATGTCATAAAGACTTGTTCTAACTAGACATCTAAGCCCCTTAAACAAATATTGTCCCAAAGTTCTTTCGCAAGTGGAAAGAAACCTGGATGTCGACAAAGCACATCAATACATGGTCTATAAAATTGTGTTCAGTTCTGGAAGCCAGGTCAATTTAAAGACAAACAAACAAACTAAAAAACAACAACAACAACAAAAAACCCAATTTCAAGTAGAATGTCTGTATTTGAGTGGGAACGTTCATACCGATTTTTAAAGACGAGTTAAGGGCACTTTAAAGATTGCCGTAACTTCCCCCTCTGTTTTGGTCGGTTTCAAGGCCACCCCTAATGTAAAAGTGTTATAGCAAGATTAAAAAACGTGTGGGACCTCAGACCCATAAGCAACGTTAACATATTCTCTGTAGATGTAATGAAATGAGGGAAGCTGTTGTTTTAATATCAGCCGAATTAAGATTTTAAAAAATGAATAAACAAAAGGAGCGTATTTTTTAAAAAAATATTTCCCACAACATGCACTGCATTACACAGTGCTACTTTGTGGAAAGCTTCACATCCTGCATTGTGGCTTTAAGAAATGGGCTTCCTTGAAACCGTCAAGTCCCATGTTAGCATAGTGAAATTGACGAACATTGCAACTTTTGGAGATAACTTTGTTTGAGATAGTTTTAAACCTTTGCATGTTGGAATAGTGCTGTCCAACATAGTTTGTTTATTAAGGTTTCCTGTGAAGCTCGTCGATTCGCTTTGTCCTCAGATATGTGCGTTTGCAGACAGGGAGTGGCAAATTATAAATATATATATTTTTGGGTATAATTCATCGAATTAATTTTAGTCGCTGATAAACTCCCTGTGTCTGGAACTAATGGATAATTCGTCGTCGATAATCACGCAAGTACGAAGAGACGAGGAGGAAAACGCGACTTGTCTTGAGGAAGGTGAGTTTGGGAAAAAGTTTTTCGGAGCTGCGCATGACTATGTCAGCGGCTCACGAGACAGTGGGGCTCGCGGCACAGTCAAGCTACAGTCCCGTGTCAACTGTGACTCTAACTTAACATATTTTCCCTTGCAGAAACGTACATACCCTGATCTTGTGTTTTAAAATGGCTTTACAGGTTATGAGAGACATTTGTAGCCGACTGAGCCCTGTAAGGTAGACCGGAGCCACGACGTTGGCAGCCGCTTTTGAAGGATACAGTTGATTAAGTAGAGTTGATTATGTAAAAAAAAATGTGGACTTTAAGTTCACTCTTTAGTGTCTGAAGTTCACGACATAAAATATGATAAGCTCAGATGTGTTATGTCTGGTATATAAGAAGAACGAGTGGGCGTGGTCAGATACTCCGACAGGTAACTCTGTTTAGGGCTCAGATGCTAAACTGCATTAGTTTATCTTTGCTTCTCCCAAAATGAGAGGACTGTGATCCCTGAAATCCTACGTATGTTAATATGGAGACTGGAAAATATTACAAGCTTTACTGTTTTGTTTTTGTTTTACTGTAGCTTGAGTAGTTGTGAAGCAGCCAGGTCTGCACTTACAGTGGACACCACCAGCTATCAGATTCTCATGCTATCAAGCTACATACCATTTCTATTCTTATGACCTGCAGAGGGAGAATGGATGATGTCCTTGATTTTGTATGGGCCTTGTTAAATATATTACTGTTTCTTTTTATTTTACTTCTAATCAGCTAGACTTACTTCTAATAATTTATAATGGTCTGGAGCAACAGTCCACGCTTTCTGAAGGTCTTTCAGAGTTTTTCTGTGGACATTATTGCTGTCCCTTTATCTGACCTTTTTCAGAGGAAGGTGTTCGTGTTTTTTCTCTTAAGGCGTTAAGAAGGTGCCTGACTGGGGTGAACCAGTGATTTGTCTACCCATAACAGACAAAGTTCCAATTTTAAATAGTATCTTTAGGCACTTTGTTACTAGCAGCCTGTCTCAAAGACACATCATAGTTTATATAGTTTTATCTTCGAGTACTAAGAATACCAAAGATGACACAATTTGACAGACATAGAATCACAGTTTTAAGCCTTGTGACTTCTAAAGAGCATTTTCTATAAAAGATGAACTGTAAGTACACTGTGATGACAATCAGCTGTCAGGCACATCCTGTGCATTGGTGAACATATATCTATCTTGTATTTTATAGTGTCCACTGTCTACCGTGTCAGACTCGGTAAACTTTTTTTTTTGTGCCAGATTTGCCACTGCTAGAGCTGATTGGCTGTTTGTTGTAGCAAAAGAACGCACCACAAGAGGAGGCAGTATATAGAAAGCAAACGGCTAACGTGTCACACACCATCTTTACATTATCATCTTTTCTCCAAAACAAGCAACATATTTCACTAGAATGTGGCCATGTGGAGTGAAGAAACTGACCAGCAGTGTATAGTATTACTGAAAACCATCAAGCAAACACTATTTAATTTAAAAAATGTTTTAATATACCGTAATGTCCTATCGTATGAAACATACATGCTATTTCCTCCTCCTACACTGACGAGTTAGGTGTATATATTAGGAATCTCCCTCTGTCCCTTAGGGCTCTGTATCCTGGCTGGCTGTCTGACCTCGTTTTGGAGGTCAGTTCAAAAGCTGTATTTTGTTTTTGTCCAGACAGTGGTAATATGAGAAGACATAGCAGAGGACCTTCCATTGCTGCTGATTGTTTACATAGTTTTGGTTTAGATGAGCCCTTAGATCAGCAAACAAAGCAAAGCGTAGTGGAAAAGGGTTAAATGGAAGCAAGCTTTTCAAATGACACAGAGGTCATTCCTGAGCTTATGCATGCAGATAGCTCCAGAGGAGACGATGGCTATTTTTCCATATCACCCAGAAATTTGTCATACCAATTATCGTTAGGCTCACGTTAGGCAAACATTTATAGAAAGATGTTATTTATTCCAACCAGAAAGCAACAGTTACATGAAGCTGGTTTACATAATTTTATTTTCCTAGTGATAAGAACATAATATTTGCTATTTCGTGATTCACACATTTTCAAAGAGGAAAGAGTCCCGGAAATTATAGCTGCTTTCATTTTATGTCACATGAACCTCCTTTTGTTGAAGCTCAATTTTCAGAACAACATATCTGTCTGCTATCGTTTGCAGAGAATTGGTTGTGCCAGGCAGCTTTTGGGTGATAGGGGGCGCTGTTGACAAATCATGAAACAATAAAAAAATCTTAGCTGTGGTAAAATGGTAAGCTGCACCTGAGGAAGCACATGCTTTTTCAAAGCAGATCAAACTCTGAATAATATATTAGAGCAACAGGACTGGCATGCTATTTTTGGATGTGTTAACCCGATTTTTTCATTGGAAGCTCAAGAACAAGCTGGAGAAATCGTTTATTAAAAAAGTATTTATTAGTGGTCACAAGTAAAGTATATTGCAGCGCTGGACTCGGAGTGCCAGAGCTCCCGTAGGAAATCCGTCAGGCCGAGCCCGGTTATCCGGAAACATGTCATATTTATATTCAGCTTTATCTCACAGAAGTTGTTTTCACACTTGTCAGAGTATAATTGGCCAGTTTTGGGTGACATGCTCAGGCCAGCTGCTGTCCTTGTTGTGTTCTTTGGATGTGATAAACAATGTGTGTGTGTGTGAGTGCTGTTTTAGGCGTGGATCTAATGTACCAGACCTATCTGCCCTAATAGAGATGTTTTGTCTGACCCAGTTGTTTATGTCCTTCTAAGGTCTTGGACCATTTAAGGCCATCTGTTGTGCAGTATGAGCAGAGTGGGAAAGTACCAGCTAGGAACATAGGTTATATTTATTTTAAAGAACTAGATGTTGCTTGATGTGCAACAATTCTTATTTTAAAGCAAAACTAGCGGCAGAATTAAACTTTGGCCTTTTTGTGAATGTACGCGAGTCAAACATTCCTTTTAAAAGCATAATTACGATGGAAGCGCCATTTGTGAGATCAAGCGTATACGTTTTTGGGGTGCAATTGCCTTTTTAATGACACATTATAGGACACTCTCAAGTGTCGCGTCAAACTCTCTACTTTTAAAACAGTCGGAGGCTCGACACAACACGAAACTTTCCACGTATGTAAAGACCTCAGACTCTACACGCGAAGCCAAACATGGTTAACATTTTTGTGTACAAGAAGTCTATTAAAATAAAGGTTTTAAACAACTTACTTCTGGCTGTTGGAGTTTCCGCTCTCCGCCATCTTTGTAGTCCAAAACAGTCGATCGCCAAATGAATGGACTCCAATGGAGGAAATCTAATCAAGTTGTTATTGCAATGAAACGGATGGCAGCTTAGTCTTTCATGGCATTATCTATTCAAATAATTGTTTTGTCGTTAGTATCCTTGTATTTGACAATTCAGCCTCATATAAGAAACAATACTAAAATTAAAAGCCGGAAAAGTCACGTGATATCTCGCATGGCAACTTGTTGCCGGAAACCCACATGAGTGAGGTCAGGAGCCTTGAAGGAGCCTTTCAAGACATACAAGACATAGACGTTCTTCACTGTACATCATAAATCAAAATGGTTTGTTTGTGTGCTTTTCCCGGGTATGATGAGAAGATGTCGCACAAATGTCGAGCAAACAGACCAGGGACTTTTCATCGGGACTGTCGTGTTCAATTATTTGAATGTGCGACAGTGGCGTGCACAGACTTTTTTAAAGGCAGGGGCGGAAAGTAAAAAAAGGGCACCTATAGCCCATTCTCACCACTGCAGAAGGCACTTTAGCATGCGTTTTGGCTCCCAAGTTGGCACTTTAGCATGTGTTTTGGCTCCCAATTGTGCATTTTAGCACACATTTTAGCACACATTTTTGGCTCCCAAGAGGGCACTTGAGGTCAGTTCAGCACATGTTTTGGCTCCCAAGTGTGCACTGTAGCCCGCTTTTTGGCTCCCAAGTGTGCACTTTAGCACACGTTTTGGCTCCCAAGTGTGCACTTTAGCACACGTTTTGGCTCCCAAGTGGGCACATTAGCACATGTTTTGGCTCCCAAGTGGGCACTTTAGCCCACTTTTTGGCTCCCAAGTGTGCACTTTAGCACACGTTTTGGCTCCCAAGTGGGCACTTTAGCACGCGTTTTGGCTCCCAAGTGGGTACATTAGCACACGTTTTGGCTCCCAAGAGGTCAGTTTAGCATGCATTTTTCAACAATCGAATGTTTGATCATATCATCCAGGGAAGTGATTTGGTACACTAACCTCGTGCGGTGGCATTCCTACCAGCTGAATCTAAATGAACTAATTAATCTAAATCAGGAGCTGTGGGCCTCCCCTCACACAAAGCTCAGAATGAGAGACTCAAAAAGAGTCTTTCCATTCCTTTGTGGTTATTTAGTGTCTTTGTCATTTGGTATTTCATTGTAGTAATTTTGCATGTCTTGGTGGTTGTTTCAGTTCTTTGATGTCGTTTAGTGTATTTTTGTGGTGAGTATACCTGTCTCTGTGGTGGTTTGCATTCCCCGGTGGTTGTTTTGACTCTGTGGTTGTTAAAAAAATTGTAAAATTTCTTTCTCTACTTATTTATGTATGAACCGGCTCTTTAACCAAATCTCACACATTTCAGTAATCCTATGTGAGGAGGCCCCCCTTCCACTTTGAAAACTTTTGACTTGAATAAATAAGCTCATTTAATTAAGTACCCACAACCAAATGAAAGGGTCTGCATGTGAAGATCAGTTTGAATAAAAATAAATATAAATTCAGAACTTTCTGCTTATAGCTTTTTGTAAAGCCAACTCCAGTCAGAAGGTGGCAGTACTGTCCAGCTAAGACGTAAAGGCCAACTCCTGCATGTTCTCAGCTTATGCCCTCACAGCCAGCAGGTCGTACGACCAAAAACATGGCTACCATCTAGGAGTGAGGGGCCTTAGACAAAGGAAAGAGATGGCTTAGTGTCACAAGTTGCTGCAGATATTAAGGATGCTAAAACTCCAGGAGCTTAAAATGTTTTGCACACTTTTGATTGATGTCTTGTTTCATAACAACACTGTCATATCAAGCTGCATCACCTGCTATAAGTTTTAACTGTAATATCTATTGCACCCCCCCATACTATAACTATATATACTTTCACATACAATAATATTTCAATTTTGATCTGAACTGACCCAGGCCCAGCTCTTCCACCACAAACCTGATTGCTCTTGAGGAGTGTGAAGCAAGTTGTCAGACTATAACAAATATCAGGTGTCAGAGTCCCGGAAAGTGAGTCTTGGGAGGCCTCATTCTTTCTGCGTCTGGATAGAAATAGAAGCAGTCAAGTACACCGAGACTCCTTGCCCACATATGACTGCTTTGGACTAAGTAGGATAAAACATGCTGAAGTGGCGTGAGGTCGTTGCTGCCTCCAGAAAATGCTGTAACCTCATTATCAGTGTATGATCCTCTTGGCCAAGAAAGTGTGAGGATTGTTGCAGCAGAGTTTGCCTCTTAATTTTCTGCTACCTAATTATAGTGCATGTCGTGCTGATTATTCTAAATGATGAGGAGTGAAAATGATGCGGCTTTAGTGAACTAGTTGCATTTGCAAATGCAAACTTAATGAATTAAAAAAATGCTAAAATAGGTTTTAAAACTTCTCACCGCTCTTTAAAATATAACCGCAGGGGAAGTGATTAATGGGAAGCACTTAATAGGTAACTGTCAGTGTCAAAAGGTTGTCTCCAGTCCAGCACACCCGGTAGACGACCCAGCTGCAGATCAGTATACAACCCACACATGAGACATGGGGCTGGTAAGTCAAAAACTGTTAAATAATTATCCCCAAGTCTCTTTTTCTGTGACCGATACAACAGATGCATCACAAAACCCTTCTTATCATCACTACATTGCCACAAGATTCAGACATGCATGTGTTAAAAGGTCCTTATGTCTTATTTTGTAAAACCATAATTCATTGCTTTCTGTGTTAGTAACGGCTGCATTCCAATATATCGAGGAAGTGCTTAGACCCAGGTCATGTTCCCACTTTATTTTTAGTAAAGTTAGTGACAGGCTGCTGGGATGTCAGTGATGGGTTCTTAGTTGTTACACCACTTTGGTCTTGAAATATCTCACCAATTCTTGGATGTATGGCAAAGGAACAAAATGAACCATACTTTTGGTTCGCACCTACATTTTCTTCAATACTTTGGTTTCTGAGCAAATCTCTGCAACACTTAATTCCCTCAGCCTCAGCTGTACTTAGTTTTTCTTCTTCTTAGAAAATGTTAAATCTAAAGTATTAGCTTTACTGTGGATTTGAACACATTCAACACTGTCATAGTATTTACTTGGTAACAATGAGAAGAAGCTGGACTTAAATTAAAAATCCAAACTAATACAGCTTGCAGATCCATCCCCTCTCCCTGTCTGCTGTGCTTCGTAAGTCCCTACCTCCAAATGAAGCTGTCATCAATGACAGGCCATAAGATGAGAGTGTATATAAGGATCTCTGAGAAAAGCTGTGAACGCTACAAGCTGTTGTAACAACGGTCTGACTTTGTTCGTTGTGCTCATTCGCAGCTAACTTTATTTTGTAGATACTGATCATCTGGAGTGTGGGCCTCCATTTAGACACACCAATATACTATGTTAATATGTGATTTCATTATTGTTCTAGTTTACTCTGATGTGACACAGGGTACTCACTCCAGCCATCAAGCTCGGACAGGAACATTTTATCACAAAAAAAACAACTTCTGGGGCCAAAAACTAAGGCCATTATGAGCTGCCCAGTTTCTTTAATGGTCACATAAGTCTGGCTTTGATAGTGAGTCAGTCGTACTTCCCCATTAACTGACTAAATTTAGAGCAGAAATGAACAAACTGACATGCTGTCATAACTGATGGTTTTGGTTTCTATAACAAAAATTTTTGCTTTTGCTTTCTTTATTTCTAAATTTCTTTATTAAATCTTAAAATTCTGTTTGATAAATGTTAAACTGACATGTGAGAAAGGGATCATTAGAACTTCTGACTTGAAAAAAATCCAAGATTGTAAAAGTCAAATGATGAACTCAAGGGCTCAAAATAATTCTCCTCAAACTGATGGATGACAGTAATTAATATGTCCATATTTAGTATACGGATTACATTTGGTACACACCCAAAGCTATTTCTATTAAGATTATTTTCACCATGGGTAACAGTCAGAGCTTGCAGTATGTTAGTTGATCACAGATGATATACCGGTACACTTTATGTTTAGAAGACCACTTTGCCTTTAGCTACAGTATTGCTGTACTTTTATGCCTCTTTTCCACATACGTGTGTTCATAGACGAGTCAGCTGGAAGTGGACTCATTATAGGGATACCCATAATGTTCCACCCTGTAGGTGTGCAAAACTCAGCATCCTATTTCCTTCCCCTGGGGTATTTGCCCAAAGTATGCTGAAAAACCTTTTGTGGTAAGGTTTGAAGCGTGACCACACTGTACCAAGGAGTTAATGAAATATAATGCTTTAAAGTAGAGGGAGCGAACATTCTAAGAAACGACTACCTCAACAGTATCTTGACAGTCAGATAGATCAGTATATTTTCAGTATATTCAATTGAAAACCTATTTAACCAACACTGGTAGAGAAACAGTGGGAAGCCTTTCCGTATACTGTGAATACTGAATGCCTGTATACGGGACTTTTAACAATATCTCTCACAGAAAGATGTGAAACACTGAGGAGGCATAATCTGGATTTCAGACAGAATTATGGACCAAACATACATGTGAGGTTTCACAGTGTTGTTTTTGACCGCTGTAGCCTGTAAGGGTTCTTGTACACCAAAGCGACATGAGGAACTAGCTGCCACATGAGGCCCTTACTGGGTATCATCACATGTGTCACCAGTGTCTGGACAAACAAAAAAAGCCACTGCAAGAATGGCTTCCAACTGCAGGAGAGAACATGCAATCTACTCCTTCTCTAGATGACGGTGCTCACCACTGCAGAAGGGTCGGTAGGGTGCATCATACACAACAATGGAAACCGGAAGACCAAATAGATTTAAAAACAGACACGCAAAAAGCATAAACCTTGCATCATACACTTTGTGTTTTTTGGCTGTGTGTAATCTGTTCAGTTAGCCGTCCACCGATGCTTCAGAAGTGCCCGATGGCCTTTTTTCAACTTGGTGTATAAAGGCCCTAATATTGCACAGTTGGCTCAAGTCTTTGTTTTTCAGAAAACATAGACTACAAACGGGAAGAATGGGGAAAAGAATGAACTTTTTACCTTTAACCAATGCTGTGTGAAATATCTGTGACGCAATTGCATTATTGCAGTTGCAGTTTACATTTAGCTGGTGGTTCTCATACTGATAACCTGTCAGGAGTTCAAATGTTTAAATCCATATCTTCCTTTTAGTATTGCACTATCACTATCTATGCAGCATAGGATTGTGTTCATCTTGACATTTACAGCATGGATGTGATGGTTAGGAAGCTATGGGAATGATATGATGTTGCAGAGTATACAGTGTCGGTGGTTTAATTTAGTTCATTTTTATATGTGTGGCGTTACTGCCCGCTGTAGACACAAAAGTGAGCCATTTCGTGCTTTGGTTTGGGGGTAATACAGTAAGGTTTTGTTTGTTATTGTTTATGTCCTGGTGGCATTATACTGCATCATATATATATGTATTTGTATGAATAAATAATGTCATCATTAACTGCTGTCAGGAGCTGCTCTGGCAGGCTATTTTAAGCACTGATGTGTCATATGATCAGAGTTATTGCACTGGGCACCGTGATGTTTTTTAACAAGCTTCAAGCTACATGCCTCACCTGCCCAATTCCTTCACGTGTTCCGCTCATAAACCTCTTTCATTTTGGGACCAAGAGAGTTATGCCAACAAGCTTGTCCTGACCATAATAACTGCACTTCTGTGTCAGAGGCCACTCTCAGCTTGGACTGAATGAAGCAGTCAACAAGCCAAGCCAGGCCACTGCCAAGCCAGTATCACTCAAAAGTAGGTCAGACTGAAACTGGGCTATACAGTGAGGTTAATGATGTTGAAGGCACAGAGTTTTGTAACTTAAACAGTCGTTGATTAATGTATATTAGAATTTCATTGTTAATAAAGTTATCTGGCAAGCATTTTATCTATAAGTCAGTTTTGAGGTTGAATTATAAAATGACCATAAAAATAGAGCAGCATGTTCATCAGTTTCATAAAAGCCAAAGATACGGCATCTTTGGCTTTTAAGTCAACTGCCCTCAGTTGAAGATCTTCAGTTTCCATTTAGCAAAACACAGAATCAAGCTTAAACACACAGCTTGTAAACCAAACATGTAACTATTAAACTAATGTTTCACCGTGAGGTTGGTTCTGATTTCTCAGTTTATGTTCATGCATTTGGCAGATGCTTTTATCCACAGTGACTTACAAATGAGGATATAACATTACAGCTAACATCAAAGCTAACAATAAGTTATATTAAGGAAAACCACAAGTCTGGCCCTGTCAGAGTTGACAGGGGGGCAGTGTAGAGATAGAGGGTAAAGAAAGAGAATATGCAGTAGAGGGTTTAGGGAAGTACAGGGTAAGAGCTCAGTCCATGTGACATTAAGCATTGTTCACACAAACATTTGCATTCACTGCTTGTTTTTGTTCTACAAGACAGAAATCACCCATCGCTACCAGTTTTGCAGTGCTTACATATTTAAGCCCAAAACAGGCTCGCAGGACCATGACACAATGTTTGGGGCGTACCGAGAAGGCAGATATAGTCGAGTGTGAGCTTCACTCTAATACTTTGGCTGACAGCTCTGACGAGCCAGCGAGGCTCTGCTAATTTGTCAGAGTTTTTTCTTTCCGTGTAAACACTGGTTCTCATCACTCAGACGCAGCTGATGTGCCAGTTAGTGTTTTTGCCCGTGATGTTGGCGAATACGATACAAATGTCACGCAGTACGAGGTTAAGAACCAAGTTCAAAACCTGTTCAGATTGAAAAATGAATTTTGAAGAATTTACTAAATCCACATGTTGTTAATATGTGTAGATGCAGTATTTGTGTACATTTATTCACCTTTAATTCTATTTTTCTATTGTGTTGACGTGCTACTAACTGTTTTTAATGTCAAACGCCACCGTTTTTACTCGAGGTTAACTTGCTCTGAAAAAGATTAGGGTTTGCAGAGCATGACATTAACTTTTCATTAACATCCATTTCAATAACAACGCTACACCAAGCTCATCTGCTGCACCTTGGTAAGAGGAGTGTGTGTTGTAGGGCTATCTATGAAGAATCTGTTTGACCTTTGTCTTGCAGGTTTATCTCAAACTAAAGCGCTTAACCAATTTGTAACATAACTAACAACTTAGGTAAAGTAATTTAGCTTGTTTTTATCAACTAAATGTAATTACTTCAGCAAATTTACATTATTTAAAACAACAAATTGTACACGTGAAATGCAACTGATCCAGTATGTCTTCACCTGACTATTTTGTGTTTTTTTGTCATGCGATATCCGTCATGGCAAAATAGAGTAAATATCACGGTGAGTCACAGACTTGCTGACAAAACAACTGAACTGATGTGCGGATCGGATACACCGAGTTAAAGTAGACAGTAGTGATGAAATGCAGTTAGAGGAACACAATAATACCACACATGCAGTTTATGGTGTGTATCTACTCTCTTTCTCCCTGTGACCCAGGTTCCAGTGAAGTTTCTGCCCCAAAGAAGCCTCACAGCAAAGGCCTTCTAAGCAGTCTCTTCTGCTGTCTCTGTCACAAAGACACAGATTCTTCTTCAGTCAAAAACAAAAGCAACACCCCCCTCTTGGTGGAAGAAAATGGGTCTCTGTCAAAAGTAAGTTGGTCTCTCACTTTTCCCCGTGGTATCAGCTTTCTCTCACCCCTCCCTGCTCGAACAGCATGTGGTCAGCATGATTGTCAGTCATCTGATGAGTGAAACACATGTTTTCATGGCTCGGAGCTTTTCATGTTTCCTGAAGCATCTCTCCCGGACTGTAACGTATGGCAGTGGTGAAAAGTACTCCACGTTCAGACATCAGTCAGGGAGTTACCAGAAAGGCAGAAATGGCGTAAATGTTACCAGTGTATGAAAGTGGCTTATAGAGGCATCAAATAAGACTTTGAAAGGTTGAGGCCCTTTGGCTTTCAGTAGAAAACTAGAATCTAGTTAATGTTATCAGCAGGGATTAAAGCAAATAAACCTGTCCATTTGCTCATAAGATGCTAAATAAAAAATGAAAAGAGATTATTCTAATTTATGAATTTATAAATAGAGATTTTATGTCTGAATGCTTGCTATGCAAGGCTGATGTTTAGTAAAAGATTTAAATGTTTGAGTGTGCGAGCTTTTTAACCCAATGACTCCATCACTATTCATTTACATAAAAGTTTTGGATAACTGGCAGTACTCCATCTGGTTAAAGTGAGTGTTCTCTGGGAAAACAACATGTCTTCTGTCCGTTATGGTCTAAAGATCAAGTGCTGAAGACGTTCTCAGGTGTCAGTTTCAGGTTTGTGCCTTACTTCAGCCTTTTATAGAGATTTGATATTCCAGAAGTTATTTGTCACGTCTTTCCAAGTTCCCAAAATAAATTGCTCAGTGTCTGGCAAAGGGAGGGACGAGTCAAGTGCTAGTCTCAGTTTTGGTTGTGACAACCTGTCATTTCAACGTGCATGCTGCTCCTGTTGCTGTTACTCTCTCATGCGGGCTGTGATCTCAGTGACTTCCCCCCCACCAGCTCTGTGAATATCCACGTTTAATGGACCTTACCTGCCAGTTGGACTCTGCACGTTCCAATGCATGGAGTAAAAACTTTTAGCAAATATTGTCTTGACTGAGAAATAATTTCGCTATGTATTTGGAGAATTCTGAACAAAGAGAGGGGGAGCTGTCTGCTGAAGTCATCCTTGCTGAACAATTTACCGCCCCCAAACTAACAGAAGCTGCAGGTTTAAACAGCCCTTCAAAGGGAAGAGCTGACCTGGGAATAAAGGTTCTTGTGGAATACACGGAGCAGACTGTAAGCAAAGAAATGGACCCTCCTATACTTTGTGTGGAACATGGCAACTCCAACTTGAACTTGACTGAATCCTGCACGTTTTGTATAAGACACGCTGAGAGCTTTGAGCAACAGTCTACAAGCGATGGATTTTTTGAATCTGACCAGATCCTCGATGACCATGAGGCTGCAGGGTTAAGCCGACCATTTGACGAATGTGCTCAACACTGTGAGTGTTTTAAACCTTGCAAGTCCTCTGAGCACTGTGCTAATCATAGCTTAGCCTCTGAAAGTAGCCTTTGCTGTGAACACTGTCCAGAACAGCTCCAATTATTTCAGCAATGCAAGTCCACTGATGAGCAGTCAGAGTCTTCTGACTTTGAGCCAGATGAATTGGAAGTGGACTATGACAGTTTAGGGAAGTGTGGAATGTCTCATTTCATACCTGAATGCACAGAACACCTCGAGTACCAACAATACGAGCCCCTGGATCAACAGTGTGACTCCTCTGACTCTGAACAAGACATGTCGACTGAGCACTCAGAGCAAAGTTTTACAAATAACATCTCTGACTTGGTGGATTCACTGGATGGTGCAACGGAACTTTGTGAGTACGACAAAGCTCAGACTCAAACTGAATACACAGATGATGATGTTGATGAAGATGATGAAAGCTATGAAACTGAGCAAAATGAAACAGAACTCAGTGACGACGACGACACACCCGTTCAGGTTGATTTTGACCATGATGTCACCTTTTCAAGGGATTTTGGTGAAACCCACCTGTACACAGAAGAAAACTCTCAAACCTCTACAACAGATGCAATCACAGATGTCAGTGAGTTTTGTGGAAATGATGACTGTGAGTATCAAGCGTCTGAAATGTGCAACTCTGAGAACAGTGTGGAGTTCTGCACTGAAGAAGACTGTTCTTCAGAATGCTCTTCAGTGGAAAGCAAATCCTTTAAGACTTGTCTGGACGACAGTTTTCCTTCTGATCCCTTCTCTGATTCTTCAGAGGAATCCGACAAAGGAGCTCAGGAAGATTCAAGCGATGAACAGATGCAGTGGGAATCTTTTGAGGGGGATGAAGAAGAGACACAGAAAGAAAGCAATATTAACATCAGTAATGAGAAAAAAAAGAAAACTCCTGTTGTTGACGTTGTTATTGAGCATTACTTTGATTTATTTGACAGGGCAGACTCCTATGCACACATGTTTGCACAGAAGCAGCATTACATCTCCTGCTTCGATGGCGGGGATATTCATGACCACCTCTATCTTGAAGAGGAGGCACAGAAGCGAAACAATAAAAGTGTATATAAACTAGATGGTGGAAATGAGGAAATTGATAAACGAGAAACTGATATGTGCTCTGAAGATGCACCTGCAGACTCCGATGAGGAAGACTTGAGCCAGGAGGATGACTGCTGTGACTCAGAGAATCCATTAGAGGGTTGTACTGTAAAATCAGAATCAAGTTCAGCAGATGGTGACATTGAAGAAAATGAATCTGAGTCCTTTGCATTTTACCCAGAAAGCAGCAAGGAGGCAGAGGATGATGATGCCTCTGTTGATAGTGAAGCCTGTTCATTTGATGGCAATGGTTTCGACGTCTGTGATGAAGACCCTGAAGTCTGCCTGTATTCTGGTGATGAGGAAAGTATGCTTGCCCCATCTGCCAAAGACATATCAGTCGAAGGTGATGCTTATGAAGACAAGATTTCCTCTGCTTGGAGTCATGAATCTCTTGGTGATGCTGACTCCTTGACTGATGAGACTGAGATGAATGATGATTGCAAAGAGAAAGACAAAGACGAGCCTGAGCTAAAACACAGTCATTTTCTTCCATGTTCAGAAATGGAGCCGTACTGGGCACTCATTGATACCGAAGAAAGTGGAGAGTTTTGTGAGCCAGGTGTTGAGGAATATTATGCATGTCAGATTAAAAGCATCCAGTCATCTGCGAAACAGGCCTTGAACCAATTCATTTTGGAGGGGAGATCAAACTACGGCCACATCAGTGAAGATGCTCTTTTATCATTGATAGAGGCTGAGTCACAGGAAGCCAAGGTCTGCCCCAAGGAGTGCAAATCAGTCAGATTTGGATTAAGTGAAGTCACTGAACTGAACTTCTCACCTGTGGAAAAAATGTCCCATGGACAAAGTGCAGAAGATGAGTGTGACTTAAAAGAAATGTCAGAAGAAACAAGACCCCCTGTAGACATCATTCACAGCGTTGTGACAAAACATGCTAATGATGCCACTCAAAGCAGGGATTCAGAAGAGGAGCAGAGTGATGATGAATTTCTTGAGGATTGTGAATGCGAGTACTGCGTTCCAAAGACAGTGCAGGTATTGTACTGTGCACCCCTGCACCATCAACAGTGATGCACTCAGCCTGTAGGGCAACAGAATAATTCTTGATCCAGTTATTCCTGTTCTAATTTTACATGTTGTTTGTCTAACTGTGGCACTGTGTCAAACTTCAAAGCCCTGCCATTATGTTCACGAGGCAGCTTGCTCTACATGGATAAACACGCATCAGTGTCACAGGCAGCATGTTTGGTCATACCAGCTTGTTTTTAGAAGCAGAATCACATTAACAAGCCACGATCACCCGCACCTCGTTGAAGGATGAGGCACGATGTGGTGATACTTACATGCTCCATCAACATGGTAGCAGCTGTAGCTTCCAGGGTTTCCTGTAACCACTCACAGAAACACTACAACACAATTCAGTCTCTTAAGTGACCAGAAACTCACTGTCTCTTATACACACACACACACACAATAAGCTCCGCTGCGTATTGAGATGGTGTAAATCCATGTTTTTTTGTTTTTTTTTTAAGTTTAGATTTATCCTGTTTTGGTTGTGGTTTCTCATTTTAAAGATCTCTGACTTCAAGCAACTCATGCTGTACTCAAACCTTTGGTCTTTGCTCTCTGTTTGTTGTCAGGTTCCAGCAAAACCGCTGCTACCTGAAATGAAATCGCAAGATGAAGGAAAGATCTGTGTGGTCATCGATTTGGATGAAACCCTAGTGCATAGTTCATTTAAGGTAAGTTGACCTCTCTGACCTACTTTCTTATCGACTAGACAAGTTCCCCCCCTAGCAGAAATGATTATGAAATATATTTATATACTATATATTTACAGGCCATTTACGTTATGGTAAAAAAAATGGTCAAAAGGGTCTACTGAGCTTAAATAAAGCTATGAAAAAATAGCTAGCAATACTGTCCATACAGATTATCACTCTAATGAATACATTTTTGGTTAAAAAGATTTTCTTTGCTAAAGAAAATGATAATTTGAGCTTCAAGCAGAGCCTCCAGAAAGTTCTTGCTCTGACACAGAAAAGGAAAATCGAACGTATAATCCACCCTAAAAGCACAATTTGCCATTAACAATATAGTTTTTCTACAGATTTGAAAATGTCACAGAATACGTAGATTTTAAAAGGTGTGGGTACTACTTTAATTTCTGTTGTTTGTTCCAATTTAAGCTTTCTGGCTACTTGCTGTAGCTAGCAATAAGACATGATCAAAGTCATTTTATATGCAGCTTTCACCAAAAGCATGGAATACCTGTATCTGCAAAAACTGTATAATTCATCAAGGTGTTCCAGTGTTAACAGGGGTCACTGCATTACATTGAACCTCCAGAAAGAGTTTTATATGCAGTCAGTCGTAAACCAAAAGCAGTGGTTCACTTTTTCATTGCCATCCAAGGCCTGTCTTTCACTAAAAAGCTTAAAGTGTCACTAAAAGTTAAAGAAAGCCAACCTAAAGAAAAAAAACATAGCCATGTATTTATAAAGGCCTTTTCCCTGGTAAAGATACAACTGAGGCCCATGAAACTGCAATCTGTGTAGATTTAGATTTACATCAGGCCTTTCACAATATTTCTGTTGAATTAAAGTCAGGACTTTGACTGAAGCATTACCAGAAAATTAAAACATTGCTTTCATTGCTTTTAGATTCAGTTCACAGACAGATGTTTTGACAATCTTCTTTGAAATTTGTTAGTAGAATTCAGAATTCATTATTCCATCGATAATGGCAAGCTGTCCTGTCTGACCCAAACCATGATACTGCCACCACCATGTTTCCCATGGGACATGGTATTTTTTCAAGCTTTTTATTTAAACCACAAGTTCTGTTCTGTTCACAAAACATTTTTCCTAAAGTCACGTGGCTTCTCCTTGCAGCCCGGCGTGCCATTGTTGTTGAGAGTTCTCCTTAAGGAGGTCTGATGGACATTAATGTCAGTTGTTTTCAGTTGTGTAGAAGTCTCGCTGGGTTTTGTTTGTGAGCCCACAGATTACAGACTTTGAGTGATTCTAGCCTGTTTTTCCTTTCCAGGGGAGATTTCTTGTACATCCAATAAAGATGAGATAAAAAAATTAATGAATAAACAAGCACAAATACATACTTAGAAAAAAAAGAAAATCTAATTATTTTCAAAACGCATGAGTTAATAGCATGTGAATATGTTGAAATTGAGTTTTATTTTGTTCCTGTAATTACATGAATAATGACATTTATCCATTTAATTCCTTTTATGGTAGCATACAGTGACCAAAGCTATCGATGCCAAAGCCATAGGCTCCTATATCACAGCAAATTATGTAATGAGAGTCATGCGTTTAGTCCGTCTCAGGCTACAGTCTGTTCCTACAGGATGTCACTGGATATCGCCAAAAGCTATGCGTAAACAGGATCAAACTTGGTGAACTAAATGTTTAATGTAACCTAGATATTAAAACTCATTATAACTCCTGTCAGTCATTATTACACCTACTAAAATAGAATGGTAGCTTTTTTTTCCTGCCAAATGATATAAACTCATTAGAATACGGTAAGTTACTTAGGGAGTGCTCATTTGAGGTGTCAAGCTCATCTCACTAATCCTTTTCATCTAACTCCATTAGTACCACAGTAATATATCAACCTTGCAGTAAAAAAATAATACAGATGGATTAACTAATAGAATTAAATAGCCATGCTTTCATTATCCTTTTAAATTGATGGTTGTGGATAATAAAAACAGTTGCAAAATGCAGTAGCTTTTTATAAAATTTGCATTACCTTGTAAATATTAAAGATTAAGATTAAATGCTTGAAGTCAAAATCAAACTACAAAACTGTAAACTTCTTTATTCCAATAACACCCTTGAAGTCACAGAATGTCCTAAAGGGTGTCATTGGATACTGCATTCACCATGTATGGACAAAGTCACACTCTTTTGACACTCCACATTCAACACAAGATGAATAGTGAAAGTAATTGTTATTGTCACACATATATCAAGAATAGCATCTGGCAGCATGGTTTACGATTTGATTGTAGGTGAAAGGCAGCTGAAAGCCTATGAGTGTTATGACAAATATGTTTTTAGCTACCTAAAAATCTTGTTTAGTTGAGCACCTTTGAATATCATGTTTAGAATTTGTTCTAAACACATTAATGAATATAGATGTTTCTAATCATGCATTAAAATTCAAGTTAAGGTTTTTAGACGTTGGCATAGAGGCACACAGCTATGTTATGCTAAATTATATTATGTACATTAATATGTGACACTGACACATGGAAATATCCAAAGTGACTTACAAGTGAGAAACAACATTTCTGTTTCAGTACAGTAAGAAACCCTGGTATAATCACACAGTGCTAAATGTGTTTAAAGGCTCAGGTGCAAATAGATCGTGTAAAAAAGTTTAAAGTGAGCGTAAGTAAGGAGTGTGAGGCTGTTTGGAGTATATGGACAGATGGTGTTTTCGGAAGAGATGACTCTTCAAGAGAATGTTGAAGGCAGAGTGAATTTTAAAATTGTCTGATAGCATTTGGTAGCTTGTTCCATCAGTCTGGAACCATGAATCAGAACAGTCTGTAAGGATGGCTGTACTAGATGCCCTTCCTGAGACGACTGTACATACAGAGAAGGACTATAAGCTGTATAATGGAGTTTTTAAATAGCTGGTTGTACACTCAAAAGTAACTTTTTTTTACATAAGCATTGTGACTTGAATTTGATTATTGCCACTATTGGTAGCCATTGGGGTTCAGTGCTCTTTTTGGTTGATTTGAAAAACAGATGTACATTTCCAGTCTGAACCATCTGTAGCAGAGGGGGTTCTGTGAATGGAAGGAGACCTGCAAAAGGAGCATTACAGTAATCGAAGTGAATGATGATCATGATCTGTGACATACTGAGTAGGTACCTTGCAAGGTGACATAACATGATTAGAGAAGGATGACTGGTGAGAAGTGCTGTTTTTAATTGTGTCAGATAAACAGTGACTGGATAAGTGGTAAGATTGCCGCCTTTTATGTGGATGAGTGAGGTTGACTGTGATAACCTATTGTTCAGTCCGAGGAAAAGTAATCTCTGCTATGGACTGGACCCCAAAAGCTAAAAAACAAGCTTTAACACATCCTCAATGTTGGGCTCAGCTGGGTATGTGGATACGTAACCATACTTGAGTTAGATTTGTAGAACCAGGCAAGTGGATGGCTGATCCTGTGTTGTGTATCCTGCAAAGAGATGGGGCCCAAACACCGTTGTTGGACCACCCCTGTGGAGAAGCAATGGAATGTGAACCACCTACAGTATTTTGAACAGTTTTCTCGATCATTATACTGTATGAAACCACGCAGAACTGGTGGTGTAGTATTACACCCCTCCAGCAAAATACATGCCAATAAATAAACAGTTTGTTTGCATTCAGTTAAACTAAAGAAATTAAGGCTTTTTTCACATTTTGACAAAATCTTTGCACACAAAGACATTACAGCAACTGCTTTTTCAACCATGAATTTACAGCTCTTCTCAGAGCTGCCAGATGTAGGTCTTGGAGCAACCCACTTGACTCCACCCATCTCTTTCCAGATTCTGCCTGTATTGAGATTGGTGGTGCTGAATAACCCTTTAAGCATATTTATTACTTGACAGAGCTGTCAGTAAATAGCCTGAGAGCTATAACCAAACTGAAGACTGGTATTTTTATTCTGAAGCACTTACATTTCCCATTTCTGCAGTTCAGTAGTTTCAGTAGTAGTTCAGTAGCCTGTTGGTACTCATTCCTCTTAGTACACACTCTCATAGTAATTTGTGTGCTGAACTGACCCAGGTTGTCAAAACACCTGCATATTGCATATTTCAGAAAGTGCCAACTAACGGCCAGCGGTTTAAAACACCAGTCAAAAATCATGATATCATTTCTCTGTTGAATATTGGCTCCATAAACACTGGTCATCACGGTTAGTCTATTCCTCTGTTTTGCTTAAGTTTTTACAGACTAACAAATAAAAAATCAGCATCTCCAATTTCCAACTGAGAGAAAATGAATGACAATTAAAGGTTAGATCTCTAAGGATTTAAGACTTAAAGCAGACAAAGCAGCTTTATTATTTCATGTCCTCTGGATGTAGCTAATGCAGCAGAATTTGAACTTGTTCTTGGATGGAGATAAAAGTGTGGAGGCTGGGTGTTTCTGCTCTGAACTGGAAGTGTGATGTAGAAATCCACTGCAAGTTTTTGAGTTAGTGGTGACTTCAGACACTTTGAATTTAATGCATTTTTCAGAATATGTAAATGATTAAGGTTCACATGAAGCTACAAAACAACATTGAAATACAATTACAAACGTGGTGTGGAGCCAGAACTTTTTATTTTTTTTCCAAATTTGGAAAAGCTTTTTAGATCTCTTGGACTTTGTGGCGGTTGTTCAACCTCATTTGCTCACACAGCCCGCTCACTGTAAAAGATTAAAGTAGAAGGTCCAGACATGTCCAACAAGGCCAGCAACAGCAGCCGGTGCTAAATTTATATTTTATATGTTGAATATTCACAATGTGCTTTAGCTTGAGTACAAGCGGCTTCTGTTTCCAGTGAAATTTGGAGATGAAAACAGAATGAATTAAAGGTTTCTATCATCAGTTATTTCAATAAGAAATCAAAATCATTTGTGGGAGCTACTGCAGAACTTGACACAAACCAGCATGCAACATGAAAAGCACCATGTCTGAATTAGGAAATCCTATTTAGACTTTGTGTATGACTGCTGTTAAACTCATTCTTTCTTCCATTACCTCATTGCATTACAATTCACACCATATGCCTTTTATAGAACCTACTTCCAATGATACTAACATTTGAGAAGCATATTTCAAATGTTGAGAACCCCCTTAGTAAATCAAACATATTTTTGAGCCTTGTCACTTTCTGCTTCATTAGTTGAGTTACTAGAATCAAACCATTTCCATCGTTGTGTTTTTAAAACAAGATGAAGTAGCGTCTCCATGTCTTTATAACACTTGAGAACGGGTGGATTTTCTAGGGCATGTGATTTGATATATTGTTTGTTTTTACTTTTATTCTCTACAGCCGGTGAACAATGCTGATTTTATCATTCCAGTGGAGATCGAAGGGACAGTACACCAGGTAGGTACTTGACATGTTTATGTGATCATTTACAATGACTTTTGATGCATCATGAAAGTTACAAAGATTTTCTACAAATGTGCTAAACTTACATAAAGACTATTATACATAAGACTACATAAAGGAATTATACATAGTTCTATTTTATGTCCACTCCCTACTACTGTTATTGTACATAATCAAACCAAGAAACCCAAATCTGTGGCTTTAACAAGTTTATTGGACTCTTTATGAGCTTTATACAACTTCCAACATAAAAGATACAGGAGTATAAATTGTAGTTCCAGCGTCCTGACAGAGCTGTAGCCCTCTCTGTTGATGACTTCAAGCAGCAGGTGCCTATTTCAGTGGCCTGACGAAACGAGCAGAGCCTGGCAGGCTTCTCAGAAATCACTGGCCATCAATCTCAAACTGTATTGCATATTATACCCAGCTCACTGGGGAAGGCAGAGTTTTCCCTTCAGGCTTGAAAAACACTTAACTGCAGTCAGCTATGCTTCCAGAAGACAGAGGAGTTATGCTTTACAAAGGGCCTGGGTCTGTTTCAAGTAATCCAGGATAGGCTTGTTAAAGAGGGGAACGCCTATTCGGGATTACTTGGCTCAGAAACAAGGCTGTCAGCGTCCTAGTGGAAGTAGACTTACAGAGAGACAAAAGAACAATCATCATTGTTTCATCATTGTCGTACAGCATCCATTTTTATAAAAGTACATTTTATGACAAAACTGTCACATTGTGAGTCCGTTCCACATTGATGTGAGTAAGCACAGACCTCTGGACATCAGTGGCACTGATTACAGCATCACACATCGTTTTCCTCTGAGAGGTTTGTGTTACTGATGGATTTTACACTGCTGTGCTTTTTGTGTCTACACCTAGGTTTATGTACTAAAGAGACCCCACGTTGATGAATTCCTCAAGAGGATGGGAGAATTATTTGAGTGTGTTTTGTTCACCGCAAGTTTATCCAAGGTCTGTTCTCAGTCACTTTTGTGTTCACATTTTTCAGCATATCATAGCAAGTCGGTCTGTACTTGAAGCGCAAAGTGACCTCTGTTGTTTCAAAACATAATGTCCAGGATCCTGGAAGCACGTGCTGCTCTTTTTAATGTGCGTTTTATGGGCAACCTTCTACCTAAAGATATATTTATGGTAGCTGTCAGGCAGCTGCACAGACATTTTAATCTCTAACATTTACCTCAAACTGTGTTAACCTTAACATGGCACAACAAAACTTCTGGTCAGTCTTAAATCATCGATAGGCACGCACACACACACACACACACACACACACACACACACACACACACACACACAACAAAAAAAAAACACTCTTTGATGGAGTTTTTGGTTTTCTATGGCACCTGTGCACTATTTGGAGGTTTTTATGTTGTACCTGTTCAACACCATACAACAGAGAGTGTTAGTGACATTAGTGACAGCATTGTGGCATTTAGTAGCTTAATAGTATTTTGTGCCAACCCCTCCCCCACTTTAGTATGCTGATCCTGTGTCAGATCTGTTGGATAAATGGGGAGCCTTCCAAAGCCGTCTTTTCCGAGAGGCCTGCGTCTTCCACAAGGGGAATTACGTTAAAGACCTGAGTCGTTTGGGAAGAGATCTCAACAAGGTTATCATCATAGACAACTCCCCAGCCTCCTACATCTTCCACCCCGAGAATGCTGTATGCCATTTGTATTTATTTCTCTGCACTGCACTGACACCTCCAAAATACATTACTGTGTCTTGAGCCATCCCTCATTTTGTTTTGTACTGAAAGGAAAACTTAGAACACAGGCAGCGATTTATTACATTGTGTGCAAACAAAAATAGGAATACAGTATATAAGGCAAAAACAGAATTTGTACAATCATAACAAGTTTGAAAGTCAATATCTGATAGGAGCACCTTTATTCTTCCACTCAGCCTGAACCCTCTCAGACAAGCTTTCTGTCATTTATTTAAGGAGTCTTCAGGAATAGTTCTCCAGGCTTCTTGAAGGACATCCCAAAGCTCTTCTTTGGATGTGGGCTGCCTTTTGTTCCGTTCTCTGTCAGATGATCCCACACTGCTTCAATAATGTTGAGGTCCGGGCTCTGGGGAGGATTCATCCCTCCATAAGACCTGTCACCACTGATTTTCAGTTCACTTCTTGTGTCATTTGGCATACCTCAGCCTTTTCTCCTTATTTCCCTTCCTTAAGAATGACTTCTTTACAGCCACCCTTCCTTGGAGACAATTTCTGATGAGGCTTTATTGGACAATAGATGGATCAACTGAAGAGCTAGATGCATCTCTCAGGTTCTGTGTCAAGTCTTTGCTGGATTTTTTTTTCTATTTCTTGAGGACTTTACTTATAGATACTGTTCATCTGCTGTAGATAGTGTTTTTTTTTTAATCCTAACAATTCTTTTGTCCTTGACTTGTTCAGTTTCCTTCATATTTTTAAGGGGATGCTGCACATCATGCAAAGATATGTCAAAGTTTTGGCTAATAAAAATGGGAACAAATTAAAACAACCTAAAGATACAGTTAATCGGTTATTTGCTATGTTGTCTGTCATGTATGGACACAACAATGTTTTTTCCTTTGAGTTAGTTGCCTTTTTTATGTTTAAAGGATTCATAGGTCAGTGTGAAATGACTCAACAATGTCAAATACAAGGACTGAAAATCTGTGAAACAGCAGCCAACGTCCAAAGAAAAAACCTTTAAAGGCCTTAAGAAAGCCTGGAGAAGCATTGCTCAAGACCACTTTAAATGATTACACTAAATACAAGGAAAAGAGGGGTGGCTTAAGAGTTTTGAACTGAACTGAATATGTTATTCACTGAAAACACATTTATCAGACAGTATATTGTGCATTTTCAGTATCACTATATGTTGCTGTTTTAAACCTGCAGGTTCCTGTAGTGTCCTGGTTTGATGACACGTCAGACACCGAGCTCCTCGATCTCATCCCCTTCTTTGAAAGACTTAGCAAAGTGGATGACATCTATGATGTTCTTAACAAGCAGAGGACTTCTAGCTAACAGAGGCAGGATACCAAGATGAAGAAAATCACCTGCTACTATCGTCAAGGGGCCATGGAGGCTGGTGAGCCACAGGCTCCATAATGCTTCCCATTACAAGGACCACACTTTTTTGGGGGGAAAAGGCCTTTCATTTATTCTCATGTCAGCAAATTGGATAAAATAATTAGTCATTTTTGGAATGTTAGATGGAGACTTAACATGAGATTACATGGCCTCTGTAGATGTTTTTCAGTGCAGCGAGTGAGTTGTTGTCGTTATGTGACAGCACTGACCTTTTGTAAGTGTGCTGCAAAGCTAGATAGCGTGAACAGTTGCTTAGTCCTCTACAAATAGTCCTCTACAAATGAGCTACCATTAATCATTTTAATGTCAGTACAATGTGGCATTTGAACAGTAGCACTATTTGACACCTTCACAGAGAAATGACACATCATGGAAGAGTTTCTCTTGTCAGGGAATTCTGGAGAAGTATTTAAAATCCCATTTTGATTTGATCCAATCACTGCACACTTACTGTGTGTCTTTGGACAGCTTTGAACAAAGTATATCATATAGTGGAGCAGCCTGCTTTCATTGAGTGTAGCCCTTATTCACTACATTGTATGTTGTTAGATTACTATAATCTCCATAGGCTGGATCTGTTGTATACACCTCTGTTAGCATTCATAAACCCACACCTCGATCAAGCCTTTCACACACTGACACATATGACAGCAGAGAGGCTAAAACTATTTTTGTAAATACAGAATATCATGATTTAATGGTTTATTTTTAATGTTATTTTGTTGAATGTTGTTTTATGCTTTGATCTACTAGTTTTATTGGCCAACCCACTGTGTTGTCTATCAATTATTCAACTGTTTTATACACACAGAGGAGGCTGTGACCTGCTACAGCGTCTTAGATAAAATGGTGTTAAAGCACACTTTGACGTCTCCTCTTGGTAAACTTGAATCTGAGTTGTTACATGAGAGATTTAAGGGCACTGCCTGGCTGCTCTGTGTGTTCAGTCTCACAGGCAGACTTGTTCCAGACATGCTCGAGTCCTGATTTCGCACCTTGATCTGTAGCAAGAGTGTATATATTCCTGTTAATTTCAGTTGGATTGCATCACTGTGAGTATTTGTATTGCTTTTAGTTTAAACAAAATATACTTTGACAATCTGTGAAAACCATCACCTGTCTTGAATGATGATTTAACAACTTTTTTTACTGTATGCAACAAGTATTAATATTTCGATTCAAGTAAAGAAACTAACTCAAACACGTGAAATTGCTACTGAATGTGGAGACTGAAAAAAAAGACAACTAGCAGTATTTTTTTCTGCATAAATAAAGCATGTTTTATTGAAACAGATCATAATTCACCACAGTACTTGATTTCATAACATAGGAGAGCTAGAAACGAGACAAATGGAATATGAAAGATATATCATGAGAAAGCAGCTATCCTCCTCCACTTTGAAAACCTAAAACCCTCCGGACAAAGCAGTTTAGTTTGATTAATAATCAGATCAAATCACTTTTGAAACCTATTGCTGTCCTAATCTACCTCAATTTTGGCCCAATGTACTTACATTACAAGCCCCTTTCTGCCAGCCCTTTATTCAAACATAAAAAACAGTGTCTATACAGAGAATAAATGATGAAAATAGATATTAGTTGTGAAGTTTAATTCATTTTTGCTTGAATGACCAACATGTCATTTGTTACAGATATATAGCAGTCACAGCAGCCAAACAAAACCATGCTCTGATAGATGGGAAACTTACACTTGGTGCAAATGAAGGTCAACACACGTTGCATACATAGGGTTTGTAATTCACTTTAATTTAATTCTGCTTCTGGGGTTCCATGAAGGACCAAAACGGAATCTGGAGCAAGGTGTCCAGTTTTTAACGGGAAAAGACTTTCTATGTAAAAGACCACATTCAGCATGTAAGCAACCTTAACAATAGTATGCGTTATGTGTATACATATACATTTAAGAGATTTGGTTTTTGCTTTGCATTATTACTTGGCCTTAAAATTGGCCTTTTTTAAAATCAAAATCTATCTTAACAGACATAATAGGTAGATTGAAAATTCAAACTTTAGCAAACTCCTAACATGGATTGTATAAACCTATCCATAGACTTGTCTTTACAATATCTCAGTCAGAAATGTATTCGCACGAATATACATCCAGCTTTAGCTTTCATAACTCAAACAAATTTCACACAGGGCATTATTTACACTGAAACTCCAGTTCGTATGGTAACAGGAAAAACAACATTCTGAAATATCTTCACCTGCTTTGATATGAAAGCAAGGCAAGTTATGAGACAGTTGCATGCAATACTGTGTAAAAGTCTTGAGCAAAAACCTCATTTATTTATATATTATCAGGAAAAAATGATATAGGTGCAGTGAATCATTAAAACGTGCAAACATCGATGGAACAACAGTATATAAGGCAAAAACAAAGTTTGTACAATTCTAATGAGCTAACAAGCTTTCTGTCATTTCTTTAAGTCTTCAGGAATAGTTCTCCAGGCTTCTTGAAGGACATCCCAAAGCTCTTCTTTGGATGTTGGCTGCCTTTTGTTCCGTTCTCTGTCAGATGATCCCATACTGCTTCAATAATGTTGAGGTCCGGGCTCTGGGGAGGATTCATCCCTCCATAAGACCTGTTGCCACTGATTTTCACTTCAGTGTCATTTGGCATAGCTCAGCCTTTTCTCTGTCATCCTTCCTAAAGAATGGCTTCTTTACAGCCAACCTTCCATGGAGACAATTTCTGATGAGGCTTCATTGCCCTTCACTTGCCCAGTTTCTAACTTTTTTAAGGACAACACAGTACATCATGCTGAGATATATAAGTTTTTCCTAATAGCTGTTTGGGAATCACCTTGTTGGTGCAAAGATACCACACTGTTGCCCCTAAAGTTGTAATGATTATGTTCTCAGACATATTCCTCTTTTTATTTCTATTTATACACATCAGCAACCACCTTTGACCAAGTGCAATGATTACATACTGAGTCCCAGTTTCTAAGATGAAACTTGAACTATCAAGAATAAATCACATTGTCACAATCCTTTCATGAGAAGAGGTAAAGAAATATTTTATTCCAACTTTATGGACAACAGTGTATTTTATCTCAGTCAAACTGCTATCTTTATTTATTTTCTTTTGTGAATCCAACGAATCCAAAGAAATGGGAATCACTTATGTGACTTCTAAGTGCATAATGATATAATTTCAAATAGATTTGTTGCAAAGTTGTCTGCTATGTGTAGACACACCTCTGGTTTGTCTCTTGAGCCTTATTTATGGCTGCATGATTCATAGGTCCATTTGAAGTGGCTTTACAAACAGAAAATGAGTGGAAAAGCAGTCAATGTTGAGTTAAAAACTTTGAGAGACCTTCAGAAAGCCTGGACAGCTATTGCTCAAGACCATTTTAAAAGATAACAAGAAGGTTTGTCTCCTTAGAAGCAACACATAAAGAAAAAAGAAATCAGGTGTGAGTCTAGTCTTTTGCACAGTAATGAACACTGAAAATATGTCACAGCCCATTTTTAGCAACTTTTATAGATGGTGTGTAAAAATATAAGCAATGCTACAACTTAAAAGCATCAGTGCATCAAAGCATCAATCATTCCATGTAGATTAGGTGTTGGGTGGATGAGGGAATTCTTCACGGATCACCTGTAACAGATTGAGCAGACAAAACATTAGACGGTAGGACAGAGAGAATGAAGAGGCAACTTTCTACAGAAGTAACAATGCTTGAGACGTAGGGCCAAGTATTACCCCCAAACTGTGTGTGCTGTTACTTCATGTGGATTTATCTCATTAATATATTCAGAGCGATTTCATCCATCCATCTTTCCAATGTTATTCTTCACTGCATAGCATTCATACCCTACAATGGGTGACTTGTCCTGGTTGTGCTGCGCGTCACGTCACCTTCAGTTTAAAGGCGAGTATTTTTACAACAGGCTCACTATCTAGGTCAGATGATTGAGCTGAACTCTGTCGTTTAACGCCAACATAATAAAACTAAAAATAGTTTACTCTCCTGCACTTAGAGTTCTGGGGCTGCACGCACTGTGTTGCCTGACCTACATACCCATTGATAGAGTAGGATCATAAACACCCTGTATGACTTACAGAGTGCAGACCCCTGGAGCGTAAGCATTTAATGTATTTATTGCTATGTGTTACACGTGCAGTGCAGAGTCATGCAACACACTTTAGCGCGCCACCTGGACAATTCAGAATAAGTCTGAGGGTTGTTTTGTTGACTTGTTTGTTTACATTTTCAATCCAACTATGAAATTATTACTGGATAGTTCTGAAAATCCACTACAAAACAAATTTTCTCCTGCTGCTCACGAATGCACTGGTCCACTTGTTTTACTTATATTTTATTTAAGTCAAAAGAAGAGAACTCAATACTTTGTTGTTATCCCCACCTAGTGGTTAGACTTTGAATTACACCACTTGACTATAAATTCAATAATCACTTTCTGAAAAGGAAGTACACCCTCTTCAGTTATAAAGTTTTGTTTGTCAGGGCATGGTATTATTAAAAGGTAAATACCACTTTAAATGCACAATAACACACATTTCTCCATGTCCTTTCTCATTGAATAAAAACTAAGCCGAAATGCAGAAGCAGTATGAGAAAAACTCAGTATACTCTATGATTTAGTACCTTCCAGAATCATCTTTAGCAGCCATAACTTTAAGAAATCATTTGCTCTATGACGTTTTTAGTTTCTCACGTCGTTAAGGAGGAATTTTGGCCCACTCACACACATTTGTTTATGTATTGCCCTCTTAAGGTCCGGCCACAGCACTTTAATCAGTTGAGGTCTGACTGGATCATTGTAACACCCTGATTCTTTTCTTTTTCCAACATTCTGTTGTAGATTTGTGGCTGTGTTTGGGATCATTATCCTGTTGCATCATCAATTTCCTTCAAGCTTTAGCTGTCATACAGATGGCCTCACATTTGATGCTGAATTACTTTGGTTTAGATGGTCGACTTAATGGCTGCAAGGTGCCCAAGTTCTGTGGCTAAAAAACAAACCCAACTCATCACCCCTTTACCACTGTACTTGACAGCTGGTATGAGGTGTTTCTGATGATATGCTGTATTCGGTTTTAATGTGGTGCTGTGCATTATAACCAAATGTCTCATGTTTTCAAAAGACATTGTTCTTTGTAGAGAGATGAGGCTTTCTCCTGCAACCCTTTCAAACTGAGGCCTCTATAGTCTGAGATGTTGCTCTTGGAGTTTTTGCAATTTCTTTGGAGCATCACATTGTCTGAATATTTACATAGTGTAACATGTCATGTGTTCTTGTTCATCTGCAGATAAATTTAAAGACCTGGTAAATTGCAGATGATTTTACAGTGTCTTGATACCTAAAACCAAAAAACTGAGTATTTTCTTTGAAATATCAATTAAAAGTGAAAGTGAAGCTGAAATGGACACACACATACAAATGAACAGCTCTTTCAACTCACTCACGACTCGAAGCTGGGCTTTGCTCTTTGCTTTCCCAGATGTGAACTCCACCACCCCGTTCATGTCTGGGGAGGTTTGCCTAAGGGTCAGCCTGTGGACTGTACCCATCTTCTCCAGGCGTACTCGAGAGCTTGGCTGCAAGGGTTCCCCATTGAGATTCCACACAGGAGATTTCAGGACGGGGACCGAGACCTCACATTCAAAGCAGGCCTCATCAGGGGCCATGACTTCCACATCTTTCAGCTCTCGAACCATCAACAAGGACTGGGCTGTGAAAATGAACAGAAGCAAAAGAAGCTTCGTTGTTTCGCTGAAATTCTACAACCTAATGCATTAGTCTGAGAATTTTGCCCTTCAGTATAATGAGGAGCTGAACTGTAAACAATGCAACTGACACCTACTGGCAGTTGGTATTTTCAAATTGTTGTTATACGACACACAAATATCAGGTTTGGCATGTAAGTACTCTATTAATGGGACTTTTTGCAGTGACGCAGTACGTTCCCTGAGAGTTTAATCCAACTTGATATTTCTATGAAAACTTGACCATTTAAGCTGTTGAGGGGGTGACCTGTAAACAATCATTTTAGCTTCTAAATGAAATAACTGAAAACACAAAGCTGTTGCAAAAAGAGATTCTCGATAAAAGCATTTAAAAGAGAAAATAGATGTAAAAAATAACCATTTTTTTGCAACTGTGCTGGTACTAAATTTTCTAAACTACAAAGAAAATGAGATGCATTTACTTTGTTTTTCCACTGAGTACCATTAAAGTAACTTTTGTATGAATATGAAATATGTAGCTCCCTCAGTTGCAATACTAAAAGAGACACACTGTTGTTTTAGGACAGTCTTTGGGTATATTGTTGGGGAAAATAAAGTATTTCTGTTGAGCCATCACAACTTGAGTCCTGGCATTGGTCACAACATATCACTCATAGACAAATACCCTATCAACAACACCTTTCTTACAGTATAGAAATCTTTGACAGTATCTGAGTCAGATTTCAGTTTTCTGCTGTGTGTTGAAATCATGAAGGCTCCTACCCTCCACTGTCAGTTTAGCAGAGCAGGTGAACTCCCCAACCTGCACACTGTATGTGCCCTCATCGTCTAGCGCCACCTGCTGGATGATCAGTTTGCGATAACAGCCTTCACTGCAGATCTCAAAGCGTTCAGAGGGCAGGATGACATTGCTGCCTTTGTACCAGCGGATACTACATCTGGGGTTAGACACTGTGCAATCCAGGACCACACGGCTCTTCTCAAGGGCAGTCTTATCCTGCAGGGGCTTTACAATGTTGACAGGAAGCTCTGAAAATATAAAAGTGTTTATATTTAGGACACGTGTATAGCTGAATGATAAAGCAAATCATAACGTACTGCAACTTTACTATATTTACAATAAAGGTAGTTTAAACTGGCACAGTTTGTGTGCCTATTCCAGCCAAATACCAAAATATTCAAGAAATGTTAAAGTAAAAGAACCTAAAAGTTAAGGCAAGTTTTCCAAAGTGCAACAAAAACTAAAATTTGTAATTTCTTCATTACTTTGAACATTTTTTTTAACAGGACACAAGTAGTGAGGAAAATATATCTGTTCTCTTCACTGACTAACTTCATTGTATTCGGAAAAATATGAACAAATCAAGAATTAGATTCTAGCATCACACTCACAAAATGTTGGTAGAGTGTTCTCTGAGCACAGCTTAACTCAGATGGACAGAGAGACTGTGGACATGGGTTTTGTACTCAGGTGAGTCCACTCGTCAGCTGCGTTTGAGGTCAATATAAAAGATATGTGTAAAATGATGCTGCGGCATGCGTTGGAATTTTGAAGAAATATGTTACAATCAAGGAGACATCTCTTCAGCCTAATTCTACATTCTACTTACAACACTGTGCCTGACAACACTCAATAAATAAGTATCATCAGTTCCCAAACATCAAAATAAAGGTGTTGTAACACAATAATAAACAGGTTACACGACCAAATTTCTTTTTTGAGTGCGGTGCTGCGCCAAGTTTTAGATTTGTTTAAAAAATTTTTCAAATACAACCAAGGTTGATCAGTAAAGACACTGCAAAACATTTCTGTTGTGCTCGTGTTTGTTAAATAAATGTTAAAATGTTTTAAAGCACACAAGACAACAGACTAGTAGAAGAATATAATCTTCTCTGGTTACATCATTGTTAACACTTTGTAAACGCCTTTGATCCAAGTGAAAAAAATCAAGAATCAAAATTCCAAAACTGAAATAAATATATTATTATATTGAGCCCTTATTGTAGCCAAAAGAGGACCATCTTAATACTGAATAATAAAATTGATATTTGAATTTTTTCTGCCACCTTTAGTTTAATCATTCAATACCTTCCACCTCCAGGTAAGCAACAGATTCAACATGTCTGGCAACAAACTTGATCGTTCCAGAGTCCTCTGGTCGCACATTGCACATGAGAAGAAAATGTTTTGTCCCTAAAATAAGAAAATATTAAAAGAATAAACATGATCAAAGAACAATAAATTCTTAATATATCAAATAATAATTGATAATAAATATATATTTTTTCTTTATTCCATGGATATTATCAACACATTCTTCTGCTGAACTGGTTAGAATTTTCATTAATTGAGTAGCAAAACATCTTAAACCCATGTTATAAATATTAGTTCAAGACTGAAATCAGTTTTCAATCTTACCTTCCTGGCGGATCTTGATGGTGCTGGTGGGTTGTATCCGCTCCCCATTTTTGTACCATTCCCCTGGCACGTCCTCCACAGAAATCTCACAAACAAACACAGCATTCTGGTCTTCCTGGATTTCCAAGTCTTGAAGACCTTGAAGGACCAGCAGCTCACGCTCTACAGATAAAATTATTGATTAAGAATATCTAAATGTACAGTAAGCTTTTTTTTTTTTAAAATCAGTTGTATACGGCTATATTTCCCCTTCTGAGAGAAAAAATGTTGAGACACCAACAAACTCTCTACTGTAGTACTTCCTAGATATGGGCAGATGGCAGTGTTGTGCTACACTAAAGCTCAAACCCAGCTTACCACACTCTTCTATTTTACAAAGAGAGACAAAAACAGTAAAATTTTTTCAAACATCGTACAATATCAAATACTTATCTCTACTGGAATGATATCATTACCTATCAAACTTTCCAGATTTTACAGAAAGAGTTGGTAATACAGCCTTATAATATAATTCCTACTGTATGCACAAGCACATCGTTTTAACTGATGTTCTGTGTGGATAATGAAAATATTATGTGTGGACACCAGTTCCGACAAAACATTTTATTTTGACCTTTTTTTTTTTTAATATTCAGACTTTTTAAAAGGTCAATCTATAAGCAGAAGTTAAATTAACTCACATTGTAATAAATGTGTATCTCTGTAGCCTATAGGCTATGTGCACAGGTGTTCTAAACTCTGGCTAATCAAGGTGCAACAAAGCTAACCGGTCAGCTGAAGCTAGCGCCTGATTTTCTTCTTAATATACTTTTTAAATGACTGTGTGTGGGAAAGAATTGTAGGCTAACTGTAACCACTCTAAAATGAAAGCTAAAAGCTCAGGGGAGATAAGAAAAGTCCTGAATCTAAGACCTGAACTTAATCGGCTAAAAGGGAGCTGTGAATCGTAGAAGCAGCTAACAAAGATGTGGCTAATAGTGAATAAGCTCAACAAAAATGGCCAGCAGTGTTTATCTGCCATTGTGAGTGTTTGGTAAGTGCTACATAAACTAGAAATGTATTGAGTTGCCTTGCTATAAATTATTGGATCTAAATTTGCCAAGCTAAGTGTCTATTATTGTGGAGGTGATATAGGGGCTGGCATTCTGATAATATTTGACACATTTATCTGGTTGACTTAATTGTTAATCTTTCTTCTTGTATTTTTTAGCAGGGTTAGTGGAATCAACTATGTCTCCATAACTTTATGCTCAACCTGTAGAGGTTCTCACAATTATATGGATATTAAGTGAAACAAAACAGTTAACAAAGGCTAAAAGTATACACCTTCACATTATAAACTTTTTCCACATTTAAATCTTGGAAAAGCACAAACTTATTACACTAAGAAAGTAAGGTCTAAGTGAAATCTTATGAACTGTACAGAAGAAACTAAACAAATTCAGGCAATATATTATCGATATGGTTAGTTTGTGCACCAGTAGAATGTTAGCAGGCTAACTTGAGTAGAAATGAACCTAAACCTGGTCAAGCTTTGAAAAGTAACTTTTTTTTCCCTAGAGGCAACAGAATTTCTGAGGCATTACATCTGCAATCAGCCCAATGAGAGAGGAAGGAGTATCCCAGGAGTCTAGTTTCGTAACAGTAATTATCACCCTTTGAGTAAGTCACAACTTTTTTTTGACTAATTGTTACAATACAAAATGGGACTACAAATTCAGCATATGCTTGTCTGGCCTTTAGTCTGGCCAAGTGAAGGCTGGTGGAAATCTGTTGGAATCTGGGTTTTTAAAAATATTTCTTTGGCCTTTCAGCCTACCCATATCATCATTTTACATCCCTTGGAAAGAACAGCAAAGGCTGTTGCCTGTGATTTGTAGTATCAAGGAAGCAAAGTTTACCATAAACCGCCACTGTACAGGATGTCGAGGCCTCTCCAGCATCACAGGTGTACACGCCGGAATCAGTGACATGGCATTTCATGATCTGAAGGAACCTTTTCCTCCCCATGGCATAAATGCGCAAGTCTTTGCTTGGCTTCACCTCATCTCCATCCTGAAAAGGTTGGCACACACACACAAAAATGCTAATTAGGTCTATTATACTGTTGAAAATTATTCAGTTCCCTATTGATACACAGTAATCAGCCCATAAGAAGATAAAAGAGCAATAGTTGTACTTTTAGATTCAGCCTGAAATTCAGTCCAAATTACATGTTTAGTCACCATTCAACCGCATTTGTTCACAAACATTTTGGCTTTTGAAAATATGTTATTACCCTTAGAAGAGTGTTAATACCAAGGGGTAACATGTTGCAGTGTAATTATTTTAGGAAAAGCTACAAAATGAAAAGAATTTGACTACGGTAAATAAAATTTTAACAACTCAAAGGAGGAGCTATTTTGTAAGATTATTGTTTTAATTCATTAGACGGTCAGTGCTTCAGGTTAATGCATCTTTATTTGGGATGATAAAACTGAATTATCAATGACTGATTTGGTCTTAGTTTTTTGTTTGTATTAGAAATGTGGTTGAAAGGAATATGAAAGTCCAAGACTTGCCTTCATCCATTTCACATCGATGTTGTGTCTCGACAGTTCACACTCAATACAAATCACTGAGCCTTCGGGGAATTTTTGATCCTCCAGTTTCCTGAAAACTGTCACTGGAGGCTCTGGTGAAGAAAAAGGGGATATAGTTAAAGAACCAAAATTCTTCCATTTTTAAAAAGTACTGTGCACGGACTGATGTGATGATAAATTTTAATGCAATCGTTATCTCTGCATTTCAACCCCAGCTCAACAGGATGAGTGACAAGACACAGAGTGGATTATACTATGAGATAAGGTTCAAGTAGCACCTGCCTGAAAAGACTGAGTAGAGCCTCTGTCTTTCATTGGATCTTTCAAGGCTATTTTGTGTTTGTAATGTGAGCCTGGATAAAGGCAACAGTAGCAGAGCTGTCACTTTGTTCTATTATCATGCCTTCAGTGGTTGACATTTGGCCCACATTGAGTGGATCACTTTAGCTACCAGTCTGAGGTCACAACAAAACTAGTACTGTAAAATGCTGTATTGGTACCACAGCGGTTACTGTATATTTTTTTACCACTGTGGACAATAATGTGCAAATCTTTTTAATATGGCAATAATGACTTAGTTACTTATCTTATTACTTGGTTGTGTAATCAGCACATTATCTCATGTGTCTTTTAATCACCTACCCTTCACAACAAGCCTTGCAGATGTCTTCTGATTGTCTACACAAAACACAAAGGTGCCAGTGTCTTCTACTGAAAGGTTAGAAATGGTGAGGCTGTGAACCTGTCCTTTGGCACTCATACGGAAGTGATTCGTCGGCTTAAGCTGAATTCCGTTTCTGATCCAGGTGCCTGGAACATTGGGATGGGAGAGCTCCACCTCAAAAGAAGCTGTTTCTCTCTCGGTAATTTTAACGTCGGTTAGCCCCCTCTTGATTGTGATTTTTCGAGCTACAGAAAAGCACAGAAACAGGAAAAACTTATGTTTGCGAGAATGGATCCAAGAATAAGAACTTCCTCTTCAATGAAACTCTGAGCAGATGTGGTATCTATATCTTTTATATCAGGGCTAGAATCTGTACACAGCAGTTAAACAATGCATTCTGGCTCATACATCCAAGCTGATTGTAGCATTTGAGCACTGGGCTTTACACAAAAGCCAGCTTTGAAACTGCCAACATTTTTCACTTATTCTACCATAGACGAGCATTCCCGGTGGAAAAGTAGGAGTGTTTATTTTGGAGACCTGATGACAACAACCTTAGGTTTGAAGGCCAGTGAGTAAATTTAGATGCAATGAGAGGAGATCCAAATTCATAGGAGGTGCCAACAACAGCCTGAAGTCCTGACTTTCCCCTGCCCACCCACACAAGTGTTGAAAGAACAGCCTTTAATTCACCCACTCACATGTAGATCACAGGGCTAAGAAATATAAACACAAAGATAAGAACATCTTAATCACTACAAGATGTTAGTTTTATAGTGTGACAAGCTTTTTACTTTTCAGATACTGAAGCGGTTCTTGTTTTGAGTTTTTCATTGCTTGTTGTTTAAAAACTAATTCCCTTAAATCAGTAACTTAATATACTTACTTTAACAGTGGTTGCAAACAACAGGACATTATTAGTTTTATCCTGTGTTAGTACAGAAACACTGGTCTGTTGGTCACTTTGGGCTGCAGCGATATCACCTGTTGGTTACCATCACATCCCAGTACAAGTGCTGCCTTTCTCTCCAGGCACTCAAATTACTCCTACTCAGTTAATTGAGATTTGCCCTCACAAAAAGCAGTGATGGTGGGAGAGCAAGAGGTGAAGTTGTCGGTAACAGCAGTAAACAAACAACAACATGGCATAGTGAGAACACGTGGACACTCACGCTCCACTGTGAGCAGGGCTTGCGTGCGGTCATGAAGGGTTTCACAGCTGTAGGTGCCCCGGTCAGACGCAGCCAGAGTGTGGATGGTGAGACTGTGTTCTCGGGCCTTGTGTTTCAGGGTATATTTGGCACCGGGATGGATCAGCACTCCTTGTCTCATCCACTGCACCTCTCCTGAATCCACACTCACCTCCACCTCTAGAGTTGCCTCAGTGTACTCTTCAGCTATAACTGGCGTCATTTTCTTGGTGAATAACACCTGTTGCTCTTAAAAAAGAAGGCAATCTCTGGCATTAGTTTGAAATGGTAATCATTTTTCTCATGCTAATGTGGTATAAATATCAGTACTGCTGGATACAGCTCATCGTGGAATTATGAGATGATGACTACAAATGACTGATAAATTGTTCTAACTGCTGTGATTCGTGCAGAAGAATTGTATTTACATATAATGCTGTGAAAAGGGGCAACTCACCTTGAACCTGAAGCTCTGCCTCAGATACCGTCCCCTCTGCGTCTGCTGTCACTCTGCAGCTATCTGAAACCGTGCAGTTGTTGATGCAGAGTGTGTGGCATAGTCCATTACTCAAAATCACTGTGTGCTCGTTCAAAGCCACTTGCTTGCCATCTAAGCGCCAAACCAACTTGGTGTCCGCTGGTGAAACCATACACTTAAATTTTGCATCCTCCCCTTCACGAATGGTGATATTACGAAGCTCTGCTATGAACTCAACAACGCGAGGAACTGAAAAACAATAAGAGTCATTTAGCTTTAATACTATGCTGGTTCACTGAATGTTAAAGCCTTTTGATTTATTGTTTTTCTCCCCAAACAGTTAAATGTTAAATGAAACTGACTTACTTTCTACAGTGACAGTGGCTGAGGTCCTGTCATCTGTAGATTCACAGGCATATTCTCCAGCATCTTCCTCCACTACTTGGTGGATGGTAAAGCTTCGCTCTCTGCCTTGTGCCCGAATTGTGTAACGGCGACTTGGAGAGACCTCCTGGCCACTTTTTAGCCACTGTACATCTCCTTTAGGCTTGTTGACCTCACATTGCAATGTAAGGCTTCTACCTTTCAGAGACACCATATTCTCCAGTCGTCTAATAAATTTCACTTTCATTTCTGACAAAGAAACACAGTTTTAGACATGATGTTGTGACAAATAGGAACTAAGTATTCATTTGGATGTAAATATCAAATGTTGATAAAGAGTCTTATTCTTACCTTTGACTAGAAGACTGAAATGCATTTCATCTGTGCTTATGTCACAAACATATTCTCCAGAATCAGACAGCTGCAGAGGATTAATGGTGAGCTTGTGAGTATTACCCTCACTGGAAATATAAATGTTGTCCTCATTCAATAGTTGGCCATCTTTCAGCCACCGAACATTAGCTCTTTCATGGCTCACAATGGCACACAGTGTGACGCTCTCATTTTCATGGGCTGAGATGTTGTTTCTTGCTTTTTTATTCACAAACTTTGCCAGTGGCGCTGAGAAAAATGACATTTACCAAGAAGTTGCTTGTAAATTCCATGTGCATATATGACAAAAGCCAAAGAAATGTAATAGTTAGACACACTTTCCTTTTGATCTTACCTTGCACCTCCACAATTGTTACCAACTTGTCATCAGTGGCATCACAGATGTATTCTCCAGAGTCAGAAGGCTGAAGTCCAGAGAGAACAAGCTTCCTCACAACATCATCGCAGTGAATTTTTACTCTTGTGCTTGGCTTTAGTATCTCTCCATTCCACAGCCACTCAACGATTGCATTTTGGCGGGACACTTCACATTCCAAAATAAGGTCATCTCCTGCCACTAGTATATGATGCTCTGGATTGCCTGAGTTTCCAATGATCTGTACAGGAGACTCTGAACATGAGACAGTGATGTTAATTAGTGTTTCAATGTGGATTACTAACGTTTATTACTCTTTATCTTCTAACATGGTTACCTTTGACTGTGATATTAAAGACCATCTTATCATCCAATGCATCGCAGGTATACTCCCCAGAGTCTTCGAGTCCAGCATTCAGGACAACCAGAGATCGAAAAACACCTTGCTCTTCGCAACAGTATCGCTCAGTATCATCAATCAGCTGATTATCTTTATACCAGCTGACTGAGGCATTAGCTCTTGAGAGTTCACACACTAGAATGATATCATCTGACACTAAGAACTGTTTTTCTGTTTTTGCATCCGTTTTTCCAAGAATTTTTACAGGCAATTCTGTAAAGAAGGAAATGAAAGCAGAGAAAATCTTTTGAAAAGAGCCTTGCATTCAATGTAATCAAAAAGGGAGAAAAATACCTTTTAATTGTTGCTTAGTAAGAGCTCCAAATTCCCAGGGATGCTAGTTATCTCACATGATTGAACGAGCCTATTCATCACAGGGTTTTTATCGTACTGGAGCTATTAAAACTTTAGTGTAACACATGTAAAAATGTGTAGTGAGTGAACATGTTATTCATTCATCCATTTGCTACTGCTTATGTAGGACTGGGTTTACAGGGACAATCATCTAGCAGCATCCCAAGACCTTCCTCTCCCCAGCCACACCTACAGCGCTTACAGCGAGGCGCTGAGGTGTTCTCAAGTCAGCCTGGAGATATCATTTCTGCAGTGAGTCCTGGGTTTGCCCCCAGACCTCCTCCCTGTAGGACATGTTAGAAACACCTCCCCTGAGAGGCATCCAGAAGTAATCCTGACCACATCTCCAGCCATAGAGAAGATCATATCAGTAACTTGTATTTGAAATTTCATTCTTTAGGTCACTACCCACAACTCTTGACCATAGGTGAAGGTTGGAACATAGATAAGTGGACAACTTCACCTTTCAGCTCAGCTCTCTGTTAATAAATGATGATAAATAATATCAACATTACTGCAGACGCTGGCCTACTCCACCTGTCAACCTCCAGCTCTGTTCTCCCTCATCATGTGAATAAGACCCTGAGATATCTAAACTCCTCTTCCTGAGGCAGGGACTCACTTCTAACTAAGAATGGTCAATCCACTCTTTCCTGACTAAGGACCACGGCTGCTTCAAACGCTACAGCAAACTGTCCCGGTCTCTCCGTTCAGTGAATTCATCAGAAGCTAAATAAGGCTAAATATTCAAATTTTCATTGGTGAGCGTTATCATATTTGTTTGTGTCAGGGTACTGTTGCTATACATAGCCCTATGCGGAGACTGTACTGCTTTAGAACCCCTTTTTTTCTGATGAAACTGGCTCTCTGGTCCCTCTCCTGGGACAGTACTTGTGGCTGCAGACAAGTTTTCTTCTTACCAGTCTGAGAAATAGAAAACAGTAAACTGCACCTCTGATTAGAACCCTCAATATGTTGTGTTGGGAAGAAACTGAATCAGACCTTTGTGGTTGAATTGCTGCAAAGAAACTATTACAGGGAACCAATATGAAGAACTGCTATAGCCAGCAATCACAAGAAATGGACATTAGACTTAAGTTATCTGGACCTGGGTCTGATTACTAATATGAATTATTTAGTTCCAACTTCTCTGTCTCTGTGAAACTTTTGGCGAATAAGTTGTATCTGCATGTGTCGTTAACACTGTGAGGAGGTGGTCTGATGGTGTGGAGGGCTTTGCTGGTGACACTAGTTATTAGGAAGCTACCACAACATTCTGCAGCAACATGCTCAGCTGGTTTGCAATTGGTGACAGCCAATTTTCAACAGAACTGTAGGTGCTGTATGAATGATAAATAACTCATAGTAAATGTCAGTTCATTATGGAGAAAGTATTTGGATTTCATAGCAGTTTAATAATTTAACTACATTTAAAAATAAGTCAATTGAAGTCATGATTATTATTATGTAATTATTATGTAATTCATTGTTTAATGTCATTATTAGTTTCAGTGAAACAGATAAAAGTAAGCACCTGTATCTTTAAGGAGGTAGCTGTGTTTAGGAACTAGGCTGTGTGGATCACGAGAGAGTGACAGAAGCACACGTTTTTTTTTTCTGACCGTGTTGATAACTTATTGATATCGTGTTGGAACTCTTGGAAGACATGTTGTGAGTGTGAACAGGTATCATTAGTCATAGTGCCGTGCTTTTTAGCTTTTGTACTTTGGCGAATAAACCTGTAAGATCAACCATCGGGGAGGACACAATTTTTTCTTCGTTTCATTTTCGACAACACGCGTCAGCCATCTGTTGTGGTGGAAACCGATAGGTTTGTAGGAAAACCTACAAGGACAATCAGCCTATATGCGCTTTCAGGCGGTAGAAAGATTATATGATCCAGACTAAGTGATGTTAGAATCAGGAGGAGTGGAAGTTATCTTGATATTCACATGAAGTGAATCATTCACTTGATATTTGTGTGGTCTTCAGTTTGAAAGATTTAACTTCTGTTAAAATGTTAACTTCTGTTATGCAAAACTAAATAATCTAATTTCTAATCAAATTTGGTTCTAAATAAACAATTTTGTTCATCTTTTGGGACTTTAGGGCACTATGACATCAAATTTTAAACAGATTTTTTAAAAAGACACTTAGAATGATTTACCTTGCACTTTCACATTGAAATCCATCACATCGTCTTTTGCATCACAAACATATTGCCCAGCATCCTCCACTGTTAGAGAGTGAATGGTTAGCTGACGCGTGACGCCCTCTTCAAGAATCGTGATACTTCTAGAGTCCTCCACTTCCTCCCCATTCTTCTTCCAGGTGACTTCAGCATTTGGTCGTGAAACCTCACAGTCCAGAACCAGAGTCTCCCCAGCCACTTTTTCTACTCTGCTTGCCATCTTCCGTAGACGTATGAAGCGAACGGGAGGTTCTGTGGATTGAAAAAAATTGAATATTAGAAAAGTATAATAGTGGAAAAAGCAACACATTCACATGAGCTTCTTTTCTGATTTTCTTCTTTTTTTTTACCTGCTATGTTCACAAAAAACGTCATGGAATCATCTGCGGTGTCACACACATATTCTGCTGAATCTTTGACTGTAGCTTTAGGAATAATAAGTCTTCTGTAGACGCCATCGACCTCCAGAATAAGGTTGTCATTCTCCTCCACCTCAAGTCCATCTCGATACCAGCGCACCACTGCGTTGGGCCGTGAGATCTCACAACTCAGTACCATCCTCTCAGAGGTCTGCTGACATAGTTCCATTTGTGACTGACTTGGGGATATAATTTGCACCGGAGGTTCTGGAAGTGGATTTTAACACCTAGATTATTTATCATTGACATGTTGAATAGAAACTAAAAAAAAATAGCAAAGTAATAGTTTATTTACAGTTAAATAAAAATTGTACATATACTCTTCAACTTGATCTAGGTAAAACTGTTAACCCATGACTTTGACACTGCTAGTATTCTTCTGAAGAGGTACAGAGGACCAGCAACAGGAACCCCCCCACTCCACATCTTTCCAATGGTGAAGATAGAAGGCTGCAATGATCAGCATTTGAGAACTTCCGAACTAATTTTCTGAGCCAGAGGAAGACATTGTCCATGTGTATTAAGGCAAGAAAATAGCTAAATATAGCAACATTTTGCATTAATTTGAAGCTGTGCCCCCCCTCCCCAAACTGAAATATATGAAAATTGTTTTAAGTTCAAGTCTGGAATGTGCATCTTAATCACATTTGAATACTTGTGGATAGAATTTTACACTGAGGAGCAGAAGGGTAAGAAAATTGTGACTGTTCCAAACATTATAGAGGGCACTGAGGACACACACATGCTATGTACTATATTGTATTGGGGATTATTACCTGTAATACTAAGGTGAAAAAATATTGAGTCGTCAGCTGTATCACAGACGTATTCTCCAGAATCTTCAATTCGACTTGAGAGAATCTTAAGTCGTCTATAAGGACCCTCCACCCTGAGCTTGATGTTCTCGCTCTCTTGGAGCTTTTGGCCATCTTTAAACCAGCTCACAACACCATTGGCACGAGACAGTTCACAACTCAGAATGATTTCTTCAGGGACATGACGGTCAAGATGGACATCCTCCTTGGGATAGACTATCGTCACAGGAGGTTCTTTGGAGGAAGAATATGACATTGAAATATCAACTCTACATTCTACTCCACATTTAAAGGTTATTATAGACTTGAAGTTAATGTGTGCTATTTTTATGTAAAGTAATATGACTTATTACCTCTTATGATAACCTTAAAGATCAAAATGTTGTCTCCCGCACGGCATGTGTATGTGCCTGTGTCAGACAGCTGGGCTGAATGTATAGTTAGACTTCTTTTGGTGCCCTCTGCTTGCATCGTAACATCATCGTTTGGTTGTATTTCAGTTCCATCTTTGTACCACTGGACAATACCATCAGCCCTTGATACTTCACAAGACAAAACAAGCTGCTCTTTTTCCACAACGCTCTGAAAAAGATCCTTCTCTGGGACATCAGCAAATGTTACCGGTGGTGCTGTGGAAAACAGTATAAGAATTACTTCAGTTGTTGTTTGAAAGTGGAACTATTTGTACTTATACATGCAACAGCTTTGAGGTCAGGTTTACACTGCTTGAACATGCTGATTTTAAGACTTGCAGTTGAGATAACATACATGGTAATCATCAGTGACTGTTAATCCTCTTTTGAAGCAAAGTGAAAACATTTGAAGCATTGCACTCATGTAATGCCTCTACCAGGAGGAAACAAACAAAACTACTGTCTGAGGACACTTTTTTTAGATGAGCAGCATAAAATGAAAAGCAGCTACCATGAAATTAGGACATTTAGAACTAAATCAATTAGAATGAATATGATGATGATCAGGATTTGTTTTCTAAAATATTAGAAGCTACAAAGGTGTATACAAGTGAAGAGTGAAAATATCTTGCCAAAAAGAAAGCTTAGAATATCACCTTTCACCTCCACACAGAAATCGTTGAAATCTGAATCATCATCAGCCTTATTATCAAACACCCCAGAGTACGAAGATGTGGCCGACTTCATGACCAGTGTCGCCTTACTGCTCTCTGATACGATCTTTATATTCGATTCTGGCAAGAGTTCTACTCCTTCCCCATGCCAGCAGGTCTGGATCGCAGGTTTTGAGCGCTCACACTGCAGTTTGATCAGGCTGCCTGCTTCAACAGACATGCTCCTCTCAGCCTCTGGAACAGCTGAGAATCAAACCCACGCTATAGGAATTCCAATTCATTGAACAATGACCAGACAGTAATAATTTTTTCTCTGTTATGTTGTGCTAAGTAACATACTTGCATTGACTTGTTCAGGGGTAAAGTATGTCAGAACACGGACAGAAGAAAGTAAACAGAGTGCTAGTATGTAGCATGCATAACCTTACAAAGTTATTTAAAGACATGTTAGTACATAGTTTTCCATTCACACGCTGGCAGACAGAACAAATTTAGCAACAATTTGCAGTTGTGTTTGTGTTTTAAAAAAAAACTAAGCCCAAAAAGCTAAATGTGCCCCTTTGTTCACCAGCTAGCTGCCAACTTGGCTCAGCTAATGTTGGGTGTTGCCAGGCACGCTGTATCTGGAAACAGGGCTGATGAAATATAAAAAAAAATATATATATAAGCTGAAAAACACTAAAAGGCACTGGAGAGCTTACGAGACGTCTGATGAGTAGCTTATTTGTGACTAATGAGTAACATGTCACATTACACAAAGTATTTAGGGGTGAAATGAAAAGGGTTGGCCAATATCAACTCCTACCAGGTTCTCAAAAACATGGTTTGCAAAACACTCAGAATATCTTGTATTTCCTCCCGAGGGTAATGATTACTTTGAGCTACAAATAACTTTTTTCTTGTGATATCAAAATTTCACTCAAATTTAGCTAAAGCTGTATCATGAGTGCATCTTCTATGAGTATATATATAATTACAAATGATTTGATGTTATCTTAGAATATTATAAAATGTTACGCCCTAAGTAATGGTAGTCTGATAGCCAAGCATTAACTCAAAGTTAGTAATTCTGACAAAGCTCAATATACTTAGATCACCTGCAACATCCACCTTGAATTCTATATGGTCATCTGCAGCCTCACAGCTGTACACCCCAGAGTGTCTGACTTCTGCTGATTTAATAACTAGTGCTCTCAGTTTTTCATCTGTCTGGATCTCATATTCACTTGTCGGAGGTAGCTGTTCTCCGTCTCTGTGCCAGTAGACTTGGGCAGCTTGCTCTGAGACTTCACACTGCAGCTTAATTGGGCAGCCTACTTCAACACATTTGTTTCTGGCAACCTCTGGTAGTTCTGAAAACTTCACTGGAGTAGCTGAGGGTATTATAGGATTCACAGAACACTTTTGTCAAGCAGAGATATTACCATTTGTTAAATTGTGTTATGCACATACACATTTTAGTTTGGCATTGGTAGCTATGTATCAAAACTGTTTATAAGGTCATTTCTGAGGTACTTAATGATAGCACGTACAAAGATTAACTAGTTAACTAGAATAAAATGTAATGATTAAAATGTCTCTGTTTAAAAATGTATACAAAAAAGTCACCTTCAACATCCACAAGGAATGTCACAACATCATCAATGAGGCTACAGCTGTAGAGGCCAGAGTCAGAGGCCTTAGCTGAATGAATCATTAACTTTCTGAGGCTGCCATCTCTTTTCATATCGAGGCCCGTTTTGCAAAAAAGCTCCACTGCATCTTTAAACCAGGTAACCTGAGCAGCAGGATCTGTGACCTGACACTGAAGAATAATTGGACAACCTATTCTAATCATCTTGTTTTTTTCTGACAGTGGGATTGTCGTGATCTGTGCCGATCGGCCTAAGAGAGGAGAATAACAAGGGTATGGATAAGAGATGAATTCACTAATGGTGAACACACTATCCAGTCACTCATTCCACTATATCATGATCAATCAGAGAAAAGTACACTTTTACCAGTCAAACTAGAGAAAAAGATGTATGTGCTAGATAACCATGAGAAGATAGCAAAGTTAGTGATAAATCACCTTTTATGTCCACCTTAAAGGTGACTGTGTCATCTGATGTTGAACATTCATAGGCACCAGCATTTATGTTTTCAGCTGAGGGGATGAGTAAGGTTCTTGTCAGACCCTCTGACTGCATTTCCACATTGTTCTGAGGCACAAGTTTCCTCCCATCCTTATACCAATCGACATGAGTAGAGGGATCATGAGAGAGTTCACAGCTGAGGACAAGAGGACTGCCTTCTTTGACGGACTTGTTCCTGTCTTCCTCTTGTAGCTTTGAGAACTTCACAGGCGGTGCTATAGATTCTGGATATTGCAAAAAAAGAGTGTCTTAATAAACTTCATAAATGTGACCTCTGCATGTTATTAGATAAGTAAGCAAATTCTGGATTAGAAAATGGGAATCTTAATGCCATCACCACAACAAGCAGAAGAGGAAGGACCCTGAGAAAAGTGCATTTGACAAAACAACTGACACTGCAACAAACATTAGTACAACAAGGAACATCTAGAAGAGAACACTGAAGAACATTTCACGCAACACTCTAATCACTTACATAGACAAACACAGTACAGGTAAGACACAAACAAGAAGGTGGCAAGTGCTTGCTTGTGGTACAGGAGCTGTAGAAATTTAGTTCCAGCAGTGTCAAAGAGGGACCCACACAATACTTCTTGATCTCTTGATATATGGGATATGCACACACAGAAACTGTATTGTCAGGGTTTCACTATTAGGTGTGAGAAGGAATAGATTTTAGTAAACTAAAGTGAAGTCCTGCTATTTTTTTCTACAAGTTATATACATTAAAGAAACATAAGAATCGTTAGGCGAAAAGACAAAGTTAACATAATCAGTCGATGTTAGTGCAGTGTAGGACATTGAAAGTGCAATAGAGTTTTTGACCATCACCTTTAACTTCCACAGAGAACTGGATGTCATCATCCTTTGACTCACAGCGATAAACTCCAGTGTGAACTTGCTCTGCTGATGGGACTACTAGACTCCTGAAATTCCCCTGTGACTGGATGTCTACGCCACTTTGAGGTAGAAGCTCTGTTCCATCCTTATACCAACTGACTTGTCCACTGGGATCTGACAGCTCACACTGTAGAGCTATGGGAGAGCCAGCTATCACTGTCATTTTCTGTTCAGCCTCAGATAAAGCTGCAAATGTCAAAGGAGGAGCTAAAGGATTGAATGTAAAATAGAATTGGTCAATAAAATGCTGCTGTTTACCAAATTAAGAAAAGCATAATTCAGAAACAAATGTCTTTGACTTCATAATTTCCCTTTCAATAAAAAAAACTAGATACATTAATAAGAATTGGCTTAGCTTTGTAGCAAAAAGTATAGCTTTTACATTATTACAGTTAACAAACTGTGAAGATCTGACAGTACAGAGATATAAAAGTGCTAGCAAAACAACTGTTGGTTTGTTAGATTATTCATTTCTTGTTTCATTTCTCTTTCAAAACAAAACAAAAGCTTCACATAGTCATTGTCCAGTTACTGAGTGTAGAATAACATTATTGTAATAAATGGGTAAGTTTTTTATCCAAACTCTTATCTCTTAGAGTCATGTGAAAAGGAAGTACATCATCTGGTTCTTAACAAGTCTCAACAAATTGGGAAACTAAAACTTCATATGAACAACACAAGCTGTCGTTATTCATTTTGCCAAAATGTAACCAAAATAAAGGGGCAGTTTGTCAAAAAGTAACTGAACAGCAGCAAGTATGAGCACCTCTATAAAAGCAGACGTTTTGCCAGTATCCTGGTCTGGAGCATTCAGGTGTGTGTTAACATCAGCTCTGATTATAGAAAATCAGCTGTTGCTGCCTATCTATCTATCTGGCAAGGATTATATGGCTATTTCTAAACTATTTTTCAAAGGTGAAAAACATTTAAGTTAATATATTTAGAGAAATGGACACTCCTGCAAGATCATCCAAAGGTCAAATTATGCAATGCTCTGAAAAACAGCAAAAAATCCAAGAACTCAAAAGACTTAACAGGCCTCATTTAGCAAGATAAATGTTAACAGAACACTGAAGTAGTATAATAGGCTTGATTGGAAGCATTACCAGGAGAAAGCTGCTTCTTACTAAAAACAGAATGATGAGATCAATATGGAGATGTTTGGTCATAATGCACAGCAGCACATTTGGAGAAAATCAAACACAGCATATCATCACTGACACCTTCATAACACCTGTCTAGCTCTGTGGTAGAGGGCTGATTTAGGCTTGTTTTGCAGCCACAGAACCTGGACACTATGCAGTCATTGAGTTGACCATAAACTCCTCTAAAGTATTCCAGAGTCAAATGCGGGGCCATCTGCCTAACAGCTAAAATCTTATCAAATTGGTACATGCAGCAAGACAATGGACCCAAACAGAGCAACAGATCTACAACAAAATGAGTCACCAAGAACAGAATCAAATTGCTGCAATGGCCCAGTCAAAGTCCAGAACTCAACCTGCTGCAGGATGGGACCGTAAGAGAACTGTGCATACACAATGCCCACAAATCTCAATGAATTAAAGCAGGATTACAAAGAAGAGTGTGCCTCCATAACAGTGTGAGAGACTGATAACATCATACAGAAAACAACCACTTGGAGTTATTGCTGCTAAATGTGGTTCTACATGGTACTGGATCATGGCGTGTCAGCATTTTGGCTTAGTTTTCATTAAATAATGGCAGGTGTAATATGTCATGTGGTTCCTTGCCAATCTGGTAAGGATTCCTTTTATTATGTCCTGACATGATTAAGAGAGAGTACTTTCTATATCACATGACTGTATACTGTGCAAACTTTATGGGATTTTACTGTTGATTGATGTAATCTAAACAGTGCTTTAAAGGACACATTCATATACATATATTTACATATGTATACATACTTTTTTGTTTTTTGTTTGTATTTAACTCTGAATAATTAATTTAGCCTTCACTAAAAATCTATTTGCAGACCAAAGAAAATAACTTTTGTCACCTTTAACATCCACGTGAAACTGTATTGCATCATCTCTTGTCTTGCAGCTGTAAATCCCTGCATGAGATAGCATTGCTGACGGGAAAGCCAGTGTTCTCATGGAGCCCTCTGCCAGCATATCTTGCCCAGCTGCTTCAAGTAGTTTTATTCCATCCTTAAACCAAGTTACTTGAGCGTTAGGATCGGATATCGCACATCGTAGTGTTAAGGGTTCACCAGCTTCAACAGACTTGTTCCTCTCAGCCTCACAAAGTGTTGTAATTGTCACAGGTAGAGTTGGGGATGCTTGAGGTAACATCAAGAAAAGGTTTCATCACTAATACTGACTACAACAAAAACAATGCTTTTAAAACATTAAAAGAGCAAAAACTCAAGATTAGTCATGCCAAAGAAAAAATAAATAAAACTTGTATGTTAAAATAAATCAAATAAGTATATCCTCAGTTATTAGTAGTTTAAAGAAGTGGGATCTTTGGTTAGGCTTGAGATAACTAGACATTCAAATTAGGATTTAATACTAATATATTTCCTGTTTTCTCTATCTGTAATATTCCATCCAGACCACTAAAGTTTAGTCTTACGTCAACCACTAAATAGTGTGAAAAAATCTGGTGAGTAAATGCAAAAATTGCCAAAATATCAAGGATTGCGAAAAGCAATCTTTTCTTTTTACACAATGTCAACATTGTGCCCGTCCATTTTTTTGTTTTAAAATGCTAACCATTTAAATCACCTTCAACATCCACCTTATTTGCAGTGACTCTGTCACTCCAGTTACTGTCACAAGTTCTTGATAGATAGATCTCCTCTGACGCAACAGTTGATGTCTGCTTGGGATAGTAAAAGTCTGCAAACTGGATGGATGATCTTTGAGCATTGTTAACCATACTGTCCTCTTGTTCTTCTGTGGTCTCCATTGTGTGATGACTCTGTCCTTGAACTTTAGCATCCTGACTCGTCAGACTCAGCAACTCAGAGATGTTAGATACTGTCTTTCCTGTGTGGTAAGGATCATCCAATTTGAGATTTGGTGACAAGACAAGATGTTCTGGTTGGAACTTTTCTATCTCTTTGGTTGGACTAGACAAGTCCAGTGGTTGAAGGGATGCTGAGTTGGAAATGTCACAAAGCTTCTCTGACTGGACAGTTGGTGTCTGTAAAGGAAGATGTGACTCCTCTGACTGATCAGTTGTTGACTGTAAAGAGTTACAGGGCCTCACTGAGAGAACACTTTCAGTTTGTGAGCAATCTAAAAGCTTCTCTGAAAGTGGAGCTGGCCTCTGTATGGGGCTGCATTGCCCCTCTGATTGGACGGTAGCAGTCTGTAAGGATTTAAAGGGCTCTTTTGAATTCACTTGTAATTCAAATGGCTCCTTTGACTGAGGAGTTGCAGTCATTGAGGAGTAACAAAACTTGTCTGGTTTGACTGATGAATTCTGTAGGGTATTAGTATGGTGCTTTGACATAGTAGCTGAAATCTGTTGGGAGTTACTTAGGTCTGCTTGCACAGTTGGGGCCTTTGCTGAGCTATGTACTTGCTCTGATTGGACGGTTAGTATCTTGAGAGTGGATTCCTCTGAATCAGTAGCATTTTGCAAATAGTTACAACACTCATCTGTCTGTCCAGGTGTCTTCAGGGAATATGAATGCTCTTCTGATGGGACATCTGTATGTTGTATATAGTGAATAAATTCCTCACCTTGTGATTGTGTGGGCTGTTTAGTGTGATGGTGTATGTCTGATTGCATTGTTGTTTGCTTTACAGAGTTACAACGCAGTGGAGATTGGGTCTTTTTTAATTGTTGGTTGTCATCGACCTCCTTTGGCTGTATTGTTGCAATACAGTCAGTCATAAAATCATATGTTGAGGGAGAAGTTGGCATATATCTGGCATGGTCTTCATATGTATCTCCTCCCAAGTCAGCGAAGATGTCAGAATTGCATTTTGAAGACATCTGGATGGCTTGAACCAAATAAGCCTCTTCTGCGGACCTGTTCCTCTCTTGGTCAGAGGAGAGCCATGGCGATGTAGCTATAAGCATTGTGATGTACACAGAGAAAGGTTTTAAGTTGTTGGTGGTCTCAATACTTCCTCTCACAACAGAATTGTACAGCAGTGTGGGTTAGCATGGAGTTATGGGTAAATCCATTGCAAAGACAAACAAGAGGTTCGACCATGACTGGTCTGAAAGTGAGCTCCAATATGTATCCCTTAGGATGGCTCCTTTTGTCATACCATAAATCTGTGTCCTAACACCTTAAAACCTAAGAAGTAAGTCAATTACTTCTCTTTGGATAAGAGTTCGTTGTCATTGCAAAGGGGAGAGGTTCGGGGCAGCAATGTGAATGAGAGGATCTGAAGATGAACTTTAAGAATTGCAAGTTGCAAGCAAAGATGGCTGTTAAAACGAAGAATGACTTGACAAACACAACATATATGTTAGTATGCCCAGCAGCTACATGTCTACCACACAACCAGGTTTGATTAAGAGCCAAAAACAGCAGTAAAATGACCTGAGACCAGGATGACAATGTGATACAAAGCAATTTTCTAAAGGAAAAAAGATTTACAGATGACTCAGATAATTGAACTAACAGTGAAGTAAACCACTATTGTTAGTGGCATTTATGTGCTGGGTTAAAATGGATGACTGATGTCGAAATATCAAATCACCTTTGACATCCACAGTGTATTGGGCTGATGCATCAGCTACCTCACCAATCTCGTCACCATAGTGACACTGCCCTGCTGTTTGGACAAAGCCAAAGAGAAAACAATGAGCTGGGTGATAGCTTCACGCATGTACCTAAATTGCTGATTCTTAAATGTGCAGGTACAATGAAGGTAAACACCTTTCATGTCCTCAGTAAAATGGGCATCACCAGATGTATCACAACCAAAGCACTGTTCACCAGACATATATTGTGACTGGAGTGGCAAGGTTTGGTTGCTGCTCTGTGATTCGTTGTCAGCTTCCCTTTCAGGGTATATCTGGGTTCCATCTTTATACCAACTGGCTTTGGCAATGGGATCTGAAATCTCAAATTGCTGAACAATTGGGCAGTGTGCTTCAGTAGACGTGCTCTTCTCATCGGGGTCAAGCAGATTTGTTGGAGGTGGCACTACAAACAATCATTGGGGGATAATTTTAGTTCACATCATTTTAAATTTTTGGAAAAAAAACTAACTTTAAAGAGAAACTGTCACAGAAATGTGCATAGATTTAAATCTAGAAGCTGTAGAGAGAGTTAATCATAACTACAAAAAGAAAACACATTTTCAAATAAAAAGATCACCTTGATTCTTTACTATTAATTGGACAACATCATCTGCTGTTGCACAGTAGTATGCTCCAGAGTTTGAAGGATGAGTTGGTTCAATAACAAGGGTCTCCTTGAGGCTTCCCATTTCAAAATTAGGCTCTCTATTAGAATAGGAGTCTGCATCCATCTGCCATGACACCTGGAAAGCAGGGTCTGAGGTTTCACAGGATGGTTCATTGGGGTAGTTTGCTTCGAGTGACTGCATCTCCACAACCTCCGGTGAGTGCGACAATGGCAACATTGGAGCTAAAGATGATGATTCATAATATAACTGGACGGAACAGTGCACATTTACACTCTGAAGAAAGGGGTTACTGGTTCAGCTTCCCAACACAGGGGAAAATCTGTCATATGTCAAATTCAGTGAGAAATACATCGTCAAGAGTCTCACATATTTATTTTTTCATTTTGTAAGTAGAGATGAATTTTGCTGTGGTTTAAGACACAATTTCATTCTCACACAAAGCACCATGTAAACACATACAACTATGCTTAGACATACTTAAATGTTAGTTGCATGTAGTCTCCAAAAAGCTCTAAGAGTTGCTCTAAAAGTGAAGCAATTTAAGTAAAAAAGAAATCACCTTTAATATCCACAGAGAAGTGGACAGTGTCATCAGCGGTTTCACAGCTGTATAGCCCTGAGTGCAAGAGCTCAGTAGATGGGATTATGAGTCTCCTTGATGTGCCATTACTCTGTATATCCCAACCCCTCTGCGGGCAGAGCTTTTTACCATCTTTATACCAGCAGACAGGCACAGTGGAGTCTGTGACATTAACTTCCAGCTTCAAAGATTTGCCCACTTCAAGTGACTTGGCTCTCTCAGCGTCAAAGATAGTAGAATACGTCACCGGTAGAGCTAGCATTGGGAATTCAGGACAGCTAAATAAACTCAAGGCTGCAGAAATGGATACCTTACAAAAATGCAACTGCTGAGCAGATGATAAAAAGGCTTTGGAGACTTTCAGCATAGAGAGAGCCACAGCAGTCACAAAACTAGTTAATATAAATAGTCATCACCTAATGCGTTAACAGTTCTTTCAGGTTATGTGCATGAAACAGTTCTTCAGACCACATCATTTAAGCAGGGATTGTTAGTGGCACCTAAAAAGAGGGGATTGTGTTATAACATGAACGCTTAAGATAAGAAGTGTTCATTCACCTTTGATCTCCACTTGAAACTCCATAGTATCATCCTGTGTGGTGCATCTGTACAAACCAGAGTGGCACAGCTCTGCAGACTGAATAACTAATGTCCTTTTGTTGCCCGTTGAGTGGATTTCTGTTCCAGAGTTTGACATAAGCTGCATTTCATCCTTGTACCAGCAAACTTGGGCCTCAGGATCCGACACCATGCACTGGAGAACTATAGGGCAGCCGGCTTCGATCGACTTGGTCATCATGTCTTCAGGAATAGCTGAGAGCTTGATAGGTGGAGCTATAGATATGTTTAAATTTTATGTCAGCCTTAAATCAACCTCATGCCAGCCATTTAGATCATGGTAATCTGTTTACTGACAGCTAATTGCTAACATGCTGTAATCTTGTGAAAGATGAAAACTTAGCTGCACATTTCATTAGTGCCAAGAAGAAAGGAAACAGAGCACCAGACAACACACAAGAGTGTCATAAGAGTTAGTTGCTTTGCTGAGAAGGAGCTTGTTAATGTTTCACATCACTTAAGGTAAACAAATCACCTTTGATGTCCACACTGAACGTGATGGTGTCCCCCTTTGTCTTGCAGCAGTACAAGCCAGAGTCGGCAGCTTCTGCTGAATGGACAATTAGTTTTCTTGCCAAGCCATCAGTTATAATATCAACTTCACTTTGAGGGTGGAGCTTTGAGCCATCTTTGTACCAGTGCACCTGGGCTGAGGGATCTGAGAGCTCGCATTGTAAAACAATTGGGCAGCCTGTTAGGATGGTTTTGTTCCTCTCAGCATCTGGAATTGCTGAAAACCTCACAGGTGGGGCTATGGATATTGGAATGGGTTGTTAAGTGTTTTCATAAAAGGAGACAACATGCATCTTTTTGATGAAGAAAAGATAGTGAACAGTGCAAATAACATGAACATGGTTAGTCTCAATGCAAGACAATAATTGAAAGAAACTCAAGCCACTCACCCTCTACCTCCACATTGAACCTGATGACATCATCAATGGCATCACAGCAGTACACTCCAGAATGTGAGAACTCAGCTGATTGGATGACAATTCGTCTCATGGTGCCCTCTGACTGGATATGAAGACCCTCCATCGTTTGTAGTTCCACTCCATTTCTGTACCAGTGCACTGGAGCCACAGGGTCAGACAGCTCACAGTAGAGCACAATGGGGTTCCCAATTTCAACAAATTTATTTCGATCCATTTCGGACAGTGGTGAAAACTTGACCAGTGGCGCTGAAAGTTTGAAAGAAAGAATACATTTTTTTTCCTATATCACAATTTTGTCTTCAAGGATAATGAATGAAAGAATTTAGTACATTACTGTCTTTTTCCATTTTTGAAAAATATTGGATCCAGTTTTTTGAATGATCAAAATCTCAGTTTAATAAAAAATGACTGAATGTTGATTCAGCGAAAGACATACCTACATTATTTGTTAAATTGACATATTCATACCTTGAATGTAGAGTGCTGCAGAATCCCGAATGCCATAAGCAATAAATGTAATCTCAGCACCATTGTCTGTATCGCGTACTCCTCGAATGCGAAGAGATTGGTGTGTTCTTGATCGACGCATGGCATAACGCTCATCTTCCTGTAGCTGAGTCCCATTTAGAAACCATGTACCAATAACTGAAGCTGAAAGTTCAATAGAGAAGATAGCATCTTGCCCCTCTGGCACCAAGGCATCCTGTAAAGGAGCTTGTATTCTGGCCACAGGAACTGGAAAGGAAAATCACTTTAAGGATTCATCAACTGATTCACAACTATGTAATGGTTATTTGTGAAAAACAAAGGGACTGTTGAATTAGCACAGCTGCATTATTAAATTTGAAGTTACCTAAGTGAACAGTTCTGGGGAACTCAACGTTGTTGCTCTTTCCATACTTGTTAACACTGCAAATGCGAAAACGATAATCGGCTTCACATGGAACACTGTCACCAAGGATCTCTACAGAGGTTGCAGATTCAGTGGTCAGACACTGTAGCCACTCCTGGGAACCAGTTCCTACTTCTTGACGTTCAAGCACATATCCAGACGGCGGGTTCTTTCGAGAGTCCGGAGCAGGAACCCATGAGAGAAGAGCTGCATTAGCACGCTCTGTGTTGATTTGCACTCCCACTGGACAACTAGGAGGACAATGTCTAGCCGCTGAAATGAGAAAACAATATGCACCAATGTTCCTTCAGACTGTAAAAACTGATAAATGTAAAGCCACATTTGTATGTTGTACCGATGATGAAACCCACCTTTGACTCTTAATTGTGAGGAGGTCTTGGATCTTCCCACAAGGAAAGTCACAAGGCCAGAGTCTTGGGGCATTGTATTGACAAAAACCAGGATGTGAGTTCGACCAAAGGACTTCAGGATGGTCTGATGAGTTTCACGCAGCTCTATACCATCTTTGTACCAATGTATGTCCATCTCTTCTTTTTCTACTTCAACACAAAAGGCGGCATTTTCACCTTCCAAGACATCCACTTTTCTTGGAAGCTTTCTCAAAATTGTACCTGCAAGAAATCATTGGGAATTCTGTCATATTTATTAGGAAAGGATTCCGGATATCTAATCACATTAACTACTGTACGTAAAATTTAACATTGAGCTTGGAATTACACCTCAAAGTATGAAAGAGGTTCGGTTGGATTTTAGTACACAAAATGACTTGATTTATGGTTACTCTTGTGAATCTTTTGATTAAAACAACTTTTTTAAGGTTAGGGCGTCATTTTAAATTAGTCGTTATGTCATTAGTCTTTGGGATCCTTCAGATATCCTTCTGATGGGTCCCAAATGATGCCTCTGCAGGTGCATCCACCTGCCTCTGCAAATTATTTTTTTTTTGGCAGGGGTCTGGTTAACAGTCAGGGTCCTCAATGATACCCAGAGTGATTTTCTGTCAACTGCATTGACAAGTACAATTTTAATTTTCCAGAAACTGAGTAAATCAGACATGTAAATGCATCACATTTTGGTTTACCTCTGATCGATCTCTCTTTTTCTACCATAGAAGTCTTTACATACATGAGTATAGTTCTCCAGACTTGTCAATCAATGCCAAGGGGCATTGTAGCTGCTGTGGTGGCAGGTTATGGCCAAAAAACGTTTTGTGTTGTTTTTACCTGTGAGTTGTCACATATTTGTATCTCATTTTAAGTATTTGCTGCAATAACTGATTTGACTTTTTTTTCTTAAAAGGGCAGTGTCGTAAGTACAAGTCAGCTGACGCCATTTGGTAATGATAGAAATGGTAGCTGACTAATGAAAAATTGAGTTTAAACATTATCTCCCAACAAAAAAAGAGAGGAATCAAACTGTAACAACAATGCAGGTCTGTATACTGTTGTTTTTTTTCCATTCTACAGTTTGCAACAACCACATGGCAGAAAGTTATATCAATTTCCAACAACCCCACCAAAATTGGAAAAGTTTCTTATGGTTTGTGATACCGTACAGTTGCTTCATCATGCAAGTCATTATGCGTATGCTTTTCTGTTGTTACTGAATTATTCAAAGTAAGCTATAGTATAAGGCAAATGGATTTACCTTTTACGGCTACTTCTGCTATACTTCTACCTCCATCAGGCATCTCACAAAGGTAGATCCCATCATCATCAACTCCAATGTCACGGATAGTAAGTCGTCGCTTTGTTCCCCACTCCTCCATTCCATATTTGGCCCCTGGCTGCAGTCTTCTGTCCTCCAGATACCACGTGATGGGAACAGAGTCTTCTGGAACTTCACACTCAAGAACAGCTAAATCTCGTTCCCATACTTCTAGATCAATGAGAGGTTGCTTGAACCGCACTGGCGGCTCTGGGATCAAAGGAGAGGAAGTGCAACACTTTGATTAAGGTGATATGACTTCTTAATCACTGTTAAAAAAGAAAAACCCAAGATACTCATATTTCATTCTATCTAAAGAGGGACACTAGTAACATTTTATCAGTCTACATAGTTTAAGTAAGTTGACCCTGTGAAAATTCCCAACACATGTATGTCCTCCTAGTAACACGTAAATTGAAATGTGATTCAGGGTAAATTCCAGTTAAACAAACAAGATAAGCAAAATCCTGAGACAAGAGATTTATTTAGCTGAGAAATAAGGAGGTTATAAACACACTGGAGTGTTAGATAGGGAATAAACTGTTTGTAACTGACACCATCAGACAGTACCAGACAGTTGTAAACAACAGAATGTGGACTGTATTTAGTAGCCTGTGTGCAAAGCTAATTTTTTCCTTATCTTACTTCTTATCTTACAATTACATACAGACCTGCTATCATACATTCACTGTCTTTCATTGAAATAGTCAATATTGATGTTTTTGTCTCTCACTTGTACAGTTGAATACTTTGATGGTGCCATTTGTACTTGTCTGGGCCATGTGAGAAATATGAGCCTCCGTCTGAAAGATGTCACTTGGACACCTGCCCCTGGGCCTTTAACAAGCTAAGTGACTTTGCAGACATCATGCTGCTATTGAAATTGACTTCAGGCTGACTAATTTTACTTGTTTAGACATTTCTGGGGTCAAGTTTCAGTTCATCATTTTTACAATTGATTTCTAAGTGGCTAGATGGATAACATCATATTCACAGGCCTGGTTACCTGTTTGTTTTTGCCAATACAACTGACTGATGTTAAGATGAATACTTAGCATCTAACTTGGTATGTTTCATATGTAGGCATTTGTAATATCCAAATCGATCATGAAATAAGGTTTCATGCACTGTGTATGCTGACTTGCTATGTACATGCACTGATTGTATCATATATAATGTGGGTAAAACTACTTTAAAAAAAAAATACTACTGAAAAATGTTTAAATAATCTTAAAGTATTTTGCCTGCAACTGAAACTAATTTCAAACTGTATTGATGGGAGATATAATGATTTCATTCTTGTAAGGTTTCCATGGTGAATATATGTCATTACAAAGCCATTAAAACGTCATAAGTTTTTATTTTCCCATCCTTTTTTGGCCTTACCCCAATAAATGATCTCAGGGTACTTTTTTTATCTCACTGACATCACTCATCAAATGGACAGAAATTTGATCCAAGAACATACTACTCTTTACTCACTCCTTTACTCATGGAAAAAAGCATCACAGGCTGTGTCTGCATTTATTAAATGAAGCTTAACTTTCATTGCATTTTACATAATTAAAACTTAAGAGCCACTCAATATAATTTTGACTTACCCTTGACGGAGAGGTGTACAGCGCTGAGGGTTTGCCCTGCAGTATTAGATGCAGCACAGACATAGACCCCATTATCTTTTTGCTTACAATAAAGAACTTTGAGTGTGAAGTACCCCTCTCTGTCCTCATATAACAAGTAACGCCTTCCAGACAGTATAAGTCTGCCATCTTTCCTCCAGATTATTTCTGGTTTGGGTTTACCAGTCACAAAGCAGCGGAATTTGGCATGTTTGCCTTCAGTCACTGCAAACATTTTTACTTTTGTTGACTTGGTCATGGTGTCGTCTTTTAGTCGGTTTGGCACTTGTCTACCACTCCTTTGTTTTCCCTGGTGTCCTTTCCAGTGGCCATTTGTGTAGCCATTACGGTTTCCTTCATCTTCATGTCCTGGACCTGCATCAACAAGTAACACAGCTCCTGCCAGCGCTTCCCCAAACTCATTCCTAGCCTTACATGTATATACACCACCATCTGGTGCACGAGTCTTAAATATTTTAAGCTGGAACCATCCACCATCCTGGTAACCAACACTAAAATGTGTGCTCTCAAATATCTCATTGAGTTTTCTACCATCCTTTTCCCAGACAACTTCTGGTCGTGGATTTCCCCAAAGCTTACAGGAGAAAACAGCATCTTCCCCTCGGCCAACACGAGTGGAAAGGGGCTTGATGAGGAAACGTGGCTTATTTTCCTCTCGGAGCTCCATTTCTTGTGCCTCGCCTTCCACCTTCAGTGTGGCAGCTGCATATGTTTCCCCAATACTGTTCTTTGCTTTGCATATGTATTGGCCACTATCCTCAATAGTAACAGCTGAAATGATAAGGTTGTAAACATTGCCATCCTCAAAGACCCTATATCGTCCTTGAGGGTCAATCTTTTCATTGTTTCGTTCCCAGATAACAGCTGGCCTTGGATCTCCACCAATTTGACACTTTAAGACTGCATCAGTCCCACTTTGTACCACTACAGGTCTTGGATAAGCAAAGAAACGTGGAGCTCCACCAAAAACATCCATTTCTGCTTCTTGGACAGCTTCCCTTCACCTCAAGTAGTCCAAAGAAGTAACCAATGGGTGTTCACTGGGGCAAGACTTCTGCACTGCAAGTTCCTAAAGAAATATATAACAAATGGATTATTTTAGTATATAACAGTATATAACAGCTTATGTACTCTAGATAATGTGGAAAAAGTTTTTGTTTTCTATAAACAATGATTATGAATTTTAATAGATCAGAATTAGCGATTTCTGGAAGGAAATAACCGTTAGAATTTGGAATGTAAAATAAAACTTCTATCATTCCAACACTCACCTCTTGACCCCTTTAAGTGCATGTGTTTCAGCACAAACAGATGCTGCAATTATTAGGGCTAATTGAATAAGATCTTTCTGCATGAGAGAAAAACACAGCCTAGCTGTAAGAGGGCTATATCAGCTCAGCCCCATTGCAACAGCATCCACAACACATAGCCAGTACAGCTGGTGCTGTATTTCAATGGGAAAGCGCTTAATATAGTAACCCCTAAAAAAAGATTTGTGAGGGAGTGTCTCAGGTATCACAAAGATGGATCAGAAGCCTGCATGCTCACATAAACACCATAAAATATTAAATATTTCAGAACAATATATCAATGATGATGGTGACAATATTGTCTCATTGGTTTATTGCACCTAATACACGTTGAGATATTGGAATAATGTCTTGCATTTTTTCACATCTTTCTAAGTACTGTCAATTCATACATAACACAAATGCAAAAAAAGTGAATACTATATTCTTTTTTCTGTTGCCATTGTCATATTAATTCAAATCAAATTTACTCTAAATCAAATCTCAAATTTTATAATGGCTTGTACTCATATATTAAATATTGTGTTTTGTTTGTATCTTTAAAGTGGCTTTGTTTGTATCTTTTTTAAAAAAAAAAAAAAAAACATTTTCTATGCTAGTTTGGTTTATGTCCTGTAACCATGGCAAAAAGAAAGATCTTTTTTAAAGCCCAAGTAATGCCTGCAGTAAGATCCCAAATTCTGATGAGTTGAGGAAGAGATGTTTAGGATGCCGAACGGGAACAAAATTAATAAAAAGGAGGAGGAAGTTTAAACTTTTTGTCCTCTTGATCATTACTGGCAGATAAAATAGATGAATTTAGAGCCCTGGCGAGGAGGCAGTAAGGATATTGATAAGGCAATTTTATTTGTTTCACCAAGACATGGCTCTAACGCATGACTCTAACACTTCTAATCAGCTTTCAGACTAGATGTGCAGACAGAGGCAGAAAGGTAACAGTAACAGTAGGAAGGATTGCAGTGCTTGTTAATTACAGATTTTGTAATCCTGGACATGTCACTGTGAAAGAGCATCTATGTATTATCTGCTGGTGCTGCATTTGACATCTGCAGCTAAGTTGTTGCCAAGCTACAAAAACAACACCCCAATCAATTTACTTCATTAAAATCTCTGAAAGTTCAGCCATACCTTGCTTTGCTATACTTTAACTTTCCAAAAGTAAAAGTTTAACTGATTTTTAGTCTCATTATATGTTGTTATGACAATAACTTATCTGTAACAGTAATGTACACTTCAGCAATAAAAATTACCTTTAGGGAGTAATCAAATGATAATGAATTAAATTTAATTGAATTTTTACAGGATTGAATTGTTTTCAGAGGACATGGGTTTTTGTAATGATTTAGGGTGTGGCCTTCAGTTATTGATAGCTCACACGAAGGAGAGCGTAACTATTTGACAGCTTCATTACTTTTGGTTAAATTGGCCTAAAAAGAGAGTTAACTTATTGATCCATCACTCATGAAACTGAATATGTTACCAAAACTCAAAAGGTCAAAAAAAGGGAGCACAAATTAGCTAAGAAGAAAAGTGATAAATTCAACAGGAACCTATCCTCCAGTACCAGTATATTCTGTGATTATCTTTCTCGAGTGTGTAAAAGTATAAACCAAATTCCATAAAAGTTAGAACGCAGTTTAAAATGTAGAATAAAAACGGAATGCAATGATTTACAAATCCCGTAATCTCGCCTCTTCTCACAGTAGGACATAGAAAGCATATGAAGCATTGAAAGTGAGACACTTCACTATCTAATAAAAACTGTTAGCTCATTTTGAATTTGATGGCAGTAATACATCTCAAAAAAGTCAGAATGTGGACAACAAAATGCAATAAAAGTAAGTCGTACTAAAATGTAACAGCTGTTTGCAACAAATTTGGTCGAATGATAACAGGCCAGTAACACGACGAGGTATGTTAAAAAGTACCTTAGAAAGGAAGAGGGTAAAGAAATCTCCAAAAAACTATAATTAGAAATTGTGGAGCAATTTTAAAACAATTTTTTGAACAGATAGTACATAATAATAATCAGCACTGAATCCCTGAAATCTTCCAACAGCAACACTGCCATTGCTTGTAAACACAATTCAATGTATCATCTACAAATGCAGGTTAAAGCTCTCTCATGCAAAGAAGTAGACATATGTGAACATGATCCAGAAATGCAGCTGTCTTTTCTGGGCTAAAGCTTATTTAAAATGGACCAAGATAAAGTGGAAAACTGGTCTATGGTCAGATAAATTAGGATTGGAAAAACTTTTTTGTAAATCATGGACAATGCGTCCTATGGACTAAAAAGGATAGGGAACCATCTATCTTGCTATCAGCTCCTGGTTCAAAAGGCTGCTTCTCTGATGGTATGGGTGTGCATTAGTGCCTATGGAACTGGTAGCTTGCACATCTGGAAAGGCACCCGTCAATGCTGATATACTGGTTTTAGAGCAACAATTGCTTCCATCTAAATTATGCAAAGGACTTGGATAGTTCACCAAAACAATCCTAAACCACATACTACATCAATTACAGCAGCATGGCTTCGTAGTCGAAGAGTCCGGGTGCTGAACTGCCTGCAGTCTAAACCTTTCACCAATTCAAAACATTTGGAACATCATGAAATGCAAAATACAAAAAAAAAAACAAAAAACAGGACAGATTAGCAGCTAGAATCTTATATCAGATAAGCATGGGAAAACATTCTCCCCATTGTTTACAGACTGTTGTTTAAAGTAATAAAATATTGGTTTATGGGATTTTTAAATCATTACTTTCTGTTTTTATCTAAACTTTACTCTTCATTCCTACATTATTTGGAATTGAGGTTGTGCAAGGTGTCAGTCATTTGAGACACAAACACTAATATAAGATTCTCGAGCCTAAACATCAAGATTAGGCTAAGAAAGGCTTGAAGATGATATCGATGTTTTTTGGAAGGATGAAATGAGAGTAGTTCCTGATGCCACAGATAGATGGGCCTGTGAGTGAAAGATAAAGTTCACAACTTAAAGCACCAGCAAAATGGAGCAGGGCTGCTGATGTGGTTCTGTCATCATCAAGGAAAAGCTAGCTTCTATCTTCTAGGTTATTGGACTGAAAAATAGCAGTTAAACCAGCTGACAGATTGTGGAAGGTACTTTTATCCAAGTTCACACAGAAATCTGCAGCAAAACAACGTTCTGTCGCATGTGTAAAAGAGCTTGACTGCTTTGCTGCCAACAAAGGCCTCTAAGATGACTGAATAATGATCAGGCGCCCTCTCTCAATTGACTTAAATCCTACTTGGAACTTTTGGGCCCTTCTCAAACATGAGATTTACAGTCACTGAGAACAATGCACCTCTTTGAACAGCACCTGGGAAGCTTATGATTCCTACTTTGCAAAAGCTGATCATGAACACATGAAAAAACTGAATGACATCATGGATGAATGACTCCTGATGGTTATTGAAAAGAAGTGTACCTACGCTGGTCATGTAATATTAGTGATTTTATATATTTAAAATATATCTTATGTTTTATATTTGAGGAGAAGTGAGTTTAAAAAGCTTTATTTTATCTATTTATTTTTTCATTTGACTTTATTGTCTGATAATTCACACTTCTAGATTGCCTGAGAAATTCACAACTCTGTTCTTCTTCCTTAAATACTGAAGTTTGGGGTAAAATATAATTTTAGATTGTTTGAAGGAATTCTGCAATTTTAACAATAGACTTGATCCTAAGGAATACAATTTGCCAGATAGATGTGCATGTAGTAAATTTTCTGTAACTGTAGAATAAGATAATTTTACTTACTTAAATGTATTTGAAAAAGGAATTACAGTTTTTTATATGTTGCACAAAAACTTATTTGCATTGCAAGGTATTTCATTAAGACAGTTCAGACATTGCACTTTAAGTGTCTTCATTATTCCCGCTGGAGGTTTAAAGAGAAGAGATTAACCTCTGTGTTTACTTGTCTGATTTAATTGGAATGACCTCTGCCCCTTGTGAAGCTGGGCACCCCTCACATGCCGTACCTTGCTTCAGTCGCCAGGAACGATCATGAACATACATTCCGCGCTTGCAATCGCAGTCCGAGTTAAGAAGTAGTGCCACCCGTTTCCTGAAGGTTGAGTAGTGTCCCAGGTTGACTTCACATTCAGACACATGCTATCCTCAAAGGTTCAAAGTTCCACTCTAGTCCATCCTCACAGACTTTTGTCCAGCAGAAGGGACAGAAAAACACCCGCTTCCTGTTGAACGGCTTCAGAGCAGTCCCCGATCTCTGTGTCGTTCAGATCTTAGACACCCCAAGTGTCATTGTTCATGGAATACTGTTAAATGCTTTTGCAGCTGCTGCTGTCCCCTAAAAATACTGTCTGCCTTGATGACAGCAGTGAGGATAAGTCAGGCACTTCCATTCACTTGCCAGCAGGGGCTAAAGATAGTTCAGGTGGCCAGTGCAGACCACTTAGTTTACTTGAAGCTTTGCAATAAAGATTTTGGAGGAACAAGCTGTTGGCTTCTATAAGACAAAGCTCATCTTCTTAAACTGCATACTTTCATTTTACTCTAAATTGACAAAGAATCTTGTCATATATTAGATTATTGCAGGCCATTTATTGTAAAATAAATTCCAGATTAATGACACATGTCAATTCCAAAACCAAATAGCTTATGATAAAAACTAACTATAGAAAATAAAACTGAGAGCTGATGAGAGCTTATGCTTTTTAAACAAGATCAACCACGACACTGCTGTACTAGTTTAATATGTGCATGATGTGCATTTATAGTTCATGGGTATGTTTTAATCCGTTTGTTATCGCTTGATGGTATACAATACAGGGACAGTCATCTGTAATTGTACTTTCTAATATCAGGGCTGTCCTTCACTTACTAGAATCAGCTGCTTCATTCACGCTTCACTGGCATCCTGGCTGCCATGCCATCTGACACATAATGTGTTGACACACTCAGCATGCTTGTAGTGTATTTCTTATTCGGTCATTTGTCTGTTTAAGTTATCTTACTACAGTTGATTGCTCACTCCAAGCTGAGGGTAAATTGATTGCTTTTATATTTTTGTGGGCCACCCCTATTCATTTGATTTCTATTATAAATGTTGCTGTGCCGTGTGTAAAGAGAGACTTGTACAAAATGTTTTTCACTGTGAAAGGCTGTTGTATGATTGTTAGACATGTCCTTAACGTTGGATGCAGTGTGCCTTCAGCTGTTTAGTGTCCCCACACTCGACACTCTCACCTCCCTGATTTCAGCTGTTGGAAGTAATCTGATACACCTCAGACCTCCTCTGGCTGGTTAGGAAACGTTTTGTGCCCAAGAGTAAAAGCTTAAAGACTTGTCATGTTTAGAATTGAAATAACTTTCATTTTCATTTTTGACTCAAGCTACTAGTTTTTACATATGCCAACATATTAATTTATTGGTATACCTCTCAGGCAAATGTTTGTTTTAACTGATAAACACACACACACACACAAAACTTTGAAATTTTGATGGTCAAGCTGTGAACATTCTATGATCCAAGACTAGCATATAACATGAGAATGGGTGTGAAGGTTTGATAACAAGTATAGTTTATGTTCAACAGTTTTGAAAGATTGAAAGATTGAAGCATAAAATCTTGTCTGAATCTTGGAGTTTCCGAGGTGGATTTTCATTTAACAGATAACCTTAAAAATATCTAAATATATTGGTGTCAGAGGATTACTGTACAGTATTATTTACTTGGAAAAACGACCTACTTAGTTTTCCTGTGTGAGTATGAATGTGTTTTGTTATTTTACTTTTGATTCCCTGTGCTCACATAGGAAGTCTTCCATTGTTTCTATCACATTTAAAAAAAGACAAAACTGCTACTAGCACAACTGTGACACATTACTCCTGTGAAGTGATTAGGTTATGTTCTCATTATAGAGATGCAATGTGCTCTCTCTATATATGAGACTTTGCTGAAAGAGTTCCAGCCTGCTCTGTGTAAGATTATACTGCAACATTTAGACAGTTCAGTCTTTCTTTTCCCTGACACTGGAATGTGAGTGGAGCAGACAACCACAGAGCTGAGAGCATGTTCAGACAGACCTTAAAAGCTTACAGACACAACAGCTAATGCAGCATATTTTAATTAACGCTGAGAGAAATGTCAACCTGTGATATCACTAATACCATCATGATACATATGTTTTGGTTTTTCTCTAAACTTGTCATATCACAACTTACAAAATTGGAGACTTGCATTGAAATTAACGCAATGGAGATAATCTTAACTGTAACTATTCTGAGAAGGGGGGGTCTATCAGCACACCACCCAAGAATGTTTTACCTTTGTGGGCCTTAAAATAAACTAAAACGTCGCCCTCTGGTGGTCGTTTTATGTAAGCGCGTCATGCTGCGACTGACCTCATATACGAGGTTATTAAGATTTGTGTGAGTGGCCAGTGTTGCAGATATTTGACCTTCAGCGTACAAAATGATTGTTCAGAATTAGAAAAATCGAACGTTTTCGTCAGATTCACCAGTTCTCTGAGCTCAACTAGCGAGGGTATATCTGCAAGCAGGACATGGCACATCTGGGAGACTAAAGGGCTCCAGAGGCAGCTGATACCATTGGTAAGCGTGATGTGGAGATTTGCAGATCAATGCGAGTTTAACCAGTGCGGTCTATAGAGTCAGTTAAAATGTTTTTTATTTGTTAAATTGAATCACTCTGACTCCGGCTTCCTCCCACCGTCCAAAAACATGCATGTTAGGTTAATTGGCGTGTCTAAAATTGTCCCTTGGAGTGAGTGTGAGCGCGTGTGTGGCTGTTTGTCTCGTCTGTCTCTGTGTGGCCCTGTGATGGACTGGCGACCTGTCCAGGGTGTACCCCGCCTCATGCCCGATGACTGCTGGGATAGGCTCCAGGTAGGTATCATATTCTACTCACCTCTTAGTCAGATAAACTAAGGGAGTGAACGACCTCACATTACATGCTGTTATCATGTCAAGTCTGTTCTTGTGAGCCCACTACAGTTAAGAATGTGGTGACAGCAGATTTTCCGATAGAAATCCCAAGTTTACACACGTCATACTTTGGCTTTTTTTCACTCCAACTAATGCCAGTTTAGGCTTACAGCTTTGTGGTCTACAGGTTTGTTACAAAAGACACAAGTAGATCTGTATCATTGTTATTATCATCATCACTCGGAAGGCGCGTTCCCATAATTTTGCACACCTGATAGCTCCCTTTTAGGACCTGGCGGAAGTCCTTGTTGTGAGTCCCAGCAGGTCACTTCTTCTCTCCTCCACTCTTCCCCTTCGCTTCCAGCAGAGCTTCGCGTCCTCATCAGCTGTTCCGGCCGCGTGCAGCAGCAGCGGTGCCGCACCAAGAAATCTGTGAACACTTTTCAAACACCCTCCCATCCGAGGAGTCCATGTAGCGGTCCCGCTCGACATCAACGACACAACAGATGAAGATGAGGTAGCTCTCGGCGCTTTCATTGAAACTTTTTTTGCAGCTTGTGAGAAAGTTGAAGCTGTGCGTGTGACTGCGTGCTGTACCTCCGCAGGTGTTCGTGGCTGGAGCGCCTTCTCTGCTGCGTCCTTTTTGTCGCCATTCCAGCTGCATCGCAATGGCCAGGTAAGAACTGATGCAGATATTACTGATGCTTTGGCGCTGACCGCATGCATGTATATATCAGCACACTTTATCATTACTACCCTTGGAGCATGAATCATGTTTAGGGATTATTAACAGGTAACCTCTTCTGCGTAAATCCGGTTATACACCGACATTATCTTCACGTTAAGTTCTAAATGTTGGACTACTTGCTTACTCTTGCAAGAGTGCTTCTTAGAAATTCACTTGGTCAAGTTAATTTGTGGGTACTGTGTGATTTGTTGTTTACATTCACCAAAATATTTTATTATCAGCAGACAATATTAATGCATTTAATCACACAATAAGTTATTAATCTGCTGGATCACCTCTGTACATGTGAGGCTTCAGCATGTGGAGCATGATGTTTGCCAACTCTTGTCTGCTTTGTCTCAGACAAGTTGTGTGCTGTGTTAACAAGCCTCTCCAGCAAGCTTTAGCCTGACTGACTGCCTCCTTTTTTTCTCTGCTACAAAGCTGTGGAGACACATTGTTACAAATTAGTTATAAAACGCAGCAGTTTTACTGCTCTGAGAAGGACGAGATAGCCTTGGGCCTGCTTAGTGATTTATTTTTCCAATCATTCGCCGTCTGTGGTGTATTCTGAACTGACTTGCACTTCTTTGTTTGTTTTGTGCTGCATTTGAACAGAGAACGTTGCTTAAAGTTGCTGTTGCTCATGTGCTGTCCATTTATTGTAAAAACTAATTAATTCGATTGTCAGCAAAGAGAATTTTTGCATCTTTACAGCTGCTGTAACTTCATTACTATTGAACAAGATTGGAAGATAATTGAGCATGTCTTTGTTGGTGATGGTGTTCAAGGGCCACAGCATGAAAGAACCCCTGAATAATTTATCTTTGATCTGCTCTAATGTACTTTTAATTTAGTAAAGGCTCAGCTGGAGAAGTGCGGAGCTGTCAGATGATAGGGAGAGGGAACTGAGAGGATGACGATTAATATTTGATTGACCATGATCACTGACTAGATGCAGCATTTTGGGGCTCTTGGAGAGTATTTGGTTTGGTCCTCTAAAACTAATGCGAACCCTTTGATAATGCACAAAGAACTGAGCAAACTTTGCGTGAATCTGGTCATTCTTCTTACTTGGCGCCTCACTTCTCTGTTGACAGAACTGGTTAAGATGCTTGATTGGGGTAAAACTTATGCATGTAATTCTTAACATGACATTTTCACTGGAATGCTGTGCCGTCTGTGTGGAGCTGGTTGAAAAGGCCTGCAGCTCTGTCTCAAGAGCAAAGCTTCAGCCGCCTGCGACATGCTTGAATTAGGTCTGATTCATTTCCATTCCCCTCCTGGGTCAAGAATCCCTATTGTCATGTGATCTTTGACATGCACCCACCATGGTTTTGCTATGAGGGGAGCAGGACGTGGCCGGGGGAGGGGAACGGCTGTAAGGGACTCCCTCCCACCCCTCACCCCCCCACTGTGCCATTAATGGCTGAACTAGATGCAGCTTTAAAAATCACAGCTGGCTTGGTGTTCTCTGCTTTCTAGTGCAGAGGCACGATGGCCAGAGGGACAGGAAGGCCATTTGAAACATTTGCACCAGGCTTTTATGTGCTAAGCAGGGACAGAAAACTAAACTAGATCTTTAAGCCTTTGCGTCACTACATTTGTTAAAAAACAAGTTTTTGATAATGGATTGTATGTTGTTTCCTATGTTTTTATTGATATTCCTCCTTTACACAGAGAATCTGTGTCTTTAGTTTTTTCATTTTAGTTGGTGATACCTATGTTGCACTAATATGTTACGGATATGTGAAATTTCCAAAAGAAAAGGAAAGTTTTCAGTTTGTGGACACCTTGTGTGGTGAGTGGCTGTTAGATGTGGCCTCTGTTAGGATCATTGTAACCCTTAAATGAAATAAATGGGTCGACTGTGAACAGATTCTATTGACTCAGTGAACCTTGTGATGTCTAATCCCTGGATTTTCTAGTCAGCAAACCTGCTTACGTATAATCAACATCTCTGGAAGTGTCTCAAGTTCCATCTAGCATTTGTTTTGTTATGTTGCCGCCGCCATTTAGAAAGTTAATTAGACTTCTGCTAAGTCGATGGTTTATGTCTGACTGTGAGGTTTGTCTGGGTTTGTAAGTATCTATTTGTCTGTTAGGTGGGTGGGAGTCATTGAAATGTCAAGCGGATATCTGGAAATCCTTCTCTGGCTGGGATTTTACTGCATTTTCAAATGCATGATGCAGGTGATGGACCAACCTGATCTCACAGAAACATTACCACTGCAGTACGTGGTGGTGGCACATAATGTGATAAACACTAGAAATGGCTCATTATTACCCAGCTTCAGTTTAGGTAAACTACAGACTTAGAAAATTCCCTACTCCAAGGCAAGATGAGAAGATCATGAAGTGGCAGCTTTCCAGGACTTTGATTCCTTGGTATTAGGTGTTGTTGGGGTTATTTTTGCTTTATATTTTCAGGGGGGTCTATTGATACTTTAGCTTTTAGTTGCTGTTTGTTTGGTTTATGGAAGTAGCTTTGCTTTAATTAATCTTAACCTCTATAGTTTGGGTCCCCTGACGTTACTGGAAAAAAAAATTTAACAATTTTTTAATCTATTCTGATTGAGCTGCATGTAAAAGCTGTCCTTTTCGCCAAGGCGGTGGTATCGTCACATGTGCCTTGGGTGGGACTCATCACCTTGAAAAGCAAGTTAACGGAGGGGAAAAAGGTTTGTAATACGAGAAACACATTTCCCATGGAGACTGAAGAGGAAATCTCCATTTGGTGTGGTTTACTTTAAACTATATGTGTTTTTGTAAGAGAACCACTGTGGTCACATCCTGCTCTTAATTCAGCCCATCTGGATCCTGTAGTGGATCTGAAGAGAGTATATCTACATCTACTGTATACACTGACAAACATGACCCAGATTGAGAATGCGTCACAGGGAACACTGTTTGTATTAGGGTACAAGTACACCTGGGAAACATGAAAAGAACATTCTCGTCTTTCTTCAGTTTTCATTCTGTTTAGAACATCCACGTAATTATTCTGCATTTTTTGCTTTTGTGATGGATTCAGACATTTTTAGCTGTGATGAGATTCTCTTTATATTTATTTTACCACACAAAGAGATACCAAAAATGCTGTGGTTGGAAAAAATGTGCGATGTATCACTTGTGACTCTCAGGTTACTGTGTAGGTCGACCCCTGACAAACCTTTAGCCAGCTGTGTGTTGTGTTTGCATTTGAATGGCTCACAAAGACAGAGCCACACCCATTGGGTCCACTACACTCTGAGTTCAGGGTTGTTTCTTTATGTGTTGCTTGGGAGGGGATTAGCTGTCTGAATCTGGTGTTACAGCAGCAAAGCTATTTTAGAGCAAAACCCCTATATATATTATAGAAGTTATTCTGTAAATCTGGGCTTGATCAGAGCAATACTGTTTTCCTAATCATATAATGTATGAAGAGAAGGCTTTTCTCAATATTTCTCCTCTTTACAGTCCTGCTTTGAGGGTAGAGCATCCTTTTGAATGTTGTTGACAGCTGTTATTTCTATTTTTATGTTCTCCCAGCACTCATTCTTTCAGGTGCTCTCAGCTGTTCTCTCATGCTGTCCCTGATGTCAAAATATTGGGTTGACAGCAGCAAAATACAGGGACACCATAATTACTGCTTATGTTCCAGGAGAGGAGGATTTGTAGGACCACTTGCTCTGTACACCCAACTATCTCCAGAACTAATGGTACACTGAGTGCTGTCTTACCTCTCAGCACCTCTTTCCTGTTTGAGGTGAAACCCTCACTTATTTGCTCGTCTTTCCCAGGTAATCTCGGTAAATGTCAGTGTATGGTGTAAAGGTTTGAAAATTACAGGACTCTATAGTATATGCACATTTTGTATTAAAGATCAGAACATAGAGTAACTCCTTGAAATCCACTGAGCTCTGTGCAGTCTGATCTGTGATACAGTTTTGTCTTCGTGCTTTCAAACTACAACTACTGGAAGCATGTCAGAACTGGGGTGTTTTGTCTGCTCTGCGCTTTACAAATATTTAACTGTACATATAAAATGTGTGAACTGAATCATGCAAAATCATGTATTTCTATGGTAACATACTCTAGATTGCCAAAAGTATTCATTTACCCATACAAATAATTAAATTCAGGTGTTCCAATCACTTCCGTGGTTCCGTGATAGGATGCCACCTGTGCAACTAGTCCAGTCGTGAAATTTCCTGATTACTAAATATTCCACAGTCAACTGTCAGTGGTATTATAACAAAGTGGAAGCGATCGGGAACGACAGCAGCTCAGTATGAAGTGGAAGGCCACGTAAAATGACAGAGCGGGGTCATCGGATGCTGAGGCACATGATGAGCAGAGGTCGCCAACTTTCTGCAGAGTCAATCGCTACAGACCTCCGAACTTCATGTGGCCTTCAGATTAGCTCAAGAACAGTGTGTAGAGAGCTTCATGAGATGGGTTTCCATGGCAACTGCATCCAAGCCATACATCACCAAGTGCAATGCAAAGTGTCAGATGCAGTGGTGTAAAGCACGCTGTCACCGGACTCTAGAGCAGTGGCGACGTGTTCTCTGGAGTGACGAATCACGCTTCTCCATCTGACAATCTGATGGACAAGTCTGGGTTCGGCGGTTGCCAGGAGAACGGTATTTATCTGACTGCATTGTGCGAAGTGTAAAGTTTGGTGGAGGGGGGATTATGGTGTGGGGTTGTTTTTCAGGAGCTGGGCTTTGCTCCTTGGTTCCAGTGAAAGGAACTCTGTGGAAACAGAGTGGATGGCCCCTTCCATTTCCAACATGACTGCACCAGTTTGGTGTGGAAGAACTTGACTGGCCTGCACAGAGTCCTGACCTCAACCCGACAGAACACCTTTGGGATGAATTAGGGGGGCGAATGTGAGCCAGGCCTTCTCGTCCAACATCAGTGTCTGATCTCAACAATGTATTTCTGGAACAATGGTAAAAAATTCCCATAAACACACTCCTAAATTGAAGCTGTTATAACTGCAAAGGGTGGGCCGACATCATATTAAACCCTATGGATTAGGAATGGGATGTCACTTAAATTCATATACGTGTAAAGACAGATGAGTGAATACTTTTGGCAATATAGTGTATCATTAGATACCCGATCATCTATTTGATATGTGATATTAGTGGGCAGGCTGTACTGGGTGTTTTGTTTCCAAAACTGCCATTCCCAAGTCTTTTTTTCTTTTTGGGCCAATTCTAAAATGCTCTGTGGTCTTATGGAATCAGAGTTACAGTATATCACAACAGCTTTCATCAGTAGAACAACAGACACTTGCCATTCTACAAAATCCCATTTGATAAGATGATAAGATGCCACCTCAATGGAAAGTTGGACTTTTTTCTTAATGCAACAAAAACTTAAACCTGTCATTTCTTAATTTGCTTGAACCTTTATTTAACAGACACCACAGTGCAGAGAAAATCATTTTAATTGTGTTCACTTCAGGAACTTTAACAACTTTATTCATTTTACAATACATAAACAGATCTAGAATTTCTTGCCAGCAACACACTCAGAAAAAGGGATAAGAGCTTGCTTATCATTATGCTACATCACTCTTCCTTTTAATGACGATCGTTTGGGACCTGAGGATACAAATTGTTGGAATTTCAGAGGGATCTGTGTCCATTCTTGCAGAACACAAGATTTCAGGTGCTCAACAGTACATTGTTGTAGTTGTAGACTGCCGACAGGTCAGTCAAGTACAGAGAGTGTTTGAAGCCTCGCTGTGGTAGGCCGTGAAGAACGAGGTCTGGTATTGTCTTGCTGATGAAGATGCCACCTCAATGAAAGCAAATGTCTCTCCAAAATTCCAGTATATACCTCTGCATCACCTTCACACACTTGTAATTCACCCATGATGAAACGAGGACTCATCTGACCACAGAACATGTGTCCACAGAGGACTCTGCAGTGTTTCTGTGCAGAGTTGATATTTGGCTTTCTCCTTGTGTAGTACTAGGATACATTTGGAAGTGATGAGTAACACAGGTTTTCTAAAGTACTCCGCAGCTCATATGGCTATATTAATCATGGCTGCATGACAGTTTCTCATGTTTCATTGAAGATTAAGAGCGTTCAACATTGGTTTTCATCCTTGGCCCTCACACACTGATTTTTCCCAGACTCCCTGAATATCTTAACATTTTTATGAACTATGGAGGATGAAATTTATTTGAAATCTTGCTTTGAGAAAAGTTATTTTGGCATAAAGTGGTGAGCCATAATCGTTCCATATTGGGAAGGATTAAGCTTCTGGTCTCAGGATTTTATACTCAATCCTGATATCCTCACCTATGACAAACACATCTTCTAGAACTTGTATATTACACAAACTTTCTGTCTTTCACTGCCTTTCTTCCAGCTTTTTGGAGTATGTAATTTGCATACATTTTGAAATTTTCTTCTATTTTTTAAGACTGCATCACACCCTTTTACCTTTTAGATTAGATGAAAAACAACACTACATTATTTGAGGTGATGAAGTGAATTATTTCAAGGTGGAGGTGGGGGGAAGTTATGAGTGTCAGCAAACATTTAGGCGAATAAGTAGATTTTTAAGGATTTGAACACAAGCTCATGTTCATGTTTTAATGGTTGAATATTTCTATCCACTCACAGATGTAAAGGTTGACCAGTAGCACTGACTCGTGAGAGAAAACTATGGATAAACAGTTTCCTCCCAACAATTCAGTCTGTAAATTATGATTTTGTTACCTTTGTTACGTGAAGTAGAGTGTAGATTATTACTTTTTGGAAAATGTTTCAAAGCAGCTCTAAGAAGTCAAATCATTTTGTCAGGGCTAAACATGGCAAACAGGTAGAGTAGGATACTGTTCCCAGAAACCAAAACCAACATGCCAAAAGCCATTTAACCTACTTTTAAATTGTTACATTTCCTGCAAGGTACACTTTTGCTCTTGGTGGTGAGTTTTTCAGCAATACTGGCTTTAGTCTGGATGAAAACTGGTTTCCATGGCCACCAGGTGCAGAATTTTCCACCACAAAGCCAAATGTGGCTGTAGCAAGGGAAACCGGATCTTTGTACCTGGCACTTTGTCCCAGTCTTCGGCTTTAGGTAGTGTTCACGAGTCTTCTCTGACAGCCTGCTGAACACAGAGAGACATGAAACTAGAAACCCTCCCTCTCCCCACCCACATTTTCATTCTCTTGTACTAAGAAATGTATACCAGCTTGTCTCTTTCGATCTATGGCTGATTTAGAGACTACATTATGTCTTCCCATCTGGTGTGATCTTTTTTCACAATGTTAAAGGTACTCTGGAGATTCAAATCTGAAATAATTATTTTAAAAGTCAGATATGAACACTGTTAAACCAAGCATCAGAACACATCACCAAATGTGTGTGTGTGTTTCTTTTTTCTTTTTAATGAATGAATAGACCATTCAGCATTTCATGAGGCCCCTTTTGGGAATGCCATTGTGCGTTTTGAACCTCACTTTGCTGTTATATCCCTCTTTCGCTCTCCACGTCTGCTTATCTTCTGATTGACTCTCGTGATGTGCAGACCGCTTTTCAAGGCATCCTTGAATTCCATTCATTCACCCGTCCTTCAAGAGCTGCCATGTCTGTAGGCACTTCTCTTTTTACCCTCTCACAAATCTCACACCATGGGGGTGTGAACTGAGGAGAATCCTATGGGACGGGGAGATTACCATCAAGGCTAGAGCTCCTGTGACAAAAGAGGGATTTGCCGAGTCCTGTGCCTCCTGTCTTTTACTATCGTATGGGTTTTAATGGAAGTAGGACTTTGGGGGAGGTATGGAATTCAATTACATGACCTGTCCTAACTGTACATGTCAGAAAAAGAAAAGTGAGTTTTCCAGGTGCATTTGGTAGTGGATCTTAAGATAAAAAGACTAGCAGAACATAACAAAGTCAGGGAAACAACAGTTTCTGTTATCATTTGTTGGGTTTGCCACAATCCAGACTTTGAAATGTCTTTTTGCTTTGAGGTGTCTCAGCATCAACTTTCATGAATTTGAGAGAATCTTTGTGTTGACATCTCTTTGTCTGCGTTTTATACACATCATCGCTTGATGGTCTAGTGAGATAGAAGACTTTGGCTCCCATTGGATCATGTGCTGAGTCCAGATTTTCACAAAGTGAATGCTTTGGTTTTTCATAACTTGGAAGTTGCTAATTGTTGTGTGAATTATGAGCTTGCATACAATAAATTGCGCTCTTTATTCACTCACTGGTTGTTATGGGCCAGGTGGCACAGTGCCATCCATTGAAAGGCTCAGAGAGGAGAAACATAGGCCATCCGTGGGGATGATAAATATTCAGAGGTCCACTGAAAGATTTGCAGGGCTATTTGTCTGTCGAGACAGTGACATTATTGGTTGGAGGTGGCAGTCAAATTCCCTTCCTGATTGTCCTCTTCACTGGCTGAAATATCCCATGAAAGTCAGTTAGTGCCATGTTCAACAGGGCCCTGTTGTCTTACAACTGCAGTTTATAACCTTATTATTTACGCTTGGCAATGGTCTTTGCTGTGTAAAGTTTTTGTAACTGAAGTTTCCTGTTTTAAATGTGTCCGGCCACGTAAAACAAAGAATAGAAGGTAAGATAATAAGCAGACCAACTCTAAACGATGATATCCATCCAGGTGCCCTCCATTCTAATGGATTGTTTCCCATATTGGCACACCGCAAACTATTCTCTCTAAACTATTGGCTTGTTTATGTAGCAGGGGTTAAGACATTTCCTTCTAACAGAGGCTACATAATGATCCATGATCCTGCAGGGTACATCCCTTCCTGTCGTGGTAGCTTACAGACTTGTTACCTGGGAGATTGTTGTGGCTACGGAAGTTCTGTGAATGTGTTTTAGTCCTCAAAACTGGTAAACATGCTGGCAGTGACCATGTTTTAGTGGGTTTGACATTTTAGTGGGAAAAAGGGTGTAAGACAGCATGCATACGTGTAAAAAAGCAGTGTGTTCTAAAATATGGTCCCAAGATGCAATGTATCACAAAGTAGTACTTCATAGAAAGGGTGCAGCAATGACAATCAAACAAGAACAAAGTTGGAGGCACAGAAGGGCGTTTTCACTCATGTTTGGTGCTATGAAACTACTTCTATACCATTACAGATATACCATTACCATAAAAAATATTGACAGTAGAAAGCGTTGTTGGGTTTTTTAAAGTAATTGTTCTTTAAATTGACATTTGCAATTTTATGTAGAGTCAGTCCTCCACAAAATCACCCTAGTTATTCTAAAATGATTGATGCCTGTATTTTTTTAAATATATTGCAATAAGACAATCGACCTAAATTAATTTTTTTAAATCAATACTTACCTTTTATGTTCAAGTCCTGTATCTCTACTCTGGTGTGATTGTAGTCTTCATTACTCTGCCAGTTCACTAAGTTCACTTGTTTCAAATCAGGTTTGTGAGCCAGCTCACCAAATCCCAATCACGTGGATTAAATTGTGCCTTTGCTTAAGCTGAAACAGAGGAAGACCATGACCTGTGGGCTTTTTGTGCTAAAGTGGCCAGTTTGGGAACAATAGATGCTGGCACCCCAGACTTTAGTCTGGACTGTACTAATTGAAGGTTCTGATATTGTCCTGTTGATGAAAGCCCTCTTTGTCCCACTTACCTCTCTTCATCCACTGTATCCCCGGGGCTTGGGACATATCCATAGGCAACACGTCATTCCTTTCCAGCCTTTGTCTCCACTCATTAGAGTTAATTAAAGTGTCTGAAGAAGGTTCAATTTAAACTAACCAGTAATATTGACCGAGGGGTGTTTGAAAATGTTGTAATGGGTAAGATAAAAGTTTGTGCCCTATTAACACCCCTCTAAGAAAAAGAGACATTTCCTTCTAGAAAATGGGAGGGATTATGAGTGAATGTGTGGAACATTAGTGTACACACATTAGTGTGTAAAAGCCTTGTGTAAGCACACACAATGTAGGGCTGAAGTACATCTGTGTGGTACATGTGAATTAGCAAGACGGGACAGCGGTGGATTTTTTTTGCTCTAATGAGCCACAACCACTATGTGACAAGGACAAATAAATATGCTGCTCATTGATCTGTGAATCATATGTGACTGATGCTGAGTAGCTAAGCTAAATAACAACTTGCTCAACCGGCATTGAGAGAGAGAATTATAGTAAGTGGATAATTAAATGTAACATGCTTTAGTTCTTTTCCTCACAATGGAATTTTGTTGGATATTATAAGACGGTGCCTCTCTGTTTCACTACCATTCAAAGTGTAAGGTTTGTGACCAGAAAGACGTGTTTTAACTTATTTCACTGTCATATAGTCTTTTTTTGATAAGTGCATGCCTTATTTAGTTATTTTATTATTTACTTTTTTATTATTAGGAAAGCTGTGCCTCAATTTTGTTGTGCTTGTGTACACTGTACAATTGTGCAATGACAATAAAGTCTCTTAAGCACTAAATCTTATATTATATATATAAGATTATAATATTTTCTGACAGTGTCGATCTACATACACTGACATGGAGTTCTGTGCGTAGATGAAACTCAACATCTGATTGAGGCCCAATGACTTCAAAGAACCAGAGAAAAGGTATCAGGGCCTCCACAGGTTGATACAGTGAGCTACAATCTGCTCCTTGCACAACTTTATAGATGCAGAAAAGAGATCTGTAAGCACATTCCTTCCATGTGAAAGCCCACATCTTCAGTGGAAGATGTTATTTATGCGTGAATTCAGTAATGGCAACAGGAATGGAAAGAAAATCATTTTTGACATCCTGAATGTTTATAGGATATGCATATGCATCTGCACCTTTGCCCGCATTTTTAGCTACTCTGTAAATCATAGACCTGTTAAGGCATGTACAATTTGTGCATAAACATGTGATTTAGAGTCAGCAGAAAAGGTTTCCTTATAAGTCAACGTTTCAAAAGCTCTCAAGAGTTTTTTGGAACAGTTTGTGGCTGAATATTAACTAATTTTTAAAATCATTGGAAAGGAGACAGTGACAGAAAAGATTCTAATCGAAGAAAATAGCTCTAAAATGACATCTTGTTGCTTTTAATGTGGACAATGCAAACCAAATTCCAGCTGTCAGCTCAGCCCTTAATACATAAACCATTTAAGGAGCCACAAGATAAGTTCTCCCATTGGTCAGTTTCAAGTACTGCAAAATGTATGTTAGAATCTGCAGGTCCTGATACTATGAGTACATTTGTTTGTGTTGCATTTCTGCTTACTTTCTCAAAACCATCAGTTCTATTGAGGATTATTTGGAATCTTTCAGGTAAAACTGAATTTGGCAGACTTTGTATAAACACTCATTTCTACCTGTCAAACATCAATGTTGTTGAGCAGGTGTTCAGTTTGTAAAATATAGTTTCACTACAACTTATTTGGTCCTCACTGTGCAATTTAAGGAGCAAGAAATCTTAAAAATTCTTTTTAAAGCATAGCATCAAGGTTGTTAGGCGGTCAGTCAAAGTGTCCTGTTTGACTGACATGAGAATCTTAAGAATGCTGATAGTCTGGGAAATTTGTCAGTGGACAGTCTACACGGCAACGAGGTGGGCCTCTGTTTTATTAGATATGAGCATGTCTTGGAATGCGACCATAATGTACCTTTTGACTCAGTGAGCCTTCAAATTCTACCAGTTCCTTGCTGTTCTAAAATGCTCATTTATGCATTCTTTTTTAATGATTGATTTTATGAGTTCTTGCTCTGCTCTCCTTGTCTCATAGTCAGATATTGTAGAGGATAGGCATTTCTAACAAACATTTGATCAAATTAACTCACACTTTATCAGAAAGCAGGCACACATTAGTCACACCTTCGCAGCTGCTTCACAATAGAAACCCTCACGTGAATAAAACAATATCTTGCATTGTGTGGAAGAAGCATAAAGAAAGCATATGTGGCATAAGCTCCACGGTGTCACTGTCAGAGTGTAAATCCCACCCGAGGGCTTACATTCTGACAAAACATAATTGAGTCAGGCTGTGGTTTTGGCTTTATGTAAATCATATTTTAGTGCATCTCTGTACCTGTGTTGTCTTGTTACAGTATGCTCTGCAGTTATAATTCGGAAAGAAAGTACTCATTAAACCAACTTAAGAAACATCAAATGAGTGTTAGATATCTGTAGCTCCCAAATTGGCTCAGAATAACAACCACCACATATTTTCAGCTCCTGGTATTGTTGAGATACACAGTTAAATCTGTAAAGGGTGCATACCCTATGTTAATGTTGGACTGTGCAGGCTTTTTAAGATGTGATTACAAATATTTTATTGCTTTCACAGAGGAATAGAAGGAATAGAAGATTATTTCCTTCACAACTTTCCGGTTTTATGTTTTCAATGCGTTTCCTTTTTGCTGTGGTTTCGACAGGTTCTGTTTTTGGCCTTATCTGACACTATGGAAGTAGTTTGTACTTAGATTGTGTACAAACCCTTTCCTTTTCTTTTGGGTAAAAACAAAAGCAAGTTGCTACTCCACAGTTAAGGCCAGTCTTAAAGCTGCTATTTGTTCTTTGTTCCACCTCAGAAGAGTGTTGATTTAGAATATAAAATGTGGCGTGACCTTACGAGTTCACTCAGATGATTGAGACTTTCAGAAATGCGTGTATGCACTTTGAAAATAATCTGTGTTTTATGTCACTGAAAGAAGCCTGACATTTCAAACTGAGTAATGAAGTCACTGTATTACTTTGGGTATAAACCTTAGGCAAAAAGAAGGAAAAAAAGAGTTTTGGACCTTTTAACGTGACAGCACAGTCATAAAAATGAGGTTAAATGTAAGCTTTTTGGCACATTCAGGAAAGTGAAAAACCTAAATCTAAAGACCTAATTTTCCAATTTAAGTTTAACATATGATAAATTATGCATCATATTGAAATCTTTTGGACTGAGAGGAGATCAAAACCTCAAGTTTTAAAGTCGCAAATCAAACTTCCTTGCAGCTTATTATTGCTTCTCTCACTGTTCGAACTTTATGTTGAAAGCCAATAAGACTAATGGTAAACCATGCATTCTTGGTTGCTGAATGTTATAACATTTAAGGGTGAAGAGAACACTGCACACATGATTTCATTTAGAAGCAATGTGTATAGTCAAACAGTCAAACAGTATCTCCTACAATCAGAAGCTCTTTCCTTGACCTTGACAGAAAACATTGTGAGAAAGTGAAACGACAGATGCATGAAAATATTCATCCAATAGTTTCAGAAACTATTTGTAAATGTGGTATTTTTTTATGCTAAATGAGATCATAAAGAAATCCTTGAAGCTCCTTCTTATCTTTAGAATCTGACCAGCTTTTATTAAGTTTTGGAGCCTCCAAAAAAGAAAGAAAGAAAGAAAAAACACTATTCAAGCAGATCCCTGGTATTGTATTGACTGATTCTGAACCTAGCACGCGGGTCAACGGGACCTGTTCCTATTGCAGCCGCAGTTAGGAGGCACCCATCCCAGCTGGGTCATTTTACAGGCTTTAACATGCTCACAAAGCCACTAAAACACTGTTTGAGATGTGGAACTGTTGGTTTGCAGCTGGAGCCTCCCTCCAGATACAAGAGCTGATTTGACATGAAGTAGTATTTCCTCATAGTAATACATATTTTTATCACAGTCATGATTGTTGATGTATACGCTGCTTTAAACAGGGAATTAACTTTGTTTTTAGAAGGAAAGATCTTTTGAGGTTGATGTTTAGCACCATAGAAAATGGGAGCATAAGTCAGACTTTCTAGCACTTCATTGACAATGAAAATGATGTGTGGGCTTGGTGAATCACGGAATGATGGATGTTCTTAGACCCCAATTCCACCACACTTAACCTGAGGGCAAGGCAAGTCAAACCTTCCTTGCCTCAGCGGATGCCTCAAGCCAGGACAGAGCTTCAAGCGGCTGGCTGCTCTCCAACAGTTTGTATATCACTGGAAATTCACAAAGCGGTGAAAAGTACACAGGCAACAAATTACTACCTGATAAAGTGGCTGGAGAGCTGAGCTAATAGCTTACAGACTGGAAAGGTGCAGCATGTTTTGAACGAGTTTAGTGTATTGTGATTTGTGTTTGGACAGCGTCACGAGAAATAAAATCTCCTCGGATGTGTCGGCTCACATAATGGGTGTATTTGTCTCCACGGTCTTTTTTCTTGGGTTGGCTCTCGGATGTTTGAACACATTCTGGCCATACTTACCGCCACTCAGCCCATTGAGCCGAGCAGCGCTATTGAGTTTCTGCTGAGTTATCCAATAGGTCTGATCTGAGCTCAAAAGTGGCATAGTTGCAAGGTAGGCTTCCTTATTAAGTTGAGGAGGTTTTTACAGGTTATGGGTGGAGGAGCCCAAACTTCTCACTAACTGCACCTACAAATTAATTAATTAATTAAAACAATTTTTTTTAAAGGAAGTCATCGAGCAGCATGACTTCATACTGCCCTGGGCCCTCCCAGGCTAGTCAATGCTCATTAAATACTAACAAGCCATGACTGAAAGTTTCCTGGGCTTTTAATACGTGGGCAGAATTATTTCTGTTTGAAGAGATGATGGTCATGGCTCATCTGCAGCTGTTGAAATATATTTTTCTAACAAAGTAATTTTCTTCTAGCACTCGGTATCAGATGTGTAGCATGAAGAGGAGTACAAGTTTTTTGTGCTGCATCAGAAAACATTACCTTCTTTTGCTTCATCTCCTGTGACTTCATGAAATCAAACTCTGAATGTCCTTCCTTTGTCAATTTGTAGCTGCTGCAGCATACTTTTGTAGTTTTTGTTGTAGCTGAATGGTGCATTGTTTGTCAGAGAGAAGAAAACGAGGCCACAGACACATGCTCACCTCCTCCTCCCTGCTGGAGTTCATCCACTGCCAGAAATGCCACGACGTTAAGCTGTCTGTGTGCGCAGTTTTAAATTCTTGTATGTGCACATTTGAAATAGGTTAAGGGTGTTTGTGTCACTTACAATGAAACTGTCCCTTACATCCCTCCCCCATCTATGTGTCCTAACTGGATTCTAACTGTGCTCCCCTTCATTGAGTCTAAATAGTCATAAGCTCAGGGGCTAAAGTCATAGTGAGGGTTAGCACGCCCTCTGACAGACACACACACACATACACGCAGTGAAATCTCCTTGGTGAATAGTCACTACTTTAGGGGAATGCCTCAGTGTAGACAATAGCGATGTATCCTTACTTAACTTCTCCCATCACCCATCTTGGAACGCCACAGGACTGCAAGATCTCCTGTGTTCCCCCTTAGCTCAAAGTGTTTTGGTCTGACATGTTTTCCACCCACCAATGAGTGGGGAAGCATATTTTTAATTAGTGGGAGTATTCAGAAAGTTAAGGAGGTATCTTCAAAAGAAGCCCTTAGTTACACCACTCTGATATGTTTCCCACTGTTTGAAAAAACATCTCTGTCCAGACAAGAATGCAGAGATCCTCACAAATGTTGGAATAGTTATGCCGGGCCATCAGGTGGCGATAATGTCTATATCAACGACACATCAAAATCTGCTCAAAACATCCGAAGAACACTCTGAGCATGCTAAGTTAACTGATTTTTCTTTGGAGAAAAAAAATTTAGACCAATGGAAATACAAATGTGTTTCGTTTGTGTAGACAGATGTTGAAGCATAGTTGTTGCTCACTGTGACGTTGCAGTAAAAGGTGATAAAAGCCCAGGAAAACATTAGAAAAAATGTATATAGGTGTCACTGTTCCTAAAGTTTCATTACATAACAGTGGGCAGGCGAGAAGCAGGCTGACATGCCCAAAGCCTTCAGACCAAAACTACAAATATGCTTGGAGCTCATTTAAGTTATCTGACTGAACTCCTAACATGTTCACAGTGGCAGTGCAGACATACCGTTGTTTAGCAGACTGCGTTTGTCACATTCACTTAAGTAAAGTAAACTTCATGGTAGTGTCATTTGTCAATTTCATAAAATGTATTTGACTTCTGACTTGATAGCGGAACTAGAAGGTAGTCACTAACATGAGCACAAGCCATCCTGTAGGTGACATTCTCTGTCTATGATGGAGTAGTCCTTGCTATAGCTGTTGATATATTTCCTCAAAACTACAAATATGAACCTCACTGTGGCACTTGAGAGCAAGCTGGGATATCACCAAAGTAATTACAGTTCACTCTTTTGCCACTGTCAATATCTGCAACAAGTTGCATTGTCATCCATTCAGTAATTTCTAATGTATTTCACAAATAACATCCAAAAAAGAAGGCTGAAAGAGTCTAAAATGGGTTCAGAAAAACAAAATGTAAAATTCAATATAGATGATGTCAGCGAGATACAACACGTCACTATTTGCTCTATAAAGGAAAAGAGGAAAGAGCAGAAACTCCTTCTTCTTTTGCTGTTGCAGCTGAATGACATGCTCATGTTTGTAAGAGTGGTACCTCGCAGGCTAGGCTTCGCCCACTGGGTTGGGACAGATCTTTGATGTCAAAGCATGAAAGGGTGTAGCCTTCCAATCATTCGTCTATAGGACAGCCTGGACAAGTGTCTTCCACACCCAATACATTTTCTTCTTGGACAAGATCATAAAAGTTAACTTTCAGGGGACAGAAAGAGGGGCAAATTACGGGAGCAGGTATTCACAAAGCTGGACTTTTATGCCCCACCCAGAGTTTAAACGTTAGCATTTTGTGGAGGTGACTCTTTGAGGGGATTTTTGTTCATTTGACTTGTGGACTTGCACCATGTTGATAAGGTTAAAAGTCTCAATTTAGTATTTAACATTTAAGTTCTCATTTGCTTAATTTTTTTCTTGAAAACAATCAAAACTAAATGAGAAAATGTTGGAACTTCTATTCATCTGGTTTGTGGCAGATTTTCAGTTATAATTGAGTTCCTTTGCTAAGAAACTGGATGGCTATAACCTTTCGACCATTATAACTATGCGTGCACTGATCCATCTGCTATCAACATCATCTGTTATTTGTTTGACAGTTTGATTGTTTGTTTCTAAAGCCAGTCAGGAGTACTGATAAGATTTTTTCTAAGAGGACGTTGATCCGTCTTTCCAGCGCTAAGTCATAATGCCAGCACCATAATGACTTTGAGAGGCAGTGGGTAGATGCTAACACCGAAGCAAGCTACAGCGCTATGTCTTTTTAACACTGTGTGATTGATGATTAGTAATGATTAGTGAGCTATGTTATTGTAATTGCAATAAATGCGGCACAAAAATTGTAGCCCAACAACCAGAGATTGACAGATATCAAGCCAAGTCAGACCGCAGAATATTGCTATTAACTTTAACATTTGGCTTTCTGACATTTTTACTTTTTCTGCTACTTTTTAGACAAGCATACAATCACTTCAGGAATATAACAGGAAGTTTGGGAATCACATTTGAGTCAAGACCAAAGTAATGTCCCTTGCTTAGGTCCTTGTATCGAAGAAAACGATTCTGCAGCCATTCAGTGACATGACTGATGCAAAGCAATGATGATAGAAAATCCCTGTGTGACTGTTTAAAGGATTGCAGCCCACAGTAACTTTTGTCCTCTGTTCTGTCCCCCTCCTCCTCCACTGTCAGCTGCTTTATGGAAGTGTTACAGATGTGAAGTAAATCACATGTGGATTTAAAACACCTCCAGCTTTTTCCCTTAGAAATCACTTTAACATGCTTTAGGAGACCCTGAAACTCCATTTAGTGAACTCAGTTTTTTCTTTGCTGTTGATGATAGATATGACGCAGCGCTGCAGTTTCTTAAATTGGAATCAGTTTTGCAGGATGTGTTGTGGTAAATAAAACTTACTTTTGGAGCTGATTTGCCATTGTTCCTCAGTCATGCTAAATAAAATAAGGCCTTTTGTTTGTCTGTCTTGTTTCCATGAGGCAGAGAGCTCCACTCTCCCTGGGGTTATACTCCTTGGGTATACTAACTGATGCTCTGCAGTTTCTCTTTCACTTGCTGTATTTTGGGATCACAAAGCCTGAACCAACATGATTAGAATGCCCTTTTTTCATCTTTTGTCCCCTTTTTTGTAAAGAGGCTTTTTTGTTCTAATGGGCTAATTTAACTTGGAATGTTTTCTCTTTGGGCTTTTGAGCTGGGGGTTGTTAAGGGTTGTGAGCAAAGAATGAAAAGATGGACGCCTTGGTGCGAACCTGTTTCACCCTCTGTATGTTGTTCAGGTCAGCTCAGGCCCTAATTCTTTCATTCTTCTATTAAAGTAATAGAATTAGGCTATTCTTTTTCTTGAATGTGCAAATGTACCACAGCATCCGAACACTGCTGTGATTCCTTGGTATATTTCTGGTATGAAATAATATAGTTAAAGGAAAACAAATTTTACACATAGAGGTCAGTTCTTTGCTTAACGGGAACTTAATTACTGGAAGACAAGTTCTAATATAACAAAAGAAAAAGAGTAAAAGGAGATCTGGAGGTGGAAGTAGTGGTTGGTCTCTTCCAGGGAGAAACATTTTTACAGCCTTTTTGACCTGTTTGTAATTAAGTGGGTGTGAATCCGTTACCCTTATACATTATAGCATATTGTGCAGTGATCAGGTAATAATTCAGCAGCACTCCGGAGTTTTGCTTCACCACTGCCTTGGCAAGCTTGTTTCGTCTTGTCTTGCATGAGGCATGGAAGGCTTTCATCTCCATTCTCTGTGCTTCCACTGGATTATAGAGATGAAGTTCCAATAAGAATTCAAATCCATAGAATTTTCTCTTTTTTATCCGACTTCTCCCTACACAACTCAGTCTTACGAACAGGTCTGTGCTTTAGGCTCCAGTGTTGACATGCTTATGATTGTGTGTGGTGAGAGTTTTGTACACCTAATTTATATTTTCAGTTCTTATTATTAGATTAGAACCCACAGAGGACCCTAATTTTCCTCTGTGTCACATTCATGTCCTTGTCAGTCGCCTTCTTTCTCCTTGTTGATTGAATTAACTGCAGCACACCCATAAGATTATGTAATGCACAGACACATGTCTGTGCTTGAAGCAGAGAAGGATGGTCCAATATGAAAAGTAATTCAAGTTTGTTAAAAACATTGCAAAATGTTTTTCGTGGGTTCCTTTTTGAAAATACAGGAAACAAAGCTAAATGGGTTTTAAAAAAAGTCTCAAAAGGCGCATTTGGACAGAGAGTTCTAAGAACGCAGTTCTAAGAACCGTCCACCTCGAATTTAGTTCTAAGAACTGCCCTTCCCCAGGGGAACTGTTTCATTTTGCATTCGCACGTAAGTCGGGGACCTTGGTTGGGACTGATGTGACAGAGCGCAGACAAAGGAGACAACGTGTAAGTTTAACTTATTAAACATGTGCCGGTTGTGTCCGTGTCGTATGAGTAAATATTTCAGACAAGGGGCGGAGCCACCCACCACCAAACACCTACGTCATATGTGTTCCTATGGAACCCAGAAAAGACCCTGCCTCAGAGAAGGAGCTAAAATAGATATAGGAACTGAGGGCCGTGGTCCCGAGTTCCTGTATGTCCGAATGCGCAAAAAAAACCGGCCGAGTTCCTGAAAAGGTTATCGGAACTGCAAAAGGTTCCTACAGTGGGAATGTGCCTAAAGTTGGTCATGAGGTAGTAGGAGTTCACATAAACAGCAGGCTTACCTGAGATTTACTGTAGATTGGTGATAAGAAATATTTACTGACAAGATTAAAAAAACAATATATTATGATCATAGTTGAAATATAATGTCAGCGTTAGAAGTTACGATGGTGTTTTATGATGAAAGACAGATTTATTATCACTACCAGTCTAACAAAATAACACATTTTCAGTAGAACACAGGGATGACCCTTTCTAGCTTTTCTTTCTAACAGACCAGTTGAAGGTGTTTAATGCTTGGTTGACCGAGTAAAGCTTCTGGAAACGACTTCCTTTCAGTGGCACAGTCACAGAAGAGCACCTTCTTTGTCAGGACCTTTTGATGTTTATACACATGCTTTCCTCATTTTGGGATTAAGAGGCTGTGGGGAAATGGTCCGGTTGACACTGTGAGAGTCACCCAGTGATTTGTGACACCCAAAGCCTCATTTTTAATTTTTTTTAGCACCAACGTAACACATTGATTGTGATGTGGGACAGAGGTGCACGGATACACAGACATACTTAACACACTATTGCACTATTCAAGTAAAACTGTCAGAGCTCTGCATTCTGTGCCGTTACTCTCTGAAAGTGTGAATTCCCAGCTGGATGGTACCCAGTTAACACATAAACTGTGCTGCTATCTTACATTGAAGTATAATTAGTCAGATGCACCTCTTTCCTACACAAAAAGCCGCTCCCCTGTGTGATAATTGTCTCGTGATAAAGACGTCTGGGTTTCCCCTCCATCTGTGAGCAAGTTGGAGACTCTTCCCATGTTCTTCTGCTTGTCCTGACTCATGCTCCCAAACCACACCGCAATGTTTTTGCTCATTTTGGAATGAGTCACTGAGTGGAAATAAACACTGTCTGAGGCTCATAGTCTGAGATAGAATTTTTAATTAATTCAAAGTGTGGTTGTTTTGCTTGTCCGGCATTATCGATGACACGCAAATGAACTTTTAATCTAAACCTGTTGAGCTGTGGAACAGAGAGGAAGGGCTCCATTAGTTTGAGCTATACAGGCTAACAGACACAGGATGCTCGATGAAAAAAGAAAGATTGTGAATTCATATCTCAGTTTATCACTGTCTGAATACGTTCTTGGCAAAGTGGCGTTGGTTGGTTTGTGTTGAAGCCCAATCTACCAGTCTGCTGGGCCTGTTTTATTACACTGATGAAAAACAACAGAGGTAACCATTGAAATGACTGCCAGACCTTCAGTGTGTGTTACAGGAAATGCTTAGATAACGTGGATAGACAGCAAATGACCCATTTCAAGAAGAAGTGAAATCCCACATAGAAGAACTTGGCCATAATAATGAGGCTTTTTGTTTTGTCGAGTTACTATTGTTGATGTTGCCTTTGGAGTTGCAGTGAATAAAGCGAGACCAAGCAAAGAGCCGGTGTTTTAAAGATTCTGCCACCTATTTCACCTTTACAGTCACAGATTAAAGGCAGGAATGTAGCCAAAGATGAAAGGTTGACATGATATCTCATTCTATTTTTCTTTTTGTTTTTTAATCTCCATCGTATGTTTCACATCCGAATGTTGTATTTACTCCTACTTCAAGAGTTGTATGCAGAACACTTCTCCAAGTTTACGCTATTTACAGAAATTCTCACAACCCATATTCCCTGGGCCTGCCTGGGAAAACACTTTAGTAAAGACAACAATCGTCCCCACACAAATAAACATATACAAATACAAATCCTCTGGGACCAATTTAGTGCATATACGGTGCTAACACAGACACACGGGAGAAACACACACAGCCCTCCTGGGAGAAAGCAAAGAGGTCGAGGGATTGATTCAAACATGTCAGTTGTGTTATCCATTTCTTTGCAAACTCACTTACAGGCATCTCTCAAAGAAGTATGTCGATAATTTGCTCTTTTCTGCACATCCGGCTCTGGATCCTAATCCACAGAGTCAACACTGCTAACTCCAGACTTCCGATCTCCACATTGTTTCATCTTTGTGGGAAGAGAGAATGACAACGTTGTCATCACAAGCTGGCCAACCCTCCTGCAAACTGTAGCACTGCAGCTGATCAGGTGGCAGGGTTTTATATCAGAAAACCTCACATGCTGATGTTCAGTGGCTTGATCTCGTTTTATAAGCCCTAGCAGCAGAAACTAAGCAGCTTTTTGTCAGTTTTTGTTTTTTCTAAAAAAGGTTTTCGCTGGAATCTGACAATTTTTATGAGGTGACAATATATGGCTTTGCATTTAGCCCCAAATTGAACCCCTTGGCTTCCTTCATGTGTGTCAGATGTCTGAGGAAAGAGAAGTTCAGACTTGCTGTGGCCAGTCCTCTTAGGCACCCACAAGGAAACAGCTGGTATGTGCAATTCCTCTACTGACCTCTCCACCTCCTGACTCACCTGAACTGGTGTTCAGCAGCAGGGCAAACATGGTATATTCTGATTTACTCTCTTTCTTTTTTCTCCCTTGTTGGTGAAATTTAGTGCAAAATTTCTACAACATAAATCCTACACGTGGATTTGAAGAACCGTGAACGTGTGTTGGATTTACATGTGATATGTTGGAGCTGTCTGTGATACGCAGGAGGACTGTAGGTCAGTGCACACACAGGAAGACGGTCTTTAACTCCACTGAGGTCATGTGGTGCAACTGCACTTGCAACCAGCTTCCTGCTACCTTCTAATGCCTCTGTAATTGATATTTCAAACACCACTATTTCTATCCAATTCTTAGAGATACTCTGTGGTAAATGTGTAGCTAAACAGAGCGGGACATTTTCAACTCCGTGACCCTGAAACCCTGCCTTCTTAGACACACAGAGTTTGGATTCCAGGTGTGGGAGTGTCCCTCTCCATTCCTTTCAGGTCTAGAAAGCGGGTAAATGATTTGTCAGAGCGAGGTGACCCTTCTCTTCAAGTTAATTTTCGACCACCTGGGCAGTTCTGACATAAATGTGTGTTAGGATTTTTGATAAGGTCCATTGTATTTTTTATTTTTCATGGATTAGATGCAATGAAATAACTGAACCTAAGGTCTCTTCCTGTGGCGGCTTAGACGCCATTGTCTCTTGATTGACAGCTGTGTGTAAAATGTACTGTAAAATGTAAAATGTACTGTCGACAGTCCTGTAACCGCAGTGCTTTGGACTGTAATGAGGTCAGTGTCGTGTTGAACCACACAGTTAATCTCACAGGAATTTGGTCTCCCCCTGCTGATGAAAACAGGGATGAGCACGAGTAAAACCCTTTTTTTCTCACACAGGCACATCAAGCTCATGCAGATCATATGTTAACAACAAACCTTTCTTTTTTATTTTTGTTTGACTGAAAATTAAATAATCTCTCCATTGTCCATTCCTTTGAAAGTCATTTGATGTGCTATTAAATGTCAAACAGTCAACACATTCTAGTCTCAGCTCAGAGAACATAATCCTCTGTGGTTTCTCTTTGTGCTGTCACATCAACACAGCAGGTGTGTTGAGTTTGGTTGCCTCGCAAATGAAGACAAATGCCTTGTAATGACTTTATCTCAATGATCATCGTTTAAAAGAATTGTTAACAGTATTTTGATTGTGCTTTATCTACTACCATAAGGTGCTGCCTGCTGTTGACAGGTCCTATGCTGTCAGTGTTTGATTTTCCACAGGTGTCTTTTTGTCAGAGAGGGACCACCTGTTGAGTAAAGTTTGCTTTATGTCATTTGGTGTATCTACATCAGAAAGGATGGGGTGCAGTAGATTATTGGGAGCTTGATGTGAACAAAAGATCATTTATGCACAGACAAGGCTGCTCATGATGCACACCTCCTTAAGATTAGTGTTTTAACCTTTGTGGCATCCAAATGTTATTTGTTCAGTTGTGCTGAATAAATAACGTTAAAGTTACATGTAACTTACAGCTTTATATCAACCAGTTTTACTGGCAGTAGGACGTGTGTTGCTGCTTTGTGTTTTATTGCGTCTTGTTGTGGTTCACCTGTTAGACAGCAGAGGGAGCCATTTAGTCACAGCCTAAAATGTGACGTGACACTGACTATTATTCAAATAATCATCACTTCTAGAAAGAAACCTTTAATTGTGTAATGATACCTGCAAAGCTTCCACAAATCAGCCACACACCCTTTAAATGTCAAGGTGATGCTCTGTATTTGCCAGCAAACATTTCAAAGATAAACAGCAGTGTAACAATTCAGCTTGACTCACCTCTCACTTCAGTCAGCGAGGAGTTGTTTCAGGCAGAGGAATCAATAATGTGTCTGTCAGTAGTCGAGATTACACCTCGCATGCTGTGTGGGCTAGTTACAGCTGAGACATTTCCGAATGCTCTGACTTGACAGTGCACTAATCAGTGAAGTCATTACAGTTACAAGAAGTCTCCATGTAGTCCCTTTGGGGATGTGAGTTATTTTTTTCTGCCTTGCATCTCGTTGTGATTGCTTTTATAAGATGTGGGAGACTGTTTATGAGTGCAGCTGTCCAGTGTATCCATCTTTGAAGATGAATGAATGTCAGACACAGACGGTCAGTTTAAAGTGTATTGACGTGAAATCAATGAAAAAAAAAAAGAACGGAACTTGGTGGTGAGTGAGTCAAAGTTTCCAAAATATGCATGTCTCATGGGGTTCAATTCAATTTAGAGCTGAAGCATCAACAGAGGAACACTTACAGGCCACCAGGGAATGTTATGGCATTTCAGACATGTTCTCAGGGTACAATTTACATTTGAAAAACCTATCAAGCTTTGATGTAGTGTACATAAATGAAAGTGTTTATACCGAAAATTACATTTATGTAGGGCTGTTAAATGTGGTTAAACATCCGTGTCTGACTTCTATCACATGTACAGAACACCCCTCCGTGCCTTACCAATACTGTAACTGTTGTTTAGGTACCACAGGCTACATATTCCCCTGTTGTTATGGAATGTGTCTTATTGAGAGTAACAGCCGAGCTGTTTCTGCTTGCCTGAGCAGGACTGTGAGGAACCCTGCAGGGCTCAGTCTGCCTGTGTGTCTCTTTGTGCAGGATACTGAATCGTTCAGTGAAGTGATGCAGCCCTGCGGTCTTTAAAGAAGCAACAAGTTGATTTGCTGCCTTATAGTGGGATGGAAACTGTTATATCCAGTACTTGTAGGGATTTCTGGAGACTTGCCTGTGAAAATACTGTAGCAGCAAGTATAGAAAAATCTGTAAAATACTACATAATTACTCCTACATTTTAACAGCTGTTACAGTTACAGCTGAAGATGACACTAACAATATGTTTTTATCCTATGTTTAGCCTAGGAAATGTTGGATGGGTTTATGATTTGCTTACTGATTTCTTCCATGTATTCAGAAACTTTAAGATTTTATGGCTTAATGTCTGAACAAAAGATATTTACCCCACAGGCAAAGTTACCCACTGAGAACCTGCTCCGACAGGCCACTTTAGCTTTGTGATAAGTGTCTGTCTGTGGGAAACAGGACCCCTTTCCCTCCCAATGTGATAGCGGTGACCTCCTGACCTCCATTCTGTTAGCCAACCCCCCACTGCTCATTCTCTGTCTGTCTCACACACTCAGTGAGACACATTCACTGATCAGAGATATTAAAGATGCAAGAGAAGATGTCGCTTAAATGAGGTTCTTTCATTGTGACAAACGAGCCAGAGTAGAGGCACGACACACCATCTGCGGCAGCCAAGGAGCTGCGCTCACGCATGAGTCAGGTGTCGTGTGTGCACTACAGTCTGTATATGTCTGTGTCTTTCTGTTTACTCTGCTGCTCCGCTGGGACATGCTGTGTGACGGCACAACAAGTGTGTTTGTGTTCGTGTGCCTGTTGGTGTGTGCACATGTATGTCAACCATGCGCAGGCTTGTTCATGACCCTCTGTGGCTCCCAGCTCCCTCGGTGCCTTGAAGCTTAGTGCTTGTAAAACCACTGAGACAGTGACTTCACGATGACTCACAGCAAGAGGTCAAAGACTCACACTTGCTGAAATAACATCAGTGTGTGTGTGAGGTGAGGGTATCTGTCAAAAGGCCCTCTGGCTGCATTAAGTGCTCTCTAACGTCTTGAAGAGATTACCATGTTTTTTTGCATGGGCATCTTGTGTTTTACGTATGCCTACTTTTGTGCCTTTATGTCTGTACTGCACTTACACTTAAGGTAAAAATGACACACTGTCTATAGTATAAAACTGCAAGAAATGATTGAGATGGTAAGAACTTTTACAGCAGGAATGTATATAAAAGTCACTCTAAATGCACCCAGTACTTTCCCTCATTGCTTGTTGTGTTTGATATAGTGTTCGTGTGACTCTTGTATTCCTAAATTGATCTCAAAAGCTATGTTTAAAACTGATTAAATTGTCCCTCTGAGAATGAAATTTGATGTGTGAATGACAGGAGTGTGGAATAGAATCCCACCATGCAGTGACAGACAATTGGACGCCGTTGGCCCCTCCTGGATTATGTTGAGGAGGTTTTGTTGGTGTTGTAATTAGTCGATCATTCACCTCTTATTGATGGTCTCAGCCTTCAGACTCATTCCTGGTATAAGGTTACATGCTTTTGTCTGTCTATTGTGAGGAAAGACAGAAGGGAGGCCTGGAATTTCAGTTCATCTCCTTTTCAACACACGATACAGAAATCCTGTGGCTTTGTTTCTATGCCATATTTTATCAAAGACTGCATTGGCTCCTACGTTTTGTTTTATTTGATGAATTGTTTTGTGGATATTCTTGGTTTTTTGGTTTTCTGCCACTCGAAAGCAATAGAGCTCAATGTTTTACCATCTTTGGTGCTTCATTTGACAACAAATGTGCATGAAACTTTGCTGAGGTTGTGGTCTTCTGTCAGCAGGCAACAGTTGGACAGCAGGACACCCGTATGTTAGCTGAGCTAAAGAAAAACTCCTAAACTCTCCTGTAAAAAATGCTTGAACTACACACAGATCCTCTTGAACTTGCACTCAACACATATCAAAACAAGCCCAATTCCCAAAAAAGTTGCGATGCTCTGTAAATTTTAAAAGAAAAATGAGGGCAGCAGCACATCTCAAACAAGTTGGGACCAGGCCATGTTTACCACTGGGTAGCCTCCTCTCTTCTTTTGACAACGTTCTCTAAACATCTGGGAACTGAGGACACCAGTCAGACTTTACACAGAAAGTGAGCCAAGACCTTTCTTGCTGCGAGGTGACAAAGTTAGCCACCACACTACAATGCTGGGGGCATGCAGCAAAGGACCCCTGGCCGGGACTTGAGAAAATGTCAGCTGGATGGGAGCTTATGTTGATCTTAAACCTGTACTTTTTAGCATTGACGGAGCCTTTCCAGATGCACAAGTTGTCAGTTCCATAGGCGCTAATGCACCTTCATGCCAACAGAGATGTAGGCCTTTGAACTGAGTGCTCATTATGGGACCTCTTCTCTTTAGAGAACACACTGTTCTTGATTTCCAAATCAGTTTTTCCAAATTTGGTTTATCTGGCAACAGAAAAGTTCAGCTTTCCCTTTCAAATGAGCTTTGAGCTTTCAAAGCAGCATTTCTTGATCACGTTCACACAGCTTCTTTTTGCATGATAGACCTTTAACCTTCATTTGTGGATGGAAAATGATGCCAGTGATATCCGGAAGTGTTCCTGAGCCTATGTAGAGATTTCCAGGACAGAATCATGACTGTTTTTATTACAGTGCAGCCCCCTTGTTAATAGAGATGTCTCGAGATTCTTGGAATCTTTCGATTATATCATGTATCGTAGATGATGAAACATTCAAAATCGATTTTGCGATTTTACATTGAGGAACACCATTCTGAAATTGATCCACAATTTGCAGACTGCTGAACCTCTTCCAAGCTTTACTTTTGTGAGACTCAGTCTCTCTAAGGTGCTCTTTTTTTAGCTTAATTAGTTGCAACATGTTTCTCCAACTCCTATTTCAACCCTTTGTAGGCATGGTTCTTACAAAAAACTCAAGATGAGCTTATTTTTTTTCAAGAAATATTAAGATATCTCACTTGTTCTATTATTCTGTAGTTCTATATGGCAGTCAGTGCTCTCATATATTGACGTTAATCTTTAGCTTTAAGTCGTGTCAGTAATTAAAAGCAAAGTCTTGCATTTGTCTTAAAGATAAAGATAAAGATAGGCTTTTGAAGCCCTTTTACTGTAATTACCTGTCCGACAGCACTGTTAGACAGGAAATGTTGCCGTCATGTTTTCATCATATCTTGTGGTCTGCACTTGATAGGGGCATCAGGAGACATGAAAGAGATGGTGAAAACAGGGACACGTTTTTGACAAAGCTCAGGGTGTGCTCATTGTTTGATGTCTGGAAATTGCATCAGTCCAAAAATGTAAGATTACTGCCTTCATTAGATATAATTTTTGTCTTTTCATGGTCAGATTTTTCCACACTGTAGATAATAAAGCCATTTGTTAAACAAAGTGAAAAGATGCCTGTTGGCATATTTCGCACCTTTTGAAGTTTTCATGAAGACTTGAGATCTTTTATTGCCAGTTTTGAAACAACAAAACTCCTCCATTTCATTCTGTTTCAGACAATGTCCGCTTTTTGCCTGGAGTTATTTATGATTTGGCATCTAGTTAGCAAAGGAAGTCATGTTGATGGGACTCCCCACATCAGATGGGAAGCGAAGGACAGTAGAGTTTTTGTTTAATCATGGGATGGGTCATTTAGATGGGAATGTACCACTTGATTTTCATGAAAAAACATCTAACAAAAGGCTTTTGATAATCAAGTGAAAGTGTACTTGGCTGTTTTCACAGCAACATAACTGCTGTCCGAAGCTGCAGTTATTAACCCTGAATTTAATAATAATGCTGTGCCAGACAGGGGTTTTCTGATGTTTTTTCAGGCTATTGAGTATCGATTACAATATAGTTAGTTAAAATAAAGTTTACTAAACAAATGCCTTTCTGACTGTGTTGGCCCAGAGGACCCCTGAAGCAGCTGACTGGTATATTACTCAAATACTGAACAATGTCAACAGTAATCTTTGAATGCTTCTCAAAATGTTTTGGTATGGTCCCATTTTTGTTCTGTGTTGCTTGTAGGGTAACTTGAAAAGTTCTTGCCTCACTAAAAGTTGACTATTTTCACAGCTATAATTAAGTTGTCTATTTTTGACAGTTTTAGAATGAACGATTACTCAGTTAAGAGTATTGCATCCTTTTAGCCCAGAGGGTCAGGCAGTATACATTAACAAAACTGAGATCATCACATGCAGGACTGAACCACTGAACTAATGATAGAAAGTATTAAAGCTATATCTACAGACATATTTTTTTCTTTTCTTCCTTAAAAGTCAGACAAAGCTTGGCCCTACCTACGATGAGGTGAGCTATGTGTTATTAAACAGTTAAGACAGTTAATAAATTTAACTTGCTCATGCCTTTGTTTTTTTAATAAGCCACACATTTAATCGTAAAGACAGGACTCATTTGGCTCATTAGGGAGCTCAGACTATGAGAGTGAATTAAAACTTGTTAAACTCGTTACAAGACAGCTGTGCATCTCTGCATGAATGTCTGGAAGCTTTATAGAGATGACCTAACTGAGTACCTTTCTCTCAGCAAGCTCTCTGTCACAATGCATATTTTTATTTTGAACGCCAATACAACAGGAAAGGTACGCAAACCTCCTTTTCCTTTTATCACTCAGATCCCATTTGTACTTGTTGAGTGTCTCTGTCAGCTGATCCTATAGGCAGTAGAAGAAACCAGTCTGGACAAGAAAGTGAAGCCTGGATTACTGTGTAACTATACAGCACCAAAACAGTCTTCTAATCCATAAGGACCCACGGTGACACAGGTGGAACAAATGACTGAAACTAGAATAAATTCCCAAAAGTGTAACAGATGTAATGTTACAGATTCTTGACGCTCGGTGGTTGTACCTGAAATGTTTTTTCAGAAATATGATCTATGGGGTCCATTTGGTCTGTTTTATATTCTTTTCAATTATTTTTAAGCAAAAATGAGTCTCTAGATTAAACAATGAATGGTGTCATGTAACGGAAGGACAATTTGTGTAGTTTCTGGTATGTCCATGCTCGTAGGAGCAGATAAGCACGGATTTGCATGAAGAACACTGCCTTAGTTGAGATAATCCAGGCAACAAAATGACTCCACCGTCTGCAGTTGACAGAGTTTCTATTGTTTATACTATGTAAGGAATTATGTTTTATTCCATATGATAATCCAACTATTGGAATAAGATTAAGTTATTATAGTATATTTGAATATTCCCAAACATCACAATGGAAACATTTGTTTGATAATTTGTCTATGGGACCTTTTTAATTCATTAGGAAGACATTTGCTCTGTGCTGTCCATTTTCTAAACTGTCCTCACAGTATATAATATAATTAGTTTTGTTGAAAACTTAAATCAACATCAGCCTATATCTATAGTTTTCTAATGATAATAATTTAACCAAGACAACCAGTCAAGAGGAACAAATTGCCCCTCTCTTTACCACACTGAAAGCATCAGTATTGTACTCTGAAAGGCAAGACTGCTGTAATTCTGAGGTATCAGTCAGCGGGAGAGATCACTTTTCAATGCTGTCACAAAAGGAGAAGGAGGAGTTAAAATAATGAATATTGCCAGGGCAGCCAATACGGAGCCCACTTCTTCCTGCTCTCCCCCTTTACTCTTTAGAATGGGGCACTCCTTCTTCACTTCTTCTCCCTGCCTGGTGCAGTGTGTGTGGAGACAGAGCAGGAGGAAAGTGTGTGTTGTGGCTCTGTGGACATGTCACAGTTTACTCTAGGAGCGTGATCAAGAGGGTAGACGTGGTTACAACTTGACATCACACCTATAATGAGGACCCAGTTTGGATTTTTGTTTTTGCTGGTCCAGTGGGTGGTCTGCGCTGATGCTTGGTTCTGGTCCTGGACTGGTACTACAACTTTGCCGCCAACAGAGGAACACGACGGGTCTGGCAGTCCTGTAGGTAGTGGAGAACTGCCATCAGAGACTAGAGCAGAGGTCATTTATGAAAGACAAGGGATCCACACGGAGGTCCAGACTTGGGATGAGACTACTGAGGCTCCTCAACTGACTACTGTAATATCTACAACACCACCAGTGAATGAACGTGCAACAGAAAAGGGCACTGCAAGGATTTCATCACTCATAAGTACACCTGGTAATGACACATCTTCATTAAAGGGTATAGGTTCTGGAGAATCTTATCATTTAACAGGAAATGTATCAAGACGTAGATCTTCGATTGAGTCTGAATTGGCATCAGACACTGGATCTGGTCATGTGCCCAGCTCTACACTCATGTCTGAAGCCAATTTGACCACAGACAATGAAATGAGTTTGAGATCTGAAATTGTAAAAGGAGCAGTAATGCCCACTGATCACAGGGATGTAGATAGTGGAGGGAGAGTAGTTTCCCAAATAAATAAAAAACTGAAATTTCAAGAGAGAGCCTGGACAACTCGTAACAGTGCAGGTGAGAGCAGTAACTTTGGCAGCACAAAATCAGAGCAAAGTCTTGATTCTCATCCGGAAATCCTTAATCACAACAAAGAAACCGCAAACAACAGCTCTAGTTGGAATTACTTAAATTTGACTTATCATCACAGCCCAAATAGTTTACAAACCTTGAATTTAGACAGCAGCTTTGGACAGACTACTGCAGTCTCTCAGGACAACCAGCATGTGACAGCTACTCAGCTACCAGCTGGTGATCAGGTTGTGTTACAAACTAGTCAAGCACCATTTGCTAACCAGACGCTTTCTTCTACAGAAACACCAACAAAAATCCTAAAACAGTTTATTACCCTACCAATAAAACCAGTCATTAACTTATCCACAGCTACCCAACCTCAACTACCCAGTCAAGCATTAGTAACAAGCCAAAAAGAATTGACGAGCCATAGTGGTCACAATTTAGGTACTATTCAACAATCAGTAAGTGAGCAAGAGCTGAGCAAAGCAAACTTATTCAGTCCGACAGCTGCAAGTGGCCAGACACCAGCTGAAAACCACACAGAAGTAGCTCAATCAGCACTGGACAGTGAATCCCCAGAATGCGTGTTGCTAGATACTGCTCTGCCTTTCTGCTCCTTCATGGTTGGGCAAAGGTTTGCTTTACCCAATTTCTTCAACCACAGCAGTGTGGAGGAAGTCCAGGCACTCCTGAATGAGTGGGCATGGCTGTTGGGGTCACATTGTCACCATAGTCTGGAGTGGTTTTTCTGCCTTCTCTTGGTACCAAAGTGTGGATCTGTCGTTCCGCTGACTGTGTTGCCTTGCCAGAGCTTCTGCCAAGTGTTGCGGGACAGTTGCTGGATGCTCCTGGATGAGGGACACCTCCCTGTAGAGTGCCACACTCTACCAGATGAGGAGGACGATGGGTATCAGTGCTTGTCAGTTAGTAACCGGAAAGGTAATCACTGGTTTAAAATTAATCTGACGGGGGGTTAATTTTGAATCAGTTTTGGAAATCCATCTAATTTGGAAATCTCTAATCCCCATTTTTTTACCCAATACCCCTTCCCCACCTAATGAATAGACATTACTACCAGTCAATATCGAGCAAGAGAGCTTCAACAATGGATTTCTTCCCATGCACATCCTAATTTTCATGTTTATTCCTCGTATAAGCCTAACAAGCATGGTGAGAGCCTGTTACTGTGTTTAACTTGTTGCATGTACCCGTTTCCCTTGCCCTCAAGATTGCATGTGACTTCCTTTGTCCTTTGTTTGAGTCATAATACACATACACACAGAACGCAACTCCAGCTAAATTTATTTGTAGGTTATTAATGGAAAGATAACATGTGGTCAGATGATCTGATGATGATGATTGCATGTTTTTGGAAAATTTATTTATTCCATTATTTACATCTTATCCTCCATAACAATAAGATTAAACACCACCGAGATCTTACAGTAAATGCAGATGGGGGTAGCTTCAGAAAACATAGCGGTGCTATCAAATATTTTATGTTTACAACACTTTCTTAGGAATAAAGTACACTTTGATAATTCTAACTGAGGAAAAAGCAAACTTTCCTAATGGATACATCTGAAACCGCTTAAGGCTGACTCCCATAATCTGAAAACAGTTTGTGTAAAGAAACCTTTGCTGAACTTTTTCGACTGTAAGTGGTTTACAGGCCACTTTATGTGCATGTGTCTGTTCAGGAAGGGACGTATTAGGTTGTCAATCATGGGAAGCATTCCTGTTTGCAACACTGGGTGTCATTAACATGACATTTTGTACAACTGTTCTGACAGCTGGACTCACATGTTAACAAGTACATTTTGTGAAGAAGAAGACATCAATCGCTTGTTTCTTTGCTTCCTGAATGCAGTAATATATTGGCAGCTAATGATGAATTCTTTTTATTTCATGTAAAAATGTGTCTGGATAAAATGCTTATAACTTCATAGATTTTTTATAATCTTGACTATATATTCTTAAAGATTAAGAGTGGCAGTGTGCAGACAAAATCTGTTCCTGTAAGCCTTCTTTGCTTCTGGCCGTCTGCCCCCACTGTCAGTTCATATCACCAGGAGTTGAAGATTGTCTTTTTACAGCTGCATTATCTTTCAGACACTCAGTTTCATTGACAGACATGAGTGGGCATCATGTCTCTGATTCTCTGATATTTCAGGTCCAAGACATATCTGTATGTTTGAAGTGCTTTAGGTTTGTGTTTGTTGGTGAGCAAACTCAAGGAGGAATTGGGATTACTATAGGGATGAGAGGAAGCATGGGACTTGTTGTCAAATAGACCAAAGCTTGTGGTTGTTTAGGGTCACATTGCAAACCACTAACACAGGTGTTAGTGAGGAATTTTTATCTGTTATGTGTAAACCGTGTGTCTCATTAGGAAATCCCTAAAAAGTTTGAGGATACAATAAATGCTCTTTGACACGGTGGTCATGACACCAAACATTGACCTTAAACATATTAAAAGAAACAATCTTGCGGCCATCTTTAAACCCTGAAGGCAGTTTTAATGGGTACTCCAGGAGCTGGTTCACTACCAAGGGATGTACGCTGGGTATTGCTTGTAAAAGTTGCCTCAAGGTATAATTGAAGTTCTTTCAGTCACTCTAAATCAGACATAAAGTTTCTGCTGCCAGGACCATCTGGTATCACTCATTTAACTCGTTGAGACCTGATGCAAAATGTGTATACCCATGTCAATGTGAAGAGGAAGTTTCAGGTCTTAATAGGTTAAACATCACTTATTACCACTTATTAGAGTCATGGTTGAGATATAACAAAGAGGCTGTGTGTACTTGTTGAGTTACTGCTCAACTCCATATGGACATTGTGAACCTGTGCCAGCATCTTACTGCAACAATCTGAGGTCAATTTTTAAAAGGGAAAAGCAGGTTGCTGCCCTTTGACTTGGACTTAAATAAGATCCTACATAAGTGACTGAGATAATGTGTTGCAAAACTCTGTAAATGTGTCCCTGAAAGAAAAAAAGCTTAATTTGCCTGTTAACCAGTGTAGCAACTTCAGGACTGTCCACCGGTTTACAAACCTTTTGACCTCAAATCAGAACCCTTATTTTTTCAATTTTCATTACCCGCAGCTCTGCTGGCTTGATGTGTAGAGGGAAGGGCTGTCATTCTTATACTCAGGGCCTTAATACCACCCCACCTCTACATCATCATTTAGCTATGACCTGTCATGCAAGAATGTACCATGATATTTTGGATGAATTTAAAGAATGGGCTGCCAGCTTGGAGCAAAAACATAAAAAAGGAACATATTAAACTCTTTGAATTGAGCGTATAGTGAGGGAGATTACTGTGGAGAGATTGTAGTGATATCAGAGTGCTCCATGGGAACTCTGTAAGAGATCTGTCAGATCTGATCCTCTCACTCTCGGGGAGGCTGGAGTTTAGGGCTCAATAGCTCTTTTAATTATGTTTTTCCATGGTTACCAGTCTCCTCTTGAAAGATGAGCGGTCATTCATATCTGGGTCTAGAGGTCAGCTGCAATTTATTTTGGAGAAGTCTGGATACCAAAACTATATCCTGTGTAAAAAACTTAATGCTATTTAATTACAATTAAGTAATCTCCTGCCAATAGACACATCTGTACATATCTGGTCTGTCTAGGAAAGAGGCAGGATGCCTCTTCACCTGTGGATTGTACTCCTTTTGCTGGTCTGACACTGATTTGTAGCACCAGGGGTCCACTGAGCTCAGATATCCCATGACAGGAAGGCCCAAAGCTGGCTCCAGCCTTCATGGCGGTGCTTGCCAGGGAATCATTTTGACTTGGCTCTCAGGAGGGTTCCAATTATGGGCACAGTGTGGTCTGACTACTTTGCTGCCAGAAACCTATTACCCCCTCTGGTTTGTGTTGCTCTAGTATGAAATGAGAAGTGGTGGGGCTATGCTGCAAAACACAGATCAGAAACACCGGGGTGTTTCCAGATGAAAAATGGCCTAAATGTTTTGAGCGCTTATTGAGGACAGGTTGTCTCTCAGCAGTTTGGATGAGCATTAAACCCATTCCAAAGCATTTTCACTCTGATTAGGTGAATATGTGAGTTTATTTTATTTTTTTGAGGTTCCAAACAGAAAAAAAGAAGAGAATGTTAGTAGATGATTGTTTTCTTCCTAATTCTTTTTAGCCGTAGAGGTTATGGTAGTTAACCATTACTCCTTTCCCAAAGAGTAAATTACACAGCTTGCAGTTGACCCATCTTCCTTTTGTAGTCCTCAGAGTGCGTTAGTGAGACTCTCTGTTCAACTCCTACTGGAGCTAAAGACAGAATACCCTGTTTGACTTTCACTCAGAAGAGGACTGACTATTCTAAAGCTTGTTCTTGCTGACTTTCAGTGATTTGGAACTAACATTTATGACTATTCATCAACATTATCACTGAAATATGAAAGATTAAATGAGTATGCAGTGTATCAGATTTGTAAAATTGCATCAACTGACGTCTTTATGTTCATATTCAAATTCACACACATATTATAAAGTGTTTTGAAATGATTTAAAATCATTAGACAACCAAAACCCTTTTGTTCTGCATTTTAGAGGCTGGATGACAGAAAGGGAACTTCGACATTTCAGAAAAGCCTGCGAACTGTGATGAATTGCTTATATGTTTGATGTGTTGGCCTGTTGGGTGCAAAGAGCATTCAGAACAGCCAGTATTAAATCTGACAGCATAAGACTGAAACTTTTCTTAGCAGCGAGATAGTGGGATGTCCATTGTTAGAATTAGTTAAGCAAGATCACCTAAAGATACCGTGGACATACATAGCGTCCTCTGTGGTGCATGCCCGAGGAAATTTTAAGCTCATGCTCATACTTTCAGTTAGGATCATCTGTGCCACTGGTGAAAAAAGTTAATGTGGAGCTTCGTTTGTCAGCATTTTATAGCTTTTGATTTGTCATTTTTCCCTCTGTGGTTTGAAAAATTATACTGAATATTGAGGATTTTCCTTGATATCAGTACAAGATTAACAACCTGGTAATGAAATACTGCACGGTATAATATATTTGGCTGGATCTGTATTGTTGTTTATCTTCTACTGGGATTAATTTAAATTAGAGTTTGTAAGAACTGAAGATTGATTTAATATTGTAAGCAACACAAATGGCTCCATTTAAGCCTGTAAACAGACAGACATATATGAAACTACAAGAACAAACCTGGATTAAACAAACCCAACCATCATATGCGAAAGAAAAAAAGTGTCACTTTTAAATCAAATCTCTAACAACCACTACAATCACAATTTAGGCTGCAAATGCATGAAGGTTGTGACATTCTCTTAAAAGAATCACAGTATTGTAATTTTCATGTTTTCTAAGTTGAAGTCTGACACTGCAGACACAGGGTCAGTCCGCTGAGCTGCCTCTTGCAGAGTGAAAGGAGAGATCATCGTCCCTGCCAGCAGGCCTCAAGTGATGTTGGAAATGCTGGCGAGTGTAGTTGGCTGACACCGCAAAGGTCTCTGTCTGTCCAGATGTTCAAATGTTTTTCCACAGATTATGCAGGATCATGTATTTCCCAAAGCTGTGTACACAGTCTCACACTGTATGTACAGCTTTATCAACAGGGTACCACAAAGTGTGGTCCTCCGACCTGGAATGTTACGACAAGACAAAGACCTTCTTTCCTGGTCAGTAAGCGGTTGGCTTGACAAGACAAACTAGCACCATAAACTCAGCACCACTCCATTCATCTACAGCTCTTTTTTGTGTCTAACTGACCTTGAAGCTGTCAGTGTTCAACAAAGGCCATTTGGAAAACCTGAATTGAGATTGCACTTAAAATGCTAATGATGAAGCTTTTGTGTGACCAACACTTTCTGATAGGGAATAACGGACTGGTCCTTTTCTGACAGCGAAGGAGCTTCGGTAGAAATATTCTTGGGGAACCGATCAAACATTTGAATCATTTTTAGATCTGGTTTTGAAATTTAACACAGTCACATAGTGGCATCTGGCACAATTACACAGAGACACTGTTGTAGTAAAAGGTGAATCATCATGTTCACATAAATTTTTCTTCTTCAATGTTTGTAATTATACCGCAACAGGTGACGTTTTGTAATTACACCGCAAACGGCGATGTTTTGTAATTATATCACAAACGGCGATGTTTTGTAATTATACCGCAAACTGCGATGCGATGCAAACTCCCCGCTGCAATGCTTTTATTTTATGTAAAGTACTTTGAATTGTTTTGTACATGAAATGTGCTTTATAAATAAATTTGACTTGACTTGACTTATCGGCAGCTTTTGAACAGATCCCAAAAGAGCGCACATCTGGTTGGTGCAAGTGACGACTAATAGATGAGATGGTTTCATAATGACAGGTTTGGAAAGCCGTGTGCGCGCACATCTCAAAAGGAAGTACATGCACACATGATCATTTGGAAAAAGTAATAAGAAATCAGATGTCTGAACTGTAGAAGAAAGAGTTATTGTGGACATAGGACAGTGAGGTTGAATCCCCAGTTTTCACTGCAGAGGAATACTCCAGACTCTGTTTGAGAGATGTGACTCATGCTCTTATCTATTACACAGCCTTAAGTTTATTGTAGATACAAGTTTTGCTTCACAAATGACAAAATTCTTTGAAATTAAAGAATTAAGTGGACTGCAGCTGTGTGGGCAAGTTTCAGTACATCTGTATTTTTGTCTTTCTCTGAGGCCAAAATCAATCTTTTCAGCACCCATACCAAGGAAATTGACTATTTTCGGTGATCTGCTTTCTGGATTTCACAATGAATTACTACAAGCTTTTGCAATTTTCAACCCTCCTTTGACGGAGACTCAGCACATAAGAGGGAGCCAGGTTCAAACATGTGAGCACAGGCCTGCTGAAGAGACCCTCAAGGTCTCCCATTCTGACTTTATCAGAGTAAACATCTGGTCGGCTTGGTGCAAATGACACTTTGTTAAGCAGCATTCATACAGCAGTCAAGGTGTACTTGAGGAGTTCTTTACCTGGGCCTTATTGTGTAATTTCATGGTAAACTTTTTCACCTTTAGCTATAAAAAGCTTGCCTATACTCAGGTGTTGTTCTGTCCAAGATTTTGAAATTCAGAAAGATTTGTTGAGGTTTGATCCAGTGATATTTTATTGATATTAACTTTTAATTTGGTTTTTAACTTGCTATGGTATTTATGGGATATTATTATCCAGTAAGATCCCAACTAAACCTCCTTTACATTTATTACTTGTGAGACTGTAAATATTACAGATTGTAATATATATACAATATTGTAATATCAGATCAGTCTGTCTTATATTTCGAGCGACATACACATAATTTAGTAAGTAGATGTTAAACAGTACAATTCACTCACAGGAATGATCACCGAAAATATTTGTCTGATTGGTGCTAATAGGATGTGTATAATGGGATGCATATTTATTGCCATCCTGTTACAGCTTGACTTGCTTCTCTGCTTTGATTCAGATGATAGCATCTGAAACTTCCGACCGCACACAGATGATCTGGGCTGGTGATTGTGGTTGTACAGCAGAAAGCAAAATCTCTTGTTAAGCTAAACATTACGTACGTTAAAGCTTTCAACAAAGCTAAGTGTGGACCTCGTTGATCTCCTGCGCTCAGAGCGGTGGGGAGGCTTTGAACTGAGTAATAGAACTCACACATTAGTCACCAGGTGGTAAAGCAAAGCATTCCTTCAAAGCACCACAAAATGTCACAGGCTCTCCAAAAACACTAATTTCTGTAATTTGTCTTCAAACACAAGAAAACATTATTTTTGATCAAAGCAGAAAGCTTTCATAATAAGATTTATGCTGGCACAACAAAATCGACACACGGCGGACTTGATACACATGCTCTATGTGTTCTTTTCATTTCCTAAACACATGCTGTTATTATGCACTGACCGAGCTGGAGTCACCCAGGGCGATGAGACAGTGGGCAGAGATATGCTGGAGGCCCAGCTGCTGGTCCCTGCATGCCCGCAAACAGTGACATTTAGCAGATGTCACACTAGTTGACGGAGTTTAGCTTTTATTTAGCATCCCCAGGAATGCGATGCACAGATGTCCAACTGTTCCCTAGTCAGCAGTGGTAGATCAAATTTAAAGTTCCTAAAATAAGAAAATTAGTTCAAACTGCTGGGATTTAGTGCAAGGAGGTAGTGAAATACTGGACAAGCTAAATCAGTCCTCAAGGCACAGGGCTGCATCTGTTCGACTGTGCCTTTATAAGTGGAAGCTCTTTTAAGCTCATATGTCGGACTTTTTTGGTTGATATTTTCAGGGTTCTTAAAGTAATAAAATCTTTTTTTGTCACTTCTTTCCTAGTGCTAAAAAAAGCTTAAAAATGTAGGCCTGTGTAAGCAGTTGTGGTAACTACATTACAGTCTGGTGTAAGTAACAGCTGATGTTCTTGCATCCATTAGAAACATTCATTTTGTGTCACCCATCAACAGCCTTCCAGCTCCTGGTCTAACACCACACTCTGTTATGCTGCCCTCCCTTCTAACCTCCACTAAATTTCTCCAGATAATGCCCTGACATCTTGCTTCTCTTTTCTAGAAGACAACGGAGTCTCACTACTGCAACTGATTGGAGATCCTCCTCCAAATGAGATCTCCCAAGTCTATGGACCAGACAACAACCCTGGTTACGTCTTTGGCCCGGATGCTAACACGGGCCAACTGGCACGCGCACACCTCCCCAGCCCATTTTACCGAAACTTTGCCCTCATCTTTAATCTGCGACCCACTTCTAACCAGGGCGGCGTCATCTTCTCCATCACAGATTCCTCCCAGAAGATCATGTATGTGGGTGTTAAACTGTCAGCTGTGCAGGGCGCTAAGCAGGACGTCATCTTGTACTACACAGAGCCTGACTCACAGCAGTCCTATGAGGCAGCCACGTTCCGTGTTCCCTCCATGAAGAACACCTGGACCCACTTTGCAATTGCTGTGAGGGATGACAAGGTGATGTTCTATCTCAACTGTGACACAGACCCTCAAGTGATGCGCATCGAAAGATCCCCGGATGAGATGGAGCTGGAAAGTGGTGCCGGAGTCTTTGTTGGCCAAGCTGGAGGAGCTGACCCTGAGAAGTTCCTGGTATGTATACACACTTTGTCTGTTTTCAGCTAAATATTATGTAATGCAAACAATTTTTCATGATGTAAAATACTTGCAGAACTTAGTAGATCAGGCTAGGTGTTGTGTAGAAAGAACTGCGCCTCTTACTTCCCCAAAAATACTGTTTCTCCAGGCAACATGAACTTTGATGAGACAGAACTCCCACTGTGTGAAACTTTGGCAAAGTACAGTTCAGTGTTTTGATTTTCTATCTTCACCATCATCATGTGAAACATTTTAGCTGAATGACTCATGTGATCTGTTTGCTGCAAATTATAGAATGCATTCATGTATGTACCACCTCACCTTCCTCTTTGGAGACAGCAAATAGCTGAAAAACCTGACAGCAGCAATGCAATCAGCTCCAGTCAATTGATGGGATGAATCTTGATGGGATGAAACAGTTGACCACAACTACAGACCTCAGCTGTGAGGGTTACAGTAGTTCATTCATGGCTAATAGAGAAAATTATAATTGGGCTTTCAGTTTTTGCAAGGTAATTTACTTCTCTCTCATTTCACTCTTAAAATAAATATGAGATAGTACTTTTGTACCGACAAGGTGATTCTCACAGAGCTGTTAGCTAAAAAAAATCTTGTTGGGCTGTGCAATGTGTTCTTAAAACATATTGAGGAAACAAGTAAAAGAATTGTCAAGCAAAAAAAAAAAAAAGAAGTATTATCTGAAAGTCATCTCCTGGAGAAATAGGAAAAAAAGTTCAGCAAAGACCTGACACAGGACCTGGGAGATGTATCTGGCCCTTCAGTTGATCCATCTACTGTTCAGTGAAACCTCATCAGAAATTGTCTCCATGGAAGGGTGGCTGTCAAGAAGCCAGTCTTAAGGAAGGGAAACATGGAGAAAAGGCTGAGCTATGCCAAATAAAACAAGAAGTGGACTGAAAATCTGTGGTAACAGGTCTTATGGAGGGATGAATCCTCCCCAGAGCCCGGACCTCAACATTATTGAAGTAGTGTGGGATGGAACGGAACAAAAGGCAGCCAACATCTGTAGAAGAGCTTTGGAATGTCCTTCAAGAAGCCTGGATAACTAGTTCTGAAGACTACCTAAAGAAATTACGAGAAAACTTATTTCTTTAAGTAGACAAGAACATTCTATTTTTACCTTCTGCATTGCATTTCCATTTATGTTTGCTGATTTCAGTCTGCAGCTGTTCCCCATTTTCCTGGCATTACACAAAGCTATGAGGGCGGCAAAAGACCTTTGCACCATATTACCACAGATCGAAGATTCATTCAGATTCATTAGTGAGAAATAGAATTTCCGTCTGGGGAGAAGCAGTTCTTTTTTACTGAATTCCAGTAATTATTTGAGATTTTTGCTTTAATGTAATTAAAAAGCAGTATAAAATTGTCATGTATGACCTATATATAAGTATATTTTAGATATTTTTAATGTTATTTTGATATCGTTTATAGTATTACCAAGTATAAACGTTGTTTCTCCTATTGTTGAAAAAGACAGTATTAAGAGCATGAGAACTAAGTCAGAACACACACATGCTCACCAAACAAGGCAGCAGAATGTAGGGCATGTAAGACATAGATAAACCATGACAAACACACTAAAAGTCTTGCTGTCTCTGGCTCCACTTTCTTTTTTTGTTTGAAGTTGATGTTTTCACCACAACAGACCGTTATTATGAGCATGAAACGATGAACCCATCTCACTAATTTAACAGAAAAACGCAGCCACTCTTCTCTGATTAAAAGCATTCTTTAAAGACATTGTAACATGAATGATTATTGAAAAATAGATATTTTAAACTCTAAATGTATATCCATTTTAAATGATCACTTTTCAGCTCATGTAAGCCCTTGAAATGGAGTTATTCATCTTGTTTTTTTTGTCGAGCTGATGCATCATCCTCTTTCACCTGTGACACTTGTTATTGTGCTTTAGGAACATCAGTTTATTTGGTTTGAAACCATTTGGGATATTTTTCTTTTCTCTTTGTATGTGTCTCAGCAGTTCATATGCATCCACAATATTTTCTAGTGGTGTGACACGTCTTAATACAGATTTTTTTCTTCTTAAAAGAAGGAATAACCCAACCTTTCTTAGTTCAGAACTTGTCAGCATGTGCTATTTGTTGACCCTAGATTAGTCCTAAACTCCCACGGTCTTGTGAATTTAATTTTCCTCATTAAATCAAGGCTTGGCATGCTTCTTTGAAACATTTAAGTATTTATAATATGTATTCATAAAATGAACATTCCATTCCAAAACCATGGGAGGCTGCAGTGACAGTTTAGTCCGACTCATGAAGAGAATCTGAGATGTATAATGAGGATCTAAAGCTCTTTGATAAAAGAAAGACTGTGGTCAGCTAAACACTGAACAAAAAATACCATTGCAACTTGAATTCAACCATTAAAAGTCTGCATAGAGACAGGGTTAAAATGTCAAACAGCTATTTATCTTCAAAGCTTCTTAAACTCCATTTGACTTTTTGCTCAGGACATAAATGTGTCCTGAAGACTCAACTTCAAATAGAGCCCCAGCAGAGAGCCCACCTCCACAAATATAGCTAATGGCTCTTTGACAGGCTGGAAGATAGTAGTCATGCTATCAGCATGAGGATCTTGTGTGGGAGCAAATAACAGATTGAGTGTTTGATGCAGAGATAGTGACACTTCACACAGGCTTATAACCAGAGACATCAATAGCTACACTGATTAAGCTGAGAGGGGGAATTCCCTGGGAAATATCAGCTCATTTCAGAGACAAACATCCATATTTATATGTTGGCAATAGTACGTCCTGTGTGTGTGTATGCCTGAGAACAAGCGCTGTTCAGGCATGATTATTTGTATGATGAAACATCAAAAGACGATGTTTTTTCCCACAGGGCGTGATCGCCGAGCTGAGGGTGGTCGGAGACCCCCGTGCAGCTGAGAGGCACTGTGAGGAGGATGAAGATGACTCAGATATGGTAAGTGATACCTGGTGTTATTTTGGAGATGTCTGTGTCTGTACACTTGTGTTTAGCTGCAGGAAACAAGAAATCATTTAATTTTTGGAAGGAATTATGATTATGATGAAATAAAAACAAAATCGAATCTAGTTGACTTGGGAGTGTCAAATCACTTGATGCTGCTATTCACAGATGGAGTCGTGTGTTCCTTCAAGGGCCAGATCGCATACAGTGTCTAACTAACTGGGTTACATTAGTTTGTTACATTACATCACACTCTCACATCAGTGAAATTTGGTTACCGAGCACATAATTCCAACAGCTCTCTGGTTTGTTTCCACATTTTTCAGCTCACAGCATTTTTCTTAGTATCGCCCTTATTGACCTTACAGACCTCAGCTTCCTGCTTGGCTTCATTTAAATAAAGTCCACACTACAATATTTTAAGCCTGATTTCTCGCCACAAACAAATAGCCCTAATCTGAAGCTAATATGAATTTGAAGACCGATCATTAGTTGCTATGTGTGAATACTCCCAAAACAGGATTAGTAAGGCCTCATGGACACGTCCCAATCACACAAACTGAGATATGTTTGACATTCTGACGCTGGGGGGCGTAGGGGAGGAGCAGAAGACACAAGGTCAGGTGGTACAGTGTCAGTACAAAACCCAGAAAAGGAAACACAACAGACACGTTGGAGAGCTTAGTGAAGAAGCTACAGACTGTTCAGGTAACTCAACAGAATTTGGTTAAACATTAGGAAAAATACCTACGTCTCTTTCACATATCCAGTATGCAAGTTCCTGACATTGAGAAAAAGAAAGTTCTCTTCAGCACTCTGGTGCACAAAACAGGTCACCACAAGCTACTTGTATCATAGTTTAACATTGTTGATGGAAGGAGCTGCTTAAAAAAGATGATTCAGACAGGGATTAGGCTTCTCTAAGCTTTGTAACAAAACTACAGAAATTTGAATAAATAACAATTATCTCTCTCCTCGCTTTTCTTTTCTCAAGATTCAGGCAAGGTGGCAACATTTCAAAAAGCTTTCCTCTGAAATAAAAGCTTGGGCTTCATCCATAATTTCCAGTTACGTTTGGATGTTGCACTGGTGTGTATTACTGTGAGGATTTCCTCCACTCCTCACCAGATGAGTCGTCCTGTTCAGTTTCACCACGTTGAATTATTGGAAACAAAAACAGCCACATTGGGGAAACAGATGCAGAAGACCTATTGTGCAATGCTTAAAAGAGATACAGTAATTGTACAAATGGTCAAATAATTTTGAATTATTAATCAAACATCATGTATGAGACAGAATGATAGGGCATGTGCCCCTTTTAATGCTGTCCTAAACTAACACAATCGATGAAGTTCTCCCAGTTCTCTAAGTTCACTTCACCAATAGTAAATCTGTAACTGAAAAAAGTCAGAAAGCAGCTTTTTACTGCTGACCCTGACCACCCACACATAATCACAGGTGCCTGACTGTGGCCCACCAGCAGCCTTAGCTGTTATTTAGTGAAACATTCACAGCTGCTCTGCTCGCTCAAACCACCAAAACCAAGTCCCGGATAATAGAGGAAAGTTTGTTGTTGTCAAATCTTTAGATGTTTTCAGGGTTACATGGGAAGATCACAGGTTTCTCATTACAGGATGCGCCTTTTGTCTGAAATGATAACCTAACAGCTGTTTTCCAGTTGGAATTTACTGTGTGGAACCTGCATAAAACAAATGTGCAAGCATTACATGCAACTGTTTAAATGCAGAGTCAGAAGTCTGTAATTATTAGATTACACTATCATTTAAGCAGATAAAAGTCTCAATAAGTAAACAATATCTGTTTCACAAGGTGTTATATAACAACCGATATCCAGCAGTGAAGGCATTGCTGTCACAAATAGCAAATTCTCTGAAATCTTTGATCACTGACTTGGATTTGAACAAAAAACTCTTAGAAGAGCCTCCTAAAAAATATGGTAGGTTTTATAGGGTTGTAACGTTGACGTCACTGAATGAAACTAAGAGCTAAGTCTTGTGTACTATAAAATGAAATGTTAAATGTGTATTTGGTTTTGTCAGGCTTCAGGGGAAGGAAGTGGCGTTGAAGAAGCCAGACCTGCGAAACCCAACACAGAGAACCACAGATTCACGGTATGGAAGAATTTCTGTTTGCTAACATGCTCTTTAACTTGATGCTAAGGTTTATCTTTGTTTTGGAAGGTTGTCACAATGATGTTTTATGCATAGCAGCACCACATGCTATGCTCCTGTTCCCCGCTTCATAAGCTGTACTGTTAAAAGAAAAATTTGTTGCTCTACTTTCCCATTGGACATTACTCTTGAACATTCACTCAAGAAGTTTGCTGTAAAAATGGCAGACCATTGGCACGTAAGAGACTGAGGACAAAGTGAAAACACTCAGTTGTCTAAGGAGGGTTCAAACAGCTCATCAAGCCAGATGTGTACCCCTGGCCGATTATTAACAGAAGAATGCTCTGTGTGAGATGTGCTGCTGATGTCTCGAGTTACTTTTTTCATCCCTTGTGGAAGATTAAAAACTGCTGAGTTGAGCTCTGGAAATTGAGTTGCATCTGTCTTATACATTTGAGACTTTTTATATAGAGGGTTTCCTCCTGGAAAGGAAACTACTCCTGTGAGTGAAATATACCTATTGTATAAAGAATCGAATCATATTCCTTTTTTTCCTGCACATCGTGATCCAAACTTGAGGAAATTCCTGAAGGAGGAGTTGTGAGCTTTTTTTCATTTCGATGTGCAGTTTTAAGGGCGCGGGTGTAGTGTACGGGCTTTAGCTGGACCTGTTACCTGCATGAAGGCCCAACGAACACAAAGTTTAAGAATGCCCACAGCTTCTGGTCTCTTTATCTCTTTGTCATTCCCAGGTACATTTCAACACATTTGCTCTGCTCGATTCAGTCACACGCCCAGGATTTTTCTCACTATTTTTAGCAGTCATTCATGCAAGTCCTCTGAAACTGTTACTATCTTTCAGAGACTTTGTTTATCTCTGTTTTGGTCACACTCTCCATCTGTACCCCCTCTGTTTCTGTCCTCCTCTCTCTGCTTTCTGTCCCTCTCACTTTCATGCACAATCAGATTTCACAGACACCCACTGACAACTTCCCACCCTGAGAGATGCTCAGTCATGCTGGGATGTACCGCGACTTCACCCCGCACCATGCTCTGTACTTGCGTGCACTCACAATTATAGTTGAGACTTTCAAAAACCAGATGTCAATTTGGACCCAATTTGATCCAAGTCAGAGGCCCCCCTCGCCTCAAGGCTTTGTTATTCTGACTGGTTTCTCAATCAGCTGTGTATTCAGGAACTGGCAAAGGTGGAAAATAAAACTGCGGAAGGAGGAAAGGAGGGCGAGGTCAGGTAGCTCAAGTCAGAAGTCTTTTCTTCATTACCGACTTACTTGCACTGCCTCATTGCCATGTATGTTTACAAGGGGGCTTTTTCCATCTGTGCAGTAGGTATTTATTAGCTGCATGTAATATACAGTGTCATGTTAAAGACAACAGCTGGCATTTAATGTCCACCTGCCAATGTTTTTCCATCTTATGATGATGATGTGAGTAACTTATACTCTGCACAATCATCCAAGCATTGCAATTAAGACAAGTCCGGGCAAAGACGAGTCAGACAGGGAGAGTAGAAGTGAGGCTTTCCATTTTGTCATCCTGGAATTCTTGGTGATAGATGGCAGAGCGAGTCAGTCATCCCTAACGATGTCACTGCAGGAATCAAAGTGTCCCCTGAAGCATGTTGCCCAAAGTGGATGTGTTCTGAGACCATTATTTGGCTAACAAATGATTGTTTAAGGTTTCAGGAATGCAGCTACTTAGTTGTTCCTCGAAACAACATGAGAAGGTGACCCACTTCAAACAAACGAGCCCTCTTAATAATGTCATTTTAAAAAATTTTAGAAATGGATATTTTGCCAAAAAACAGTTTTTGTGAATCCAAAATGTGCACAGTTTTATGACTTTTGTCTGTTAAGATGTGTACAAATTTCTAAAGGCTTCATAGCGACTGCATGTCTTCTGCATAGTCATTTGTACATGTTTCCTCCCATTTGTGGGTAGATTTGGCTTTAAATGGTCTCAGATCAGTTAAAAGACATAATGGCTTCAAAATCTTCAAGAAATTCAGTATGTATGTTCAGACTGATTTATGGGGCACGATTAAAATGAGTGAGAGTAAAAAGAGAGTAAAAAATCTTCACGTTTTATTCAGCTGTATTTCTAAACTGTGGTCTTGTCCTGCAATTTCAGTCTTTTACCAATCTTTAACCCTGTCTTGCTTTTTGTTAGCACTTTTCTCTTAATGACATGTAGCATTGTTTTGGTGGAAATGTAATTAATTCAGTTCAAATTGGCTGTTGATCAGGCCAACCACAAAAATGCAATGCAGATTTCACTAGCTGTGTTACCACAGAGGGTTTGCACTGAAAAACCCTGCTACACTGCTGTGGAGGTGGAATATGTTAATTGTCAAGGGAGCTGCATACCTGCTCTTAGATTCATGGCTTAGTGTGGTACAAATCCATCAACGCTATGCTCTGAGGATATGCGCCTCCCACCCGTCATTCCCAGCCATGAAGCCGTGATGGATATGGCAAAGGAGTGAAGAGGCAGGGTGTTCATTATCACATTTATTCATAAATCAACCGTTAACGACAGTCTGGCAAGATTCTTAGCCTAGTCAGAGCCATGCAACACGGTGGGGAGAATGTTTTCCCACAGAGAAAAGTGGTTAATTATCAACAATGGCATCATGTTGGCCCTTGACTTGGCCCCCAAATGCCCCTCCTCCCCCCAGCATGTTTCTTCCCACTGCCCTCATGAATTCCACAGGTGAAGATTTGAGGTGTGTCAGTGGTGAAGAATGAGCTGAGGGGAGTTGTTGCATTATTTCTTTTCTTTGTGTGGGAACAAAGTCAAACGTGATGTTGCTTTTTAGAGACAGATGATTGTTAGCAGACTGGAGTCTTTTTTCTGTTCACAAACCTTAACCACTGCATGAGCACATGCAGTAAACAAAACAGAATCAGTCAAACTATCTGCACATTAGAGTAAGTGTGCTGTATAAATGTAGCCGAACCAAAGCTACTGAAGAAATAACAAAATGATGGAGAGAAGAGACCTGGAATTAGTCAGAAATAGAAAAAAACAACAGATTACAGAGCTCTGTGTACTCATTAAAGACCTGCTACCCTTCCACTTATAGCCGGTGTAGGCAGGCACAGATATAATTGTGAAGAGGAGGATTTAGGTGTGTCATGTTGTTGTTTTGTGTGTGGGATTTTAGTGTTGCATAAGTAAATCTAATTTTGTGTTTCAGCTGGCTCTTTTTTTGAAGATTTACAGAAAATGCTACTATAACAGAACATTTTTGTGATAGAAATTGGCTTTTTTGGTGTTCAAATGTTTTGACCCAGCAGAGGAGCTGTGCAGGTGAAATTAAATTGCTGTACTCTGCAAGTAACTGAAATTAGATTAGATTCTACAACTGCAGTCCAAATTGGTGAATTAAACTGGAAGACTGTGTTCCTTCACAGCCCTAATAAGGTGAAGATAAAGAGAAGTTGTGCAACAAGGCTGGGGGAGGCCTTAGATTTCTAACTGTGGCTAACACAAACTGTAATTACTTGACAACTAATTAAAGAAAACAGGCAAAGAGTTACCAGCACTCTGGCTTGTCTTGCACATGTTGTTTCAATTGTGTTTTGAGAGGGTTCAGTGGAAAGCTGGGAGACATTTGTGATAGTTTGGAGAAGAGCTTTGGTTGTACACTCTTAAAAGATTAAAGCAGAGCCGAAACACGAGTCATTTTAGTTTGTAACTTTTTCACATGCAGTCTTATTGTTTACAAGGCTTTCCAGTGTGGGAGGTCAAAATGAAACTATCAAATAAAGAGCAAGCTCATTGTAGCTTCAAGCACACGCTATCATCTGGCATTCTAAATATCTGTCTGTTGCTCGATTGTTTTCCTGCAGACTCCTCGGCCCATTCAGCAGCCACCGGTGGTTAGAAAAGGAGAGGAGGCCACTGCAAGAGAAGCTGGTGAGATAATCTAGATTCACACTTAACTTTATGTAACTTTTTATTGGTTCTTTCTTACACTTGACAGGGGGAAACAACAGGGAAACTGTTTTATGCATAAAAGTGTCTTATGCGTCCCTGTTGAGCAGCCCATTGCTATTTAGCAAATATTAATTTGCTTTTTAATTTATATGTTACAACTTTCAAAGATGGTATATAGATTTGTTCATCTTTGTTAATCTGTTAGGTATACAATGAAATGTTTAATGATGACACATGGTGCTACATGGTCCATATTCCCTCAACAAGAATATCTGAGCCAGTCAGAGCTCGGTATAAACAGATCCACTGACGAATGTCTCCATCTACTGGACCACCTAACTATTGCAGCCTGGAGGCAGAGGTATTGACAGACTATGTGAATTACATTTGATTTTCTCTGTTCCAGCTACAAGCTTATTTGATCATTTTAGTTCTGATTTAGTTATAGGAACACTCCATTTGAACTATCTATGTGTGTTACTGTTTTCCTTAGAAAAATAGTCAGAGAACTCTGAGAATGATAGTCGTATCACCACATCATATATTATCTGAGAAGCAGTGCATCAGTTGAAAGGTAGAGACACAGCATCTTGAACCATGCCTTACCATAAAAATCTAATCTAATCTGGATGGTAAAATTATTTAGTTTTTGGACAGTTTAATTGGAATTTCATTAAATCAGTAAAATAAACAACATGTGCAGGCTTCGCCCAAAACCTTAAAAAAAAAAAAAAACGTAAAGGAAAACAAACAGGAGCAGATAAAAAAAGAGACCAAGCAAACATAACAGAGATTTCTGTTATTCACTTCAAAATCTTTTCAAAAAATTTGTCAGTCAGTTTGTATCTGGTATCTTGACTCCTGGATATATTATGTAATACTGTCCTGGTGTTGTATGATACAATGATAAGTACAGTTTATTAATTTGTCCAGTTGGATAATAGTTAACTTGAGAACCACAAATAAATACTTTGGATCTTTCCGTCAACTCAGAACTCATGTACTTCACCTAAATTAAATTCAGTTTCATTTATATAGTGCAAAATTGCAAGAAATATCATCTCAAGGTACTTCAATAACACAGTCCAATTCAAGCCATAATCTAATCATATACAAATAAAATAAAATTCAATTCAATATTAGTCCAATTCATACATACAGAGTCATTTAAAAAATAATTTCTTTGCTAAGGAAACCAACAGATAACACCGAAACTTGTCTTTAGTCCAATCTCCCGTCCTGAGCCTGTGGCGACTGTGGAAAGGAACGACTCCCTTTTAACAGAAAGAAACCTCTGGCAGAACCAGACTCAGGAAGGGTGGCCATCCACCTTGACCAGCTGGGGTTTGAGAAGACAGAAAAGAGGGAAAAGAGGGGAGGAAAACACCATAACACCATTCAAAGTATACCCGTTGAAACACAAGTTAATGACCACAATAATTCCAAATGTACTTAATGTGATATGAGAAATTAAACAGAGGAGGGGGGGGGGGGGGGGGTGGGGGGGCAAATTGAGGAAAGGTGTGACATAAGAGACCCCCCGAGCAGTCTAGGCCTATAGCAGCTTAACTATGGGATGTTTCAGGATTACCTGAGCCATCCCTAACTATAAGCTTTATCTAAAAGGAAAGTCTTAAGCCTAATCTTAAAGGCAGAGAGGATCTGAGAGATGGGCCTGATAACTGAAGGCCCTGCTTTCCATTCTACTTTTAGAAACTCTGGGAACCACAAAAAAGAGCAGTTTGGGAGTGAAGTGCTCTGTTAGGGAAATATCTTATAATGAGATCTTTAAGATATGATGAAGCTCGGTCATCAAGAGCTTTATATGTGAGGAGAAGAATCTTAAATTCTATTCTGAATTTAACAGGGAGCCAATGAAGAGAAGCTAAAACTGGAGAAACATGAGCTCTCCTGTTAGTTCTCATCAGAACAGCATTTTGGATCAGCTGGAAGCTTTTCAGAGAATATGTGGGACAGCCCAATAATAAGGAATTACAGTAGTCCAATCTTGAAGTAACAAATGCATGAACTAGTTTCTCTGCATCACCCTGAGACAGGATGTTCCTGATTTTAGCAAAATTACGAAGGTGAAAGAAGGCAGTCCTAGAAACCAGTTTTATATGTGCGTCAAATGATAAATTCTGGTCAAAAATAGATATTAAAGATTAAGGTACATATTTGAAGAATACTGATATTTAAAATAGTCAAAACTACGTAACCCCCCAGTAATAGAATTTTAGGATGAATTTTATGACGAAATATAACTTGAAGTGATTTATTTTTGCGTGACATTTAATGAAAATACCTGCAATCCAAGTTCTTGAAACTTAATCTACAAGAGCAGAGAGCAAATGTTGCTGCCTTCTGTTGCTACAGTCACCTGTTTAAAACTTTTGATGATGGTACAAAATAAAATTAGATAAATAAAACTGCAACTCAGCTACACCAGAACAAGCAAACATGTTTTCTTGTATCAAAGCTAAATATAGAAAACAACAACATGGTTTACTGTTCATTCAAACACTTAATTTAACTTTTTTCCCGTGTGTTCAGCAAGTGACTCAGAACACGTCTCAGTCTTTGTGAAGTCCAGGCCCAGACTTCCTGAGTCAGCAGGTGGGGTTAAAATGCAAAGCATCTAGATCAAGCTCCTTCCTGTTCTCTGTCCTGGTTCTGCTTACCTCAAGGGTGCTCCTCACACTGGACTGCATATGAATTTGAAAAGCAAAAGCGCAGGATGAATGTACCTACCTTATGCTTTATGATTCATATGGGGTGGTGGGCATGTTTGAGTGTGAGCCAAGGGGACAGGGTCAGTTCTGGCTGTTATATTCTGAAAACCAGAAGAGAGAAAAAGAGCAAAAGAGGGAGGACTTCGAAAATCTGTATGGGTACATTGTCATATGAACTGAATAAGCATTAGAATTTCAGCTTACGCTGTTAATGCTGGCTTTAGTGTGCATGTCATCAGCTGCTAATACAAAGCGGCAGGCTGCATTTCAGAGAGACTCTTTCAGTGGGAAGGGAAGCATGGAGGGCCATATGGGGTCACATCCGGACAGCGGTGCATGCAGGTGAGGAAAGGTTAAATCTTTACATGGCTGTAAATTACTGCACCCGGATTCCTGCTCCATCAAGCAAGCAGTCATTTCCTTTTACGCCACTCTCTGTCCTTATTGTTGTTTGGGGAACAATCGTTAATTATTTATGAAAGGCTTTCATGAGGATATTAATGACAACGTCCTTTGTTTTTGTTTTCCAGGATCAGTTGGGTCTAGAGGAGAGAAGGGCGACAGAGGGGACAAAGGAGAGAAAGGAGATAGGGGCCCAGCTGGGCCAAAGGGAGAATCCAGCTCTGGCTCCGGCTCACGGGGTGGAGTCCATGGAGAGAAGGTTCGGTCGTATAACTGGAATCCACCCATGCTGTCTGACACAGTTTTTATCTGAGTGCCCTTTCTGAAGGTTGTAATAATGTGCACTGGGATAGTAGAACAGCATCAATGAAACACTGTCAAAGGAACACTAGAGGGAGCTTGAAGCCCTAATTTCATATATTATCTAGACATGAGCGTATACATTACATTCTTTCATTCATAATATGACTTACAGTTACATTTAATATAATTTTAAATGTGGTACATTTGGATTTACATCTCTGCATCTCAGTTGGGTCTGGTTGCCAACCCCAGTTAGCTCAGTGTGAGGTGCTTATAGTGAAACACAAGCATTAAGATGTAGTGTCTGCCAGCCTGTGAGTAATGCTGCCACTTACTCCATCGCTCTTTGTTTCATTTTCAGGGAGAACCAGGTGAAAAGGGAACAAAGGTAAGTTAGACATAATCTCTTTTTTCATGTACTTAGAAGGTTGATTTGAGATTCTGAGGCACAGTGTGAACCACTTTCTAATAGCTAACCATAACTACCAGACCTTGGGCCTCTGGCATTACCATGTTGGGGGATAGAAACAGCAAACCTTGCTGTCATTCTTTTATATGATTGTTCATCTGCAAAAGTGCAGCTCTATGATAAAATTCAGGGCAATAGTCTGCCAGTGCAATATAAAGACAGCAGAGTGAGTGAAAGTAATTTCTAAAACAAGAAACTGTTTCTGTTCGGTAAAACTGCCAAACATCTCACCCAATCATCACGCAACCTGTAAAAAAAGGACTTTGGTGCTGAATGGTGACAGAGGAGCAGGACCCAAAATGCAACAGCTGAACAATCAAAACCAACTCAATTACATCTGATTTAATACAGCGTGAGGGCAAAGCAACAGTGCCCAGAGATTACAAACGAGTCAAACTTATCTGATGACTCATATTAGAGAGGAACATGTTGTGAATGTTTTATTTATGTTTTCAAAATAAAAGTGCATTATGAAATCATTTGATTGCTGATTAAGTACTATTACTGTTTTCCCCCCAAAAAACTTGAACACAGGCGACAACACAGTGGGTGTATCAATCAGAATGAAACAGGTGGCATGGCAGTCCACAAGATTTGTAATTACAAACCTTTCTATGATGGTATTACTAGAAAATTGATGGGCTAACCTTGATAAACTTTGGAAATTGGCAAAAACTCCCAGCAGAAAAGCATTTGTGCTCTAATTGATCCTGTAATTCAGGAGTGCGGAGTAGAGCTGGAGGAGCTTCATAAACACTTTTGGTTCAGTTCAGTTCAGTGTTGGCCTTCCTTTGGTGATTCTACTCCAACTTTGCTTTAGAAGTTAATCTTGAGAAGGTAACAAACTGGTAACTTTCTCCTCCTCACTGCCAGCTGCTCTCCTGGTCAGGCTAGCTGGCTGCTCTTTTTTTCTTCAGAGCTGTTGTTCAGTTTAAGCTTTCACTGAAAGCTTGTTTCACTTGTTATTTTGCTCCCACTGCAGACGGAACTTGTTATACATTTTGTAATTACACAGTCGACCTATTTATGGATAAGATAAGATAGCTCAATTTAACTGTCATTTCAAATAGATCCCCTGTTCCATTATTATCTTTAATTCTACAAAGGGGCCACAAGTCACAGAGCTGAATTCACTTTATCTTCCTAGCAACACAGAGCTGGAAAATTCTGATAGGATGACAAACTGGCTTCTTTCAATTAACCCTTCACTTTTCTGAATTAACTGAATTTACCAACTTATGGGGTATATTTTTTCAGAAACATTTGTTTTAGTTAGAGTGATTCATTATTTATGAAAGTATTACGAAATGAGACAAAAAATATTTTCATAATAAATAAAGGCTCCTGGCAGTTACTCTGCCAGTTACTAAATTCCTTATTTTCTCATTTTACATGATCCCCCACTAATAGAGATCTTTTAATTGTTAAATGAAGTTGATTCCATGATTGGATATTTATCATTTATGTTGAAGCTTATTGTTCAGAGGGATATTACTGCTGTGCCTCACATATTGGAAAAACGTACCTGCTTCATCCTGTCTCATGTTGAGCTCATTGAACACCGATGGTTCCTCCTCATCAGGGCAGTGCAGGCTTTGGATATCAAGGAAAAAAGGGTGAACCTGGACCTCCCGGGCCCCCTGGGCCCTCTGGCCCTCCAGGGCCTGCGACTGAGTATTCAGTTGATGGTGACGGCTCAGTTGTTTCAAAAGTCCCTGGACCCCGAGGACCACCTGGGGCACCAGGCCCTCAGGGACCACCTGGAGAGGATGGAGAGCCGGTGCATAGTTTTTGCGTTTTAAAATATTTTAATCTTAAAAGCTTGAATACAAAGTGATCTTTGTAACCTGTTGTAAATTACATGTATCATTCTTTACTCCATTTTCACAGGGTGATCCTGGTGAGGACGGAAAAACCGTGAGTTAGTTTTGTTTTTCCTGTTTGTCACAGACAATAATGATGAATAGCTTTAAATCATATCACTCGTCAACAGCATCCTGTGGAAGAAAACATGCGCTGCTTTGCTAGTCTGTTTAGCAACAGTGTCGCATAGTGGCTCTAGTGCCCTAACGTGATGATTTTTTCCACACAGGGTCCTCTAGGACCACCGGGCTTCCCAGGAACTCCAGGTGACCCTGGACCCAAAGGAGAGAAGGTTCGACACATTGACAGTAAAGACACAGAAAATAATTAAAGCACAAGTGAAATGGTTTTAGTTTAAGAGGAAATCGCTGCTGTAGAGTCATACCCAATCTTAATGAGGCTCGCATATACAGGGAGAAGGTCAGCCTGGTTCCAGGGGACTCCCAGGACCCCCAGGACCTCCGGGACCACCAGGATCAGGATTCAGATCTGTAAGTGCGCTTTGATCACAATCACATGCTACGTAATGTTGACTTAAGTAGTTACAGCATAAGACTACATACTTTGTCGACTACAACTGCTTTTAAATTCTATGTTTCAGACCTTTATGGACATGGAGGCCTCTGGATTCCCTGATCTGGAATCTATTCGGGTGAGAAGAATGAAAAGCTTTGTCTTTCATCTGTGTCGTATTTAGTAACGCAGGCAGCCATCTTTTTTGCCATTATGCTGGTGAAAATATGGTCTGATGCAACTGAATGTTCATTCTCATTGATATAGGGACTTCCAGGGCTACCAGGTCCTCCGGGCCCACCTGGTCCTCCTGGTCCCTCCACGGCAGGCACAGCACTGACATCTGGAGCATTTGGACCTCCAGGCAAGGATGGGGCACCTGGTCAACCTGTAAGTGCTAATCTTCTTGTCTCTAAAAACCTCTAAACTAGTTGTCACACTAAACCTTCAAAATTCCCTAATAGTGATACCAGTGTCCAACCATCAACAAGTGAATCTCTTGCCTTTTAGGGCTTGCCTGGTTTACCTGGTATCGATGGCCTCCTAGGAGTTCCTGGACCCAAAGGAGAAAAGGTATTGATTTTGTGAAAATTATTGTTTCTTTTCTAAAGATTAACCAATATTAGGCAATAGTATCACATCTACAAACTTAAACCTCAGAGCTTCTTAACAGCTGTCATTAGATCTAACCAAAACTCAAAACTGGAAGTAAATTAACTTAGCACCGTCGCCTCGCAGCAAGAGGAATTCAAGTTCGAATCCCGGCTGGGGCCTTCCCTGGGTATGCGTGGGTTCTCTCTGGGTACTCCGGGTTCCTACAGCTGTCCAAAAACATGCATGTTAGGTTAATTGGTGTCTCTAAATTGTCCCTAGGAATGAGTGGGACCAAATAAGGGACCTGTGATGTATATATGTATGTACATATAGAGTATGCATGGTTGTGTATCTTGTCTCTGTGTGGCCCTGTGATGGACTGGTGACCTGTCCAGGGTGTACCCTGCCTCTCACCCGATGACAGCTGGGATAGGCTCTAGCCCCCCGCGACCCTAATTTGGAATAAGCGAGTATAGCAAATGGATGGATGGATATACACACACATATATATATATTTGTATACAGTATATATAGAAGGCACTCCTGAGAGGTTGAAGGCATGCTGAGGTTGGCCTGATTAACAGCTGCCTGGCCTGTTGTAGTTGGTCTGCCACAATTAAAAAGGGAGCAAACTTCCTTGTCAGAAGAACGGTATTGGTCAGGGGTATCGGGAGTTTCATTCAATATATTCAGGATTCATTCAAAATATGCAGGATTCATTCCATATATTCAGGATTCATTCAATATATTCAGGATTCATTCAATATATTCAGAGTTTCATTCAATATATTCAGAGTTTAATTCAATATTTTCAGGATTCATTCCATATATTCAAAGTTTCATTCAATATATTAAAAGTTTCATTCCATATATTCAGAGTTTCATTCAATATATTCAGGATTCATTCAATATATTCAGGATTCATTCCATATATTCAGAGTTTCATTCAATATATTCAGGATTCATTCCATATATTCAGAGTTTCATTCAATATATTCAGTTTCATTCAATATACTCAGAGTTTCATTCAATATATTCAGAGTTTCTTTCAATATATTCAGGATTCATTCAATATATTCAAAGTTTCATTCCATATATTCAGAGTTTCATTCCATATATTCAGAGTTTCATTCCATATACTCAGAGTTTCATTCAATATATTCAGGGTTTCTTTCAATATATTCAGGATTCATTCAATATATTCAGAGTTTCATTCAATTTATTCAGGTTTCGTTCCATATATTCAGAGTTTCATTCAATATATTCAGGATTCATTCCATATATTCAGAGTTGCATTCGATATATTCAAAATTTAATTCCATATATTCAAAGTTTCATTCCATATATTCAAAGTTCAATTCCATATATTCAAAGATTAATTTCCAACCAACTACACATACAGCAGTAAATGTTTGTTGTGGCTCTGTTCTGAGACCTTCCTGCCCCACCACGTGCAGTCACAGAGTGCCTGAGGCAGAGCAGAATCAATGAAAAAAAGCAGATTAAGTAAAAAACTGTTTGAAAATGAGCATATTGGGTTGGAGGTGGGTTGCACAGCATAACAGGTATGAAAGGCTTTAACGTAGCTTAGAATAGATTCTGTGTGAATGGGGGAGAGCTGCAAATGTGAGTCAGAGTATTTTTTTCAGATGCATATAAAGAAGAATCACATAAAGAAAACAATTCAAGTTTCAGTTGTGTTCTAAAACTTTTTTCATTTGCTTATTTTTTCATTAGGGTGATTCAGGCGAGCTGGGTCTCCCAGGAGCAATCGGAGAAAAGGTGTGAATTCATGTTTTTGATTTCTTCCAATTGAAGTTAAAGATGTTTAAATCTACTCACTAACACACAGCTAAAAGCAGAATGGCTTTGAGATAATGGGTATTGACAGGAGTCTATTTGATTATATTCTACATGTACAATTAGTTTGCATATTTTCACTTTAAAATACATACTTCCTGGTTGCTAGAATAATGTAATGATAATCACAATGAAGCACGTGTCCTCTGTCCATACTTCTAAAGCCTTCGCTGTTCCTGTCATTTCTCCAGCCAAGCTTCTACTTTTCTTTTTTCACCAATACACTGCCTCACTATATATCCTCCTCTCCTAAGCCTTTCCATCTGCAGGTAGCCAGGCTCCAGTGTGTCAGCCTTCTAAGAGGATTTCTGTCTTCTAACTATATGCAAATGTATTTCAAATATTATCAGCCACAGATGTGACTTACAGTCTAATCTGAGTGCTAGCCAGGATTTTCTTTAGCATTTGTTGATATCTGAATTTGCTTCCAGAGGAACGTGCATGGGTGCTTGTGCAGGAGTGTGTTCTTTTATGAAATATTTTATTAAAACCACACTTACCAGGACTAATACTGTATGCTGTGAAGTATTAGTTTGGAACAAAACACACAACTTTCCTGATTGTGGAAAAAAAAAAACATGCACATGCTTATCAAGTGTTTTCTACAGGGAGATCAAGGGGACCCTGGTTTACCAGGAACTTCAGGACAGCCTGGACTGGCTGGTCTGCCAGGACCCATGGGACCAGTTGGGCCTCCTGGGCCTCCAGGACCTCCAGGACCAGGTTATCGTGTTGGATTTGTGAGTTCACTCTTAGGTGTTTGTGAAGCTGCTCATTGAGAAGAGTTTACAAGTTACAATTGTGTCTGGACGGGTTAGTAATTTTGAAAACATGTTTGATATTGATTCCAAATAAAAATGCTTAATAAATAAATAGAAGCTGTCAGTAAGTTGGAATTGATTTCTTATTTGGTGCTTTCAAAATAGCTGACAGTTGTCTTTAACGTTAAAAGTTGCATCTTTTCAGTGACAGTGTCTGAGTGACTCACCTCAGGACTTCAAATGCTATGTAGCCCATTTTTGCAATGACCAGGGTTAGGGTTTCTTTTTTATTTTGAGTGCAGTGGGAGAGAGTTTTATTGTCATTCACTCCCGCGTCTAATGACTCTTTAGTAGGCAGGTGTTCTTAGGCTCCGCCTCCAGTAAAGGTGCTAAAATGGAGGATGCAAGAGAGGTCGCAGCTTACTTTTACTTTACAGAAACATGTTTTCCCACCATAATGTGGACTCAGAGGTGCGAGACAAAAAATACAAGATTGATTGAGTTTATCTGTACGCATGACAGCTGGCAGCTCGCTATCTGTCCCGCTGTGTGGTCTGACTCCTGTGGTCCAATCTAAAAATTGATTAACTTAGTTACTCGAATTACCCAGAATTCCAGTTGTGCTCATCAAATTGTTGTCCAACACAGCCTGTAGGATACAGTGTGATGCCACACTGTACCCTGGGGACGGAACTGTTAGGTGTTCTGTGTTCGTTGTAGCCCTCAGAGCACAGAGGGTAAACATGCTACTGCTAGCAATGGGAAAGGAAGCAGCTTGTTTTAGGGGATGTACTTGTGCCTCTTTTTTTTTTTTTAACTGTTTAAACGAGTCTCTTTTAGTGTAAAATTGACCATGTCACCTACAAGTCAGTCGGCACCAAAACAATAAATATTCTATGAATACATACTGGCTGCAGACTCCTAAGTTGTGTCACTGCATTGATGTAGATTCATCCACATCTGGACTTCGATGGATTTATCTAGAAATTCCAACACCAAATAGAATAGTGCTGACACAAAATATCAACCTCAAAAAAATACCGACATAGTTTACCACTGAGATATACGATCTAAAATGGGTTATGAAAGTTTTTCATTGTGAAATATATGCAGACAGGCATTCAGAGATATTTGACCATTTGTGAGAGCATTTTTTGTTGTTTTCTTAGGACGACATGGAGGGCTCAACTGGTGGACTTCCTGGTATCAGAGGACCAGAAGGATTCCAGGTACCCACATTCTTATTGACTTGGGGTCCAATTGTACGTGAAACATATAATATAACAGACTAACTGTAAAAGGGACATGGTTCAATTAATTCATGTGTCTGTAGTCCTCATATTACAAACTAAGATGTGCATCTGATACCAGATCTATTGTAGTGAAACTACAATAGATTCAAGGTGTTGAAAAAGGCGTATTGTGGTAATCAGATGACGTTGGCTATCAAAGCTTACTATTATCATTTAAACTAAGGCTTATGATATTGTTTAATCATTCAAATGATTTGGGTAAGGTATCATCATATAGGCTGTACAAAGTATGACTTTCTCTATAAAAATGTAACATGTAGTTTTTGTTATGTTTGTGAATATTTTATAAGAACTGCTCTGAGAAATTTTAGTCGGAGTGATGCGGAAGACATGTGTGAGCTTGCAATTAACCGAGACATGTATGCTTGCAGGGTCCTCCTGGCTTACCTGGACACCCAGTAAGTTCATAGAAACATTTCCCACATCTGTTCCTACCTCACCTTCACAATATTATTACGGAAAAAGTGAAAGAAAAATAAGCAGTGTATAGGATTTAATGACATCTCACAGTTAGATGTCTTAAAACCTCCCAATGTGTATTGACACAGTGTTGTAACACGGCAGAATGGTTAGTTCTGAGGTATTAAAAAAAGTAAAAATGTACCTCGTGTTGGAAAAAAAATCACAAATTCCTGTGTGATGGGCAGTTCACTTCTGTCTGTTGCCTTTCACTGGGAGAAGAAGTAATGATATTTTTACAGAGTTCTGGATCTAAAGCAAGGCGTCAGTCACTTTCATGGATGACCTTCAGTGACAGAGATAAGCAGCTCTTTGAAGTTATTGATGGAAGACAAACATTTATTTAGTCTTCTCGTTGCACCTTGCATGTGCTGTTACAATAAGTTTCTTTTTATATGCTTCACTGGTCTAACTTGACTGCATCTCTTCAGGGTAGACCTGGATTACCTGGCTTACAAGGTCCAAAGGGCAGTGAAGGTTCTCCAGGAAAAGATGGGCAACCAGGCCTGGATGGCTTCACCGGACCTCCGGTAACAAAATTAACTTTTTTAGTTTTTTTACAAGGTAATTATTCGTTTAATGTTAGCAGGTGTTAAAAGGTGTCTGCGCACAGAACTTCCACCTCATGTATCTTTTGTTTCACTTCTTTTTTGAAGGGACAAAAGGGTATCAGCGGTGACAAAGGAGAGAGGGTGAGTACCATTTTTTACTGTGGATACATTATTATCAACCTCATTTTCAGTACTGAGTAACAGACTGATCCTGTTTGAGGTTGTACCATCTCACTTTGCATTCCTTTGCAGTAACCACTCTTACAGTTGTGGCATATGATGTGTTGAATTAGCTTATTTTGGGCTGTCTTACTATATGGGACATCTATTTATTTATCTTTTTTATGGTATTAGGGTGAACCAGGTCGAGATGGAGCTGGAGTCCCAGGTCCCCCGGGTCCACCTGGACCACCGGGACAAATCATCTATCAGACATCTGATGATGTGAGTAACAAAAACACTGTTAGAGTTTATAACAGAGTTCTTCTTCTTCTTGTCTGAAATCAGAAGCTAACTACATTTTCAGTTAGTCTTTCTTACTGTAACTCCACTCTCCACAGGCTGATGCTGTCGCTGGCAGAGCGGGCCCTCAGGTATGGATTCATATTCATATACTCAACAATACTACAACCAGAATATCACAAAAAAACTACTGCTACTTTACCGATAGCAGTTCAGCGTTAATACTGATGAAACCGTTTCATACTGAGTGGTTGCTTTGTAAAGGCCAGAACACACCGGTGCCAAATGATGCACATCAAAACAGACGCTCCTGTCAATTTTATCATAACCCCCCATGGTGGCAGGCGCTGGCCACACAGCAGCTCTTTAAGAAGTACCACCTGGTGTAACTTCTTGACACTGTCCCATTTTCACAAGTCACTGCTCCTGAAAGAACACAGTCTTCATTTATACATGCTCCATCAAATACATCCTGGCTCCAATCCCAAAGCAGCTCTTTTTTTATGAAGCAGAAATATTTTTTTAATGTTTTTTCTGCTTTTAAACAAAATTAAATAAAATTATATATATATATATATATATATATATAAAACATGTGTTTACATCAGTGACACCTGATCACTAAGAGCCAAGATGAGTGAGTTTTTTGTTGTCTCAAAACAAAGGGTTGCTGCTAGTGAGAAAAACACAGGACACAGTGAAAACATATTCCCGTTTTCCTTTACAGGGTGGGTCTGGTTTACCTGGCAGAGCTGGATTTCCGGTGAGTTTCTTTTTGCTACAAGAGTCATTGTATATATCTTTCTTTATAATAAGCACGAAAGAAGAATTTAACATTAAAGCTTTTGTGTTAAATTTCTAACCACATAAATGTCAAAGATGAGATCAGATGTCTCTTTTTCTGTTTTGAAACTGTTGTTGATGTACATGTTGACATTTAATGTTACTTTGCATGGATCTCTTCATTATATGATTGTAAATGAATCACTTGGAAAGACTCTACTACTCTCATCCCCAACACTTCTCAGCTTCCTTATTCCATATCAGCTCAGAGATCATTCATTCCAAAACTTGTAAACAGATTTTTGCATTTGTCTGGGACTGTTATGAGCTACAGATAAACACACATTTTGAGCTCTAGACCCTGATTCAAGTGGCAGGATGTAATGTTGACCTGATTTAAAACTACTCCGACTGTGTTTATGAAAATAAATTAACTTGTCTCTCAGTGTGTGGCTGACAGATGTGTTGTTATTCGTGTCTGCACAACAATGTCACAGATATAAAGTCAGACTCTGGCTGCACAACACTCAGATCAACAGATATAGATTATAATCAGACTTCTACTTCCAAAAATAAGTTATAGATGTGGATGCTGAAGCAGTCCCGACTTTTGAAAAAACTTGACTATTTGTTTTGTTTTCCTATAATTTAGGGAAATTGAAATGCATCCCTGAACAGCAGTCACACAACATTGCACTTCATGTCAATACTGAAACAATGGTCACCTTAACAATTCACAAACGGTGCTGTGTAACCAGAGACTAATGGGCTGGCTAATTATATGGGCTGTGGATAAAGTGTTTCCTGTTGGAAAAGTGAAAGCTTTGTTTCTACGCATCTTATACATATAACACTATTTATCTAACAGGGTCCTATTGGACCGAAGGGTGACAGAGGTGACCCCGGTCCCACGGGATATGCAGAGAAGGTAAATTCGAATTGTTTTGTCAAGTGTTAATAAAGCTGTTAGTTATAATGACGATACCCCGCCCATCTGTGTTGTCTCACTGCTGTTGCCATGTGTTCAGGGTGAGAAAGGTGAACCAGGTTTAATAGTTGGACCTGATGGAAATCCTCTGTATCTGGCAGGCCTAACTGGCCTAAAGGTGAGTCCCATCCAACTGTCTCCATTTATATCTGTCTGATCCCATCAGCTCCCCCCTCTTCTTGTTTGTTATGTATTTAAAACTAATAGTCTGTGTTTTATCTCTGTAGGGAGACAGAGGAGCCCCAGGACCTGTTGGACCCCCTGTACGTGTTTGTGTTTCCAAGAAGTTTTTTGGGTAATTTTTCTTATTCTTCTCAAGTCAGTCACATTGTTTTTATTTCACTTTGTCTTGTTGCAGGGTCCATATGGACCTCCTGGATTAAAGGGTGAAATTGGAATGCCTGGAAGACCTGTAAGTGTCCCTTTGTTTGCTTGTTGGTCAACTCCGACACAAATATTAATTATCTGTCTTTGTATTAAGTATAACATATGTATATATTGCTCACCCACTCAATATTATTAGTTTGGCACATTTCTACTATTTTATTTCTGTTTTCCTAAGTGCAGAGAAAAACTGATTAGTGCCTTTCTTCCCTCAGGGTCGCCCTGGTGTAAACGGATACAAGGGTGAGAAAGGAGAGCCAGCAGTTGGCACAGGCTACAGCTATCCCGTAAGTATTATGATCATCACCAATACCTAACATAGGCAGACTCAGCAGTGCTAGAAGACATTGTTTTGCTTTACAACCCCAAACCATCCCCAGTATAACCTGCACTTAATAAAAGCTATTTTGTTGGTTAACCTGCCACAGTACACCACTGTCATAAGCACCAGCTTGGTGAGAAGGAAGAGTTAACAAAAGCTAAGTATGAAAGACTACTGATTCTGAGCATTAAAAAGGTGTGAGCTCATTGTGATTATTAGCTTATTTTACTTTGATAAACCTTCACATCCCTTAGAAACCCTGACTGAGAGCTTTTTTATTATGACTGAGATCAAAATAGAACTTTCTGGTTTATGACAAAAGCTTTACATTTGTTGACAGAAAAATGCTGCAATTTACTTTAAGAGCCTTTATCCCATCCATGATACACGGTGGTGGTAGTGTGGCTTTGGCCAGTTTGGCTGCATTGAAAATGTCAGGGGAAAAAATATTCAGGAGAATTGGATCCTGCTGAAAAAAGAGTGGCTAAAGCATTCTACGAAAGAACAAAGTGACTGTTTTGGAATGTCAAAGACCTCAATCCAATAGAGATGTTGCGGAAGGACCTGAAGGAAGCCGTTAGTGGGAGGAAACTCATTAGTAAAGTTGAAGCTGTTCTATAAGTAGTGATGGGCTGATTGGAAAAGTGTGAACAATCTCTGTTTAGTTCCTTCAACACGGGATCATACCACATACTGAAATATGACCAAGTATAATGCTTTTGTCTCTTTTCATGTATTTTTAGGCCATATTTATGTAAAATATACAACAAATTCTGAAGAGTTCATAAACTTTTAAGCACCATTACTCTGGTACACGTGTCTTTCCATAGTAAATGGATTCTTCACAGTGGGCACCTAACCCACTTTACTCTCTGCTTCAACAGTCACTCAGTCATTCTGAATGTTAACATTGTGTTTTCATTAGGGAATCGCTGGCCCACCAGGACCACCTGGGCCACCTGGACCACCTGGGCCTGCCAGTACTTTAGACCGCTTCAATGTGAGTCACAGGATCCCAAATTCTGAGCCACATTTTGAACATAATGTGTATCATTTCAAGTTCATATCTCTCATCTATGCTGGACTAAATCTCTGTTACATGTTGTCTCTCTGTAAATAGCGCTATGATGAAGCATCAAGGAATTACCCAGGTATGATCTGCTAACATGTAAAATGTATAGTCTTAGTGCCAAAACAAAATATAGCAAAGCATTAATCCTAAAAATAATTGTAAATGTTTTGTTTTGAAATGTCTGGGGAGGAACAAAGTTCAACTTGAGTTTTCACCTGGGAGTGTCCACCTGGGTCCTATGAAGCAGGTTCAACATATCTGTATTTGGTCTGGCTTAATTAACCACCACTATCTACCGCTGACAAAATCTTGCTAAGTGGTACTACCATGCTGGTATTAAATCAGGAAGTCAATCAAGGTTTTCTGACTTTGTAAATGTGTGTAAAATGGGTGGAGTTGGTATAAAGTGACCAATCTATAATTCTATCTGACTGTAAAGCAACACAGTTACTGCAGCCAAGACTGGAAGAAACACTGACAAAAAAGGCATAAAAGAATCCTGACTTCCACCAATGTGTGCGAATGAAAAAGCAGATCAATATCATTGCCCTGTCATTAAAGCCCAAGTTGATCTGAACGATTTGCAGTTAAGCATTTTATTAAATTAATGTAATACAAACTTATTCTTAAAGTATGTGAGAAGGTTTCTGTCTTATTTAGTCAGATTTACTCTTTTGTCAGACTGGCTGTCATTAATTCTCTTTGTACCAAATTGGCCAAATGAGCAAACCTAATTTGGCAGTTGTTCTTGGTTGTCAGAAGTTTTTAACAGTTTTTAAAATAAGAAAAAACAGTCACATAATGTATTAGAAAAAGGCAGGAAAAACTTTTACATTTCAGGGATGATTTTGATTGATAAAGTCATAAATGTTATTTTCAAATCTTTGAAAGTCAGCAGGAACAAGTTTTAGATCATCAGTTTCTGTTTTAGGCTACATAAACATTCCCTTTGGCTGACACATCCCACTGAAAATCAACCCTGTTGGAGTTGGGATGAGATAGTTTCACTGTTAAAGCGCCAACATCCACTTAATTTTTCCATTTCTAAGAAAAGTACATGGTCGGGAGTGGTGCTTCTACCTATGTTGATCTCTTACAGCATCTCAAAACCCAACCTACCAGGAAATGGTTACAAACTCCAGCAAGATGTGAACCCGTTTCGTAGTACTGAAAATCCAGAGCTGAACTGGTAGTTACCTTGCTAAGCCACTAAACCTGCTTACTCGCATTGTCCTATGTTGTCTTGTTGTAGTAATCAAAGGGGAAAAAGGAGATCGTGGTGAAGCTGGACTTCCAGGAATCCCAGGTAAGCAACACATGCATTACTTATTTTTACAGATGTTGTATATTGTCGACACTGCTGGATTGTTTTATTTTATGAAGTCTTTTTTTTCTTTTTCAGGATCAGCTTCTAATTTTGATATTTACACATTCAAGGTAAACCAGCTCATCACATTTCATCACTCATCACGTTTCTGAGTATTGTAGATGTACACGATGTAAAGACAACAAAACGTCTAATCATTAGACTTTTTCCAACAGAACGAACTAAAAGGAGAGCGTGGAGACACAGGTGTCAAGGGAGAAAAGGGGGAGCCTGGATATTATGACCCACGTTTTGGAGGACAACAGGGCCCACAAGGGCCACCCGGCAACCCTGGCTTACCTGTGAGTTTTGAGAGTAAAATTCCTTATCGTGTATTTACAGATTCACTTAACCTGTCATCATAAACTAAAGGTGTTTATCTGGAGTTATATTTACTTTCAAAACATAATATTCCAGTCATGTCAATGTTCATGTTAGGGTCCGAAAGGAGATTCTATAATGGGCCCTCCTGGACCCCAAGGACCTCAAGGGCCACCAGGGGTTGGTTATGATGGGCGACCAGGTCCTCCAGGACCGCCTGGACCTCCAGGGTCATTTCCTGGGGTCTATAGACCCAGTTATTGTAAGTGTTTAATTATTTGTTTTCTGTGCCTGAAATTTCATGAAGTGGTATGTCATAAACTATTTTACAACAACAGAGGAAACCTCAACATGAAATTATTTAGTCTTTTAATGTTTAATCAGTAAGTCAGAACTCAGTTTGGTTGCCACTGACTTTAACACGCAGGCTTTACTCAGCTGACCAGGAGTGTGCCTCTCCTTCATTTGTGTTTCTGATACAGTAGCTTGATACTAAACTACTGTTTATCCAAATGGGACCAGATTTATGAAATGAGATTCCATGAAGGGATCAGTATATAGGCAGCAGTTTTTTTATAATGTTTTTGTCAGCCACAACTTTAATATTTAACTTGGTTAGCTTGTAAAATAAAACTGAGGCTAGGACACACACAGCAGTATGTTTATGTTTATGTTTATGCATTTAGCAGACGCTTTTATCCAAATCAACTTACAAATGAGGATATAACATTACAGCTAACATCAAAGCTAACAAAAATTACATAGAAGAAAACCACTAGTCAGACTCTGTCAGAGTTGACAGGGGTGACAGTGTAGAGATAGAGTGCAGGCATAGAGGGAAGTATAGAAAGATAAAGTGCAATACAGGGGGTATGGAAGTACAGGGTAAGTGCTAGGATAGGAGATGCTCTCTGAAGAGCTGGGTTTTCAAGAGTTTCTTGAAGATAGACAGGGACGCCCCTGTTCTGGTAGCACTTGGTAGGTCATTCCACCATCATGGAACAACACTTGAAAAGACTCTGGATTTTCTTAAGTGTAGTGTGGTGTAGGCACTGTTAGACGACAATCCTTTACTGACCGGAGAGACCGAGTTGTGACATAAGCCTTTGCAAGAGCATTCAAGCAGATGGGAACCGTTCCATTAAGCACTTTGTAGGCTAACATCAGTGACTTGAATTTGATGCGGGCGGCTATGGATAACCAGTGGAGTTCAATGAACAGAGGGGTGACGTTTGCTATTTTCGGCTGATCGAAGACCAGACATGTCGCCACGTTTCACAGCACAGGCTGGGAGACCAGTTAGTAGGGCGTTGCAGTAGTCAAGGCGGGAGATGACCATAGACCCGCACCAGGAGCGGGGTGGCGTGTTGGGTTAGGTAAGGCCTGATCTTTCTTATGTTTAGCAATGCGAAGCGGCATGATCGAGCAACGGAAGTAACATGGTCTTTTAAGGTTAGTTAGTCATCAATCAGGACACCCAAGTTTCTAGCCACCTTTGATGGAGCAAGAGGTAGGGATTCAGTGTGGATGCAAATTTAGTTTTTGAGAGGTTTAGTTGGAGGTGATGGGCGTTCATCCATTTTGATATGTCAGAGAGACAGTCTGAGATTTGTGCTGAGACCGTGTGGTTGTCAGGTGGGAAAGACAGATAGAGCTGGGTATCATCGGCATAGCAGTGGTATGAGAAGCCGTGTGATTGGATGATCTGGCCCAATGAGGTGGTGTATATGGCAAAGAGAAGAGGTCCCAGTGCTGATCGTTGGGGGACCCCTGTGAGCAGTACTCACAATATGAACACAGTCATGAACACCAAAACATAGGCCAATATACAATCCCAAAACATTGGGACGTTGTGTAAAATGTAAGTAAAAACAGTAATGATTTGCATTTATGTCTTCAGAGATGTCCTCAGAGTCTCAGAATCTTTTGATTATCTTGTGTACTTTTACAATGATGAACATTATTTTGAAATGTTTGCAGATGCAATTAATGCAGACTGTTGAAACTTTGCCTGGCTTTACTTCTTAGAGACTCTTTCCAATTGTAGTCTTTTGTTGTCCCAACTTTTATGAAATAAGTTGCTGCTGCTGTGTCAAATTCAAAATGAGCTAATATTTTTCATAAAATAGAAAAATATCTTACTTTCAACTTTAGACACATTTTCTATGTTCTATTGTAAATGGAATTATTAGTTTATGACAAGCAAATCATTGCATTCTGTTTTCATTTACATTTAATTCAACATCCCATCTTTTTTTGAATTGGTGTTGGGACATTTCCATAAAGTCCCCCAGCAGGACAAGACTGGAGAGTGCTCGTCCTGCTGGGAGACTTCAATGCTCACATGGGCAATGACAGTGAGACCTGCAAGGGTGTGATTGGGAGGAACAGCCCCCCGATCTCAATCAAAGTGGTGTTCTGTTGTTGGACTTCTTTAAGTCCCATCTCCGGCAGAGCTTCAACCATATCCTGGGGGAGATGGAGGACATTGAGTTTGAATGGGCCGTGTTCCGTGCCTCCATTTTTGAGGCGGCTGACCGGAGCTGTTGCCGTAAGGTGGTCGGTGCCTGTCGTGGCGGCAACGCCCGAACCTGCTGGTGGACACCAGCAGTGAGGGAAGCCGTCAAGCTGAAGAAGGAGTCCTATCGGGCCTTTTTTGGCCAGTGGGACTCTCGAAGTAGCTGTTGGGTACCTGACAGGCCAAGCGGAGCGCAGCCTTGGCGGTTGCTGAGGCGAAAACTCGGGCCTGGGAGGGCATGGAGAATGACTTCTGGACGGCCTCGAAGAGATTCTGGTCCACCAACCGACGTCTCGGGGGTGGGGGTGTGAGGTGAAGCGGCGCAACAGTGTGTATTTTTCTGGGGATGAGGATGCTGAGGTGGTCAAGAAGCTCCTCGGTGGCAAGGCCCCAGGGATGGATGAGGTCCGTCCTGACTTTCTCAGGGCTCTGGATGTTGTAGGGCTGTCTTGGTTGACACGCCTCTGCAGCATTGCGTGGACAGGACAGTGCCTCTGGACTGGCAGATCAGGGTGGTGGTCCCCCTCTTTAAAAAGGGGGACCAGAGGGTGTGTTCCAACTACAGGGGGATCACATTCCTCAGCCTCCCTGGTAAGGTCTATTCAGGGGTACTGGAGAGGAGGATCCGTCGGATAGTCAAATCTCGGATTGAAGAGGTGCAGTGTGGTTTTCGTCCTGGCCGTGGAACAGTGGACCAGGTGGAAAGTGGAGATCCTTCCCCAAGTGGAGGAGTTCAAGTATCTCGGGGTCTTGTTCACAAGTGAAGGATAAGTGGAACGGGAGATTGACAGGCAGATTGGTGCCACATCCGCAATGTTGCGGGCTCTGCACCTATGGTCACAAGTTGTGGGTAGTGACCGAAAGAACGAGATTGCGAATACAAGCGGCCGAAATGGGCTTCCTCTACAGGGTGTCTAGGCTCTCCCTTAGAGATAGGGTGAGAAGCTTGGTCATCTGGGAGGGGTTCGGAGTAGAACGGCTGCTCCTCCGCATCGAGAAGAGCCAGATGAGGTCGCTCGGGCATCTGGTTGGGATGCCTCCTGGATGCCTCCCTGGTGAGGTGTTCTGGGCACGTCCCACTGGGAGGAGACCCCGGGGAAGACCCAGGACACATTGGAGAGACTATGTCTCTCGGCTGTTCTGGCAACACCCCCCTGGAAGAGCTGGAGGAAGTGGCCGGGGATAGGGACGTCTGTGTTTCTCTGCTCAAGCTGCCGCCCCCGAAACCCAATCTCCGGTGAAGCGGTAGATGATGGAGGGATGGATGGGAATTTCCATAAAATAGAAAATGATCTACAGACACATAAGACTCAAGCACATAATATAAAAGAATACCAAAACATCAAACTATTCAATGATAATGGTCACTGCTGGCGAAAATAGAAACAGTAATGGTGAAAACAATAATCGGAAACATAACATGACGCAGACAGCTGTACATGTCACCAAAAGGTTAAGAATTTTCTGGAATTCATAAAGTGAGAGCAGCTTTTAGAAAATACGGGGTTATGTTTCCAAAGTGAGAGCAGACCTTAGAGAGGGATTAATTCATTATTTTGAGTGAAAATTATGATGTCCCATGCTGTCCACAGGTAAAATGGAGACTAACAGAGAATAGCCTCTTTTGTTTGTTTCATGCCCATGTGCACAATAATTGTACAATAATCACAACCACATACATTACTTTTGAATTTAAACAGACGAATGGAGAAAATATGGAAAAAATTATTTTTGACCCTTATGATTGTGAAATGGAAACATCCCGACAGTCGTGATGAAGGTCAACCTGAGGACAGCTGCTTTATGAAAAGTGATTTAGTTGTAAACTGTGACATTGTGTGTTGAAAACAAGATAGCAGGTCACCATAGCTTTGGCAACACATGTTTAGTATATAGCAGCCTCATAATCCTGTTTAGAACAACAGTTTGCTGTTGACCGCTGAGACAAACTCCTCTGGAACCACAAGTCAAGTCAGTGATAAGCTTTTGTTTCAATTTAAAGCTGTCAGTGTTCCCGGACCTCCTGGCCCTCCGGGCCCACCTGGAAATCCCGGTCCCTCCTCTGGGGTAAGTGCCGTTTCTGCATTTGTTTGTGGTTGTATTGTGCATAGATTTATGTACCTGGTTAAATATGGCCTCCATTTCTTAGGAATTCAAAAAGCTGAACATAGTGCTTCTTTGTTTTCACAGGTTACAGTTTTGAGGTCATATGACACAATGATCGCTACTGCTAGACGCCAGGAAGAGGGCAGTCTTGTCTACATCTTAGACAGGGCAGACCTTTATTTGAGAGTGCGCGATGGACTACGACAAGTCATGGTACTGTCATCTACATTGTGAAAAATACTTTGAATTTTGTCTTATAAAACCATATAGAACCTTACCATATAGTTTTAATGGAGTTTGGTTAGATTTTCAGTTTCTAGGCTACTTGAAGAGAAGTTTCCAATGTTACTGTCTTGTCTGTAGTTTATGAGATTTTCATATGTCAGTTGTGAATTTATACTAAAAGCATTAAAAGCTGTTTCCCCTCCTCAGCTTGGAGATTACAATCCTTTCTTCAGAGATCTGGTAAGTTCTACAGAAGAATTAAATAGAGCAAACATAGCTTTAGTATTTACTAACTTCTATAACCTCTGAATATTTTTGTTTTTCGTGGAAAGGAGAATGAAGTGGCAGAAGCCCAGCCTCCACCTGTGATTCTGTACCCCCAGTCCCAAGACCAGTCCCATAACAACGGAGCGGGCCATTACTCCCAGGGTGGTTCTGTCATACGACCCATTGAGCCTCCACCTCCTGTAGATCCCAGATACCCCCCACAGTACGAGCCTAGATTCCCTGACCAGACTTACACGGGTCAGACAGATGGAAGATTAACCAACCAGCAGCCTGACAGCAGACCCCCTGTCACTCCACAACAGCGACCCAACCCACCTGTGCCCGGGCCTGCTGTTAACGTTGAAACATCAGGATCAGGGGTGAGAGGAGAAGATACACTGAATATCAAATTGCCATTTTTATGGAGATCATTAGTATGAAATATTATTATAAACTATGATTAGTTTATCATAACTCAATTCCAGATACAGAAATCGTGCCCATATATTTCCATCTAAATTGTCCCATCAGTACATAAGCTAAAAAAGTTTTCATGGTCCGATTAAATGTTATGAAGCATACATGTGTTTGTATTGAAAATATGTGAAAATATCATATCTGAACATAAAAACTCATCTGTTCCCCCTTAAGTGAGGCAATAGTCTCAAGTAAACAAAAACACATGACATATTACGCTGTACCTTTATTTACTAAACAACAAAGTAGCATTGTTATTTTCATAACAGATGGGGTGTAATGACAAATACTTTGACAATCGTCTTAAATGTAAGCCAGCCAGTGAATGTGTCAACTAGATATACTATATTGATTCAAAATACATCAGTTGCATAATAACAAAGCTATAAATTCTAGTTTTTTTACCTATACTTTTATATTTGACTGGATTTACATAAAATACATATGCACCCCTGTGTGTAACAGCAGTGTTTGCTTTGCTGTAATCCTCAGATATTTTTGATAAGCCTGTAAATGTGCTATTATAATTTAATTGAAAATTGACAGTGCTATTAAAACTTTAAGCTACCCCTCCACCTCCCCTCCCCCTTCTCCACCCTAATATGGGAACCAGAGTATAAACACTAATCCTCCAATGTTTTACACTGGTTAAGAATGGCCTCAGGAGAAGAAGGGAACAATGTAAGTGTGAAATTGGGCATCTCCATAACTCTGAAGCCCTCAATTTAGTCCAACCCTTCCAGCCATTCAGTCATTGTCACATGTGACTGTCTGAACTCATAGTACTTTTGAACTATGACGTATTGGATCTAAATATTTAGATGGAATACTTTTCAGAGTATCTCGCAGGTAGTTCACATAAAACTAAGGACCAAATCTTTAGTTTATCCTTGCAGTGTTTTTCATGTAGTGGCAGCAATAGAAATATAATTTGCTTTTTTTCTTTTAGCATGTTTTTCTTCAAACATTTAAACTATAAATATAATATAATATAAATATAATACAAAAGTAACCTCTATGTCCATATTCAGCAAATGTTGCAAAGTTAAACTTCAAATTCTTGTTCAACAACAAAAACAGGCCAAAGAAAGGTTGCTATGGTAATATAAATCACTTTTTCTTTTCTTCTTCTATCTTCATTAGCTCCATCTAATTGCCTTGAATGCCCCTCAAACTGGTAACATGCGAGGAATTCGTGGTGCAGACTTCCTGTGCTTCCAGCAGGCTCGTGCTACGGGTCTGAAGGGAACCTACAGAGCCTTCCTCTCCTCCAAGCTTCAGGACCTCTACACCATCGTCCGCAGGTCGGACAGGGACACCATCTCCATCGTAAACCTCAAGGTGAGACACTACCACAGGATAAGTGGCAATATTATCACTTATTAACTGGAGCAGTAATATTTTACTGTCAAATTTGATCGAAAGAATTCCTTAACAGTAGAGTGTTTTTTCTGCACAAGTCTTTCATTTTGTGTATCTTGCTTCTTTATGAATAAAATCTTAGTAAGAAGTTAAGATAATGCGCTGTTTTTCTTTCTCTTCCTTTCAGAACCAAGTGTTGTTTAGCAGTTGGGAGTCTATCTTTGGAGATGATGCCAGTAAAATGAGGGAGAATGTACCCATCTACTCCTTTGATGGTAGAGACATCCTCAGGGACAGTGCATGGTGGGTCTATGCTAAATATTTGCAGCTTATATTAGTGAAAAAACAACTCATACTTCTGACACATTGGGGTAGTGACATTAGGACCATTGATTTAAGAAACTGAACAAACCAATAAAGAATGCTGAATCTGTGCTGGGGACTGCTGTGATGGCCCTGTAGCTGACTCTGTGTTGGGAACTGCTGTGATGGCCCTGTAGCTGACTCTGTGTTGGGAACTGCTGTGATGGCCCTGTAGCTGACTCTGTGTTGGGAACTGCTGTGATGGCCCTGTAGCTGACTGTACTGGGGACTGCTGTGATGGCCCTGTAGCTGACTCTGTGTTGGGAACTGCTGTGATGGCCCTGTAGCTGACTCTGTGTTGGGAACTGCTGTGATGGCCCTGTAGCTGACTCTGTGTTGGGAACTGCTGTGATGGCCCTGTAGCTGACTGTACTGGGGACTGCTGTGATGGCCCTGTAGCTGACTGTACTGGGGACTGCTGTGATGGCCCTGTAGCTGACTGTACTGGGGACTGCTGTGATGGCCCTGTAGCTGACTCTGTGTTGGGAACTGCTGTGATGGCCCTGTAGCTGACTGTACTGGGGACTGCTGTGATGGCCCTGTAGCTGACTGTACTGGGGACTGCTGTGATGGCCCTGTAGCTGACTGTACTGGGGACTGCTGTGATGGCCCTGTAGCTGACTGTACTGGGGACTGCTATGATGGCCCTGTAGCTGAATGTACTGGGGATTACTGGGATGGCCCTGTAGCTGACTCTGTAAAGAAGAATGCTGCACAAATTTCTGAACATAATGGACAATACAGCACATCCTCTACACATCATAGTGTCAGAAGTTTCTTCAGCTTCAGTGCAACAGTACAGTAGAACAGTACATAAGGTCATTCCTGCCAGCAGCAGTAGCAATTCATAACAAATGCTTGTGAATCATTTTTGTTACTCACAAAGAACAAGAAAAAAACCTAATGAAACATTCCAACTTCCATTTGGGATTAATATTTTTTTAATTTAATTTAATTTCAATTGATTTCACTTTTGATCATTAAATGCCACACCCTTGCGTGACATGTAGCTGTTGACATAGTAGCAGCCTTTGCTTCCATGGCTGATTTTCTGTTGTCTATGTACCCTTTCAGGCCTGAAAAGATGGTTTGGCATGGAACAAGCAGCAAAGGCCACAGAAAAACAGACCACTACTGTGAAACATGGCGGGCAGGCGACCGCGCTGTGACCGGTCTGGTGTCTTCACTTCAGAGTGGCCACCTCCTGCAGCAGTCACCCAGAAGCTGTTCGGGCTCCTACATCGTCCTCTGCATTGAGAACGCCTTCACATCACCCTCCAAAAAATAAATCCTGTCCATCCTCCTCGTTTGTTTGTGTATGTTCTGGGGCCTAGTTAAACACTTTTTGTTTTTCATATCAAAATATTTTTTTTTCTTTTTTGTCACATTTCCCAATAACGCAGCTTGTAAACATGTGGTATCCGGTGAACTGACCCTGTGGCACTTTGTCTGGCAGGGACGCTCCCTGTCTGTCCTCCCCTCCATAAATGCCAAAGAGATGGGTCAAGCAGCGGAATGTCCTTATTCTCGAGGGCATTGGCACATATTTTCTTAAGGGGACAGAACAGCAGCAGAGTAGAAACCCAGCGTTCTCAAATTGTATCACTTTTTTTTAAAAAATCTGTATATTAAAAGGTTATCGTGTGTTGTTTTTCCAATATTATGTTTTACCTTTTGAACTATTTTTTTGTTTGTTCATTTGATTTTTTTGGTATTGACATTTCATAATTCTTTCCAATTTCAGTGTAGAATTTGGGGTTATAGTGGGGTACAGCAAACTTTCAAGGACTATTCTAAATTTTAAAAAGATAATAGATATTTATTTTTAAATGAAGTTATGTAAGGTCAAAAAAAAGAAAAACTGAAAGAATACCCTCATTTATTTTCTACACAACAAAGACATTTAATTTTTATTCAAAAGAGCCTTTGATCCGAAACTGTGCCTTATCACACACCGAGGGTTTCTTTTCACAGTAAGCTTAAATTGTAAACCATTTTAACATTTTTGCATTATTCTGCAACTATGGAAATGTTGCTGTTCTTTTGCCCACACGCATTCAGATGCTGGTACTTTTGGACACAGATGATAATGATATGTAACAATAATACCATGTTCAGAGCATAAGATTCCTTTTGAATGTGAGCGTCATGATTCTAAAATGATTCCTTGCTCTTTTGCCACCTTATAAAACCTGTCAGTGTATAAGCTGGAAACATTTAGTCTGCTGCCAATATTTGTCGGAATGATTGCTGTCTTGAGTGCTAGGGGCTCCGTACTAAGGAGAAAGTTTCTGCAGTTGCCCTCAATTTCCGACACCATCTTGGCATTCAACTCTACCTTTAGATATTTTTTTTTGCTTTTCATAACAAACTGCAATGTACTGTTTCACCCAGGCACTGAATTAAAGACTTTTTACAAACAGTAATATGATATACAGTACAACTGTCTGCCCTGCGTGTTGAATTCTTTAGTTGTTCATCGAAATATAATCATCTCACCCAGACTTATGATATGACCATGATACCTCTTACTGTAAGCTGCCCTGACCGACTGATTTAATGTTGCACTCTAAGGAGGTTTCTGATGTCATTTACTTTAACACAGATGGTGATGAGAGGCGTTGAAGACGCCTCAATCATGCATGTTCTCAAAACCACAGTGTCCTGAGAGATAATTAAATATGAAATCATGAGTAAATAGTTGATGTTATGTATGTGTGAAAAGACATTGGCCTGTGTTCATGTCATACATGTAGTAGTAGTATAGCGGTAGTATTGTTTGCAGTGTTTTTTTTTTTATTATTACATTTTGTATTTATTTTAGTTGTTTATCCTCTTTTTCTGCAGTTCTTACTCAGACAGACAAATGGGGATTACTTTAAAGATTAAGAAAATATATTTTGTACTGAATAAAAAACAGTTTTCATGGAGCTGATTTAGCGAGTGAAAGATAAGAATATACTAAACATATATCCTAAAACGTTTGCAAAAGATACTGTAAATTTAGCATTTTAACAATCATAAGAGTGCAGTTGTAACCTGGAAGAATGTTGGAAAAAAAGTTATTTCACACATTGATACCTGTGTAACATCCTCACACAGCAGATAAATGAGGGGGATCTACACATGTTCCAAACTAGAACAAGGAAAGCTTATTAAAAAAAAGGGCTATGATGGTTTTCCTGGTAACTTTATGAAGAGTAATGATTATAATATAGATGCTTTTGCTCCCATTTTGCCAAAAGTATATCAGGAGGTTTTGAAGAAGATTGTGTGCCACCATTAAACTTTTGTCTTTCAGTCCTAAGAAGGATACAGATTAAAGACCCATCTAAATGTATATCCGTTTGCCTACTGACTTTACACCTTATATATCACCCACCAAATATTATGTAATTTAATCTAATGGGCTTAATGAAGAACAGATCGACTGAAAAATGCAAGGGAACTTTGACAGAGATAGTCGAGAAAAGGCAGGAGAGTGGGAGAGAGAGTGGAAATGAGAGGCAGGAAATGGCCACAAGTCGAACTCGAATAATGGGTTGGCTAAGTGAGGACTTCCGCCTCTATTTGTTGGATGTACCAAGAAAAGTGTTATGTTTATGCTGCTGAGCCAATGACTGCAGTGCAATTTGATTAGATGTTGAAAAAGTTTTTTGGACTGGACTTTCCTCATTTGTTTATCCATTTATCTAATTGGGACAGTGCAAGTTGATGAATGTTCTTACAAAAATACATGATGTATACAATCTGTATTACTGGTAGATTGACACCCGTAGTCCCACAGCAGGTCCAAAGAAATACCCATCCCAGATTGATGGAATAGACAACATCTGTCTTTAGCCCTAGATAAGGCATGTAGGAAGAAGTGATGTTAACTCATGGTTTATTAACATAAACCTGTATAATTTCTGTTAACCTTGTGAACACACTCATATCAGGTATAAAGTCCAAGTGTTTTATGAAACTGAAATATAAAGTAGCTGGTTCTACAAATTTAAAAGACTGGGGGAACCCCACCCTTCTTCTGTTTGCATTTGGGTCCTCATTTGAACTAACCATGCATTAACCAGCACACATTAGAAAATGTCCCTCCATCTAAGAGTGTGGGCAGAGGTTCAGAGGGCAGAGAAACTCATTCTGCTTTGTGTTTCTCAACAAAGACTTCCATGTGGGGATCAACATCCAACCCTCAGTACAGTAAGAAACTTGGTTAAAGCGTTGAATAATTCATTCTTTCACAGTACAGTACCACCAGTAGAACAAAAGAATAAGTGCAAGATAAGTGTTTCAAGTATCAAAAATGGGACTGTCTCAGAACAATGTGCCTATCTACATGATATTTATCTGTCTTTTAAACATCATCTCCTTCCTTTTCTTTCTTCTTCTGTCTTATCCTCCCATGCTTTTCTATCTTTCTCTTTGGGCTCTTATACATTGTGTTGACATGTTGTTATGAAAGTGTTGCTTTTGTTTGGAGAAATTAAGATCGCAAATGAGAAGAGATAGTGTGTGATATGTAAAAGTTAGCATTGGCTTTTTATCATAAATATCCAGTGTTGGTCATCTTACTTTAAAAAAGAATTAGTTACAGTTACAAATTACTTCTCCCAAAAATGAATTGAGTCATTAAGTCAGTTACCTCATTGTAAGAGTAGTTAGTTACTCAGCAAAGTAAATGTGAGTTAATTTTCATGTTTAAGCTATTACGTTTTTTAACATCTTTAACATTGAATATATTTATATTAACTGATTGAAGAATAAAAACAGAAAATACAGTATTTTAGAACATTTGGTATTTATTTGAACTCAATACATTGCAGCCTGCCATATTACATGCATAGAAAAAAATATATAAAATAAATATTGAAAATGAAAATTCAAGTGCAAAATTAAGAAACATGTGGAAACTTGGGTAAATGAAACTATGGAGAAAATATTAGGAAAATATGGCCAATAAGTAGTGCAAATCTCTGTAACTGTATATTAGGCCTACAGCACAATAGACAGAACACTATATTTATATATTTTGGCTTGAGGTTGGTCAGCAGCAGCAGCAACAAGTGCCATGTTTGCATGTGTTGATGTGAGGTGCGTCATAAGATTCGAGTTGCTTGAGGCAGACGTGGATAAAGTCTTTTTTCCTGGGCATAGCGTGCATGTTACATAAACATTATTGCCTATAATTAAAATGAGTGAGAAATAGAGTCGGTACTTCCAGTTTGAGGACGCTGGCTTTGAACTCCCCTGGTTCATCGCCATTGTCGCTATCCGCCCACCCAGCCAATCATCATCGCATTTGCAACGGCGTCATCATCCCCACCCCTGTTCAGCTGATGTGTGGCCAAACCGACACCTTGCTTCATTCAACCAATAGTAACGCGCCACTTCACATTCTCAGTAACGGCAATGGCGTTGAAACGTTGATAAAAGTAATTAATTAGATTACTCGTTAAAAAAAAATGCTGTTTGTAACACCATTATACTCTAACGCCATTACCAACACTGTCAATATGGGCTCCCTTCCCAAGCACTCATTTCCTACAACAGGGCTGTAGTTCACAAGGAAGAGCAGTCACCCACCAATAGGAAGATTTTAGTTCGACTCCAGCTGCCCCAGTGTTGAAGACACTGAACCCCACGTTGCTACCAATGCATCCATTGTATGAATGTGTATAAAATGTGTATATAGACTAAGACATGCTGTATGAGTGTGAGTGAATGGGTGAAGCACCATATAGTGTTGAAGCGCTTTGATTAGACTAGAAAAACTATACAAGTACAGTCCATTTACCATTTACAACAAACAGCCAATCAGAAGGAGCTGTCTCACTGACAGCCACAATAGTGATTTGCACCAAAAAAACACAGTCATTCATCAACACACCAGATGCGCCTGACTGCTGATAGTTGGTATGTGTATAAGCCTAAGCCTATACTTGATTTTCCAGATCCTGATGGAAAGTGTTGTTTCCGTGAAAAGTGTTGGCAATTATAACACCTTATTTTTTATTCCCCACCTTTGCTCCTATGTTGCTGTCCTCTCCCTCAGACCATTGTTTCAAAACACAGTTGTTTTCCTTCATAAAAGTACCCCATAATCCTGAATAAATTGTCAATTGATCTACAAGAAAAAATTATTTCTGGTGACTTTTGAAATTAGGTCATTTGTCATACGTGATGGCTTATAAAATCAACTTAAATCTCTTCCTTAAACTTAGGAGGCATTTGTGATGGTATAAAATTAAGGAGATTAATTCAAATGACTCAGAGTCTATCTAAATTGGTACTTTAAAATGATCCCACCATATCAGGGTTTCCAAGCTTTAGACTTTAGTAGTTGATGGTATCCTGTCATTAATACGGCCAAACTGTAATGTGTCAGCTAAAGTAAAAGATAAGGAGATCAATTACATAATTCGGCTGTATAAGTTATTTTTACTACAACTAATTCAACAACAAAGTTTTTCAGTATTTCAAGTACTCGGCAGAGGTCTGCCATTGTGAAGCAGATTTTCCTCTACAGCAAGGTTAAATATACATCTTTAGAGATATATGATATATGCTAAAGGGAAGTGGAAAAGACAGCACTTAGCTAATCCATTATCTTAAATTAGTTTTGGCTTGTCTCTTTATAACCTTCTTCCTTTCAGTATCTCCAAATCTTAAAAAGGACTAAGTCCCATTACATCTGTTTGATCATACAAAGACAGATCCTGGAGATTTAACTACCATGACTTGTTTTATTTATCACTGCTAGCAAAATTAATAGAGACATTCCCCTCCCCCTAAGTTGACAAATTTTCCCTCGGTTCTAATTAAATGTCTGTGTCACAGTACAACAGCATTTCCCTTTTCAGCCATGTCTTTACAGCTCTTCTTATTGCAGTCTGTTTTAAGGGATGCTCCACCACCCTTTTCCTCTTTTGAGATCAGCTTTATAATACCATGCAATTGGAAATTTGGACACAAATTACATTCAATAAACCAAGTTATTTATGACTGTGAGTGAGAGCATACAGTGCCCTGCCAGAGAGCTCCCACTACCATAAACTGATAGAAAAACACCTGAAAGGCAATTCTGTTCTCAAAAACTGACCTCCCAGGCAGAGGACACACACTGTGGTTGAACTGTCCACTCGTTCACTCAGTCACTCACTTTACAGTGTTCACTACATAGCTGACTCACTAGATGATGGAAGCAGACAGCTGCTGATGCATTATGAACACTACTTGAAAGCAGCAGTACTTTATAATTGATGCAGGATATTTGCAGTGTTGTGCTGCATAAACAACAGGTGTGTAACTGGCAGGATAGGTACATATCCGAGGTGATGATTAGCACAAGTCGCTGTTTTTGGTTGAGAACACGATCTAGTTGAAATCTCTCTACACAATGCAGATGGAAAACTTTACAAAATATATTTGTGCTCATTGTTTTTTTTGTTCATTTAATTGTCACCACCTACACAAACAATGGAACTTGATCTAAAGTAAAAGGATTGGGGTTGCATTCAACAACAAATAATAACCCAGGACTACAAAAGATTAGAAACATAGATTAAAAGCCTCCATTATTAAACTAGAAAGCTCGAAAAGACTCAGCACCGTCACAGTAAATCCTCGTACATCTCTTCCGTGACTTCACTGTATGTTGTGTTGGATCTGGGAATTCTGGATAGTTTGTGTAAACGGATTGGAAATTAATAGTTAATTGATTTGATTGAATTGATTTTGAGTTTGTTGATATGAATGAGATATTAGAAACTTTTAAAAAAAAACTACTCATAAAACTAGGTATTTGCTGTGAAATATAAAATATTTTCAAGTCAAGTTTTAAGTATAAGTGAAGTTGCATGTCATTGATGTTAAAGTCGAGTTCAAAGTCCTCTATGACTCTATCAAGTCAAAACAGAAGTCATTCGAATTATGACTGACTCAAGTCCAAGTCATCTGGCTCGAATCCACACCTCTGAGAAAAAAGATGTCATGCTTTAGGATTGAGACATCTGAGAATTCTCAATAGATAGGAAAATCTCAGTGGGGAGCTGTGAAAAGCTGCCTTTAGCTAGTTAGTGGACCATGCTAACAGTATTGGCTCACTGGACCATCTCCTGACTCCAGAACGCAATGAATGATGATCTATTTTGACAGATGTAGTGTTCAGTACACTTTTGTTGTTGTTCCATGTGATGAGTTAGTAGTACACTATAGCCATGTTGAATTAAATGTTTCGGTTGAAATTTCAAACAGCATTACAAAGTGGTTGACTCCCTACATGGTGGACTATACAGTGAAGTAATGGACAAGTTAAACACAGCCACAGTCATCAGAGCAGGAGACCTGTCCAGAGGTGCAAGGAAATCGAGTTGATCCTAGTCTTAGAGAGTCAGTGTTATAAAAGAGAGAAAAATGAGGGTTAACTAAGAGGGTTAACTAAGAGGGGGCAGCAGTCAAGATGGAGTCAGATTACAGTGAAGATGCAAACACAAAAGCTTATTGTATTAATACAATGGCCAATAAACAGCTTGATTGTAAAATCAACAAGTAAGGTCACAATTTGAGCTCAATATTCTCTGTTTGTTCGTCATGTGGCCAAACCACTAAGCCTACCAGCTGATGTTTCAGTCAGAAGGGGTTGTCCACATAGTGGCTCCATCTAGCAGCTTTTCACTCTAATTACATGCTTGGCTTGTTTTCTTTACTCCCCTCCAACCCCCTTTTTTTTTGTTTTCTCCTGCTCTTACTTGACTCAGAAGCACCGAATGGCTGTTCAAATTTAACAGTTGTCTGTCTTATCTTTTTCTAAAAAAAGAAAATGTTTCTATTACAGTGTGCTTTTTGGTGCTATCATTGTGTTTGTCATTCAGATAGTCTGTCTTTTATGAAAAGAGCAGACTCCTGAACTATTGTAAAAAAAAAAAAAAGGTTGTGAACAAGCGGCACTGCCCTCATAAGATGTATCTGGAGGGCAGGTCCAGTAAATTCCAAGGATATGTAAATGAGAAATTGGAGTTTGACCAGCTGTTTTTGCTTTTGTTTTTAACTTTCTTGTTATTATTCTCTCTGTGTTTACTTTCAGTCTCACTCACTCTTTCACTCACTGTTTGGTTAGATTATAGCAATATAATTTATTGGTTATGTTTAGGAAATTAAACACCATACTTGAGTTTAAAAAAAAAAGAATGGTCAGTTTAAGATACATAGCTTTAAAATGTCAATTCAGTTGGATGGATAATGATGTGGAAATCCAATGCAAAACACTTCTGACTCCTGTCAGATGTGCTGAAGTGATATATAAATAGGTGTCCTTTCTTTCACAGGAAAAGTCCTTTGTCTTTAAGAATGATAATTTATTTATCAGTCAAAGACATATATTTTATGCGGTGCTGTGTCCTCTAAAGTTATTGTAAGTTACACTATTTACAGACAGATCCATGCAGTCTGCAAACATGAAACATTATGTATTAGCTTGTTGTTAAGATAGTTATTTTTCTTATACTGAATAATCCTGTATTGGTGTATAAGTCTGTGCTTGAATACTTATAGGATCAGTGTCTTTTAAGTAAGAAGAAATCAATTCAAATAGACATTGGGAGGAAATATGCAGAGCCCAAGGGCAACATTTTTAGTGAAATCGTTTAAGAATCAGGGTGAAACTTTATCTACTTACCCACTGCATAAAAAAGCAAGATAACCTAAAAATAATCAGCAAAATACAGTAGTTTCCCACTCAGTTTCATCAAATCCGTTTCTTAAGCATCACAGCTTCATGAGAGCTATAAGACTTATATTAATTGACTGTGGGGCTCAGTGTTGGAGCAGCATCCCTGGCTGACAGAAAAATAAACTAGTATCATAACTCCTGTCCAATTCCTCAGTGTCCTTGGTTGAGTAAATCTTAAGAAATAAAAAATATAACTCTTTGAGTGGCATGTTATTTATTAAAGTCTTCTTGACTGATTGAGGTTAGAGTGGGTGGGTGGGGGGGTGACTAGGATGCAGTAACCCACAGCTGCAAAGTGGGATCACACTAGCTGCCTGAGGACAGCTATATTTAGTGGGTGCTAAGTAATAACTAAGTACAGTGAAATGATCCAACAGCGGTAATAACACAACAAGGTGACAACCAGATATTGGGCGACTTAATTACATTTGGGGCGGAAGCGAAACGCCATCATTGTCAGATCTCTAGGCTGTATTTATTCATTGGTGGTGACTCACTGTCAGATCAACCCAAATCTAACAACATCTTAGCAATGTTGTTGCACACCAGCTACTTTGTTCTGTGTTCTTCGTGTGCGTTTATCTGAGATACAGCAGAGAATATCTATTAGTTTGATTTAAATCTGAACTCATCTGCAAAAATGTGTGTGTATAAGTAGAATTCAGAATACATTTTTCAAAATGCTTTCTACTTCTAACTAAAAAAACATATTCCCAATTAAAGTAAAGGTGTCCTAAAACAACATTTGTGTAATAACTTAAGTACTTGTGCGAGGGTTCACATTTCACTGACATTTCAACAGATAATGAGTAACACTCTCCCTGTCTTTTAATCCCCTTGTGAATCTTCTGGCATTTAAAGCATGTTTTTTTTCTCCTCCTGTCTTTAAATATTTGATGAAGGAGAAGTTATTCCTGGCATTATGAAGATAATCTTTGACCACTTCATCATACCTGCCCTGTCTTTTACACTGACCCAGCCATATTGCAGTTTTGATCCTTTTTTTTTTCAGAAAGTAACTGGGAAGCATGAAAGTAAAGCCTATCATAGAGACTTCAGAGCCAGGATGCTTTCTGCAGAAGCAAAAAGACTTATAGCCCAACCAGTTCTAACTTTGTATCACAAATGACTTTTTCAAAATTGATTGCATGTAATTAATTCCATCTTTGCTTGTAAATTTGGTTTGATAAGACTTTGTTATTGTGAAGAGAAGCTAAAAGCTTTTTTTTTTAACATTTCATGACAATCTACAAGAAAACCACTAAGATTAAATCAATTTCATCATGCCTTAATTTTTGCAGATCCTCTCTGACAAGATCTCCATGATAGCGTCATTTAGAATTCACCCAGGTCAGGTCTGCAGCATTATGTTCGAAGTTACCCCACCACCCTTACACAGCTCACTAGCCCTGGTCATCAGTGCAGCTGGCTACATATTCGATGTGACATCTCCTTCCATCTTCTAATGAATTTTTTATGTCTCTTCCTCTCCCACTCACACGTAGACGGCCTCATATCAGCCCTGCTCTGTAAACTATGGCACAGTAAATGGCAGTGTTGTCTTTGAAATCTGTGACTATTCTGTTCTCTCCGGCATTGCTATAGATTGCTGTGCTGATGATTGGTTTATTCAGAGAATGTGTAATCCACAGATTTAGTAAGATAATGTCTTTGCAGTTACCATGTTAGAATACAAACTTTACCATGGAAAAAATAATGAACATCATTATACTGATTTTTAATATTGTGTACTATGGCTATCATTCCGAGTTATAATGCATTCAGTCATCAACAGCCTTATTGAGTTTTCAGCATCCTTGCAAACCATTAGACAACAGGGAACCCCTGTGATCCACAGGTCCTAGACCCATGTAAGAAAAATATTCTGTATGGTTTAAACCATCTGCAATTTTCTCTAAACTCTTCACAGAGCTCTTATATAATGCACTTCAGACTACTTTCTCACAAATATAGTTACATTTACAGCTAGTCTTATTGATAACAACTAAGATAAAAGCTTTTGTTCATGATTGAGCCTAATGGCAGTTCCATAATACTGACTAATATGTATCAATTGTGGAACCTAGCCTTCACTGTAATATCAGTCAGACATGCAAATTGTGTGACTGTATTTTGCACTGTTGAGACATAGTTTAGTAAAACTGTCAACAAGTTCTCCAACTGGATTAATCATATAAAGAGTTTGTTCATTTTATGAAAATAACTAGTAATGGCACCATGTTACATACCACCCCTACAAGCAGCAGAAGAGAAACGGTATGAATCATGTATGATACATGATTCAACACCCCTTTACTAAAACACTTTTGTCACTCTGTGGCTGGATTTAGGCAATAACATTACTCGGTTAATGTTAGAAAACAATACTAGTTACGTTTAAGATAAATTTCTTGACACTGCAATAGTCAACCTTACGTGGATGCCCTTTTGCTAGTTGCTTTGAATACATTTTAAGACAATAAGTTGCAACAAAATGTTGATACTTTCTGGTTGGTTTTAGGCTGTAAGATCACTTGGTTAGGGTTTAGAAATCAAAACTACTTGCATAAGGTTAGAAAACGATCATGATTAGGAATAAAAGACATTCTTACAATGCAACAGTACTGTCATGGGTGCCATTTTCACCCTTCACGTGCAGGTGAAGGTTGCATATTCTTTGAACGTAATTATTGACAGCATCTGCCTGTATAAAGGAATGCCACGTGGGCCTAAATTGGCTCATTTTAAAGGAATACAAGTGCTTAAAAAATCAGTTTAAAACACAAATTTGGTTTAAAATCTGTAAGTGTATCACTATAAACCAAGGATTCTCTGTATGTCTTAGAATGTGTGTTTTCACCTTTCTTGACAAGCCTACAACCAATCTGCTTCAAAGTTAGCAGGTGCATTTCTGGGGAACGGCGGAAGTGATGTGCTAGCTTTAAAAATCTTTCAATAAGCAATTGAGAGATTTTGGCTAAAGTAGTTTTCTGCTATTATTTCCTATCTACTGATTGTCACATAAGAAATTTAGGGAACAATATATTTCAAAGCCTGATTAAAATATAAAAAAAATGAATATACGGAAGCATTAAACAACTACAGTGTTTGCAATGTAGCAATATAGAGTTAATTCCACACTTAGCATAGAAAGAAGTCTCTCTGTGTGTTATGATCTGAGTTTTTTGTTAGATATTAAGGTAACTGATGCAGATGTATGTGCATATTAATGAGTGGGAGTCCCTACTGTGCTGTGTGGAGTGGGCAACAAAGTTCTTTAGTTTGAAAGCCACCTGGAGAGGGAAGGACAACAACACAATCAAAATGATTATGGCTTTACTCAGATAAAGAAGGCCAGTAAGCACTGAAGAGCTCCAATGGTTCAGTTTGGTTCCATTTGTGAAGTACTAAGATGCTCTTGTACAATACCCAATATTTTCTAAGGTCATATATTGCAACTATTAAAGTTTTTTAATCTCTTAGACGTGAAGAAAACAATTGTAATGTCATGTCATACATAGACATTTACATGATTAAGATCTGTTCGAATGGCCAAAGCATTTATTTAAATTGCTTTTGTTCTCTATATCTGTAAGGTGCTGTTAAATTAGATTGTTTAGGAAAAGTTAGAATAAATAATAATAACATGCAGTTCTTTAACTGTATTTGAACGTTGTCATCCTGTTTGGGAATGTTTTCTCGCTCTGTGAATTATGTGCATAGAGTGGTGACGACAGGACCCACTTAGCATGATGGACAGCTTTTTGGCTTAAACTAATTGCTTTGGTACCCTGAACAATGAGTCGAAAATGCAGTGAGATGTGACTGTCACATAAGCATGTGTGGCTAGTGACCTCCGTCCGTCTGTGGTTGGACAGTGTCTTATCCTTTAGTATCATCTTAATGTTTTCTCATGTGGTGTGATATAGTTTTACCATCTTTGAAGAGATTGTAAAGTAACTTGGAATGTAATGTTGTGGTTCCTCTTCCCTTATAGGTTTCTAAAAACCTTCACCCTAAACAATACTGAGGGGCCAATATCTTGCTATCTTGTCAGTGATGTCATCTTTACAGCCTCTTAAAGGGGTATGTTGATAAATAGCAGGCACACTCGACCTGAAACACCCAACCCAACTCTTATCGGGTAACTGGCAAAGCAAATGTCACACTCACTAATATTTTGCTACAGCATCTTTAGCTTTGATGTTAGCTATAATTCTCCATGGCATCATTTCAAAATGCTTATGCAATGTCTCAATATTTATTTCCATCCAGAGTTGCATCAGTTATTCATCAAGATCTTGTAATGATGATGGCAGTGTCAGACAACTATGTGAGGACTTTTCTGGCATATTCCAAAGATTCTCAGTGGGGTTAAGGTTGGGCTGAGGCCTTGGCAAGCTAGCAGATGACCAGTACCTTAGTACCTTTGTTGTCATAAAGAAGCTGAGAAACACAGCTGCTTTCTACAAAGCTGACAAACAGTCTTGTATTTGCTAATACAATGCTCCAAATACTGCCTCTCATATTACTTTGCGTAATGTTTGACCTGTTTGGATGTTTTTGCTTGCTTGTTTCCTCCATTTTTGTGGCAAATTTAGTAAACATTATCTTATTTTGCAGAGAGGTTACCGGGACATATTAAGCAGGGTTTTCCTGTTTTTTTTTTTACTTCTCCTGATTCGCTGTTGCTCCTGTTCCTGTCTTGATGCAGGTGTGGCGACCAGTGTCGGTTGTGGCTGCACTGATTACCTCCACCTTTTAAGCCTGGGTTGGTCTTCAGTCCTCGTCAATTCATCTGCAGTCCATGCGGTATTGTACAGCCAAACACTCTTGCGTCCTGTGTTCTGAGAAGAGATTCCCTGCTTGGTAACCCTGTTTCTTCCTCTGCCTGTTCTTTAGGGTTAGGTACCTTTGCCTTGATCTATGATTCTTGTTTTTGGATAACCTCATCAGGATTTGATGACGGAAGGGTTTATCCTAAGAAAGGATTTATTACTCCCTCCTGGTCAGTAAGAACCTATTCACTTATCTTAAAGAAATTCAAGAGAAACTACCACTAATTAGCCGTGTACTCACTGGTGAAATCTCCTCTCCTGCAGTCTAATATAGTCCCTGCTGAAGTTAATCACCAGCACGCCTTTGTGTCTCACAATTGCCTTTCGTTATTATTTTGCAACTTTGTAAATAAACTTCCCTTGAATCATAGTCTCTGCTTCAGGGTCCTGCCTATGATAGAGTTGTAACACCTAGTGTCCACTGATGGATCACAAACAAAACACTTCTGAAGGCCTGATGCATCACCTGTACACCTTATGGTCTGAAGCGCTTATAGTTCAGACTATATCTTTTAGATTAAATGGGTTAATGACATTCTGTGTTTCTCCACTTTTTAACAAATATTTGAATATTTGAAAGAAAAAATGGCAGCCATATAACTGTGTACTTCAGAAAATGTAAGGTAGATTTTTCCAAAAGACCTTTTTTTTCAAATTGAATTTGAATTGATATAAAAGCATGGCAAACCATCAAGAAATATCTGATTTCCACAGCAGTAAATCAGAAACTTACATTCCCCACTGGCAGCCCCTGAGAATTCATTCCATTCTTCAGGAAATCTACCTATCAGCAAGTCACCAAACTATGTTAGCAAACCATGAGAATTGGCTGATCTTTACTGACAAAAGGAAAAACTGCCTTTTTTGCTCTGTTTTTATGTAACATCAAAACAGGTGTTACTTTCACTTTTCTGAGCAGAATGAAAAGCAGAATGGGGATATGCTCCTCATTTCTCTCAACCTGACAGGTCACCATTGATCATTTATAAGTATTTACTTGCCAGAGTCATCGATTGAGCGGAAGGAAATAGAACAAGTCTGGTGGAAACAAAGCACGCTCCGTAGTGAACACGATGAGTTGTCCCATATGATGATACATCAGATGAAATTTCACACTTATCTTGGCTTGTTGTTTATGAACACTGAAGGAGGAAATTCTGTAAAGGCACAGGATGTGGTACAAGGCAGTCAATGGAGTGTATTTGTGCAAGCTTGTGGATGGGAACTTGTCGACATATTTATTTGATTTTTTTCCTGCATTTAACTGTAACGCTCCAACTCCAACTGGCTGAAGCTTCTTTCCTCGAGGCTGCAGTGATATTATGCTGGGTTGAGTGGTCCACAATCTAATCACCCTAATGTCTGTGACAGCCTTAAATCACAGTCATTGGCGAGAGTGTAGCTCTCTGTCTGTCCTTCAGAAGGGAAGCTTTTCAAGACTCCTTCCATACTGTAATTATTCCAACTGGATATGAGCTATTGCACTTATTGGCTGGAGTAAGGCACAGGCTGCCTCTACTTTCATTGGCTGGCTGGTCACCTCTTTGTCACCCTTCATTGGCTGCCTGGAGGAGAGTGGGAGGGGAGCTCACCCCATCCTCCCCCTGTGGCAGAGCTTGTAAATGTAAAGAGTCTTTCTCTGCCTATTATCTGAGTGACTCTGGGCTTTGGTGTCTGCCTCCGAGCGTGTGTGTCGGACTTAGAGTGTGTGTGTATCTTGAAGGGAGAACAGAGCTAAAGAGAGAGAGAGTGAGAAAGGGAGGGAGAGGCAAGCAGCGTTTATTCTCCCCCCTTTAGCCGCCCCGTCTCCCTGTCATTCCATCCTTCCTCCCCTGTCCTGGACCACCCTCTAGCCCTGCTTCGAGCCGTACTGAGACCCCTACCACCCAGACCACCCCGGGACCCTTTGACTCTCCTCACTTCTCCGTCCCACCAACCACAACCTCTGAGCAGGTAAGACTCTACTATTCTAAGCCTACACTGAGACTAAAAAAGTACTTCCTGCCCCTCTTCTTCTTCTTCTTTACTCACTTAGAATAGCTCCAAAACTGCAGCTATTGCTATATGCATATTTCAAGTTTTCCCTGCAGCTTTTCTGTCCCTCTCAGTAAAGTGATACGGTTGCAGGAGATGCTATCAGTGAGGTCACTGTGTTTTTCTTCTTCCTTTGATATTCTGCCTTGATACCAACTTCCTCCTCCCTTTCTACCTCACAATCTCAGCATCTTTCCTTGTGTCTTCCCAAATTTCATACCCTCCAGCTTTCAGCGTACGCAAATCTCGAAAAAAGTGCTTCATGTTTAAGCCTGACCAGGAGCATAAATTGACAGTGGCGACATACTGTACATTTTGGTCATGGAAAACTAATCTCTAGTTGATTCCTGAAAAGTGTTTATGTTGGTTGGCGATGGCTATTTATAGGTACTGGCATGCCTGGCTCACATGCTTTCACTAGGCCACTTCCCTAATGCTGGGATAGAACACAAGACTGTCCACTGGCTCCAGAACACATGACATTGCACAAAGTGTAATGACTTTACAAGGCAGCGACTTGCTTGATTGAATCAAGCAATCTCTCTGGCAGGAGAACGCCAATATTAACATGGCCCATAAAGCATTCCTGGCAACAGCAAAGAGGAAAAAACTGCTTAGTTCTTCAGCCGCACATCCTGTACTCCACCAGGAAGGGGAAGTGAAGTGTGTGTGTGTGTGTGTGTATTTGTGACGAAGACAGAGATAATGCTGAAGTGTTTTAGACATCAATACTGCTTGGCCAAGAGATTTTAAAACCTCTCTATCAATTCAGAAAATTGTACTTACAACAGTGTCAACACCTAAAGAAATATGTGCCCAGGTAAGGTGTTTTAAAACTTTGTGATGAGATGGAGGTTAATATATAACTGAAGAGCAATGTTATAGTTACATTTGTAATCCACCTAAATTGGTCACTTGCTTTGCAAAATTAGTTTTACATTTAATCATCTGTTTTTCCATTGGATTATTTTTTTTTCATAATTTACAATGATATTTTGTTTGTACAACAGAAACCCAAATATTTCACTTCACACTCTGCGTGACAAGACATCAAACACCAAATTTCTCATATCAGAGAAGCACAAAACAACTTCATTTGCATGTTTATCACATTAATTTGCCTGTGACTTTTTAACTGGTGACATTGGCTATCTCCAGACAGTTTGACCTTTCTCAATATGATGATAATTTTCCAATTTAGAGAAAATAAATATTTGACCATCTTTTGATTTAGCATATTTCTAATACTTTTGACCATGAATGGTCGATGGTGAAGCTCAGGCAGCCATAAGCCAAAAGCTAAGACAAATTGTGGTTCTTACTGATATTCATAATTCCGAAAATTGGGAAGAAGTCCTTAACACTTTTTAACTAATAAATCAGGAAAATAAACAAAATATTGTAAAAGTGCTCACTTTACTAGTTATGTGGGATACTTCAAGTATTTCCAAGCAGAAATTCCACACATACTTTGAGTGCATATTTCTAACACAGACACACCAGTGAATGCATCATATCTTCAGCATTTCCACACTAAGTATAGAGCCAAACCACTGCCCTTAGAGCTGGTGGACGACTGCTCTTTATCTACATAGCTGTCATTTCTTGGAATGGATAAAGCTCTCACATCAGCCCAGCAACAACTATGCCGCTATATTCAGTGCTCTTACTGCACTCTTTAAGTGGAAGTTTTCATCCAAATGCCTCCAAATGAAATCCCCTGTACAATGAGATATTTATGAGCCGGTGTGTTTGCGTGTCCCTGCTTGTGCACTTGCATGGCGTCATGAACCTCTAATTTAAGCTTAAATTGGGCTGCATGTAGTTAAAGCAGACAATGAGTCGGGCTCATCGCGTGTGAGCAGTTTTTACACATTTATGCCACTTTTTTTGTGAATTGATTTTAGGAAACCACACAAATTAAGTGTTTTAGAAGCCGCTAATAAAATGTGAGCGGACAGCTTCTGTTTTTTCTCATTGTGCCATCAAGAGAAGACTGATCATAACTAAAGAGAATTTTAATTCAAATTATTCTATAATAGTTCTCCAGAAAGTAATCTAATTATCCAGAATCTATTATTTCAGAAGTGTTTTTTAGGGGACTGTCCTTTGCATTAATTTTCCATTTGGAATGATTGCACCATAAAAAAAGATGTCCTATACACTCAGTAAGCCCTACTGCCTCCAAAGCCAATGCTCTGCAAGCAAGCAGCTGGCTCTTTGTGCTTTGGCCTTTCGAGCCATTCCGGTTCTCCCGCTGGCTTGGCTCAGGGCGCAGAGTATGCCGGGAGTTGCCTGGATAGGGACTGGCTCAGTATTAAATAAGAAAAAAAAGCCTGTAAAACAGACTTGGTGCCATGATGGAGGGGACATGGATACAGATACAAAAAATGGTTAAGGAATTCCTGATTTGATTAAAAACTGGCATCTACTTATCTCATTGGGACTTACATAGAGAAAGATTAAAGTTTAAGTGAGTTGAGTTGAAATTGTGAACACTGTTACAATTATCAAATCCAAATTTCTTAAATTTGACAGGGTTTTAATAAAACCCTGTAAAATGAGCACATGTAACATTTTATAACAGATTACTCATTCTACAAGGTTTGATGTTGTTGTAGATATTCTAAAAATCTTGGACCAAATTTTTAACAAAAACAGTTAGAATCTAGTTATTTATTACGGTATTACAAAAAGCTGGGTGACTGCACCAACTTTTACTTTGATTATCTAAACAGCATTAAAAAAGAATCTGCATGTTTTACCTTCTCTCTGTTCTTTCTATGAGAAAAATAAAACATATCGTTGCTGTGACTCTGAGCCAACAGAGCCAGCATGGCAGGACATGCCACACTACACAGTGACACTGTTGCGTGACACATTATGCCTCTGATTCCACAACACCAGCATGTCATCTGAAAGCACACACTATGTTGCCTCTGTTTGGTTCAGAGTGAACAAGTAAAAGTGAGCAATGGCAACGTAAAGAAGAAGTCTTCCATTCTGCATAATAGTGTAATATCTGTGTGAAAAGGGCATTTTACTTCAAAGTCGCACACTATCAGTGGGGCTTATTATCACACGGCTGCAAAAGCACCGATACACCAGGGCAAAAATTGCTAAATTTATTATGTTTTTTTTTAACTCAAATGTCTTTCATTTCTAACTGATGCTTTAAATCCACCTGAACCATGTAGCTAAAAAGATGTCTCTCTGAAATATTTCCCTTTTTTCTTCTTTTTTTTCTGATCCGAGGTCTGTAAAACTCAACCTCAACAACTCATGTCTTTCATGAAAATCTGATTTCAGATGAACAAACTCCTGTGATAACAGCAGTGGTTGATAACATACTTACGTTCCCCATACCACAGAAATGTAAAAAAAAAATCCATCAGAGTATCAAAAGAACAGTAACACTGTGACAGATTAATTGATTATATAAGACCACTGTACTTGGTTCTGAAATGAAAACACGGCAGCAAATGAAAGCACATCTTTTCCAGACAGTAATGTAGTAGCCACCTGTTGTCACTCCAAACTGGTCACATGCTTATGTTTGGTTGGGATGAACAGGCTGTAACAAGCTGGTAAGATCATAGTGTCAGGGTGAGTAGCCATGGCAACACGTGAAAAGGTCAGCAAAGCATTCCAAACTAAACATATTTTATTGTGTATCCGAATGCTTATAAAGACTTGAGAAGTGTCACACACTCTTTAATGCCTTTCTTTTATGCAATGAAGAAAGATAATAGTAGTAAAACAAATGAAGTCAGAAAAAAAGAGTGGAAATCAAAACAATGACAGAAAAAAGGAAGAAGACGGAAAACAACAGCAGTGTCAAGGCTGGACTTGAACACAAGTCCAGTGCTTCGGGGTCAGGTAACTATCTCCCTTCCTGAACTCCTCACTTGATCCATTTTACTTGTTTATCAGTGATCAATATAGAATGTTGTTTTTTCCTTGGCTTTTACTATTACCGCAGCTGGTGCATCACTTACCTATGCAGAAAGATAATCGATAATATTGAAAAGTGACGGTGATGGGTTGAATAATGACGTTAAGGGGTTTCAACCAGTATGTGACGAATTGGGAATAAGAGTGTGTTGGTAGTTGTTAAATCCTTTCATTGAGCATGCCCATGACTGAAGTTTGTTGTTTATGCTGCTTTGTCATAGCCAAATGAAATAATCTTTAAAATTGAAATTCAAACCAACAACATATGACTTTAGTGCTTCAATATGCAGTTAGGTGGAAAATTAGACTCAGAGCAACTGATCAGACACTGATGTAGCAAACAGTACAAACAATCTGCACGGTAGTAACATCCACTGCTGTTTTGTACCTTTCACTCCCTCGTTCACACACAGTGGATGGGTTTAGCAGTTCTCTGTCACTGAGCTGGGCTGTAAACTTAAAAAACAATCTGTCCTCTGTCATAACTCATAACAGAATGCAAAGGTTGGGGGTGTGAGGCATTGCTGAAATTGAACATGGCACAGTCTAAAACTTAAAGCTATTGGAGAGAATTATGGTCTGTGAAACCTGAGGGCCTTCCTGCCTCTGTGAAGCCACCAGCTGATGTAATTTAAGCTAGCCAAGGTTTTTAGATCAATCAGAAAAGATGGGAGGGTTGGGAGGAGGAAAATGGAAGAGGCTGAGATTAAGAAGCAAAAAGGTGGTACAGCAACAGAGCTTTAGCCTTCCCTGGTGCTTCTCAAGCATCTCTCTGGGTGGTGAGGAATGGTCATAAATAGGCAGCCCCCACTAACCCTTGTGCTATTTTTATACACGCTAATACTGGGGTGGGAGGATGGGGTGAGCCGGGTGGGGTTGGAAAAAACAGTTCAAGCGGTGAAGTGGTAAGAAAATATTATTGCTGGCTTGTCAAAAGAACTGTAGTGATAAAAGAGATACACACATCCCCATGGTGGAATGTTTTGCCTGAACTAGCTTTGTACTGTTTCTTAGTTAAACTGGAGTTCCACTGTGCTCATTTGTGGATCTGTCTGAAATCCACAGAGACACTGAAAGGTTTAAATATGGGATCCATTTTCAAATTCTGATAGTGTTCCTGCCATTCCAAAGGCACATAGGCAAGCTCTCAACTGTTGTCTAAATATCTTTGCTGTGTGCAAAACTGCAGTGTGTAACTGGGTTTGCATGCGATACACAGCTGGGAAGAATAGCTTCTTGTGATTCAAGCGATGTAACGGGCAGTGTAAAGGATCACAGGGACAGTCAATCCAAACAACAATAAAACTGAAAATGACAAAATTCAGGCAGCAACTGATCGATATTTTCACAACAAAAACAGCCTTGTTACAATTGCAAAGGTGCACATGATCAATCCAGAAACAGGTTTAGTTAAAAAAACAGTATTACACCAGTAAATTCCAGCAGGCTGCTGTTACATCATTCCAAACTGGTTGCAGATTTTCTTCATCTTCCACACAATCTCTGTGATAACATTAACAATTCACTTTTAATACTGAGTATTTAGCTTTTGACTGACACCTTATCTGACCTTGTGTTGTATACAGCATGCGATAGATGCCCAGGAGCCAACAAATGAAAAATAATGCCTTTTTTCTCCCCCGTATAGAGTGGGACAGCAGTAAACAATCTTATTGATGACTGACATCAAACTAACCTCAATGAAATTCCAAACAACATCACTCGGCAGCTCTTTGCTTTTTGACGTGTGGGTGTTCAAATTTTTAAATGTTAAAACTTAGATATACAAGTAAAAAATCAAAGTCTTATTCAGTGTTTCTGAGTTAATGTATGGCAAAAGGCACAACAAAAACTATACAGCTAAACTTAATTACGTGATATGTTTATACATTTTTATCCTGTCAAAGGGACTTTGATAAAAAAGTAAAAAACATTTACTCTTTGTGCTATTGTATTCAAATTTTCATGCTAATTCTACAAAGGAAAACAACATACTAGAGACTATGTGTGTTCATGAAAACAGATTGATATTAAGATATTCAGAGAAGATTTAAATGAAAAGAAAAACAGGAAGAGGTTTGACATTTGATAAGCACAATGAAAAGAAAGGTTCATAGAGTTTAGGTAAAGCACAAGCAGATATGAACTATCAGCATCAACCTTTCTATGGGTTCAGTTTTCAATCCATGCCATTTTACTGTCAGCTGCGTTTAATATTTTAACACTGAGGACAAGAAAATTTAGACCAGGTGATACAGTCATAAACTGTAACCCAGTTTGTGATGTTGAAGCATTATCCACTCCTTATTTGTGTCTCTGGCATTAATTATTCAGAGATCTGTTTAGGATTGTCTGTAAATCTTCACGCCCATCCACTGACTCTTTCCCACAGAGGCAAACTTGTGTGCAACAATAGCCCGACTGATCCCAAATATTTACTTTCTATAAATGTTTGACCTCTGAATCCACCCTATTGCTGTATAGAGTGCAAACATGTCATTGTGTGTGAATACTGTTCAGTTATCATTTGTAAAGGTACATTATTGCCGTTGTTCCCCTGAGATGGTCCAGAGAACCTAAATGATGAATTGGATTCTTTTGACCCTGAGACAACAATGATTCTACTAAATCTCTCAATGCCCTTCAGGCTTGTGGAGAGGAACTGACTGAGAGGACAATGAATTGAAACATTGTGCTGCTTAACAGGTATCCAATAATGTTATCCATGTTTAATATCCTAGATTAAGATATTGACATGTTAACACACAAAATACAGTTGAGGTTGGAGAGTATTTAAAGGGTTATTCTATTTTTAATGGTCTTGTGTGAAGTACTTCTGAGTGGTCAGTGTCTGACCTGCAGTAGGTCAGAGTGCTATTGCTTTGGAGAAGCAGGTGAACGCTAAATGTGGAGGTTTACGGCACTTCAATTTATCATATGGTTATTCTTTCTCTGTTTTCTCAAGCAAACATAAGCGTTACCCAGGCAGTGTTAAGCCACCCGTCAATAACTTCTTGCACTGTCCCTGCGCGCTAGTGGAACAACAAAGACATTCTTCATTTGAGAAAATAAAGTGCCAGTGTCAATAACTGTCTAAGGCCAAACTGAAGCAATGTAAAAATCCACAATATAGCATTTTCATGAACTGCTCTAAGTTTATAACCTATGAGTTGTTTTAGAAACTGAAAATTCTTCTTTTCTGACCCCATTTTGGGTAGCCAACATTGATTTGGTAAGCCAAGCTAACAGCTCTTCTCCCTCTTGTTTGGGGGAGGCCAGCTAACAGAATTCCTGTAACAAAATCCCTCTGTTTTAAACACTGTGCAATGTCACTACCATACCACTCTCACCATGCATTACTGTGGTTACCCAGTTACCTGAGAGATGTGCCACTGCTGATGTCTTCATTTTAGCATAGAAAGACAACTATTATTCTACTGCTAAGATGTCAAAACAAACATTAGTTTAGCATGCTAATTGATTATTCTTATTGTCAGCATAAGCTTGTTGTACCAAGATGAGGACATTAACTACTAAATATGTAAAAACATATTCAAACTGTTTTAGAACCCAAGCAAGATGCAATGACTGATGGATAAGCTTGCGGTTTAGCTTCATGAGAAGAAATGATCCGTTGTTCAGCTCTTCCCGGCACAGTCCATAGTTCCCTTTGAAATTAGTATTTGCGCATTCTGCTTTGGAGTCACAGGGAACTACTGGGCAATTTGAATGCAGCCTTTGACTACTCATCAGCAAGGATACTACTTTAAAATGACATATCCCCTTATTTAATAATCTATATTTTTCATTTAGTTCAACTTTTCTTCTGTATTTTCACATCAACTATCAAAATGAATCATTAATTACAAAATTGTACAAATTTGATGACTTTATTCAAAATCAACTGTCACAGAAGACCAATAGATACTAGGGTCACATACAGTGTAATAGGTCATAACTTTGAGCACAAATGCTGCAGAACCCTAAAAAGGCTTCATTGACAGTGAGCATGATATATATTCACGGAGTTAGCAAAGCATTGTTGCACTATGATGCAGTTACACTAACTGTGATGATTCACATGAAATAAAGTAGTAGAGAATATTGACTGTTTCTTCTTTTAAGAAAAAAAGACATGTCTGCAGCTTATGTTTGTTAATGTCAGGAAAAAGTGTAACAGATATTCTAAAGCTCATCTCTTAGCCTGGGCTCTTGGCACTTGCCGCTGCCTCTCAGCGTTTTTGCTTGATTAAAAAGCACCCAGGAGTTAGTAAGCGCGTGGTAGGTGCGAGCGCACACCCCGACAGCTTAACATACTGATTATTCAAGCCTCTTAGGCTAAGCCACAGCACTCGAGTGATGAACGTCAACTCCCCTCTCCCTCACACAGACTCGATTTCTCTACTCTTTTATTCTTAATGTAAAAGAGTAAAAGCCAGTGACAGCTTGCAGAAAGTAGACCTGTTGTCTTGGAGGCAGAAGGGATCAGTGACATAGTGATTCATACACTGCAAAAGCTTTTTTTAGACATAATCCACCCAATGTTTAGTCCGCTCACTATTTCTTGTGCAGAACTGGCTAGCAGTAGCCATACTTTGTAGTGCCCTACAACAGACGGAAGGGAATGTCCCTCCAGGAGGTGGTTACACTCCTCTACCTGGTGGTAGTATGAGGTCAGCACATAACAAATTCAAAACAGCAACACATGACAAATGATTCTGTAGAATAGAATCTCTACAAAAATAGAGTGTTATTTTGCTCACTGTCTAAAGCAACTGGCAAGGCAGCACCGATATTTAACAAGTATGTCTTTTCTATGTCTACCTTTTACCCTGTGTGCTGTGTTGACCGCAGATTACAGATTCTGTATCACTGTTCCTTCTCATTTGTTGCAAAGAGAAAGTTTCTTCTGATTTCTGTCAGCCCAGGCTCTCAGAAAAGTTTGTGTTTCTATTAAAATTCCATTGGAGACAAAACTAAACATTTCAGTTTTATTTAACAATGAATTCCTTTGTTTGGATATGACTGGTTGCACTGCGTTGTAGGCTGGCCCTCCTTGTATATAGGCCGAGTACACTCTCAGCTTGCTGGTGAGGCCACGGCTGCTACCGCCGAGCCACACCTGACCACCAGATTGTCCCCAGCTGGAGGCTGTGACCACCAGGAAAGACAGTTTGGATGCTAAGTTATTCAGCTGATATTGTACACATGTACAATAGAAACATACATTAAATGCCTCTGGAGAAGTGTAATCACTTCAACAACAATTCTGCACTAATTTAATAGTTTACAAATTATTTTTTAAAAGTTTAGTTATTTTTTTTCTTCTTTTTGAATATTGTCAACAAATCCTTGGAAAATAAAAGAACAAAAGAGGAAATGACGCACCAAAATGAGTAAGTAGGATGACTTGTATCTGTCAGGACAGCACATCCTTGATATATATATGTATATATATATACATATATAAAATATACTTTTGCCGTAGTAGCAATGGGAATTTCCCCTTGTGGAATGAATAAAGGTATTATCTTGTCTTATCTTATACTGACACTTGGTCAAGATCTCTTTGCGTCAGTTTCCCCCCACTTTCCTAATCACAAGGAACTGCTGCTTTTAGTTAGTTAACCTTCAGCACTGCTATTTGACACACCAGCTGTGTGTAGCAAATACTAAGTGGAAAGCATATTTCTATGGTGCATGCTTATAAATAAGTAACTCAGATCAATAAAAGGAGGTTGTGGATGAGGAGGGAAATAGATATATGGTTCCCAAGCAAAAGTCTAATGTCTAAAAGACTGCTGTTTATTTTTTTGTCTAAGATTTTCTAAGTTCCACTATTACTGCACAAAACATACTCAGTTAAACTTAGGCAATAAGAGCAGTTGGCTGAGGTTAGGAAACATCATGGTTAGGAGTGGAAATATACATAATAAAACACATTATACTGTGGAAAACAAGGCCAGCATTCATTCATCCATGTTGCCATGACAATGTGTCTTGAAACATGACTAGCTCAGGGAACCTTGCCCATTCAAAAGTGACACCTCGAGAGACTCTGCATTCAAATCCGATGCAGCATGCTCCTAACCAAGCATCAAAATGGGACCAGTTGACAGTGAGAACTACTATACTTACTAATACTTTTTCCTCCACTGGGTGGGATTTTAAAATTTTGGGAGAAATTCTCATCAGTTCTGAGATGCGTTCGGTTCAAATGAACAACTATAACAAACCACCATCCAGCTGTATTGTCATGTGAATGCTAATGACTTACAACAGAGGCTTATAGAAAGAGAGCTACGGCACTCTTTGAACTTACCGACAGACGGTCACGTGGTTTATGTAACCCTCAAAAGTTCCAAACATCTCTGCGCTGTCAATTGGTTTGAACGGGATGCAGTGCAAAAAACAACGATTTCCCCCACAATTTCCTGTAAATATTAACCAATAATCTGCATTGATTACTATACGACTGTATTTTATCAAAGCATTAGTTTTGGGAATGGCAGAGACTCAACATTTATCACTGTTCTAAATTTTAGAGGGAAACGGAACTGCAAAGACATAAAATACATTTACAGATTATATTTTGTGACGAAAAATAAATGTTAGTTTGTGCAATACAGTAATCAATATAAGCATGTCTGCAGTGGATTATAATATCATTATACAGATAAAGAAAATCAAACAGTGGAGGTATACCTCCATTTTAAAGCTCTTTCAATTGTTCTCTGCAATGCTAACATGGGAATGCTATACTTTGTCCTCCTATATACACTCAAACATGCCAGTGGTTCAGTGCTCTGCTCCAGTTTACCTTCAGATCTACATCCTTCATCAAAGCATGTGATATTACTGTCTGTTTCCAGGTTTTACTCTTATTGGCCCACACAGCCCATCCGTAGAAGATGTCATTCAGGCTGTCTATTCTCTCTGCTTGGTGTCTGATGGAAATCTGACTGAATGGCAAAGCTGATCTAAATAAAATATTTCAAAGAAGCTTTAAATGACTTTGAGGAAAATATGTGGCTGTAGATGCTTTGACTGATTAACGGGGATGAATTCTTCTTTTCTGTAGAAGACAGAATTCTGTATTTCATTATTTGTTTTTCATGTATCAACGTTTTTCAACTGAATACATGTATCTGCAACCCTGTTTATTATGCTTCAAGCAAGAAAAATATATATTTTTAATTTATTTACATATTAATCTAAATAAAAATTCTGTTTATGCATTTGGCAGACGCTCTTATCCAAAGTGACTTACAAATAAGGATATAACATTACAGCTAACGTGGGTGATTCTCACGAAACTGTCCTAACCTTTGCAAAAACAAATTTAGGTCAATTTTGCTATTTTTGTCTCTTATTAGTATTAAGCAGGGTCTCAATTTACTGGCTCAATTAAAATTAGTGATCAATACACGTTCTTTAGAATTTAGAATTACTGAATGATTAGGTTGTCTTAGGTAATGAGAAATTAAGCTCGACTTTACAATAAAACAATGAATCAAGAGCAATTCATAAGGTTTAGTGTAACCACAATCAATACGAATAAGAATCAATACAATAATCAAACAATCAATAACTTTTCAACCCTCCTTTATCCATGTTTTGTCCAAATCTCTATCCCTAACCCTTATACAACATTATAGAATACCGCTGCTCTCTCCGGGTCAGGAATGAGATCCTTCCCCAAGTGGAGGAGTTCAAGTATCTCGGGGTCTTGTTCACGAGTGAGGGACGAATGGAGCGTGAGATTGACGGGCGGATCGGTGCGGTGTCTGCAGTGTTGCGGCTCTGCACCGACCGGTCGTTGTGAAGAAGGAGCTGAGCCAGAAGGCGAAGCTCTCCATTTACTGGTCAATCTACGTTCCCATCCCTACCTATGGTCACGAGCTGTGGGTAGTGACCGAAAGAACGAGATCGCGAATACAAGCGGCCGAAATGGGTTTCCTCCGCAGGGTGTCTGGGCTCTCCCTTAGAGATAGGGTGAGAAGCTCAGTCATCCGGGAGGGGCTCGGAGTAGAACCGCTGCTCCTCCGCATTGAGAGGAGTCAGATGAGGTGGCTCGGGCGTCTGGTTAGGATGCCTCTTGGACGCCTCCCTGGTGAGGTGTTCAGGGCACTTCCGGGAAGACCCAGGACACGTTAGAGAGACTAGGTCTCTCTGTTGGCCTGGGAACGCCTCGGGGTCGCCCCGGAAGAGCTAGAGGAAGTGGCCGGGGACAGAGACGTCTGGGTTTCTCCGTTAAAGCTGCAGCCCCCGCGACCCGACCCCCGGATAAGCGGTAGATGATGGATGGAATTGCTAATATGTCTGTAAACAGTTAATTAATGCTTCATAATGTACTAACTAATGTCAATCAAGAGACCCTGTAATTTTTTATGAATTTTTAAAGGAAAAAAAATGTTATTAGCTAAAATGGCTACAGCTAGCTAGGTAGTTAGTAGATATGAGAAGGAATGCTGCTACAGTACAGTATAACTCCTAGATAACGAACCACACAATTTGTAGCCCTTATTATACATACATAATTCATTACCGTAACAGCCTTGCATATGTTACGGTAATGAATGCAGAGCGTTACGGTAATGAATGGCAGTTCCATGTTGATAGCATTAATTAGCATAGCTAGCATGACTGGGCAGAAATATTTTCACTAACAGTTTGGCTCTATATAAGTTACTTTTCCACAGAATATAAAATAATTATCTACAAAACTATTTTAAATATACCCTGTTACGGTAATGAACAGTAGTAGTGTGCCAAAGGGTGTCTATAATTACAATTTTTAAAATATCTACTGGAAGAACTTGAAAGATGATCTTACCTAGTAGCCATTTTGAAACTTCTCTTCCACACAAGGCATCATGGGATAAAACATTTTTTATTGGAACACAGGGATTTTAAATGGAGCCAAATATCATTGTTACGGGAATGAATTGTTCATGCTCCGGACACATGTGTTTTGCCCAGAAAAAACAAAGCGCGGCAGAGCCGGATTCAAAAATACTTAAACATGAAAACAAAACTATGACTAAACAAAGAAACAGGACTATGAATAAATACTTTGACTATGGCTATGAATACTGTGAAAAACAAGGCAAGACTATGAGGCAGGAAAACCAGACTTATCTGCGTGCAACGAAGCATGGAGGGATAGTGAGGATTCTTCAGTGACTGAAAGTAAACCAGGAAGCTAAATACTGTGAGGGGAGTGATCAGTGACATGAGGTGCAGCTGTGAACAATTAGACAGGTGACGTGAGTGAACTGAACGTGACAGGGGAAAAACATGGCTAGAACAAAACATGATTAAACATAAACTGTGACATGACATAAAGTGTTACAGAGCAGACTGTGACAAGTACCTTGAATTTGATGTGGGCTGCTAAGGGTAGCCAGTGGAGCCCAACGGTGATGTTTGCTCTTTTAGGCTGATTAAAGACCAGACGCCGCTTTCTGGACCATCTGCAGAGGTTTCACAGCACAGGCTGGGAGACCAGTTAGGAGGGCATTGCAGTAGTCAAGGTGGGAGATGACCATGGCCTGCACCAGGAACTGAGTCGCATGTTGGGTTAGGCGTGACCTGATCTTTCTTATGTTTAACAATGCGAAGCGGCACGATCGAGCAACACAGGAAACATGATTTTTAAAGGTAACTTTATAATCAATTATGACACCTTAAGTTTTTGCTACCTTTTATGGAGCAAGTGATTGGGATTCAGTTTGGATGCAGATGCTGTGGTGTATTGTTGGTTTGGCTGGGACGATGAGCAGTTCAGTTTTAGAGAGGTTTAGTTGGAGGTGATGGGCTTTCATCCATGTCGATATGTCAGAGACAGTGTGATTCGTACTGAGACATGTGGTCGTCAGGTGGGAAAGACGCACAGAGCTGGGTATCGTCAGCAAAGCAGTGGTATGAGAAGCCATGTGATCGGATGATCTGGCCCAGTGAGGTGGTGTATATGGCAAAACAAATAATTTTTCTGATCAAAACGATATTAAATGACAAAATAAGTGTGTGTCAGTTGTGCAAAAACAAACAGCTTTTAACCAAACATTTTACTATACAATGTCATGGAAAATGTAAAATAAGCCTTAATAAAGAAGTTATTTTACCACTGTTTATACTGTTGGGTAGTTTAATCTGTAACAATGAACTGTATTTGATCACTTTAAAGGGTTTAGACATTGTAGAAATGTTCTGAAGTCCTAATGAGGGTTCATCTTTGGCAGCATGACAACAGCTCCCTTCGACAGCAACCATCTGCTGACCTGCCCGACAACAACAACAGAGAAACAATTCATTCACTATCACAGGTGCAAAGTCATGTTGAAAAAAAGTGGCAATACATGTTGCTTTGAAGGAATTAACTTGTGTAATCAGAAGAAAATTAAATAAACTCATTCGAAGGGCAACCTTTTTTAACATTCAGGCTGAAATTAATAAGTGATTCTGATATGAAAACACCTAGATTATTCTGTAAGGTGCTGTAGGTGTTCACAGAATTAGCAGAGGAATCTAGTCCTTGTTTCTTTCTGTTTCCTTCCAAGCAGCCAGACTTTCCTATAATCTTTTAAGTGGTCTTGAATAGTTTTTCAGGCTTTCTGAAGGTCTTCAACGTTGGCTGCTTTTTCCCTCATTTTCAGTCCAGTTCCTGTACCTGATCATGTTCAGAGGAAAATGTTTTTTTATGCTAAACTGATCTATGAATCATTCAAGCAGAAGAAAGGCTCCTAACTCAAGGGAAAAACCAGTATTGTGTCTACACATAACAGTCCACAAAGAAAATGAAATATATAAATAAATGAGAGGTGGCTCAAGACTTCTGCACAGTACTGTATCAGCAAACACAATTCAGATTGATTAAAATGATTTCTTTCTCTTAGTTTTAATGTTCATTTTGAGGGTAGAACAATACCCATAACCATATCAATCTTGCAGATCAAAAGCTAAACATGTTTTCTAGTTGAGATAGTTCACTACCAGGAATTAAAGGCATACTGAAACAATCACCGCCAAAGAACAAATCCAATAATCAAAGAGAATCTTTCTATTGATATAAAACTGCCAACAACTACAATAAATTTGAGATAAATGCAAGCTTACTGACAATGTCTACAGTGACTGAAGTCGTACCTGCATTAGTTAAACTGCAGTTAAACTAAAACTAGCTGGTTAACACGATAAATTAACTTTAACTGGCTACATGAAATAATGTCGTTGACTTAATTCATTACAGAGCAGTCAGCTAATGCCTCACAATGCCAAAAAATGTTGTAATTTCATCAACTTACTGGAGAGGATACTTCAGAAATACAAAGAATGAATGCCGTTCAATGGCGGAACTGCTGGTATTTGAAACTATCTGCAGCTCCATGACCACGTGACTTCCACATTCGTTTCTTTCTATAGAAGTCTATGAGAGTGTCGCCACTCTCTTTTTACACCACTCTGACTTACACTTTCTTTAGTATTGTTTTTGCCATTGATGGATTGTTTGGCAAGCACAACATAGCTAAGATTCCAATATCAGCAAAATGTGCATCTGGGAAACCCCATCTTTCCACCTAATCTGTGTTTAAGCACCAAACATCCCTGATTCAAATACAGTCCTCGCTTTGTGCAATGCCCTCGCTGAGTACTGTGCTCTGTCAGCATGGTTCATTGAGTTCTGCTGAAGACAGATACCTGTAGAGATGTGGGCCCAAACAGTCTCCAGTTTCACATTACTTCAGCCAAGTCGCATCCAATCTGCTCCACTCTCCAAACATCTGCCATGTAAGTAAGCTAAGTTTAGGAATCACCTAAAGCTGACTAGCTTAACTTGTAGCTTAGCTTAACTTTGATTTTCTCCCTTCTCTTTCTGAGTCAGTCTCTCTGCTTTGTGGTTACTTTTGGTGAAACTAGTGTCAACATGGACAGGTCTTCTGAGTTTAATTCAGTATCTTTGCTATGTTTTCTAACATTGATCAAATCAGAAAATGACCAGTATTATCAACATTGTCCTTCATGGTAACCTCTGCAAACTTATTAGAGAATTGTCGTCAATCCCCCATGTGTGTGTGTATCAAACACTTATTTTAAACATCAAGAAAATTTAATATATGAAGTTATATTTGCATAGAATTTCAACACTTTACTACTTCAAAAAGAAGAAGCAACATTTAATTGACATTAATATTTAGAAAAAGACGAGAAAATGTCAACATGCAGGCAAATCCCATTACAGAAGAGTATTACTGGCAAAAGTAAATGTATGCAGAAAAGTTATACAACCAACTTCAAGATAGGGCTTTAGCACATGAGTAAATTAAGACAGATACTTATTATTTTCTATTAACTCATCAAGCATGGAATTATCAAATTTTTTCCATTCTGACCTGCCTCTCCATCTATCTGCTCATTTACAGGGTAAAAGTAGTGGTATAGCATTGCTCTCTGTTTCCCTGACACACATTTTCTCTTTTTTTTTAAAATTTGGGAACACTTTTTTTTTGCAGGTTCAGAAGCATCTGCAGAAAAAAAGTTGCAATGTCAGCAAGAACACAGCCATGTTAGCTTACGCAGATAGAAAATAAGAATAAAATCAAAATAATTTTGAAAAAAAAAGCAGGCAAGCACCTCAGGAGCTTGCCCAGGTTGCTGCCATGCACTCTGTGTCTTAGCAGAGGGTTTGACGGGGAAGGCTGCAGGCTTGATGAAATAGGGACAGGTTTGAAAATGGAGAGCTTAAAATCGTATTATACCAGCCTATGATATTTCACCTCCCCATATGTGCAGCCTAATTCATTAATTAGAAAAAATTCCCCTGGGGACATGTTTAAAAATTCCATCATGTGCTATTAGGAGTAACATTTGGATTCCTGAATGCACAAAAATAATATTGAAAGTGTGGGGAAACACCTTTAAACTAAAGTCCAAAATAATGTTATTTTAGCAACAGGCCTTGTTGTTTGCTCTCTCCCTCCTGTCTAATGCTGCTTTCCACATTATGAAAGTGGAACTGTTCTTAACCATCCCTTCCTCCTCTATTATTCATTGAATGGAATACTGAAATTGTGCCAGAGCAACGGCACATATGTTAAACCAGATCCTGTGTGCAACTGTGGCTGTCCTTCTCTGCCTTGCACTTTTCTTTATTGTTCGGACACGACCATGTCTTTTTTTCCCCTCTTTGTCATGGCATCTGCTTCAGATCAGCACTCAACAATGGTAATTATTAAAATAGCAAAAACCAAGCCCTGTCCTCCTGCTGAAAACACATGTGAAGCCTCACTTCTAATTAAAGAAAACACAACTCTGCCTTTGTATCTTCTGAGCACTGCCACTGCGAAAATCCTCTTGGTTTTTCTGACGTTTTAGCGCAGCTTGCCATGGGCTGAGCTACAGTAGGTTTCCTTGCAAGCGACTCAGAAGTAGGAGCAGATTATTCAAACAGCATGGTGTCATCTCCACTGTCACAGATTTGATTAATTTTGATCCATCGGCTAACTCACTTTTGTCATTCTGTGAGAGTGCTTGCATGATGTCACAAGTACCTCATGCCATCATTTCACCACACACAAACATATTGCTGCTGTCACATGTCTCACGCTCCAATTGTTGGGGGGAATTTCTGTACTTAAACAGTTAAACTGATCTCTAAATTCTTGATAAAAACTTTTGAATGATCAAATATACATTAGTGGTGAGCTAGCATAGTACCAGAAACAGACATTTCAAAATATGTATTAATCTGTGTGTGTGCCTTTGTGTGTACAATATGAAGAAGCAAAAACTCCAAACACTGAAATCAAAGAGGTTCTTAACACCCCCCCTTGGGATTAAGTGTTTAAAGACTGGAACATCAAAGAGTCTCGGTGTCATCTCCATGTCAAGGAAATGCTCTGTGCTAACAGAGCAAGGATGTCAAATGCTGCTTAACAAAACAGGATATTAGGCTTCCCCTGACACACACATATACACTGCAGATGTAAGGCAGAGACACACACATTAGGCTTGTGTAGAATGTCACACATGACTCGCTCTTTTGCTGTATTATGAAGACATTATATAGGTACATATGAATACTACTACTATGACTTTGCAGACCAGCTGACTGCAGAATGTGTAAAGGCATCATACAGCATGTTTTAAAGATTTTTACCTCTGCTCTGTGGTTCCATTCATTTGCATTTACATCAGCTTTTTAACAGATTCTTGCTGTCATTTAGAAATAGGGTTCCAACCATCAGGACATCACAGGGTGCACACAAAAGTGCACAGCATTCTTTTGTACTTTTTCATTTCTCTTTCTTGAAATGAGAAATTTTATTATCCCCAAATCAGATTCCTCATGGTGAAGATAGCAAGTTATGCTTTGCAAATGTTTCATGAGGAAGGAAAGTCATTCAGTACACATTTATAAATGCTCGAAAGTTCACAGAATATCCAAACACCAGAGTAAAGTTACTTGTTTTGCTTTTCTATAAACTTTTTTTTTAGTTCAGTGTCTCTTCAATCCCATCACTTGGTGATGTTTAGGGTAAAATATTTGGGGTAAAAGGCTTCAACTAATGTCACCGAATTATCCAAAACCCTAACCAAGTAGTTTTGTTCCCTGAAGTGCCATGGTGTCTCTGAGATGTCTCCTTTAGCATCACACATCACAAGTCTAGCATGTAGCTGCATTTTTGTTGTTGTTTTAGATTTAGAAGCATTTAAATGATGTGAATGAAAAAGGGTGAATGGAAAATCGAAAAGTTGAAAAGAAATTGTTGAAAAAAATGTTGCCATTTCACTTGAGGTGGCTTTTGCCTGTTCTGGAGAAGACAATGCATATTATGGGAAATGGCAACTTTGCTAATCATGTCTGACCTGGCAAAGTGTCTGCGTTCCGGAAGTACACTGGCATTCTGTTCTGAACTCAACAGGGATCCTTTGAAGTTCTCTACAGCATTTTGGATCAGCTGGAGGCTTTTCATCTTTGGGACAGCCCAATGATAAAGAATTACAATAGTCCAATCCTAAAGTAACAAATGCATGCACTAGTTTTTCTGCATCACTCTGAGACAAGATGTTCTTAATTTTGGCAGTACTTTAAAGGTGAAAGAAGGCAGTCCAAGAAACACTTTTTATATGTGCCTCAAAGGACAGATTTTGGTCAAAATATCTCCAGGGTTCCACACTGAAGTGCCAAGCAAATTCCTTCTAGAGTAAGTATATTGCTTGACAATTTCTTTCTGAAGTGCTCAGGTCCAAGGACAACTTCGGTTTTCTCTGAATATAGAAGCAGAAATTAAGCAGATAATATTACTTAATAGAAGCATATATAAAGTAGAAAGAATCGGTCCAAGCATAGAACCCTACAAAACTCCATGATTTATTATTTTGTACAAGGAAGATTCCTTGTTTGCATGAACATGCTGGAATGTATCAGATAAATATGACTTAAACAAGCCTAATACAGTTCTTTTAATTCCAATAACATGTTGAAGTCTCTGTAATAGAATGTTGGACTGACTGCATAAAATGCAGAACTGAGCTCCAACAGGACACACAAGTCTGTCAGAGGTCAAGAGGAAATCATTGGTAACTTTCACCAGTGCTGTTTCTGTGCTCTGAATTTTGACTGAAACTCTTCAGACAGATTATTTCTATGGAAATGATCACAAAATTGAGCTACAACAATTTTTTCAATAAATTTAGACATAACAGGGAGATTGGATATAGGTCGATAATTAGCGGTCCTGGATCAGCGATACGTTTTTTTAAGTAAAGGCTTAATTACAGCAACCTTAAAAGTATGAGCTACATAGCCTGTCAACAAAGATAAATTAATCAAATCTAAAATGGAAATTGATCGAGGGGGAATATGGTGATATAAATAGAATTTGTACATGCTGTGAGCAGGGGCTGCAGGGTGGTGTGGTAGTTTGCACCGTCGCCTCACAGCAAGAGGGTTCCAGGTTTGAATCCTGGCTGGGGCTTTGTTCTTGTTCTCCCTGTGAATGCGTGGGTTCTTTCTGGGTACTCCAGCTTCCTCCCACTGCCCAAAAACATGCATGTCAGCTTAATTGGTGACTCTAATTTGACCCGAGGAGTGAGTGCAAGCGTGGATGGTTGTTTGTCTTGTTTGTCTCTATGTGGCCCTGTGATGGACTGGCGACCTGTCCAGGGTGTCAGGGTGTACACAGGCTCTTGCCGAGTGACAGCTGGGATAGGCTCCAGCCTCCTGTGACTCTGAGTTAGATTAAGTGGGTAGAAAATTGATGGATGGATGTTTTGAGAGGGATCCAAAAATGCCAGGTGACAACTTTAAAACATCTGACAATGTAAATGCAGCCACGAGCACTGCTTTGAAAATTTGGCTACAAACAGTGATTGTGAATACTGCTTTATGTAGTACACTGATGAGAGGAATGCGGAGCTCATGTGCACTCACTACTGCTTCAACGTCACATCCATGATGCAGTTTTTCATTGCTCTTTCTTTAGCTAAGCAATCTAAACGCAACACTATCTCTGAATTTTTAAACATGGCGGTCACAATATTTAAGATGGTCTCGTTGATTTCTGTAATCCTGTCCCCAGCCCCCATAAAACCAGTGCTGTCAAAACTGAACAAAATTGTTCAAAGTTTGGCTCTGGCTCTCATCCAGCACTGGAACCACTTTGGTGTAAAGAAACTCCTACTTATATTGAGCTGGTGTTTTATCTACTGTAGAAAGCGGTTGGAAAGCTCACTGTTTGGAGAATCTGAACTTTTCAAGGTAAAGCTAAAAGCTGCACAAAACAGGTGATTTTTTTGCGATCTAAAACAACTGGAATCCAACATTTTCATTTTCATGTGGAAATTCACACTGCATCACTTCTGCAACAGATAGTTACATGGAGAGGGTTCACATAACATTGTCCATTTTAACACACAGTGTTTTAACCTGGACTGTTCTTGAATGCTACACAAACTGAGCAGAGCACCTGCTTCAACCTGAGCAAATCCACATGAGAGAGCTGAGACAGTTCAGCATTATTAAACCTGTAATTTACCACCTTAGGGAGCAATCAGGCTCCTTTGCAATACATCTTTATAGAAAGGGGAAAATCGGGTAATACACCCTGTCAGAAAGATGACTGGTCAACAGTTTGCAACTAGTAATTTATCAGATTTATTAAAGCAGGCACTTTTCATCTGCAGAAAAAAAAGTACTAGTAAGGAGAAAAACAGCTGTGCATTTTCCATGCAAAAAAGAGGCCTGTCTCATGATGCATGGAACATATTCAGCTGTATTTATAGAGGGCTGGAACACATTTGACAGCTTAAAAAGACACATTATATGATTCAATTTATCTTTAATCAGAATTATATTAAACTATGGATGAAAGTAGTATGTGGATGCTTGAAATGGACATAATTAGAGCATTGAAGTTAGCCTCTTTTCTGCTAGTTATGTCTGCAGGAGTAACGGGGCTGCTGCAAGGAATGCACAGGAATCTGCTAAACTATAATTGAGTGGAGGGTGGGGAAGTGGTATTGATAAAGTATTTAAAAGATCTACGTTCATTTGTGTGTTAGTCCTGATAATAGATGAGGAAAAACTCTTGCTTGAGCCCTTTACGTTTAGATTTAATAGTAGTGTTGATAGAGTGCCAATTATCCATGCCAGCATTCAGAAATGGACGGCAGAAGATAAGTAAAACCACAAAATCCTGTTTCAGTCAGAGATCCATTGCAAACTGGGCATATGCTTGCACGAGACATTCTGCAACATGGAAACTAACCTCGATAAAGGCTGATCAAATAACTACTTGATGGCATTTCACGTTTCACATGATAACACTGAATTTTTTTCTACAGCTGACATCAAACTGTTGGTGACCCACTGCTGTTGGCTGCAGACAGTTTCAAAACAAATATTTATATCAAGTTAGTAGCTTTTTAAAGACTGACAGAAAATGTTCCTTTATAATGTGCTCTTACACTAAAAGATTAGTCATTTGTATCAGAAAAACAAAACACAACATTTATGTGGCTCTGTGGCCTTGTATCACAAAAGCCTATATAGGGAGGTGCTAGTTTACCATAATAATACAAACATTATCATCATTCTCTGTTTAACCAATGTGTAATTGTGATTAAAAGTACTTATATGACTCATATGTCACAGAGGATGAACAGACATCTACATCATTTATCAGACACAGTAACCTGACAGCCCATGAAATTACCCTGACAAGCCTTGGTTTGCTTAGGATTGTGCTTAGTTTGACTTTTAGTCAGGAGACATTTAAGTTATGTCTTCACATTTACAGGGTAAAAAATCACAAATACAGTAGATGCTGCTAATCTATAACTATATTGTATATCACATCAGCAAAAAGTTTTACAGTTACAGGGTTAAAAATCACAAATATAGTAGATACTGGTAATCTATAACTATATTGTATATCACATCAGTTTTACAATAGAATAAAATTCTGTTTCAGATTTAAATGGACCTCAGCACAGTTTTGACCTGTATGTTTTTCCTTAATCTGTGACAATTGTTCCTTTGACTATCTTTGTTTTTCCACAAAATTGAAATCCTTTGTATAAATAAGTCGATAGTCAGTTTCAATTCAGTTTTATCTATATAGCACCAAATTATAACAAATGTCATCTCAAGGCACGTGAAAGAAAAAAGAAGCTTTTTGATGAATAAATAATGTAGTATTGTTTTATTTGCATTGTCTGGGTCCTTAGAGCTATAGGTTTTTTTGCAAATCAATGTTGACTTATTGTTGTTGCTTCCTGCTGGTGGCACTCTGTTCTAACTGGGTTGGTAGATTTTCTGGAATACCTAGCCTCAGTGGCCATGTTTGGCTGATTCTCATTCTAATTATTTTTTTTTCATTTGTTCATGTCTTTTTCAGGTTACTTACAGATGTTGGAGATTTTCTAGCAGTTGATTTCAAGGTGATCTTGTGAACTGTGAATTCCGGCATACTGAAATTTAATAATAGCATTATAAAAGACTGTTTTCAGTTCAAGTTATGAGCTTTTCCTCACCTAAACCAGGATTTTCTAATCCTTAAAATAGTTCCAGAGCCTAACCTCTAACCAGGAACCCATGTTGCCTAATCCTAACCACGTAAATGTGAATCGTAAGGAGCAACTGGGACAGAATGAGAATGAGAATAATAAATAAAAGCAAGGGAGTGAAGAAATACTTGCTGTATCATGTTCAACTGGAATCTTTGTTAAGCTTTACATTTTATAGCACCATTTGCCCCCAAACATGAACTTTAACATGGTCCATACTTTGCAGTCCTTTGCAGAAATGCATTAACATTTCATAATGATGTCAGTGTGAATGAGTGACAGCAGACTGCTAACAGCTAGAGTAAGTACCAAGACTTGTCCATATATTTGGAAAGCATGTACTCTACAAGCACTTATAAAATATGAAATAACAATAAGTTTTTCTGTGTTGATTCATTCTGGTTTGTTGAACATGAAGTTAGGCACTGAATACTTTGGTTGTATTAGATTTAAACTCTATTTGAATTCTCTTCATTGTACACCATGTAGTAGTAGTAGTGAGTCAGCCATTTTGTAGAGCTGTTTAACATCTCAACTGTAATTTTTCATTAACTTTTTAGAGTAAGTAGTGTACAGAGGCTGCACGCTACATTGGTGAAAATAGGCCATCATGAACTGCAGCCTGGTGCCAGGAGCTGACAGCATCTTACTGCTAGCGCAAGCAAGCTACCTGGTGAGCAAATAATTTTCCTTAGCCACGACAAGGTTAGTTCCAATTCTGTCTCAGGCACTGGGCTTGAGAAAATATTGCTAATAAGTATAAAAGAACACTACTCAAAACCCAAATAAATACATAGTATTAACATTATTTACATGAAGTAAATACGTTAGGGATAAATTAAATTTTCTTTATCCTAAGTGGATGTCTGCCCTGCAGGGGACTTCATTTCCCTAATCTACCCAATATGTCAGACCTCAGTGGAAATGCAACAGACTCAGGGCTCAAATGATCTATTTTGGTAGTGGGAAAATAGGGGGTAAAGGTTTTAATTTCTGGTTGCTGCTGTTTAAAATCCAGCTATAGTGAGTGAGTGAACAAGTGGATAATTCGAACACAGCCTTTATGTTCTTCGGGTGACTGAGAAGGCATATTTCCAACTTCACTGAGCTTTGTTTGACTATTTGAGTTTCAACTTACGTAAATCATCAGAGAATGCATTACTTTACATGTTTCTATGACAGTAAGAGAAGGTTTAGGCTTTCTTTTTATTTAGATTTTTATGGTTTGTGAGCATTTACCCCTTCATTAACCATGTAACTGGTTTATTATATGTATTACATCTAAATAGTACAACAATGTCAAAATCATTCATTGTATAGTTAATGTTTAGAAAAAGAGCCCAACATACTGTGGCAATTGTATGCTTAATCATCATCGTGTCATGAAGCAAATTTAAGCTTCGCATAAATGATCCTTTTGTTAGTCACTACAGCTTAGTGCATAACTTTGTATACTATATAGTATGCACATGCAGTGGGTGGGCACATTGAGCCAGCAGAAACCACACTCACACTTCACAACCAGACAGTTTCTGTGATGAGCAGGCAGAAGGGCGGACCTCTCTGGACATAAATATGTCCGGCCTAAAGATATACAACCACCAATTCAATCTCCAGCGGAAGCCTCGTCAATTGCTTTGTGCCCCTTCCCTGCAACTCATGCAGGCGTGCAACACATAACATTGGCTTGCACACATGCAGGTGCAGCAAAGTCACATAATGCACACAATAAAGGGGTCAAAAATATTTCATAATATTACATATTTCACAAAAAAGTACCTCAAAGTTTAATGAGGCTTATGCAAACACAATTATCAGCTGCATTTAGAAGCTGTGCAGGGAGGAAGTCTAGTTGCTTGCAATGCTCATGGATGGGCACTCCAGGCTCATAGCATTTTCTTATTAGTTGTTGCAGATATCCATTACATGTTTTAATTAAATGATTATTTTTATTCTGTATTGCAACATTCATAGATTTGTTCCTGTAAATCAAATTAGATATGCACCTGGTGCACCAACTAAGATTGTAAATCATCTTTCAAGGTAGAGTAGTCCAGTGGAGAAGCATAATGGATGGTATGCTGAATCTATGAATCATGCAGAATTTCATTAAATAGATGGGGGGTTCACTCTTTGAAATTCCCTTTCTCAGTGTGCCTTTGCCTTGAATTTAATCTGAATTGAAAGTGTTTTGATTCAGTTTGTGGAGCAAAATATGTTCAACCTTTCAAAAAGTTTGTCACAGTATGCGGGGGTAGTCCAATAGTGACCCCAAAACCAAAAAATAGGCTGGACATAAGCTGTCCTTAGGTGTAATTGTCCTGATGTACGGACTGTGGAAATATTAGAGCCTGCCACAAGTGCATTTGACATTCTGTCGTTCTTATTTTAGAACAACTCATAACACCTTTGAAAGGGGGTTGCAGTTACACAAGTCATTGTCAAATGAGACCCAAGTTTGAAATCAGGTTTGAACAATACTTTTAGCAGCATCAAAAAACCCTGCCTCCAACTAGAGTTCTGCTTGCTCTCCTTAGACATTAGGACACAATATTTTTTTAACCCAAGCCTTTCTGACAAAGTATCTTCATTGTGTTTATTCTAACATAAAGATGAAAATGACATGTGCAAAACTTCGGCATCCATATTTTTGCCATTCAGAAAGAGCCACTGCAACCTTGAAAATGTCTTTATCTTTATTGTGAATTTCCGAAAGAAAGTGCACTGTGTGGAAGTTGGATAAAGAAAGCAACGACAGGCTGACAAACTACCAGCTTAACAGTCAAACAGAAACAAACAACATAAAACTCTTAACTTACCTCTCCCACTGTGTTATTAGCTGTGTTGGTCAAGTTACTTGGAAAAAGGAATTAGTTACTGATTACTTCTCCATGAAAGTAATCCAGTTACTTTACTGATGACTTATTTTCAAAAGTAATTAGTTACTTTACTGATTACTTTACTTAGTTACTTTTCAAAAACACAATGCACAACCTGAGCGCGCTATAAAGCAATAGACCTTTCAGCCTAATTCTATTCTTTCTGCATATTTCAGAATTGACATAATAGCTTAATAATAAGCATAATACCTATTAAGTATTCTCTCTCAAGGTATTCTGCAAATGACTTTCTCTGCGGTAGCGTGACACCGCTTTTGGTCGGTATTTTTTCTATGATGCGTCGGCATGATTCAGAGTCTAAAGTGGAAATGGACAATATGTTCTTGATGTTATAGCCAGCGAGTCGCTTCTTCAGTTCAGTGGCACTAAGTCCTGTCGCTCATTCGTCTATTTTCACCTGTTTAGCAGGAGAGGGGCCATCTGAGTTTTGCCCGGTGGAATTGGATGTGGTAGCCGCAGCGGTCATGTCATTGTGGGGATCCAGGGGTTTCTCAATGAGTTTCACATTCCTGTGCCAGCTGGTTAGGTGCTTGCTCAGATTTTAGGTGGACATTTTCGCTGTAGATAAAAATTTTCTTCCCACACAGAGTGTACAGTGGACGCTAAATGTTTTTGGCACTTTTTACTGATTCAAACTCAAAGTAATGTTGGTATTTCAAGCATTAAACGTTGCACGGTCCTCCTCTCTCCCACGCTCCATGTTAACTCTTGTTGATCTCCACACGCACTGACGTCGCACCGCTCATACGTGATTGTCATGAGACGCTCTCACAAACAAAATCCCGGTTTTGGTAGCACAGTTGCGCAGCCTGCTTGCGAGAAAGTAACAGTAATCTAATTACTGTTTTTGCAATTATAATCCCTTACTTTACTTGTTACTTGAAAAAAGTAATCAGATTACAGTAAGGAGTTACTTCTAACGCGTTACTGCCCATCACTGGTTATTAGTGCCATTCTGTCACTGTTATTCCATGTGCATTTGCCATTTTTTGTTAATTTTATAAGACATACATTTTAGTATGTTGTATGCTCAAGACCATCGGACGGATTTATGAACAGAACACACATCTATGTGGAAAGGAGGTGAGAAAAAAGACTGATGTCTTTACTTAGTATTTAAAAGATTTTGAAAATAAAACTTACAATTTGAAGGAAAATGTTGTACTGTTGCATGAGTTATTAATTATTTTACCAAATGAAATTTCAACTCACAAATAGTTTGAAAAACTAATGAAACACTGTGTAATGTTTTGTTAGAGATTGAATTATATATACAAGCAGCACCGATCACTGACAAATTCTTGACAATTCTTTTTCCAGATGATCGTGTTCAGCTTTTTAAATCAAACCAAATTCTGGTTCAACAAAAAACGAGTTTACGAAGTAAGCATTATGATGTTCCTAGATGTTTAAGACTAATTCTTAATTTCAAATCAAACCATGAAATAAAAAGGCAGAATAATACAAAGTGAGCATAATCATTAACTGCAGCTTAGCAGTAACTATTTTTTTTATTTTATTTATATACTTTTATACTTAATGTTTCAATGTGTGACATTTGGGGCAATACTGGCAGAAATGCAAAGTAGCATTCTTATCTGTATGAGCATGAAAGTATTATTATGTGTTTTTGTTACCTTAGAAATGTGAGATTTACTTGAACACTATGTTTTTAACCTCAGCAGAATAAACAGTAACATCTGTTTTGGTTTGTGTGTGTCTGTGTGTTTAGCAGCACCTTTGCTTTCATTCTGAATTGTGAAATGTTGTATCATTGCTTCCTAGTATCTGTGAGGTGTGATGTTTGCATTCCAACAATGGAATATGTACGCCAAGCCATAGTCAGTCAAGAATGTCAGTATTCAGTGCAGACTAAGCAGATAGCTGCTATTCTTGAGTCTGGTTCTGCATGAAGTCTCTTCTTGTTAAGCAGGAGTTTTTTCTCTCTGCTGTCACTGTGAAAGCTTAATACAGGGGATTCAATTTAATTTAAGACTTGATGCAATCTCATTTCCTCGATCATGTAGTTTTTTGTGTCATTCTATAAATGAAATAATAATGAATTGTATAGAAAGGATATATGATTAGATAAAATTGGACTGTGTTTCATTCTCATAGACGAGTTGATATGACTTTTGTTTTGAACTGGCACTATATGAATATAAAGAACTGAATTGAACTGAACTATAAATGACCACGAGACATGGTTTAGTTCAAAACACACAGCTGGCTTTAAATCAGCTCCCACTGCTAGCTATGTAAGCCACAGAGTATCCCTTAACCCTCTGGGGTCTGCGCCCATTTTTGAATACTTTTTATTTTATATACCACAAAAAAAGGCTTGCCATACTCATACTTGGTATCTTTTTTTACTAGTTTGTAATATCAAAATTGATTGTAGTTTGTTTTCTGCGGCACCGTAATGATGTCATAGACCTCAGAGAGATAATTATGCATGTTATCAGAAATTAGATGAAATAAAGTTACAGAAGTTGTTGTAGATGTGTAAGAAATGGACAAGCTGAGCTCAAAGTGACTGTTGAACCGGCATTCACTTAAAAATTCAACTTCAAACAGTATCACACATAAAGCAAACCCCAACATCAGCGGACGTGAGCTTCAAAGCAAAGCACTGGCCACAACTCGGACGGGACTGACGGAACTTTTGTGTATTCCTCTCAGCGGCAGATAGGGTTAACTAAACAGCAATTTCAGTGAGGCAGCATTTACTAAAAAGCTTGATGGGGCCAGCTAAGCCGCTGTTGTTGGCCTTTGTGTGTGAAAGTGACCACTTAAGTGCTGTGCAGCCTCTCCTGAGTGCGTTTGTAGGCATAAGCATTTCCTCAGATGATTTGCTTGCTTGCACTGTGTGTTCGTGTGTGTCCTTGAGAATGTACTGGTGTGTGCTTGCAACCTCAGTAGTGCATTTTAAGGTTGTTTTGCTTTGTGTGCATGTATGTAAGGGAGTGCATCTGTATTTTTAAATGTCCTGTTATGTTATAGAACGGTACAGTGAGTTTACATCATTTTAAACAAGAATTTGATTCCTCACTTTGAAGAAAATAGAAGATCCAACAATGAACTAATACAATATTTTCTGTTTTTCAGTTAAATTCTTATTGTAGGTCCCAACATCGTAACTACAGTGCACTCCCTAATCAGAATAGCACTGATTTACTTCTTAATATAGTATTGTGGCCTCACTTGTATAGCATACATTTCTGGATGGGTCTCTCACTGTTATGTAAATACCCTGAAATTGAGGATGGGATGCAAGATTATTCTGTTTCAAATATGCGATGCTTCAGTACAGACCTAAGCTAAGAAAAGTGAAATCGGCAGACCATCATTCTGAAGATATTCAGCCACTAATTCAATCTCCAGCGGAAGCCTTGTCAATTGCTTTGTGCCGCTTCCCTGCAACTCATGACTGTTAGGCACTAATTTATATAAGGTGGAAACATTAGACCATCATGATGATTTTATCAGTTGAAACAATAAGGAAGAAAATCTATATACATACTGTATATATTTGCAGCAAAGAAAGCAATTATAGCCCCAAAAAACGTAGATAAGCAGTTTTAATAAAGCATCTCCCAGCCAAGGCATGCTTTAAATTGGCTTTAAAAAGGTGGATTTTGTAAGTCTTCAAATATTAATACCACAAGGAGGCAGAGTTTTGCCAGACAAGGTTTTTGTTTTTTTCTTTCTCCAGCTTACCAGATGACATCTAGAGTGGAAAAAAAAAATCTTCTTCATTGGCTCTGTTGCCTTTTGATTACAACTGGCTCCTTTAATTTTGGCTGAAAAAAGCCAACTAACACCTAACAATAAGATGAGCAGATGCTAACACTGATCTTACTGCTCAGAGTTGTCTTCGTAAAATACCTCAGCTACATAGAACGTTGCTGTTTTTTATATAACGTGATGTCCAACTGGTAGCTAATGTTGAATCTGTACATTTATAAATTCTACAAATAAAGTGTTACAGTGTAGCAGAGTTATTACAGACCACCCATGTTTACCTTTATAAAATGATTGCCAACTTGTACTAAGCTGCAACTAAACAGTCACGCATACTTTTACACACTTGAGACGACCATTGCAAACTCTGTATTCTACCTACATTCCACAGTTCCACAGTTAAAAAAATCTACAAAGCTGCATACCTTATTGACATAAAAGAGTCATAGCTGCATAACATAAAGATATTAGCTTAAGGATTGTTTAGATTAGTTCTTGTTGGTTGTACATAAATCAAGCACTTTATATAAAATCTTGCTGGATAAAGTAAATTTCCACTCACATATATATCTTTCTTTCAGCATTGAGCATTACTTCAATTTAATATTAACTGAGAAATCTCTTGGGATTGATTCAACTTATTTACCAGGCCTGGGTCTCAAAATAATTAGGTTTGTTGAACACACTTCATATTAATTATTGAATGAATCAGTTTCAGGTTTTTCAGGTTTAGTCATATTTATCCTGTTGTTTTATGTTAGATGTGTTTTTTTTTCATTCAACATGACTGACACAAGTAATATAAGTTAACAAAATACAACAATATTATGTTGACCCAACCCACGTATTTTAGGTTGATGTTATAGAATTCTTTAATGCTGAAAGAAAGACATTTTATAACATAGAATAATAATATAAACATGTTTTTCTTTGTCGATTCAGAATGATTTTTTTCTATTCATTGATTGATTGATTGGTTTCATGGAAATACACACAGAAAGTCAGTTTTATTTGCCATTCATTTGACTATTTAAGAGGATAGAATGTTTTGCAGTAATGTCCACTAGTTGCACATGCAGATTTATATAAAAACACAATTGTACAATTGTAGATCAATTGTACTTTTAGAAACTTTTATATTGAACTAAAAAAAGGACAGTTGTGTGACAATTTTAACGTCCACCTTATTTCCAAAACAATGATGGACTTTAGTGACACATGCTTGTGCTTCTATACTAAGGCCAAATCATTCTGATGCTTCAGTATGTAATGAAGTTAGTCTCTCACACGTATACACTGTGCAGGTCACTAGGTGGGCTACATGGTAAGTGGCAAACTATAATTTTCATGCATACCGACAGATGGGAATCATTTTGATATTATCAGTTTCAATTCTTCTTTTCAATTCCATTTCTAATTGATTCTTGTTTGGTGATGGAAAAAAAGTAAGTCCAATGAAGGGAAAATATTTTTATTCTGGACATTCCAAATGAAAATGTTAGTTTCTGTATGAACACATAAATCATCAATCAATATATGAATCATTACCTATAATTGTTGATGCCTGACCATGCAGGCAGCTCCAAGGTGATCACATAAAGGAGCAGTCTGAGAGGTATCCTTTATTTACAAGATGGCAGCCTAATCAGAGGGGGATCGTAACCCACATATGTCACATATATTAATTCCTATTTGGGATCAAGTGTTGCTTCTCAACCCATCTGACAGATGAATTTGAAAAGGCCTGAATACATCAGGCTTGTGTTGAACAGATGTCCCATTTATTTGAATTAATTTGTGTAGTATGTTTGCTGACTAAACATGTCATTCAACTTTCAGTTTTTATTTGCTCAGCTGTATTAAGAGCAGTGTTTTAATCTAATTGCTGTTACTGTGGCGAACCTCATACAATTTTTTCCTTAATTTAGTGCTTGTTTTTTCAGTTTTGTTCTCAAGAATACAATGTTCATGTCTTTTCTTTCTTTTGAAATTTGTGTGGAAGAATAAAAAGGGCACAATAACAGACTAATGTACCATTGAAAAGCCTCTGAAGAGCCTCTGTTAAACTGACAAGCACAAACAGCTCCCCCAGCATGCATTATCTGAAAATAGGTGTTAATTACAGTCTGATAAGGGTGAAATAGCCACAGGTAGAACATTGCTAGAGGCACAACAATAACCAGGCATGAATGGTTACATATGATTGGGCATGATATATATTAGGCTTTCAATTACCATATATGTATTTTTATTGTAATGCATATATACACTATATTGCCGAAAGCATTCGCTTATCTGCCTTTACACGTGTATGCACTTAAGTGACATCCCATTCTTAATCCATAGGGTTTAATATGACGTCAGCCCATCCTTTGCAGCTATAACAGCTTCAACTCTTCTGGGTAAGCTTTCCACAAGGTTTAGGAGTGTTTTTATGGGTATTTTTGACCATTCTTCCAGAAAAGCATTTGTGAGGTCAGACACTGATGTTGGTCAGAGGGCCTGGCTCACAGTCTCTGCTCTAATTCATCCCAAAGGTGTTCTATTGGGTTGAGATCAGGACTCTGTGCAGGCCAGTCAGGTTCTTCCACACCTAACTCCCTCGTCCATGTCTTTATGGACCTTGCTTTGTGCACTGGTGCGCAGTCATACAGACTATTTAAGAGGATAGAATGTTTTGCAGTAATGTCCACTAGTTGCACATGCGGATTTATATACACAATTTTATAAACACAATTGTAGATCAAATGTACTTTTAGAAACATATATAGAACAGGAAGAGTCCATCCCCAAACTGTTTCCACAAAGTTTGGAGCATGAAATTCTCTTGGTATGCTGAAGCATTCAGAGTTCCTTTCACTGGAACTAAGGGGCCAAGCCCAGCTCCTGAAAAACAACCCCACACCATAATCCCCCCTCCACCAAACTTTACACTTGGCACAATGCAGTCAGACATGTACAATTCAAGTAGCAAAGCCAGACTGGTCCATCAGATTGCCAGATGGAGAAGCATGATTTGTCACTCCGGAGAACGCGTCTCGTCTGTTCTAGAGTCCAGTGGCGATGTGTTTTACACCACTGCATCTGACACTTTGCATTGCACTTGGTGATGTATGGTTTGGATGCAGCTGCTCGGCCATGTAAACTCATTCCATGAACCTCTCTATGCACTGTTCTTGAGCTAATCTGAAGGCCACATGAAGTTTGGAAGTCTGTTAGCGATTGACTCAGCAGAGAGGTGGTGACCTCTGTGCAGTATGTGCCTCCCTTGCATTTGATGCTCACTGATAACCCCTGAGCAGAGTCTACAGCTGCACGTTTGCACGTTTGCTGCTGCCTCTGAACGGTGATACTCATGTGCACAGACGGTTTGTATACACCGGTTACAAATACTAGGCACAAGGCAATCAGTTCACTGACCCCCCCACCCCCCCAACCCCACCTCCAACACAGCTTAAAAGCTACATCAATGTTGTGTGTGTACGTGTGTGTGTGTGTGTGTGCGTGTGTGTGCGTGTGTGTGTGGGTGGGAGAGAGAAACAGAGCGAGATGAATTTCCCATCAGTGAAGGGTGACTCCTTCAGTGGATGGGGTTAGAGCCCTAATATGAGGAAGTGATGACATTGTGAGGATATTTAATGAGGGGATAAGAGCAAAAGCGAGGGGTGGGGGAATTAGCCTTTTAAGATATCATTAAACATTAATACTGTCAGGAGACTGGATCTCACTGGGGTCCTTTTCATTGACTTTCATGCTGTGTGCTAATAGAGTCTCACCTCTGGGGACCTCTGCACCCCTCACCCACCCATCAATACAGAGCTGAGGGGATATCAGATTTCCAGCTCGCTTCTGAGGATGAGATTAGTGGCATGTGTGTCTATTAATTGTACATTAGATGAGATTATGCACTCTGTCTAGTTCCCTCTTTTTCTTGTTTCCCATTTTCATTTTAAAATAATTGAAATTCCAAAGCTGCTTTCATAAATTTCCCCAGTATTTCATCCTGGGAAGTTCTTAATAGTCTCCTGAAGGATGTAATTCTTGTTATTTATTCTTGAATTATCAAGCAAAGCATTCATTCCACTTTGCTTCTTTTCCAACTTTCTTTACTTTGATGGGATTTTGGGTTGATTTATCAGAGTGTACAACAGTGTTATTGGGAATAGTCTTGACATTCCCTGAATAATGCACTAAACGAGTCCTGCAGGTGAAAATTCCTAATTGCTTGTTTTTTTTTTTTTTTACAATATCAGGATAAAAATTTCCTCTCAGAAAAAAACTCTACTTATACAAAAACAGTAAAGTCAAACAACTGACAATCTGGAAACAGGCAATTGTTGGATTCTTTGCTTAAACAACTTAAATAGATATCAATATACTTTACATTATTGTATCAGACAGGTTAATTCATAGATTCATAGATTAATTATTCAACTTTACTATTGCCAAGTTTCAGATTTGAGTAATCAGTTATCATTAATGAAAAATCTAACTGTAAGAGAAGTATCATTTTGCCATTATTCTTTTGGCAGCTGTTCTGTTGTTGCACCCAATCAATGTCTCATTACTGAATAGTGCAGGTCACATGAAGCACCAGCAGAGGGCAGTAATCTCCTACTGAAGAGAAGAAGTGAGCATTCACGTGTATGCATAAATTTGGCTTGTGGTCGGGAATGAATGGAAGGCTGCTTCTGTGCAAAACTCAAGTCACCCTTCATTCAAAATAAGAAGGCTTATGTCGTTTGCAGGGTTTCCTTGCCTGTCCTCACCTGGAGTGCTGTCTGTGTACATCTCAGCTGCTTAATGTAAGAAACATGACCATATTTCTTGAGCTGACTCATTAAAAAGCTTAGATATGGCGTTTTAAGTTCACACAGAGAGGCTGTGCAGATGTTTTCTGTCACATCAGGTGCATGTTGAGTTTTTTAAATATTAAGCTATGCCCTTAGAGTATTTTTAACAAAGTATTTTTTTCTTCCCTTTCTCTAACAGATCCAGTGAGCTCAGCCAACCAAAATTCATTTGATCTAAACTCACCTCGGCTGAACGTGTGCAGAAAAGTAAGTAAGTAAGTAAAAATAAGATGTACTGGATGAGATCAATCTGAAGACATTCAATACATTTTTACACTTTCTCCAGCCTCAATTAACCCTTTAGTTAATTAAGTCTCAGCCTCAAATTTCCACAGGCTAATTAATGAAGTGCATAAGTCCATATGACATATGTCCATTGCACTTCATGCTAAAAAGGCTGGTTCAACATATGCATTTTGACGTTTATCTGTTGTAATCAGAATGTCTTGCAAAGTCTTAAACTCAGCTTAATTTGTACTCTCAGTTTGTTGGCTGTTTGTACTTTATGCCTTAACTCAACTAATACTGGTGTCCACACATTCTCCTGAAAATCTCTGCTGTACATGTACGAAAGTGGCTTAGTTCATTATTGTTAACCTGAGGATTATTCAGCACACTTTTTATTGACTTGGCATAGTGATGGTAATGGCAGCAACTGTAATACAAATAGGAATCAATCAGTCTCTAACGCTTCTCATAAACACTTGGAATTTCAGCAATAATTGCACCAAAATTTTGTGCGCGAGTACCTATGAAGAAGGGTCTTCCTTTCCTCATCTCATTCCATTTCCACTGCAGGAAACAATGACAAAGTAGAGTTCCAGGGGGATATAAATGGCCCTCAAAATAGCTCTGGTAGTGAGGAAGTCATTTTAATTTTTTTACCAATTTTTGATTTTTTTAAAAGATTACCAAGAAACTTTGCAGTTGGCTTGCAGTGTTGAATTTCTGATTGATCAAAACCCCCCAGTGTTTTATTTCTTTAGGTGTGTCCTACCGTGAAAAGCAGTAATTCAGAGGAATAAAAAGTTAATGTGTTATTGTTTCACAACATTTATGATTTAAAACACAAATAAAACAACCTGTAATATTGTTGTACATTAAAGCTTTTGAGGTGCAGCAGTCAAAGTGCAATTTCTGGTTTGACTCCTCTATGTAGGCAACTTTGGCCAGAGCTTCCACACTGATACTCTGAATGGAGTCAATTTACAATTAAACTGACTAATTTAGCCTAATCTGCTCTGTACCCTCGACCAAAGTGGAATTGCAAAAGACACAGGGCTGAAATAATGCAAAAGACACAGGGCTGAAATAATTCCTTAGCTTCTTGCAAAAAGCTCCAGGATGTTTAATTTGTTAGTCTAAACGACCATTTGGGATTCACTTTGGTTTTAACAGCTCTTTACTGATTCCAGATAGCTTGAGCTTAACTATTATAAGAATTTTTTTTCTTTTTTCCCCACAGTTCTTCAAATGCAAATTAAAATAAATGAATTATCATCATAAATATGACACATATACCTGCTACTGTGATGCAGACCAATAGTATGATGTATTTTTTTCCATGTTTAAGCTTTTTTCATTATTTCTATAAGTTAGATCCTCATGATTCATCCAGTACCAATTATACACAGATCCTTTTTCAGTTCCTGTTTGCATGCTGTCACATTCTAATATCATGATCTATTTTTAGATTTATTGGCCAGACATCCAGTCATCCAATTCTGCAGGAGGGCTGAACGCCACAGGTCACATGACCTGGAAGAAAAAACCCAGGAGACTTTTGGGATCGCTCTTCGGTCAGATACACCTTATTGTAATTGCTTTTGCTCAAGCTTCGAGTTTCAGTTGCTTTATTTTGATTGAAAGTTGTTAATGTGAAAGGCTGATCTGAAAATACAAAATAATCATAATATAATGACTTGTTTACAAAACCATATGTAGACGTTCAAAGCATGGACAAAAAACTGATCTTGCCTGTCTTATTTTCACTGTGCTTTAGCATGGGCTGGCAGTCAACCTGAGGGGAAGTCGAAAGGCGGATGAACTGATCTGTGTCTGTGAGACCACATTGCTCTGGTGTCCTGTATGCCCTGGGAACATAACACCCAGCGCAAATCTGGTGAGTAACGAAACTAATTTGATCTCTCAAGGTTAATTGATGAGTTTTATTCCCTTCCCTTATCAAGACATGTAAGTAAGAAGGTGTCCTTGGTTTGAAGCTCTAGACTTTACGATGGTTGATTAAAAATGTCCCACTGATGCTCATATGTGTCAGAAGTAGGGACAGAGCAAAAAGCATGTATTTTCTCACACATTTTAATCTCCCTGTTCTCCTTCAAACCCTAATTTCTGCTTGTCTTAGTCTATTTCAGAACAAGTCTAAATTTTGAGTACAGTATATAACCCATAATGAGTCACTCACTTCTGACTCAAACTTTAGTTGGTGTAACTGCACAGGAACAAGGTTGCACTTACAAATAATGATTATTTTGATTTTAGTTTGTCTGAACATGTGTAACTTATAAGCAGGGCTCTCTGTTTATCCTTCCTCAACTGCAGACTCACAAAACGTGTGACTGAGCCTGAAACATTTGTCTCCCTCATTTCCTACTGTTTGGGGATTCCAGTCTCACCAGTAAATGTTTTATAGGTGCATTTATCCACATAAAAGTACATAAAAGTGTAATAATAAATAGTTACAAGTTGTGAAATAGCTTCCGCAACATGAATGGAACCACAAGCCCTGAATAGTATAATCTGTTAATTTTAGAACACTAACCCAGACTTTTATTACAACTAAATCTAAGCATGTACATGTATTCTAACCCAAAGCTTGTATTTTTGACACCTGACCTTAATAATTCATAAATGATGGTCAGTGATATGGGTTTTGAACTCAGCTCTCCAGCCTGGGTGGAGGTGGACTAATTTGTCTGACAACTCTGTTTTCCCAAATCATAAAGCATTTATGGACAAACCAACAGTTTGAGAGTATAACATGAAGCAAGATGTCAGATGTCTACATCATGACGTGGTGAGACGTACATCATCTCATAGCAAGATATACTGTAAGCTGCGTCTCTGTAGGGATGTCAATGCACCTTATTTGAGCCTTTATTGTAAACCTGCACTTTTTTAGGCCAAAGTAGCTACTTATAAAACCACACCATTCTCCACAGTCTACTATAGCTGGGGAGGCTTCACTTTTTGCAACTCTGGGCTGCTAGGAAAGTGCCCCCTGCTGGGTCTGCTCACGTCACAGAAGTCTGGGAAAACAAAAGGTATTCCACTCCAGGTTCTTGTTCAACTGCCAATCAGGAAGTTCCATCTACACCTGCTCAAGAGGACATAACTCTTTGGCTCAGAGGACAGCAGTAGTCTTAACATTACCCACCAAAGGAAACCAGATGACCTCATAGATAAAAAAGACAAGCAGAGCAGTTTTGCTTTTTATTACACCACCATGATTCACTCACAGTAGAAGCTTGTGTGTAGTTCCAGGATATGGATGGTGAGAAGTTTGTTGCAGGAGTGGGGTTGGCTCTTTGGTTGTGGAAGAGGATGGGAGGAGGCAGAGATGAAAAATAGGAAGAAACTCCACAAACTGTGTGACATTATGGACTCTACAGCTGTGCTGAAAAGCCGGTCAGTATGATCTCTCCCCTGCCGAGTGAACATGCTGAATCTGCTAAAGAAAACAAGTAAATGGAAAAAAAAGTATATTATTTCTGACTGTACAGGCGTGTGTTATGTGTGTTACACATAAAAAAGACAAGAAAGCTGCTAAAACATTAGCCTCCAAGTTGTACCGTAGTTGTTTGTTATGGTGAAAAATATTTTAAAAAAGGGCAACAATCAGATAGGAGGAGTGGGTGAGGATGTTTGATATACATGACCAAGTTCAGGCTTATACCTGTCTTATTTAAAGGCCACTGTCCAGTTATGCACGGCTTCTTGACTGAACCAGCCTCTGTTGCCCCTTCAGTGTCATTGTGTAGATAAAAAACTTCTTCCCAGTTAGTCACAAACAGTTCTCTGCTGCAACACTTCTGGTTATTCACCTGAGAAATAATTATTCGACTCAAGAAAACATTTTTTATTTATTCTTACTTCAAAATGTCTCTTCCATGTGTGTTCATCACACTACTTTTAATGTCATTATAGCTTCTATCAAAGGGTTTGGCTGCCCTTTGTTATATAAAAGTAATTTTTACCATTTTTAAGATTGTGAGGAAGAATTCCTGAGGTAGATTTGAATCTTTGTCACTGCAAACGTCTCACGATGGCCCAAAGAAAATTCCAAGGAAAAGTTGCAGCTAACACACACACACAGGAAGTGTGGAAAAAGAAAAAGAAACGGGTATTTCAAGAAACTTATTGGTAAACGTGATCTGCGAAACTATTTAAATGTGTTTATCCAGTGGAATGAATCGTGTGTGGCACTCAGTCTCAAACACTGATTAAAGGACTTAAAGAAAGTTGTCCCAACCTTCACCCCGGCTGTAGCTCAGGAGGAAGAGCAGTCGCCCACCAATTGGAAGGTCGGTGAATTAGTAACACAACTAACTTTAGTGCAAGGCACTCTTACAGTCCATTACATGAGCATAGAAATGACAATTTCATCATTCTTAAGGTGCTGAGGTCATATGATGCTGGTTTTGAATCTTTGAATAGCTCGAGGATTGCTTTGAACATGAATTAGGTCCCGTTGTCCTCTGATGGAGTCTTCAATAATTTTGATCTTGTTGCTGGATGTGCATATAAGAACTAGACCGTGTGCATGCACATGTTTTTTCCTGGACAATCTTCTTAGTGACAATAGCCATGAGTTGCTATTGATGACACGCTCAGCCCTTAAATGTAGACTTTGAAAGAAGTCAGAAGAAGTCAGACTTTGAAAGAGGCAGCTTCTGAACTGTGTTTTATATTTTCTCTAAAGGAATTACACGACACAAATGTTAAGTCAATTAACTCTGCAGGGATCACAGACCTATAGTTGTACTGAGCCAGATAAGACTTCTTTTTCCCATTAAGCCTTCACCACACTGCATACATGTGACTCCTGTGCACATTGCTATTGTTTTCATCTTCAGATCTTAATCTAGACATCTCCACAAAATATTGGATCAAGGTTTACAGTACAAAAAACTACAACCCAAATTCCAAAGAGTTGAGATGTTGTGTGAAGATGAAAAAAAAAACAGTATGCAAATATTTGCACATCTCATGAACCAGTTTTTTTTCACAATAGAAAACACATCCAATGTTAAAAGTGAGACATTTTACAATTTCAAGAAAATATTAGCTCATCCTGTATTTGATGGCAGCCATCCATCTAATAAAAGTGATGAATTCCATTGTGTATGAAATACAGGTTTATGAAATAAAAGAAAATGTGAAAAGAATGCTTCAAAAAATGTGGGGAAAAAATTACATTTTACACAACATCCCAACTTATTTGCTATCAGGGTGGTATGCATAATATTAGACAAGTATCCCTCAAACATGAACAATCTTTCTCAGAGCTGCCATACAATTGTTCCAATATTCACTCTATCTGCAAAATAACAAATGGGACAATTCTGCTAAATTCAGCCACCAGCAGCACCCAGCAGACCATAAGATTTAAGTCAGCTCGCCACACATTACAGTGGAACCCACATATATTGCTGTGACTAACACTTCCCAGCTTCAGGTTTCTTAAAAGTGACGGGGAGAAGAAAGGAATAAAAGCTCAGAAATGTTTTTTCAGGTTTTTCAACATGGATATATTAGCCCTTCCATCTGCCTGTTTGTATTCAAATCCTTTGAGCATATTTGTACGTGCCTGTGCATACACATATGTATGGGTGTTATGGCAGTTTAACATTTGCAGCAAAGCTTTTTAGATTCATCCCCAGAATAAAATAAATAAGTAAATAAAATCTAAGCTGACTGCCTCTACACAGCACTGCTTTGCACTGATAGGACTAAGTCAGCAGATACTGGCTTGCAGTATAACCCTATACAGGGGGAGCTCTGTGCTTCTGCCACCTCTGACCACCATACTATAAAGACTGTATCAAACGTTATACAGACATACTAACCAAACACAAACACATTTATTTTAATACATACACAGTTCAGAAAAAACTCAACTATGAAACCCTTATGGCTAAATTAAACTTAAAGTATGCTAACTGAGAACTACAAGCGTTGGCTGAGATAAAACTGAAAGCATTTTGTCTTTTATTTGAATGATTAAGTAAATCAGCAAAAAAACAGTCCCATTTCATACAAATAAGCTGGAGTAGGTGGGTTAATTCAGCAACTCATACAGATTTATTTGTCTCAAGTTAATGAGCAGTTGTACATTCCATTTGATCACCTCATACAGATAGCATTTAGTTTGGCTTTTGGTCTAAATGAGCATATTCAAGCACTGCCGGTTACCATTAAGTTTATTGAGTTTTGTTCTTTTTGATATTGACATAATCTAGGAAAACAGAAAGAGGTATGTCTCAGAAAAAAATCACATTAACGAACACACTGAGGTCCCTATTCTCACAAATGGTATGTCAACTAACTCTGAAAAAAGATTTTATCTCATTAGAACGGTCTGAGTCCGTCATACAAAGTGCAGTGACTCAGACTAAAGAAATTTATTCATATTTTGTTCAAGAATATTTAAATTTGTCCCTCCAAATGACGTAAAAAGTAATAAATTTATGCCTTAGCAAATATGATACATGCTTTCAAAACAAACTAACATGCAATTTCAATAAGCATTTCATCCTATTAAGGGTCACTGATTACTGTTACATCTGTCTGCTTTAAAACTAATTTTATGAAACACATTTTGAATAGCTCATTATCCATACAAAATATCAGCGTTATTCATTTGCAAACTCAGTCTGTATTTTACAAAAGTCTCGGCTCTTGCAGATGTCTTTGGGTTTGAAATAGTGGGACATGTGTAGTCAGATGTTGCTTACCCTGGGAGACACTTTCAACTCTAAGACGTTTGGGTCAGTAAAATTGCTGCAACATATCTCAGGGATCATTCAATAATTGCATTCAGACAATAACCAGCATTATTTCTGGTCTTAAAAGATGAAAGCTGCCACTAAGTTAAGGTGAAACTCATTTGTTCACAAGGTAAAATTTTAGAAGTTGGTAACTTAGCAATTGTTCTAATGAGTACTGGTATACATATTAATGTTTTGATGGGCATCAACAGCCAGTGCTTTGCCAACAATACCTTGGCCACATGTACTAAGGAGTGGCACCAGGACAGGGGTCATTGAGTGTGATGGCATGGAACATAACATAGATTGTGTTGCTCATTGCTGTAGCTCAGGTGCTTTATTATTTCTTATCAAGTCCTTTAACTGAATATAAAATCAATTTTGTGTCTGAACTCAACCAAGTAAATCAGACTTCAGATCAAATAATACAGCTGTAGACTTCACTCTTTGATCTGTTTTAATTAAACAAAAGGCCAGAGTGCAGCTGCTTTCCCTTCTCTTTTTTTTCTCACTATTCACAGCCTCATAGCTGCATGCAATGTTCACAACTGATTGTTACCTACTGTGTTTAAATGAACAGATGCCATTCATCTGCAAAGTATACTCACCCATAATTACTACATACAATGTTGGTTCAAGGGTACATATGCCTGCCCAAAGCGATGAAACCTAATTGAAGTTTAAAAAAAATCAAACATTTTCATGCTGGTTAAGCTTCAACACAGTTTTTAAAAATATATTGTGAAGGGTCGAGGATGTAATTTAGTTTGCTATTTGTGTCTACCAAAAGATAAGAAAACCAGTGTGCAGTATGATCACAAAGTTTCTGCTTAGGTGATATAATGACACAGCTGAAGGTGAAGCTAGGGTGACTGTAGCTCAGGAGGAAGAGCAGTAACCTGCCACTTGGAAGGGCAGTGGTTTGACTTCTGGTTTCCCCACAGGCTACGTATTGAAGTGAACGTCTTGAAGAAAGCACTGTGCATTGTCTATACAACTATATGGATTGAGACGTGGTGAATATGACATGTAGTGTAAAAGTGCTTTGAGTGGTCAGCTAGACAAGAAAAGTGCATTAGCTGGTTCTCGATGAGGCAGCAGCTTCACTTGAAAGTAAAATAAACTGAATGATTTGTAACACTGTTGGCAAAAAAGGCCTGTGTGTAGAAACTCTAATGACAATCCCAGCAGCAACTCCAAAACGATTTATGTTTATTCAAAAGTCTCCCAGCCTGTACTATGAAACCTCTGCAGATGGTCCAGAACGCGGCGGCGCATCTAGTCTTCGATCAGCCTAAAAGAGCACACGTCACCCCTCTGTTTATTGAACTCCACTGGCTACCCTTAGCCGCCCGCATCAAATTCAAGTCACTGATGTTAGCCTACAAAGTGCTTAATGGAACGGATCCCATCTACTTGAATGCTCTTGCAAAGGCTTATGTCACAACTTGGTCCCTCTGTTCGTCCCAGGTTTGTCGTCTAGCAGCTCCTACACCACGCCTAAGACAATCCAAACTCTTTTCATGTGTCGTCCCACGATGGTGGAATGACCTACCGAGCGCTACCAGAACAGGGGCGTCCCTGTCCATCTTCAAGAAACTCTTGAAAGCCAGCTCTTCAGAGAGTGTCTCCTATCCTAGCACACCTTGTACTTCCCTACCCCCTCTATCTCTGCACTTTATCTTTCTGCACTTCCCTCTATGCCTGCACTCTATCTCTACTCTGTCACCTCTGAGAGAGTCGGACTAGTGGGTTCCTTCTATGTAGTTTATTGTTAGCTTTTTATATAGCTTGTTATATCTTCATTTGTAAGTCGCTTTGGATAAAAGCAAAATACATAAACGTAAACAAAAGATAAATTATATTGTATGTTTGGTAGAATCTTCAGCCCCTCAAGTACGCAGACCTTTGCCCAGACAGCACAAATACTCAATACTGGTAGAAAGAAAATAGATAGATAGATAAATACAGTGCTTTATGCACAGAGGAAGCAGGAGAAAAAAAAGAACAGTAGATATGACTTGAATTGCTGAGTGAGGGTGAAATTAAATGAAAAAGCTTTGAGGAACTGGTCAGCATGGCAGATCTGAGCCCAGCTGAACCCAATCAAATTCTAGTGCCTGGGATCAGCTAGTGTTGTTTCATGTTGAGGCAAATCCAGCTGATCAAACCTTAACTCGAGCTTGTGAGGCCGAGGCTCCAACGAGCATGGATATCCAGTATTGATTTTTAGCTGCATACTTTGTGCATAGAGATGGCTCCAGATTCTCAGAATCTTTTGAAAATATTATGTACTATAAATGATGGAATATTCTCAAAGAAAGTCTCAAGATGAGCTCATATTTTTCATTGAATAGAAAAATCTCCCACTTTCAACACATTTTCTGTTCTTTGCTCTGAATAAGATATTGGCTTATGAATTTGTAAATCTTTGCATTTTGTTTTCTTTTACAAAATATAAAGCAACACACATTTCTCTTGTTGAAATTGGGGTTGTACTGATACAGACATAATTCCACAAATTTGGCTTTTCTGTGCTCCACTGTAGTTTTGCTTTAGTGTTTACAGAAAATAGAACAATAATTTACTGATCCTTGCAGGGAACTTACACTGTTGTAGATATTAATGAAAAATTTCTGTGTGTGTACGTAACGCCTGTATACAACTGTCATATTTGTATCACATATATGACTATCATGGCTTGCATTACAATTGCTACTGTAAGCATTAAAATGTAATTTTCCTGTCTTACAGACTGTTGCCTTCATCAATCAATCAACATTTATTTATATAGCACCTTACAACAACCAGAGACTGACCAAAATGCTTCACAATTCCAAAAGCAGATCATATATAACACAAGACAACAACAAAAAGGTGAGCCACAGCTTCAGTGAAAAGCCAGCCCAAATAAATATGGCAAAGCATACAAAACATGTTGAAAACATGAACCAGATATCCCACTGAAACACACACATTTTTTTAGAAAATAATACAAAAATCGTGTGAAGCTGCACAAATATTTCTAAAAACTGCTGATGTGACTGGCAACAACTGTAGCCATTTTTCACTAAATCAGCATCTACACTCTAATATACAAGTTCATGTTTGACAGACAAAGTCAAACAACTTTTGAAATGATTCAATGCAATGTTTTGTATATTTTGCTGTAAACTCCTTACATTCTCAGCCACAGGTGAACTGGCAAATAATCAACAAGACTGCAAAAAAAGATGTAAAGTCCTCAGAGACATGTCCATGGTAAAGAACATTTTCTGTGAGACACTGCTCAGGTTGGGCTGCTATACCTAGATCATCATTATACCAGTTAATCTGCTCAACAAGTGCACATTTAATTTTCTACACTTGTGACAGCGCAGCCTCAGGATTGCGTTTCATCAGACTAATGCTACCACCTGAAGTTATATCTCCCTCTAGATTTTTCCAAGATGTTTGAGGCTGAACACAGTTCACATTTGTTCTAAATAACCCTTTAACATAGTGATAAAAAGATGTAAGGAGGGTCTGAAGAAAGAGGGGGGTTTAAAGAAAAGCAGAAAAAATGTGTGAAATTAATATGTATTTTTTTCAAGGACAAGCAAGCACAAAACTGGCTACTCAAAGTAAAGAAATATGCTGATAATTGCTATGAAGTGTCATCTCAGCATTTTGCAAAACAAAATGTCAATTGCTGACTTACAGAATTTCCCTCAAAGGTCATTTAAGGCTAAAAAAATTAAACAAGAGCTTTCTGAAAAAACCTTTGTTTACTTACTTAAATGACCAAGTGGTTAACAAGAAGCAAACTGCATAATGCAAAATGTGTGGCTCCAAAATTACAGTCGGGGAGGCAACAATGTCCAACTGCATTTGACATTTGAAGCTACATAAAGACAGGCAAGTCAAGTCTTAGGTAAGTCTGTCATGCTGATTAGTGGGTAGTTAACATGAACTTAATGGATAAGTACGTTTTCTAGTTTGCTAGTATAATAATGGAGGCTTTTAATCCATATTTGTAATTTCTTGTAGTCCTGGGTTATTATTTGTTGTTAAGTGCACTTGCTACTTATTTTGGCATATTTGGTCAGATGACTTAATAAGGACTCAAAAATGTAATAGACTTGGACTTGGACCTGACCCTAGACTTCCACATCTTTGACTTTGGACTTGACTTGGGACTCACATGTCTACTAGGAACTTGACTTGAGACTTCATTGGAAAGACTTGAGACGTACAAGTGACTTGCAAAACAGTAACTTGTTCCCACCTATGGTTATTACTACTACTTTCTGAAAGATTAACATTGTCGTTACACCATGACTTTGTCAACTGAATACTTTCTAGTTGAGGAGGTACTTTTGTAATTCGGACAACCCACAGCTGCGTACATAAGATGTAGTTTAAGGCCATTGCCATTGCCACAAGACTGCACTGCATTATCTTTTTATACCTGTATATAGACCATAATGGTTATTGGAGTAACTGGAAGATTTAGCTTCATTATTGCATTAAACTGAACATAAAAGGTCAAGGTTTTAATGAAAGATAACCTAAAGTTCCCATCTGCTAAAAAAAATATTAACCTTGTTAACATGTCTATATAGTTTATTTTATTTATTTATATATATTTTTTTACATGTTACCAGACATATTTCAAGCAAACTTATCCAAGAACACTATGGGTGGGGCTTTCTGCTTTGAACCTGCAGAGTACCCCCCCCCCCCCCCCCCCCCAGCCTCAGAAATGTGAAGTCAGACAGCACAAATGTCTACATGTTTATGTTTATGCATTTAGCAGACACTCTTATCCAAATCAACTTACAAATGAGGATATAACATTACAGCTAACATCAAAGCTAACAAAAATTACATAAAAGAAAACCACTAGTCAGACTCTGTCAGAGGTGACAGGGGTGACAGTGTAGAAACAGAGTCCAGGCATAGAGGGAAGTGCAGAAAGATAAAGTGCAGTAGAGGGGGTAGGAAAGTACAGGGTAAGTGCTAGGATTGGAGATGCTCCCTGAAGAGCTGGGTCTTCAAGAGTTTCTTGAAGATAGACAGGGACGCCCCTGTTCTGGTAGCGCTCGGTAGGTAATTCCACCATCGTGGAACGACACATTAAAAGAGTCTTGATTGTCTTAGGCGTGGTGTAGGCACTGTCACACGACAATCCTTTAACGACCGGAGAGACCGAGTTGTGACATAAGCCTTTGCAAGAGCATTTAAGCCGATGGGAACCCTTCCGTTAAGCACTTTGTAGGCTAACATCAGTGCCTTGAATTTGATGCGGGCGGCTAAGGGTAGCCAGTGGAGTTCAATAAACAGAGGGGTGACGTGTGCTCTTTTAGGCTGATCGAAGGCCAGATGCACCGCTGCGTTTTGGACCATCTGCAGAGGTTTCACAGCACAGGCTGGGAGACCAGTTAGGAAAGCGTTGCAGTAGTCAAGGCGAGAGATAGCCTGCACCAGGAGCTGGGTGGCATGTTGGGTTAGGTACGGCCTGATCTTTCTTACATAGACTATTTGGAGGAACCAGCCAATCCTGATTATTTGCTTAGTGGAACTCTAGCAAGGAATAGGAGAACAGGCACAAGCTAGGAGGAGAAGCAAGCTTGTGTGTTTTCCTCTGGTTGCTAAAATGGCAGCCATGACGTGTTCAAAATGACATAAAATTTAAACCATTTCTTTATGTTTATGTTTATGCATTTGGCAGACGCTTTTATCCAAAGCGACTTACAGGTAGGCAGGCAGGGTAAGGGGGTCTTGCCTAAGGACACCTACTGGAGATAGTACCTTTCATGCAGGGGATTTGAACCCAGGTCTCCCACATGAAAGGTGGCATTTCTTCCCTTGACTGTGATAGGAAACATGAGATCACTGGCAGATAGAATGGAGCCTTGATGAAGACGCAGCTGGAATATAAAAAAGGCACTTAAAAAAGAAAAAAAAAACAGGCCAAAAGAACCTTTCAACCTCCCACTTTCAAGGTACAGCGAATGCAGCATAATCTTAAATTGAAGTTAGGTGGGACTAACAAGAAAACAGGCAAGATAACATTGTAAAGTGATGTAACTTTCCCCTGCAAATCTGAACAGCTCACTGAATATTATACTACATTGATATTTGAGGCCCAAAACAAAATTCCAGGGTTGTGTTTTTTCTATAATATGTCCCCATTAAAGTAAGAGTAAAGATTTCAGTTTAATTACAGAGCATTATTGCACACAATTGGGTATTGTTGTCCCACGTATCACTATGGTAACTTATTTGCTGATCCTTTTTGCTGGTTATAAGCTAAAATCCTAAATAACACTTTCATCTAGGTTTATTCAAGCTTTTCCAAACATGAAACGTATCCACAAGACTAAGAAATGTCTATGGTTTACAGTGCTCTCATAAATATATGTCATAAGACAGGACAGGGTTTGTATGGCTTGGCCAAGAGTTGAAATTTGAAATCTATAAATTAAACTAGATTAGAAATTTCGATTGATTAGTCTTAATCTTAAATTAATCTAATTTTGCCTCAAGCAATGTTGATATTTAAATTGCTGACTGACAATGTCCTGATAAAAATTGTTTAGTGGGTTCAAAACACTTTAGTTTAGTAGGTTCAAATAAAAAGTGACCTGCTTTTTAGCTTGTAACCCATTTTTTGGAATCTTAATAATCAAAGTAAGATAAAAGTCTTCTCTCTGATACAACAGCTACAACATTTTAAATGCATGCTAAAATGTTGAATATTATTATTGAAGTCTATTTAATAACCACAAGCTGTGTGTATGGGTGCCCTTTACTACACCTATCCAAGCCTAGTTGCTTTGAAGATAATCATCCATCAATGGAATTGCAATTGATTTTTTACCTCTTTTACAGCACAAGAGAATAGTTATTAATGTGTAATTGATTAAAGATAGGTCACAACATACGATTTTTAGAGCGCCAAAAGTCTACTACATAGTCATGGTTCTGCCTTGCAGATACCTCTGTAGATTAACTCCATACAGACACAGACAGCCAAATGCAAAAACAAACACTATCTATACTCTATGCTGGATTTCCATTGGAATCGTTGCAGCACAAGATTTATCTATGACTAACAGATACTGACAGGCAAAAACACGGTTAGAATGGGGATAAATTAATAGAAACAAACATAAAAGGAACCCAATAAGATAAGACTAATGTTTGCAGGTGTCAGTATTGATAGTAATTGCAGATGTGTTAACAGTAAATCAACAACAAGGTCTCAAACAGTGACTCTTGTTGAAAAATGCAATCATTCGATTTCAGGGTTTATTAGAACTCATTCTGTTGGCTTGTAGCAACAAAGTAGTAAATAAATCCCAAATGCATAAAGGTTTGTGTGTAGCAAAGAAAAAACAAAAAAATCTACCAGATTTAAACAATTTGAATGTTGTTTTGGTTGTTTTTTAGTATGGAATATTAAGTCTATGGGCTACTGTGAACTGCTCTGTAAAGTGATGTACTGTATCACGTTGGGTATATGGAAATTCCACAGCAAGGAAAAAGAGGATTCACTTAAAGGTTTCTTTTAGGTCAGTAGTAATGTTAGCACATCATGTTAATATTACAAAGTACAAAAACAGAAAATTAAAACAGAGCAGCACACAAACCAATAGTCAGCCATTATATTTAGCTTTGCTGATGTGTCACTTGGAATATCCAGGCAACCATTTCATTTGTTCACCACCTCGAACCCCACGGCCTGAGGGCCTTTCTAATGTGGGGCACTTTTGTCATGTCTTGTGTCCATGCATAGAAGAACATTTGTCCATGCAGTGCATGTGCAGTGCATAACGAAATGGCCAGATCAGGTTGAATACCTGCCCAAATTTGGGTGTATTTACAGGTCACGCGCCAAATGTGACGTCATGAGTTATGATTCATGCCCACATAAGTCCGTTTTTCGACCAATGGCTTGCCAGCTTTGTATTATACTTTGATGATCGGAGGATGTCATTTTTGCTAATCTTTCGCTCTGAGTTGAAGTAGTGACCATTGCTTTGGAGCTCAATCAAAAAGGTAAATAATTTCTGATATTCCAGAAGATGTTAGAGATTTGTTTTTAAATGTGTCTAGACGTCTTAGTCTTGGCCCTCCCTTTTGCCTGGTTATTTGCAGGGTGACATCATCGGGAGAGGACTTATATCAAACATAGAAGACAAAGATTTTTAGTTAATTCCTCTGATTGGATGAGATTCCATGTCTTCTCTTGGTAATTTTATGCATCTTTACCAAAACCATGAGGTGAAGACTAATAACAGTTCCTTATATCTGCTCCTGATTTTTCCTTGTGGTTTCTGCTATTTTGATTTAGTTAATAAAATGTTTTATTAGTGGCTAACACTACTTGTATTATAAATTGTATTGTATTATGAATATGCGTTATGTCACATTAGCTGTTTATTGTGAAATCACTTTGAATGACAGCTTTACATATCTGGAAGATATATTCTGGTTCTTGATGACACAGGCAAAAATGACTATTTAGCAGTTGGCAGTATCTAAAGCATGATCAACTGGGTTGATAAGAGATATGAAGGTTCTGCATTTAAGATTACCAACACCTCGTAGAGAAGAAACATTTCTATTGCAATTTATGGCTGGACAGGTGGAAAGAGAGATTCGCTAACAAATATTGCCTGTTAGCATACAACATTGGACAACAATAATCTATGTTAGCCCTCCAAGCTAATGCAACGTGGCAGAGGAACAATACAAGGAGGCATTTGCTTGTTATTGTAATTTAGGCTGAAATCTTAATTGGGTTGATCGATTGGAGATGACAGGCTACAACCTGCTTCTGGGCAAATGGAGATGGAAAGTGGTTGGGGGTGGGTGCAGCTCCAAAACACTATTCGACACATCTATCAGTGTAAAAAGTATATACGTCCCTTGATGTTTCCTATATTTAATTTTTTCCATTTAATTTTTTTAGTTACAATCAGTAATTTATTGTGTATGTTTGGGGATTTTATGCAAGGATCCAATACAACATCATCTAAATTGGTGAAGTGAAATTAAAAGAAAAAAATATTTTTTAAACAAACTTGTATTAGTCGTATAAGTCCACCTTTCTGCACTTTCTACACACATGATCTAAGTAAGTATAACGCATTTAGTGAAAGGTCCTAGAATGTGTAACACCACTGAAAAGGCAGCATGATTAAGACCAAGGAACTCTCCAAAAAGGTCAAGAAAAAAAGTACAGATTAAGGTTAAGCTATTGATAAATGTCAACTGAATATCACTTGAAACACAATTAAAATTGTTAATAGAATCTGAAAAAAATATAGCACCAAAACAAATCTGACCACCCAAACTCACAGAATACAGAATACAGCCAACACACTCCGTTTGCTTGACAATAAATCCATCCATCCATCCATCCATTTTCTATACCCGCTTAATCCGTCAGTTGGGTTGCAGTGGGGCTGGAGCCTATCCCAGCTGTCATTGGGGGATAGGCAGGGTACACCCTGGATGGGTTGCCAGTCCATCACAGGGCCACACTGAGACAAACGAGACAAACAACCACACATGCTCACACTTACTCCTAAGGACAATTTTAGAGACACCAATTAACCTAACATGCATGTTTTTGGACAGTGGGAGGAAGCCGAAGTACCCGAAGAGAACCCATGCATACACGGGGAGAACATGCAAACTCTACAAAGAAATGCCTCAGCTGGGAGTTTAACTATTTGACAATAAATACTTGTGATATTGTGCAGGACAGTTTGATATATATTCTAATATTGTTGCTTATAAACTAAAGCAACAGTTATGCAATAAAAAATAAATAAAAATGCAACAGTCAGTGAAATCTATCCTCCATCCATTCATTGTTATATTTGCTTTATCTTGTGGATGGTCACAATGGAACCTGTCCCAACTGTGAGGTTGCCAGCATGACTTATACAAATGAACATACTCATCATACAGACTAATTAAAAAACTTATTCAAACAGTTTTTTGGGGGTTTTTGGACTGAAGGAGAAACACAAGTTATATAAATCAACATGTGCAGTTCGTTTACACCCTTCCAATCCATCACAGGTCTACCACAGACACAAATATGAAGAATAACACTGAAGCCTACGGCCAAGACTTGTTAAGTTAAATTACAGACAGACAGATAAAATATTTAGTCCACAAAAATCAGTACTTGGAAAAAGGATATCAGCTGCTCTTCACCATAATCTGCTTATTCAGGAAAGTTGGGACATCATGTTTCAAAATGACCAACATGAATGTGTTTACTGCAAAAAGCAGATCCACGTGTGAAAATGTTTGTCTGACATGTGGGGCTTGTTAACACCTGGATGCTACACAACCAGCTGTCTGTCACCTTCGAGTAAAACTAATTATTGTAGCCAAATTATATATCGCCGGCACACAAGGCACCAAAAATATATATTTATAGCGGACACACGTAGCGTGATGTGATAAGATATAAGGATTTATCCGAAAGTTCTCACTATCTGAATAAGCCTTATTTAACCTCGTTTTAGGGCACCACCTTCAATCGAAGGAAAAGACAGAATCTTACGATTCTGGTATGTTAAATTAACAATCAATTATTAATTAATAACTAATAAATTCCAGTCTCATATAGTCGCTACTCGTGAATTCTCGTTTTGTTGGACTCACACGTGCGTAAAGAACACATACACAAAAGCCGGTTGATTTTATATATGTATATATATATGAACCATTTATTACAATGATATGACCAAAGACATGAACCTTAAGACAACAGAAGAAATGCTTTGAATATGGATGATTATATAAGAAACACTTAGTGAATTGAAAAGAACTAAGGGAAGGGGATGGATGGATACCGGAATCATTCAAATAGTCGCGTTGTGTTACTATTGTGTTACTATCAACTTGGTTTAGTTTATAATTTTAACACCAAATTCTCTCGACACCCACCGCATACCGTCTGAAATGTAAGAACAGGGCAGATCTTACGGTCAGGTCAGCTCCGAACCACAGGTGATCGCCAGCGGGTCCCACTGGCTCTCTCTCGGTTCCGCGTCTCGCGGCCTTCGTTGTGGTTGGACTGGACCGGTCGCTTTCCTACGCTGGAGAATAAGCCTTCCTTCTGGTAGCTTGAAGACGATCGGGGTAGTGTGTCTGAATTCACAGCAAATAATGATAAAACTGTCCAAGGGTGGAGTTGGTTTTGGTTGCTGACCAACTCTGATGAGGTGAACTTAAATTCACAAAAGATTGACAAAAAGGTTGACAAACTGAACGCTGGCTCCTTTTTCTGATCAAAAATAGGTGAGGATGCTGCAGCAGTAGAGTTTAAAACGTGCTATAGAGAGGAGACAGGATGACGGACGAACAAAAACGCAAAATGTATCTTTCTACTACATTCTTCTCTTTCTGTCTTTGTTCGGACCTTCTTATTCCATCTCATCTTCCTCTCCTGCCATTTTCAAAGACTCTCCGCCAGACTCTCATTCCATCAACTCGAGCTCTCTGCTCTTCATCTTCTCTACTGATCTGGACCTTCAATATACTCTTTCAATATTCCGTCCATATTCTGTTCAAGAACTTATGCGATCTTATGCCATGACCGGACAATAACTCACTTTTTCTCGCGGGTTCCAGAGTTTGATTCGCGGAGGCGGGGCATGACGTAGGCCTACGCTACACTTTCAGCCCATGGTATGCCTGAAACTGTTGTGACGTCTGCCTGGGAGTATTTTGTAAGGCGACCTGCAAGGAGGTTTGCCTCAAAGCAATTCGACTCCTGCATTCCTCCGTCTCATAAACATTTGTTCAGAGGATTCTAAAACACCATAACTTGTTAAGATATAAAGGGAAAGATATAGCATAAACTTAGGATATAACGACAGCAAAAACAACATAACATAACATAACATAACATGATGGTTATGAGTCTCAAAATTCAGATGGATATCTGTAAAGTTATGAAGTATGAATAACGAACCAACCAATGTTATTTTCCTGTGTTAAACACAGAATACAATAAGAAACAGCTGAAGAATTGGTTAATAGTTGCATTATTTCATATAAATGTCACATGTCATATGCAAGTTGTTGACTTAATTTAGGATTTAACTATTCAGGACTACGGACCACTCGGGGGCAATGTGGCTCCATAAGCTGATTAGTAATTTTCCAAAATAATAATATCTTCCGTATCGTTCCACGTACGATCATCAAAAAGGTATTAAAATGCAGCTTGTGATATCACTGAGAACATGAAAGAACTTGTACAAAGATACAAAGCACATTTAATACAGTTTCAAGATTCAGCTAAAAAGTGATTCAGGGTGAGATCCTTTGAGAGGTCCATGCAGTGGCTGTCTCTGGCTTGAATCAGAGTCAGGGCAAACTGTCACCATTGTTTACTTTGAACCATATATGGTGGGAGGGGTCCTGTTCTGGTTTTCCCCAATACTCTCCTGAGAGGGTCCGTTGTTTGTTCAGCTTAGTTAGCACTAAGCTATTAATGCATTTATCTAAATTTATGGCACAGGTCTGTGCAATGAGGGGATGAGAAAACTCCCCCAAAAATGCTTTTGTGGGCAAAGGTGGTTGTAAATTTCTCTTCTTTGATGTAGAATCCCCCATCTGGTATTTCCACACTGACCATCCCCACAAAAGAATGTTGCAGTCATTTAAAATCTTAAGTTTGTATTAAATTCCACACTTGAGTTCGCTACATTATTAAACCTGGATCGAGCTGGACACGTTCATATTTTTAACACTGCTGTCTAGGTGTTGCTTCTAAAGAAAATGTGCATACAGTACAAGACCAGAAGCAGCATGAATCAAATAAAGAGTTGTGTTTGTGGCTCATGTGTTCTGACAACACATCAATCACTGTACAATAATCAAATTACGGTAAATCAAATAAATTTTTTTGTTTTGTTTTGTTTAATTAGCCACCCAACAGCAGAAAAAAACACTTAATTTTAGACTTCAAGGGCAGGTGTCATGTCCACAGACCAAGTTTGGTTTTACTACAATTTTCACTACAAACCAGTTGCTGAGATTTAACAGATTTGCTGTTGATTTTGTTGCTGCCCTGAGTGAATAAATGAATGAATGAATACACACCCACAGTCACAGATACAAACATACTTACATGTGTGTGATAAACACGTGTTAAAGCACGTGCACACACATGCTAGTGTTAATGTTTTTGTTGTTTTTGTGACATTGGTACTTGCAGGTGACTGGCTGGCTGGAATACCATCATATTCGTTCTCCTTCTGAGGACATCCTATTGCAGGACCACTCTTAGTTCCCACAGCATGGAGTCCACCAAAGTCCAGTCAGAGGGTGGCCTCAATGTCACCCTTACCATCCGCCTCCTCATGCATGGAAAAGTAAGTACGACTCAAAGTATTGTAGGTCCCGGATGTGGGGAAGGCTGGAAAGTGAGAAACAATATGATAACAAAAGTTATCAATGATCTTTTAAACAACCAGTTAGACTTATAGAAATACCTTTTGAAATTATGTCTTTAAGTCCTGAAGTGATATATGAGTAAGACATGAATAAATGTCACTTAAATCCATCCATTCATCCAATTTCTATACCCGCTGAAACCAGTTCAAGGTTGCGGTGGGCCGGAGCCTATCCCAGGTGCCATTGAGCAAAATATGGGGTACACCAAGGACAGGTCGTGAGTCCATTGCAGGGCCAGCACAGAGGCAAACATTTAAATATTTAAGCTTCCTCTTGTCATCCCTCCAGTTCCAGACTGTCTGTTGTTCAAAGATTTTTGAAATGAATTCATACGTGTCTTTGACCCTATATTACCAGAACGAGAGACAGCTCGAGGTCTATTATTCATGAAACAAGGCAGCAGGAGGGTAACCGAATACATTATTGACTTTCATACATTGGCCACTGACAGCAAGTGGAATACTGATGCTCTTTGTGATGCTTTCTACCAAGGCCTTTCTGAAGAAATAAAGGATAAGATAGCAACACGTGATCCACCCAAGACCCTCTTGAAGAGTTGGAATCCTTAGTGACCTGTCTCCACCTTCGTCTGCAGGAGAGACGCAGAGAGACGGGTTGTCTGAATTTTCAGTCCCACCATTTTTCTTCTGCAAAGGTCAGGTCTGCCTCAGCAGCTGTTTCTGCGCATCCTTCACCTGGTCCCTCTCAACCTGAGGAATAACCCATGGAACTTGGCAGAACCAAATTAACACCACAGGAGTGACTTAAAAGGTTGCAGAATCATCAGTGCTTCTATTGTGGAGGTGAGGCACACGTTGTTTCCAATTGTCTGTTAAAAGCCAAGACTGAGTAGAGAAACGAAGGTCATAATTGGAGGCAATCATCCAGAGAGTCTGAAATCCATGGTCATCAGTTCTCCTGAGCTTCCTGTTATTCTTGGCTCAACCTGGCTTCGCAAACACAATCCACATATTGACTGGTCTTCAGGTGACATTCTCTATTGGGGCTTCTCTTGTCCTACATCATGTCTTTCCACTGCCAACGCTAACATCCAGAGTTCTGATACCAATCTTGACCTGTCCAAAGTCCCCTCTGTATATCATGATCTAAGAGAGGTCTTCAACAAACCTAAAGCTACATCTCTTCCCCCACATAGATCTTACGATTGCATCATTGATCTTTTGCCCCATATTTATTCACAATGAGGCCGGCTTTAATCCCTCTCCACTCCTGAAAGGGAGGCCATGGATAAATATATCACAGATTTTCTCAAGACTGGTCTTATCAACCCATCTTCTTCCCCTGCAGGGGCTGGATTATTTTTTGTGGGAAAGAAAGATGGCACTTTGAGACCATGCACAGATTACAGACGACTCAGTGACATTACTACCAAGAACTGTTATCCACTCCTGTTAATGACATCTGCTTTTGAACTCCTTCAGGGAGCCACAGTCTTCACCATGCTTGACCTACGAAATGTCTACCATCAAGTAATCAGTTTTATAATCACTAGTCAATGTCGTGTGACATGCTTAACAAGTATGTGTTTGTTTACCTAGATGATATTCTCATCTTCCTTGAGGACATCAAGTCCCATGAAGCTCATGTCAGGTCTGTACTTCTCTCTCTGCTCCAGAATCATCTGTTTGGAGTGGACCTGTTTTGGGGTATTTAAAGACTGCCAAGAGACTTAACCGTCGACAGGCCAGATGGGCACTATTTTTGGATGGTTTAACTTCACTCTTGGTTATAGGCCAGGCTCCAAAAAAACAAGCCTGACACCCTCTCTTGTCTTCACATCGTGATAAGGACAGAATGGACCCTGGTTTGGAGGATTTCATTCTTCCCTCCAACATCAGGCTAGCAGTCACTCAACTGGGATTAGAGAAGGAAATTATGGACAGCCATAATAGCCATCCTCCATCTGTTGATTTTCCCCACAATCGACTGTTTGATCCGGGCTACCTTATTTCCATGGTAATGAAGTTTTGCCACGATTCAAAACACTCTGTCACCCAGGAATCACTAAGACGCTGTCAGTAATCCAGGGGTGCCTCTGGTGGACTACTTTACGGAAGAACTTCAAGAAGTACATTTCTGCCTGCCAAACCGGTGCCCAGGTCAAATCTTCACGTCAACCCCCCTGCTGGGCTCCTACGACCTCTGCTAATTCCTCATTGTCCCTGTCCCACCTCTCTATGTATTTAATTTCTATGGATACCAGCCACCATTGATATCCTTCTAAGAGAGAGAGGCCAGCATTCCCTCTGCCCATCTGCACACTGATGCTATCGGACTTGGCGTAAGGTCCAAAAAAGCCCTTATCAAGATCACTGCCGTCTATGCCAGGTGGCCAACCAAAGACGCATCACAGCATCCAACTACGAAGTTGGGCAGCGGCCTCTCGACCAAGGATGTTCCTCTTTCCCTAGAGAGTCATAAACTGGCCCGTCACTTTGTGGGACCCTTTCCAATCCCCAAGGTGATTAACCTGGTTGCTGTGTATCTCAAGCTTCCTTGAAATCTCTGAGTCCACCCCACATTCCATGTGTCTAAAATCAAGCTAGCACTTACCTCCAAGTTTGACGACACCCCTGAAAATCACTGCCTCAGGAGTCACATCCACAGCTGGGGTTTTATAACGGAACCAGAGAACAAGATTCAGGAAATCAGCTTGCAAATTATCCCTTTCTGGGAAAAAAATTGTTAAGACTGTGTTCTGTGTGTGTGGTGTAATTCAAATCCGAGGTCACTGGTCATTACAAATTGATACAGCCTGTGAGCTCACAGACAAAACAGAATGACAACAGTAAATGGAAAACACTGCACACCCTCAACACAACATAACTCACAGAGGGCATTCCAGTTTGTGGCCTCAAAGAACTTATTCAGATTTTGTTCAGCTTCTTGAGACTACTTCTTCAAAGTTCATATGGTCATAGGACAAAAAAAACCCCACAAATGCTTTAAATCGCCATGAATACATTGCAATGCTGTGTTTATAGCCTGGCAATGACTGAGCTGATGATGTGACAGTGTTTTTGGCGATGGGCCAGAGTAAGATAGTCACCATTACCAGAGTAATACAGTAAACATTATAAAAGTAAACTTACATTTAGTAGTTCAGTGTCCTGGGTGTCCCCCCCTTACAGTGACATGTTCAAGATTACACCATCTGCATTACCTCACCTTTGCTGCTGCTTCTGAGGCCTCCGTCTGCCTATATCATCTGAAAGCCTGGTAGATAGATGTTAGAGTCTTTTATATGCTCTCGTAGCCATGTCTCAGTGAAACACATAATTCTGCATTCTTGATATTCCTGCTGTGTCCTCAGGAGCTGTCCAAGATTCTCACTTTTATTTGCTAGTGATCTCATATTTCCCATGCGGATGGAGGGAATATTTCAATAAAATGTTGTTTCTGCCTGCAACAATACCATACCATATTTTACAAATCACTTCAAAAACAACAATGCTAACCAAACAATGCTGACCAAAGTGCTCCACAATAAAATATAACATTAAAGGAAGACAGGCCAAGGATAAAAGATTGCAAAAAACACAAGATAAAAAAGTAATGAAAGTAATAAAGGAGTCCAAAAATAAGACTAAATAAAATCCCAGTCAACTTCTCACTCTAGAGGCCAGTGAAATGAAGCCAAAACTGGAGTAATGTGTTCTCTCTTCTTTGTGCCTGTTAAAAATCTGGCTGCAGTGTTTTGCACCTGCTGTCGGCGAGCGAGAGAGGCCTGGTTGATCCCAGGATTGCATAGTAGTCAAGTCTGGAAGTTATAAAAGCAAGGATCATTGTTTCTATTTTTTTTTCTTGATAAAATTGGCTTGATTTTTTGTCAACCACCTCAGCCGAAAAAAGCAGAATTTGACCACTGAGTTAACATGGCTGTCGAATTTTAAACAAGTATCCATTCTAACACCTAAGTTTATTATCAAGAATTTCTCATACTGTGTCAGAGAGGAAAGGTTGATGCCAGGGGTCCTGCTGGTGTTGTTTGGTCTGAACAGCATGACTTCTGTTTTGCTCTCATTAAAATTCAAGAAACTTAGTGCCATCCATCTTTGGATGTCACTCAGGCAGTTGAGGAGAGGCTGGATGGAGCACATGCTAATGCGCTTTAATAGAAAATAAATCTGACATTCGTCCACTTACAAATGAAAAGGAATTTTGTGTTTCCTGAAGATATGGCCAAGTGGAAGCAGGTAGAAAGAAAATAAAAGAGGTCCAAGAATGGAGCCTTGTGGTTTTCTTATAGGGGAGAGCAGCAGAGGTGGAGGTAAAAGTGTCAATGCTGACGCAAAAGCTTCTGTCTGAGAAATACGAACTAAACCAGTTGAGACCTGAGCCAGCGATGCCTATCCACTGCTCCAGGATCAGGATCAATAATATCAGAGAAAACTTCTGATTTTGTAGCTTTCACGACTTTTTGATATCAACTCCAACAGTCTTTCAACATTTCAAAAGAAGTGTAACCTGTCACTTTTACATCTCCCAGTTCAGCCCTCCTGCACTCCTGTCTAATGACACAATAACTTACACAATAGCTCTTTTCACAGTGGTTGTGCCTTATTGTTGGAAATAAATTGGTAGCTCACATACACCAAACAGATATGACTCAGCACAGCATCCGCATGTGATTATACAAAGAAAGCTTCATCATGTATTCGGCTGAGTCTTAGATTAGCGTGTTCCAAGATGCCAGCTTTTACTTACTCCTGGAATACATTGTAGAATCCTTGATTTTTGACCAAAAAAGGTAAAAAAAAGGTCAATGTAAATTCAAACAAAATAGTAAATCTTGTTGAGCCGTAGCAGCATAAGCCTTGCCTGTATGATGTGCCATCCAACACATACCATAAGCACACAAAGAAAGACACATTAAAATACACTGTAGCAAAGCGGAGCAGCCATTTTTCATTCCCTCATGAACAATAAGAGGAATGTACAATTAAATATGCAATTAGTTGCATTATGGAGAATGTAGGATTAAGTATCTGTTTTGGAATTTGATCTGCTTTAGAGGTTAATAGAATATCTTGACCTCTGGTGAAGTGAGCTTTTAGATATCACTTTAATCCCAGCTACAAAATTGTTTTAAAATGATTACACAACAAAAATGCTTTTCTTGAACACATTTGTTTGACAGAAGTCACCATATTCGCCTAGCTTACATTTTCATTATGTATGACCCTGTATTATGTCATCTTATCTCTTTGGCTGGATGCTGGCAATCTTGACAGTACACTGTATGACTTTAATGATCCTGATGATGATGGAAAGAAAGACCTTGTAATCACTACATGATGCAGATGTATGTAAATAATCCCTTCCATTGCTTTCTGCATTGGTTTGACCTAAATTTATTTCATGGACAAACATCTCCAAAATCAGAGGTCTTTACATGTAGAGACTTTTCTAGCGTGTTTCTCGGCTGTTGACTCAGTTCATTGTGTTCTTGTGTGCCCTTAGAATTTTCAGATTTCCCAGTGCATAGGAGTAGAATTTATGAATGACTACCAATATAAAAAGAAATTTTGTCAGTTATATACAGTCATGTGGAAATGTAAGTACATTCCAAGTAAATTGCTTGGAACATTTTTCAACCATTTATTGAATTCAAATGAATGCCATCCAGCATTATGGGAACACAACATCCAGGTACACATGTTCATTTTCACAACAAAGCTCAGGAGCATTGCATGTATGTATGTACATATATACATACACACATTCTAGATACAGATTTGAGATACTTCTTTCATAATATGATATTTTTTTGGTCATTACAGGATCTGGGTCTTTTTCTTGTAACTCTTTTGTATGAGAGTATTATGTCTCATCTAAGTTAGGTCAGGTAGAATATGGAAATGGTTTGGGAAGAGGTGGAATTTTACATATTGCGTGGTATATATACATTTATGCTAAGGGAATAAACTGGGCCTATGAAGTAAGTTGCCAATCAATGGATTTTGTTCATGGATATGTTAAGGAGGGGTCAGGGTGTGTCTTTGCTTGTAGCCAGGAATGCCTCTGTGCGTTCCCGCCATTGTGCTACATCAAGATCAGAATGATTAGATGGATATGAAAAGTGTGGCCCTGAACACTACCATGCTGCCATGTATATCCTTGTTATGTCTCTGCAAAGTTTTGCACCTTGTATAGAAAAAATAAAAACTATGTACTAAACTATGTAAAAAATTTTACATAAAGAAACCTTTTGAAAAATAATCTCTTTCTTTTCTTGCAGGAGGTTGGAAGTATAATTGGCAAGGTATTGTATTTCATTAATTCATTCCTGCTTACACAAACACAATAAAATCATACTATGTCCTAATTAATCATATTTTTTAAAATGATTGGTTTATTATTTTTTCCAGAAGGGAGAAACTGTAAAAAAAATGCGTGAAGAGGTGAGTTTCAGTAATAAAAATCATTATCTAAATTGACAAACACAAAATACATATACACAAAGTTGAAGAAAGTAAACAAAGTAAAATTCCATTAATCTGGCTTGAGTTGAAAGAAAGACTAATGCAATTCATAATTTGGAGCAGCATCAAGTTTGATATTGGCAAAGAAATTATTCAAAATGTGTAAAGATCCACTTTCTAAGAATAAGGTCTCACATCACCTATATTGACCCGATTAACAATACGAGTGGTGCTTTTCTCAGAGTGGAGCACGAATCAATATTTCAGAGGGCAACTGTCCAGAGAGGATTGTCACCATCACTGGACCGACAGACACCATCTTCAAGGCCTTTGCTATGATCGCCTACAAATTTGAAGAGGTATGATCATTTTTAACAGTTTATTGTATTTTTGTAACTTCTTATACTGCACTAAACACATACCTTTAACATGTCATAAATTGACAGTGGCAATTTTGTTTTTATGTTGGCCCTGAAGTGCAAAACACAACCTGTCAACATTTAAAAAACAAAACAACTCAATATTTCACAAAATACAACAACATTTAGTTTGCACAGACAAGGTGGAGACAACAATACTTGTTTGTGATTGGACAGAACACAACTCATTTGTAACAGGTTATGGTCACATCCTTTTATCCGATGTGTCACATTCTTATCAGTCCCATTAAATGAAGAAGTTTTGCAGTTTCCTTGACAGTTCTCATCATTGTCTACTTCATGCTGCAATAAGACATTAAAGTGAGCTTCCGATTCAGCATTAATGGGAAAAGGCTTTCGATGGATCTTCACCGCCAGAGATCAAGTTCATATGAAACACCAAATGACTTCAAATCTGGGTTAGACCATCGTACAGATAGTATAAACTCTAATAACTTTGTGGGACTATAGTATCTGTGGTATAATATAGTCCAGAATTGAATGGTCTAAGTCTTGTTTTTTCTATTTTGTTTATTCGTATTTTTAAATATGGACCTCATTTAAAGTGGTCTAAATCCAAAAATAGCAGTGAAATTGCCTTCACTGCCTTTCCCCCTAATTGCTAAATTGGAAGAAGTTGTTTTGTTTTGTTAAATGTTTTGTTTCATAAAGCACTTTGTGAAATTCCATTGGGCTTTCTCAAAAGTGTTATTGTCAAAAGTTGAGTCCTGTTAAAATTTTCTATCCGCCTGTGACATTTTGCAGTCTTTGAAATGTTATATTGCGTTTTTGTGAAGGGTTCTGTCTTGTAAAATGTTATTACTTTGTTGTGAAATTATAATTCTAGTTGTGTTTTTTAATGCTGTCATTTTTTGTGAAAGATTGTTTCATGAGGGAAATGCTGCATTTTGTAAATTTTTGTGTGAAAAATTAAAAAAATATTTTTAGTTGTTTTCACCCAAGTGGTAGTGTGATTATATCAGATATGTCAGCACAATGTCTTTGATTTATGTGCACTGATCCCGAGGAGCACTTGAATACCAAAACATTCAAGGATGAAGTATAATTCAAGTCAAGCTGGAGTGGGCAACACCTTCTGATTTGGATTTTTTTAAGGGGGTTTCTGCCTTATAATTTCCAGATATCCTTTGTATGCAGCTGTCTACAAACCACTTGGAAATCTTCAAGCAAAACATGAGTAAAAAGTATCAATTTTCAGTGACCCAAAACTATGTAAAAGTACATAGGAAAAGCTCTGTTTTTTAAAGAATACAAGTGCTAGACAATTATTTTTCTCTTAATGGATCACTTTTCGAATTCAAACAATTGAGTCCTATATCAAACTATAACAACCTAAAACTACAATTTGCAAGGTTTTTCTTTTCTTCTTTTTTTCATACACGTCTTATTGTTATATTCACACATGTGAATATAATCTCCAGCACTTGTAAAAGGGTTTAGACTTGTCTTCGATAACACAGCGATGCAGTGAATACATATATGAGGTATGTATGTCACTTAAAAGTAAGGGGTCAATTTAAATATCCTTTCAAATATCTTTTCCTCTCATTTTCTCTTTGATGTATCATATCTAAGTGATAGTTTTTAAGTACTGTGACTAGAAGTTGTAAGAGGAGACCGATTGCTTTGTCCTCAGGGATCTGTCTGAAATTTGCCAGACAAGCAGACGAGATCCTTATACCTATAAAGCCGTTCCCCTTCTGCAAGTAGATAAGATAGAAAATGTTGATAGAAAAGAAAAGAAAAAACAAATGTGTTTATCAGATTATTATTTCCAACTTTTAAGTTTGTAAACTGATCAAACCAATTAAACATCATGAATGTTTGGGGTCACGTTACTCTTACAAAATTGAATGTCTTTTTGTTTTCTAGGACATAATCAATTCCATGAGTAACAGCCCTGCAACCAGCAAGCCCCCTGTCACCTTAAGGCTTGTTGTGCCAGCCAGTCAATGTGGCTCCCTAATAGGAAAAGGAGGCTCCAAAATCAAAGAAATGAGAGAGGTACATGAAGATTTTTTATGGATACCTTTTAGATTACTGTTAATTTAGGAGGAGTCTGTTTTTTTTTCATAATTTCATCATTTTTGTTGTTTACTTTTGCAAGTGAAAGAGATAATGTTATGCACCAAATGTTCCCTCTTAACCTTTGCATTCCATTATGTTTATATTATTCATGAATAATTTAGTATTAGAAGCAAAAAATGATTAGTTTTTTTTCCAGATTGTTTTCATTTGATTATGTGGTATGTAGACATTTAATAAGTTAATGTCTGCAATGTCATTGCAGCTACACAATAGGCTTTTATTACACAAAAGGTATATACAAGACATGATATGTCAAGGCTAAATGCTCGCTTTATCTCTTTCAGACGTGTGATATCAGTGTCATGATTTTCAAGACACACAATGATTCTATTTTTGACACTGATAAACATAAAGACATAGTTAATAATTTCCAATAATAACCAAAGATTAAACCTCTGAAATTATTTTTATCTCATATTTATAGTTTTTCAATGGACACTTTGACAAGAAAAAGAAACGTATGATCTGAAAGGATTAAGCTGAGCTTTATTCGCTGTTAAGTCAGTGACTTGACTGATGTCATGGTACAGGCTCTGCCTGCACTTTCACAGATGTAGGAAGGCTGCAATAGATTAAGACTAATCACTCAGCAGAGGCTATGTACCTAAGAGGGAGGTAATATTCTTGCCAAAGCCAGACACTGATCCAACCAATTATAAGCTGGCACTGGTAACTGAAGAGTGGGCACTAGCAACTAAGAAGGCCATTACTCAGCCTGGGCAGTAACTCATGCATCCTATGCAGCTACTCATTGGGTCAGCATTTGCATGGAGAGGTTAATGACTAGCATCTCTAAAATGGTGACTTGCTGGATTAGACACTCCCTCAGCTGGACATTAGCACAGAGAGATGGGCAACCATCATGCCGAGGCTGACAACTTGCTGAGTCGTCTACTGTTTTGGTTACTAGCATTGTGAAGCTTACTCTCTGCCAAACTAGCCAGTCTCCTTGTTTTAGCAACAAGTTATGATGTAGGCTACGTCACCATCGTTCACTGTTGACTTGACTGTTACTACAGTCTGTGGCTCCTACCATAAACTAGAAATCAGTGACTACAAGGCTTCTCCTGCAAAATGTGTATTCATAGTGGCACTTCCTGGTAAAATAAACAAGCAAAAATTATGTAACTAAATTCTGACATTAGACTTAACACTTTGTCAGTGGTATAAGGGAGTCAGTTGTTTGAAAAGTTTTAAACACCCTAGAACCTTTAGAGGTTTGGATCTGAGTATAATTTCCTACAAGTGATAATCTTTATAATCCTTAGTTGGGCTTTCTTTGGCATAACTGATCAAGAGTAAAGGAAGAGATATATAGCAAAGGTCAAACTGGCTATCTCTGAGGTGCATCATAGACATTGCTGTTAAGGACCTTGCTCTTATGGTGTATTGGGAATCCATCCAAGTGCCATCAAGACTTGTCGCTAAACAACAAAATACCAGTTTTATGTTGATGCTAAAGGCAAGGTTTTGAAAAAATGAGTAAAGTCAGTATGATTTATTCCTCTGAACCATGGATTTTTTTCAGTATTTGTTGCAAAAACCGTCCCACAGTTATTGAGCTATTTTAGGGTGCATCAAAGTGGTTGACTGACTAATTAACACTGCTGTTCCTAAGCCACACTGCAAGTGTGACAAACGCAATAGGAATCAACATGCTCTTAAAGAGTCTAAGTGACAGCCCAGGGAACATTTACTGTCAACTAATAACCACAATATATTTAAAGTCACTGTGCAGACAAGCTACACTGTTGTAACAGTGGAGTGGAAGAGTGCTTCACTGCTGCCTTCACTGTGTGGTTCAGGTTAATGTTACCAGATGGGACCTGGAAAAAAAAAAAATCATGGTCCTAAAGGCATTATGTTGTTACCCCAGATGGCTATGTCATAACTGAGGGTAATGTCACAGCTGAGGCCAATCTAAGCATATTAATTATCATGGTCCTTTTTCAGGACCTGTAATACACAGCTAGGGTCTTTTATACACTCTGCACCTTGAGGAGTTAGTTAACAAAGCTGATAAGTACTTTTCAATTTTAATTTACCTGAAAAATTGAGTGTCTGTACTCTGGAGAGTACTGCACAGTACAGCCTGTACAGAATGTGTTACAGATGAATCCCGTCAATCTTGTCTCTCACAGACCCTTATTTTTCTCCAGTCAACAGGGGCCCAGGTTCAGGTGGCGGGGGACATGCTTCCCAATTCCACAGAGCGTGCAGTGACAATCTCTGGAACCCCAGAAGCCATCATCCAGTGTGTCAAACAGATTTGTGTGGTCATGCTGGAGGTAAAGTATGAGGGGATTTAGGAACACTGTTTCTTGTTGGGGCTTGTTTTACTGCTATTCTCCCAGGCTCTATGAAATATTGAACAGACAGTATTGGATTTCTAGCTTGACAGTTAAGTAGCTTTAGTGCCTTTAACAAGTTTTTACCCCTATTTGATAGTTTTCTTATTTTGTTTCCTAATATCTTATAATTAATATGTAATTTTGGATGGGTTAGACCCATTTGAGCAACACGTTTACCACTTCGAAAGTACAAACTATTGTTAACTGTGAACAAAACAAGCTGAGAAAAAGGAGCATGCATAAGAAGTAATAATAATTACAATAATAATTGTAATAATAATTACATTAGAGTTTTTTTTTTTTTTTTTAAACATTCTTTGAACTTTGGCTTCACCAAAATTGAGAAACATATACATTGAGATGAGGAGTTGTAAGGCAAAAATCATTGGGGGAGTGGGGGAATACTTTTTCAAGGCACTGGAAATATGTAGACACCAGCAACACCTGACAATAGTTGTCTGTGAATGTCAAGTAATACGCTAGCTGACAGTGAGAGAGCAATTTGCTTCTATGGACTTTCCATTATGTTGCCATTATATTAGGAAGTAACACACTATTAGTAAAATTATCTTAGAGATAATTTATTTATTTGATAAAGAAATCGTTCATGTAAATATTATTGTCTATAACATAAATATGACAGCTACTATTGTGTAAAAGGCCCTTTGTATCTGGATTTTAAAACACACCAAAGCAGCAATAGAGGAAATTTGATTAAGTTCTTTCCATCGTATCTAATAGCCTTGTTGCTGCAGCACAGCATGAATCAATACTTCAGTCTCATTATTGTAATTTTGCAAAGTGGATCTCTGCTGTCTTTCATTGAAACCACCGCGCTGCAGGCCAAATAAATAGATCCAGTGCATTTGCAAGAAAAACAGAAACATGGTGAAGCATATATTCAGACCACACTTGAAAGGGTTTGTATTTTTCTTATTTCCATGAATAAAGTCTGCTATTACCTTTGAGCTCCATGACTCTTTTGCTGTTCATGAACAAGATATTCAGCATATTACAGTGAGATCCATTTTCTTCATTGTGATTTTATGCTGTTATTTAGTTGTACTGTAATATAGCTTTATACATTATTCAGTGTGAATGACAATTGCCATGTGAATCAAAAACGTTTTTTCCAGTATTTACTCTGAAAACTACTGAATAATCATAGGTTTTATTGCATCCAAATGATAAGAATAATAATATGTATAAAACTATTTGAAATAAATGATCTAACTCTCATAAAATTACTTAATTCACTTTTTTCCTGAAATGTAGCCGAGATTTACCCAGCTTATGGTTAGCATAAATATTTGAAACAAGGAAAATCTCAATTCAATTTGTGAAATATTTTGAGATGAAATGGGTCAGATTTAAATCAGAACACATATGACTATAGTTTCTTTACAAATACTGAATTAGGGAAAACAAGATGTAGAGATCACAGGGCCATGGATAAATAGGACCACAAAAACATACTTTTGAGCATTTGATAGAACCTTACTCTAAATTTACTTTTAGAACGTTTAGCAATCTAATTGAATGTATTTCTAAATTTCATGGACACATACAATAGTAATGGCTAATGAAAGTAACTTAGGTCCTTCCACTGAAGGTGCTGCTAAGTGATTTAAGTTTCCCTACTGAAAGAGCTGGGATAATTAATAGAAGTTATTTTAAGGTTAACATGCTAAATTAAGGTTATTCACTGCTCACTATAGCTTTATACACTGTTACTAATAAAGTTGGAATAAAATATTTTTTTACCTCTTCTGATGAAATGATTGTGACAATGTGTTTTATATTTGATAGATAAAGTTTAACCTGGGTGACTTGGACTCAGTATGTAATCATTGCACCCTGTCCAAGGTGTTTACTGATGTGTATAAATAGGAAGAAAACGAAGAATGTGTCTGACAACAAACTTATTCTTTGACAACACACTTTATGCACAACAGTGTATTTCATGAACAGGGTAATTGGTCATTTTAATTCAAATCAAGAGTATCTTCTGATGTGTTTAACTTTTGACAGAACTAGTTAAACTGACTGTTTTTTCTCTCATCTCCAGTTTTTATATTGTGCTAAATTAACACATTTTATAGACATGAGAATTTTAAACACGTATTATTAAAGGGCTTTATCTCTTTCTTGTTTCTTCTAGTCCCCACCAAAAGGTGCCACTATTCCTTATCGCCCAAAGCCCGCCTCCACCCCAGTCATTTTTTCTGGTGGCCAGGTAAGCGCTGAGCTAGCTTTAGCTCATTAGTTTATGCCTACAGCCAAGTTGAACCTTTTATTGCAGCATAAGCCACTGTCTGCAGCTAAATTTGTATTTACATTTGTACACACTTCAACTCTGTTTCCCAAAAGCAATGTCTCCATACAAGCGCATTGTTTTTTTCCAACTGTAGGAGTGTCAAGTTTTCTGGGGGACATCTGAAATTTTTACTCATCTACGACACAAGGGCAACCAGCTCATTTTAATAACAATCTGAGCAGTTAACTGGGAATAGTGCAAATTATCACAGTTGCAAACATTTGCACTTTTGAGAGCACTCAACTGCAGAAAAGGGGTAGAAAAAAGGTAATTGATTATGACCTTGATATGTAATGTAAATCTACAGCCCAAATTCTTAAAAGGTTGGTACCCTCTGTAAATTGTAAATAAAAACTGAATGCATTGATTTGCAAATCTCATAAACCATTATTTCATTCACAGTAGGACACAGAAAATGTATTAAATGTGCTAATGCAGTTTTCCAGTAGTGAGGACAATGTCCCTGGGGGAATATGTTGTGGTTACCTCTAACCTGAATATGTTTGTAGATTTTACAGTTATAGTGTTTAGAAATTCTACGTTGGATATTCCTTTCACATTCTCATGTACACACAACCGAACATTGTTTGTTTAGTAAATCCAATTTTCAAAGCCAAATCAAAAGTTTGCGTTATGTATATCTACAAAACATGGTATTAAGTGGGTTTAAATTCTTCTGCAATTATCATGTTTTGCACTGACTGGATTATAAAGGTTGTGTTGCAAAGCAGCTTGTTTTATAAATATCATAAATAATACATTTTATTTATAGGCGCCTTTTAGGTCTCTCAAGGTCATTGTACAAAAGACTTTCAAATGCATTCCATTTAGTCCTATCTACTTGAAAAGTAGACAGGCATATGCTTAAGTGAAAGAATGAGATTTCTTGTTTACATGTGTATAATGTCCACATAATGCAACTTGAAAATGAATACTCCACTTAGCTCAAATTGATAATTGCTGACACCATAAATGGCCTTATTTGGGTTGAAATGATCATGTAATTTACATGGTAGTACCCTATTTGGTATTCATTGTGATGAAATCAGATTATTGCTAATGTAGAAAATTACTTTATTTGATTGAATTATTTCAGCTCGCATCCCCACACTGCAATAACTGACCAGCAGCAATTTGAGGGAAGTGCCAAAGCGCCAAAGAGCTTAAACTGGCCTCTAAAATCCAGAGATCCCAAATTGACCCAGCGTTTCATGGATGCACTGAAAGAGGCTTAGTCCACAAAAGCCTTATCCCTTTACTAACAGGATCCAATGCCAACATGCTGGTCGCAGACACTGCAATACATCCCTATAGGTCCCTTCAAGTCATTGGACCTCATGAAAGAACCACTCGTACGAACAGATTTGTTCTTAAACCGAACGTTTCATGATTTAAGAGAACTTGTGCGTTCACCAATTTTTTTTTATATTTTCAGTTTTCTTACAGGTACGAACAGAATTTACGAGTGATCCAGACCTGTCGTAGGAGTCACGTAAATTAGTTTGAATCAAGTTTGCTTGACTAATGGATTGTATATTTAAGTACTTTGAAGATATAAATAAATATATACATTATACCCCATAATTATGCTGATATTATTCTGTTTGACTTAAATTACGCACTAATTGAAGGTTAATTTGACTGTATATAACAAGGTCAATGGGAAGTGTAACCAGCTGCATCATGACTTGTTACTTTTGGATGCCTTAGCGCGTCAGGCTCTTGGAAGAGAGCGTGTGTTCCGAGACCGTGTAGATTTCCTTGTGGAGACAGACAAATGGCTGACATCACAATATAGATCGACTGTACAACTTCAGAGAGAAACACGCCGATCAAACCCAATTCCACCACACGTCCAGGTCCTCACCACCCTTGACCACAGGAACCTTTCAGAGGGAGATTGGAGACAGATTGGGTGTGTCCCAGTCCTCTATGAGTTGTACACTCCCCTTGGTCATCAAAACTCTCATTAGTTTATCACCCATGGTACATCAAATTCCCATACACTGCTGTCGAACAAGTACAAATTACGAGGGACTTTCATGCCATGGCTGAACTGGCAAACATAGTCTGAACAATGGAATGCACACATATATGCATCAAAGCACCCGTGCCGTTGTGGAGCACAATAGTGTGCTGAAGGCCAGGTAGATGTGTCTCCATACAGCAGGGGCAAACTGCTCTATAGCCCAGAGAAGGCATGCCAGATTATTCTGGCATGCTGCGTTTTGCACAGTATTACCTACCTGAACCAGCCCAGGCAGACAACATGCCAGAAGACCCCTCTCATGGACCAACCCATCAAAGTGCCATGATGATGAGGCAACAACTGATTGCACGGCTTTTGTTGCAGTCATCAAGCGCTTGGCCATGGCGAGATGTTTTTTTTTAAGCCATTTTCATATCAAACCATTTCTTCTTTATTTTGGTGACATTGCGAACTACAGCTGACACGGAATTAACCCCTGAACAGTGGGGCAATTTTTTCCTGAAACGATTTTAAAGTAAATTGAAAGCAGTTCTTGAACGACTTGGAGTAGAGGCCTGGTGGAAACCTCTTTTGAAAGAGAACACACAGAATTTTCACCCACAACAATCAGAATCTCGGTAAGGGCTAATGTCACAGAATAATATGAGCTTGAATACAGTGAAAGAGATGGATTTTTATGTCTGCCAAATTTTTCCTCCCAAATATGTGTCTTAAAAGTGACTTCAGCATAGGCCTGCAGACTGAAAAACACAATGGCACCACAGCCTGAAGTCTTACCTAGTCCCACTTCAAATTTGACTGTAATACAACAAAAAATGAGTATTTTGTACAGGTTTTTCTAAGGATAGGACTGGGTGTGCCAAAATTGTGCCCAAAGTGTGCCATTTGGAGAGCCTTGGGAAAAAAGGCTGCCATTCCTGAACGCTAGAACATACAGTCATGATCTTGGGCTCCAATGAAAAGTTACATTTGGTCTTATCCCACATATAGATCCTCTGTCAGTATTACTGACAAAGAGTAGCAGAAGCACAACCACATTTTGTCTATAACCAGAGCTTTGTGCATACAATAAAAATCCAAACAAATAGTATGGTCTAAATGCAATTAGTTTATATACATAAATAATGACATAGCAAACAACACTAAACACTATTTACAATTTGTATTGACATTATTTGCTGTTGGCCACATGCCAATCATTGTAATAATTTGTGCCTGGCACAAAGCATATGGGCACATCACATCACAGGAGTCTTCGTCTGGCAGTGTCTGCACCTCAAGCACCCAGCTGTGCTGTGTCCTGATATGTGCACATGTTTGTGATGACTGCCAAGAAATAGCCCAGGTTCAACTGAGGTGGTAGACTACCAACTCCAAGGCTAAGGTCTCCCTGAATGGGTTCTGGTGTATAGGAACCTCATATCTGTTTCTACCATGTTCTTTGTGCAAGATGCATTCACAAAAGCAATGTCCATTGTCACGTACCAGAGAGGGATTCAGGACGCAAATGCAGGGTCGTGCGGTTTCAAGAGGTTTTTATTATTAACACAAGACAACAGATGACGGCACTGCAGGGCGCTCTACCGGCAGTGAAAACGAAAAGGGCTATAAACGCCTAAGCGCTCTCCTCTGTAACTAAAGGAGAGGAGGAGCGCGGCTATGAAAGTTAACAAACTTAAAATCTCTCCACAACGGGAGGAAAACCAAAAGCTATGAACTCTTAACCAAAACAAAGACTCGCTCTCAAAATGAGGCGGACAAAACAAAGGCGCACTCATTTACAATAACAGAGGCTCTATGAAACTTTAACTTTAACTTAAACCTCTCCTTTAACGGAGGCGACTATAACAAGTAAGAACGAAAAATCACTCCGTAAAAATGGAGGAAATACAAAGGCTTTGAAACTTACCGTTCAACAATAAATAAACTAAGGCTATGGCTGTGAAATAAATTACCAAACAAGATGCACTGCAGGAGAGTCGCTCGCTGCAGGCTCGTGGAATCTGTGGAGACGAGACAAGACAAGGTGGCTGGTAGTGACGCTCAAAGGAGACAACATACTGGCGACGAGACAAGGGAAACGCAGACTATTTGAACACATGAGGGACCAAGGGGAACAGGTGGAAACACTTGGGAATCAGGGAAGACAATGAGACGCATGACACGGGAGGAAGGGCAAGTTACCTGAAACGAGAGGACAAGGTTAAGTTCAAAATAAAACAGGAAGTGACGAGACAAGACATGGAACAGAGAAGAAACCGTGACAGAACCCCCCCCCCCCCCCCTTAAGGATGGCTACCAGACATCCCTATAGGGTGGGAGGGAAGGGCTCTGAAGGACCCTATGCCGGGTCCATCTGGCGGACGGCCAGACCTCCTGTGACCCGGCCACCAGGGCCGGAGACCGTCTGGCGAACGGCCAGACCTCCGGTGACCCGGCCGTCCCTTCAGGGTAGTGAGGCGAGGGGAGGGCTGCCGTGAGCCTGCCCAGACCCCCACTGGCGAGGAACGGTGGCGAAGCTGGCCAGGATCCCATTGGTGGTGGGATGAGCTTGCTCCTACGGGCAAGAGCCCTGAGCCCGCTCCGGCTTCCATGGACGATGGCGAGGACCAGGATTTGCCCACCCGGCCCACCCCTGGCGACGCCCACAGCCCCCTCCTCAAGGAACGGCTTCCAGACGTTCCTAAAATGGGGTGGGCGGGTGGGACTCTGACCACCGGAGCAGGCTTGGTCTTGGGCGAGGCAACAGGCTTGGTCTTGGGCGAGGACGTGTAGAAACCCGGTAGGACGGCCGGCAGAGGCGTGGAGAAACCCGGCAGGACGGCGGGATCGGGCGTGGAAACCGGCGGGACGGCCGGCTCGGGCGTGGAAACCGGCGGGATGGCCAGCTCGGGCATGGGACCCGGCGGGACGGCCGGATCAGGCAAGTTACCTTCCTCCAGGCGTGGGAAGAAAGTCTACTTCTGTCTTTTGTACAAGACCTTGTTGTATCTTATCAGGCCATCTGATAGGTTAACTCCCCCCATGTACATAAAAGGACAGTTGGAAAAACAAAAGAAAAATCGCATGTCCAGCGCACAAATGATTACATTTCAAAAGGCAGAAAATACCCCTCCCCCCAAGTTCTCACTCAACCTCTTGCTTTTTACCTGTCATTATTACTGTCCTTCTCTGTCAGAAGCATCACTGTCCCGTTGTAAACAAACCCCTGAGGCTTTCTACTTACTGTATTTTGTTTTTGATGTCCGTTTAGCCATGTTGTAGAAAAATAAACGAACAGACCTCAGAATCTGAATCTGAAAATTACGACGCGTAATTTGCAACTCAAGAACTAGCTTCTAGCTTCTAGTCTTGAGACTACCTCTGTGACGCTTTTTTTTACGCGTTACATTTGCCATATATGGAAGAAGAGCCCACCCCTAAACCTGCATATTGTTGTTTTCAGAATTTCATTAGCTATTCAATGCGTCACTAACTATTTTACTGGAATACTTTTACTGGACCCTTGCCAACGTAACAGGACCATTTTTGTTGGAGTTTATCTTTTCTTAGAATGCTGTGAGGCTTTTTGTGACTTTGACATTTTTTGTATTTGCGACTGGTTTGACATAAGTGTTTACTGTGTCCACAGTTCTGAGTGTATCCTGGAAAGGCATACATCCTTCGAATGTCAAGGCCCTTACCTTTCGAATGGTATATAACATATTTAGGTACATATAAAGGGGACTGAGGAAAACCCCAGATTTGCCCTGAAGTATGCAACATCGCGACGACGTAAAAATGTTAAGGGGTGAACAGCACTCGTAATTGCTTCCCATTTCTTCGCTTTAGCAGGTTCCATAATTCCACTGCTGACACAGACAGCTTTTCCTTTTTGGATCTCTGAAAACAAAACTTCAATCTCAGAGCCTGTAAAGTTGTTCTTTTTGCGCCTTGATGCCATTCTCATAACTCAACACTTCCTGGCACAGGCGATAGGAAGCCTAGCCTTATATGGTATTATATTGGGCATGGAGTCATAGCCGCTGCACCGAACTCGCAACTAGGGCTGCACCTATCGTTTCTTTTTTTTTTTGCATTTTAATCAACAATACTGTAATGGGCCATGTATACAGTGCGGTTACATGCGTGCCATCGGATCAGATTAATGGCTAAATTACAATAAGATTGAGTTATTCAGTTCATGGAGACATCTTAATCTGACAAGAAATCGAATCGGATCGAGTTACTTGTGATCGAATTAAGACCCCGAGATAACGCTGTTTGGGTTGTGTTCAGATCGGTTGTACTGCAGTGTATGAGGCTGCGGGACGTCTGGAGGGGTAGGGGCTCAGTAGCCAGCTGGGATTAGCAGAGGACCTGTGGGGGTGTGTCCAGTGTATGTGTGTGTGTGTAGGGAGAGAGACGTGACAGAATGGAATGTTAATAATGTTATATGCCGGTTGTGTTTTATTGTTTTGGCTATGCTCACAGTACCCTGTGTTCAAGATAAGGAATAAAGACCAGCAAAACCAGTTCATGCTTTGTATTGCATAATGTGTGACAGAAACGACAGGCCTGTTAAAACCAAACTGTTGATCCCAAACTATGGACATCTTTTGCCTTTTGTGGACAGTCTCTTTGCTCTCTTTCATAGCACCAACTTTTTGACTGAGTCGCGTGCGTCACCGTTTACAGTCCTTGTAGAACAGATCCCCGACCCCAGGGCGGAACGCAAGTGACTATTTAAACGAAATTAATGATTAAACAAATAATTGAGGCAAAAAAGTGAGTGTTTTCTGTACTCAAATTACTGTAGAACTCATTGCAGCTCTACTCGCAACTCGATACATCGATTAAAAAAATATATATACTAGCTATTGACTCCTACACCATGGCAATATTGTTATATGCAGCAGTGACACATCAACTGCATTATTTAATCACAAAGCCACCCAGAAAATATGCAATGATACAAGTGAAACGTAGCCTATGTGAAGCGTTGCCTATGTGTGGTCAGAGATGGGGACTCGAGTCGCATGACTCGACTCGAGTAGCACTTTAAGTTGATCAAACAAAGACTCCAGACTAGAGCCCTGCACGGGAGTGTTTTCTTCAACCCGCTCCCGCTGAATTTCTTACCATTACCGCCCGCACCCACAACGTGTGTTACTGTCCCACCCACTCCTGCAATGTGTATGTCCACTCCCGCCCGTACCTGCAAAACTTTGAGATTTTATGCCCGCACAATAATGGAAATGCATTGAATTGAATTGATTGGGTCTTCCCCCGTCCCGCAGGAGAAAACACGTAATTTTATAGGCCATTAATAAAGAGATTCATCGACAATTGGGAAACTTCTCCAAATGTCAGATTTGCCTTGCTTTGTCTTTGAGACTTGAGACTTGACTTGGACTCGAGGTTTGGGACTCATAAACAATCTTTATTTCATGAAATTATTGTGTCTGATCTTTATTTCATTAATTCCGATGTATGACAAGGCTGATGAAAGGCTGAGTGCAACATAACCTAAAGCATGCATACAGCCACTGATATCAAAACTGCTATAACCATGGCAACATCAAGCTCATCTGGAACTATGCCATATGTTGTCACATTTGGTTATAAATCGTTCACGCAGATAGCAAGCAAGTGAACTTTTGTCATCCTGTGCGGGTGGCAACACCCATTCCGAAATACCGCCATTCCGACATCCCGCCATTCCGACATCCCACCATTCCGACATGCAAACGTCCCACCATTCCGACATCCCGCTATTCCGACATTCAAACGTCCCACCATTCCGACAAGGCTTTCAGTATAAGGAAATGTGCGTTACTCAACAGGCGAGTCCCTTCTTTCTGTTCATGCAATTTATATGTTTAACACATGTTTACAGACAAGCGTTATTAAAGACACAAAGTCTCGGCAACTGGAGGAGGAGAAGCAGACCGCGGTGGTTTTCAATCACACACTCCAATGCCACTTGTTTCAACTTCCAAAAATTTAATCCAGGAAAAAAAGGCTTACAAATATGGACCGAAACGGCTCCATAACACGCACAAGAATTCAAAAGAAACGAAAGTTAACTAAAAGAAAGCAAATAAACAGCATGAAGTGGTCAACATTGGTTTTACGCATGCCTATGTGCGTCTGGCACATGCGTTTTTGGGCTCTCCCATGTAAAAACAATCTCTACATGACATTTACTCCCAGGTGTGACCAGTTAGGTCCTTAAGATATCAACAGGCTGTATAAAGCCTTGCAACGGCTGTGTGTTTGTGCCAAATGCGCAAAGCCCATCCGCGCTTCCCATAATTGGAGCGAGTACTCATAAATCACGTGAATTACATGAATAAACGTTTTTACTGCATTTTGTTGTGTTTTATACGTTCTATGCTGTCATTTCTCTCCTCTCCTATTGGCAAGGCAAGGCAGAGTGCTCGCAACTGTGTCCTGTGCAGTAGCCGTGATATCTGTAATTGCAATTATTACTTTTGCATATGATGACAGCGAGCAAAAGACGCATGGGCTCCGTGGAGAGCTCCACTCCAGCTGGCTGCTGTGACAGCTCACTGACACTGTATTTCTGCTTAATCAGTTTCAGTCTCGCCAGAGTTACATTAATATCTGTATTTTTATATTTGACATTTCAGGGGATTTTGATAATAGATTATTAAAGTTTGTTTGCGAGGCTGATATCAGCCTTCATTAGTGTAAAATGTTTTGGGTAAAACATAGGCTATTCAAAGGAACTGTCGGAATGGCTGTATGTTAAAAAAAAAAAAACATACCGCCATTCCGACCATAGGAGGAAAAAAGTGTTGGAATGGCGGGACGTTTAATAAAAAATTAAGTGTCGCCATTCCGACAATTGGAGGCCAATGTCGGAATCGCGAGATGTCGGAATGGCAGCATGTAACCATCCTGTCCAGCTGTGGTTACCTTGTGCAGTATGTTCTCCACCACTGCTTCATTGCGAAGCGCTTCCACACGCTTTCTCAGTAGTTTGGTGCATTGAATGGCACTTAGTACCCTGGCTTTGGTGGGCTGTAAACTCCTGGCTACCCACTCACATGGCTCGAAAAGTGCTTTACAGGCCAAAAAAGGTTTTAGCTTTCAGTGCCTTCTTAGACAGGCCTCCGAGCTTGGCTCTGGTCTCTCTTTTCACATTAATGTCATCCTTAAGCTGCTCCAAAGTTTCAATGATCTGTCTGTAGGCACTGCATACATACTTGATAGCTATTGTTCGTATGCACCAGCTTGTCGGACATACAGCCAGTATGGTAACTTCACATCACAGTCAAACATTGACTCGTAGAGCTCCTTGCGTTTGGATGACTCAAAGATTACCACAGCTATGCCCTGAACAAAGTTCATAGAGTCAGCGATCTGACTCACTTCTCGGGCGGCCTCTTGAAGAACTAGGTCAAGTGAGTGGTTGGCACAGTGGTTGAACAGAGACTCAGGACGTAGTTTTTTCAGCCACGGCTGAACACCCGAAAAGCGTCCCGACATATTACTAGCTCCGTCAAAACAGTATCCCTGGAGACGTTCAATTGGTATGTTCAGCCTGAGAAATACATCCCTGATTCACTTGAACAGCGTCTCTCCACTGCTGTCAGCAGAATTGTAAAATCCAAGGAAATCTGAATGAGTCTCCATGTTCTCGCCCACATATTGCAGCATCAATGAAAATTGTTCCATTGTACAGACGTCCATGGTACCATTGGCTGTGAGTCCATAGTAGGGACTATTTACTGCACGGGACACAATTTCACTCTGAATGGCGCAAGCATACTGTTGAATTACTTTATTCTGAAATGTGTCCTTGAGCCAGTTATCTCCCCTAAGAATCCATCCTCTCTGGTTTGGGAGGTTGTAGGTGCATTCCAGCATAAGTTCATACAAAATACAGCTGAAACAAACAACGCAATCACCGTCCTCAATATCATGCAGCCATCTCGATTTGGTAAACCGGCTCACATTGAATGAACGACAAAACGTTTCTTTTCCAAACGGCCTTCCTAGAAAACTGAAGCTAGTTGGTTGATGCAGTGCCTCTGAAACGTTAGTCTTTTGACCTGGGACGTTAGCTTGAATTGCAGGAGCACAGCTCCTGTCAACACACTCCCGATCCCGGTCATCACAGTCTGGGGGTGCTTGGACTGTACTGTGAGTCTGCCTTTTTCAACTCTTTGTTGCATCTCCTTTTATTTTTTTTGAGGCTTCCCAAAAAAGTCTACAATCCGTTTTTGCACCATCAGTGGTCAATTAGCTCGACCACAATTATTTTTTTTTTTATTATTATTTATTTTTTAGCCTGATTACAACTTCGTGTCAGGTGTCACTTACGATACGTGACCTTATTTGTGATCATGTAACTAGCATGACACAAGTTGTATAATGAACATTAAGCCAGACCACAACAGTTTATAGTTATTAGTGTTTACAGTTAACTTTTAGCATTTTCTTTTTTTTTCCACTTTATGCCATGTATTTCTTTTTGGGCAAATACATTTTTGGGGTGCAGCAGCACCACCTTTACTATCCTTGTGCATCTAAATACGCACAGATGGCATTCATCATTTACGCACTTTCCCGAAGTTAAGAGCGTTTGTTGAATCTGACGTAACGTGTTCATATTCATTCATAGGAATAAAGTGAGAGAAATCTAGAATAAGAATACAAAAATGTTCTTGCATGAGGCCCATTGCCCTGACAACTACAGCTGCTTTGGTGACATAAGTGGGACCTAAAAATCACAAGAGAAGTCCAACACTGTATACCTTTGCCAAGAAATCCTAAATCTATATTTTGATCAACTTCTACAGATAATTACTTCTAAACTGGTCGATGCAAAAAATATTCATGCAATTCAATTGCCTTTTAATTAAACAACTAACCACAGCACCACACTGGTGAAGGTATTTAGCAAGAGTATTCTGAGATAAGCTTACCTGCCAAAGTTGAATTTAAATAAAAATCATGGATCCAAATTTGGATCTGGATCAAAATTATTCATTACTGTCCATTATTCTTTCGTAACTCTGCTAACAAACACTCAAACTTTACCACCCATGCATTTAAATACACTGCTCAAAAAAAATAAAGGGAACACTAAAATAACACTTCCTAGATCTCAATGAATGAAAATTGTTATTCATTAAATAGTGGACTGCGTCAAGAACATAATAACATAAAAATGTAAATCAAAATTATTATCCCATGGAGGTCTGGATTTGGAATCTTACTCAAAATAAAAGTGGAAAATCACATTACAGGCTGATCCAACTTCAGTGGAAATTCCTAAAAACAAGTCAAAATGTGGCTCAGTAGTGTGTGTCCCTTCCACGTGCCTGTATGACCTCCCTACAACGCCTGGGCATGCTCCTGATGAGGCAGCGGATGTTCTCCAGAGGGATCTCCTCCCAGAGCTGGATTAAAGCATCAGTCAACTCCTGGACAGTCTGTGGTGCAATAAGAGGTGTGGATGGAATAAGACATGATGTCCCAGATGTGCTCGATTGGATTCAGGTCTGGGGAATGGGCAGGTCAGTCCATAGCGTCAATGCCTTAATCATGTAGAAACTGCTGAAACTACTGACACACTTCAGCCACATGAGGCCTAGCATTGTCATGCATCAGAAGGAACCAAGGGACCCCTCCACGTCTCCTGGCATCTCCTCCACGCTCTGGACACTGTGCTGAGAGACACAGCAAACCTTCTTACCACAGCTCGCATTGATGTGCCATCTTGGATGAGCTGCACTACCTGAGGAACTTCTGTGGACACCGCCTCATGCTACCTCTAGGGGTGAAAGCACTGACAAAATGCAAAAGTGACCAAAACATCAGCCAGAAAGGATGAGAACAGAGAAATGGTCTGTGGTCACCACCTGCAGAACCACTCCTTTATAGGGGTTGTCTTGCTAATTGCCTCTTGTTTCCACCTGTTGTCTGTTGCATTTGCACAACAGCAGGTGAAATTGATTCACAATCAGTGTTGTTTCCTAACTGGACAGGTTGATTTCACAGAAGTGTGATTGACTTGGAGTTACATTGTGTTGTTTAGGTGTTCCCTTAATTTTTTTGCGCAGTGTATTTACCAGACAAAATATATCCATTTGAGAAACACTAAAATCTAAAAGCTTATCTTTTGTGTGATAATAATACACTGTAGACATGACCTATAACAGGTACAACACAACTGATACCTTTAGACAAAATAGTACACAAGCCTAAGACAGGTTTGAAGTGGATACACACATACAGTGTGTGGACAGATGAACACCTGTGCAATAAAACACAATCCTGTACAAGTAATTATAAAAGAATGCCTTAGTGAAGCACACAATGGTCAAGAGTTTTAAACAACATTGTTACTTTTCAATGTGTTATTTTTAATATAATCACTTTGGTTTGGCTTTACATTGTGCAGTGGTTTTGAGAATATTATGCATAAAGACAAAATACGCTATTTTCTTCTTCTCTTTTCACATGTAGAGTTGAGACTGTGATTAAAAAACTGTACAGTTATGATTAGATTCAATTCTTGAGTAATGAATGGTTGAAATAGAAATATAACTAAATAACACTGGACAATCATTTTATGGTGTCTTTGGTAGCTCAGCTGGTTGAGCAGGTGCCCTATTTACAGAATCTGTAGATCCTCATCACAGCTGCACCAGATCTGAGTGCTGGCACAAGGCCTTTTGCTGCCAGCATGTCATCCCTTCTCTCCCTGCCCATCTTCCTGTCTGTTTGCTATGAGTTTACGTTCAAATTCTGTTGTGAAGGTGCTAGAGTGGCTTTGGTGATTAGCAGAAAATTCTCTTGATGTATATCATGAGTCCTGTATTATGTTGTGATTCTCATGATTACATACTACATGTATGTAATATAATTCTAGTTTTGTAATGGTTCTTTTTCCCATGTGCCAGAGGAAATAATTGTCATTTGTAGAAAACAGACACGTACTAGGGTTATCACTTTCATCCAAAAATCAAGTTTGAATGAACTGGAAAATAAGTTACCGTTGTCCTTGATGATAGCTACAACAGCTTCATGGGAAATGTTCAATTGATCCAGTGCGCTGCTCATGCTTTCTGAAATATTGACAATTGCATGGCTTCCTCTCATTTAATTAGTACACAGGACATTACAGTTAAGTTTCCATGAGTCTGAAATGCTGAAGGGCTGTGATTGTCTCATAAACATTGACAGCAATGTCAACATGTCTGTGGTTAGAGCAACTTTCTTAACCTTTAGTATCACTTTGATGTTGGATTGTCACTCCAGTTCCATCACAAGTTCCTAAAACCCCTCTCCCAAAACAACACAGATGGGCTGCACATATTTGCATATAAATCGTACTATCTTTTCAAAATGGTATTTCATACAAGCTTTTGCCAAGGGGCCTGTTGTAGCTGACTGTGCTGATTAGTAGGCAATCAGATGACCTTGAACACATAATGTTGACTTACTTACATGTGTTGGCAAGCTCGCAGGTGCGTCCACAGAAATGTTACCACTGTAGAATAAGACATATACCTTGTACAAATGCTCTAAGTCACAATGGTCTGCATTGGGACCAGTGCCCTTTACTGGATTTCATAACAAACTATTTTTAATGGTCTGATGCATCTGTCTAAACAGGTATATACTATATTATATATACTGAAGCACTTACAGAAGTTTACCCACATTTGACCAGAAGTTCAGACCTAGAAGAAAAGGTGACAGACTTAGCATAATCTCAATATTTCTCACAGATGTCTTTAAACTGATGGTTGACAACCACAAATGCATTTTATCAGTATTTCCCAGCTGCAGGTATCTATCAAGGGTTCACAAGCATTTGCCTTATCAACTAGAAATAAAAAACATCTGTATTCAGAGCTTCCAAGGAATAGTATTAATCACACAGGTTGGACTTCTGTATGACATCATTATTTTACCACTTTGTTTTCTACTAGGATACAAAGGTTCAATTCCTTGTAAATTTTTTACAACTATGGTAAAAAAGTTTGCTCTCACTCATTATCTGTGGAACAGTGCTGCCTTTTTGAATTTCTAGAACTTGGTTGGACAAGGACCCATTGGATCTGGTGTTAATGTACACATCACATATTGTTTTTCTTACTGCTCTAAATATGGAAATGATAAGTAGGATTAACTTGATTTTTTGTTGTAATAACCGTCAATTTCACTAACACTCCTGAGAATCATACATTAGCAATTAACATTTTCGAATAATTATTTGATCTACAGTAGATGTGTAAAGATGGTTTGTGTAGAGCTCATACTTATTCAGATCATTCTGAATTTAATGGTTGCTTTTTCTTTTGATGCTATTTCTTATATTTTTCCTCTTTCCAGGCTTACACAATTCAGGGACAGTATGCCATACCACACCCAGACGTAAGTTCTTGGTATCTTTCTAATAATCAATAACTTCACCTATCACCCAGTAATGATGATAGCAGACACTAGATTATAAAATTACACATGCTCTTTTATCTCATTTAGGGGCAAATATTATGGTATCTACACTTCCAAATTCCCTGTCTGGTTGTGTTTTCAGAAACAAAAAAGTAGAGCTAATCATAAATACAAAGACATAGAGGGTAGTTTTGATGTAGACACCCCTTTATCTAACAGGCCATATAATCTCGATTAATAATCTGCCTTCATCCGTCCTTGTCGTGTGAGTATCTCAAGAGCTACCTTGTGTCAGATCCACTAATTCAAAGTTGGCTCATGATTGATGCCAGTGGAAGCCGTGGCTGACATTACGATCGCTCAAGTACATGCTTGACACCCTCTTCCACCCTCATTAAAACTCCTCTTAAATGGAGAAGATGCCTTTAAAGTATCCGTCTTCCCTCATTTCTGATGGAAATTGTACGCAGCAGGGGAAGGACAACCTGTGACCATGTTCTTGGAAGAGCAGCTGCTCTTTAGAGCCATGTAAACCAAAGGTTCTCTTGGTGTGAGAATTGCCAACTGGAATGACGTGTGGAAACTGAAGAGCAAACTAAATAATGTCTTGCATGTAATGTTGGATGTGCTGAACAACTGATCTTAAGAAAAAAAGAAAAAAACTATGTGTTACAAGAAAACAGAGAAAAGACAAATTATTTAGTAGTTTATATTTACATAACAGACAATCGTCCTCTCTCTGTATCTCGTTTTCTCTTATTTTTTGTCCTCCACAACCCTCTGTAATGGCCTCCTTCTCCTCACTGTTTCTTCACTCTTGTTTTGTTTGGCTTCATTTGTCAGTGTGACCTGTGTAACAGTAACCTCTTAGTTTTACTTTCCCTCCTAACCCCTTCAGCAGTTGACCAAGCTCCACCAGTTGGCTATGCAGCAAACCCCCTTTACCCCTCTCGGACAGACCACCCCTGCTTTCCCTGGTACGTACCCACAAGGCCCTATAGATACTTCCGTCTCTTTGCATCCAGAGAAACATTTTCTTTCTCTTTTCCTTCCACTCTGTTTTGGCACAGCATGTTTTGGCCCCTGTAGTTTTTATCCGTCTTTGATTTATTTTTATGTATATAATTTTCCTTTGCTTCTGTCTGATATTATGACAGTAAAAGAAAAAAAATAGACATTAGAGTTCCTTTATCTATCAAAAAATTTGTATTACCACTTGGCAGCAGGATATATCATTCACTAAAAATTTTTAAAGCAGTTCTACTGCTTAAAAGAAGACCTTGAGCGCAATAGGTTAGGCACAATACTAAAAAATAAATAAAGATATGGTGCAAAAAAATAATAAATCAATCAGTTGCGAATAGTACAAAGACAACATATTAAATGTATAAATTGAGAAATTGTATTTGTGGGAAAATGTCCATTTTGAAGTTAATGTCAGTCACACAACTCAGATAATCTTCAATTGGGAACTAAACCTGGCATTATATAAAAGTCAGCAACATGATAGGGTATAAAAAGAGCATTGCCTGAGTCATTTTGAAGATGGAAAAAAAAGCAAATGAGTTCATAAGGTTATATTCAATTCAATGCAATTAAAGAAATTTTAAGAAAAAAAAAATCAAGAAAAAGAGTTTGAGAATTCCTTCATCTCAGCCATATACATTCAAAAGATTCAGATAATCTACAGAAATCTCCAGGCATAAAACAAAACTGCATTAAAAACAGTCACAGCATTAAGCGCAGTCACAGCTTGGATTCAGAAACACTTTTGAAATTGAATGATAGCGAACATTTCATTGCTACACCCACAACTGCAAGTTGAAACTCTACTATGATATTATGGTGTAGTTTAAACCCAACCATGAAACCTAATGAAAAAGGTCTAGTGCCTGGCCCTAACTAGGAATTTGTCAAAGCAAACACCGAGTAAAACAAACAAACAAACAAAAAAAAAAATGGAGAGCAAGGAAGTAAAAATGGCATGGGAATGAGTTTGGGTTGTTGATTTTGAAAAAGCGTCAAGATGCATTTTTGTCAGGGAAGTCTGCTTATTCAATCAGGGCAGAACTAGATCACATTTTGGATGTATCACATGAGCACATCTCCATAGTAAGGGTGCAGGTGCTTAACTGGCCTGTCTGCTAAGCAGCTTAAATTTGACATCAAGCAAGAATGGGTAAACATTTTGTTTTCAAGGTGACAGCATGTGGTATCCTTCGTCCAAGAATTTCACAGGGAGTTGTAAACAAAAGAGGTTGTCATGTTTGTCAGTTTATTATGTTTTATGTTCCTGTTTAGGCTTTAGCTTATGCCACTGTTTTTTGTCAGTCACTCTTGCCCTGCCATCAGCTTCACTCACGTCACCTGTGTTTTTCCCCTCAGCTGTCCTCACTCAATAATCACCCTCCTCAGTATTTAGTCTCCAAGTCTTTTCATGCCTAATGCCAGATCCGTCTGTCATGTAGGGTGTGTGGCGTGGTGGTGGAGGACCTGGATGTAGATAGTCCAACGAAAACTTGGTTTATTTAAATAATCCAAACAAAAAGTGCGGCTTAGCCGGTATACCAAAAAAACCTGAAACAAACAAAAACCTGACTATGACGAAGACAAAACTGCTTGACTTAAACATGAACAAAACCTGACATGAAATTATGACTATTACTCAACAAGGACAAACCTAATTCCAGCATGAGTGACTTGGCTTAGCAAGAGGGATGGTGAGGATCTGGGAATGAGTATGAACACGCTTGGAGGGTGATTATTGAGTGAGGGCAGCTGAGGGGAAAAACACAGGTGACGTGAGTGAACCGAATGGCAGACTAAGACTGCATAAAACATGATAAACTGACAGATGAGGCAACCCGACGCAAAAATGTTTTTCAAAAAAGATTAAAACTCTAGTATTCAATATGTTGTCTTTGTACTCATTTTAACTGGATTATTTGATTTGCATTGATTATGTTTTGTTTACATTGTGGACTATTTTTATTTGAAGTGTGACGTTATAATAATCAATAAACTGCAGAATCTGCACAGTTTAAGAATAGAGCTGTTTCACATTCCTGTGTTACATGCATTTTGCTTGTGTCATGTTGTTTCTTACAACACAACAATTGAAAGTCTTTTGTTGAGGGAACAAAAAACTTTGATCTGAGAGGATGTTGGCATTGCCATTACATATGGAATAAAAATATCGAATAGGCAAGGTTCAACAAAAATCTGATGAGCTAAACTTCTGTCCCATCCTATCACACTTTATACACATTATTTAATAAGAAAAAACATCAAACGCACTTAAAGACTTTTCTTAGATACAAGTCTCCATACTTAAAGGAAAAATTTCTCATTTTGGGAAATACACAGGCTATATTTGTTTAATTTTCCTGTGGTGAATTACATAACACGATTGAATTTACGCAAAGGCAGAACTCATGTGTATGTATTTCAAACAGTAACAGCCCTCCCAATCTTGGAATGGGGTGAACAGGGTATAGAGTAGCTATGTATCTATAGGCTGTATATGTTTATATGAAAAGCAACATTTTTCAAGACAGCACAGGCATTAGTCAATCAAATCTTGTTTTAATTCAAATTATGTCGAGCTTTATTGTAGTGTGTTCATGTGAGTCTCGTGAAGTTTACATATTAAAACTGGATGGAGCCACAACTTTAATCTTTTGTAAGCAGAAGTGACTTGCAGAGAATGAATCTCAGCGTGGATGGGAGGAGGCTGTGCACATCTACTGGGCCACTTACCTGTCACTCAAAGCAGGCCACCGCATAATAATACACCATTAATAAAATTCAAATCAGTGAGTTATAAAAAAAATAAATAGACAAATTCACCTTTATTCCTACATAATTGTACAGGAGATAAAAATAGCTTAACTTGTCAAAGAAATAACAGCCTAGCAGCTGTTAGCCAGTATAGCTTAGTTTATTCCAGTTGTTATGTTGCTAATAAATGGTCTGTGAAATCTATGAACATGCTAAAGTGTGCAAATGCCCCTTAGTTTCCAACATTTAATTTATTCATGTTAAACTAGGGTACGTATCTGCTGGCTTTAATGTAAAGTTTGAATCAGTTCTCTTATTTAACCTTACAAATATGTAACACTTACGAGTACATTCTGGCTTTTTAATGCAATGAAAAGTGTTTAAATCCCAATTCAGTCTCAGATTAAATTACTGCAGTTGTCAGGGGTTTTAATTTGCTCTGACTCCATGGATAAGAACACAAAACCTATGTGCACATAATAATTTACACTGAGGGTGCTGCAGTCAAGGCTGCTAAAGTGGGTACAATTAACTTTAAAATTGATCTACCGTAATGGAAGGTCTGAAACTGACAACTACAACTGCGATAAAAAGAAACTTGAAAAGTTAATTTTACATATGTGGAAGACAGCTGGAGGCTTTGTCCCTGTCCTGCTGTATGGGGCTGACGTCCTCAGTGAGTCAAAAACAACTACAGCCTGTTGGATACAGTGGAATGCAATCCCTTCATGGTAAACGTACTACAACTGGTACTCGGTGAAGATTTCGTTGGCTTGTTTTAGCACCATGTGGATAAAAATGGTCCAAGTGTATGTCCAGAAAAAAAAAAAAACTTTAAAAAGTTTAATGTCAGTAAAGTGACTTTTGAAATTCAAATATTGTTTCTTAAACTGTTCTTCCCTACCTCAGGTTTGGATGCCAGTCCACCAGCCAGCACCCATGAACTCACCATTCCTAATGATGTGAGTACTGTTGGAGAGATGTCCGAAAACTTACAGAACTATGTCTGCAAAAATTCAAGCGTTTCAAAATGTGTCTTCATACATTTAGATTTAAAGGAACGATTAGACTTTTGAATGGAAATTATCTAGTAATGATAACTTATAGTTGGAAGGATGGCAGATAACTGCTGATTAAGTAACAAGACAAGCATTCACAAATAATAGAGGGCATTGACATCTCTACTATGTCTTTTTACACTTATTTTAATTAAAGAAATGACTGAAATTGCCACAAGCAATCCTGCAAATTTAAGTTCTTGCTATTGGCATAGCAGAATACCCCCCATTAGCGAATCTATTGACCACATCATCATTAATCAAACAAATTAAACATATAATTTCATAACCCATTAAACTTTTACATCAAATATAACGGGAATTTCTTTCTTCAAGCATAAAGACTTTCATTTTTTTCTTCAGCTAATAGGCTGCATTATTGGACGCCAGGGAACCAAAATAAATGAGATTCGACAGATGTCTGGGGCACAGATCAAAATTGCGAATGCCATGGAGGGTTCGTCAGAGCGCCAGATCACCATCACAGGGACCCCTGCTAACATAAGCCTGGCCCAGTATCTCATCAATGCCAGGTAACCTTTTAATTCTAACAGCTGAGCTCCAACACGATCTAAAAGATTAAATCACCATCTGAATCGTCGTGCTTATAGTGAAGAGCAAAGAAAATGGAAATATATCACCAGTTTATTTTCGACATTCATGACAATGATGCTTTAATGGGTAACAAAAAAGCACATCTTTCAGATATTCTGTCAGACAAATAGTTGTTCCTTTCTCCCTATTTACTATTATTTCCACAGTGTGGACATCAAAATGGAACATGTTTCTGTTGAAGCACTCTTTTGCAAATTATTGGGAGTGATGCCAACTACTAAGAAAACAAGCTGTGCCTTTGAAGAAAAGCCTGCAGATTAGCAAATTGGTTGATCAAAAAGTAATTCATCAAATTTTCAGTACCTATTTCCCAGCAGAATTTGGGAACATTTATGAAATAAATACAGACAAAAAAACAAACATAAAAGGTCATCTTAGGAAACCAACATTATAGCAGATATATTACCATTATACGTTTTGAATTGTAATTCTTCAATGAAATTAAGTGAAAACCTCTCGTTAATATGTGGAGAAAATATACTGGCTTGGACGGTAAGATACTGTGCATACCAGCAAAATAGCTTTTTTTTATTTTTTTATTATTTTTTTATTAAAGCTTTTATCACAGGCCTTCCTTACCCCTTTCCACCTAAAATATCATTTAATTCTCAACAGTGTAAATGGATGTCAAATCTGCTGTTCCGCTGATGTCTATGGGCTCCCTCCATCTTAAAGTCAAATTTTTATCAGCATTTGCACAGGAGAACCCAAATACTCAACAATCAGGATACTGTGTTCATGACTTCTTTAAGGAAATGTCAGAAACCCTTCCACTTAAAGAAACTAATGCCTACTGCTCTCCTACAATTCCAATGGCAGGTTCAGGGACGTGGCTGGCATGTGGAATGACCCCTCATCCATGGCAACATCCTGAAGTCACCCCAAACATTTGTGTTATCGTGTGGGACTTTCCCTTTACTGAGCTGGTTGTGCATATTACTTCAGGATTAGCCTGTGAGAGACCTGTGAGGACATTGGGCTTTTTTGAGCCTAATGTTGCCAGAGTAGCGATAAATCCGTAATTTGACATTTTGGGAAATATGCTTATTCACTTTTTTGTAGTTCAGATTAAGTATAGAAAATCAATATCACCATTTTTTTTAAATATGAATCTTTTTATCTCAGAGATTTAGCTTAGCATGGATGTGGGCTTTTTCCAAAGGAGACAAAATCCATGCAGTGGTTCACGTCAAGCTCCCAAATTAATGCCGAGCAACTTCAGAACTCCAGAGTCAAGCTTTGGTCAAAAGAAAAAAACAAACAAAACATAACCCTTTTTGATAACAACAGATTTTTAAAACCTATTATTAGTGATTAAACAAAAGTCTCAGCAAATAAATATTTTAACCAGGAGTGTTTCCTCCTTTTTCCAATAACCATTCCAAATTAAATTCGAAACATACCACCTAACCAATGCCAAATGGGATTCTTTTAGGAGAATTCAATTATGCTAAAGACAGTAGTTGTATGATGCAGATCTGGCCCTTCTGTCAAAAATCATCTGTCAAACTGGGCATTTTAGATGTTGCACTGGTACTAAGGTCCTTTACAGTTTCCACTATATGGTGACAAGGTTCAGAGGGACTTCAAGCAGATGTATTACTTCAGACAAGCACTGTGGAGGAGATGTAATGATGGAACAAATCATATCAATCACATGATTACCATGGCCATGTCACTCTCAACAGAGCTGCAAAGTTTTCATGATGCAAAACTTTTTGCATGTGTAGTACAAGTGTGATGGTGGGGAAATCACCTTTTAAAGCTGTTTTTGATCGAACTGGACTGCCAGTTCTGTCCATAGAATTTCTGTATCCAGGAGACAACTAAAATAGCAGTCATGGTTCACCTGTTGGCAATTTCAAGATGGCTGCCAAGTGGCAAGACTTGGCTGAAAGGACTATGGTGGAGCTAACACTCACTAACTTCATATTCCTACTGAATATGTGTATATATTCAGTAATATATTCAGTAGACTGGCATGAGAGAAGCACTGATTTTTCTAATTTCTTTTTAAAAAAGCAGATAATTGTATTTTCCAAAAAGAGTCAAACTTTTCTTTGATTATTTATATAGCATGCTTCATTCCAGGAAAGTTATTTCTGTATCAGGCTAGACTTTTGAGGTATCCCTATTTTGCTTTCAAGTGTCAAAAAAGGGAAGAAAAAAAAAAAAGGCACCTAAGTTAAGGGATGAACCAGTGTTGTGTATATTCATAACATGCAACTTGATAAAGAATGTTTCCTGGCAACATAGGAAATGAGCGGTAGCTCAAGACTTTTGCTCAGTTCTGTAAGTCCTAATGTGTAGTAATAATAATGTAGAAATAAAAAAAGAAAATCAGAAAAGCAAAGAAGGAGACAGAACACATGACTGCCATTTTGCAGTGATGTGATCCCTCTGTAAGGGGATACAACAGTTTAAACACACCATTCTTTCAGTTCACTACATGACCTCTTCTGGGGGTTAGTAATGCATGGTTATGTTGCCTCATCTAAAAATGTTTTATGTGAAATGGTGGAGTGAAATTATGGTGCCCAGCATCTGTGAACAAGAATGTGCTTGTGGATTCAAGCTGCCATTGTAGAATAACTTTCACTTTTCAACAGACGTTCCTCTTTCATAGTTGTTTCATTTTCTGTCTGCCACCCTTCAACCCCAACCCCCTGCCCCCACCCCACTCCCACTCTCACTCCTCCCCTTCTACCCTGACCTGTTTTAGGCTGACGTCTGAAGTCACTGGAATGGGCACACTCTAATTTCTACCCATCTTTCCTCAGTGCATCACATGACCCTTGAGCAAATGGCATTGCACTTACATTATTGATTTATCCGGTTTGCTGTCCTGATATTTAAGTGGCATTAACTTTTATCATTTCTGGTAATGACAGTAAACGTGTACAATTGCTGCACGGTTACTTGATTCCTCATCTAACTGAAACTGTTGTTTCCGTTTCTGGAAACTTATTTTTTTTTGACACTCTAGTATCTGTCATGGCATTTCACACACTGCACTAATTTTAATTTATCAGTCGAATTTAGTCATTTTTAGGTGTAGCTCCAAGTAAACCCACATATAATAACCCACACTTCTTGACTAGTTGTGAGGTGTAATTTTTTAACAAGCAATTATACACCTGACACCTTATCCAATTTATTTCACACTGATTTTGTGATTGAATTGAGTGTTCCACTGTGAGCATGTGGAACTGTACCTGTTTGTTTCAGTCTTGTACACTACAGAATGACCTGCATGAGCACAAAGCCTCCTGCATTTCAAATTTATTTGAAAATCAGACAGGACTGAATGGTGTACAGGAATTGAATAGATTTGTTACTCTAGTTTGAAATTTTCAAGGGTGGAGGCTGATAAACATCCACACTAATGCGCAAATATCAGTTTTTCTGAGTTCCAAATGACACCTGACAAAAAGCTGGGATGGAAAAATGAAGTCATGTTGAGTAAATAGGTTGGGTCAAATTTAAATGCATGCAATCAGTAAACCCCAATTTATTCACCAGTGCTCCACAACCATGTAATCATGTTATTCATGCTGCAATCTCATAGTACCTCTGTATAATAGGCATGAGCCTAATGGAAAAGCCTGCAGTGTTTTTGCACTCCCATGTAACATATCTAAGGATGTCAGGGATTGCCTAGAAGGCTCAAAAGCTCTTGAGTTGGAATTTCTCATGGTCATCGCATTGTTTTCTTTTTTCGAGCTCCATCTTCACAGACATCGAACACTTTGGTAGAAGACAAACTATTTTACACACGAAACATGTGGTGTGTTTCCAGTTTGCATCTGTCAGATATAGGCATAAAAACACTGGAAAACTGTGTATTAACATATATATTTATACATATATAAATCAAATTTCAGTCTTGCTAAAACACATGCACAATGTGTGACACTCTGCATCTGCCATACACTGTAATACAACATCTTACTGGCCACACCAGGTTTTGTATCTCTTTGAGCCATTGGACAGACACAAGAATTATGTGTTGTATATAAGACTGAATGTATTTTTGTGTTTTAATGGCTAATGTGTGAATCACATAATGGACTGAAACACCTGCAGTGGCTCTTGAAAGTTTGATAACCATGTTTTTCTATATTTTGGCATAAATGTCAAATCAAACATCATTAGATTTTCACACAAGGGCTAAAAGTACATTACGATAAACCAAATAAACATATCAATCAAAAGTCTTGTATTTGGTTGTTAACTGATAAAAATGACCCAATATAACATATCCTTGAGTGGCAAGAGTATGTGAACATTTGTTACCTGGTGAGACATTGACTTGGAGTATTAACTACAACTAAAGATTCGAAGTTATTAACTCTATTCTCCTTCAGTCCTCCTTGTGTGCTTAGGTCTGTCTTCCTGTACTACTTAACATTCACTTCACAGATAGTGTAATTTAGATTTCAGTTCTCCGTCTTTGAGTGCAACTCACCCTGGTCCAGATGTAGCAAAAGAGACCCATACAATAATAATACCTCAACACATGGAATATGCTTAACAGAAATGTTGTTTTTTGAGAGTTTCTGTTCATCACAACATGGTTGTACAATTGTATCCAGTTGGTGGACTCATGAACATTAATATGTAATGTGAGAGAAGTCTGATTGTTCAGAATTCCCCTATAGGTCCTTTTACCCCCTCTGGTTAACTGAACACCTTCTCTTGGAGTTATCTTTGTTGTTCTATCACTCCTGGAGAAGGTAACCATAGCCATGCTTTTCCTGTTTCAATGCAGTCCGTCTGGCAGTTGGTTGGTGTAGTCCAAACCCTTTTAAAGAAGGCTTTTTAACCTTTTCCAACCTGATGAGCACCACTGATTCCTTTTCTGATCCTCTCAGCAATCTCTTTTATTGATATACTTTGACACATTTTCTGTTAACTCAGACTTTTATTAATCCATGTTCTTCTTTTTCAAAATAACTACTAATCCCAGATGTTCACATACTTTTTCCATACAGTTATGATATAATTACAGTTATATAATTTTTTTTTTTTTTTTGGGGGGGGTTCTCAAGAAGTTAGCAATCAAATGGAACATTTTAATTTCATGACTGGGTTATTTTTGTTTTGTTGCAATTTTTGTTTGGAAATCAGATTAATCTCGAGACCATATTTATCCAAATTTCTATAAAAATTTCAAGAGTTCACAAACTTTCAAGTGCTTCTGGGTGTCTTTTTGGTCAGGTAAATCAGACAGGAATGATTTATAAAGTAGAATACAGACAAATATTAATTCAAAGCCTCAGAATGTTAGAAATATAGATTGGGAAGATTACTCAGAAAGATGTTAGTTATTTAGGATAGTAATTTTAATTTACTACACTAAATACAATGTTATATTGATTTCTGATGAGGTGTATTTGTTTTGACACAATAAGTGAATAATGGAGACCAAGAGGATGACATGCCACAAAGTTCCAGCCTACTGACAGGTTAAGTCCATACCACAGCTTTTAAACTAACACATGAATCACGTATAACTTGTGATTAGTCAATAATGTGTTGTTGAAACAAGTTGGATGCACTTATCAATGCATTCATTTACATGATACATTTATCGGATTGATGTAATTCCCGGAATAACCTTGTTGAAAGTAATTACAAAGACGTCAGCTTTTGGCAGAAAGGCTGCAAATACACTGCTGCTGACAGTAGCCATCAAATAGGGACCATTTGTTGACACTGTATCTGGTTTCACTTGGCCACCAGTTTCTTTAAATTCTAAACACAGCAGAGGTCACTAATTTAGGCTATTTATCAAACGCACTAGAGCTAAACAACTTGGAACAATGCATGGCCACTCAGAAGTCACTGAGGGTTGTTTTTTCCTCAGCTTCACATTGTGTTGACGTTTCATGGACGCGGTATTGGATGACGTGTAAAGAAAAAACACATCCCCCATCTCCAAAAATAGTGATTGTGTTTCTACTGTAGTTTCAGGGTGTCTGTTGTTTGTGTGTGGGCAGGCCAGCCAAGGTGCAGTCACTTTACAGGGCAACCACGACTCATTTTCTATTTCATCACCATACTTCTGTTTACATATTAATTGCATTGCTGATGTTGTCATCATCCTACAGTGCTGTGTATGGTGGATACATCTTGCTGTGTCACTTTTTTTTATTTTTTTTATTTCACTGCTTTCAGATATTTTTGTTTTCTGTGCTAGAGCAGCATTAAGGAATTATATGATTTTATGTTTGAGGAGAAAGATGTCAGCTCAGTATTAGATTTGCATCATGAAGGTCTCTGTTGGATTCATTATTTATTGAAGTTCATTCTGCAATGTTTTGTAAAGAGGAGATAATAAAGTTTGTTTCTTTCTTCTCTTGACTGACCTTGTCTTTATGTGAGTTGTGTATCATTTTTACAAAATCTAGACAATATTTTTTTTCTTTTAAAATATCATTCAATGACTACGACTTTGAATGTGCAAAGAACGTGTGAACCAAACAAGACATTTTACAAATAATGAAAGTAAATGTAAATTGAGTGTGCACAAGTATTCACCACCCAGTCAGTTGGGGGTGATCTGTCACACTTCTGATGACATCACATGTATAACCTGTTGACCTATGACGAATGCAGGGTTCATTGAGTGTATATGAAAAGAAGGCAAACGCATCACTAATTTGACTTATCTACAAATAGCCAGCTGGCAAATAAACCAACAGTAGAGAAATTTGTGAACCTTAGAATTATGTGCGTCTGACCCGTTTTGAGGTACAATTACTTTTTGGTATGTATATTCCTGGGCCTGAAAATGCCCTGGAATTCCCAGAGGCCACAGTTTAAAACTTTGACTTCCAGCCCCGCATCACACCATTTTACTTGATGGATGCTAGACATTTTTGTGGGCTTTTGATGGGGTCTTTGTGGCCTCTTCACCTTAACTAAGAATTCATGTCTATGGCTGTGCATTTTCACAGGGCTAATAAAAGCATGTTACATCCCACACTTATATGGAGATCCAAAAAGTGAAAAAATTGCCAAATTCTCTAGTGTTACTTTAAGTCACTTCAGTGTTCCTATGTGGGGTGCAAATGTTGACAGTAAACTATCTTGTAGGTATACAGTTCCTATGGGGGGCTCCACAATCTTTACCCTCATGCAATCCCTAAAACTGTCGTGAAGTTACTAAGCATGCTTTTCATAGGGTTATTCCTTTTCTTCTTTTTTTTTTCTTACTAGGCTGCACAGTGGTGTGGTGGTTAGCACTGTCAACTAACAGTAAGAAGGTTCCTGGATCGAATCTCATATAAATTTTGTGACTGGAGGAGCAAGTAAATGAATAAGTGGTATTACCTGCTTTAGACAGCTGTCAAAGCTCTGTCTCAAGAATCAGGAAGGAATTCTGATTGGGGTGCTAAGCTAAGAGCTACTCAGAACAGCAACACAATTGTGAGTTGTTATCTACAGTAAACACCTCAATCCTCAAATTTTTGTAGCTGTTCCAGTGAATGCTGCTTAGGGGAATTTTACACCATGTTATGTCATTGCATACACATAGGCTTCCCACGTATGCTGCAACTGATCAAGTCTATCAGGAGTGGTGTAGGACTCATTGGATTGCTTACTGCTGGAACTTAAGTTTTGCAAAGATTGAAAAGATAGTATTTGTGCTTTTCCAGGATTTTTCCTCACTTTTATTACTTTCAGAGTTTCAATTATGGGATTAGAGCAGCGGAACAGACTGCTGTCCACTGCAGGTAAGACACTGCTTACTTATAAGCAATGCACAAAACTCTGCTGAAAACAAGGAAAAAAAATGTATGTATGTGTATATACATGTAAATACTGATCTACTACTACGGATATATTGTAGAATTATAGTTACCCTATACCTTATTCACCCTATTCCATGAGTGTGAGGAGGAGGGCCGTTAATGTTAGAAATATATACACAGGAGTTCTGCCTTTGGGTGATATCAATCTTCTATATCACTTAAGACAAGAAGAAAAGTTCCCTTCTGCTTAAGTTAAGGAAGTAGTGATGATTGTGGTATCTGAAGCTGGTAAAAAAATAATAAAGTAACAAAAATAATAAGTACATTACTGGTACTGTAAAGTGTGTAACTTCAATGTAGTCGTGGAATCTCTCCACAGAGTTGGTTGAGCTAAACTATTAAATTTTTTTCCAGTTGTGATCCTCATATTTCAGTCTCTTCCATCTTGATCCTGTCAGACAGAGAATCGTGTTCAGTATGAATCATATTAGCTGTAATAGGAGGTTGGCTTCAGCATTAGTAACATCATGTGGGCAGTGTACACCTGTGTCTCCCAAATGAGTAAATTTGAACACTCAAGTAAGACCTATATAATCCTGGATGAGCTCAACTAATGTACCTTGATGGCCATAAAGTGGGGCAATAGCTGCAGTAAATCTCTGAACTGCAAATCACAGACAAGTTTTATGGCAATAAGGAGGGTGAAAGATTTTTGGTTTGACAATGTTCCTTAGGTGAAAGAAGCAGTATCTGGTCAGTTCTTTAGAGTGCTGCTCTAGAGACATTGCCAATTCTAAATTAACACTTAAATTCCTATGACTAGGCTTAACAGACCAGCCTAGATCCTTATTAATGAACTGCTTGATCTCAGGGATTTTGTGATCTGGTGCAATGATTAATGTTTCGGTCTTATTGGAGTTGAGTTTTAAGTAATTGTTGTTTGACCATTGGTTAATGTTTGTCAAGCAGTCCATCAAAGAAGTCAATTTGGGCAGCTCAGAAATTTTAAATGGACAGAAAAGCTGGATATCATCTGTATATAGATGGTAGGACACATTTCTGTGTTGCTTAATTATATTACCTGGTGGGAGTATATTTGGAAGGAAGAGCATAGGCCCCAAGACCGAGCCCTGGAGCACCCCACATGACACTTCAACATAATCAGACATAATCTGATTAACACAGACACTGAAAGTTCTGGCTGACAGGTAAGATGAGAACCACTGTAAAACTGAACCAGAAATTCCAACCATGTCGTGAAGTCTGTTGATTTAAAATATTATGATCGACAGTATTAAAAGCAGATGATAGATCTAATAAAACCATGACAGTGTTATCCCCCTGAGTCAGCTGCCAGCTGAGGTTTCATTTTATCAAGCAAGAGAGACACATCATGCAGTGTTACAGGAATAAAGGCGGACCAAATGTGGTGGGGAGGCGGATTACATGCCAAGTTGTGAAGTGACGATGGCGAGATGTTTTCTCTTATATTTCTGGTCCTCTCAAAAAAAGAAAATAAGAAGGGAATTGCTGTCTGCTTAAGATAAAAAAGGGTCTTGCATAGTAGTTGGGGACACTAAGGAGTTAATGATGTCAAATAAGAATTTAGGGGTTTTCTTATTCAAGGCTATTAGCTGAGAGAAGTATTGAGTTCGGGCATTTCTTAGCATTTCATTTAAAGACGCTCTTACGTCCTTCAGATGTAGCCTGTGAAGTTTTGTTGCCTTCCATAAGCGCTCTACCTTGCAACAGTTTCTCTGAAAAGCCTTAATACAATCATCAACCCAGGGACAATACTTATGTGGGGCATGGGCTAATTTAACAGGAGCCACGTGGTCTAGGATTTCCAAACACTGACTTTAATAGGCCCTAATAAAAGTATCTGCATGTTCTCCCCAGTGTATGCATGGCTTCTCTACAGGTACTCCGGCTTCTTTCCACCACCCAAAAACAGGCATATCAGGTTAATTGGTGTCTAAATTGACCCTAGGAGAGAGTGTCAGCATGTATGGTTGTTTGTCTCATGAGTCCCTGTCCAGAGTGTACCCTGCCTCTTGCCCAGTGACAGTTGGGATAGGCTTCAGTCCATCCAGTGACTTTAAATTGGATAAATAGGTAGATGCAAAAGTTTTTTACAGGCCTGTCTAGCTCTCAGACTCCTCTGCAATGGAGACATGTATATATGCAGTATGTGGTTTAGTATCGTCTTGCTGAAATATGCAAGGCCTTCACTGAAAAAATCATCTGAAAGACGTACCTTTCAGCATTGATAGGGCCTTTCCCAGATGTACAAGTTGCCAGTCCTATAGGCACTAATACTCCACCATACCATCAGAGATGCAGGCTTTTGAGGACGCAGTGTTTATGGTTTCCAAAATCTGAGTCATATATTAAATGAATTAAATAAATAATCAATTAAAAACAGAACAGTTTTCCAATTTGCTTCAGTCCATTTTAAACTAAATTTGGTCCAGTGAAGATGCCAGCATCTCTGTCAAATCATATGTTTTGTTCTTTGCATGATAGCCCTTTAACCTTAATTTGTGGATGGCACAGGGAACTGTGTTTACAGACAATGATTTCTGGAAGTGTTCCTGAGCCCATGCACTGATTTCCATGACATAATCATGCATGTTTTAGATTCAGTGCAGACTGAGGGCCCAAAGATCATAGGCACCCAATGTGGACTTTTGGCTTTCTTTCTCCAGATTCTGTTTTAATGATATAATGTACTGTAGCTCCTTACAGTTTAACGGTGAAGAGCATTATTACGAAATTGCTGGACAATTTATCAACTTGTTTTTTTGCAGATTACTAAATCTTAGCAAGGTTTTAGATCTGAGAGACTCTTGTGCTCTAAATTGCTTTTTTTTATACCCAATCATGGTACTGACCTATTGTCAATTGACTGCAAGATGTTTCTCGTGTTGTTTCTTTTTTAGTACCTTATTTACTTTTTCAATTTTGTTTCTTTCATCCTTTTTTGGGCCACATTACTGCCACCAAGTATAAATTGGTTAAATATAACAGTGAAATGTTTGACTTATGACATTGTTTTTTTTTGTTTTGTTTTTTTTGGCTTATATTATGAATAAAATATTGGTTTATAAGTTTTGCAAATGACTGCATTATCTTTACGTCTTACACAGCATCTCATTTTTTTTTAGGGAATTGGGGTTGCACCACTTTGAGCCTATTATAATCTGTCACAGTTTGTTTTTCAGGTCACAGTTTGTTTTAATAATCTTGTTTTCAGTTTCTCATGTTTTCATGTTATGTTCTTGTCATGTTTCTCCCCTGTCACATTAGGTTCACTAATGTCACCGGTTTCATTGTTCACAGCTGCACCTCATTCACTAATCACTCCCTCCACAGCATTTAGTCTCCTGGTTTACTTTCACTCATTGCAGAATCCTCACTAACCCTTCATGCCACCGCCACGAAAAGTTAAGGCTGGTTAGGCCTCATAGTCACAGTTAATCATAGTCTTGTTTTGTTTTTCATAGTCTTGGTATTTTGGATATCTGGCCCTGCTGCGCTGTCTGTTTTTGCCTAGCTCCCTGTTTTGTTAATAAACCTTTTTTTGAGTCTGAAAGAATTGCATCTGGGTCCTACCTCTCCACCAATCCTGACATAATCAAGTTTACTTTTGACACAGTTGTCTTATTTTTTTCCAAATGAAAAATGATGGAAAAATACAAGACAAAATCTCCACCACTTCAAGCGTTCCATATAAAATAGCAACGGCAGCCAATTAGCTGTAGTTATTTTGTGGTCAGACATTCAGTGGGAGTGTGTGCACAAGTGACAGAGCCACAGGGGATGTTTTTGTCCACAGGCCTGTTGCAAATTAAAAGTGTTCCTCTTTGGGGGTTACAAGAGGTCACCTTGTCTACAATTCCATCATCAACCCTCACCAAATATTCCCCAGTAGTTAAATGTGCCTAGTTTAAAGCAACTCTTAGTTGCACTCCCAAAGCCCCTGATTGCATTTAGTAGAACATGCACCAAGTCTAAATAAAGAGAGATATTCCCTAAGATGAACAACTGTCAACCTTGTCAGGAAAGGAGAAAGCTTCAGATATTCATAGGAAGTCATTTTGACTTTGAAACATCAATTGCATCACATAATCTTTATTTCTACTGAAAAGTCCTGGGGTTATTCAAGATTACACCCTATACTGCTCAAGACATTTCAAATAAGACAAAAAAACTGATACTTGGTCTTCCATGATAAACCCTGAAACTTTATGATACCTAAAAAGTAATATTTGATGATAAACTACACTGTACACAAAATAGAATAGAACAGAATAATATTTAGGAAATTGCAGAATTACAGTGTGATTAGAGAAGAATCTTAAATTTACCCAAGTGGATCAAATAAGAAAAAGATACATTTTATATATTTCCAGGCACGGTCATTGTACAGTATGGGTATTGTAATGGGCAGAAATTATACTCCAATATTGTTCTTATTGCAGCTCAATGAAGTTTGCCCTACATAAAGTTTTAAATAAATAGTCCCTTAAAGTGCTTTATGAAAGGCATGTAAATATACGTCAAAATAACGAATCATTGTACTAGTACAATGTAACTAGTACATCCTAAATCAAACGTCTGCCGGTATCTCGCTGGAAAGCCTAATTAATTTTTTGGCAGTGGATAGAAAGCTATGCTAGTTCCATAATAACACTCCGGTCATACAGATTTATTTATTATTTCATTCATTCATCCAAATGTGTTCATCATTTTACAGTCACTGCATCAGTGTCGTGTGAACAGAGCCACAATAGGGGGTCGAAGTTGATTAGTTTGTGATACGCCTCCAAGGCAGGTAGTAACAAAGGCAAAACGGGATATTCGTGTATGGCAAGCTAGCATCGTGGAACTCACCATTCTTACCAGCAGTGCTGCCGTCACTCAGTGGATTCAGTGACACAAGATGAGGTGTGTAAGCACACACCAGCAAAGTGCTGCGTTCCCTCATCTGGCAAGCTTTAATTACCAAAGAGGGACAGCAGAACCATTAAAGAGGATGTCTTTTTTTAGTTAATGCCTTATTTAGAGGCTGCAGTCCTTGCCTGGTTCACTCCCATTATATGGATATACGCGGATCTGAAATGATCTAAATAGTGTCCGAAGGACTCCAAGTTACACCAAAATGTTATCGTGAGTAATTGCACATGTTTTGCTAGAATTAAGGTCCAGGTTTAAAGAAACAGAACTTTCCTTTTAAGTTCTATATTGTTTCAATATAAATTACAATATTCTCCTAACCTTCTCCAATATTCTCTCCATAAGGTAGATCTGATAACATTTGTGCACAAGCATTACAGTGTTTTAAGAATTAAATAACTATACAGTGTATTAAGTCAAATCAAAACATACCACAAAAAGTCAATGAATCTGTAACAGAGGTGCAACAAAGCAGAAAAATTAGAATCCTCCTACAAATTGCCAGTAATCGTCTGGATCTTTGGTGATCCTGGAGGGGACACACACAGAGAGCAACTATTACTGAAAAGTCTTTACTGTAAAAAGTAGGATTTCATTTATTGTTCACTTTAAATGAAAATTCAATCATTATCTACTCACTCTTGTGTCGATGAAAGGTCAGTTTAAGTTTTTTGGTCCACAAAACACTGGAGTTCCACAGGAAATCAGTGTTGCAGCATTATCCCAAACAATTGCAGTAAATGGTGAATACGATTTAAATGCAAAAAACAACTGGGGGATCTTCAGGTTCGTAACTCTGCCGTCAAGCGAACCCACACCTACAGATCAACGCAGCTTCCAGCTAACACATGGTGCAAATTACGACTTGTCAGGTCAACCTGGCATGTCTGGACTTTTGAAAACTTAGATTACAATAGCCAAGCAGTATGATGGCATTTTTATGTTTTTGTAAAGTTGTTAATGTTTGAAACAAAGCCGCTATTGACTATGGTTGTTTGGGAGGATGCTTTAAGCTGTTTTCATGTGAAACTCCAGGAGTGTTTTGTGAATTGAAAAAAATAACCTGAACTTTCAGCATGAGGGTTAGGTAATGACTGATTTTTAATTTAAAGTGAACTACTCTTTCAACCAAACTTCATTTAAATTTTCTATGAGACATTATACTTGAAGGTTTTTACCCAGAAAGAATGTTAAAGTGGCCATTGGACTGCAAAGCTGGATAACTTTGGGAGTAACCACCCAACTTACCTTACTGTGCAATCCAATTGTGTTACAGATACTACTGGCCAGCATGATGGAAAAGTCATAGAAAACAGGGATTCATGTTCATGCACTGTGCACATATTTCATATTTCACCACTGGATTCATACACATTCACAGTATTTATGTCAGGATAACATGAATATTCACTGGCTCCAAAGATCTTGTGGCAGGAGATTTTTCATTTCCATGTTGTCTGGATCATGAGGGGAAAACATACACAGACAAATATTACCTTTGGAGACATAGACATACAAAATATTACTCAGCAGCCTCACACATACATTCATTCTTACATAATATTCGCACAGTGAAGAATACAGTAAATGGACTGTTCTTGCATTTAAAGTACTTTTCTAGTATGATCAACCACTTAAAGCACTCTACAATACATGTCATTCACAGACTGATGACAGGCTCTACCAGGGTACCAACCCATAACTTGGGGTTAAGTGTCTTGCCCAAGGACACTTCCGACAGGTGGACTGGAGGAGCCGAGAATCGAACTGCCAATCTCAGCAAATTCTGCATTTGGCTTTTTGCAAAAACTGCCAGGACAGAGACAGGACAGGTCATGTTTATCAAATGTCTTTGTTCTACGAAGTTCTCAGCTGGATAAGGAACACCAGATGAGAGATAAGGATGGTAGCTATGATAAGCATTCAGTGCCATTCAGTCACTGATCAGGATTGTTAAATTGGGCAAATAGTATGATTTATATAAATACCTCTTAAAGATTCATCTATTGCTTCCTTAAAAGTGTTTTGTACTATAAGCTATATATTTTTTAACTTACATTTCCCTTTGGCAAACATCACCTCGCCTTGATAAGGGTGTCTCTGGAATTAAGTAAAAATCTGTAACATCAGTTAATTACTCAGCAATTAGCTAACAGTTTGACAATGTTACAGTCTAAACTATGGATATAAACACAAACATTACGTTAGGTTATTAACTTAAAAAAAAAAATAACAACAGGAAAATGTTTTCTTACCTGATATCACCAGGGTAACAGTTATAAAGTGAAGTTCATGTTAAAAGACCGGACAGATTCTGACTCTTCCTGTGTCCATATTCACGTTTTTGTTTTGTTGTGCTGTTCTCCATTGAAACTTAACTTAAATTCACTCAGATAAGAATTTGGCGTGCAGATGTAAAATAATCCAGGTAATGATCCACGTAATTAATTATGAAGGGACAGACAGAGTAGTCCTGCATTCAAACTGACGTACTTTCAAATGAAACCGCGCTCAGCGATCATTGGCCAGTTTCCCGGCTGACAGCCACTCTGACCAATCATACTCAAAGTAACATAGTAAAACATCCAATAGCAATTGTTTCAGCGGGACAACTATATATCAATATAATATTAAAATTATATGTGCCTTCTCTGCACTTTCTCAAGTGTAAAAATAAACAGTGCTTGTTGCACAGCTGTCATTTGTGTGAAAAAAAAACTTAAATCGTCAGTATGGAGATAAGCCTTTATTTCACGAGAAAAACATAAAATAACCGGTAATTATCACAATTTTACATACATTTGCACATAATCTAAGAAAACAGAAAAAACTACTATATAATTAGTATGGTAATTTTCCTGTTTAAAAAAAAAAAAAAAAAAGGGAAATAACTGTAGTTTGTCATTATTGGCAGAACACAGAAAATAACAGGCAGATTGATCATTTATAAATGTCTGTAACTTTACTGTTTTCTTTTTAAACTGCTTTAGAAAAATGGTAAAACTATAAAATTTTAGAGCAATTTACTTTAAAATTACAATTTTTTTTTTGTTTGTTTTTTTACAGTGTATTATTATTTTTTATCACTAGAATAGGACCCCCTGGAGCGTTTCCAAAAAGCGCCCCCTGTCGGTGACATGGGATACAGATACATTTTGCCGATGAGCACCACGAGCATTGTGGGTGTGTGTTTCACATTTATTTGATAGCAAGCTGCACTTGATGAGCTCAGCTAACCAAGGTAAGTAGTAAAAAATATTAATTGGTCTAATACATTGTAGAACATTGTTGTTAGTGCGACTAGTCCTTGCGGGTTCTCATTGTCATTGCGTTTTAATGTTTCAATTTAGATTGGTATGTACTTTATTAATGTGTTTTACCGCAGAGCTAATGTTAACTCAATTTAGCTATCTAAATGTTATTATTCGGAAAGGTCGGCTAATGTAAGTACGGACGTAACCGTTTCACAAAACTATAAATGTGTGCGTTAATCCTTTGTATTATCTGAAATAGTTTTCTACAAAGACTGTTTAATAGATGACGGTTGGCTACGTGTGACGGCAAGGACTTGTCGATTTTCTGACACCGTAAATATTAGGCATCATGTAGTTATTATGTTTAAATGGACACTTTTTAATTATTTTTTCATTTAATTTGGTGATGATTCTGTGAAGCTGGAGCAACAACTAAAAGGTCTACTCTAATTATTATGAATTTAAAACGGCACCATGCCTTTAAAAATGAATGGAAACTTTCAGACATATGACTGGTGAGGACGTAATAATAATCACATAATCAAATTGTATTTGTATAGCCAAAATTCCTAAAACACATTTTTCCTCTGTACAATCTGTGACACCTTCTGTTCTTAGACCCACGGTTCGAGTGAGGAAAAAACATGCCCACAAAAAAAAACCCTTTTAACAGGGAAAAAAGGTGGAAGAAACCTTAGGAGGAGCCACAGAGGAGGGATGGACAGACGTGCAATAGATGTCAAGTGTACAGAACAAATCAACACAAACATATTGTGCAATTACAATGAATGATAAAATGATTACAGAAGCAGTGGACGCTGTGATAGAGATACAGATGCACAGCAACAGCAAGTCATTAATTAACTATAAACTGTGATGAAGATATGGTAACAATAATGACAGTAATAATATATGTAGTGAACGTCGCACAGGACCAGAGCAGCAGCCACGATCCATGAGAACTTGCTGGACGAGAGAGCTCAGAAAATCCAGAGAAGAAGTTTAGTTAATAAGATGCATTAAGATGCATTAATGAGACATGTATATTTACAGACAGACAGACAGACAAGCTTAATTCTGATTGGTCACAGAAGTTTGCCACATCTGACAACATTCAGCCTCTTGTTACTATGTGTGCATTCTTTTATGGTAAAGGTAGGTTAATGTATGTCGTGTATTGGTTGATTATATGATAATTGTTATATTTGATTGTCCATTAGAGCTGAGTTTCTCTAGAAGGCTACCACAAGTTTGATTTCTTGAGTTCATAAAATGAATAGGTAGGACCAGGCCTTACTAGTACTATACTCATTGAAAACCAGCACATTGGGTTACTGTGTTTACTGGTTTTATGAGGTACTGTCAAGAAATTGAAGAAGGGACCTGACCAGAATCTTTTATGCAGCCAGTTCAAGGCAAGAATATTGTGTAAGAGGTGGAGTACATAGAGCAAGAGAGACACCCTCATACACTGAAACGAAAATGGGGATTGAATTTATTTGTGCAATGTTAAGGCCAGTTCAGGCCATTGCTTTGAAACCTGCACCTTTGCGCACCCTCTTGCTACTGAATGCCCTGGCAAATTCTTGCAACTGTACTATTCACACTGTGGGACAGAGTTGAGACTAGTTTGTTTGTCTTTTCCATGCCAACAGTTGCATTATAAGGAAACACCTATGTGGAAGAGCACAACAACCACTGCGTGCCGTTGATTTGTGTTATTATGTAGTTGTGTAGGCTAGCCCTGTTCCTGATTGACCAGCACTCCCTGTCCCCACGTGGTGTCCCAAGCATGTACTCGGTGCAGAGTGGTTAAAGTTTGAGACCTTTAGACTTAAGACTACTACCATTCAGAGACACATCAAAAATCTTTGCATTGGTATGTCTGGGTGCAGTTAAAAAAAGCAAGGGAGCTGGATTGGTTGTTGTAACAGTGGAATGAAATGTGAAAAGATTGTAGTTACCCCAATAATGAATTATCTCTGTGCAAAAGGCATTTTTAAGAGATGAGAGAGAGCTGGGAGGATACAGAGCAAACCAGTGACTGAAAAATAACCACTGAACATATCAGATACATCATTTTAAGATCGCTTTCAGACAAGAAAGTGCAGCAATTGTCTCTGTGTGGAAAGTAACGCAGTTAGTACAGTTTAATGTATAATGAAATTGTAACTCTGCAATCACAACAAAACATTAATAATAGTAAATACGTTGAACAGTAGTACATGAAGTTCACTCGAAACTAATTTAATTACCCATAAACACAGTTACTATATTATTGCTTTTCATTAATTAAAATTCAAAGTTCTTAACTACTTTAGGTGTTAGTCACAAAGTATGTAAATTCAATCAATTTGGCAGTTTAGAGGCAAAAACTTGAAAATGCCAAAATAGACATTTTTATTTCAGAAGTGGAATTTTAGGTCCATATTTTATTTTAGGCAGGAGCAGCATTTTCAGTTCAGATACATAGAAACATGTTATTTTTTACTTGTCTATCACCAAATGTATTTCAAATGAGTATTTCATTTTGTCATTGCTAACATTCAGAAAGTCTATTTGCAGCAATGGCTACTTCACACTAACCTTTGAGTTGCTGATCTGTCTAGATACCAAAGCATAAAATGTCAACTTTTTTGTACTCTATATTTAAGTAATCCAATGTATTACTTTGTAACAAAATGAAATTATTATTATTATGTGAGGGTGCCCCTCAGCCGCTTCGCTTTCGACTGGTTTAAATCTTAACTCTCAGGCCACGCCGTCACGATTTAGGTTTGATTCATGTCTTGTCTCGTCATTTCCTGTTTTATTTTGAAATCACTAACTTCCCTCTCGTTTCAGGTACCCTGCTCTTCCTCCTGTGTCAAGTGTCTGATTGTCCTCCCTGATTCCCAAAGTGTTTCCACCTGTTTTCCTTGGTTCCTCATGTGCTCAAATAGTCTGCGTGTCCCTTGTCTTGGGCCAGTGTGTGTTTCTTGTCATGAGCTTCTTTACTAGCGTTTTGTCCCACAGTATCCACAGCCACGGAATCCTCGAGCCTGCAGTGAGCAATCCTCCTGCAGAGCAGTATCTTTTTTTCTAATTTATTCCCTAGCTTTAGTTTAATATCACGGTAAGCCTGGTTTTGTTCCTGTTTTTTGGAGAGATTTTTATTTGTTAATGTTCCATACACTCAAAAAAACACCTTGTTCCCGGAACGTAATAAAATTATGGAAATAATTTCCACCTAAATAAAATGCTTTAATTTAGCAAGAAACAATTTTGTTGAGTGAACAATGTAAATGTAAATATGTTGGGTCAACATGATGTATTTGCGTTACTTAATTACCAGGGGTCAGTCCAACTAGATTTGTAAAGGTAAATGTAACATACTAACGTAATTTTCTTGGGCCATTTAAACTTGTATGATTTGATTAAGAGTTATTTAATTTAACAGGGTAGTTACAACTACTTTTTAAAAATCATAAAGTACATGAATTAATTGTGCTGAGCCAACAAAACAAAGCTGAACTGGTTTAGCCTAAGAGATTACCTTTGTCATATGAAAACGAACATAATAGTAAGTATTCAGCTATTTTTTTTAACATATACATATTCAGCAATGTAAACATAAATGTTAACCTATATACCCCCCTGGTGTCAAGTTTGGAAAATAAAAACACAAAGCAAATTGGATTTGTTGGAATAAACTTTACCAGAATAGGCAAAACTAACTTTCTGTTGCTCTGAAAATACAACACTTCAGTTTCCAACAGATGCATTATGTCAAGTATAAAAAAACAAAAACAGATAGACAAGCAAAAATTGTGACAGCTGAGTTAGGAAATTGGTGCCCACTGTCAAGTCTGCCCCCAGTTAACATTCATATGCAACATCAACATATAAAATGTATTCATGTCAGTAAAAAAAATCTACAGAAACAACATTTCTGGATTCCGCTCAGTAGCCATAAAAGCTCAAGAGGCTTTTGAGAAATCAGTCTGCAACATACATTCCCATACACAGACAAAACCATTTAACAACCGACATTAGGTGTCTACATTTAGTGCATTCGGATTACCAAAAAACAAATCAAAGCTGGTTACAAAGTTATATGCAGAAAGTGGTCCTGGAAAAATGTTTGAGAACAAACGGAAAATACAGCATTGTGCATCCTTATATCTCAAGTGTCAAACAAAATAGTTTTTTTTTTAAAATAACACTTTTAACCTTACCTTTTGTTTAAAGAAATATTTCAAAACATTCTACTTTGTAACCCCAAGACAGCAACAGTTGGCAGTATTAAAACACAAACACAGCTTGCCATTTTAGTAGATACAGTAATTAGTCAAATGGCTTCAAATATCTTCCTATAAGATTAACCCCTACCTGTAGTTTTGAGGATGACTAACGTGCAAGTAGAGTTTTCAGCATTTGATTTTTTTTTTTTGAGTCTGTTTCCATCAAGCTCCATGATGATCTTGTGCAAAGCTTCAGAGGTATATCTCAGCTCTGGCGGGTAGCTGAGGTTAAGAGCACATACAAGCGCAAACAACATCACCACAACAAGTGGTACATTTCCCAGTTCGTCCAGAACTTGCACACCCTCCAGAACAACCCCTTCATCTTCCGGTCCACCACCTGGCTCTAAGCCTTCCTTGCAAATGACAAAGATTCCAAATGTGGTCTCCATCATTGCAGCTTCGCTGCTTTCACCATCTGTGTTCTTCACAGAAAAAAGCGGGAAATAGAGGATTTATATGTAAAGATATGTTATACCAGTTCCATTTCTAAACACACACACAAAAAAAATAACCACACACACTAAACACTAAATTACATACCATGTATTCTTTCACGAGGTTCTCGGGATCTTCATTCAGGTACACACACAGGGCTTTGATGATGCACTCTCTTCTGACATCAATGGCATTAGTCTGAGTATGTAGGACAGTTTAAAAAAATAAAAAAAAACAAGTAGAGAAGATTTCACAAACAAAACATTGAATTAAACTTTCTTTCAAATGTAACATTCTGTATCGACAAATTTTTATGATGTATGAATTTACAATATCCATGGGTGCATTGGTTTTATATCCAAACAAGACATATATTCATAGAAATATGTCAAATGAAAGCATGTGGTCCCAGGAAACGGTAACTACCATTGTGACATCTGCCCAAGGTTCACATTTTATCAGATCCTTCTTCAAAAAATTACATTAACCCCTCTCCATGTAGTTGTATTTCTCTCCATCCCCTTGACATTTCCTCTTTAAATTTCAAGCTTAAAACTTAATTTCATGAAGTTTAAAATATTAAAGTGGCACAGGTATGGCAGTTTCTATTTTTTTCTATTATCATACCTGGGTGATGGGCATCATGATGCTCCTAATCTTTCTTCCTTGAACACCACCTTTCTTGCCAAACACCCTCATCAAGTTTGAAGAGTGAGCATCCAGCTTGGAGAAGAACTTTGACAGCAAACTCACGGTTGTAATCCTCTTAAATTCAGCAATTCTCTGTTAGCGGAGCGATTTTTGTGTTTGGTTTTAGAAATCTTTTCGCCGTTAAAGGTACCGTTGAATAAATACACCATAGTTATTGAGCATAGTGCTTCAGGTGTTTCACAGCCTTTTTGTTTGCTCTGTGTGGAGATCCTCAACCTGCCTGTTGTTAATAAACACTCTTGATCTGAAACCAACCCTGCATCTGTGTCCTGAGACCGTGACACACGCAGCCAACTCAAACCTTTCAATTGCCAGCCCACCGGTGTGCTCTAGGGTCGAGGGCTGCATTGGGATTGGGTCCCGTGGGACCCAACTCAAATCTCGCGGGAGCGGGCAGTATGAACTTTGCTGCTGGTGGTTTAAAAAAAAAACAAAACACTGCAGGAACGTGATGTAGCCTAGCGACAGAATGTCAATAAATGATGTGGAAAGGAAGCTCAAAGAAGGTCTTTACAGCACAAAGAAAAAGCAAGGCAAGTCTGACATTTGGAAACGTTTCTCAAATGTCCATGAATCTCTTTATTAATATCCTATAAAATGATGTGTTTTCTCCTGCAGGACGGGAGAAGACACAAAATCAATGCATTTCAATTATTGTGTGGGCATAAATTCTCAAACTTTTGCGGGTGGTGGCGGGAGTATAACAACAGGTTACGGGTGCGGGCGGTAATGGTCAGAAATTCAGCTGGTGCGGGCTGGATGAAGAAAACAGTCAGGGCTCGACTCTAGGGTTCTGTTCTGGGGTGGCAATATTTTCTGTAAATATAATATTAATTTTCATTGCTACACAGATGACATCCAGCTCTATCTCACCAGTTAACCCAATTCCAGCTGCCCACCTTCCTCCTTTTCCAACTGTGTCAGTGAACTGAAATCCTGGTTTTCCTATAACTTTCTTATACAGTGATAAAACTGAATTTCTCCTGATTGGAACAAAATCTACACGATCCAAAGCTGACAGTTTTTCTATCACTCCCTGCCATTTAGTCTGCATTACAAATCCCTCCATCAGCTTCAATTAGTCCAGAGTTCTTCTGATTTATATACTGTATTTTCCGCACCATAAGGCGGGCCTAAAAGCCTTAAATTTTCACAAAAATCGGCTGTGCGCCATATAATCCGGTGCACCTTATAGTACGGAAAATGCGGTCATCATAAAACCACATCACCCCTCTTTTGCAGCAGGGTTAGGGTTATTAAATTTGACATCCCTTTCAAAATACCTAAGTACACATTTAAGGCCATCCATCACCCCTGTCCTCCATATCTGTCTGACCTTGTCCATATTATCATCCCATCTCACTCCCTCAGATCCTCCTCCTCTCTTCACCTCACGGTCTCTTCTCCTCGACTGGCCACTATGGGGACCTGGGCTTTTAAGCTGCTGTGCTCCCCGGCCCTGGAAATCTCTACCACCAGACTTCAGAAACATCAACTCTCTTTCTCTTTTCAAGTCCAAACTCAAAACTCACCTGTTTAAAAAAGCTTACTCTACATAATATCAGCCCCGATTTTTAAATGGTTTTATTTCGTTTGTACATTGATGTTATGTCTGTTTCTTATTTGTATCTTTGATTTTGTTGTTTGATGCCCTTGAGTGATTTGAAGGGAGACACCAAATAAAATGTATTATCATTAAAATTTCATAGCAGTTCAATAAGACTATATTGTTTCTTCACTTCCGATAAATAAGTGTTCAAGTTGTCACTAAACCTTCCTAAGAAAATCCATGTAGAAATACCATGGTCTGTGGTCTGCTGCAGTATGATCTGAGGTACATCACTGTAGCAACACTGATCTGTTATACAAACCCAGAAACAGCCTATGCAAAAGTAGTGATGTGTGAAGATCACCAATTTTGTTTTCATTTAAACTGAAATTCTTTAGGTGTTTGTTATTCTAAATGAAGAAAATTCACTCTTCTCATAATCCCCTTATCAGTAGCTTAGCTTACCCGTCAGGAAACCTTGAAAGTGGTGAACACTACCTTCCACTCACAGCTACAGGAGCTATGAAACAGTTTCTATCTTATCTTCTCTGTGGTTCTATCCTCATTCTGACCAAATACATTAGTGCAAAAAAAGCCTCATAACTAATTACTTTTATGACTGGTTAGACTGGGATTACATCATCTGCTCAGTGCAATCTTCTTTTCATGAGGTGTACATAAGTTTGGTTCAAGGGATAATGAACTCTGTACACACAGTCAAAGCTTGTTATTTGACTTCTTCTTTTATTCCCCTCTGCTACTCTGAAAATGGTCCTCAGTCTCCTGCTGCCCATCTCAGCTGCCTGCTGCTGCCACTTTAGCTGCTTGTGTGTCTGCACCACTCCTGAGTGTTTTTTTCCCTGCAAAATTACTTCAGCACATCTTTGTGTTGTGAATAGCAAAACATTGCTGATGTTTTCTCATGTCCTCACACACGGTGTGTACCAGCACACAGTGAATTAAGCACTCAACCAATAACACCTTACCCTAAAACGTCTGACAGCTATTATTGAATAATGCTAAATGAAAAAAATGTGGTAAACTAGAACCACTGCAGTTTGCTTACTAAGCTGAGAGAGGGCTAGATGATGCAAAACTTTTCATCCTTAACAGGTTCTACAAACACCTTGAGCGTCCCAAGTCAGAGAGTAATATAAGATACCTTCGATCAAACTCATTTTGAAAGGTGACCTCTGACCTCTTATCGATCAATCAAATTAATATGACAGGTGACCTTTGTTTGACAGCCGTTTGCTGACATCTGGGGATATGACTTTTGACCTTATCGATCGATCAAGCTATTTTGACGTGTGACCTTTGTTTGACATAGATTAGCCATCTGTTGAAGAGGTCTTTGACATCTAAGGAAGGGGGTGTTTATGGCTAGGGTTAAGAATGATTACAGCTAAAGTCAGGAGGTTGTGAGAAATATATTAGTTGAATGTTTAAATAAGAGAAAGGGTTAGGGTTAATAGAAAAGGTTAAGTTGTAGTTCAACATTTTAACAGCTTCAAAGACCGGTCCCTGTAAGGTAAAGATGGGAAAATAATTAGATGTGTGGGGTGGGTATTGTTCGACCCCAGGTTTGAGGGCCAATGGGTGGACAGGGGAGGGGTTTCGAGTAAAGGATAAAAACCCTGAGACAGTCAGTGTGTAGAGAACGACTTTGGGGTGAAAGATAGCTGATTCAAGATGCCCAGGACAAGAAGCAGAGTGAGTGTAGAGGAGAAATCTACGCAGGCACCGGAGAGGACGTGTGCTCTGCGGTCTCTCATTTGTGAGACTCCGGTAACGATATTTGAAGATCAGCCCTTGATACCAAATGCTCCCAAGAAAAGGATGGTGTTTCTGTGCAGAACGCAGCAACCGCCGCCCGTGTCTCTACGGGAAGAATGGTCACTGGAGCCTTATGGACTGCGGGGAAGATGGGGCTATGTGTTCATGTATGAAACAGGTGACCTCTGTCTGTATCAGCTTGACGAGGGTGGTGAGAATCCGGGACCTCTGACCACTGTGGGTATGCTAACTTCCAACGACTGGGTAGTGTTGAAACTAGCGATACCGCGTCATATAGAAGGAGGCAAGGGCACGGCTGAGGAGGTGTTAACAGTGAAAGAAGAGCCCGAAGAAATCCCAGCAACGTCTGCAGCCAAACGGCCGAGACTGGAGAGTCCGAGACTGAAGAATCCTCTGGATGATGCTGAGCTGGCCAAAACAAGGATGGTTTTCACTGCTGTGTAGCAATCGAAAACAGGCGTTACAGGCCGTTGGTTCTTCCGTGCAAGCCACCGGAAATCTCATGAGAATGAAGAGGGGGATCTTTTTGTTCTTGAGTGTTATAACTCTGACTGTGGTGTGTTTAGGGACGCTGTTAGCAATACCTCATGCAGCCTGGCTGGAGAAGATGAATGATATAGCGGATCGAGTTTCCATGCTGTTCCGTAGTTGCCAGAACTGGGGTGAGATTCTAGCAGTCAAGAAAACCCTGGCTGTGTAGACCTCCCTCCGCTGAGAATCCTCAACCTCAATAACCACACCCCCTTCAGGTTTATAAGGACACACTCCTGCACAGGTCATACACCGATCAACACGAGGAACAGGATGAGAACTAGCGTCCAGAAGACATTGTGCGAGGAGATCACTGACCGCGATCTGGAGAATGCTTCTCCGTCGCTATTGATGCATACAGGGACCCCTTCTGCAACATCCACATCCCTGCAGTTTGGATCACCAGACAGCGACAGATACAACCTGGAGCCGTATCACCCTCCTTCACCAGCGACTTCGTCTGAGTCTTTCTTCTCCTCCAACTCCTCCTCTTCTCTCGAGATCGAGTTCTCAAATTCGGCGCCTGATGACAGCTGCTTAACGCTCTACCCGATAGGATCCACTGGGGCCGTAACAACGGAGGAAGCTAAATCTAACGAAATGGAGGACTCTCAGCTTCCACCAGGCCAGGGGTCCCCTGTAGACACTCAGGATGGGGGAAGAGAGGGCGAGGACAAATTTGATGGATGGGTCCCCTCAGGTTTTATCAAAGTTGTGAAAACTGCAGTGGTACACCTCTTGAATGATACCATCAAAAAATGTATGATTGAATCATGCTACGGGTGTAGTGTCGATCACCCTAGTTTACGTCAACATCGGTGCAAGGATGTCCTCGAGGACGACTTTTTTCATGATCATTACTACACTCTGATGCGGAGACTTTATAATCAACGATTCATTGCTTCCATTCAGTATCTTCTAACTGCGCATAACATTTGTGAAGATGATGCCAGAGTCAGGGCTGTGGCAGAAGCTTACTTGTACGAACTAACTCTGGTGAAACAAATCAACACTTCTATACACGATATGTACGAGCAGTTGATTGGAGAAGATGTAAAGAAATTGCAGCAGCTTCAAACCATGACAAAGTTCTGGGAGGGTTAAAAGGAGGGTGTAATATTGTAATCATGTGATGTGATGTTGTTATAACATTTAACTTTTCTTAAATCCTATATTACTCGCATTCCTGCTTTTTGTGATCATTTGTATGTGTGTGTGTGTATTATCACACATTAGAGAAAAAATAAAAGGTTGAAATATACTTGCGTTTTGTGTTTTCTGTCATTACAAGCCAGAGTTTGTATAAGGTGAGATGGCTGAAACGAGGTTAATGAAAAAGGTTTTCTACGATCCTATCCACCCTGGTAGTTTTGGGGGAGTAGAGAGGTTGCGTAAAGCTGTACAGGACGAAACGGGTAAGAAAGTTGCGTGTGAAAAAGTGGAAGACTTCTTATCAGAGCAAGATGCATATACTCTACATAAACCTGCAAGAATACATTTTCCGAGAAACAGAGTTTTTGTCACCAGCCCCTTAAAACAATTCCAAGCAGATCTCTGCGACATGCAGGCCTTGGCTGAGTACAATGACGGGTATAATTATCTATTAACCGTCATTGACGTGTTTTCAAAAAAGGCTTACGTTCGCACTATGAAGAGAAAAACCGCCGCAGAGGTGGTAAAGGCTTTTGAATCCGTTTTTAGAGAAAGACCCCTAAAAAAACTTCAAACTGATGCGGGGAAAGAATTTTTTAACAAAAAATTTAAGGCATTTTTAGACAACCACAGAGTTGTGCATTTTTCTACTCCGAGCGAGGTAAAGGCATCTGTGATTGAGAGGTTTAACCGCACGTTAAAAACCAGGATGTGGAGATATTTTACTGCTAATAACACACGTCGATACCTCGACGTCCTGCAGGATCTCGTGGAAAGTTACAACCACAGTTACCACACGCGATCGACGCTGCAAGGACTCAAGGATAAAGTTTAAAAAAGGAGATCTTGTAAGAATATCTAAACTGCGAGGCGTGTTTGACAAGAAATATGAACAAAGTTTTACAGATGAAGTGTTTACAGTGACTGAGCAGCTTGCACGATCTCCCCCTATGTACAAACTCAAAGATTTTGATGGAGAAGCTATTGAAGGTTCCTTTTACGTGGAGGAGCTTCAAAAAGTTTCACTGAATAAAGACAAGATGTATCAAGTGGAGAAGATATTAAAACGACGCAGCATCAGGGGTGTAAAACAGGTTTTTGTCCGTTGGAAAAACTGGCCTGAGAAATTCAACAGCTGGGTCAGAGCCAGTGACCTTCACGAGGTATAAAGGGGGCCATCGCTATTCCTAGCCCGCTACATTACACCATGAACCGAACGGTAGAGGATGAGGGGTTTTATATCACCCAGCCCTCCAACGCTAGTCTTAACGTCTTTAAGAATAATACCAGTTCCAGTTTCCGTGTGGATTTAGCCCAGCATATCGATTTGGAAGGTTCGTGGCAGGTTGCCTTGACGGAGATTTCTTATCCGTACACATGGCATAATGCCCCCAGGGACCAGGCTTTTTTTGAATGGAGGAAAGCGGGGCTGGAAAACTTCTACCGCCAGAATATAAGAGGGGAAAATTTCAAGGATTTGAATCAGCTCAAAGCCGAGATTGAGGGTCACCTTAGAAAAATAGGTTCTGATATTTATTTAGTCGTGAACACGGTGGAAAATAGACTCGTGTATCAGGCAGGTGCCCAGTACCACCTGCATTTTTATCCACCACTGAGCTACATGCTAGGTGTGGAGCCTGGCAAATGGATCGTATTTGATAAAAGGAGTGCCCCTTACCCGATGGATTTAAAAGCAGGTTTCTACCAGCTTTACTGTTACAGCGATGTGGTTGCTCCTCAGATAGTCGCCAATGCTTATGCCCCGCTCTTGCGAACAGTTAGAGTAGAGGGTAAGTTTGGCAATATAATTACGCATACTTTTAACCCGTCAACTATCTACCTGTAGCAAAGAGGCATATTGAAAACATCCACATAGAGATTAAAACGGATCAAAACACTCCGGTAAATTTTACTTATGGGAAAACCGTTGTGAGACTACACTTCCGACCCGTGATATCACAACGCGTAATGAAATGATGGTCATTCACTCTGATATCACAGAGAGTGTAAGAGGGAATATATATATATATATATATATATAAAAACGGGTTGATCACAGACTCATTAGTCACTATCAAGCAAACGTTCAGTCAGAGGTCACCTCAGTGTCTGTGTCAGGAGGAGTACAACAAAACAAAGCAACATGGTTCAGATAAACAAGAGGGATGATCCTCACCGCTTCGTAAACTATTACCAGAACCAGGTCGGAGGTACCCTGCCTGGTTTTTATGGAGCACCTGTAATGTACGGTCGCGGAATAGGTTCTATATTTTCAAAATTATTTCGCTTCGTAGCTCCCCTTGTTAAAAAAGGTTTTGCTATAGCTAAGCCTCATCTGAAAACAGCAGCTACAAACATTGCCTCAGATGTCATAGGCAAAACCATGAGAAGGATCTCTGGTCCTGCAGAGACGGGAGGACAAGAAGGATCGGGTATTATGGTTCTGTCACGAAGATCAAGAAAGCGGTCGCCGGGTGAACGTGTGAGGAGGTCACAAATAGTGAGGCCGCTCAAAAGAAAGAAGTCCGTTGGAAGGATCAAGCCTAAAGGGAGGAAGTCTGCACGGAGCAGGGATATATTTCACTGAATCATAAATGGAGAGAGAAAGCGAGTGAAACATGGCTCTTTTGCATCACAAATCCCCTGAGTGCACCCTGGCAGAACTGGACTTATTTTCAGTCCCTATGATCCAGCTTTCTATCGAGGATAAGATCTACACGGAAATTATGCCTCTCTCCGCTATTACTGAGAATGGTCCGATTGAGTTTTTTATGCCGGGAGATGGTGAAAAGTATCTGGATCTCAACGATACCTTGTTACATCTACGAGTGAAGATCACCAATGCAGACGGCACAAACTTGGCGAACGACGCACCTGTGGGTCTCATCAATTATCCTCTCAATACACTATTCAGTCAATGTGATGTTACTCTGGGTGATAGATTAATTTCACAGTCTAGTGCCACCCACCCATATAGAGCTATGATTGAGACTCTGCTAAACTTTTCTGAAGACACGTTAAAGAGTCAGTTCAGCGCTGGTCTTTATTGTAAAGACACAGCCGGCGCCATAGACTCTATAGTAACCAATAATGGGCCAAACAGAGGGCTAAACCAGAGGGCTCTCTGTACAGCTAATTCCAGAGAAGTACACCTATTGGGCCCCCTCCATGGGGACATTTTTTTCTGCGAAAGGCTCCCGCTGAACTCTGTGGATATGAGAGTTAAACTAACCAGATCCAGCGAGGCTTTCTATCTCATGGGAACCAGAGACTCGACTTACCGATTAATGATATTAGGAGCCTCTCTTTTTATCAAAAAAGTTTCCGTCTCCCCCGCTGTTCGTTTAGGCCACACATCGGCCTTAATGAGAGGAAACGTCTACCCACTGTCACGAGTGAATGTAAAAACGTACTCCATCCCTGAAAATTCGAGGATATGTAATCAGGAGAATCTCTTTTTGGGAGCGATGCCTAAATATATTGTTTTAGGTATGGTGCACCACGAGGCATTCACGGGAAGAAGGGACTTGTCACCCTTCAACTTTAAACATATGGATATGGAGTATCTAGCTCTTTGTCAGGATGGTAAACAAGTTCCCGCCAAGGCGTTCCAGCCTCAGTTCAACCAAGGCATTTCAGTCCGGGAATTTTACAATTTGTTCACAGCGACAGGTCGTCATTTAAAAGATCTCCCTCTGAGTATCACACGTGAAGAATTTGACAACGGTTACTCGCTGTTTATCTTTAATCTCAATCCTGGTGAGGATAGCGACGCCTTGTCACCTGTTTCTAATGGGAATTTAAGACTGGAGGCGAGGTTTAGAGTTCCGCTACCTCACACCACAACCCTCATTGTCTATGCATGCTACGATTCCATTTTGGAGATCAACTCAAGAAGACAGGTGCTGGTGGACTATTATTAAAAGAGTAAGCATGAATAACCACCAACTGGAGCGCCTGTTGCACCATCTACTGGGAGACCTATTTTGTGGCGTGTGGGCTAGTGACCAGCTCCCCTTGCTCACACAAACGTTTACAAAGCCGGCTTACTTTATTGTGAACACACATCCTTCTCACATGCCTGGGGAGCACTGGCTAGCTCTGACTCTGGAGGAGAATGGTCAAGCCACCTTTTTCGACTCTTACGGGCTACCGCCAGATTTTTCTCACTACCCCTCAGACATTGTATCATTTCTGAAAGACCGATCCCTGAAGATAACGTACCATAATCGCCAACTTCAGAACACCTTGTCCACCGTGTGCGGTCAGCAGTGCGTTTATTACCTCTACCACCGGGCGTGCGGAATGTCTCTGCAACAAGTACTATCCTCCTACAGTGAGGATGTTCTTAAAAATGATGTGATGGTATCTAACTTTGTGAAAAAATATCAGAGATGCATCAGAAACCACAGTGCTACCTCATTTCATCACGGAGCCTGTTCTTTACAGATGTTCAAAGAGTGCTATAAATTGTGAATGCATGAAAGTGATGACTCTGTAGACTCTGAAAATTGGAATCAATAAAAATTTTTATTGAGAACAAATGACGGTATCATTTTATTAATTTCTTACAGAAATGTATGGTGAAAAGGTAACCCAGCGCGGAGGTTTTATCTTTTTATGCAGACTATGTTCATCTGCACCCTCGTCTCGCTCACCATGTCCAGATCTTAAAAAATGTGGGGAGAGAGTTATCTTCTTCTTCGGTTTTACAGATGGTATTTTCTCCATTCCGCTCGGCTCTGTTTTGAGACGACGATATTGTTCACGGGCTTGCGGATTATTCACAGAGGATAAAGGTATGTTCAGTTCATTCAGGACATTGAGAAAACTTGTCCAGCCTGCTGGTTGCATGGTTTGGGCTTTTCTTTTAAAAGGGAGCAGAAGGTTTTTAAGTAAATCAACCAAATGTGATCCTCTCACAACCTGCCCCTGATAAACAAATTCTCCTCTGGTGGTCCAGCCATTTCTCTCAGATAATTTCCTCAAGATGTATTCACCATTTCTGCGATCGCGCTTTGGAAGGATTTTTAATACCTCACTCGCCGTTGCATCCAATTCTAGCTGATCGGGCTCGTGAACACGAATCTGATTCAGGTATTGGATCATTAAGACTGTTTCGCTGAAGAGTCACAGTCATCCGCGGCTCCTCCATCTGACCTTGCTTGATTAGGGTGAGGTATCTTTGCAGCAGGGCGTCGTATTTCTTAATTTTTTCATAAGAGGTCATTCCTGACTCATCGAGTATCGCTCTCATTTTATTATCCAAATCATCCTCCGCCGTCTGTCTGATAGAAGTCTCTGACTGACTCAAGTGTTTGAACTGATGAGGTGAGATGAGAAACATCTTTTGTGCCGTCCTGAGCGACATCTTATCTTCTAACGATTCCGGCCACTAGATCCCCAATTACGGGTGCAAGAGCCGTTAGGATGGGGAGAATAAACCCACCTCCTTGACTTTTGAGAGCCAGCTGCTTACGTTTTAAACCGGTTCTCTTATCAGCCAGCAGTCTGATAACTTTCTTTTGCTTTTTCAAACTCCGATACTGGGGAGGGGATAGCTTAATGTTACCCTTTAAAATATTCAGAGCAATCTCACACAAAGCTTTAAGAAAGTCGGGTGAACAATGGCCGAGAATGTCCTTACGTTTCTGAGGTGTGGCGTGGTAACGGAGCATTCCTTTTTATACGGGCTGACATGATAAATTACTATGCTTTCGGAACATAGACAACTGGCCACTGACTAGGAAGTAAACCCGTTCTCAGTCTGTATTGTTCTGGGAATGAGTGGGTCAGGTCAACGATTAAATACCCGTGCGGCTCTCTGGTGGCGTCCTCAAAGCTCTCCAGGAAAATAGCTTTCTCTGAGGGGAAGATTTGACGGGCTAGTATATTCACCTGCAATCTGTCTGTGGGATTCTTAAACAGCACCAGGTAGTTACTGTTCAGGCTGATGGTGCGACTGTATTTCCCTTGATGAAATACATTTTGAGTCAACATCATGACACTCATATTTCTGTGATACCACTTCAGGATGGTCTGAAGCCTGAAAAATGACATCGTCCAGAATAACCAAGTGCTTACGATCAGAAGGGAACAGATTTTCATCTTCAAAAGAATGAGACAATCCTTCCACAAATTTGATGTTTTTATTCAGCCGCTGCAGTTCAGCGTACAATGGTTGGAAAGAGGTATAAATCCAAACAATATTATCAGGTACATCATCCATCACATGGTTACACTTTTTTAAAACACTTTTAACAAAAAATTATTTCCCACATCCGCTGGGCCCCACAATCAGACATGAAAAAGGAGTCTTTAGTCTGGGGTCAGAATCAATCTCCTTCATATCAGAAAATTGCGGCATTTTTTTATTTTTTTTTCCCCTCTTAACCAGCTTAATACCTTAATAACCGAAAGGCAGAGTTGTACCGTCAGGAAAAAGGCGTCTCTTGTCATACACCACCCAGAACTTTTTCGGGAATGTCACATTTTTTAACAGAAACCCCTTTTTATCTCTTCTGATGGTACGCTGAGGGGTCTCCACTAACTCTTTGACGCTGTCAAAGTTGACCTTCTCGCTGCATTCATGCATCTGAGTGATGCCTTTAACGCGCATCGATACTCTTTTCTGATTTCTGTTCTGGTAGGTGTAACTCTTGGGTCCTGCTGCAACAAATTCCTGAATTGTGTCACCCCCCAGCTCATCAGTCAAATCACCCAGATAGTTTCCCAGTTTCAGAGGAGTCTCACCTTTTTTCACCACATAGATCAGACTGTCTGTGTCTATGTAGAGAATTTTGTCCTGCATTACTTCCAGACAGCTGTACAGTTTTAAACGTGCATATGCGGTGGTAAATGCTGCAATGAATACATTGTTTACCTTGTTAGGAGGAGCGATGCACCGTTTGTTGTAAGTCCACTGCAACATGCACATGTCAGGGTTTAGAAAGTGGAAGTAGGCTATCTTGTATTTACCCGAGAACATGAAATTAAAAAATTCATTCGGGTCTGTGACGATGGTGGTCTGATGGAGGTCGTTCCTCTGCGCAAATTTCCCCCAGAAACTGTTCAGACACAGTTTAGCCACCTGTCTTTTAGCAGGGTTCACCTCTATTTTGCTGGACTGAATACCAACTGAATACCTTGATGGAGTTTGTAATCTCTGACGTACCTCAGCTTACTCTCCTCATCAAGTGCGTCTGTGGGATATCCTGAAGCCTCTTGTTTACCCTTAAGAAATGTGTGTATGTAGTCTACAAAGATTGAGCTACTGGTCCTGTCAAAGTGCCACACCTCAGTGATTTTAGCAAGATGATAACCAAGCTTTAACGCCTTGCTAAACTCCACACTCACCCACACACCTGTTAGTGCTCTCTCCTCATCGCTGTGGTTGCATGCACCTGCCTGGTTATTCATTTCAGCACAGGTGCGACAGAGAGTGAATACAAATTTTCCGTGAGATGACTTGTAAGGTAAAACTGGGAAAAACAGCCCACGCGGAGGATAAACAACAGCTCAAAATCTTTGCTGATGATTCTGGGATGGCCGAGGGGGTAAGGAAAGCTGCAATTTACATAGGGGTAAAGAGATGTAAAGTCAGCGTAGTGTACAGTTTCATCTACCCCCGCACTGTACCTCAACCTGAGTGCGCAGGTCTGACCACCGCACAGTGCTTGTCTGGGAGAGAGAGGTTCAGGGGCGTTAAAGCTCTTGAGAAATTCAATCACCTCCGGATGGGACTTTTTCATCTCAGTCCACTCGTGCTCCCACATGATATGCAGACAAAGACCATACACTGACTGAAGCTCTCTCTCTCTCTCATGGGTCTCTGCATAGAACTTTTAAAACGGCTCCTTCCTCAGCGGACATGTGTCCTGAGGCAGATAGCAGATGGGGCAGCCGTGAAAGAAACAGCCGTAAAACTCAAAAACTACCCTCACACCATCAATTTCCGCATACCCATCTACGTGATAAGGACCGATTCCCTTTTCCCCTGTGTTTAACGCGTGGCTAATCTCAATCCCTCTGCTAAACGCTAACCACTCCAGCCACTGGATGGATGCGTTTGAGAAGGTCTTACTCTGCTGACTGTAATCAACGGGTGAAGGTATGGCCAGGGTTTTAGGCTGCAGAAAGTTGGCGGTAAAAACCTTCATACAGGCCGACGCGATCGTGATGCATTTCAGGGGGTCCACGTGCGTCTCGTTAAAGAATTGCTTGCGGAATTTGACACACCCCTTGAACAGTATGTCTACATAATTTTTGCAGTAAAGCATGTTCTGTTCACGAAAGTTAAAGGTGCCTTTACACACTCCATCGTACCATCTGTAGAACTCTCCCTGCTCACTGGAGCTCAAGAGTTCTACAGAGTAGTAACTCGGTGAAGGAAAAGGCCCCACATATTTCAAATTCTGTTCTGAAGAGAATCTGTGGGGAAAGGAACCTTTGGTATGATCACTGAAACCTAATGCTTTCGGCATCATACTCAGTTTCATAGCCAGGAATGACAGACTATCGATGAATCTCAAACCATAATCACAGTCTGCAAAACAGAGAATTTTACTCCCCTGTGTGATGAGAGAGGGCTTCATACCTAGTTGCACCATGACGTTAAGGATTAGATAACTATCATAACCTCGTCCGTTGTGAGCAATAAACGTGTATCCACGGTAGCGTGGTCTCCTGAAATGGAGTAGGAATTTCCTGACACAATCCAATCCGTAGGCAGACCACTCGACACCTTTCAGCGTTTTTGCACAGACCAAAAAGGGGACATGCACATCGTTCTGACCGACTAAGGATTCAAAATCATAAAAGATCAGTTTTTCGTCAAGCCGTTCGTCGGCGCTGCTAGGCTGGATGTAGCACTGGTGTCCACTGAAAGTTGCTGTAGAACCGGGGGTCAGTTTCTCACCACAGATTGTACATTTTAAACCTTCACACACGTGGGGGGTTTTTACCTTAGTCATCGCAACGCGATAAAATCTCTTACACGTCGGACACCTTTTAATCAGATCACAATCACTCACTTGCATTCTGGCTCGGGGTCTCTCACGAGGTTCTTTGTGTCTGTTGAAGCACGACGAGTTACGACAGCTTCTGTTGCAATCGCCACAAAATACAGGACTGATCTCTTGATTTGTACATGACGAGTCGCAACACACAGGACAGTAACCAGGACAGTAGTGTGAGTGTGGCTGATTGTAACTGGTGTAGCAGTGCACGCAAATGTACCTCGACCCTAAAAATCCTTTGAGGTTTTTTATTCCATAGTAATGGTTTTGGAGTAATAACAGAAAGAGAGGGCTTGATCGATCTCTGAAATCAGTGTCAAATTTACACAGAGCTCGATCACCCTTGGTTCTGTGAAACACCACAATTTTTCTGTTTAGGATTTTTTTCGAATTTTCCAACATCACCGAAAGACACAGGCGTCTGATCAGTCAGCCCTGCCTGACGCTGCCACTCTCTCGCCTGGGCCGAAGCCTGACTATCGGTAAATTTAGAACCGGAGACGTGCGCGAGACTGATGGCGAAACAGAGCTGATTGTCACAGTTATCTGTAATGTACAAGTGACGTTTTTTCTTATGGATTAATTCGCATTCTAAGGTTTTGGCGCCCCCTGTAGGGTTTCTTACTACCTGGAGGACTAACTCCATGTTAGTATAGGAGGCAATCTCTGCGTTCGATTGAGTTAACTTGTCTAAAAAGTCCAGAAAGGCTTTCAGGATTACATCAGACTCATTTGTGACAGAAACGGTAATGTGTTGAGAAATACTCTCACCTACTAATTCTAGCTGGACGACATCATTACATCTGGCGTGTGATTGCGCTGTTTCTGCCACTTCAATAAGATTGCTCATAACAGCTGAAGTGAACTCAGCGATGTTGGGCATTCTATCAGGGCACGGACGCGGTATTGTGACAGAACGTCTTATTTCAAGACAATTTAAACGTTCACGCTCAATCGGTGGAGGTGTAGCTCTCCGATTCGATTCAGGGACGGCTACGTTCTCCTGATTCAACCCACTACCATGCTGCCGAGTTTGTTCTGCTGCAGCTGGAGAAGGTAAAGAAATAAGATTTGGTAAGACTGTGTCTGATGCTGAAGTTTGAGAAGCACTAATCGCTGAGGCTGTCTCTAGTGATGTGACACAAGGAGCTGGATTTGATGAGACGATATTCGATGACTCATTTTGCAAACTCAGGGCGGGTGGCGGAGGCCCGTTTAAATTCAGGACTGATGATTCTAATTCGTGTAACACATCAATTTCATCATTTTCGTCTTCTTCAATATTCATAGGATATGACTGATAATCGACATTAAGGAGCGCATACTCCAGTGGTGTAAAGTAATCCCACACATGAACCGGTATGGGTATGTTTTCCAAATTTCCCACAGCCTCGGAAATTACAGCCGCCACAGCTCTGCCTGCTTGATTATCCATCTTTACACAGAATTGAGAATGGCTAAGAGAGGTTAAGATATCTACTTATATATATACACACATTTACTTTACTTCGAAATCACCTTCAAGTCACGGTTAATTTTCTGTATAAGAATCTCGCTACTTTTCATGAATGCCCGATTTTTCACGTCGGATGGTAGCGTTTCTTTTCCTCCACAGACGAGGGTCGGGTCGAATTGGAGGATTTATCCGTTCTTTCGACAGATCGGCCTCTGTGGATGAAGGAGAAATAACCATAAAAGTATTTTGAATATACCTGGTTCAGTGATTGTGAATTTTTTAAAAATAAATAAATAATTAGAAAAAAAATTTAATAATAATTTTAAAAATTAATAATAATAATAATAATAATAAATTAGAAAAGAGAAAAAAATTAAGGGGAATAGGCTGTACCTTTCATTAGCCCTTGGACAAGCGACAGTCTGTTGCGCACTCTTTTGCACCGTCGATTCTTTACCACGGACCTCACAGGAACTATAACATCAGATTCTGTCAAATTGAAACACAGTTTAATAGCATAAAAATAGATAAATAAATAGAAAACCTTGCTTAAGTATACACGATGTGAAATTTGCATAGATGTTACCATGTAATGCTCCCGTTGAATGCAGCACGGATAAGTGGACAGAGCAGTAATAATATATCAACTGGCTTGTTTTACAGGCACTTCACATGAGTTCTACTGAAAAAGGCTGCGCTCTTTTAACCCCTCCCACCCTCACTCTCTCCCTATGCGTCACATCCGTGTTGATGACGTATGACACTTACGCGCTCACGTGAGAAAACAAAAACAAAGAGTGATGAGTTTTTTTTAAAACTTACCCCGCAGATCAGGCTGTTTAGCGAGGGGTCCTTCCTCCCCGCGAACAATGCCCGGCGCCTCTAATAGCTGCGCCGATATTCAGCCTAGTAAACCGACAGCCCGTGCCCCCTCGCCCTCAACCGTATCGGTATTGAGGCCGCTCACAGGCGACTCGGGCCGCGGTATTATTCGAGGGGAGAAACGTATGCTCGGTGGTGTGTGTAACACCGATGTTTCCTGCTGTCCATCTTCTGTAGTAGCACTCGGACACTCCGTTGAAAACTGATTGTGCTGAACAGGGAGCAGTCTTCGTCGTAGCCGGGATTTATTCAGGGAAAGTCTGTTTCCCCCGCTCGGTGCGATGAAAGTCAAATCACCCTCAAACACGGCTGGGTTCTTCTTTCGGGGAAGCCCTTGCTCCACACCGTTTAGTAAATCTGTAAACAGTTACATCTGATGTTATTTCATTGAAACATTTCACTTGTTAAAGGTTATTAAAGTTAAAGAAACATTACCATAATTGGCTTGCGTCAAAATGAAGTCATCGAAATCCTCCGCATCCAACTCTGGAAATTAGCGCTCTGTCATGGTGTGGTAATATGATTATACACGCATTCATATGTTTATCATCAGATCTTTTTTACTCACCGTTGAATACTCCTAAGAGTGCCAAAGAACCGCCGGTTGGCTGTATATGGATGTCAGCTCTTGTTTTCCGTCCTAAAAAAGTTGTTTGTTGTTGGGTTTTTTTTTAGTACTTACCTAAGAGATCTAAAGTTTTAAGGAGACTTTTGCGTACCTGAGTCCATGATTCCTGTCCTGCCTCGGGTTGAGCCCCCGACGTAAATGCCTGAACCATTTTATATAGTCTTACATCCCCCTCCATAGAAATAAGGGAGTGTTTTAAAAATTTCTTGAAGTGCTAATTTCAACCCATTTGCTCTTCACACCTGGTCTACATCCACCCTACGGTTAGTAACAGATTGATTCTGTTTACTTGTGAAGTAAGACATAGGATGTTTCCCACACAGCATGATGCATTCTAGTGAACATCATATATGTTCATTTTTTACTTGCGAACTAAGACAACGACACAGACTGTTTACCACACTGTACTTTGCATTTTTATGAACCCCTGGCCATTTGTTCCTACTGCCCAGTGTCACAGCATGCATGCAGTTGAGTCTCATGGTATGAGTTGATCAGTCAGAGAGAACTAGATGTAAACTTTATGGGCAACCTGGTCTATTAGTGAATTCTCTGTAGATTAACCCCTGGCCATTTGTTCCTACTGCCCGGTGTCACAGCATGCATGCAGTTCAGTCTCATGGTATGAGTTGATCAGTCAGAGAGAACTAGATGTAAACTTTATGGGCAACCTGGTCTATTAGTGAATTCTCTGTAGATTAACCCTTGATACCATATACACCATGTGTGCAAACTAAGAGGGAAACCTTTTTGTGTAATTTAAACCTACCAATATTTGCTATAAACACCCCATCCTCCGTTCAGTGTCACAGTATGGTGCAGCCAGAGAGAGCCAGATGTCTGTTACCACCCCCACCCCACCCAAATCCTTGTAGTGCTAGCAACACCTGGAAAAGGAGGACTTTCCGGCACCCTGAGCCTTGCTCATACGAGACTTAAAATGTTGTCTCTTTCCCACACAGCATGATGCATTCTAGTGAACATCATATATGTTCATTTGTTTACTTGCGAACTAAGACAACGACACATACTGTTTACCACACTGTACTTTGCATTCTTATTGAACCCCTGGCCATTTGTTCCTACTGCCCAGTGCCACAGCATGCAGGCAGTTGACTCTCATGGTATGAGTTGATCAGTCAGAGAGAACCAGATGTCTGTTACCCCCCACCCCCACCCACACCCAAATCCTGGCAGTGCTGCATTCTTGCGACCCCCCACACATCTAATTATTTTCCCATCTTTACCTTACAGGGACCGGTCTTTGAAGCTGTTAAAATGTTGAACTACAACTTAACCTTTTCTATTAACCCTAACCCTTTCTCTTATTTAAACATTCAACTAATATATTTCTCACAACCTCCTGACTTTAGCTGTAATCATTCTTAACCCTAGCCATAAACACCCCCTTCCTTAGATGTCAAAGACCTCTTCAACAGATGGCTAATCTATGTCAAACAAAGGTCACACGTCAAAATAGCTTGATCGATCGATAAGAGGTCAAAAGTCATATCCCCAGATGTCAGCAAACGGATGTCAAACAAAGGTCACCTGTCATATTAATTTGATTGATCGATAAGGTCACCTGTCAAAATGAGTTTGATCGAAGGTATCCTATATTACTCTCTCAAGTCACATCACAATACTTTTATTCACAGATTTTAGTTCAGCTTTTAACAAGATGCAAGTACATGTGTTAACTGAGAGATTAACCTTGGATTTTAAGGTACCTGACTATATATTATTGTTACTTTTAAATTTTTTAATAAACAGAATTCATCAAGTCTTTGTTAATCGACGTCCTCAAGTGTAACTTCAAATAACGGCTCCCCTCAGGCTGTGTCTTCTTCTCCTACCTCAGCATTATGTATACTGACAGCTGCAGGTCTTCTCAGGCAGCTATCTTAAATTTTCAGATGACTGCACTGCTGTCTCTTCTTCAGTGTGACCAGTCAGATCACGGAAGTGCCTTGCCTGCATTTGTTGACTGGTGTGACAACAACTTCCTTTATCTAAATATAACCAAAACTCGGGAATTTATCATTGACTTTAGTAAAGGTTATGTTGAACATAAAGACGGGAGAATTCATGGTAATGAGGTACAAATGGTACAAAACTAAAGATACTTGGAAACAGTTGAATTTAGAGGAGAAACTGTATTGTTAAGCAGGGTCGCCAAACACTCTACCTGTTAAAGAGGCTCAATACTTTTGGTGTCTGCAAGAATATTTTATGCAATTTTCATCTATGCTTCTTTGAGAGTTTGTTAGCATTCTCCTTTCTATGTTGGGTTAAAGGGTTGTCTGTAAAGGAGAAAATAGTTTGCTTGGCATTGTTAAGGTCTGCTCTAAGATTATTGGAGCCCAGCTCTCTCTGGGAGAAAAGAGAAGTCAGAAGGCTGGAATCATAATTATCCAACCTGACCATGTACTGGCGAGGGAATTTTCTCTTATGCCCTCTGGTCGGCACTATTGTGCTCCCTCTCGCACAAATAGATGTGGATTATTTTATTACTTCAGCTATCAAGCCACTGAATGCTGACGGTAACAGTTTGCAACGCCTTTTCATTTTCATTGTCCTCATGTAGTTATTTTTTTGTTTGTTCTGTTTTTGTCTTTCAGTTAACACTTTCACTGACTTGCACACTGTGTCACTGGCATGTTGATCTATTTTTATTTATTTTTAACAAACAGGCCCAACTGTAAAATGACTTGCCCTTTGGAATTAATTAAGTTTTCAGAATCTAAATTAGAAAAAAAAAAATTGCAAAAATTGACAGTGACAAGATGTCTCAAAAGGCATGTTGGGTCAGAGCATTTAAGTATAAAGGAACTACTGAAGAGCTTAAGAAAAGATCAGTACTTATTATAACTCAGAATGATGATCCCCCTGCCAATCTGCTTACATCTCAACACAGCTGGACCTTGTACTACAAAGCAAGTTCAGCATACCAAGAATGTATTTTCAGCATCCTGCAACACTAACTACATCAACCGTAGCCCTGGTGAAAGGTAACACAACTCCATAGGCCAGCCTATGTTTTCAAAGTCAGTTAAAGAGCATCACTCTGAAACAGAAGCAGTGTTTGCACCAGTTGATAAATTGTAAACATAGGAAGTTCTAAAGTTACACCGAAGAACAGCAATCAGTATTTTGAAACAAAGTATAGGTTAGAAGCAACATAGTTCATTCAGCCAAATCAAGAAAGACAAAAATGCCACAAAACTGTTAACTGTATGAGGCTTAATATCCCTTGCTTAGGCACTGGTGAGTGTTGGATTTAAAAAAAAAATGTGTTAGCTTTTCTCTGCAACCCAGAAAATTACTAAAACTGCAAACCATGCTGTGGTATATGGAGCAAGTCAAGTTTTAGTGCCTTAACTATTTCTTGAATCTGTCTCTGGTATATAGGGTTTAAATGGTTTCTAAAAACCCTTGACTTGCTGAGAGGCTGCTGCTCTTGCTGAGCAACATTGAATCTGTCACAGCCTGACTAAAGTAAACAGTTTTCTGCACAAAAAGTTCATGTGCCACATACTGGATCATTTATGAACCACCCTATTGCAGTCAGGGGACATAGGATCATTGTCAGGCAGTAATCCTGCACATATGAAAACTAATTTTTAATTAACACTAACACTAGTTTTTCAGGAAATGAGAAAACCCTGAGATGTGTTGATAAAGTCACTGTTTCACTAATAATTCACATGTATAACATTTTCAATACATTTCAGCCAGGTTTGTCATTATCACTCAACTGAAACTGCTCTACTCAGAGTCTTTAGGAGACAGGCTCGGGGATTGTCATGTTTTCAGGTTTCCAGGTTAATTTCTTGTCATGTCTTTTCCCCTGTCACTTAGTTTCACTCAAGTCACCTGTTTCACAGCTGCACCTCATCACTAATCACCTCCCCACAGTATTTAGTTTCCCTCACTCATTGCAAAAATCCTCACTGCAATTTACCTCTCATGCCGCGTTGTTCAAGTATCGTCAGATCAGGATTTGCCTCAGTCTTGTTTGTTTATTCACTCCATAGTCTTGCCTTATCTTGTTTTGTTTCCACAGTTTAGTATTTTTGATATCCGGCTCAGCCATGCTGTTTGCTCTTGCTCCCTGTTTTTGTAAATAAATCAAGTTTTACTTTGAAGTCTGCATCTGGGTCCTCCCTTCTCACACCACGAACCCTAACAGGAATTGGGTGGATATTTCAGGAAATGCTCTTTCGTGGTTCTCATCATACTTCTCTTTTTAAGTAAATGTTTGTGATTTAAGATCATCATCTGAGCTTGTGTCCACAGGTGTTCTTCAAGGTTCTGTTCTGGGCCTGGGTTGTTCTGGGCCCTATGCTTTATGCATCAGACATCCTCTTGTTAGGTCATCTTGTAAGTACATTTGAAGATGCATCATATCACTGTTATGCAGATGATATCAGGTTACACGTTTCTTTTAAGGCTGACTTTTTAAAGATATCTGCCCTTCTGAGCTCCAAACAGTTCATAAAATAATGCATGACTGACAACTTTCTTTAGTTAAACACGGAAAAAAACAGATGTGCTTGTTTCTGATCGAGCTGGTTATGGCTCAAAGGTGATAGAGAATGCTGATTTTCTGTCATATTTACTAAAACCATCTTTTTGTAATCTAGGTGTTCCTACGAAGTAAGGAATATTGCTCAAATCAAGCCTGTTGTATCATGGACGGATTGTTAGTGTTGTTTCATCTCATCTGGAATTATATAATTCACTTGCCTGAGCAATTAATCTCTGCATCACCTGCAATTGGTCCAAAATGCAGCTGCCAGGCTGCTGACAAAGACATCCAGAAGGTACAATTTCCATTGCTATGCTGATGATACTCAGCTGTACATATCTATGAAACCAATAAGTTGGTCAGACTACAAGCATGTCTTGTCAAACATGGTCAGACATAAAGATCTGGATGACTCAGAACTGTCTGCTTCTAAATTCAGACAAAACTGAAGTTGTTGTCTTTGGACCTGAGCATTTTAGGTAGAAATTGTCTAGCTATATAGTTACTCTAGATGGCATTTTGTTGGCTTTTAGTTCTACATTGAGGAACCTTGGAGTTATTTTTGACCAGAATTTATCATTTGACGCACATAAAATGGTTTCTTGGACTGCCTTCTTTCACCTTCGTAATATTGCTAAAATCAGGAACATCCTGTCTCAGGGTGATGCAGAGAAACTAGTTCATGCATTTGTTACTTCAAGATTGGACTACTGTAATACTTTATTATTGGGCTGTCCCACATATTCTCTGAAAAGCCTCCAGCTGATCCAAAATGCTGCAGCCAGAGTTCTGATGAGATCTAACAGGAGAGATTATATTTCTCCAGTTTTAGCTTCTCTTCTATTCAACAGGTATCCTTTGGATGGAATTGCAGTGCTTGTTGTCCCCTCTTTTCCGCCAAAGATGGGGCAAAAGGGACTGCTAGTTTGCTGGTAAGGAGCTTGCTGGAACGGAGGAGCTGGCCCAAATTGTGGAGGGAACGGGGGAGGAGGAAATGGCGGATAGAACACAGGACTGTTTGCCACCAGAGCATGTTAGCGGAGGAAAGCTTCCACTTCGTGGTTCTCAGGCTCCTGAAATATAACTTCATGTGCATGCTGCACAGCGGCAGCCGGAAGTGTACTGCCGCTGTGCAGCATGCACAGTGTACTCCAGACAGGAGTACAACCGCAATATCTCTGCTATTTCAGAATTTGACAGAGCCGTTATTGAGCGATTAAGATTAACTAGACACTCTGCTAAGGGATCGACGGACTCTCACCCGGGAACTCCTCTGGGATCACACGTACTGTCCTGTAATATGAAAGAAAAACTAAACCAATTATCATGAAGCTAATTTAAAATAAAACAGAAAGGACCAATCATTTCTAATCACCAGAGTTTAACAACTTTACCGGAGTTGCAGTAACAGGTCCCTGGTCCTCACAGGACCAGCACTATCACCACTTTCAAGTGTACAATCCAAAGAAATCATAAGGCAGTGAGAGGAGTACAATGAAACTGGAAAACTCTGTTGTGCTCGTATTACACAAAGGAATGGTCGATTTGAAAAGTCAAACATATGCTATTGGTATTGAAAATTACTCTGCAAATTAGATTTCCTGTAAGAAGATTCAGGGGTTAAAGTGCTACCACAATACCTGAGATGAGGACTGAAATGAGATGTCAGTGGCCTGAGGAATTGTTACATCAGGACATTCATCATCCGGGCCCTCATCCAGAACCTCAGGCAGGTCAGTACCAATCTTAGTCTGCAGACGCAGTAGATCTCCTCTGTTTGACTGTGTCAGCAAATATTCCACTGCAATACGTTCACCTGCCATAAGTAGTCACCAGGAAAAAAAAAGAATGAGTGGGTGAAAAGAGGTGTAACCATCATGTTATATATCCACGTTATTAAGACAATGTTCTGTTATTGTTCTGAGAAACTTACTGGTCGGCTTCCCCGGGGGTTTAAACTCTGGCAGAAGTGGATATCCCAGGACCCTTTTACTAAGGGCATTCAAGCTGGACATCAAGTGCACATCATATACTTTTGTGCGTGATTTATCACGCATGTTCATTGCTTGCTGAGCCCGATTGATATTCCATCTCGATAGCCCCTCAAGCATGTACATCTGAGTGTGCAATGCATTACACCTCCACCCTGGCAAGACAATAACAACAAAAAAAGAGTCTTAGGACAACTTCATACACAGCATTCATAAACAACATTTTTCAAATAACATTTCAACTTGCCTGGAATGAAGCCAGACTGGTGGCGATGGAAGCTCTCAAGAGAGGATGAGCCTCTGCCACACCTCAGGACATCCAGGATTTTGCCTCCCTTCTCCACCGGGCATCCGATGTTTGTGTACAACTGCACACCAGGTGGATCTTGGATGCAAGGCAGGTGCTTCTGCTGGACCTCCCAGACGCGAGACATGCTGTCGTGGTTTATGAGATGTAAACCAGTTGTGTCTGTGAGGTCCCACATGGAGTCCAGCAGTTAACGGATCAGCACGCGGGTCTCCTCCACCCCTCGGGTCTTCCTGCGGCAGTGCCTGGCCAGCTCACTGGATGTAATGCTGGACAATACCTGGGTGTCAGTAGGTACATGCCTGCCACGCTTTTCTTTTAATTCTGCCCTCTTCGCCTCCTTCAGCTTAAGAATGTCCTCCTTGTCCCATTCAAAAATGCAGGTGGACAACTTAGAGCAGAACGTGCCATACAGTGGATGGTGCTCAGTTGTAAGACCTTTAGTGAAACGCCTCATGAAGTGAAACACATCCAGCCTCACTACTGATTTCCAGGAGCAAAACCAATTAAGAACTGGGCTCATCCCTGTAAAAATCAGCAACAGACAATAAATCAGTTGATTTACAATCGCATTACAATCCCACGGATCTATATTTGTAAAATGTGTGAAATTGAAAATTTACATCACAGCACAAATGGAGGAAACACACCTGTTTCACTGCAGCAGTCTTTGTCCACATATATGGCATCTGGCTCTGGCTCACCAGCATCCATGTACCTCCTCACAACCCCTTCACTCAGCTCATCAAGCCCAGCCCCCTCACCAGTGGTCAGCACAGAATTGAGGACTTGGCCATGCTCGTTGCCAATATTTGTCATCCAGGTGGCCGTGTCCTCAATGCCACCTGCAAGCTTTTTTGTGATCTGCAGAGTGTTAATGTAGGCATTATTAGGCATACTGACAATACTGACTAGCACAAATGGAAGTAACTGTACAAAGTTTTACGTTTACCTTTTTTTGTAGAATCAAGCTTTAGTATTCTGCCAAAGACTGAGGTGATGACTCCTTTCAGCTCATCTGTGTGGCTGAGGATGTCATTCGCGTGAACTGTCTCAAACCACTGGGCCAGGGGCAGGGGACAGTAGGGTGGCGGCAGCTTATACACAGCTGCAGTCGTGATGAGAACACATGACCTCTTGTGTATCACACAGTCAGTAAAATAATCCGTGGTTCTCCTTGCCCACTCCTCGCTGTGTCCCTCCTGAATAGCTTGCTGTAAATAGCTGGAGCTATTCCCCAGTGTTCTTGGGCGCAGCATTGCCACACACTTCCTGTCCAGGGCCAGATGGGTTGTGACGACAGCTGGAAATTTATTCCTCTTGGAGGGATCTAATTGTTTCAGAATTTCTGTACTCCAAGGGCAGACAGGTACCTTGCACTGACTACATTTTGGATAGTCTCCTCCGACAAGGTAATATTTAGAATCGACATGTATCACCTCCCTCACCTTTATATAAATTCCAGAGTGGTGCATCTTTGTGTTGCACTGACTGCATTTTAAAGGAATGGCCCACATCCACATTGGAGCCCACAGAAACATCCGCTGTCTGAAATAATGCTGTGGCTCCGGAGGTGAGGTAGATCAGGTGGGGTTCGGGGGGTTGTACCAGTTTTGAGAGAGGTTCTGTCTGAGCTGTCCAGATTTTTGATAAAGGATTTAAGCTATCCACTCCAAGTCACCCGCCTTGATGATCCTTAAAAAATGCTTGGGCAGATACCTCACCATGCTTACCTCTGGAGGATGTGGGGGTCCAGGTGGTGCTAATGTGGCTGTTTGAGGAGCAGGAGTAGGAGCATCTTGGGAGCGCATGCTCTGTAGTGCTGGTGTCACCTCTTGAGCTGTGGGAGGGTGAGGAGGGGCTGAAGCAGTAGGAGGAGGAGGAATATTTGGGAGGTCTGTAATGAGATTCAAAGGATGACAGTGCTGTAGGTGCTGCGACAACTCCACAATACCCCAGGCCTTTGCACCACAGTGCTCTTTGACATGGTAGTTTGCCAGGTGCTGGGTGTCGTTGTCACACATCACCTCCTGACCACACAGGGAGCAAGTAAATGAGTTTTGGGATGCGGCTCCTGACCCTGATCTTCCCTGAAGTCTAGCTGCTGCACTGGACGTTGAGGTTTCTGCACTACTGTGGACCTCTACTGTCCATCTGTCCTGAACTGCTTCCTGCAGCTGCTGTCTCTGCCTGCTCTGCTGACGGGGAGGGAAAAAAATGGATTTAGTTTATGAGAAACCATTTGTCAGTATGATTATATCGCATCACAAGTTTAATGATTCAATGACATTACTTACCTCATGGTATCCACATTTGCAGGGGATCTTTTTACCAAAAATGTTAAATTTGTGAACTGTTTGGCCACGTAGTGGGGTCAAGGGACAATTTTTTTTGTCCTCTCAATTGCTGCCCTCCAGCTTCTGGACCCGGGCCTCTGGCCAGTTTTGTGCTTTCCATGGGCAAACAGGGACATTACACTTGCCCAGTATGCACCTGGTTTCCCAGTCTTTGTCATTTCTATTGAAAAAAGAGAAATAGAAAAAAAAAAAGCAATTATTTGGCAACAGCTGCTGTTGCCAAATAATGTCCAAATAACTGTTTGGCCGCGTAGAGACTGCTCGCTTGCTGGTGAGGAGGAGCTTGCTGATAAGGAGCTTGCTGGTAAGGAATTAGCTGGTAAGGAGGAGTTGGCCCGAATTGTGGAGGGAATGGGGGAGGAGGAAATGGTGGATAGAACACAGGCCTGTTTGCCAACAGAGCATGTTGGCGGAGGAAAGCTTCCACCTCGTGGTTCTCAGGCTCCTGAAATGTCATAACTTCATGTGCATGCTGCACAGCGGCAGCCGGAAGTGTGTTCACTGCAGGGAGAGACTCCTTGGCCAGGTGCATCTGTTTGGGAAGTACAGTGCCTTGCAGCAGCACATCACTGTCCTTCCTCTTATCCCTCTAAAGCAGCCTAGAAGACAAACATTCATTATTTTATGAGTCTATCCCCTTAAGGTTATAACATGTTATATACAAGCATGCAGGTGGAGGTTTTTCTTGAGGTTACATCTTTATGTACTGTCTTTACTGTACTGTGTTGTTAACCGGCGCCAGAACCAAGTTGGTCTGGTTCAGGACAACCCAGCTGTCCTCCAGCAGCTGTTTGATGTGGCTGTAGACACTGACAATGGACTGAAGGATGGGCATGGTTTTTCCCTTTGTGTCCTTTGGCCTGTTGCGTGCTTGCTCAAACTCTTTGGCAAGTCTTAGGGAAACGCACTCACTGACCCTGTGTACTTTATGGTCCTGGGCTGCTTAGCCAGGAGTCATGTATATTCTGTGGGAGAGAAAAATGATATGATCTGAACTGTGAAAAAGGATTTAAATTCATGAAGAACCAGGTGACAATGTCAACAAGGACCACAACTAGAATAATTTGCACTTAATAAATACTTCACAATGGCTGAGGGTCCTGTTCTGGAAGAAATGAGGCATATACACCTTTCAGACATAACATTTTGTTCACATTAAAACATTCACATTTTGCTCAATGGCATGTGCTATAGCTTGTAATACAGTGTAAATTCCTGTAACTTTGTCTGCAAAATATCTAATTACAGTTTTTTTAGAGTAAAAAAATCTTAATAAATTTCACTAGAATATGCACAAATTTGACTTTAATTTGACCTTATTTTTCACGTCTGTCCTTCTCACTTCTCCAATGGCTGTACACTTTGTCCAGGTTGATGGCTTTGTCTGCTTCTTGCTTCGACTTTATGCGCATCAGCTGGTCCAAATGTGCCACTTCAAGACGATTTCGGGATGCTGTTTTGATATGATTCATTAAACTAAATCCTCTTTCACAATCTGCACTGGAAGCTTGAAATGTAACACAAATATCCACAAGCTGTGAGATCTCCTTTAGCTCCTCACATCCAAGTGCTGCAGCAACCATATCTGAGAATGTGCTGATTGACCCCTGTTTAGGTTTTTGCTTCATTATGTACTTGAATTCAGCATATTGAGTGTTAATGGCCTCCATAGACTGTGGGTGGTGGAGAATGGCCTCATACTTCTTTGCCAGTGTGGCAATGTCTTCTGATCCATAGTCAAAACTGATGTCTGAACTCAATGCTTCAATGTCAAATGCAGACCACTCCTTTAATTCATCCTCTGGAAAACAAGCATCCATGTGATCACAGACCTTACTAATGAAAAGAGTAATCTCACCAGTATTTCTGCCATCAGCCGATGAGGTCCCCATTGCCTCTTTGGTCACTCCACTGTACATACTTCTCCTTCAAGTATTGGGAACCAAACTTCTCATCTTTGCTCTAGCAAAGCAGAGTCCTTCCATCACAGTCAGGTTGCCTCTTTGTAAAGTGAGGCAGAGTTGTGCTAGCTCACCCAAAACATCTCCCAAAGCAGTGACAGTAACCTTGAACTTTGAATCACTCAGCTTTTTGTAGCAGTACTTTGCCACTGGATCTGTTATCGGTGAATTCTCTTTTGCAGAATTCTTTAAGCACAGTGGAGTTCCTCAGAACCGCATTGACAGCTTGGTGCCGCGACAGCCATTGCACTTCGTTCAGGGGAATGACAGTGTATCTTCATCAAGAATCTTTGCTAGGTCCTACATTTTGCCTCTCTTCACAGTGGACCGAGAGAAAGTGGAATACACAGGTACATTTTTCCAGGCATTATCAATGCCCAAGTCCTCTCTATGGGCCACACAATGTTGTTCAGTTAGGTGTGGTATTTAGCGCTTTAGCAAAGCCGCAACTCCGTTGTGTTTTCCTAGCATAACTGAGGCACCATCGGAGGTCAGCATCACCATTCTCTGCATGTCCAGTCCATGTTTGGAGTAAAACTGAGTTATTGCCTGCACAATATCCTGAGCAGTGCATGCTGTCAGCTGGATGATGCCACCAAACACAGTTTTATAGTTAACATCATTTTCCTCCCTGTATTTGATATACATGACTAGCATTTTGTGTACTGATATGTCTGTGCTCTCATCTACTATCAGGGTATGCCAGGGTGCATTTTTAACACTGCACATAGTCTCATTGATTGAGTTCACATATTCAAAGGCATAGTTTTTGCTTCGCCAGCTTTCTAGTATACTCACATACTTTGCCATGTGATTGTGGATTTGTTGAACTGACAGCATTGATGCATTCATTTTGATGGCAAGTAAAATATTGTCAATAAGAATTTTAACTTGCTTGGGGTCAGATTTTGTTTTGTGTGACAGTTCGTTTCTTTGCTCTCGGTCTTTTGCGCTATCCCGCAATAATGTACCAATCCCCGGTCCCACCTTGTGTCTTCGTACAATTCCAACAGCTTTCAAATGACCTTTCTGCTGAATGTGACGCTTGAGGTATTCCAACTTCCATTCAGTCCACATTTTCCCGCTGAAAGCTCACTTGGTACTTTGGCTTCGCTGCATGTTTTGCAGAGTAGACCTTTCTCACTCGAAAAAGAAAAAATCTCACCCAGCTTCACCGCTAGTTCTTCTGTTTGCACATACTCAGACAGCCACTCCATCTTAAAAGAACCGCATTTCTTTTTTACTTTGGCTTGGTGAGTGGATGTGTCGCTGGCGCTGCCCGTTCGTTTCGCCATGATGGGTTGCGTTTCTTAACTCCGCCGCACTGTTGTTAGCAAGCTAACCTGCACGTCGCAGTTAATGAATGAATGGGCAGGGCACATAGAACTATCAATGCTATGATTGGCTGCATAGCGAAATTAAACCATATCGTATCATTGGCTGAACACTCACTGCATTACATTGGTCTAATTAAATAGATTAGATTCGGTCTAATATTAGATATTAGTTAATACGTGTATGGTGAATTTTAGTTTATGCGCTGCATAGATTGTCTTGTGCGCTGAGAATGTGCGAGCAGTGCGCGATTACGCAGGCGCGCAGTTTAGAGGGAACATTGCCCACAGGGAACTGTTCTCTCCCCTTTCTGTTCACCCTGTACACCTCTGACTTTCAGTTCCATTCTGAGTCCAGCCACCTGCAGACAACACTGCAATTGTTGGCTGTGTCAGTGAGGGGAAGGAGGAGGAGTACAGGGGGGTTGTGGATTCCTTCGTTGAGTGGTGTGAGACTAACCACCTGCATCTTAATACTATCAAGACAAAGGAGCTGGTGGTGGATTTCCGCAGGAGGAAATCTGCCCCTACACCCATTTCCATCTACGGTAAGACTGTGAAAGTGGGCCAGGATTACAAATCCCTTGGAGTACACCTGGACAGCAAACTGAACTGGGCCAAGAACATTGAGGCTGTGTACAAGAAGGGTCAGAGCCGGCTATATTTACTCCACACTCCTGTGTGGAGTACAACCGGCGCCCCAAGTTTTCCTTTGCAGTTGTTGGTAGCTCCTGATCATTTTTATTGATGGTGCCAAGCAGAGTTGTTTTTTTCGTTGAAGAAGCCTGTTAGCCAAAGACAGACAGGTGAAGAAATTGTCCGTAGTTAGAGTCCTTCCCAGGTCCATAAATGGTTCCATCAATTTCAAAACAACATTTTCTGACAGCCTCTCTCCCGTCAGACAAGTGGGGGTCTTTTCCCAAGTAAGGGGTGGCATTACACATGTATTTTGTGTCCAGATCTGCTGCAATCCAAAACTTTATTCCAAACTTGTCAGGCTTGGATGCAGTGTACTACAGAAAGGGACAACAAACCTTTGAAGGAAATAACTGCTCATCCACGGTAACATGTTGCCCTGGACTGTAGGGTGACACACAATTCTGAACAAACCACTGCGAGATGTCTGAAATTGCTGCAAATTTGCCCATTTGTATGCGCTCTTTGCGGGTGTCCTTGTTGTTGAAGCGAAGGTACCGCTTTATTTCAAGAAAGCGGTTACGGGGCATTATGGCTTTGATATTAGGGTTGTCGAATCTATTGGCCCACATGAGTCAAATGACACCAATGCAGCCCTGCAAATAAGGATTGCGTGGAATGCCATCAGCTCGAAAACACTCATCCGCCAGCTGGGATTTGTTCCACGGCCCTCCTGGACTGTGCAGTCTTTGATAGTCAACAACATAATGATATCCAACAAACAAACGTGATTTTGCATGTTGCAAACTCTGTTGGCCCTCCAGAGCCATTGAATGCTGTCTATGGAGTTTCATGAGCAGAAAAGTCTCCAACTTTGTGGTGGAAACACATAGTGCCATATTTCGCATTCTCTGTGGATCCAGATGTTATTCCCACATCTGCAACTTTTTGTTTTTTATTACAAGGGGGGTCTGGAGGGGAGAATTTGCTGGTGCAAGAGCAGTCGCATCCTCATCACTTGACAAATCATGACAACGTTTTCATTCTGAAATGCGAGGTCCACATCTCCACCATCAGATTAATAGTCCAACATGCTCTGTAGAATTGCTAAAGCCTCCTGAACACTGATCCTTCTTGGTTCCCCTGGTTGTGACATTGTGAAGTCTGGCTCTGCAAGCCAGGCATTCGCTATTTATGGTTGTTTCTCGCCTACAACATTCACACCTTTTACGACACTCCCTTCCCCTCCCTTCTTTCATCGAACCTAAATTGTACTATGCCCATTGAGTCTTACAAAAGGGCACATCAGCTATAATCAAACCCACATTGTCAATTTGAAAGTGTCATGATCCCCGAACACTTTAAGTTTTGAAATCTGTTGTCTCATCACTTCCTGTTTTATTTTGAAATGTTAACTTCTCCTCTCGTTTGCTCTTCCTCCCGTGCCCAGTGTCTGATTGTCTTCCCTGATTCTCTTAGTGTTTCCACCTCTTCCCCTTGGTTCTTTATGTGTTTAAATAGTCTTCGTCTTCGTCTTCCCTTGTCCAGTGCGTCGTACTTTCAGTTGTCATCCTAGCCGCCGATACTCTAGCATTTGAATCATGTGTACTCAGTATCTTTGATCTCTCTTTGATCACTGAAGTCGAGCGTATCTCCTTCAGAGTTTTGTTTTGGTTAAAGTTTGATTAGTATTCCAGTTTAGCTTTTGGTAACCTTTGTAGCCCGATTTGGTTTCCTCCATTAAGGAGTGACTTTGATTTGTAAGTTTATTAGCACCTCCGTTACAGGAGTGGTTGCAGGACCTCGTTCCCTTTTTAATTGTCTAGATCCTCCATTAGAAGGAGAGCTTTTCTTTGTTACGCCTCTTTAGAAGAGAGCAGCTAAATTCAAATAATAATCTGTGGAGTGAATGTTTATTTTGACTAAGTTTTATACCGGCATTTATCTCTGCCTTAGTTATTGAGATCAGTGTCATAGATTTTTCATAGCTCTTGTTTCTCTGTTGGAAATACCTGTTAAGAAGTTTATAAACAAACCTTATTCTGAAAGAAATCCTGCACGTGTGTCCTGTGGGTTCCTGACAGAGAGAGGCTATTTCTCAGGTAACACAATTTGTCTTATGCCCTTGTCAAATGCCAGCACGGTTTTTGTTACAAATGTTATTGTGGAAAAATGTCAAAAATGCCTTTTATGGCCAGCGATTCGGACTGGCTCATAAAATAACAAACTTTCAAACTAAGGGCAGCTTTAAAAATGGCATGGTTGTGTTTTTGGGGAGTTTTACACTTGCTGGTGACTTCAGACACCTAATATATGCTCCAAAGAAGAACAGAACCATAATATGTTACCTTTTAAAAGAACCTCTGAACCGGGAACCTTCTTCTGAAACAGATCATGACAGAGGAGGAGTTCTTCTCACAGAGAAGGACAGTGAACATGGATCAGTTAACTTAGCACTGAGCACTGTTACACATGCAAATCTTGTATCTTGATCATAATAAATTCAGGAGCCAGCTAAGTTTTCAGTTGCATGGAGATGTACCAAAGGAGGAGGTGAACTCATTTTGTAACAATGAAGATCAAGAGTTTAACCTGAAATATCCTCACTAAGACATGAATCCTGCTTAATGGTACATGCCCCAGGTGTCTTAAGCACCCAGTAACGCCATTTTCCATGAGACCAAACTGGTCAGTAGGTGCTTCTTTTACATGTGTTGATCAGAACCTTCCCCAGAGCTGTTCCACTCCTTGAAAGTCTTACTCCTGTAAACAATTTGTCTTTTGAGACCTTCTGCTTAATTTGAACAGCATTCATGTCCACTCATGCTGAAAGGTAAATTTAGGAAAACAACGGTTGACTGAGGTCAGTCTCCCTGGTGAAAACTGCCTAGCAAAAAGAAAAAGTAGTCTTTGTCAATAGAAATTTGCTTACTGTCCTTGAAAATGTGTCACTTAAGATGACTCACTTTCATAACGTATTTTGTTTGCTGTAGCAAATTACTGGCTGAAATATAAACACAGTAACCAAAAAAATTTATTTATTTATATCCATCTTGGGTTAGATAACCAGTGTGTTGAGAATCCTCAGTCTCTGTTAAGTTAGAAGCTAAAGGTACACCGTTTTTAAAGTCTGTTTCAAACAATGATGATATGACAGTAATTGTGAGAATGCGGTTTTTCAACTATCTGCACCTGCACATCCAATGCCATTTCACTTATGCGGCGGGCAAATGTTGTGTCTGACAAAGGGATAGTCTGCAACTTTTTTTACACATTCATCACTCCCAAACATGGTCTTGCACATATCAGTGGCTGCAGGCAATATCAAAACTTCTGCGATTGTGTACGTTTTTTTTTTTTCACTCAGCAACTTGATATGAGACATTCAAAGCAAGGTATCCGGCTTTCGCTGATTTTTCTAATAATTGTCCATTGGCCCTGGAGAGTGTGCAGACGAGCCTGAAAGTAGCCAAGCAGTTTACCTTGTAAGTGGACTTGATTCGTCTCAAAGTGTTGCTGCAGCTTCGATGGCTTCACGCTTGCATTTGATAGCGTTGCGGCACAGACAACACTCACGAGAAATTAAACTACATTGGTTTCTTTGAATGAAAATCCAAATTTCAAATACATTTCTGAATATTTTCGACTCTTCTCTCTCTTGCGTTTTTCCATTGCTGCTAAGGAGGCAGCGCCTGTGGCCTCAGCAGAGGTGGATGGATTAGCTGCAGGATCTTGAACTCGAGGCTTTATCCATTCTGCTTTGCTTCTCTAGAGTTAATTTTGTAGTGAACACCTTTCACGTCTTCTTTTTCTTTTCCCTCCGATAGCGGCCGGTCACATCATGTCAGACCGCATCATGGGAATCATTTAATTTGGAGATGTTTTTTTATTGTTTCTTATTGTTGCATATTAATGTTTGAAGTTTACTCAAAATAATTTTGTTATATTTTTTCAATTACTATGACAAGAATTGGCGGACCCCTGCAGTACCTCTGCGGAACCCCAGTTGAAGACCCCTGCTGTAAAGCATTCTCACAATGAATGAGCAGCCAGCAGAGTGAGCACTGATAACTTCAGCTTTTCCTAATATTCAACTAATTTTTTTCAAACAAATTCTTCTAACTTTCACACAGTTAAACTTACAGAAACAAATATTACCTTAAAATGTAAGAAAATGTCAGCCAATGTAACTACCAAAGAGCTGACATTTACAGAATTTCAGCTATGAGCCTCAAAGCGAGAAGAAACGTTACAAATTCTCTCACTAACTCCAATGGAACATTGGCCTGACACAGCAGACAGGTTCAGCAGTTTTCAACGTCTTTCATTCCAATTGAATAAAAACTACATTACCGCGTTCCTCTTACCCTTCTGGTGCTCATGCTCTTCAGATTATTTTAATAATTTTCTATAGTTTTCTCACAGGAGGTCATAGTATCCCTTCAGCCATCTTCTCCTCCTTGTCCATTTCTGCTGTGTGTGAGCTTGTTAAGCCACACCTGTTTACAAACATTCCTATAACTGTGAGGACATCTCTCTTCCACTCCTCTGTTACATATTACACAGCAGCCATTTTAACAATTACTCACTTGACCTTTGAGCTTCTTTCAACTTCTTCAACTAATACTTCTGCAGTTTTTTTCCAATAGGTTTAAATCATTTTACTATTCACATTTTAACTTCAAATTCCTTCAACCAAGACTACAGCAACTGTTTTTCTGCTAAAATTTAAAGTTTTTCAGCTTTTTTTAAGCATATTCAGCTATCAGCATTCTCACTGCTGTTTCACAGGAACAGCTTTTCTAATTAAGCTTAACAATTCCTCTGTCACATATAGGAAATAGAAGAAGAGCTCAAGTGTAGACGCCACCATACAAGAAGGAAAAGGGCTTTTTCTAACTACGGGCATAAGAGCATGTGACCAGGCAAGTCGTGGTGAATAAAAATGAAAATTAAGGTAAATTGAGTGTGGGAGTCATGTCAATGGAGCTACAAGGCACGTCTGAGAATATGTTTGGTGCTTTTCATTTCATTCATTCATTTAAGCTTCTTCATATTATTGCATTCCCTCTTACCCCATTACCAAGAAATTGTTCCCCCTTCAGTGCACATCAAGGAGGCAATGCGCAAATAGAGACACAGGAGTGTCATGTGAATTCTTTTAACGGATGACATGATGTATAAAATATTGCTACTGACATAAAGAAATCAAGCATTGCTCATGCTGCTCTCGTGCTCCTATATCCTTGCATCCCTATGTTGGATATCTCTCCTGCATTCTTGCTGGGAGCAGCTCCATCTGAGTTTGTGCAAAGGAGGAAGCAATAAGACAAGTTAGCATAATACAGAAACTGTGACAGTCTACTCAGTGTAAGCCATCAGGAACAAAATCACGGTCTTTAGTCTGTTATGTCATGTATTCCTTGTAATTTAACTGAAGCCATTGTCTATTAATACTCTCTAATTTTTTGCAAATGTATCAATGAATCAATCAAAGTACTTTACTAATTCCGCAAGGTAGGGATGTCATGATACCAGACATTTAGTTGTCGATACCAATACCAGAGAAATTCCACGATTCTCCATACCCAATTCGATACAGCAGTAAAAAACAAAAACAAAACAATAAATTTCATGTACTTCAACATAATCATTTATTAAAAACATTTGAACATTACAAAAAACAACAGTGGCACTGGCATGTAGCCTTCAAGTAAGAAATAAAAATAAACCACTATTAACATTTGATCCATTTGAATTGGAATCAGGCAATATCAGAACCATGACAATTGGGTATTCTATGACTTGGTAATTTGAAAGAAAATCCGCTTAGTGCCTATCGTGTATGTGCACTGTAGCTTTAGCTTACCAGCGCACAGGTGATCTGCGTATGTCTTTTGAACACAGCTTAAGTGTTTGCAATGTAAGCAGAGACATTATTTGATCTTGAACATGCCTGTGGCGATCAAACTTCATATTAGCAAATCTGGAGAACAATCCAATTCTGATGTCATCACAAAGACTGGAAATTCAATTTGGATTATTTATATATACACGCTCTATTTGGAAAATAACAATCAGCATTGTTAGGCAACAAAGATGCAAAACTACTGGTTCTTCAGTGCAAATGTATCAAAGTTAACATGAGCTCGTTTTACATCCTGGTTGCCCAGCAACACCTATTGTTTATTTTCTAATAGTGTAGGTGTAAGAATAGGAGAATGTGAGGCTTTACTATTAACTTTTTGAGCCGTGTGTCTGATTGGCTATATAATGTACATGGATATATAAATGCCATCTATTTACCTTTTTTGCAATAGGAGTAATGTAAGTCAAAATTGCCTCATGGGGATTCAAGGTAAAAACACTCCTTTTTTCTCTATCTTTTATTCCAGAATCCCAAAAACGCATAAGATGATGTATAACACACTTTAAGGGAAACGTATCAACCGAAAGACAAAGGTTTTTTTTTTAGGGGTCAAGTAACTCACAACAAAAATTTAATTTAATTTATAAAGAACTCTTGCTTTTTTGTACAGGAAGAAAAATGTAGGACAAAGTGTCTTACATAATAAAAACATTGACCCCAATATGGCCGGGCATGGAGGAACCAGAGAGGACACACTATGTTTGTTTATGCATTTAGCAGACGCTTTTATCCAAATCAACTTACAAATGAGGATATAACATTACAGCTAACATCAAAGCTAACAATAAACTACATAGAAAGAAACCACTAGTCAGACTCTGTCAGAGTTGACAGGGGTGACAGTGTAGAGATAGAGTGCAGGCATAGAGGAATGTACAGAAAGATAAAGTGCAGAGATAGAGGGGGTAGGGAAGTCCAAGGTAAGTGCTAGGATAGGAGATGCTCTCTGAAGAGCTGGGTTTTCAAGAGTTTCTTGAAGATGGACAAGGACGCCCCTGTCCTGAGAGCGCTCGGTAGGTCATTCCACCATCGTGGAACGACACTTGAAAAGATTCTGGATTGTCTTAAGCGTGGTATAGGCACTGCTAGACGACAATCCTGTGATGACCGGAGGGACTGAGTTGTGACATAAGCTTTTGCAAAAGCTTTCAAGTAGGTGGGAGCTGTTCCATTAAGGACTTTGTAGGCTAACATCAGTGACTTGAATTTGATGCGGGCGGCTAAGGGTAACCAGTGGAGTCCAATGAACAGAGGAGTGAGGTGTGTTCTTTTCGGCTGATCGAAGACCAGATGCACCGCCGAGTTCTGAACCATCTGCAGCGGTTTCACAGCACAGGCTGGGAGACCAGATAGGAGAGCATTGCAGTAGTCAAGACGGGAGCTGCCCCAAGAGCTGGGTGGCGTGTTGGGTTAGGTTTGGTCGGATTTTTCTTATGTTTAGCAATGCGAAGCGGCATGAACGAGGTAACGTGATCTTTAAAGGTTAGTTGGTCATCAATCATGACACCTAAGTTTCTAGCTACCTTTGATGGAGCAAGAGATAGGGATTCAGTTTGGATGCAGATGCTGTGGTGTATGGTTGGTTTGCCTGGGAAGACCAGCTTTTCAGTTTTTGAGAGGTTAAGCTGGAGGAGATGGGCTTTCATCCATGTCAATATGTCAGAGAGACAGTCTGAGATTCGTGCTGAGACTGTGTGGTCATCAGGTGGGAATGACAGATAGAGCTGGGTATCATCAGCATAACATTGGTGTGAGAAGCCATATGATCGGATGAGCTGGCCCAGTGAGGTGGTGTATAGGACAAAGACAAGAGGTCCCAGTGCTGAACCTTGGAGGGCCTCTTCTCTTTGGCATATACACCACCTCACTGGGCCAGATCACAGTGAGGTGGTGTATCACAGGGAACCGTTTGCATCTGGAGACAGTCACCACCCTAGAGACCTGGCTCCCTGGCCAGAGTCATAAGCCAACCCCAGACAGGGCAAGGAGCCAAACACCACCGCTGTAAGGTGGATGGATGGCCTACCACAGTCTGAGGAGAGCAAACCCCGGGCCACAGCAGCCAGGGCCAACAGCTGCCCCCGATGCAGAGGGCTCCCAATGAGGAAACACTGGAGATAAGACCTAAAAGTTAACTAAAATGGGTAACATAAAAATACTGTCATATAAATTCGCTAAAATAAAAATGAATGAATAAAAGTTAGAACGTATATTAAATACTAAAAAGACAACATAAATAATTAATATAAATAAAAAAGATAAAAGGGAACATTAGTTAAAGCCAAATTAAAAAGGTGGGTCTTGAGCCTGCTTTTAAAAATGTCAACACTCTCCGAGGCACTCGGGTTCCCTGGCAGGCTGTGCCATAGACGTGGGGCATATTGCTGGAAGGCTGCCTCACTATAGGCTCTTGTATTAAAAAAGCAAATAATTAAAAGGCCGGTGCCGGAAGACCTCAGGGCCCGGGAGGGTTCATAGGGTAAAAACAAGTCTGCTAGATAAGAAGGCACAAGACCATTAAGACTTTCAAAGACCATTAAAAGGACCTTAAAAATCAATCCTGAAACACACGGGGAGCCATTGCAGTGACTATTGGTATTTGATTTATCTTTCTCTATATACAAGAAAAAGGAAGAAAGACGGCTGCAGAACAATAACACCAAGGAGGTCTGGAGGAGGATGAGGATCATCTCTGGGTACAAATTGAAAAACTCTGTCTGTGGAAGGCAATGTGGACAGAGCTAATGTCTTAAACCAATATTGCAACAGGTTTGATAGTGTGGCTTTTACCACCTCTGCTGCTGCCATTTCCACTTCCTTCTGCAGCAGCTCTCACTGCCAAGTCTCCTCTACCCAGCTGTATCTCCACCAGGCCCTGCACCTGCGATTCCCCTGTCTGCACCATCAGAAAATAAAGAAAAAAGAATAAGAGTAATATGGGTGGAAAAAAAAAAGAAGAACTTCATGGAAAGTGAGACGGAGGTGCTACTTTCTGAAGTGGAGGCCCACAAAAATGTGCTCTTTGGCATGCTGTCCTCTGGCATAAGCAGCAAACATAAGAGGAGTGGGTAGGAGAGCGTGTGCGAGGCTGTCAATGCTGTGGGGTCTGAGAAACGCACACAAGCAGAGGTGAAAAAGAAGTGGCTGATATTAAGGTGTAATGTTGGTTAATTACATTTTTGCATCACATATGATCTGTGCATTGATTGAATGAAAATGTTTCCTGTTGACATATACAAATTCATCATGTGATGGTATTTTGATAGCAATTTGTGTGCAGTTGATAGCTCCGAGTACATTTGGAAAACCAGCTCCCGCTTCAAATTGCGCTTTAATGTTGGCCTGTTCATTCCCTGCATTGTATGGGAATTAGATATACCTGGCTGAGATGCAGATAATTCCATCCCACTCGGCTGGCATGGCTTCGCTCAGGGTCGACTGGCACAGTCCCAATCGGTTGGCCAGCTCCCTCTGGAATGCCCCAGTTGCTAGGAACCCCAGTGTGCACGTCACCTGTGGGCACAAGCATCGCGTGACTCCTCGCTGTCGCGGTCCATTGCTGGCCGCAGCTCTGTGCACAGTTCCAGAAGGATTGCCCTCAAAACGGCTGATGAGCCAGTTGTCATCATGTGTCAAATCCTCTCTATCTCTGAACACACGTTCTCTTCCAACTGTACTATTTGCAATGTCTCCCAAGACCGCTAAAGCAGCCATTGTTTTTAATAGTATGTTTTGAACCCCGTTGCGCATGCTTCTATATCCACTCGTGTAATTGCAAACACATGGGTGTGTTAATTGCTCATCAGTGTTAATTGTTCATGTGTCTCAAATGTGGATCAGTCTGAGGACAAATTGTGTTCACATTTATTTATTATAAAAGTTTCCCAACATCACCTCTAAGTGTCGCCAAAGAATCAACAGCTGTAGAAAAGTGTGTACACCAGCCCTGAAGTTGGCTTGAGGCACTACACATTTCCACGGTCATTTCGCTCTTGATACATCTGATCGTTGACCTTTTGTACATGAGGCCCCTGGTCAGCGAGAAAGGGAATTATGTGCACCTGCTGTTTATTCATTACAGCTCTGCATTCAACACCATAGTTCCTCATAGACTGGTCTCTAAACTCAAGGATCTGGGCCTATTGACTCTGCTCATGGGTCCAGAGCCTTTTGACTTATAGACTACAGGTGACTGGAAACTGCACCACCAGTCCCCCACCCTCGAGATTGAAGGCCCCCAAGTCGGCATCCTAAGTCCTTTGCTTTATTCCCTCTACAACCATTACTGCAAAGCCACTTACTCCTACAACATTAGCGTTAAGTTTGCAGATGATACAGTGCCAGTATGTCTGATCTCCAAAGGCAGGGAGGCAACCTATCTGGAGGAGATGGAGGCATTGTCATCATGGTGCAAAGACAACAACCTGGACCTGAACATCTCCAAGACAAAAGAGGTGGTCCTGGACTTCAGGAGGGAAAAGCAGAGGAACCATCACTCCTCTCATCATTTATGGGACTCCATTGGAGAGAGTAGTCAGCTACAGGTTTCATGGTGTGCACATCTCTGAGGACCTGACATTGACCACCTACATCTTCAACCAAGTGAAGAAGGCGAGACAGAGCCTGGGCCACCTTAGACGGCTGAGGAAATTCAAGAACTCCACAGCTCTGCAGAAGGCCTACTACACTACAGCTATAGAGTCTGTGCTCACCGGGAGTATCACCACTTGGTACGGGAAAATAGTGCCACTGACAGGAGAGGTCTCCACAGAGTGATCTCACTGTGCTGAACGCGCAATGAGGTCATTGTTTTGACCTCAATGACCCCATTGCGCATTCAGCACAGTGAGATCATTGAGGTAAAAACATTTCATAGCCCTCACATCCCTGGTGATGAAATGTTTTGAGAAGCTGGTCAAAACATTCATCACCTCCTGGACCCTTTTCAGTTTGCATACCACTCAGACAAATCCACCGACGACGCCATAACCTTCTTGCTGCACAAGACACTTTCCCATGTGGACACCAGGATGGGGAACTATGTGAGAGTGGACTACAGCTCAGCATTCAACACCATAGTCCCCTCCAGGCTGGTTACTAAGCTGTGGGACCTTGGACTGAACTCCTCCCTGTGTAGGTGGGTCCACAGCTTCCTCACTGGCAGATAACAGGTGGTAGGCGTGGGCTTCCATAATTCATCCCCCCTCACACTCAACATTGGCTCCCCTCAAGGCTGCGTGCTGAGTCCGCTGCTGTACTCCCTCTACACACACGACTGTGTGTCGACATCAGACAGCAACACCATCATTAAGTTTGCTGATGACACAGCCATCGTGGGGTTAATCTCCCATAACAAGGAGGAGGCCTACAGGACAAAGGTCATCCACCTGGAGAGATGGTGCCAGGAGAATAACCTCCTGCTGAACGCCAGCAAAACCAAGGAGCTGATAGTGGACTACAGGAGGAAGCAGCAGAGTGATATCCGTCCGCTCTGCATCGGCGGGTCTGGAGGTGGACAGTTTAAAATACCTGGGTGTTACCATCTCACTGTTAAGAAGGCCAGGCAGCATCTGTTCCACCTCAGACGCCTCAGAGACTTCAGGCTCCCACTCAAGGTGCTCAGGAACTTCTACACCTGCACCACTGAGAGCATCTTCAGTGGGAGCATCACTACATGGATGGGCAGCTGCAAGAAACAGGACCTCTTGGCCCTTAGGAGGGTAGTCCGCTCAGCTGAGGGGACCATTAGAACAACCCTACCCGACTTGCAGGACATCTACATCAAATGATGCAGGTCGAGAGCTGAGAAGATTCTCAGGCAGCCCCACCACCCCAGTCACCCACTCTTCTGCCTGCTGCCATCAGGCCGTCAGCTCCGCTGCCTGACAACCAACACGGAGAGGATGAGGAAAAGCTTCTTCCCCTAGGCCATCTGTCTGCTCAACAATGAGCATTAAACTGGACTATCTCACTCACCTGCACCTTAATGTTAATGTTAATAATATTGTTAATGTAAATTTTTACACTTATATTTTAATACTCTACCCTCGACACTTTTTTACTGAAGCATTTTTCTTATTTTCTTATTTTGTGTGAAATTATTGTGCCAAGGTTTTTTATTCGTCATATTTATATTTAAATTCTTATCCTTAATTCTTGGTAGCAGGTAAAAAGAAACTTTCACTGCACATTGTACTATTTTTGATTATGTATGTGACAAATAAAACTCTTGAATCTTGAAGGTCTTGAAGGTCTTGAAGGTCAGCATTGCCCACCCTGCATAAGGTCCACAACCAGAGCCAGGAAGATATGACAGAAAATTGAGCAGAGGTTTTTAGGTCATTGTTACCCCCACATGGAGAGAAGCATACAGGAGGGGAAAGAGCTGTGTAAGCTGTCTCAGGGGGGTTTATTGAGTGGATGGGGGAGTGTGGCTACCTGGAAAGAAAATCATGGAATTTCACGGTAACATTCAGTTTCCTCCACTAATGAATGACTTCAGTTGGTGTGGTGTCTACAAGAGGAGGTAAGAGGGAGCTACACATGACTTTCAAGCCAAACCACCAAGTTAAACTCAAATTCCAGCTCCTGATCTTTTAAAGTGATTTTGCTTTGCAATGTCATTTTAGGTTTCAATGAATTTTTCCTTGGATGTTCAATCCCTGTTTAACACTTTACAACCTCCTTGTTCAAGGTTTTACCACACAAACTGGAAACATTTTGTGCTTTCACAAGCTAAACACACACATCGGGAAAGACACCATAAATGCTGAACCATATTTAGTGGTTGGTTTTTAAGCAACGTGCTGAAGTTTAGATGTTTTTTTTTTTTTTTTTCCAGGAAAGGCCTTGCTTATTCTGCAAGACATTTTCAAACATTATGTAATTGTATTTATTTATTTATTTTTTTTAAAGTTATGAAACCAGACAGTATTGTTTAAACCATATGATATAAAACTGTCTTCTGAAAAGCTGTCTGTGTATATTTCTGCTATTGGAGGAACGCTGCTCCAGCTTTTCTCTCTGTTTTCAGCAACACGGTAAACTGAACTTGCTTACAGCACCTCTTAATTGTTCCCATCTTAGCTACTCTATTTTTAAAAAAAGTAATCACCTTAATATGTAGCAACATCTTGGACAAACTGTGACTGAATTCTTTTGAAGAGTGTCGCCAGAGAGCATCTACGTGGTCTTAAACCCTTGCATCTTTCCGCCCCAAAAAACTGCAGCTCTGTTAACTAGGATTACCCCCAACTAAAAGTTTTAGTGGTCAACCAGCAGTCAAAATTTGAAGCAAACAGGACAAGCTTAAGTATATTTGGCAAAGCCCTGACATATTTTCTTTGCCAATATAATGAAATCTTTGACTGCAGAGCTGCTCCTCTCTCTCTCTCTCTCTCTCTCTCTCTCTCTCACACAGACAAACAAACACACACGTCACGTTGGTCCCTTCCCTAAATATAAACACATAAAAATACAATCAAAGGAGGCTGGGCACACCCAGGACAGTTTTCCAGTCAATCACAGGGTTGTGCTTTGGCCAGTTTGAGTCTAACTGAACATGTACAGAAGCAATTTAACTCCAAACCAGATTACACATATGTGTGTGTGTGTTAGATTAGCTTTAAAAATTTTGATTTAGTATGATCACTATGGTCACTCTTACTAACACAATGTACTAACACATGTATTTTCGAAGTCTGATTTTAGTCAAATTATTAATGGTTCAATTGTTTACCTCAGGTAAATTGCTTAAAGTACTTACTTACGAAACCACTTGAGTTTATCTCCTTAGTTCCCAAACATGTACAGTATGCTGGTCAAAAGAATAAGAAACAGAGTTGTAGTCTACATGCCTGCGCACTATGAGGAATTGTATGTGGCAATCACTGCACACATTCACAACGTACAAAGGAGTAATGCATTCAATCGTCTGCTGACTCTTCTACTCATTTACTTCCTGTCATGCATCTGTGCCGTTACAAGTCATCCTGTCACCCACAAACTGATCTACATGTATTTCAGCAGCTAATCAGACAGTTGCACCCCACCTCAGTCTGTGTGGATGCCATTAGCTGCTAATGCTGTGCTCCTTTGGGCACTGATACAGTAAATTAATTTAATTGTGATGAATTGTTTCAAACTAAAAGCTCCGCTCATCAGTATCTTGAGCCCACTTACAAAGAGGAGTTTACTTAGTCAGAGGAAATCCAAAGTGATACACTTGGATAAGTAAATAGGTGATGGGAGGCTGAACTGACTGGAAGCAGCTGACATGGGTACTTTGTCTACTCCAAAGGAAATAGAGCTTAAGGGGCATCTGCACAGGTGAAGAAGGTAAAAGGCGTCCTGGTGAAGACTGAACCTGTGACTTTTACCCACTGAGTAAATCCAACAATGCCAGCACAGACACACACACACACACAGACCAAACCACACCTCAGTCCTTAATCTTCAGTGTCAAACCAACTAGTCATACATCAGCTGGCCATCTCCCCTCCTTCTTGGCGGAGTTGGATAAATGTGTTTTGTATTTGGAGCTGTTAATAGTTGTCCCAGGGGTAATTGCAGGCAGGGAGCAGTCAAATTTGTTCTAAACTGTGTGTAATATAAATAGATGATGATCATTAGATACACTTCTCCGTTGTGTTAACTTTGAGATAAATGTGGAATAATGCCATCTTATTCACAGTAGACCCTAAAAGGATTTAGGACAAGACATGTTTTGCCAGAAGAAAAAGCACCCCCCCCAAAAAAAAAACTGACATTGGGAAGAGTGTCCTGACGCTACATTAATCATGCTAAATTGATACTATATAAACCCAGCACTGCTGTTCATCTGGATGAATAGTTTCTTGCTTGCATGCCCTCCAACCCTGAGCTTCTCTGTCCAGTACCTGAAATCGATTTAGGAAGGTAAGTTCAAGTCACTGATGTGGAAAACCTGCTGCATGTTCTCTGCCAGCAAATACGTGGTATTTTTTCACACAAGCTGTGCTACAGATTTTCTGACCTTGGCTCACTTTTATCACATAGCCACAATCCTTCACATTTCTTCACTTTTTAGTGCATTAGTTTATGGTCAAAGGAAATCATGTGCTCAAAGATGAAAAAAAAAAAAAAGTGAGTCATAAATTCAGCAGATACATGCTTGTGTTGTTTCCGAGCCATGCTCTTAACCTCAACTCAAGAATCCTCATGCCTTTGCTGTCTGATTTTGCACATTTGTGACTTCTATTGTGTTAATTTTGTTGAAATTAAATAGATAACATTCCAGTTCAATTAGTGGTAGAATGTGATTAGAAAGGGAGGGACACACTCAGATGATTGCAGTTAACACCAATAAAACTTAAAATAGATGCAACATTTAGCTCTCGACTAGTTTGTGGGTGTCATGGCATTGCCTGTTTTTATAAACTTTTTGTGGATGGACCTAATAATCGGAGGGTTTAGTTTTTAGTTTAATTCCCAATATATTTTTTGATGTGACGCATCATTGGTTGAACTTTGTGCACTGCCACGCTACCTACGTTCAGAGACTTTGCATATTCTTTCTTTTAACTGAGGCAGACAGTTTAGCATAGTTTGAACATCACATGACTCTGAGGAAACTTTATTGAATTTGCAAGAAAATTCCTTTTGCGCACTGCATGACAAACAGGGCTTACCATGACTGTGCAGAGCTGATAGTTAAATTTAATGAATCCATGCTTACTTGCGTTATCATACTGACAACATAAGCACCACAACAGAATTCAAAGACTAAGGAGATGGTATCATCTTCCATCTGCCCAGCAATCTACAGTGCACTCAGTTGATGCTGCCATAGACTTGCATCCCTTTGCCAATAGGTGGTTGACTGACATACACATCTAGCCTGATAATTATATATGCCTGATACTCTAGGCAATCCCTGTCAAAAGAGGAGACGTCGTCATCAGATCTCAAATTGGAATAGGGATTAGGAAACAAAATATACTCATATTATTCACTATATTCATGCATATTCAGAATCTGGATTACATATTAGAGCGCCATTTTGTCAGAAATATTATAAATGAAGCCAAAACAATAAACTCACGATATCGTTTGCTTTCCTGTTACACCAGCATTGAATTTGTTCTTGGTCTCTTAGAGGCTATGCAGCGATCTGAAACACTGGCTATTAACTTACAAAGTTAAACCGTATGTATTGAAATGCTTTCAGCATTTTTTTACATGGCTGAAAAATGTATTTATTAATTAGGATAACGTTTCACACAAATGTCAGGTACCTGAAAATTACAGAGTGATGACATTCTATTTGTAAAAGGTCAAAGTTGTGACAACATAATTTAATGCAAAAAACTTTCAAAAACTTTAACACTCAAACAAAAGGAGTGTGTGTCATATTTTGTCATGACCTAATAACCATCATATCAAAGTCTTCACTGCAAATCTGGCCAGATTGGGATAAAACTTTTATAGAAAGGCATGGTATAGGTGTATGTATAAATAGCCACTAAAAACTCATTTAAATACATTTTTATTTAAGTAAGTTGTTGTATTTACATTTCATTTTGGTAGCAAACTAATCAGCTGGAAGATAAAATTAAAAGACCCAGTCTTGATAGACATACATGCATTTAGAGGTGAAGCTTTATGTAACTATATAGTGTCTATATCAGTGTATTCCAATCCTGCAATCAATGACAGCAGCAAATGGTCTGCACCAGTTACCGAGGGATTCATTTAACTCTTTTAGTGCTGAAAATCCAGTTTGTCTGAGAAGCTGGGCAGGTCATTTGAAATTTCCAACTGGAAACAAGGTTAAACCTTAAAGCAGAAGACTGAGGTAATGTGCTGTAATACTAAAGCTGAACTGTCTGTGTATTGGTCTATTTAATTCTTCATTAGCTCTATTGTCATACTTTAGTGACAAAAAATCGAATATTTTGTCCAGTCACATACAAAACAGACCGCTGGGATAGGCTCCAGTCCCCCCCCCCGGCGACCTGACCAACGGTTTAAGCGGGAATAGAAAATGGATGGATGGACATACAAAACAAAATGCATATGTACCTTAAGCCTATCTAGATATGAAAGCTCTTTATAATGGTATCATTACTTTGAAAATAGGAAGAGAAGCCCATTAGCAACGTAATCCATTAAATCAGCGGTAAAAAGTGGGACATGCAGAGAAGAATTACTGAATCTGTTGATAATTCTTCTGTGAGTTTATTAATAATTTACATTGCACACAATGATCCATTGCTTGTGTAAAAGTATGGATTAGATCGACATCCACATGTCAATACTTTGTGTTATTTATTACCATGGCCATCCTGTAAATCTCTGTGAGGTCTTTCTAAGACAAATGCACAAACAACTACGGATTTATTTTCTAAAACTAAATACTTTGAAATCCTATATTAAAATGTGACATATGACAACTAGCATTTTGCTCCCACAAATCTAAAATGGACACAGTGCCGTCCTATATGAGGTGTAATAGTTGCGCACCTAAAACTAAAAGCACAATCCATCATGCCAGCTGTTTGAGACTGGGTCTGGACTCGCCCCATGCAAAGCTTGCTACCTTCATAGCTCAAATGACACCTGGAACACTGGGAAACGCTGACCTACATAAGAATCACATGGGGGCGCAAGCGGAATTAAAGCAGTTGGTTTAGCTCACCTCACATATTTGCTGATTTATTATTTTTTCTCATTTTGAAGGTCTTTTTTATCTGCACTAATTTGTAACAATGTCAGGCACCATGTGTACTGAGCGACTGTGTGATTTGAATTTGTACACTTTATACACAAAATCATTTAAAAGCTGTTGTAAATTAACATTAAAAAGGAAAAAAAAAAGAGCCAAAACAATGCTTGATGCTTCACCGTATAGGCTACAACTGTTGTTGTCATCAGCCTGTTAAGCTCAGCAAAGATGTGACCTTATTTAACAAACTAATGCTTAATATTTATTTTAAAAAATGGTAAAACTAATAAATTAACTAATATTAGTTATTGTGTTTTAACTTTTGCAGCAAGAGACGTTTAAGGTGAAAAAAGGCTGTTTCTTGTCCAATTAGCTTCCCATAAAGCTCTCAGGACATCATCTTTAATTAAACTATTAGAAGTAATAAGTTAGTACCATTAGAGGCTTATTTAGTGTCACTTTGATGATGCAGACATAGTGCTGCTTTATTCCGTTGTAAAATGTAATGCTGCTTTAAACTGAAAGACAAACTAATAAAGAAAACCACATTTTTCTTCGCATATAGTTTGAAAGTGGGGGGATAAGCCTCCGAAGACACTTACTTACAGAACAAAGCGCAGAAGTTCAAGCTAATATCTTGATCTACTGCTGTGTGAACACCTAAATTCCCTCAGGGTAGACAGAATAATCAATAACCCAGCACAGTCAAAGAGTCAAAAGTAATCTTTGCCTATGGTAAATTTAAGAATAAAACCGTCACTTCAAAAGTTATTACCGAAGAACCTGTGTTCGTGTTATTCACCCGGAGCAATTTTCAGACTCGGGGTTTCTTTTTATTGGGTAATTTGCTTATAGAGGAGACACGGGGCAGAGCTGAGAGGTGGTACAGGCAGACAGTACGACAGACAGACAGGCTACGGACATACGGGAGGACGGACAGAGCAGCCAACTGAACAGCAGAACAATTCACGCGCAGCCGGGACTGCTTCTGGCGGCAAGCGCGCGCGGTTCGGAGAGTGCAGCGCGAGATGAAGCAGAGCACCGGTGCCCTTCCTGTACCTGCTTGGACACCGCCACTACCAGCAAGTACGACCGCCGCGTTGTGGTGCACAAGAGGGGGACAAAGAGAGACCCATTTGAGGATATGAACCAGCTCTCTCGGGGTAGCAGGCAACTGTGGAACTTCTGCGCGTGCAGCTGAGGAACTTTACCGTGAAACGTGGACGTGTTGAAGTAAGCTACTTTTCTTTTTCGTTTTCTTTTTTTTTCCAAATGTCCGTGGGCTGTTTTTTTTTTTGTTTTTGTTTTTTATGTCGGAGCGGTTCAGAATTCTCTCAACTAAGACGTGAAATATTCTGAACTTCAAATACAGTAAGATTATTTCTTGTCTGCTTAAGCTGTTTGAGATGTGGCTTTTAACATTTTTTCAGGATCAGACTACTTCTTAATAGTAAGTTGAGTAAGCTGGTGTTATTTTTTCAAAAGAGGTGTTGGTTTTCTTTTTTTGTCCTTTTCCTTCACAGATTTAGTAGTTACTCTAGCCACACAGCCTCACGATAATATGATTACATTTCAAATATATAAAGATATAAACAAAATAAATCATAATAAAGGTAAGCGTGTTCCTGTAGACTGCGCGTGCCCCCCGAAACAGGCAATTTGCCACATAATGCTCTGCATATTTGAAGCATTACAGATTAGACATGCAGAGCACAGAGGAGGCTTGTGCAGCTGTGTAGTGAGACAACTGGATGTTTAGCTGCTCTTGGTCTTCAGTGTGTGTGACACGTCTTTTCCACATCTCTTGCTGAGCAGACTATTACAAACTAGATGGGGGCCCCTTTTTAAGACCCGTGAGGGAATGAGGGAGATGCCGATTGTGGCCTGAAGCCATAAGGCTCTTGCAAAAGAAAAGAAAAATGAGAGCACAGGGATGACCTCGAGCACAGCAAGGGGTTTATTGTGCGATCAGTTGAGCCCACCAGAGGGTGCTCAGTGCTGAAGAGACGACGCTCCTGTAGGACAGATGGAGTAATTTTAGAGTAGATGGCTATTCTTATCATGGGGCTGTGAGTGAGAGGCATCAGTCCTTGGAATGAGGGAGCTGTACAAAGAAAAGAAAATCTCATTGTCTCTGAAGAGCTGTGTTTATCAGCTGTGAAATCATTTAACTGAGATTAATATGAGCAATGCCCCAAGAGCAGGAGCAAGATTGTGCTTTGCCTAATTGAATGAGAAAATCCAGGCGATGACCTGTATGTAAGTGTGCCCGCTGCTTTATGAGATTTGGAGAAGAGAAATGGATTTTTCTCAGTAATCACATTACATATTTTGTAAACTCTGCAGGAATAACATTTACAGTGCTCATTTTGGAGAGACAAAAGGCATTTGCTTTCAGAAAATGACTTGTGAGGTTCGATTCTTTCTGTGGACATCGTGTACACACATGTGCATACTGCAGAATAGAACTCATGACTTATGTTGAAGACTAACACTATTTTTTGCTCTTTTCAGCTCATTACATGACCTGTGGAATCCTGTGCTGCTTAGTCTGCTCTCTGAAGCTTTTCCTGATAATAAACCTGAGATTACAGGTTGCAGCCGGAATATGTTCAGTGAGCTGCTCAATTTTTGGATGAGCTCTTTTGAAATACCTTTCAAAAGATTATATAAAACTCTTTCATATCAACTGGAATGGATCACCTCTAGATAAGCGCACACATTTCTGTGAAAAAAACTGATGATTTGGAAATTTTGAACTCGAATGAAGCAGCGATCATCCCCATTTTATACCAAAAACAGATTAAACTATGATCACTTTTGCCTGACAGGACTTGTGGAAAGTCACTGCTGAATATGCAGGATTTAGCAGGGTTTGGTTTGCCTTGGAAAGCCCTGATGTTCAATGGCTGTGCCCTTTTATGGGGTTTGTTCTTTGGAATGTGTCTTGCAAATGCATCAGTGATGGCTTGTCCCTCAGTTTGTCACTGCATAGAGAAGAATGGCTTAACAGTGGTCCAATGTATGTCTCGCAACCTGGAAAAGATCCCACCTGATCTTCCTAGAGATACTGTTATCCTGCTATTGGCAGCAAACCACATCACCCACATCCCCAACCATGCCTTTAAAGAACTGCACTACCTTCAGGAGCTGGACCTGTCCAACAATGACATTGAGACTGTGGACGTCGGAGCATTTCAAGGTGTTTCTGATAGCCTCCTTGTGCTGGATTTATCAAACAATCGCATTGAAAGCGTCCCCAAAGAGGCATTTTCCCGCCTTCGAGCAAAAATCAGCCTGTCGAACAACCCCTGGCACTGCGAGTGTACGCTGCAGGAGGTCCTGAGGGAGCTGCGGCTGGAACCGGAAACCGTGAATGAGGTGATCTGCCACACAGCCGTGCAGGAAGAGTATGCAGGCAAACCGGTAATCCAGGTGCTGGACTCAGGAATCAACTTCTGCAACTTTCACCACAAGACTACTGATGTAGCCATGTTTGTCACCATGTTTGGATGGTTCACCATGGTGATTGCGTATGTCATCTATTATGTCAGACACAATCAGGAGGATGCCAGAAGGCACCTGGAGTACCTGAAGTCACTGCCAAGCAACTCTCAGATAAGCAAGGATTTAGACACCATCAGCACGGTTCTCTAGCAGGCCTTTGTGACTCATGAGCTGTGGTATGTCTGTAAGTATCTGAATAAAAGTGTGGTTTTAAACAGAGTGACTAAAACACTGTTGCAACACATAATCACTTGTTTTCAAACTCGTTATTTGGGTTTTTTAAATGAATGAACTAGATCGTTTTTATTTCAATGTAGCCCAAGTAACAATATATTTTGTATTATTGCATTATTATTGTTTTGGTTTCATGAGATGTGAGTAAATATTGCACAACAATCAGACAGGGAGACAGTGATAGCACAAAGTAAAACTATCATCACCCATAAGAGATGATAGCTGTGGTTGGAGATATAAATCTCTCTGATCTGATGTCAATCCACAGTGAGATTGAATCTGAACTGAGATGAATGAAGAGGACATCGGCGTATTTATGTTACTTATTTATGTTCTTAAAGTCATACGTCAACATGAAAGCATTTTTATGGGACTTCTGCTGATGTATGAAAAAGGTTAATTAATTCAGTCTGTATACCAGCGTAGCCTCCAGCAGACCTTTAAGCTGTTTGTCTTGCAATTGATATTATTCTGTACAGCCACAGAGGCATCCCATGTTAAAGTATCTAAACAACAATAGGTTACCATGCACTTTCATCTTTTTCTATTCTTTCTGGATATAACCTTAATTCTGGGTTTCTGCATCCCATCCCAGGGTTATGTAAGGATGGCCTAAGCGCCTTGTCCTCCCAGACTGACGTGCAACAACATTGTGTTAACACACACCTGAATGCTTCAGACCAGCAACTGCCAAAAGTTCCGCTTCTATAGAGGTGCTCACACTTGATGATAATAAGGTAAACAAATTAATCTGACCAACAGCACCTGACTGCTACTCTTAATGATAGGGAAGCAGTGAGGATCAACTCAGTTTTTTAGCCAGTGCTCCTGCAGAAGACTTAGTTTTTCTTGAATAGTGACGTGTGTTGTTGTTTATCTGAGGTTTGTTTTTACCTCATTTTGAAACCTTACAAGGATCAAATTAGCTTTTTTCCACTTTGTCTTGATACTTGAAACCTTAGAATATGGTTCACTTTCTTTTTTACATGACTGTATGTTTCCTTTTTTTAAATTTTTTTTTATTAATCAATGCACAGAAGGGAGATCTGCAGAGGCTGGATGTCAATAGTGCGTCACGAGGGCACGCATGTCAAGCAAATTGATTTAGGCAATATGAAAATGAATATGATACACTATATTGCCAAAAGTATTCACTCACCCATCCAAATAATTAAATTCAGGTATTCCAATCACTTCCATGGCCACAGGTGTATAAATGCAAGCACCTCGGCATGCAGACTGCTTCTACAAACATTTGTGAAAGAGTGGTTCGCTCTCAGGAGCTCAGTGAATTCCAGCATGGTTCCGTGATAGGATGCCACCTGTGCAACTAGTCCAGGGTCAGTGGATGTTGAGGCACATGATGAGCAGAGGTCGCCAGCTTTCTGCAGAGTCAATCGCTACAAACCTCCAAACTTCATGTGGCCTTCAGATTAGCTCAAGAACAGTGCGTAGAGATTCAGTGAAAAGCAAAATATTGGATGCAGTGGTGTAAAGCACGCTGTCACCGGACTCTAGAGCAGTGGCGACGTGTTCTCTGGAGTGACGAATCACGCTTCTCCATCTGACAATCTGATGGACGAGTCTGGGTTCGGCGGTTGCCAGGAGAACGGTATTTATCTGACTGCATTGTGCGAAGTGTAAAGTTTGGTGGAGGGGGGATTATGGTGTGGGGTTGTTTTTCAGGAGCTGGGCTTGGCCCCTTAGTTCCAGTGAAAGTAACTCTAAATGCTTCAACATACTAAGAGATTTTGGACAATTTCATGCTCCCAGCTTTGGAGTTTGGAGATGATCCCTTCCTGTTCCAACATGACCAGTACACTAAGCACGGTCCATAAAGACATGGAAGAGCAAGTTTGGTGTGGAAGAACTTGACTGGCCTGCACAGAGTCCTGACCTCAACCCGATAGAACAACTTTGGGATGAATTAGGGGGTTGACTGTGAGCCAGGCCTTCTGACCAACATCAGTGTCTGACCTCACAAATGCATTTCTGGAAGAATGGTCAAAAATTCCCATAAACACACTCCTAAACGTTGTGGAAAGCTTGTCCAGAAGAGTTAAAGCTGTTAAAGCTGCAAAGAGTGTGCCGACGTCATAATGGGATGTCACTTAAGTCCATATGCATGTAAAGGCAGATAAGCGAATACTTTTGGCAATATAGTGTATAAATGCTTGCTACATTTTCTCATGCTTGTTTTCCTACATACATATATAGTCCAAGCATAATAATGTGTAGGCTGTAAACACAAAGAAATTATTACAGAGGTAAAATCAAACTTGAAGTTGAGTAGTAACTCTCTGTGAGTGACCCCTTCTGCAATACACTGCCCTCTTATTCGTGGTTACATCATAATATGTTAACCCAAAAAAGTAGCTTTGCCCTGGATAGTAGGACAGAACTCACAACGGGGGGTGGTGTGGATAATTTCTCCTCCAGACTCGTAATGAAATGTTGCATAAGTGTTCTATTCACCCCAGCACAAGAAGGTAGGTTCAGCTCATTATTGCTGTATATGATGGGCGAATCATGTACAGCACAGGGTAAAGAATAAGCCATCGCAAATGACTGTAATATAAAAAGAAACCTATTAATGTAGCTTTGCAGGCAGCAGTTTTTTTTGGAGGGATCTATGATTTAACATATGTATGAATATACTGAGGTACCAAACGTCACATTTCTCTTACCTATAAACTGCAGCCTCAGACAAAAAGCTCAACAAGCATGACATAGACTGGCATTAATACCTTTGATTTGACTTAGCATAGTTGTGTTTGGACACAAAGTTAGTAAGAGAGTTTTTGTTGTCTCTTTTGTGTTTTTACCTCGTTGGTCAGGAGTTGAGTGTCCAAGGGCCTATTCTCTGGGATTTCTAAACCACAGCACTGTGCAATGCATCGGACAACTGAGTGTTAAGCCCTCTCCCTGTCCACCGTAGCAATTTCAGAAACAGAAATGTTTTTAAATGCTTAATGTTACATGTTTTTCTGTGCTTGACAACTTACTGTATCTGTCTTCGTGGTGATTGTTACTCAGTTGATCAGGAAAGTTGAAATAAACACGTAGTTATTTGCAACAGGCACTCTTGTTACGCGGTAGAGACTTGCTTTTAATTTTGTGATTGTATCTTAGGGAATGTTCTTTTTTTATATGATTGTTCTCTGTCTGTGCAGTTTCAACCTGTCATATAACAATGTTTGTGCTGGCCACTGTGTATACAACTTTCTGAAGGAATGCACATGCCGTCTGTGTTGCTACTTTGGAATTTGTGTCTTTGGTAAAATCCTGTTGAATTATACTTGTGACTGGTTAGCTTGTTCTCCAGAGGGATTTGTCCATGAGCTGTGTATTTCTGTGATGGAAATGAAAGGGCTCCAATAACTTTGTTTGGGATAGTATTATCAGTTTTATATGTTTTAGTAATTACTGTGCACTCGTTTTGTTTAAAAATAATGATGGATACTTTACCAGCATTTTAAAAATAAAAAATCTTGCTGATCCCAGTTCATTGGTCAATTCAGTTACTCTATTTTAACCTGACATTCGGTTACATTCTCCCAAATGTAGATGTACAGAGCTGCTTGAAGTTTTTTTGAATTCTCTGTAAGTCATTGTATGTCTTTTTCATCTTTAAAAGAGACAAAGAGAAACCCAGTTTAACAAAGGAGAAAATGTCCTTGACTGGCAAAGTTGACCTTTGGGATTTGTGGCTTTAGTGTTTTCAGTCACTGAGATTTCACTTGGGAGAAAGAGGCTATCAAGAGGGAATTAACCATATTAAATTCTCAGAATCATGACACAAACAAAAAAGATTTCTAAGGACCTCGAAAAATTGGTAATTCTTGTCAGGATGGAAAGGGTTGCAAAACCACCTGTAAAGAGTTTTGACTCCACTAGTCTAGAGTCAAAAGGATGTATGAAAGACCATAGTTACCCTCCTCAGGAAGAGTGAACTAAGAAAGATCATTTCAAGATCAAGGCACTGAGAATCCCTACGAAAGGACTCTCTAACATTGGCTAATGTTAATGTTTATGAGTCTACTGTCAGGGTAGCAGTAAATAACCATCTCTATGGGGGCTACAAAGTGAAGGCCACTGCTAATCAAAAAGAATGTTGCTGCCCATCTTCAGTTTGCTAAACAAGTGGACAGGCCAGAGGGCTATTTAAATACAATTTTGTGAATAGATGAGACCAAAATACAATTTTTCAGTTTAAAAAGTCAAGTTTGAGAAAGGAAGAAACTTCAAATTTCAGTCCAAGAACATAGTCCTCATTTAGCAGCGTTATGTGCACAGCTGGGTCAAGTTCCAGTTAGAGTTTGAACTGGCTGTTTGTGCCAGTATACATTCACAGGTGCAGACTATGCAACATGGACGTTTCTTCGTATTGTGTTGTGTTTGCATGTTACCCAAGCAATCAGTAAAATGGCAACCATCACTGTGATGGCTGAGTTGTAAAATCAATTCATTGGATTTTGACCCCTTTTCTTTCTTTTGGAGGAGTTTCACAACTTCTGAAACAAAATACTTGAGAAAGATGTTTGTTGTGGGGTTGAAACAGTCATGAGTTATATTTCCTTTCTGGCGTGTATAAGGGGAATACTTTATAGGATGCCATTAGATTTGGACATATGAACACACAACCTCTATGAACATTTCAGTTGGAGTACTTTTGTCTTGAATAGAGCATGATACTCATTTTCTGCAAAGTGGGGCTAGTTCATTGAGTTTCTACACTTCTCAGTTGGATGCAATACTTTCTTGTCATATCCGGTTTTAAACAAGCGACATGATAATTGCCAAATAACTGAACTTCAAGCGTATTTCTTATTTGCGTTTCACTATCTTGCTCAAGGACATGTCTACAAATGGAGGGTCTGGTTGATGACCATTCATTTACCTGAACTAATTCCTCTGCAAATTTGTTTACAGTTTATCAAACAGTGATTGAACAAGGAGATAATACATTCAAAAGTGTCAGACATGTCTTCAGGGTCCATTCAATGAACAGCAGATCCTGCAGGGTTAAGTGACAACAATGGTTGGAAAACACAAAGGGACAGTTTAATCACTGTGGCCAATTGCAAAGAGACTAGTGAATGTGGTGAAATACATTTTCTCCATTATATTATAAGATTGTTTTTTTTTGTTAGATAACCAATATTAAAAAGCAAGATTATATTGGAACAGAATAAGTCTGAAATGCTTTAAGCAAGCTCAAATTTAAAGACAGTCTGAATGGGTTGATTTTTATTCTACATTTATGATAAAATAGGTTTCTGACAAAAGATATGTGGATGAAATATTGCTGTGTCAACACATGCTTGAGCTTATTTTGTTTTTACAAAAAGATGAACATGTGCAGAGTGCTGTACAGGAGGGATTTGATCCCCAGGTCCTGGAAAATGTGCTGCTCAAGGACTGACCAACTCACCTGGACTCTGGCACTGTGGAGGCGGCAGCCTTTCTGGTCGCTCTGCAGTGTTGTTTCTTACTACTTTACTGTTTTCCTACTTCTTCCATGCAGGATTTTTTAAATGTACCCCATTGATACCTTTCAAAGAACTTTAAAGAACAAACGGGGGCCAGCTCTTGTTTTTTCAAGAGAGGAGCTGCTGGCTTTCAGGACAAACGCACACGGAATAAGACACAGCATAGTTGAGGAGGAGATGTCAATGTTACCGGATGCTAACATGGATTTGCAGGGATTCACGGCAGTGAGAGTCAACAGGGACACAAAGACAAAAGCAAAGGTGGGGGAGTCATCATTTATATCCACAACAGTTGGTGTAATCCCAGAGTTTACTGGCCTCCCCCCACTGGGCAAGTCCAACCACAACCTGGTTTACATACAGCCCCAGATTAACCCCCTGGTCCAAAGGCAGTCTGTCGCCCCACGCTCCATCAGGAGATTGATTCCTGAAGCAGATGAGGTTCTGAGAAGCGACTACGACACCATGGACTGGGATGTGCTGCTGGGTCCATATGGTGGGGACATAGAGGGGCTAACTCACTGTCTAACGGACTATCTCAATTTCTGTGTAGATGTGGTTGCTCCTGCTAAGACTGCATGGTGCTGTCCTAATAATATACCATGGGTAACGCAGGAAGTCAAGGCTGTCCTCAACAGGAAGAAGGTGGCCTTCAGTACCAAAGACAAGAAGGAGATGAAATCAGCACAGCGGGAGGTAAAACGTTGCCTGAGGGAGGCAAAGAACTCCTACAGGAGGAAGATGGAGCAGAAGCTGAACGAAAACAACATGAGTGAGGTCTGGGATAGTGTGAGAACCATCACAGGCCACAACACAAAGACCAGCACAGAAATGGGGGACTTTGAGGAAGCAAACAGACTGAACCAGTTCTTCAACCGGTTCAACTACTCCACAAACGCAACCACCCACATTGCAGCCCTCTCTCTTCCTTCCCTTAGTGCAACCCCACTCCAAACAGCACAGCAAAAGAAGAACCGGCCCACTGAGCTGAACGACTTCTGACTGGTGACACTCACATCACACATTATGAAGACTCTGGAGCGGCTCTTCCTCAGCCTCATCAGGCCTCAGGTACAACATGCTCAGGACACCTTACAGTTTGCTTATCGGGCAGAGGTCAGTGTAGAGGATGCCATCATCTACCTCCTACGCCGAGCTCACCTACATCTGAACAAGGGAAGTGGCACTGTCAGGATCCTCTTCTTGGATTTTTCAAGAGCCATTGACACCATCCAGCTCTTTGCACTTTGACAAACTCACCAAAATGCAAGTTGACCCCTGCCTGGTTGCTTGGATTTCCAGCTACCTCACCAATAGACTACAGTGTGTCAGGCTGAAGGATATCACGTCTGACACTGTGTTCAACAGCATAGGAGCCCAGCAAGGGACTGTGCTGTCCCTTGTCCCTGCTCACACTTCTGCTACAACTCTGAATTATGTGACATCCAGAAGTTTGCATATGACAGCCATCATGGGGTGTAACAGGGAAGACCAAGAGGAGGAGTACAGGAGCCTGATAAGGAACTTTGTTGTCTGGTGCCAAATGAACAACCTGCAGCTCAACACTTCAAAGACCAAGGAACTGGTTATTGACTTGGTGAGAGCCAAAACAGATCCTAGACCAGTTGCCTTGATTGAGGGAAAGGATGTGGCGGTCATGGAGTTCTACAAATACCTCTGGTTGTGGCTGGACAACAAGCTGGAATGGACAAGCAGCACAAGATGGCTATATAAGTAGGCCCATAGCAGACTGTATTTCCTGAGGAAGTTGCGATCCTTTAACATCTGCAGTAAGCTCCTGTGGATGTTTTACCAGTCTGTGGTCACCAGCTTCCTCTCCTACGCTGTGGTGGCAGTATATCTATGGCAGACCTATCCAGACTAGAAAATAAGGAGGAGCAGTCAGTTAGAAGTCTGACCAACTGGAAAATTTGTGAAATAAGACAATTCATGCAATAAGAACATGACGTGCAATACCGTACAATATCTTATTGCGTGCAATAACAGCAACTCTTTTCGATTGTTCAAAATGCCATGTATACTGTTACATCGCGAATACTACAGCAATAGCATCATAATGTATATTTACCGTTCGCTTCTACTGTCTCTTTTATACAGTGTTTTTATAGTATTTTTTACGGTGCTGCGCAGCTGCTGGAGCTTTAATTTCCCAGAGGGAAGTATATATAGATATATATAATGGGACTGATGTACCGGAACCAACCTGCAATAGTGGGCCAACCGGACAGGTAAAAAGGACCAAGTGATATGAGAATATTAGAGAAACTTATTTACTATCGCAGGCTAGTTGAAAACCCTCTTAGCTCTAACATCATAAATGTCTGTGTATGTTTTAACACTTTAGAATATAGATTGATTCAATGTTAATGTGGTCATAAAAAAAATCTTCTCATTTTGGGGCATCAACCCTAAGTTGGATAATCATACACATAATGCACTTATAGAAAGATTTTACTGTCATCAGTTTGTCATTTTGCACATTCACATTCAGAATACAGATTTGTCAGTATCGGTGTTGCCAGGTGGGAAATGTAGTATTATCGTACCAGAGACATAAAATTATCGTATTTTGAGGGAAATTATCGTACACCCGTACATAACCAAAATAACAAGTCTATTTATGCGCTATAGTCACTCTAGTGTTGAATAGCGTCTAACAGGCACTCACGGCTTTGCATCAGTAACTTCACAGTTGCGTTAGGCTAAATGTCCCTAGTAAACAATGACGAGTGGGAACTAATGAGCCAAATCATGAAGCCTGGAGGCCACCTACTGTTAGGAACTTCTGAGACAAACGCATGCACGTCACTGTAGCTCAAATAGAAAATCACGATTGGCTTGAAACTTGTCACAAGGAAATGGAAATGCCTTCAGGGTTCACAAAAAAATCCGACAGACAGTTGCGACAGGCTGATTCCAACCGATTCCAACCACACATTCACAGAATGGTCAAATTATCATATATTTGGCCTTTTTTGGGATTATTGATCGTACATCGTACACAGGGCAAAATTATCGTACAAATATGATAATTATCTACACCTGGCAACACTGGTTAGTATAGCTCAGATCAGACCTTGTTATGGTTTATGTACAATCTGTCAAATTATATTAATCACTAATCTATTTCTGAATTTTACTTCTTCATTTTGTCACGTTTTATGTTTTGATTATTCTTGTTTTCAGGTTTATGTTTATGCATTTGGCAGACGCGTTTATCCAAAGCGACTTACAGGTAGCCAGATAGGGTAAGAGGGTCTTGCCTAAGGACCCTTACTGGAGGTAGTACCTTTCATGCAGGGGATTTGAACCGACGTCTCCTATGTTATCATCATGTTTTTTCCCCCTTTCACTTAGTTTCACTCTAGTCACCTGTTTTCTGTTCCACAGCTGCACCTCATCAAGAATCACCTCTCCACAGTATATAGTTTCCAGGTTTCCCTCACTCATCGCGAATTCCTCACTTACCCTTCATGCTAAAGTCATATCTTGTCAAGTAAGGTTTTTGCCACCACAGTCATAGTATTTTAGTATTTTTGATAACCGGCTCAGCCGCGCCTTTTGTTCTTGTTCCACGTTTTTGTAAATAAGTCTTGTTACCTGGTGAAGTCTGTGTCACAAGTGTGATCCCCTATTTGTTTTATATTTTCAGTTATGTGCTATGTTGGATTTGGTTTAAGTTGCATGTTTTTTTTATATTTTGTGTTTTGGATTTTTTTTGTTACAATTGTTTATTATGATTTCAGTTATTGCATGTATTATGTTTTTTTTACGATAACAAGTAATAGTGGATACACCTGTTGGCTGACCGCGGCGCCAACCAATCAGGTGTTGGAACTGGCGCTAGATTGGCTTTTAAGGAGGCCAGGTAGCCGGAAGTATATGAAGGAGAAGGAAAAGACAGAGACAAGAAATGGAAGGAGCATGTGGTCGATGCAGAGAAGCGAGAGGCGGCGGCGGCAGGAGGGACTTGAGGGCTGGCCAGAGACGCCGGAACAGTGCATTTGAAGCTGTTGGGACGCAGTGGCAGAAGCTGTGAGTCCCTGATGTACAATGCACTGTTAGCTGTAGGGTCAGACCCACTCCGGAGGAGAGCGAGTGACCCTCCTGTCCGCATATTTGTCTGCCGGCCATGTTCTTTGTCTTTTAGGTCTGCGTACGTTGCTGGGACCACTGGGGAGCACTGGAGGCCGGGTGAGCTGAACACCCAGGGAACGATGTAGAGGACGGCTCGCAGGATTAGCTGGCATGGCGCAGGACGTGGTACGGACAAAGCCTAGGAAATGGTTGTGGGCACACGACCTGTTTTTTTTGTTGTTTTTTTTTTGTAGCAAATGTATTTTAAATTGTGCATCTAAGTTGTGGCTCATCAGTACTGCTCACCATCGTAGTTACAAGGAAAGAACTCCAATCGGTGGAGACGGGTGGTTTACAAGCTGTCGGTGGATTATTGCGAGGGAACGACACCCCCCTCCTCCCCGTTACATCTGCATCTGGGTCCTCCCTTCCTGCACCATCGTTATTGACTGAAGGAATTCGCCAGAATGGACCCAGCAGTCTTCGATGCTCTCCAGAGCCGACTTTCGGCCTTGTACAACGGCTTGGCCGAGGGAGCCGACATGTTTGACCAGTGAAAATCGTCTGGAGATGTCCTGGGAGTGTTCCAGTGGGGGCTGGTTCCAGGGACCCCCGCAATCCAGGAAGTCTGGGGAATAGTGAGACAAGTCCACTACGAGTCTATGGTGGACATTTTTGGCAAAGACTCGGACGTGGTATCGGCCGCGCTCCACCAGAGTCTCACCTCTCCTTTTGCCTCCCCAGAGTCTTCTCCTGTGTTGCCGTCCCCACAGCCCGCCGATATGCACCAGCCCGCTGACCCCAAGCTTGTTCCAGCCGTGACCCAGACAGCTCCGGCCATGACCCAGACTGTTCCAGCCACGACCCACGTGTTTGTGACGTTTTATGTTTTGATTATTCTTGTTTTCAGATTCTTTATGTTTTCAGGTTCTAGTCATGTTATTTCCCCTGTCACTTAGTTTCACTCTAGTCACCTGTTTTCTGTTCCACAGCTGCACCTCATCACGAATCGCCTCCCCACAGTATATAGTTTCCAGGTTTCCCTCACTCATCACAAATTCCTCACTTACCCTTCATGCCTTAGTCACGTCTTGTCAAGTAAGGTTTTTGCCACCACAGTCATAGTCTTGTTACTCATACTCTTGTTTTCTCATAGCCTCGTTTTGTCTTGTTATTTCCTGCCACGTTTAGTATTTTTGATAACCGGCTCATCCGCGCCTTTGGTTCTTGTTCCACGTTTTTAATAAATCTTGTTACCTGGTGAAGTCTGCATCTGGGTCCTCCCTTCCTGCACCATCGTTAGACACATTTCTGTCTCTGTCATTTCACATTTGGACCCTGTCCATACTAACAGATATTTTGCAAGAAACTTTTTCTTTGTCAAGTTTCAATATGGTCTGGATTTCTTAGCAAGACAACTTCTAATTAACATTACATGAATTTGACAAACTCGAATTTCAGTTGAATTGATTTTGTTGGATTATGATTGGATTACAATTACTGGATTATAATTGGCTTGAATTGGGCTGTATTTTTTTAAGTGCTTTGAGATTACATTTGTTGTGATTTGGCACTATATAATCAGAACTAAAAAACTAAACACAATTCATATGACTCGCCACAGAAGTATGGTGTGTTTGAAAGGTCATATTTGTTAATTTCAGTTGTGCCCCAGAAACTTTTTTTTTAGTGTTTGTAAAAATTCAAACTCAGACAGTTCGTGCTCACGTCAATCAGTTGAAGACCCAGGTGCACCACGAGCTGTGGTGGACGAGCAAGCTTAATAGTGAATGAGAGAGAGAGCGAGAGGAATGATTCTGACCAGAAAGGAGTGAATCTGAGCAACAAAAGCTTAACATTTGATGGTTTTGAAGGTTTTTTTTTTTCTACCCACAACCTGTAGAAATCAATCCATCCATTTTCTATCCCAGCTCGTATTGAACGAGTGGCAGAGTATACCCTAGATGGGTCGCTAGTCCATCACAGGGCTACACAGAAACAAACTAGACAAATAACCATGCCCACTCATACTCATAACCCGTAGAAATATGAAGCATCAATACATTTTGTATTACTGCAGATCAAAGACACTTCCTTGATTGACTGCTTTGTACAGCACAGTAGAGTGTCAGGCCAAATCTACCCTGCACCTTGCTTTATCTCTATGAAGTGTTTAAATTCTAAATCTATTGCTCAAAATGTGTGTGTGATGTCTTCAGTTTTCCTGTTGATTATTATGCCTATCATGCCTATTATGTGGCTTCCATGAGGTGCATATTGATTTGTTATCATCTGGTGACTGGAATGTGACCCATTCCATTGCCTCCCGATGTTTGTTCATTCTCGCTGTTTGCCCTTTGGGCCATCTGTCCATGAAAATATCATTACAATTGAATTCAGTCCATGACCCTGTTGTGAAAATATTCACATTTTTGTTGTCCAAAATGGTAAAATGATTATACAATTCATATTTTAGTCCATCCCAATTTATTCACATCTGAGCAGCAAGAACTGTTCAGAGTTGTTAAAAATCGTTTTCATGCAGCTGGGTTTTATTGCATACTTTATATTACACCTTAAAGATGCAAACTAAAAGCCACATGTCCTTAAATTTGCAAATGAAAAGTTTGGTTTTCAAAAAATAGAGACATAGGTGGAAAAAAGTCCCAGAGAAGGTTATTAAAAAAATTCCAACACGAATCCAAGATATACCGTACCTCAAAGACAAAGCCCAAAATAGTTCAGATGTCTCAATAACTCTGGTTTAAGGAGGGTAGTCTACAAATGTGAAGTTAATGTTACATTGAATTTTGATTAATTTTGCTTCTTTATGAGTCATATTCCCTTTACCACAGAATTTTACCATGGCATAAATCTAAACTACACTACATGCATAATAGAAAATTTGTCAATTTATGTGCTTCTGCATCTAGGAAGGAGGGAAAATCTGTAAATGTCTCCCAATCCAAATGCATCTCTAAAATCTCTTTATCCAAAATCCTTTGGAGTCTCCTTTTGTTGACTAAAATTCTCCCTGAAGCTGTAGAGAACCCTCCCACCTGTCCACTTCTCATTTAAAAAACAAACCTCCAAGTTATATAACACATTGCATATTCAATTGATTGTAATCTCATCATGGGTGTGTTGCAGATCTGTTCTTCGTCACTGTCACACAAGGCATTAAGATAGCCCCTCGTGGTTGATTTACCCTTTCGTATATTGTACCTGGACCTAAATTTAACTGTCGTGGTTTGAAAGTCAATATTGAGTTGTTAATCCTTGCGTTTAATGGTCTTTTAATGGTCTTTTTTAGTGACAGAGCAATTGAAACATTGAGTATAATATCTAGCACGTCAGCCAGTAAGAGATTCAGTGAAAATGTAGTACTTTTGCTTCTTATAATCTGTTCTGTAATCAATTATGTTTTTACTTGATATGACAACCATTTATTGTAGGACTAATTCGTGTTCAGGAAAAAAGAATACCTGTGGGTTTTGTAGGGGCCAAATTTTAGTCAGAACTTTTTACTTTTTAACAGAAATCCCTCTGCTGTAGTTGGATGAAAGAGCATTTTACAGGGTTTTTGGGGGCAGTTTTACACTTGCTGGTAAAACACCAATATATCCTCCCACTCAGCGCTGTTTACTACAGGTAAGACAGTCGTACTTCACACATCACCACCTAAAAAAAAAGAATATAACCTTAAAATAATTTAATAGCTGTAGGGACTTAATGCTGTAAAGTCAAACTGGACTTACCTAATTACTTACCTGAATTGGACCTGTATTAATTAGACAGTTGATGAAGAGTCAGACTTCGGTTTTCTTTTCTTTTCTTTCTTAGTCATAATCACAATAATTACTAAATATGCAGGATACATATAGTTCTGGCTGCTGTCTGAAAACAAGGTCATTCACAGCATTAACATGAAAGGCAACAAAACTAAAAGTTGAGCCAAAAAAATTTCAGATGCTCTGCAGACAGCAAAACCGGCACAAACAAGATCAATTGACTTAGTGTACTTGTATGCAACTTAGTCCACTCTGGCCTTTGATGACAATGCCCTTCATAGTTTATAACAATTTGTGCTGAATCTTTTTTAGTTTTCCCTGACCCCATATACACTTCACTAATCAAAAACTCTTGAGCATCATAGATTTGGACAATTTGGCCTGTTTGGAGGGCGTGGGCAGCAGGTGGCAGAGAGCCTGCCAAGTAATGTCACAGTTTGATTCCCTAAAATTGTGAATGTGTCCAGCCACATCAACACGTCCTTGAACATGGCAACAACCAGCCACATGTCAAAATCTGTCTAATGTCATGGATGTTGGTGTGCTTAATGGTTTCAGACATCTTTGCTACATCCACTCCATTCATCTATGCTTAAAAAAAATGATGGAAGCTTGTAAATTTGAAAAAGGACCAAGGGCAGCTTGATAATCTAAGACACACTTGTCATTCTAAAAGCTTTACATGTGCAGACTCTTTATTTGTACAGCTTCAAAGTAGTAATGGCAGTTTTGTTTTCCTCTTCCCACATCCTATAACAGCTGTATTATCTGTAATAACCTTGTATTCTTAGACAATCATGAAGCACTGGTTAGTTTTGAACTCAAAGTATTATCTTTCTGAGCCACACCTTTAAGCAGGTTGTTCTAAAGGGGGGCCTGATCGGGGTGTCTCTGCATTGTTTTCATTAATCTCACTTTGATGAGAAAGGACTTTGCTTTCCCACAAGATCAAGAGCACTTCATCATAATGCTTTCTTTGACAACTATAATCACCATCTCCTCTCCACAGGTGCTGATAGGAGAGAGAGCTCAATTAGCCCCCTGCTATATTTCAGCAGCATCTGCTGACCTAGTGGCCATTTGTGCTTTTGGTTTCAGCTCAGGTGGTCATTGTCACTCCGCATATTTTACTCCTCTGTGGGGGTTGTTTTTGGTAAACTGTGCCCCAAAACCTTTTTTTATGAACAAATTCAACCAGCTTCATGAGGGTTGTAATTCCTATTTGTGATAAGCAACAAGCTTGGAGTAGTCTACAAATACAAATATAAATATATATATATTTTTTTATTTATTTATGTATTATTATTTTTTTTTATTACAAACATACAAATATATATATAAAATCAATATTCTTCATAAAACTGAAAAATATATATATATGTGTGTGTGTGTGTTTTCAGTTTTATGAAAAGTATTAAATTGCATATGCAGACTCCTTGGGCATGCCCCAGGAATCAGGCGCGAAAATTGCCCAAAGAGCAAGTTATTGTCTCAAAAGCCGAAGCCTTCAACGCTCTGGATTCGCGCAGTCACTCTTTCCGTGTAGTGATTAATAGCAGTCTGTTAGGTGTGTGTAGATATTATCCATACGTGACTTTAGATTTTGGAGGGCATTGGACTTAAATCAATACCCAAGTCTCAATAACATGATGTCAGAAACTGACAAGAAGTACAGAGCAGTAAATCAGATTTTCAGTGCAGCCAATAGAGGAGGTGAGCTGCCTCGGTGCAACGTTTCATTGATGGATTTTTAAAATGGGGACACCCAGAGGATACCAGACAGGGTACATAGTGAAAACAAAGTACAAGATGTGGTGAGTGTAGGAGCATCCTTGCAAAACATAAATGGCAGAAAAAACTACCTCATAAATATCATCAAAAGACAGGTTAAATACCTCTAACTCTTTAGTTTTAGTATGCTTGTGAATTGCTACTCAGTTAATAGTATGACTTGCAAGGCTGGGGTATAAAGAAAGAAGCACTCACCACATTTAGCATCAATTGCTTAACTCCAACTGGTAAAAGAAGATTACCAACTCTTCCTATACCTTTCATAAGAGAAACATTTTAGCTGTAAAGTGGAGAGGATATTGGAATTTCTTTCATAATTAATTTCTTTCCTTTTCTTTCCTTTGCAGTGTTTGGTATTCAGTAAAATCTGCTAATTATTTTGGCAAATCTGTCTGTTTGTATGCTTTTACTCTAGCATTGATTTGCTCAAATAAGGGTTCCTTGTCTGACTGAGAAGATTTGGGCTGACAGATAAGATTGCACCTTACCCAGATTCAGGGTTCCTCAAAGCACGCCATTATTATTCTTGGGATGGCATCGCAAAAGCTCATCCACGGCACAAGAATGCTACTTTCTCCTCAATTATATATTTGTGTCCACGCACCCCAAGGCCATTTGTGGATGGTCGTAGCTTTTCCGTGGCATTAAAATGGATAAACAGGATATATTTAGGCCATGACTTCTCTCTCTCACCATTGAGTGAATACTCCCTTTCAGCAATAAAAAAATCTATTCTTAAAGGCAGTCCCCATATAGCTGTTTTTTTATATGTATTGTCAGGAAATAGCAACAGCAGCAGTTCTTGAACAAGACGCCCCTTGAACTGTGATTGGCAAACTTAATTGGAAAAAAGTTATGTTATTTCTGTCATAGTATATTTTTCAAGTTTTGTTGATGTATGTTGATGATGTCCAATGTGTTCTACTTTCTAAAATCTGTAGCATCAACCTTTTGAGTACAACCTTTTGATTCAAGGATGCAAAAACGACTTTTTGTCGTTTTACACAAACATTTTATAGACATAACAAGAATATTCACCAGTGTCTTCTGCCAATGAATGTGCTGAATGTACACAAGATGCCAAACAGTGGCAGCCCTATGATTAAACACCTAAGTCAAAATGCAGAAGTGGTGCGTGAAACACTAAGTCCACCCTGGCTGCTTGAATATGACACTTAAGAGAGTAAGTAGCAGCCAGGTGCTGCAAATCAAATGCAAGTGTGAGCACCTCTATAACAGGAGACATTTTGTCAGTTTACTGGTCTGAAGCAGTCAGGTGTGTGAATGCTTCAGTGAGAAAAGACATCAGCAATGATCTTAGAGAACCACTGGTTACTGCCCATCAATGTGGGAAGGGTTATTTCAAAGCAATCTGGAGTCCATCATTCTACAGCGAGAAAGATTTTTCTAAAGTGGAAAAAGCGGAAAATATTAAAGACAGTTGCCAATCCTCTCAGGGGTGGACATCCAAGCAAGTTCATCACAAGATCAGACAATCCAATGTTTAGAGAAAATGCAAAGAACCCAAGAGCTACATCTCAGACTCTACAAACTTCAGTTATCATGTTGAATATTAAAGGTCATGACAGTACAAGTAGGAAAAGACTCAACAAGTTTGTTTAGAATTGTTTTCAGGAGAAAGCCTGACCCTGTCTCTGAAAAGATATAGCTTAGGTTTGCAAACTTATATCGGAACAAACCAAAAAACAAACCAAAAAAAACTGAAACAATGTCCTCAACTCAAATGAGACCAAAATGGAGATGTCTGGTCATAACATACTGCACCACATTTGGAGAAAACCAAACACAGCATATCAGCACGAACACCTCATACCAACTGTCAAGCGCTGTGGTGGAGGATTGATGATTTAGGCTTGTTTTTCAGTGACAGGACCAGGACATCTTGCAGTCATTGAGTCAACCATCAACACCTCTGTATACTAAAGAATTCTAGAGTCAAATGTGAGGCCATCTGCCTGACAGGTAAAATTCAGCTGAAATTGGGTCATCAACAGGACAACGATCCCAAACATAGCAGCAAATCTACAACAGAATGATTGTAAAATAAAATAATCCAATTATTACAATGTATCAGTCAAGATCCAGACCTCAACCTAATTAAAATTCTAAGGTGGGACCTTAATAGAGTTGTGCATAAGCAAATTCTGCAAACCTCAATGAACTGAAGTAACATTGTAAAAGCTGCTTCAAAATCCACTAAAATGTGAGATACTGATAATGCACCGAAAACTATTTCCTCATGTTACTGCATCTAAAGGTGGTTTTGCAAACTAATGAATAATGCAGTGTTTTACACACCCCTTCTCTGTTTTGTTTTAGTTTTAGACATGTTTATGACAAGGTTTAATCAGGTATTTTCATCTGAGATTGTACAGTAATTACCTCCATTTTAATATCTGGATAAAAACAGATGATAATGCATATTATGTTCTTATATGTAAAACCTTAAACTGACAGACAGTGTACTCCCTTTTTCACATTAAAACATTGAAATTCATGTTTGCCTTTATCCTACATTATTGGAAAATATATTTTTGTGTGTATAAAGTTTTGTAGTTAGTCATTTGATTCTCTCATGTCTTACATGTCATACAACATCATTAGAGCAGGTCTTTTGTGTTCAGGAAAAATGGCCACTAATAGGCCGGTGAATCAGCATTCTTCATATTGTCCTCCTTTAATGTAAATCAGACTGGATGTAATTGATTTAATTGTACAGAGCAAGGTCACAGGGCCTGTCTCCAGGAACAATCGGTGTCTATCTCTTTAGGGCTGTCCTTCCAAACAGACTTGTGCAGTGACCTTCCCATGCTGGGAAGCCATCTGACTGAATCACAGTAAAGCAAAGTTGTTGTTTTTTTGGGTCCAAGCTAAAAAAAAAAAATCAGTCAGATTTCAGGGAACTAACCCATTAAAACCCACACTGTATTGCTAGCACACAGTAAGTGATCTGCACATGTGGTCCCTTCTCACATTTAAGTGAGTGTTTAACCTGGGCCGAACAATGTGCTGTTTTATAATCAAATTACTATCAGACTGCAATCTATCCAAACAGCTGTTGGCCTGTTAGAGCAAGCTTTGAGGATGCAAAGGCTCTGCATCTGTTTTTAATCACAAGCCAATGTTCATCCAATTAAAGCCCCAGAGGAACTCACACCCCACTTTCCACCACTATTCATGCAAGCACAAGATCACAGTCACAGCAGTGTCTGGAAATTACATTTCAGGAAAAGGTGGGTTAACTGCTCTCTGTGTACTCCATATTAGTTACCATATTTCATTAGTATGGCCAACCAAAGAGGCTGTTGTAAGAAATAACTGATTATAGTTTTTAATTCACTGCTGTTCCATGAAGATTGTGATTTGACAGATGTAATTGCATGATTAGATCATACCGCTATGCAGAATAGTAAATAGTAATAAAAAAACACTTGAGAGAATGGTTTTAAATTGTTTATTATAGGTTGAGCAAGTATGGTGCTAAATAGGCTGATGACTGAAAATATATGAGAATAATAACAATGGTTTTAGTCACCGTTTCGCCAACAGACCACAGTTTGTGATACACCTTCCTTTTCGATTCCAAGGTTTTACATATCAGGACATTCTTCTTCATCTAAAAAATAACTTCTTTTTTTTTTTTAACCAGATTTCAAAATGAGGTAAAGGCAGCTTCGCGGGAACAAAAACTCATTACATTTTAGACCATGTGGTTATTAATTTCACAATAACTTAGCCAAAATGCTGAGGTAATGTGTAAAATAAACCACATCTTTCTGCTCCCATGAATTAAGAGGATGAGTAGGATAATAAATCAAAGGCACTTTATTAATTAGAGCATTCAGATTCACAATGGCAAGGAGGAAAGACAGAATCAGTGAGAAAGATTATTCACTAAACATTCAAGACAGCTGTCGAACTTCCCAGGAGTGGACATCCCAGCAAATTCACCCCGAGTCAGACTGTGCAAAGCTCACAGAAACAGTAAAAACTGAAGAGCTCCATCTCAGACTCAGCAGGCCAGCATGTTAAATGTTAAGAGAGCTGTGCATAAATTAATGCCTGCAAACCTCAATGAACTGAGGCAACGTTGTAAAGAAGAGTGGATCAACATTCCTCCAAAACAAAATAAATGAAAAGAGATAACAACAAGAAAATAATTACAAGTTATTACTGCTAAAGGTGGTTCTACAAGCTGTTGAATCATGGAGTGTTTTTAGTTTTTCACACACAGCTTCTGCATTATGGCTTCCTTTCGGTTTAATGACTAATGACACGGTGTAACGTGTGGTTTATCTGAGGTTGTATTTACCTCATTTTAATTTGATTATTTCATTCTATTATCATGACATGAAAACTTTAGAAATGAGAGAGAACTTACTTTATTTTCAATTCCTGTATCTTTTCATCTGCTTGACAGTCATGATCCAGTGACATGGATGGTCATAAATGAATCAATGTGTTTCGTTTCAGATTTTTACTTTGAGGATGAAATAAAGAAATGTCCTGCACTCCAAATACCAGTTCCTCCACTAATGCAAAAAAGTTATCATTATAATCATGTAAAAAGAGAGTTCTTCCAAACATCATGTCCTGATCTGCTTCTTTGTTCTATTTGCTTTTATTAGCAAAATAAATCACAACTCAAAGAATGTGGCACATGCCTTCATCTATGGGCTTCACGTTATTGAACCAGGTGGTTGTAAAGGAGGGTCACAATCCCCAGCAGACAAAAAACAATAATGACTTTGGTCTTCCTGTTTCCCAGTGATTGTGGTTATCACTCCTAAGTGCTACTGAGACAGAGGTATTGATTTACCATGATATTCATCATTCAATCACCTCTGTGTGTTTCATGTTTGCTAGACCGACGTACATTTCTTGAAAACTAACTATAGATCTTTCTTTGATGAAATATGCTCATAACATTCAACATAGTCTGACAACATATTTTATTGATCACTTTTCTAAAATGAAAAAAATCCCAACAAGGCAAAAATGAATGGTTCATAATGGCTGCAAGGAAATTGTTTAAAGTTAATCAGTTAGGTTTTTTCCCATTTTCTTTTTTTAAAATGTCCTTTTTACTTTGACAACTTTTGTTTTTTGATTAAGGGTCATGACCTAAAATTAATGCTATTGAAATACTGATTCCATCTAAAACGTTTGGACCTGTGTTTATGTATTTATGTAAAATTGTTGCAGTAATCTTGCACTCTGGAACATGGGGAGAAAGATGCAGTGACATAGTATCTTAAGATGAGGTTCATGAAAAGTACATATCATCTGCAGTTCAAGGGCATTTTCTCCTAAAAGGAAAAAAAATGGAAGAAACTGTTGTGTTGTAAATATACACAAGCTTGCTAAAGTATTATCCACTTTGACATTTTTTGTGATTAAAATTGTTGGTGGATCTTTATGTTTAAAATCTACAAACAATAGTGCAAATTGGGGAAGTGGAAAGGCAAAAAAATTATTTCAAGTAATTCTGAGAAATAATAAAAACAACCAAAAATGTGGCTGCAACAAGGCGGCCTCTGAGCGGCTGAATTTCAGTGAAGACACTCAAGGTTGAGTAAAGTACAAGCCGTTTTTCTGATTTATTTATCCAATATTCATATAGAGACCAGGAACTGACAAAGGTTTACACCAGGGATGTCAAACTCCGGTCCTCGAGGGCCGCTGTCCTGCAGGTTTTAGTTGCTTCCTTGCTTCAACACACCTGATTCAGACTAAATGGATCTCATCGGAAGATTGTTAAGTTCTGCATAAGCCTGCCAATGATGCATTGATCTGAATCAGGTGCGTTGAAGCAGGGAAACATCTAAAACCTGCAGGACAGCGGCCCTCGAGGACCGGAGTTTGACATCCCTGGTTTACACGAAGCACAGTCATCCCTCAGCAGCAGCCTCCCCAGCAGCTCTCTCCTTTTGTACAAGCATGCAGCTCCTTATAACCTCTGCTGCTGATGGGCTAAACCAAGTCCACGTAACAGGGGTGTTGCTATTATGTATCGTAATTCTGCTAACATATTTGTAGTTTTTCCTGCAGGTAGAAACATCCAAAACACACTTCATTTAAAAAAACTCTTTACAAAACTGTGCAATAATTGTAAAACCCATTTTCTTACACCTAAAACTAGACTAGTCCAATGCTCACACATCTCATGGCCTCTCCTTGAACCTTTAATTGGTGTTCAGATACCCAGGGAAGCATTTGCCCAAATACCCTAGAAAGGATACAAGAAAAGACTGGTGAGTAAAACAGATAATTTACACCTACTCACATTTTGCACCACAACAGCTATTGCCCAGACATATTCATTCTGTCTTACCAAACCGTGGCCTACTTCCTGACACTCACACCTGTTTCCTTTACAGGTAGCTGCCACTCAATCATCCCAGCAGCTGAGCAACGTCCGGAAGACAGAACCCCACACAGAATGCCAAAATGTTCAATAGATTATTCCAATAAATAATTCAAGACATATGTGTAAATGTTTCCTTATGTGCAAATCACTGCTAGTTAAAGTGCAAATGTGACTAAATTAATCACCTAAAGTCCTGTAAATATTTACATTTTACACCTTTATGTTATCAAAGTGCTCCTTCGTTACAGTGGCATGCATATGTTTTTATTCTTTTTAAAGCCTATGAAGCCCCTAAATAAGATCTGGAGTGACCAGGCCTCGGAGTCTATAACACTAGTCATCAAGAAGCATCACAAAGCAAGTGACACCATGAAGACCAAGGAGCTCTCCAAACATCTCTGGGACAAAGTGGTATAGAAGTTAATTTGTTTGATTTGAAAATCTGAAAATTTGAAAATGCTACAGTGCACCATTAAATCCAACATCACCAATGAAAAGAACATGGCATCCGAACATAGTGCGGCCCAACCACAAGAACTCAGACTGGGAAAGGAGGGTATTAAGAAACACAGAAAGAGATCAAAAGTAATCCTGAAGGAGCAGGAAAAGCTCCTCAGAGGAATCTAGTGTATGTCCATATGACCACTATAAGCTGTACACTCCTCAGAGCTGGGCTTTATGAAAGAGTGGCCAGAAAAAAAGCCATTGCTTGCAGAAAATTTCACCAAAAGGCATGAGGGAGTTTTGCTAAACACATGGAAGGTCCTCTAGTCAGATCAGACTAAAATAAAGCTTATTGACCATCAAGAAAAATGCTATGTATGGTGCAACCCCAGCATCTCTCTTCACCCAAAAAATACCATGATCCATAGTGGTTACAGCATGCATGCTGTGAGGGTGTTTTTCATCAGCAGGGTCTGAGAAACCAGTCAGAATTAAGTAAATAATGATAAATACAGGGAAATTCTTCAAGAAAAGCTATTTCAGTCATCCAGAAATTTGAGACTAGGATAGAGCCTCACCTTTCAGCAGGACAATGACCCTAAGCAGATTCAGCTAAAGCAAATCTCAGGAGTGGAAAGTGGAAACTTTTAATTGTGTGGGAATGGCCAAGTCAACTCCCAGAGCCAAATCAACTAAGAATCTGTGGCATGACTTAAAGATAGCTGGAGCAGGTTTACTTTGAAGAATGGGTAAAAATCCAAGTGGCTTATTTACAGTTGGATGCAGCAAGAAGTGGCTCTACAAAGTACTCACTTTAGAGGGATGAATACATATGTGTTGGATAGTCATGTGAAAAAGTGAGTAACAGCTAATATATTAGGACATAACAAAAAAGTAAGCCCAATTAAAAAGAACACATGACATGTTATCAAAAACTAAGCCAAAATGTTGAAGCAGTGTGAAAAATGTACTGGCAGATCATAGGCGTTAATTACGAGGAGTCCAAGTCCTGTGGCTGTAAAACAATCCCAAATCATCACCCCTCTATCACTGCTTGACATGATGTTTGTGCTGTTAAGTTTGTTTTTCACAAAATGCGGTGCAGTGCATTGTGACAAAACATCTCCACTTTGGTCTTATTTGTCCAAAGGACAACGTTCCAGAAGTCATGTTGTTTGTTCATATTCAACTTTGGAAACCTAAGCTGTGCTGCCATGTTCTTTTTAGACAAGCCTTCCACATAACAGATACTTATTCAGTCTTTTTCAAAGTAATAATTTTTTTTTTTTTTATACTTAGCATGTTAACTGAGGATTGCAGTCTTAGCTCTTGGTTCTTTGCAATTTTCTTGAGCTTTAAACATTTGAATTTGAGGTGAACTTGCTGGGATGTCGACTCCTGAGAAGATTGTCAGCTGTCTTGAATGTTTTCCACTTGCATTCAGTCTTTCTTATTGTAGAATAATTATCTCACCCACTCATTCAGATCAAGGAGTATCCTCAAATCAAATGTTGAAAGCTTGAATGCTGTGTGTATGTATCCAACACAGATGGTATATCTGGAAATCTGGAACAAAAGGGCCATTTGATGCTCTATCACTGTATCCATTTTATGCCATGGTCAGCTGTCACATAGTGACCTAATATGAGCCTGTTTTCACTGCATGTAAACACATTTTACTGACAGCGTGTTCTCCTATTTTGTAGCCTAATTAAAGCATGTGATGTCGAGCGAAGGGCTCCTCCATTTGGAACAATTCCATCCAGAGCAGCACCTGCAGCTGACCTATTTCTCTGCCCCATTTGGCATATCGCCTGTACTGTAAAAGAGAGACACCAAGATATTTGTGTCACAACAAAACTGCCATGGTGTTTCCTGATAGAAGGGAGATCAGTCTTCTAATATAGCCAAGAGGATTTATCGGGCTTGCCCCTGAGCTGTGAAGTGATAAGCAGAGGGACAAGCACTTACCTTGTGCTGTTCTAACCAATGAAGAACAAAGACAGGAAAGAACAGATATGTCTGCGTTGCTCTGTTTCCCCCCTGGGAAGATGAGTAGCTTGTGATACCTGCATATGTCAGCCACTGGCCCCTGCTGTGTCTGTGGAGACTGTTTTTCAGAGAGTAGTATAAATCACACAAAGAGTATCTGTCTTCACCTCCGTTATATGGGAGGAAATAGGAGTTGAAGAAGTGCTGAAAAAATAAGGTGAGCTTAATAAACTTTCAAGATTTTTGCAATGGTTAAGCCTCTTTCTTCAGTACAAATAGGGGAAATGATATGACAGATCTATTTCTAAATAAGATGAACATATTACAGTAATAACTGTGAACTGTGAAAGCTATAAGCCGTATGGGAAAAAGCATAAAACTTCGATAAACAGATTCTGTGTAGCTTATAGTTGCTTTTGTATGTGCCCTGGAAAAATGTACAAAGTTGTTTGTCCTGGTTACTGAATCGTGGAGATGATGCTATTAACACTCCGATCTGAAAGTGGAACTTTTTATAGTGATGGTGCTACCTCCATAGCTTCGAACCTCACTCTGTTATCTAATGGCCTGATCAAACCACAGACGTGGCTGCGATGCCTTCACGTTATCTGAATCAATTATTATTCTCAACGACCCTTTCATGTGAAACTTTATGTCCAAGGGTGTACACTTGAACTATCCTTTGTGTTTGATTCTAAAAGTCTATATTTGTACAAATAAAATAATAAATGTATGTTTAAGGTAAACCCAATAAAATAAATAAATAAATAAAAAATAACATATGAATAAAGTCTGAGTAAAGTAAAAAATACGTATGGAAACATGTTATTTATATCATCCATTTTCATCTGTTTATCTGAGGTCGGGTCACAGAGGCAACAGGTCCAGGAGAGAAAACCAGACATCCCTCTTACCAGTGACACTCTCTAGCTGCTTATGGGAGATCATGAGGAGTTCTGAGGCAAGAAGGGACATATAATCCCTCCAGTGAGTCCTGAGTCTGAGCTGGGGCCTCCTCCCAGTAGGACGTGCCCAGAAAAACTCCAATGGGAGGCGACCAGGATGCATCCTAACCTGCTACCTGGATGTCTGGTATGTGATGTGAGTAGAGTGGACGTGTGCACAGCTAGTCCCACGACTGAATTTTTTCACTTTAACTTTTAAACCTCTACTTTCACGTTTTTTTTTTCGTTTGCAATAGGCTAGATATCTGTGCTGACTACTTTTGCACGCACAATGTCTAAAACAAAAGCTTAAAAAGATGGTTCTTCTTCTGCTAGCATCACTATGTCAGAAGTCATATAGGAAGAGTATAGGAAAGCTCTGGCTGCGGATTTTAAATAATCTTTTGAGGCAATGACAAACACACTGGATGGCTTACACTCAACTGTTACAGACCTGGGCAGCGGATCAGCTCTTTAGAAGAAAACTCTAATGAGGTGGACCTTCGTCTCCAACAACTAGAAACAGCTTGTTCTATTCTCCAAAACGATAACGAGTCGCTGAAAGCTAACCTAGCCGACCTGGAGGGACGCAGCAGACGCCAAAACATCAGGATCATTGGCCTACTGGAGTCGCTTGAAGGCCCACGACCTACTGCGGTCCCAACTACTAGTGGATGTCTTTGGCATGGAGGTCCTCTCTTTCTGCCTCTTCACCACCTGAGCTCAACCGTGCCCATCGGAGCCTCGTACCCAAGCCTGCTGCAGGAGAAAAACCTCGACCTGTCATCATACGACTCCACCGCTTCCAAATAAAAGATCTGCTCATCCGCGAAGCTCGCAGACGGGGTGATCTGTTCTACAAGCAGCATGAGATCCAATTTTACGAGGATTACAGTCCCAACGTGTTGCCGCGAAGAGCAGAGTACAAAATATCCATGGCTGAACTGTACAAGTGTGGATATAAACCGGCTCTCCTGTATACGTCCAAGCTCCGTGTCACTCTCCTAAACGGTGAGAAAATGTGGCTCCAGTCTGCTTCGGAGGCTGACAAGTTTGTCCAGGACTTAAGTAATAAGTAAGCCAGTTTCGTTAAGTGCCTATAATGTATGCCTGTATGCAAAGTATGATCTGGAAAGAATTCTTCTTAAAGTTTATTGAGTCAGTTCAGTGTTGTTTTCTCATAGTGTGCGCTAGCGCTTGTGCTGGCTGCAGCTAAACCTAGCAATAAGGAGTTTTAGCTACCTTTTACATTCCCCACACAACTCACGAGCTAGCTAGCAGCCTGGCTTAGAGTTTCATGTTTCACTGTTTAATAGTAGAATGTGTGTTCAAAATAATATTCGAAAATGCCTATTGCACTTCAGTTGGTATCTCTCGTGTGTTTTTTTCAATATGTTTATTATTTTCTTGTGGGTTCAGCGCGGTAGATTCGAGGAAGAATGCAAGTTATGCTGATCAATGGATCAGTGAGTTTCGTGCTGCAGCTCTCTCTGGCAGCAGCAACTGGGCTTATGGTGGGCTTCGTGGGTGGAGGGTGATGTGTTTTTGTCTGTGTTTTCTAAGCTTTGTTTTTTATTGTGCGTTTTTTAGTTATTTTTTCTCTCATCATTTATGTGCTACAGCTGCAATTCATAGTGTCAAAAGCCAGGCAGGTGCTTTGTTCCTGTTCTCTGACGTTTAGGTGGGGGTGGGAGGGGGCAACATTTTCATGGGTGGCAACACCCATTCCAAAATACCGCCATTCCGACATCCCGCTATTCCGACATCCCACCATTCCGACATCCCACCATTCCGACATCCCACCATTCCGACATGCAAACGTCCCACCATTCCGACATCCCACCATTCCGACATCCCGCTATTCCGAGATTCAAATGTCCCACCATTCCGACAAGGCTTTCCGTATAAGGAAATGTGCGTTACTCAACAGGTGAGTCCCTTCTTTCTGTTCATGCAATTTATATGTTTAACACATGTTTACAGATAAGCGTTATTAAAGACACAAAGTCTCGGCAACTGGAGGAGGAGAAGCAGACCACGGTGGTTTTCAATCACACACTCCAATGCCACTTGTTTCAACTTCCGAAAATTTAATCCAGGAAAAAAAGGCTTACAAATATGGTCCGAAACGGCTCCATAACACGCACAAGAATCCAAAAGAAACGAAAGTTAACTAAAAGAAAGCAAATAAACAGCATGCGTCTTCGGGCTCTCCCACATTGGTTTGTGGATGGAAGCTATATGTTCAGCTGTAATGTCATGTAAAAACAATCTCTACATGACATTTACCCCAAGGTGTGACCAGTTAGGTCCTTAAGATATCAACAGGCTGTATAAAGCCTTGCGCAACGGCTGTGTGTTTGTGCCAAATGCGCAAAGCCCATCTGCGCTTCCCATAATTGGAGCGAGTACTCATAAATCACGTGAATAACATGAATAAACGTTTTTACTGCATTTTGTTGTGTTTTATACGTTCTATGCTGTCATTTCTCTCTTCTCCTATTGGCAAGGCAAGGCAGAGTGCTCGCAACTGTGTCCTGTGCAGTAGCCGTGATCTGTAATTGCAATTATTACTTTTGCATATGATGACAGCGTGCAAAAGACGCATGGGCTCTGTGGAGAACTCCGCTCCAGCTGGCAGCTGTGACAGCTCACTGACACTGTATTTCTGCTTAATCAGTTTCAGTCTCGCCAGAGTTACATTAATATCTGTATTTTTATATTTGACATTTCAGGGGATTTTGATAATAGATTATTAAAGTTTGTTTGCGAGGCTGATCGGAATGGCAGTATGTTAAAAAAAAAAAAAACATACCGCCATTCCGACCATAGGAGGAAAAAAGTGTCGGAATGGCGGGACGTTTAATAAAAAATTAAGTGTCGCCAATTGGAGGCCAATGTCGGAATGGCGAGATGTCGGAATGGCAGCATGTAACCCATTTTCATTTACATTGCCAATCGCATGGTATGATGGCTAGTATAGTCTCCATATCTGCACCAAGTTGTGCTATTAGATTCACCAATTGGAATGTTAACGGCCTGAATTCTCCTGTCAAGCGCTACAAAGTGATTAACCATCTTAAATCCTTAAACACTAAAATAGCCTTTTTACAAGAGACTCACCTTAAGCCAACAGAACTTCGCAGAGGTTGGGTCGGCCAAATCATCCACTCATCATTCTAGTAAGGCCCGTGGGGTGGCAATTCTTATTCATAAATCTGTTCCTTTCTTAATGTCCTCTGTCATCTCAGACCCTCTTGAACGTTTTATAATTATTACAGGTAGGATTGGAGGCAATAATTTGGTGTTGGCAATTGGGATAATGAGAACTTTTTTTAAGAATATTTTTTTTCTCTCTTCCTGACCTAAACTCTCACAAACTTATCCTTGGTGGTGACTTCAACTGCTGTCTTGATCCCTCACTTGATCGTTCATCTCACAAGCCTTGTGCTCCATCTAAATCATCCAAAGTAATCCAACTCTTCATGGAACAATACGCATTCTCAGTGCCTGGCGCCTATTTTAATCCGTGCACCAAGCAGTTTTCATTCTTCTCTCCTGTCCATGGCACATTCTCGCGAATAGATCTCTCTCTCATTGATAATAAACTCCTCTCCTCTGTCACGTCGTATTTGTACAATCTCATTGTTATTTCGGACCATGCATCAGGATTCAGAGTGCATCATAGCACAGAAACGGCACTGGTGAAAGTTACCAATGATCTCCTCTTAGCCTCTCATAGCGGACTTGTTTCTGTGCTTGTCCTGTTGGATCTCAGTGCTGCATTTGATATGATCGATCACAGAATTCTGATACAGAGACTTGAACATGTTATTGGGAATAGAGGAACTACATTAGGCTGGTTTAAGTCATATTTATCTGATATATTCCAGTTTGTTCTTGTAAATTAAGAATCTTCCTCACACATCAGAGTAAGTCATGGAGTTCCTCAGGGTTCGGTGCTTGAACCAATTATTTTTACTTTATACATGCTTCCATTATGTAACATTATTAGACAGCATAGTATACATTTCCATTGCTATGCTGATGATACTCAGCTGTACTTATCTATGAAACCAATAGGTTGGTCAGACTACGTGCCTGTCTTAAAGACATAAAGACCTGGATGACTCAGAACTGTCTGCTTCTAAATTCAGACAAAACTGAAGTAGTTCTCTCTGGACCTGAGCGCTTCAGGGAGAAATTGTCTAGTTATATAGTTACTCTAGATGGTATTTCCTTGGCTTCTAGGTGTACAGCGAGGAACCTTGGAGTTATTTTTGACCAGAATTTATCATATGATGCACTTATAAAACTGGTTTCTAGGACTGCCTTCTTTCACCTTCGTAATATTGCTAAAATCAGGAACATCCTGTCTCAGGGTGATGCAGAGAAACTAGTTCATGCATTTGTTACTTCAAGATTGGACTACTGTAATTCTTTATTATTGGGCTGTCCCACATATTCTCTGAAAAACCTCCAGCTGATCCAAAATGCTGCAGCCAGAGTTCTCACTATATTCTCTAAAAAAGCCAAATCAGCCAAGCATTATTAATCAACCTCCACACTTGAATAGCCTAATTCCTAATTGTTAGTTTTTTTCCTTTTAAACGTGTTTTCAACACTGTTTATTTACTTCCTAACTTTATTCTTAAATCAATTAGGGATTTGCTGATTAGCCTGTTGTATTAATGTAGGCACCCATAGGTCAAATATGTACTTATCAAATACATTCATGCAAAGCTTCATTATCGTATTATCCCAGTCTCATGACAAAATGTTTGTTTCACAAGTTGTAGTTTTCTTTATTTCTTATTTATTTGTTTTTTATACCCATTTGATTTAGCTATTTGCTCCTGGTGTATGTCCACTTTTTGTGAAAGTCACAGTCACAAGTAGGATGTTGAGTCTTTCTCTCCAATACAATCTCACTCCACAACATTCACTTGCTACTTTGTTAGGATTCTGTTTGCAGTAAATCACATTGTAATCATTCAAGTTCAGAGTTTGTTGTGAAAATATTATGCTTTGGTGCTGCAGCAAAATAGTTTACACATTTTGGAGTAAGACTGGGCTGTCAATCCACAGGACATTGTGTTTGTTTAGAAGTTAATTTGCCAAATTCTAATGCTGAATTTTGTGGTGTGAGTGCTGGTAAGGTTTTTGTCTGCTTCCATGAAGGTCATATTTCTATAGGTGTGGCTGCACAGTAGAACAGTCAACCACCACTCCACAGTCTGCTAAATGTTCTGGAAGGCATTTTACAGTCAAAAAGGGTTCATACTTCAATTTCAAGCTATTCTTCAAGCTCTTTTCCATCCATCCATCCAGTTTCTACCACTTATGTGGGGCCAGGTCTCGGTGGCAACAGGAAAAGCAGAGATTCCCAGACCTCCCTCTCCCTAGTCACTTCCTCCAGCTCATCCGATGGACACCACGGCATTCCAGCTGGGTGATATAATTATTCCTGCGAGTAGGACATGTCCGAAATGCATCACTTAAGAGGTGTCCCGAAGGCACGCTGGCCAAATGTCCAAACGATGTCCATAGGGTCAACGACTCTATTCCAAGCCCCTCTTTGATGACTGAGCTGCTCAACCTATTCCTAAGGTTGAGTGCAGCTAACCTTGGGAGGACACTTATTTTCACCTTTTGCCATTGCTTTCTCAGTCTTCTGCTTACTACCCACAGCCAATGACAGTGGGTGGTTGTGAATAGCTTTGCCTTTCGTCTCAGCTCACTGCTATAATGTCCACATAAATAAGACCCGTCGAGACATCAGTAAAAAAATTTGATTTCCAAAAGGGTCCAAGAACACTGTTTCTTGCTTGTGAGAATGTTCCTAGAAAGTTTGTTTTGTTATTTGTCTCATCAGGAGCCAAGAAATGTTTTGACTCCCCTAACAATTCCTGAAAATCTATAATGTGGGAACCTTTGAGCACAAAAGCACATTCCAGTTTTGCTGAATTAGAGACAACATGTTCACTTTGCAGTCTTTAATAACTGAAGAAGCAAACTGAGAGATTGGATTAAAATGTATTTATTTACAAAATCAATTAATTAATTATTTCACATGCATGTGGAGTTATTTTTGACCAGAATTTATCATTTAACGCACATATAAAACTGGTTTCTAGGACGGCTTTCTTTCACCTTCGTAATATTGCTAAAATCAGGAACATCCTGTCTCAGGGTAATGCAGAGAAACTAGTTCATGCATTTGTTACTTCAAGACTGGACTACTGTAATTCCTTATTATTGGGCTGTCCCACATATTCTCTGAAAAACCTCCAGCTGATCCAAAATGCTGCAGCCAGAGTTCTGATGAGAACTAACAGGAGAGATCATGTTTCTCCAGTTTTAGCTTCTCTTCATTGGCTCCCCGTTAAATTCAGAATAGAATTTAAGATTCTTCTCCTCACATATAAAGCTCTTAATGACCGAGCTCCATCATATCTTAAAGATCTCATTGTAAGGTATTTTCCTAACAGAGCAGTTCGCTCCCAAACTGCAGGTTTACTTGTTGTTCCCAGAGTTTCTAAAAGTAGAATGGAAGGCAGAGCCTTCAGTTATCAGGCCCCTCTCTTGTGGAATAAGCTGCCAGTAAATGTCCGGGAAGCAGACACCCTTTACACTTTTAAGATTAGGCATAAAACTTTCCTTCTTGATAAAGCTTATAGTTAGGGATGGCTCAGGTAATCCTGAAACATCCCATAGTTAAGCTGCTATAGGCTTAGACTGCTGGGGGACCTCATCTGTCACACCTTTCCTCACTTTGCTCTCTTTTTCCCCCTGTTTAATTTCTCAATTGATTTTATGTACATGTGACAATATTGTGGTTATTATCTTGTGTTTCCCTGTTCCAACAGATATCCTTTGAATGGCGTTATGGTGTTTCCCCCCCCTTTTTTCCCTCTTTTCTGTCTTCTCAAACCCCAGCTGGTCGAGGCGGATGGCCACCCTTCCTGAGTCTGGTTTTGCCAGAGGTTTCTTCCTGTTAAAAGGGAGTTGTTCCTCTCCACAGTCGCCACAGGCACGCTCAGGACGGGAGATTGGACTGAAGACAAGTTTCGGTGCAATCTGTTGGTTTCCTTAGCTAGGATATAATTTTTTGAATTGGCTCTATATGAATTAATTGGATTATGATTACAATGAATTGAATTCCAATTGGCTTGAATTGGAATATATTACTTAAGTGCCTTGAGATGACAATTGTTGTAATCTGGCGCTATATAAATAAAATTGAATTGAATTGAATTGGTTGCACGAACTCTGCATTTTTAGTTAAGTTTTTAATTGTGTTTTTATTTTTAAAAGAGGGATCCCAGCTCTTTTTAAGGACATTGTTTTTTTTATAATAAATGTTTCTTAAATTGTGCATCTACGCTGTGGCTCATCAGTACCGCTCACACTCATAGTTCTAAGGAAAGAACTACAATCGGTGGAGAGGGGTGGGTAGTAGTTCGTCGTGGATTATTGCAAGGAAACGACCACCCCCCGTCTCCCCGTGACATAAACAAGTTTGACTTACTGCCAAGAATGCAGACACAGTTCTTGCCTTTAATGTATCACTGAGTTACAGGGACCGGATAGCTCGTAAAAGTGACTCTGGTACTTCATACTCCTTCAGCACCCCCCCACAGAATCCCTTGGGGAACATGGTCGTAAGCCTTTTCCAAATCTACAAAACACATGTAGACTGGATGGTCATATTCCCATGATCCCCTCAGGAACTCTGCAAGGGTAAAGATCTGGTGCACTATTCCACAACCTGGGCGAAAGCCACACTGCTACTCCTCAATCTGAGGTCCGACAATAGGTCAGAGCCTCCTCTCCAACACCCTGGAGTAAACTTTGCCGGGTAGGCTTAATAATGTGATCCCCCAGTAGTTGGAACAGACGCTCCAATCCCCTTAAAAATTTTTCCCATTTTTCTTAAAAATGGGAACCCCAGTCTGCCACTCCATAGGCATGTCCATAGGCACCTCCATGTCCAATGCGTTTAGCATCTCAGGGAAAATGTCATTCACCCCCCTTTGCTGCCGGGAAGCTTTTTGATGACCTTGACGACTTCCGCCAAGGTGATGAACGACTCTTCACCCAAGTCCTCAGACTCTGCCCTCTCAATGGAGGACATGTCAGTCGGATTGAGGAGATCCTCCAAGTGCCCCTTCCACCGTTCGACACATATACTCATTTCGAGTCAGCAGTGCTTCTCCCAGGTCAAGCACAACCTGGGATGTTTATTAAACAGATTTTCAGATAACAGAACATGTTAAAGTTTTTTTTCCTTAGAATTTTAAAACAAAGATCTATTGTCAAAGAAAAAGTGCAGGGCGCTCCAAGGCTCAGCAGCATGTCTAATAAACTGAAATGAAAACAAATAAATAGCTCCCTGAAGTTTTCAACTGTAAATGAAGTTTACAGTTGAAACAAAAACAGAAAGTGCAGGGAGTTCCAAGGCTCAGCAGCATCTCTTATGACCTTAACTGAAAATTTAAATAAATAAATAAATAGCTTCCTGAAGTTTTATGGAGTAAATACAACAAAGTTAAATAAAATATGATATCACAGAAATGTGAGTCTCAAATCAATTAGTAGTTTATTTATTACAGCATTTACAAGCCTGTTGTAGGATTTTATTATGTAAATGTTATATTTCAACATGTGATAGCAGGGACCCTGTAATTCAAAACTAGGCTGCTATATGCCTAATGATTAATGTTAAAAAATAGTACAGTAGCAATAGGAGAGACTCACACTATTCTCTAGCCATCCCCTCAATGTGCTTCCCTGCAATAAAACTGGACTGAATTGAGTTTATTAGGTTTTTACTTTCTTTCTCTCTCTCACTCACATACATATGTATACTATCACAAACGATATCGATACTATCACATATTGATATGTTCAGCTGCCCGTTCGGAGGGACTGCGAGCGAGCAGAGCTGCCGCTTATGTTTATATAACATTATTGGGCTAACAGTAACGTTACTAGTAGTTGTGAGTTGTAGAGGGCTGGGATGTTTTTTACAATTTCGGGAGAGTTTGCTACCTTAACTTACCTTCAAAACATATATCTGCTATACGTAGCATCTCCTCTCATCAAAACTGTTTCTCCTCTCTGCCGTGTGTGTATGGCTGTTACCTGGCTCTGTGTGTAACCAATCAGATGGTGCTGTGGGTGGGACAATGCTGGAGATAGAGTACAGACTACAGACAGAGCGGTGCGGCTACATTAGAGCCAAAATAACCTGGTTTGAAATTGATCTCTTATCGGCCATTGAATAAAAGAAAAGGCCGATGCACATCAAAATACTGAACATTGGCACCGATAATCGGTCGATTCCTACCAAAAAGGCCTCCTTCTTCAGATTGACGGCTTTCCTCACCGCTGGCGTCCACCAGTGAGTCCTCCGCCATGACAGGTACGACAACTTTCAGGCCACAACTCTTGGAGGCAGCATCTGCAGTGCAGGTCCTGAACATGGTCCATTCAGGTTCCATGTCCTCAGCCTTCTCGGTATGTGAGATAAATTCTCCTGCAATTCTCCATGCGAGTTAAAGACCTTGCAGATAGGGTCCTCCACCAGACACACCCTAATTCCAAATTCACCCTCACCAGTCGTTTGGGCTTACCAGGTCTGTCCAGCAGTCTCTCCCTCAGCGGATCCTTCTCACCACCAGGTAGTGATCAATTGACAGCTCTGTCCCTCTCTTCACCCGAGTGTCCAAGACATGCGGCTGCTGGTTTGATGACACGACTACAAAGTCAATCATTGACCTTTGGTCTGAGGTGGTCTGGTACTAAGTACACTTATTTGCAGTCTTTTGAACATGGTGTTTGTGTTGGACAAGCCATTGCTAGCACAGAATTCCAAAAACAAGAAAACACTTGGATTCAGATCAGGGAGGCCGTCTTTCCCAATCATGCCTCGCCTGGTCACTCCATCATTGCCAACATGGGCATTGAAGTCGCCCAGAAGAACAATGGAATCCCCCAGATGACATCCACTCCAGGACGCCACCAAGAGACTCTAAGAAGGCCAGGTAATCTGAACTGCTGTTTGGTGGTTATGCACAAACAACAGTCTGTAAATTCTCTCCTGCGACTTGCAGCCGCAGTGACATCACCCTCTCGCTCACCGGGGAGAACTCCAACACAGAGGCGTTCAGCCTGGGGCTTGTGAGTATCCCCACACTCGCCCAATGCCTCTCTCCATGAGCAATTCCAGAGTATTCCAGAGAGTATTCCAATTATATCTAGTTGGTACCGCTCCACCTTATACACCAACTCAGGCTCTTTCCCCGTGAGCGAGGTGACATTCCACGATCCTAGAGACTGTGTGCCATGCTGGGGATCGGAATGCCAGTCGTCTCCACTGAGACCAATTTGCCATGGGAGACCATATCAGGGGCTAACGCCCCCGACAACACAGCTCTCAGGATCATGGGGATACTCAAACCCCTGGTGATTCTGGCGATTCTGTCTGTTGGACAATCATTTTATTGCTTAAAACAATAAATGGCTGAGAATTGTACTGAATTGTGGAGGTCGACTGTTAAACAGTTTAACAGTCTAAAAGTACAGTTCTGTGACAGTGAGGGATTGGTATTTAAATTGACTCCATTTGTGATACTGAGACGTTATAACAGCTATGATATTTTACAGCTACTACAATGCATTAGACTCAGACAAGTAACCAGTTAGATAACTATTTTGTTTTCATTATAGAAATGCATCTGGATGCCAGAATTTGAGGGACTTGGGCTGTCTTAAATTACAGAGAAAATACAAAAACAAGCTAAAATGCAGTACCACTTCAGACCTGGCAACACACCAGATTCAATGTGAATCTTGACAGCAATTGCAAGAGGGGGACTGCAATATGGTAGCGGGGTAAAAGGGGAGAGGTCAGGTTGCGCCTTAAGAAGTGACAGCTTACTCGTCTTTCCCTGCCCTCCCTGATCCTAGGGAACGCACAGTTCCAGGAAAATAAGTGGAATCTTATTTAAGTCATGTGCAAAACAACTGAGTCCAATCTTTCATCACAATTTTAATGTATCACTGAGTCAGCAAAAGGTGCCACAAGCAGAGCTTATCCCTGTTCCTAAAGTCAGCAGACCTAAAACGCTGAATGATTTTAGACCGGTCGCCCTCACCTCTCTTTCAATGAAATCATTTGAGGAAATGGTTAAGTCAGAGCTTCTAGGGAGGACTACACATGTACTTGGGCCCACAGAGGCGTCAAAAAACTTTTTAATTTCTGCACTTTTAATGATTGTATATGTTAGGATGTGTGTACTGTTGTTGTCTTTTCAGAAATTATGTATTTTACGTAGCAGTCATTTTGTACTGGGATCGATTAATTCCTGTCTGTACAATGAATTTATCAGTACAGTGCGATAAGAATAACGAAACCTTGAACTGTAGGATAGAGTATTTACTTAATTTTATGGTAACTTTAATTTCCATATGCAATGAATATGGCTGTCAAGTAGAAGAGCACATTGTTGACTTAGCCCTTTATCTATCATCTTTTTGTGAAGGGTCAGGTAAGTATTGTTTTTACTGATTCATATCATTGTTTCAACAACTTAGCCTAGCCTAGTTCTTCTAGAAATTCTGGAAGTCCATTAGGCACAGTAGGAGGCGACTTTTTTTCACGAACACGGCATGTCCTTTTGAAAACGATCCTGTAGGTGATGGTGCAGCATTACTGCGCAAAAAAATTTATATCCGTCGGGAGATGCTTATCAGACCGCCCATAGATGTTTTAGCATTTTCAAATAATTATCTTTTTGAGCGGCACCACCAGAATCTGTTGGGACAAAAGAAAAAAAAAGACAAATAAATATTTATATGAATAGGCATATCTAAGGAGTTATCTATTTCTAAAAAGATATCTATAGGCCTATTACAAGGCACTTGTGTCTTGGGGGGTGGAAAATCCAGGGATTCCCTCAGCCACTGGCCTTCCAATATTCTGGCTTAGGGCCAGCTCCTCTCCTCTGTTTTACGGGCATCTGCCTTCTTTCTGTTGGCCGAGTAGAAGTCTGTGTTAGTTTAAATAGGCTTAATTATTTAACAGAAGATGATATAGATAAGAAGACATTTATGTGTGTGAAAACATGTTGGAATAAAACAACTGCACAGTCAAATAGCCACTTCATATTTACTTTACAGTGTTAAAATAAGATCAATAGATTTTTAACCTAAATGCACACCTGTGCATGCCAGCAATTACCTCTGGCAGATCCCCAGATCTGTACTCTCAACTTCCACTGACTGATCACATGGTGTGGTGAATAAATTATGATAATAATGTGATGTTAACATACTCTTGAGTGCCCTTTAAATAACTGCTGAACAAGAATGTAGAGCGATGTACTATTTTAGAAAGGAGGTTAAGAGAAGCTAGAGGTTAAGAGAAGTTTTAAAATCATTTTCAAATACTGCATCTATCCATTCTCTGAAAACCCATCTTTTCTTAGGGCAACACACACAGTCAGGCCTACTATCCTACTCGGAGCATGTAATTTAGAGTTGCCAGCTTTCCGTCATGTGTTTGGACTAGCGGTTTTAACATCTAAAGTCAGCTCCTAATGAATGAGGCTCGGCCTGGATTGCTTTTGATCAGCTGTTTACAAATACGTAAAAATACAATATGGGTCATTTCATATATAATGCATTTACTAATGATCAGTTTTGACACTTGTTGGAAAGTGCCACAAACAAAAACAATCTTTTCTGTGAATATTTACACTTTGCACATGTCAAAGTTACATTCGTTCACCATTTTCCAGGTCTCTCAGTAGGTTGTTAAAGAACGTTTGTTTTTTCTGTAAAAAGTCATTTGTTTCTCCAATATAGACAAACTGGATGATGTTGGGATATGTTGGCCCAATACTCTTTGTTTCAGGACTCATTGTTCTCCTTGTTTGGATTTGTTTTAATAATCCTTTAAAAATTCATTTTGAACCTTCCTGAAGTTTTCTTAAAAAAAATTCTGAAGGGCCTAAAACTTTTCTACTACATTGCCAATCAGGACATGAGCTTACATCATTGCTACATCTAAGAAAGTCAGACCCCATGGTATTTAAAATGCTAGTTGAATGAGGACTAAAATTAAGAGTTGTGCTTACAAGCTTAAGTGCTTGACTTGCATTTTCTATGGTTATTAAAATCTTATGACAAATGAACCACAACACTGAACAGTGACATTGAATTACCATGAGGATTCGAGACCATTAAAGCCCTTTTCAGACTTGATAAATGTTGCATTAATGGCTTTATTAATCTGTTCAAGGTAATAGCATTTGGTGATTCACATAAAGGTCACTTTTACATTGACGTCCCTCATAGCTTCATTCAGACATACAGTATCAATAACAGTGACGGAGAGCCATGTTATATATGCAATATTTATTATTAGTTGAAGATTGGTCGGTATATGAAGTGGGGTACAATGTAATTTCTTACAATGTAACAATTTCTTACTACGATATGTAATCTTTTTCATGACAACTTATATTAACCTAACTAGTACCCTTTTGTTATGTGAAATATAGTGGTGTAAGCGAGCAGCTGAGACAACGAGTATAGAGACTATTTGAGCAGAGGTGGGTTACTGGGAGTCAATGCATCGTTTGTTCATACAGACAATGATGACTTGTTTTTCTGTTTAAAGAATGGCATGCAATAAGTTGACAGCGGCTCAAAGAATGTATTTCAGTCTTAACCGTGATACATTTCAACCTGAATAATGTATTTTTTTATTTCTAGTGAGTGACATTGTTGCTTGAACCTAACCAGGAATTAAAAATATATAAAGTAAGGTATAAAGTATAAAGTAAAGTATGTAGTGATGTGTCACCAAGGCAATGGCAAATTGGTGTCAATTAAGGCACCATTGGTGTTTAAAAATCAATGTTATTGTATCCCTAAACATGATCTAAACCTAATTAAGTGATGTTATTACCTAAACCCAACATAGATGTAAAGTGTTTTTGTGTTATTGACCGAATGTAACGATTCCTTCCTGCCATCTGTGGGGTCACTGGCATAAATGATGCCTCTCTGGGTCATATTTAAGGATATGATCAAATTGCCTATTTGATTGGAAGACTTGTTGGGTCCTGGGAAGGCTATAATTTGCTATTTTTTTGAGGACAAAAGCAGCATGGGTCCTTGTTAATGCCCCATTTGGGAGAGCAAGGCATTTCAGTTTACATTAGTTCTCATAGCTAACTTTTTCCTTTATCAACCCATGGGCCAAGAGAACCTCAAAATTTCTTAGAGGTTTGGGATAGAAGACTTTTTTTGCATAGTAACAAACATACATGTTGTCGACCTCTAGAAAACATCATCTTTGACTTAAACTGGTTTCATTGCAGCCCGTTTGCCTTTTCCTGTGTTTGAAAGAAAGGAACCAGCACAATTCTATGTAAAACAGAATAATTTTACAGGACTTATGATATGTAGTTTTAGAGATACATACTTTCAGAGATACATACTTTAGTCACAAGGAGAAGAAAAGATTTTCAAGATTTCCTTAAAATCTACTGAAAGTACAGGTTCTGCTGCCACATTAGAGCACACAAATATTTAAACTTGGATACTGTAATATTAATTCTAGTTATTGCTATATCCCTTGAATCGTAGCACAATTTTTTTCCATTAGCATTTTAATGTCAGTTGGCAAAAGCTAAAAATAGAGAATATTTTGTGTGCACTGCTTCTACATACTTATGAATTATAATAAGGCTTCATGACCGCTACCACACACATTTTTAGAAACTACAAGGTGCTTTACCCTATGCAGCCCTATGCTTATGGGGGCTCTGTCCGGGGGCTTCCTCTGGGTGGATGCGTGGTTGTCCCTGCGATGGGCTTCCTGGGTTCTGTGCTCCGTGGGGGCTGCTGGTGGCCTGGGTCTTGTGGCCCTCTCTGCCTGCTTCTGATTGCTTGGGGGGGGCTGTGGATTGTAGCTCTGTACACTTATACACTCATAACTAAGCACGGTTATCATGTAGGTCCTGTGCCATGGGTGTTGCATGTTCTCACATACACACACACACACACAACACACATTCATTTGTCCAGTAGCATGGTCGCTAAGCAGTTGATGTATTATCATGTCGTCTCAGGTCATCTATATCCACAATTGTGTTGTATGCGATTGTATGCGTTTTGTTTTTTACAGGTGTAGCAGCTGGTTGTCTGGTTTTTGTTTCTATTTTTGTTCTGTTTCCTCTTCTTTGCTGTTCTTCTTTCCTTGTCCCCCGGTCCGGTTCAGTTCTATTACATGTTATATATTGTAAACAGAAATAAATAAATGGGCATCAAGGGGAGCTTTACATTTATAAAACTTCCCTTGGCAAAGCAAATCTGTTTGGTATAAAAGGTATTCAGACTACAATTCTGCTGCCATAATGCTGGACAGGACAAGGGAATAAAAAAAAAAAAAAGAAACTACAAGGGGCTTTACCCATCCCTTCATCCCTCCTGGCCTGTGGTGTCACCCACCACCAGTCCTCTGAGAAAGACCCTCATCCCTGTCTCTCCACATTCTCTCTTTCATTGTTCGTGCGTCTTTTGAGTTACCTTCAGTGTATGAATGATTAAATGATGTATTACGGTTTGAAATTCACATAAATATTTCTGGATGTTTGAGCTGAATTCTTAAATGGCATATTGATTTGATTTGTTCCTTGAGATATGTATGTTTATATAATTTTGAAAAATATCACATGCCTATTCATACATATACAAAAACACATTAAATTCAATTCAATTTTATTTATATAGCACCAAATTACAACAATTGTCATCTCAAGGCACTTAAATGATATAGTCCAATTCAAGCCAATTGGAATTCAAGTCATTGTAATCATGATCCAATTCATTCGTATAGAGCCAATTCAAAAAATAATATCCTAACTAAGGAAACCAACAGATTGCACCGAAACTTGTCTTCAGTCCAATCTCCCGTCCTGAGCGTGCCTGTGGCGACTGTGGAAAGGAACGACTCCCTTTTAACAAGAAGAAACCTCTGGCAGAACCAGACTCAGGAAGGGTGGCCATCCGCCTCGACCAGCTGGGATTTGAGAAGACAGAAAAGAGGGGGGGAAAACACCATAACGCCTACTTTTAGAAACTCTGGGAACAACAAGTAAACATGCAGTTTGGGAGTGAAGTTCTCTGTTAGGAAAATATCGTACAATGAGATCTTTAAGATATGATGGAGCTCGGTCATTAAGAGCTTTCTATGTGAGGAAAAGAATCTTAAATTCTATTCTTAATTTAACAGGGAGCCAATGAAGAGAAGCTAAAACTGGAGAAACATGATCTCTCCTGTTAGTTCTCATCAGAACTCTGGCTGCAGCATTTTGGATCAGCTGGAGGTTTTTCAGAGAATATGTGGGACAGCCCAATAATAAGGAATTACAGTAGTCCAGTCTTGAAGTAACAAATGCATGAACTAGTTTCTCTGCATCACCCTGAGACAGGATGTTCCTGATTTTAGCAATATTACGAAGGTGAAAGAAGGCCGTCCTAGAAACCAGTTTTATATGTGCATCAAATGATAAATTCTGGTCAAAAATAACTCCACATGCATGTGAAATAATTAATTAATTGATTTTGTAAATAAATACATTTTAATCCAATCTCTCAGTTTGCTTCTTCAGTTATTAAAGACTGCAAAGTGAACATGTTGTCTCTAATTCAGCAAAACTGGAATGTGCTTTTGTGCTCAAAGGTTCCCACATTATAGATTTTCAGGAATTGTTAGGGGAGTCAAAACATTTCTTGGCTCCTGATGAGACAAATAACAAAACAAACTTTCTAGGAACATTCTCACAAGCAAGAAACAGTGTTCTTGGACCCTTTTGGGAATCAAATTTTTTTACTGATGTCTTGACGGGTCGTATTTATGTGGACATTATAGCAGTGAGCTGAGACGAAAGGCAAAGCTATTCACAACCACCCACCTGTGGTCATTGGCTGTGGGTAGTAAGCAGAAGACTGAGAAAGCAATGACAAAAGGTGAAAATAAGTGTCCTCCCAAGGTTAGCTGCACTCAACCTTAGGAATAGGTTGAGCAGCTCAGTCATCAAAGAGGGGCTTGGAATAGAGTCGTTGACCCTATGCACATCGTTTGGACATTTGGCCAGCGTGCCTTCGGGACACCTCTTAAGTGATGCATTTCGGACATGTCCTACTCGCAGGAATAATTATATCACCCAGCTGGAATGCCGTGGTGTCCATCGGATGAGCTGGAGGAAGTGACTAGGGAGAGGGAGGTCTGGGAATCTCTGCTTTTCCTGTTGCCACCGAGACCTGGCCCCACATAAGTGGTAGAAACTGGATGGATGGATGGAAAAGAGCTTGAAGAATAGCTTGAAATTGAAGTATGAACCCTTTTTGACTGTAAAATGCCTTCCAGAACATTTAGCAGACTGTGGAGTGGTGGTTGACTGTTCTACTGTGCAGCCACACCTATAGAAATATGACCTTCATGGAAGCAGAAAAAAACCTTACCAGCACTCACACCACAAAATTCAGCATTAGAATTTGGCAAATTAACTTCTAAACAAACACAATGTCCTGTGGATTGACAGCCCAGTCTTACTCCAAAATGTGTAAACTATTTTGCTGCAGCACCAAAGCATAATATTTTCACAACAAACTCTGAACTTGAATGATTACAATGTGATTTACTGCAAACAGAATCCTAACAAAGTAGCAAGTGAATGTTGTGGAGTGAGATTGTATTGGAGAGAAAGACTCAACATCCTGCTTGTGACTGCGACTTTCACAAAAAGTGGACATACACCAGGAGCAAATAGCTAAATCAAATGGGTATAAAAAACAAATAAATAAGAAATAAAGAAAACTACAACTTGTGAAACAAACATTTTGTCATGAGACTGGGATAATACGATAATGAAGCTTTGCATGAATGTATTTGATAAGTACATATTTGACCTATGGGTGCCTACATTAATACAACAGGCTAATCAGCAAATTCCTAATTGATTTAAGAATAAAGTTAGGAAGTAAATAAACAGTGTTGAAAACACGTTTAAAATGAAAAATACTAACAATTAGGAATTAGGCTATTCAAGTGTGGAGGTTGATTAATAATGCTTGGCTGATTTGGCTTTTTTAGAGAATACAGTGAGAAAAGTGGTGACGATATTTGAATTTAAGTTCAGAGTTCTCAAGGTCCACAGGGTAGAAATGTCCAAGTATTTTGTGCTGTGCTCTTTAAATATAGCTCATTAAATATGCACTAATTAGCTTTGCCTGCACTGTATTGTATGCACAGATTGTAACAAGATTGTTAACTTCATTCTGCATAGGGTAAATAAATTATGCATTGCACGCAGATTATGTATAGGTGAAGAAAGAACTCTCCTACTGTTCCTCATTTCTGTCATAGAGTATTCCCCTGAGGCAGTCTGGGTTCAAAAGTCATGTCACGTTCCTGTGCTCCAGAGCAGGATGTTTTGATGGTTATTGCTGGAGGAGTTCATACAGGTAAACCCAGTAGCACTGCTTCTTTGGCATTTTAATTGTGTCTGGAAGGCTCTCTGATGTGGACCTCAGGATGTCGAAGGCAGCTTACTGTTTGTGGTGATATAGGCCATGACCAATATTGCAATGTGGTGATTGTTTTTAACCTTATCTACAAAGTGCTTAACAATGTGTTTCTCATTAATCCATTCACACAAACATTTATACAGTGCTTGTCATTTAAATGAACAAATAACAAACTGTAGGCGCCTGGACAAACTGCGCTGAGATTTTGCTGCGCTGCAGGACTGAGAGATTCAGGAGGTTCTTTGTCCCCACAGCCACAAGGCTTTTTAATAGTGACTGCTGACATGTTCTTCTCAAATTTATTTATTTTGTCATTGATTATTATTATTATTATTATTATTATTATTATTATTATTATTATTATTATTTAGTATAATTGGTATAAATAATTATATTAAATAAGTATAAATAATTGTAAATATTTATAATATTTTGAGCTACTCGACTAATTTGAATTTCGCTTGAAATTCAAGTTGTGTCAGACTTAAATTGTGCCACCCAGCTCTTGGTTACAGGCCATGGTTATCGCCAGCTTTGATTGCTGCAATGCTGTTCTAGCAAGTCGCCCAGTTTGCACAGTGAACTTCCTACAGATGGTCCAGAATTCAGCTGTGCTTTTGGTGTTTATTCAGCCAAAAGACATGTCACTCATTGAAGTTCTGAACTAGCTGCCCGAATCAAATTCAGGTCACTAATGCTGCTTACAGAGTAACTGCACGGTCTGCATCCCATAATATGAACTCCTAACAGGGTCATGCTCCTACTTGATCAAGCAGTCAAGACTGTTTTCATTTATGGTTGCAAGATGGTGGAACAAGCTTTAAGAATGCTTTCACAGCAGATGGCTTCCCTCAACACCTTCAAGTTTCTTTTGAAGACTCATCTTTTCAGAAAACACCACATTTCTCTAACACCATAACATATCTAACCTGGACTTACTTAGATGTTATGAAAGTTTGCAAGTTGTGCTTCACTGCCAGATTAACGGAGCCCTGATGTAATGTTCCACAATGCCTCCTTTCGTATGGAGAAACACAATCAGAGGCTTTCTCCATAGCTTTCTGAACTGCTTCTAAAGTCTTTATTGTCTTCGGTCATGCCAGCATACCACAAAAGACGTACTGATGTGGTCACTATTAATGGCAAGTCATGCACCTGTCTCTCTGGGCAAGGACTTATTCATTAGCTGACATTGTCTATCACTTTGTCATGTTTCCTGTCTTCTACCCTCACGTCACTCTGTTGCCTCTGGTTCAACTCTGATATTTTGAAAAGGAACACAGCTGCAAAGCCTTACATTCAATTTGTTCCACCTGCTGGAATCATCACCTGGCAGACTGTCCAAAATAGCTCAGACCAATTAAGAGGAAATTAGTTGTGATAGCTTGAAGTATTTTAAGATTAATAATCCAGTGATAAATGTTTTTCTTCCCTGAGAAATTATTTGACATGATAAACGATACAACAAGACAGTAGTGCAGCCTTTCACTTTCATGGTTTGAGAGGATTTTATATATTTGGGTTTCGTTTTACATTTCTGATCTCATTTGAATCAGCTGGCAAGACTGTTGACTTTTTATCTGTTTTAAACAAGAAATAATTTTGGTGACCTTGTGACTTTAGTGCTGTAATTTGATACAATACTAAAGACACAATTCAACAACATATCAAAACTGACATCATTATTAATCCAACATGTCTCCACAACATTTATCAGAATTCAGCAAGAGCCAACTACAATTTCTGAGGATGTTAATTTTAGTTTGATTAACTCATATTGATATAAGTGGAAAAAGATGTCCAAAGAAACAGATCAAGCATGTTTACTGTGGAACGGCACAATCTCTTTAACAGAATCTAATCAACTCCACATCACCCTTGTGTACAAAAACAAGTGAAAGTCTATCTGCTCTGATAAGATTAATAAAAGAAAAGGCAGTTGGGGCTGGAGAACAGAGCCGGCCCAGATTTTCAGGGTGAAAGCTAGCAGTTTTCTAAAATAGTCCCCGTAGACGCAGCTATTTATGTGGAGAAATGAACCATCACTGTATCTAATTTGTGGCAAATTGATCCTGGAGACTCAGCCTGTCATCCATCTTCCTGCTTGTGTGTTTAGACTCCGATTTATATTTCATCAGAGGGGAATAGAGTTGGGAGGACAAATGTGTCAGCTCGCTGCCTCTCTGAGGTCCCTGTCACAGAAGAGCTATGATGGTAAAGGAGCCAGCTGAGGAAGGATTCACTCATGTTTTAGCATCAGAAAGCTCCGCAGGCGGACATCACTGAGCAAGTCAACCTTCAAGACCATCTTGGAAACGATATAAAGAAACATGGCGTGACTATGTTATTGGTTATCAAAAAAAAGAGAGAGGGATTATGAACTTAAATTAAATTAAATGAGAAAAAAACTAAATTATCCCAAAGGGAAATTACATACATGATAACAGAGATGGTGATCGACTACAAATACCTGGGAATAGTGATCGGAAACAGACTTCACTGGGTATCTAATACTGAGGCTGTGTGCAAGAAGGGGATGAGCAGACTCTATTTCGTGAATTACAATTTTAAAGGTTGAATTTTATACTTTAATTTATACTACTACTTAATAGTAGGTGCTGCTTTTTAAAATTTAGGTTGGCTGTGCTTTCTATGTCTATTTCATCGTCTTGGGTGTATATGCTGCTTCTGCAAAGAAACTTCCCAGTTTGGGATGAAAAAAGTAATACCAGTCTATTCTATTCTATATTCTATTCTATATATATGTAAACTGTTTACGTGTCTAATCTGATGCAAATCAATTTTTTATGACTCTGTCTCTAAAATTATGGTTTCACTTTTTTACGAGTCGGGGCTCTAACCACAAGCAGATATTCAACATTACACAAACCAAACAGGTCTATTAAATTTGCAGCCTCTGACTAGAGACTTAATGATCAATGATTTCAACTTTGCAACCGTGCAGCACCTTCATCATAAACTCAAAAGGTGGATAATTCTTAAAGGGGTGACTTTCACCCCTCCAGCATATGTGTATGAGTGTGTGGAAGAAGATAGCTAAAGGATGGCAGGGTTTATCTTTGCTATTTTACAAATGTTAAGGGTCACACTAAAAGAAACAAAAAGGGGGGAAATAAATTAAAAGGAGACAAGGAGGACAGAGTATCCAGAGCTGAGGAGATTCTCAGTTCTGTAAATTTAACTGTTCTCCATACAGAAATGTTCTTTTTTGTTTGTTTGTTTTTACAGTATGATGCAAAAGCCTGAGACAACCCTCATTCCATCATATTTTGCCAGGAAAATGCAGTTCCTTACAAAGTTCTGTTGTATGTACACAAAACAGTTGTTAATCTATTAAATTAGGGGTCTTTTATGCTTATATGTTTCATAGGTCAGTGAAAAAGGGACAGAAATAAATAAAAAAAACACCACAATGACCTCTTTAAGCCCTTACAAAAAGTCTTACTCCTCGGAAGTACAGTATAAAGAAATTATGGATGGCTCAATATTTTTGCACAGTACTCCAAATCATTTAAACACTGATATATTTTATCTAAATGTAGGTTCAGTAACAGCTCTGTACCTGAGCACAGGTGTTCAGAGCGCAGCAAGGCTAGATTTTAAATTTCTGAATTAAATGTAAGTACAAAGTACAAAGAGAATTTTATAAAAGTTCTGAGGCAGAAAGTTAATGTTTCATGAAGGCATTTAGTAGCCCTGCAAAGTCCAATTTATAAATAGCTTCTCAGCTTAAATGTCAGTCTTTAGCAGAAATCAACTAATTTTCACCTACACTTGTACATGTTTATGTCCAAGGTCCATTACTCCAGGTAAGATTCAGACGTTAAGCAGCAATTGCTATCCATTCATTTATTAATGACTGATTGAAGATTTTTGTGGGTTTATTCAGAACTTAATGTTGCATTCTTCCCATCTAGTGGTAGAAAGCAGGTGATGCACATATCCTTTACATCAAGTACACAGCATTCAGTGTACAAAATATAACCAGTAATTATGTTTGCGGAGTTAAAATTTTGAGGTATTCACCATGTCACAACAAATATTGTATATTTTTTATCCACCAAATAGATTTTTTTAAGGGAGTTACCCTGTCTCAAATGTCTTTTTTAAACAAAAATGATCTAATCTTTCATGTCATTTTAAACTGTAATTGTCTTTTTTGGGCATTTTTGGCACTGTGTATCATCTTCATATGATAGATCTTTTAACTGTATGCCCCTGTCCCTCTCCTATATTTTTTATTTTAGTGATTTGTCTTGTTTCAAGATACAAAATTAATTCTACTGTCCTAATTTCTTACAGTATTCCAAACTAAATAGAATGCCTTTGTGGTCAATACACAACTGTACTAACACTTTGATTGTAACTGTATCAAAAGCATGAAGAGAAAAGATAAGTAAAAGATAAAAAAATCAAGCACTTCAGTCACAAATATACAATTATTTATTTAAATTAATGCTTTTTTGTCATTACATTGCACCCACCAATTGTATAATCCAAATGTGTTTAAATGGGTTACACACTACTGTGCTCTACTTTGAACACTTTTAGAAATTCAGTTTTACAAAATGATTAAAGTGAACAGAAAAATTACAAAGCACTACACAAGACCAATACTGCACGATCAAGGAATATTTATTATTCACTGTATTAGTCTCCATATACCCCAGACAGACAATACAAACTCGAGCTTTACCTTGCCCTATTCCGGTTCTTCCTTTTCCTCCATAGACTCCTCCTCTTCCTCTGACACCTTCCATTTTTGTTGAAGACAGGTTTACTCATCTGTTGCTTTTTTATAGAGCTTAAATCTGTTTGGTGTTTCTACAGTTAAGCTCTTAGATGCCAACGCAGTTGGTAGTTGTGTTTAAGGGTCCCATGGCATGCTTTTCAATATTTTCTGAATTTTCTGCATGATGTATTCTGGCAGGATCTCCTTTTAGACAGTGTGCTCTCATGAGAGCTAAAGTGTGCATATTGCTCACTATGTTTTTTGGGTTGTAAGAGCAAGCTGACCTTTTTCAGCTTCCCCAAAGACCCAGCCAGTGGTTCAGTGGTTCAGTTCAGTGATCAGTGGTTTGTTTTTCGTTGCCAGCAACACAGTTGGAAAGGATTTGGACTGATTCACTTTACCTCACAGATGAAATGGTCAAATGGTAAATGGTAAATGGACTTGTACTTGTATAGCGCTTTTCTAGTCTAACTGACCACTCAAAGCGCTTCACTACATGCCACATTCACCCCACTCACACAAAATCATACAGCACGTCTATGTGCTTTTCTAATCATTCATACACACATTCATACCCCAATGATACACTGGGAGGCAACATGGGGTTCAGTGTCTGGCCCAAGGACGCCTCGACACGTAGCCCGGGGAAGCCAGAGTCGAATCACCGACCTTCCGATTGGTGGGCGACTGCTCTTCCTCCTGAGCTAGGAGATTGAAGATTAAAGTCTGAGCTGTTCAAACACTAAAAAGGCATAAGTCTGAACCTAAAATGCACAAGTGTAGGTTCTGACCATAATTACTAAACAGAGACTTCCTGCTGTAATCTGCTGCTCACTTTGATGTTTTGGATCTGATCCTGGCTCGAATATATACAGCTGGATTTCATGTGTTGTCATGCTTAATAATGTAGCATGTTTCCTAAAAGTTTTGTTTATGTGCTGTTGTAACTTCCAAACTGGCAACTGGAGTAGTGCACATTCACAGTCACCACCGTCCCCTGCTCCGCCCCCTTGGCAAAACCACCAACCACCAAACTTGTCTGACTGCATTGTGCGAAGTGTAAAGTTTTGTGGAGGGGGGATTATGGTGTGGGGTTGTTTTTCAGGAGCAGGGCTTGGCCCCTTAGTTCAAGTGTAAGGAACTCTGAATGCTTAAGCATACAGAGAGATTTTGCTCTAACTTTGTGGAAACAATTTGGGGATGGCCCCTTCTTGTTCCACATGACTATGCACCAGTGCACAAAGCAAGGTCCATAAAGACATGGATGAGCGAGTTTGGTGTGGAAGAACTTGACTGGCCTGCACAGAGTCCTGATCTCAACCCGATAGAACAACTTTGGGATGAATTTGAGCGGAGACTGCGAGCCAAGCCTTCTCGTCAGACATCAGTGTCTGACCTCACAAATGCGCTTCTGGAAGAATGGTAAAAAATTCCCATAAATTCCCACACACTCCTAAACCTTGTGGAAAGGTTTCCCAGAAGAGTTGAAGCTGTTAAAGCTGCAAAGGGTAGGCCAACGTCAAATTAAACCCTATGGATTAAGAATGGGATGTAACTTAAATTCAAAGGCAGATGAGTGAATACTTTTGACAATATAGTGTAAGTTTTTGTACAAAGTGCTGGCTGCACAATAACCCCCCTCCTCAAAGAAAAACATAATAAATCCTGTCACTCCCCACCCCCCGTGTGTCACGGTCTTATCAACGCCCCTGGTATTAACAGTCTATTGAGTATACGATGTGATAGATTTTCAGATTTCCGGATTCTTAAATTTCTTACGATAGATAGATAGATAGATAGATAGATAGATAGATAGATAGATAGATAGATAGATAGATAGATAGATAGATAGATAGATAGATAGATAGATAGATAGATAGATAGATGTGCCACACAACAAAGGGGGGATTTAGGGGCGGAGTTTGCTTCGCAGTTTGAACAGTGGCTGGCAGTGAGCACCAGTTCTTGGACAAGTTGTCGATGAAATCGGACCCACAGGAGACATCGATCGAGAACTCTTTAAAAGTCATGCGCCTGCTCGGGGGTTGCCTGTTATGCGCGCTGGTTTTGTCCGCATATGGGGAGACAACTGCGGAGTTCAGTCCGGCTGCGGGACAGCTTCTGCATAACGATGACAGGAACTTTTTAAAGCAGGATCACGTGAAACAAGAGCCTTTTCAGCACCGACAGAAAGCGCGTGAGACTCTGCCAGGTTTGCACGAGCTTTAAGTAAAGGTTTGAATGTGTTACGTTTTACTGCTGAATTTGACTGCTGAAAATTGATATTTTGTTGGTTAAGCTGAAAATAAATTAAAAGTTACGGAGGACATCACGTAGAAAAATGTTTCCTGGCATTTCTGTTTATTTCTTCGCTATCAGCCATCATACTAAAGGGGGGTATATCAGATTATAGCCTGAGATGTCCTTATTTAGTTGGCCCAGACCATCTGTGTGAGGATTTGCTCACAAATCCAGTCATCTGTTCATGAGTAATAAGTGATGAGAGCGCTGTCTCTTCGTGAGTAAGGGCCTCTCCATCTGTCTCTTTGAACGACATCACCATCATCAGGCAGCAGATTATCATTTCACGTGCACATTATTTACAATATTTTGACAATATCTTTGCATTTAAAGTGGTTTGGGAGTTGGCATGTGTTTTCATTAAGGCACAAAAGATGACAAATAAACAGAGAAGAGAGAGGTTTTAAACATGTTCTTGGAAAGCAGCTCAGACAGTTAATAAGACTCAGTCTGCATTCTGATTTCATTGTAGACTGTGATCATTGCAGATCACCTGTTCACAGTTTGACAGATTCTTCTTTGAAACTTATTCAGTTTGTCTCCTGCTGGCTGTTTTAATTTTGAAAATTGAAGTGAAAGTGTGCCCTCCTTCCCTCTATGAAGCATGTGTGTCATCCTCTTGAACCTCTCCTGACTGGCTCCTGACTGGCTTTTTGCTTACAGCAGAGCACAGAGGAGTTGAAAGAGGGTTGTGTGACCCTGTTTGCTTATCAAGTGATTCATGACTAATTCATGCTGATGTGGGAGTATATTACCATCCGTCATCACATGATCCTCCTTTCTGTGTTGTGGAGACAACGCTTGCACATGTAGCCAAGCATGCTGTTGTCTCTGGTCCAGCCTCTTCCACCCTTCCTCCTCCTCCGTCCCCTGCTGGCTTGCAGTTAAATGCTGCCAAACACTCTCCTCCCAGCCTCCCTTTTTTGCTTAGCTCAGAGTAAACTGAGAGGAATGACGGCTCGCTCTCAACTTGTACTAGATTAAAAAATGTAATCTTTAAAACAGAAATTTAAAAAACAGATACTCACTTCTCTCATGCTGTGATTAACATGCTCTGCTGCTTAATGAGAAGAGCATCAAATTTAGAGCATATTTTGTCTCAAATCTCACCTCAATTTGTAATCACTGACGTGCTCAAAACACAAATCAAAGAGTGTGCTTGTGTTTTTCTCCATCAGCTATGGCCTAATTCCAACACGCAGGGTGGAGGTGGGGTTCATAACAGATCAGTCCCTGTTAGACCATCTGTCTGTGCTGCTGGGTGGTCCAACCATATCGACAAGTCTGCATGTTTGTGCTGCCTCGTGTGTACCCAATTTTTTCTTATTTTTTCCAATATTTCAGCTGCTCGTTGTGTCTGTCAAAGCAAATGTCTGTGCTTTTCATCACAGACACGATTGTGGAGTAAGAGATTTGTATACTTGTTTCAGCTCAAATGCGTGTTGAATTTGTAAACTCTTTAGCTATTTTCTTTATCTGACATCAGCGCTGTCATGCGTGTAATAATAACAGTATTCAACCCACAACAGGCAGGCAGCTTTGGATCCATCTCTCATCTGCTCTCAGTGGCCTCAGGCAGTCCATTTCAGTACACGTCATAAACCTTTTTGTGGTGTGGTTCAGCTGGCCAAATGGGGAGATTAGAGTAATCTGGCACAAAACACCTCCACTTCAGATTTAGTGATCCCTTCTGTTATGTTTGGCCTCAAAGCCAGCACGCCCCTACCAAAAAGAGGAGGCTGCCTCTCCCCGAACAATCATCCTCCTGTCCATCTCAGCATGTTGATCCCACCAGTAATGTGCATGTTTGTCTCACACTGGTGGCTAAAAATGGAGTCATTTTTAACAGCAGCTCAAGGCATTTGTCTGTTCAAAAGGAATTGTTGGGGGCAATGATGTGGGTTGATCTGGTTGCCTAGCTTTGGCCCTTGCTGAAAGCCGGCTGTAGAAAGCATGGCTTCATCAGTTTTCAGTTAAACCTTTGGCAGATCTTTTTAGCAGTAGGATTATGAGCACCCAGAGCAGCAGCAATTCAGCCCCTGCTATGTCAGTGCTCTTTTGTTGCTAATATAGAAAGATGTTTTGAGCATTAATGGGTAAGAGATTGCTGTTAAATGAGTGCTGCAGCATTTTGTTGCAGATAAAAAGCATAAGACAGAGCTTCTTCATGGCATCATTTCAGCAAATAACGAGAGTTCAGACTGCACAGAAGCAATACAGGCCAGTAGATGATATCTATAGCAGGGGAGTAGGTGGGGGAGGATACCTTTGTGGTAACCAGAGTGGTAATGATACCTAAAATCAATCAAATCGTTTTTTTCTTCATTTGCCGGTGATGTTTGAAAAGCTGAACTTGACTTAGGTCACAGTTTTAAGCTGCATTAATTGCTCTTTTGGTTACTTGGATACTTGTAAATTTGTTTGGTGAGCATTTGTTCAGTTACATTTTTAACATTAGCATTTATTTGGAGTTTTGCTCCTGGGCACCTGAAAGCAAAATGTAAGCCCATTAGTGCTGCACCTACTCCTAAGGGAAATATGTGGCTGTTTTTAGCAGCTATGTGCTAATTTAGGTCATCCTAATAGTACATGTAGCTGACTGTATTCAGCCCAGTCTCACAAAAAATGGGAAATTGTTACATTTGTGCACATCTCTAAAACCTAGTGGTGTCACTGTCCATGGTCAGATGACCATTCCTAATAAAACTGTTCTTGTTCACGTTTCTGTTTTTGTTGTCAGGTGGTGAAAAGAGTCAACAAGAAAATAACCATCCCATTAAGACTACAAGTTAAACCAGGGTCACTGATTTTGAGCATTTCTGGACTGTAGTTCTGCTCTGATAAAATCCTTATAATAAAATAAATAAAATCCTTATTCCTTATAACCACAGCTCATTTAACAAAACTACCCTCCACAGCAGTTGAATACAACATCAGTGCAGGAATTGGTTGCAGGGATGATGTTTAGGTGTACACTAATACAGACTCTCTCAAGCGTTTTCTGACAGTCTTCACATCCTTCTAAAGGCAGCTACAATTTGTTCTGTTCACTGCATACCTCCATTCTGTTATAGTAAAGCTCAATATTACGCTGCATGAAAGCATGTACAAAGTTTCTTAATAAAATCTAACCTGGAGCTTGAATTGTTAATTGAGAGAGGTTTGGTTCCTGAAGTATAGTTTATGTTGCTGTAGCAGGTGTAATTATAATGTAAAGTGTGCACTATACGTCTGCCTACTGTTTATGTTTGAATTTGTCTTGACCTTCAGTTACTTTTTCTGGCTAGACTCCACGTTTAATCTGAGAGTTCATGTGAATGACATGCTGAATCATCAGCGCCTGAGCCAAGCAGTAGTGGAGGTCTTCATAAACTACACCAAGAACAGCTCGGCTTTAAGTGGAGAAGACGGCAGTGCTTTCCTTCACGTTCCTTACCACTCAGGGCTGCCTGTCACAGTAGTAGCCAGCAAAGTTGGCTACATGCCTACAATGCTGCCTTGTAAAACCAACAGAATACCAAGTAAGTAAGCTGTTTAATGCATGTGCCAGTACCATTTTCATCCACCATTTTAAAAGTCAATAGGATCATTTAGACTTGCTTTTGAACGTAAACTGGCTCAAATACAGTTTGGGTGTCAATGCAAGACCTAAACGCTTATGTTGTTGCATTTGTCACGTAATTAGGTGTCAGCGTCAATGAATATTTATTTGAGATATTTCAAGCAGTAGCTTGACTATCACCTGTGGTGCTCTGTCTTTCTAAGACATGTCTTTCTAAGTTTAGAGAATTTTATATAAGCCCCTTTCAGTAGAGTAGTGCCCAGTTCCTCCCCTTTGCTTTATCTATCACTTTATAAGAAGTAAGGGGCTTCCTCTCTTATAGTGATCAAGGATTAATGGTTTTATATCCATAGCCTTAGCCAGGGTATTGGAGGCCATCTGAATAACTTCACAACCTCTACTTCTTTGAAAAGACACCTACCCTTCAAAGTGGGTCAAATGGTGGGGCCAAGTTGAGGAATTGGGATTGGACATAAATCATGTGTTACATGTGTCTGTGTGTGGTTAAATAGTATAGTTGTTGAAACAAAAGGCCACACTGCCATCTAGTGGAAAAAGACAAAACCTTGGAGTCCAAATACTGACTTTGGATCTTTCTCCCCTTCTTTCTCGATTATTGGTGCAGTATTTTCATCAGTGATGATGTCACTGCTCAATCTGAATCAAGGGAACATCTGGCTCTTTGAGGATTCTGTCATGATCACCGGACAAACAGCTGGTATCTTCCAAATCTTTCTCTGTCTCTTTTACTCTATCATAGGATTTGTCAAAAATGTGATAGGCTTTCTTCTTGTTGCAGACGGTACATCTCAGCCCACTGTCAGGTTTCCGAAGAGCCTCCTGAACCTGACACACAGCAGCAACATCACCTCTGTTAAAGCCTATCTGACCATTCCCAAACTGACTTCGGATGAACACAGCTCTCTTAACACTCTTGGCATCATGAACATTACATCAGGTAAAAGTATTTATGTTGCAGTGACATTACGCTGAGTTACATGTACTTGTGAAAAGGTGAGTGTTTCAGCATTTTACTACAAAGCAGATCACAGCATTATACACGTAATTTGTCCTGGATAGAAATACAGGATAGATATATCTATATATATATATAGATATATCTATTCTATTCTATTCTATTCTATTCTATTCTATTCTATTCTATATTTTGGTCATGCTTATTCTCACTTCTGTAGCAAAAATGAGAGTTGTGCACAATTTGCCTTTGGCTCCAAGTGATGGTTGTAACAACAAAATAACAGCAGGTTCTAAATCACATCAGATTTCTTTGTTATAAGCCTAAAAGATTGCTTCAGATTGACTGCAACTGTAGCTCTTTTTGCACCGGTTGCATATATATATGGAATATATATATATAGTAGCCACAATAGTTTGTACATGAACATTTCATTTCAAGAAAGTTTGAGAAAAGAATGAGTAATCAGAATTTGGTCATATCACATATTTGCCTGTTTCACAAAAGCTTTTTTCTATTCTTTAAAGGATATGTGAGTGTGGATTTGAGCCCGGTGGCAGCTGTCAGTGTGCAGCTTTTCTCAGGAGACACAGAGCTGCATATAAGCGGGCCCATCCATTTCACCCTCACAGTTCCTGATAGTTGGGGCCTTCAAACTTCAAATGTTATTCCAGCATGGTACTTTAACAGTTCTACTGGTGAGTACAAATCAAAAACATACTCCATAGGATTTTGTTTTATATTTTGTTTATCCCAATTCAATTCAGTTCATTCTTTTTTTTTAAATAGAACCATATCACAACAAATGTCATCGAGGCACTTCAAACCTAGAGCCCAATTTAAGCTGATTACAATTCAATTCATTGTAATAATTCATTGTATAATTGTAATACAATCATAATCCAATCAAGTCCAGTTCATTTGATTTAAAATTAGTCCAATTCATACAAGGCAATTAAAAAAAAAGTTGCTTAGCTAAGGAATCCAACAGATTGCAAATGGAAAGAAAAAAACTCCCTTTTAACAGAAAGAAACCTTTGACAGAACCAGACTCAGGAAGGGCGGCCATCCGTCATGACCAGCTGGAGGCTGAGAGGACAGGAAACAGGGACAACAAGCACCATAACATCGAGCCAGGGATACCTGCTGAGAAATGAAACACAAGTTAATGACAACAGTAATCTCATATGTACATGGAGAGTGAGGAAAGGTGCATCATGGGAGGTCCTCCAGCAGTCTAGGCCTATAGCAGCTTAACTATGGGATGTTTCAGAGTCACCTGAGCCACCCCTAACTATAAGCTTTATCAAATAGGAAAGTTTTAAGCCTAAACTTAAAGGTAGAGAGGGTGTCTGCTCTCCTGAACCCAGTCTCATCAGAACACTGGCTTTTCAGAGAATTTTTGGGACAGCCCAATAATAAAGAATTCCAATATTCCATGCACTAATTTGTCTGCATCACTCCGAGACAAGATGTTCCTAATTTTGCCAATATTACGAAGGCGAAAGAAGGCAGTCCTAGAAACCTGTTTTATATGTGAGTCGTAGGACAGATCCTGGTCAAAAATAACTCCAAGGTTCCTCACTGTACTACTGGAAGTTAAGGAAATGCCATCTAGAGTAACTACATATCGAGACTGTTTCTTCCAAAGAAACAACTTCAGTTTTGTCTGAATTTAGAAGCAGAAGTCATTCAGATCTTTATGTCTTTGAGACATGCTAAAAGTCTAACCAACTGGTTGGTTTCATAGATAAGTATAGCTGAATATCATTGGAATAGTAACGCAAATGTATGGCTTGCTGTCTAATGATATTACCTCATGGAAGCATATATAACGTGAAAATAATTGGTCCAAGTACAGAACCATGCAGAATTTCCAGCTAAATATATTAGACATCAACTTACCTGTTTCAGTCACAGTTCCATTACAGGACGTTCTGTTGTATGGAACCTCACTTTACAATGTCCAGGCCCTCATGTATCAGCTGACTTTGTATATATTATTCAGACTAAAATTTTCAGTCAGTCTCTCAGAAGAGCAACTACTTCACATAAACTTCTCTCAATTAGGCAAGCAGTGTTAGTATGTATAAGAGATTTTTAATCACCTCATCCAACTTCCTATATTGGAGGTTTCTCATTTTTAGGATGTCTGTATCTTACTACTAGATGGACACTGTATTTTTAGAAAAGTGTTGATGCAAATGAGAATCTGGCAGTATTACAGGCTGCAGGTAAGTTGAAGCCTGTCCTATTCCTGTCCTATTCGTGAAAGCTTTAAAGCTAAAGTAAAGCAGAGTTACTATTGTAACAGCTTATCATCAGTAGGGTAAAACTAACCTGTCTCACAATGCATTAAACCAGGCTCACGTTCCCGATTACTGGGTGAACTATCCAACCCCTGGTGAATTCTGCTTCACAATGATAGGAAGAGCCGATATTGAAGGATCAAAAAGCAATGTTGCATGAATGCTTGGCCATCACAAGGCAGTTATCCCTTTTCTGGCACCTCCTGTTTAAAACCCAGGAAGTCAGAAGGTGGCTACTGTGATAATAAACTTCCTTCAGTACAAGTTTAGAACACAACCAAGTACACAACTACACTAAGAGTGTAGAATAGATTAGACAGTCATTCATTATTTCTTGTTTCTGATCACACTGAATAAATAAAGCATGTCATTAGTGTTGTGTAACCACTCTAATCTTACTTTTGGAATAAAAATGTTTATTTTGCAGTTTTCAGATCTGAACTCTTAAGTTAAAGAACATTAGATGCTATTTCAGAAATTTCAAAGGTGTTAACATTGACTATCTTTGGGAAGAATTCAAAATTTCTAAGCTTCAGTTTTATGCAGTGTTGATATGTTATTTCTTACTTAATTTACTTACTTAATTTTTGATATGTATGTTTTCCATGCAGGTGGATGGATGAGAAAAGGACTCGGAAAGGTGATGTCAGTAGATGGAAAACTAGTGTGGACTTTCACTGCTCCTCACCTGGGCTACTGGATTGCAGCACCATTGTCATCTACCAGAGGCAGATGTTCTCTTCAAATTTGTTACAATGCTCTATACAGCATACATATGGAATAAAGTGTCCTGTAATTTGGTTATGCTGTCATCTTTTGCTCAAGCATCGATTAGTAATGTAATCAGTCGATTTATTATTATTTTTTTTAGTTAAAGCTAAAGCAACAACCATTAAATGTGTGATAGCTGTAGTAATATCTTACTGTACTGGGATTTTTCTGTTATGGCAACTACATTTGTGTAACTTGGATGATAATGGGACAACTAATTATGATTGTAAATTGTAAAATAACTTTTATAATAGCTTTTATTATAAAAGGAATGGACTCAAAATGGAATTGGCTTAACTTTGTGGAGAAATAAGAAAAACAGTTCTAATAGGAAACATTTTTAGAAGAAATCTAATCTAATCATTTTATACTAAGTTGTTTTTATATAATATTTTATCATACATTTGACATTGAAGTCTTCATTTCTTTCCATCTTTTTAGGTTTTTTTGACCTTGCCTTTTCCATTGACTTTATCTCCCATCATTATTTTTTTCTGATGGTTCTCTTTGGAGGAACACTTGTTGCTGTCATCTGTCTTCTGGTTGGACTTTTATTCTATTGCAGGTAAAAAAAAAAAAGGCCATGATCTAATTTTAATCTATTTGTTACATCAACTGAAACTGTTGCTCAGAATAACAGCTAAACTACTTTGGTTCTGCCAAATATCTAACCTTTAGTCCAAGAATACACTTTAATGCCTGTCACTAAAAGCTTTATTTATAAAAATGCTTACATGAAAATGATCAAGTATTGAGAGGTTTTTCCCTTGCCAGTTTAGAAGTAGGCTCTGAAAAATCCATATTTTGCACTTGAGGTACGTTACGCCCTCTGCATAATCTTTTTAGCAGTTATAACTACAGGTGCCAACTCACTGAGGACGGACTGAGGGTGCATGGAGATCTTATCAACAACATTTATAGGCAGTTTGGGGCACTTGTTTCCACATTCTTACAACAGTGTAAACACAGTGATGTCCTAGGCCACATTGACGGACCACATACTCACATGACGACCAAACGTATAAGCGGTGGCATTTCCGTTTTTATCTCACTGGTCCAGTGTCTGGAAAATTGATCATTCTGAGTAAAGCAGAGTCAGCATTCTCAGAAAACCTTCTGTTCTGTGTTGACTTCAGTGATGGTGAAAAAACAGCTGACAGAGCTTCAGGTCCTGTGGGTCCTGGGAGTTGCCTTTAAACAGCTAATATTTTAGCTGAACTATGCATATTTCTGCTCCTTAAAACGGATGTTTTAATGTAACAAATGAGATCTTAACATGGAGCATTAGAATTGGGAGAGATGTGTTTTTGCACATTACAAGACACACACAGCCCATGGATGTATTACAGACAGGAGAGGGGACAAAGACTGGTTCAGAGTGAAAACTCAAGACAGTTTAAAAGCATCAGTTTGTTTTTCTTTAGTCAGCAGAGGTGTGCTGATGGCATTCCATCTTCCTTTTATGTTAAAATGTTTCAGAATACAGCTAATAATGTGACTCATGAAACACAATAATGTCTGAGTCATTCATACTCTTGCAGAAACATTAACGAACTTAGAAAACATAAAAGTCTACTGATGTCCTCATAGTTCCTCACCACAGCTAGCTGTGTTTATGTGCATGTAGAGGGGGAAGTGATGGAAAGTGGTGACACATGATAATACTGGGTGTTACCTGCCTCCGTGACCTTATCATCACATCCTGGTATATGGGGATGATAGTGTTTTTAATCAAATGTGTTGTGTTTTCATCTGAGTGCAGAATTTCTTGTGTCCACATTCATATTTTGTACAGCTCCCTTTAACAATGAATCTGTCCTCAAACTTAGTAAATCCCTGTTTGTGTACAAATGTTGTCTGCTGCACCTCAGAACTGTTTGTCTCCATTTGAGATTCACTGCTGCTTGTACATAAATCATTCGAATGCATCTACGTGGAAGCAAATCTGCAGTTTGAGTCTGTTTAAGGATGACTGTTTTTTTCTTAATTGACTTAAAGGCGCTTCAAGACAGATTGTGTAACAATGAAAATTTTGTGCATTTCTTTGCCCACTTCATCATGTTGAGAGGAAGGGCACACCCTGGGCTGGTCAACAATCCGTCAGGGGAAACATGGAAACAACAAGCCATGCATGTTTAGCATGTCAATTTACCTAATTAACCTAACACGCGTGTTTTTGGACAGAAAACACGAGCAGGCACGGGGCGAACATACAGTTTGAGGATGATACTTAAATTCAGAATTCTTGCTGAAGCTCAAATTTGAAAAAATACTTGTGACTGTCAGTCAGGAACAGACTGTAAATATACGTGTTCTACTGTCTCTATGTTAGCAAGCCACTTTTACTGTTAGCATCTTAACAGCTCATAAACACTCACGTGCACAGAACAGAAGTAATAGCATCACTTATGAGTGATCTTGGAGACACTGTAAAGTAAAACCAGTGCACCCAAAAGGAGGCAGTGAAGTTTTCAGAGGTCAGCATAATATTTGGTACTTGGATAAAAATATTTGGATTTTTGTCTGTTGAGTGGTTTCATATCAATCTGAGAAGGAAAACTTTTGGAAAGGGCAGTACAATATTTCTTAAAGATTTTTACTGTAGTTGTGTAATCAGGTGATGCTGCAGGAATTAGTTATTATTGTGGCATATTTTTGGAGGATTAACTGAAACTGATCAACTTTAAATATTTTGAAACTATTTTTTATTAATATACATGCTCTGAATATTTTCATTTTTGGGAAATACTCCTTTTACAAGGTGCATTAAGAAGACTACCAAAGCTTACTTTTTCTTTCTTTTTTTAATTGAAAGCAATTTGTCTAAATATATGTGTTGTTAACTGATTCTCACTGAACTGGTTCTGAGGTCAATTATTTGTCTTTATTTAACACAGAAGGGAACCCAGTGAAATTAAAGCAAGGAAGATGCAACATGTGCTGAAAAAGGACCAAACCACCTCCACATGTGATGATGATGTTTTTGAAGCATCTTCAGGGAGTGCCTGTGACCCTCAGGATGGGCAGAACCAAAATCATTCATTGACAGAAAGGGGGGACAACCAGCGCAATGCCTCTTTTATTTGTGTGCACAACAGTGAAGTAATAGTCAACCCCGGTGCAGTGGCCATTACAATGGAGTGTAATGAACTGGAGATCAACACTAACCTGACTGATCTGACATTTTCACACAATAGCTCAGAACAAGCCAGACTTCCTGCATCTCTCACGGACAACTTGTTCTTCTACAACCAGCCTGTTGCCATTTTTCCTGCTCCTGCGTTCTTTCAGCTGGAGGAGCCAGAGCAGACTCAGTGGCGAAAGTCAGCCACGCTGCCACGAGCAGGCGCTTCGAACAGTGCTTCCATGGAGCCGCTGAGTAAAGACAGCATCATCCAGACTATGCCAAAAGGTCTGTCTGCCACCCAGAGCCAGGCTGTTGAAACTGAGAAACAGTTTGAGGTTTTAGAGGGTTCTCAGGCTGCAAACTCCATCAACACATCCAGGGGTCCCTTTGGCCTCCTGGAGTCAGCATCGGTACCAGCGACGTTGAATAAAATCAGAGAAAGCCGACACTCAATGCATACCCTGACAGGGTTATCTGAGATCCCCTCACCTCAACCTCCTCGGGCCTGGTTTGTGTCACTGGAGGGCAAACCTGCAGCTGAGATCCGTTACACTGTGTCAGAGCAGCAGAGGAGAAGGAGGCCCATCGAGAGTCGAGATACCAGTTTAGATTCAGGGGTGGATATGAGCGAACTCAATCAGATGTCCAGTAGGAGGGCCGTAACACTGGAGCGAAATGCTACTTTTGTCAAAAGCAAACAAGAACCCAGACATTAAAAACACTGCAGCAGTTTTATCTCTGACAAGCAACTATTTAGCAAATGTATAGTGCAAATGTATGTCGCAGCTACATGTCTGCCTGCAGAAGCATGGACCAAAGTCTGCATTTCAGAGCAGCCCATGAAAACATTACATCACTTGCAAAATTTCACAGCAGAAAATGTGTCATATTTCAAATACTTATTGATCATGTGTCCACTTCTTATAAATGCAGCTATTTTTGGAGTTAAGACTTTAAAAATGTCCAGCCTTCAACTTTTGAAAAACTAACATTTAATGACTGAATGTTATTGTAAAGCCTGTATTTTCATTTCTCTAAATGTCTTTTTGTGGAAGATTCGATGTGTGTTATCTCTAAATTAATGTGTAGAACCGACCATGAGGATATTAACAGAAGACTCTTTCCTCATCTTCACAGTCATAATATAACTGACAGACAGCTCAGATTTTAAATCTTCATTTTGTATGTGTTATAATGTGGTATATGCATAATTATTACCATATACTTGGCCTTAACATGGAGAAAACTAAGATTCAATAATAAAGAGAAGTATTTATTTTGTGAATATGTCCCATACTTGCGCACGCTACAGTGAACATTATCAGTGATTAAACTGAATTTGGGGATAACATTCTAGACCAGAGCTTTTTCGAAAAGAGAGGAGGGTCAGTTTCAGGAGGAGGATCAGTGACTCGATTTGAGGAAGTATTACGTAATTTATGAGACTAATAAAGTCAATATTTGTGTTGTGGATGAAGAGCTCAGATACGTTAGTTCTGGAGACATCTGACTGGTTTTTTGAAAGTTGGAAACTGAAACAGTAATTACCTTTAGGACAGACCATTTATTGTATTGAATAAAGTCTGGACATGTGAAAACATTTTGACCTCACCCATTAAAGAAGATTTTTTATCTTATAAGCAACCATGAATTTAGTAAAAACAAAAACGTTTGAATGAGTGTGTGTTTTCTTTGCTTAACTTTAAAGTCGTGATGAAAAAGTACACCCTCGCGTATCAGGATATAATAATAGTCTCGTTACCACGTCCTGAAATACGTTAATAAATACAACCTTAGATGTGCAACGATGCATGTCATTTTACACTGTGTCATTATTTGACAAACATTAGCTCGTGTCCATTCCTTCATAGGAATTAAGAAGGCCAGTAGCAGTCATGTTCTTCTGATCAAATGCACTTCATTAACTGATGTCAGCAAGTGTGAGCACCTCTATAAGCGCAGAGGTTTTGGTTGTTTTCTGGACTGGAACATTCAGGTGTGCGTTAACACAATGCCAAGGAGGAAAGACATCAGCAATGATGTTGTCTATCAGTTGTTAAACAGTTATACAGTCTTTTCCAAACATTCAAGACAGCAGCCAGACTTCAGAAGACTCAATGTCCCAGCAAGTTCACCCAAATAGTCAGACTATGCAGTGCTCAGAGAAACTGCAAAAAACCCAAGAGCTACTTCTCAGACTCTACAGGCCTCACTTAGCATGTTACAAGATTGAACAATTGTTTGTTTGGAAGGGTTGCAGAAGAAAGCCTCTTCTCACTAAAAAGAACATGGCAGCACAGCCTAGGTTTGTAAAGCTGCATCTGAACAAAAGACTTCTGGAACACTGTCCTTTTGACACATGAGACAAGGACACCTCATATGAGGTCGCATTTACCTAATTTGAAGACATGGAAGGGACCAGATTGTAACATTTTCAAATTGAAAGAGGGTATCCTTTCCTATTCACGAGACTGCATATGAGCAGAGGGTTACTTTAAAAACCCTTGTTCTTTACTATTTTGATCTACTATGTAAATTTTGGGGGGGCAGAAAAAGAGGAGTCATTCAGGTCTTTATGTCTTTAAGACAGGCTTGTAGTCTGACCAACCTATTGGTTTCATCTGGTTTCATAGATAAGTACAGCTGAGTATCATCAGCATAACAATGGAAATTTATGCCATGCTGTCTGATAATGTTACCTAATGGAAGCATGTATAAAGTAAAAAGAATCGGTCCAAGCACAGAACCCTGAGGAACTCCATGACTTACTCCAACGTGTGAGGAAGATTCTTCATTTACAAGAACAAACTGGAATCTATCATTATATATTTACATGACTTTAAGACCCGGAAAGGACCATATGATTTTTTATGTCCCTGTAGGCCTACATGAAGCCTGAAAAATTAAAGAGGGTGCACTTTCTTTTTTTCTTTTTTCACATCTTTTCTTTTTGTCTTCTGTCCCACTGCAGGCAATGGACAAGCTGAGGTCAGAGCAGGACAGACTCAGTATGTGGGTTTCAAGTGACCCCCATTACATCCTTAATCAGTGTGGGGATATTTTGACAATGAACGAATGTAAAGAAGTGCAAAAGCAAACAAATGCATCAGAGAAGATGGCAAAGCTTTTGAAAATAATCATTGACAAAGGAGGAAATACCTGTCAGAGCTTCCTTGATATTCTGCGACAGAATCAAGGACACTATCAACAACTGGGGCAGTTTTTCAACCGCACAATTCATAGTGTGTAAATTCTTGTATTTGCCTCTTCGTAAAGTGAGCAAGTCTAAAATTGAATGAGACTTGTGGTGCGACACAAGTCATGATGGTATTGTAAAGTATTCCATTTACTGTGAGTACCCACACCAGGAGTTTTTATTTAAATATCTTTGGTCTTTTTCTTTGTGTAGGGAATGCTGGTGTTTCCCAGGCAGATTACACTGCCACAGATGGCAGCATAATATGTGCTGATCAATTCAGCGATGTCAACATAGATGGTTATATAAACCTCTCAGTTTCTATTAAACCGTCACAGGTACACGCAGGTAACATTTTGCTGTACTTCACAGTGTACACACCATTTTTAGAAAAAGTTTAGAAAATTCCAACAATGCAATAAAAGATTCACGCAAGTAAAAATATAATATTTGTATTTTTAGTGTCTTCACCAACTAACTTATTTGTATATAGAAAATAGAAACAAATTTAGTATTTGATGAACATACTCAAAAAAGTTGGGATAGAGCCATGTTAACTGTTGTGGTGCATCACCCTTCCTTCTAATTACACTTCTAAACATTTGGGAACTGTTGATACAAGTAGTTTTCAGGGGAAAATCCATCTATATGCTCAATATGTTGTCTGAATCTCCTCCTCATAATGTCCCATAAATCTTTCAATTGGAAACAGGTCTGTGAGCTGTGTAATATATTTTATGAAATAGTAAAATGTCTCACTTTGAACATATGATATGTTTTCTGTATCTCCAAAATGTTAGTTCATGAGATTTGCAAATCATTGCATTCGGTTTTATTCACATACGCAGCGTAACAACCTTAATGCTATTCAGGTAATGTTGGTCAGCAAAGACACTAAAAATATTTATTTTCCAGACTGATGTAAAGCTATTTAACACATTACAGATTTTAAATTTTTATTGCATTCATAACATTTTCTAACTTTTCTGGAGCACCCTCCTCAGGTTAGTAAACAACATTTATTTTATTGTAGGACAAGGTGATTTTTTGTACCGTATTCAGCAGACAGCCCTGATTGTTTAATTGGCCCACTCACCTCGCTCATGACAAAAAGCTTCCTGTTCACAGTTCTGCTGAACTATTCCTTTAACAGTTTGTAGTGTTAAAGATTTGATCCCATCAAACATTAAAAAGTAAAGAATCTCAGTTATCTCTGAACATGTACAGGAGGAAAGATCATTTTTGTAAGTTTAAAAGCTTAACACATACAGTCCTGTGGAAAAGCCTTGAGCCACCCTCATTTCTTTATATGGCCAGGAAAACAGGAAATAGCCGGGATCCTTGCTTACAAACATTACTGGAAGGGACAAGACTGCAATTAGCAGTTGTAAACATCATTAATAATTGGACAATTTTATCTTCTGTAAATTCTTGTTGACTCAATCATTAAATAACAATCATAAAAGTCCATTTCATAGATTTGTGATATAGACTTGTGGAAAATGTAAGCCAACAACTTTTTTGCCTGTGTTTTTGACATAGGTTGTGCTTTTCCTTTTTTTTATATGTGAATGTCAGCAGAATGGTGGTAATCTAAGTTTCACAGTACTTCATTTGTCATAATGCTCACAGTGAGTTTACAACCTGCCACATTTAACAGAAATGACACCTTCTGTACAAAACAAACCACCATCAAAATAGTGTTGGGATCTTAATTTCTCAGCATATTTGATTTAAGATTATTTTATTGTCAATATACACTACAGAGACTTCACTGCCTTTGGGACTTACAGGACCTCAGTCAGCTGATCCTACTGACCTGGGTCCAAATTAATGTTCTGCTCTTAGCATGACTGGGATATCCTTGGAATTTAAAAAATTATCCATGCATTATTTTGGTATTGTTGTCCTGTTGGTGATTGGTGAAGTGTACCATCTTGGCATCTTTGTTTAGCAGCTTGGGTCACCAAACAAACTGTGTTCAACATTATGCGTTATCTCTGTGATGATAATGCACTGAAACCTATCTATTGGTGCAGTCATTTAAACATGTGCAAACATATATGATAAAAAAACAACTTTTGTTTTCTTTCCAGGGCCCTGACATGGAAACGATCATTAAGCACAAGGTTGAGCTCATTAACAGCCTGATGGTAGATCTCTTCATTCTGCAGCATGTGTGCGCAAAGTGTATTGTCGCTTACAAACAATATCTGAAACAGAAAGTTTTGCCACCAGAAGAAGCCATTACCAACCATTGGTCATTGAAGCCATTGGTCAGGTGATTGGTAAAGGTGAAGTGACCTGTTCTCAGTTTCTTAAAGTTCTCAATGAGCCTGAGGTGCTTGAGACCTATCCACAGCTGAAAGACATTCTGAACATTGATCCTGAGCAATAACTGAGATCATGTTTAGACTATTACCTGTGATGTGTAAAGTTCTGACTAATTTCAGCATCAAGTTTCAGTTTGTATGTGTATTTGCTATACTGAGTAAAATACTAAAGAATATTGTTCAAATAAATGCTTCTTCTTTTTTCAAACATTTGTGTAGATCATCTCACTTAGTAATGCTTTCCAGCTGGTAAAATTAAACCTGTTGATTCAGTTAACCTCTTCAACCCTGCAGCCCCCGGTACTGGGGGCGGGAGGGGAACATCCGGTTTGATCCTGGCTCTGATGCAGTCTCACAAGTGTAAGCTTTATTTTTAAACCAAGATGCTTTTCACGCAGTTTGTAATTGAAGATAATTCAGTCAGTTCATTTTGGGCATGTCATTTATGAGCAGGAACCCCAGAAAGAGGCTGAACAGGATCAATTTGCATGATGGAACAATTGTTCTTTAAATTTGATGGAATTCTCCTTCATGGCAGGAGTAATGCAGAGTAATACAGTCTGAAGTTCAAAGCTGTTGTGCCACTTTATCAGCCACTTATATTAAGCAACCACTAGAGGGCACAGTTGAATAGGTTTTGTTTTTGATGTCTTTTGAGTTTGCTTGACATCACCAACTTCCAACTGTAAACATAAGTATGATTAAACTCACGAGCATTTTCAGTTCCACAGGATTTTCACAGGCGTTGGCTTCTCAGTTTTATCCAGGCCATAAATTTGTGAATGATACAGTTGCCAGTGATTTTGTCTAAACATTCCCAAAGTGCATACACGTGCTTCAGAGACTTTTTGCTGTTGCCCAGAATAGTTTTGCCTCTTGGTGACTGTTTCATGGATAAAGAATTTAATCTTTTTAAAAGAAAAAAAAGAGAGAAGAAAACTTGCATATGAGGTGAGATTGGGAAATAAGTTGAATTTAATTGTTTCCAGATCAGGGCGTGCAGGGTTTACCCAATCAGAGCATCCAGACCTCACACAGTCAATTTTGTTCACAATAGATGAACATGGACAGGATGACACAATATTTACTGCTCTTTCCCAGTAAATACTGGCAGGTGAAAATGCATGAGTTGACTCACACACATGCCTCTCCACCCTGGAGAGAAGTCTCGGGTGGTTGGCTGTGGACTGAGGAGAAGAAACACGGTGGCTTGAGGGTGCGTTTGGAATGGAAACAGTCTGACGCACTTGGTGGGTCATAAAACAGCAGCAGGATTATCGCCGGCCTGTGGGGGACGGTGAATGACACTCTTACTCCTCATGTGAACTGTGTGTCTGCCTCACAGCAATATGTTTTTCAGGCATTTTTACAGCTGTTAACCTTTTAGGAGGAAAAAAAGCACCCAACTGTGCATGATTTGTTGGGGTCACATGACATGAAGCTTCTGTCTTCTTTTTTTCAATCTGTTGATATGATGCATTTCCAAAAAAAACACACTTGGAAACTTATTTTTCGTTTTTTTTAAACTGCCAGTTGTGGTGTAATGACATTATTCTCGGCTTTGATTTCTCAGCTGATAATGTGAGCCCCAGAGATTTCTTGTTTTGTCTTATCAGCTTAATTTAATTTGTTAATTTACATGCACTTTTGAATTTCAGGCTTGTGACACATTCTAAAAGAGTTGCTGCACATTTTGCATCATCTTATTAAAAAATTAATCGAAATACCCAATGTCATCTTAAAGCAGTATAAACTGCTCTTAAATCTCAGTCATCAACTTTTCTGCATTAATGCTGCCATCACAGAAATGTAAATGAGCTTGAGCTAAGGACACTGAAACAGCTCCATACAATCACAGAACCGGGCTTTTGGATTTCTAACTGACTCTAACTAACAGTCTGAATGCTCCTTTTTCGTCTCCGTCTGGAGTACATAGCGCTCGATTATTGCAAAAGACAAAACTGATTGATTCAAGCGCAATTCACATTTCCAATGGGTCTATCCCAGATGCCTCAGAACCCAGATAAATTGATGCTGCATCTAGACAGAGTTAACATAAAGTTTCTTTTTTGGACAGTACTCTTTTAAGGGGCATTTGTTAATGTAAATGTGTATTGCAGTTTGTCAAAGATTTCCCACAGTAATACCTTGTCCATGTGGTTCTGTCAGCTCTTGATGCAGTGCCATCTAAGGGACTGAAGATCACTGGTTTCCAGCTCAAGCTTGCACCCTTGTCCTTTACACACTGAAATTCCTCTGGATTGGTCATTTATATTTTGCAATGTTGAAAGATAAATATGCTTATTCCTTCCAATCTTATTTTAGGAACATTGTTTTTAAATATTAAAACATTTTTTACAAACATTTTTCATTTTTACGTCATTACTAGGCTTAAATTGCCCCATTCCAACCTTTACTATAAAGTGTTGTACGCCTGAAATGCGAAAATGAAAGTATATTAACAAATGAAAAGAAGTTGTCAAGACAAAACATGAAATATGTTGGGTTCAAACTGAAATTAAATAAATGTCAAAGTAAATTTAGCAGACGTGTTTATTTATTTGTATATTCCATACATTAGGCCTTTTTTCTAATTTGGGATTGTAGCATTGTGTTCCAACAACATTGTCGGATTTATGACAAACAATGTAGTGTCTTTGTATGATATGTCGTCCTCCTCTATGTCATTAGCTGATGTCTAATGGATAGTTTGTTCATGAAGGAAATCAGGACCTATTATTAGTGTTCAAAGAATACGTGACCCTTAGTGGTCTTAAGAGCAACTGTCAGTGAGGTGTCAAAAAATCCATGTCACTGTATTTTATTCATCAATGTATTTAGTCTTTTTTTAAAAAAAAACCTTAACAAGTAATGTTGTTGCCAAAACCCAACCAAGAAGTAACAGAAGTGTTTCAGTGAATGGTTGATATGTTACTGAACAAAACTCAGAAGTAAAGATACTGTTGCTGTTGAACGAGTGCACCATTGTCAAAAGTGTTCCGTGTTATCAGTAGACCCATCCTCCCTCCTTTCTCTGGAAGAAGACTTTGCAGCTTGAAAAGGAAACATTCAAAAATGACATTTGCTCAAATGTGGACATCAAAATGAGTCATATTTCCATCCTCAAGTCTTTAGGGGCAGTAGTTTTGAGAACTCAACTATGGGTTGTTTTAACTATGAACTGGTGATATATTTAGTCATTTTGATTTGAGGACTTGTTGGATTATGATTGTAGGACCTGACTAAGACCTGGCATGCATGGAATAACTATAAACAACATAAGACATTAGCAAGCCCTGTTGTTCTACTTCTCCCATGCCGACCTGACAAGGGACATTTTTCACATGCCACTGCACTGCTAAGCTTTCGAAACATGACCCCCTTTGCCACCCCACCCCCCCTATCAGGCAGACAGTGAATGCAAGCCGGTGGTGGAAAAGAAGTATCTGTTACACAGGCAAGAGTTCAATTCAACAGTATTTGTTTTAACAGAAGGCTATTATGAGACACGCTCTTCTTCTTTTAGTTACAAGGGTTTCCAGGCATGTCAAAAAATCAGAGTGGACAGAAAAAGGACAGAAAAAGGCTTGCAGTTTTTATTCACTCTCATTACATTGTATAAAGACTGATGCTGAATGCAAGAGTCTCCTTTCATTGTGCTTCCAGAGACATTGTTTGAGATGTCTGTATAAAAATACATCCTTTGTGGTTTATCAAAAAAATACAGCAGGAAAAGGAAAACTCATCACTAGTTTTGGCATTCAGCTTTTTCACTGAACCGGGAGAACGAAATGATTAGGACAAGAGCAGTTACATTTTCAGTTCCCACAAATAAGTATCATTCAGTTTTTTTTATTTTAGATTTATTCTCTGTCATTAAACTGAGGAAGATGATTCCCTCAAAACAAGAGCAATACTCAGACACCAACATGTGTCATGTTGGCAGCCCAGACATGCCACCTGGCAGTCCTGTTTATTTACAGACTGTCATATATACAGTTACATTGATTATCACTATATTTAAGTTGTCAAAATCACTTTTTTGCTTTTTCCTTTAGCAGTGGAAAACTTGAGGACTAAAAAGAATTGCAGGAACATACAGAGAATGAAGCCTCATTCTGTTGATTCCCTTAGCAGAGACAGACAAAGGAAAAGAGTAAATATTGGAATTATGCCAAGCAGATAAGCATAAACACAGTTGCTGAGTAACACATCTTGACAAGGTTATATTCAGCTGAACAAGGTTTACCACCAGCCTAACAGAGCTATGTTCCGATATTATGACTGATACAAGTGCACGCACAAACACACAATAGTTTTTACAAAAGGGTGTTCAAAATCGTTTTTTCTTACTGACTCTCAAAAAACTTTCAGACATTTTTTAACTCATGGTCCTATCTTGGTTAACATCTATCTTCATCGGCCAGCGTGCAGTGTTTGTGATTCACCATGGCAAAAGATCACGTTTAAAGGTTGGTATAATGACGTAGTTCATGGAAGAATTTACATTGTAAACTTAAAACAACTCTAAAGAAATGTTTCACCCTTAACACTATGTGCTTTCAACTCGGTTGGCTTTAAGTACACTGAATTTTGTCATGCCCCTTCTGAAGCCATTTTTGTGGCCTCTTCAACGTAACAACAGACATTACATCCCACAACTGAAGGGGGAGCCAAAGAGCAAACAATGAAATAAATATTAAGAGATTTCCAGATAATTATCTTTAAAATAATTTTTTTAAGGTTTTCAGAGTGAAACAATTATTGGTTTTGTACCCCTCACAAAATAAGCCTTGCTGCTTTTAAGCCCCATCAGCACTGTTATTTTCCTTGAAAGAAACCCACTTTTATAGTAGTGTCTGACAGAGTAAAGTGCTGCTGTTTCACAAAAAAGTTTTAGAAATTGTGCAACCCTAGTTAAATTGGGACGCCTACTTTTCCTGTCAGGTGGGTGTGAGGTGATGAGAGGATCCAAATGTAGACAGAGAGCAGGAGGTAGGAGATGAACTAAACTTGGTTGATATAAAACAATGACGAAAGGTGTGGCCAAACTGGCAACCCTTACCTAAACTGTGTAATAGCAAAACCGTAACAAATACCAAAAAACAGATAACTATAACCAAGAACATGAAGCACAAACCAGGAATGAAAGACTACTGAAGACTACTGACCCAAGTAAATGACAAAAGCAAACATGAATGTTACTATGACAGACAAGTCGAGACGATACAGGTAACAAAAAAAAATCCTAATAGAAACAAGTGACTGAACAAGAAAGCAGATGAGAGACAAAATCCAGAAAACTAAAGACATGAAAACCAAAACCAAAAGAATGCAAAGTAACATTTCCAGTCTTTTGTTGACTCATTCCAATTCATGGGGATAACTCATAATGAGCTAATATTTTCACTTTTCAACCTTTCATCATACTATGTAGTTGTAATAATTTGTTATTGCTTTAAAATTTTGTCAATAAGAAATATACTGAACCTTATGGTACAAAATACAGTATTTGTCTTCTGATAAGGTGAGAGGTGTATTTGATACTTTTTATTTCATACTTTTTTTTAGCTATTTATCTGCTCCAAATTTCACTTAAGTTGAAAACAAAGTAGAGGTTCATGCAGCCCATCGCTAGCTTTAGAAACAATGAGCTGGGCTGACAGGTGTCACTGCCCGGTAAGATTCATGTGCAGCCTGTCACACTGTAGGTAATTTCACTTGAGTGACGTGTCTTGGAGATACAATGACACAGTCCCACTTCTACTGAATACACATGTGCTCCCACTGAGCCAAAATGACACCTCTTGGCGTAAATGTGTACAGAAATAGCCTTGAGTGGAAAATGAAGTGACATGGACACCCTGAGCAATTCCCAGGCCTCAAAAGGAAATCCACTTGGATTTGTTTCTGACACAGAGGTGTAAACTGCAACTATGTGGCATAGTGCTTCTCATTCTCAACTTCTATTAAGTGGACTATTTACGTGACACATTTTTATTGACACTTAATGTTCATCCATCCGCCTTACTTTAAGCCTATCCCTGCTGTCAGCGGGCAACAGGCGGGGTACACCGTGGACAGGTCTGTAGTCCTTCACAGAAACAAATGAGACAAATAACAATGCAAACTCATTTGGTCAATTACTCCTTGGTTCAATTTGGAATCCCCATTCAACCAAGACATGAATGCTTTTGGAGGACAAGATTAAACCAGAGCACCCAAATGGTGGGCAAAACATGCAAACACCAAACCCCAGCTTTTGCTGTGAGGTGCCAGTGCTAACCACTGTGCAGCTCACACCTTCTGTAAGCATATGTAATTATGTGCATGTTCACAATTGGGTAGGATAGGAGAATAGAATGTCCATGAACAGCTTAATTGGGCTGTTCAGTAGTTATGCTTATATCTGTTGTCTCATAAGTTTCTGCCCCTCTCGATGTTATGTGTTACCAAATCAGCCTTGTGACAATACCAAAACAATCCTTTTTCTTACATCCGCAGGATCTCAAGAACTGCATAAAGCCAGCTGATAGAAAGATACCCAGGTGGAATTCTTTAATCTTTTTGAGCAACAGTTGGCTGAGTTCAACTATTAACAGATGTTTTAGGTCAAGATGCTGGAATGTACACTTAACAGCCACAACGTCAAAATTCACTGACAAGAAAGGTGAATAACACAGATCAAACTGTTCCAAAATCTGACACAGCATTAATGATCTGGTTCCAGGCAATACTGACTTACGGAGTATTTGGCAGGTGCTTTCAGTGCTTCTCTGTGAGGTTGTTGATTCCAAGACAGTGTGGAAGTAAAAAACGTTTACTGGCCAAACACTGATAGATCCTAACGTGGTTGATCACATAAAATGTGAAAAGAAACATCTCCAGATTGAAAATAAAAGCAAAAAAAGGGTGAATTAAGGTGACAAAATTAATTGCCACTATAGAACTAAAGTAGGTTTTTTTGTGTCCCGAGTGAGAATTAAAACTTGCTCTGCTGAGCCCTAGCTATGAAACCAAAACCACATAATCAAAACTGCTTGCCTTCATTACTAAAGGTTGGGACAGTAATCAAACAGGAAGTTGACTGTAAAATTTATGGGATGTGGTAACTGATGTTTCAGCTACACTTCATGAGTAGGTCATAAAATTGTCAGAGCTCATTTATGGCCAAGAATGAATATGACCAACAAAATCCATCCCATCCAACCAGTCGTGTTTGGGTCAACATATGGTGATTGGGGCAATATGTTAATAACAAAAATCATCAACCTTGAAAAGCAAAGTCATTGTGTAGCTTTTGTATGATCGAGATAAGTGGTTCCTTTTTATGTGTCCAGAAAAGAAACTGTTCATGGACTGGCTGAAATGTAAAACTCTCTGTTGGGATGAAAGAGGTGCGTGACAGAGCAGCTGACATTGCCACCCAAGACACCAACAGGTAGCATGGAAAAAAACTTGTACAACATGACAGTGCATTCATAACAATTCAATAATTACAGAATGAAGCAATGCCTGCTTCCATTAACGCTGGTTCCAACATCTTAATATTCAAAGACAAAGATATCCTGATGAGTAACAGAGAATGGAACATGTGCATTGCAGACAGGGTGGATCAAAGACGGCCATTGGAAGATTTAAAGCTTCAAAAAAGGGCTAATTAATTTATGATGGTTGACTTTATTTTCAGACTTTCACAGCTGACTGAGTTGCAAACAAACGTTTGCTCTTGCACGGACACATTGCCCATGTTGTCGAGAAGGTTTAGCTGGATGGGCTTTCATATTTATTTGGTTTGGGGTGCAAATGAAGAGCAGCTGTTCCTCATCCTGCTCTGAGCCCAAATGTATGGCCCAACAAGCACTTGCTAAATGTTCTGGCTTCAGCTATGTCTGTGCTGTCTTGTGGTTGAAGGCTTCACAAGCTTTCTGTTATGTGAGGTCTCCTTTGATGTTGATGATCATTTCTCAATTTCATCTTGTTTGTTATGTTATGCTTCATTTTAGTCTTACATTTGACAGATGGCTGCTGATTACACGTTTGTGTGTTTCAGTGTGTTTCCACTTTGTAGTGTTTCAAAGTGAATAGGTAGATGGTGGGGGTGTGACGACACACTCAGTTCACGAGACAAGACGAGACACGATATGTCAGGATCTTTGAGGGTTTTTGTGTTTCTCTGGTTTAGTTTTGTATTCTTGTTTCTAGTCGGTTTAGTTTCCATAAGTTCCAGTGTCATTTCCTGTTTCCCTCAGTTTATAGTTCCACCCCCATCTCCCGTGTTAATTCTCCTCAGGTGTCTCAGATCAGTAATCATCCTCTCATCAGCATTTAGTCTCCTGTTGTCCTCTCATTCTTTGTCAGATCCTCACCGTGATTCTCGCCGTCACCCCCGTAGTGTGAACATTGTGTATTCTCGAGTGTTTTCCGTGTTTCCAAGTTTCCTCACAAGTTTTTGCAGAGTTTAGTTTTGTTATCCCCCTTGTGCATTTTACTCCAGTTTTTCTCCAGCGTTGCTATGATTTTGATTTATTTTTTTTTGGAATAAACCTTTTGAATTTGAAGTTCTGCATCTGGGTCCTACCTTCCTGCTCCTGCGTGTCTGACACGATATTGGGTTCACGAGAACGAGGCAAGATTTTAAGAAAACTACAATGACAAAATATATGACTGGACCAACAGACTTTTATTTAACTGAGTTGCACATGTTTTATTATAACTCTTTACATGCATGATGTAAGAATGAGTTTTTAATAAACTTCTTCTTCCACAAATTGAAACTAAATTGCCGCGGTGTACGGTAATACCGGTCTTTTCCGATGTAATTCTGGCTGCTTGCAGCTTCCCTCCTTCTCCTCCTCTTCTTCTTTTCCTTGTCCTTTTCTAGGTTCTGGCAGGCTAGACGTAGCAAAGGCGCATTAGAAGTTTGGATAGCTCACAAATCTTGCGAGACTGACTTTTAACGCGACGAGAAATATCGTGGAGTTTAATCTCGCGAGATCTCGTCACACCCCTATTATCTAACCCTCACCCCTAACTGAATTCAAATTTTTTTAGATACATACAGTCATGTGAAAAACAAAGTACGCCCTCTCTTTAATTCTAAGATTTTATGGATCAGGGTATTCTAAAAAATCATCTGGTCCCTACCAGGTCTTAAAATGAGGTATGTATAACCTCAGATTAACAACATGTGACATACAAAAACTATATCAAATGTAGAAGCATTGTTTGGAAAACGAAGCATAGCCCATGATTCAACAGCGTGTAGAAGCACCTTTGACAGTAATAACTTGAAATGATCATTTTCTGTATGTCTCACATCATTATGAAGAAATTTTGGTCCACTTGTTACAAAGCTGTTTCAGTTCATTTAGGTTTGTGGACATTTGTTCATGTACAGCATTTTAATAAAGTTGAGGTGTGGACAATTTCGACACCATGATTTTTTTTTCCAGACATTCTGTTGTAGATTTGCTGCTGTGTTTGGGATCATTGTCCTGTTGATGACCCAGTTTCAGCCAAGCTTTAGCTGTCAGACAGATGGCCACACATTTGACTCAAAAATACTTTGGTATACAGAGGAGTTCACTGTGGACTCAATGACTGCAAGGTGCCCAGGTCCCGTGGCTGCAGAACAAGCCCAACTTATCAGCCCTCCCCCACCGTGCTTGTCAGTTGGTATGAGGTGTTTACGCTGATATGCTGTGTTTGGTTTTCTCCAGATGTGCAGCTGTATATTATGACCCATTATGACTTTGGTCTAAAGGATACTGTTCCAGAAGTCATGTTTTGTTTAGATACAACTTTATAAACCTAAGCCATGTTGTCATGTTATTTTTAGAGCAGTGTTGTTTTTGACAACCATCTTAGATTTAGTCTTAGTCTTATTCACTTACTCACATATCTATATGTAATAGATTTAGTCTATTTTTAGTCGACGAAAAGTCAAAAAGGTTTTAGTCTAGTTTTAGTCCAAAAAAAAAGAAGTATAGTCTTTTAACAAATGAATTTAGGTCAATAAGTATTGGAGATTGCTGTTGTGCAGTGTCACGCATAAGTTGTGAAAATAGCAGATCTATAAGTTCAACACATTGCAACACATTGTGAGCTTGCAGATGGACTATTTTCACCAATAATTACAATAATAAAGAAATGGTTTTAGACATATAAGGTTTCCACCCAACAGCAAATACTTTCGGATCTAAGGATTGTGCATTACACACAGATAAAGTGGTAACAGTGGAATCAATGTTCATTACTCCAAAAAAGCCCAAACCATAAACCTTCCACTTTCGGCAATTGTGGCTTTGTTTCTCAGAATTTGCTAAAGTACAATGAACATACACACACATGACGTGACGGATAACGAACACATGCTCAATTTGGCCTTGTCTGCCAGATGCATATTTTTTGTAAAAACAGACATCATACAACCCCAATCTTTCTTTAACTTGTGCAAACATTATTAAACAAAGTAATAAAATAAACTAGAATGTGTGCCAAGCTACTGCACACTGAGAGACAGAGGCTGTCATGTTATATTGTATCACTTTGGATAAAAGCGTCTGCTAAATGAGTAAAGGTCTGACATAGCAGTGGACGTAAACCCCCGTTCCATGAATGAAGAGGGGACATAACCGTTCCATTTGAGGCTCCTCAGCATTCAGCTGTTCCAGGACTGAACAGAGGTTTACTATGGCAACCTCCTTAATGTGTAAATCTGTGACGGCAGAATATGCAGCCAAGCTCTCTGACTTGTTCTACTCGGCCACGGGCATCAGACTCAGATATATTATTAGATTCTACCTGCTCAGCTAATTCTAACAGTGTTTGCACAATTTGAGGGAGCGCCATGATCTGTGATGTGTCCTCTAAAGACCCGGCAATTCAATCAATTTCCCAGCACATTTGCAATGTAATGCAATGCAGATGTGCACACCGCCCCCTACTGAAGAAGATGGGTAGCTCGGTCAGCAGGGAGCTGAAGAAGAGCTGACGTCACTCTGCTGCGCAGATTGCTTTTTCGTTTTCGAATCATGGGCAGTACTTTGCGGGCAGACCATGAAAACGAAAAAGCAATGATGTGCAGTCTTGAAGAAGAAAATGCAAATGCAAATGGAATGATTGATTACTAATTGTTTTTATGAGTCCAATAATGCAGCCACATTCTTAAAATGAAAAAGCATTTCTGCAAATGCATTTTAATTTTCAAATTTAACATTTCAAATTGAATTTTGGTATCTATTTGCTAGGGCATATTTTGAAAATGAAATCTCAAATGTCTATTTCTTTTTCATTTTAATTAAGTGAAAGATTGAGCACTCTTGAAGAAGAAAATTAAAATGCAAATAGGATGATTGATTACTAATTTCATTTATGAGTCAAATAATGCAGCCACATTCTTAAAATGCAAAAGCATTTCTGCAAATGCATTTTAATTTGAATTATGGTTACGATTTGCTTCCATAGTCAAATGAATGCATGAGCGAAATGACTGTGACTGTGGGGGCATCATGAGCTAAATATGAACAGCCTTATGCACACTGTAAAATATATGATAGCAAAGAATGACAGAAAGCATTATGAGTCACATCAAGGACACATATATTTATTCTACCTGACTTTCTCATGGTCATGTGGTGTAAAAGGTCATTCGTCTGTTTGGTAATGCAACAGTATCATTAATGCCTTTCAGCCAAGGCGACATGGGCCTCAGCTGTACAAATAAAGGAAGTAGGCTACAAGCTGGGATAATGTGTTTGAGCTGCCATGTTTGTGGTCTAACACCTGCATGTAGTCAGATAAGGGTCAAACCATTAGTTTCCATCATTCTTCTTCAACCGTCCTTGTTCCTTGATGTGAGCTCTTTACCTATCTGCTTGATGACTAACTTTGATGATAGAGAGAAATGATATTGCCCCAATGATGAAAGCATAAACAAAATTGCTTGAACATTAAATGGGCTTTTGAGGGTAAGCCAGCTCTGGTTTATCTGTAAAACAATAAGCAGACAGGCTGCATTTGGCTTTGGAAATAATGGAAATAAATCATTCCTCCGAGCTACAGAGATGGAGCTAAATTGCAAATTGGTGGCTGCACACAGATGATTGTGTTTACGTGCAGCCATTGCTCAAAACGAGATAATACAAGACTGGGGCAAAGTTTCAAATGTCAGTTTAATTTAACCAAATTATGTAGTTAGGGGTTTCACGTGGAGGTCCAGGAGATGAGGCTATCTATAGTAGTCCGACCATGTGGTAGATTTGAAAGGAATAAATTATTTGGTAACCTCACTTTACCCTTTCATATTAGCAGATCATTGAGTTTTTCCATGAAGCTTAATGTAAAAACATATACCTATAATTTCAGCACATGAAGTAGGCGCATGACCTTTTCCAGCAGGGGCTGTCTGTTTTTTCTTCAGTCATTTAGCAGTATCATTGTTAAAATATATGGTCCTGATGTCAAATATGAGGTCAGAGAGGAGAGTTGGATCATCTCAAATCAAGAAGAATCCTGTATTGTAACATATGTGACAATATGTTATAAGGGTGGCTTTACCTCAAGTTTTAAAATCTTCAAAAAATCTTTTTTCCCAGGGTCCCATTCACAAATGACTGATTGCTACGTTTTTATGTCTCATTTCAGGGACAATAGATCAATTTGGTTTAATTTGATGCAGTCTGATTCAGTTAATTGAAAAGGACTATGCATTTTCCATTCTGAATAAAAAGAAGTAGTTTATTTAAATGTGACACTGCTTCAGAATGAAATTATGAAATATTAGACCATGAAATCGCAGTCATTGTATTACTTCCATAGTACAGGAAAAAATGCAGATAGTCTTTGTTTGACTTTGGTGTAAATCTCGTGGGCAAGTGTCTATGAAAAAATCTGTATCTGTAAGTCTGTATCTTCAACCACAGTTCTAATGCATGAATAATATCATATCAAGGTGTCACTCACAACCACAGTGTTAGTTTGCAAATCTTTCAATTCAATTCAATTCAATTTTATTTATATAGCGCCAAATTACAACAATTGTCATCTCAAGGCACTTAAATAATATAGTCCAATGCAAGCCAATTGGAATTCAATTCATTGTAATCATAATCCAATTCATTCATATATAGCCAATTCAAAAAACAATATCCTAGCTAAGGAAACCAACAGATTGCACCGAAACTTGTCTTCAGTCCAATCTCCCGTCCTGAGCGTGCCTGTGGCGACTGTGGAGAGGAACAACTCCCTTTTAAAAGGAAGAAACCTCTGGCAGAACCAGACTCAGGAAGGGTGGCCATCTGCCTCGACCAGCTGGGGTTTGAGAAGACAGAAAAGAGGGGGAAAAAACACCATACCACCATTCAAAGAATACCTGTTGGAACAGGGAAACACAAGTTAATAACCACAATAATGTCACATGTATATAATATCATTTAAGAAATTAAACAGGGGGAAAAAGAGAGCAAAGTGAGGAAAGGTGTGACAGATGAGGTCCCCCAGCAGTCTAAGCCTATAGCAGCTTAACTATGGGATGTTTCAGGATCACCTGAGCCATATAAGCTTTATCAAAAAGGAAAGTTTTAAGCCTAATCTTAAAAGTGGAAAGGGTGTCTGCTTCCCGGACATTTACTGGCAGCTTATTCCACAAGAGAGGGGCCTGATAACTGAAGGCTCTACCTCCCATTCTACTTTTAGAAACTCTGGGAACAACAAGTAAACTTGCAGTTTGGGAGCGAAGTGCTCTGTTAAGAAAATATCTTACAATGAGATCTTTAAGATATGATGGAGCTCGGTCATTAAGAACTTTATATGTGAGAAGAATAATCTTAAATTCTATTCTGAATTTAACAGGGAGCCAATGAGGAGAAGCTAAAACTGGAGAAACATGATCTCTCCTGTTAGTTCTCATCAGAACTCTGGCTGCAGCATTTTGGATCAGCTGGAGACTTTTCAGAGAATATGTGGGACAGCCCAATAATAAAGAATTACAGTAGTCCCATCTTGAAGTAACAAATGCATGTACTAGTTTCTCTGCATCACCCTGAGACAGGATGTTCCTGATTTTGGCAATATTAGGAAGGTGAAAGAAGACAGTCCGAGAAACCAGTTTTATATGCGTGTCAAATGATAAATTCTGGTCAAAAATGACTCCAAGGTTCCTCACTGTAAAACTAGAAGTCAAGGAAATACCATCTAGAGTAACTATATAACTAGACAATTTCTCCCTGAAGCGCTCAGGTCCAACGATAATGACTTCAGTTTAGTCTGAATTTAGAAGCAGACAGTTCTGAGTCATTCAGGTCTTTATGTCTTTAAGACATGCTTATAGTCTGACCAACCTATTGGTTTCATCTGATTTCATAGATAAGTACAGCTGAGTATCATCAGCATAGCAATGGAAATTTATGCCATGCTGTCTAATAATGTTACCTAATGGAAGCATGTATAAAGTAAAAAGAATTGGTTCAAGCACCGAACCCTGAGGAACTCCATGACTTACTCTGATGTGTGAGGAAGATTCTTAATTTACAAGAACAAACTGGAATATATCAGATAAATATGACTTAAACCAGCCTAATGCAGTTCCTTTAATCCCAATAACATGTTCAAGTCTCTGTAACAGAATGCTGTGACCGATCATATCAAATGCAGCAATGAGATCCAACAGGACAAGCACAGACACAAGTCTGCTATCAGAGGCTAAGAGGAGATCATTGGTCATTTTCACCAGTGCTGTTTCTTTGCTATGATGCACTCTGAATCCTGACTGAATCTCTTCAAACAGATTATTTCTATGTCAATGAGCCTTGTTGGCAATAAGCCAATAAGTCTAAAGTAAATTGGACAAACAGTCATCAAAACTGGAAAAGAAAAGACTAATTGACTTACAGAGGTTACTCTAATAATTATTTGATATCTAACTTTATAGGTTTATCATTTGCAGGCAAAAAAGAACACTGATCTCTGCTTTACCAACAACAATTAACTAGAGGACCAGCCAGAATGTCCTCAATTTCCAAAAAAAGTGTCACTCCTGAGGTATGACCCTGATGTTTTCCTGACAAAGACATCTAAAATATCTATCTCATGTAACATATGGGTTAGAGAAAAAATACCTAACACAGCAGTGTAAAGCTGAGACCAAGATGTCTTCTTGAATCAAACACACAAACATTAAAGGCAGAACATCTGAGTAGCAAGGATAGAAATGTTAATATTGCTGCACATGATCTCTTTGGGTTATTGAATGTGGCGGACAATTGTTGTTATTTTTCTGTTACATGAAATCTGCTTTATTTCCTTCCTCGAAGCCCTGATGAGGCTTAATTTGTTCAGCACCTTTTAAAAAACCCCATAAAGAAACAAATCTGAAGTGTTGCAAATCTGAGGTAATCTCTTGAAAAGCTGCAAAAAAGAAATGTGAATCTATGTTTCCATAGACTTGCTTGAAGTAAATTGACCAGTCTGTGTAGAGGATGGCAGTACAGGTTTGGTTGCTACTAGTTGTATCTTAATAAAATGAGTTGCCCTATTCAAAATCAGGAATTCTTACCTTAAAAAAAACAGAAAGAAAAAAACAGAATGGACAAAAGCACCATATAACACATATAACATAAAACAGGGTTGCATGTCCAAACTACACACTTGCTTATGATAGTAGATTTTAAAAGCTCAAAGATATAGCAAATCACAAGTGATTTGCATGTTGGCCTGGCTGAAAAGCATTTCACAATCTGACTCCCTTCTCCTGTCTGGTATCATCACTGAAACACTTTATGTAGAAATGGTTATTGTTATGTAACTCTGATGTTAGCCAATGATCCAGTCAGTCTTCAAATGATCTCATTCACTGAGTTCAGTTTGAGAAATTACAAAAATCAAACATCAAATATCGATTTATATGGTGTTTTAAAATAAAGTTCTGTTACCCTAAATCATAATCACCAGTCACTTAACCTTCCAAAACCTCCTAGCGCCAGCCAAGAACACAGGCACAGAATTACCAGTGATTTACTGAGGATTCTAAAGGAAATTTTGCAACCATAGTTTGTCATCCCTGATTATGAGCAAACTTTAAGCTGAGCATTTTCAATGCCCTTTAGCTGCCTGTGTTTCGCTGCCAACACAGATTGTCATTTGGAATAGCCACAACTGTCTTGCAGGAGCCCTGTGGATTTGGGACGTAATAGAGCAACTGGGATGGTGATGAGATACTCAGCTTTGTCACAAAGGGGCCTGAATGCAAAAGCTGAAAGTTGTGCTATCCCTATATGTGTTTTTTTTTTATCTGACATTTAGATTCAAGGCCAGGTCTTAATGACGTTAGCTAGAATCAATTATTGAATTAATCAATCAATCTCTACAGCATTTTTCATACAAAAAAAAATTGTCACACTAAGTGCATTACATAACCAACAATAAATAAATAATAATAATGAATAATAATAAAACAATATTATTATTATACTATTAATAAATTAATAATATAATTATAATTATTAATATAATAATAAATAAAACAATAATTAAATAATAAAAAACAGCAAAGAAATGAATCAGAAAAGATAAAAATGAGGAAAATTAAAATAAAAACCACTTTACCCATCCAAATCCCCAAACCACATGCCCACGGGTCCCACATAGACACACACAAATATACACAGAAAGATGTTCTCTAAAAGCACTGTCTTAACCCTCACTGACAGTCTTGAGGAAACTAGGACATTGGAAGTTTGAATAAAAAAAGAGTAAAAATTAATAAGATATTAAGATAATATAAAATTAAATTAAATAGAATAAATACACTATAAGAATGCAATGGAAAAAAATTATATAAAAGATGTGAGTTAAATATTGAAATTGTTGAATGAGTAATTAATAAATTACATATGTTTTAGTACCCGTTTTAGGGATAAATAAGAGACCAGCTCATAAACTACAAGAAAGTCGAGCAAATACTTAGGACTAAAACCATTAAGAGCTTTAAAAACTAATTGAATCATTTTAAAATTAATCCGGAAATACACAGGGAGCCAATGCAGAGATTTTAAAGTTCTCTTTCTGTGACCGTATTCACAAAGGATCTCAGGGCTAAAAGTAGCTCCTAACTAGCGAATTTACTAGCGAACTAGCGAACTAACTAGCGAACTCCTAAAAATAATGGGCGTGTCAGTCTCAAATTTAGGACTCCTATTTTTATTTTATTTTTTTTTAAGTCTAAAAGTAGCACCTAATTTTAAGAGAGAGTTAAAAGTCGTCGAAAGGTCCTATTGACGGGACACATATCAAAATAATTGCACCATCAGTAAACAAGGACGTGTTTGTCAATCAAAAGAAAGTCCACTCCATCAACACGCATTGTTTTTTATGCAAATTTTAACATTCATGATTTTGTTGCAAAGTGGCCTGGATCTACCCATGATTCGCGTATTTTAATGGAGAGCGGCCTGAGGCAGCTTTTTGAGAGGCGCCATGCAGTTGGATGTCACTTGCTGCGTGACAGTGGCTATTCCTGCAAGATGTGGCTCTTGACACCCTCAATCCAACTGTCAATCATAAAATAGGCACAGTAATATAAACAACTTTCTTCAGGAGAGTTAGCGGTGTTACAACATATATTGTCCTGGAACAGCTTGAAAGTTGATTTTTGCTCTACAAGCCACAAGCTGAGTTTCCATTCATTAAAGAAGCAAATCTCGAACTATTCCTCCACCGTCCAAAAAAACCCCAAACAAACATGCATGTCAGGTTGATAGGTGACTCTATATTGTGAATGGCTAATTATAATTGTAATAGGCTATTCTGGAGTTCAAGTAAGTTAGTGTTGCACCCCTAAAGTAGGATTACCACATTTATGTGATGAAGATTGATTCATGATTTATTTGTACAAATTTTTTGGTTAATGTGTTGAATTTCTGGTTGTAAGGTGCGTGGGCGTAACCTTTGTTCCCTCAGGTTGCAAGTCAGAGGTTGGTTGGATTTTGTAAAAATAGATCTAAACGTGGATATGGCATTGATATCTGAGCAGGTCTGATGTACGACTGCTTGTCTTTCAAGATGAGGGCTATTAGCTTTATTGATTTTGCACTGTTTAATCCCAGAGGTCTGATTGTGCAGCTGCATCTGACAAAGCAGCTTGCTGTTCTCCACTTCCTAATGATGCTGCAATTTACTTTAGATGTTAATGTCGATATAGGAAAATCTTATGTTCTCATGTACATTATCTTTTTTAAATGAATGCAGCTAAAACATATGAAACATCCTATGTTCAGGATTTATGTCCTTCACACGCCACACATATTTTAAGCAGTGTTACTTCAGATGTTACATAAATGTGTTAAATGAGCTGTTGTTTTTTATTTTATTTTACTTACTTACAGTAGAACAACCTTGGAAGCATTTCACAATGCATTTATTTAGTAATTTTCCTAATCCTATATATTTATATATATATATATATATATATATATATCTTTTAGTCCATGAATATTTGAACTACTTCATGAACTGTCTTAATGAACCATTACTGACACCTGCACCTATAGGTGCATTGTGTAGTTTGTACAGGTGTGCCTTGAAAGCTTTTTTTAAAGGGATATTTTTCGCAATTTAACTTTAACAATTTAAACATGTATTGTCCTATAAAGAAAACAAGGCACTAGTGTTCAGATTAATCAAATCTGAATCCTTTCTCCTACAGCCATTCAGTAATTCCTCTTGAAAGCTGTGTTGCATATTTATATTGTTGAATGTACTAGAAGCCTGCAGTGGATTATATCCTCTGCAACCAAAAGGAAGAGGCATGATAAGGGTTCAGCTAACACATGGGAGTAGGTCATCGGTTGCCCTGGTAACTTGTGATCTGAGGCAGATCCTATGTGCTTTTGGCTGTCAAGGTTTCATGTGCTGACATTTAATTTCATAGTTTTTGCTTCCATTTTTGAAAACTGGTTGGAAATGATTTTATGTTTAAAATCTGACTACTCAGCACTTCCAGTTCTACATGCAATGATGTGCAGAAGGTTCATTCCTGCCGTGCAGCAAAATGGCTTGAGATTTATTACGCTTTACACATGTTGATGAAAGGCTGAAAAGTCTTTCCCTTGAAATATAAAAAAGAAATGTTCCTCTCATGCAGCATTAACTGGATCTGGGTTTTTTTATGTTTCACCTGTAAGAATATCTGTTATTTATGGTTTTTCCCATAGGGTTAATGTTCTTTCTTTGTGATGCACGCACAGGCATTTTTCTTCTGTTTTCTGTTGAGTTTCGGGGAAACATCTGGATTTGATTTCACGGAGCTTGGTTTGGAAGGTTGGACCTGTTGCCCCTTTCTAAAGAGATGGAGATGAAGAGCAAATTCTCTAGTGAAATATCAAGTCCGAGAAAAACAGAAACAATTTTTTGAGCTGCACAGGCTTGTGATTAAGTTACACTGTATGGCTGACACTTCATTCATTATTTTGATGTACAAGTCTGTCACATATTTGTACTATCTACTATGTATATCCTACCACAGTTGTAATATAAAGTATATGTGTAGTATGATGGTGCATTGAAACTTGGTAAATCTATAGCAATAAATTGGGCAATAACTACAGTAAGTACCTTTGGAAAAAGTCTTCAAAATCTCTTTTATTTCTCTTTTATTATTCTTACTTGTATTAGCTTTGTTAGCATCTTGGAATTTACCCTGCATCTCACCAGCTCAGTGCTCAGATCTGTCAGATTATGGCTGTACAGTCATTTGTCCATGTTCTTTCTAATAAACTTTTTTGATTTGCAGACACAAGATTTAATGGTGCATTGTAAACACTGTAGCACATGTTTTATTTGTGTTTAACTTGTAAGCAAGTAAGGTGCGCATAAGTTATTTTGGCTGTAAAATGTGAACACAGGATCTGGCTGAAACACAGATTAAATGGTGTGCTGACCCTGATAATTCAGTGTGCGCTGATGTGGTAATGGTGTGGACCTGCTCTAATATCTACTCTGATGTTGACTGAAATCTGGCTTTGATTTGGGGTAAGATTTGCAGTAAAACCTTATTCACCTAGATTTTAGAATCAGGCCATCAACTTGTTTATGAATAATTTTAGATAATCCAGAAGACCATGTAGTGAAGCGCTTTGAGTGGTCAGTTAGACTAGAAAAGCGCTATACAAGTACAAGTCCATTTACCATTTACCAAGACCAATTCTGAAGTGACACTGATGATAATTGTCATTGTGTCTCATCTGAAAAGTGCAGTCTCTTCCTATCACAGTAGTGGATTGCTCCAGAGGTTTTCAAATCCAGATACAGCTGAACACTCGGCCTCATTCATCAAGAGCCTGGTTTGCTTCCGACCATGAACAGGGACTTTACCTGCCCAGATGTTTTCACCCTGTTCACGAGTCAACATGATCATGCAGCAGGACATTTTGAAACACTGAACAACACTATCATCACGCCGTGATATGTAAGCTGTTTCACTGTACGGAACTGAGTAAGAAAAACTTCAATTTTTGAGACTTTACTGTGAAACTGTAATATTTTGCATTGTAGACCAACATAGGAATTATATACTCTGTTGTAATATCTGACCGAATAGTCTACATAAAACAGCTCAACTTTGTGATTTACACAGAAATAGTCACAGAAAATAGAGTTTCAGTCAGGATTCAGAGTGAGTCATAGCAAAGAAACAGCACTGGTGAAAATTATCAATGATCTCCTCTTAGCCTCTGATAGCGGACTTGTGTCTGTGCTTTTCCTCTTGGATCTCAGTGCTGCATTTGATACGATCGATCACAGCATTCTATTACACAGACTTGAACATGTTATTGGGATCAAAGGAACTGCATTAGGCTGGTTTAAGTCATATTTATCTGATAGATTCCAGTTTGTTCTTGTAAATTAAGAATCTTCCTCATACACCAGAGTAAGTCATGGAGTTCTACAGGGTTCTGTACTTAGACCGATTGTTTTTACTTTATACATGCTTCCATTAGGTATCATTATTAGACAGCATGGCATGAATTTCCATTACTATGCTGATGATACTCAGCTGTACTTATCTATGAAACCAATAGGTTGGTCAGATTACAAGCATGTCTTAAAGACATAAAGACCCGGATGACTCAGAACTGTCTGCTTCTAAATTCAGACAAAAATAAGTCATTATCTTTGGACCTGAGCGCTTCAGGGAGAAATCATCAAGCTATATAATTACTCTAGATGGTATGTCCTTGGCTTCTAGTTTTACAGTGAGGAACCTTGGAATTATTTTTGACCAGAATTTATCATATCACACACATAAAAAACAGGTTTCTAGGACTGCCTTCTTTCACCTTAGTTATTGCCAAAATTAGGAATATCCTGTCTCAGAGAGATGCAGAAAAACTAGTCCATGCATTTGTTACTTCAAGATTGGACTACTGTAATTCTTTATTATTGGGCTGTCCCACATATTCTCTGAAAAACCTCCAGCTGATCCAAAATGCTGCAGCCAGAGTTTTGATGAGAACTAACAGGAGAGATCATGTTTCTCCAGTTTTAGCTTTTCTTCATTGGCTCCCTGTTAAATTCAGAATAGAATTTAAGATTCTTCTCTTAACTCTTAATGACCGAGCTCCATCATATCTTAAAGATCTCATTGTAAGATATTTTCCTAACAGAGCACATCGCTCCCAAACTGCAGGGTAACTTGTTGTTCCCAGAGTTTCTAAAAGTAGAATGGGAGGCAGAGCCTTCAGTTATCAGGCCCCTCTCTTGTGGAACCAGCTGGCAGTAAATGTCTGGGAAGCAGACACCCTCTCTGCCTTTAACTCTAGCCTGCTGGGGAGCCTGCATCATGTCACACCTTTCCTCACTTTGCTCTCTTTTTTTCCTGTTTAATTTCTCAAATGGTATTATGTACATTTGGCATTATTGTGGTTATTAACTTGTGTTTCTCTTTCTCAGCAGATATCTTTGAATGGTGTTACAGAGTTTGTTGTCCCCTCTTTTCTGTCTTCTCAAACCCCAGCTGGTCGAGGCAGATGGCCACCCGTCCTGAGTCTGGTTCTGCCAGACGTTTCTTCCTATTAAAAGGGAGTCGTTCCTTTCCACAGTCGCCTTGTGCATGCTCAGGACGGGAGATTGGGCTGAAGAGAAGTTTCGGTACAGTCTGTTGGTTTCCTTAACTAGAAAACTGTTTTTGAATTGGCTCTGTATGAATTGGACTAATTTTGCATTTAATTAATTGGATTTGATTGAATTATGATTACAATGAATTGAATTCCAATTGGCTTGAATTGGACTATATTACTGAAATGCCTTGAGATGACATTTGTTGTAATAATTTGTTGTAATGTTGTTGGCGCTATATAAATTAAACTGAATTTAATTGAACTGAATTGAATAGCATTCTCCTTTGCTTGACGTCATGATGTTGCCTCATCATGTAAAACCTTTCATGAAAAGGCATACAGAAAAAGGTTTTTGACTACTAGATAATAAACATTATCATAGCACTGATATTTTATTCCTCACCCTTTCGAAAGACTAGCTACTTTATTACCAGTCAACAGTCAGCACCATAAAGACTTCCTTCCTCTGTCGACACCTTGCCATTTTTGATTCTCTGGACTCTCTTGACTGCCTGCATTAACAATGATATTTTGTTTTGCTATCTTCAAAGTGAAAACATATTGAAGCAGAGTCTGGTGAAATGGGTCTTGCTTGCATTCCCACAAAAATCTAAGACCATTTCCTTATTTTCCTCTTCAGTTTCCTCAGTCTCCAGAGAGCGAGTCTTCAACCTCCCCCCAGCTCCATTTCCCACTTTAAAAGGCAGACACACCCAGAGGCCCTCTCACACACTCACTCACTCAAGGAAAGGACAAAGAAAACACTGGACCTTTAGCTTACATACTTTCTTTTTCTATTGTTCTGCCTTGTTTTCCACTTTTCCACATGCCTGCTTATTCATAATTTAGGCATAACCCTGAGGATTTACACTCTCCTCTACAATGGAAGGAGCCAAAACAGCACAATGGTCAAATTTAAACTTGGGTTAGTAAAGTATTAATGCCATGAACACCATGATAAATTATACTGGTATTATCAAAGTGAAGTGAACATAAATTACTTTACAAAAATAACTATTACATAGATAAACTAGACTAGTGGTGGCTGAAGGCAATAAAACTTGACTTCGTGAAATCTGGCAATTATTTTTTAGATCTTTTTAGATTTTTTAGTCTTAGACCTACATCTTTGTCAAATATTTTATACAGTGTCTCTAAGTTCTTCTGTGCAGTTAAGTGGACATCATGTGCCTCCTAATGAAGCCACAGTAGTGGGGTGCACCTCACAAAGCACTTGGACTTTGTGTTCAAAGTGGCAGACATAGCATCTTCCACATCTAGCATGCTTCTTTTAATATGAATTCATTTGTTTTTTTTTTTTTTAGAAAATCTTGGGTTTCATTTAGTAAGATTTCTGTGATGTACATTTTAAACCTTTCTTTTATTTTTTATTTTTTTATTTGCTGTACTAAGAGGCACAGGCATCAGCAAAGCCAAAGCCCACTTAGCCAGTGTTCTCATCATAGAACAGCACCGGTGTAGTGTTTTTTTTTTTTCTTCAATCAAATAAAATTTTTATTGAAGGGGGAATTAAAGAAAAGAAATTAGGAGAAATGAAAGGAGATATAACCATAAAACAGACAACCAGCTGGAGGAAAAGAAAACACACATGCATGCGTGTATGCATGTGTGTGCAAAATATATGGCAAAGGCTTCACATGAATTGTGGTTAATAATTGGGGAAGGGGACCGCAACAACCCCTCATTCCACAGATAAGGAGCAGACAGATAGGGCCCCCAGAAACCAGGCAACCAACAGCCCCCATGGAGCAAGGAAGAGAGAAACCAGGCAACCCATCACAGGAGGTCATGCTGCAGCCCAGTGGACGACAAAGGAATGCCCCAAGTAGAGCCCCCATGGCCATGGAGCAAAGGACAGGCCAGGGCCCCACCAAGCACAGGCCGTCCGGCATGAGCAAGAGCGCAGGACCAAGAGCACTGCACGCCCAAGGACAGCACCTCCACCCAGCAGAGGGCCCACCCCAGACAGTTGCCCCCAGTTAGCCAGCACCCACTCCGATGCCCAAGGCAAAGTGCCCCATGATCCAAGATGTGCCCATCCACTAAAGCAGCAGGGAGCAGCAGGATAGGGTGAGGAGGGGGTGAGCACAACTCCGACAAGGAGCAGCAGAGGCAAGTTAGATGACAACAACCCCTGAACCCAAGCCCAGCTGTGGACAACCATACAAACAACACAAAGACACATACTGAAACAGGCACGAAGACACACACTCACACAGACAAGTAGACACGCACATCCAGCCACACACTCACTCACTCAGAGGCCCCCAGGAGCCACGGAGCAGCCAGCCCAATAGACTGGCCAGCGCCTAACCCCTCCAACCGCCCAAGGACAGCAGACACATCCCTGGCGATGCACCAAGCCTGAGACACAGAGCTAGAAGATCAGTTACTCCTCCTGGTCCCCCTGCCCCAGGCTAAGCCTACGTGTAGGAAGACCTCACCCTCATCAGTGTAGTTGAGCTTGACTGTATATGACACTAAAGTGGAATTAAAATGGGGGTGGGGCAAATGTAGAAGATCCATCACCACTGCTTGTAGACGGTTGTCGATATTCTAAACATTTGTTTCAGTTGATCCCATATTGTGAAGCAAGTGTATCAAATTATAAACATTTTCTACTTACGATTATATATTCTCAATACTTTATTCCTTGGTTGCTACACTGAGCAAAATTCAGCATTTTTTAAAATTTATCAGGATGTCAGGATTGTTCCAGATGGGAAGAGTGAGGACTTGGTTTTTCTAAGAAATTCCCACTAAGCTGTCAGAGAGGAGCTGATGTTGATGCCTTAAAAACATTTATGATGTTTGATATTTTGGCTAATAAACTGCTAAAAAAGGCTAAAGTTTTTTTGGCTAAAGTTTGGAATTTTCAGATTATTGCCAAGTGCTTCTTCTAAATCTAACCATGGTTAATCTAGTGGGTGAGATTTGCACCATTTTGTAACCAATAATTTATCAGCTTAGAAAATGTAATGGAAATTGGGTAAATATAATCCTCTACTATACCTAGTTTTCTGTAGAGTTTTTAAGCTAATATGTGGTGGTTTGTTTTTCCAAAAGAATTTGGAGATGTATGAGTCCAGTGACTTAATCCATGTGGAGGACAGTTTTATGGGTATCATAGGGAAGAGGTAGACTCTCCCCATGTGTGATATGGGTAAGGTGTTCCACCATGTGAGAATATCCTCTATTGTCTTAAAAAGTTTTACATAGTTCAGTTTTGTTAGCTCTGAAAGCCTGGGAGAAATATTTCCACCTAAATATCTTATATTTCCTGACTGTAATGTCGTAGTTGGTATATTTTATAAATTACAGTTTTGGACAGAACTGTGGGCTAATTGATAGAGTAGTCAGAGATTGATGAATATTTTTCAATGAGTGTGACGTTTGTGAGAGAGAGGTTTGTGAGATCTGGAGGAAAAGTAATACATCGTCAGCATAAAGACTTAGCTTTTTTGCACTGGATGCCTTTAATATACTTATTTTGCCTGATAGCATCTGCCAGAGGTTCCATAAAAGGTGAGAGGGAAAGTCGGGCAAAGTCTGGTACCTCTTTGCAGAGAAGTTTGATCATTTGTCCTCACACATGCCTTTGGAGAGCTGCATTGAATCATTACCCTGTCAACGAATGATTCAAATAAATCAAAATCCAAATTTGTGCAGTTGCCAGTAAAGATTTCAAATTTATCTGATCAAATGCTTTTTCTGCATTTAGAAAGATTTTTAGTTTCAAAATTGTTAATAGTAGAATAGTCTATGATATTATTTAGTCTGCTTGTGTTAGTGGAAGATTGTCACCAATCGGTAATCATCAAGAGCTTTGAAAATTATTTTGAGCTCTACAAGTGATATTAAGCAGTAGCTGGATGGAAATGTGGGGTCTTTGCCTGGTTTTAAAAGTAGACTGATGTTCAGTGAGTTCATGTTTGGAGGTAATCTGTCATTCTCCTTCATTTCTGAAACCCTTAATGAAATGTTTGTGCCAGTGTAGTCCAACATTCTTCACCAGAATTCTGCTGGAAAACCATCTGGACCTAGGGCTTTATTACTTGGCATATATTGGAGGGTATCACATCACCTCTCATTGACTCCAAAGCCAGTCTATTCATGATGTAATTTTTGGAGTCTGATGTTACTATGAAACTGATCAATATTGTTGTCTGGTGGTATAATTCTTTGTACAAGTCCCTGAAAATTGAATTTATTGCATGGGGATAGTGGGTGATATTCCCTGATAAGTCCGTAATGGAGGGTATAGTTGTTTTTTCTTTGTTGATTTTCAATTGGTTAGCTAGATATCTCCCTAACTTGTTGCCATGTTCAAAATTCTCAAAGCGAAGTCTTTGCACTAGGAACTGTTTTTAGTTTATCAGTTATGTAATTTAACTCTAGTTTAGCTTTCCTTATTTTATTTAGCATGTGTTCATCTGGGAAGGCACCATTGGTATTCTCTAATGATTTCATTTTTAGTTCTAATTCTGATATCTTTGAATTCTATTTATTTTTCTTCTGAGATGAAAAAAAAGATTATTTTGCCTTTTTTTGGCGGGGGGTGGAGGTAAAGAATCCTGTAAGATGAGGAGCTGAACGGCCCTGGGGACAAAGGTTGCTCTCCTTCTCTGTATCCTGCATCTTGGACAGCGGAGCCAGTGTCCTGAGGGGAGCCACTCGAGCCATTCGTTGTCCTCAGAGTCTGCCGCTCACACAGGGATGAAAGTGCTCCAGTGATTTTAGAGCAGACGTTCACAGTGTTACAGAGGTGGGGTTCTGTGCTGCAGACTTATGGAGTGGTTCCCACAGACAATGGAGAAGGTGGCAGACTCTCGATGAAGGAGTAATAAAAGGTCCTGAGAATGTCCTTGCTGACCCCGAAGCTGTTGAGCTTCCTCAGGAGATATTGCCACTGCTGGCATCTCTGTAGGATGTCCTCGGTGTAGGAGACAAACTTTATATCTCTCTATACATATACATATATATATATATATATATATATATATATATATATATATATATATATATAGAGAGAGAGAGAGAGAGAGAGAGAGAGAGAGAGAGATATTCATATGTATATATATTATATACACACAAATAAACATGCCTGTGTGTGTGAAAACACCTGTATGAGTGTTGTTTTGCGTGTGCATGTACTGTACACTATATTGCCAAAATTATTCACTCACCCATCCAAATAATTTAATTCAGGTGTTCCGATCACTTCGATGGCCACAGGTGTATAAATGCAAGCACCTTGGCATGCAGACTGCTTCTACAGACATTTGTGAAAGAATAGGTTGCTCTCAGTGGCTCAGTGAATCCCAGCGTGGTACCGTGATAGGATGCCACCCGTGCAACAAGTCCAGTAGTTTTTGTCGTGACTAAGTATTCCACAGTCAACTGTAAGTAGTATTATAACAAAGTGGAAGCGATTGGGAACAACAGCTACTCATCTGCAAAGTCTGTAAAATGTCAGAGTGCGGTCAGCGGATGTTGAGGCACATGATGAGCAGAGGTCGCCAACTTTCTGCAGAGTCAATCGCGACAGACCTCCAAACTTCATGTGGCCTTCAGATTAGCTCAAGAACAGTGCGTACAGAGCTTCATGGAATGGGTTTCCATGGCCGAGCAGCTGCATCCAAGCCATACATCACCAAGTGCAATGCAAAGAGTCGGATGCAGTGGTGTAAAGCACGCTTCCATTGGATTCTGGAGCAGTGCAGACGCGATCTCTGGAATGACGAATCACGCTTCTCCATCTGGCAATCTGATGGATGAGTCTGGGTTTGGCGGTTGCCAGGAGAACGGTACATGTCTGACTGCATTGTGCCAAGTGTAAAGTTTTGTGGAGGGGGGATTGTGGTGTGGGGTCGTTTTTCAGGAGCAGGGCTTGGTCCCTTAGTTCCAGTGAAAGGAACTCTGAATGCTTCAACATACTAAGAGATTTTGATTTTGGACTATTTCATGTTCCCAACTTTGTGGAAATAGTTTGGGGATGACCCCTTCCTGTTCCAACAGGACTGTGCACCAGTACCCAAAGCAAGGTCCATAAAGACATGGATGAGCGAGTTTGGTGTGGAAGAACTTGTCTGGCCTTCTCAGAGTCCTGACCTCAGCCCAATAAAACATGTTTGGGATGAATTAGAGTGGAAACTGCAAGCCAGGCCTTCTTGTCCAACATTAGTGTCTGACCACACAAATGCGCTTCTGGAAGAATGGTCAGAAATTTGCTCCTAAACCTTGTGGAAAGCTTGCCCAAAAGACTTGAAGCTGTTATAGCTGCAAAGGGATGTCATGGATTAAGAATAGGATGTCACTTTCCTTCCAATGTGTCAGTTATCCAACCCTTTCGTTTTTTAAATTTCCTTCATAGTAGACAGCAGGACTGTTTTATCTAATTTTCATTCTTAAGAAAGCACAGGTGTTAATTATGAGGATGAAGAGGGCCTGACAATTGGAAGATGAAAGTTCAGATCAGGATATATCATATTTTGAGCACCTTGAGCAAGATGAAAGTGATGATACACTTGATCCATCCATTGTTTTCAAACATATACATGACATGTAACTAATCATATATTTGGTCAAAGGAAATTGAATTATAACCATGACACACTGTGGAGGGGGAACACTTTGCTGGCCAAAACCTCCAAGTCTGGATTCCATCAAATTACTTTAACCAATGGACACATGACCAGGTAAGAAAAGAATAAAAGGTAGAACATGCAAAAAAAAACTTCAAAAAATCCACATGAAAATGACATGAGATCATTTTGTTACAATATTATTGTCTGCCATTAAGCATCCCACACTGTAGCTAAAAGGAACAGGTAACAACTAAATAAATTACATCATTGAAAAAAAAAAGATTTTCAAAAATGTAAATATTAAAATATATCTTTTTTCTTGATTCCTATTAATCAATGTTATTACACTGTGTACAATTATATGTAAAGGAATAGATATTCCACGGCCCTAGAGCCGGTTTGCAATGCCGGGGATCGGCACACCCAACCTTGAATCTCCTCCCCGTGAGTGGCGGGCCCATGTGGAGGTGGCTTCCTGATTCTGAAGTGGGTTTACGTCGGAGCAGGGGGCAGGGCCACAGCTCAGAAAGTCAGAGGCTTCAATGTCTGGAAGGACATTCTGAATATTGACAAAACATTTTTAAACATTTTACCTAGTGAGTACAAATTACTCACTGAATCAGTACTCGTATTCAATAGATCATCCTGGTGAGAGCTTCAATTCTAATCATTAACCAAAAATTGATAACTGGCAAAATTTAAACCCAGTCATCGCATTACATACAAAAAGTTAAAAGCAATGCCAACCATGTCACTGATCCCACTTATACAAATCGTCCAGCTATTACCATAAGGTTGCTACAACAAAGTACCTTTGGCCAAGAAAACTTTCATCCTTATTCCTTTGTTGCCACTGTTGTACACATCGTAAATAAATTCTAAGATTTCCCTGATTTTATTTATCCTTTTATTCAAAGTTCCTAGGTTTTGTTTTTGGTGGTGCATATTAGGCCACTTGGTGACTCCAAATTGTCCGTAGGAGTGAGTGTGAAAGTGCATGGTTGTTTGTCTATATGTGGCCCTGTGATGGACTGGCGACCTGTCCGGGGTATACCCCGCCTTTCGCCCCATGACTGCTGGGATAGGCTCCAGCCCACCCGCTACCCGATTGACGGATTGACGGTATAGAAAATGGATGGATATTAGGCCACACCAAAGTTGATTTTCTGTCATTCAAGTTGTCTGAATCTTACCTGAATGAGGAGCTCAACAGGACAAAATTCTTCTTCCCATCTGTGAGTAGATCTTTAATTGTCAATGCCCTGAGTTTAGGATTTTAGCGCTATAGAGCAATGAAACATCCACTAACTTTTGATGTGTTTGACTGGAGTGCACAGAATACTTCAGCATCTCTTTTGCATTTATCCTGTTGCTTTTATCAGCAACAGAATCTTCAATAAATCCCTTTGTGCAAATGCTCACTGACATTTAACAGTTTCATCTCAAATTCTGGCAGCTTGCCAGCTGTGCTGTGAGTAGTTTCTTTGGCAGCAGGCTGTTACCACCACCTTTTAAGTAAAGACACATGCATAAACTGAGCTTTGAACATTCCAGGTGGGTGAACCTGGTCAGAGCAATGCCAAAATTGACTATCATGTTTCCTCCCACGTTCCTATTCTGGATTAAAAAGCTGTATCTTGAGGTTTCCGCTTTCTGTCCCAAAATATTTCCTCTGACATGTGCATTTTTAGAGGGGGGATGCACCTGTTCATATCTGGCTTTTATCTGCGTAAACTGTTTTAACAGCTATGAACAACAGAAAAGTCATCTATGATACAAAAGATTAGAGGCTTCCTGCAATATATTTTCTAAAACTTTGAAAAAACCTCCATTACTCTGGAAGAGTTGTTCTCAGTTTTTGACACCTTGCTTCATCCAATGAAAATCATATAATAGCTTGCAAAGTTAGAGAAGTATTAGTTCAGACTTCTGAAAAAATGTAAATGAGCAAGTGGAGGTTGAGTCAAATGCTTAATGATTGTATGTTCATTTTATTTTCTTATATTATAGATTATATTTTGCTGGAACAAGAAAATCGATCTACCTGAGCTAGAATCTCATTGCCTGCCTTAATAATCATGATTAGACTTGCCATCATGCAATGTTTCTATATCTTTGTTCCAATGCTTTAATTGGTTTCCCTGTCCTTTTGTATTCAGATTCATATTACTCCTGTTCTTATGACATATTGGTGGAATGACCTACCGAGCACTACGAGTGTCTATCTTCAAGAAACTCTTGAAAACCCAGCTCTTCAGAGAGCATCTCCTATCCTAGCACTTACCTTGTACCTACCTACCCCCTCTATCTCTGCACTTTATCTTTCTGCACTTCCTTCTATGCCTGCACCCTATCTCTACACTGTCACCTCTGACAGAGTCGGACTAGTGGGTTCCATCTTTGTAGTTTATTGTTAGCTTTTTATATAGCTTCTTATATCTTCATTTGTAAGTCGCTTTGGATAAAAGCGTCTGCTAAATACATAAACATAAACATATTCTAATATCCTGTAATTTGTTAGTGCATCATCCTTGTATGATTCTTTTATGTGCTGAAATAGAGTCGATTCTATGAACTGTTCATTTTCTAAGAGGGCTGTGGAAAACTGCTTGTGATGGATAAATAAAACAGCTGGATTATATCAACTGGAAGGGTATACACTTTTGAAGAATGTCATAAATACAATGTATGGAGCAGGCAGAGATCTCTGCTGCTTTGGATCTTAGATATTATATGAGTTCAAACATCTGGAGAGTCTCAACTCTGAGAGCAGCAGCAGTATGTTAAGCATAGCTCAGGACAGTGGAAGTACAATTTTTTACAAAAAACACACTCTCTCATATTATCGTAGTATGAGTATGAACAAACTGTGCAAATTTTTGTATTGCTTGAAAATGTTTCACCATTTAAAAGCCTTTGTGATTGTGCAAATTTTCTATGCTAATACAAATCACAAGACTTCTGGAACAATGTCCTGTGGACAGACAAGAACAAGTGGAGATGGCAAAATACACAGCAGCACATTAAGTGAAAATCAAACAGCAAATCAGCACAAACACCTCACACCAACTGTCAAGCACAGGAGTGGAGGGATATTGATTTGGGCTTGTTTTGCAGCCACAGGATTTGACAGGTAAACCGTGTAAAACTGAAATAGGGAAACAGAAATTTAGGGAAATTGAGGGAAGACCTTTTTCATGAAAAGGAGAAAAAAGGGTTCAAAATATTATAGGTCTAAATTAAGACTACAAAAACCTTTAAAGAAAATGCTGAATGTTTCCATAAACTTCCATCCACTACAGGCTCTTAGACTGTTAATCTCACAGAATTCTACAACAGTTAGTGTTTGCTCAGTTTGGTGGTTATTGTTTCACTACACAACCACTTTGGTGAGTGCTTTGGGATGGTGTAAATCAAAGTGCAACTTAAAAAATGTTCTTACGCTAAAAGTTTTATGAACACATTAATTATATTGTGCATAGTGTTCTGTCACCGATAGCTACCACAAAATTAAGCTACATAATCTTTAAGAGATGATGGAGCTCGGTCATTAAGAGCTTTATATGTGAGGAGAAGAATCTTAAATTCTATTCTGAATTTAACAGGGAGCCACTGAAGAGGAGCTAAAACTGGAGAAACATGATCTCTCCTGTTAGTTCTCATCAGAACTCTGGCTGCAGCATTTTGGATCAGTTGGAGGCTTTTCAGAGACTAATTCATGGACTAGTTTCTTTGCATCACCCTGAGACAGGATGTTCCTGATTTTGGCAATATTACAAAGGTGAAAGAAGGCAGTCCGAGAAACCAGTTTTAAATGTGCATCAAATGATAGATTCTGTTCAAATATAACTCCAAGGTTCCTCGCTGTAGAACTAGAAGCCAAGGAAATACCATCTAGAGTAACTATATAACTAGACAATTTCTCCCTGAAGCGCTCAGGTCCAAAGAGAACAACTTCAGTTTTGTCTGAATTTAGAAGCAGACAGTTCTGAGTCATCCAGGTCTTTATGTCTTTAAGAAATGCTTGTAGTCTGACCAACCTATTGGTTTCATAGATAAGTACAGCTGAGTATCATCACTGTGGCAATGGAAATTCATGCCATGCTGTCTGATAATGATACCTAATGGAAGCATGTATAAAGTAAAAAGAATCAGTCCAAGCACAGAACCCTGAGGAACGCCATGACTTACTCTGGTGTGTGAGGAAGATTCTTAACTTACAAGAACAAACTGGAATATATCAGATAAATATGACTTAAACCACCCTAATGCAGTTCCTTTGATCCCAATAACATGTTCAAGTCTCTATAACAGAATACTGTGATTTATCGTATCAAATGCAGCACTGAGATCCAACAGGACAAGCACAGAGACAAGTCCGCTATCAGAGGCTAAGAAGAGATCATTGGTAATTTTCACCAGTGCTGTTTCTGTGCTATGATGCACTCTGAATCCTGACTGTAACTCTTCAAACAGATTATTTCTATTTCTTTTTTCAAGCACTTTAGACAAAAAAGGGAGATAGGGATATAGGTCGATAATTAGCCAACACTTCTGAATCAAGAGTAGGTTTTTTAAGAAAAGGTTTAATTACAGTAACCTTAAAAGTCTGAGGTACATATTCTGTCAACAAAGACAGCTTGATCAAATCCAATATGGAAGTGTCAATTAAGAGGAAAAGCTCCTTGAACAGTCTGGTTGGAATTGGGTCTAAAATACAAGTTGATGGTTTAGAAGAGACTATTGCTGTTGTTAGCTCAGAGAGATCAACTGGGCAGAAGGCGACTAAATACAAATCAGGTTCTAAAGATACTTCTAAAGCTTCTGCACTTGATGATACATCAGTGATGATAGTGGGAAGGATTCCATCAATCTTCTCTCCGATAGAAACAATTTTATTGATAAATAATCTCATGAAATCATCACTGCTGAGAGTTAAAGGAATACATGGCTCAAAAGAGCTCAGACTCTTTGTCAGCTTTCCAACAGTGCTGAAAAGAAACCTGGGATTATTCTTATTCTCTTCTATTAATGATGAATAATAAGCAGTTCTAGCTTTACAAAGGGCTTTCTTATACGTTATTAAACTATCTTTCCAGACTAATTGAGACTCTTCTAAATTAGAGGAACGGAACTGTCTCTCCAGCTTTCTTGCAGTCTCCTTTAACGCACGTAGCTGTGGATTATACCAATGAGCCAACCTCTTCTGATGATTACCTTCCTTTTCAGAGGGGTAACATTGTCCAGTGTTGTATGCATTGAAACTATTGTGCTGTTAACAAGAGAGTCAAGTTCTACTGGAGTAAAATTTAGGTAGCCGTCCTCTGTCATATCTGCACATGGCAGTGAAGAAAAGGATGATGAAATCAACTCTTTAAAACTGGTAATAGCATTCTCTGATAGACACCTTCTATATGTAAAATCCGTAGAAGCCGTATAGTCAAGTGATGTAAATTCAAACGTTATCAAAAAATAGTCATTGATGTCATGGATGGATCAATATCAAAAAAGATGGATTTTGAGTGAACACTGTTAACTGTTTCCTCTTAATGCCATAAGTTAGCACAAGGTCAAGGGTATGATTAAGGCAGTGAGTAGATCTGTGAACACTTCAAATATAGTGAAAATCCAATATAGTCTAATCTAGAAGTAAAGTTATATTTAGGCTGCCATTTTCAACATCTACATGAATATAAGTCATCCACTACAATGACTTTATCTGAACTCAGCACTAACTGGGATAAAAACTCTGAGAATTCAGACAGAAACTCAGAATAAGGGCCAGGTGGATGATACACAACAACAAACACAAGAGGATTTTGTGATTTCCACTTTTGGTGGGAAAAACTGAGAATCAGATATTCAAAAGAGCTCAAACTAATCTTGGGTCTAGGACTGATGAGTAACCCTGACCTGAAGATAGCTGCCACTCCTACTCCTCTGCCTGTGGTTCGAGGAATGTGAACATTTAAATAGTCAGAGGGAGTTGATTCATTAATGCTAACATGATCCTCCTGCTGCAGCCAGGTTTCTGTAAGACAAAATATATCAATATGATGATCACAAATCAAATCATTCTCTAACAGAGACTTCGAAAGGAGAGATCTATCCATCCATCCATCCATCATCTGCCGCTTATCCGGGGGTCGGGTCGCGGGGGCAGCAGCTTGAGCATAGAAACCCAGACGTCCCTGTCCCCGGTCACTTCCTCCAGCTCTTCCGGGGGGACCCCGAGGCGTTCCCAGGCCAGCCGAGAGACATAGTCTCTCCAACGTGTCCTGGGTCTTCCCCGGGGTCTCCTCCCAGTGGGACGTGCCCGGAACACCTCCCCAGGGAGGCGTCCAGGGGGCATCCTAACCAGATGCCCGAGCCACATCATCTGACTCCTCTCAATGCGGAGGAGCAGCGGTTCTACTCCGAGCCCCTCCCGGATGACTGAGCTTCTCACCCTATCTCTAAGGGAGAGCCCAGACACCCTGCGGAGGAAACTCATTTCGGCCGCTTGTATTCGCGATCTTGTTCTTTCGGTCACTACACACAACTCGTGACCATAGGTGAGGATGGGAACGTAGATTGACCAGTAAATAGAGAGCTTCGCCTTCTGGCTCAGCTCCTTCTTCACAACGACGGGCCGGTGCAGAGCCCGCAACACTGCAGACGCTGCACCGATCCGCCCGTCAATCTCCCGCTCCATTCCTCCCTCACTCGTGAACAAGACCCCGAGATACTTGAACTCCTCCACTTGGGGAAGGATCTCATTCCCGACCCGGAGAGAGCATTCCACCCTTTTCCGTCTGAGAACCATAGTCTCGGATTTGGAGGCGCTGATTCTCATACCAGCCGCTTCACACTCGGCTGCGAATCGCTCCAGTGAGAGCTGAAGGTCACGGCCTGACGACGCTAACAGAACCACATCATCCGCAAAAAGCAGAGACCCGATTCTGAGGTCGCCAAATCGGACACCCTCAACGCCTTGGCTCCGCCTAGAAATTCTGTCCATAAAAGTTATGAACAGAATCGGTGACAAAGGGCAGCCCTGACGGAGTCCAACTCTCACCGGAAATGTTTCCGACTTACTGCCGGCAATGCGGACCAAACTCTGGCACCGGTCATACAGAGACCCTATCAAGGGGTCCGGCACTCCATATTCCCGGAGCACCCCCCACAGGACTCCACGAGGGACACGGTCGAACGCTTTCTCCAAGTCCACAAAACACATGTAGACTGGTTGGGCGAACTCCCATGCACCCTCCAGGATCCTGCCGAGGGTATAGAGCTGGTCCACTGTTCCACGGCCAGGACGAAAGCCACACTGCACCTCCTGAATCCGAGGCTCGATCATCCGACGGATCCTCCTCTCCAGTACCCCCGAATAGACCTTACCAGGGAGGCTGAGGAGTGTGATACCCCTATAGTTGGAACACACCCTCCGGTCCCCCTTTTTAAAGAGGGGGACCACCACCCCGATCTGCCAGTCCAGAGGCACTGTCCCCGATGTCCACGCAATAATGCAGAGGCGTGTCAGCCAAGACAGCCCTACAACATCCAGAATCCTGAGAAAGTCAGGACGGACCTCATCCACCCCCGGGGCCTTGCCACCGAGGAGCTTTTTGACCACCTCGACAACCTCAGCACCAGAAATGGGAGGCCCCGTCTCAGAGCTCTCCGACTCTGCCTCTTCCGAGCACGTGTTGGTAGGATTGAGGAGTTCCTCGAAGTATTCCCCCCACCGACTCACAACATCCCTAGTTGAGGTCAGCAAAGCCCCGTCCCCACTGTACACAGTGTTGACTGTCAGCCGCTTCCCCCCCCTGAGACGCCGGATGGTGGACCAGAATCTCTTCGAGGCCATCCGGAAATCGTTCTCCATGGTCTCACCAAACTCCTCCCAGGCCCGAGTTTTTTGCCTCAGCAACCGCCGAAGCCGCAGCCCGTCTGGCCTGTCGGTACCTATCAGCTGCTTCCAGGGTCCCACTGGCCAAAAAGACCCGATAGGACTCCTTCTTCAGCTTGACGGCTTCCCTCACCACTGGTGTCCACCAGCAGGTTCGAGGGTTGCCACCACGACAGGCACCGACCACCTTACGGCCACAACTCCGATCAGCCGCCTCGGCAATGGAGTCACGGAACATGGCCCATTCGGACTCAATGTCCCCCACCTCCCCCGGGATATGGTTGAATCTCTGCCAGAGGTGGGAGTTAAAGCTCCTCCTGACGGGGGATTCTGACAAACGCTCCCAGCAGACCCTCACAATACGTTTGGGCCTGCCAGGTCTGATCGGCATCCTCCCCCACCAGCGGAGCCAACTCACCACCAGGTGTTGATCAGTTGACAGCTCTGTCCCTCTCTTCACCCAAGTGTCCAGGACATACGGCAGCAAGTCCGATGATACAACCACAAAGTCGATCGTCGAACTGCGGCTAAGGGTGTCCTGGTGCCAAGTGCACATATGGACACCCTTATGCCTGAACATGGTGTTCGTTATGGACAGTCCATGACTGGCACAGAAGGAGAGATCTAATATTTAGCAAACCATATTTAATAGTTTGATGTTTTTGTTCAGTTAAAGTCTTTGCTTTAAATTTTGTTTGCACAAGAGGATTTGCTCCTTTTGTGTTTATTGATTTGGGAGGTAGCATCAGGTGGGAAGCCACAGAGAAGTGGGTGAGACTACAACTCTGCATCCTGGTCTCAACCCTGGGTTGTCATGTTTTTGGATGACTGATTCGTCCATATTTCTAGAAATGAGAGCTGCTCCTTCCAAAGTGGGATGGACGCCGTCTCTCCTCATTAGACCAGGTTTTCTCCAGAAAGATTGCCAATTATCTATGTAGCCCACATTGTTTGCTGGACACCATCTAGACAACCAGCTATGGCATCCGACTAAACATGGCATCACTGGTCAGATTTGGCAGGGGTTCAGAGAAAACTACGGAGTCCGACATTGCTTTGGCAAAATTACAAAATTACAATTTTAATGACCTCCGATTGGCGTAACCGGGTGTCATTACCGCCGACGTGAATAATTATTTTATTGTATTTATGCTTATCCTTTGCCAGCAGTTTTAAATAAGATTCTATGTCGCCCACTCTGGCCCCTGGAATATATTTGACTATGGTCGCTGTTGTCGCTAATGCCACGTTTCTGACTATAGAGCTGCCAATTACCAGGGTTTTGTCCTCAGCGAGTGTGTCGCTGAGTGGGGAAAATCTATTTGAAATGTGGACAGGTTGATGGTGAACCACGGGCTTGACTTTAGGACTATGACTCCTCTTCCTAACAGTCACCCAGCCACTCTGAGGTCCCGGCTGCTCGGGATCTGCAAGGGGACGACTAATAGAGCTAGGCTAGTTTAGTTGCCTCTGCACTGGCTAAAGGGGCCTGGCTCGCTATCGGGTGGTTTTCAACAGTGCAGAGCCGAGCTTCCAATTCAGATAACCTCACCTCCAAAACTACAAAAAGACTACATTTGTTACATGTACCATTATCACTAAAGGAGGCAGAGGAGTACCTAAACATCTGACACACAGAGCAGGTGAAAGCAGGAGATGGAGGAAGAGAACTGGTAGCCATAATATGCTAGAGAAACCGACACACCGCTAAAAAGTGAAAAATAAAGACTAAAGATCTGTAAGAGTGAGTGTTAGAATATAACAAGTATGCGATAGAGTTAACTATGCAAAATGTGTAAATTATAGGGAGAAATAAGGTGATTATTAGTAGTTCAAGAGGAGCAAGAAATGTCACAGTACATACACAAGGCAACAGGAAGTGATGCAATACGTCTTACCGCAAGGTTGCAATCCCCCAATACAAACCAATGCAAAATCTGTTTTATTTTTATTTTTCAAAAATATCTTTCACCTGTGCTGCTATTTAAAGCCCATTCTATCACCTTCTGTTGTAGTTCAAAATCAAAACACCAATTAACTACTTTTGAGAAAATGAACTTTTGGCTGTTAGTATTAAATTATATTCATGAATATAATTTAATATTCATACAATATCAATGCATCCCTGGAACGAACCTAAGTTATATTATGAATTATAAAAATGTTTTGTTTTTTTTAAATCATTATAGCAATTGCATTGTATAGATTGTAACTGTGTATAACAAACTCTCAGTGCTCATTTTTTGTTGTGGCTTTCAACCACTGCAGGAGGAGAGGGTGCAACAATTTTAATATCACCTCTTTGAAAGAAAAGAAAGTCAAACTTGTGAAACAGCAGTGTTGAACAGATGACAAAATATCCATTAAATGTTTGTTTCAAATACTAATATGAGGTGAGTTAAAGTCGCTTCATTAATCTGCAGAGTGTTCGATATGTCAAGTTGGCTCCACCACAACTTCAACATTACTCAAAAGGGCAAGTCACGCAGTAAACAATACATTTTTCTTTTGATATTCTTGATACAATAAATCCTTCCCTCCATTTTCTATACCCGCTTAATCCAGTTCAGGGTTGAGGACTGGCTTGAGCCTATCCCAGGTGTCTTTGGGTAAGAGGCAGGATACACCCTGTACAGGTCGCCAGTCCATCACAGGGCCACAAAGAGGCAAATGAGGCAAACAACCATCCACACTCCCATGCACTCCTAGGGGCAATTTTAGAGTCACCAATTAACCTAAAATGCATGTTTTGGAGCAGTGGGAGGAAGCTGGAGTAACCGGGGAGAGAACTCCCACATACACGGGGAGAACATGCAAACTCCACAAAGAAAGGCTCCAACAATAACCAAGTGTTTGTTTTTCATAACAAAGCAACAAAGAAAATCTGGATCAAATTATGAGGGGATTCCAAGTTTGGTGTCGAGCCTCCACCCATCCCCTAATCCTAACCCAAAGAACAGTAGAGGAGCCTTTGTATGAGAGCCTCTTTTTTTGGACCTTTTTAAACTTAGGACTACACTTCAAAGATACCCTCTACATTCATAAACTGTGAAGCTGATTAGCTGGTGTTGTGACATCCATCAGGAATAGTCAAGAATATTGTCTGAATTTCACAAACACAGGACAATTAATCATTTTGCAACAAGGGAACAGTTTACACACAGAGACTGGGATGCAAATGTTCAGAGATTCAGCGATTACAGGAAACTTTTATGGGGTAGATTCGAAGAAGCCTGCATATCTGTTGATACGAGTCGCTTCTTAAAATGAAGAAACAATTCTTTGATCATCTTATAGTCGCAGGCAGTTGTGACCTCAGGGCCAAGGCCGAGGAATTCACCCTTCTGGCATCTCGTTCCTTCTTTGAGTGCAGCTGTTATTCTCATACACAGGTACAATATTTGCAACATAAGCAGTTACACAGAAGTAGAAATAATTATGTGGGCATAAAAGATAAGAATTTTTCTATAATTCCCCTCCTTTGAATCTTTAAATCCTGTTTATACTTACTGGAAACTTCAAAATCCAAAAGATATTACAACACATGAAAAGAATAAAAATTCATGAGACTGGAGTTATTCTCAAGCGTTATAGTGACATTACACCATGACGGATTTCCTACGTTCATTCCATTTCCACTTCGATGGTTGCAGGTGTAATTGCCAGCAGACGGGGAAAGATGAACTACAGCCGCCGGGGGAAACAGATAGAGTAGGGTGGTACAGTTTCATGGAAGTTTAGGAGTTGTAAACGACTGTAAGACACACTTATAGTCTGTGGGATTAATGTTAGGGTCTGATGGGAATGGAACTGTGCCCAAACTTAAGATACGCAAGATAAACAGTTTTGTTTTGGTCCAGTTTCGTGGGCTGGGAAAATGAGCCAGTCCAGTCATCCATTCTTATCAGTAAAATCAGTTTCAATCCTTACCACAGTTTGGAGGTCAGAGATATTAAGATAAGTTACTATGGGTCTAGATGGTGGTGGAGGTGAGCTAGACTGGCTATAATCCATTTGCAGAATAATATTGATCTTTACCGTTGCATTTGCCAGTGGCGCATAAGTCTTTGAGGAAGGTAGTGCTCTCTCCCTCACACAAATACACTGTTACCTTGCCTCCCTGGAGGCTTTCATTTCCTGTACCTTAAAACATAGCAGGGAAAACAACAAGAACATCTAAACATGTCAGACAACACATTGTTCCTCGTAGGCCACACATGCCAGGCTGTCTAAATGGGTGTCAGGGTCTCTTAATCTGTCCATTTTGAAGTAATTTAATTCAGCAAACCTTAATCAGCTTTATCTCAGTCTTCATCCCCCTCTTCTTCCTCAGTCGTTGGAGCAGGCAGAGGTCAGAGAGTGTCGTTGGTTGCTTCACTGACTCCTGCGACCTTCTGCCTATCACCCCCTGCGTCATGAAGTGTTCCTATTAATGTCACTTCCTCTGCATTCAGACTTACACGACTGAGGTAGCGGGTTCAGAATATCTACAACTCAACTGATTCAGGCTTTGCTTGAATTAGTTGTTGTGCCTTTTTGAAATGTTACAAATGGATCTAGGTCCTCTCAACAATTTTCACGGCAATTGGGGTGGTGAGGATAACTTGATATGTACGTTTCCACCTAGGGCTGAACCAGGTCTTCTTTTTGATAACTTTGATGAAGACTCAATCTCCAGGATCCACCAAAGATGTGGGCTGTTTCTGTTTGGAATAGAATTAATAGATTAGACACTTTTGTAAGTTTTTACATTTTTCTCATGTACCGGTAATCAGCCAGAGTTTCTTCATCACTCCTGGTGAGTGACTCAGTTGTGGAATGACATAAGGGTCTTCCATACATCATCTCAAATGGTGTAAGACCTGTGCTTGTTGGTACCATGTGCTATTTAGCTGCACAAGTAGTAGACAGTGAACCAAGTTTTTGAATCTTTCCACCAATAGTGCTGATTGTTGATGATATGCACAGTGATTATTTTAGTTCTATATTTAGGTTCTTAGCCATCAGAGTGATAGCGTTGTTTACAAAGTGTGTTCTGTTGTCACTGTGCATTCTTTCTGGGATGCCAAATCATGGCTACTGTCAGTACATCTGGGTGTGCACAAGTTGAGTTCCAACTCATTTTGTGTGCATATCAGTTATCATTCAACAGTATTTCTTTCCATCACATTTACTAAGTTCAATAAAATCCATGCAAATATGTTGAAATGGATACTCTGGTTTTGGAAACTGTCCTCTTCTTGGTCTTAGATTGCCTTGTGGGACTGTACACATTGAACAAACATTTTTCAGAGGAATTTAAAAATCCATATGTTGTGAATGTGTGTTCTATGACATGTACCATCCCTCCTGTTGAGACATGACATTATCCATGGCTCAATAATGCAGCATATCTGAACAGATTGTGTGGAAGGATTAGTTTTCCTTTTGGTCTTTAATTACTAAGTTGCTAGTAATATTCATATTTTGTTCAGCTTGTACAGTTCTCTGGTCCACTATGGTTGTTTTTATATGCACCATCAAAGTAAACTTTGACTTGACTTGTTATGACTTGTTATATTTCTTTGAGTTATCCTCTTTCTGTAAGCCATTGGGGATTACTGACTCACATATCACACATTTCATCACTGTTTTTGCTAATATTCTAACTCACTTTCAACCTTTCTGTAAAACACTTTGCTTCTCTGTTAAGAGAAATGATCAATTGTTTCATCTGCTGTAGTCAAATAGTTTAATGGTTTAATAAGATCAAATATAGATACTAATGATAAATATTAACCCAGAATTGGTGAAAACGTCACCTCTGTCCCTTTATAGGTTGCCAACAATTTTTTCCTTTAAGATTAGGGAAGTTAACCAATCAGATGTCACGAAAGCCATGACCAAGTTCAATTCTACATTTTCTGCTTACGTTTCGGATGAAACTTGTGATGTTGCAGAAGAGCTCACCTCAAATTTAGAAAAAAGCATCAGATTTGGTCTCAGACCTGCTTCAGTTAGAAATGATAAAGTCTCAATTTGCAAAAGATATTTTGTTCAGTAAGTTTTTCTGTTAAAGGAGCAAAAATTTTAAATGCTCTACCTGTTCATTTTAAAATCTCCTGAACTTCTTTAACTCTGTAAGAGAGCTGTTAAATCTTAATTCAACGACAAACTTGCAATAGTATCCAGTTTTAAACATTGTGTTCTTAATGCACAGGTACAATATCTGCAACATAAGCAGTTACAAAGAAGTAGAAATGATTATGTTGGCATAAAAGATAAGAATTTTTCTATGAGATAGGCTCAAACCAGACAGACTCGTGAGCAGACTTTATTAATTCCAGGAAGGGAAATTATACTGCAATGGTTTGTTTTTAAAGAAATGCTATGTTTATCAATAGATAACAAAGTAAAAAAAAAAAAAATCACATGACAGACATTTAGAAAGTTGAAGTGTAGCAGAGAATAGTGTGGTAGATGTCTTCAGAGATCACCATGAATGGATTGGGGTGTTGTTCATATAGCTTGGCAGAAATTTAGCTGATTAGTGCAAGTGAAGGTTTTTTCTGTTTGTCATTCTACTTAAACATAATGTTTAAATTTGTACCTTGAGATGACATTTGCTGTGATTTGGCACCATATAAATAAAAACTGAATTGAACTGAACAGTTTACATGCAAAAATACTGTGTTTTTTTTATTATAGAAGATTAATGGATGATGTTTAACACTGTAAAAATGCATGAATCTTTTTAAACATTTAAGTATTACAGTAGTGTTTATTAGATTTCATTTGAGTTTACATTTGGAGCCAGCCATGGACATCCCTGGCGCAGAGTGATGCAAAGCAGTGGTTGTTCAGTTTCCCAGTATCTTTGGCCACACTTGTATTAAAGCTCTTCCTTTTCAAGTGCAGAAGCAGTGTAACCCGATGAGGCAGCTGTTTAAACTCCAACTGAGACTCAGGCCTTCCAGTAATCTTTTATTAGCGTTTTTCTGGCAGCAGAATAAAGACAAATGATTTGGCCTTTGCAATTAGACCTTGTAAACCTTCAAACAATTTGGATGAGGCTAAATCATCTGTTATCTTTTAATATCAGTTTGATAGACTTTATAGTTTTTTTCTTATCTTACTTTTGTAACTCTTACTCCATTATTCTCATTGTTTTCACTTCTTCACAAATTGAAATAGCGCTGTGTCAGTACCAAAGAGAATGATGATGAGGTAATTATTATACACATGAAATACTTGTTTCTTGTGGCTGCTGTCACTGTTATCTGAACTGGTGATAATCTGAGGTCACAAATCAAACATAAAAGCTGGATCTGTAATGGCAACAAGAGGTCATGGAGGATCGTGTCATCATTTGTAGGGATGTAAATCCTTGTGACTCATCGGTAGGACAAAAATTAAGTCAATTCCAGAAAATAGTAATACCAAAGCTGAAATTCTCTCTCAGACTTTGGCATTGACCATCATGGTAACCGTTAATATCTCATAGCTAAACAACTGAAGAACAACTCAGTCAAACTCCTTAAAACTACATTTCTAAGTGGGAAATTACCTACATCAGTGACTGCCAATGTGAGATGATACTGTAAAATATCAACTAATTTTGCATGTGCAACTAATGAGTGTGGTAGAGGCTTGACAGAGTAGTGTTGTCTCAAATAGAGTTTGATTGGGTTTAGGCTACAAAACCACTTAAGAGTATGTGAGAAAACATTGTACTTTGGATCAACCAGACCTTTTCACACTTTGAACCAAATGAGTACAAAATCCTCCTTCAACAAGTTTCCCCTCAGTTTCCTGAGCTGCCACAGGTGAAAGTCCCTCTAACAGTGATTTAGTGACCTATTTCCATCGTGTTTTTAAAAACATGCACGATAACCAGGTGATCAACGAGATTGATCTCCTGGTTTTGACTCTGCCTGGACTAAGTAAACTGATCTTTTTGGACTAAGTAAACTGATCTCGCATGCCTCATTGTTGGGCTTTTGGGTTCTCCTTTGCCAGTGACTGTGATGCAAAACTCAGAAATCAACTCAGGACAAGACTTCAGATTTACCACCTATGGCACATTTACAACTTATGTCCAAGACTTATAAATGAAGTGTTCAGACTCTTTATGCGCATGGGCATTCAGTGTGCATGAGCACTGAGTAGGGGTGGCTGGACTATTCCTGAAACCCATTAAATCCTGTCTGTGAGTACTTGAAATTGTGAGTGGGCTGAGTTGTCTTTTTTCCATAATGCAAAATTATGAAAACAAACTATTTTATCTCTGAGTGCACTGTCACTTGAAGAGTGCTCGCAGGTCACATTATGTTAGTCATTGTTATGATGAGTCATTCATGCAGCAGCAGTGGACCTATCTGGATGAAAAAATTAGAATTCTGCATTAGATATAATTTATTCCTGTAAACATTACAGTAGACTTTTTTATGTCTTAATTAAGTTCTAAAGCCATCCCTCAGTGGCCTTAAACAACAGCATGGATCTTTGGTTGGGCTTCATTTTCCACACTACCATTTCCAGAGTTATTATAATACTTTATATATATAATTTTTTCAAATTGATCTTTTAATTTGTAAATAAATAAACAACAAAAGAATTCAGTACACTAATTATAAGAAATTGAATCAAACACATTTTTACTCAATGATTACATTTCTAGAAACAGATAAACTATCTTGAAATATGTCTTAAAAGCACTGTCTCAAGAAGGAAGAAATTGGATGGATATAAGTTGCTTTGGTGGTTGTAAAGAAATGCTCTGAAAAGTATATGAAGCTCTACATAGTACTTAACAAATCAAAGCAGGTACATAATGGGTTATATTTTATACATCCATTTCCTATACCCGCTTAATCCGTCGGTCCAGTCGCGGGGGGGCTGGAGCCTATCCCAGCGGCCATTGGGTGAGAGTTGGGGTACACCCTGGACAGGTCGCCAGTCCATCACAGGGCCACACAGAGACAGACAACCACACACACACACTCATACTCACTCCTAGGGACATTTTTAGAGTCACCAATTAACTTAACGTGCATGTTTTTGGACAGTGGGAGGAAGCCGGAAAGAACCCACGCATACACGGGGAGAACATGCAAACTCCACACAGAAAGGCCCCAGCTGGGAGTTGAACCCGGAACCCTCTCTCTGTGAGACCACCACGCCACCATGCAGTCCCTTGAAAAAGTAACCTGTGGCAAATGTGATTAATTTCTTTTTAGAAAATTTATAATTAAATAGTATTAGTTTGAAAATGTCTCATTGAGCTGCTGTTCAGATTTGCAGTACATTTCTACTTCAAACTTCCACCTTAAAGTACTATAGAGCAACCTACTTGTGTAAATCTACATTCAACTTCAGGTGCAATTAATGCTGCATTCAATATCTCAGAGGCAGGAAGTTTAAATTATTTTGCTTTTGCTTTGCTAAGAACAGAAAGTTCCTATCAGAGTTTATATACACTATACTGCCAAAAGTATTCGCTTTGCATGCATATGAATTTAAGTGACATCCCATTCTTAATCCATAGGGTTTAATATGATGTCCGCCCACCCTTTGCAGCTATGACAGCTTCAACTCTTCAATGCAAGTTTTCGACAAGGTTTAGGAGTGTGTTTATGGGAATTTTTGACCATTCTCCCAGAAGCACATTTGTGAGGTCAGACACTGATGTTGGACGAAAAGGCCTGGCCCGCAGTCTCCTCTCTAATTCATCCTAAAGGACTCTGTGCAGGCCAGTCAAGTTCTTCCACACCAAACTCGCTCATCCATATCTTTATGGACCTTGCTTTGTGCACTGGTGCATAGTCATATGGAACAGGAAGGGGCCATCCCAAAACTGTTTCCACAAAGTTGGGAACATGAAATAGTCCAAAATCAAAATCTCTTAGTATGTTGAAGCATTCAGAGTTCCTTTCACTGGAACTAAGGGACCAAGCCCAACTCCTGAAAAACAACCCCACATCATAATCCTTCCTCCACCAAACTTTACACTTGGCACAATGCAGTCAGACATGTACCGTTCTCCTGACAACTGCCAAACCCAGACTCGTCCATCAGATTGTCAGATGGAGAAGAGTAATTTGTCACTCCAGAAAATGCGTCTCCACTGCTCTAGAGTCCAGTGGCGGCGTGCTTTACACGACTGCTTTGCATTGCACTTGGTGATATATGTCTCAGATGCAGCTGCTCGCCCATGGAAACCCATTCCACAAAGCTCTCTACGCACTATTCTTGAGCTAATCTGAAGGCCACATGAAGTTTGGAGGTGTGTAGCAATTGACTCAGCAGAGAAGTGGTGACCTCTGTGCAGTATGCGCCTCAGCATCGGTTGACCCCACTCTGACATTTTATGTGGCCTACGACTTCGCAGCTGGGCAGCTGTTGTTCCCAATCGCTTCCACTTTGTTATAATTTACATATCTCGTCGATTCTCTTAAGGTCATGATTTATGTTTCCTGTTTTGTTGAGAAACTTGCCTCTCCTCTCATTTCAGATCGCTTCACTTCCTGCCCCTGTGTTTTCTCCTCAGTTTGATTATCTGCCCCGCCCTCATTAGATTCACTTGTCTGGTTACCTCTCCCTTCTCTTATGTATTTAATATGTGCTTCTCCTCCTCTCTGTGCCTGTTCATATTTGATCCTCTGTGTCTTATGTTCTAGCCTTATTTAGTCTTTCATTGTTATTGGATTCCCTGGTTTATTGGATTTTTGCCTGCTCACTGACTTCCGCCTTTGCCTTGCCCTTGTTGAATTTGTTTGCTTGGACTGACTGATATTCGTGTATTCCCTTTTTGGCTAATAAACTGAGTTTTATTTGAACCCTAAACCTTGTTTTGGAGTCCTGCATTTGAGTCTTGCTTTTTGTGGAGTACCAGACGTAACAATAACAAAACTCACAGTTGAATGTGGAATATTTAGTAGCAAGGAAATGTCACGACTGGACTTGTTGTACAGGTATCATCCTATTACGGTACCACACTGGAATTCACTGAGCTCCTGAGAGTGACCCATTCTTTCACAAATGTTTGTAGAAGCAGTCTGCATGCCTATGTTCTTAGATGTATGCACCTTTGGTCATGGAAGTGATTGGAACACCTGAATTTATTTATTTGGATGGCTGAGTGAATTCTTTTGGCAATCTAATTGTCACGGTCACTGGTGCTGGCAAAGGAGAACCCAAAAGCCCGACAACGAGGCAGACAAGTTGCAAGGGAAGACCAGTTTACTTGGTCCAAAAAACAGGCAGAGTCAAAACCAGGACATCAGAATTAGGCGAACAAAACAAAGGGGAAGGGGCAGGCAGGTATCTGTAGTTCAAGAAAGGCAAAACAGTGTCAGAACAAGAAGGCAGAACTGGAAATGCTGGCGAGCTTGGCAAAGTACAACACAAAACAATCTGGCAGGGATCAAGTGAAAATGGACTAGAACATATACTGAGGAACTAATGAGCAAATGGACTGCAGGTGAAGAGGAGATGGGCGGGGAAAACCAGGTGGGGGAAATTAGTTGATTGTATGACAGGGATGAAAGGCAGAATCTGAAATGACAGGAGAGTTATTGAAGTGACATGGAACCAAAATAAAAAATAAAAGCAAACTAAGAGTTAGTGTAACTACGTTACAATAGTGTACTTCCCTTAAGAAAATAAAAATGTACTATTGCTCCACCTGTACTTTGTCTGAAGTATATAGCTCTAATTGACATTCTTTAAGTGTTTTCCCAGTTGGAAGATTAAAGGCATGACAGCATTCTGCCATTTCAAAAATAAAGATCCGTTCAACTTTGACCATGTTAGCAACAGTTCTTGATGTGAACAAAAAATATAAGGATGGACCGAATGTGAAGCCTCGGCTCTACAGAGTCAATGTGTGACAGAAATGTTATAATGTGATTTTTGAATGGCATATCAGCCCTGCTGAATGGCCAGGACTTCACTCCATCTATGATGTTACGGGGGCAGGTTCAACACATTTGGAACAAAACTGTTCCGTAATAGAGGGATATGAACTATCTGACCTTCAGAATTAAACTGCAAGCCCATTGGTTTGGTTTACCAATCTCAAAAGAGGCTAAACCTGAAGAGGAGAGGGTTGGACTGAAGTAAGTCAACATCATAAAACTGTCTGCTTTGAATAAAGGTATATATTAATGGTCAAAAAAGAAGAAGCTAATTAAAAACTCACATCTTCATCGCATTTCATCAGGACCTCTGGAATTGTGTCAGCTTGTGACAAACCTGCACAATGTCTGCTTTAAGTCAAGTCACTGGCTATTCAAAAACCATCCATTCTCACTTTATATGTGTAACTTACTGTATATGTAAGACCACTGTCTTAAGATGGGCGAACTGAAACATACTTTCTTCAGCAGGTTAAACAGACTCCTGCTGTAAAGTCCACATGTGCACATACATCATTATATGGCACATGATAAAAAAAAAAGATCCAAGTTGTAACGGGTGGTGTATGGACCCAATTGCAGTACAAAGGAGTCAGAAGACAGTGGTAAAAAGTTCAAGGCTTTAGTGAGACTCTGGCAGACAGACAAACGGTTTAGAAACCGGCAAACAGGAATCAGGAGAGGAGAGGCAAATTTCTTGGTCAGGGACAGAAGGCTGGGTCGAATTACCAGGAGGCAGACGAAGCAGGGAATCAGGGACAGGCGAGGTCGGTACCGGTAAAGCTGGCAGGAGAACTCTGGAAAGACTTGCATGGCAAAGAACAATCTGGCAAAGGAGTGAGTGTGGAGCTGGTGACTATATGCTGGGCTGATTGCAAGTGATGAGAGGCAGCTGTGTGCACAGGTGAGTGGAGTTAATAGATGATTCTGTTCTGAATCAGACATCAATAAAATTAAGTTTGGCAATAGATCTGTCAGACTTACTAGGATTAGTTAGAGCTAAATTCAGTAACAAAGAGAGTAGCATAGCGGTGAGTGGCTTGGACCTTACCCAAAGAAGGTTACTTGTTTAAACCTCTGTTGAGAGATTTCTGTGCCTTCTCAGGTTGGTCTAGTTTCCTCCCAGAGTTTAAACACATTCGTGTAAAATTAATCTTATCCAACTGAAGCTGGGATAAGATCCACCCACTTGGAACCCTGAACAAAATGACTGAGATTAGAGAGAGATTAGAGAGAATACCAAAGGTTTTTGGATTGGGATTGAATAAGGCTCTCCACGACTATGCAAATTTCTATAAATTCTTGTAATAATAATAATAATAATAATAATAATAATAATAATAGTAATAATACATTTTATTTATAGGCACCTTTCTGGGCACTCAAGGTCACCATACATTGGCTAAATACCACACTACACAAACTATGATAACAATGAGGAGTAAAGTGATCAGAAAACAAAAAACACTCAAAATTACACAATGCAAATTAAATCATAGGGAAAAGGCAGTTTTGAATAGGTAAGTTTTGAGTTTGGATTTGAAGCTGGAGTTTATGTATTTGTAAGTGACACCAGAGAGTAGAGAATTGCAGTAGTCCAGGTAAGAAGTGACGAGGCTATGAACAAGAATAGAAGTGGTATGGGGGTTGAGGGAGGGGCAGAGGTGGTTGATGTTGCGTAGGTGAAAATATGCAGACCGGGTGATGTTATTGATATGGGAATGAAAAGATAGAGTACTGTTGAGGATGACACCCAGACTCTTAACCTGTGGGGACGTGGTGACAGTGGAGATGTCAATGGTTAAAGAGGAACTCCAGTATTTTTAAAGCTAGACCTTATTTCTGGCATGAAATAGATTTATCCACTCACTGAGAACAGTTTGGCGAAAGTCGGCGTCCATCAGAAGCTATTTAGATAACTTGCGTATATCCATATAACAGAGTGAACGGGGCAGGGATGATGCAGCCTCTAAATAAGGCATTATCTGTCTTTATTTCACCAATACTTTAAGACAAAGGGATTTCTACACAGGCACTCTACTGGGACGACTTCATCCACACGGATCGCGAGTTATCTAAATAACTTCCGAAGGACGCCGACTTTCGCCAAACTGTTCTTGGTGAGTAGATAAATGTATTTCATGCCAGAAATAAGGTCTAGATTTAAAAATACCAGAGTTCCCCTTTAAGACATGATGGAGCTTGGTCATTAAGAGCTCTATATGTGAATAACAGAATTTTTAATTCTATTCTGAATGACGCTGGAGGCGTTTTCTGGGTGGGTGGGTGGGTGGGGTGGGGGGGGGGGGGGGAGTCAGTTGTTCACCAGGTTCTGTGGGATGATTCGCACGTTGGTGTTGTCCTTGTCCAGATGTTCCAAGCTCAGGTGGAGTGTAGAAGACACGGCGTCCTCTATGGAACAGTTGCAGTGGTAAGCTAACTGGAACCGATGGAATGGAACAATTTAATTACAGCAACCATGAGATTCTGTGGTACATAGCCTGTCAACAAAGATAGTTTGATAAAATTGAATATAGAAGTGTTAATTAAAGGGAAAATCTCTGTGAACACTGGTTGGGATTGGGTCTAAAATACAAGTTGATGCTTTAGAAAAAGCTGGACAGAAACAGTCTGAATACAAATCAGGTTCTTAAGATACTTTTAAAGCTGCTATATTTGATGATACATCATTGATAATAATGGGGAGGATTCCATGAATCTCTCTTATAGAAACTATTTTGTGTTTCTTGTCAGTGAATGATGTCAGAAAAATTGTGACGAATGCAAACAGGCTACAGTTAATTGTACTAGCATCAGCTAATTGCTAATATGCTAAGGTCTTCTAAAGAAGCTTAGTAAGATGGTGGCACAGAGAGATGCTGGGGTTCAGTGCTTTGTTTGTCTGTTTGTGTGTGAGTTGTATGTTGTTCCAACAACATTCTGCCAGGTAAACAATGTTTACGGCTGGTGTGATCTCACTGAAAAGAGATACTCAGTTAACAAGCTGTTACACCTGTGTTTTTTCACAACATCTGGAAACTGGATATCGCTAGGCCTCCTGGCTCTCCATTGATTTACCATCCACGCAGTAAGGCAGCAAAGCCAGTGCAGCGAGAGGAGGCAAAAGTGAGGCTGTGGAGCATGTGTACTGATTAGGCCACATAGGCGGCCACACAAATCGCCACTTCCTAGCGTCTTTATCACCAATGAAAGATCCCTTGCAACAAGATGGATGAATTGAAACTACAGGTTTGCAACAAACAACATTGTAAAGTATATATCTTTCTCAGGAGTTCACTGTTGTCACAGTGACTGTGTATATTGCAGCTGATGCTAATGCGAGCTCAGCAGTTGGAATTTTAGATTACACCATTAGCGGTCAGCAGAGTATGTGTCCTGTGGCTGTTTCTATCATTACAAGGAACTTCAACCATGCTAACTTACAGGCAGTGCACCCAAAATTACATTAACATTTCAACTGGAGTAAAAATACAATGGACATGTCTAACATCAAGATGGGCTTCAGAGCAAAGCCACTCAGACCACATGTCCAAGCTCTTAATCCCAGCATAGATTCCCCTCAGGTAAAGTGTTCATCTTCAACTTATCCTGAAGGTGCCTATGCAGCAGGACTGCTTTGAGACAACAAACTGGGATGTTTGGAGCCTCAATACTTAGAGTGTTGCGAAACAGTTTTCCTGAGATACATCAAGCTCTGGAGCTCTGGAGTGTATCTGGGCTTATCCAAACAAAGAGCCCTGGATGACCAAAGAAGTGCAGAGCCTACTAAGGGAGATAAACATTGCATTCAGGTCCTGTGATTGAGTACTGTACTGTGTTGCCAGAGCAACCAAGAGGCAGTAGCTACATAAATTCACTGTGTCCCATCTTGAGCAATAAGGACTTCCTAAATGAGCACTCCCGGAAAGTGAGAGTAGACCCCCCATAACTGCAGGGTGCACATTCAGGACAACCTGTCCTGTATGGCGCTCCAGCTGCACAGCAAGAGACAGGAAACCGCTCCAGAGAGTAATGACTATGTCGCAGAGGATCATCTGTTGCCCGCTCTCGTCCGTGGAGGATCAGTACTCTCCCACAGTTTTAAAAAAGCTCAAAACATTCTTAGGGACCCAGTTTGAACTGTTGCCCTCTGGCAGATGTTTCAGGGCATTAAGAGTGAGAACGAACAGGCTTAAAAATAGTTGTTATGATAGTGCCATTAGGGCATTAAACTATGCATTATTTAATTTCCCTTCATGCAGTATCAGCTATCATTATATGTGCTTGAATGTTTGCAATGGGGACTGTTGCTTTTTTAGCTTTTTATTACCTGTAATTTATTTCTTTACTATGTCAGAGGTTTTAGATGCACTTTTTAATGTTTTGGACTGCATTTCAATTCAATTGTATCTATTTACAATGGCAAAAAAGATAATGAGTCTGATTCTCATTTTGGACGTCACTTGAAACATTCAATTCAATTCAATTTTATTTATATAGCGCCAGATTACAACAATTGTCATCTGAAGGCACTTAAGTAATATAGTCCAATTCAAGCCAATTGGAATTCAATTCATTGTAATCAAAATCCAATTCATTCATATGGAGCCGATTCAAAAATAATATCCTAGCTAAGGAAACCAACAGATTGCACCGAAACTTGTCTTCAGTCCAATCTCCCGTCCTGAGCGAGCCTGTGGCGACTGTGGAAAGGAACGACTCCCTTTTAACAGGGAGAAACCTCTGGCAGAACCAGACTCAGGAAGGGTGGCCATCCGCCTCGACCAGCTGGGGTTTGAGAAGACAGAAAAGAGGGAAAAGACGGGGGAAAAACACCATAACGCCATTCAAAGGATAACTGTTGGAACAAGGAAACACAAGTTAATAATCACAATATCACATGTACATAAAATCATTTGAGAAATTAAACAGGGGGAAAAAGAGAGCAAAGTGAGGAAAGGTGTGACAGTCTAAGCCTATAGCAGCTTAACTATGGGATGTTTCAGGATTACCTGAGCCATCCCTAACTATAAGCTTTATCAAAAAGGAAAGTTTTAAGCCTAATCTTAAAAGTGGAAAGGGTGTCTGCTTCCCGCACATTTACTGGCAGCTTATTCCACAAGAGAGGGGCCTGATAACTGAAGGCTCTGCCTCCCATTCTACTTTTAGAAACTCTGGGAACAACAAATAAACTTGCAGTTTGGGAGCGAAGTGCTCTGTTAAGAAAATATCTTACAATGAGATCTTTAAGATATGATGGAGCTCGGTCATTAAGAACTTTATATGTGAGGAGAATATTCTTAAATTCTATTCTGAATTTAACAGGGAGCCAATGAAGAGAAACTAAAACTGGAGAAACGTGATCTCTCCTGTTAGTTCTCATCAGAACTCTGGCTGCAGCATTTTGGATCAGCTGGAGGCTTTTCAGAGAATATGTGGGACAGCCCAATAATAAGGAATTACAGTAGTCCAATCTTGAAGTAACAAATGCATGAACTAGTTTCTCTGCATCACCCTGAGACAGGATGTTCCTGATTTTAGCAATATTACGAAGGTGAAAGAAGGCCGTCCTAGAAACCAGTTTTATATGTGCGTCAAATGATAAATTCTGGTAAAAAATGACTCCAAGGTTCACTGTAGAACTAGAAGCCAAGGAAATACCATTTAGAGTAACTATATAACTAGACAATTTCTCCCTGAAGCGAACATATCGTCTCAATCCCCTTTTTTCTCTTTTCTTTTTTGTCAACAATATATGACACAGTCCTTGAATCATGCTGCTAACATAGTTGATGGTTTGGATATGTTCTGAAGTTATATAGTAAATACCATAGCCTTCAGTAGATACTGGGTAGCACTGGAAGTGATTATTTTGCGTAAGGCAGAATACTGAAGAGTGTGCATATCATCTATTGTAGTTTGATTGCAAGTATACTCCAGAATTAAGTTGGCTGTGGAGCATCAGATCCAAAAATGTTACTGTGCATTCTTTAAACGACCATATAACCATTGGTTGCTTTGAGAATTTGTTAAAAACTTCTGGTACATACATGAACTGTATCATACATAACTTAAAGAGAGAAAGCAATGATAAAGTAACACCTGTGTGCATTCCAATACTTTTTGCAGTCATCTTTATGCTGCAATACTTTAAAATTATCTGCTTCCTACAGCACGTCTAAGTGCTGTGCACAGTGGGCTGCTTTGTAAGGTGATCTCTAATACCATGGCAATGCTACTTGGAACATTGCTTACTGTGGTATACAGTTTTTCTGACTTGAATTATTCAGATAACAAGACATGTTGCTCAGACTTCCTGCTTGGAGCCATAAAAATAATCTCTGGTGGCAGCGAAATCACTGCCTCTTTATTTCTTCCTTCTTTTTGGCATATGTAAAATGTTTTGCAGCTATTGTGGATAGCAATGATAGTTAAGGTGGAAGATTTTCCATTTCATTAAATGACTGACAATAACAGCTATGTCCAGACTATGACACAGCTGATACAGTGCAGTGCAGTATTGAAAAAAAAAATAAATTAAATTTCTTTAAATTCCTAAATTGTAATGAATGAACATCCACAGTGGACCACTGGGATCAACAGGTGTGCAACTAGAAATTTTCATTTCTAGAAATCTGATCTCAAATTAACTGCAGTTTATCAGGGAATACTATACACTTGTTAATTTACTTTCCTGCAAGTCAAAAGTGAAACATTTTTCAGCGGTGCTCTTAAGTATCTCAACAGAGAAGCATTAAGTACACCCAAATTAGTTTTCATTAAAATAATAATTAATCTCTTGAATTAATCTTAATAATAATGTCCCCAGTGTTTTTTATATACCCTAATATTGTAACAAAACAGTACCTGCTAAATAATATTAACAATAATCCATCCATCCAATTCTTTCTTAACAAAAACACAGCGCATTCTGATGCAATGTACAAAGTGGTAAATATTTAAACAGTATATCAAAGATTAATTAAGATTAAGATTACTTTATTGTCATATTCGACCCATCCAGGTTGGCACCTGTTGAACACACACATGCACATGGTCACACACTCATGGAGACAGAGGCCATTCACTGGAGCGGTGGGCAGCCAATCACAGTACCTAACGAGCATGGGGGTAGGTGTCTTGCTCAAGGGCACCTCGTCTGTGGCAAGGAAGTGGATTGCCATCCCTCCAGCAGTCAGTCCACCAAGATGTAAAAGATGATGATTTTTTATCCACCTTAAATTATTTTGTCCTTGCACTGACTTCCTCTGAGGTTTTAGCTCATTTAGAAATCTTTTGAAATGTTGTACCTGAACAAATTACATGTAACTAGAAAGTGTTGGTTAATATTGTTCAATACTGTTTAGTTCATAGGATGTTTAGGATGTTCAAAATGCTCTTAAACGCTATTGAAACTGTGACACCATCTTAAACTACTGCATAAAAACTTTTGCATTGCCTTTTGAATGCTTGGACTGCTGAACACTTCAGAATAACAAAAATGGAACTTGCTTTCTCCTCACTGAATGAATGAATGAAACAAACTCCACTTTAATCCAAACAGGCCAATTTAACTTTCCTGCTGAGTTTAGACAATAGCATAACTTGTTTACAATTAATATTATATATCCCATCCATCCATCATCTGCCGCTTCTCCAGGGTCGAGTCAGCGGAGGCAACAGCTTGAGCAAAGAAGCCTAGACGTCCCTGTCCTTGGCCACTTCCTCCAGTTCTTCCGGGGGTACCCCGAGGCATTCCCAGGTCAGTCGAGAGACATAGTCTCTCAAACGTGTTGTGGGTCTTCCCCGTGGTCTCCTCCCAGTGGGACGTGCTCACCAGGGAGGCATCCTAACCAGATGACCGAGCCACCTCATCTGGCTCCTCTCGATGCGGAGAAGCAGCAGATCTACTCTGTGACCCTCCTGGATGATCAATCTTCTCACCCTATATTTAAGCCCAAACACCCTGCTGAGGAAGCACATTTTGGCCGCTTGTTTCCTCAATTTCGTTCTTTCGGTCACTACCCACAGCTCGTGACCCATGAGGGTAGGAACGGAAATTGACCGGTAAATCGAGAGCTTATCCTTCTGGCTCAGCTCCTTTTTCACCACGACAGACCGATGCAGAGCCTGCATCACTGCTGACGCTGCACCGATCAAAAACCACAAAATACTTGAACTGCTCCACTTTTGGAAGGGTCTCATTCCCAACCCGGAGAGGGCATGCCACCCTTTTCTGGCTGAGGACCATCTCGGATGGACAATCACGGATTTGGAGTTCAACCCTCACCAGAAACACATCTGACTTACTGCTGACAATGCGGACCAAACTTTGACACCGGTCATACAGAGACCGAGCAGACCCCATCAGGACTCCCCAAGGGACACAGTTGAACATCTTCTCCAAGTCCACAAAAAACATGTAAACTGGTTGGGCAAACTCTCATGCACCCTCTAGGACCCTGCTGAGAACAGGAACAGTGGACCAGCTCTATACAATATATATTTAGGTTTCAAAATCAAAACTACTAGATTTGGGAAATTATATATAAATATAGTAAATCATCTCTAATAAATGATAGATTATAGTTTAGTAGTTAGGGATAAAATACATCTTTTTTTTCATGTATTCATTTGCATGTATTTGTTGTTTTAATTTTTTTCTTTCAAAGTAATCTATTTCAGTCAGATGTCTCATTTGTGTGTCCACCACGTTTTTGTGTGTTTAGCCAGAGGGGTGGAACTCATCAACCAGTAAACCAAGAAAAAGCATGAAGCAATATATTATTAGAGTATGTTTTAATGCAAGCCATGGTGTTTCTTCTAACCTTTACCATGTCTTTTTAAATGCATAACCAAAACAGCAAGTGAAAGGACGAGGAAACAGCAACTGAATGCAAAAACTACAGTAAAGTTACTTCAAGACACCAGTGGTCAAGATGGAACTTCAGTTTGACTCTACAAGTTGTCAGTTAACTTTGTAACAACAACTCCACCCTCTTCATCCTCCAAATGCAGACGTTTTTATCTATTAAATCTGATCAGTCAATATGTGTCCCATTCTTTTAATTCATGGAGTTCTCTATGGCTGCAAATCAATAGATGCTATTTTGACGCTTGCATTTGCTGTCATGAAATCTATGTTATATGTTTTTTAAATGTCAACACAGGTTGTAACGCCCTTCATGAACAAACGTCCAATGTGGTCTCCACCTTCAACAGGCTGGCTTGGCTCCTCATTGTCTGTTTGCAGTCTGAAAATAGTCATTGTTACTGCTACTTTAGAAAGTCATTTCAGAACCTTCAAATGCTTTGTTCTGTTCCATTCTTGGTGTTTTTCGCTGGCATGTCTCATTGAATTGTCAAGGCCTGAGACAGAGCTCTCTAACTCTGGGCAGGATGTTTATCTAGCAGGCCTTGATATCTGTATCCTGGGGGATACAGCATTTGACAGGCTGGGGTTGGGGGCAGTTGAGCCAGATAAGGGCTTAAAACATAGATTATACCTTTATTCTAATGTCTATACTCTTGATATTGTCTTATATAATCAACAATATAAAGGTGTTAAATACTGATTGCATTTTAATATTTTTTTGATCAATTCAGAGTTGTATATCTTGCTTTGCTACATGATCAGATTTAGTAAAAATGATATCTCAAAATTAGGAATTATTTCCAGAAATGCAAATAACCAATGCTGTTTATAGTTGATTAGATGTCTCACAAGTTGGCAAATAGACAGTTTTTTACCTCAACATGTTTTATAAACAAAAGAAAGTAATCAGTTTTAATTTACACATTTCTATTTTTAGATTATGTAATGTTAATTATTGAAAAGTATTTTTGTAATGCATGTTACTTATATCACATGGCATTCCAGTTCCAAGACATGGATTTGCAGATAAGATATATACCGACTATTTTCAAGCTTTATATTGTCATTTCCCTCATATCATATTCCCATCAAATAACACTCAACTGCTATGGGTAACAAGATAAACATTGTTATCTCTCTGACAACAAACAAAGAAAGCATATGCTTTAAGGCAGTGTTTTTCCACATTTACAGGAAGATTTTGGTCCTCTCAGTGGGCAGCCTGGAAAGACATTTCCTTGTGTGATTGAAGAGCTATGCTCTGGAGTTTGTCTTGTTAGCAGACATCCTGAATGATTGGTTCCACAAACAAGCCTCTTCCCTCCTCTCTTTGCTAAATTGTGAGGAAGTGTGTAAATTGTTCGACATTACAGTGACTGTCTGAATGACAGACCTCACTTAAGAAAACCTGATTTCGTCTACATGTGCAGAGCAAACAACTGGTAAACATTACGCAAAGCCAACCAAGTTAAAGCTAGTAATTTCTTCCAAAGTGAATCTCAGGATGATGTTATTAGTTTTGTTGGTCATTTTGAAGTTTTTTAATAAAAAGGTCTTTGAAACTACTTAAAAAGTGAGATTACCAAAGCAATTCAGGCTAAAACCGAGAAGGTCGCGATCTTTATCCAAAACTAATGCTAAGAATGAACTGGTAGGAAAAGTTCGAACTTGAGGAGACCACCAAAGCTGGGATGTACAATAAAATTTGTGCCATTCTTGTAAGGAGATACTGGTTAAGAAAAACCTGTTCAATGAAAGCCTGTTTGTGGTGAAATAATCAAATTCAAGGTATCACAAAGCCATTAGGATTCATCCTCAGAAAAACTATGAATGCTCAAACTTCCATGAAAATCTTAACAAAGCAAAGGTATTAAAGCTGCTGAATGACATCACGATCCCTAGAAACCTCCTGCAAGTATTTATTTGTGTATTCAAATTTGCAAAATTTTTTTTGTTTGTCGTTGTTGGTCAATTAAAGTATGCAAGTCTCTAAATTAAGCAAACAAAGCAGATTTGGAACTGATCCTCCCATGGTGGAACAGATGGAAGATGTCCCGATGGCATTGATGTCAGCTGAAATGCTCTTCCGGGTTCCAAGAGACAGGTTTAGTAAGGAGTTAAATCCCTAAACCTCTGGTGTCAAATCCAAGGGCATAGGAAGTATGGTTGTTACATTACACATTGTGCGTTGTTATGGATACAACATGCACAACTTGCATATACTTGTAAGATAGACCATTTATAAAAAAAGAAAATAATAGAGTATAGATCTTCCAGTCCACAAACCTGAAACATGCACACAATTTGCCATGTGTAAGTCCAAAACTATGTGAGAAAGACACAAACATGATGCAACACACACATATGCACACAAACGGCTCTAATTTCACACATGCAAAAGCTCAGTCACAGCTTATCCATCTTTTCTCACTTTCTGTAGTGTCCCTGCCACTGTTACGATACACCTGTCATCGCACTCTCTGACACCAGCTGCCAGACAGCTCTTTGGCTGATGTGCATTAGCAGTTCCTGGAAGCTCTACCAGCTGAATTTAGATTCACAGACATGGCATACTTTCACAGGTTAATAAGGCCAATACGGATGAAAGCTGCTGAGAGAGACTTTTATTAAACAAAAAGCAGGGGAGTTTGAATGAGTACAACTATCCTCTTTCCTACTCTGGTGAATACTAACATATGTCAAAGTGGGAGATTTTGTGAAATAAAAATATCAGAGAACATATCTACTTATGATAATTGTTAAATCAACATGCACATAAATACAGTATAGTTTGTACTTGTGGCATGTTGATGTGATACTAACATTTTTTAAGGGGACAAGTTGTTTTACACCTCAACTCATGCAGCTTGAGATGCATAAGACTTCAAAATACCAAACAAAAAGGTCTCCACTGACTAATCTACTACTCTCAGTCACAGTCAACCTGTCCTCTTCTGACGTACCAACTCAGTTCAAATTACTTGTGACCAAAGGGTCACCTCTCAGTAACATTCCCTCTTCTTCTCTTACTGGATGTGTCCACCTCCAGGGTCACATTAGCTGACTCCAATCTCTACAAAACTCAGGGGACTTGACTGGTGTAAACATGTTTTTTTCCATTCCATCTTCATTACAGTCTATGTGCATCAAACTATAGGAGACGTCTTGATAAACTGAAATAAAAAAAATATTTGTTCATAATTTAACTATTGCCATTAACTCAATTATGTCCCCCGAAAACAAAACAAAAAATTACTGCTTTGCAATGTCACATCCTGTACACCGAAGAACCCCTGAGGGTTTCCCAAGGAATGTGAAGGCTTGTGAACCCCTCACCCCACACATGGTCACAGGAAGAGGCAACACCAAGATTCTCAGATGACAGCACCTGACAAAGCTGTGAAGCAATTTGGAGGGAGGGGGTAGAGAGATAAACACAAAGCAGCATGAAAGATGTTTGATTTCTTGAAGCATTATGAATGCTAAAGTAATAAATCAGATTTCCCAGATAGCATTTTCCTAATACAACTTCCTAGAAATACGCTCCATACCAGCTACCGTGGATTCAAAGTCAATAAATTTGAATTAACATTTACGTTTCCCAACAGAAAAGTACAGACACTCAAATTAAATGTACTAAACCAGATGAACAGAAAATAAGAGAGGATGGAGGTTGATATCTACACAACATAGCAGTGTGTGAAACTGTCTTTACTACCACATAGACATTCACTGAACTCACTGAGTTCTTAGTCAGATCTTACCTGAAAATTCCAGCTCCAAAAACCTAAGATGGTGAGGGCTAAATGACAAACTTAACATTTCAAAATCCACAAAGTAGTGGTAGTGTAATGGCCAAAGTAGTGTAATGGCCACATCCATCTATTATATTAAGTCTATTATTTACATCAAGTACAGGTCTTACGTCTTTTTTCTTCTGTCACTTTGTTTTTCTAAAACAAAAGTGAAAATCTATCTGAAGTGTGTTTTAACTGAGTGGATCTTTGCCTTCAGCTACATTCTTTACAATCCTGCTCTTCTGACCTTTACATGGACATTTCCGAGCCTCCCTAAATGCAAACAATCTCGCTTATCATCTTTTTCGTAAATTGTTTTTTTTCTATATATACAACAGCAGTTATCAGCATATGTCAGAGTAAATATTTTCATTAGGCCTTAGACCTCTCTTTCATTCTATTTCCACTGTGTCATGGGTGTAGGTGTGGACGGGAGGAGAGAGGACCCAAAAGGCAGACTAAAAGTAAACTGGATTTATTCAGAAGACTGTAACACAAAATCCAGCTCAGCTGGAATACCACACAACAAAAACTGATCAAAAAAATAAATAAATAAATAAATAAACAAACAGAGCTGACGAAACAAGAACGAGTACAGCCCAAGTAAACATGAGGTGTGATGGTGAGGATCTGACAATGAGTGATTCACAACCAGGAGTTTAAATGCAGAGGAGGTTTATTAGTGAGTGAAGGCAGCTGAGGGAAGAACCACAGGTGAAGTAAGTGGAGCTGACGACTGGACAGAATGGAGACTGAGGAAAGTGAGGAAAAGCCAAGACAAAAACACAAACGTGACAAAAAGCTAAGAAGCATATCGTGACACATTGAGGGTGCTGGATGGGGGCGATTAGGGACCAATGAGCCCATGCATCGGCTTATTCTGTGCAGCTTTTCAAATGTGGATCCATGAGATTTTAGACCACAATACAAAAATTTATTAAGCCTGTTTTACCCCTGCACAGTGCAAAAGATAAACTTTTTTCCTCAACAGGCAGCTCATTCAGCAATTAATTCTGTGATAGGAATTCAACATCTATTGTTGCAGCAGTTCATTTTAGTCTGATGAAGTATTGGAAAGAAATGCAATTCTATTCTATTTTTTTTTGATTCACTGAATTTATTTCTGCTGCTTTACTTTGTGATGAAAAATCAATATGCATCTATTTCCAGATTAAATGGATGCACATAGTTTATTAATGTTGACAACACAATTAGAAAAAGTAAAAGAATAAAAAGTAAAAGAAAAAGTATGGCTTGTTTGGAAGGGTTGCCAGGAGAAAGAACATTGCAGCACGGCTGGCGTTTTAATACAGTGTCTGACTTCTGGAGACCAAATTGGAGATGTTTGGTCACAATGCACAGCAGCTCATTTGCTGAAAACTAAACCCAGCAAATCAGTACAAACACCTCATACCAATTATCAAGCACGGTGGTGGAGAGATGCTGATTTCAGGTTTTCAGTCACCATGAACTCCTCTGTACCAAAGTATTCTAGAGTCAAATATAAGGCCATGCGTCTGACAGCTAACACTTTGCTGAAATTGAATCATGCTACAGGAAACTGAAATTGACTGCAATGCTGTGGTGAGACCTTAAGAGAGCTGTGCATAAAAATATGTCCACAATCTTTAATACACTGAAGACTCGTTGTAAAGAAGAGTAGGTCAAAATTCCTCCACAATGATGTGAGACTGATTGATGTGAGAGTTTTTATAATAAAGTGGAAGAGAGCAGTCACATGCAAATTGGAAGGCTGGTAGCTTCCCAGGGCCTCATGTCGAAGCGTCCTTGGGCAATACACTGAAACCCACGTTGCCTACAAATGCATCCATTGGAGTATGGATGTATGGGAATGAGTAAAACAACAACAAAACAACAAGACTAATACGTGCTGTATCTCTGTGAGTGAATGGGTGGATGTGGCATGTAGTCTAAAAGTGCTTTGACTCATCAGCTAGACTAGAAGAGCACTATACAAGTACAATCCATTTACCATTTAATATGTTATGTATCTGTTTATCTGATGTTGTTTACCTTATTCTAAGACCTGGTAAAGTCCTTTTTTGTTGTGTGAATTAAAACCTTGGAATTTAAAGGGGATCTACTTTCGTTTTCTCATGAATGTATTTTGCTGTTGGTGCTGATTCGGTACAAGTTGTTTGTAAAGCTTTTTTCATGGACACAGCTGAAAACAGCTGTCTGCAGCAGTCAAAAACAAAGTTGTGAGAGCAAAGCAAAACTATAAAGTAGACAGCTGCAGTGAGCTCAAACCCTCTATAAAGCTGACAGAAGTCAGAGCAAGCCAAATATTCACTTCAATTCACAACAGAAAATAAATAAAGATAAATAAATAATAGTTCTCTTTAAATTCCCCACTGTGGGCAACTTTTTTGTATTATTGTCAATGTTATCACAATCATTGGTATTAGAGTAAAAAATATTTTGGACTATTGTACTAGCATTGTTAAAACAAACAAACAAAAAAACCCAGCTGTGTTTGGATTATGATAAGATGTTTATTTCTAAAACTTTTCTGTTGCTTGAAATCACATAATTTCACATAATGCCCGCTGCGCTACACCCCAGCGGAGTTGAGGGAGGGAGGACGTGTGGATGTGTGGATGTATGGGACGTGAAAGTGTGTGTGGTGATGATTGGGCCTAGATCTGGGACTTGCTGTCGCCTGGCCTGCCTGTGCTTCTCCCGATGGGGGGGCGGCGTTGCCTCTCCCCGCTGCTCGCGACTTCACCCACCTGTGGGCACGTCTTGACTCCCAGGGCACTTGGCCAGGGGCGCTGGGGCAGGCGCTGACCCACTGTGTGGCTGTCTGGGGCGCTTGGCCCTCCTGGGTATTGGGTGGGGCCTCTGCCGGGGGGTTTGGGGGCGCTCGGGCTCCCGGGGCCCGGGTCCAGTGCACGGCCCATGTCTGGGCGGCTGGGGCCTGGCGGGGTCGGTGGGCTGTTGCCCCGGGCTCTCGGAGGGCCTCTGCCCTATGCTTATGGGGGCTCTGTCCGGGGGCTTCCTCTGCAGTCTTCTGGGTGGATGCGTGGTTGCCCCTGCGGTGGGCTTCCTGGGTTCTGTGCTCCGTGGGGGCTGCTGGTGGCCTGGGTCTTGTGGCCCTCTCTGCCTGCTTCTGATTGCTGGGGGGGGGCTGTGGATTGTGGCCCTGTACACTTATACACTCATAACTAAGCACGGTTATCATGTAGGTCCTGTGCCATGGGTGTTGCATGTTCTCACACACACACACACACACACACACACATTTATTAGCCCAGTAGCATGCTCGCTAAGCAGTTGATGTATTATCATGTCGTCTCAGGTCATCTATATCCACAGCTGTGTTGTATGCGATTACCGCTTCTTGTGCTTGTTTTTGTTTGTTTGTGTGTTTGTTTTTTCTCTGCTTGTCTGCTTTCAGGTGCTCCTGGTGGCGCTAAGGCTGGATTCCCCTCAGAGGCCATGGATTGTTGTCTGTTTTGTTTTTACAGGTGTAGCAGCTGGTTGTCTGGTTTTTGTTTCTGTTTTTGTTCTGTTTCCTCTTCTTTCCTCTTCTTCTTTCCTTGTCCCCCGGTCCGGTTCAGTTCTATTACTTGTCATATATTCTCAACAGAAATAAATAAATGGGCATCAAGGGGAGCTTTACATTTATAAAACTTCCCTTGGCAAAGCAAATCTGTTTGGCATCAAAGGTATTCAGACTACAATTCTGCTGCCATAATGCTGAACAGGACAAGGGGGAGAAAAAAAAAAAAAGAAATCACATAATTTTTCATATGTGCCAAATAATCCAATTTTGGTCATAGCATGAACAAAAGAACAATGTAAAAGCTGTATAGTGCTTTCTTGCACTTTGTGGATTTAACACTGTCACTGCTTTTGAGGCTAAGTGCATGTGCCAGCTCCCTAAAACAGTCTCTCCACACTTTTTACAAGCTATGGTTTGCTACCTTACTTATCCTTGTCATGTAGGAGGGAGTAGAGAAAAGATTTACAGCACAAAAAGTCTATTTACATAGAACTGCATTCATATGTACCTTCATTGTTGTCATCACTGACAGAAAAAAGTATGTGTGCAAAATTTCGCTGGGATGACTCAAGCTGAGAAGAAATTCCACACATCAGTTCAGGTTGTTTTTTGCAGTGGAGCATGAGCATATGAGTTGTGCATGGAGTTTTAATTGGTTACATGTTACATGCAGAGGAATGTCTTTGTGCTGCTGCACAGTTAGAGAGTGGTGGATGAATTCCCCACCAGCAAATGTTTTGGTCTGTGAAGTAACAATAAAAATGAAAAAAAAAAATCAATACTATAACAAGCTAAAAAGACCCAGGTCATCATCAACTGTGTCTGACATACTCTGGTCAATAAATTGGATAACAAACTATACCATACTAGGACAATAGTACACTTAAAAATGAGCAATAACTTTAGCTCTTCTTAACTGTGAATATAAACATGTTGTGTGTCGAGCTTAGAGATGGAAGACGTAGACAAAATGGTAAAAGCCATCAAATATTTCAAGGCAGACATGATAAAATGTTTAACATGTAAAACTTCCTCTGTCCCGAACCAAATAAAATAACTGAAATGTAATCAATCAATTTGCGTTTCACAGTGATCCTGTTTCCATACATTTTTTGTACTTTAACTACTCTTGCATACTGTCACCGATTTCAACAATTTTGGTCTCAAAACGTTCAGCTTGTTCAGTAAATTTATGCCATGTCTTTTGGTATTTCTAACTTTCATTCTTTTTTAAATATTAAACTTTTATTCTTCTTGGTTTTTATGAATGGGGAGCCAGCAGAGTGACACGCTGATCATTTTCAGCCTTTTTAAAAATGTTTTTTTAAGTATCTAAAAGCTTCGCTAAATTGTGTTTTTATAACTTTAGATCAACCATTCATATCGATTTGTGTAGCTGATCTATCTACATGGAAGATCAGCCATATTACAGCTATAAAAAATGTGTTAAGAACACTTTTTAAGGGTAACAAGAAGAAAATGGATTGTGGTTGTGGATTGTGGTTCTAAGTGGTTGTGGAAGCTTTTTGTGAGAAATTTGAAGGCAGACATTTGAGAAATGGAGAATCATTAATATATCATATGCAAGAACAGGCAACAAAGCATTAACAAAAGGAGGAAAAGCTAATTTGTGATAGGCAATGGCAAAAAACTGGTAGCTGCCGATGATGAACAAAGTGATTTGTCACAACTGGAGTGAGTTCCTGTTTGAGAAAAAGAAAAAACACTGCTTGGACAAGGCCCACTTACACTATATTGCCAAAAGTATTCACTCACCCATACAAATAATTAAATTCAGGTGTTCCAATCACTTCCATGGCCACAGGTTTCTAAATTCAAGTACCTAGGCATGCAGACTGCTTCTACAAACATTTGTGAAAGAATGGTTCGCTCTCAGGGGCTCAGTGGATTCTAGCATGGTACCATGACAGGATGCCACCTGTGCAACAAGTCCAGTTGTGAGATTTCCACGCTTTTAAATATTCCACAGTCAACTGTCAGTGGTATTGCAAAGTGTCAGATGCAGTGTTGTAAAGCACGCTGCCACTGGACTCTAGAGCAGTGGAGACGTGTTCTCTGGAGTAATGAATCACACTTCTCCATCTGACAATCTGATAGACGAGTCTGGGTTCGGCATTTGCCAGGAGAACGGTATTTATCTGACTGCATTGTGCCAAGTGTAAAGTTTGGTGGAGGGGGGATTATGGTGTTGGGTTGTTTATCAGGAGCTGGGCTTAGCCCCTTAGTTACAGTGAAAGGAACTCTGAATGCTTCAGCATACCAAGAGATTTTGGACAATTTCATGCTCCCGGCTTTGTGGAAACAGTTTGGAGATGGTCCCTTCCTGTTTCAACATGACCAGTACACTAAGCACGGTCCATAAAGACATGGAAGAGCAAGTTTGGTGTGGAAGAACTTGACTGGCCTGCAGAGAGTCCTGACCTCAACCCGATAGAACACCTTTGGGATGAATTAGAGCAGAGACTGTGAGCCAGGCCCTCTGACCAACATCAGTGTCTGACCTCACAAATGCGCCTCTGGAAGAATGGTCAAAAATACCCATAAACACACTCCTAAACCTTGTGCAAAGCTTGCCCAGAACAGTTGAAGCTGTTATAGCTGCAAAGGGTGGGCCGACATCACATATTAAAACCCTATGGATTAAGAATGGGATGTCACTTAACTTCATATGCGTGTAAAGGCAGATGGGATTTGCATGAAATACAAATGAAAAAAATATACAAGGAAAAAAAGGCGAACTGAAGACTATTTCTGTGCTATATTGTATTTGTATGCAGATACACACAAGATAGCAATATTGTCTAACTCAATGACATGATAAAAAAGTGACATCATATGTATACAAACATACATATACATCTATTTATGTATCTATCTATCTATACATGCCTATCATGTACATGAAAAAGAGAGAGAGAGATAGATATGTGCTTCACATCCAGAGAATAAAAGAAAAACCATTACATTCAAACAGTAGTGTGGAGTCTATGTGTCAAGACTATCAAAGTTAGATACAATACAATATAAACAAAAACTACAGACGGTGTCCTCAATGCTTTGGTTATACTTCTCATTTTACCAAAGTGTCACTGGGGACTTTAAAAACTCTATGAAGAGCCATATGAAAACATTTTGCACACAAATACACAACATAAATGATGCACAGGATTTACTACACATGCAAAAGCCTCTGACTTTTACACAGTTTTGATGAAATCACTACAGCTTCATAAATGTCTATCATGCATCACAAACAATACATGGATTTCAATGAAGACTTCAGAATTCTATCATTTCAGATTAATCACTTAGTCAAAGTAGTTCTGTGACAGCCATCAATGACGGATTTACGATTAAGTGGACATATTACTGTGAACATATTCATGTGTCTGAAATGAACCCACTGCCTTGGATGATGGTTACCAAGAAGCATTTTTTTATGGGTGATATTTATGTTTCTTCAACATACAGTACATCACTTCTTGTTCTGTGGAGAATTGAGTGCTTTAAGTCATCACAGTTAGATTAAAGACTGAAACTTGAGACTTTCAAACAAGGACATTGATAAACAAATAGCCGTAGAAATGTTAAAGACCATTAAGATGTTGGAGAACATTGTCTTCATAAACTATTTAAAAATATCTAAGTGTATCCTCCTTATGCTCTCTAACACAGGCAAAATAGGTGGCACGTTCCATATGAACTTGTTCGTAGGAATTTCAGAGTTCCCAATCATCTGGGATGTCACCCAAACTCAGATTTCTAACATGGGAAGCTAGAAGAACCTCATAAGCTCCAACGTCAAAATCCAGTGATGGTTACAGCATGCAACAGCTCATTAGCACTTGTGTCCATTTGTGTCTTATTAGATTATTTGCACATGTCCAAGCTACAGTGTCTGTATGTGCAAAACGCAGCCTCATATGTCATCAACTTGTATTGCTAATAATAGCTAGCCTGGTCAGTGACCAATCTGCACTGTTTTTTCTGACTTACTACTGTACTAGAACGCAACCTAAATGAGTATTACCACATTCCCAGCTCTGACTTCAAAATTCCGAGGCAAAAGGAACGCAGTGAGAACGTTGACAGAATCCATCGGGGATAATGTCATGTCGTGAGGGTCGAGAGACACAGTAGTGTGTCGAGAGAGCCTGGATAGTAACACCACTCCCCACTCTCTCTCTGAAACAAAGTAGTAGTTTAATGGTTCTGAGTACAGTATACACCTAAATAATGTGTATATAAATCATGCACACACACTTGCATGTTCAACTTTTCTGCTAAGAGATGTTAGATTTACAAAAATATTTACATCGTTGATACTGACACTTGTTTCCAGCATTTTGGACAATATGTTTTAATGTTTTAAATGAAATTAAAACAACAACAACAACTGAATGAGCGAATATGAATGAGTGAAATGACCACATATCTGTAGGCAAATGTGATAATGATTGAGTGGCTCTGGAAACATGCGAATGCAGCGAAAAACCCTTTCTTTGTGGTAGTTTTTCTTTCTTTGGGCAGCTTTTTGCGAGAGGTCCTCCAATTCTAGTACACTGTTAGATAAACTAGAAAAAAAGAAAGACTGAATCTAAAAAGGATTAGAGCATTCATTTTTCATTTCCATAATAAAAAAGAGTACTAACTCATGAAAATAAGATTCAAGGCAGGATGAATTATGAAATTTTAATTACTTTCATGTATTCAGCAGAGGAAAATTGTGCTTTTCTTGCTTATTCTCTCTTCTATCATTTCTCATCTCTTAGTGTAAAGGAAGATTTAGCATTTACATCAATATTTGTTGTTGCACCCATTTCTTTTTCAGAGCAAATTGAAAATATACATACTATTTAATCCTCCTTACAGACCACTGAGCATTCTTTTTCATTTTGACCATTCAACAGAAGATAGAATGCGTCAAATATGATGGCTCTTTCTGAAAATGAAAAGTTCTTTGGTACATAATTTTGTTTCTACTGTAAAGAGGAGGCAAACATGTAAATGACTAAAAAGCATAAATGTACTAGATTTAGGCAATTAGCTCTGAATCAACTGAAGATCTCAGTTTGGCACTGAACAAGGTCTGCAAATTGTTCCCTTTTCACAAGAAACTACACAAGAAAGAGTAGGACCATGGCTTGTACAAACGGATGGAAGTCTTTTAAAGGCATGAGAATACTGTGTTAAAATTAACTTGTGCGCCTCATCAAAAACAAAACTTTTTAAACTTAATTTCATCTGCTCATTAGCATCTACACACAGTGCTCCATTCAGTCTTTAATATTGTGATGCTTATGTCTTGGTTAAATATACAGAACATGTTTGGGAAGCATGAGGGTGAAGACGGCAGTGAAAGGGAATGTGATGTGCTTATGTTCAAGACAGCTCTTGAGATTGAACTTTTGAATTCAAGTGTAATGAGCAAATACTGAAACGCAATATTTCTGCAATTTCAAAATGGCTTCTCTATGATAAAATTGAGCTGCCAAGTGACATTACAGTCACAACTTTATGTTACAATGTGGTTTGAAGGAGCCCCGTTGGCACGGATCACGTCCAGACAATAGCATGACCACATCTACAACTCTGTTTGTTTCTGTCATGACTCTAACATAGAAACAAACTTAAAAAAAAAAAAAAAAAAGAATGTTCTAAGGTTTATTTGTAACTGGCAATAAGTCATATCAGTATTTAACTAATTTTGAGGAAGGTGTAGTATATTGTCTTTATTAAATACTGTTTGTTAAATAAAAAGGAATATGTTTTGATAAATTAAGTTTAACATTTAAAATTAATATTATAATATAGCTTTTTCCATTTCTATTATTTGCTGAAATATAAAGGAAATGAAGGTGGTGTGATTTTCAGGTTTGGCACTAACCCCGTCAAAGGAATTTACAGTATAACCAAAGGTTTTTTTGCGCGCAATGTGATGCCAAAAGAATGTACAAACAGTCACCATTCATTCAAAACTATTTTGTCAGGCAGAAAGATTGCAACAATATTGGCATTATCAGAATGCGTCACAGTCCATGTGAAGCAGCTTCGTTGCAAGCTGTAGAAAAAACAAAAATGGTTGTACCAAGTTCATCTTCCTGTGCTGTTAAAGGGCCTGTTTTGATATGACTGACAGATGTTCATTTCCTTTGGGCGGGTGACCGTTTGTGTGTATAATCCTTTTCCACACTCATTTCTTCTTGCTTGTATCTACAAGAAGAGACCTGTATCTCTACTTTCCACGGAGCTCCAAACATGCTGCAGATCTTAAGGAAGGTGGAAGGATTAGAAGAGTTTGAGATGAGTGTTGAGGTCAGGCAAAGGGGCTGTCTGATTTTAAGATGGAGACGTCTGTGTCATGGCAGCCCTTGCCATTCATGTGTTCTGTGTGACTGTCGATGGTGTAGCAACCCTGCACCTCAGTGATGGAGGAAGCTGTGTAGGAGGCTGAGCGCAGGGCATCTGAGTGGTTTCCTATGCTGCTGCCAAACTGGATATGATATTGGTTCCAGTGCCGCCTCAGAACTGCTTGGACCTAACCGGAAGAACAACATTTCAGACATTAAAGAAAATGCTTGAAAATAGTTGACATACAGCTAGAACTGCTATGTCTGAGTCAACCTTGTTGTAATTTTGTATATTGACTGCCAAAAATTATGGGCAAGGCTCCTTCTCCAGGGGGAACAAAACCCATACCAACACCTCACTAGCTAGTTAGCAAGACTTCAATTTTAAACATATGGACAAACAGAACTAAAAATGGCACCTTAAGTTAGTAAAAGGACTGGGACTATTCATTGGGGCATAGTAGTTTATCAATCTCCCTCTGTGTCTACAGTGGTTTGCTCACAAAAAAAAAAAACAAATACATAAAGAAACTACATCAACAAAAAAAACTTTAGCCTGGCTATTTAGTCAATGAAGCTCAAAAAGAGAGTTAGAAATAGACTGTTTAAAACATTTTTTGTAAGTGATAGACATCTGTCAGCTATTCACAAAAGCCAGCCGAGCTCAAAAGCAGTTTAAATGCGAGGCTCTGCCAACAGCCTACTGGCTCCAGCTCTATACGTAAATCCTATAAATGATTTATCAACTTATCTGAAACACAAACCTGTTAAGAAATGTTTGTATCTCAAAATAATTGAGTAAAAGTGAACACTGATGGACTTGAACACTAATAATTCTTTATTGCTGTTGTAGGCTGTCCCACAAATTCTCTGAAAAACCTCCAGCTGATCCAAAATGCTGCAGCCAGAGTTCTGATGATAACTAGCAGGAGAGATCATATTTCTCCAGTTTTAGCTTCTCTTCATTGGCTCCCTGTTAAATTCAGAATATAATTTAAAATTGTTCTCCTCACATATAAAGCTCTTAATGACCAAGCTCCACCATATCTTCATTGTAAGATATTTTCCAACAGAGCACTTTGCTCTCAAACTGCAGGTTTACTTGTTGTTCCCAGAGTTTCTAAAAGTAGAATGGGAGGCAGAGCCTTCAGTTATCAGGCCCCTCTCTTGTGGAACCAGCTGCCAGTAAATGTCCGGGAAGCAGACACCCTTTCCACTTTTAAGATTAGGCTTAAAACTTTCCTTTTTGATAAAGCTTATAGTTAGGGATGGCTCAGGTGATCCTGAAACATCCCACAGTTAAACTGCTATAGGCTTAGACTGCTGGAGTATCTCCTAAATCACACCTTTCATCACTTTGCCCTTTCATCAATTCTTCATATGATATTAAATACATTTGGCATTATTGTGGTCATCAACTTGTGTTTCTCTTTCTCAGCAGATATCTTTGAATGGTGTTACAGTGTTTGTTTCCCCTCTTTTCTGTCTTCTCAAACCCCAGCTGATCGAGGCGGATGGCCACCCTTCCTGAGTCTGGTTCTGCCAGAGTTTTCTTCCTGTTAAAAGGGAGTCGCCTCATGCACGCTCAGGATGGGGGGGTCGGACCGAAAGACGTTTAGCTGCAGTCTGTTGGTTTCCTTAACTTGGAAATAGTTTTTGGAATTGGCATGTATGTATGTATGAATTGGACTAATTTTGAATGTATTTAACTGGATTTGATTGGATTATGATTACAATGAATTACTCTAATTGGCTTGAACTGGACTGCATCACTGAAGTGCCTTGAGATGACATTTGTCGTGATTTGGCGCTATATTAATAAACTGAATTTAACTGAATTGGACAACAGTCTGTCTGATGGTATCTTAAGTCGGAAAATTATTTTTAACAGGGTTCAACACACTTAAAGGGGAACTACAATATTTTTAAACCTAGAACTTATTTCTTGCATGAAATACATTTATCTACTCGCCGAGAACAGTTTGGTGAAAGTCGGTAGATATTTAGATTACTCGAGATCTGCGTAAAAGTGAAAAAAAAGTGATAGACAAATCATACAGCTGTTTGGCCATAGTAACAAAGTTGTTTGGTGCAAACCAGAGACTACTTTTCAGGAGAACCTCTTGTGAAACATGGTGGTAGGGGTGTTATTGTGTGGGGTTGCTGTGTTGCCTCAGGGACTTGTCTTTTACCTATGCTGCAATACAGCTTTTCTCAGTACAGAAGCAGATCCACTCTGTGGTGGAGCTTATTTACTCCGTGCTCTGTGACAGTTGGCTAACTTCACACGTAGTTTGCTTCTGATAGTTTTGTGTAACATGGCAGGGTAAATATCAGATTTTGACGACGTGGACGACAACTTTGAGTACGAAGGACGTCCTTACCGGAGTGAATGAGCTACGCTGCAGCGATGGGCGTCGATGACGTCATCCCAGTAGACGAGTGTGTAGAAAGCCCTCTATAAGCCCCCCGATAGCCGCCAATAACAACAACATTGCAGCTATGAACTAACAGTGCAATCGTACACGTTCATTCATTCATTCGTCTTAAAGTATTGGTGAAATAAAGACAGATAATGCGTTATTTAGAGGCTGCATTGTCAATGCCCGCGTTCAGTATGTTATATAGATCTCGAGGAAGCTAAATATCTTCAGAAGGATGCTGAATTTGATCAAACTGTTCTCGTGAGTAGATGAACGTATTTCATGCCAGAAATAAGGTCTAAGTTTAAAAATGCCGGAGTTCCCCTTTAAGCCATTAAACAAATATAGTCTCATTGAATTGTTTCATCCTTGCAAGATCTCTAGTTGTAATATTTTTATAGAAGTTAGTATGGAGCATAACTAGCTAGAGACTAGTGAATCCTACACAGAAGTGCAGGGTAGAGATAAACTGATAAATAGCCAACTAAAAGAGTAAAACTCCCTCTGGTGTAACAAATTGTCTATCCATCCATCCATCCATTTCCTATACCCGCTCAATCCAAGTCAGGGTCACAGGGAAGTTGGTGCCTATCCCAGCTGGCATTGGGCGAGAGGCAGGGTACACCCTGGATGGGTCGTGAGTGTAACAAATTGGGAGTTTTTTTAAATAGATTAAACCAATGAGATGTCAGTTACTGACAGTATTCAACTATGTCACTATGTCACATGTGTTCATGTAAACATAGTTTCAGCGCTCTCAAGCCTCAGAGTGTGAGACTGATGACGTCGCGGCATAAAAAGAGGATATCAACATTGTCACTGATTTCAGCTTGGCGATTTAAAACACCTTGCTCTGTGGCTCTGTCATAGGTTGCAGTGTCCAGTGCTGCCAACTCTTTTTAAGGTGATGTAGCTAACGTTAGCTGGAAAAAACACATTGTTAAATGTTGCTAAATGATTTCTGGCATATTCGTGACATCATTTGCTGCTTTGTTAAAGACCTTTACATCTATTAATTGCTCTCCTGCCCTCTGTACTTACAAATACTGGATATGGATACAGTAGAATTTAAAGTTTCTGATTCACATATTTATCTATTTATGTTTTCTAGAATTGTGACTGAAAAGTGACCCATTAAGAGTTCAGCCACTATTCATCTTAAAACATTCCAAGACTGTTGCTCTGCTCTAATCCCAATTTATAAGCACTGCTATCGACTTGAGTTCTAGAGTATATCTGTACAGTGACTTTGGATACAATGATCACTCAGAGAGAAAGGTAGAATCCTTCAAACATTTCTTTCAGTGATAGATGTCTGTTTGTGACAGTTTGGCAGCTGCTGCTCCACTGTCTCAGCCCTGGCAGTTGTTGTTACTGTGGCTGTGTGAGGCCAAGCCAGCCTGTCGGCTATTGACAACTCTCCCTTCTATTAAGTAGCTACGGTTTGATCTAAAAGTCGCAAGATTTGTCCTTAGCTGTAGCAGTTCTTTTGTGAAAAAATGTTTGATCAATTCTGTCGCTTCTAACCTCCTGTCTGGGTGATCAACCTTCTTATAAATGCAGTTTGCAGCACAGATGTTGTCTTACATATCTGGATGGTGAATTTTATCAGAGCAGAGCATTAGTCATGACTGCAGGTGTTTTCAGTTACAAATTCAGACTTATTTCATGATTTGAACAGAAATAGAATTGTACATGAATGACAGCAGCTTTAGTAGGAATATGACGTTATCAGTATACAACAGAATTGAGCATGTGGAGAGGGAAAGAAGCAAACGGGTGTAAAGAGTTGGCACAAAGCTAGGTCAAAACTTGAGAGTCTTGAATTTTCTAGACACAAAGTAAAAGGTTGGGAAATAATGACTTGTGAAGTTAAAGAGTTTTTTTCTTATGTTAAACCCTTTCAACTAATGTCATCATATGGTTTTGATCACATCTTCAGAGTTTCTGTTTTGCTGTTGATTCTATATTTATGATACTGTTTTGATCAGATATTTAATTGAATCCCTTTCCTGAGCGAATGTTAATGAGTATAAACCTAATAATGCACTGTTTCCTTGATTGTATAATGAGCTCTGAATAAGGACACTTTGGAAGTCAATTAAATGACAGTGGTAAAGAGCTATTTTGTGCTAACTGCCTTTCTTGCTAGATCAAAAAGAAATTGCTCAGAGAATCTCATACAACATTCCCTTCAAGCAAATACAGGCTATTCTTAATACATATCAATCACATAACATTCAGTTTAGAGTCCATGACTGCTTTACAATCATTTTCAGTCAAAAAAGCCACTGCAGGATTGGGACTCTCAAGGCGAAGCCCTTCTCCACCATGGGGTCAAGGCTGAGAATGTTGTCTGGGCTCTAACCCTGATCACAAAGGGGAAGTGTGATATAGTTTTTGGTGTGCTTGCAGGTCTAAAAAAAAAAAGCAAAGTAAAAGGGAATAACCCCAACTTACTTCTCCATTGAAAAAGCAGAAGATAGTAGCAACAAGCAGACCCTGGAATAAAAAACAAAATACAAAAAAGAGATATACAACTTAGTAACAAGTCTTAAGCAAGTTTTTTTGTTGACAAGATTTTAAACTCGAAAGTGCTACGAAGCAGATAAACTTAAATTCAAATAAAGGCATTTTGAGATCTGATGCAGACTATTGCTCAAGACATATTTCCTGTGCTGACCAGGCTAGGACAGCTCAGGATGACCAGATAACATCTTGTCAGCATCCAACTGACTTCTAACCCCTGTCAGCTCAGATAATTCGAGTCTTCCTTCCTGCTTTTCTTCACAGAGCAACAACATAAACAGATTTTCCTCTGGGCTTATTAAAATGTTCCCTTAACTAAAAGCTAAGCAAATAATAAGGCTGAGATCCTGGCAACAATTCGATTCAGACAAATGAATGCCTCTTTCAATAGAGCGAGCATATAATCAAGTTTCCTAATAATTGATATGTTAAAAGGTAACAGCACTTCACAGGTAATATTATAGTGAATATAACAGGCAGAGACCTTTTACAATACCATTCCAAAACTATAAACTGGACATGCATTTACACAGCACGGGTATATACTGTATATATATATATATATAATACTATAATATGTTATTTTTAAAGTAATACTTTCAAGGAAGCCTCAGATAATTGGCCTGAAGAAAACACCATGCAACTTAACTCTTCACACTGAGTAATGACCACCGTCTCACCTGGTAATGCATTAGTATGTGCATGATGTAGTCATATATTTCAGAGGATACTCGTCCATGGGGCTTGTAGGGAAGCAGGACGTACTGAATTCCCAGTAGAGGTACCAGGATGAGGGTGGCTCGCACTGCCTTCATATAGAGGCTTGACTCTGCTTGATGGGTCACCTTCAGCTTGGTGATGAGAACTCGCACAATGTTTAGAAGAAAGAACAAATTGACCTGATAAGACAGAAAATCAATAGATCAGCATATTATTATACATTATATATAACTTTATATACATTATCAAATCTATGCTTTAAAAAGGCCATTACATAATTACTAATTTATTCTTTCAGATCCACTCTGTGGTGGAGCTGTTTCTGTACTGAGTATAGCTGTATTGCAGCATAGGTGAAAGGCCTCACAAGCACTGGATTAACGTAAAATCAATGATTGCAAGATGCCAAGTCCCTGAGGCAAGACAGCAACCCCACACAATAACACCCCTACCACCATGTTTCACAAGAGGTTCTCCTGAAAAGTAGTCTCTGGTTTGCACCAAACAACTTTGTTACTATGGCCAAACAGCTGTATGATTTGTCTATTCAGAGCACATTATTTCAAGAAGTCTAATATTTGCATATATGTTTCTTGGCAACTCTAGCTTCTACATAAAAAAAAGTCTTCTCCATCATACCTCCCATGGATATATAATTTCCACAATCCTTTTCTGGTTGAAAATGGATGCACCAATGGCTTTAAAAGTTAATTGAGATCAAATGATGCCATTTAGTCTTCTAAGAGAGGTCTAAAAAAAAAGGTCTAAAAGTAGCTGATGTGGCCAATCCTCAACAAGTTGGCAGGCTTTCTAAAATATGCACAACTTGTACATGTACATTTATCTATTTTGCACAGGCTTCTGTCTGGAGTGAGGAAATAACATTAAAGCTTCAGTGTAGTAAAAAACCCTGGTCTATGCATTGAGTAGTAAATCTATATAAATCTATCTGAACTAAAGAGTATCAGTAAAACAAGCACAGAAATGCAAACAAGTGCAGGTTAGGTAAGTTAGGGTATTAGAGGTGTTACGGGAGGTGGTGTTCACGAAAGAGATGAGTCCTCAAGATATTCCTTAAAGTACAGAGGCATACCTCTGCTCTAATAGCACCGTAGGCAGTGTTAGTACTTGTACTTGGGTTTCTTAACAGTTCATTTATCTAAAAATGTTTTTCTCCTGTGGGTCTTAAGGAGCTTGTTTGATCTTGCCATGATGAAACCAAACACTTCATTTACAAAAAGAACAACGGGCCCGAGAGGTCATAGGTTTAAAAGTAATGGTTTCTACCGGTCATCCCATAAGAAGGTTCCAAACACCAACTCCTAATATGGCTTTAATCTTATTGATTTAAGCACTGTTTCATGAAGAAGAAAAACATTTTTATGTTGAAAAAGTCAACATTTTCCATTACTCTGATATTTTTTGTAGAGACCCTGACTCTTAACTGCCAAATCATTTACCTCACAGAAGAAATAGATTTAGATGCAAATCCATGACACCTTCTAAAATTATTTTAATTCAGTCCTGAAAGTGTCTAAAGAGACCAGTTGTCTCTGTAGCGTGTTGCAGTGTTCTGATTGGGTGAATTCCTAGAAAACTACACAAACCTAGGGAGTCGTGGGTGGATTCTCAGAGGAGCAGATGAATTGATTTCACAAGAAAAACACAATCTAACACGCACTGAAACTGTGCCTGTTTGCAGGCTCCCCATGGTGTCCACTTACAGGACAAAAGCAGATTACTGTGCTCATTGTGCAATAAAAACAGTGTATTAAGAGGTACATGGGACAGGTCAGTTGCTTTATTTGAGTAAACTGACATGTTGTGATTTCATCTGTTGTTTTTGATTGGTGTCAGGAGAAAGAGTAAGCCTCCTTACCAAAAGAGCAGCACATATGGGACCGTGGATGATGTAGAGTAGCGATGTTTTGGCGCTAATCCAACAGCTACAATGGAGAACAAAACAGAAAGGTTTACACAACAGTATTAGTGCATCACATGATATGTGACCAATTACACAGATAGCTTTTCTCAGAAATGATTTCAGTGGAGAGATTCATTAGATAGGCTATTATTTGTTGAATATATGAATATTTGTTTTTATTTAATGTCATTTAATTTATCTGAAGTTCTCTGTTGTATTTACTATTGTTTTTGGCTGTAGCAGTAGCCTTAACTCACTTGTCGTTGTAGTAGTAACTCCGTGCAATGGCATGTATGGAAGCTGGAATGAGAGGAAAGCCTGTGTAGAAAATAGGACTGAAGTTAAAACCTACAGTAGATCTTGAAAAGCTTCACACAGCCAATATACCCTACTTACCCCAGCCCAGGAGATAGTACCACATGAGGTGCTGTTTCTCTGCAAACACAGCTACCACGATGAGAGTGTGCAGATAGATTCCCTCACACAACATCCAGAAGTAATTACAGCCAAACAGGTACAGATGAATAAACTGGGACACTTTACAGCTTGTCTGAGGAAGAAAAACATACACATAACAAATGTAGATGGTGGCTGTATCAAGCAGGACAGTTTTAAAGCATATTTCCGGTTTATTCAGTTCATATATTAAAAATAAAAAAAAGCAGTAGTGAAAACTGAATTGGTAGAGAAAAAGACCTATGGATAATAATAAAGAAATAAACTAACTGGATTCCTCTGCACCAGCTCCTGGTTGTTTGCCACTGCAGTCAGCCAAATTATAGTGATCACAGAGTTCAGAACAAAAGAGAAGAAAAGGTTTTTGTGAAGGGTGATCCTTTGGCAACTCAAACTTCTGCAAGAAAAAAGATAATAATATAAATGTTACCTCACATCATGTATAATTCATGCAAAGACTTCTCAACGAAGTATGCTGAAGTGAGAAATGTGGACTCACTTGAAATGGAAGAATATACCAAGGGAGATTAAGAGGGAGGTGAGTGACAGTCCGTGTCCTATGAGGGCTAAGTAAAAAAGATTCATCGCCGTCTGGAAGGACACGAGACAGAAATCAAAATCCTTGATTTAGTCTGTTTCTTTATGTGCTACGTGCTGAAAATACAGTTTTAGCAGAACTACAGAATCCTTTTAGCACATTTCATCAGATGCAAGAATGACATTAGTGTTTAGATTCAGTTAAATCTACGGTATACATGTGAAATAGCTGTCTATTCAAGACAACCCAACATGTAAGAGGTGAACACTTGTGACCTTTTACTATCGTCTGGTCAAAGAAAATGTACAGTAATTGGCTCGACACTGACTAAAAGGTCAGTGGTAATCCTGAGTCAGGTTTTAACACTGTAGGTGCTGTAATGCCCTCTTATGAAGTTACCTACCACTCTGCCTTCATTGGTGTGCTCATTGCAGCGAGTGAAGTTAGTCCATGTCCGGTTGCTCACAGGATGCAGAAACCAGTGACCACTATCAGTGCAGATCTTTGTGGCCATTTCTGCAGGACACAAATTGATGGATAAAAAGTTTTTTAAAAAAAAACCCACAAACCTCACACATTTATTTTCAAACAAACTTAATTCTTTAAGTATCCATGCTGCGTGTACTATGTGAAGGGCAGAAGATATCAAACTAAATTCTCCAGAAAGCAGTTAAGGTTACTCAATATGAAAAATTGTCTGTGGAATTATGAAAATTAATCATTTTAAGATGAGTTTAGAACAAAAAACTGTTCAAAAAACAAATTGTATGAGGATTAGTTTATTACTCATGAGGAGTATCCTTCAGCAAGGGAAATCAGTAGTGTCCTTTGCAGTTCTGTCGTGCTTTATCTCCGATGATGTCAAAAGGGCTTTCTCAGTCTAGACAACTTGAACTTTATCACATTCAATCCTGCACACTATGACTGAGTATTTGAGTATCACAACTTCTTTCAGTTTTTGTCTCAAAACTGAACCCTGCACGTTTAGCTACAATAAGCTGCACATCTCACCTGAAGGATCAAAATCCTGGAAGTAGTCCGGGCAGTGCTGCTCAGATATAACTCCTGCTTTAGTGTCATCCCAGCATAGCCAGCCATCCCAAGTACGATTACACATGGGCTCTGAAACCACAGATATGCATCTTAGCCACAAAAACAACTGGGAAGCACAATCTCTGTTCTTCAACCTCATTATAAACACTAAAACTTCACTCTGCTTTACTGTTCAGACAATGAATATATTAACTATCCATTAAAGACACTTGTACAATTTTGCAAGCTGTGTTTTAAGTTTATTTCTTGCCATTACTCAATCAAGAAAAGCTTTACCATTCAGAAACATGAAACAACATCAACACTACCTTGTCTGCTGTGGGTGTTGTCCTTCATTATCTTTTGATAGCACTCAAACTGTGCTGTAACTATCTTGTTCCTGGTGACTCCTGTGTCATGGTACACATTAGTTGGATGCTCCTGCTGGGTTTCATTAGGGTCCATGCTCGCCTTCACCAGAAACAAGGATAGAAGAAAGAGAGAAAGTGTACATATAACATAAGCAAAGAATTACATAAATGTTTTTATTTTCTACTTCAGACAGAACCCACAAACAAGAATAAGTCAAAAAGGGGAATTCAAATAACTCACAAGAATAAGAAAAATCCCCTGAATAACAGAAAGAAACAAAAATGCAGACAACTAAAAGTCACACAAGCTTCAGTATGCTTATCGATATGAGAAAATCAGTCTGCAACCAAAAAACCCAAACACAGACAAAAATACTCAACATGAGGACAGAAAACTATGCAAGAAATGATTTTCTTTTATTTTGTACTCCATGCTTGTAATAAATACTTCAAGTTCGAGTAAAGGAAATTCAGAGATCTGCGAGTAAACATGTTACATGTAGTACACAGAAGTTACTTAAAACATGTTCAAATACTGGGACTCAGTTTTAATGCGAAACAGATTTTTAGTGATGATGATGCAGTGGGAGTGAGTACGAAAGGTGAGCAGAAGCAGATTCTGCTCAGTACGATGTTATAAATAGGTCTAACAATCCATTAGTGTCTGACAAGCCAACCATGTTGTATGTTCTTTGTTTTTTCAATCTGACAACTAGCTAGCTAGTTAGCTACCTGCTCTGCCTTCATCACAGGATTTTTTTAGTTTTCAGCCTGCTTACTTAAACTAATGAGGAATAAAAAAAAAAAACAGGTGAATTTTGTAAAGAGCAAAGTGGAAAAAGTTACAGATATTGGAGGGACTACAAGCAGCTCAGAGAATCAGATTAATGCTTGGTGGATTGAGAGGCAATTTCATACTGGCAGAGGTCAGAGTGCTGTGCACCTACTCTGAAAACTAAAGTTTGGAGTCATAACCCTCAGTGGCTGATTCTGTGATTCTGTGCAGAGCCACATCAATAGAAAGTTGAGGATCATTAACAGCACTTGCCTAATTTTCTATCTCTGGTGGTTTTTCAAACTATTACTGAGCTAAGATCAAAGAATATACTGATATATTAGCGCAACCACAGAAAAGATTCTTCCCCACCCTCTAGTGCACTCAGGTTGCAGCAAATATCTTGGCTGAATCCTCGACAGGACATACCCGCCATGAGAATGTAAGCTGAACAACTTAACTATGATGGTAACTTCATCCAAAGCTGTAAGGTGAATGAAATATTATTAGCTTTGTAATTCGGCATCAAAGCAGTGTAGTGTGGTGTGTGGTTTCCATTCTGTTTGCCCTGTGATGTGGTTCATCTGAGCTGATCTGAGATCTGTCCTCAGCAGACACTCCTCCAGCATCAAGAGCACAGCTTCTCATGTGAATTTGTAATTCAAACTTTTTGGACTTTGTGATTGCTTTTATCGTTATGTTTGGCTGAACACATTTTTCAGTAATATGACAGACGTCTAACCTGCAGCTCATCAGTTTTTTTCAAATAAGCCATCTTGATTAAGATTCATATGCAAATATCGACTACTTAATGCTTTTTTAAAGTATTTGGTGTTTGTGCAAAGACAAATGCGGCACAAATTAATAAATATCATGGACAATACTGCCAACCCGCTACATGACACAAGAGTTGAAACTATGGAGTGTGTTCAATCAGAGGCTTCCTCAGCTCAGAGATCAGCAACATAAAATGTTTCAAGAGGTCATTCCTGCCAGCAGCATTAACCATACACACAAAAACAGTTTAAGATGATTACTAAAAAATATAGATTTTAAAAAACTACTGCAACATTACAATTTCCTTTGGGAATAATAAAGTATAATTTAATTTAATTAAGTTTTCATTTCACTTAATCTTATTTAATTCCAGTTAGATTTTTCAATAAGAAAGAGAAGACAAAAAATGCCTCTCTATATAAATAAACATGAGTAATATACAAGTACTGAGTAAAATTTTGGCTGTGTGTTAGCCCACTTGGGATATATCAAGGTAAAATTGTCAAATTCTTCATCATGCTGGTAAAGAAAGTCAGACAACAATCTATCAAATTAATTAATTATCAAATCGATCAGTAAATTAATCAGTAACCTCCAGCAGCGGCTTTTCTGCTCTGTAAAAAGTTTCCAATATACACTCAATAAATAAATCTAAGGTTGAATTAAGTCGTAAGTGTATATGTGCGTGTAGGTAGTCCTACCATCGTTAGGTTGCACAGAAGCACGAATGCCACCATCCAGCTTTGTCTAAAGCGGTCCAGCTTCCTCTCAGACATTTTCAGGCCGGTTGGTGATTTAGCGACTGCAGATCTGGAATGGAGAGCAAACAACTGAAAACCTCCATAAAGGCTTCTTCACAGTACTCATCTCTCCTAAAGTGTTGCCACTGTACTTGCCATCACAGTCAATTTAACCAGTAACAGACTGTAAGGTTTTTTTAACCTAGCCTAAACAGCACAGATATGGCTATTTACAAATAACATTATATATAGATTTCTGGATCAATCCAAATGACGGGTAAGCAACTGTGTTCAAATTTGAGCTAAAGCAAAGAGCTGGACTGTTGGACACACAAACACTAATGTACTGATTGTCTGTGTACAAGCTGTGTGGCATGCCATCACTGTCTCTGTAACTGTAGGTCACTCTGGAATTAAATGCTCCCAAGATGCACTTGGTTCAGTGATTAAAGAACAACACAGCTGAAAAAACAGGCAGTTCAAATGAGGCCAACACAACTTGACTGTTCCAGGGATGTTTCCTGACAAAAGTCATGTCAGCACACCTCATATTCTTACTGCTGCTTGGAGTTATTTAGTTCATACATCCTTTGCACAAAATTTCAAATGTGACAGCAGTTGTAAATTGTGAGTGTGTTGCATATTTCACTTTTAGAGGTAACGCTTACATCTGTGCACAGCGAAGCCCTGGAGGGCTGTTTAGAGTGAAGCTGTTGACCTCTGCATAGCAGATGAGCCAGAATTCAAATAGATATATATCCCTCATGTAGCACACATTGGCTTTGCAAAACAGTGGAGTTTTACCAGTGTCTTACGCAGATTCCTTTAGATACACAACTTAAACTGTTTTTCTATTAATGCATCACAGGTTTGGCCAAAAATCCTGTACTTGCATCTATTGCATCTGGAAAAAAAGTAGTTAGTACTGTTAAATATCTAATATAAATAACATACTATGTTTTTGTGGCAGCAGTGTTTCAGTCTGAAACCGTAACAAGCCAGTGGATGGGGAGACGGGGCAAGAACCTGAACCCCTGAGTGTGAATGTAACCCGATAACCTCAATGTGAAACATCTGCAATCTAATTAATTGGAAACTGTCATGACAAAACCACTGCAACTGAGAAATACAGAAATAAAGGGAAGTCACATCAATGCAGAGTGTTTATCTGTAAGCATACATTATTACAAGAGGTGAATTTTACAGAGAATATAAATTAGCTCCCATAAATCTTACGGGTAGAACATTCTGAAGAAGAGAATGTAAAATAGCTGCTTATGATTCTAAAGATCAACCACTGTTCACGATATGAAGATTATTAGTCTGCAGTTACTGTCGTGCATTAAATTACAATTAACACAAATGACTTATTTGACCTCATCGGTAGAGGTCTGTGTTCCAATTTCTAATTTTTTGTTAAGTGAAATTAGATTTTTATTTTCATAGGCAAGGACACCAGGTAGCTTCACAGGTCGAGCGGACGTTCCGTGTACAGAAGCTGAACAAATGGTCCGCCCAAGTTTGAATCGTCGCCACAGGTCATCCCCTTTTCTCTGCCCACTTTCCACTGTCAATAAAGGCCACTTGTGCAAAGAATCTTCACAGGCTATCAAAGAGCTGCTAGATTAGAAGACAAACCAGAATAACAATAGCATCAATAAACACACAAGGTGTAACATTCCTGTGGCTGAATGCCATAGTTAACCATAATTAAATGTCAAACTCAGTGAGTGCAAATTTATCCATTAGCATAAATGAAAGTGTGCCTGGTAAAGTAAACTAGGTATAAAGAGTGGAGCACTGAATGCTTGTGTGAACTGTGCTCAACTACTCAGTTTCACACGTTTAATGTTTCATTTTATGTGATCAACAGTTAGTTTTCTGTCAAGAAAATAGTAAGAAAAGCAGCCTTGGCCCTTCTCTACTTTTTGAGATGTGTTGTCATTAAATTCATGAGGTAATATTTTTCATGAAATGAGTGTTGCACTTTTAACATTTGAGATGTTTTATATGCTTTATTGTTAATAAAAAAAAATAAAATCAGTGCATTCAGTTTTCATTTACATTTTACACAATGTCACAACTTTGTTGGAATTGGGGATGTAATTTCTATTACAAGTATGGCTAAAACATTAGTTCCCCTATACTCACTCATTAGTTAATAGTTAAGGGTTAGAGTTTTTCAGTCTAGATATTAGTAAATAACTACTTATTTATATTTAAATACTAAACGATATTGCAAGTATTTCATACAGCTTCCTCTTTCGTAAAAGCTTTAACATTCATTGTTTAGTTCCTAAATCAATTTTACATGCTATAATGTGGCACAGTATTACAACACAGAGAGGAATAAATGAGGAGGCAGCAGGGGGTAATTACTTTACAGTACAAAACATAGAGATTTGACCCTGTTTATTCTCACTGATCTCCATGCAGCTATGTCACCAGGGACGGGTCCTCGAGTCTGCTAACAGTTACAAGAGCATTACAGCGAGGAAAGTCGTGGAGAGTGTGTGTGTGTGTGTGTGTGTGAGTGTATGTGTGTGTGAGTGTGTGTGAGTGTGTGTGTGTGTGTGGGGGGGGGTTACTGGGATTGTAAAACATTAGGGGGATCTGCAAATTAGAAACAGCCAAGAAAAGGTCAGCTGCTTTGTCATACATGTATTCAAATACACATAAATGATCATAAAAACACTCAAATACACACACTTGGCAACATTTTGCAAAGTTCCCCAGCAGTTTCTTGGCAAGTGCTGTTTTTCATACATAACCAGTGATGTATCTGGTCAGTAGGATGTGAAATCGGCCCTGTCTTCAGATCATTTGATCATGGCCACTGTCGATCGCTGATAGAAAATCTGATCGAAAATCACTCCATCCCTATTACAGCCTATTATTTATTTAGAAATATAGGTTTTGCGCCACATATGCACAGACAGAAGTGTCTGTGGCTCAAAATTTTATTATTTGTGTGAGGAGCATTTCATTTATGCACGCTGATCCCTCGATTTAATAAAGTTATTGTTGTTCAAATACATGCGTGAATTATTTATTTTGTGACTAAAAAGAAAGATAATATAGCACACCACTTGTGGCGCAGAGAAAAGTGTTTGGTAAGCAAGCAAGAAGATGAAGAACAGAGGAGACAAAGAGAGCATGCGTCTGCGGCATGTACCTCCAGAAATAAAGAAAGAAGAAAAAAAAGATGCAACAGGGTGTAATTAAGAGTTTAATATTCACTCCTCAGTTGCACAGATCAAAGGGCTCTGTATGCAGACATGTTGCTCCATGAGAAACAATTTAAGTACACGGTAAAGCGCAGGTTCTAGAGATTTTTTCTTTAACATCTTATGGCATTAAATTAATTCAAGATCACCTTAAAGGAGCAGTGTGGAATAGTTCTGAGGTTACTTTTACAGACATAAATTTTAAATAGATGTTACATCTGATTAGATATTCTGTGAAAAGATAAGTTTCACAGACTGTCACTGTTAGTTGTTCTGCATTATATTAGAGTTTTGTGGACCCCAGGAGCTACCTGCGTGGTAATAAAAGCTAATATTAGCCACGTAAGACTAAAGGCTGTTTGCATTTAGTCTGACAGAGGGATAGCATTAGCAGGCAACACGTCATATCTGGCTTACATTATCTTCAAAGCCTCTTAGTATCATGTTACACTTTGATTGAAATCAACTGATCTCTGTAACATGACGCTGAGTAATTTCTGTCCAGCTAACAAAGCTACAGTTTTGTTAGATTTCAGATCTGCAGTTGCAGTTGCTTAGTTTTCAACAGTTTAATCAGATCAGCCGATCCTCTGCAAAGAGCGGCGAATCGCGCTTGCGTCACCCTTTCTCCCTTCTAGGCCACTGTAACCAATATGGCTACGCGAGTGGTGTCCTTTCGGGTAAGCCTCTGTGTAGAGCGGACCGCGGTATGTGTAAATAAAAAGGTGAAATTTAAAGTAATAAAAACGTAACAACTCATTTCATAGGGTGACTATATAGCACTAACAACATAATTATGTGAAAAAAGATCACAATCCTCCATTCGATCACCGATAGATGATCCAATCGAAAATCACTCCTTTGCTACTGTTCAACAAAGAACATGCATCAAAAGTTTCTTGCCTGGTAGTTGTGGTTTGTTTCTAATTAAACTTTTTAATGCCAGTTAATACCCTTAATACCTTAATAAAATAATTGTTTTGTAATAAAACATAATAAAAGTCTAATGCGTTTGTTTTTCTCCCGGCTGGTTCTTGTAAGATTTAGAACAGTGCACAATCATTTCCAGACAGGTACTTTTTAAAAATCATATTCAAAGTGGTCTTTTGTTGTTTTCAATTAACCCAGAATCTAGTATTCAAACCAAATGAGGAAGTACCATGTGCCCTAAACCAGCCATTTTTATTTGCAACTTATTCATAGCATTTAAACTCAATGGCAACATGTTGTTTCAATGATCTTGCTTTAGCTCAAAGCTCAATTCATATATAGTTATTTTCCATTCAAGTAGAGGAACATAACTCTGATACCAGTTCTCCCACTGACTACCTTGTAAAACAGCAATATAAATTGTTTTGTTAAAACCACCTTCAAAATAAGACAAAATAAGACAGGACATTAAACGTAACATGAGAGATTCTGTGTATTTCTGTTTGGCAGAACCTAAAATTAAGCCTTTTTTAGTTACATTGTAAGCCTTGGTATCTTTGATGCCACAGACTAAATCAAATAAACGATAACCTAAAGAAATAATTTGTAAATTTATCTAACCCTATACAACAAAAAAATATGTTAGCAGCCAGAGAATACGATAACACATTCACAAATGGTGGTGGAAGTATAATGCACAAGCTGTCTGCCCAGCTAAAGGAGCGTCTAAAGGGTCACTCACCACGACATGCACCAAGACATGCCAGTCATTTCATTCTAATACCTAAAAGTTGCTCTCATGGGGAGTTGCCTTAGACATAGGAGTTGAGGTCAAATGAGCAGGCAGGTTCTCATTTGCCATTGCTGGCTGAGCAAAAGCTCATCATTCAATAGATCAGTAGTTGTCTTTGGCTTGGATATACCTTTGGCTTTAGCATAATCTTTAGCTTTTTTTTTCCAGAATTAGATGTTACTCTAGACTAGCAACCACCTGAAAGTTCCCATTGCACTTTATGTTCCAGAACAGTAGACATGAAAGCAAGGGTAGTAAATGTACTTCTGCTGCTCTTTCATCTCTGACGTCAGATAACCATTTATGTAACTTTAAATTTCAAAATCCCATACATTTTGCTGCAACTGAACAAGCTCAAGGTACAATAATGTAAGAGTATAACAGAGCACATTATAAAGAACAGATTCATGAATGATTGTAGCTTGAAAAGGATTTACAGAAAAAAAATGCATCATATTATTTATTTTCTTAGTTTGCTAATCGCAGCTCAACGCTAAGGGAGCAACCTCCACAGAAACATAACACTTAATTATTGATCTGTTTGAAATGTAACAACACAGCAGTGCATACTGTGGGTGGCCCACTATTATCTGTAGTACCTCAGAGACTTTCACTCAAGTGGTTAGTCATGTAAACTTTGCACAAGAGATAACATCACCAATTACATCTGCTGGCATGCAGAAAGTTACCCAGGAAAACAGCCTACACATAACGTCTGTTGTCTTCTCACCCAGTGCCAGATCCCTGCCTCAACTTATCATCACCCAGCCTCTACTTATAATCTCCCACTGTTCCTGCAGACATGTTCTGCTGGCTGTAAACATCCGTTTGCAATCACAGGATGTTTGCTAATCAAAGATGGGTTCCACCCAATGGCATTCGGATGTCCATTCGACTGGCGAATGCCTCTAACCTCATTACTGTCTCTTTCTATTGTGGAATACAGGCTTAACTAGAGATGGAGGAAGCCATTAAAACAGACTAAGTGTCTTCATGCAGAAGTACCAACTCACATTATACATCTATAAAATTCTTTGCCATATTCACTGAAAATTCTTTGCCATATTCACTGAATATATTCACTGAATATGGCAAAGACCTGACCGACCGACAGATTGAGTGGGTATAGAAAATGGATGGATGGACAAACAAAGCAACCAGGACCACAAGTAAATATAAAGTACAATAATTACTACAAGTTAAAACTATAAGTACTACAATATTAGGTAACATACAAACAGCCATGTGAAAAAAGAAAGCACCCTTCGTTTTAAAGTAAGAATTAAGAGGTTTAATAACAGCTCGGTGCTGTTAATTAAATGCACTCAGGTGAGACATAATGCCGAAGAGGAAAGACATCAGCAATTATCAGAGAAACAATCGTTGCTTACCATACAATCCCAGAAGGGTTATAAGGCCATTTACAAACAATTTGAAGTCCAGCAAACTACAATAGGAAGGATTATTCACATGCGTTGAACAATCAAATGAGTTGCCAATTTTTACAGCAATGGATGTCTGTGCAAGTTCACCGCAAGGTCAGCTTACAGAAATATAAAAAAAACCCAACAGCTTGTTAAATGTTTACATTTTAGACAGGACAATTATGCTGGCACACAAACTCCAGAGATGCTCAGGAGAATGTGTGGACAATTTGGTCTGGTCTTTTTCACTAGTTGCTGTTCACACAAGCACATCAAAGCGGGAAGCTTTCTGCCAGAGAATGGCTCTCCCAGCAGGAAATGTGAGGGAACAGGTGTCTAGAGTGTGCATGAGGCAGCACTTGATGAAAAATAATGCTGTGGAAATCACAGTGTTTTCTTTACAACACGCTGATAATAGTAAATGCAGATCCTTTTTGTTACACCCTGATATGTAAAATGTAAAAGTCTAAAAAGGGTGTACCTTCCCCATCACATGACAATACAGTAAATAGCTGTAAATGGTACACCAGGGAGCGCTGACACGTTCTTAAACTGTATTTGCCACGCTCAACTTTCAGGGTTCTCTTAAAAAAAACTACATTTGTTGTGTTTTCTAAGCAATAAAAAAATTAACACCTGATCAACTATTTAAGTTGTAAAGATCAGCATGCTGAATGTCTAAATAATTGATTGGGCTATATCAGAATATAGCTCTAAACTTAAAACCGCATTGTTCAGCAAGTGGTAAAGGGTCAATTCCTTTTACTTAAGAAATTTCTGAATTAAAAGTAACAATTCAAACATATCTGAGTACTGCCACAGTAAGGGAAGTGCGGATACAGAGGGAGGGGCAGCATAACCACAACATTTCTTTAATATGGGAAAGTTTTGACTATACAGAAAACAACTTTGACATCACATAGCACAGTGTCACTTGTTTTTTGCTCTCAAACTGGAGGTAAGTCAATCCAATTAGGTCCAGAGGCCTTTCGGACCCATTGCACATATCATAGAATTAAAAAAAAAAAAAAGCAATTTGTACATAACATTTACTTTATTTCTCTTCAGACAGTATGAACCAATGATAGTTATTGTTTTTGAAAAATCAATATTCCTTAAAGACTAGGTTGAACAAGGAATCTGGAGGAGTGGACAAATGTCTACTATAGGGAAACCTATGTCAAGCACTACAATAAACCGGCACTCACAAATGCTTCTAAAATGTTACTGTGGATAAAAGACGCCTGATGTTAACTTTGTACAGAGGTGGTGTCCACTTTGCTGAGCTACATACAAATTAGTATTCCAGATCATTCTTAAGAAGAAATGGACACCATGTGGTCCAGACCAAAGAATGATAGAATAATCTAGACTGTTGTAGGCAACAAATCCTGAAGCCAGGCTCTGTGATGGTATGGAGTTGTACCAGCAGCAGTACTGCTGAAAAGCAGCCATCAAGATGACATCATTTCGAGGGATGTCCATTTTTCAACAAGACAATGCAAAACCATATTCTGACAAAGGCAAAGGTAAAAGTACTCGACTGGCCTGCCTGCATTTCTGATTTTTCCAATAAAGAATGTTTGGAGAATGTATAAACAACCTCTCACTGTAGCACACCTTAAAACATGTCTGGAAATTGGTTTTTATTGTATTGCAGGCATGAAATTCAAAAGTGGATGTATATAGAGATAATAAATAAAGTTGTGAATCAAGTTTTGATGTTATTCCTAAATGTCCAACATGAGTCCCAGTGTTGTGTCTCCTTATGGTTACATTTCTTATTAAGTAAGCCTGGGAAAGATGATCATCAGCACAGGTGTTAGTGTCGTAATCAGGCAAAACGAAATAACAAGATTACAGCCTGCATCCAGCTGGACCATCTGTGTTTGCTTTTAAAAAACAAGTGCAGATAATGACCTTTTTAAAATTGTTACTGGCTTCAACATGTTTTGTGCTCTATATGTAGTCTTATAGAAATGTATTTGATCCCCCCCCAAAAAAATACTAACAATGAAGTTCATGTGGCCTAACAAGAAGGAATGGCTCCAGGTCAGCTTGCTCTCTTGTTGATCTTTCTGCAAACACAGTGGAAGCTAATGATTGTTTGGGAAAAAGAAGGAATATGACAGCATATTGGTCTCTATGAGAGAGATGTTGGCCATGTGTAACAAAAATAGAAGCTTTACAAACTGATGTGAAACAGTGGTTTACTATAGAGTTGCCTCTCAATCAGCAGACCCACATAGAGCTCATGGTAATTTCCAACAACATCAGCTGTGCCTTTATATCTTTCCCATATGCCTGATATATTATACCATCAAGCCCGGGACATGACAGCAGATCTCCAAGTTGCCAAGGGCATCACCAGATGTCAGGGAAAGCAATAGCAACCCCATGCAGATGTGAAGGAGAAGCTTGCTTTTTTTCCCACAATCCATCCACCCTGACTAATGCAGGGCCCATTCTTTACGCTGACAGACCAAGAGGGAGGTTGTTGTTTTTTGTGGTTTTGAGCCAGACAACAACCAAGATACCAAAGTAATCATGTCATTGCATTCACACCCAGCATGCCAGCATCCTCAGGGCAAGCACATGGATCTATTCACAAGTATTGTGCTGAGAGGAGGAAAAGCAATCATTCCTACAGTAATGCACAAAGTGCTCATGGGAAATTTAAAAAGTAGTGAAAGTGTCATACTTGTGCAAAACAGATGATGTCAAGGTATACAGCCTGTCACTATACTTTCTCAAGCCCTGGAGCTTCATCCTCTGACAAAGGACAGATCCCAAGGAACTATGAATATTGAAAGATTATGTCACTCACAATCTTCTTCCAAAGCCCGCATTCTGTGACTGTGCAGGTTTGTGCCATTTCTTTATAACAAGTCGTAGGGTGGATTGGTGAAAGGACATGTGGTGCATCCAATGGAGTTATTATGCCTTTTTACAATCAATAATTAACGTGGTCTTTATTTTTTAACAGCATCAGCCTTACTGTAATCATACTCCAGTTGCAATGTACAGCTGGTGTGTTATAGAGATTAATATTGCAGAGATCCAACAATTTAAATTTTGCAATAGTCACCAGCAGTAACAGTGACCACAGCATTTTCTTTGTGGTTTGAAGATTCATATGGAAAGGCTGAATCCACAAGATATGTAAGTGGAAGTGAAACAAATTAAAAGCACATCTGTGGTGAATTGTATCCTAAGGTCAAGGATCAAAACTCAATCCCAAATAGGAACTAGAAAAAGCTGTTCCTGCGAAACAGCAGTGAGAATGCTGATAAGCTGAATGGGGATAGCTGACCATAGGTATTTTGCATACCTGGTACAGGACACCCACAGAATTCTTCTTATACATTCCTGATCATAACCAAATGGTAAATGGAGTGTACTTGTATAGCGCTTTTCTAGCTAAGCTAGCTAATTTTGAAAATAAAGGGGAGTCTATGTCAGGACCTGCAGACGTGATCACATTGGACCTGCCTGCATGATTAAGTTGTTCATAAACATAAATAGCTTGTGATTATAAATATATGTGATTTATATTTCTTCACACTAGCACAACAATTAATAAAAAATGTTAAATGTTCAGAATAAAGGGATTTTTTTCTTAACATAGTTTTTTAAAAGCCTTTTTGGAACAGAAAACTAGGAGTCAATTAAAACTGGGATTGATAAGAAAAATCTAAACTGATCATTTTCAAACAATTCCAAACCCTAGTGGTTAAAAAGGGGTATAACGTTTCTGAAAACGAGAAATAAACTGTGAGACAAATGTCTAAAGTTGTGTGCCACACTTGAAGTGTTCTCCACGATCTCATGACAAAACAAAATACTACATTTTCCCCACACAGGAATAGTTCAAAGTTCGATTTGTCACTGTTTTTTAACAGTCATTGCACTTTTCTACTTTCATCTCACTCATGATTCCTAAGTTTTCTACTGCATTTTCAATGGTTAGGGTTAAGATCAAAAGACATGATTAGGTTTACATATTGCATGGCTGCTGTTCGACTTACACACTTTGATATTTGTATTGCAATTCCTGTCATGTCAAGTAAATGTTGCCCAACAGAAAATAACAGCAATGGAGTATGTTGCCATCTTAGAATTTACAACCATGGACTGTAACACTACTATATTTTAGACAAGTTAACAGATCTATGTGTTACATGTCTTCCATACTATACATACTGTATAGGGCTGGGCTGGTTTATTTCAAGTTAATCAACAAAGTAAAAAGAAAACAACCAAAAACCATCACAAGTGTCAACAAGGCTTTGAATAGACCACTCACATCCACCGGTTGAATATGAATAAACAGGATGTCCAAATGAAACCTAAATTCCCTATTATTTTTCTTTATTTACCTGTCAACTGCAAAAAAAATTCTACTTTCTAGCTATGATTTTCTCTGAGAGAATGAAGAAAACTTTCACATCTGTATGTATTTTAGCTGTAACCAAAAGCTAGTTAAAAATGTCACAGTTTTGTTCAGGGGACATTTTGGTTTTCAGCCAAATGAAACTACAAAGCCTAGAGGAATAAATTTCCAGCAAGTGTTTATTTGGTCATTGCAATTCTATGTACCGGATTTCTTCTAATAAAAACAGGTATTCAATTAAACGCTGGGGCCTCTTAAAAGCTACAGGTTGAGTTGACATGAACAAAAAGAAACCAGCCTCTAATACTGGGTGATACTGAGTAATACTGGGGAGCAAAGAAGGGAGGAAAGAATAAACAAACACACACAGACAATGTAATGTCTCTGACAATGTGAAAATAATTCACTCTACACCACTTTTATGTGCTCAATTAAATCAAATAGCCATGCTGTTTTAAATATGTTTTTGTACTGGATTAAGCTTTTGTCAAGTTGGTACCTTAATTTTAAACCACTCTGGAAAAAGCATGGTGAGCTATTGTAAATGGTGTGAATTCACATATTTCACAGTAATTGTCTGAGTAAGTAAAGAGCAGGAGTGTTTCTGTCAAACTTAAACTAGAAGAATTTTAGTTTGAAACGGTGCAGGAAGTGTTAAGTGAGTAGTCACAGCTTGTCAGGTTAATAGATCATTAATCTGTTTGCTATTTCGCTTATTCAGCTTTTTGGCAGACATCGCAGTCCCTCTCTCTGCAATACACAGCTGGAGTTAAATTTTCTGGAGGGGGGAAAAAAACAACAGCAGTATTTTGCACACTTGTCCTGACCAGAATTTATCATTTGACGCACATATAAAACTGGTTTCTAGGACGGCCTTCTTTCACCTTCATAATATTGCTAAAATCAGGAACATCCTGTCTCAGGGTGATGCAGAGAACTGTAATTCTGTAATTCTACTGTAATTCTTTATTATTGGGCTGTACCACATATTCTCTGAAAAGCCTCCAGCTGATCCAAAATGCTGCAGCCAGAGTTCTGCTGGGAACTAACAGGAGATATCATGTTTCTCCAGTTTTAGTTTCTCTTCATTGGCTCCCTGTTAAATTCAGAATAGAATTTAAGATTCTTCTCCTCGTATATAAAGCTCTTAATGACCGAGCTCCATCATATCTTAAAGATCTCATTGTAAGATATTTTCCTAACAGAGCACTTCGCTCCCAAACTGCAGGTTTACTTGTTGTTCCCAGAGTTTCTAAAAGTAGAATGGGAGGTAGAGCCTTCAGTTATCAGGCCCCTCTCTTGTGGAACCAGCTGCCAGTAAATGTCCAGGAAGCAGACACCCTTTCCACTTTTAAGATTAGGCTTAAAACTTTCCTTTTTGATAAAGATAGGGATGGCTCAGGTGATCCTGAAGCATCCCATAGTTAAGCTGCTATAGGCTTAGACTGCTGGGGGACCTCATCTGTCACACCTTTCTTCACTTTGCTCTCTTTTTCCCCCTGTTTAATTTCTCAATTGATATTATGTACATGTGACATTATTGTGCTTATTAACTTGTGTTTCCCTGTTCCAACAGGTATCCTTTGAATGGCGTTATGGTGTTTTTCTCCTCTCTTTTCCCTATTTTCTGTCTTCTCAAACCCCAGCTGGTCGAGGCGGATGGCCACCCTTCCTGAGTCTGGTTCTGCCAGAGGTTTCTTCCTGTTAAAAGGGAGTCGTTCCTTTCCACAGTCGCCACAGGCACACTCAGAACGGGAGATTGGACTGAAGACAAGTTTCGATGCAATCTGTTGGTTTCCTTAGCTAGGATATTGTTTTTGAATTGGCGCTATATGAATGAATTGGATTATTTTTAAATTTATTAATTGGATTTCATTGGATTATGATTACATTTAATTGAATTCCAATTGGCTTGAATTGGACTATATTATTTAAGTGCCTTGACATGACAATTGTAATTTGGCGCTATATAAATAAAATTTAATTGAATGGAATTGAATTACAGAGCTCCACAAACTGTAGGATGGAATGGATTTCTAACTGACTCGCATATTGGATATACAGATATGTAAAAATGAGGTGCAAGTGTTTATATACACACAAATTTAAATAAGGCATTCTCAAAAAATATGAAAAGTCATACAATTAACAATGAGAATTTAAAATAAAGGCTTGAAACTGAAAAAGAAAAAGCCTTGTACATTATTTGAGGAATTTTGGCATGCCATGAAATGTAACAAACAAAAAGCATACACTTTTCCATTTCCCACACACAGACAGGGGACACAGTCTCCACGGGATTCCCAGCATTTCCGAACTGCGAAACCTTCCAAAGTAACTGCTTTCCTGTGTGTGGTTGCCCACGTCAAAAAATGTAGTCCTGAATTATTAGACTTTTGAAAAAAAAACAAAAAAAACCTGCTGATAAAAGTTGTCAGTGCCAATTTATAATCAAAGTACTTAAACTGCTTTTTTACATAATATATCTATCCCATGTAGGACTTTCTCCATTAATGATTCATCTCTCCATCCCTGATAAAATATTTAGAAAAAGAGAAAATACGATACCCACAGCTTCTTAGAGGCTTCTGATGTTTGAACTGAAAAACTGAAAACATCAGCTGGCTGGTTTAGTCCGAAAACCTTTAAATGTGCTGTCATAAAGGAAAAGGAAAAGAGTAACTGAAGTTTAAAAGGGAAGTTAATTTCTTTTAAACCTGGACCTTATTTCTGGCATAAAATACATTCATCTACTCACCGATAACAGTTTGGTGAAAGTTGGCGTCTTTCGGAAGGTATTTAGATTACTGGAGATCCATATAACAGGAGAGAACAGGGCATTGACAATACAGCCTCTAAATAAGGCATTATCTGTCTTTATTTCATCAATACTTTAAGAAGAGTGAATGAATGAACGCGTACTATTGCACTGTTAGTTCAGAGCTGCCGGCTATTGAGGGGCTTATCGGGGGCTTTCTACACACGAGTTTACCTGGAGGATGTCATTGACGCGTCCCGCTGCAGCGCAGCTTATTATTTATTTAACAGCACAACGCGTTCAGTCATTCATTTGGCTTAAAGTATTGGTGAAATAAAGAGAGATAATGCCTTCTATAGAGGCTGTATTATCTATGCCCCGTTCTCTCCCTTTATATGGATATAGGCGGATCTTCAGTAACCTACATATCTTCCCGAAGGACGCTGACTGTTATTGGGGAGTAGATGAACGTATTTTATGCAAGAAATAAGGTCCAGGTTTAAAAAAAAAAAAAAAAACAATAAAGAAAAAAAAAAAACTTCCCCTTTAAGCAGAAGCTAGAAAGTTCTGGGCACTTGTTGAAGATGATTCCCATCAACTGATCACCATGAGTTTTTTGTCAGTCTGCTCATGAATTATTAACACATGCCACAGCAGCAAGCTCACATGTTGCCGATAGGGAATCGAAACTCAATTTCAAACAGGAATCAATAAGAAAGTACCCAGTAAAAAAATGGTTACATTTTTCTTATCAATTCCTTGGTCCACCTCTGGACAGATCTTGAAGGAAAGATGGGTAAGTTAGAATCCCCACTGGAAAGGCTACTAATCTGCAAATAAAAGGCAACCTCTCTGTCAGCACATGTGTAGCTGATTGCACTGCACCTCAAACAGCTAATAGTTTACATGAGATTTCCTATAAACACAAAATTGACATTTTGAATTTGAACGTTCAGAACAAAGATACTTCTAGCTGTCTCAACATTAGATGTCCTTTTTTCTCACCATTTTGGAATCAAAACTAAGGATGTATTAGTTATGGAATAGAGAGTAAGAATCTGAATAGTCAATAGTCATGCAACCGCCTTATCTGGCCGTTAGTCCGACTTTAAAAATTCTTATTCAGTACGAATTCAATTGGACAAACAGGTTCACTTGTATTTTAAAAGTCATGTTTTAATTGGACTACCACAATTCAATAATTTCTGATGTCATGTTAAATTGGACCATTGTGTATATGGGAGTGGAATGGAGTTAATTACCCAAGTAAGTCAGATGCTGCAACACTGGTCTGTGTGAGAAAATGTTCAAGACAGGTTGCGTACAGATATGGTAGAGCTGAATTCATTCCAAATCGTCTTTAAGTTACTTGAATAGCGATTTTGTCAGATGACACTGTAGTTATAAAGAGATTTTATTAGAGAAGAACGTCAGTCTAAAGATGCTTTAACTGCGAGTTGATACATATTTCTAATGGGCTGCGTTTTGACAAGAGATACAGAAAAACGTGAATTAGAGCAGTTTTATTGGGAATTAGCTGCATTATGTACACTTACACTTTACTGTTTTTACAAAAAGATGCCCGTTATCCTTTGTGGTTACCAACTTATTTTTCTACAAGATCAAGTATGTAAGTTGGAATAAGAAATAAAAAAAACAATGAATTCAAGATAACAACAACCGCTGAAACCAATTAACCACAACAATGTGGATACATTTTCAGCACAGCTTAAAGCAGCATGAGCTTGACAGTCATAATAGTCATATTTTCACAGTAGAGTAAGTTGGATAATTGGAGACTCAAGAGCAATGTCTGCAGCAGATATTTGCTCACAGCACCAGAAAATGAGAACTGGAAGGATCCAAAGCAGTTTGAAGTGCTTAGAAAGGGAGCTTTTTGAAATGAAAAGGAATATCTGCACATGTAAAACAAATTATTCATTAATTGTCTTTTCTGTCAAATCCTCCAAAATAATATGGCAATTTCATTATATGGGACAGTAAAAAACACAGAAGTGGAACTTGTCTTTTGCAACTACTGCACAGTAACACAGACTCACCTTTGGAACACAAACACCCAGAGCTTCCCAAGAACTATCCTTTCATTTGTATACCAGAAGCTCATCCCATACAGTAAATATGGATGTTGAAGTCACTGACAGTTTCTTTAGCTCACACCACATGGAAGGCTATTTAAAACCACACAGCCTCTTCCCACTACTCTATCCTCGACAAACTACAGCGACTCAAAGTGCCAATCACTACACACATCTGCTACACCATTAACCACCTTGAGCTAAATTCAAACTGGGTCAAAGTGGGGGAAAAAATCTTCATAATGTATGAGTGGAAAAATTCCTTCTAAAGGTTTCCCATCCCTGAAACTACATACAGTGCCGAAGGGGAGTGCTGCATGCGTACATTGTTGTGCTTTAACGTAATATGACTTCTGCGGTAAGCAGACAGTTGTATGCCAATAATGGTATACAGGTCTGTAAAAAAACTGAAGTTGGTGGTCATTTTCCTTTAAAATGCAAGAGCTCTCAAACCTCTAAATCTTCAACAGGGAGAAAATTTGACATTACAGGAAAATCAATAATGGACAGGCTGAAGGAGGCCACTATGCCTTGATGATTTATGAGAGGTCAGGTTTCATGAAAATCATCATTAGTCTTAAGACTAATGAGGAGTAGTGAGGCATCACTTGTACACACATAATCCCATCAGAAAACACCATACAGCAACATAACAATTATCCATTTGCTGCTCGACTGTAAAGTTACAATATAAGAGCCACAGAGTGAATGGGATTACACTGGCACAGACTTCAAAAGGCACTGCTTTAAGAAAAGAGCCATTGCACAGTGGAGATTGTAAGGGCTCTGGAGAAGAACTGTCAAGATCTTTGTTTCTCCAAAGATCTTTTCTTCTTGACATGGGTAATAAACTCTGAGTTGAATAGTCTGACACCTGAATGCAGTGCATGGCAAGAATATTCCACTTCTACTGATTGTAGGCTGAGGCCATTTGAAGAGGTCAATACAAAATGGCCCCATGGACTCATCTGATATGCCTGCTAAATGTCGATATTGATAAGCTGAAATGTATGCAGAATGAACAAAACACACTGATTCAGCAATCTTACTTTTTAGCATTTCTTATTAATATTGATGTGCTGCTAGTCTAATAACAGGAACTTAATGCTGAGAAATTGGTGCAGCATCCACCATCCCAGACAAAGGTGGACATAACCATCAATGGTTATATTCAATGTCTGATCTGTGACAACAATCTAAAATAATTTCGCAGAACACACATGAACACTATAACAACAGGAAGGGAATACATACAACTATCAAACAGGCTGTTGTGAACCAGTAGACTACAAGCATCACACAACAGGCACGCACAGCAGGACTGATGGCGAACTTCTAGCTGCAGTGCAGACTGATAACCGATTTGTCACATCCACTTTTTTCCACAGGTTGGTACTCTTATCAATTCTGAGCCTCCATGTGAAACGTAGTTGTTGGTTTATAAAGTGTTTCAAGAGCATAATCTGGGGCTGCACTCACACATCCAGCTGCATAAATGAACTGATGAATTAATTATTTACCTTCCCCGTTTACAGCAGAGTCACAGTTTTGTCTAACGAAGGCCCAGACACACCGTAATTTTATTGTTGATAAGGTCCTTTACTAAACTTTTGTTTTTTGCAGTAGCAAACCAATGTGAAATACTCCAAGTTTTACAAATGAAATGTAAAGAATTTATATGACTAAGTAAAGTATGCAATCAATTTATAGGAATAACTAATGCCATTGAAACTTTGGGCTTTTACAGCCAAAATCTTTCTGCCCACTGGCTTCTACTCCAATCTCTTGAGTAAAGCTGAGTATGTATTAGATAACATGAAAAATTCAACAGCTCTGATAAGAAATCAGAGGTTTTCTTTGAGTTTTTTTTATTTTTTATTATTAAAATGTTATGCTAGAGATCCCTGCATTTTCTTTCGAAGCCGAGTCTTTGTAGGAAAAAAAATTTCTGCCATTTTCTGGCATACTTTTAGATTTTTAAATTGCATATATACATTTATGCGTAAAACATAAAAAGGTAATAGAAAAAGAGGAAAAGTTGAGAGCATATGTTCTGGTGCTTTTTAATTTGAATTTATCTGTACAATGCCTATGTCCGGCATCCTGGAGCACGTCATTTATTTGATTTCTGATGACACAGAGAAAGACTACAGTAATTTTGAAGAAAATGTTAAAGTCAGTAATAGTAAATGTTTTGTCATGAACATGCAGATAAATTCATAGTTCTTTGAGTGCGTTTTGAAGTGCTTTACATTCTGTGCATAAACAGAAATCGCCAGGGGAGACCCATCAAAAAGTCTAAACTGTGACAAATTTAAACAGGGAGAGAAAGCAAGTCACCACAGTTTGAACTAACCTGCTGTCATTCCTGTTAGTCAGATACTGCAGGTTTTTTTTTTCAAAGAAACTGGCAGCTATGAAATACACAAAAGTTGTCCTTTAACATTGGACCACTTCTGCATCAGCTGTATGAATATTTAATCCAAAGGTTGTCCCAATATGGCTCATGGGAGGTGGGTGGAAAGATTTCAGGGCCTAAAAACCAACAGAATCAGCTTCAAAAAGCATTTTAATACAGCTATTTGATCACCTCTTTCTTTCTATTCACCCACTTTTTATTTTCTGTTTGGCTTGATTAAGACAATGTAATTCCCTGATTAGGTTCCAGACATCAGCTGAGGACACAACGCAGATTTTAAAGGAACTAAAGTATCCACTTGCTTCTCAGTTTTTAACAATGGCCTAATTATTTCCTTTACTAACTTATGTTATCTTAATTTCTTACTTCTTTGGTTTCCAAAAACATAATATGAAACATTTCTGTTTCATATTATGAAACAGATTATAAAACATTTTAAGATATAGCAAAAGACTAGAACATTTTTTGCAATCAGTTCAGTTCTTTAATCATTGCCGTTCCGTTATTCACCAATATGACAGTGAACATAGTAACATTTGTCATCTGACAAAATTTAGTGAACATATCCTGGTTATCAGAGCCTATCAAAGATATAATAGCAGCCACAAATGTGCAGTAAGTGCAGCAAGACTGAGGCAATGACATAAAGAGTTCACTCATGTGAACAAAAACTGCTCTGAAAAGCCAGTTGGCCTCAGACTGGGAGTTATCTTTGTGGTCACCTCCCTCACTGAGACTCCATTGCATCTTTCCTGAGCCAAGTATTCTCTGCCAATAGTGGCTATCATCATAATACCCTCCTCCTACACACAATCATCATCAAAACCATCATCACCATCATCATCCCCTCCTTTCTTAACTGTTCAGCCCACAAACTTCCAGCATGTCAAAATCTGCTGCTTATGTAACCCTGCAGACTATTTAGCAACCGGTGACCATCTCTTGAATGAAGGTCTCAGAGCTGAAGGCACCAGTTGAATAAACGTTGAAATCCTGCTGCACTTCTGTACAAACGATATGTCAGTGTGTGGGATGGATGACCGGTCTGGGTTGTTCCGTGGCTGTAACAGCCACAGCTGAGTCAGCAGTGCATACATGTTCACAACAATGTAATGTCAAAGAAAAAAAACTGCACAATTTTAACCCTTTGCGGGGCATTTACGCATTACTATAGCGTGCAAACAGAATTAAGCCTCAGGAGTCTGCAACACTCGACAATAATGAACGCTCGATCACGTAGTGACTTCATTCACCTAAAACTGAATACTGAGTCTGTATAGCTCATGAAATTTACTCGGCACGGCGCGTTTGTGTAGCCAAATGTTGTCTAAGTACAGCGACGGATTCCCTGTCACCTTAGCGTTCAATGCGTTCGGCACCAACCTACAGTATATCTCTAGAAAACATGGAATGAGCGCAGCACACTGCACAAAAAGTCACACTCCATTTCAGCGCGTCCTACCAGAGAGTTTAATCCTGCAGCGGTTTGAACCGGTATGAACTCCGAAGGAAATCCCAAAAGCGTCCTCTTGTCCTCGGCTTTGGTTCAGTCGGACCGACCACAGCGAATCTCCAGCGCTCAATGAGCGCAGGAGAAACGGCTGTCAGGTTGACGTTGGAAGTCAACCCACTACTTCCTGTTACATCACACTGTAGCCTACAGCTGAGGACCTGGAATCTGTGGCGAGTTTCACATGGCGCTGGATGGTTGGCCTGTTAACTCCCACACTCCCCGAGCAGACAAGTGGGTTTTGTTTATGTAATTAAATTGTGGTTTATTCTGGAAAAGGCTGTTTCCCACTAACTCACCACAGTTGGCACATCTATAGACAGCTGCATAACATGCAGTCTTGCTCACCTTAAGGGAGAAACGAGCTGTGCAGCGTTCGGGGATCTTTTCTGGCATTTTATCCCCTCCAAGTCCAACATGTCAGTGATGGTTTGTGAGAACGTTTGAAGAGCAAAAGCAGAATTTTAGAAATGCCCAAAATGCATTCAGCTTTGAGCCTCCTCTTATCTATACATAGGAAAAAAAGGTAATGATTGCAACAATTTATCAAAAGATTATGTATTTATTTGAAAGTTAGTATTTAGACTTTTTTTCGTCAACACAACCTGAACCCTCTAAGACAACCTTTCTTTCATTTTAGAATTTTAGTTTTAAGAAAACTAGGGACAGTTTTCAAGAACATTTCAAAGCTCTTCTTTGGATGCTGGCCCCTTTTGTCCTGTTCTCTTTTATGTATTTTCACCCTATTTCTTAGTGAGGTCACTGTCAGATACTGTTCAGTTGCTGTAGGTAGTTTATTAGGCCTGCCTTCTTCTTCGTTTGTCCTTCATTTGTCCAGTTTCATAGGCATTTTATCATGGTCACACTGCACACTATGTGTTTTTGGCAAATAGTTCTTTGGGAATCACTTTGTAGGCTCTGAACACTAGTATTTGCCTGTTTTACTGTGTTATAGTTTACATTTTTTCTTAAATGCAATAAAGACATGGAAAACGTGTCTTTGAGGCTAGCTTATTTACAATTGAAACTATATTATTTGCTAAGTTGTCTGTTATCTGTAGACAAAACACTGGTTCAACCCTTGAGTTAGGTGTCTATGCTTGAGTGATTCATAGGTCAACACAAACGACACAAGCAAATTCTTCTGAAAATGGTTCAGGTTCAGGAATTGGAAATAAATGAAAAAGCACCCAATGTACATATAAAAGCTTTAAAAAACCTCCAGAAAGCCTGGAGAACTGTTGCACAAGACCACTTCAAGAGATTGCAAGAAAATTTGGCTCCCTGGAAGCAAAATATAAATAAGGGCTGGTGAAAGACATTTGCACAGCACTAAATGTTACTAATAAAACATTTGTGTTATTATCAAAAGCTGAATATTGTTCTCCATTTAATTTGGAGTCACCTTACATGGTCTTGCTAAACATCCATAGACAAATTTTTTTTTTCTTCATGATAAATGTGGGAGCAGCATTCATTCATCCTTTTTATGGACTGTGTCTTAAATCACAGCTTGTTCACTTACTCATAAGGCAACAGCTACACCAATTAGTTAAAAGTTTATCAAGCGTTAACTTAACGCTGAGGAGTGCCTCCTCCTGCAGCCAAACGACTTTTGACCCATCAAGGCATGGTGGACAAGACACATCCAACAGTGTCTTGGACTGGAACGTTAGCAATAGATCCTTTGGGATCTGTGGTGTGGGGTCTTTGTGGATTGGGCTTGCTTCCCACCCATGCCGTGAGATCCCATTAGTTTGACATCTTGGGAATTCGGAGGTGAGGCGAACACCTTAGACACTTCGCCATGTTCTGTGGCCCCTCCTGTGCAGTGTGTCTTCGACATGTTTTTCTTGGGGAGGCTGGTACAAGGGGAGTGCTGTTGCTAAATAGGCAATATGTTATGACTGACTGTTGTATTATAGACTCACACTGTTTCACTTAGTCGTGTAAAGTGTAAAGGTAAACTGTAAAGTGCAGGTGTTGCTGCTAAACACCACATTGGTCCTAACTGTTAGACTCAATTAAATAGTGGAACGTTAATGAATTCCTTCATTTTCCATACCAGCTTCATTCTCTTCAGAATCTCAGGGGGCCTGAAGCCTTTCCCAGCTGTCACTGGGCTAGGACAGGACACCAGTCCATCACAGGGGCAACACAGAGATCAAGAAAAACAATCAAGCAAGAGTGGAGAGTTAAAAGTTATGGGCCATAAAACTAAAACAGCATGTAGATAAATAAAGTAATGCTCATTGACTGTGAGGGGCTACAGAGTCAGGCGATAGTTTTCTCTGAGTTTGAAACTACAAGTATTCCCTTTCACAGCACAGTCATTAGATGAACAAGTACTAAAGAGTGCACTGTTAATTGTTTTAGTAGTGTTATTACTCAGTTGTAAAACTTAATTCCTCACATAAAAGATCTGAATGCTACTGCAAATATTTCTTCATACTTGTACATGTACTCCTTAGCACTCTCTGATTGTGAGATTTACTTAACTTTACTCTTTTCCTTGACAGATTCAATATTCAGCTTATAAAATATAGATAAACTCTTCAATGTGGGGTTTGCTACAACTCCCTGGATTTGCTTGTTTCACAGTGAAGCATCTGATATTCATTAGAGACACTGTCTTATTGAAAATTTAAATAAATTAATAAAAACAGGACGGAAGAATATTGGATTGGCTGTTTTTATTATTTAGCACTCTTACATTTCAAATACTTTACAATCATAGTTATGAAATGGAACATTAAAGCACATGCTGTATGGCCAAGCAGGGCCACTGATAACCCGCTTTCTTTATACAACACTGCCCCCTTGTGTTCTACTTTATCAACGCAACAAGAGTAATGCAGTAGTTGTTGATTAAAGTTGAAGAGATTTGAAGGGAAAAACAGGTTCATAAAATAAAGCAATCAGAAATTGTTTTCATTCTTACAGGATCATAAATTGTTACCCACAGTGAGAGCTATATATATATATATATATATATTGCTCAACTATACCTAAACCATTATAGAAAAGTTTCCTACAGTATATATGAAGTAGAAGCGTTAGTAACGTTGCTGAACAAAACATTGCCAAAAAAAAGTTTCTTTTAAAGTCACTTTTAGAAGTCAAGACAAAAATATTTGTAGAGAAACAATTAGATGCAAACAACAGAACAAATGTCTTTGTCAATGACATTTCAAAACAATTCAGTCACTATAAAAGTAAATCTGACTACAATTATTTTTACACAAGTAATAAAACTAGAAAAACCTCTTTTAAATAAGTTTTTCTTCATGCTAAACTTTTACGTGCTCATCAAACCTTCTCTGGTATATTAAACATCAACAACATAGGCTGTCCTGAGCATTATCCTTTAGCAGCTGCAACATGAGCAATTTAGCAAGATGTGAAACAAAATATAATATGGGATGTTTCTTTTCTTTTGTAAGTCTATGGTCCAGATGCGTAATCAATCAATCATTTGTTTTCACTGGGCGGCGCTTTTGTTCTCTTCCTGATTCTACAACTAAGACCAAGAAATAAAACTGATTAAATATTTTTTCAACTTTAATGATGAGTGATTCAGTTTCATATTTGGTAAAACTGCACGCCTTTATTGTTGCTTTAATGGTCATGTTGTGGTGCACTACTTGCATATGATATGTTATATGAAAATGACTAATAAGTGATTGTTTACATCTAAAATGGGAATGTACTGAGATTCATAACTGAGAATCATATGGACATGTGGCTTTATGGACCAAGTGACCCTCTGAGCATTACTGTAGCTTCAGGACAGGACTTTTCAAGGTCAATATATCATCATCTCAGAAAGAATCATTTTAGATTAACCTATATTTATCTTTGAAAAGTAATTGAAGTAATTGAAAATATCCCTTTTTCAGACTATCTGACTTTATTCACAGGGGTATATAGGACTGATTATATCAAAGTCAAAGTTTTCTTCATATATATGATATACAGTCAGCCTGTTTTTAATCGATTCATGATGTGTAAAAGTTACAAGTGCTTAGTTTTTTGGTTACTAGATGATTTTATTTTGTTTTGGCAAGAATATCTTTGTAATTAGCTCAGCACACATGTAGCGTTTCACTATTTCAATTTTTTTTCTGTGCTAATTTCCATCACCACTAAATCATGGCATTATACAACAAAAAGCTACCAGAAACGGGATGTGGTAATTAGTGAAAAATGTGCTGCCACACACCCAAGACCAGAATGTGAGATAATGGAGTGCTCCTGGGAAAAGTCTGGAAGTACAACCCAATTATGACCATACAGCCTGAACAGATGGTCAAATGGTCGCATTATCTGTCAAGTTTGGTTGAGTTGATGACAGACAAGGAGCTGTTGAGTTCGAGAAGTGGTGGTATTTTTCAAATGACTACAGGATCATAGACAAGAAACTCTGTTCCCATATACAGATTCCTGAATGACCTATTGTCACCAAATGATGTAAAGTGCAGCCCTAGTTTAGCATGGTGGATCAATGCTTTTTGAGCAAACTTTTATTGAATCAAACAGATATTGCAGGACGAGTCTGGTGATCAGTTACAAGAAATTAACCTAATTTATATGGGGTTATGTAAAGAAAAGTGATGACAGGCCTTAAAGTAGAGTTGATTTGCAATATACTGCAGCACTACAGAGCAGGAGATACAAGTAAAACCAAAACTACAATAAAGACATAAATACAAGTCAGCGCACAGTATTAGCGCAGGAACCTCACGCAGATCCAAGTGTTCAGACTGAGCGGTTCACAATGCTGTCCACATTTTTCTTCCTTATTCGGATCATCCCCTTGATGTGACCTGCAACAGAACCAACAAAATTAACTTTGGATCACATTGACAAATTAATTCATTGTAATGAATGAAAGTAAAGTATTCGAGATTTGTTTCCTTTTCTGTTTGAATTGCTCAACAATGAAAACACACACTTTAGAGCTGGGGTCCGTTTCACAAAGCAGGTTCAGGTTCAACAAACTCTGAGACTAACCCTGAACTCGGAGTTGATCTACTCTGAGATAGAAAACTGTGAGTTTCCGGTTCCAGCAACGCTGATTTCAGTTAGTTTAGTCAACTGAGTAGTTTCACCTGGAGTTAAGCGCGTGCGCCACAACTATAAAAAACCAGCATCAGTGGAGCCCCGATTCGACGAGAGCCACCATGGCAACGAGGGAACAGGAGAGCTACGTTTTTCACCAACCTTGAATTGGATATCTTAATGCGCTCATACGGCGAGTTTCAACACGTTTTTAGAAAGAAGTGCAACACCGCTGCAGCTGCAAAAGAGAGGGAGACGGCGTGGGAGAACATTGCTGCTCCGGGTCAATGCGTAAGTTTAAATGTAGTCCTTTGCAATCACAATAATATTACAGGGGAAAACTACTTGAATTGTAGCCTATTCATTTATTTAATTTAGGTGCAATCCCGTGGGGGAGAAGCGCACTTGGCAGCAGCTTAAGATGAAATGTAAAAACATTGGGCCTCATGCAAGAACATTTTCGTATTTTTATTCTAAATTTCTCTTACTTTTTTCGTAAACGCCTTAACTTCGGAAAAAGTGTGTAAACGACCAGCGTAAATGATGAATGCCATACGTACATATTCAAGTGCACATGCACGATAATAGTAAATTTGCATACTTCACGCCCAAAATAATACCATATAAGGCTACGCTTCCTCTTTCTTGTGCCAGGAAGTGTTGAGTGTTGAGGCATGAGACTGGCACCAAGGCGCAAAAAGAACAACTTTACAGGCTCTGAGATTTAAGTTCTGCTTTCAGAGATCCAAAAACGAAAATCTGTCATTTATAGCTTTGTCAGCAGTGGAATTACGGGACCTGCTACAGCGAAGAAATGGTAAGCAATTACAAGTGCTGTTAATTCCGTGTCACCTATAGTTCATAATGTCACCGAAATAAAGAAGAAATTGTTTGATATGAGAATGGCATAAAAAAAAAAAAAAGTCTCGCCATGGCCAGGCGGTCGATGACTGCAACTAAAGCTGTGCAATCAGTTGTTGGCTTATCATCATGGCACTTTGATGGGGCGGTCCATGAGGGGGTCTTCTGGCATGTTGTCTGCCTGGGCTGTTTCAGTTAGTAGGAGACCCTCATTCATGGCAATAATGTGCAAAATGCAGCATGCCAGAATAATATGGTGCTTTGAATGATGCGTATATGTGTGCAGTTTATTACTCCGATTACGTTTGGCAGTCCAACCACGGCATGAAAGTCCTTAATTTGTTCTTGTTCGACAGCAGTGTATATGAATTTGATGTGCCATGGGTGATAAACTGATGAGAGCTTTGAGGACTGGGACACACCCGATCTGTCTCCAATCTCCCTCTGAAAGGTTCCAGTGGCCAAAAATGGGGGTGAGGACCAGGACCTGGACCTGCACGTGTGGTGGAATTGGGTTTGATCGGCGTGTTTCTCTCTGGAGTTGTGGCTTTAGCAAACTGCATATTTGCAGCAGCACAGTCCTTGGCATTCTAAATCGCGACGTCAGCCATTAGTCTGTCTCCGCAAGGATATCTACACAGTCTCGGAACACACGCTCTCTTCCAAGAGCCTGAAATTCTAACGACGACAGGTCTGGATCACTCATAAATTCTGTTCGTACCTGAAAGAAAACTTAAAATACGAAAACATTGGGGAATGCGCAAATTCTCTTAAATAACTCGTACCCACGACTTAAGAACAAATCTGTTCGTACGAACAGTTCTTGCATGAGGCCCATTGTTCAAACAGGTAAGATCTCGGCATGGAGGTACCTAATTTTCATCATGTTTTACACTGTAAAGTAAATATTAAGTGGCTATTTGACTGTGCAGTTGTTTTATCCCCAACATAATGCTGTTTTCACACACATACATGTCTTCTCATCTATATCATGTTCTGTTAAATAATTAAGTCTATTTAAACTAACACAGACTTCTACTCAGCCAACAGAAAGAAGGCAGATGCCCGTGAAACGGGTGCTGGCCAAGCACCGCCACCTCTAAGGAGGCAGAAGAACTGGCCCTAAGCCAGAATATTGGAAGGCCAGTGGCTGAGGGAATCCCTGGAGAGAGCTCATCCTCTTAGTCCACCCCCCAAGACACAAGTGCCTTTTATAAAATGTAATAGGCCTGTGGATATCTTTTTTAAGCCTATTAATACAAATATTTATTTGACTTTTATGTCATATTTTTTTTCTTTTGTCCCGACAGATTCTGATGGTGCCGCTCAAAAAGATAATTGTCTGGAAATGCTAAAACATTATGATAACCATCTCCTGACAAATATTTAATTCTCTGCGCAGTAATGCTGTACCTTCATCCACGGGATCTTTGTCAAAAGGATATGCCATGTTAGTGACTTCGAGAACTATAAGAACTAGGCTACGCCAAAACTCGCCTGCTGACTGAATGAATGAATGAGGAAATCAAATGGCGTGTGTGGCTGAAAGAGGGTGGAGACAGAGAGAAACTCTTGGTTCAATGAGAAAAACCTGGACCCGATCAGGTTAGTTACCACAGTAACTGACAGTTAGCGGTTAGTTAGTTAGTTAAGTTACCTCTCTCTCTGAAACAGGCTAGAGTTACTGCTCTGTCTGGTTTCAGTTACCGCCCTTTGTGAAATGGAAAACTCAGTTTCCCTCATTCCAGGGTTAATAAACTCAGTTTTCACTTAGCCTACTTTGTGAAACGTACCCCTGATCTCTTACAATGACCGTACCCTTTTTGCTTTTAATACACTTGTGAACGCAGTGTTTTCGGTATGGAAAGTTGTTGTTGTTTCCCCCACAGCCGCTGTAGAAAAACATCTGGCATCTCCTGGTTTCTGGGTTGTATGCAAATCTCCTCTCAGCTCCATGACACGTCCCCCTTTCCACAGGGCTAAGGCACATGTCTGAACGACTGAAGTCTGTAAGTCACAGTAAGAGGCAACAAACAATTAATTTAATTTTAAAAAAATCTGTGTTTCTTTCACATTCAGTTGAAATTCAAATGATAATGGTATACAATTCTGGATTTTGTTAGATTAGGACCATTGCAATTTGGTTGCATGATCCAGAAGGGGTGGAGAATATTGTTCAAGTGGATCCATCTATCCATTCATTCCTTTCTTGTGCCTGCCTAATCCAACTCAGGGTTGTGGGGGGTGGGGGTAGCCTATCCCAGCTGTTACATCCTGGAGGAGTCACCTTCCATCACAGAACCACACAGAAACTTTTCTTAAAGTAGATGAAGCTGACTGCTTTTCATCTGTGTGGGTTTAAAAATCCACATGGGTTCTTTTAGTGTCAGCCTTTGGTCTGACAGGAACATATTTGTCTGATGTCTGCAGGCGCTCAGACTTAAACCAACCGATTTTTAAAAAAAAAAAAGTTGTTATCATGGCTATCCTCAGGGCTGTGAAAGCTATCATCTTTGATTAGTCTTAAGAATGCATTCAGGAACTTCGTCATTTTTTTACATTTCTATACAACATGGAATTAAAATGGATTTTTGGTAAGTTTGTATAATTAGATCAACATAACATTTGTAAGTTGCAAAATATTTAGAATTGTGAAACAATCAAGAATACTAAGTACTACGTTTTGAAAGTAAGTACTCACTCCACAAAAGTCGATATTTTGTTGAGCCCCCTTTCGCAGGAGTCACAAGTGCAGGTCTCTTGGTATGTATCGTGAATGGCTCAGCAGATTTTAGCAGGGTGATTTTTTTTTATTTATTTATTTATTTTTTTTGCCCAGTCTTAAAGGCAGAACTGCTCCAGGCCTTTCAAGCTAAATGACTTCTGCTAGTGCTAAGCAACATACCACAGATTTTCAAAGGAATTGAGATCTGGGATTTGACTAGATCATTCCAATGGTTCCCTTAAACCTGGGTGTTGCTTTAGCAGTATGCTTATTTGTTGGTTGGGTGGGGGGGCTGGAGCCTTTCCCAGCGATCATCAGGCAAGAGGCAGGGTACACCCTGGACAGGTCGCCAGTCCATCACAGGGCCACACAGAGACAAACGAGACAAACAACCACACACACGCTCACACTCACTCCTAAAGACAATTTTAGAGATATCAATTAACCTAACATGCATGTTTTTGAATGGTGGAAGGAAGCCGGAGTACCCGGAGAGAATCCTTAAGCTTCGTAGGGATAATATATTGTTGCAGAAAATTATTAAAGATGAATTTTTGTAATACATAACAAAATAGATCAAGTTAAAAAAAATCAGCTGACAAGCATTTAGACTCTGTCTGTAATGACTGTCTGCCTATATATTTTAAAACTTAAAGAGGTGCTAGAGTTGTTCCTGCTGCCATGTTTCAGTGAAAAAAATTATTTTGCCTGTCTGATATTCCTGCTTCCACATCAAGGCTCCAGGCTCATCTATTCTATCTGCCATTGATCTCACACCTCCCTTGCTGATCAAGGGACAAAATGGTTTAAACGTACTCATCCTCTCTCTCTGTTTTGTTCGTGCTCTGCATCCTCGACATCTCCTCTTCAAATCAAGGCATTACTTTGGCTTTAGAAACCTCAATCAGCAGCTTCCACATGCAAACAACTTCTCCAGTGCCATAGTTTTTAATCGTAACAGATGAAAGAAGAAAATTACATGCCGGGAGACTTAATTATGTGACATCTGAAAGTATTTCGCTGGCACAAATCATAATTTGGATTTTCAGAATGAATAAATATGTATGCACTACTTTCCTTTCAGGTCACATATTTTAGAATTATATTTTAATCTTTCACATAAAAACATGCCATCACCTTTTAGCCTGTTAAACCACTACTTTTTCTTTTTTTAATTTTATTTTCACTTATTTAAACTATCACAAAAAACTGAAGGATTAACTGTGTAGAGGTTCAAGAAACCTCAGTTGTAGACTTACTACTAATGTAGTAACACTATTGTTTATGTATAACAGCAGTATGGCTTACTGCCAATTTCAATATGAGCATATGTTTAGAACAAATGCTGATCCAGAGCTGCCGCTGACACAGCCCACCAACAGTTACTAAAAGTGTACTTTATTGCACAGCCACAAGATGTCAGTCTCTGATTTCACCACGGTGATATCGAGCTCTCTCATGCTCATTTTTAAACTCTGAGTGTGAAATTCAGATATTCCAATTCAGCTTAGCAGTGAAACCTGCATTCATTGATGCTTTGTTAAATGCTGAGTATCTCAGCCAAAATGTAATTCTAAGAAAGCACTGACAGGAGCTAGAACTATGGAGGTGACTCATCCTGAATCTTTCCCTCTCAATATTTTCTGACAGGAGTGAAATGGAATTCTTAGAATTATCACTCTGACTGAGTTGAGTGAGATGGACCTGGTTCTCCTCTTGTCTCCCACTGCTGCTCAAACAGCCTTGGAACATGACAGCTCGGATATACGCTTCCTTTCAGCCAATACCAAGAAATTAATAAGTGGGACTTTGTGACAAATGTGATGAGTCAGGGAGACACTGATGCACTTTGTTTCTGTCTTTTGCTCTTCACAACAAAAGCAATTTTACAAGCTGTCTACCATCTATGCATCACTGCAGCTTGACATTTTTTCATCACTTCTGGAAGAACATGCCGGTACTTAATTTGAGGTCTCAGCTAATGTCAGAATTCAGCATGGACTGGGTGCACAACATGTGTGATTTAATTACACCTCACAACATTTAATCTTTCACACATTTCAGAACACATTTAACAGTGAAAGCACTTCTTTAGACTCTGTGCTTTTCTGTCTGAATTAATTTTATGCTGTAAACTGTTAGCTCTAAATATTTTTCACTTTGATTTATGATACATAACTAAAACTGTACTTGTGTGCCGGCTGTTAATAATACTATAATTCAGCTGGACCTAACTTTATCTGACTCTGTACACTGGCCCCAACAGTAGACAGCAGCTGCAGGGGTCTGATTAGCTCTGTCTATGTGGCCCTGACTGCCACCAGAACTTCAGATTGATTCATACAGTCCTATGAAATGTTTTTTTTTGGGGGAGGGGCATTTTTTGTTTATTATTTTTTCTTTTTCATGTGGGATCCTGTATTAACAGACATTTAAAGGCATACTCTTACCATTTCTCTCTTGACTAGAGCCATTCACCTGCACCTGAGGTTCGCTTACAGACAATTCCCCTGAAAAATAAACATATGTTAATGGATCAATATCCCTCAATTAGCTTTCCTTCCAACGCCGACATATGCCAGTACATTCATGTCTGTTAAAAAGGAACAGAAACATATTAGGGAGAAGACCTGAACAGCTTGCTCAAGTTAAAACAACTGCTACAATTTTCACATGGGGACATCCTTTTTGATCCATCACATACGCAAACAGTTTTAAGAATTCTCCTTAAGAGTGTTGCTGAAATCCCCCTCAGCTAAAAAAAACTTTTATCATTGTTAATATGTGTATAATATATATGTGTATTTTTTTAATGTTTTGAAATGCTTATCATGAGTAAAATCAGTCATGATTGCAATGGCTGAATATTTCTGCTTTGAATCTTCAGAGCACCACCTATATCCTCAGAAAGGTTAGGTCAGGCAGCACAAAAATATCTATATCTATATAGATATTTAGATAGATAGATTGATAGATACTTTATGCCTCCCAAAAGGAAATTAAGGATTAGCTACTGAAAGGTCTGCCACTTGTGTCGACACTGGAGTGAGATGTTTTCAGGAAGCAACTTTGAGTACTTGTAGGTTGGGGCCGTACAGCTAAGTTGCATCCTCTGTGAGGCACTGATAAAACTAGAGTATCAAGTTAGCCCAAGGTAGAGGAAGAAGACAGTAGAACCAAGGCTGAGCGAAGATTTCCAGCTCTTGGCCAGCCAAGCAAGAAGCGGGAGCCTCCAGCTGGTCTGGAAGCTAGCCAACATGGAAGCCACAACCTCACCTGAGAAGTAACCGAGCTGTTGCTTGGCTGTGATTTTAAGTTTGCCAAATTAGCTTTCAGTTGAACCAGCCAAGAAGGCGAAGTGAAAAGATTCCCACAGTTCTGGTGATATTGGCTTGTTTGAGTGATCAGCCGGTATCTTGTGAGCTAACAGAGCTTGCAGCTGAACAAGGTGGGAGGACTGAACAACGGGCTCCCTCAGCTGGCCTCAGTTGGGGGGAAAGAGCTAGCAAAACTTGCTGCCTGAGCCGAAAGCCCACCTGCAAGAGCTCTTGGCTGGTGAGCAGTTCCTTTTTAATGTTGTTGAAAGCCATAGAAGGTGAATACATTACCAGTCTGATACTTCCACTCTATGTAATTTAGCTTCGTCCTTATGAGAATATATCTCTGTTTCCAGCATTTATAGCTAAATTACCCCAGTTTCTAAACATGCCAAGCTAAGCTAACTGCTTCCATCAATCTTCTCATGTTACTCTAGAACAGGGGTCGGCAACCTTTAACACTCAAAGAGACATTTGGACCACCATTTATTTCTGTGTTTCCATGGAAAAGAAAACACTGGGAGCTGCAAATACTTTTTGACATCTAAAATGAAGATGTTGTTTTTTTACCTTTACGCTTTGTATGAACAACTATAGCATGTTGCTTACGAAATCCATGAAGTGCAACAAAGAAAATTAAATTTTATTTATGTAATGAACACATTTTGAACTGTTAAAAAAAACATGCTGAGTTGAAAGTCTCTTTCTCACCACAAATTAGGCATACTGGTAAGCCACTCTTGTCAGAGGTGTGAATGAATCTGCCCAGGCATCATTAAATGTTATATTTTCTTAAGAATATTTTTCTTTTCTTACATTTCTCTATACTTGGCCTACCTGGGGTTGAAAGTCTTGATAAATGCACAGCGTTTTGGCAGGTATATAGAGGCTTTCGGCGAGTGTGAGCATATTTTGAGCAACAAAAAATAATAAAATACAGTTTTATTTAATATTTCAAGATCACAATAATCTTCCAATTTAGAACTACAATAAGAAAACTAACACAAATAAAATACACTTAAATTGGATACTTTTTCATTTATTTTCCCAAGCCATGCGGAGCGGCAGCATAAGGACAAAAGCACCGCATGTGGCTCTGGAGCCACGGGTTGCCGACCCCCTGCTCTAGAACAACAACTTTTTTACTTGCAATGAATGGATGTGTTGAGAAGTTATAACACTTTTTTTAAAGGTACATCAACAAACAAAATTTTTCATAGCCTACTTCTCCAAAAGTAGAGTGTAGTGGGTATTCAGTTTTACCAGTTACAACGGTTGACTGCACAACACTGGCTTCATTAGCAGGCTGTGTGTGCACTTCTGGTGCCATGGTAGGTTTAACTGTACATACACATACAAAAAAAGACAGCAACAAAAAATACAATGTTAATAAAACAGTGTTTACATTGCTATCCACATAACATTGATCAAAAGGGCTACACCTACTGAGAACAAATTTTGTTCGAACTAAAACGTAACCTTAGTCAAATTTCTGTTTGGCCAGCATGGGTTTTGGTCTGCAAATTAAAATAAGAGACTCAAGATGAAAATAATAAAAAGAGAGAGGGTAATGGGGCAGTCATTGATTTTTCTTTGTATTAAATCAGATGCTGACTAAAATAGTCACAGTCTAACAACGTGCTTGTTATGTTCCCTGACAACTTCAATACCTAATTGACTTCTAAGTCATGCTCCAGTTTAGTTTAATTAAGACTGCTTTTGTTAGTAAAAACGTTATAAATGCTAAATCAAAGACAAATGTGATTTCATACACTGCTGAAAATCTATCAGAAAGTCATTTTTCTGAGGCAACTACTTTCATTATGTTGTTTTTCATAGCTGTGTGGGAACTTTGATCTGCTGTGCCTCCGCTGGCTATAGATCCTGAAGTCTTCCATAATACTCTAAGGTAAAGGCTGGAAAGTAATTATTTTTGTTTTCCAAACTTAAGCGCTCAAGACTAAAACAAAGACTAAAATGATTAAATATAAGGTGTAGATTCTAAAAATGTATGGAAATGTATACTACTCAGTCTGGAACTTTTAAAAAAACAAAACCAATTCATCTTGTGACCAGCCTAATTTTTGGGCTGAACTTTTACTTGTGGTTTTGAATAGGACCTAACAATGCTGTGTTGGCAGTTTGGGTGCCTGTCAGTCCTTACACTAAGAGAGCAAAAGTTCAGCTGGGTTCTTCAGCTGGCCTACCTGGGTTCTGACATTTCGCTTGGCAATCAGCCATGCTCCTGAAGTTGTTGGCATTTCCAAAGCAGCCACCATAAAAGAAATGCTTGCACTGCTGACTATTGCTGTCAAAGAAGTAGCGTGTCACCAGTCCTCGACAGGGGCCAGGGGCCTCTGGTAAATGACATGGGTTCTTGTCATCTATGAAAGGATGACAAAGAAAAAAGTAAGGATTCCATTATAGCATGTTATTTATTAAAATGCATACAGAGCTGTAGATAATCAGTGGCTGTATCCCAAATCCCTTACAATTACCCAAAGGACTGAATACAAAGTGAATTTGCCATTTTTTAGGGCTGTCCGAATGTATAGTGAGATTTTATGTACCCTATATAGTGCACTCAAAGTCTTCAATGACAGCTAGTGTAGAATTAATTGTATCTAACCCTGCAAATATATACCGTAATGCATTGCAACAAAGGAAAAAAGGCTGACAATCAAGTATAAATCAAGCAGACCTGCAGCAGCTCCATTAGCTGCCATACAATGTTTTAATAATTCTAAGAATGACAAAATGCTATATTAAAATAAATCCTAAATTTCAATGGATTTTATTATAGATAATACGTAAGTGTCTTGAATCATGTAACAGAATTTATTTATTTTTTAACTGCATCAATGAGACAAATAACTATTTATAGATAACAAATACATTTATTTTGATCTTATATGAATCAGCTGAACAGAGCAGAAAATCAAATCTCAAACAAGGCATTAGTCGTGGTCCATGTTTTTGTTCTTTGGTTCATTAGTTTCTATGCTATATCATGTTCTGTATTTTAGTTAATTTCTGTCAGTTATTTACCTTCATCTTGTATCAGTTTTCTTCTTCCTACTTTATTTTATTGAGTTTTCCCTCTTGTGTATTCAGTTGTATTTAGATCCTGTGTCACATCTAGTCTGTTTTCTTTTGTGATGCCTCACCTGTTTTCCATTCCCTCCCTACTCCCGCTGTACATATATATATACTCATGGTTTTCTATTGGTCATTGTCGGATCATTTCATGTTGCTGTTTTTCCCATTGCCTGTAGGATTTTCCATGTTACTCTGTTTGAGTGTTTTTAAAAAAAACATCTGCCAGCTTTTGCCTCTGTCGTCGTAGTCTTTCACTTGTGTCTGCTCCTCGACAATCTTGACACATTTTGTATTAATTAATTGGAAGATAAAAGTTAAAATATTTTTCGCACATCACAAAAATTCATGTTGATATTGAACTGTTGAGTTAAATTGTGCAACAGCTGTCATGTTATTCACAGCAACAAATCTTTTGTTAAATGATGAGAATACTACATAAGTAGTAGTTAGATTTATCTGAGTAGATTTTAAACACAGCAAGTGAATGAAGTTTCTTTACATCAGAGAACATGACAGTCTATAGTTTTCCTTCTGGCTAAACTTAGATGTGAAATATAAAATGTATAGCTCTATCTTGAAAGTTGTTGGGCCTGAGGATGTTCATTTTTCATGGTAGCTTTATTTTACCATGTACCAAACAGTCTGGTGAATTCTGCATCATAAAGAATCATCCTCACTTTGTTTGGAATAGATAAATTTTACTTTTCAGTTTCTTTCAGTTTTTTTCAGAAAGGAAAGTTACAAAGACTCACAAAGAAACTGACTTAAAAAAAACAAAACAAGAAAGAACAGAGAAAACATTGCATAAACTGAGTTTCCTGTTTATTTGTGACTGTATTTGTATTGGTTGGTCTATTGTGTTTAAGAATAGAAATTATTTGGTTGTAATCGTGATGTGGTGGATAACACTGCTGTCCATGGGACCTCTCTGTATCAAGTTTAAATAAAGCTGAACTTAAAAATGCTTTCTCTGTGGAGTTTGCATGTTCTCCCCTTGCATGCATTGGTTCTCTCTGGGTCCTCCTACCGCCCAAAAACATGCATGTCAAGTTATTCTACATTGAATCTAGGAGTGAGGTGTGAGTGTGCATAGGTGCTTATCTAGTTTGTCTATGAGTGGCTCTGTGATGGACTTGTCCAGGGTGTGCACCACCCCTTGTCCAGTGGCAGCTGGGATAGGTGCCAGCCCCCCGCAAACTTAAATTGGATTAGGTGAGTATAAAAAGGGGAATGATGGATAAATAATACTTTATTAATCCCCAACGTGAAACTACATTGTTTCAGTATAAATTATTGAGGAAAATAAATAAACAAGTTGACAAACTTGTGTAGCAGAGAGAGGCATGGTTTAGATCTCTAGTATCTGCTGTTGCGTTTGTAGCGTTGCAATACCTGAGCTAATGACATGTAGTGTAAAACAAGTGAACTCTCATAGTAGAAAATTTGGTAGAAATTTACAGCCAACAATTCAACAACAGGAGTGCAGAGACAGAATTACACCATCAGTTGTTAACAATCCCTGAGATTCAAGATCCCTCCTCTTTCACTCTTACTGCTCTGTCTACAGTCTCTGCCTGTCCGTATAGTCTGTGGGTATGCATGTTCCTGTTCTCGCACCCTGCATTCCCCATTTTCTTACTGTTTCCTTGTCAGCCCTCCAAAAATGTTTTTTGCATCTGGGTACAGGGTCTTATTTAGGGTATTACTTGAACATCCGAAAGTCCAGCTGCTGTCAAATATTAACAACTTTCCCATGTGCATAGAAGTTATGATGTAGTATGACCTTGTACAGTGTTAAGTAGAGCATGCAATAAATGAACTGACTCATGTTGCCCGACTCACTTTGAAATCACTGGGCATTGCCCACTGTGCTGTCCCCCCAGCTGTACAATGACTCCAGAAAGTCAAATCCTCTTCTCAGTATTACTTGCATGCCCCTCTGGTTTACACGTCCTATCCTCTGCTGAATTATTTTTATCCTCGGTGGGGACAAAATTTATCCCCCCACCTAAAGTATTTTCACCATTTCATCGTAATTACTAACAAACATAATACAAAAGGTCCATGTTTATTTTGATTGTGCTGTAATTTTTATCTGCCGGGAGCAAGTCAGAGGCGTCACGCTCACAGAAAGCAGTTTTACTTTGAAAACCAACAGGATTTTTTTGCGTTTCACAAGTCCAACTTCCTTTCTGCATGATCCGTGCCAAAAAGAAAGCTTAAATCAAATGGAGATAGATACTGTTTTCATAGTCTGAACTATAGTCTACCCGATTAACCGTTTAAAAAAAAAAATGTAATTATCTTGACAGCACATTGTGGTATTTCATATTTTCTGTTGAACTGATAACGGGATAAATTAAAATTTAGCAAATTTAAAAACAATACTATGAGAAAATATTACTGCAAATGCAGTGGTTAAGTTCACGTTCAAAATAGGCCTACTGCCTACGTTATGTAGCCTAAGTGTAAGGTTTATCTACACAACAATCAACAGTTTTCATGTTTTCACACTGCTGTGTGGTAAATTTTCTGAATTAAATGTTTCTCAAAATTATCCCCCCTACTGGTTTTTTCACAAATCGCACGCTGCTTGCATGTATAAAATGTTGAAGTATTGAGCCTAAGAGCTGTAAGCCATTATCTTGATGCACCACTGTCCGTGGTGCTGAAGTAACTGAGGATTTGTATTTGCACCCTGTTGCTCTCAATTCTGGCCTTTTCTCGGTTTCCTTTCTACACTGTAAACTAAGAGTGTTCAGTTATCTACTGTTTTTAAGCCTGTGCACTAGGACATATGGGTTTCATTCTAAAACAATATGTGATTTGATCAAGCAATTTGACATTTTACAAATAGATGAACATTTTTAAACATGCGTTTATGGTCTGTGCTTTGCTGCTAGAGATAAAGGAGTTAAATCAAGACTGTGGCAATCAACTGACCACAGAATGTTATTTATTGACAAACAAGCCAACAAAGAAAATAAACAATTAATCAAACATGGTAGAAGCTTACTTAGTATTCTGCTAAGCCTTCAGACTTGTGACTAATTATATGCTGTTTCTTCTCCAAACTCACTATTACCCAGCATCTAAAGATTTCTAATATGACTGCCGGGGGATATCTTACAGCTGTGCTCCCTCAGTTTGGTTTATCTGTTTAAGTCTTTGAATAGCCACACTCCACTGAAGGGCGACCGTGATTAAAATGCGATCATTGTAACATCTAAATATGTTTTATGAGGTGACTTTGTCTTTAAAGCACTAGGCAAACACGTGTGAAAAGGGTAAAGGCTAGTTCTCTCTCTGGAGGAGTGCTGTGATGAATAATTCAAAATGTACTTTTCTATTAAAGCTGTGAAGGTGGAAGTGGCGATATGTGTTTTAAAGTCATCATATAGAAAGAAAAGACATTTGATCTCTCATCCTTTATTTTCATTTAAAATATAATCTGTATTAAAATAACAGTGACCACTGGGGTGAGACACAGGAACTACAAAGAACTCAGCGAGTTAGGAAGTTCAACCATAACATCATCTTCATCTTCTTTATTATGAAAAGTCAGAACTTTTTATGATGCTATTTTTGACTTTTGAAAAACATAAGAACATAAGCCCAGTGTAAGGGATGGAAGTCTCAGTGTTAAAGGCCGGTGTTTGCAATTTGACCTCGGAGGAGAGAAAATATGACTGTGTTATCTCAGCAGAAAAATTTTAATGACAGAAAAAGGTGCAATAAATTGGAATGGCTAAATAATTCTCTGAGATTAAACATGTCTGGGAGTTAAGCGGCCTGCCACGTCTGCAACTAAAGATTACCATTCGTAGTCATTTTCATGTGCTGTTTATCTGCTGCGTATTTTCTACATCGATAAATGAATGACAAACTATTAAATGTAAAACAGAAACTGGGGGTAAATAGGCTTAGAAACTCTTCTTCAAGCATCACTAAATGCCTGAAAATGTCATAACTTATGGGTTTTGAATTTTCCATCCTATAAGATAAGCAAAAACACTGTAAAAAGGGATTGTTTGAGATTCCCGCTTGGAAAATGACATTAATGATGTGAGCATGAGACAGTGATGAGCAATGCATGTTTCATGGCTATATTGTCTCCCCTCATAGCCCAGTAAAATATCTCATAGACTGACGCTGTACTAATCACATATGAAATCAGAGATATATGTCACTATTTATAGAGTGATGATTTGTTAGAAACAAGCAGATTATGTAAGGGTGTGTTCACACTTGACTGTTTTAGTTTGATTAAAACAAACTGGTGTGGGTCAAATGAAAGATAACCAATTACAGTGCAGTTTAATTGTCAGACCCAATCACATTGGTTGATTGGTTCTGACTATCGGAATGCCTTCATATCCACTCCTACGGGGACATTTAGCGTAACACAGAGCACTGGATCAGAATGTTTGTTAGTTCCAATATAAGAGAGAAGCTCTCCAGTTTGTTTGTGACCTTATTCACACAAAGCAAACCAGAAATGTTCTTTTCTCCTTTATTTTTTCCCGAACCTTAATCAGGTGTTCCATCTCCTAAACATAACCATTTATTCATTTTTCCTAAACCTAAACATGTAACACTGGTGCATACGTGTAGCCAAAGAAACATGAGAAGAACAGTGGAAAAAATGACAGTGAAAGGACATAACCGAGTGAAACAGTGATATCCATGGTAAAAGGAGAGGTCTTTCAGCAGAAAGAAAATGTTTTAGAGTTGGCCATTACCCTACCTGCCATGCCTACCTCTTAATTGCTTGTTTGTCGTTTGATAAAACACGAACCAAACATTGGCTGTGCATGTGTTAAAAATAGTAAAAGATTTAATTTAAGAACAAAACATCAAATTTATTAAACATGAAAATATGCTATAAATGTGATTCTTAGAAATAAAATGGCTAAAGGTTCCTGCTATGCTGTGACACATAAATTACTTGTTTTTTAAAAACATTACCTCCAAAACTCAGCAACTTTTAGACTTGTTTGTCTAAAACTATGTTTGTTTAGAGAAGCCAGCTGCATTTGTCCATCCCAGAGTTCCTAAAACAGCATATGTACTGTATCTTCTTCTATCACTTCCACCTAGAGTACAGAAATTGTCTCAAAGGAAGAAAACAAGGAGAAAAGTCTATGGTATGCGAAATCACACACGGAATGGGCTCAAAATCAGCTGCAAAAAGTCTTCAGGAGTGATAAATCCACATTTGAACTTACTGGTTAATATCAATGTTGTGTCGGGCAGAGGGTAGAATAGACTAGGAACAGCAGTGAGCATCAATAGCCATCTGTAAAACGTGATTGGGGCTCTGTCATGGTTTTGGGCTGCATCTCAGCCAGTGTTGTCAAAACTGAAGAAATTAAAAACATCAAAAAGTGGTCAGATTTGTATCCACCCTGTAGTGCTGTCAGGGCAGCATATGTTTGGTCTCTAGGAACATGTGTTTATCCCTTACACACCCCAGAAGTTGTAAAAACACAGCTCAATAGACAAACACACTTCTAGTGGAACACTATCAGTTATGACTTGACTTCCTCTGAGCCCAGACTGCACCAATTTTTAAGCAATGTTTATGCATTTGGCAGATGCTTTTATCCAAAGCACCTTGCACTCATATCCCAGGTGTGAAGGTATCGTAAGGGGGTCTTGCCTAAGGACTCCTACTGGAGATAGTACCTTTCACGCAGAGGGTCAGGATTCAAACCCTGGTCACCCACATGAAAGACAGCAACCATACCACGACACTACCCAGTGCATGTGGGATGATCTTGACAGAGAACAGAACAAAAGGCAGCCAACATCCAAAGAACAGCTTTTGGATGTCCTTCAAGAAGTCTGAAAAAACTATTCCTGAAGACTGCTTAAAAAAAAAATTAAAGAAATTCTGAGAGTTCAGGCTCTGTTGAAGAATAATGGAGGTCATACCAAATTTTTCTTTGTTAAATGTATTTACATTTACGTTTGCACATTACGTTTAGAAAAATATCTGCACCTAATGATGAGTGGTTTCCTGACAATAAAAAACAAATGGTACAAAGTGAAGTGAGACAGACACTACTTCTATGTCATACAGAGAAATCCAAATATACCCTGTTTGTGTTTTGGAGCAAGAATATGTTATATATCTATATCTCAAGGTTTAATATACGATTACGCAATATCTGTTTATTTTTTAACTGAATGTGCTACAAAGGCTGTTGGAGAATTGTTTATACGTTAAGCTCGAGAATTGTGAATTCCACGCCTCTTCAGTTTAGCTTCTGGGATTTGTATTCGAGGGTGGGCAGGTGAAGACGGACCCCCAAAAGATTCAAGCTGTTGCCGAGTGGCCAGTTCCAACGTCCCGCAAGTAACTGCAAAGATTTTTGGGCTTTGCTCATTTCTACCGACGTTTCATACAAAATTACAGTCAAGTAGCAGCGCCTCTTACTCGTCTGACTTCCACCAAGTTGCCCTTTCTGTGGTCGCCAGAGGCTACCACTTTTATCACCTTGAAAAGACGGTTCACTTCTGCTCCCATCCTTGTTCAACCTGATCCCGACCAACAGTTTGTGGTAGATGCATCGGATTCCGGTGTGGGGGCGGTCCTGTCTCAGCGGTCCGAAAGAAAGATGCATCCGTGCACTTTTTCTCTCGCAAGCTGTCCCCTGCTGAAAGAAATTATGATGTTGGTAATAGAGAACTATTGGCTGTGAAATTGGCATTGGAAGGGCACTGGCTGGAGGGGGCTTAACAGCCTTTTGTGTCTGGAATGATCACAAAAACTTGATTTATCTCTGAGATGCCAAACGATTGAACTCTCGGCAAGCATGCTGGGCTTTGTTTTTTGGTTGCTTCAACTTCTCTATTACCTACCGCCCTAGCACCCGCAATGTGAAGCCTGACGCCCTTTCTCGACAGTTTTCTCAGGACCTACCCTGATGTCCCCGTAAACATCCTGCCTCCTTCATGCGTGTTAGGAGTGACTTGGGCCGTGGAGGACCGGATCCAGCAAGGTCTTAGCACAGATCCTGATCCAGGTAATGGTCCACCTAACCGACGCTATGTTGCTACTTCAGCTAGGTCTGCTGTTATTCATTGGACTCACACAGCCAAGTTTACCTGCCATCCCGGTAGTCAAAGGACCATTTCCCTCCTTAAGAGATATTTCTGGTGGCCTTCCATGGACTCCGATGTTCAAAGATGTGTTTCTGCATGCTCAGTGTGTGCTTTTAATAAAAGTGGCAACTGACCCCCTCCTAGCTTCCTCCAATTTCTACCTTGGTCACACATTGCTCTAGATTCTGTCACTGGTCAATCGTCTTCCAAGGATCACACAACCATTCTCACCATAATTGACCGCTTCTCTAAAGCGGCTCACTTTGTTCCTCTTAAGAAGCTTCCCTCTGCATTGGAGACAGCGGCTCTATAAACCACCCATGTTTTCCGACGTCATGGCATCCCCACTGAAATTGTTAGACTTTCTGTTCCAGCCTCGGGGGCCAAGGTCTGCTTGAGTTCTGGCTATCATCTCCAAACCAATGGTCAAACAGAACGCCTTAACCAGGAATAGGAGGCTGCCATCAGGTGCGTTACCGCTCAGGACCCTTCCACTTGGAGTCAGCAGTTACCTTGGATCGAATATGCCCATAATTCACTCACTTCCGCAGCTACTGGACTCTCTCCATTCGAGAGCTCAGTGGGGTACCAACCACCCCTTTTCCCCGAGCTGGAGGGTGATTTCAACGTTCTTTCTGTCCAGCATCACCTGCAACGGGCTCAGCAGACATGGGTCACTGTCCGTGACGCACTTCAGCGCACTGCTGACCAAAACTGTCGCCAAGCTGACCGTCATAGATCACCAGCTCCTCAATATGTTTCTGGCCAGAAAGTCTGGCTTAACTCTAAAGATGTTCCTTTTAGGGCTACCACCAGAAAACTCTCTCCCCGTTTCATTGGACCATTCGAGATTCAGTCTGTCATCAGTCCCGCTGCTGTAAGATTAAAATTACCGTCTTCCTTTCGTATCCATCCCACTTTCCATGTCTCCCAGATTAAGCCAGATTCCACCAGTCCTCTGTGCCCTCCGGCTCAATCCCCACCATCCCCCCCGTTGATTGATGACCTCCCTGCCTATACAGTAAACCGGATTCTGGATGTCTGCCGTCAAGGTCGAGGCACGCAGCACCTTGTAATTGGGAAGGTTATGGCCCGGAGGAACGTTCATGGGTTCTCACATCTTGGATCCATCCCTCATCACAGATTTTCTGGTTGCTGCCTGCTGCCACACCTGTGCTTCATCTTCAGTCATTAAGATCCAGACTTAAGGAGCTGCAGGAGCACCAGTTTTCGCCAGATCGTTGTACCATTTCCCGAGGTAATCAGGCCGCTTTACGCTTTCTGTAAAGATTAAACTTTCCTGTGCACTCACCTTTATTCCCTCATTCCAGCGACGTCTCCTCCGAGATCCTGTTGGTTTACCTGGTCACCTCTATCAACCAACCTGCTACTGAACCTTCATCGTACTCACCTCCGTGTCCGTTTCCCACCTGCCTGCTCACTCACCATCTCTCCTGGTACACACCTCCAGCCAGTCAGACTTGACCTCCCCCTTCAGCCTATTTCCACCAGCTCACAGTAAGGCTGCCTTCACTCCTTCTTTATCAGGATACAATCTGTTTGGACCATAAGCTAACCTCTCTCTCTCCATCCAGTTACTCCTGCCATCTAAGTCTCCAGCGCCATCCTGTTCTCTCCTTACCTGTGACCCCGGATTCCATATTACCTCTGGCTGACAAGACAATAAAATAATTCTTACATTCTTTGAATCTTGCTATTGAGTCCTTCCCTTGTTTTGGCTCATGCCCGTGACATTCTGAGTATAGACCAAAAGGTAGCGTTTCCACAGAGACTCACAAACAAGGGCTGTCCAGCTCCTCAACCATCCCTGCCCCCCCACCTCCCCACACTCAAAAATCACACCCAGAATCAGACTCCTGAACACTGACACCCCCATCCCACCCCAAACACACACTCACACCGAAATGAATACTGCTGCCACATTGATAAACATTTCATCCACCCATACTTGTACAACATTCATTTACTTATTACCAATATATCTCCATTTTCTTCACTGCCTGAGATTTTGCACAAACTATTGTAACTACGTCATGCTTCATCCATTGCACTTTATGTATATACTTCTCAAATGTCCTCCTTTTTTAACTTAACTTTTTACTCTTTACTTCTTGTTTACACACTTACCTTGACATGTGTTTTAACAACTGCTCTGCATGCTTTTAATTTCCCCATGGGAACAAATAAAGTTGTTTGAATTTAATGAAATACTCCTTTCTCTGCACAGAAAGAAAAGAAGAGTATTTGCAGTGGAATGACTGGCACATCTCTGATAATTTGACCAAACATTGTAGTGTTCACAGCTTCAAAAGCTCTGTTGTTAGAGTGGATAGGCCTCACTGTCTTTTTATATGTTCTGAAAACCTTGTGCTGAGCAGTGCAACCCTACTGTAGAGCACATGTAGTTGTTGTTGCTACATGTTCCTTCACATATACCACACTGTGAATGCATGAACAAATGATACAAACAAAACATGGATTCACATTATTGAATAGCACTAAGAGCTGCAAAAGACTTTATTTTATTTAGTGGATTTTACTGTATATAAGAGAAAATATATACATATATGTATGTGTATATATTGTATATATACATTGTGACAATGTGCAAGTTTTATAGATCTGTTTAATTTAGTTACATTTAGTATATGTTCAAAAAACAGCAAACAGATTTGTTTGTGTGGAGAATGCTAAAATGGATGTGGCAAAGCCTGCTGAATGCAAATTCATTCATGGTCCTCTTGTCTGGCAGCATATTGGAACACATAGCATGCAGTAAGGTGAAGGTTAATGTTTGCCAGTGGCAGAAAGCACTTTGTCATATTATGGAATAACATGCCATGCAGATGTGTTATCACATTGCATGCAAAGGCATAATTCATGTTGATCTGACATATCAAAGTACAAAAATGTATCATATGCTTTCTGCAGAAGGCAGATACTGTTACACACTGTACATAGCCTTTCTGGAAGAGACAGAGATGTTCATGTGTCATTCTCAGGTTTCCTCATATTGACATGTTTTTCAGAACTGTTCCACCCTGCTCAATGCCACTGCAGAGCAGCTGCGAATAAACTGAACTCCCACGTGTGAAAGGTCTAATTATTGCAGCTTTGATTGCATTTCAGTGCAACAGTTTTATGATATAATAATGAAGTACCACACAAAGAAAAGATGTGTGCACTGTGGTCAATGACAGAACGTACTGCTTCACTGTCAAGGCTGCACTTGGCTGGCCTGTGCTTTTCCAAATACTGAATAATGATGGTGCTGCTAAATCAATGGCGGCTTTACGATTTTATTTTTACTTTCTCAAGCCCCTTTCATGTGATACATAACATTCAGGGCTTTATCAATCTATTAAAATGAGGACATTTTGTCTTTCAGACACTTATCACTCTTTCTATACTGTTCCGACAGACATGCCTGTGAAAGTGACAGAAAGAGCCTTGGTCTGTGCAAAATATTTGAAAAGGGTTTAGCAGCATAGTTGTCATTGACTTAAAAAGAAGAGTGTGAGTTTTCACTTCAGCTGATGATGCCATCTCCACACCATCACTGCTGTCTCTGAGAGAAGTTTCACAACTACATGTAAGTTCTCAGAGAATGACAAATTTCCCATAAGAAAAGGTTTAACCATTTAAAATTCCAATCAAGCTAACAAAAATTAACAGAAAGTCTCAGCTGCAACTTAAACTGAAACACAACAGCTGAGTCATAAGAGCTTGATTTCTGGACAGAAAAGACAGAGGATTTGGGAAAGAAGTCAATAAAGCCATCTATGTTAAACTGGAAAAAACATCTTTCAACAGAGGAGGTAGTCTCAGGTATCACCTTCCCAGCACCTACAATGCAGGAATTATCTGTCCTCCCCAAGCAGTTTCATACTTAATCGCACCTTGGATCCTGTGACCAAAACTTGTCCTTTCAGGCAGACAGACCTTTCAGATGACTCTAACAACATGCACATTGATCAGGAGATTCAATGACACATGTGACTGTAACGACTCTCTCTGCTTATAAGCTGATACTCCCCACCATCTAGTTAAGAACTGAAGAAGCCTGTCGGATGAGATGTGAAACATCTTCAAGATCCAAGAAGAAGTCCTGTTGCCCTTATTCAAGCTCTTATGATTACCATGACCTGGATGATTGAGAATCTTCATCAACACAACAGCTGAAAATCTCTTTAGCATAACAATCCCTGTGTGGACCCATATTTCTTAATGTTAAACTTGTCCTAGTTTCCTGAATTTTGTGTTTTAAGGTGCATGAAACTCTGATACTTTTTTTATTGTGAACTTTTGAGCTCAACTTGAAGTGAGAAAGCTTAAAGTGAGGAGGGAGGACAATGCTTACCGAGAGATATCTGCCTGTGTTACTCTCCCTCATGCAGAGTGAAGGATTTTGGGTATTTGAACAACATAGATGGACTTGCATGCAAAAACCTAACATCAAACTCTATGCCAAAGGATTACTTTATGCACAGGTCGAATGCTTATTGCTTCAATTAGCTGGTCAGATTATACCATAAATGTCATGTTTGTTAATATGACTGCTTGATCCTTCACAGACTTTAGTCACTGAAAATTTTACTAATTTTCCCAAGTTCTACTATAGTTATAGTTTTCTCATAAAATGTTGAATTGGAGAAAAAAAACACTTGGAGTAAGAAACATTGTGGTGAAACAAAATGTGGTGAATGAGAGCAGTTTAAAATATTGACATATGGGGAGATGAGAAGTTTCAGCTGCAGCTCAAATTCTTTCAAGCACAATTTTCTCTTTGATTGGTCTTAGATTATGTGAACTAAATCACTCTGTGTTGCAGCTAATAATCAGAAGTAAAAGCTAAGAGGAGGAAAAGTTTGTACAATGTTGTTGTGTAATTAATAACAGAATTAGACTAGTTTTCCTTTGAAGAGCTGATAATCTGTGAAAAGTAACCCATATTTGCTTTGCCTGTCTGTCTGTTAATGCGACATCTGTGCAGCGGTTCAGACTTGTACCATGTTGAAAGTGCTATGTAAATTGTATGTTACTAGGTCTCCAAGTCAGACTGGTGCTACAAATTGTTGAGGACAAAGCACCAGGGGGTCCACCCACACAATGTCAGTGCATGACGCTTTAGTCATATTCACACCTGTATGTTTTCAGCCGGTCTTGTATTGTTTAAAAACATCAAAGATATTGCGCCAGAATTTACTGTTGAAATTGAGGTTATTATCACTATTTCCTGAATGTGGGGATTAATTTCAGTCAAGCAATACAATGGGAAAAATAAATAGATACCACAAAGCATGCTTGAACTTGTGGCGATGTGAATGAATATGAGGGTAACTTAGCAATGATGACGGCTGGGTAAAATTTTCCATCTAACAAAAAAGGTGCAAAAAAAGAGTTGAAAAAAAGGAACCTCTTGCACCACCTCTTTCACCATCTTCCCGTCACTGACATTAGATTTGAATTAGATGTTTCCCTTTAACAATATTGACAATAGAACTAATCAAAAAACTACCAACAGCAGCATCATTATAAGTCATAGATGCATATTCCAATTCCAGATAATAAATTACATTTCATTTTGAAATCAACACTTATCTGGTAACACTGCCATGCAGAAGCTCCTCTCTCCACCAAACCAGAATCAGGTTGGATAAAAGTATTTTTGGCGACATTTCTACTTGTTTTTTTTTACTCTAGCTGAGCTAAAAACAAGCACCTTCGATCCAGTATTTTTTACAATAAGTCTTAGGCGGATGCACACTGCTTGTTCATTGATTGGCAGCACAAAAATAGCACTTGCACCAACTTCAGATGTAAAACACAGACAGCCATACCCTCAACTCTTTGTTATATTCACTTCTCTGATCAATGCAGTTTTCCCTAACTCTTTCAAATGTAATTGCATACTAACAGGTTAGATTGCTTGGGATGATGAGATTGCCATCTTATTAAGGACTGTGAGCAGATGTTGTGTGCAGATTGTCGAAATCTCGGGTGTAAGATGTTCTCCTCCTTCCGAGAAAACGATCAGTCCTCTCAGTGTTTTCGACTCATCAATAAAAGTTCTCACTGAAGAACGAAGTATTGGAAATGGCATTCAGCAGATGCTTTTGATACAGTGCTGCTCCACCTCTGTTTGGTATGACTGAATTCCCAAAGAGGAACAGCAGTGTATTTTTTGTGCCAATAAGCCCTTACCAATATGTAACAAAACCATCATGTTGTAAGAGGTTGTTAATCACTAAAACCAAAAAAGTTTTTCTTTTTTTAAAAACCCAGGTCTGAGCACCTGTTTAAAAGTTATGAATGATTAATTCACATTTAATTTATCAGCACTTTAGTTTTTTGTAATCTATATGTAATACAGTATGGTTGCCTTTTTTTTCCTTTAAGCAGATGCCCTCAGTAAAACTTTTTCGAATTAATGTGCTGGCAATGTTCCGTGTTAGCTGCATAGCAACAAAATTACTAATAGGATTTTATGCCTTAGGTGGCAATAAAAAAAACGAACATTTACACAAAACAGCTATACAATGCAAAGCTATAAAATGTGATCTTTTATTCATTTTTTTCTTGTGTATCAAAATATTGGGATCTTTAGTCATGGTTTAATCAAACTGAAATACAATAAATATGCCAAAATCCACATTGTAATGGTTTCAGACTCACCTGAGACAACACATGTTTCCTCACACTCTTCCAAGGTCTCAAAGTTGTTGGCATTACCCCTACAGCCTCCATATTCAAACTGCTCACAGAGTCCCGTGTTGACATTGAAGAAGAATCTGTCCTTGATTGCCTTGCATGGCCCCGGCTCATCTTTCAGGGCACACAACTCTTTGAAGATGAAGAGCTCAGGTTGCGCTTCATGCTCTGAGGTGGGAGAGGAAGAAAAAATTTTCAGTATCATTTTGTTTGTGTGTGTGTGGGGGGGGGGGGTCCACACCATCAAACTCTAACCTCAGGCTTTTGAAACAAGGTGAAGTTGACTATAGTGTTCAACAGCTTACTGTCTTGTTTTTCTGGGTCGCAGAGGGAGACTGTGAAAGAGCTGCAGATTTTAAATACAATGTATTAAATAAAATACAACTCTGGGCACAGGGCTCAGAATGTAGACTTATTTTTAATTATTAATTTCTTGGACTCACATTGAGAATAAGTAACCATCACTGAGCACCTCCATAAGAACTAAATCAGGCAAGAGGCTGCTGGGGGGAGAAGATGGAGTGAAAGCAAAAATATTCACAGCATGGAAGCCACAGTAATACTTTGCACTGCAGCAATTTGGTTTATTTATTGCACAGACTGAGAGACTGGATTTTCACTCTTAAATAATCTGCCCCGATGTGGAGAACGTGTTTGATTACTAGTAGATAGAGACTCAGATCACGTTATTCATATTGTGTACTACGAGGATCTGCACAGACACAGCTCGCTAATGTCATTATCATTCATAAAAAGCTGGAAAAGGGTGACTCCGAATCCTTTGAGCTCTGCCAAAGTCTGTTGTGAATGTTCAATCCCTATCTCAACGTGGGAAATGTCTTTCTCTGCCCTTGCCCTTGTCCCTGTTGTTTTTAGGTCAGCTCTCTGTTATTCTCACCTACAGAGGTGCTGTGGCTTCATTGGTCAATGTTGAATCAGATCAGAGGGTGTTGAATATGATCATATTCTGAGTGACGGTGTTTAAAATCTGCTCTCTGTATTGCACATGCTGATATTTAATAACTTTAATGACATGTCATGTATCATTCATGTTATATTCTTTTAAATTTTTTTTGCTTTTTTATTTTTCATCAGAACATAGAACAAACACAAACTCAACAACAAAATTATTACACCAGAAGAGGGGGTAAAATAAGAGCAAAGGCAAAACAAATTAAACGGGAGAAGAAAAACAAAAGACTATTAAAGAAAAACACACACTGGATGGACAAACTCCCATGATCCCCTCATTAAATCTGCAAGGATAAAGATCTGCTCCACTGTTCCACGACCAAGGCAAAAACCTCACTGATCCTCCTGAATCTAAGGTCTGACAATCGGTCGGAGTTTCCACTCAAACACTCTTAAGTAAACTCTCCTGGGGTAGTGTGACCAGCCAGCCCCACCATGTCCAGAGCCATTAGTATTATAAGGGAAAATCTTGTTCACCCCTGATGCTTTGCCATCTGGAAGCTTTTTGCCAACTGTCAGCTGCTTCAGGTGACCCCTGGGACAACCACGCCCGAAAGGCCTCCTTCTTCAGCTTGACGGCTTCCCTCACCCCCTACGTCCACCAGTGGATCCTCCAGTTACTATCACGACAGGCACAGACAACCTTCAGGCCACAACTTTTGGAAGCTGCATCTGCAATGGAGGTCCTGAACATGGTTCATTCAGATTCCATGTCCCCAACCTCGTCTGGTATGTGAGAAAAATTCTCCCGAAGGAGCAAGTTAAAGACCTCATGGAGAGGGGCTTCCACCAGACGTTCCCAGTTCACCCTCACTACTGGTTTGGGCTTACCAAGTCTTTCCAGCAGTCTCTCCCCCCATGGATCCAACTCACCACCAGGTAGTAATCAGTTGACAGCTCTGCCTCTCTCTTCACCTGAGTGTCCAAGACATAAGCCGCAGGTCTGATGATACGACTACAAAGTTGATCATCAACTGGTACCAGGCCTAAGGTGGGCTTATGGACCACCTTATGCTCGAATATGGTGTTTGTTGGCCAGCACAAAAGTCCAAAAACAAGACACCACTTGGATTCAGATCCAGGAGGCCATTCCTCCCAATCACACCTCTCCAGGTCACTCCATCATTGCCAATATGGGTATTGAAGTCCCCCAGAAGAACAAAGAATTCCCCAGGTGACACCCCCTTGATGATGCCACCCAGAGACTCCAAAAAGGCCGGGTAATCTGAGTTGCTGTCAGAAGGTTTTTGCACCCCCCCCCCCCCCCCCCCCCCCCTTCCACCCTATTGCAATTGAACATTAAAGATTCACAAGAGGTGTAACGCCTAAAAATATAATCTACCATCCTAAATGGTTCCTGCTTAGTGTGTAGATTAATCTTTTCACAGGTCCAATGTGTATTTCTTGTCTGGATTCTCTTGAGATCCCTTAAGAAAACGCCTACTGTTTCAAATCAGGTACTCCAAGTTCAGACACAATTTTATATCTTCTTTATTTTCATATATGATCCTCAATTTGAAACTGATTTCCTTTTTCATTATCTCAAAATATTTGGATATTTTCACACAATTTTCCAAACATTCATTTGTGACAAAAAAATAACAAAATTTGACAACTTCAGAGTGAATGAGCACATGCTGTTGCTGTTCTCTCTGAACAAACAACCCATTCACTGAAGCTGAGATTTTGCCACAATCTGATGTTTTTGTCTCAACGCAGCAATGTTTGTCTGAGTCATAAATATCTTACTGTTTGAGTCTGGCTTAAAAATAATCTGCTTGACTGTGACTGACCCTGGGCAGGGATGTTGCTAAGAGACAGATGCTAGTAATTTGCCTCTAAAGCTGTCAACTGTAATAGGTTGATCAGTTAGTCATAAAAAAAAAGTTTGTAAAACTGACTTTATGGATTCAATTCTACACATTGTCATCTGAGGTTGAATCCTGCCTGCTGTGGAATGTTTTCCTCTAGCATCACAAACAGGGTGGTGTTTTTGGATCTGGAAATATAGAGATGTTCTTTCCACAGGTTGAAGCTTTCTGGCTTGTGTTAAAGCTGTCAAAGGTTTATCTATAGAATCAATTATCTCACTATGTTTCAGATGGATACCTTTTGAAGATATTCATGGTCACCAGAGGATGTGTAGTTATGACTTTGATAATCTTATAGCTGGAACATCATTATATCTGCTAAGGATCATGTTCCTCTCAGAATTAACTGTTGCAGAACTGGTGGTTCTCTAACTTGTATGCTTTACTCTAACTTTACTCTTACTCTAACTTCTCTGATTTGTATAATGCTCTCTAATGTAGCTGTACTTATCAGGTGTTGACCTCTTTTTAGCTTTGTGATTTCAACCGATTAAACAAAAACTTATATCATAAAAATAAGGTATTATAAACACTGTCACTGGCAGCATACTACTCTAATGAAGCTTTCGTGTGAGTTCATTAAGGAAGATCTGTGCCATCATGTCTGCCCCCATTCTCAGGAATTTGGGCTTTTCATCCTCATTCAATGTATTACTTCTGTTTTCCCACACTGTCATGCTCAGCTCATTCGTAATTATGTTGTCACTACTCTGGTCCAATAGTCTTCTTGCTTGCAACTTTTTAAGCCAATCATACGGTCACTTTAAAATTCTCCTCTATTCTGTCAATCTCCCCAACCTGCATCCAGCTCATCTCCACATGTTCCTGATGCCAATGGAGCCTCATCAGAAGTCTCTGCCACTTCTTAACACTGCTCATCTACCACCACTACACTCATGGGGATCCTATCTAATCCTCTTCCTTCATTCACATCTCCACCTAACAGAGACAATCCATCAGACTCTCACCGTCAAATATAATGTTTGAAAGTCATCCCTTGTTCATCAGTTTTTTTTTCTTGCATCTGTCCCTATTAAACTGATGTTAGCATTTACTACAATGTGCTGCTGTGTTTCTAGCTATGGCTTTAAAGGGTTGGTCACCAGCCCAAGTCTGGATGTGATAATTTTGCTGTCTCCTGTGTAGTTCACAGATTTGTTATTACTGGTGAAGTAGTTTGGCCTCATTTTCCAAAGCTAAGTAACTGCACCATCATTCAAAAGCAGTTACATGTAATATAAAAGATTTTTTTTCTTGATGTGACTTAAAAGCTTAAAGGAAAAAATTTCTAACAAAACACATTCTCCAGTGGGGACCTGTGCTATCGGCACAGCAGTCCACAAATCTTCCCTCTGCCAGACAAGGTAACGAGGGCAGCGGCTAACTACTTTAACCTACATTCCTCTCGCCTATCCATCCCTAAATTGTTAACAGGCATTGGGGGCACCAGTCAAACACTCTCAATCACCTTTTGAACAGACCTGCGATGGTGCTTTGGATGTGTGCTGTGGGCAGTGGACATTTGCAGCAGAATCTCATGGTATATTTTTCATTTGCTTTATACAAAGGCAGAGAGTATAACTTCCCACATAATACATCAGACATTGACAAGATGATCTGGGTTCCATTTTAGCAACTGTACGTAAACACACATGCTTTCTGAACCTTAATTAAATATACAGGGAAATGATGGAAATTCAAGACGGTTTGCTCTCTTTTTTTGTCATTAAAAGCCTCATGTTATTCATTTCAGATAAGTCTAAAAACAGACATGGTGCAAACTGGCCTTTGGTAAAGCCTAGTACATAAGGATGTTCAATAAACCAGGATTTGGCTGTCTGAGGACAGGACAGACAACAAGTCCTTATTGATTTTTGCTCCTCCTGTCTGAGCCAGGCCAAAGTACAAGTAATATGTTCTTCAATCATTTTTGTCCAATGTCCAGACAACAATATGAAGCCATCTAAAAGTAGCCAATGATAGAAGTTAAAATAAACAGTTTATTTCAGAAACAGACATCGAAACATGTGAAGTCATCTAAGTACCTTTCAGACATGTGATAAACAACAACAATACTTTTATCAACTTGTTAAACTATGACTATATTCATTAATTCATTCAGTAATTCAGACATAGATAATAATTATAACATTCCCTGGAGCTTCATTCAGACACATACATGACAGTGATAACCCCAGTGCTCACACAGTATTAGCCATTTGCATGAGACCGGAATTATATCAGGTGAGGTACAATAGTCCGAGATCTCTTACAGCGATTCATAATAGGCTTAACTAACGCACTGTAGTTATGTCTTTTACTGGAAGTTTCTCAAGCGTTTTGTTTTTACAGACTAATACTTGTTGGTAAGCTTCTATTGGGTCATATTGTCATCAATTTGAGTAATCAATTTTCTTCTAACTCTTTTCACATCCAGTGTTTGTGTTTGTTTGCTTTGCTCAACTGTGTGACTTCATTCCACTGCATTAGCTGTCTGTGCTTGTTCCATTTTAGCCTAATATCAGAGTCTCAAATACTGTTTTACTGCTCCTTTTGTTTTCTGTGAATGCAGTTCTTAGAAAAATTGAAAACATTTAATATTTTGCTCTTCTTACAGACTCTGCCTTAACACCTGCCTATGTGCTGTCCACTGTGAGTGTGGGAGGAGGAGCTGCATTTGCAATACAATCCAAAATGCTGCGGCAGTTTTTTACATTTCATTCAGGTAATCTAATAGCTTTTTTTTTTTAAATCCATAAAGCAGAAAAATTTGAACTGCTGTGTTACCTAATTGATAATTATTATAACATGATCTCTTGGATTCTTTTGAAAAACGGACCATATGCCAAATTAAGACCCACCTCTACTGAGTGTGCCTATCCATTTACATTTGTTAGAAATTATTTGTAGATATTACAAAGTCTGACCTAATTCAATTACAAAAAGTGTGACTTTCTGGCACTGCTTGTGAAAGCATGTATAATGTGAGTATAAACTGAATTGTAAATAAATGCACACTGAAATGCAAAAGACAACACAAGCAAGAAAATAGACCTGTTGTTAATTAACTTGATTATTTACAACATGCTCCTCTACCTGTTTCTTTATCGCGTACTTTATAGTATCACTGATTTTTCCAGCCTTTAGATGCCCATGTCCCAAATTTTTGGAGATATGTTGCTGTTATCATATTCAAAATGGGCCAATGTTTTTCACAGAATAGTAAAATGTCTCACTTTAAAAAGTGATATGTTTCCCATGTTAGATTGTGGATACAATTTTCATTTATGAGATTAGCAAATTGTTGCATTGTGTTTTTATTGCCATTTCAATTATCTTTCCTTTAATATATCTAGAGATCTTGGGTAAGTAAAAAAAAATTGGAAGGAAGAGCTAAGTGACATGCAACTACACAAGTACATTTCAAGTGATTGATTGTATCACTGTTTTCCTATAAGCTCTTTTAAGCATCATGGAATGTGATGGTTAGAAAAGAACATTTGTAGTACAACAGATTAAACAAAAGCGTGAAATACATGAACAACACACCCCTTACAGACAAGCTTTTAAAAGCAGGCAGTCTTTATGAGCAATCTACATCTTTCAGAGCTCCAGGTCTGTCATCAGTTATCCTCCACTTTATTGAAGAGAGCGTAGGTAAACATAGTCCTGTTCAGACAATACATCAGCAAAGTCCTTGGAAGCTAACTTACAAGTGAGCCAACTCCTTGAATTATGGACCATGCTGAACAGGGAAGTAGATTTTAAATTAATCAAATCTAAATGGGCAGCTAGTCCCTTGAGTAGTGCTGACAGCTACAGCCTGGCCAAGATTTACTAACAAACACATTTGGATAAAGATCTAAGTTGCTCAGTGCTGTGCCAAGAACCTCAGTAATTCTTGATACAGGCAGGTTGAGTCTGTTTGAGGACCAGTCCAAACTTGTTTGGAATATAATCAGATTGTTCTTTTGCTTCACTTCAAGATCCCTTTGCAAAGGGGGTTGAATTACCTTTGGTACAGAAGGCATATGACAGCAAACTACAGGAAAAATCCCATTACCAAGTGAATTGATAAAAGACAAAATGCAGAGTAAACACTTTCAGGGGGAAAGTTTAGTGGAGAAACTTAAAAAAGACGAGGGGAAAAAAAGGCAGAAAAGAGAAAAAAGAGCATAGCAATGCCAGTGTTGACAGTCTTTTAGTCATACATATTATCCGTTTTATGACTTTGTGCTGCATGGGAAAAAATAGTAATTTCTTAATGTGGTTCCCATGAAGTAATAGTTTCTGCATGACATTTGCTCACGCCACTGAAAAAGTGAATACTTGAGCACATTTTTGAAAAATAAGAAATGATTGACCAGAATAAAACCAGAATTAAAAACATGCCCTCCGTAATTATGAGTTACACATTTTGCTTTTTGTTACTTTGGTATTGTTACGTTTTTCATGACATATTCAGGCAGATGGTGATTTTCAGGAGAAACATCTCAAACACTTCCTTCCCATAGCAAATATGCATACAGAAATAGCTATTTATAATTCAGTGAACCAACACTCCAGAGCTCATAGGTACTTCTGAGGTCATTACTCTTATTTACATAGGGTAAAATAGCAAGAAAGTTACATCAATGGCCATGGATTTTAGAGTTTTACAGGATAAGCACAAGCACATTCAGGTGGTGGGTATTTGAAATAAAAAAAGAGTAAAGATTGCTTTAAAAACATCCCAGAACTTATCCCAGTTGTAGTGCATTTACGTTTACATTTACTCTGTGGGAATAAAATTGAGATTTTCTTCAAAACACAGCCTTTACATGTTATATTTAATGCAGAAATATCTGACAAGATAGACAAATATGTTGGTTTTGCATTAGGAGTTAGATCATTAAAATGTCCCTCTTTTGTGTGTTTGTGTGCTCAGAATTTGTTGGACAATCCAAATATTATTGCTTGCTAACACAGCTGAACAGCTTGAACAAAATTGATCCTGTCTCCAACATCATAATTTTATAAATACTAGAGCGTATTAGCATTTAGTAATTAGCTAACTCTGCCATGTAGCTATGCATCTAACACCTAGCTACCTATCTATCTAAAGAAACTTCCAAACCGACAATCCCTGGTGGTGAGATGGTAAAGTATCACAGGCAGACAACCTTTCAAAGTTTAGGATTAGTTTAAAAGTTAGGTCTGGCTTAGCTATAGTTATGTTAAGTAGACCTACGCTACAGGGGACACTAAAGCTCATTCCTTTGCTGTCTTTACTTTCCATGTGCCATCATAGCTCTTTTTGTGTTTGTTTTTGTCACTGTCCTGTCCTCTCACACCTCAGCTGATTGAGGAAGATGGCTGCCGTCCCTGATTCTATTTCTGATTCTGAGTTTTGATGTGTTCAGTTATTTCCTTATTTTCCTGAACTAACTTTTTAGAAAATGTCACCTTAACTGGTTTACTTTTGATTATTTTTATTGTGATTAGATGGTATATAAATAAACACAATTTTATTGATGTGAATCACAGGTTAGTGTAGTCCAAGGGTTGTCGGGTTCTCTTTGAAGTGTGGTTCTCTTTTTCCTGCAGACTTCCAAATTTTTCCTTCCATTGATCCAAAATCCACTGGCATTAACAAAAAGGATGTAAGACATTATTTTTTTTACAAACCATACGCATGGAGGGGGAAATAAAAATGTTTCTTTTTTTTATCAGAATGTATGGAGGAACAGCTTGGAAAGCAAAGTCACAAGAAATAATCACACGTACTTAAGCTAAATTAAAGGTAAAAGGTGGAAAATGTATAAAATTAGAGGAACAAATGTGAAGATAAGCATGCTCAGCTCACACATATGGTCATACCACATATGCCTTAGTCTCCAGTGACTAGTTCAGGTTGAATTGCAGCACAGTCAGAGCAGTATGCATATGCTTTTATGAGGAAACCAAAAGGGTGCATTGACTGTGCCATTGTAGGTAGGCGTGCTACATAAGAAATGCTGTTAGTGTTTATCAGAGCCATGCCCTGAGGCCAGTGGACAAAGAGCTGAGGGTGAGTCACAGCCTATCCCAAGGATTTACAGCTGACCTCACAGAGGATGACGTTACTGTCATTATGCGTATGTTCACCTACTCATTCAAAAGGAATGACTGGATATTTCAAGACTTTAAACTAGCAGTGTTTATGTCTACACATACTCTACTCTTTAATGTAGTTTTCAAGGATGTAATTCTATTATGGAGAGCATAAAAGGATGTAATTATTTTTCTTAGTATGAGCTGAGACAACTGCCAATAAAAAAAAATCTATCTGGTGTGTAAAGTGACCAAAAAGATTAAGATGCCAAGCCACAAAAGATGCATGAATTTCAAACTGCCCTAAAAAGAATGTGTTGAGTAAAAAAATAGGATATCTTGGTATGTTTAATCTTTAAAGTGATAATAGGACGAGACCTCACTATTGAGTTTTTCCTAATCTCTCTGGAGTTAATTTCCAGTGCTTTTAAATACATATTTACTATACGGATGGACCATCAAGGGTACCAGGAGTTTTCCCAGTTCTCTTTAGAATACTGTCTTCGGGACAGTTGCTACTAGTACTTCAATTAGCAGTATCAGAACAGAGGTGGATTTAACATGATTGGTCTCGCCTAATAGTTTTCATGTATCACTATCTGAGTTAGCTTATGTGCTCGTAGGTCTGTACCTGTCCCTTTCTCATAAATAAATCGATCAGCTACTTCAAAACAGAAATAGATGGAACAGTAATGTAGAAAACATACCGCTAAACGCAGAGGTCATGCCAAGATGTTGAGGGATGAAAAAGGGGTGAGGCAGGTGCATCACAGTGCCACTAAAGGCCAAATTTACTTTTTGCTGGTTTGGCTAATTCATCTGCTATTAATGTATATGGCAGTGAGGATGCCAGTGAGAATCCTGCTGGTGACATTAGTGAGACAGTATGCAAAAATTGATAAAAGCAGCCAGCACAACCCTCTAAAGACTAGAAAAAGAATGTGTCAATGCTTATTTTATTGGCAAAGAGGTAAGTGAGCTGTTTCTACAGTGATAAACAATAATATATGAGTCAACACCTTGTCAGATTGTATACTGGTATGTGTCTTTGTTATTTATTTTTCTTTTCAAAAAGCCTGCAAACAGCATCAATAGATACCTTTAAACTAAGCAGGCTAACTTTCGTAAAGAGTATTAGCATGTGTTAGCGACATGCTGTCACACAAGCTTTCAAAATAGGGCAAGACTTTCTTTAAAGGTCATTTCCTGGCAAAAGCTCATGTTTCAATCAAAGTATCCAATATGCGTGACCCTTAAAAATCCATCAAAAATAACCATTTGGGATAAAATGTTGCCCACCGCCACACTAAACCTACTCAAGACCCAGATGCAGAACTAGAAACCCTGAGTTGTAAGCAAAGACTTTTGATAATCTTCAGAAATAACTTGGCAAGTTGATCATTAAAATTTAAATTAGTTCCTCAAAAGGGTTGGTCACAAAATGAAAAAGGGTCGGTCTTTCTGCCATAATGATCCATTGCGCAGATAGTCCTTTTCATGCAGTGAGATGAAGCAGATAAGGAAAAGAACACCCTACCCAACAGCAATAAAACAATTATGGATGTTTTACCGTGCTGTGGGGCTGCTCAGCTGCATCTTCTACTGGAGGCACTGAATATATCAAAGGAATGATAAATAATGAAGATTTCTCGACATTCTACATCCAATGTTTACTCTGTCAAAAAGCTAGGTTTGAGGTGCAGGTCTTAGCCCTTGTGAATCACATGCAAAAGCATGAAAAAGTGGATGAAAAGAGAAACACTTAAAGTGGCAGCAACTTGCCCAACCTATACGCCATTAAAAATCTTATAAAAGAGCTGAAATCTGCCACAGAAAAAAAAAAACTTTTTGGGAGAGTGGCAGAAACTAATACCAGACACATGCAAGAAGATTCTAGATGTCTGAACTAAAAATAAGTAAAGGGTGCCATGAATTGTGGGCAAATTTCTGTGTTTTGTGTATATTTACATTAAATGCTTATTTTTGTTGTTCACGTTGTGAATTTTGTTACTATTCCGATTAAAAAAAATTGGTAATTTGCATTAAATTCAAAAGACGTTTAAAATTTTGTGCACAACATTCAGCCTTACTGATCTTCATGGTTAGCCCTGTACATAGACAGTATTTGCTAACAGTATGTATAAATATCCATCCATCCATCCATCAATTTTCCATACCTGCTTAATCCGTCGGTCGGGTCGCGGGGGGCTGAAGCCTATCCCAGCGGTCATCGGGCGAGAGGCCACAGGACCACACAGAGACAAACGAGACAAACCACCATCCACGCTCACACTCACTCCTAAGGACAATTTTTAGAGACACCAGTTAACCTAACATGCAAGTTTTTGGGCGGTGGGAGGAATCTGAAGTACCCGGAGAGAACCAGGATGTGTAAATATGTAAGACAAAAACAAAAAGGAAGTGTTTTCAATAATCCTTTCTAAAGCATCTTAGTCAAATAAAGTAAAATGAATCTGCTGCACCTGCTGTCTAGGGTAAAACTGGAGCATGTAAAAAGAAGTAGGGTTAGTTTCTCAGTGTGGCAACTTCAGTTTCAACTCAGTGTCATGACACTGGTCCGTTTTGCACAGGTAAATTACTGTGGCAACTAGTTCTAACCCGATCTGAAGCAGAACATGTTCAAGATGAGAACACTGCCCCTTGACCAATCAATCTTCTTAAGAACTGGAAACTTACACCACCATTGGTGTCTGGACAGTGAGAGTCCCTTGTCTTTTTATGTGTTTTTATGATATTCAATTTGAAGGAAAATGCTTGTGTAGCCTAAAACAGAGAAAGCTTATTCCTGCTCACTTTTTAAGACAAGAAACCCTTCTTATTTTAACATTTTAAAGCTAGGAAACAGACAGTCAGCGTTTTCCTTTATTCATTTTTTTCCTGCTTTAACTGCAGCTGCTGAGTTGCTTTCGGCCTGCATTGGAGATTAAATACCGAACTCTGTATATTTGTTAATGCTTAGTTTGTTTTCTTTGTTTTTTGAGCAATTTGTAGCTTCAGATTCATGATTGTGATTGTGATTGTTCATGTAATGCCAACATCACCTTTTTACATTAACCATAGTCTGGAAAACCTGTATCTAATTACTAAATGGTGTGATATCACAGTGTGATGTTGATTGCTAGTTAGTTAAACCAGATAACCTAAAGTTACCATGGACACGTTAAAGCTGCTTCATAATTCAGGCCCTTTTGATAATGTGAGTGTCAATTTGTCTCAAATGCCCTTGTTTATGAAGAGTCTCCAAGAAACTGAATTAAATACAACCAGAGCAAAGCAAAGATTAACATCACGGAGGATACCCAGAACGAAAAAAACCCAGATCAGCTCAGTAAGAGGCAAACTGAAAAAAAAGGGAAACAGAAAAAGTCTAACTCAACGATGACAAGGATCGCTCAGATTAATTCAGATGGCCTCATTCCTGCAGCATTCCTTCCAGAGGATCCTCATGGTAGGACATTAAAGTAAGCCTCGGGCACTTTCCAGAAGATTTTAGTCGGCAGATCAAAGGAATCCCTGTGAAACACGGACGAGTTCATGCCTTTAGGAGAAATGTGTTGCCATTTCTATGAACAATAATGGCTTTCAAAGAACAACAGTCTGGGGGCTCGCCTGAGGGCTGAGAGAGTAGTTAATCTATTCATGTTTGGTCCGCAACACACATGGTCCTGTATATCTCAGCACATGGTGGATAACATAACCAATGCAGTGGAAAGTGGAAAAACACAGTCACGTGATAGATAATGCTATCTTTCACCAAAATGAGCTTTTGAGTCTCTGTGTGTGTTATCTAGTGTTCCTAACACAGACTGTGACTCTGATCTGCTCTTCAATTGTTAGGCTGCAGGGAAACCTGCTTAATTATCTAAAAGGCTTGTGAAACCCTTGCATTTTTAATCAGAGTTGGTACAGCAGGTGGTAGGGGAGGAGAGATATGATAAGCAAATTAATTGTTGCTCCATTTGATAGCGTTTGTGGATTCATCTGTCCATGCCAAATAGGTTTACAATTAATCTCAGCTTGTCTTTTCATCCAGAACCCCTTAAGGTTGGTTATTTTCTTCTTTTGTTTTGTTCTTTCCAACAGAAGACCGCAGGAAGACAAAGTGACGAAAAAATCCATTCTGTACGCCTCAAGGCTTTAACGTTCCTCTATATGCCCAGTGAACCTGAATAGCTGTTTTTGTCAGTGCAACTAACTTTCCCACATCAGCTCAGTGGTGGTAATCCTGTCTCACTGCAGCAGCATCATATTTTGCTCGCAATATCTAAGTTGAGCCCCTACCTGCCTCCCATCAGGTCTATATAATGATACAAATAAGAAAACCAGAAATCCTTCTCATCTCAGTGATTCTATCAAATCCATGTTCTGACATTTGTAAATTACAAATACTGGTAAACCAAACAATCCCACACAATGCCAATTAAGAGGCTGTGTCAGCTGGTTCTCAGATAACCAGCTGGGCAACGTGTGTGATTGGCTGAAATACAGCTTGGCAATATATATCCACAAGCTTCCATGTGCCTGTTGAGGAAATGAATCATGCATCTGTGGGGAGTAAACTGTTTGTCTGACCCCTTTAATTTGACAGGAGATGGTGACTCCTCAGTCCACATGAACATATGGAAAACAATGATGCGGACATGAGTTGGCCATAAACTGCACATGGCACTTTGGGGAGAAAGTGGCACAGCACCATCTGTTAAATTGAGGAAGTCCCAGTTATGAACGACTGAGTGAATTATTCATTGCATCACTCACAACAACAACCAAATGACTCTCAAGAACGGAGGTGTTGAAACCAGTAATGGAAAATGTTCAACTCAAAGGATTTCATGACAAAGAACACTGACAAACTATAATGAGGCTGCATTAAAATGTAACTGATTGAGGAGAAGCAGGGAACTTTCAACTATGCATAAAATATTACAGCATTACTGCACACCCATTGAACGTAGTAAACATCATCTTATGTTTGAGGTAAAAGACATAAAGTTGATCTACTACATAACCTCAAGATTAATGCAGGTTTTTAAAAAGTACATCCTAATTTTTCTTCCCTGTAAAAATATAAAGAAAACAAATAAGTAAATAAAAATAAATAAATAAAGTTGCTCTTTGTCTCAGTATGAGACAGCTTCTATAAACACATACAGCAAAAAATAACTAATAAAATAAATAAATAGTGTGTAAGATGAAAACTTGTGTGTCACAGTGATATCTTTTGCATCGTTTAATTATAGACTGCCTGTTTTTCAGGTGTTCATGGCTCACATATCTAATAATTTTGTTGTCTTAACTTTTTCGGTCTCAGAGCCTATCAACTGCAGTCTCCTTAACCTATAATGGCGAAAACCAATTTTTAGGAGGCTTCAAGTTAAGCCAGTAGGTATCAAAATAATGGATATCCGAGGACCTATTGTTCCATGCCCTGGTCAGTGTTTGAACACAGGTGATTCAGCTGATGACTTTAGAATATCACTTTTCTAACTACACTACTCAGGTTACAAATGCTACAAATGGAAACCACAAAGCTTCCAGTTGCTAAAATCTTGTCACTCATCTATAGAGTCTGCTTAAAGATATGCAAGGTTCTCGTTATAGGTCAGGTTTGAACATATGATGTTCATCAGTTAATTTGTCAAAATTGTTGTCAAAAAGTATTTTCTAGAAAACAAAAGAAATCTCATAACCCCCACTTCTCCAACCAGCAGATGATGCTGACTCTGCTTTGCTATGGAAAAGTCTAATATTGGGGTAATGTGAAAAGTTCTCAAGCTTGATTATACAATGTGACAAGGTCACACGCAAATGGAATTATCAGAATGGTAATGTATTTACTTTCTATAGCTTTCTACAGTATTATAAATGCATTGCTTGCTGGTTGGTCAGCTAAGCCACAGCTCCTCGCTGGGCTAGTCAAGAGCTGCATCTCCTCACTCGTTTGACGAACATGCCTGTACTCAAGGTGTCGCCCAGATAAACAACAGACAAGTACAGCTCATCAATTCTTTATAGAAACACACATTTACCAATGGTAGTGTCTCACATGGAGGTTCTGAAACTAACAACAACAAATTGCAGACAAAAAAGAGACAAGCTTGTCCAACACAGCTGGCAGGATGCAGTGTAATAACATACCTTCATGATATCGCAACTTTTAGGCTTTTGGTGTTAAAACAGTTTTATTTTTATGGGCCTCAGGCGGATGGAACTACACAACAGACAATATTTAGAAAGGACATTATGATACAGTAACAGGCCTCCACACCTCTGCTATTTTATCGCCAATGATGCACATCTTGCAAAACAGTGTTACACGACTTTAATGAAGTGCTACTTCTTATCAAAGTATTCAGAAGAGTTTGACCACTGTTTATAGACATCTGTGCTATAAAATGTAAAATCTTTGTTTATCAGAACAACATGCAAAAGGAAATCCAGCAATTCAAATAGCCCAACTGTCACGACTTATGCTTTGATTCATGTCTTGTCTTGTCATTTCCTGTTTTATTTTGAAATATTAACTTCCCTCTCATTTCAGGTACCTTGCTCTTCCTCCTATGTCAAGCGTCTGATTGTCTTCCCTGATTCCCAAAGTGTTTCCACCTGTTCCCCATGGCTCCTCTTGTGCTCAAATAGTCTGCGTCTCCCTTGCCTTGTGCCAGTGTGTTCGGTCATGAGCCTCACTCTAGCCTCCTTGATTCACAGTATCCACAGCCATAGAATCCTTGAGTCTGCAGTGCAGCGATCCTCCTGCAGAGCATATCCTTTGATTTGTCATTTATTCCTTAGTTCTAGGTTAACCGCGATAAGTTTCATAGTCTGTTTTTGTTCCTCTGTTTTGGGAGTGATTTTGATTTGTAACCTTTTTCATAGTCACCTCCGTTAGAGAAGCGTTGTGTTTGTTAATTGTTAAAGTTTAATAGTTCCTCCACTAGTGGAGTGATTTAGAGTTTTGTTCTTGAAGATCTTGTTAATGATTAACGTTTCATAGTGCCTCTGTTTAAGAGTGAGCGTCTTTTGTTTAAGTCGGTGTCATTAGGAGAGTGTGACTGATTATTTTATCTTTTCATAGCCTTTCTGTTTTCCTTCTAGAGTGGAGAGAGTTTTGATTTGGATCATTTTCATAGCTGCACTCCCCATCAACCATAGTTCTTGAGGGGAGTGTTTCAGGAGTTTCAGAGCCCTTTTGTTTGCTCTGTCTGGAGATCCTCAACCACCTGTGCATTAATAAATACCGTTGCATTGAACTTGATCCTGCATCTGTGTCGACACCAACAACTGACATGATCTGTGACATAAAAAGAACAACTACCTGCCGGGTAGTATTTTTGCAATCATTAAAAGTGGCTCATTTCCCATCTGTGCCAATGTCATTCTCAGCTGACTGTGCTGTAGATGCACTCAGTTAGGGAATCTTTTTGTATTTTGTACTTTTTGTCTTTTTCACTGCAGGTTATTATTCAAACAATACAGAGAAGAAAAGGAAACGCTTCTTCTGTTAACAAGAGAGGAGTGAAAGTTAGACGGAAAGTTTGAAAACATGCGTTCCTCTGAGGGATCAATCCTGCTGCTGCTAGAGTCGCAACTGAAAGTTCAGCTCAGACTGCAGTCTACTTTTGATTTATCACCACTTTTTCTAAATCAGTGCCCAATGCCCAATCACTAACATTCTCAACAAAAAAGATTAGCATGGTTCGCAAATACATGGGCAGCATCTTCACCAAGGAAGGAAATAGTATACCTAGTTCCAGGAGCTTTCTAATTGCAAACTACGATCATGTCTGCCTAAATTTAACACAAAATCAATTTTAGAAGTCCATTAAAAATGCAATTGTATGCAAATTCATGCAAGTCTGCAGGGGAAGGCCCAGAACTTGCTGAAGGGATTATTTATCCCTCCTGGTCTTGGAAACACATTGGGATCCCCCATGAGCAGCTGGAGAGTGTCACTAGGGAGAGGGATGTCCGGGTTTTCCTCTTGGACTTGTTTCCGCACAACTTGATCTCGGATAAGCCGAACATAATGGATGAATGGATTTTTCTACTTCACTGTCACTCATGAAAGGTTAGGGTTGGGAGTTGCAATCAGATGGTAAGGGTTAGAAAATATACATGGCCTGCATATTTTCTATATTATAGAAACTGCCCGACTTAAAGAAATTGGGGTATGAGGGATACCTTTCCATCTCACAGTTTCTAACCATAAATTGTGACTCTAAGCTTTGGAGATGTGGATAAAAACACAAAAAATGTATTTTCTGATGAGCACGTCTCTGCTAACCTTGATAATGCCGGAACATTTAGCAGCTATAATAATTATCCTAAAAGCTCATTGAGCAGCAAAACCTACTACAAAAAGGAGCCCCAATATCAAACCTTCAGACATGTCATGTGAAACAGTAACAATAATTTACACTGCTCACATTGTAAAAATTGCTGCTGTGAAACTTGGGTCCTATAGACATTTATCAACCACCTCATCATTGCTGCGGCCATTAAGACACAGCTAAAGGATGTCAAAGTCATTAGAATTCATCATCTGGACAACATGAATGTCTGTACAAAAGATAACTGGAATCCATCCAGTACTTATTGCAATATTTCAGGCTGCACCAAAGAGATGAACTGGGTTACGTACTAATGTTTTTGGACTCAGAGCCCTGCAAGGGTAAAGAAGAAAAATAAGTGGCTGTCCTTTTGTTATTTCTCGCAGCACTGAAACATCAAGTATTGTTTTTGAAACTGACACTGCTCTCATGTGTGCATTCATATTGTTAAATGTTGCACAGCTGAAAAAAACAGAACTACACAGTGCAGGTACCCGATAACTATCTCTTCACTTCAAGTTTTGATGCTAAATCAGCCTCCACTTGTCATTTTTCACACTTCATTTATTTCTTTCATGTAGTACTTTTCATATTAACTTATTTGTCCACCATGCTCCACTTTTACTTTGTCTGAACTTGCACAAACTGAACACAAAGTGATTTCCTTTCAACAAGTTCGGACATGGGTCACCCCGGACATGGTTCACCTAAAGTCAGCAGAGCGATCAACTTGTTCGCTCTGCTGACTTAAGCTGGTAATAGTTGAGTAAAATTAGTCAATTGGTCAACAAACCTTCTGATGAAGAACAAAGAGCTTTTTTTTTCCTTTTGAATAATTACAGCTGTTTTCACACATGCACTACAGCCTCAAAATTTATGATCCAGAGGTGCTATACAAAATTCAAATATTAACACAGCAGGTAGTCCAACAGAGCACTTACAGTAAGTGAGTGTGTCTGCTGATGTGGCAAAGACCAAGACCTTATTCTCTGCACACCCGTGAAACATTAAAAACATGAGAACAGTCATGCTGAGATGAGTTTTAATATTCTGCAAACTTTGGTAAAAAGAAAAGAACACAGTAACCCAACCACCTTTCCATTAGACATCTGAACACTATTTATTTCTATATTAAGAAACTTATCTCCTACAAATTCTGTATCCTGTAAGATAATGACTTCCTGAAATTCCCCCTCTTGAATAAAACTCACATTTATCGTTAACACTGGTCATACAGGAAACTGTACTAAGGTCTTATCCATCCACAGACACCAGGCTGAACTTAACTGCACAAATTTCCATGCGCAAAAGAAACATCACTATCTTTTTTAAATAAACTCCAGTGAGTCTTGAAGGCATATATACAGTTCTAATTAGTATCCTTGTTGGTGTCAATCACCCCTGCAGAAAATGCCAGTTACATGTCAAATTTGAAGAGATAAAAGGCCCTGTAAGCTTTGGAGAGACAGCAGTAATGTGTCCCCTGCTTTGGACAATGTCAGGACTCAACACAATGTTCAAGCTCAGATGAAAGGAGATCTAAGGCTTATTTTGTGTGGTTATGCTCCTGGAATGATAAAGACACATCACCAATATCAGAAATGAAACATGTCAACACTGGCCATATAAGCCTGTTTCAAATAAACCACCACAACAGGGAAAGCAGCATGTCTTATTTTGAGGAATCTGACCTTTGAAGACAGCGTCCCTGTTAGGCCAGTCAGCATTAAATATCAAGCACAGCATGAAGCTGCGTATCCTAATATACTCAGAACTGAACCAGTCCTCTCTGAAATATTGAATTTGAAGAACAACTTTGAGTTTGACCTTAAATCATACTGCTCTTCTTAGTCCAGGTTAACATTGGTATTTTAGATCAGTTCAAAATTATTAAATCCGTTCAAAAGGAAAACAAATTAAACCAGACTAATGAAAAAAAGGCCAGAAATTCAGAAATTCCCATCTGTGAGAAGATTCTCTTTCAATAAATTGTGCCCTATTTTTACAATAGAGTGACAAATAAAATAGTATGTACAACAGTTAAGTCCCATGATTGATGATTCACCTTTACACCCTTTTATCTACAAATATGACATGTAGGCTTTAAACAACTGTTTTTTTTTTTGTTTTCGATTTTTTTAAAATATGGTTTTATTGTTTTTGTTCTCCTCCAAACATAAGCATCTTTATCTTATATTTGTTTCACCTAACACTCATAACAGTGGTATAACAGAGGCATTTTCATATTCCTCAGCTAAAGGGGGTTATTTCTGTGCCCTTGCCTGAAATCTGACATTCAAAGGTAAACTCGACAAGCAGGATTTTGTATGTCACAAATGTTAAAAAGTTGTGTTTATTGTTAAAAAGGCAAACGTAGTATAATTTCCTAAAAGATAGCAGAAAATTCAGCTGATATGTCTGTCTCAATACCACAAACAAACTTTTTGTAACATTCTTTACTATGGAGAACAAAAACATGGATGACAAACGGAAAGAGTGTCCTCTCTAAATACAGAGCTAAGTTACAGACGACAGTGCACAGGACTCCAGATTAACCTGGGGCCGATGCTCCTCTGAGTGCATCTGTCATCTCCCTAGCTGTGTCAAACTCGAGTGGACAGGTTCTTCTTCCCAGAGGACACTACTCACCATACTGCAGTGTAGTCATTATATCTGTAAGTGTTTCAACAGTGATTCAATTGTTCCATGGAATAAGTGTATTCTTCTTAGTATGACTCACATATGGAAATGTTATATGCTGTGCCATAGTCTATTGTCTCTGTCTAGAGTGTTTTGTCTGATTCAAAGGGCATTGTTTATCCCCTGTTTTCTTATCTGTGCTTCATCTGTGCTGCCCAAAGAAATATTTTCATTTATGCCCTATGCTCATATTCTCGCTGTCATGTTACGCACCAGGGTGTCCTTGACTTTATATTCTGCAGGAGATTAATCAGCAACGACTTTTGAACTCTGTGGCATTCAAAAGCTGGTCAGTCAAATAAAACAAGGTCCAAGTCAGTCAAATTCCAAATGGACATGTCACAATGGCTTTATGATTCCCACTCAGCTATGGGGCATCCTGATGCAGATGTGTTTCTGTGTGCACACTGTTACTATAGGTAAGAACACTGCATGTCTTCCCTGCACTTTAGATGGTGACAGGAAAAGACAGATGCAAAACACAACATAACTCACAAACCTGCATAACAGCTGTAGGCGTCAAGCAGAATTCAAGACTCTGCCGTCATGAGTTACAGTAACATAACTCTTATGGGTGGCAGCAGGCTGGGAGCGCCAATACTAATCCACCTTCATCAATAGGATTTGATCAAGTTTGTTTCTATGTCACGTCATTGTCAGATTTTATCCAGAAAATGGGCAGCAATAGTAGGAGGGCTGAGTGAAAGCTGACAAAAGAAAAAATGGCGGCTATTAAAGGGATTACATTTGTTTTTGCTACAGATAATACACAGTATATATCTATATGTTTTTTTTTTTCTGCTGTTATTATACGCACATAAGTCATTTCTGCAATGATTCTTATTTTTCAAATGATCCCTCCTTGTGTAAAAACACCCCTTCAAATAATTCTGACAAAAACTGATGTGTTGGGACAATTTGAAATATCATAGAAGTTGACATGCTACATCCCAGTCTCTAAAAACTGAATGTCAAGTATCAGTCCACAAAACGTATTGTAAATGTTTGTTCACATGTTTGTTCAAATGTTATTCTCATAATTAAGAAAATGAAACACTGTAATGGTACATTATTTTAAGTCTTTGTCATGCATTTGCAATGTATTACCATAGGCCAACAAAGATACTTTGAGATCTCTCAATGGATCTCTTTGGAAGTTAAAAAGACCAAGTACTCTTCCAAGTCTTTCAAGAGGAAGTCAAAATAATGTCCTTGGATTGTAGAGAGGAAGAATCATTGGATAAAAACATCCGTATAAGATGATAGTGGAAGATGAAATCCCCGTTCACAGTGCTCTGCATGAAGGCGGTCGTGTATTTGTCTGTATCTGGGATTGAAAGCTTTTTGTCTCTATGCTGTCAGGAGCGATCCTGTACTGCGATAAAAAGAGTCTGCACTCTTCAGATCAGAGCACTGTGGCAGTGATCAGAAGTTTTTAATATCAAATAATGCTGAAGTTGCACCCACCTTCATGCTAAGATGATTTGTTTCAGACTGTGACAGGGATTTCACCTGACCGGATACTGATGTTTTCACCCAGTATCAGACAGAGCAAGTCATAACTTAGAATAAAATATAAAACATATTCTATAGGTGTAAATCTCAAGTCTTTTGAAACAAATCTTTATCCAGCCTTAGACACTTCGGACACAAGTTGGATCCATGACAAGTTTCAGGGTTTTAGGCAGCAAATCAAGTCTTAGAGCAAGTTAAAATCCCAAGTTATCCTGATTGGGTCCAACGTACCCGTCAGGTTTTACTGCTCAAGTCCACCAACCAATCCCAAATTCTTACATCATGGTTACCACATGTTCCAGTCCACTCAGTTCTTTGTCTGCTGGGATCACTGGTAAGACGGACAATTAGAAAAAATAGTCCTCAGGACACTACATAAGCAAGTAGAGAATACAAAAACACAACAGTTTTTTCATATGATTTTCAAAATGCATTGATTCCATAGGAGAGCAACTTTGGAAAATGAAAATTCATGATGTGTTTTCATTTTCAACAAAGGATATCAAGACTGTCCTATAGGATAACACTACTGGTGTTGGTTTACATGTAGCTGTTACTTAATTTAGTTGGCAGATCTCGCTTTGTCACAAAATGCTACCTGAGAATTAGCACTTTAAAACTTAAAACTGAGGTTTTGTTTGTTTGCATGCACAAACAGAAAGTTTCATGCATTCTAAGGCATTCTAAGTGAAACATGACCCAGTGAAAGTATGTGGTGGTGCATTTATATGCACGGGCCAGATGCATGTATTTATCTGTGCTTTAGAATAAACTATTGTGAAACAAGTAAGTCACATAAATTGTTGAATCTTTCTGTAACTGGCCATCTATATCTCTTTTGTCAGTCCCTTTAGGACAACTGCAAATATGCAGCTAAAGAAAGGAGGGGCCAAGTTTACTTAACAGTTTTACTTTTAGCAGTCTGTATTATACTGCTGGTTTGACCCCCGGGAAGTGCTGCTGCTTTTGCATAGTGGAACTGTTTCGACAGTATGAAACTAAGGCCTGTATGATAGACGGTATTAAAAACATCTGTTACAGTCTCAGGGAAGTGCTTATCTGAAGTCTACTCCTTCCTGCAAACGATAATTAAGATGGCACATGCTCAACCATTTTTTCTCCGTCTATTGCCTGAGGCTCACAAAAACAGGACCACTTCAAACAACAAGTCAGCATTTAATTAAAATTCTGTACAAATTAATTAGACACAATGTTTACAGTTCCATGAGACAATTAGAGTAAAGCTAGCAAGGACCGTGCTAAGATCATGTTGATATTCATCTCCAAAAAGGCTAAGCAAGTTCCTAAAAGCGTCACCTTCAAGAGAGAACATACAATGTGATATGCAAATAGTAAAAGCTTTTGATCCTCTTTTTAAAAAGAAAACCTTGATGAAGGCCAGTGTGACAGTATGATTTGCCTTTCTGTATTTACAGATATATATTTAAGCATGTAATATATTTGTTTTCATGTGGCCAAAAGTTAAGTCGATTGAGTTAAGAGTCAAATAAAGGCGACATGCTGGAAAATGCCTTTTAAAATTCAGATAAATTAAAAGCTTTTTTTCAGGAAAGGGGATGAAAACAGTTAGACTTTTATGAATGAACAAATTAGAATACATTCAACTTAAGAATCTTATTAAAACTGTGATGACTCCTCTTAAAACACAATCAAACGTGGTAATTGTGTAGCACTTTCAATGCAAAGCTTTGTTTCAAGGTGCTCAAACAGCATATATTTACCTTAAAGGATTAATACATGCCGTCAATCAGTTATTTGTCATAGAAGCGACAGTACAACTGAGGAATGAACACATGAATTTCTTTAAAGTATTGTCATTCTTCATCGAGGTGGCTCCGACTCTTACAGAGTCAGAAAAGCTCTGTGGATACAACTTTTTGCACTTTTCATCTCTCACCCATGAAGTTATTGTCATGAGAGAGAGAACCAGATTGCTAGTATAGGTAAGTAAAAGTAGTTGCTGGGCTGAATAGTATAGCCGTTTCCACGTATCATTTCAATTTCAATTTAGTCTGTTTATATAGCACCAAATCACAACAAATGTCATCTCAAGGCACTTCAATGATAACGTTCAAACCAATTAGAGTCCAATTCATTGTAATCATAATCCAATCAAATCCAATTAGTTAAATTCAAAATTAGTCCAATTCATATATAGAGTGAAAATTCAAATACAATTCCCAAGCTCAGGAAATTAAACAATTGCACCGAAAACAACACCAAAACTTTTCAGGAGAAAGACAATCTGGGTCTGACTTTTTCCGCATTAGCTCTTCTCACAAGCCCATCTCAGTGGGATGCATTCAACAATGCAATCCATTCCAATCCAATTCCAATGAATGTAGTCGGATTAATCAAATAAATCAGGTTATAATACAAATCATAATGAAATTGTATATTGGATGCACATTAGTTTGTCTCTGGTTTGTGGGGAAAATAATTAAAAGCTACCATCTGTAGAGACTTTAAGAAGTGTGTGTAAAAGACACTAAAACACAGATGGGTATACAAAATAAATAGAATGGATGAAATCAATGGAGTCAAAAGGGAGCCACAGCTGAATTCTGCCTCAAGGCTCATGAAGTGTTTAAGTAGTCACAATATATGTAAGTAGGAAGAGCAGTTTTACCTTTGCTGGCTTTTAATTAAGCCCAAAAAGAAAGTATTTGTGGTAGAATATTGCTTTCATCTGTTTGTCACAATCGCTGGGCCACATTTCCCACACATGTGGGGAAGCACATTAAACTGCTGTCACCATAAGAGGATTTCCAGGCTTCCGCGATAACACATTCTAATCATAGCCTGAAAATGCTCTGTCTATACTGGGAAATGATGCGTAAAAACACTGTACGTCAGTTTAAGATAAGAGAAGGCAGACACTGACATTTAAGGCTTGGAGTAAGTGTTGCATTTAATCACCAAAACCTCCCAGCTGCCTCAAGCCAAAGTTTGACCTACCACACTAGGAGTGATGTCTCTGGACTTCCCTATTCACTGCTTATTTTACAGAAATCGACATTTGCTTGCAGGAAATCAGGGTATCACATACACTTCAAACAAGACCTGTCTCAATCAGATCTTTCACAGCCTGTTGGCTATGCGTCATCAACAGCCTCGTTACAAGTCTGTTGTTATGATACAACAGGACAGGAGGGGTGTCTTGGCGGTCCAGGTGGCCGGTATGAGAACTGCTGCTGGTGTGGACTTCGGCCTCGTCTGACACCACATCTCTCACGTCAATAGTGAGGACATAAACAGCTTTCAGCACAACTAAAGCGTATTAATACCACGCAGGACCTCAGAACTCTTAAGAGTGTAGGGACACTTTGATATTAGTGTTGCACATAATGACGAAATACATATTAAACAAAGACAAATAAATAAATGAATGAATAAATAAATAAATAAATAAAAATATGTTATGAAGTTTTAGAGAAGTTATCCAGTTCAACTTTGAGGCGCAAATCCTGGTTGAAAACAAGTTCATGCTTGAATTTTCAAATAAAAATTAGATATTAAATGAACAGATCATAAAAAAACAGGTAGCAAAAAAAAATAATAATCGAAGATTCCAACAAAGCTAAACAAAAGCAAGGACTTGAAACTGCTCGAATACTGGACGCAGTGCCATTTTACGCACACGTTTCAGGGAAAAACTTCCAGCAACTGTACAACAACTCAGAGGAAATGTGAACGCGGGGTATCCTCCTCTAATAAAAATCTACTCATTGCTTTTTTCCCCTTTATGTCATTTCCCCCACTTTTTTAATCAGTCGTCTTACCTCTGTTTCTTCTGCAAGACCCAGGACGGGAGAGACAGCTGAGCAAGACGGCACACAAAATCCACCACTTGGTCAGAGACATGCCGCAGTACGGAGCTGATCCACGCGAAGTGTAAGGACAAGAGGAAAACTTCAAGTTGTAAGGCTGAAGTTTGAGTGTGTCAGCAAGTGTCTGTGTATATGTGTGTCTGTGCTCGGTTGCGTACTTCCGTTTGATAAAAACGTCAGCTGCAGGGCACCATGAAAGTGAAATTCTCAATAATGTCAATCTGTCATGATTCATTAAAAATAAATACAGATATTTAACCTCACCCATATACCAATCAGGCTATTTATTGAATGCTAACGACGACTGACACTGGATATCATGTAATCATTATTGCCAGTTCAGAAGCATGACGTAATGCTTGTGAAGCTATAACAATGATAATAGATGTGGGATCGACCAACAGCACCTCAAAGTAAAACCTCGAAACACACACAAGTTCGCTTTCATCTCTTTTGAGCCTGTACACTGTTGCAAACAGAGCCTAGGGTTGCTTCTTTTCTTCGCCTTAACACGTCTTTAATCTACAGGAATACGTCTCAAAATAATGAGAAATTTTCACGAGAAGCCAAGACTGGCCGTCTGTTTCAGTCAGGGAATGCGACTGGATTTATAGCCTTGGGAGAGGTTCTGAAACCTTAGCTCAGCTCCCACAGGCAATGCTGCAATTGAGCTTCAAGATTACATTTATGTTGAAATACTAGGCTTCAGTCTCTGAACATTATTCTGTCATAACATGAAAAAAGTCATTACACTGTTAAATTCCCTATTTATGTACCGAATCACAAGGGGTAACAAGTAAAGAAACAAATTGTCTGGACATTAGTAAATGTTTAGCAAAGATAGTTTGTTTTTATGTTACAGCCATCCACAGCAGACCGTAGACTATAAGGTGTACTCATGCCAACATTAGATTTAATCTCTTTGCACACATTGTGCTATTTGGCACAGGATTAATGGAATTGATGTTTAACCTCCTCAGTTTGCAGTGATATTGCAAGCAGTTCTGACTATTTAGTTATTTCAGAGGAAACATACAAAAACAGCTAACAGTCTTCCAGCTATTTCGCCCTCAATGATTTCATTTACGATGGTTAGCAACATGGGGTTCATCCAAGTACACTTTCGATTAGATAAACCAGAATCAAGCCATCAATTGGCAGACAACAGCTCTTCCTCCTGAGCTACTGCCACCTCATACTATGCTCTTTGCCTCATCACACTTCCTCGCACTTTATTCAGACATGCCTGTGAAAGTGACAGAAAGAGCCACAGAGTGTTCAAGATATTTGCCATTTGCACAAGACTGGATAGTGAGTCAAGAGAATTCTCTGACAAAGTCCACATAGAGTTAGTTTCTTGACAACATGTCATATCGCCATAGCAATTTGTTGTAGCATGCCAAGCTTGCAACTGTTATGAAAAAGCTCACACGTGTGCCGTATTGAAAGTGATACATTTATGTCACGAGGTGAGACCTAGTGAGATTTCCATCTCTAGATGTTACAGAAAAGCATTGGGGGTAATTTACCCACACTGACACAGTCAGTTGCCACCAGATTAATGAAAAGTATGTGAAAGGGACTTTTTGTAGCCACATTTGTGTCTCCTCCATTGTTGTAAATATGCATTCATGCTTTCTCATTGTTCATCGGTTGGTTGTTGTTTAACACTGTGGTCATTCCATTATATACAACAGAATGATAGGGTTTAAAACCACCTATCTTTAGTCAAGGGACAGCTTCTATATAATTTAATAAAGTTATTCTCAGCTGCTGCTTGGTTTCAGAGCAGGGCATCACATACAATGCAAGGGCCTCCAGTCCAAAAATAATATTATAATAATGAGTCAATATGGTGAATTGAAACTGAAATGACCACACTTTTGTGTGCCATCATCAGTTGCCATAACCTAATTTAAATTTCCAGACAAGACTGTGACAGAGTGTCTTGGTTAAAGTCTACAGCAGAACAGCTTGGAGAGTCTGGACAGAAGAAAACTAGTATTTGGCTTGATGTCAGCTTAGGGAGAGGAGACAGCCTACGTGGCAACTGCTGTCATTAAGTTCGTAGGCAGTTGGGCGCAGGCTAGTTGTCATACTTGGTTAGCTTCCTTGAGTGACTGTTTTGAACATCCTCTGTGATGCAAACCAGGAAAGCAAGGGTTTATGTTTGGCAATATGATGATAAAAAGAGAAAACAGTGTTGTGTATCTCTAAATATGATGAAGATAGCTGACGGTAATACTTTTAAGGAAATGTTGTTAACTGTATGAATCAACTGAATCACAACAACACACCCTGAGCAAACTATGACTGTTTCGTTTTCATGGGTCAATGTCTGTGCTTCATATCCTGAGACACAGAAGGCCTGGCATATTCTAACTCATTAACACAGTGTGCAAGTGACTTGAATAAAGTGGCACTGTATTATTCATATTTATTTTTTAGTGTTTGTTTCTTTGTGTTTGACTTATTTTTAAACTCAGTATTATGGATTGAAACTCTGAAAGATTGGGAGGTACTTGAAGGATCTATCCACTACCACTTGTGGCCCAACTCTGCACCTTGGAAAATTTCTTGAAAGCATTTTAAACCCCTGAACTTTATTGCCTGGGTGTTAGAGCACCAGCAACACATTTATAATTTACTCTCTGGTTTATCTAATCATTTGCTACCTACTGCAAACATTTAGCGTTTTGAGAAAACAGCACCAACAAGCTCAGAGTCTACAACCTACCCAACAACAATCTGTCTTTAGGCTATCTGTTAATGACAAGTTAGCAAGTCTAACGGAGACAGAGTATTTCCTTTCAGTAGCTGGTGAGATCAAAATAGAGTTATAAAGATAGCAGCCAAAGTACTGAACTAACTGAACACAAACATCAAGTAAAATGATTGCTAACATCATTCATGTCTGCACTGTTAACTGGCAACCGTTTGCTAGGAGCATAAATTAGCTGCAGAATGATAAATTACTGTAAATTATTGTAGAATCTGTGTTCAGGTTATTCAATAGTTCACTTTCTCACTATAGAATATGGGCAGCTGGCTGCTGATGTATCTTAACACTTTTTGAATTCAGCAGTGCTTCATAATTAAGCTCCAGATACTCAGTTATACGGTGCATGAGCAAATGCCCGGCAGAAAGGCACATTAAATCTGAGATGATGGACGACTCAACTTAGCTTTATTAAAGTTGAGACCATGTTGTACTGATAGAAAGTGTTATGATACAAATCTGAGTAACCTCAAGCTGTAACTAAATGATAATCTTCAAATACTTAAAATCCAGTTCGATTTGGAGTTTGCATGTTCTCCCCATGTATGCGTGGGTTCTCTCTGGGCACTCTGGCTTCCTCCCACCATCCAAAAACATGCATGTTGAGCTGCAAACATTAACTGTGGCTAGCAGTGGCACACTGTCAGCTCCATATCTTCTGGGTTCAAACCGCAAAGGGTGAAAGTCCAAGTTTTCCCATGTATCGTACAGCTTCTGTACACTACTTTTGGTGTAGCATGTGATGAGTTTGTAGCGCACCACATTGTAAATAAAAAGTTCCGGTTGAAATTGAGAACTGCATTACAAAATGTCTGACTCACTACATAGAGGGGTGTCACAGTCGGTTAAGATATCGCTCAGTGAGGTCACAAAGAAATGCCACAGTAACTTTAATGATGTCAGCCACAATGTGCTGTGATACTGAGGTGTGGTTTCACAGACTGATTAGTGCAGCTGTGGGGCATTATCAAATCAATCTCTCCCTCTTTTTATGCATTAGCATGCAGATGCCCTGGAGACTGCTTGGATGCCAGCCACACTAGTTCACACAGGACACCCTCTTGCATGTATGTAGTCAACATTGTCTCATTTTGTGTAGTATGAAAAGCTTTGACATTCTTCTCAAGTAGCACAGCAATGGAAGAAGGACAGGCTTTTGGTACGGAACTACCTGGCAGATGGCAAAAAAATCAGCTGTCTTTGTACCTTAAGTTTTCCCTGGTTGTATGTTTGTTGTCTGAACTCACAGAAGTGAAAATGACTTCTACAAATACAGTTTTCTAAATCTTAAGCAAGTCATTTTGATCACTTGTTTTTACTTCTTCAAATAACATTTATTGTAGGACTACATTTCAGTATTGTATAGAAACAAGTCTGCAAGACTGCACATAAGTGTATTAGTAACAGAGCAATTCTCTTTGATATGAGACAATTCAGCATTTTTACCATTTTTGATCTGATATCATGTAAGAGGCAACAGTGAATAAGACTGAAAGTAGTGGGTCAGCTGATTTTCTTTAAGGTGATATTACTCACTTAAGGTTTCTGAAATAAAGTAAGCTACCCTGGGAAACAGCTAAATTCTCTAGCAGATTTGTTCTTTTAGAGAAAAGAGTGATTCACTTGTAACAAATCAGTCCACAGTCTCAGCCAGTGTGTTTCTGGGTGTGCATTCTTTATTGTGCCTTTGTTCACGTGTGGGATGTCAGTGGACAAGAATGTGCCTGTCTGTGAAATTAAGCTTGCAGAGCCATTACTCACACCGCTCATGGAAACTGTGCCTCTGCCATCCTCCACCTTCAGTGTGGAAAGTTGTGGAGAAAAAGAAATTAAAAGTCATTGTCAAATCTGCAGACAAGCTGATGGAATTTCCTGTGTGCTAATTTTCCCCTCACCATATTTTGACCTTAATATTTTGCGCTTGAAATAATGTTTGAGCAGAAGATATCTGACACTGTAGCTTGTAGCAGATAAAATGGTGACATGGTCCATTTTCATTTCTCAGGAAATGACTTTCTGGCAATTTTGAAGGTTGTGGCCTCTGTTTTATTAATCTCATATATACATATGGACACACAAACTACATATATATATATCACACACACACACTTTTATTGGTAGAGATTTGTTTACAGCAAAAAAGTCAATGATAACTTCAAAGGAGTGTCAGCTTTTACAATGACATTTGTTTGAAACATTAGAAAATTAATGATAAAACATTAAATGAATAAAAAAAACTTTGGAGGGACAGAAAACAAAAAAAACACTGCTCAACTTTTCTTACTTGGTGAAATTGTTCAGATTGCAAAAGAGACTGTGTAGTTAGCCATGACATTATGGCCTCCATGCTAATATTAACATTAGGGCTTCCTCATAAGGTCATGGTTTGAAGAGCCCAAGTTAAAACAGACTCCAAAGCAGACTCAAGAAATGTTGTAAAAGATGCAAAGAGGGTTTATTCTTTCTCAGGTGGATATGGAGAGTACACGGGGCAATACAAACCGGTGGTTGAGTCATTGAACGATGGATATAGGCGTTAGTCCTTGTAGAAGTGTTCTCTTCTGACATCAACTTGAATCCACAATGTTTTGGGAATACTGATTTTCCGAACTTGGTTTGATGAAGGTGTAATATTTGAGGGAGGTGCTGGCTGTGGCCAAGGAAGGCTGGAGAAACAGGAGGGTGAGCAGGCAGGCAATAGCAGTAGATCCAATACAAGTAATCTGCAGAAAACTGACTCGAGGAGGTAGAAGGAAGTTGAACTATGGAAGATAAACAAACCAGGAAGCAGGGAATGATGAGGTAGCAGGATTAACAGATGAGTAACTTCTTTCATACTGAACGCAGGCGCAACTCAGAGAAGCCCTGATTATCACATGGAAGATGAAGATATTCCAGCAAAGGCTGGTTGCTTCTGCAGGTCCTCATAACAATGGTAGATGAAGAACAGGTGTATATGCAGGAGCGGCCAGACTCTGCTCAGAAGGAAACTCTGCAGCATACTCAACCCAACCTGCAACTCAGCACACCAAAACACCACAGCCAGGCATAATCATGACACATGCTGATAAAAGAGTTCTGACCAGTCAAGGTGTGGAAAAACAAAATCTAAGGGTGTCTATTACTGAGACATTAACTTTCCAAGTTACAAGTCCAAGTCAAGAACCTTGTGGGACACCATAACAAACTGTTACGAGAAGAGGACACACCATGTACATAATGGAATCTATTAGATAGATATGACCTACCTCAGTCCAAAGCAGTACCCGTGATCCCAATAAAATGTTCAAGTCTATGTAATAAGATGTTCAAGGGTCTAAAAAGCTGCACTGAGATCAAACAGGACCAACACAGAAACAACAATTAGTGACTTTAATCAATACAGTTTCAATGATCTGGTCTACTTTAGAACCAGAGAGAAATTCCTCATATAAACTGTTTTTCAAGTGGATAATAAGTTGATTAAGGACTATTTAAGAATTTTAACAATGAAAGGTAAGTTAGATATAGGTCAGTAACTGAATAGACACTCTACTGGGACGACTTCATCGACACACATGACTGCAGTACAGCTCATTCACTCCGGTAAGAACATCCATCTTCCTCAAATTCGTCGTTCACATTGTCAAAATTTGAAAAATATCCTGCCATGTTGCACAAAACTAACAGAAGCAAACTCCGTGTGAAGTTAGCTGACTGTCACAGAGAAATTACTAAATAAACTGTGCTCCAGGGGGGCGTGTCCCAGTAGAGTGCTTGTGTAGAAATCCCTCCGTTAGCTCTCCTACAGCTGCAAGTAGCCACATAAAAGCACCTATGAGCTAACAGAGCTATAGTATCTTAAAGTATTGGTGAAATAAAGACAGATAATGCCTTTAGAGGCTGCATCGTCCCTGCCCTGTTCACTCCGTTATATTGATATATGCCGATCGCAAGTTATCTAAATAGTTTCCGAAGGACGCCGACTTTTGCCAAACTGTTCTCGGTGAGTAGATAAATGTATTTCATGCCAGAAATAAGGTCTAGGTTTAAAAATATTGGAGTTCCCTTTAATCCTGACAAATCCGGTTATGCAAAAAAAGGAGAGCTCAATGGGAAATTTGCAGGTAGAGTGAATTCAAGGCCAGATGACCGGACCTATAAACACATTTTCTGTCCAATAGCATTGTTAAAAGTGATGTTGTAAATTTGCAACTGTGGGTCTTACAGGGTTAAACAGCTGGGTTTGTGTGGGATCCAACAGATATGAAGATGATTGTGAAACACAAACTGTTGACATCAACTCAGACAGATCAATGAGCGAAAAGCTGTTCTGAAAAAGAGAATGAATTACATCGTACTCTACTTTCTTGAGTAGTAGTGATAATCTATGAATTTCTATCAGCATCTGGAATTAAAAGACAGACATTTTCCCTAGTTTTTATGTTTTATGTTTTAAAAAGTCCATAAAACAACAACTGCTAAGCAGTGTGGGGAATGCAGTGATCATGAATGTGAGGCTTTTGAAAGATTTTAACATGTTTTTGGCTTTCAAATTGAAGAACATTCAAAAGCCTAAATGAATGCATGATTTAGCTACGGCTGCAACTCCTCCTCCTCTTCCAGGGCTATGGGATATATGAAAATTGGTATTTTCATAGGATTGAATGGGAGGAGTGTATTCATTTAGAACAGTAGAATAAAATAAACGTTATTGTCATTGTACATTAGGGTACAACAAAATTGTGGAGTTGATGGTAAGGTAACATAGTCATCTTGATGGAAAACCATGTTTCTGTCAGAGAGAATTTGTAATACCTAATATACTGAATGACCACATTTCATCAATATATTTTTTCAGTATGATGATATGTGCATATCTCAAGATGACAATGCTTGGATTTGTCAGGAACCTCGGACTCAGGTGCAGGGTCAGTTTGGATTCAAAGAGATGTTTATAATAAACACACAGAGCACAGCAAGGCAGGACGAGGATCTCCAAGCAGAGCAAAGTAAAGGCTGTGAAAGACCTAAGCGCTCACCTCCGTAACTATGGGGGAGGATGAGTGCAGCTATGAAATCTACAAAACATAAACCGCTCCAACTCAGGAGGGAAACAGAAACGCTATGAACAATTTAACTAAACAAAGACACACTCTCCTAATGAGGCGGATTTAACAAAGGACGCACTCTTATAAAACAGAGGCTCTATGAAACTTTAACTATAAACAAAAATCTCTCCTTGAAAACGGAGGCGACTATGAAAGGTTGCAACAAAAATCTCTCCTTGAAAACGGAGGAACACACAAGGCTATGAAACTTACCATATAGAATAAATAAACTATGACTAAGAAAAAGAATAAATTACAAACAAGATAGCACTGCAGGAGAATCACTCACTGCAGGCTCGTGGAATCTATGGGTCGAAGTAAGGCTGGTAATGAGGCTCATGAGTGGAGACAACATACTGGCACAAGACAAGGGAAACACAGACTATTTGAACACATGAGGGACCAAGGGGAACAGGTGGAAACACTTGGGAAACACTTGGGAATCAGGGAAGACGATCAGACGCCTGACACGGGAGGAAGGGCAAGATACCTGAAACGAGAGGGGAAGGTCAGTGACTTTTCAAAATAAAACAGGAAATGATGAGACAAGACATGAAACAGAACGTCAAATTGTAAAAGAGTTATTAGGGGAACATGAGACATTATTTTTGGACATGGATTGGTGACCACATAATATTTAATCCAATTGAGAATGTTTGGAATGTGATTGTATTGGATGTGAAAAGACTTAACACATCTTTGTGACTCTCCAATCATGAACACATGATCTTAGTGAACATTAGAACTCATAAATATTATGGAACCTGTGACAATAAATAGCCACTTATCCATCCAAATAAAGTATGCTATTGGAGTGATGAGTGCATTCTGCTCCAGAGCCTACAGGTTGATGCTGGGGAGGTGGACAGGCTGAAAATATTAGTAGACAGCATGCGGACGAAGCAATATGGAAATTATAGAGTAAGCAAGGGACATTGAAGCTTAGATATACTGTCCAAATTGAAAGGATACATTTGATGAATGTGTGTGTGGAGTTTGAAGAAGCATTCCAACTCAAACTGACTGTCTGAACTAGCCTGCTGGCATTGCACCATTCATTTTTATCATTTGTGTGCATTAATTTCACGCTGTGACAATGTCCTTCTATTTATGTATAAACTCTTCCACGTCACTAGGATCTATAACTACTTTTTATATTTCAGTGCTCAGGATTTCCACTCTGATGTCACCAGCTCCAATAACCCACATCTAGAAATTGAAAATGTTGCTGCTACTACAATGGTTTATTAGCAGTGCAGGTTAGCAATAGAATTTGTTTGTCAGTGACCAAAAAACTTCCTCTTCTATGAGCTTGTGAGTTACAAAGATAATATAATGTCCATTACTTTCTTTTCCTCACAAAACGACAGATCAATTTTTAAATGAATACATGAATAAATAATTAAATATATATTAAATTTTCCTGCATGTGAAACAGAAACCTAGTTGCAGGACAACTGTGGTGTTTTGTCAGGCTTAAGTCTCAGTCCTCAAAGCAATCATTTCTTGTCCTGTTGCCGCTCGACTCAGGAGACTTAGAATAAGCTCTGCTCAAGAGCTCTTTATTTTCTTGTATTCCACTGGGCTCCGGTAACAGTTGCTGTATGTTAGCACTATCAGAAATCCTCAGATGGCCTAAAACATATCATATGAGCCGGTAATAAAATGATAAGCCTGAAGCTTTCCATACCGGTTATGGTCTTTTTTTCTACTACATCTCATTCACACCAGTTCAACTCAGTGCCCCTTTATAACATTGAATATACTTTAGGAACTGATGGGCTGAAATATATGACCATTTGTAAATCAATGTACAGAGTAGGGATGGGCGATTTTATCGATACTGCGATACATATTGATTTTTTGTTGATAAAGTATCGATTTTTCATTTGCGAGTATCGTTTTTTTTTTCTTAAGCAAACTTTATTGAAAAGTCAGACATCAATTAGTGAAAACACAGAACATTAACATAATGCAATACAATACCCGGGGGGAATCACATCATACAAAACAGTTATAATTAGTTAATAAAAATGTTTTATAAAGTGCACAGCTCAGTGGTTTTGATGGCTTTTCTGTTTATAGCGTGTAGGATTGTTGCAATGTATTAGGCGTATTCGGACAGAGAGTTCTAAGAACGTAGTTCTAAGAACTGTCCACCTCAAATTTAGTTATAAGAACTGCCCTTCCCCAGGGGAACAGTTCAATTTTGCATTCGCACATAAGTCGGGGACCTTGGTCGGGACTGATGTAACGCAACCGTCTGCGACAGTGACGTGTTACTGTAGTGCCACACTCAACAACAAAACCCGTGAAAAGTAAGGACAGAAGACAATAATACCACCAAGAAGCTAACATGGAGAGCGAGGAGGCCACCGTGTTTATGGTCTGCATGACGGTGATATTAATCATGGACGATCAAATCAGGCGAGGCCGGAGGAGCACACAGCGAGAATCAGGAGACAAAGAATCGAGCAGCAGGCGATACTTCTTCGTTTCATGAAGGAAAGAAGGAGAGCAGAGCACCGCATACAAAGGAGACAACGTGTAAGTTTAACTTATTAAACATGCGCCGGTTGTGTCCGTGTCGTATGAGTAAATATTTCAGACAAGGGGCGTAGCTACCAGCCACCAAACACCAATGTCATATGTGTTCCTATGGAACCCAGAAAAGACCCTGCCTCGGAGAAGGAGCTAAAATGGTTATAGGAACTGAGGGCAGTGGTCCCTTGTTCCTGTATGTCCGAATGCGCGAAAAAACGGCCGAGTTCCTGAAAAGGTTATAGGAACTGCAAAAGGTTCCTACAGTGGGAATTCCCCTATTGTTTGAGCTTCTTCTCAAAAATTAAAAGATGGTTTGTGATTATAGAATTTGGAGTTGTGTATATGGTATTTAGCAAGTAAAACAAGCAGGTTGATTATGTAATATTCACAACATAAACATGAGTCTGCGTACGCTGAAGACACGTTTGTGACATGTTTGTTTGTTTCTGTTTGTCTGGCGGTGTTGTCATTCCAGTTCAAAGGACGGACCACCAGTCCAATCAGCGACGATTCATGTCAAATCACACTGTCCCTTTAAAATCTTTCAGAAAATGATGTAAGTGTATAAAATCATATCGAATCGTTGGCTGAATATCTTGTATCGTATTGTATCGTAGATTAATGTACAGGCATAGTACAGAGTGTGAATAACTCCTTCAACTCCTGCTGTCTCTAATGTGAAATTTCCACTCTGGATCCTCTAACCACCTGGCACACCTGTCTTTATACAGGCTTTTTCCAACTTCCAACCTGTACATACCGAAATAATCACATAATGAAGACAACAAACAAACAGATCAAAGTTACGTCTTTACAAAGTATGGCTGAATAAGTTGCGAAGTCCCCATCACTACACAATCCAACATATATCAAACTAAACAGCAGAACGTACCCTTTCCGTAAGTATATCTTGTTTCTCTGTGACAGCGTGAGTTATCCGGTTTTGAAATAGATCAAAAAATTTGTCTGCTTACATTTCAAAGACTAAAGTTGTGTTCAAACGACGTGCGAAGATCACCTCTGCGCTGGTAAGCTAAGGCTACAGTGCACATGCGTGATAGGCACTAAGCAGATATTTTTTCAAATTACTCTAATGAAGTCATAGAATATCCCACTATCATGGTTCTGATATTGCCTGATTCCAGACGGTCGGAAAACTTCATACAGAGTTTGCTACTGCTAGTTTTGTTCAACATGTTAGAATATTTATCAGAATTTTGATGATGTGGACGACGACTATGAGTACAATGGACGTCCTTACCGTTTTGAGCCAGAGTATGAGACAGTCATTTCTGGAGACATCCAGATGTGTGTCTCCTGGCCTAAAATCCCACTTGGAGCAACAAAGACATTCCTCCTCTGTTGGCATAGGTTAACATCATCCACAAGAACACCACCAGTTAGCATCGATACGCGGACGTGTAGCAGTCTGTTGTTCTCTGGCCAGCTGTTCCTCTCTCTGCTTCTGCATCCTCCTTTCCAAGATCTCCTCATCTGTATACTCAAAGTCATCGTCCACGTGGTCAAAATCTGATAAACATTCTAACATGCTGAACAAAACTAGCAGTAGTAAACTCTGTATGAAGTTAGCCGACTGTTTCAGAGCACGGAGTATACAAGCGCGCATCAATGATGTCATTCAAGTAGGTGCCTATGTAGAAAGCCCCCTGAGCCCACCTATTTCCCTGGAGGACAACAACATGGAAGCTATAAGCTAATATTGCAATAGTATGCGTTAATTCATTCATTCGTCTTAAAGTATTGGTGAAATAAAGACAGAAAATGCCTTATTAAGAGGCTGCATTGTCTAAGTCCTATTCACTCCGTTATATGGATCTCGAGGAATTTAAATATCTTCCGAAGGACGCCGACTTTCACCAAACTGCGCTTGGTGAGTAGATGAACGTATTTCATGCCAGAAATAAGGTCTTAAAAATACCGGAGTTCCCCATTAAATAAAGGTAGTGAAATCACCCACAAAATAGCCTTCGGCCCATAGGGTTAACTAATTAATCTGTCTAGCCAACTATGTTACATACGACGTCTACAATTGCTAAATGCTAAAGGATAATGTTTAGGGTAATGTAATTTAATCATAGCTTGTAGTACTAGGCTACCTTTCAGTCTTTCATCTGTCATCAAAATATAACGTTAGCCTTTAAAAAAAAAAATTACTGTTTTCTTACAGTTTTTGAGCTATACTTGATAACTGAAATTTGATAAATTTTCCTTTCCACAGTATCAGACAGAAGAGGATGTCAACCAGGATAGGCATGAGCAAAGTCAGCAAACACACACACAGCCAACCATAACACAAGGAAAATGGATAAGGCAGTTGCTGAATTCATATGCATCGATCAAGTTCTTGTCTACACTGTAGAAAAGCATGGATTCCAGGGAAATGCTTGATATCAACCCCAGATATCAGCTACCAAGTAGAAATTATTTCATGTACACAGAGATATCCAAAATCTACACTGAAACTAGAGACCTCATAACCCAGCATCTTGGAGAGAAGCCATTTTATGCCTGCACAACTGATTTGTAGACAAGCAGAGCTGCAGACACCTTCATGTCTATTACTATGCAGTACATAACAAAGTCATGGGAGATGCGCTCCTGGTGTTTAGGCTGTAGCGACCTGAACACAGAACATACAAGTGAGAGTTTGAAGGAGGCCTTTGAAGAGAAGACTGAAGAGGAATGAAGTTAGATATTTCAAGAATGGCAGGCATCACAACATACAATGCCTCCAACAACAAGAATGTCTTTAAAGACTACACATGGAGCCCAAGTTTTGGCCACAATCTGCACCTTGCAGTCAACAAAGCCATCAATATTGGCATGGTATGTGCAGCACTGTTGAGGTTTCGGAAAACCATATCCACTTTCACCAGATCACGAAAGCTTTCACTCAATTTGGAAAAAAACAGACAGACCTCTTACTCACAGAACATAAACTCATACATGATGAACCCACTCGTTGGAATTCTTCATATGATATGGTGGGAATGTTTTTGGAGCAACAGCAAGATGTGTGGCAGACGACAGAAAAAAATGGCACCTGATGCCCAAAGACACTTACATTACAACTTTAGAAACTGTGAAAGAAGTCCTTGGACCACTGAGTCCTTTTACTGACCCTCTCCTCTGTCTTACTATTGGTGTGGAAAATATTCACGTCTCAGAGATGGAAAGGATGACTCTCCACTTGCTGGGGAGATGAAGGGTTCAATCAAAGAATATCTGAAGCAACATAAAGATGTCAGGGAGTTACAGCTTGTTTTGAACACTGCCACCTACCTTGACCCAAGGTTTAAAGACAGCTTTATTTCACTTGAGGATGATGTCGAACAAAGTCTTTAGGACCAAGTAAAGAATGCTGCTAATGATGGAAGTGCAACCCATGTGCCAAGAAAAGCAGAGGCCTCAAGTCAAGACAAGCCCTCAAAAATGTCCAAGACTGATTTGAAACAGATGTTTTTGAGTATACAAGGAGAAAAGAAAGGCACTGATGCCACATCAACTCAAGCAAGGCTCTCACCAAGTGAATGGTGAGATTCTGGTATACAGCAAAATGCCAGAACTCAGTGCTGAGGAGGATCCACTCTCCTGTTGGAAAACCAATGAAAGTACATTACCTCAGTTATCCGATTTTGACAGAAGGTCTTCTGAGAGAGTATTCAGTGCTTTAGGGATTATTGTCAGTCCAAGACGGTCAAGACTGAACCAAGACAACATTGATATGTTCCTCTCTAAAAACCTTGAATTGGCAAAGAATAAGTTCAAGAAGCCATGAGAAGTAATGCCATTCTTATAGGAATCTAGCATCTCCACAGAATGGTAGTATGGTATAATAGTATAATAGTATGGTGGTATAATATTGTATTCTGTACCGTTACTACTTTTATGTAAAGCAATATACTTTGAACTGGACATTTCATAGTTCCTCAACTTGTGTCAGGTGCTTTTCTTATTTTAAGGCTATATGCTAGTGCTGCACATGATACTTGGAACCTGGACAGTGTATTTGAAAATCACAGAGGCAGTATGATCAGATTAGGTGTAAGTTTCCTTTCCTATGATGATTTTTTATTTATTTATTTATTTTTTGTTCCAGCCTAAGTGGTGACAAGAGAGAGAAAAAAAAATAGTTCTGTTGACTGTCGATTATGACTGGCTCTTTTTCATTTTAACTGAAAAATAATCAAGAAAAACAGATGACCAACAACTTACAATAAATCAGATAATTTCAATTAAATCCAATTTAGTTCAATAATACTTCATTATTGCTGCAGTACAAATTGTTGGTATAGAAGGAAAACACCCATCCATTTTCTATACCCACTTAATCCATTGGTCGGGTCGCGGGGGGCTGGAGCCTATCCCAGAAGTCATCGGTCGAGTTTGGTGGAGGTACAGCCCGGATAGATGTACCCCGCCAAACGAGACACACAACCACACACACGCTCACACTCACTCCTTAGGACAGTTTTAGAGACACCACTTTACCTAACATCCATGTTTTTGGATGGTGGGAGGAAGCCAGAGTACCTGGAGAGAACCCATGCATACATGGGGAGAACATGCAAACTCCACACAGAAATCTGCTCAAACCTGTTTGGTTTTTTTTGTTAAGAACATGTGCTTTTAAGAGTCCTAGGCTCCAACCTAGGTAGCACTGCAAGCGTCTTTTAATGATCTTAGTTTTGTTATTTATTTTAACTATAGACAGATTTGATTGTTTTCCTGTTTCACTTTATTATTATTCCAACATCTTAGTTCTTCCATACATTTTTGGGACTTTAAATACTCCTGCATACGTTCACTGATTTCAACAATTTTGGTCTCAAAACGTTCAGCTCGTTCAGGAGATTTATGCAATATCTTTTGATGTTTCAAACTTTTATACTTCTTAAAAGTATTTAACTTTTATTAAAATTTTCCTGTCCATCAAATGAATGGAAAGTGCTTTCAACTCTTCAAAAACTTCCTCTTTTCAACCTAATTACTTCTGCATACTTTCAGCTAGACACCATTCAAACTTTAAATGGGTTACAAGACATTCAGCTATTACCAAATGGTTCAGCTTTTTCAAATATCAAGCCAATTTTGAAATATGACAGTTTAAAAAAAAACAAAAAACATTTTTGCTCCTTCTTGGTTTTTATGAACGAGCAGCCAGCAGAGTGAGTGTCACACAGTAGTGTATGATTCTTTTTCACCAGCAATTATCACCACCGAGAAAGGCACAGGACAAGTGAATAGTATTATAGTGTTCCTTTTACTTTCATTTAAAGTCTCGTTTAAAATCAACAACAACCTTTGTATAAAAATGTGACTAAAACAGTCCAGTCCCAAAAAAAAAAGGGGGAAGAGAGGCTACTTAAGTCCAGGGTTTTAGTTTGGATGGGGAGGGGGTGCTGACCGGTGACTCCTTTGTTCTGGCCAAGACGTGCTGGGTCCTTCCTCAGTTACAGCTTTTATTGAATAGTGTGTTTGCATCGAATCAAGCCTTTTTGCCGTCCATTACTCCACATTGCTCCTCAGTGGACTCATTGGTCTTTTATCACTGCAGCCTGTTCCCTCCGTGTTCCTCCATCCACACGTTACTTTTTTTCTGTCTGCTCTCCTCTCCCTGCCACCTACACCCGAAAAGATCCGTGCAGCTCCCTCACTGTGCCTCCTCCCATCACTCTCAAGTCAGACCAGTCTGTCACAGGTGCATCACATCAGTCTCATTTGCTTGATCCCATCTATGAGTGAGAAAAAATAAAAACAAACCAGGCCCCAACACACCACAAGCAATAACATCTATATACAAAATAAAAACACATCACAATCATAATTATGCATGCAAATAATGGATCAAGCAACAAACAACTTATTCCCACCTGTGACATGAGCACTGATAACTTTCAGCTTTTCTCTTTTTTTTTTCAAACAAATTCCTCTGGCTTTCTTCAAGTTTAACGTAGAGAAACAATTTATACCTTAAAATGTAGGAAAATTTGTCCTCTTTCAGTCAACGTAACTACTAAAGAGCTGACATTTACAGGATTTCAGCTATGAGCCTTGAAGCGAGAGAAACCTTTCAAATGCTCTCACTAACTCCAATGGGAAGTTTGGTATGACAGCAGACAACTTCAAGAGTGTTCAACTCGCTACTGTTTATAAAAAAAAAAAAAAATCTTTCACGCCATTGAAATAAAAATTACATTACCATGTTCCTCTAACCCTTCTGGTGCAGACAGTCTTCAAATTATGTTCCTTACTCTTATAGTTTTCTCACAGAAGGTCATGGTATTCATGTAGCCATTTTCTGCTGAGAGTGATCTCATTAAGCTGCAGCTCCTTACACACATTCCAATAACTGTGAGGACATCTCTCTTCCACTACTCTACTACATATGACACTGTAGCCATTTTAACTATTACTCACTTCTGCTAAATTTTTTTGCATGGTCAGCTATCCCCATTCTGCTTATCATCATTCTCACTGCTGTTTTGCAGTTTCACAGCTTTTTCTAGTTTTTTTTTAGTACGCACCAAATCATCACGGAATTTTCGTCAGACCATGTGTCTTACGCTACTACAAATGGTTCAAGAACAACTTTCAATTTACTTTGGGCTGCCTATGCTCCTGCAAGTTTCAGCCTAGGCTGCTTAAGCTGAAAACTGCAGTAATTTCAGGAACTGAATAGCATTGTATGAAAGGGCTGAAAGCACTGCAATATCAACTTTGAAGCTTATGTTAATGTCCAAAGAAGTTCAACATGTTGTGATCATACTAAATCGATTAAATTGCATAAAAAAAAATAGATGCAATAATAAGTCAAATATTTGAATGATAAACATGTAAAACAGTGACATTACTTAAACGGGAATGACTGATATGTGACAGATAAGTGTTGTTTGGAATATGTTCTGGTACATGTGAGACCATGTGAGTTGATCTGTGTATTTCTTTGTGTTGGCATTGTGTGTCACTTCAGCTTTTTGGCAAAAATCCTTCTCTCAGTTTGATTGGTCTTCAAGTGGGCATTTGGATGGCAGCATGTGTACAGGACTAGAAGTATAAATATGTCTAAGAAAGTCACTTTGTGAAAATGTGACAACATTGTCCCACACTTTGATGGCAAAATGGTACCAGTAAATATCTAGTTATTATAGAGAAGATAGTTAAATAGTTATTTTGAAGTAGTTATTTTTTTTACTGATGACCTTTTACCTTCTGCTGCTCCGTTACTCAATTGCCCCACTTTAGCTCTGAACATTTAATCAAATTGAGGCCTATTATGAATTATACTTTTGGCTGAACTGGAGATCATCAGTTGACTAGCCCAATGTCTTGAGAACATTTGAAAGTTTGATTGAAGTATAGAAGCAATGACTGGAAGCAATAACTATAATTCTTTGGGTTATATGGATGCAAATTCCATTTTTACCCTTGGCCTGTTTTTTACTTTGACAAGTCAGAAACATTGACACTGTCTCTGCCTATTTGTTTTTCTTTCCTTTTATTTTTTGTTGGTTTGTTCATGTTGTGTGTGTGTGTTCATTTTCTCTTTTTTAGGCATACTGATTTGAATTTTCTGTTCTCTGGGATGTCTTCCTTGGTTGACGTGTTTTCTATGGTGGCCCTGAGGGTCAAAACACGAAGACGTTTAAGAAAACACGACAACATTTAAGAAAACACGACGACATTTCAGAAAACGACGACATTTAAGAAAACACGACGACATTTAAGAAAACACGACGACATTTAAGAAAACACGACGACATTTAAGAAAACAACAACATTTCAGAAAACATAAAGACATTTAAGAAAACGCAACGACATTTCAGAAAACACTATGACATTTCAGAAAACACTATGACATTTCAGAAAACACAACATTTCAGATTACGGAAAGGGTAGGGACCATGGGAACAACACTTCTTGTTTGTGATTGGACGAACCCAAGTCTGGTGACATGTCATTTCTTGTGTTGGGTTTCTGTGCAATGTCATCGCAGATATGTGCGCTGCCAGGAGGCAGAAAGCGCAACATTTGTCATTGTTCACAAGCGGAGTCAAGCAGGAAAAGAAAATGACAAGGAGTTGTGCTTTAACTGCATAAACGGCAAAAGGATGGAAATTGTGTAATATCCCAAGGGGATCTCATCTGTTTGCCAAAAGAGAAAAAGATAATGGCTCCAGGCCATTAAAAGGGCGAACCAAAGGTCCTAAAGGCAGCGAGAGTCTGTGCAGTGCCCACTTCGTGTCAGATATGTTTGTGTTTGTCAACGTCAGCTGGGTAATGAGTAAGTTAGGACTGCATGTGAATTTACCACAGTTAAAGAGACAATATGTGACTCAATTGGTCATAGGCTAACTAACTGGCCATCAAATTTGTCTGTCTTTTACTTAATGTTTGTAAAGTTTAACGTTGGCTCTCTGGTGTAACGTTAAGTTTAGCTTTTGTTGTTAAGTACTAACATTAGCTGCATGACTGGTTTAGGTTTCTTGGTTCAGGCTGAAAATCATACAGGAAATTGTCTTCCAACAGCTAATGTTAAATGTAGTTTACGATTTTCTTTAACTCTGAAGTAACATTAATGCTTGTGCTATTGGTGCTCATTATGGCTGAGCTCGTAAAGTAGCAAACAGGTTAAGCAAAATGTTAAAATAAACAATAAGTAGAGCTAATCTTATTTCTCTCTCTTATCAGGAGCACCACCTCACACAGCAGCACCAGAGACACCTCAGGAAAGATGGCAAGGTCAGTGTCTTGTCATGCATTTGTAATTTCCTACTTTCAGGGTAGCTTGTTAACTATCTGATCTATTTGAATGGGCGTCTTTATTATGTTATTACATTATCTCTTAATGTGTGGATTATTTTGGGTTTTAACTAAACTGTACTGTATTGTTTCTGCTAGACATGAAAGAAAGAGAATTCGGGGTGAAGATAAGGCCCCTGCTATCTGCACTACAAGCAAGCCTCAGGCAGATCCTGTAGATTCTTCTGAAGCTTCTTCTGAAGCTATGCATAAGTTAGGGACAGTGTGTGTTTGTGTTGGTTGGTCGTCGGATGAGTAGAGTGATAGAGAAAAAGACAGATAGTCTGTGTGTGTGTCTGTATGTTTGAAAGTTCATGTGTTGCACATGAGTTAATTTATCTCCTTTTTGTGTTGTAGATGAATGTAAGTTTGTGTCCAGAAAAGAGATGCACCAACTCAACCTGCAGTACAACAGCTCCTATGAAGCTCTGAAAAGAGAACTGTATGCCACACAGGAAGAAAGTAAACACCTGAAGGACCAACTTAAGCAGTCCGAGTTTGGATTTGATTCGAAATGCTAAAAAATATATTTTTTTACTGGTTTACAGTCATTCCAAATGTTCATTTTAGTGATTGATGCAGGATTATAAAGACGTTTATAAAAAGGTTTTAATAAACATATTAAAATATAAAACTTCAAATAGTTGTTTTTCAGAGATTTCTTAACTCTATCATAACATTTTTAAAACAAATTTAAAACATCTTCGTTCAAAATTGTCCAGAAATTGTATTGTACATTTCTTTGACAGTTCCACTGTCCTTCCCTTAAGCAGTCAGACTAACACATACTCCTGCTAAGTCAGTGAAGGATCCAGCTACTCCACTGTGAAGCTACTGTCCCATTTAAAGCCCAGCTATTCCCGTCAGCGTAATTAAAAAAGCTGTGATGCTGCCTCCCAGGTGTCTGGTTCTTGAGGTCCTTGTTGCATTGCCTGCTGAAGATAATCACGGATATCCACGTCAAAGCCACAGTCTCATGATCCAAACCTGTAAACCATTAGTTAGTTTTGCAGCTTGGCAATTTTTAAAACACTTAAGGATAGCCCTAAAAAGGTCAAGACATTTGGTTTATGGACCATTATTCCAGAAATTAATTCTTAATTAAAATATATCAGTATAGTATAGAGCTTTCTTTTAAATTATTTTAAGTTTAACTACACAGTGCAAACAATATACCTATGAGATAGTGAATACAGCTCATGAGGAATTCCACCAGGACAAGAGGCAAGCCAGGAGGGCCGGATTCTAAGCATGTTCCAGAGGTGAACACATTCATCCAGGTCTGTCTGAAGAACGCTCATGAAACAGAACTGTAGAAGGTACTGGTGCTCATGGGTGCCATTGAAGTGACCCTGGTCTCTTAGATTTTGTTAGGACAAAACAAAATTAACTCTTGTAAACAACTCTGATGTAGGCAACTACTTTTGTATTCACATTTAATGCTCCTTCATACCTACACTCCACAATATTTTAATATGTAGGCTTATAGCAACCAATAATGTAATAATGTCCATGGGGGCTGTGAATGGCTCTGGCTGGGATGTCTCCGACTCATGGCGTTTTCTGAAATGTCATTGTGGTTTCTGAAATTTTGTCATGTTTTTTTAAATGTTGTTGTGTTTTCTAAAATATCATGTTATCTGAAATGCAGAATCTTTGCATGTTCAGACTTGTGAAAATCACAAGGTTATTCCATCTTTTTTTCGTCATGACTGAGCGATTCCAATATTCAGCTGTTGATTACAATAGTTTTGTGTCATATGACATTTTTCTGTGAAATAAAATGGCTGAAGATGGCTGAAGGAACATCCTCCAAATATGTTGTTTCAATATCTTTTGCCAGGAGCTGTAACTAATCAACCAGAAATAACTCACAGAAGTAACAAGACAAAACCTAGAAATGGACATCAAGAAAAAAGGGAGTATGTCTAGTCGGACTGTTAGGGATAAAAACTTTTGCAACACTATTGTCATGGATGCCATTTTCAATTTTCTCATGCAGTTGCTCTCATGAGCACCAGAGGTTGCATATTGATTTAATGTAATGACTGATCATGTCTGCATGGACTTGTTTGGGGGAGGAGCCTCTTTCACAATACTTGAGAAGATATTGTGAAAGCATTCCCTAGAATGGAGGTATTCTTTGTTGTGAACCACTGCATTAAATCAACATTACAATGTAAGCTTTTTGCTAAAGTTGTTACATTTGAACTAATTTCAAAGAAGAACACTTGTTATTTTTGAGAAGCATATTTCTCTTAGTATAATAGGCCGCATTGCTATGCCACATAAAAGCAGAACTCCTCCGGAACTTTATTAAAATGGATTTGTAAACTCGGCTAAAGTCAAACAAAGGAATTGAAATAGATTCTCAGCGCACACAATATCTTCATACAGAAATAGAGCTACAAAGGATTTGCTGTGCAATTAAGGTTTTTATGCTAACCCAAGCTACACCTATCTAAATTTGATTATAGGGCAAAACTGAAAATAGCAAAATTACATCTCACAGTAACATTCATGAAGTCAGTAAATTGAGTGATTATCCTTAGTTTTTTGAAAACCTTGCTGTCTCCCTTTCAGAAAAAGATAGTGTTTGAAAAATTGTAAACACTACATGGTTTGTAACCCTTTTTAAATCGTAAATTGACTGAATTTATATTCTGCTTTTCTAGGACCCCTAAAATGCCTTCATACTGCAAGCCATATTCACTTATTCAGACACACATTCATAAAACACTTTTTGTATAGTGCATCAAGCCCATTTCTCTATCTTACACACATTCACATTATCTATGTTGTATGTCAGCACAAACATAGCTTAACAGTTGATTTTTAGGGTGAAAGTGTAATCAGTCAATAAGATGGCAACCAAAACACTGTACAACAGTGGTATGTATGGCAGGGATGCATGTGTAGTTTATCAACAACCATATAAACAAGCCAAAAGAAAGTGTTTGTTTCACTGGACCAGGAAAACTTTGATCAAGGTCGGCTTCCAACCAGAAAATCAGTGGTCCAATCCTGAGCTCCTCCACATGTCAAAATGTTCTTTGGTAAGTCACCAAATCCCACGTTGCCTCAGATATAGTCATCAATGTGGGAGTGAGGTGAAATGCAATGTCTCTACAGCTGTTGAGTGCATCAGTTGTATCAGATGGTCAGGGGAGTACAGGGAACTGGTCGACTACTTTTTGGCATGCAAACAAAACAAAATAGATGACTGGGGATTTTATCCAAACACTTCTCATCCTGGGAAAAGGAATTGAAGGTTGTGAGTAATTACAGTTAGGCTGTCTGCAAGAAGAGACAAAGTAGACTGTACTTCACAAGAAAGCTTAGGTCCATCAGTGTCTACACCAAAAAAAAGCATTTTGTCTATAAATCTGCAGTAAAGAGTAGAATCAGGTTTGCAGCCATCTATTGGGGCACCAGCATCAATCCCATCACACAAAGACACTTGAGAAACTGATAAAGAAGCTATGTGCTGGAGACTGCTCTGGAGCCCCTAGAACTGAGAGTGCAAACAAGAATGCTGCGTAAAATGATGAACATAGTGGTGTCGAAAAAACAGAATGTGTTTGTGTGCATACACAATGGTATATATGCATGTACTGTATATATATATATATATATATATGTGTGTGTGTGTGTATTTGGGGTGGAATGCAATAAAAAAAGATCTAATTAGAGGTTCACATTTTTATCAAATAGCAATGTTTGAAAATATAAGCAAAGTTTTTCAATTCAAATAATACACATATGTAAACTTAAGCAACATAATATGTTCATTTATATTTATCAGTGCATTAGTTGTTCATTTGTCAGACGCAGATGTACTTATTTTGGGTCTGAATCCCATCAACTGGTCTATTGTAGGCTGGCTACAGTGTTTGCCTATACCAGGACTGTTGTAGCAAACGTTAGCTCTTGTTTCCGTGTGACAGGAACCGGCAGGACACAGGTGCAGGATCAATTTCAGAATAAGATGTTTATTAATAAACTTCTTAACAGGTCTCCAGTCAGAGAAATAAACACTATAAAAATATCTAAGGCACTGATCTCTATAACTGTCACGATTTACGTTCTGTTTCATGTCTTGTCTCGTCATTTCCTGTTTTATTTTGAAAAAGCACTGACCTTCTCCTCTCGTTTCAGGTATCTTGCCCTTCCTCCCGTGTCAAGCATCTGATTGTCTTCCCTGATTCGCAAGTGTTTCCACCTGTTCCCGTTGGTCCCTCATGTGTTCAAATAGTCTGTGTTTCCCTTGTCTTGTGACAGTATGTTGTCTCTCACCATGAGCATCATTACCAGCCCTTTGTCTTGTTCCTTGATCCACAGTTCCACAAGCCTGCAGTGAGCGATCCTCCTGCAGTGCTATCTTGTGTTGTAATTTATTCTTCCCCATAGCCTTAGTTTATTTATTCGACACGTTAAGTTTCATAGCCTTGTTTTTTCCTGTTGAGTGATTTTTCGTTTTTACCATTCATAGTCGCCTCCGTTAAAGTAGAGCCTTTAGTTATCATTAAAGTTCATAGAGCCTCTGTTTTGTTAAGAGTGCGTCTTTTGTTTTACTCCGCCTCGTTTTGAGAGCGTGTCTTTGTTTTGTTTAGTGTTTATAGCTTTTCTATTTTCCTCCAAGTTTGGAGAGATTTGTTTTGTAAATTTCATAGCTGCGCTCCTCCTCCGCTTAGTTACTGAGGAGAGCGCTTAGGTTTTTCATAGCCATTTCTTTTGCGCTGCTGGGAGATCGCCCTGCCTTGCTGTGCTCTGTGTGCTTATGTATGGTGGTTAATACTGTAGAGGGTCTCCCAGAGACTCACTTCCCTCACCTGGATTATCTCTTGGACCCACTGACTACACCTGCACCTGGAACAGTTCAAATAAATCTTCATAAATCTTCATATAAACCCAGCCTTTGTTGTTTCCTTCATAAGATTCAGGCTTTATCCTGGGTATGACATTAAACTGCATCCAGTAGTGAGGCTCCTGTTCGAGAGGTCAGGAGTTGTGGAGAATGAGAACTACCCCTTAATTGCTACTGCTTCCAGGTCCACTCTGGCCTGGAGTGGTAGCACCTGTACGGGCCTCAGGGAGAAAACTCTAACAGAAAATCCAGAGTGGTGCTATGTCAACTATGCCGGCAATTGGCCGACATAGTTGTTGCCTTCTGGCAGCTCCTGCATCCCGGTCCAGCTTCAGCCGTCTTGAAGCTGTCATGCTACTGGATCAGGTTTGCTAGGATGAGAGAGTAAGACTGATGCTACACAAGTCACCCTCACTATAATCTAAATCACGCACAAGTCACGACTTTAATCTTTGAAGACCTGTGGCCATGGGAAAATGGTGAACCAGAAGCTGCAGTCACAAACCTGCACAAAGGCAGTCCAGGGCATATGGTCGCTCTCTATGCGACCGAAGCAGCAGTGGAATTCAGCAGCCCCCTGAGCGAGTGACAGCCCTATATAGGATTACTCTGCTCTGCTCACCCCCTCGCATGGGGAGCGGACAAGAAAAGATGTCTGAAAAATAGCCTGCTTCAAGTATCCCAGCCAGTTTGCCGCAGCTTGTGGGAAACATGTGGTCGATCACACAGAAAGAAAAACAGAGTGATTGGCCCTCACGCTTGGTGCATGGAATGTACGCACTCTACTTGACAACAGCAAGACCAACTGCCAGAGAGCAGGCAAGATATCAAGTGGACATGGCAGCCCTTAGCAAGACACGCCTCCCAGACAAAGGCCAGCATACTGAGATTGTTCGTGGCTGCACTTTCTTTTGGAGTGGCCCTGCCAGCACAGAGCGAGGTGGGCGTTGGATTTATGGGATAGGGATATATGGGATATATGAAGGGATATATGGAGAGAATGTGGGATCAATGGATACTTTGAAGCCCAACATCTAAACTAACTAAGAAACAACTCCTAACCCAGTGTTCTAATGCTCAGAAACTGAATCTGCTATCAAGAATAGAGATTGATGAGGTACTACAAACATGCTACGGCAAAGCGGAGCCAGGACAAAAGGTCATCCCCCCCATTCAAGAATGGGTACCAAGCCCCATTAGAAAGCTCTAATAACCTTAACATGAGGGCAGCTGACCTGAGACTGAAGATCATGGATAACCTGGATACTTACACACAATATTAATTCACAATATTTAGCAGTGTATAGTATGTACATGAACAGTAAGAGAGACAACAGTATGTTGTATATAGAAAAATATGTATATAAACAGTATATACAATATATATAAGCATTATATAACTTTGTAAAGTGCAGTCAGTCAATAAGTTTGAGTTCAGTGGAAGGGGCTACTGGGAGCAAAGCTGATAGTACAGCCTGACTGGTTGAAACAAAGGACTTTCGATACCTCACCCTAAGTGTGTGAAGGAGCCTATCACTGAAGTAGCTGGTCTCAGTGATCTCAGACTGTCGTTCAGAGGGTGGAGGTCATTCATCATCAGGGATGACAATTTTGTTCCCATCCACCTCTTACTCACCACCTCCACCATGTTGAGGGGGCATCCCAGGACAGAGCTGGCCTTCATGATCACTTTGTTCAGTTTCTACCCATCTGCAGATGAAATGCTGTATCCCCAGCAAACCACATCAAAGAAAATTATGCCACTACAGTGTCATAAAAGATCCTTAGCAGTGGCCCCTGCACTCTCTAGGCCCTTTGTCTTCTGAGTAGATATTTAACTCAGCCTTTTCCAATCTCCAGTACAGTATATTGTTCTGGTGAACACCCATTTACCTGTCATATTTTACCACCTCAATGTCTATTCCGTTGATGTTCACTGGTGCTGGGAGTGAATGTCTGTTCCTACGGAAATCTACCACCAGTTCTTTTGATTTTCTTTCATTAATGTGGAGGCAGTTCCATACAACAAACTCTCTATCCTCGAGGCATTGGAGACTGCCAAACAAAGACTTACAGCTCTGGCTACCTGCCTGAGAGGGTACGCTAAAGAAGCTGAAGTTAGGAGAATAAATAGGATTTTCTCCCCTGACCATTCAAAGTGTACACTCAAGGTAAGGCAAGGTAATAAGATGAGAATAGATCCAACCAGGGCTAAGACTGAGCAATACTGGAAGAGCATATGGGAACGAGAAGCATCATATAACACCAATGCTCCACAGCTACTGGATCTGAGAGCTGATCACAGCAGTCTCCCAGAACAGGAACCTATGACCATTATGGAGGCACACATCAAAGAAAGAGTCTCCAGTATGAAGAGCTGGACTGCACCAGGCCCAGACATACACCTCTGAGACACACCTACTGGCTAAAGAAACTAACAGCACTCAATAAATAACCAGCAGCACAAATGAAACAGCTGCAAATGGGACCGATCCAGGCTGATTACCAAAGGTTGGACAATCCTGATCATGAGAGATCCCCAGAAGGGGGGCGGTTCCATCCAGCTACTGGCCAATATCCTGCCTCTGTACAACATGAAAGCTCCTGTCAGGCATCATAGCAGGTAAGATGAGTAGGCACATGACTCAATACATGAGCGAGACCCGGAGGAGAATTGGAAGTAATAACCGAGGAGCTAAACTCCAGCTACTGATAGACAAAACTGTCACTCAAGACATTAATCAGAGAAATCCGTGCACCACCTGGATTGACTACAAGAGAGCTTACATTACAATGCCATACAAATGGATACTGGAATGCTTAGAGCTTTACAACATCAAAAGAACACTGAGAACCTTCATCCAGAACTCAATGGGACTGAGGAAGACAAACTTGGAGACCAATTATAAGCCAATTGCACAAGTTAACATCAAGTGCATTATCTACCAGGGAGATGCTTTGTCCCCACTATTGTTCTGCATAGGCCTGAACCCCCTCAGCCACATCATAACAAAGAGTGGCTATGGATGCCGGTTTCGAAGTGGAGCAACCACTTGATGTCGTCCTCTGCATGGACGACATCAAGGACTGAGCAACACCTCAATTCACTGATATTCCTCACTAGGATATACAGAAGGACGCTGGCATATCATTCCAAATAGATAAATGTGGCCAACTGATATAAAACAGAGGCAAAGGGATCAAAATTGAAGTGGTTGAACTACCAAAGGACACCATAGCAGACGTTTAGGACAGCTTTAAATTTCTTGGAATCCCACAGGCAAATGGCAGCCGTTAGAAGGCCACAAAGAAGTCAGCCACAACCAAGTGCCTACAAAGAGTAAGGCAGGTCTTCAAGAGTCAGCTGAATGGGAAGAACCAGAAGTTTGAGCCATCAACACATATGCCCAGCCAGTCAGCAGTTATCCTGCTGGTATAACAATATGGCCAGAGGATAGAAGCCACAGATAGAAGCCACAGCGGAAGGAGGGAGGCAGGAGTCTAGTGGGAGTTAGAGCTACTATCCAGGATGAAACATTAAAACATCCAAAATACATCAAAGGGTATCTACTCTGAAATTATTTCTCTTTTCTATTGTTTTCATTCAGACACTGAGGAGCTTTACTGACAAGCAGTCTTACAATCAATAACAAGCCACAATTCAGAAGAATGTGGATTACAGTGCATTAGACTGTTCTTAAGATTGCTAATTGGGCAAATGTGCTTTTTACGTGAACAGCAAAGAATAATTTACTTTTGACTCCATATCTCTTACAACAAATAACCAACAAATTAGTATGGGCTTGCAGCTAAAACTACTTGCACAGCTACAATAAATCCCTAGGTGGAGAGAGAAAACACAATCCTTCTGAGGCTTGATAAGTCATATTACCCTTTGTTCATCCATTAGATTCATAAAAAATTCTGTGGACATCTGTTGCTTCTTGACAGGATTATCGGCCATTTTTTAAAATACAAATACCACAAGCATAAAAGGCACAATTTTTCAGAGCAGAACTAAACCTGTGCTCATCACTCTCAACAGCTTCTCCATTCTGAGGATGAAGAAAAAAACAGTCTGACTTTAAGTGGACCAAGAAAAGAGTTATTGAACTGTTTTTGATCTAAAACAGTAAACAAAGCAATGTAACAAAAATGTAAATAAAAGATGAGAGAAGAATTTGTGTACATTAAATACATTTTTTTAATGGAATGTTGACGCAGAGTAGGTAATGCACCAATTAAAAGTCTGGACACCCTCATATTTTGAGCTTTGCAAATTATTAATTTGCAAAAAGGGCTGCAACTGAAAGGATCGTATAGGTAATCTGTTCACATCCTCAAATACAACCCATAACAGTATTCAGTAAAGTACTGCCCCTAAAGTAGAAGGAGGAAAATATGACTCGTATGATCATTTCTACATCATACGTCTTTCTACGTCTTTCCTTTTAGAAGCCACTAAATCTTCATAAGGATGAAAAAGGTGATGTTAGATGGCACAGTGATGTACAGCACTTTCAGTCATTCATGCTTTCACAATGTGTGTTCAAGACCGTCATCTGACAATCACAATTTTTTCTTCTGATTAATAAGAAGAACAACGCTTTATCAAAACACTTTAATAACATCCTGTTTGGGTTTAGGTAATGATATTACTTGTTTAGGGTTAAATAAGGGTCATAGTTAGCACTGAAATATATTCTTTTTGCAGCATTAGTGTCATAGATGCCATTTTGCCGGTAGCCTTGATTACATGTAAACACATGTCACCACAAAACTTTGTTACCTAATTACAAATCAAAACTACTTGGTTAGAGTTAAGAAATTATCATAATTAGGTCTAAATTAAATATATATATATATATATATATATATATATATATATATATATATATATTAAGTGACCTGATTTAAGTTAGTGAGTCTTGTCAGAACTTAAATGGTGGAATTTCATTTATTTTTAATATATCTGACATCATTAGATGTGGCTTATAAATATGGCTTTTATTTCTAGCAAACAGCCTTTTTGAACATTGCATTAATCCATTTAAAAGTACAAACCTCTTTACTAATTGAAGAAAAAAGTTACAGTACATTTAGACACTAAGGTCACTCAGTCTATGTGCAGTTGTATAAACAGCCTGTAATAAGTGTCACCCTGGAAAGGCAGATCAGCTGTTCCAACTGCCACAGAGGAGTTCATTAGTGATACAACAGTCACTTCCCAGAAAATAAGTAGCAGAAATACAATATATAAACATCAAATCTGGAGGAGAGTGCATGGATCAGGGTGGAACTGTTACACCAAATACACAGAGGAGACCAATTAACATAAAATAACTGCTTGGCCTAAGAAACGGGTAATACAAATTAACTGAAAAGTCCAAATATGAAAAAAATAAAGAGGATGGATGGACACCAGAAACTCCTCCAACCCATCTGATTTGACCTGTTTTTTTCTATTTTAATGAACCAAAATACACACCCAGGCTCTGAAGGGAAGGCTTTGGTGGAGGGATTCATCAGATGACTTACACTATCTCTAAACCTTGACATCAAAGCTCAGGTGAGATTGTATGATTGTAGCCAAAAAAAAAACTTGGTTTATCAGGAACTCCTTTGAGACTGCTCCAAAACAATCTCTTAATTTCAGTTTCAGTAATTTCCTATATAATTGAATCTATTCTGAGTGGCAGTGGTTGAAACAGAATATGAAGTCGGGCTGGGGAGCTCATATTTTTCTTATCTATTCTCTATAGATAAGCTATAAAATTGTGACTCTTGGTGTATTTGGGGGAAAATACATTGACAAATTGCAGTTTTTTAATCAACAACTTTCACATACAGACTAGTGGTGCATATAATTGATGCAATTGCACTCTATCAAACTTCTAGTATTTGAGGAAAAAACACATCTTTAAAGGTTTACTAATTATATATTTCAGTATTTTTCTTCAATACAGCAGAAATACTTTTACTAAAAATGCTAATTATTTTTTTCATAGCACAATGCTGTGTAGAAATGCAGCCCTCTGGGAGGTCATTTTATTACTACCAGTAAAAAAAACTGGTTCTACAAATACATCAGTGAGTCAGCTTGGAGAGGGGTGTGTATTGTTTTGTCAGAGATTACCAACCATCTAACCTAATAGAACAACTCTTGGTGGTAGAGGTGCTCTCCTTTTAAGATGTAGTAGCAGCAAACATGAAGATACAAGACAGAAGCTCTGCAGCTTATCTTGTTGTCAGTCACTGCAGATTTCTTCCTCCTTGATGGAAGGACTGTTCCCATTTTTAACCTTTGTCAAGTCCAGCTGTAATTTAGTTGCCCACTTATAAGTCTGCAACCTCCTTTTTAGAATATGAACAAATCTCTCTCTGAATGTGTGTCTCACTGTGTGTTGCTTTTCTTCTAATATCATTCAATTTAAATCTGGCAGATGTATTGTAAGGGTCCACCAAAACTGCAGTGTTGAGTGTGAGGAAGCTTAGATGAGAAGTGATAATTCAAAGTTAGGTAGTAGAAACTATCTCAGTGGCTCCCTCTGCCTCATTCTCCAGTTTGGCTGTTGCGGTTAGAGTTCCGGGCAGAACCAGGATCACTCTTGTTGGGCAACATCAAAAGAACTAGTGCATCATCTGTAACCTCACTTGCTGGGTGAGATGTGTATAAGAGAAAGTAAAAGTAAAAAAAAACTTTCACTGATGCTAAAACAAAATTCATAATCAATCTTAAGATAGTTCTGCTTTAGAAGAAAACTGACCTGCCAAAGGTTAAAATGAGGTGACTTGCCAGCTGTTTGTGGTCTGAGCCAGCCAATGAATGCACATTAATGATCGTCTTCCCAGAAAAGATTAAATAGATATTGCTTGGAAATGAAAGTGATTTCTGAAGAAAAGTCTTTTTTTCATTCCAGGTCAGATGACACATTTGTCACAGAGGGCACATACAATACTGTATGTGCCCTCTGTGACAAATGTGTCATTGTCACTGTATTTTAAAAGAAAAGATTTCAGTTTATGTAAAAAGATTCTCTTCAAACTTCCATGTGATACATTTGCATATGGATTAGACATGTACAGAAAATGTCTAGAGAAACAAAACTGAAACTAAGAATCAAAGAACCTGCTGCTCTTCACAAGACACGATTACCTTCACAACTGCAACCTTTGCTCTTCCGCATATCTTGTGGCAGTATAAAATAGCAGAGATTTAAACCTGGGGTCTGACATTGATAGAATGTACAGGTAGTTTCTCTCCTCTGCAGAGTTACATCTGTCTGATTGGTCGTGATGGATGGTGGTCTTTATTTTGTTGACAGACAAGAATCCTTTTAGATGCAAATTCTGTCCTTTTAAAGCTGGGCGTGAAGAGAAACAGTGACAAAAATTTAGGACTCTTCTTCCCACCTATGATGTTTGTTGTCAACTTTATTAGTTTCAGGGCTTTTGCTGCGTCTTTGGAGTTTGAGATGTGTCAGTCAGATGTATCATTCAAGTGATAAGTTGAACTATATTAAAATCAATGTTGATATTGTTATGTTGTTATAATGTTGTTATATATATTGGACATTTCAGTTTCTACAATACACATTAAAGTTACAATGTGTAAAAGTAACAAAGATGCTATAATATTAGAAACTATGTTTCTAATGCCTTTGCTAAATCAATTACAATTTTATTAGTTTAGGATATCAGCATAAAAAGCTCAATTTTTAAAAAGGAAGTGGACATTGTTTTGTGATATGCTTTGAGGGTGAACATTAGAGAAAAGGGTTCTTTGGGGTGATGTCAAAGTTGTTTTATGCATATATATATATTATACAAAAATAACTTTATGTAAAATGTCTTTAAATTTAGAAAAAGTTCAAGTCCAAGTACAGTTTTTTGAGTAGCACTAAGTTTTCTAAGTCACCATTACCAACGTAGATTTCCAGTTGAATATAATCTTTTAAAATGACTGAACTTAAGTGCAATTTCTAGTCTGTCTTATCTAAAAAGACAGACTAGAACATTCATTATATTTTGTTCAAATGTTACGAGAAACATCCATCCATTTTCTATACCCGCTCAATCCGTCGGTTGGGTCACAGGGGGGCTGGAGCCTATCCCAGCGGTCATCGTGCACGGTACACAGGGCCACACAGAGACAAACGAGACAAACAACCACACACACACTTTCTCCTCAGGACAATTTAAGAGACATCAATTAACCTGACATGCATGTTTTTGGACAGTGGGAGGAAGCACATACCCACCCACACATACACAGGGAGAACATGCAAACCCCACACAGAAATGCCCCAGCCAGGAGTTGAACCTGGAACCCTCTTGGTGTGAAGCTATGGTGCTAACCACCACACTACTGTGTAGCCCGCAAGAAACATTATTAGTCAAATTAATGTATTCTATGAAACATAAAAGCAGAAATCTAGAAGAAAATAGTCATTGTGAGGTGTGTTTCTTCATTGCATCATTGTAGGTAAGGTGGTCAAGTGATATTTACTTTGGTAATCCTTCCTATACCACTGATAACTTTCCATAGTTGTGAGGAATTTAATTTGTCAAGGTTTTTTGTTTTCTTTTGTTTCATAACAGTAAATTATTGTGTTAAGATATATCAAGGCCAGAATGGTTTGAGTTTGCTAGCATATAGCAGCTAATTCCATGTGAATAACATTACTAATAACATTTTAAAACCTGAAGCCCATTTGGTAGTTGATCAGTGTCCTACGATTTAAGTTTGCTCAGTTTGTCGTTTTTAATTTTCAGTCTCAAACTTCTTTTGAGACGAGCTTGTAATCAGTCCAACAACCCATTACATTCATGGTGTCATTGACCAAGTTCGGGTTAGTCTGTTAGATGTACTGTGATTGTTTAACTAATGACATTCCACTACAAAGTTCTAGTAATTCTTTCCAGTGTATTTGCTGACTGAAGACCATAGTTAACAAGAGATAAATCCTTGTTTCTATTTTCTTTTATTATTTATTTATTTTCTAAGTTATATTGACTTCACTGGGTGCAGTGTGCTGTGGTCTATTAGTATGTTGTCCATGCCCCATAGTCTTCAGTAATGATTAAAATTCATCAGATAAAGAGCCGGATGTCATTAATTATTTCAAAATGGAATGGTCTAATGACCTGTCAGGAATGTCAGCATGTGTTCTCTGGGAAGCAGGAAAAGCAGTAATGCGAGGCAAAATAATCTCTTTTTCAGCAAGTAAGAAAAACAAGGAGAGTTCAAGAATGTAGGAATTAGAACTCAGGATTAAATCATTAAAAGTTGCCTGCAGTGCTTCCCAAGAGGAACACATAATGAATAAATGACGGAAAGCTAAACTTGAGTGAAATGAAATTATTGACAAAAAAACACAGTTCTTGATACAAAGACTTCTCTTGGAGAACTTTGAATATGGCAATACATGTGGAAGATTCCTATCCAATTAGTTCAAGATAAACAAAGAGAAAACAACAATCACTTCTGTTTGGGACTCAGAAGGAAATATCATCCATGACCCTGACATAATCAACCCTTTTAGGGACTTCTATAAAACCTTTTATTCATCACAAAATGATCCAACAGACGGTAACATGGATCAGTTTCTTAGTAACATCAACCTTTCAAAATTAAAACGTGAACAGACTATGGCTTTGGATTCAATTCTCTCACTAGGTGAACTCCATGAAGCCCTTCAACATATGCCTAGTAATAAACCCCCAGGACCAGATAGTGTTCCAACGAGTTCTACAAAGACTTAAACAACAAAAAAATAGAACAAAGACTATTTTACAAAATGGTATCACAAGTCAAGGAGAATGGCAAATTATCCCAAAACATGAACTCTACTAATATTATCCTACTACAGAAACCAAGAAAAGACCCCATACTTTCAACCAGCTACCGCCCAATATCACTAATAAATGTAAACCTCAAAATAATTTGTAAAGCCAAAAGACAAGAAAAACATGACTCCCCTTACAACACATCCTGACTAGACAGGTTTTATAAAGGGATAACACAAGCAGGCTAATTAATCTCATAGACTATTCTACCATAAAAAACTTGGATACCACAATCGTCTCTCTCGATTCAGAAAAAAAGCATTTGATCAAGTTATCTGGAAATTCTTATTTGCAACCTTAAACAAATTTGGGTTTAGGTCATACTTCATCAACTGGATCATAATTCTCCAAATGCATGTGTCAGGACACATGCATTTGGAGAATTGTCAGGACACATGCATTTGGAGAATTGTCAGGACACATGTATGGATCAAACTTCTCCAAGCTTCAGTCTGCAGAGAGGTACCAGACAGGGTTGCCCACTTTCCTGATCACTTTTTGCTATAATTACTGAACCTCTAGCAGTTGCTATCAGACAAAATATAGATATTAAAGGCATCCAACCCAAATATATTGAGCATAAAATAAGCCTTTATGTTGATGATGTATTACTTTTCCTCCATAAACTCTCTCACTCTCTCTCACTCACACAATCACACTCATAAATAAATTCTCAGCACTTTCTGATTATTCTCATAATCAGTCAAAGACTTCATATTAACTGTTATTCGATTAAATTAAATTCAGTTTTATTTATATAGCGCCAAATTACAACAATTGTCATCTCAAGGCACTTAAATAATATAGTCCAATTCAAGCCAATTGGAATTCAGTTAATTGTAATCATAATCCAATGAAATCCAATTAATCAATTTCAAAGTAATCCAATTCATTCATATAGAACCAATTCAAAGAACAATATCTTAGCTAAGGAAACCAACAGATTGCACTGAAACTTGTCTTCAGTCCAATCTCCCGTCCTGAGCTTTCCTGTGGCGACTGTGGATAGGAATGACTCCCTTTTAACAGAAAGAAACCTCTGGAAGAACCAGACTCAGGAAGGGTGGCCATCCGCCTCGACCAGCTGGGGTTTGAGAAGACAGAAAAGAGGGGGGAAAAACACCATAACACCATTCAAAGGATACCTGTTGGTACAGAGAAACACAAGTTAATAACCACAATAATGTCACATGTACATAAAATCAATTGAGAAATTAAACAGGGGGGAAAAAGAGAGCAAAGTGAAGAAAGGTGTGACAGATGAGATCCCCCAGCAGTCTAAGCCTAAAACAGCTTAATTATGGGATGCTTCAGGATCACCTGAGCCATCCCTAACTATAAGCTTTATCAAAAAGGAAAGTTTTAAGCCTAATCTTAAAAGTGGAAAGGGTGTCTGCTTCCCGGACATTTACTGGCAGCTTATTCCACAAGAGGGGGGCCTGATAACTGAAGGCTCTGCCTCCCATTCTACTTTTAGAAACTCTGGGAACAACAAGTAAACCTGCGGTTTGGGAGTGAAATGCTCTGTTAGGAAAATACCTTACAATGAGATCTTTAAGATATTATGGAGCTTGGCCATTAAAAGCTTTATATGTGAGGAGAAGAATCTTAAGTTCTATTCTGAATTTAACAGCGAGCCAATGAAGAGAAGCTAAAACTGGAGAAACATGACCTCTCCTGTTAGTTCTCATCAGAACTCTGGCTGCAGCATTTTGGATCAGCTGGAGGCTTTTCAGAGAATATGTGGGACAGCCCAATAATAAAGAATTACAGTAGTCCAATCTTGAAGTAACAAATGCATGAACTAGTTTCTCTGCATCACCCTGAGATAGGATGTTCCTGATTTTAGCAATATTACGAAGGTGAAAGAAGGCAGTCCTAGAAACCAGTTTTATATGTGCATCATATGATAAATTCTGGTAAAAAATAACTCCAAGGTTCCTCGCTGTACACCTAGAAGCCAAGGAAATACCATCTAGAGTAACTATATAACTAGACAATTTCTCCCTGAAGCGCTCATGTCCAAAGAGAACAACTTCAGTTTTGTCTGAATTTAGAAGCAGACAGTTCTGAGTCATCCAGGTCTTTATGTCTTTAAGACATTCTTGTAGTCTGACCAACCTATTGGTTTCATCTGGTTTCATAGATAAGTACAGCTGAGTATCATCAGCATAGCAAGGGAAATTTATGCCATGCTGTCTAATAATGTTACCTAATGGAAGCATGTATGAAGCAAAAATAATTGGTCCAAGCACAGAACCCTGAGGAACTCCATGACTTACACCGATGTGTGAGGAAGATTCTTCATTTACAAGAACAAACTGGAATCTATCAGATAAATATGACTTATACCAGCCTAATGCAGTTCCTTTAATCCCAACAACATGTTCAAGTCTCTGTATAAGAATGCTGTGATCGATCGTATCAAATGCAGCACTGAGATCCAATAGAACAAGCACAGACACAAGTCCGCTATCAGAGGCTAAGAGGAGATAATTTAACTTTAACCAGTGCTGTTTCTGTGCTATGATGCACTCTGAATCCTGACTGAAACTCTTCAAACAGATTATTTATATGTAAATGATCACAAAGTTGAGGTGCAACTATTTTTTCAAGAACTTTAGACAAAAAAGGGAGATTGGATATAGGTTGATAATGAGCCAACACTTCTGAAGCAAGAGTAGGCTTTATAAGTGAAGGTTTAATTACAACCTTAAACGTCTGAATTACATATCCTGTCAACAAAGACAGATTGATCAAATCCAATATAGAAGTGTCAATTAAGGGGAAAACCTCCTTGAACAGTCTGGTTAGGATTGGGTCTAAAATACAAGTTGATGGTTTAAAAGAGACTATTGCTGTTGTTAGCTCAGAGAGATCAACTGGGCAGAAGCCATCTAAATACAAATCAGGTTCTAAAGATACTTCCAGCTTCCAGAAAATACCTGCTACCACTATACAGTCAGGAAATATTAATACAGTATTCAGGCATAAACATTTCTTCCAGGCTTTCAGAGCTAACTAAGCTAAATTATGTTCAGCTTTTAAAGACAGTTTGAGGATGATCTCACACGATGGAAGTCCTTACCCATATCACTCATGGGGAGAGTTGCTACCATTGAAATGACGGTCCTACCAAAAGTTAACTACTTGTTTTCAATGATCCCCATCAAACCATCTCCTACTTGGTTTAAGTCACTGGACTCATACATATCCAAATTTCTGTGGAAACAAACCACCACCTATTAGTTTAAAAACTCTACAAAAGACCAAAGACAGTAGTGGAATAGGTTACAGTTTATATAAAAAGGTTTAAACCTAGTCCACAAGATGAACCATGGTTAAATATAGAACAAGCACTGTGTGATAACCTGGAAATCTCAGAGCTGCCACTTATTAGTTCAAACATAAAACATCCCAAATGTTTTAAAAGCATTAACATCAGCACCTCTCTGACAGCCTGGTTGAAATGTCTTAAAATTACAAGTCTTCACTTCTCCCGTGTAAGCTTGCACTCATCTGGAACAACTCTGACATCCTGCAAAACTAAAAAATGCTAAACTTAACTCTATGGAAGAACAAAGGAATAAAACATCTTGAACGTATAATCCAGAATGGACATTCTATTTGATATATCATGACTGAGCACAATCCATGTAAAACCTGTACCATGCATTTTGCATGTTCATGCACGCACACACACACATATTCATTTACTCCGTCACATACTTGTCATGCCGTTGCTGTGTCGTCCTGTGGTTTCAAACCATCTGTATCCATAGTTATGTTCTATATACTTGCTGCTAGTGTTGTTTGTGGGTTTTTTTTCTCGGTTTGTCTACTTGCAGGTGCTCCTGGTGGTTCTTCACCTGGTTTCCCCACAGAGTCTGTAAGATGTTTTATGTTTGGTGTCAACAGATATAGCAGCAGTTGTCTGGTTTTGTCTTGTTTTTCATGGTCTTCCACTATCATTTCTTTATAGCTCTGTCTTGTTTCTCTTTCTTTTTGTTTGCTCTCCGCCTTTCCCTGACACCGTGTCAGAGTCAGCACTATTATATGTAAAGTGTTGTAACAAAAATAAATAGATAAGCAGTCCTTGGGGAGCTTTACATTCATAAAGCTTCCATTGACAAAGGAAATGTGCAATGTACAATTCTGCTTGCCATGATGATGGACAGGACAATGGAAAGAAAAAATAAAATAAAATAAAAAAACTCATTAGATAATTTACTGAAACAATTTACTGCTGCTTGAGTTTCTTAGAATATAAGTAAGCAATTAATTGTTTTTCCCCTAAAGAAGCAACAGAAATAAGATATTAAGAGTTTCCAATGGCTGCATATTTAATTTCCTCTTAGTTGCTTGTTTAATATGCATTGTGTTATGCAGTGTTCATGTCCAGTTTATTTGATATAGCCAGTCAGATCACTTGGAAATGTTTGATAGGGAGTGTTAAGCAGTCCACTCTGCCTTTCAGTCAGGGAGGACGTGCTGATAAGACAGTGTTGAAATAATTACATTACAGGGTGAAATTAGAGGCCATCCCCAAGTCAAATTTTGCCAAATGGCTGCTTTCCTTTTACAAGCCCTTCCGCTCTGCTGCACAGATAATAGGCTTGCTTTGAAGTAATGCCATCACAGCAGGCAATGAAAAGTCAAGTCTGTAAACCCACTTTAATCATATCCTCCTGGCTTTGTCTGCATAGACCCAAAGGAGGATGAGGAACCCATCTGCTGGACAGATTCACACCATAAAGGAGAAAGTTAACAAAACTATGTCCATTGTGTGCCATGGTGAAAGTGTCAATAGCGATAGCATAGATTTGTTCAGCTGAGGGCTTCAGGGTAATTTGTGGAAGACTGTGTACTACATCATCCAATGGGAACCAATAAGTCACAAACAGGGTTGTCATTACTTGGTTTCAAAACACAAAGGTATCTTGAGATTGAGATTGTCAGTATGGGGACATTTTGCGCAGGCAAAACTCTGCATTAAATAGTTATGAAGAAAAAAACCTTAACCCTATCCAGCCCAGCCCAACACCAAAAACGGCTGCCATGGACATTCTGCACTTCTGAGTTAAAGACACCTG